>NW_025333857.1:26907500-29307500 GCF_019186645.2 Phyllostomus hastatus | reverse complement strand
GCAACTGCTGTCGGAGGCGCGGTGCTCCCGAAGGAGACGAAGGAGACGTGGTCTCCGTGGTCCCTCCTGCACCAGTGCTGTAACCCGAAGACTGTTCCATTTAACAGAGATAACATGGACTGGACTTTTCTGCTTTTTAATATTACTTTTCTCCTGGGAGGTCTTCATGAAAAGTCATCGATTTTGTTATTTAACTTATGTCAAAGAAAGAAGTTAATGATTTTCCCACTCCTTCGAAGCAGATCACACGTAGCACCGTTTCGTGGAGACGCCACAGCCCAGCACCTCGGCGATGTGCCTCCGCAGGCTTTCTCTCTCCCTGGACGCTGTGCACTGGGAATGCTGAGTTATCTCCCTGCAGAGCAGATAGGCTGTGGTCGCAAAGAACCGTGCTAGGCAGCAAACCCAAACGGCCAGATGAAAATAAAATCAGAGAAGAGGTCAGTAGACAAGACATGGAGTTCAGGACAGGGGTTGGGGAAATGGCTCAGAGCTCGGTCTTGGAGTGGCTGGTGTGCACCAGCGTTTCACTTCCGTCCCCAAAACCTCTGAGAGGAGTGTGGACTGGGGAGTCAGGGACCCCTCCGGTCCCAGCTCTACCGCTGAGGCCTTAGCAAATCACTTAACCTTCTTCTTTTTCCTATGAAAAGAGGGAGCTAGATTGTATCAGGGGTTTCACAAACCATATTCAGGCCATGGAGTCCTTTGTTAAAATCAATTTAAGGAGAATCCTTGGAGGACTGAATAAACATAGAGGTGCTCTGCAGAAGTTGGGCAGGTGAGTCCAGAGGTGACTACAACTCACCTCTCCCCTCTGGCAGCTCCGGAGAGAAATCGGAGGGAAATCGGAGGGAGTCCAGGGGTTCCGTGGAGCACACGCTGAGAGTCACTGAAGGAAGTGCCTTCCAACGCACACACTTCACCCCTTAGCTTTGCTGTATCTCCTCAGAAGACTGACCGTGTTTGGTAGTTGATTACATAAAGCTTTATTCTTCAAAGCCCTTCACAGGCTCCTTCCCCTGCTGACAGCTCTGCATGGAAGCCATTCTTTAGTTCACTTTGTTCATGCGCAAAATTGAAGTCTATGCCCTCAAGGCTTCTGAGGGAGACAAAGTCAGAGCCAAAATTTAAAATCAGCGACCTTGCCTCCAGGGAGGAAATAAGAGACTGGTTTTACCACTTGTTCCAATTGTTAGTGTTCTAGTTCACGCCGATTTTATTTGATTCATAATTTTGTTTAATCCTAACCTTCCAAATAACTGAGTTTCTAGAGCCAATAGCAGTTATGGTGAAGCAGCCATGAAAATTTTCATACAGTTTTATTTATTAGCTGTAAGAAGTTGCTGGAAAGCTGAAAGGGAAAACAGATGGTTTTTAAAAATATTCTTCCCTGGAGAATTTGGGGTACTTTCCTATGAGAAATTAGAGACAAGATTTTCCTTGTCATCCCTTTAGGCTGACAGATGGTACAGACGGAGAATAAGAATTCTGGAGCGTTTCCATGGCGATTGCTGGAGAGGCCTGGCCTATCTGCCAGGATGTGTCCGTGGTGCAGTATCTAGGGCAGAGGTGACGCTGCAGAGATTCCTTCTGCAACGCCCACTGATTTTAAACTACTCAAATGGCCTTCGTCAGGCCTCCTTAATCTAAAAATCTATCTCGTAGTTATTGGAGGGAGGGGAGAGTGACACTCAAGACAACAAATTATTGGCTTTTCCTTCCAGATGCTTGTGGTATTGAGTGAAGTGTATATGGACAATGTAATGAAACCGGTGAGTGTGTCATTAATACGAGCTTTTCTTTAAACACGTGCTGACCACTTAAGCAGTGCCAAGCACACAATTCCTGCAAACTGGGTTAATCATCAGCTTCTTTATTTATACACCATGTAAGAGGGGTAGTAGCCCTCTAAGTGTATGGGTTCTGAGCCAGACTTCCTGTGTTCAAATCTGAGCACCACCACTTTTTTTGCAGTTGGTTGACCCTGTATAAGTTATTGAAGTTTGCTGTTATTCAGTTTCCTCATCTATAAAAATGGGAGTGACTGTCGTATTTAGCTCGTAGAGTCCTTAAGAAGATACCATGAATTAAGGTGTGGAAAGGGCTTATAACAAGGCAGGTGTTCCTCTGTGTTAAACGTTAGCATGAGGTATAAGCCCCCAATGCAACTTTATTCACTAATTTGCAGGAGATAAACCTCAGGTGACCTGCTGTCACCTGACAGCAGAAAGAGCAGACTGGTTAAGGTGATATTATCTGGCTCCATGGCCTTGTGCAAACAACTTCATCTCTTTGAACCTCAGTTTTCTTATCTGTAAAATAGAGAGTGCCATGCCCACTTGTTGCTCTCACCACAGAGATGTGATGCATCCCCTTCCCAAAACCTGGGTTGGACGTTGAGACCGATGATGCCATACAGAAAGCACGGGGATCTGAAGAAGTTTGTATCTCACATAATGAGGCTTTTTTGGGAGAGTAAGGTGAAAACAGTTTCAAGAATTTAGAGGGGCTGGGAAAGGACACCGATCCTGGCTTTGGGGCTTATAGCAGTGAGCAGGTAGGGTCTGGGTGGGGGCCCCTCCTTGCAGCTGGGGTTTACAGAGCTTGAGTGTCCCCTCACCATGGAAAGAGGGCTTGCCAAGAGGAAGGGCAGGACAAGGGGCCTGGTGGAACTTGAAAGCTGTGAGTAGCTAAGCACCAAAACTGGAGTCAGATTCTTCATCATACCATTTTAGAGGGTGGTTGTGAGGATTAGATGAGATTACACACAAACAGCCTTTAGTTCAGTGGCCAGCAGACAGAAAATACTCAATAAGTGTTACCTTTTGAAACGCACATTGTTTCTTTAAAAATCACTCAGTTTCACAAACTCACCAAAAAGTTCACAAAGCTTTTTCTTTATTCTATTTGTTCATGCTAGATGCATTTAAAAAAAAAGCACACGCACACTTCAACCTAAGCTCTGCATGTGAAGAAACACTTACCAACAGTCCTCCGCCAATGAAAACATTGTGTTCTAAGGATTGTTTCAAACCAGTTGTCACTAGGAACACTTTTCCCATAGAAACAATGTCATAAACAGAGTGAAGTTTCCAGAGGGATGCTAAAGTTTTTCCTAAACTGTAACACAGTGAAAGTAGTCCTTGATAGAAGAGGGAACCCTGAATTCTAGAACAGCACCTGGGCTTCTTGGAAGCCTAAGCTCTTCAGGCTTCAAGTGACCCTAGGTGAGACTGCACCCTAAGACTTTTGGAAACCTGGGTGAGGAGGAGCATAGGGTAGCTGATGAGGGTCCCATGCAGTTCTGGATGCACTTCCCCGACAATCTCTGAATCAGCCCTAAAGGGATTGTCTTGTTGGGTCTTAGGGCTACCCCACATCTCTGGGGTGAATGGAGCTTACCCTGAAGGGATGGGAAGCATCAACTCTCAGCCCTCCTAGGGAGGAGGTCAACCTAGGGGTCACACGTGAGCACTGCAGGTGTGGCTCTTGAGCTAAAGTGAGTGAAAACATGGTCTTATTTTCTGGAGCCAGACACTGGGGTGTAGGGAGGCCCAGAGAGGGTGTTTGGGCAGAACTGGCTGGTCACATGGACAAGGCCAGGAGCAAGCCATGAGACCACTCAGGAATCCACCCTAAAGTGGGCAGGTGCTGTGCCAGAGAGGGAAGGCACCTCTGCACTCTCTCCTGACCACACCGACAAAGGCAATGGTGCAGCTTGGTTCGTCTGGGCTCTGGAGAGTTACAGGGGTGAGACGGGGTGGAAGAGACAGCAGCAACAAGATGAAGGAGGATGATCTGGCATGGACGGTGGTGGTCTTCAGGAGGAAAGAGCAGTCCAGGGCTGCTTGAGGGCAAGGGACAGCCCGGGCAGATTTGCAGAAGAGAGTATCAGTCCTTTACAAAACACCTGCTATGTCTCAGAGACTGTGCTAGGTGCTTTATTTTATTAACACACCCAAACTTTCTAATCACCGATGCACTCCTACTATTCCATTATACAAATGGGGAAAGTGAGGCATGGAGAAGTTAAATAACTTGCTCAATCTCAGACAACTAGTAAGTGGCGGTACCAGGAATTGAACCTAAGCAACTTGGCTACTGAAGCTGGGCCCTTAGTCACCATGTTTCACTCTCTCTCACATAGCAGCATTCACCAGGGGCAGCCCCACAAGTATGCAGAAAGGTGTGCATGGCAGCAGGCCAGACCTCCTGCTGGAAGCAGAGTGGGGGCTGGGACAACAGTGGGCCAGAGTGGCTTTATGTTCTGGTGTGATTGGCACCTACAGACTATAATATGCCTTGCTCACATCCTAAATTCTCTTATTTATTCTTTCAGCAGAGATGTGTCAGATGTTGTAATGAATGCCAGAGATAAACAGACCAGTGAGATTTGGTCCCTGTGCTCCAGATGTTCTTACTGTCCAGTGAGGGAGCCAAAGAAACAACAAAGGAGCCGTAAGGAGGGATCTGCACAGCCAGAAACCTGGGGCCGGCACTGGCTCATCGGCCCCGCTATCAAAGTGTTCACTTCCTCCCAGCCACCCTCCTCCCTCTGCCTGGTGGGTGTGGAACATCTGCTGGGCTCAGTCAAGGTCTCCTTTCCTCTGAGAGCCTGTCGCTGTCTCCTGACCCGATGCCAGTCCGAGGCGGGATCCAAGAAAACACTTGAGATTTGCGTGTGCGGGGTCTGTCTTCCTACCAGGTGGGAGCTGCCTGTCTCTCATTTACTGCTGCGTCCCTCTCACCTGCGACAGGATAGGTGCTTCCTGATCATACGCCAACTCTATCTGTACAGGTGTGAGATAAACATGCGAACCCCCTGATAAAATTGAAAATGCCTGAAGAACTTATTTGATATTTAGGAATAGGATTTTCTTTCAGGCACTTTTGGTTGGACTGTGTGTGTGTGTGTGTGTGTGTGTAATTTTTATTATGGAAAATTTTACTCAAGAGCATGTATGTATGTTTAACAGGTAAGGATTTCTTTTTTTAAAGGAACCACCATCTGGCTGGAATTTCTAAACTAACTCGTGTCAACTGGATATTTTTTATGAAGTCATTATTGAGAGAATTTATAGAATCATTCGTTATTAATATTCTTCTGATGTGTCATGAGATAAATTATTTGACATTCATTCTTTTAAAACCATTTCCTTTACTTATTCATATAAAACCTCACCACCAAACCCTCCTATTGTTATTAAACAACCAGAGGGGAAATAAAGGCAGGGCCCTCACCATCTTAATCCAACACGAAACTTAATGCAGGAGGCCAAAAGCAAAGGATGATTTGGCTCGCCCAGTAGTCCTGACCCTGGTTCGATAAGACTGCCAGGCATTCCGAACAATGTGCGCAAAACTATCCTAGTTTGTGGGTGTTGGGGGAGCCCTTGAATGTGTGTGTATCATCTCCACTAGCTGGGACAAAGAAAACCGTTAAATTGTGTATTCCTCCCAAGGCCTGGAAAGGGGAGGGTCTACAGTGCCCAAAAGAAAAAGCCTCTAGAACAACTTTGGTTAATTGCTAGCCCCCCATAATGTATGGGAAATGAACAAAGGGAATCTGCAGCAAGATGAGGATTCGGGCTAACAGACCCCACATGTACCTACGTTTGGGTAGTCACGTCTCCCCAGGGGGGAAGTGGCACCACCCTTACCCATCAATTAATATGTAACTCCCTCACCCCCATCCCACCAACTATATAGTCCTCAGAGCAAAGGACTCTCTCTGTCTTGGCTCCTGGCCCTCTTGACTCATTTGCCACACTGGGGGGTGGGGAGCCCTGGTCAACCAGCCCTCTGGCCACCCTGCTTTTGCCACCCTTGTTCTAGCCACCTTACTTCTGCTATCTTATTAGAACTTAGCCTCAGTAAACTTTGTTTGCACTCTAGTAGGCTTGCTGATCTGTAATTCTTCACTGTGTTGGCAAGAGGAACCGAGTTTCTGGGAGTTTCTCCCATAACATATTATCCATTAAATGCAATCATGTTATTCAGCCTTTTGGTAACAGTGGTAAATGGTAAGGTGACTCACCTACATGTTAGCAGCCAAGCAGAAATGTAACATCACAGGCCGTAAGTTCTGTCCTCACTCACTCCTAAGGCTTGTGCCCTGCAAAGTGATGTGCTAAAGAAAGGCAATCCTTGGAAAGATGAGAGCCTACACAGGGGAACTGTTTCTTCATGGATGTGAGGTCTACGTGAGTTAATGGTGACAATGCCTGGCACACGGTAAGCAGTTGTTGCTGCTGTGAAACCATTAGGTAGATAGTATTAATATTCCCTGTGAAGCCTGTTGCTATCTGCTCCATGATTGTAGGGGTTTTTGTCTGTTGTGTTTCTTGCAAAATCACAAGTGCCTCTTAGAATTGTACCTGACTCACAACAGGGACTTCATACTTGCTAAATATTAGTTAACCCAACTTTAACCCAACCTAACCTACTTTTCACCCGGCAATTTATGGACACCAAGGCTATCTTCACCTCATTTCCTTCCCTGGGTCCCATTTAAGGTCAGTCCTATCCAACTCCTGACCACTGACTGTCTCCAGTTTTCATGCTTATTCCATCCTTTTGGGTGTTCACACTTATCCTGATTTCCTGGGTGGGCCAAGGTGCTCTGCAAGGAGTGTCAGCCTCTGTCTCTTTCCTGCCCCACCTCCCTCCTTTATAACAAACTCTCCCACAAGCCTCACTGATTTTTCCCTAAATATCTGTCACCTATGAGCAGGCAGTATTTCAGGTCTTGGAAATGCAATGGTGAAGAAGAAAGGCAGGCTTCCTGGCCTCTGTGGAATTAGGCTAAAATCACCATGATGTCTGTTCTCTTCTTCTGTTGAGACCCATAGGTGGGAAGAGACAGAGAGAGTTTCCTCCAGCGAATGGGCTGCAGAGCCATGGAGGTCGAGAACCATTACTACACTGAGTGGTGCCCAGCCCTGGCCCCTCTGCTATACCCTCCCCACAGCGGGGGACTCCCCTCCTGCTTGGCTTCCCTTTCACATCTCAGGGCCCAGCTCAGAGTTGTCTGGGATCACATCATGGGCCATGGCAGAATCACAAGACTTTTTAGAGGGAATCTTCTTCTGTTCAATCCTACCCCTTGAACTGCTGTGTATCGAGTTGCTAAAAGAAGAATCAGAATGTTTTTCTTCTTTGCTCTCTGTGAGTCAAGCCCTGGGCACCAGAACACAGTGGCGTCCCTAGAGAATTGAGTCATTGTGGCAAAATTGTCCCTCTTTGGCCTAGAAGACTATCTACTTATTTTCTTCAGGATGCAAAGGGAAGAAGAAAAACAGGAGCAAACGCTCATTCTGTGTTTGTTTATGTCTATGGTCAGCCTAGGCAGAATTATGTTTAGACAGATGCAATGTATGAAATGGAAACTGCCTTTCCTCTAAAGAAGCGATTCTGTGACATTACAGTGTGCATCAGGGTCTCCGGCACGGCTTGTTCAAACACAGGTTGCTGCTCCCTCCTCCCCCAGAGTCTCTGACTCAGCAGTTCCGGGGTAGAGGGTGTGCTCCCTGGTGGTGCCAGTGCTGCTGGGCAGGAGACCACACCATCCTCAATAACTATTTCTAATTTTTCTCTAATAGAAATAATAGCCACTTGTCTCTGATACTTTTCCTTCTGTGTCCTTTTAGAATCTTTTTAAAGGTCCTGAGGACTTAATTGCTGCTTTGACTACCAAATATCTCACATCTGAGAGCCCAGGTAAGCTTCATCTCAGTCTTCCTTGATCAAACTCCATACCAGCCTTCACCCTCCAAAATTCCATGGCAGGTTGTTGCAACTACCGTTGAAACTTCGTGACAACACTAAAACGCGCTCTACCAGCTCTCTACGAACTTCATTTCTGCCCATAGTTTCCACCTCCTATGTCTGGACATTTGGTTGTTTTAGGAGACGACACCAAAGTTTTACTTCATGGTAATTAGGCCCCACCTGACTAAAATATGTGCTCTAAAAGTCCCTGGACTTGCCTACCAAGCTTTGTCCTGGGGTCAATGATTATTGGAACAGTCTGCACAATTTGGCTACTGTTCTGTTTTCTGTGGGCGTGGGGGAGGGGTGGTGGCAGGAAAGCAGGTTAAAAATAAAATACTTCAAAGGCCATCTGTTCCTCATAGTAATAAACCCAATTGGAAAATTGAAAAATAAAAACTGCATGCTAATAACCATAAATCACAGTAAAATTTTCCCCAAACTCTGCAATTTTACACAACAGTCTGAAAGCAGGGATAGCTTTTACCAATAAGTTGCTACATGTAAAAAGTTCGAGGGCCCTGGTTGTGACTGCGGTAGCAGCCTGCCTTTCCTCAGGAGACACCCGGGAACTGTGAAAACCCTCTCTCAATGTCTCACATTTGCACAGCAACAACACTGTCTAGCACTTACTTATGCAGTGCTACCAGCTTCAGGTACAGCTTTCTGCTCTTGAAGTAGGCTAACCCTGGCCCATGTTTGACCCTCACAGCCACCCTTGGAGGCAGGTGCTATCATTATCCCAGGGAAACTGAGGCATGGAGATAGTCAGAAACATTACAAAAGGTCATGCCCTCATAATGTTTGCTGCACCCAAGTACTGCCTCATCTGTGAGGTGCTGAATTTTCTTTTTTAATCTAATGCTTTTTTTAAAAAAACTTAAGTTTACTTCAAAAGGAAACTTCTTGTCTCCAAATGTCAATGGAAAATCAGTATCACTTGCCACAAATAGGAAGTAAGAAAATGGATACAGTGAACAAAAAGCTGTGGTAACTTCTACCTCATTTCTCTTGCTTGCCGAAGTCAGAGATTTGCTTTTCATTAACAGAGAAGGGGGGAAAATGGGGAGGAGCAGGTGTTAAAGATATAAAATATAAATACCAAAATATAAATATAAAACAAATAAAAAATAAAATTGAATATGTATTCATGCCAGAGTCTCCTTAACATACTCCTAACAAGGGAAAGACTTTTAAACATAATTTTCTTATGTGCTCTGGACTCTTTGCTTTATTTGGGCCCTTCCTCTCCATCTGACTGCCCTGGGCCTCAGTTTTCTACCTGAAAATGAGAACAGCCTCAGAGGTTTAGACATAACACTTACCTGCATAGAATAGACACCCGATAAATCATTGTGGACGATGGTCCCTTCTTAGGGGAAGAGAAGTGACATGCCACATAGCTTAGTTCTGTGCTTGACATAAAGCACAGAAATGGGCTCTCACGTGTCCTTGCTTCAGCAGAGCAAGGGCCAGCTAGGGGAGGTAGGTGTGAAAATTCACATTCAGCGATGACTAACTAAAGACGCTTGGAGGGCTATTGACACAAGGAATCTGCTCATCTGCTGGGTGTTCTATGTAGGTGGGAAGAGACAGGAAACTTTGAATTTGAGTAGCTTAAAATTATAGGAAAACAAGGGAGATCACAGAATCCAGGCCCCTTAGGTCGTGGGCAGGACACTGAGCTCTTGGGCTGCAGGATCCTGCCCAGGGTCCCCAAGCAGTGAGAGGCAGCTGGATCCAGGCCCCTCCAATCACACTGTGCTCCCCTGGCCCAATGCCGCATGAACCCTTTCTGCTGAATGAGTCCTCTCCAGGCTCTGGGATTTGGAAGGCACGGCAGACCTATACCCCACGTTTCTGTGGTCTGGGCCCCAGCACCGCAATTTCCAAAGTGAGTGTTGGCGTCAATGTTATCTACTAATTTTCTAAAACATTCGTAGCCTGTCTTAGAAAACCAGAAAAAGAAAAAAAAAGATACTTCTGCCAAGTCCTGATTACATCAATTCTCCAAAAACAAATCCATACTCAGTGAAAACAGTTCAACCTGGCAGGGGCTGGGGGTTGGGGTTGGTCCGTCTCAAGGGAATTTGGCTTCATGCTTTGGAAAATGGCCTGGCCTTTTCGCAGCCCCTCTCCAAAAGGGAAGGACAATGAGGAGAAAACAAAACAGGAGCGTGAGTAACAGGCCGAAAACCTGGTGCTGAGCGGTGACACTAAGTTCCAGATGGATCAGGAAGGCGCAGCCCCAAACTCCTCTCAGCAAGAAGGGCTGGGTGTGGGAGCATGTGGATTGCACGAGAAGACAGGGGAGGAGAAATGTAGCCCCAGGAGAAAGAACATCATGAAGTGGTACTGGCTGTGAGTCATACTCATACTCACTCCTGGAACCCTTCTCAAAAAGGAATTTGGATCCTTTTTGGGGAAACAATTTTTTCCTTACAATTTTTTTTAATAGCAAACAAATGCCTGCAGGCCTAGCTGGAAGGTGCATGTGTGAGACGGTGGCCAGGCAGAATCAAGTGAACCAGACAGCACCTGTCTTTTTTAGAAAGTCAGCCAAGGAGCAGCTTCTGGGTTGTTACCCTCAGGACCACGGCTGCAGAATGCCAGATGTGCTGGTATTCAGCTGTTGTCTCCTCTTCTCTGTTCTGCTGAGTGATGCTGGGGCCTTTCTCCTTTGTCAACCACCCTCCTGTTAGGTCCTGCCAGTAGGGGGCACTAGAGGCAGCTAAGATGGCAGGAAATGGGCAGAAGGGACTTGCTCTCTCCTATTAGTGGAACCACCAGCCTCGCCCCAGCAATTACCTTCACCCCAGCAGCAACAGCTGGTTCCAGGTTCCAGCTTCCTTGCCCGCTCCACATCCCACAGCCTGACTGGGCCCCCATAAAAGTCCCAGTAGTTGCCAGGTAGCTGATCCTTCTGAGGCTGCAGCCCACAGCTCCTTCTTTGAGGCTCTGGGCTTTGATAAACAGGGTTATCCCCAACCCTAGTAGTGTGGCCCCTTCTTGCAATCACCATACATGGGCTACCTTGGGGTCCCTCTTTGTTACTCCACAGCCTCCCTAACACTTGTTTCATGAATCCCCTATACTAAACCTCTGCTGAAACATGCTGTGTGGGTTTTATTGAGCTGACCGGACTCTGACTAATCCACTAGCTCTTCTGATTTTAAGAGAAGCCAAATATCCAGATTAGTCTGTGGGGAAGAAAGACATGTGTCTGAAAAGCAAATTCAGCCAGGTAGCTGGCACAGGGTCCCTCCCCACTTGCTGGGAACCTCACAGCTACACCCATCCCCAGCGGCCCCCCTGCCCCCCAATGAAGGGAACAACTTGTCCAAAAATAAGGCTCTTCCAAAGGGATGGCCTGTGGCCAGTGACTGGCTGATTCAGGGAAACAGCCTGGCCCCCAGCTTCCATTTGCGACACAGCTGGAGGGCCGCCTAGCTTCAGAGCTCCCTGCAGAATCAGCCTTATAAGGCATCTGGGTTGCAACCCCATGCGAGGTCAGCTTCTTCACTTGCTCAGTCTGCCTTCCTCACGTTCTTCTCCGGCTCCCTGGAGAACGCCCTTGTAACCTGATTGCATGCAGCTCTCCATCTCCAAGTCTGTTTCCAGGGAACCCGGTCTAAGCCCAGGCTGGTCTTGTTTGGTGTATAGAGAGGAAAGGAATGAGGGTCAAAGAGTAAAGAGCTGGGAGAATAACTGGGAGAGTCTCTGCAAAATATTAAGTGGGGGGCAGTGAAGAGCACCCCGAGGCAAAATGGCCATTAGAGAGCACAGTGACTTCCTGCAGCAGCTGTCATTCCCCAAAGCCAGGAAGACACAGCAGCCACTTCAGCCTTTTCTATCTCCCCAGAGCTTGAATGGACAGAGCAAGAAACACTGCCAGGCACTTTATTTGACTGTAACTTGAACTTGCTTCACCAGCAGAGGCCTCCCACAGTTGAATGGGGGGATCAGTGCCCCTTTTGCATCTGCACCTGGCTGGCGGCATGGAAGAGTGGGAAATGGACTGTGCCCTCCTTCCCGTTGAGCAGTGTTGGGGCTACACGTGATGGAGATGCTGACACAGTCCCAGCTCACAGCCAGAGGAGGAGGAAAGGCCGAACTGCACCCCCTTGTGACTGACTCTCAGCCAGCCCAGCGAGGAAAGAGAACCAGCTGAGCAGACTCCTCACCCGCAGCAGGAAGGAGGCTCTGCTGCCACTGTGCGCTGCACTGGCTGGTGCAGAAGAGAGGATGGGTGCTGGCCAGGTTTGGTCTTCAAGGATCTACAGGAGGCAGCGTGTGAGCCTCCATGCCTGTCCTGCTTTGGGGAACATGAAACTGCTTTTCCATTAAAGTGTAACACGTGCCTTTTCCTGCCACCCCCTTCTGCAGCTCACTGTGTCTGCCTGATCAGCAGGTCAGTCAGCACAAGCCAGACCACGTCAGAGGGGAGACGTAGGGAGGCAGGGGTCAACCACGCTGTAATCTTTAACTATATTACTTAAAAGCAACTGGAGAAAACTCATTTTAATTTTCAACTTCAAAGAGAGGCCAAGGCCAAGGGGATTACTATAGAATCCCCTGGGGACATATTGAGGAATAACATTTCGAAGGGCATGAAAAATAAAATAAATAAGTTAATGAAATAAGTGAGGCTTCTCTCTTATCAGAGGTCTGCAGCCTTGCTGGCTCCTGTCTGTCTGTGGGTTTGGCATTGTCGGGGAGCAGCAGGGACAGAAAAATAACCACTGGCATTACAAGTGTGAGAAACAATCATATTCCTAAAATGTGTCACTCAGTCCCATCTTTGAATGTGTGCTCTGATGAATAGATACCGAGAAGTTAGTTTGGGAGTGAGTCGTTACAGTGATTGATTATCCAGCACCTTGCTATCAGATCAGTGGCAGAACCCGAATGCTGGTGAGCACACACACTCCTGTCTGACAGGTGAAGTTCAGAAGCATTGACATCCCTTATTTGGAATATTAAACAGGTCCAAACCTCCCAGAGTATTTCAAATGGCAACATTCCACTTCCGGGCAATCATGGGTTCCTTTAAACATGTAACATCACAACTGGCCACCCTAATTTAAAGTAATATCTTAATCACAGCCTTCTTCTTTTATCCATTCAACAATGAATGATCGAGCCACTGCTCTGTGCCAGACCCTGAGCATGGCTCTGTGAAGGCAAAGAGGCAAAGCAGAAGCAGTCCTGGCCTTTCTGGAGCCCACCGTCTGCTGGAGAATACAGACCTTTGGACAAGTAAGTGATGTCAAGTGTGCCGCGTGTTGTGCTGGAAGGACTAGTCTTACTCAGCAGCCAAGGACGGCCTCCCTAAGGCAGCAACAGCTTCAGAGAGTTGGATACATTGAGAGATGAGGGGAGGAGAGAGCTCCTGGAAGGAAAATCATCTTTGGAGGCCCAACCATGAGACTGTATGGCACATAAGAACAGCTGAGAGCAGCCCCAGATGGGAAGCAATGAAGGCTAGTTATGGAAGGTGGCCACGAACCAGGTATGCAGTGCCTTCCACGCTAGACTACTGATCTGTGGCTTTGCCTTTCAATATAAACAGGGCAGTGACATGGTTCATAGATCCCTGTGTCTGCAGACTGCAGAGTGAATTGAAAAAGGACAAGAGGTGAGGTGGGAGGTGAGGTAGGGAGCAAATGCTCTCATCTAGAAGGGAGACAACAGTAGTTTGGATCAGAATGCACAACATATAAAGGAGAGGGTGAAAGATATTTCAAAACACCTTCCTGAAAAATTTATAGGGGTGAAATCAGCAAATTTGGAGACTGAGAGCGCTGGATGTGAAGGGCCAAGAATGATGCCCTGGGTTCTAGCTTGCCTCGCTGGGGTGGATGGCAGTGTCTGTTCCTGATGCCAGAGACACAAGAGTGGAGCAGTTTGGAGTGGGGGAGGGGAAGGGAGGAGTGAGGATGGGTGCAGGCCTGAAGGGCAGGTCCAGCTTTGATTGTGACCTGCTCTGAGCTTTCTGAGTGCACACGTTGAAGATAGAGGTTTGGAACTGATACAGTTATGGAAGTAAAGAAGGGTTTGAGAGTCAAACAAATGAGTGAGATGATATAAATCTGTGGCTCTCAAACTTTTTAACAAGGATCTACAATAAGAAATGTATCTTACACTGCCCCCACACACACCCCCAAAAACAAATACTCTGAACGATTCTTACCTTTGTCATATGTGACGGTCAGTGACTCTCTTCTCCCTCCCAGCGCTGGTTGCTACCTTCTACGTTGATTTAAAGACCTGACAATGCGTTGCTATCCACAACTTGAAAAGTCTGGAGTGCATGATGAGAAAAAAAGAGGGTCCAGCACAGCGCCCTCAGGAATTCCACTGTTTGGGGTTCACCTGGAGGATGTGGTGCTTACAAAGAAGCTAGACAGGATCCAATGGGGAGGTGGGCGGAAAGGACCCGGGCCAGCAAGGGCTCTCCTCACACTTGTAAGATGAGCACAGCAGCTCCGAAGATCATCTTCGATAGGGAAACTCCAAGGCTAGCAAGTGCCAAGCCTTCACCATGGGCCCCCTTTTTAGATCAAGGGAGCCCTTTCCTAGAGACCCCAAGCAGCCTTCCCTGTCATCTCATTGACCAGAGCTGGTCACGGGACTAAGCTCAGCCAATCACTGGGAAAGGCAGTAGATTTATCTTGATCAGCTGAGGCTGATTAAGAGCCTCACCAGTGGGGCTGGCAGGCTTACCCTTCCAGAGCACAGGGTGGGGTGAACCCCTGACCGATACCTCTAAGAAGGAAGGGGCTGGGGGAAATCATTATGGTGTGCAGACTCCTTGCTGCTTAAAGTGTGGTTCAGGGCCCAGTAGAATGGGTCCCCCTAGGGAGACCCCACCCGGGGCCTGCTGAGTCAGAATCTGCATGCCCTCCAGAGCCTGCAGTGATCCACACGGACTTGTGATTTGAGGAGCCTTGGCCTTCACACCAAGGCCCTCCCGGTGTCTGCCATTGCGGCTTCCTGCTGCCCTGCTCTTTGTCCACTCCTCCCCTCATTTCATCTGTCACAAATGCCAGGGCGCCACACATGCTTTGCAGTGTGTGTATTTATTCTAACATGTCCTCGTCTCATTTTCTGCACAGGAAGACAGGGCAGGGTTTTTCTATAAACATAGCGAGCCCCTGGCTGTGACCAGCCCAAGCCATTAATATTGTTCCTTCAGAGCACCCTGTTCCTGTGAGGCATGAAACCCTAGCCCAGGGCTGACAATGTCCATTAGCTGCTAAAAAGTTCTGTATTCTTTAGCAGTCCTAGGAAGGATTTGGGGTTTTGCGTGCTTAAAAACAATTTATTTTAGTATAGTCCAAATCATTTCACTGAGTCTGCAGGATTACAGACTTTGCATAAGAACTTCCTCACACAGGCAGTGTGAGCTGACCCTCTCTCCAAGGCTCAGCAAATATTAAACATACTGGGACAAGCTTTCGTGTAGTGAGTTCTGTGCAGGGTCTGGGGCTCTGGGATTTTAGGAGAAATAGAGAGAGCCTGAAAAAAGGGATGAGTTGAGTGAAAGAATTGGAGGATCACACTTAAGAAGAAATGTTAAAAGAATTAACACACATTAAGAAGAATGAGAAGTATTAAACACACAGAAGGACACATTTCTATTCAGTAATTTTTATTCTTTTTTTAACAAAAAATCAGCTGTGGCTACTCCGAATCTGACAAATTGTCTAAGTGTTAACATATGTCCTTCTCAACTCTCTTCCTACTCATTCATTCATTCATTCATTCATTGATCACTTATTTTATGTAAAGCACTCTGCTCTAATATTTTGTTATTTTACTCAAATTGGCATGGAAACATATTCCTCTAAGAGCTGAGACAACACTGATTCATCTGAGACCATGTACCCGATACAGTTCTGTGGCAACTTCAATCTAAGGGCACTGCTCCGTGTCCATGACTGAATGGCATTCCCAGTCTCCGATCCCTTGCTCATCTCACCCGCCCTCTTCCATCCCATCCGTCCACCCATCTTTGCCTCAACATGCCAAACCCTTTCATGCAGTTCCCTTCATTGGAATACCTTTCTCTCTAAAATGTCCTTCGATGTTTCGAAACTCATTTGAAAGCATTTAAAGTTGCTCTGCTAAGACTTCTGTGCTCTCACCACTTAAAATTAATTGTTCTTTCCTGTGTGTTCCTCTAACATGATGCCTATACCAGAGTTTGGTGTCATGGTTGCTTGTCTGCATGTCTCACGGTAAGCTTTCTAAAGAAGAACAAAGACTAGGTCTTATTCTTTGTGATGCCCCTGCACCTGGCTGCATGCCCGGTGAGACAGGGTTAATGGCAGTCACCAGACATTTCTGGCCATTAGTCTTCTGAGCCTATAGTAAGTTTCCACTTCTTGGTTCCCAGTGATTGACTAGGGACATGTGGCCAATTATCATCAGTGAGTTATAATCAAAGTGCTGTGTGACACCTCTGGGCGGAGATTTAAATCACCAATGTAAGACCCCTCTATGTCATCTTTTCTCTTGGCTCTTGTGGCTGCTGCTGTTTTGGAGAATAGCTCATTGCTCAGCTGGGATAATGTCAGCTTATAGGAGAGACCCCGCTGACCTATGATGGACATAAGAAGTGACTAAGAAATAGCTTGTGTTACTTAAAGTCACTGAGACCTGGGATGGTTTGCTGCAAAGCAAAGCCTAGCTCATCCCAGCGATACGCTTGTAAATGGTGGGTACTTGGTAAATACTGTGAGTCCATAATTTTTTTAAAATCCATTAGAAGCAGCAGCCAATAATTTTTATCAACTGTAAGCTAATCAAGTAAAATCACGAGCCTTAATCTCAGGTGTCGAGAGAGCCGCTGTGACGTGAGAGGAGCTGTGACATGAGATGAAGAGCGTGGGCACAGAGCCAGTAGGTGAGGGGTTGCGCCCTGGTTCTCAGGGACCTCAGTCACGGCTCCTCTCAGAGCCCCAAAGCCTCCTGTCTCGGGTGGAGCTGATGTTCACCTTGCAGTGTTGTTGCAAGAATTAAAAACAGGAAATGAATGGTGCTTGGCACATGGTGGTACTTAAAACTGATCATTTCAATTGTTTTAGATGTATTTTTCATATTGGACCCTATGAGATGTGAGAAACTGAGACCCTACGCCTATTTCAATTTAAACCAAGGTACTCACTGCTACTCTTTCCAATACACCCAGGGCAAGTCAGCCCCCTCAATCCTCTTCAACTCATCTTGCAAAAAATAAATAAATTTGGGCCCCTATTGATTTTTTTTATGTGAGGCTATTACTTGTGAAGAGATAATAATTTATGTCTACATCTCACTTACTCATTCAGAGAGAGGGATGTTTTTAATGAATTATTCAGTTTCCCTCTGTGGGATACACTGGTGACTCATTTTAAATAAATAGATGTGTTGACAAGGGAAAGAGAAAAATAAGATGCTGAACTTGTTGTTCAGTTTTTGCAGATAAAAGATGGCTTTTGAGGCCCTCTATCATATTTATAAAATTTGAAGAAATAAACCTGGGTTTGATAATGCTTCTTCTCTGTGAGTATAGTCTTGCCCTTCGCCTTCTTGTTTTGATTTCCAACACGTGGCCAAATGTGGTGTCCTGTTCATCTCACTACGTCTAAACAAAGGTTTCTAATCATCTGAATGTCACAGTCTCACAATAGTTTACAGTTGCTGTCACGGCATAGTCATAACTTGATTACACCCCTGGCTGTGAGGAGATGGAACTCCAGTCCTTCAAAATAAACAGAGAGTGGCTCATCCTTCTGAGGCAGAAAATAGCAACTTGAGTAGACCAATACCATCTTTATACTTCTTAATACACCTGTAGGTTGGGGACACATCCTTTCTGAAATACTTTATACATATTGGGATACGTGCTAGAAGGAACATGATGTTCCAAACTTAGGTTCTCATTTCCAAGGCTTTACTAAGAGAAAGGAAAAACCTCAACATCCATATTTCCCAGTGCAGCTAGGGTCGACCTCGGTAGTAGCAGCAAAATTGTAGGCGGGGGAAATCGAATCAAAGACAGCAAAGCACACACTTAGTGTTGTCTGCTCCCAAGTCAACCTTCCTTCCTGCTGCTCCCTCCACCCCGTACCCCAAATCTGTGCCTCAGTCCTCACCTGTTAACTGAACAAAGAAAATCCGTTTGAATCAGGAACACTTGTAGAGCTACTATACGCCACACATGCCATCTGATCTTTGGGATCTACAAAACTGACCTTTTCCTCTCTCCTCAAGGACCTTATCATTTTTTGTTAAAGAAATAAATGAAAATTAGTAATTATACTCCAGTGTGATGAACTATGAAGGCTCATTCAAAATACGCAATAATTCAAAATAATGTTTTATGAAACATGCTGTTTTGGTGAAAAAAGCAAAATGCAAAATGAAATATATACAGTGTGATACTAATTTTGTAAATGATACCCACTCATGTCCTGATACACTCAGAAAAGAATTGGGGATCAAATTGGCAGGCCTAGCACACCTTTCTGCTTTCCCCTCTTCCCAAATTCTATCAAAATGACAAACAAGATAAGTAGTTATAATCAAAGATCAGAAAATTTGACGGTTTCCTAGGGCAAAAAAACCCACAAAGATATAATTGAATGGACAGAGCAATAAGAGTAGACAAAAGACAGTAGATGGAAACTGCCAAGGAAAGAGCTGTTTTGTACACTAACATTCCTAGAGGAACTTCAATGTCAGGGTTAACAAGTACAGTGGCGGGGCCGTCATTAAATTAAAAGGTTGCATCGTGGTCTGTTGGACCTGTCACAATCCACCTGTGTCCTTCATATGCTGAAGTTTTGGCAACAATGGTGTTTGCCCCCATGTTAAAACCCCAGTAACACAGCTATAAACAGTAGAACTGGGGGGTCTCCTATCGGACGGGCTCACTCAGAAGTATAGCACAATCTGCTAGTTCTACACATACAGCAAGACCTGAGGTAGGCAGAGGTGATGAGAAAAGGAAACCATAAGATGCTTCTGATATGAGAGATTCCTAGACCTCGTGTACTGGGGAGAGGACACTCCCACACCAAGGTAATCTTGCATCTAGAAATCCTACTTTACACACCCTAGGAGCTGGCTCCTATGACTAGAACCTTTATCCCCTAGGGTGATTATTGCAGCCGCAAAATAGAAAAGCAACTCTGTGAAAGAAATGATCAGATTTCTGGATTATTGAAAATACAGTCACCAGCTACTTAAAAAATGGGATAAATATCCAAGTGGGCACAGATGAAGGTTAAAGTAGAGACCTAGAACACTGGGCCAAGGAATTCTTCCAGAACACAGTACAAAGAGATGAAGAGATTTCCAGAAGCTGCTACATCACTCTACAGAATTTGTAATGCAGGGAGCAAAGGGAATAGAGGGAAAGGCATTCAAAGGTTAGAGAAGACCAATTTTTCTGTGCTGAAGCAACATTATGAACTTGTAAATTCTTGTGTATTTTATTTGTTTCAAGTCATTTTAGCTTTTGAAATTTTGGTGCTCAAATCATCCCATCTTGGGCTTTGCAGTGGTTCTCAACCAAGGACAAGTTTGACCCCCAGGAGACATTAAACAACATCTGGAGACACTGGGTAGAGGTCAGGATTGCTACTGAACAGCATACAATGCACAGGAAAGCCCCTACCACAAGGGGTTACTTGGCTCAAAATACCAATAATGTTGAGGTTAGGAAACTGTGGGCTCGTGAAGGCCCCTGCAAGTTACCTCCTATGACTCTTAGAATAACTCCTGGAGTTTTTGTCAGCTTCCTTGCTTTCTAGTTCAAAATTATGTCTCCTAGTCTTCTGCCGGAGACCTAGAGTCAGCTATTTCTGCAAACGTGCTTGGTTTTGGAGGGTGAGACATGGTGGTAGGGAGCACATGTTGAGTAAAATGACTACTCATTGCTCCTAGGCTGTCATTGCTTCTAAAAACCTTTTCAATTGTTAGCTTATATGCAATTTTCAGAATGAGCAAAATAAATAATTCATTTATAATGCTTTTTTAAAGAAAATTTCAGATGCTGCAGGTCTCCTTTGATTTTTATTTGAGTTTTATACTGAAAATTTTGGTCTGTGTTGATATTAAACTCTTTGATTTATGCTACCATATACATATAGAAATTTGAAAATGACACTCTGTATTCTTACTAACAATGAGACTACTGAATGTGTATTAGGATTTATTTGTAGGTGGGAAACTGAAGATCAGCATTAAAGAGAAAGACCTTCATGAGGCAGGCATGGAACTCACTTCACGTTTACAGGTTACGGGACACCGTGCCAGCTGGTGTAAATCCAGGCCATCAAATTCTGCCCTGCCTTGAGGCTTTTGCTTTGATCCAGAGTGCCATGAAGTCTGATCTTTCAGTTTTCCAAGGAGAAATTAGTCTCCAGAAGAAATTAAATCTCTTCTGGCTTATCTGCAGATTAAATAGGAAGCTGACCTCTTCTAGAACAGAATTTATCTTCTTCCTTTTTTTAATCCTCACCTAAAGATATGTTTTTATTGATTTAAGAGAATGAGAGAGCCCTGGCTGGTGTGGCTCAGTGGATTGAGTGCGGGCCTGCAAACCAAAGGGTTGCCAGTTTGATTCCTACTCAGGGCACACGCCTGGGTTGCCAGTGAGGTCCCCAAATAGGGGGTACTCCAGAGGCAACAACAGATCAACGTTTTTTTCCCTCTCTTTCTCCCTCCCTTCTCCTCTCTCTAAAAGTAAAATAAATAAAATCTTTAAAAAAAAGAGTGAGAGAGAAGGAGAGAGAAACATGGATGTGAGAGGAAAACATCAATTGGTTGTCTCCCATGTGAGCCCTGATCCACGGGGGACTGAACCCACAGTTTTTTGGTGTATAGGACGACACTACAATGAACTAAGCCACCTGGCTAGGGCCAGAATTTGTCATTTTATTTGAGGCTCGCTAGGTTTCATTCCAGGGGGAGTGTGCATTTTGTGTGATGATGTGATATCACCTTACCTCACAATGCTACATGTTTTCTGAGAAGCTGTTTGTGCTCTGTCAGCCTAAAAATACCTTCATTTTAATCTTCTCCATGAATGAGTGAGGAGAAAAGGAGAGGTGGAGGTAGGAGGAGTTTCAAAAGCAAAGAAAACAGGAAAGAGAGGAGGAGGAAATGGACAGTGTTCAGTGAACCCACACGTGTGAAAGGCTAATCCAGAAATCACTCAGTAATCACCACCATAAAATCAGACCCTGTTGACATTGCTCGCTACGCATAGGCTCACCTTCCCCATCTCCCACAAAGCCTCACTTCCTGAACCAAAGTGACCTTCTGAAATCTGGTTACTCAGCCTCAGCTCTTGGCTCCATGCCCCTTCTCTGTACCAGCTTCTACACACCATTAGCTTCCTTCCAAAGTCCCCATCTAGTTCTTACCCAAGGCAATAATATACCTGTCCTATTTTTAAAGAAGGGTATGGAGTCAAGTATCCAGTAAACAATGACTGGGTAGGGGTTGTCAGAAGTTCCTAAGTATTTATACCTTGTACGGAGAGTTTGAAAGGAGGGTGAGGGTTTAGGGGCACCAATGTGGAAAGCAGAATGGTGAGGGAACACAGTTGCACTCAATGTTCAGAACTGCATTCGTGGGGCAGTCATGCTCAAAGGAACAGAGTGCTGAAAGAGTGATTACGTGTTAAGATAATTTGGCTGTCATCCAAATAACATGTTACTGCCTACTGCCAAGCCAGGCACTTTTGCCAATCGGTGAATTTTTAAGAATGACACAGTAACTGAGCAAACTGGGGCTCGGCCACATGGTGCCTTGACACACGACCCAACAATGAGTGTTGAAGGAAACAGGTTTTATTAACAGGGTACAACCCTGAGGGGCTGAGTGTAGTCCTGCTTGGAGTCCTCCTCTCCCACAAGACCCAGCACTTCCCTTGCTCATGAAAAGGCTGCAAGCCAAAGCCAAGCCCAGAGGCTCCCCATATCCTTATCTGTTCTTAAGCCGGCTGTACAAACAGGTCTCCATCCCTCTGAAATGTGCACTTATGGGTTTCAGAGTCAACATCCTCTTGCAGCAGCTGTCTCCTTCCAGATCTGGGGTATATTGTTCTCAGTCTCCATGCAGCGGTTCAGGGAAACATGGGCCATGTTACACTAGGTCATGGTGGAGTCCAGGGAGGCGCATGTCCCAAGAGAGTCACTTCTATGTACATACTTCAGAGAAGCAGAAGTTAGCCCCTCTCTCACTACAGACTGCATGGCTTCTCCCTTAGACACCAGGCCTCATGGCAGACCACCATGTCTTTCTTATTCACTCTGTACCTCTTCTCTTCATAGTGCACTCTCTCCTATACCCTTCTAGCCCGTGTGGCTTCCTCCTACACACCAGCCCTTGTAGCTGACTCCCATCTATACACCTTCAGACCATGTGTCTTCTTCTCTTTCAGCCCGCCCTAATTTTAAATGCTTGGCCTGGAACTTCCTATGTGACCTTGTATATGGCCTCTCCAATGATGTACCATTTTTGCTAGTTCCCCCGTATCTTTTACCTTCTTTTGGCTGCCATTTTTAATCAGAGCAGGAGTTCCCAGTGACTTCCAGGGTGGGCATCAGCCCCCTGCCCCTCACACAGGCTCTGTATTAAGCTCCCCTAGCTGTATCACAAGTCTCTGAATGTTCTCAGAGTCATGTACACCTTTCACCGTGGGTGACAGTCCCCTCTCCTTCCATAAAGGCATGACTATTACCTTGCCATTGTTAGGCAAAGTATCTCAAATGCTGTACCATCCAGTTCCTCCTTCCCCCAATCAAGGTTTGTGGGGGTTTTATCTTGTTTTCAGGGGACCTTTGTTCTGTACCCTGTTACAACACCAATAATAAGCAAAATGGATTAAAGGCAAAACATCATTTTCCTAGGTGGGTCCCATGTTGAAGGGCTAGGAATTGGGACAGGAGGATTCCAAGGGGTCCCAGAATATTCCTCTCTGGAAGGTGGGCTTCTGTCCATACTCCTCCCAGGGTATGCGTTTACCATCAGTCCCATGTTGTCTGTATAAACTTAGGTGAGTCATCGATCTCTGCCTCTTGCAGTTTCTCCACCTTGAAGAGGAGTTGGTGTCACTCAGTGCTGGGTAAGTGATGAGGTGGACAAGAATGGAGAAGTTGGCCTGGGAGTGAAGGCAGACCCAGAAGACAGGGCTGACCATAAAGAATCCCAGACAAAAGCCCAAAGGTCTCCTGAAATGGGCTTCGAGTGATTTTTTGGTGTTTGGTTCTTTATTGGATTCTTTTTATTTTCCCCAGCCTGAGGATTTGGCCGCAGGTCTCCGTCGCTCCACAACTGATGCGGATCTGGTGCTTTCTCCCAGCGCTGGTGTGCTCTCACTGTCATGGGAGCAAGCACACACCTGCTTTCATTTTCTACTATTCAAAAAAAATCTTTTCACTGCCAGTGACTGTAGGGAAAAGTGGGCATACCACAACACAAATGATCGGGAAACCACAAGTGCTAACATTTTTCTTTAAACTACAGGTTTTAGTTATCCTTGGCCACTTTTGAGGCATCGAAGGGGGATAACTCTTGTACAGCAGTGCTGCATGTGGTGCGGAACTGAAGCTGAGTCACAGGAGAAAGAACTGTAATTATTCAATAATGTATATATTTTATAAAAAACCACAGACATGAAAGAATAACTGTATCATAAAATCTTCACGGTACATCTCGACCATCATGAAGGACACACATGGTTCCAGGCAATGCTGCCTATTTCTACATTGATTCTTTCTCCCGTTCTCGTCTACTCTCTTCAGAGACTACAGATTCCTCTGTAGTTTCCCCTTGATGTACCACCTCATTCAGGATAAACTCCTCAAAAACCTGAACCCAGGGATCTTATGTGAATTCACTATCCACTCTCATCTTCCTGCCATCTCTTGGATTATGCTCTTTCTTATTCAATTTTTCACCGAAACAGAGAACCAACAAGAACAAAACACACTGCTCTGGAATGACAGGATCCTCTTTAAAGTATATGGAGGTGAAGAATCTATCTGACAAACTACAAGGCACTATTTATCCTGTATTGGAACTGGAAGAGGGAAAGTATACAAATAATTACTTGCTCAAATATTCATGTGGTCACCGGAACTAGTCCTGACCTGTACTAACACCCAGTCTGATTCACCCCCTACTTTTTCTAAAACAAAGAAGCCCAACTCTTTGGGTGGGCATTTGTCATGGAGAGTGCTCTCCCTCCTTCTTTTAATACTTAATAGTATCTCCAGGGTCCTACCATTTACCTGTTGCTGGGACCCAACTCCTACTGCAGTCCTTAGAGTTGGGAATCTTGTGTCTTTCCTAGCTTTTTGGAATCACAGCAGTAGTAATAATAACAATAACAGTGAGGATGATTATAGCTAACTTAGGGCATTTTCTGTGTGTCAGGTGCAGTGTAAACGTTTAACACTGATTGCCTCTTCTGGTTTCCAGGTCCAAAAGAACTGTGTAAGTCTTCCATTGCAGCCTAACACATCACCACAAAACTCAGCAGCTTACAAACAACACATACTTATCTCCTCACAGTTTCTGTGTGTTAGGCATCTGGGCATGACTTAGCTGAGTCATTGGCTTCAAGAGCTCTCAATCAAGGTGTCACTTAGGTCATAGTCACCTCAAGGCTTAATCAGACAAGGATTTGATTCCAGATTCAGATGTAGCTCCTCACTGGCTCATGGATGAAGGGCCTCAGATCTGCACTGACTGTTGGGTGGAAGCTGCCCTTGGTTCCTTATCTAATGGGCCACCCTAATATGGCAGCTTCCTTCCTCACAGGCTATAAACTCTGAGGGCAACAGAGAGAGCGTTAGCAAGACAGAAGTCACAATCTCCTATAACCTATTCTTGGAAGTGACATCCATCACTTGTCATAGTCTATTGGTTAGAATCAAGTCACTATGTCCAGCCCATACTCAAAAGGACAGGGATCATTGGGGGTCACCTTAGAAATCTGCCAACCTCAAGACCAACTGGGGAAGAAGGGAAAAAAGAGTTGTTTTAAGATTTCAAGGATAATATCAACACTAGGAGATGCAAGTAGTTCAGGGTAAGGGTCGAAGCTAATAAAGGTAGAAGTTGGGAGGTAGAATGGGGATGTACCTTATAGCGTTTTTGATCCAGCGTCTTTCTGTCTCTCTCCTAGTTTATAACATGAAAGTAAAGCTGAGAAGATGGTAGGTGTAAGGCTAACATTATGCATGCATTTATTGGGCAAAGAACTGTCTTTTCCACTAGGAAAGTGCATGGAAAATAAAAGTAATGGAGTCATGGGGTGGAGGAATAGCAAAAAGGAACTGCAGCTAATATCTCTGGACAGAAATGACCCAAGGGCCCTCTAGGCAGCAGGGTTTTGGCAGGAACATGCATCAAATAAGAAAAAGAAAGAATTAGGTACGGACCAGGTACCCTCTGGAAGAAGGTGTCTACAACCACACAGTCAAGATGGGAGAACTGAATTCTGGACATAAAAGAGGAGACTGGTCCTAGAAGGATTCCTTCAGGTAACACTACATAGAGCAAAGATGCAGGGGAGAGGACGGGAAACATTTTTTAGCAGCATCTACCAAAACAAATTTTAGTTAATATATTGAATCTATGTGGTGAGGGGAAGAAGGTTGCAGAACTTTCCAGAGCTTTTCATATGCTAGTATGCTCTGTGAAACCCTGAGATGTGTGTGAGGGAGGCTGGGGATTGAGTAGGCGGCGCTTCTCACACATATTTGTTTGTTCTGTATGGAGGCCGTAACATGCTACACACTTTAGGGAATATTCCATTATCAAATGCCTGTGGCCTTTTCTTTGAGAGCCAGAAGGGTGGTATCTGGCTCAAATATTCCCAGTAGGGCAAGAATGGTGACCAGTGGTTGAGCAACAGCCAAATATTTTTACCTAACACCTATGTGTTAAGCAGAAATGAAACTAGATCTCAACATTTGGGCCCCAGCAATGGGAAAGATACAAAACCAGTCAGAGCACAAGTCACCTGACCATCACCTTTTACAGCCATCCCTAGAGTGTGCTCCAGATTCCCAAAGCTCTGTCTACTACAGTTCTCTGCAGCACTCTCTTTCCTCTCCTGCTGATGCTCCTCTTGTCAATATAGAAGGAATCAGGGGGTTCACTCCATGGGCTTTTCACTTGGAATTTTTTCAGTATGGCAGTGGTAGGGTAATAAAGGGAGAGTCATTGAAACACGCAAGACAATCATGTTAACAGCCCCCCTGCTCCTCCTTTTTAAATCTTTCTAGTATAGAGAAAGGAAGAAGAAATCAGGGAAGGACTTCCTGCCAAACCACAGAGAAGATTGCTCATCAAGGAATGCTGATTTCTCTAGCATTAGTGAGGAGTTACCCACCGTGGGGATTAAGACACCAGTGCCCTTTAACTCAAGGATGGGAAACCACCTCTCAAGTAACCGAGTCAACTGAGGGTCCATCCAACTCAGTAGAATGAGACAGCTATGAGAAGCCACTCCTTTCTAGAGTACACAGTGCTGTGTATTCAGGTTAATCCTCCAACGATATTATAGTCACTCTCCATGGTTAATGAATAGCTTCTAAGTGCCTGCTTCATTTAATTGTCCAAAGGCCAGTTGGTCCTGGAGCGTATAAAGCTACGAGCTGGCTAATGAGAGCATTCTCTCTGAGGAAGGGAAGCAGGGGAGTGGCAGGGTCAGGGAGCTGGGTCCCAAAGGTGCAGGGATGCAGAACAGAACCAGCGCAGTTCTCTGTGCCTTTGCCCTCCTGACTGGCTTCCTGATGGTCTGCCTGGGGGCCTTCTTCGTGTCCTCGGGCTCCATCGTCAGCTGTCGGGTGAACCTGATCCTGGCCTATTTGCTTCTGCCTCTGGGGTTTGTGATCCTTCTGGGTGGAATTTTCTGGAGCACCTACCGCCAGGCGAGCGGAAACAAAGGGATGTTCAGCCACGTGCTCAGACAACACCTTGCTCATGGGCCCGAGGGCCTGGCCACAGTGGACAGGTATGTGTTGAGAAGCCAGACGACTGATGAGGGCTGACATGGGGCTGAGTTCTGGCAAAGCTGAGTGACTTCTAACCCCACGGTGGAACAACTTACCTGTCTCATGGGGCTGCCTGTCTATAGCCAAAGCTTTATCCTCAGGCGGTTACTCCCAGGTTAGTGATTAGGAGCAATGGGGCTGCCTCTGGGGAAAAATGTGAAGTAAAGGAAATTTATCTCAGAGGCTCCCCGCCCGCCACAAACACACTGTAAACCCACCTCAGCCAAGGTAAGAGGCCCAGCTCCAAGGTTGTTTCGTTGTATCATGGGAGCTTTCCTTAGAGGCTGCTGGTGGTTAGTTATTCTTTGTAGTCCAGCTGTAGGGTTATAAGAAGGGCAAGTCCAGAACCAAATTCTGCCCCACAACAAAGGAGCAAGCCCTGCAACCTCTTTATGAGCTCAGTGAAGTCCCAGCTTTTAGGTACCCTTTTAGTTATTTTGATCATACCTCACATGAAAGATTCATTTGAGGCAAAGCAATAATCCAGAGGTGAGATTCAGTTAACCTTGCCACATTGCACCCACTAGGATGGCAATTATTTAAAAAACAAACGAACAGAAAACAAGTATTAGCAAGGATGTAGAGAAGTTGGAAACCTAGTGCATTGCTGGCATGAATGTAAAATGGTGCAGCCACTATGGAAAATGACATGAAAATTGCTCAAAATATTAAACACATAATCACTATTTGATCTAGCAATTCTGCTTCTGGGTATTAGACAAAAGAATCAAAAGTGCAGACTTGAAGCTTGTACACCAATGGTCATGGCAGCATTTTCCACAATACCAAAAGGTGGAAATGACCATTACTTCAGAGGGACACGCACGATGCAGTGTACACACAAAGCAGAATACGTTTTGGCCTTAAGAAGTAAGGACATTCTGACGCATGCTATAACATGATGAGACTTGAAGACATTATGCTACATGAAATAAACCAGACACAAAAAGACAAATGTGTATATATTCGACTTATATTAGGTACCCAGAGTAGTCACATTCACAGACAGAAAGTAGAACAGTGGTCACCGGGGCGAGAGGTGGAGGAGTGGCACAGTTGGGAGGAGAACAGCACGATGGTCAAACAGCAGTGTGCACGTACTCAGTGTCGCCGAACTGCACACTCGGCCAGTGTGGTAAATCTCACGTTATGTGTACTTTACCACATTAAAAAATATCAGTTAGCCTTATGGTCAGTATCAGACAACCAAAAGCCTCCTCATTCTTGGCTGAAATGGGACCACTTAGGGATAAAACATCGGGTATCATCCTTAAGGTACAGGCTGCAGGACTCCATAAGTTCTTTTACCTACTTTATCTAAAATATTTTAGCTACTCTGTGAATTTTGAATAACTGTAATTTTACCCATGACTTGATTTTTGACATTATTATGTTAATGAATGGTGTGAATTATAATAACCCTGACTCATTTCCAATGTTTATTATACCTATTAGCAAGGTCTCTGCATTTGGTAAAAACTAAGATAACCAAAGTGATTGTAGAAGATTTTTCTGGAGTGCTGGTTTTATTCTGTATAAATGTTAGATGATTGCCTCCTGAGAAGTATAACTGATTACCTTTTGGGTGTGGCTTAAAGTTGCTAACACTTGCATAACGCAAAGCATCACACTGTGCAGAAACGCTTTAAAGCAGACTGTGGACATCGTGATGTCCCCTTTTGCTGCCTCTTCCTGCTGCATCTGATAGAGCCCGGCCCATTCAAAATGGCTCCCAAGTCAGTCCAAAGTTGCATTTCTCAGAAGCATTTGCATTCCAAATGGGTTCCCAGGTTAAGGTGTAAAGCAAATGTGTCTGCAAGGATAGAATGCAGGGCACGGGGCACTGGGAACATGACCTGCTGTAGGGGGAGGCGGGGGCCATTGTGAGAGGTGAAGGAGATTTGTGGGGCAGGCGGCAGTCACCCCTGAGCCTCTCACATTACTCTAGGGGACAGCCCACCTTCCTGTCTTCAGTGTCTTCACACTTGTGCCCCGTGACACAGCCGGGCTATTCGGAGTGGAGGCTGAGCTTGGGGCTGTACAGTAGACAGCAGCTTCAGCCTTTTGGCTCTGGGCCTGGTCACATTTGGAAGGGAGTGTGGTCCAAGTGGCAGCGCCTGTTCTGTTGTGGTTACACACCACAAACACTCCCTGTAGGCGCTGGGAGAATTCACTCTATAAATACACAACTC
Organism: Phyllostomus hastatus; assembly: GCF_019186645.2. Lineage (NCBI taxonomy): Eukaryota > Metazoa > Chordata > Mammalia > Chiroptera > Phyllostomidae > Phyllostomus > Phyllostomus hastatus. The sequence continues at coordinate 29,278,468 of NW_025333857.1, read as the reverse complement.
AACCAAGTTCACCCTCTCTCTTCCTCACCTCCATGCCACCCCCAATCCTATTCACAATGGAGAAGCCGGAAGGATTTAGCAATTAGCCACACTGGGCAAGAGCACTGATGCCTATGTCAGCTCTGGCATGAAGGGCACTGTCCGCCATTGGCATGGTAAAGGCTGCAGCTGCAATCGACATAAAGTTCTCGGGTGAAACAGCTTGGGAAAAACGCATATGGGTTGTTGTAATTTTTGCTTATTTGTTTGTTTTTGTTTTTTTTTACTAGCTGTCAAGGCTTGAAAAAGTGGAAAAAAGTGGATGGGAAAGAGAGGAGCATCTGTTATAGTTCAGGGAACTGCACAGAGCTGGTTTTCATTCATTATTTTGTTGGCTGGGAGGACCTGAGACAGTGATTGCAGCTCAGTAGGAGATGATGTGTGTGAATGGGGACAAGGGTGTGAATGGACTAAATAACTGGGTAGGGAGTTCCACAGTCAAGGCCCCCATGTCCCCTACCTCTGCTGAGGATCTCACACTGAAAGTCCCTGCTTCCAATGAGTAAGAGAGGGGATAGCTTGGAATAACCCCCTGAGAAAAGTGACTACAGAGACCCACATCTTACGGCTAATAAACAGGGCTCTGCTGGAAGAGTGGCACCTTTTTTTAAACTAGCGATGCCAGGGAAGAAATACATCTGTTTCAAAATCAATGTTTCTTAACAGTTTAACTTTGCACAGTGGGATCTGAGAGAGGCAGACATATGCCTCTTTGGCATGAACCACTTAAATAACACATGTGTTTGCGGCATTTTCTCCCCCAGGCCAGATTTCTACCCTCCTGCTTATGAAGAAGGTCTTGATGCTGAAAAGCAAACCTATCCCGCAGAGCAGGAGGCCTCGGATGTTCCTCCACCTCTATACACAGAGAGGGACCTTGAATTTGAGGATGAAAAGGATGTTCACCGAGAGGCACCCCCATCCTATGACGACTCCGTGGTGGACAGAGTGGTGGCAGCAACACCAGCGCAGGACACTGAGAGACAAAGCCGAGAGTGCTGAGGGGGAAGCTCTCCACTATGCATGATGCACCCTCAGGGCATACAGCTGCTAAAAATAAAAGTAGGCAAGGGACTGTGGGAGGAAAAGCCAGGTCAAAAACCCTGCTCATGAGCTCCCCGAGGAAATCATGACTCTGTAAGAAATGTTGTCAGCTTTATTATATTTAATGTTTTATTCCAAGAGGACAAGTTGGATGGCAGGGTGGTGGCAAGAGACACAGCCTGATGCTTTCTTTAGAGCTGGGACAACAGCCTTCATCTCTCCGGGCCTCAGTTTCCTTCTCTACGGAGTGAAGAATTTATGCTGGGGTTAATATCTAACCATTGTGGAATGCTTTTTATATGGCAGCCTCCATACTATGAACTTTGTGCTTTTTATTTAGCCCTCATTATAACCTTCAGAGACAGGTGCAATGGCTGTTCCCATTGTACAGATGCATACACTGAGGCTGTGAGAAGTTAAGACTTTCCCAATAACATGCACTTGTTTTCGGGAGGATGGAGGAGTGTCTGTAGAGGGGCATGGGAGGATGTATTTATTTCCAACTTTTGTCCTGGGTTAACCCTGTCTTACTTCCCTCCTCACAAGGAGCAGCTTGGCCTTCCCTCCTCCTTCAGAAAATGGGCCCCAATAGGATGGAGCCCCAGGGTTGCTGCAAGAGTTAAAGCCCCTGGAAAGGCCACAGAGGTTGCTTCAGGGTTCATCTGGTAGATTCTTGTTTAAAATGTAAATAAGGCCTCCAGGTGTTCTGCCCAGGAGCTTGGCCCTCACCTCTGAGTATAGTTTCCTTTCCTCTGATCATTCAACTGATCGTGAAAGATGGTTCCTTAGGGTCACAGGCAGCTGTAGGTGACTGGGCACCAACGCACAGGAGGGGCTTTGGGCTGCGACAGGAAGGATGAAGAGATCTCCAGGAGAAAGAGGGTTACTGAGATGGGATGGGGCCCCAAGGCCTTCTCTTCCCCGTTAGGGCTGAGTGCACAGATGAAGCGGGTCCTGACAAACACACAGAAAGCCACATAAAAGGAAATCCTGGTCCCTTTACAGTTACAGAAGCATGAATTTGGGCATCTGTGATTTAAATCCTTGACATCAGGATTTGTCAAGGTAAGTGGGTACGCAGGTCACTCAAGGTTGTCCAACAGGGAGGTGATCGTGTATTAGCAATGTGGTTTATTATTCCTCTTTAATCATCTCTTTCCACCCCTCTGCTGAGACAGCATCCTGACATTTCCCCGGGGTCCGAGCTGAGCACATTCACAGACCTGAACAAGCTCTAGCCCTGGGCTTTCATCCAGAGTTTGCACTTGTTAGAGATGGTTTTCCCAACCACTGGTAGGCACGTGAAACACATGTTAATTTTGGTTTACATAAGAAAATTGTTTTGATATCTTTGCAATAAATTTTGTACTTAAACTTTCTCTTTTTTTGCCACTGGTTTCTATCAGAAAAAAAATCAATAGGGGAACATAAGTCAAAGTTTCATTCTCTATGTGGAACTAACACAGCACCCAAATGAGTTAATTGTTCTGTAAAACCAAACATTACTGACCAAAAACTATTGATTCAGAAAATTAGCCAGGTGCTTTTTGAAATGGAATACTACTAATTCATTGTTTTTTTTAAAAGCATACATACTCTGAAGCAAGCATCAAGAACACAGGTATCACCCAAAACGCATCCTACCTGAGACAGGCCCAGCAATGAAACCCACTGGGCAAGTCAGACAAAAGGCTCCTCTGTGGTTGATCAGAATTCACTGGCCACCCCTGGGGGATTCACTCAGGGGAAGTAGACACTGTATTCCCCTTTCCTCTGTAAGATTATGATAAAATTAATGGTGATGGACTGAGAACCATGATTCCAGAATGACAGGGAGGGCACTTAGATAGTGAGACAGCAGAAAAGAGGCAAACCTCCAAGCAGAGTGTCTTCGCTTGTTCCCTCTTCTCAGATGTGAGTGGGAGACTCATGGGTCAATAGGAAAGGGAAATGTTCGGAGGCAATGGCTCCTAGTATTTTAATCTTGTAACGTCCTTTTGAACAGCAAGTTTAAGTGCCCTCCCCAGAAGATGAGCATAGTATCAGGTCAATTACAGGATAGTTTATGCTGCAAATATTTTGCATCCCTGAGATGTAGTATGGGTATTTTTAAGCCCTCCACACAAAAAGTCACAAGTCCTTTTACAGACAATCTTAACCATCTTTTAGGATACTACTTAAACACATAGCGTTTGGGGATGTATCTCCCCAGTTCACCTGTATTGCAGGGCACACATGAGGTGCTAAAAGACATGGAACTTGGATAAAGATACGGGTTTATAATGCGTCTCTGCAGTGTGTTCTATAACTTCCACGACAACTTAGGCTGATCCACATACCAAGTGCGCTGTCAAGTGCATGGGCCATTTCCTCTGATAGGGACTGCAGCTGGCTGGAGCGGAGCAGGCATTCTGCTAAGCTCCGACGCCTCGGATAATCTCTTGCTGTTTGCAACTGTTGAAGGGCCAAAGACTGATTTACTGGCAGTTACATCATTTCCAAAGGTGCATAGTTTCTCAGACCCTTCTCGACTCAGGCATGGGAATGTCCTCAGGCAGGTGTCTGGGATATCTGTGTCCACGTGCTTCAAGAACACCCAGTGCAAAAAGAACACCCAGTGCATGACCAAGCAATAAAAGGGGGTCATCTGTTATGTTACTACAAGATCCCCCAGGTGCTTTTCCCATTCCCCCAACCTGCCGTGGCTCGTGGATACTGCTGCCACAGTGCCTTACCCTGACCCACAGCTGCCCAGTGAGAAGTTACCACACCACTATCTGTGTCATTGCCTGTTTTATCTGCAGAGGACACTGGCTCAGTGCAACCAGCTGTCAGCTCCACGTGCCACCTGTGACTGGCCATCAATCTGAGGCTTCCCGTGCAGGAAGTGCTCGTGTAGTGTCCAGGCCCTTCCACCTGCAATGCAATGCAACTGTTTGTCCCATGAATGCTGTGGATGTATTTCAACAATGGCTGCCTGCCCACTTTCAAGGTCAGCTAATAAACTCAAGAATCATGGATGGGGCAAAACAACTTTTTGTTGGTACCTAGCAGGATGTTTAGCATCCATGGTCCCCTCCCATTAAAGGCTTCCCTGGCACATACACACACATTTCCAAACACTCTCTGTGTGGGTGGTGACACTGGCCTGGTGGGAACCACAGCATTGTACACATATTGTTGCTGTCATTGGTCTGGGGGGGCCCATGGGGTTGTGAGTGGACCCTCAATATTAGCTGATTACCAGAGTGGCCCTGATACTTGCCACACTCTATACATAGTTTCTTCTATGATTGTCTCCTGTGGCCCCCACAAATCTTGGATTTCTCCAGCCATTCACTCTTAAGAAAAACTGGTAGCTGGAGCTCTGTGTTTAAGAACACAATGAACAGTAAGTGCAGAAGAGAGACTTCCTGTCTTTCATCTCTCTGAGGATAAGACGAGAGGACAAGTGTGTATAACTCAGCAAGAGAAGCCTGGCTGTCACATCAAGCAGACAGAATATGTTGGCAATGTGAGTACAAACAAGTTCCAGGGAGAAGCCGCGTCCTAGAGCCGCTCCGCAAAAATAGGTGTCTGTGCAGCTGCTGCTTTCCTTCCGTTGCTGGGCCCAGCATCGGCTCTGCCTGCTATTTATGACGCCGTGTTTGCTCCAGGCCCCCTCAGCCAAGCCAACCGTTCTCTGGGCCCACAGCAAGCCCTCCCACCCCTCAACTCCCAGTCTTTGTTCTCAGTGCAGTTGGCCCTGGAGAAATTACATACATGGTTACGAGTCCCGGGAAACTCCACTCTTTGGGAAACCCCTCAGGTGTCTACTGTCCTACCATCTCTGAGTCAAATTCTCTGTGCACTTCCACAGAACACGGCTTGTACCTCTGTGGTGGCATGCACGTCTACCCGATTCTTTGTGTGTTCTTGTCACAGCCTCCTTGTCACAGTTTCCAAATTATGAACTCCTAGGAGCAGGGATAATGTTTGATACATCATCTCACTGCACCAAACCCAGGAGTCTGCAGAGAGTTGTCCAGCCAGTGTTTGCTGAATGAACGAACGTTCACTGGGCTGCTGGACGCACACGACTCCATACAGAAATAAAGAGGAGTTTTTAAATGAGGATTAATTTACATTTGAACATTGAAAGTTCGAAATGGTTAAAAGTTCAGCAACTCAAGAAAAAATAAATATTTTCTTACCTAGGGCCAAGAAAGAATGCATCTAACAGTGTTGACCAACTCAGAGCCCAGGCGTGGCTGGGAGGCCGCCAGGGACCTGCAGGTCACAGCGCAAGGGACTGAAGGCAGATGGCAAACCGTATTCCATTCCTGATAAATGTCGTAACTAGTTCTTTTGAATCTTAGCTCAAAGCCAGCCTCCTATGATTTCGAAGGGAAGATACTTACAATAAAAGACTAAATGCCACTTCAGTTTCTGCTGTGAGCAATTCATCTGTTCTGTTCCAGTTATTTAAAACATTCCCAAGGTCATGATGATGAAAACCAGCCCTTGCTGGTGTTCTGAAAGGCAGCTTTATCGGGACAGTGACTGCTCCTGGAGTTTCTCAAAGGGCGAAACAAACAGATAAGCAAAACACCACAATCTTTGCATAAGGATGAAATAAGGAATTTTTTGTTTATTGGATACTAAATGTCCTAGCACGGTTCTGACAGAAGCATGGATAGAAAATGGAAACAGACACCTTGTGGGGGATGTTTCTCTGCTTGCACTAATCTTAACTACAGCAATAACAAACTGCTCAACAGTCAGAGCACGCCACATCATCTGTGCAAATGACACAAGTGAGAGTGCCGTTCCCAAGGAAGCAAAACATACGCAAACAGGTCCCGCGCACCCAGCGTCCTGGCAGAGTCTGAGGGAGGCTGCTAAAAGCTGCAATATCCTTTTCCTGGGCAAAGAAAGCCTGTTGTGACCCTCTTCTGCCAGCAGGGGTCCCCACTCTGCCCATATCTGTAGCCCCAGTAAGGTTTTCCTCCTGTGCCCACTTCATTTCCTACTTTTACAGTGTTTCATTGTCTCCTTTTACAGCCTTTATAGGTAAGAGCTGAACTGTGTCCAAACCAGTGCATTAAAACAGGCCTTTATTGGGAGATGAGATAGCAGAGAGAGAAATAGCAGATATGGTGACATTTTGTCTCCCCAAGAGGAATGAGTATAAACCCATGTGCCACCCTAGGTGATGGAATCAAGGAAGGGTCCGAAAAATGTGAAGCGTTCATTTACGTAGTCCTGCCAAGAAACTGTTTCCCACCTGCATCATGAAAGGCTGAATCTGAAGGGATGCAGCCAGCTTCATAGCTAAACTAGTATTTACAGAATAAGAGAGGAAGACGCCTTTTGATAGGTTTTGTTAAAAGTGTGCCGTTGTGCTTGGTAGACCGCTCCAGAAGATGTGAGGGAAGGTGGCACGGGACCCAGAGGTGGAGAGGCGGGAGAGTGGGCTGTCAGGGGTTGGCGGGTGTGAAGAGGGCTCTTAGGACTCCTACAAATTTCCTGATGGAAAACCTGACCTGGGACGTAAAGTTGAATGCTCCTCAATGCCCAGGAGTGTTTTCTTAGGTCTGTCCAGGGGCACCTGTGGCCTCAGGTCCGCTGGACTCCGGCACTGGGCTCTCCTCGATTCTATTTCAGAACCTTTTCCCAGCGGGACCAACAATGCCCAGGAGTCGTGACTAACACATTCCTAGCCCACTTACCCTTTCACAAAAGGGGAGTTTCCTTTGTGTGATAATATAGTAACACGTGACAGTGCAGCTTTACAGACAACTGAAGACCCTATTGCATTTGGAAGAACTGACCAACAGCCAAACAAAACAGATGTTTTTCTTGTCCCACCCACTCCCTCCCACCCCCACCAGCAAATTAGCTCTTGTGCTTCCCTTCCCCCCAAAGTCATAAGAGGCACAAACAGGTAGCAAGAAGGCATGGGTGAAGTGTCTCCTGCTCAGCGCTCTCCTTTGGCCCTGGTGAGGGATCCTTCCTTCCTTCCTTCAGGTGATGACGGTGGGACCCCTCCGGCCGGTCCGCTCGTGAATCTGGGATATTTTCAGCGCGATGGCTATGAGGGGGCTCAGCACTGCCTGAAAAGGGAGGAAGAAGGTCTGTGAACAACTCCAGTCAGTCACCAGAGGGCCACTGCGATGGGTTTTGATCTCAAACATCTGGATTCCATTCCAATTTGCACCTTACAGGCAGGACCATCATGGGCAGGACACCTGTTCCCCGGCCTCGGTCTCCTGTTTTGTACAAGGAGATGGGGACCTCCAAAGTCTCCTCTAACTCCCAGAAACTTTGATTTAAGGTAGGAAACTGCACAACCCAACTACCAGAGCACTGGAGCATTTCATGGATGGAGCTTTGTGAATCAGGGAAGTTCAAAAAACTCCAGTCTTCCTCTGCTGTCCTCTCTCCTCACATGCACCGACCCCATACGCACACACACAAACTTGAGGAAAAACATTGGCTCTCCATCCCAAGGCCAAATGTGAAGAACCTACTCTCCTGAGATGTCAAAGACGACAGGCCCCTCCAGTTGGCTAGTGCCGCAGAAATAACTGCTCATTTCTCCCACCAAATAACACGGTGGCTCCTGAGGCTCCTCCATGTCCCCTAGAAGGAGGTGGGGTGGTTTAGAGACCTAAGGAATGGATTCCTGGACTGACAGGGGACACAATGAGGAATAAAGATCACTTCTTGCCCATTAGCTGCTCATCATGTCATAGGACTAATGTGTTGTTTTCCAAAGTGTGGGGCATGTACCACTCAAAATGATTTTAGTTGGTACAGGTTATCATAGATGGTGCAGGGACACGGTGTTACTTACAAAACAATGAGGTCACTCTACTTTCCGTTCTTCTTCAACCCTCCTAATGCCGTCAACGAGAAACTGCCTCCAGTCTGGGACAGTTTAACCAAGGCAGAGCATGCCACAGGCCAGCTTTCCCTGGGTGAAAGATGCTCTCATGCTATATTTTTGTTCAATTCCTTTTTATGGTGCCCTTTTATTTATTAGGGATAATGTGTTTTTCCTTGTACAGCACCACTATACACTTTCTGTAGTAAGTAAATGGATTGAAGTAAAAACAAAGTGAGTCCATTTAAAAACAAATAGTAAGTAGAGATACTGACAGAAAAGAAGCTTGTGAAATACTGGTATAAAGGAAGAGAAAACAAACCATTTGAGGAAAATAAAACCTGTCATTTTGGAGAGTGGTGGGGGAGTTCTGTCACTTGCAGCCCCCACATACGCCTAACAGAAACGGGGGTGAAGGGAATGCATACGTTCTCATCAGACAAGAACACCAGCCGATGCCAGGGTACAAGTAGCCCAGTGTGTTCCGAGTGCAGTGTAGATACAGGCCAGTCCTGAATGATAACTGAGGGATCTAAATGCCAGAGTGAAGTTGAAGGATTTAATTCATTAGGCAAAGGAAGATGATGGAGTGTTTTTGAGCTGAAAGTTTTCCCTGTCAGAGCTATGCTTTGGAAAGATTTCTCTATCAGCAAAGCCAGTGGTTAAACACATTTATGGCTAAATGCATTAAATTATCTTCCTCTATGAAGACGTCTAGATGACAAGGCTCAGATACAACTGTGCACACTAGAAGGAGATGAAAAATCTAAAGTAATTTCATAGCTAAAGAAGCCAGCAGTAGCTCCCTCTGGTTCCACACCCACAAACTTGACACATAGAAACAGAGCATCTCTTTTCCTTTCAATAACCCATCTGATGTCCAGAAAAGTCTACTGCAGGAAAAATCTCCAACACTTTTTCAGTACACAGTCAATGTGATACCCATATTGTGACATCTGCATTTTTTAAAAAATCCTAACTGGGGATGAGAGAGAGAGAGGGACACCAATGTGAGAAACATTGATTGGTTGCCTCCCATAGGCTCCTAGACCTAAGATCAAACCCACAACTGAAGTATGTGCTCTGACCAGAGATAGAGCCTACATCCTTTTTGGGATACGGGAGATAGTCCAAACAACTCAGCTGCCTGGCCAGGGCAGAATCTGGATTCTTTAGGAGCCAAACATCCATTTTGTATGGAAATCAGGAATTTTCCACTTTCACTCCTCTTCCTCTCCTGTCTTCTTCTCCCTCTTTCCTCCTTCCCATCCCCTTCCTCTTTTTTTGGCAATACAGTTGTCCCTCAATATATCGAGGTTGACTTATTGCGGCTTCACTGTATTGCAGGTTAGTACCCATACAGAATTTTATATGTTGTTAAAATTACGTAGGTTTAAGAGTGTAGAAAGTGTATAAGAGCATATGAAGTGTTTATAAGAGTGTGGGAAAGGTTAATAAGAGTGTGGGAAAGATTTATAGGAGTATGAGAAGGGTTTATAAAGCCTTAAAATATATATAAATAATAAAATAAATATAACGCTGCTACTTCGCGGATTTTCACCTATCGTGGGGGTATCTGGAACGTAACTCCCAAGACAGGTGAGCGATCACTGTATACCAGTAAATCCTCAGTGATACCTATGAAAGAGGTTGAACAAGGCAGTTTAAAATCAATCACTTCAACTGAGGTCCTGAAGAACAAGTAAAGATTCATTTAAAATATCCTACCAATTTAAGAAAATGCAGTGAAATTGAATTTGAAACTTCAAGAACTGAAATTAAAACATACTTATTTTACATCCTTGTACATTTCAAGATGCAGGATTTTCCACTCTGTATGTTTATTAAGTGCTGGTACCTACTGGCAAGAGCACAGTTGTAACTGATGCTGGGAATAATACTTCAGACCCTCCTTTACTGATCTCCACTGCACTCTGTAGATGAGCCTGTGTTTCCCATCTTCTGTAGGACAGCTGATCGACGTCCATAACACACTGGATGTCTGTGACCAACGGGCCACTATGGAACATGCTCCCCGACTTCTGCTCCCAGCAGTTAAGTGCTTACCAGGAGTCAGTTCAGTTTGCTCCTAACTATGTTAAGGCCTGTAGTACTTGGTAAGAGCCTGCAGTTATTAAATTACCTGTAAACCAGTGAAGTGTAAGTGTATGTAGGTAGAAGTTCTTTCTGTGAAAATTAAGTTGAACGTCTGGAAAGACTTAGGCAATGGCCGTTAGCTAATCCTGTCAAATCAGATGTGAGTGAGGTACTATGAAATATTTAAGAGAAATAAAAAGAATATAAAAAATTCTTCCCTCATATAGCTTCACAGCATCTGTAAGTTCTCACTGGCTATAAAGAAATTAAAGGTGAACATTATGGATAATGAATTATGAATGAAAATATTTTAAAGAAAAATAATCACAACTAAATGGTATGGTCATTCTTAAACAAAAGGTCTTAGACCAAAAGTAAAAGACTGAAAAATGAGCATATATGTAATATATTGTGCTAAAAAACAATGGTTGAGATATGTATGCCTTTAAGGACCTCTGTTAACTCTCTTTCCAGATTAGTGAGCCAAGCACTCTTCCCTGTCCTGACCATGTCACATGAGAAGGCTCCAATGGCTATTATGCAGCCCGAAGGGAAGGGAACAAAGTTTGGAATGTCCAGATAAGGAAGACCTTGAGCACAGGAGCTCCCACCTGAGCAAAGAGCCCAGGCCCACCTGGCCCAGAAGCTGTGGGGCTGTCTGCCTGCAAGGGCCGAGGGTTTGGGAAGGATGTCAGTGATGTTCACCGGGGACTAAACACTACTGAGGTCCACGAGCCATTTTCCAGGAACCTAGAAACTCTTTAGGTGTTTGCAGGGCCTTAAGGAGTTCTGGGGGGAGTCCCTAAACATACCCGAGATTGAATTTTTGCCAGCCTTGTGGGAGCTGCAAGTCAGAATTAATTTGAAAATCACAAAGTAAGGCATTGTTTTCCTGCCTGAGTGTGTAGAGTCAACACAGGAGTGAGAGGAAGGAAGGAAAAAGAGGGATGGATGGAAGGAAGGAGGGAGGAAGGGGAGGAAGGAAAAGGAGGAAAGGAAGAGAGGAAAGGAAACAAGAGAAAAGAAAATCACAGGTTTGATACACATGAATCCCAGATACTTCACTCATGCCATCAATCATGTTTTATGGGAAAAACAGAGGGGGGAATTAATTTTCCTGAGGCACTGGAAAGGCCCTCAGAATGGGGAGTGAGAAGGGGAGATAAAAATGAGAAGCCCGTGTATGTGAAATTTCTGAGGTGGGATGAAACATAGAGCTTGAGAAGCAGAGAGGACCATGGAATCGCCTAGTTTGATTCTTTCCCATCACAGACCAGCAAACCCAGCCTGGAGAGGAGACGTGATTGGCCCAGGGTTACTCCTGTGTTGGGTGGCTGGGCTGGGGGAAGAACTTAGTGACACCTCTTCTACTGTTCTTCTGTCACACAGTTCTGATTCTGAGACCTGTGAGGCAGAAAAAGAACAGAGAAACGAGCCTCAGAGGAGGGGAGGGAGAAAGGGCAGGGCTGTCGTCCCGCTGCCCCAGACCAGCCCCACGGTAGACAGTAGACGAGGCATCTGAGCAGCCGTCTCCGCTGACCAAGAGCAGGTGGGCAGTGGGAAGTGCACTCCCAGTGATGTGAGTGGAACTTCCAAGGTGACTTTTTGTGAATAAAGGAAATAAACTAATAGAGACTTTAATCAATTAGGAATAGAGCATCTTTTTTCTAATTCCAGTACTACTTCTTAGGATGCTTGGCATAGCTGTTCTTCACTCAGCTGCAGGAAACAGGGAGTGTCCACCCTGCAGCAGACGCAGCAGGCAGTGTGTCCGCCGCCTGACAGCACTCACAGTGGGGCCGGGCCCTGGGCTGGGCGCCTTAGGCTGTCGTCTCCGGTGAACAGACCTGCCAGGCTAAACAGGGAATTGGATCCTGTCTCTATTTAAAAATTTGTCACTTTGTTTATCTTGGATTTTCTGCATTGATTTTATTTTTAAAAATACCATATTACAACATTTACCTCAATTGCTGGGTTTTTTGCCACCCCCTTACATTTTGCACCCTGCTAACCTCACCCTAATCCCATTCCTGTATTAGGTTTTAAGCTGTTCCTACCCTCTGGAAGGACAGAGAAGGTTTCTCCTTTCACTTTCTTTCCCATCCTATCTCTTGCTTTATGTGGTTGTTGTTTTGATCCATGTTCATGTAATTCAGAGCCACAAAAACAAACCCCTAACAAACTCAACTCCTTACCCTGACCAGCAATAGACAGGAGAGGTGTATATGATGTGAATGTCACAAGACTCAAAGTAAATAGTTGACTGATTTTTTTGGAGAAAAACAAAATCCTAACCAGATACACAATCACCTATTAAGCAAGATCTGTCAGACTCTGAGGAGGGAGCCAGTGCCAGGCTGGCCTCCAGGAGGAGTGTGCGGTGGGAGCGTCAGGAAGTGTCTTGCGGGAAGGAGTGGGGGAGGGGGCGGTAAATGACAGTACTTGTCCCAGCTCACGGTCTGGGCAGGTGCTGCAAACCAGAGAAGGAAGACCATTCAACACCAGAAAACACTAACATTCTGACATCCACAAAATCGGGATTGATAACAAACAGCACTTTCTCCTGATCCTTAGGGGCAACTTGCATCAACATTCCCATTTTGGTGAAAGCTGAACAGCACTGCCCAACTTTCGCTCATGATTTCATGCAAATATTCATTTTTAGTCCAAGTGTTGTTTGCTTCACCCAAGGCAGTGGTTCTCAAACCTGAGCGTGCATTGGAATCATCTGCGGGATTTGGTAAAATGCAGGCAGCTGGCTCCCTCCCCTTGAGTTCCTGATACAGGAGGCCTGGGTGGGGGGGCCCAAGACTTTGCATTTCTAACAAGTTCCAGGTCCTGCTGGTACTGCTGGTACTGCTAGTCCAAGGATCACACTTTGAGAGCCTCTGCTCTAAGGTGCTCATCTCTGTGGTGTGGTGAAATGCTTTGCTCTAGATAAACACCAGTTGGCCTTGTTTATATCACATGATCTCACTCCCTGGCCATAGCTGACTGGACCAGGGTGCGTCCTGACCTACAGGCAGGCAATTTATGGTCTGGCCAGTGACTGAGGTAGCCTAGGGCAAAAGTTGAGCCAGCTGATCAGATTCTTGCCTTAAACTGATACGCACCCCAGATAGATGGTGGGATGACATGCAGGGGCAACAGCAACCACAGAGACCTGTACTCTTCTCCAAGACAGCATGCGGCCTTTCCATCCCCTGTGAGCTGTCTTAGCTGATCTGGGAAGGGGTGGGAGCCCCAGATGGCCACTGCTGAACTTCTTGCCAATTCAGACAGGGGTGGCCCCGGTAAACTAGTTTGATTCACCTAATATAGAAATGTGACATTCTTGCATCCCAGGAGTTATGGGGCAATTCATACCTGTTATGATTATAAGTTTGAAATCATCTCCTGCCTTTGTTTCCAGGACATCTCAGTAGTGGAGAAAGTTTCTGATTATACTGCACTTCCAAACCCTAGGACTCATACAGTGCAACAAAGGAGAACCAAGTACAGGGACCTGAGACCTGAGGCTGCTTTTTAAGAAGCCTGGAACGTGGGGGTGGAATCTACCCCCAGCTTCTCTCCGCAAGCCAGGAGGCCTGGCAAGGAGTTGCGTCTTCCTGGAGGAGGAACAGATGTTTTCGTCTTCTCATGAAGAGGCCATCCACCAGCCTCACTTCCCTATGCATTCCCACTGAGGCCCCCTTTCCTAATTTGCTCAAAGGTGCCCTATAGGCTAGACACCGCCCTGTTTACCTACTCCAGATTTTAGGTAATAAAGATGACCAGCTATTGGACACTCACTTGAAAAGCAAACAGAAGCAGCAAAATTATGGCTGAAATTCAAATCAAATCAAATACATTTTTCTAACACAAATTAAGTGGGAATGCTAAGCATTGCAAACATTTGCTCTTTATTACAGTTCATACAATCATGGTCCTAATTTTCATCCCCTGTTCATGTAATAAACCTACCTATCTTGATCCCAAATGGACCTAAAATTAACCAAAATACAGAATATGGAAAAGGAATACAGGTAAATCTGAGTTTACCTGTAGCACAGAGGGAGCCCATCTGTCTTGTCAATATCAGAAAAATAAAAACTTGCTCCACAAAGACTCTCTTCCGAGGGGGAAAAGCCATTCCAAGATATGAGCAGATAAAATTCTCCCCCAAAAAGTTCAGTCAAAGCAAAAACCGAACTAGCATTTTGGGAGTGCACAGGCAAGCCTAACGGAAACCACACTGCCCCCGCAGGGTGGCCCCATCTTCCAGCACTTCCTGGACAAGGTTCTTCATCTCTCTGTGCCTCATCTTTAACACTGGGATGATCGTAACAGTTCCTGCCTCACAGGGTTGTTGTAACATGAGATGAGACACAGCACGGCCCTGCACAGCATCCCCAGCCCTGCATCTGTGGCCCTGTTTCTGAAGACTGCCGTGAGGCCTCCCCCAGGTAAGTATGCAGCTTGCACGTCAGATTCATTCCTGCTTAAAAACATTTTCCTGGTTGGGTTGAGGTTACAGGCAATAGACTGATTCCACAGCAAGACAGAGACTTGATTTACTGACTTGCAAAATCTCAGGAAAAGGAAATGCATTCTCTGGCCCCCATCAATGGTTTGTTGATTCTCCTTGAGAAATTTTTAATAGCTTGCTCTGAGTATCCAGTATGTACCAAGCACTATTCCAGATTCATGTAGTGAGCTAAGCTTTACAAATAGTCTGTGAGGTAGGTGGTATTGTCTACATTTTACAGGTGAGGAAGAAGGCTCAGAGGCACTAGGCAACTTGCTTGAAGTCACACAGCTAGTAAGTGCAGAGCTCAGTTCTGTACCCAGTCCGTGCTGAGATTTTAACTGCAAAGTTGTGCTGTATTTCACCATCCTAGACCGCCCTTCTGCTGCTGAAAAATTCCCCTTTTCTGAAAGGTTTAAATAAATTCATCTTCATACCTTTACTGTAAAAATGTTTCTCCATTCCAGGTACAATATTTGAAAACTACCTTTTAAGAATTGTGAAATATAGCATTCATAGGAAAATACATAAAAGATATATACTCAAATTATATATAAAGCTGATGCTGCTTCTGGAGGCCTAGCCTATTTGAATTCTAAAATGAACTCATCAAATTGTTCTCCTTAGTTAGCAAGAAATACAGTCTGTACACACAGCTGATGTCCAAGATTTTTCTTTAGGAAGACTCTTTAAAAGATTAAAGGACTTACTTTTTGACCCCTATCTGCAGAATTTATCATGAATAGATGATTTTAAGAGGCATTTATAAATACTTTTCTGAATGCATTTTATTACTTTCTAATATAATTGTCCTTATGATAATACTCTGCATGATTTCATTCCCCAGTATACAGTTAATTTTTATACACGTTCCCAATGGCATGAAAAGAATTTACGTGTTGATGTAGTTTGGCGTAGTATCTATATGTGTCCATTAAGTGAGGCATGTTAACAATGTTGTTTAAATATTCTATAACGTCAGTAACTTTTAAAATCTATTTGTTCTACTAGTTACTGAGAGTAGTGCGAAAACACTTCAAAGATAGTGTAGATTTTTTTCTCTGTTTCTTCTCATAGTTCCATCCAGTTTCTGCTTTATAGATTTAAAATTGCTCGGTCTTCATGGGGAATCAAACTTGAGTCACTTTGAGGAGTCCTTCTTCAACATTAACAATTATTTTGACCTTTATCTAAAACTAGTAAAGCTAGAACTTTGGTTATTGTTTGTATATAACTTTTTCATTTTTTTGAGCTTGCAAATTTTCTGTTTATTTGTTTAAGATGTGTCTCTTGTAAGGATATATTTATCACCTTTTTGAAAAAACCCAGACTTTGTTTTTCCCCTGGACATTCAGTTCATTTACCTTTGAAGATAACACAGTCTATGTTTTCCTCTGTTAGGTTGGGAATTATATCTTTTTGTTCTTCTATTTTTCTGTGGTGGCTACCTAGAAGTTACAACACAAATCCTTGACCTATCAAAGTCTAATAATGATCTATATTTTCACTTTCCTCCATGATACACAAAGATCTTAGCATGCCTTAACTAAGACTGCTTTCACAGGGCACATAGCTATTGTGGTTGTATATTTTAGTTCTCTATGATATCAATATGATGACTACTGTCAGCACCATAAGGCATTATTAGTGTTTTTACAGCCAGTATTCATACAAACCAACCACTGCTTATAGCTGCTCCTTGCTTTCTACTCATTGAGGCATCTCTGAGGTTCCACATGGGAGACCTTTCCTCCCACCTGAAGGACATCCTTGAGAATTCTTTTTGTGCAGGTGTGCTGGTGGCCCATTCTTTCAGGATTTTAAAAAAGATTTTATTTATTTATTTATTTTTAGAGAGAGGGGAAGGGAAGGGGAAAGAGAGGGAGAAAAACATCAATGTGTGGTTGCCTCTCGCATACCCCCAACTTGGGGAACCTGTCCCGCAATCCAGGCATGTGCCCTGATGGGAATTGAAAAGGCGACCTTTTGGTTTGCAGGCCTGTGCTCCAAATACTGAGCCACACCAGCCAGAGCCCAATTCTTTCAGGTTTTGTTTGTCTAAAAATGTCTTTATTTTGCTTTCATTTTAGAAAGATAGTTTCTAGACTATCAGTTACTTTATTTCAGTCTTCTGATTTCTGGTGTTGCTGCTGAAAAATTAGTCGTCCATCAAACAACTTTGTCTTTGATTTTTTTTGTCTTGCCTTTTACTTTCTTCAGGGTTGGCCTGACATGCCTAGATGAGAACTTATTTTTATCTGTCCTGCGTGGGCTTCTGAAACCCATGGACTGGTTTCCTTGATTGGCTCTGGGAAATCCTTAGCTATGACCTTCTCAAGTTTTACCTATACTCCAGTGGCTTTCTCCTGTCCTTTTGCGATTTCAATTAAATTATGTTAGACTTCACTATTATCCTTCACGTCTCTTACCCTCTATTCTATATTTTCTATTAATTCTGGCACACATTGCTTTGTCTCTTCAAGTGCCTTGTAATTCTTTGCTGGCCACTTTGTTTAAAAATGACTTGCAGCAATAACTTGAGACCTAGGGTGATGTTAGCTTCCTTCGTCTCCTTGGATGAGACCCCTGAGGGAGCAGGCAGTTCAGAGCCATGGATTTATAACCCCTCTGGGTTACAGTCTGTACTCTGCCTTTGGAATGGTTCCCTTCGAGTTTAGAATCTAGAACAGGGGTGGTTCTGCCTTTGGTGAGTTCCCAACTCTCACTGTATTTCTATCGTCCACATGAAGCTGCCACACAGGTCTGCCTCTTAGCTGCTTCCTCTGGATAGTCCTTTGGGTGGCAGAGACAGGTGGTGATAAGCTGGGTTTTCTACCTGGACCTGGTGCTTGTCACCTACAACTTGTTTAATTCCCCCAAAGCAGCCATTCTTAGCACCCTTCCTGGACAGGAAAACACTCCAGGGCAGAAAGGGCTCTGGCTCATTTCCCTGAGCTTCAACCTCCTTCCTTTTTGTGTTACTATCTTATTTGGGTTTTGGGCATTGATGCTTCTCAAATGATGCTTTTATATATTTCTTTCAGCTATTTTTTTTTCTTTTCAGAAGGTGGATTAGTGTGAATCATGCAGTCCACTAGTCCTAGAAGCTTGCAGTCCATCACAGAGGGTTGGGTTTTTCTTTTTGGTAATCATTTTCCTGCCAGTATTTAAGAATCTTATTTCATATAAAAATCTAGCAAATCTAGCAACCCTGAGCTCAAATATTAATAAGGCAATAACCGGAGAGAGCTGAGTATCACCAGAGTTCCCACATAACTGGCCCCAATCTAACATTTGCTGCCTGTTTCAGTGGGCATCTGAATTTGCTACACCTGAACTAGCAATAATATAGCAGGAACAATGAAATGATCTCAATAGTAGTGAGTATACATTTTCCCTGGATAGTTCCATGTCTAGGCATCCAGGACATTCTAAGCTAACTCTTCATTTCTGAAATGGAAATTATCACCAGGAGGAGAGCGAAGACTGTGTGGGAGGGCTGGCAGGTCTGCCAGAGGAGCCCAGAACACTATGGGGAGTGCAAGGACTGAGATCCTTCCCAGCTCTATTTCCTGAGCTTCCGATTCTCAGCATGTGCTGAGCTGCCCATGACTAGGACACAAACTATAACCCAGGAACTGTCTCCTCTCAACCTGGCCCTCCAGGGGGGGCACGCTGGAGCCTGGCAAGACATCTGTGTGAACGAAGGAAGACAAAGAGTAGAGATGCTAAAACCCCAAACCATTTTGGTGAGCAGAAGCCCTGGCTGAGTGAAGCCCTGAGAGAATGAACTCTTTTCCTCTCCCACCTTGAAGAACTGCCAAGGGCTAGGCAGGGATCTTCAGTGGCCAAATGGCGGAGGCGCATCCCAGGGTGGGAATACTGCTTCTACAGGGGAAAAATTAACAGTCTCTCTGTACTTTCCACACTGCCACCACAGCCCACTTGGTTTAACTGGCTGCAGGTAGCATTGGGGCAGTCTCCAGCTCCTAGAGAGTACAGATGTCTAAGACAGGACTGGCCCTTGGAAAGGGATTTGAGGACATCAATGGGGATAGGACCTGTAGACAATAAACCAGTCTTCCCGCTACTCTGGAACTGTGGTGCCCAAGAATTGCATCTAAGAATAGTCCTAGAGGATGGGTTGGAGTGCATTAATGATATGTCAGGCTGAAATGGGCACCCTGATTACTCTAATTTATTTTTCATAAGTGAGTATGCATCCTCATGTTTTGTTTTTGTTTTTTTTTTTTTGATAGAATAAGCATAGCATCCTAGTTAAGAAAGTGGGCTCTGGGTCCAGAATCTAGGTCCAAAGTAGAGTAGCAGTTATACTACTTATAAATAATAGGTTATCCCAATTCTCAGGGTCAAAGTTTTCTCATTTATAAAACATGGATGGATGAGTATCTATCACATTAGATGATAATGAGAATTAGATATAACACACACAAAACACATAGCATTCTGCCTACCCACTGACAGGCAGGCACATGATACACACTACTAAACATTGTTGTTATTGTTAT
This sequence comes from Phyllostomus hastatus, assembly GCF_019186645.2. Lineage (NCBI taxonomy): Eukaryota > Metazoa > Chordata > Mammalia > Chiroptera > Phyllostomidae > Phyllostomus > Phyllostomus hastatus. Next base: position 29,259,384 of record NW_025333857.1, on the reverse strand, counting down.
TATTATTACTGAAGCAGCAAGCCTCGCTTACTAGAATAGTAGGATGGAAGTGAGCAGACCAGTACTCTAGCCCCAACAAACTGACCTTCGGTAAGACAGATAGCAACCACTTGGCTTCTGCTTCCTTGCCTGTAAAATGAAGTTTATATCATCTTTTCTGATGGAAGATCAGATTTTAAAAAAGATTAAGAACATCAGAAGTGTTTTTCAGTTTTCAGATGCCCAAAGCCACTCCAATCAGAAGTCAGATCTCTCTGTATTAGTGAGATCATCTTAGCCTCAGAAAAAAATGGCCTTCCTTTTTATTTATGTGTAGTGGGACCAATATATCCAGCCAGAGGGAATACAATCAGATTGCAGTTGAACAAGACAATGCTGAAAACAGAAGGAACAGATGTCACTGCACTTGGAACACATTCCTTAAGGGTGTATCTGTTTCTAAAGTAGTCAGCCAGGACAGCCAGACTGAGCACCAGTAGCAGAAGCAAAGTGGAAAGAAAACTTCTGCCATAAGGACTGCCTGAGTCATAGAGCAGAGGCAGTACAGCAGGAGAATCATTAACACCAGGTGCACAAAAGGTAGAAATGAGCCCTCTACAAGAAGAGAGATTCTTCCCTGCAATATAAAAACTATTAGTGGAATTTAAGGACAGTTAATATACATTTTATTAGTACAGTAACTAGGAGTTTCTTCCACTTTTGATAAAAGAATATGTTCTATTGTGGACTTTGCATTTAAGATATAACTGCCATATAACCCTTAAGTATTTTTAGTATATTATTAATACACTAATTGAAATAGTGCTAGACTGTCTACCCACATTTTTAGCAAGGCTTCCTATCTTGGTAAAATTAAATTAGAACTTTACTTCAGGTTTCACAAGGATGGTGGCAGAGCAGGTGGATGTTACAGTCACCTCCTCGCAACACCAAACTGGTATTACAGCTAAAATACAGAGCAATCAGCCTGAATACCCAGCTGAAGAATAGTTGAAGACAAGTCTTATAACCAAGGATTTACAGAAGAAGCCACGTTGAGACTGGTAAGAAGAATGGATATGAGAAAAGGGCTGGCCCCACTCCCATGGCAGTGGCTGAGGATCCAGAGGGATATCTCATCTGCAAAGGTTTCCCCTAAAATGAATGGGGTCTCAACCCCAAGCTCCCCAGCCCAGAGCACCAGAACCTGGAAGAAGTGCCCACATAACACCTGGCTGTGAAAATAAGGAGGGATTCTCTGCAAAGGAGAGAAGGTAGTCCTCTGGAGACACAGGTGCTCTCTTAAATAGCCAATGCACAAAATTTCATTCACAGACACACACCCTGGACTCCAGCAGAGGGAGAGCAGAGTGGACTAGAGCCACAGGGGTTGTGGCTCTGGGAAGAGAGCTGAAGGGACAGTGCCAGGATCCCTGAGCTGACTTCCTCTCTCACACCACAGATGCCACCACTCTTGGTGGAGCATTCTCCTCCATTCAGCATCAGCCTGGGGGAATGCAATAGTCCTACCCTGTGGAGCTTGTACCCTGCTGAGGCGTCAGCTGCTTGGGCTGGGGTGTAGAGGACCAGCCAGATGCAGGGGGTATCAGTGACTGAGTTGTGTGGCTTAGGAGTGGGGCCATTCCCCTTACTTCCCTGTGAACCTGACTGGTGTCTCCCACTATAGGAGATCGTCTAGCCCCACACTGGGCTCCTGGAGGCTTCACCCTGCTGAGGTCTGGGCAGAGTCTAGCTTCTAAAAGAATAAAATACCTAGCAATAAATTTAATCAAAGATGTAAAAATCTTTTATTCAGAATATTATAAGACACTGAAGAAAGAAATTGAGTTCAGATACAAATAAGTGGAAGCACATAATGTGTTCATGGATAGGAAAAATTAACATCATTAAAATGTCCATACTACCCAAAGCAATGTATATATTTGGCTCAATTCCTATCAAGATACCAATGGCATATTTCACAGAACTAGAATAAATATTCCAAAAATTTACATGGAACCACAAACAATGCTGAATAGCAACAGCAAACTTGAGAAGGAGGAACAAAGTTGGAGTAATCATGCTACTTGATGTTAAATTATGCTAAAGAGCCATAGTAATCAAAACAGCATGGTACTGGCATCAAAACAGACATATAGATCAATTGAACAGAATAGAGAGTCCAGAAATAAATCCACACCTTTATGGTCAATTAATATTTGACAAAGGAGGCAAGAACATACAATGGGGTAAAGACAGCCTATTCAATAAATAGTGTTGGGAAAGTCGGACAGATATGTGTAAAAAAAAAATGAGACTAGACCACCTTCTTACAGAATACACAAGATAACTGAAAATGGATTAAAGATTTACATGTAAGATCCCAATCCATAAAAATCCTAGAAGAAAACATAGGCATTAAAATCGTGGACATTTCCTATAGTAACATGTTTTCTGAAATATCTCCTTGGGTAAGGGAAACAAAAGAAAGAATAAACACATGAGACTACATTAAACTAAAAAGTTTTTGCACAGCAAAGGAAACTATCATCAAAATGAAAAGGGAATTGTCTGTATGGGAGAACATATTTGCCAATAATATAACTGATAAGGAGTTAATAGCAAAAATTCATAAAGAGCTTATATAAGTCAACACCAAAAAAAATCAAATTTAAAAAATAGGCAAAGGACCTAAATAGACACTTCTCCAAAGAGGACATACAGATGGCCAATAGACATATGAAAAGATGCTCAATATCAGTAGCCACCAGAGAGATGCAAATTAAAACCACAAGGAGGTATCACCTCACTCCTGTCAGAATGGCTATCATTAATAAATAAACAAACGTCAAGTTCTGGTGAGGATGTGGAGAAATGGGAACTCTAGTGCAGTGTTGGTGGGAATGCAGACAGGTGCAGCCACTCTGGAAAGCATTATGGAGTTACTGCAAAAAAATTAAAAATGGAACTGCTTTATGACCCAGTGATTCTACATCTGGGAATATATCTGAAGAAAACAGAAACACTAATTCAAAAGAATATATGTGCCCCTATGTTCATTGCAGTATTATTTACCGTAGTCAAGATTTGGAAGCCACCCAAGTGCCCATCAGTAGATGAATGGATAATAAAGCTGTGGTACATTCACACAATGGAATACACAATGGAAGAGAAAGAAATCTTACCTTTTGTAACAGCATGGATGGACCTAGACAGCATTGTGCTAAGTGAAATAAGCCAGTTAGAGAAAGACAAGTACTATAGGATTTCACTTACATGTGGAATCTAATTAACAAAATAAACTAACAAGCAAAATAAAAACAAACTCATCTACACAGGGAACAGACTAACAGCTGTCGGAGGGAAGGGGAGGGGAATTGGGGGCTGGGTGAAAAAGCTGAAGGAATTAAGGAAAAAAGACCCTCATAAACACAGACAACAGTATGGTGGTTACTGGCAAGAAAGAGGGGTGGGGAGTGGTAGAAGAGGGCAAAGGGGGGATAAATGGTGATGGAAGGAGACTTGACTTGGGGTAGTGAACACACAATACAATATACAGATGATATATTATAGAATTATACACCTGAAACCTGTATAATTTTATTAACCAATGTCACCCCAATACACTCAATTTAAAAAAACAACAACTTTACTTCCTTCCTGGGTTATTTTGAATCTCTCAGCTTGATTAGTATGAAGAAAACAGTCTAACACTACGGAGCTGTTATTGAGGTAGGGTTTCTATGGAGATGCAAAGTGAATCTGATTTTCTTGTTTCCCGTTTTGTTAATTGTTCTGAGAAGCAGAAAAACATCTTTAAAGGTCTTGGGACATTTTTTTCTGGGTTATTTTCTGCACTTTCTGTAATTTTCCAAAAGGTGGGTGGAGAGCAGAGGCCAGTCACTCCTATAAATGCTCCCCAGCAGCTTGGCATTAGAAGGATTTATCTGGTCTGGAGTGAGTCAATCTAGTTAAGCAGAGGTAGAAACAGGGATCCCAAAGGCTCTCAAGCAGGAACTCTCAAACTTAAATGTGCATGCAGATCGCCTGGAGATCTTGTTAAAATGCACGATCTGATTCAGCAGGTCTAGGGTGGGGACTGAGCTTCTGCATTTCTAAAAAGCAACCAGTCCAAGGTGCTGACATTGCCAGTCCAAGGACAAACCTACAAGGGCCATTGAGAAGTTATAACACAGACCACACGGCTAATGTTATGGGTTAAATTATGCACCCCCCCACCCCCCACTCATATATTGAAGTTCTGACCCCCAGTACCTCAGACTGTGACTTTTGGAGATAAGGTCTTTACAGAGGGAGTCAGATTAAAATGAGGTCATTAGGGTGGGCCCTAACCCAGTGTGACTGATGTCCTTACAAGAAGAGGAAATTTGGACTCAGGCACACATAGAGGGTAGATGATGTAAAGAGATACAGGGAGAAGATGGTCATCTACAAACCAGAAGAGAGGCCTGGAACAGATCATTCCCTTATAGCCCTTAAACGGAATCCACACTAGTAACACCTTGATCTTGGACTTTCAGCCTCCAATAATTGTGAGAAAATAAATTTCTCTTTGCACCACCCAGTCTATGATGCTTAGTTACATAAGCACTAGCAAACTAATACAACTAGCAAAACTTAAAGTATTTACTATCTGGCTCTTTATAAAAAAAAAAAAAACAACAACGTTGCTAACAACTACCAATGGGACTAATATTTTGCATTTAGCTCTTTGAAGCCAGCAAACATATGCCTCATAACCAGCAAAAGTGACTCCAGAAGTCTTCGATGAGCCTACCCTTGGTCTCAAGGCCACTTTAGTCTTTAAGTCTTTTTCGGAAAATGAGCTGGAAGCAACCAACCAATTGCACATTGCCTTCGATAAAATAAAATGATTGAACAATCCCATCTCAGTCCCTCTTGCTTTAAGCAAGGAAGGGAGAAAGTTGTTTCTATGAGCTCCTTGGATATAAGGATTCCAAAGGATGGGAGGAGTGAGAGAAGGAGAGCAGAGTGCAGAGACAGACTTTCACATTTATTTCTGAACCTTTAATAAAATGTCGTATGTATAAAACACCATGCCATAGGGACCTTGGCACCCTGTTATAAGACCAAGGTCATTACAGCTGCCAGTTCTTTTGGGACACCTCCCATAGATCCAATTGGCCCTTAGAGAATTTAATGGGAGAAGATAAGACAGGATGGCTTAATTATACTATAAAACAAATTGTAATTATCTGAGACTCTTTGATCCTCCTGTAGTCAGAGAACTAATCTGCATTGCTTTTAACAAGAACAGTGACAAGAACAACAATATTCATGACAACTCACACTTACTGAGCACTTTTTAGGTGCCAGGCATTTACCAAAACCCTCCATGTGAACTATCTCATTTAACAATCACAACGATCCTATGAAATGTATTTTTTTTCTGCCTCTGACTGATAAAGTACAGAAATTAAAGCTTACAGAAATTGAGGTGCAGAGTTGAGCATGGCAGAACCGGGGCTCCAGACCAGCGATGTAGGGTTCCGAAGCCCCACATTTGAGCAGTGGGCCCCTTGGCCCCAACGGTATAGTACAAAATGAAATCTTGGTGCCCCAGACAATTTTATCCACCTGTCTTTTCCTTTCCCTACTAAGCAGGTCTTTTATTATGATGAGTTGACAGTGAGGAACCAGCTGACACTAGAAGGGACTGCTCCTTGCAAGGTTAGCTGATTTCTAGACACAGCAAATAGCTTCCCCGGGAGCACACCTTTTACATGCAGACCAACTGATCCAAAGCCCAAACACCAACCTCCTCCATTTTTGGACTCTCACACTCAGACCACTGTCCACCAGCTCCAATCTCCCCAGGGCCATGTATCAGAAAACGGGACAGTCCCTATGTCCCCGAGCCTGCTGAAATTATTCAAACTAGCCAATCCTGAATCCTCGTTACCCTGCCTTGCCTGTTCCTTCCTGCACAAACCACAGTAAAAGCTCTTTGCCACACTCCCCACCCGCAGCCCCCCTCTTGCCTCATAACTGACCCCGTTGCTTCTCTGTGTGGTCCTGCATGGCATAGGCATGTCCCCTCCTCCCAGGAACAGAGCAACAAGCTGTCTTTTCAATGGCAATCATATCCTAAGCTGTTGTCCTTGCCGTACTTGAATAATGAAACCTGCATTTTAAGACGCTCTCATCGCCTTATTTACCTCCCATCCCAGTATCACTAAGTGTGGAGTACCCAGGCTACAACCTACCAAGCAGTATTTCACCGGATGATTTCTACCAGCAAAAATGCTCATAAAGGAAACAGAAAAACCCCATAAAACAAGAATTCCATAAACTTTTATTGCTTTCCCTCCTGCCCTCAGGCGTTCTGGTTGGAGATGCTGCTGTGCTGGTGGGGATCATGCCTCCCAGCTTTCCTGGGAGGCAAAAAGGATGGGGAAACCTGTCTCCTGCATGTTGAACACTTCCTCATTCCAGGACTGAGGCATCAAACTTGAAATCTGCCAGGAGCAGGCAGGAGAGCTGACTCAGTCACATTGCTCCCCTCAGCTGCCCAGGGCCCCAGTGGGAAAACAGTGTGACCATCGTCGGGAAGACCAGGCCATCCCTTCTCCTGGTGCTGTTGGGTGCAGGGCACAGTCAGAGCTTTTCTTCTGAAGATCACAGGCCATCTCCAGATTCACCATCACTATTCATTTGAATACATAATCAAGATACGCGATAATTTATGAGCAAAGCAAATGATTTACTATCCACCAAAGAAGGGCACTGCCTCAAAGCAATCCGACTCTCCACCAGCCCGTGTGCTGTTCTGCTGAAAGGCATGGAAACCTGGCGCAAAGAGGATGCTGGGAATGTCAGGTTATGCTGGCCACACCTTGTCAAACCCATTATCTGGTGAAAAAAGTTACGGCCAATGACCCTCTGTACTTGTATGACCAAGGCAAATTCATTCATGCTCCCTTTTCAGGCTGAGTAAGCAAGACCTAGCAAGACTCTGATCTGTGGACGTAAACAGTGCAGGTTAACCAGCAGCTAGTTAAGCACACGCTTTGGGCACCGCAAAGCAGAGGCACCAGAACAAATAGCATCATAAAGGTGATTGACATTTTGTAAGATTTTCTTACATGTACTTTTAAAGCTAGTTTTGTTTTTCTTTAGAATAACATGTGGAGAAGTGGGGAGGGGAAATAAATTTTTTCAGAGCCTCAGGTCTCTAAACATTAATTCAAAGCCAGGATCCAGGTATGCCTTTTAGGCCTTCTGCCTCCTAGGGTCACTGGTTCCTGGGAGAAATAGGCACTGCCAAGGTAGTCTTCTAAGACTTGGTGTAAGGGTCCCTTTCGAATATACTTCCAAAAAGAGGGGTTTCAGGTGGGTTCTTTCTGTGGGAGTGACATGAGTAGGTTACAGTGCCAGTCACTGTCACAAAGGCACATCCTTCCCCTAGGTCCTGGAATGTCCACAGTGCGGGTGGACAGGGTGAATCCCTGCCCCAGGCCAGGATACACTCAGGACCATGAAGAGGGTCTGATCCCAGCAGAGGCAAAGGAAAGCCCCATTGTCAACAAAACCCAAAGCAGCCCTGCACTGTGAGAGTCACCAGCTCTGGTGAAACACCTGCCAGATTCCCAGCCCCAGGGAGTTTCCCACACGTCGCCAGATTGATCCCAGGAATGGCTCTCAGTTCCAGAGAAAACCATCCATCCGTTGCCATGGAGCCTGGCCCCAGACTTCAGTATCTAAGCAAGGAAAAGAGGGACTATTTGCTCTGCTTCGTTTTTCCAGGGATTAATTTACCTAAATGAGTAGAAACACAGAAAACGTATACATCTTTGCTTCTTAACTTTAATCCAGCTCCAAGTGACTGATTTGTGAAAACATAGCTGTACTAAATTCCTTCCTACACCACTAGAGGGAAATCTAACCTACCTGACCGCAACTTATTTCTTCTAAAGAAGAAGGAGAAATATTTTAAGGCTTGAGATATTATCTTGCTCCATCCTTCCTACCCTTGCCTGTATTTAAAAATCGTCTGAATCTCTGTGGTCATAGAGACTTCTAGAAAAGTACAAACCAGCCATCTTACTTGGGCAGGCACCCTCACAGTTAAAATTGTTCTAATAGTCTATCTGAATCCCTTCCAGTTCAGCTTGAGTTTATTTATTGAAATTGCATATTCATTAGTTGTGGGGAACAGCTGGTCATCTTTCCGCACCTCATTATTCTTTAAGTTCCTGAAGACCTCCAGGCAAGGCCTCTCTTCCCTGCCAAATGGGCTGGCTATTAACTTGACCACAGCACTTCCAACCCCACTCTTTAACCACGTGTTTCTTTTCTAAATTCTCTCCACATCACTCCACCCTCCCTGATAGTCCCAAATTATAGCAATACAGATCAAACTCTAAGAAATAAAGTATTTCCTTATGTTTTTCCTTACATATATGGGTATTAGTACAGCCTTGTATATGTTTTTAAAAAATGTTTTATACATATATATCCCAAAACTGTATGTGTGTATATATGCGTGTGTATATACATACACTCATATATATATATTCACATACACACATATATATGTTTATTAACCATTTTTCATCTTGTCATGAAAATTAAATGTCTAAGTGAATGTCCTTTCATGTCACTTCCGAATTCCATTGTTTCTAACTCTTCCACATCACACATTATTTCAGTTTCTAGTTTTATCCTTCAAGTCACTTCAGCTCTCCTATTAACTATAGAATATAAACAATGTGCATTCAGAATACTATTCTCTTAATCATTTTTAAAAGTTTGTTCATTGCTAATTCATATTAAGGGAGAGAAAAGTAGTTGGTTACAAAACACATTTACCCACATTTATAAAGTGTGGTACAATACAAAATGTATTTGACCTGTGTCTCTGGTTCCTGGCGCGGAGCTCCCCAAACCCTTTAAATATCCCAAGTGACTGGAGTGTCTTTTGTTTTTCATAATAAGACACTTTCACCCACACCTGAGTTAGGGCTGAAGTACTCCTGGCAGCCCCCACACTGACAGCGTTAAGATGAGCGCTGTAGCCAGAAGGACCAACCGGGTGTGAGGGGTTGGAACTGTCTGGCCCCACCCAACCTCCCAGGGAGGGAGAAGGGCTGGAGATAGAGTTCAGTCACCAGTGGCCAATGATTTAATTAACCAGTAGCACATAATGAAACCTCCATAAAAACTCCTGAACAGCAGGGCTCAGAGAGCTTCTGAGCTGATAAACAGGTCACGGAGCTGGGGCAGTGGTGTGCTGGAGAGGGCGTGGGAGCCCTGACCGCCCTTTCCCCACACCTTGCCCTATGCATGTCTTCCGTTTGGCTGTTCCTGAGCTGTATCCTTAGTAATAAACCACTATTAATAAGCAAAGAGCTTGCCGGGGTTCTGTAAGTTGTCCTAGCAAATTATCAAGCCTGGGAAGGTGGAGGATCGTGAAAACTCCCGAATTTTTATTTGGCCAGGCAGAAATGTGGGTACCCTTGGCACACCATTTGCAGCTGGTATCTGAAGTGGGAGCAGTCTTATGTGATTGAACTCTTTTAATCTGTGGGGGGCTAGGCTAACCAAGGGTAGTTAGTATCAGAACTGAATTTAATTGCTGGGCACCCAGCTGGTGTCCAAGAATCAGATAATTGGTTGGTGTGAATGAAAGAACCTCTTAAGAACACTAAACTGAGGCTCCAGCTGCAACCTTGAATTCAAGCACAGGAAAGGAAGAATTCTGTCTCCTGTGGACCTCAAGCGTTTCCATGGACAACATGGGTTTTGTTATAAGACCAAGTTTAAATCCGGAAATTACCTGCTCCTTGTGTCTGAATGGCTCTCTGACTCAGTTTCCTCACCTGCAAAAGCATGATGATGATTCTACTCTGGGAGCCATTGCAAGGATTAATAAAATAATGGATGTATCTAAAGTATCTGGGGGTGCATTGGGGGTGCCTTAAAAATAGCAACTGATTTTACTCAAACCCTAAATCATAACAGAAAAATCTGATGGTAGCACCAAGGGTCATATTGAGTGCAGAATATTTCAGTTTCCTGGGTGATACAATCAGTCTGAGATATTTCAAAGTAATTAACACTGAATATTTCACTCATTTCACAAAATTGTATCAGGCATTTACATACAGGGGTGGGCAAAAGTAGGTTTACAGTTGTGAGTATGTGAAAGAGTTTCTTCTTCTATTATTATTTATTGTATTATCTTCCATACAAACAACTGTAAACCTACTTTTGCTGGCCCCGTATGTCAGGTGGTATTCTGTGCATTGGGGATACAGTGAGAAAAAAAAAAGACTAAGTCCTAGCAGCCTCCTGGTGTTTTCATTATACTGGGCAGAGACAGGCAGTAAAACCAGTAACAAGTTAATATATTTATGAGATGGGGATGCACGCCGTGGAGAAAAGTGAAGCAGGGCAAGGGAGGTGGCAGGACTGGGTGTGAGGACTGTTGGACGTAGCAGAGGAAGGGAAAGCCATGCTGATATTGGAGGGTAACGCATTTGAGGCAAAGGGAACAGCTGTCTGGGTGTCATGCGGCAGAGTGTTCTTGGCATGCTCACAGAGCAGCAGCGGAATGAGGAGAGAAAGAGTGAGAGGTGGGAGATGAAGTCAGAGGCAGGTTTCCAGTAGGGCACATGAGGCCACGGTGAGGGTTTGGGCTCTTCTCCGAGTGAGGGGAGCGGCCCCTGGAGGATGTCAGCAGAGCAATGAGGTGGTCTAACATGTCTTAAAAAATCACTCTGGTTGCTGTGCTGAGACTAATGTGGGCAGGGAGGAGGCAAGAGTGGAAAGAGGTGGTGAGAAGGGGTCAGACACTGGTTGTGTTTTGAAGGTCATGTCGGTAAGCTTTGCTGTTGAATATGGGATAAGAGAGAAGAAAAAAAGGATTCATGGATGAATCCTAGATTTTTGGCCAATCAACTAAAAGGATGGAGCTGTTAGTTACTGAGAGGAAGAATTGAAAGAAGCAGGGTGTTTTGGGGAGTTGGGGGTGGGGTGAGGATACTGGGAGGCTGGCAGGGTTTGGGTTTGCATATAAAGATGCCTAGAGGGCATTCAAGTGGAGTTCAATGTGCAACTGAAGAGGTGAGTCTACAGGACAACAGCCCATGCGTGTAAGGGCACTAAAAACAGGTGTTGCCCTTTCTATGACTTTAAAGAATTCAAGGTCCTGCTATTAGGGCTTCACAGTTCATATAACTCTTTGCTATTCAAAGTATGGCTCCTAGACCCGCAACACAGTAACACTGGAGCGCTTGTTAGAAATGCAGACTCTCTCTGGCCTTCCTCAGACTTGAGTCAGAATCGTCATTTTAAGAAGATCCCCGGGTGATTAATATACACATTAAAATTTAGAGGCACTTCTCTAATCTGAATCTCCTGGGAAGCTCTTTAAAATTATGGGCTCCAACCCAGAACAATAAAAGTCCAATGTCTGGGAGTGGGGTGCAGGCCTGTGTATTTTCACCAAGCCACCCACGTCGTTCTGATGTGCAGTCTGGGTCGGGAGCACCGAGCTAACTCCTCATGCCTGCCGTGCTCCCTCTGCACTACCAGGTTTGTGTGCTAGTGCCCCTGGAAACCCCTTTGAAGAGACGTGCAGATCTAAGATAGCATGAAGGCGTGTAACGAGAGTAATCCTATGTCCTTGTTTATGGGATGGTCTCAATGTCATTATTAGTGCCCCTTTCCCTCTCAAAAGTATCCGGATTTAGATGATAAATGATATGTTCTTCCAATATAACACAGAATGGTGCTGTACTTTATATTTCTGCATTATAAAGAAATAATAAGAACAGGTACAGCAAAATGACAGATGGCCTTTGCCTTGACAGATGAATCTAATATAGAGGGACTCTTGGTGCTTAGACACTAGTCCTTAAAGACTTCTAGATACAGCGTATCAGAAATACATAGGTAAATTCCCTCAATTGGAAGGAAGGTTGGGGAAATCAGGCTCCTCCCAGGGCTTGGGGTAGGGTGGGGTGCTGTTCAAATACCTAAACCCACTGTTGATTAGCCAGGAGCTGGTTATCAGGCTGAGATTATCCCAGCCTTTGGCAAAACTTCTCCTTCCTGTTCCTTTAGGATCCTTTGTTGTTCATCAGCTACTCCACCCACAGGCTGAAAGGGACCAGGAAGAAGGTGAATACTAAATGATTTTAGCAGTCCTGTTAATACACCTAGTGGGAAAGAAAATGAAAACAGCTGGGCTGTTTCTGGTTACCTGTGAATTTAAATGCTCTTGGCTCATCCCTTTTTCCAAATTATTACCAGCTGGTCTGAGGGCTCATTGAAGGCCCACTGACTGCCAGTAAAATTCAAGTAATCTTGTATTTTTAAAAATACATAATCTTTCAGAAACAGGCCTTGGAATCTTTTCTTTCTGGTTTACCAAGGACAAAGCGAGGGCAAAGCAAGCACCTTTTCGCTGTATCAGCATCCCTCCTCCAATCTCTTTCCTCCTTGCACCACCAATTCTAAGTGCATACAGGTGGAGTGTTCTAAAAAATGTATTTTTGAATGTAGGCAATAAATTATTTTACATTAACTTAAAACAAATGGACCCAAATTGAAAATCTATAAGCAGGGATAGAGACATGCGCATATAGATTGCACCCCAAGTCTTCCTAGTTGCATCAGTAGGACAGCTACAAACACTTCCCTGAGGCAAGGACAGTGTAAGTGTTTAAAACAGGTTCTGTTCTCCTGTTTAAAATGTCTGGGAAAGAAACTATCTAGATTAAAACACTAGATTCTAACGAAGCCAGTTGAAGGGAACTTTCCAGTCCTCTTGCTAAACAACTTGGATGAAGATGAGCATTGTGTTCAAGTGGGTAAAGCATTAAAAAATACCTGTTGGAATGGAATGAGATTGTCAAGGAAATCTCTGCAGATTACAGAGGTACTTTAATGGGCATCTGCGTGCAAGTGCCAGTGTGGGGTGGGGCAGGGTGGCCCTTTGCCCTCTGCTTTCTGGGCTGCCAATCAGAACAAGCCAAAAAGGTGGAGAGGTTTTCTCTGTGGCTGAGAAAGCAACACAAGCTGGTGTTTCCCTGCCAGGCCCTGAATCAGTAGTAACACTAGCAGCTTGGGGACAATGCCTTATCTTTACTCTCTGTTAACAGTTATCCAAAGGCTTTTCCTTCCAGAACTCTCCTAGGGCAGAAGTAGGTGGTCCTGCAAAGTGATGCTGTGAGGAGGCTCCAAACAGTCAAACACACCAGTAAGTGCCTAGGAGCAGGTGGGCCTGAGGAGAAAATCTTCTCTCCTTCCTTAGGGATTTAGTTATAAGGTTTAAAAATCTTATTCTAAGCCTGGCTGGCATGGCTCAGTGGATTGATCACTGGCCTGCAAACCAAAGGGTTGATGGTTTGATTCCCAGTCAGGGCACATGCCTGGGTTGCAGGCTGGGTCCCCAGTTGGGTAATAAAATCTTCTTAAAAATTTTTAAAAATTGTATTCTAAATTATATCTTTTTTAAAAAAAGATTTTATTTATTTATTTTTGAAGAAATGGGAAGGGAGGGAGAAAGAGGAGAAAAACATCAATGTATGGTTGCCTCACGAAGGTCCCCAGCTGGGACCTGGCCAGCAACCCAGGCATGTGCCCTGATGGGAATTGAACAGGCAGTTCTTTGGTTCAAAGGCCAGCACTCAGTCTACTGAGCCACACCAACCAGGGCTTATATCTTGATTTAAATGTGCTATGCAATAGGCCGTAAGTTGGTGAGTCAATGATATATATAGCATTTTAATAAGAAGTCTATTTTAATATAAAATTTTTAGCTAGGTCATACGCTAAATATTGTGAGCCCCACCTAGCCACATCTGAGAAAACCCTTGCTTGTGATTAGAATGGGAGAGAATATCAGCAATCAGAAGCACCATATCAATGGAAGGATCCCCAAGCATTCAAAACATACAGTAATGGTGAATTCACCCACAGACTAAAGTACATATACTGTACAGGAGGGGGAAATCTCCTTTCCATACTTCTTGACTTCTTGTGCCTGGACTAATAATAAAATTGAAAAAGACCAGATAAACAGGAGAGAAACCAATTTAATACATGCACACAGGGGATCATAAATAACACTCAGAGAAATAATGAACCAGCCCAACTTTTTATATTTTCAAGACAAAGAAACAATAAATTTGTGAAGATTTGACAGGACAGAGAAACTTAATTTTGGATACTCATTTGTAAGGAATCGAAACAGCAAAGGGCCTGGGTAGTAAATTAGTAAAAAATAAGGTTTGTTTACACAGGCTTCTAGGCTCTGGATTCCTTACCTCTAGCATTAAGGGCATCTTTCTGCACACCCCTGGAGCAAGGAGGGTGGCTTTCACAGGGGAGACTGACTTCCTGCATTCAAGGAGACAAGGGAGCGTCAATGTGCCCCTCTTACACTGGCTGCTGGTCAAGTCACTTTAACTCGAAGTAATCAATCTGCCGTGGTGGGATATTTGGGGGCAGCCTGCCCTGGGCCCTGACCATACCTAGCACCCAATGCTCTAGCAACGAGCCCATGGAGGTCTTCAGCTTCAAAGGAAGCCTTAAAAAAAGTGGCACCACTCAGCTTTTGTGGGCCATCTCAGAGAGAGACTTGTAGAACAGCAAATTTCCACCCCAGAAAGTGTCTCTTTGGCCTAAGGATTATTTTAGGCTGATTATTTTTAAGAAACTGCAGACATAGGCAAAGCTCTAAAAACTGAGGAAAAATTACCCTTGAGTAAGAGACATGCATAGGGGAAATCTCCTTTTGTAAGGGTGTCTCCCTGACTTTACAGGGAAGAGGGGGTGACCTTAACTCTAGAAACACTCATCAATGGAGAGGCAAGGACTTAACTCTGCATAATAACCTTACCCTTGTTTACTGGGCTTTTCCTGGTAACCTTCCATGACTCACTCCCCACCCTCAAAATCTTCTTTTGTCTTATAATCTGGCAACCTTATTTAAGACAGTGGCTTTTGCCATTACAGAGGGTTACTCAGTTTTCTTGGGTCTATCCCATGTACAGGAGATATATCTGTTATTAAACTTTAACTTGTTTTTCTCCTGCTAATCTGTGTCATGTCAATTTTATTGTTAGACTAGCCAAAGGAACCTAGAAGGGTAAAGAAAAAATGTGTGTATAGGATTGTTTTCTCATATGTATAATGGCCTTGACATTATATAGATACTTCTGAAGTCAGTGCAGAAGGTAAATAAAAATAAGCAAATATCATAACCACTTACTGCATGCAAATAGGAAAGAGAATGTTGAGAAATAACTGCCTTGAGTCAGGGTGAGTCAGAGTTGGTGAGGCCAGGAGTATCATTCCTCACCCTGTACGTAGCTCTGGACATTCAGGTCCTTGCTTTTAATCTTGCTTCCCAAACATGAAATGTAGCTGAGATTTTTATACAGAGAAATAGGGTAAGCCTCCAATTTTTGTGTGTTTTTATACTATCATGGGTGACATGTACTCACTAACAAATTATGTTGGCAGAGTGAGACCCATCCCTATGTGGGAAGTGTCTGAAACTGAGAAGGAAGGGCCAAGGACTTGATGTTGGCCTTGTGCTCTGCCCCTTCAAGCTCTGGGTGACCCTGATAATAGCTTTCAGCCTCCTAGGCCTCTACTTCCACCCCTGGGTAATTCTACTCAATACAGATCTTGTTATACAGTCAGGTGTTAAGGATCTATGGTATCATTTTTCCCAAGTTCTTTGAGACTCTCCAAAGAAAAATACCATGAAAAAAAATCCACTGAAGTACTGACAAAGTGAGAAAACTTTCTCTGGTATCTCTTCCACCCAGAGAATCACTGTGACAAATTATAACTGGAAATGCTGAGCAACTGTAAAGCGAGAAGCAGTGACTTCTTTACTCCTCTGTTTCACAAAAGAAGCATTGCAGATGGAGCCCATGTTTTCATCTCAGAAAATCATCAAAGACTCTGCTCCAAACCCAAGTTGAAGTAAAGATCAAGAGGGTGAGGGCAGCCAGCAGTGTAGCTGGAAGGGCCCAACATTATAGAGAGTCCTTCCTGGTATTAATTAAAGTTGCCTGGAGCTTTAACAAATATGGGAGTGGGAGCCTTATGCTTGTGCTATTTGTTATGTTTCTGAGTGAGTTCTTTATTAGTTCCACTGTTGACAACATAAGGGGGCTTAGCCAAATACTGGCTGGCTGAGCCTTGTTGGTGTCTTCCCTTGACTCCAAGCTCAGGCCAGGAAGCCCTCCTCTCCTGCCAGGCTCTGTAGCAATCTCAGAGAGAAAGCCCAGAGTAGCATCGATATCGGCACCCCCAAGGTCATGGTCCAACACAGAGTTTCCCAAACACCTGAGGACTCATAATTTACGTGAGCATAGTCAAGGCTCTGGGTGGTTTGACCAGTTTGACCCTGACTGACAATGTCCTTGTCTACACAAGGTGCTTTTTCTTGATGTCACCCCAGTTAACAAAATGCAGAGTAGTCAAGAGAGACAAGTCATTTGGGAAATGCTAGCCTAAACTCATCATAGATGCTAGAGAACAATTTCTCTGTTTCCAGCACTGCAAGGAATGTATTAAGTTTGCACAGAGTCACTCGCAGTTTGTGCTTCAGCTAGAAGTATCAATATGGAATTTGCTTTCCAGAAAATCAAATCACTCCTACAAAAGGCATACAGGAGCTCCTGGAATTTGCCAGAAGCAATGAAACACACAGTGCTGAGAGCACAGCTCTGTTTCAGTACCTGTGGCTCCTGGTCATGACCGCTGGGATCCCTCTCATAGCTCTCTGCGTACAGTCGGATGGTGGCCCGCATGCCACTGGAGGAACTGAGCCGGAAGATGAGCCGTGAAGCGTCTGAGAAAATGATCCTCAGGCCCTGGGACCAAGAACATTCAGAATGAATCAATGAACAGATGAGGACACAAGTAAAACAATTAATATACACTTTGGATATTAGCATGTTTCTGTAAACTAAAGATACTCAGAGTCATGACAACTCATAATTGGCTCCCAACACTCACCCAAGCAGGACCTTGAGGTGAACCTAGAGGCTGCTTAAGGTTATGCATTAATCTCTTTATTCTATTTCTGCTGTCTTGTGGTTAATGCTAGGGGAGGGTCAGGAGCAAAACTGTGAACAGATGCTCAAGTTTTTTTGGACTTGTGACGTGGGTGGAGGTAATAAGGATGACAAGATATTTAATGTCCCTGGAGTCAAAGTTCATCCTTTATAAATCTAGATACAATGGAGGTAGGCAATTTATCTATTACAGTAAGAAAAACTGTCCATGTTAAGTTTACCCCATGTGATGTTAGGCTTTGCTTTAAGTTCATCTTCTCTTTGTTTCTTTCCTTATTCCTACATTCCTCTGGTGGAAGGAAACCCTACAATAAAGGGCTCAGGGCTAGAGCCTCAGCTGGATTCTGAGAGCACCCGGGAATATCCCCACCATCTTGGCCCTCCCCTTCCTTCTTACTTGCAAGACCTGGCCACCAGGGTGGGGTGGGCACAGCGTTGTGGCTGAACCTCAGTGTTGCTCAGCATTAATTTGTTTTAGGCTCAGAACATCCTCATTCTGCATGCATTTCTTATTGGTGGCAGTGATATTTAAAAAATATGACTGTAAAATCATTCTGTGACTTCTGTTGAAAGAAATTTGTTTTCTTAAGACAACTGATAAAGTCATTGTTATTAATAAGCATGTTGGCAAGAGCCAGAGGAAAGAGAATGAATGAAATAGTATGCCTGGTCATGTGTTACTTCGGAAAAAGTGGAAATCTTAGGTGACTTTGGTATGGAGCATTTTTCCCCAAGAAATTTACCCTTGAAATTTCTCTGGTCTCAAATTCTGCTTGTTAAGAATAAGCTGTTATTGAAAATATCTCATACCTGCCATATACATCACTTATCCATGTCCCTGCCCAATATGGTGGCATCTACTGGGTCACTATGACTCCACATGAGAGGTTTTCTGCTTTCTAAGTCTCACAGGAATATTTTGTTTCAGTCCCTAAATAAAAAGCCTTAGTCTCTGTTGGAGTGGTTCAAGGTTTGGCACAGTCTGTGCAACAAAAAGGAGCCATCTCCCTTCCTGACAATCCACCACTCTGTGACACTGGTTGTGCAGACAGGACGTTATTGTCCAGGATTCGTGCTTTGGGCAACCACCTTTTGAGTGGCCATTAGAGATCAGGTACTGGATAGAGCCCTAAGTATACAAACACAAAGACATAGTCCTTGTTCTCCATATGCCTGAAGTAGTTGATTACAATAAACAGAAACCATTTTCTCAACCAGCATATGCTGCTGGACAAGTGAATAGTTAGGAAATTCCAAATGAAGCAAAAGGAACAATTCTCTGCTATCCAGAAAGAATGATGCATCAAATTATGCTCAAACTGACAACGAATTCCCAAAGGTTCCACAACTGTCTTCCTTGTTTTTGAAAACTCTCTTGAAGCTGCTAATCCTGTCCAAGCCTGCTTTCCCACTGTCACCACCTGTGGCACACATGTGTTCATAATTCAATGCTCAGGACCATGGGTTATCCATAAATTGGTTAAAATAGTATCTAAGGCTGGAACCCTAAATCACCCATTGCTGCAAATTCCAAATCACTCGAGGCCACCTTTTCTGATGACCTCACAGACTTAACTCTTTAATGTAGCTTCCATTACACAATTAACCCCCCAGGTTAGTTTATGGGAGGTATTTTAAAATCCAGATCATAACAAACCACCAACATCTACTACCTGCTCATAACTAAGCCTTTTTTCAGCAAAGTCATATTATTTTTTCCTAAAGGCAGCTATATTTTTGGCTGTACTCACAGAAGATATGTTAGAATCTACATCTGGTAGCCTGGAATAGATTTTGCACTTGAAAAGATGATGAAGGAGTAAATAGAACACACTGACTGGAAATAATCCAACTTCTTCTCTCTTTCCTAAGGGACCAACCTAGAGATCTTAATAGAGAATTCATGTTGCTTTGTGAGACCTCCAGGTGAGACACACAATTCTCCTTCTCCTTGTGAAATGAAAAATGTTTGGACCCATCCCACTTATGTGCTGCAACAACTCCGGTTCCCCATCCGTTGAGTGTCACTTTGATGTGTGAATAGTTATATTGGGTTGCTTCAGGGTCCACATGTGTCCTCCAGCAAATGTGATGACTCTGCAACCTGAACATGAGCCATGCTCCCACCAGCACATATCACTACCTACCAATGATTAAATCATGAGGCTAAAGTCACCATTGGCCAAGACTAAGTTTCTAAATGTTCTGTAATTCCAACAGAAGGATAGCAAGGATATACTTTGCTTTTTTTCAATGTTAAATCAGGGGTTGGCAATACAGTTTGTCAACCAAATTTGACATGACACTTGGTTCTACAAATCAAGTTGTATTGGAATATAGCCATTCCCATTCACTTATGTAGTGTCTATGGCTCCTTTTGTGTTATACCTGCAGAGCTGAATAGCTTTGACAAAGGCTGACCCACAAGGGCTGAGATATTCACTGTCTGGCCCTTTAAGAAAATGTTTGCTGACCCCTAGTATGAATCATTACATTATCCACAATGTGGAATACTTACCCTCCAACCCTATCCCAGGAAAAAAAAATTATTATCTACCTTATCAAAATCCCAGTAGAGAGAAGTTATGAAGACTGCTTTTAAGGGTGTCCAATGTATCCATTCCCTCAGATATTTCAGCTCATAGCCATAGATTCATCTGGATATATATTTGGCACAAATCAACCTACTTCTGACCACCTACTCACAACATAAATTCACTATTTTATATTCTTACTTTTATGGGAGGGTCTTCAAGGCACTGTGTTATAAAATACGATTTTGCAGTCACTATAGGAATATTGTTGGAGACGAGATGAAATTCCACATGAGACATTTCCTCAAGAGCCAAGTGTTGGGAAAGCCTTTCCTTCCCTGAGGTAACAGTATACTTTTGTCTTTTCGACAATAAAAACTTTGCAACTAAACAGAGCTCCCTTTTCAATATGGCTGCCAGAACACTTAATGCCAAAATTGAGGTTCAGCCCAACTAGATCCTTATGACTTGCATAATTATACATTTTTCTTCTTCTGTTCTTAACTCTCTGCACTTATTTATATTTCCCCTAGTCTTCATTTCTGTTTCTTATTTATATCCTAACAACTTCATTATGTGTGTTTTTGCTGCCACAAATCCTCTAGAAAAATCAAGGTCCAATGCAAATGAATAAAATCAGTTCCCACCACAGTCCTGACCCTAAAGCGTTGGAATTGCTGAATTATGTCTTTGGATCCTTCATTAATGGATAAGCTCTGGGAGGGCTAAGCTTTTTGTTCCTTGTTGACCATTTATCCGTGTAGCCTAGGACAATACCTAGCACACAGTAGGTCTGACAGCTGGAAGGAGCACCACCGGAAGGCCTCCTTCCACATTTCAGTAGGATTCACAGCATGTTCTCCACTAGTGAACTGGGGCTAGTATATTCATCTTGAAGGGCAGTTGTAAGAGAGAAATAAATTTCTATCTATTGTTTAGGCATGTCACCATTATGGCAGCTATTCTGCATCTTCTCATCCT
Organism: Phyllostomus hastatus; assembly: GCF_019186645.2. NCBI lineage: Eukaryota > Metazoa > Chordata > Mammalia > Chiroptera > Phyllostomidae > Phyllostomus > Phyllostomus hastatus. Next base: position 29,238,800 of record NW_025333857.1, on the reverse strand, counting down.
ACATTTTCCAGGCAAGAGTTACTTTCAGCTAAAAACAATTGAGTTGAACTATGGTGGGTTCCTGTCTCCATTTATGTGATCTTAGACAAATCATAAGCCCTTCAATTGCAAACTTTGTTGAACATTGGAATCAGCTCAGAGGGTTTTTAAAAAATATTGATACCTGACTTTTACCCCCAAAATGCAATTTATTTGTATGAGTGTGACTTTGGGTATGGGATTGTAAAAGCTCTCCAGTGATTCTAATGTGTAGACAAATGTGGACACCATTGTAGTGGCCCTTTTTCTCTGCAGCACTGGCTTCAATATCAAGTGACTGGACTATAGTGCAAGTCAGTCTTAAAGAAGATCCCTTTAAGAGCTAAGGTTTCATGTGTGTACTGCCATTGAACTGGGATCTTAGGAGGCCCATACACAGGAGGATAATAAAACATCATCTTGCTGAGTTCCAAAAGCCTCTTTCTTCAGCAGGAGAACCATTAGAAGTATCTCCTCTTGAGCCATCTGACACTAATTGCTTTTAGCACAGCCTGCTAAGGGATTCTTGATGCAACAGTGAAGGAATCCATGGTGCCTCCACTGGCTCGGCAGGTACAGGAGCTGGAATGTCCCAAATGACACAACAGCCACAAGCTTCAAGAAAGAAAAAAGATACCCTTATGCACTGGAAGACAATGTTAATGAAGGGGTGGGGATATCCAAAGGCACTTCAATTCCAGCCCAGCATTTTTCTTCCCTTTGAGTGCCTGTAGTTGCATGCCTTGGTGAGGAGGGTTTTTTCCCAGCCGAGCTTTGTCCCAGTGAAGGATTGTTAAAAGACTATGCGTCCCCTGCAGGTATCTCCACACAAAAACCTTCCACTCTGCTTCCAGTTATCTCTGTAGCATTTCTTTCTCTCCCCAGATATCTCTCTCTTTGTTTTGCTGTTCATGGAGTCAGTTTGGACATGATGCAGAGACCACAATTATAAAATCCAGGCTTGAATTCTGGCTTAAGCTGGTGGCCTTGACTAAGTCACTTAAGCTCTCTAAGCCTTAGTTTCCTAAAAGATGGGTGAAAAATAGAAAAGCCTGGCTTATTAGGTTGTTATGAGCATAAAATCAGAAAATGTATGCTTTGAAAATTATAAATCACTATATAAATATTATTTTGTTACTATGTTAGAGCTTTTAATGAAAATGGTGCTGGTCTCTAAGTTGTCCAACCTTCCAGATTTTGCAGAAGATTGCTAATGAGGATGGTTTGTGGTGCCATGTATGTACTTATTGATGTTTAAATTAGGCAGAAATAACATGAGTTTTATTTTAAGAACTTTGTCTCGTCCTGTGAAATCACCACTGAACTCATGGGTCTGTTACCTCTCATCCCCACACCCCCCCACGGAACTGGCTTCTTTGGCAATAAAATACTTCTTCCGGGTTGGTCAGTTAGACTCTTAAGGTCCTAAAGAAAGGCCCTTAAGAGTCATTCAGGCCACTTTCTCATTTACTGAAAAGAAAGGGCAAATTAAAAAACTTGCTTAAGGTAACACATCTAGTGAATGGAGGAGCCAGGACTGTAGTCCAGGTCCACTGACTGTGGGCTCACAATGTTAGGTTGAACCGTACGGAACTGCTGACAGTCACACATTGCTTCTCATGTGAAATATCTGAACAGTATCTCGTAGGATTTGTATGGTCCCCAAACAGGCCCAGAGCCTTATGTAGAGTAGGCATATGACAAATGTTTGATAAATAAATGGTGATTCTTTTTTAAGGCCCTTCTATAAATCAATACAGGGGAACCAGCAAGTTGCTAAATACACACAGAGCTGCCAGATGTTAGTCTGGAGACTACAGGCCATGTTGCAGCCAGGCAGGGAAGGAGCTGTGCATTACCAAGAGTTATTTGGCAGCATCTGATCTCGTCAAGTCCCGACTTAGGAAGACTTCCAGAGAAAAACAGCACATGGCCCTGAAATTTGGTACAAAGTCGCACACACAGTCAGTTGGCCACACCAGGCGTATAAACCGGGAGACAGGACAGAGAAAGGCTCTGTGAGCCTAACTCAGATGTTATCTCCCACAGGAAATCCCATCGAGTTATCTGGAAAGTGTCGAGGTGAAAATATTGCTGGATAACATCTGCACCATATTTTGTAGACAAAAACACACAGTTTATACAGCAGAAGATTTGGATTGGATGGCCATATCTCTCCATGAAAAAAATTACTTAGAATTACCCATTTTTCTTTGTTTAAGTCATAGTTAGCTGCGAGCAGGAGTTCAAAAGTGGGTGAGAAGGGCAGCAGCTAGCCCATACCATGCCCTTACATAAATTACAAACAGGTGGATGAATTACAGAACAGCATCCTTCCTCTTGGCTGGCTTAACTTCGGCTTCCCCTCCCCCGTTAGGCCAGCATCTCTGTGCAATTCACTGGCTACATCGCCATACCCAGCTGCCCTACTTACTCTTGGGAACAATTCTCATCTATCCTTTTTTACAACCAACCAGCCCTCTTGGAAGTCAACAATTATAAATAATTATCTGAAGGAAATCAGGGTCAAATGGCCTCTTCAGTGCCTTTCCAAACACCCATCCAGCAAAAACTATATTAGGTGATGAGACGGCCACTAAAGTAAGGTGATGAGATGGACAGTAAAGACTTAATAGTTGCTTCTCACTCAGATTCCAACTATTAACTTTGGAACAATGGAACTACGTCATACACGTTCCATTTCCCCAAGTCTTTAGCCAAAAATGACTGCTGATCCCCTTTCACTGAACACCAGCCCCAGTTCTGGGACATGCTGCATTCAGACACTTTACTCAGACAACAGGAGTAGCTACCTCCCTTAGTTCCTGAGATCCTTTGCAGCTTTTTCCTTTTATATTTATGTTTACTGGTTACAGTCGCCCACCTGACGATACACAGTCACTAGAATTTCAGTGGGAAATGAATGTGATACCATTCCAGAATGTTTTGATTCCTAATCACACATTTTAGAAGATAGTCCTAAAGTAGTCAACTTAGGTCAAGAGAGGGTAACTCATTGTAACTAGAATGAATTAGAAGCAAAGGAGTAAGAACTTCCCACCTAACTAGAAACAGCATCTCTCTCTCTATCTTCAAATCAGCCATTATAAACCATCCAATATGTGTTTGGTCCTCAGAAGACAAATGAACAATATCACAGGAAAAGTAATTATTAGAAAAAAATTAATCTGTGGTTTTCAAGGTGTCCTCCCAAGAAGAGGCCCAACCATCTTTATTTACCATAACTCCAGCGGTGTCAAAGGAGCACTGAAGTTGAGAATCACAATCATAGGTGTTGTAACATCCCAGTGAGAATACTAGTGCTTACTCTGAAATCCCAGGTATTTATCTGGAAAGCTGAACAATGGCAAAACTACATCTGATTAAAGAAAAGCATGTCATCTGATACGATGGTTTCACCTGAGCCAGCTCCCATTCATTTTTCACGGCACAGCTTAAATATCACCTCCCCACAGAGAGCTTTCCAGAGCCCTAGTCCAGGTTAGTGCCCCCAGATATGCACTCTCAAATAAGTTCTTTCCCTGTGATACCATTCAACAAATTATATAGCAATTACAAATTTAATGTCAGTTTGTTCTCCCTGCTAGACTCTGTGCTGTCATACCCTTAATGCCCAGCAAGCTGACTAGCATACAACAGTGTTTGGTGAACAGTCATTGAATGGACAAAGACATGAATGAATCAAACCTCAACTGCCTTCACCATGTGCGAAAGTAGAAAAGAAATGTACATTTAGTATAGAGATGCTTTTTCAGCATCACAACTTGCAACAGAAAAAGAGTTTTTTAACCCAGATTTAATTACAATATACATGTAATGATAATACCTCACTCCCTAAACATTTCTGTCACCCAACACAGGAGGACTATTTGTAGGTACTAACCTTCAGATTTCATTAAATTTTGTAGGTGGATAATCACTATGACCAAAATGACTTCTTAAATGCTAATTCTAGTAGCTCAAACCTCATTCCAGCAAGTGGCTTATGACCGGACAATAATAAATTGTTAATGACAAGTTCTCAGTTGGTTCATTGATTAGAATGCGATAAAAGTTGAAGGCTAAAGTTTAAGGTTGAACAGTTGGCTCTAAATGGAGCAATTCTCTGGGAGCCCCAGATTCTCCAGCTGACAACATTCCGTCGCCTTCATCTGGCACCTCCAGAGATGAGGCCTCAGTAACCTGCTGTATATCTGTTTACCAGGGGAGGGCAATACCCCAGGATATATTATTAAAGCACCACATGCCAGACTAAAATGTGATTTCAAGATTGCCAATTCATTATTTCTAAATATTGAAATTGAAAAGTGCAGACACCTTCCTACATGCTAGAATAATAACTCTACAGGAAAGGTGACTTCCGAATCAGTCTTCACAGTGTGCTTTTCCTCTGAACTAGTTTCCAATAGTTCTTTTTTCCAGGTTGAGAACATCAAAATCTTTCCACATAGCCTGCATAACTTGAAGAGGTATTAGTAAGCTCAGAGTTAGCCTGACATAGTCAAAGAGATTTAGTTTTCCACATCAGCTAATTGGTATGCATTTATTTACATCAGTTTTTAAATATCAGCTGAACTATTACTTACCAATGACTTGAGCACTAGCACAATTTCATGATTTTTGATCTTGTTAAACAGAAATTCAGAAGTTGGGCAACTCATAAAAGGATACTTGGTTGCTTCAATTTTGCTGCTGAAATGCCATTTCTCATTTGAAAGCTAGTTTTCAAAATACAGTTTATAGTTCTGGACTGATGCCCACCACAGTGGCCACGTGCCATCAGTCAGTGCTGGCGCCATGCTCACATTGTCCTTCACAGCACCGAGGCTGGAGTATCCCTTCTATCAGAACTGGGAGAGTCTCATAACTGTGGGGCGCTGAGTGGTGATTCGAGGAGATTAGGCTACAAGGAGGAGTTGGGGAGGGTGATGGTAAGAGATATTCTGGGCATTGATCATGTTCATTGGGCTATATCAATGGTGGGAGAAAAAGAGAGTGCTAGCACCATGGAAAGTCTGAATGTTTGCACAAAGAATTCACCCTTGAAGGAAGAGTGAGCCATCCTTGTCTCCCCTCATCTTTCCCACCTCTTTACAAGGCAAAAATTGGGAACCTCTTAAATCAGTCAGCAATTTGGTCACACTGCTCCCTCACTCTCATAGTAGCTATTGGCTTATTTTTCTTACTCATGTTTGAAGAAATCATCACCATTCATTCATGCGCCTAGATTTTACCTGAAAATTAAACAGTGACATATCTTCGTGGGAAGTGTAGAGGGACGAACTGCAGTTGTTGAACCATGCCTCCATAAATTGGTATTTCTAAATCGGAGTCTCTCTTGCATCCTGTTTAATGTGAGGCACACATCAAGTTTTCTCTTTGTGTCCAAGATCACAAAAGTTCAGAAATTTGGAGGCAGCCATAGTACATTCCATGAGACCCAATAGGTCACAATGAGGCCCGTGAGGTCCCTGGGAATTCACGTCAGGATCTGAGTACTTCAGGGTTTTCCTTCTTGCTATTTGAATGACTCTCACAGGGTCTCACAGGTAAGATCGATCTTGCTGAACATTTCCACAGCAGTGGGGTGGACAGCTGGGGCCAGGGGAAGGCTTATCACCAGAACGGGATTTTCATTTTGGATAGAGATGCTTTTCTTCTTTATCTCTTGAGATACATGAAACAGCTTTCCTCCCCGCCACCCCCACCCCATCGTCTGTTTCCTGACTTCAACCTCAAATCAAGGACAAAAAGGACGCTGAGCTGCCTTAAGAAAAAAAAAAAAACAATAAAAAAACCTTTTCCTTTCTGAAGCAAAGTAGTAGGGTAGGTGGTGTGGGGGGGGGGGACTTAGGAAAGGCAGAGAAATGTGACTTTGAATCAATTCACCGATAACTCAGAAACTGAAGAGGCCTTCCCATATCTTCATAGGACCCCCTGCAGAGCTGCATGTTTCCCCCCCTACTTTTCTTATCATATGTTTCATTAAATGCCAAAATTTTTCTTTCCCAATGATCCAATTTTAACATAACTTATTTCAGTTAGCCATTTATTAGTGTTTATTATATGCCAGGAATTTACATGTATTTTCTCACAATTCTCCCAATGGTTGTATAAGGTAACCACAATTACTATTCCTATGTTCACAGACAAGGAGAGAAAGGCGCAGGGAGGTTGAGTAACTTGCCTAAGATCATCTAGCAAGGAGGTGGCAGAGCCAAGATTTAAACCCAAGACTTTTTGACTTCAAGCCTATACCTTTAAACATCACTCACATTTTTTCTGCAAACTGATAAGCAGACAAGTGGAGGATTCTGCTAAGTGAGAAGGAACCAATATTTCTCAAGCATCAATGGGTACTGGCCACTGTGCCTGGGAACTTCTCCCTTGATCATTCTCCATAACCCTAAAAGGTCATTATTATCAGTGTCACCCGCCCCCACCACTAAGGTCAGGTCCAGAGAAGTTAACATGACTAAAGTCACAAATCTAAGCAGTAGCAAAGCCAGCTTTTAAACCTGTCTATCTAACTCCAACACAAGAAAACACTGGAGATATAGCCATCTGCCTCCTAGAGAAATGCTACATGAGGTGTGCCCTAGACTCAACTGTCCCTGGAATTGAATGTTGGCTATTACTGCCATCCCAAGAATGCTGAGATGTGGGCCTCAGTGATGGAGGGTTAGCAACAGGCTCGCAATGCAGGAATTCCCCCTCTGCACCAACAGGGCCAATTGAGGTGAAAGCACCACCTGTGACTTACTGGCAGTGGGGATGAGAGTTAACTGCCCCTCCAAAGCCCTCACTGAGCCAAACCTAGACCTACAGAGAAGCTCCAGGGTGACGCAAGGCCACTAGCTAATGTAGATGTCGCTTGGGTCCTAGAATCTGGGAAGATGAACAACCTTTCTCCTGTACCAGAGCAACTCCCAGGAGCAGGTCCTGGTAGCACTTATCTATTTATGGCCACATTTAAGTTCCAATGAAAGAGTGGAAAGAAAAAAATATCAATAAATTACGGAGTAAAAATGGAAACCAGTATTCAGGGTTGGAGGGGAGGGGGCATGGGATAAATAAATGTCCAAACTTGAGACCTAGCTGAGGAATTAGCCTGATGTAAATGATTAAAGAAAAGCCAGGAGAAAAGTATCCAAATGTTGAGTACACTGAAGAAGAAAATGGTAGAGTATTAGTGGATTTAAGAGCAAAACAAATGAGCTCAACAGACAAGCTTCGCATGAGTAGATGGAGTCCAGAACCCAGCACAGACCAGACATTCCTTCCAGAGCTGGTGTTCCGGCCTTCCTCGGGGGCACGGAAACCTCCCAGATACTTTAGCAGGCACGTGTTTTATAACTTTTAACTTTTACAGTAACAACCACAAAGTGAGCCCTGGCTTGGGGAGAAGTTTGTTTTGAGGTCCCTAGAGTAAAATGGATGTGGAGATATGGTACAAAACTGAAAAAGACTTATCCAAAGCAGAAAGGCTCAAAATGGCATGTGCTGAGCTCCTGACTTCACATTTCCAGGGAGTCACTGGGATTATTTTGGAGAGAATTCAGTCCAGTCAAGAAAACATCCTGGAGTGAAATGAAACACAACTACAAAAAAATGTATGGTATACTCCCTGTGTAAAGGCTAGTGAGGAGCTTTGTATATTTTATTTCATTCCATTTCTGGAATGACTCTGAGACAGATATTTTGCAGATGAGGAAGAAACTGTGGCTCAAAGAAATCAGGCAACTTTCCAAAAGTCAGACACTAGCAAGTGGCAGGGGTAGAATTCAATTCTGGATCTTTAAACTTCTTAACCAGTATTTTCTCCACTACCTTAGTCTTTTCCCAAGTAAGACTGTATAACCAATCTGTCTGGCCATACTAGGCCTAGAATGAAAGGCTGACATTTTGATAGAGAAGAAAAATCACCATAAAACTAAGACTGGAGGGAGAATACCAAGAGAGTAACAGAATAACAATGAGCTTTGGAAATAACATTTGCAAATTAGGGTACCCTAGGACAAAAAGTATGAATGAAATACTGGTCAAAATAAAAACAGCATTACTAATTTAATAAAATACTATTATACTTAGTCCCCCCAAAACATACAGCTTCTCATTCGTTTTGTTGTACATACTTGCTGAAGACTTATACGAAGATAAGAATTTAGGGATTTTAGAGTGAAACTTCTCTTAATGTTATTCAGAGTACCTTATTTAGACTATAAATGTTAAAACTGACTCTGAGAGTGGTCAATATTTGCCATAGACAATGAGCAAACAAAACTGAGAAGATAAATAATTATAATAGCTTTCAACTTCTCTTATACAATTCACAAAATGAGACCATAATAGAAGTTGTGGTTACTTTTGCCACTTATCTATGGTGATAAAAATTCTGAACCATAAATCTTCCTTTGGGGTTTTGTGGGGCAAATTTTCCACCTGTTTCTTCCCCTACCAGGAGTAATAAACCCGTCTTGCTCAGTTCCTACCATTCCTCAATGATATAGATAATGAAAGATGAAACATCCCTGCACCTGAGGGTCCCAAGGAAAAAGATGTTTTGGTCTTAGAAGCTTAACTGAGTCTATCACCAGCAATGACAACCACATAGAGAGTCTGCAGGCTGCAAACATTCCAGAAGAAAGAATTGGGTCTACTGGCCCATTCGTTACTGAGTGAAAGTTCAGGGCCCTGTGTTCTAATCTTACCCTTTGCGACTTACTGGGTAGGTAACACTCACCAAGGGCTTCCCTCAGTCCTAGCTACTGGCTTCTCATCTATAAAATAAAGGACTCAGAGTGTATCATCTCTAGCTGTAGGAGACTTTGGCACCTGGCTCTGCCTGATAACCTCTCTGGTTATTTCTTAGCAAGTACCTGTTTCTTGGTCACGGTGCCATCCACAGGGTCCACATATTCAAAGCTGTCTGTCTTTGCCACACTGTAGACATGGCTCCCCACCGCAAACTGCTGGCCGATAAAGGACTTGTCTGTGACCAGCGCCTCCAGGTCCCTCATGATGTAATATGTCGTCTTGGGCTCTAGTCCTTCATAGTCAAACCTGGTTAGGGGGACACAGGACACAAGATGAACACAAACCTAATTAGAGAATGAGCAATTAAATGAACCTCTAAACATCATCTGATCATTGGTTTTGTTTTCATGGAAGAACCACACAGAAAAGTACCCCCAACTAGTCTCCCCTCTTCCACCTGGCTCTTAACAATCCATTCTCCACACAGCAGCCAGAGCGGTCTTGTGAAAATCAAGTCATGTCACTCCATTCCTTTAAATTCCTCCAAAAGTGTCCATCACATTGAAAACAAGACTCAAAACCCTAACCATTGTCTGTAAGGCCCTGAGGAATCTGGCCCTGCTCACCTCCTCACTGGCCTTTGTCCTGCTTTCTCCCTTGTTCACCGTGTTCCAGCCACACTGGCCTTCTCTCCAGTCTTCAGAGATGCTTTACCGCCTGCCTCTGGGCCTTCGGGCTTGCTGTCTGTCCCTTTACCTGCTACATTCTTGCCCTGGCTACTCAAACAGCTGGTGCATTCTCTTCCTCCAGTTTTCAAACTTAGTGTCACCTCCAGAAAGAGACCTTCTCTGAAGATCCATCTGAGATAGGGGTAGATCCCTCTACCTCTCCCCCTCTCTCGTTAACCTTTATATGTTTTTGGTAGTTATCCTAATTTGTATTTACCTTGTTTGTATATTTGTTTATTCCAGTATTTTTTGTCTGCCTTTGCCCACAAAAACTGTAAGCTCCTGGAGGGCAGAGTCTTTACCTGTTTTGTTCTTGGCTGCTTCTGGTAAGTAGCCAGTGTTTTATAAGTAGTGGAATGAAAGATGGGAGAAAAGGGAGGATCGAAGGAGAAAGATGAATCAAAGGAGGAGAAGAGAGAAAAACAGAGTTCAATATACCATAAAACTCTCATGGAAACTTGGAAGAAATATCAACATTTTTCCATTAAAAGAAAAAAGTCCTTCTAGCCAAGATCATCAAATATAACAACAGGGCTAAGGGGTGATTAGATAAAAAAAGGTTTAAAAATAACCGTCATCTCATTTCTTCTTAGGGAGGTTAAATATGAAAATGGATACCAAGTACTGTAGCTGGCACAGTGCCAGACACCACTGCTTAAAACTGTTAATTACTTTTATTCTTAGTCACTGCCATAAAAAAGCTATAGGGTCTTTCCCAATGTCAGATAGTTTTTGACTCAGATCTAATGGTACAACCAGAGTGTGTTTAAGAAATAATCCCTGGCCTTGGTCAGGTAGCTCAGTTGGTTAGAGCATCATCCTGATATGCCAAGGTTGTGGGTTCAATCCCCCATCAGGGCACATATTAGAATCAACCAATGAATGTGTAAATAAATGAAACAATAAATTGATGTTTGCATCTATCTATCTATCTATCTATCTATCTATCTATCTATCTATCTATCTCCCTTCTTCTCTGTCTCTAAAATCAATAAAAAAAAAGAAGAGGAAGAAGCAAGCCCTTAGAAGGGCAGTTGTGTTCAAGTGGCCATATTGGGACCTCACATTTGGGCTGCCTGTAACATGGGGAAAGAATGCATTGTCAGAGTGAAAGAAGGAAGATCTGAATAATTGTTTCTACATTCTCCACACAACACATTTTAAGTAAACATCAGGATATCAGCCAAAATGGAGAATATATCATGTCCAGCAACATGTCCCCTGAGCCTTTACCCATTTCTTTTATTCTCTCTCTCCTACACAGGTGTGTCTTCCCCAGCCTCAGAAGCAAAACAACAGGGAACTCAGAACATTCTTTCTCATCAGTGTATGCATTCTGAGCCTAGATTCTCTTTAAAGGTAGATTTTAGGGGAAGGTAAAGACCTAACTAAGCAAAAAGGGGCGGGATGATGCAATAAGTGGGTCTAGTAGGAGATCAAGAAGCATTGAAAGTGATTCAAAAATTGAGAACACCCACTAACGTAACAGATCACATTCAGTCTGTGGCTGAAGTCATCAGACCGGCCTGCCCAAATGCTCATCTTACATGCAAGCAGGTCCTGGCACTGCCTCCCCCTCTGATGACCTCCACCACCACATGTCCAAGGGAAGAAGCCTCGGAATGGAGAACTTCCAGGGTCCACTCGTATAAGGAAAATCATCTGGGTTCTCAGATACAACTTTAGGCTTATTGTTAGGCAAACCAAAATTGTCTCATTATTTCCTCTCCACTAAGAAAACAGACTAGAAATAATTTTATTTCACAAGAACCTTTTAATCTGCATTTGCTGGAGGCTGAAGGAAATGTTTACCTTTAATTCTACCTTTCCCTTCTCCCTTTTTCTTTATCTCTGATCTTTTGGACAGAAATCTGAAACATAAAACAATGTCCAACAAGAATTCAAATCTCCACTGCATTATATTCTCTAATATGGTATTTGTTATGAAAAAAGTAATTATCATGCAAGCTCTTGGCCACAAAAAGTGAACTATATTATAAATACACTTATCATAACACCACATCTTCAGAACACTGGCAGAAAGCTAATCATTCCACAAATTATGAGCAACACATCCCTGACTTGAAGCACTCTCACTAAGCCAGTGGTTAGCAATCATAATATACTTTATCACATTGGACTTTTCAAAACAGCTTTGTTCAATTGAAAGATTTTCTGTACCAATTAGCCCCCTTTTTGTATGCCAAAAAAAGCCCTCAAGAAGCAGGAATTTTTGGCACTTGTTAGAAATACTACGGGCTCAAACAAGTTCCCACCTGCCTGAGAGTCCTTATTCTAGGACACCATGAATAACTGGGGGTGGATCACAGCGTTCCGTATCTTCAGCCTTCATGACTGAACAGGAACGGAGAATGTTAAGGTGCCATTGACATTTGCCAGAACACTGCAGTCTCTTTCATTTTAATGAGTACAACCACAGGCTTCCTTATTCTGATATTTATCTAAGTAAATGACCTCTTAAGAAACAATCACCTTATAAGGGAAGTCTAAAGTTTTCTTTCTGTCCTCAGGCTCTTGAAACACAACCAAACATCCAAAGTGGTTAACTATTTATAAGCAAAGCAAATGATCCACAATCTGTTTTTAATACATAGGGAGCCTCTAAGAGTACCCAAGGATTCCCTCACCCAATTCCCACGTTCTTTCCTAACATCCTTCCCCACTGCTGTTCCCCTAAACCATGGCTTGGTTACTAGGGACACACACCTAGCAGGCAACAGCACAGCCGGAAGACTCTGCTGCCTCACTTCCTTCAACAACAGGAAGGTGGTAGAGAACCCCTCTAACCCTAAGCTCATTACCACTGACCTTTTCCCTTCCTTCTTCCCAGGGTAATTGTTCCCTTTTCTGTACCTCCTTTTATGGGGATAAACTATAGCAAACTCTGGGGCTCCTGAATCATGTGGCCTTGTCAGAGGGTACCAGTTCAGCCAGCTAGGACATGGTCTGGACCATTAGTGGGGAGGTAAGACAAAGGTAGGGAGAAGATTACAAAAGCACACCAACCTGTCACAGCTTCTGTCTCTGCGCCCACCTTTCTTGATAATTGTGGGTGGAGAACAAACAAGGAAAGCCCCTGGTTTGACTTTACAATCCTATAAGCACCGAAGAACCTCTCAAGGTTCTGCAGTTCAGATTCCCTCTTAAGATGGCTGCCCACCTTATAGGCACAGAGGGATGTGGCTGGGAGAGGGAAAATTTGTGCCCTCCAGTTTGGTAGTCCTTGACACCACCCCAAACCACCTATCAGGGGTTACCCAGCTTCATTCTCTGTGCCTCAGGTCTTCCTGAAAGATGCCTCCTTCTCAAGGTTCTAGTCCGCCAGCTTTAGAGACCTTCTCTGAGAGTAGTACCCCAGGGCCCATACAGAGACCTGCACTCTTCTCACCTGCAATAGTAGTGACGGCCAAACTTGGCCCAGTGATCTCGGACAATTTCCTCCACACTCTGCTTCCGGGCAGCGATAATGGAGAGCCAGACCAAGACAGCCCAAAGGCCATCTTTCTCCCGGAGGTGATCAGAGCCTAGGAGAGAAAGAAATATTCTGCTGAGGATTTGTTCCTGGGGGGAAAGTAAAAACTAAATGAACTCTGAAGACCAGACAGCAATTGTCACATTGAAATGCCTGGATATATTTATTTATTCATTGTGTTAAAATATCTGTCCCATAAAATACTTATATTTCCAAAAACATGTAACTGAAATTCAAATAACATAAGATAATAGAAAATAAATAAAATAAGGTCCTATGAATTATTAAAAGGAGCCAAGTTGACAGCACACTTGCCGAACAGTCTCATTCATTTGGTAAGTATTTGGTGATTTTTACCCTAGATTAAGCATTGGTCTGAGTAGTTAGGACACAGCAGCAATACTCATAAAGCTTGAATTCAAGTAGGTGGAGGTGGGTAGCAACAGAAGAGTGGACAAATTAAAGAACAAGATGCATCAAATAAGGCCAAGGGCTAAGAAAAAAACTAACTGGGTGATAATGTCACAGACTGTAACAGCAGCAAAGGCTTCTTGATCTATGAGGTAATTTACCTACAGTGGGGTTTGACAAAAGCCCCCCAAAAGGTATGTGTGCCCACCCAGAACCTGCAAATGTGACCTTATTTGGAGAAACAGTCTTGTAAATATAATTAAGTTAAGGACCTTAAATGAAATCATCCTGAATTACCCAGGTGGGCTCAAAATCCAATGACAAGTATTCTTAGAAGAAAAGGAGACACAGACAGATGGCACAGAGACAGGCAAAGATGGGAGTCATGCTGCCACAAGCTAAAGAATGCACAAAGCCACCAGAAATTGAAAGAGGTAGGAAAGGATTCTCCCCTAGAGCCTTCGGAAGGAGGCTCTTCCAACACGTCAATTTTGGACTTCTGGCCTTCAGAACTATGAGAGAATAGTACATTTCTGGTGTTTTAAGCCACCCATTTTGTGATAATTATTATGGGAGCCGTAGGAAACTAATACAGGTAGTCAGCATCAGCCCCCCTGAGGTGATGACATCTGAGTTTACACCTGAGAAGAAGTCGGTCTGCCAAGATCTCAGGACAAAGCGTTCCAAGCAGAGGGACAATGACCACAAAGTCCTGAAGGCAGAAATAAACTGCAAAGCTTAACCCTGCAACTATTTATAGAGAAAGAGATGCAGATTCATGGGCATTCACATGAATGAGAGCAGTCTAAACAGATAGTTTCCTGTACAAAAAGAACCCAGAAGTATGTGTTGTAGGCCCATTTAAGCATCTGTGTATTGGCCAATCATAAGCTCCCTCCAATGTGAATAGAGCCCTGAATACAAAGGAACATACACTATTGCATGACAAATGTAGTATAATGGGGAGACATGGGGGAGGCTCTGGAACTAGGGTTTTCAACCAAACTCTGCTGCTTGCCAGGTATGAGGAGTTATTGCAAAGATGATAATCTTTCTGAACCCCAACTTCTCATCTATAAATTGGGGACACCATCACCAATATGTGGGGTTTTCATATCAATTTAATCATGTTCGGAGGGTAGGCTCTTGAGTCAAATTGTTCATGTTCAAATTCTGGCTCAGCTACTTGCCTTTGTGTGACTTGCTGTCCTCACCTGCAACACAGGGATAATAATAGCCTCTACCCCATGGGGTTACCATCGGGATGAAGCAACTAAGCATGCCGAGGTATTTAGAACACTGACTGGGATGTCACCAGCAGTTGTTGTTGCTATTGATCTTGTTGGCAATTCATGTAAAGCACCAACAACAGTGCTGATTCCTCAACACACACTTTGAGGCAAATTGATCTCAATTATTCACATAAATTTATCCTCTGTCTCTAGCAATAGCAATGTCTTAAGAAGGCAACTGGGACCAAGGGGTGGACCACTTCTTCTTGCAATAGAGCAATCAGAGTAGACAACAGTTCTCTTGGGTTTCAGGGCTATGAAACATACAGAGAAAATAAAAAAAGGAGACCTGATGTCACAGAGCTGTTTAAATCTTGAAAATGTTGGGGAAATGCCTTGGTTACATTAAGCATCTTTGATAACTTCTCAACAAAGCTTACCCTTTCGGTTACAGTTACTGTGGTAAATGTTGAATGTTTTTCCTCAAAAAGGAAAACATACAGCCTTGAGTGGGCAGGGGAGGCAGTTAAGGGAGAAAAAGGATGTGTTTAGTTCTTCCTGCACACTGACCATCGTTTGCTGATGACACGCTGCATGTCTGGTTAAGAGGGCCCTGGGTTTCAACCATCCCACCATGGAGTGACTCTAGGCTCACTCAGTGAATTCTTTGCTATGAAAATGGAAGAAGTTTGGAAGATGCTAGGTTAGCTCCATGGTCAAGTGCCAAAAAAAAAAATCTAGGAAACTCTGCCCAGTGGAATAATTTTAAAACCCTTTGTCCTTTTATAGCTGAACAATCACTTTTATTTACTGGTGAGAGAAAAATACCCTTTTGTTCTAAAACATGGGCTTTGCATACCTTGCATCTCCAGCTGGATTACATTACCTGGAGAGACAACCATTAGATGCTATTAACTGTGAGATAAGATGTCAAAATTTAGTGGCGAGGAGACATAAAGTTCTTTTAGCAGGATTTAAAGAAATAACTTCAACCATTTGTAGCCAACTGCATAGTAGATTGTGAGTTGGCTTGGGTATACTTGCCTTACAAATTAAACATTTGCCAAGATTCCTAAGGGACCAACGATCAAGTAGAATTAACTGTGCTCTTTACAGCTCTTTGAGGTGAGGTGGAGACATTGATGATGCTGCAAATACACAGATGTTTCCCCTGGATTCTCTCCCTGTGCTTTGGAGGAGCTATACACCACACCATTAGCAATGGCTGCCTCCGAAGTGGCAGAATCACAGGTGTTTTTCTTCTGCTGCTGACATATTCCCACAATAAACACATATTATTTTCATAATAAGACAGAAATAAAAATGTAAGCCATCAATAGTATAGAAATTCACATTTAAAAACATGAATTCCATTTACCAAGAGCTAGCTGGGGTATTAAAGGGATCAATACCACTTATGAACAGGCGATAAACTTTGAACCTATCGATCCCATTACTTAGATTGAACAACATAGCTTTTTAGAGCATAGAGATCGAGTGATCCCTCCCTCTCCTTGTGGGGCTCTCAGGCCTTAGGGTTAGGATCAGGGATGTTCTGCAAGGCTTCATAAAATCAGGATGGGAAAGGAAGGAGAGCCACCTCTGAGCTATCAATGTTGGCCTTTGGGGAAGCTGGGCTTGGGGGATGGGGTCTGCTTGTCTCACAGAGAGACCCCCATAGCAAGGATGAAGCTTCAGGTTCATATCAAAAGTTCCCACAACCATTTCCACTGTTGCTGACCTCAGGTGGAGAGGGAGTTCACCCAGCCAGCATTTCACCTCATTTTTCCCAGGCAAAATCCCAACATTCTGTGAACCGTTAAGGAGTTGTTTGGGGTGGGGGAAGCAAATAAGATATTTCTTTACTTACTCACCTTACATATTCATATCTGCTCTGTCTTTAAAATATGAGATCCCAGAAAAAAATTCTTCTACTGTAGCATTTATCCACATTATTGCCAGTAAAAATTTTAATAGCCTATTTTTTTAAAGCAGTTTTAGCTCCAAAGCAAAACTGAACAAAAAGCATAGGGAGTTAACGTATATTTCCTGTCCCAGGCAAATACTGCCACCCCCACCACGAATGTCCCCCACCAGAGTGGGATATCTGTTACAGCTGATGAACCCACACTGACACACCATTATCACTCCAAGTCCACAGTTGACACTACAGTTCACTTGTGGTGTTAGATATCCGATGGGTTTTGACAAATACATAATGATATGTATTCATTATTAGAGTACATAGAGCAGTTTTACTGCTCTAAAAACCTTCTGTGTCTGGCCTGTTCGTCCTTCTCTCCCTCCTAGCCCCTGGCAACCATTAATCTTCCTACCATTCTTCATAGTTCTGCCTGTTCCAATTATCATATAGTTGGACTCAGACCATATGGAACCTTTTCAGTTTCACATCTTTCACTTAGTTGTATGCATTTAAAGTTCCCCCATGAATTTTTATGGCTTCGTAGCTCATTTCTTTTTAGCACTGAATAACATCAGTATAATTTTTTCTTCTGGATTCCTGGCTGGTGGTGCAGCCAGAGCTTGCCACCTGACTGAGGACACTGCAAGGAGCTTTTACTTATGTTCCCAAAGCCTGTAAGTACCACTCATCTTGCCTTCCTTCTTCCTGGCCAGCCCCGCCTGAAGCTGAACAACCCAGAGAAGCAGCTGTCCACACCCAGATACCAGAAGGAAGGCACTCAGCGCTTTCCTGACATGACTCCAGCACAAATGGGTACAAAAACAGAAAGACTATTTTTTCTCAGTAGAAACATCCCTGTTCCCCCTCCACCCAAATTAGACTTCCAATTCTCTCAAGCTTTAAAACCGTTATTGCTTTGAGCTGGCAGTACACCGGTAAGTAGAGTGACCTCACAAAAGAAAAGAAGAAAAGGAAAGAGTCCTCAATTGTCTCAGGCATCCATTTGAACTTTCTTCAAATGCGAATCCCAGTGCAGGCAAATTGGCTCCATCAGACATCACACAAGTTGCAGGCAGGTCAAGTCACCTCGGCAGACACTCAGCTCAGGCAAGCCTGAGTGTGTCAATGAGGAAAATAGAAATCATTTTGCACTTGCTGTCAACTCCAAGCTGAACTGTGGGTTAGTGATTCTCAACTTAGGCTGCCCATTAGAATCACCTAAAGAACTTATTGAACGACACCAATGCTCAGAATTTTGGGCAATGAGAGCCAGGCATCAGTATGTTCTTTTTAAGTTCCTTGGGTGATTCCCATGGTGCAACCAAGCATATAAAGCCCCTGCTTTACATGAAGAGTACTCAGTCCCCTCCTGGGGGCAGATCACTTAGAGGTAGGCAATTATACCTCTTCCTCTTTTTGTTTAAATTTAATGTTAAAGAAAGGTAGACACTGCTCTCCAGTTCACAGACGTCACTGGCCTTGCTGAGGCGGGGACTCTCGCTGGAGTCAGCTTCAATGTCCTGGTTTCTTCCTGCCCTTTTTGTTTGGAAAACTTGTGAGGTTTTTGCCAGTTGGGGGGTAACTAACTCATCCTGGTCTGCCTGGGACTTTCCTGATTTTAGCACTAAACATCCCACATCCCAGGAAACCTCTCAGTCCCAGGCAAACTAGGATGGTTGGCTGCTCACTCACTCAGAGAGGTTCCTGATGGTTTTGACGATATGTGTGCCTTCAAGACGAACCTGAGCACATACATCTCCTGGAGCCAGAAATGACAGGAAATAGAGACACAAACCTTGCTCTTGGAGCAGAACTGCTGAGCGAGATAAATTCCATTCTTAGAAGAGCAATAGCAAAGCACCAAGCACTGAACCTAATATTTTAAACACCTATTATCTATTTTTTCACAATTTGATAGCTCCTTTTTACAGATAAGAGATCGAGGTTAGGCTATTTGTGTGAAATCACACAGAGACTAACTGGGCAGTTCAGCACGGACCCCTGTGGCCTTCCCGACTACCAGAACAGCCCAGTATGGCTGCGGACATCACAGGGAAGCAGGTCACATGCCCCACGCGCATGGAGCAGAGGCAGCCCTTCTGAAGATTCAGGTAGTAGGTTTGCCTTTCTTCTTTTTCCCACTAGACGAGCAGGAAAGTTGCCAAATTTCCCTTTACTTCTCCTTTCATATCAATGTACTCTTTTCATTTGCAAATGAAGTTTTCATGAATTTGCAGTAAAATCCTTCCCATCTTCCCTTTATCCACTCAAGACAAGCATTTGTTGTTGTTTTTTAAATAGTACAGTTATGAGGGAAAAACTGGGAGACACACCTTGCAGGTGAATCTGAGATTGGAGAACACACTACAGAACTGAGACCGGCATTTTCCTCTATGTCTCAAACCACTTTAGTTGGCCAAAAAGCAAGACTCATGACAAAACTCATTTTTCCATGCATTAAAAAACAAGTGCTTTTTAAAAAGTAAATGCTCTAATATTTTCACCAGTTGGAGAACAAAGCTATGCTGCATGTAGGCAGGTCAGAGCTGGCTGGCAGCTCAGAAAGGCTTTACTGCTCAAAAAGGCAGCAAGCAGCTGACAAACGGAGCCAATCCTTTGCTGTGGGCAACATTGCTCCTCCCAATAATAAGACTATGTAACAGTGAATTTGATGATAATCACGAGGACAATGATGATACTAATAATAATAATGTTTGGCACAAAAATGCTGCAGGACTTTTGGATAATATCCTGAGCGTAGCAAGACCCTGTAACCTCCGTTAGAGAATGACCTGTGTCTGAAATTCCTCATTGCTCTACCCCAGCCCCGGCTCACAGGAGGTGCACAGTAAATGCTCATTGAATGAATAAATGAATGAGTGAGTGAAACTCCAGTATGAACTTCAATATAATTCATCAGATTCATACCTCACTTAAACTAGCTAACTAGAAGCTACGTGGAATGTTACAGTAGACAAAACATTGCAGATCATCCCTCTAATGAGGAAACTGAGGCCCAGAGAAGTTGAAGCAGTCTCTGTAAGGCAGTTCAGTCAACCACTGAGAGGTGAGTCAAAGTTGGGGCGAAGTCTGTCAGTTCCTGGTGCTGGGCTGTTTACATGATACCAGTCTCCCAAGTCCCCTTGCATCCCTCCCACTTCCATCTACTGGAAGAACCAGATGGGAGAAAATGACCCCTCAGCATTTTCTTAAACAGGGGCAGCAGGGTACTGTGCTGAGCCTGTCATATTAAGTTTGAATCCTGGCTCTGCCACTGTGACCTTGCCAGTGGCTTGACCTCCCTCCCTAAGCTTCAGTGACCTCATCTGTAAAGTGAGGGTCAGCATGGTCCATTGCTGAGAAGTCTCAGTGACATAATATATACAAGGCCTTAAGCATTACATCTATTACTTAGGAGCAACTCAAAAAATAATACATATTAGCACTATTTCATTAGCACATGTCCTAGGGCGGTTAACCCATCCATCCCAGAGGAGGGGAAAGCATTACACTATCTGGGCTGGCCAGCTGCTACGCTTCTCTCACCTGACCATACCACCACAGGAAGGTAAGGGGCAGTGGGACCTTCTAACTCATACATCTCCTCTCCTTTCTTTGTCACCACTGCTGATGGGAACAACACAACTCTCTGAGAATTCTTCCTTGACTGGACATAACAGTGCAAGAAATCTCTGCAGTGGGTATAAGGTCTGCACCACAAGACTGCGCATCACAAAGCTATGCAGTCACTACACAGTGCAGCCCCCTAGGAACTAGCAGAAAGCAGGTGGAGAAGCCTCAAAGCACAATTTCAGGGATTGTGTCTTTAAATACCAAGGGATGGGCCCCATTGTTAAACATCCCTTGGCAGACACTGTGAAAAGACACAGACTGTTCAGAATTCTTCAATCTGTGGCTAAGGGCCATGGTTCCCCAGGATCCCCAGTCCCAGAATGCACGTACTGCTAAGTGCAGACACCGCCTCAGGGGCCCATTCCTTTGTTTCTGCTCCACACTTAGGTGTCACACAACACCCTGTCCTGCGTCCTGCCACCTTTCATCAGCCTGGAGAACAAACTGAGGGAACTGGAACCATGGAGACCCCAAGGAAAGGATCTGATGTGATGAAGACAGTCTTCTCACGGTGGGAGGGAGCTCGTTTCCCAGGACTGATAGTTTGTAGAGGGTCCAGAAGGGAGTTTCAGTTTCCAGACTTTACAAAAAGGCACTTGGGGATGTCAATCACGGCACCTCTGTGCTCTGGCCCAGCCTGGATTGAGCTGCACGCGTGCGCATGGCCTGTTTCAGCTAGCCCAGCAGAGGCTCCGCTCTCTTTAGCACTGACGTTGCTACTCCACATCACATCTGCTACCCAGCCAAATCTACACAGGCTGGCCACAAACGAAAGAAATGTGGAAGAACCTCAATGATCTGACATTCACAGATACGTGGGCCTCTTTCTCTAGAGGGTTGGACAGATATTGAAAGAGCCGAATGTACAGCTCATGATCAGTAAGATAGGGAATGCACTAAAGCTTTCATTTATTTTACCTTTTTGAAAATATACATTTGATAAAATAATTGTACAAATAAGAGACAGCTACATCTATTCGATACTTGTTCCACAGATCTTGTTAGGTTGTGCATCGTTCATGTGTGAAATATACATAAAGGAAGAGGTGTGGCCCTGAAATTGTTGTAAACTGTATAACTATTAGGGGAGATAAAAATACATCCACAAAACAACCAGAGAATAAGTCAATTATATAAACCGAAAGACAATAGAGCAGAGAAAATTTATGCTAAATGCTGCAACAATTTCGTATATATGAAAAGTCACTAAAGCTGGAACCTAGCCCACTGCTGAACATGGCTATTTATAGGTAATTGTCAGCAACCCTCACACAGGAAATAATCAAATTAATTAAACAAATTATAAATACTTAACAGTATTTGAAATTTAAAATCTGTTCATTAACTCAAGTTTGTGGAAGGAGTCATCCTAGAAGTGCTTTGTTAGCTATGTGGTGACTGAAAAGATCAAAACATTATTTTTAAATTTTATATAATTCTGATTTTACTGTAATTTATAACATCCATCCTTATCCCCTTCCACCTGGTGTATATTTGTGTGGTTTTGTTTTTATGAATCCTCCCAAATGTTGGGATACTCTACTGCCTGGATGCCCAGAAATACATTCACTCAGAATAATAAAAATATAACTACTAATAATATAAATAAAAAACACCAAAATGGAAAGTCTTTGTTTCTTCCTTCCTGCTACATTTTCATTCATCCACCCTCCATCTATCATTCCAGCCTTCCTTCCATTCTTCCTTTCCTTCCTTCCTCCCATCCCTGCATCCATCCTGCAAACACTCAAAGCCTGTCATATATCTGGGAAGCAGAGCTGAACGAGACAGGCATGGCCCCTGTCCTCGGTGCACCTTCCATTTCTGCATGGCAAGCAGAGGGACCCAGCAAATCTTAAAACACTAGAAAGGAGCTTGAGATTTCCCATGACATGGAATACACACATACTCTGGGCCTCTTCCTTCTGCACTAGAGACTGGGCAGATATAAACAACAGCCAACTTCTAGAGCTCCAGTCTATACTCTGGAGTCTAGTGGAACAGTTGGTGTGACAATGATGGACAAGTCATTTTGGTGCCAGGAAACCTGGATTCAATTCCAAGTTTCCAGAAAGAGATGGATGTATGCAAAAGGCTTAGCAATACCTCAGCACATTCTAGTGCTCATTTAAAAAGATCATTATTATTGTGAAAAACTCAACAGAGAGCAGTCTCTTGCAAACAATAAAAATTTTTGCATTGCCTGATTTTACTTAGCAAATTTGTATGGCTATCGACCTTAGCTTTTTAAAAAACATAATAAAAGTAGTAGTGATACTCAAGGTGGTGGTCAAGCTTGGAACTTATCCAAGTGTTCACAAAGAGGGCAATTCTTCAGTGTTTACTGTAAAGGGACAAACTCTGGGCTGTGACAACTCATACACTCCCCAAATTGTAGGGCTAAAGGCAGTGATGGAAACTAGTAGAACATCATCAACAAATGACAAAAAACTTCACAGTTTTGGGTTTAGATCTTAGTTTTGGTATTTCGGTACATCCCTTTTTGTATATGGAACAAGTCCAGATTTCTTCAAATTCAGAATGTTATTAAAGTAGCCAGAATGCTATTGAGATGAACAGTTTTCTTCCATTGAAATGGGAGGATTTATAAAAGGTTATCCTTTCTCTCTGTAAAGCAGTTTTCCAGACCTCTTCCCAGAAAGCGGGTGAATACCTGGCCCTAACACAAAAGATGATTTGGCTTCTTAAATGACCTTGGTTCTTTGACAGGACAGTGAACACTGGTTTCCCATCACCTGGGAACTGGACCTCTCCATAGGAGAGAAAGCTGAACAGCAACCCATCCGATCACCAGCTCACAGCCTTGGAAAGGTCTGGGTGCTCAAGAAGCCAGCAAGGGAAATTTCTATCCAGGATATATTCTGCTCATCTTGGATGAAAAGCTTGGCATTCTAGAGCATGAGGCAGATCCATAATTTCAACCTTTCCTGGCACTAAATCATCTATTTCTAGTTGGTACACAGCCCCACACCTCAGGGACACTGGAAAAGGCCTGCTCTGGAAACAGTCTGGTTAAATTTTAGATGCATCTTTCTCTCCAGTCTCAGCTCTAAAACCTTTCCATCTCTCTACTTTCTCTCCCTTAATTAGGTAAATTACTTGATTCTGAAAACTATATCCCAAGGTAAAAAGGAAGCGCCTGTGATCAGCTGACTTTTACAGGTTGGAAGTGAGGTCAGAGTGGCCAGATGACTTGTCCGTATGTGGCAGGTAAGGGTCTTGAATATCATCAGCCTCACATTCCTGGGCCTCGAGACTTCCTGGATCACACCTAATGTGGCATCTCAGGCACACTCTTTCTACCATGTCTGATAGAAAACAAAAGTACTGATTCTCAATAGAGCAATGCTTTCTTCTCCTGACTGCAAGTCAGAATTATACAAGGATACTTATTTACAATGACATTCTCAGGCCCCACTCTGCCAGGAATTCCAAGTATTGGTAGGATAGAAAAATCTGTGTTTTTAGCAAGCTTTCTAGGTAATTCTGATGCAACCAGCCCATACCTCTCCAAGAACTGGTGTTAATAAAGCCAGGTGTAAGAGCAGAATGAAGCCACTTTCTCCTTCCAAGGCTGAGTGGTCCAGTTTCTCAGGCCTTCTAACAGCCATTTACTGTTGAGTGCTAGAGGGATGGAATTAGTTATGCTTTCATCGGAAAGACTGGTCAGCGGTGGAAAGTGACATGTATTGTGTGGGAGGAGACCTGTCTTTTAGTTGAACTGTAATTTAATTCAAGTGGAGCTCTTTTCACAGGCACTGGGGCCCTGGGTAAAGCACTCAACCACTTCTTGGGCTCAGGAGTTCCATGTGTCAAGTCATGTTCATGTCTCCTGAACCTGAAGAGGAGTGGAGGAAGCAGTACCTTTGGGGCTCTTCTGTACACTGAAAAATCTCGTGTGCTCCTTGAAAGGAAAATGATAGACAAACATAACCATGAGAAACTTTAAACTTTCCTTTGAGTCCAGCCTACATGTTGCAATCAGCAAAGCTGTTGGAAAGCAAAACTCGCTGAGCAGTGCAGGCAGGGCTCCCTCCTGTGAGCACTTTGGTTTCCTGTCCCCACCTGTGTCAAGTCCCAGCCTCTAAGCTGGGCAGGCAAAGGGCTTCAGAAACCGGCTTCTCCTCACTCACGTTTCCAGCCCTGCTTCCTGATACTCCCTTCTCCACCCTATCCTATATGTCAGAGGTGAGCATACTGTAGTCCATGGAACACATATGGACTTAGGCCTATTTGTGTTAGTAAATTTTTACTAGAACTCAGCATGCTCAGTTGTTGATGTCTTGTCTATGGCTGCTTTCGTGCCACAGCGGCAGAGCCACATAACTGTGAAAGAGACTGTACGTAGCCTCTTAGTCTGCAAAACCTAAAATATTTACTATCTGCCACTTTACAGAAAAAGCTTGCCAACATTTCTGGCTATGACTGAAAATAAACACATTTTACAAGGAGACCTACTATACACATAGATGCCTGTGTGCATATTTATATGTATATAGTTCTTGAAATAACATTTACTTGTGCTGAATACAATGCATTCTGATAGTTTTTAGCCTATTAGATTTTTTAAGCTCTTCATGACGTGATACTAATCTCATTACCCCAAATGAGTCTTGATTAATCTGTACATTTGGGAAACACTGCTCTAGACAAACTGAAACACTGGCTACTCACACAACACATGTCCCCCTGCTTTCCCACCACTGTTCCTCTCTTGACATTGCACCCTCCATTTGGCAAGTCCCTGACCTCTCATCTCTATGTGCACAAATACTTTCCATTCTTTAAGAACTGGGCCAACTCCATCTCTTCTATGGAATTGGCTTTGAACCTCCAGTCCTAAAGCATTTTCTCCTTTTCTCATCTCCCATAGTATTTTGTCTATTCCTGTATCATAAAACTTTAAAGTTTCTGCTTTATATAATAGTCATCTGTGCATCTTTCTAATTATGTACTCTAAAGGTCGAGTTTTTTAGGGGTATGTTCTTAATGATTTTGTATTCTACATACCATATAATTCAGTGCTTTATAAATGTAAGTACTTAGTAAATGTTTGTTAAATTGAAGTATGCAAATGTTTATTAGAGGGTATAATAAGGTTTACATGTGTAATATTTTATCCTTTCCTGTTAAAGACTAAAATTACATGGTAGATTGTAAGTACTCAATAAATGCTGATAAAGGTGAAGAGAGAGTGGGAGGGATAGCCCAGACTTACCAGTTTCCTTTCTAGTTGTTGTATCTGTGTTATTTTAATAACCAGGGGGCAGAATTATTATATACAATATATAATCTGGGATTTTTTTGAGTCAGTCACTGATTTGGACACAAAGAACACCAAAGAGGAAGCAAGCTGTTCACTTTGTTAGGCCTCAGCAGAGAAAGGGTGTCACACTTTGTGCTAAGCAGAACTGCCAGCCTCGTATTCTGAGTCCAAGCAGTGGTACTCGAGAGACCTCGATGTGGTCGCTCTTCTTCCAAGGAAACAAAGATGATGCCATCCCTCCTCTACCATTAATGGCAATGCTGCTAGGATTTGACTGATTTTGGTAACAGGATAAAATTCCCCAGGAGGAAATTTCTCAGGACCCGAACACAGCTGAAATGTTGTCATTATGACAACATTTGGTTCGATATCAGCAAATCAATCACAGAAGTTTATTAGATTCATAGAATAAAGGAGAAAAACATATTAATATTATCACTAGATTCCAAAAGGGCACCTGATAAATCCAATGGCTATTTCTAATAAGATTCTAAATAAAATGAGAATAGAGAAAAATATCTATGCATATATGATAAAGATTTTACCAATGCTAAAAAGCAATCATCAAACTAAACAGTAAAATATTGAATCTACTTTGATTAAAATCATGAACTATTACATTATTTAATATTATTTTGAAGATTGTAGCTAATATAATACAATATAATATTAAAACACAATAAAATATGAAAATATATAAAATGAAAATATTTATAAATATTATAAAACAAAAATAGTAATAGTTATATAATTGTATTCCTAAGGAAAAAATCCCAAGAGAAGGTAGAGTTTCTAGAAAAGAAAGTGCTAAAAGTAATAATGGGATGGGCTAAGGTGGTTGAAAACCAGAGAAAAGGCCTACATTAATCAATAGCTTCTCCTTATATAAGGACCAGGCAAATTAGAAAAGGAAACAAGGACATCAACATTAAAATCAAAACAGAAAAGCTCTATAGGATATATGACCCACTTTCTTCAATGAATAAGTTAGATGGAAAAAATGTAGAGGAGGAAAATGCAGGTTAACAGTGACCAGAGGGGAGGAGAAAGGGGGACACTGGGGGGAAGAGGAAGGTTGTCAAAGACCATGTATAAAGGACCCGTGGACAAAGACAATGGTGTGGGGGGGGGGGCAGAGGATTGAATGTTGGAGGGGGGGGTGGGCAGGGCAGGAGAGAAAATGGGACAACTGTAATTGAACAATAAAATTTTTGAAATAAATAAATATTTTTTTTAAAAAAAGAGACTTCAGAAGTATCAACCAGTGATAATGTAAGACTTTTTGGATTCTAATTGGAAAAAAAAAAACCCTACCATGTTGTGGGAAGTAGGGAGACTAGGAAACATTATTAAGACATAACTTTCACAGTTCCACTTCTGCACTTCTGTTTAGGATATGAAAATCTACAAGAGAATGTCACTCCTAGTAACAATAAAAGGCCTGGAAACTTACAAAACCATAACTTTTCTTGAACTCATTAGAGATCCAAAATCACAAGGCAATAAAGTAAAGTGAATTACAGAGTGATGAGCCCCTCCAAGGAGAGACAAGACACAAAACAGTCTCACTTTTGGCAGAGCACAGGAGAAAGAGGATGCTTCCATATAAGTGAATAGTAAGAAGTCACTGGCTGCTCACAAGAAAGTTTGGAAACAAACTTTCTGGCATGTAGGAGTGGATCAGCTGCTGCTGAGACAAACATGAAGCCCTTCCAGTTCCCCAGCCCTTTCCTTCAGAGGACACACAAGCCTTGAGCTCATAAATGTATGAGCTGCAAACCTTCTCATCCCAAGGACCCAGGCTACTGGACCCTTCTCATCCCAAGGACCCACTACTACTGGAATAGGGTTGCACTAACAACCTCTGCTCCTGGAGAGAGGGTAGGAAAATTTTTTGGGCCCAGATTCCACATTAATACTAAGAAGAGGTCAGCTGACCCTGGAGTCCCTGGTGATAGAAGTCTATTTTGTATGACAGGTATGCAGTGACTGCTGGAAGCTAAGGATAGAACAAAAACACTGAAAAAATCTCCTCCAGCACCCTATCCTTGCTTTCAACACATAGTAAAAAATATTCCACTTCTGGAAGAATTTGAAGCCTGTGGTGCACTAAAAATTATAATAGAAACAGTAAAATCCAAATCCAGCTTGACTCCTTACTAGATGACTTAACTTTGTACACTAAGGGCCTGATGGAAGACGTGCTGTGCCCATTCTGTGTATAAATATTATTTGCTTGAGTCTCTACTGTTCTTATTTCATCCAGCATTCAAAGAAAAATTCAATGAAAAACAAGAAGGAGTAAACCACTGCTTTATCAAGATAAGTAATCAAGAGAACCAGAAACTAAGATAAACCAGATATTAGAACTATCAGACAGGGAGGTTAAAATAACTATGTTTAATATTTTACATGATCTAATGAAAAAGATAAACAACCCATATAAATATATATGAGGGAATTATTTTCTAGAGGGTGGGCTCCTTGTAGTATCGGCTACCCCCAGTAGGTGAGTGTTTTAGGAACCCACCTGTATCAGTGTACCAGCTGGCATTGTTCTGAGAGGCTGTGTGTTGGCCTCAGTGATTTTTTTGGAAGACTCTCTTTATTTTTATTATTCTTGTTTATTCTATTACAGTTGCCCCAATTTCTCCCCCTTTGCCCTCCTCTGCCAAGCCTACCCCCCGCCTCACAATCAATCCCCACACTGTTGTCCATGTCCACGGGTCATTTATACATGTTCTTTGATGAATCCTTTCCCCTTCTTTCCACCATTCCTCCCTACCCCCCTTTCCTCTGGCAGCTGTCAATCAGTTTCCACGTCTCTGGTTCAGTTTTGCTCATTAGTTTACTTTGTTTGTTAGATTCCTCTCATAACTGAGATCATATGTTTTTTGTCTTTCACCACCTGGCTTATTTCAGCTAGCATAAGTCTTCAGTTCCATCCATGCTGTCACAAAGGGTAGGAATTCCTTCTTCTTTCTTTCTAGTCCATAGGATTCCATCATGTAAATGTATCACAGTTTTTTGATCCACACATCTATTGATGGGCACAGGCTGTTTTTAGCACTTGGCTATTGTAAATTGTGCTTCTATGAACATAGGGGTGCATAAGTTCTTTTCAATTGGTGTTTTGGGATTCTTAGGGTATATTCCTAGCAATGGAATCAGTGGGTCAAAAGGCAGTTCCATTTTTTATTTTTTGAGGACATTCCATACTGTTTTCCAAAGTGGCTGCACCAGTCTGCATTCCCCCAAGCGGTGCACTAGGGTTCTCTTTTCTCCACATCCTCACCAGAACTTGGTGTTTGTTGATTTATTGATGGCCATTCTGACAGGTGTGAGGTGATATCTAATCGTGATTTTAATTTACATCTCTCTGAGGTCTAGTGATTTTAACCTTCATATATCTATGCGCCTTCTGCATGTCCTCTTTGGAGAATTGTCTATTCAGGTCCTTTGCCCATTTTTTAATTAGATTGTTTGTCTTCCTGTCCTTGAGTTGTATGAGTTTTTATATATTTTGGAGATTAAACCCATGTCCAATGTATCATTGGCAAATATGTTCTCCCATGCAATTGGTTCCCTTTTCATTTTGATGATGTTTTCTTTAGCCATCAAAATGGCTTTTTAATGGAATTTAGTCCCATTTGTTCATTTTTTCCTTTATTTCCCTTGCCCTAGAAGATATATTGGCAAAAATATTGCTACATGGGATATCTGAAATTTTACTGCCTGTGTTTTCTGCTAGAACTTTTATGGTATCATGAGTTATATTTGAGTTTTTTTATTCATTTTGAGTTTATTTTGGTGTGTGATTAAGTTGGTGGTCTGGTTTCTTTTTTCTTTCTTTCTTTGCATGTACCAGTCTAGTTCTCCCAACCTCATTTATTGAAGAGGTTATTTTTACTCTATGTTACTTTATTCTATGTTTATGCCCTCTTTGTCAAATATTAATTGGCCATAGAGACAGGTTTACTTCTGGGCTCTCTATTTTGTTCCATTGATCTATATATCTGCTCTCATGCCAGTACCAGACTGTTCTGATTACAATGGCCTTGTAGTATAGTTTGATATCAAGTATTGTGATCCCTCTAACTTTTTCCTTTTTTCTCAAGATTGCTGTGGCTATTTAGGGCCTTTTTGGTTCTATATAAAATTTTTAAGTATTTGTTCCAGATGTATGAAATATGCCATTGGAATTTTAACAGGAATTGCATTGAATCTGTAGATTGTTTTGAGTAGTACGGACATTTTAATAATATTAATTCCTCCAATCCATGAATAGGGTATATGCTGCCATTTATATCTTTCCCAATTTCTTTCTTCAGTGTTCTATAGTTTTCCAAGTACAGGTCTTTTACCTCCTGGATTAAATTTATTCCTAGGTACTTTATTTTTTGTTGTTGTATTTGGTATAGTAAATGGGATTTTTTTTCTTAGTTTCTCTTCCTGATTGTTCATTGTTGATGTTCAAAAATGCCACTGATGTCTGAATATTGACTTTGTATCCCACTACTTTGCCAAATTCAGTTATTAGTTTGAGTAGTTTTTTGGTGGAGTCTATAGGGTTTTCTATGCATGCTATCATGTTGTCTGCAAATAATGACAGTTTTACTTCCTCCTTTCCGATTTGGATGCCTTTTATTTCTTCTTCTTATCTGATTGCTGTGGCTAGGACCTCTAGTACTGTCATGAATAAAGGTCATGAAAGCAGACACCCTTGTCTTGTTCCTGATCTTAGGAAAAGGAAAATGCTCTTAGTTTTTGCCCATTGAGTATGATGTTTGCAGTAGGTATTTTGTACGTTGAGGTATGCTACCTCTATTCCCACTTTGCTAAGTGTTTTTTATCATAAATGGGTGCTGGATTTTATCAAAAGCTTTTTTGGCTTCTATTGATATGATCATGTGGTTTTTGTTTTTCATTTTGTTTATGTGAGGTATCACATTTATTGATTTATGAATATTGTATCATCCCTTGTATCCCTGGAATAAATCCTACTTAGTCATAGTGTATGACCTTTTTAATGTATTGCTGGATCTGGTTTGCTAGTATTTTGTTGAGGACTTTAGTATCTATGTTCATCAGAGATATTGGCCTGCAATTTTATTTCTTGTGTCTTTACCTAGTTTGGGAATTAGGATAACACTGTCCTCATAAAAAGAGTCTGGGAGTCTTTCCTACTCTTGAATTTTTTTTTGGAATGGTTTGAGAAGGATAGATGTTAGTTCTTTAAATGTTTGGTTGAAGGCTTTTTCAACACATTTGCCCATTTCATGATAGGTGACTTACAAGTGTACCTGCCCACACTATGCTGAGTGTTCAGCAGTTTTTGACCAAAAATGGCATGATTCCCATGCCTCACCCTCCCTATTTACCTGATCTCACCCTGAGTAACTTTTTTTTGTTTACCTGAATGAAAAATGTCCTCAAAGGAAACTGTTTTGCCAATGTGGAAGAAGTGAAAAAAAAAAACCCCAGCAGAAACACTAAAAAACATCAAAATCAACAAATTCAAAAGCTGTTTTAAGCAGTGGAAAAAATGTCCAATAGGTGTATTGCATCAAATGGAGAGTACTTTGAAGGTGACCAAAGTTTAAACATGTAAGAATAAATACACAATTTTTTAATAAATAAATTATGAGGATTTTAAAAATTTCCTTTCATATAAACAACATATATAAAAAGAATTTCTTTGGAAAGATGAAACATTATTTTTAAAAAGTCTAAGAGGAATGCTATTAATAAAAACATGATATCAGAGGAGAAGAATTCCTTCAGTAAGCTCATCAGTAAACTGGTCACAGCTAAGAAAAAAATCAATGACTTAAAGATATGTCAATAGAGATTACCCAAATTCAAACACAAAAGGAAAAAAAGTAAATAAAACCAAACGGTGGATAAAAGAGCTCTGAAACAACATATGGTCATAATTCATCTAACATATGTGTAATTAAAGTCCCAGAAGAAGAAAAAGAGAATGGGGAAAATATACTTGAAAAAATACTGACTGAGAATTTCCTAAAATGAATGCAAGACAATAAACAAGAATCTGAGATATCCCCAAGCACAGTTTTAAAAAAATACACATACCCAGACATAGTATAATTTAACTGTTGAAAACAAAAGATAAAAAGAAAATGTTGAATGCAACCAGAGGTGGAAGTGGGGAGAATTTCAAAAGAGAGAGAAGTAAGAATTAGAGTCCACTTTTTAGACACTAAGCAAGCCAGAAGGCAATAAAGTGACACATTTAAAATACTGAAAGAAGAAATTATTTCTTTTTTGACATTTTAGGCATGATAATATGGTTATGTACTTTTTTTTTCTCAATAGCCATTCTACTTAAAGATTCACTAGGGATTGCTTCCAATAATCAGGAAGGAGGGCCCCCTGGGTGGATGAGGGCAGAGATAAAGCAAGATTGACCATGAGCTGATGATGATTGCAATTAACTCATGAGCACATGGAAATTCAATATGATATTCTCCCTACTCATGCTTTTTTTAAAAAGATGTCCATAACAGCAAATTTTTTAAATAAATGGAAGCTTAAAAAAAAGAAGAAGAAATGGTAAGTTGAGGTAAGTATATCATAACACATATTCCACCAAGTGTATTTCTTTCCTATTTATTTATTTGCCTCTAACTGTTCCTCCAGCCTTTGATTCACATTGGAGACCTGGTCTTACAGGTCTCCATACCAGGGTCACAGAGTGCTACAGCCGCCCCTCCCAGTAGCATCAATGCAACAAAGCCTACCAGTGCCAAAGCTCTCTTCTCCACACAGAGAGCACCGTCCAGAGTCCATCAGGTTTGAGAAGAATCTCCATCCAGCTGGGGTCTCATATACAGGGACCTTCATTGATTTGGCCACTCTGAAAAATGAAATCCGAGGCAACAGTCAATTCATATATCTCCTTTCTTTTCTAAGCACAAAAGGAAGTCTTTAGGATGTATTAATCACTTAATTACATTTCAAAACATCCAGAACAATACTGACAGTTTTTAGGATGTCAGGACATAAGGTAGAGAATGATAATAGCCTACACCAATGGTTCTCAAGTTTGCTTTCCCCATTATGTAGAATACATTAAGTTAATGTACAGAAGATCCTTGCATTTATGTTTCCCTTCTATAAATGTTCTTTCATCTTCATGGTAAGATCCCATTTGGGGATCTCAGAATCTAAATTAAGGTGGTATTTGAGTACAGACACTTTGAAATATTGTTTGCCAGTATCTACTAAAGATGAATGTATACATATTCTAAAAACCAGCAATTCTACTCCTAGAAATTACTAATGACATGTAATGGATACTGTGGTGCACTGCTCAGCTTCACCCTAAACACACTCACACGTTTTAGGAATTTTAGGACTAGAATGCTCATTCTACCGGCTGCTAAGAATGTGGATGGATGACAGCTCACAGATGTGGCGCCCCCATCTGTGAAAGAGAGCTGTCTCACTCAAAGTCATGCACACTTCCCAGCTCAGTCCACATTCAACGACTGGTGAATGAGGGACACATAAAGGTCCAGCCTTGTTGCCTGTAACTGGCACAACTCTGTGGGGCTTTTCAGTTCCGGAGCTCCCCACAGGTTGGCTGAGACCTTTGTGTGGCTGCATCAAAGGCCAGCTTCCCTCTCTGTCCCATCCTTTTTTCTCACTGCCCCATAGGTGTTGATCTTGAAGGCAACTCTGATCTTGATGGCAGGAAGAAATAAACTTCCTCTAAGCAAATCTTTCTCAGAGCTGCTTCTGGGAGAACACCCTGTGTGACATTACTCAACAGAATGTGTAAAAGATTTTATAAAAATTATCACAGAATCAAAATTCATAACAACTGAAACAAACCAAATGTCCATCAAAGTAGAATGGACAATTTGCAATACTGAGAGAACTATTGCTATGTACAACAATTTAAAGGAATCTCACAAACATTGAATACAAGAAACCATTAACAAACAAACATATACTCTACTGTCTCCTTTCAATAGATTCAAAAATAACTAAAATTAATCAATGCTATCAAAATTCAGGCTCAGAGATCAAAGAGGTCATGTGGTTTATCCAGGTCTTACAGAGGTAAAAGGCAAAGCTAGGATTTGGACCCAAGTCTGCTTAGTCTCTTCTCATGGTTCTATTGCCCTACATCATGCTGTCTCCCCAAATGTTTTAATGTGTCAAGAGGTACATAGATCTCAAAGCATGCTGGGGAATGAACTAGTATCACAGACACTGGCTTGAAGAGTTCCACCTTTCTTACTTGCAAGCACCCCCCCAAAAAAAATACACCAAATGCCTGCCATGAGCAAGGCTTAGTTCTTTGAAGGCCCTAAGTGTAGAAGACGGCCATGGACAGAAACCAGTGAGGGTGTCTTGGTGAAAAAGAGGAAAAGCCCCTGACCGGGTAGCTCAGTTGGTTAGAGTACTGCCTTGATATGCCAAGGTGGTGGTTCAATCCCTGGTCAACGTACATATGAGAATCAACCAACTTCTGGCCAAGATGGAGGCACAGGTGGACACACCATACCTCCACGCACAACCAAGATTGGAACAACAACAATTTAGAAATAGAATAACATCCAGAACTGACAGAAAATTGATCTGAATGGAAGTCGGACAACCAAGAAGTTGAAACAGACCCGTTCATCCAGACCAGTAGGAGGGGCAGAGACGAGCAGCCAGGCGCAGGTCATGGCGTGGAGAGCAGAGTGAGTAGGGTGCATAAGGCATCCGGGGTGTGCAAGACCACAACGGGTGGACCCTGAGTATGCAAGCGGAAGCTGGCAGACCCTGGCCAAGGGGTGGCAACTGGCAGGCACAGTGAGGTGGCAATTGTAAAGCAAGGCAGTGCACACAACCCAGCATCCCAGCACTGGGAAATAGAGTCTCGGGACACTGATTGAGGACACCTGTGGAAGTTGAGGTGCATGGAGAGACACCCAGCATCACAGGAGAGGTGGTTGGAAGGTCCCACAGCATGCACAAGCCCACTCACATGGGAACTGGCACCAGAGGGGCCCAGTTTGCTTGGGGGGAGCAGCAGAAGGGACTGAGGTCCCACGGAGAACAGAGCAACCGCCATTGTTCCCTCTTGACCCCGCCCCCACATACAACATCACAATCCAGTGACTGGTGTGCCCAGCCCTGGTGAACACCTAAGGCTCTGCCACTCACCGTAACAGGTGCGACCAGACCCAAGAAAAAAAAAGAGAGAGAGAGAGAGAGAGATGGCTCAAACAGAAGAACAAATCAAGGCCCCAGAACCCATCCTTTTAAGCGACTGAGAGATAGCCAACCTATCAGATGCACAGTTCAAAACACTGGTGATCAGGAAGCTCACAGAATTGGTTGATTTTGGTCGCAAATTAGATGAACAAATGCAGGCTAAAATAAGAGAAATGAAGGAAAATGCACAGGGAACCAATAGTGATGGGAAGAAAACTGGAACTCAAAACAATAGAGTGGATCAGAAGGAAGAAAGAAACAAACATACAGGAAAGAATGGAGAAATAAGAATTCAAAAAAATGAGGAGAAGCTTAGGAACCTCCAGAACATCTTCAAACGTTCCAACACCCGAATTATAGGGGTACCAGAAGGAGAAGAGGAAGAACAACAGATTGAAAACTTATTTGAACAAATAATAAAGGAGAACTTCCCCATCTGGCAAAGGAAATAGACTTCCAGGAAGTCCAGGAAGCTCAGAGAGTCCCAAAGAAGTTGGACCCAAGAAGGAACACACCAAGGCACATCATTATTACATTAGCCAAGGTAAAAATGAAGGATAGAATCCTAGAAGCAGCAAGAGATAAGGGGACAGTAACCTACAAAGGAGTTCCTATCAGACTGTCAGCTGATTTCTCAAAAGAGACCTTACAGGCAAGAAGGGGCTGGAAAGAAGTATTCCAAGTCATGAAAGGCAAGGACCTACATCCAAAGCTTTCATTTAGAATGGAAGGGTAGATAAAGTGCTTCTCAGATAAGGTCAAGTTAAAGGAGTTCATCATCACCAAGCCCTTATTTTATGAAATGTTAAAGGGGCTTATCTAAGAAAAGAAGATAAGAAAAAAAAACATGTATAGTAAAATGACAGCAAACTCACAATTATTAACAACCACACCTAAAACAAAACCAAAGAAACTAAGCAAATAACTAGAACAGGAACAGAACCACAGAAATGGAGATCACATGGAGGGTTAGCAACAGGGGAGTGGGAGGAAGAGAGAGGGGGAAAAGGTACAGAGAATAAGTAGCATAGATTGTAGGTTGAAAATAGACAGGGGGAGGGTAAGAATAGTATGAGAAATGTAGAAGCTAAAGAACTTATAAGTATGACACATGGACATGAATTAAAGGTGGGGGGAATATGGGTGGGAGAGGGTGTACAGGGAGGAGGGGAGCGAAGGGGGAAATGGGACAACTGTAATAGCATAATCGATCAAATATATTAAAAAAAGAATCAACCGATGAATCCATAAAGTAGAACAACAAATTGATGTTTCTCTCAATTCAATTAAAAATTTTTAAAAAGAAAAAGATGAAAGATGCACATGGACAGAGAACACAGTGTAATAATTTCATTAAATGTGGTCTGTGGCCAGCTAGAGGAAAAAAAAATTTAGAAATTCTTGATACAGGTAAGTAAACACCTCCCTTCCCATAACATTTACATATAATTAATGAGCTGAGGATCTTTAAAAAATATGGGCTAAGTCTCTTTTAAGTTTGCTTTGAAAGAAAAAGCACCTTTTAAATGTTTGGGTGTTACATCAAAGGGTCTGTTTTCTCTTTATTTCAGTGGTTGAAGAAAGATAGACGATTATGCTTATGTCCTGGCAGGATCAATGAAACAAATCCTCTTCAAACTGTAGAGCAAAGGTAAATTTTCAGAACCATTAATTTCATGGTCAGACGTTCAAGGAAGGAGGAGTAATCCACACAGAAGCTTTCCTGCAGCAGCACATAGTGAAGCCTGGGTCAAAATTAATCTAGCAAATATGAATGCATATGATTACCAAATAGAACATGAGCAGAGGTGAGTGCGGAGGGTGTGGAAATGGACATTCTCTGGCCATAACATTCATGTAGATTCAAAGCCAAGTTGGCAGATCCAAAGGGAGGAGAAAGGATTTCCCCAGTTCCCACCCTTCCCAATTAATCACTGTCAGGAGGTCATTAGGCTGAAGGATGAGGGAGGATTTTAAAGGACCGGATACTTTTATAACTATGAGCCACAGTTAGAGCTACGCAGCCTAAGAAAACAATGTGGGTAATTAAACTTCAGGACCTTGAGCATAAGTTGATTGTGTCCTAGAGTCTGAAAGGAATTTCCTCTCCCTTCTCCTAATGAACTCGGGGTTCATCCCAAGCAGCATCCAGCATATACTGTTCTCTAAACTGGTTTTTGGCAGGAGGCCCCTAGGGAGTCTCTGAAACCCGGTGGTACAAAAGCTCAAAATAAAGCTGCTCATGCTGAGGGTCTGCACCCCTCTCCCTGACTGCTGCCCCCGAGTTGTGGACACAAACGCAAGAACTCACTTTCTAGGAAAGACCAGAGTATGAGAGAAAAGAAAGAAATTGAAGTTGGGCCATGATTTTCCTGTAAGTGGGAGTGAACCCCAGGAGGGGAAAAGAAAAAACACCTCTCCTCATATGGGTTTTAAAACTTCAAAACATGTGGCTTCGGGTTGGAAATAGCCTGAACCTATTTTTCTAACACTTTCTCCCATGATGTTCCCTGTATGCTCCTGAAAACTGGACCATCTCTTACGTTTCAAATATGCTCTTGCATTTTTTTTTTCTGTTTAGGTCTGAGCCCTTCCTCATACTTTTTACTTTACCTGGATTAATCCTCTTTTCCAGTCTCTCTCAAAAGACATCACATTGCCTCCAGACTGATCTTCAATGCCCCTCGGTCATGAAGCCAGTGATGCTAAGGCTGCTAAATGGTCAACAAATCCTCTTTTCCTAGCTGCCCAGCTGGACTACACTTCCCGACCTCCCTCACAGTTGGCTGTGACCACATGGTGTAGTTCTAGCCAATGAAACCCAAGTGAAAATGTCCTACGCCCTTTCAGACCTGGCTATTAAAACTTTCTGTCCTCCTTGTGCTTTCTCCTTCTGCCAGTTTCATGTGGACAAGCCCAGCAATTCTGAACCCAAGATGTGTGGACCCACAAGATAGAAGAATCTGAATCTCTAAATTAATATTTCAAGCAGAATGAATCACTAATCAAAAACATTCATTTTAACTTTTGATGACTGACTTTTTAACTTTTGCTGTGTTTGGTCCCTTATATATTTTGGGATTAGTTTTGTAGCAGAAGCTCCATTGTCTGAACTAAGACAATCTTTGTCCTATTGCTGCAATCAGTCCGAAGTAACCCTTCCTGGTCAGCCAAGAGCAGCCCGAGGCATTTAGGCTAGACAGCAAGAGGACTTCCCACCGGAGGGCTGGGAAAGCCCACGAACAACTGTCTCTGAGAGGACACCTGCACAGCCCTCAGCACGGGGCTTATCACGTCCCTGTGGGACCCAGTTTTCCCCAGAAGAGGCTCTTCCTAGGCTTGGCCACGTTCTCTTCCCCAGAAGGTCAGGGACCACTAGTGGACAGCAACAGACACTTTCACTGATATTAAAAAGTGTGAATTAGCAAAAAATAAAAACACACAGTAACCCTTCCTGCCACTGTGCTTCCTCTAACTTGATATGGGTCTTTACGTGCACATCGTCTATGCATATGTTGCTCTCTCCTTCATGCTTTGCTTCAATACACAGACACCACCGCCACCACCAATGCGTTGGAAGTTCTTTGGAGTAGGGAGTACCTCTTTTATACCTTTACAGCCAGTCCCCGTCTAAGGTAATATAGCACCTGTCAGACTTGCCCTCCAAAAATTCTGTATGGTTTCAGTTGACTAATATCTATTATTTAAGGTGTGCTATTGGATAGCAAAAGAGAAAATATCTATTTTTCAGTCTTCTTCCTTGTAGTGTCCCAAATATACAATTAAGTCATTTCTGCATGTTTTACTTAAATTAGTCATTTTAAGCAAAGAGAATTTCTCTAGGTAGTGGTGCTATCAGGATGAAACAAACACATTTCTTGAAAATAGGAGGTGAA
This sequence comes from Phyllostomus hastatus, assembly GCF_019186645.2. Classification (NCBI taxonomy): domain Eukaryota; kingdom Metazoa; phylum Chordata; class Mammalia; order Chiroptera; family Phyllostomidae; genus Phyllostomus; species Phyllostomus hastatus. The sequence goes on along the minus strand of NW_025333857.1, from coordinate 29,200,163 downwards.
AGAATTATGGAGTGGCCAAATGAGAATCAGAGGTTTGAGGAATAAAGGTTTTTTTTTAAGCTTGCAAATAAACAACAACTGCTTATATGAAGTACACGAAGCATAATACCCAGCTGCTCTTGGAATCCAGGATAGATGGATAAGGAAGGTGTGATACTATGTATATATAATGGAATATTATTCAGCCATAAAAAAGGAAATTCTGCCATTTGTGACAACATGGATGAGCCTGGAAGGTATTCTACTAAGTGAAATAAGACAGGAAGAGAAAGACAAATACCATATGGTATCACTTATATGTGGAATCCTAAACACGGAATGAAGTCCAACTCATAGAAACAGAGAGTAGAATGGTGGGTGCCAGGGGCTGGGGTATGGGGGAATGGGAAGATGTTTGTCAAAGGGAACAAACTTCCAGTTATAAAATGAGTAAGTTTGGACCTCATGTCCAGCATGGTGACTATAGTTTATAATATGTATTATATACTTGAAGTTTGCTGCGAGTAGCATTCTCACCAAAAACAGAAAAGAGTAACTATGTGAGATGCTGAATGTGTTAATTAACTTGATTGTGGTGACCATTTCACAACATATTCAAATATCAAATCATCATGTCACACACTTTAAATATATTATAATTTTATCAATTACGCCTCAATGAAAATAAAAAAAACAGCTAATCGTTGGTGACAGGGGTCAGGCTAGCAGCTGCCTCTGGGAGGGAGGGCAGGAGGGGGGAAAAGGGAGGGAGAGGTGGTTGGAATGGTGATCTCGGGAGCCCCAGGCGTGCTGCCCTGTTTCTTGATCTAGCTCAGGAGCATCAGACTTATTTTCACTGGGGGCCACATCAGCCTCACGGTTGCCTTCAAAGGACCGAAAGTAATTTTAGGACTATATAAATGTAACTACTCCTTAGCAGTTACGTGAGAGCTCGGTGCTGCTGCCGGGTAGAAACAAGGTGCCGGACCAGATACAACAAGGTGGAGGGTCAGATTCAGCCCGTGGCCCCTGTGTCTGCAACCTGTGATCTCAATGGTAGTTATGTGGGTATGTTCACTTTGTGAAAAGTCTTTGAGCAATGTACAAGCTGTATCTTTTCTTTATGTACATTATACTTCAATTGAACATTTATATAAAAGAAAAAAATCCCTCCGTGGTGTTTAAGACTAAGTACATATTTGAATTAGTCACATTTATATAATTTCAAGACATAGCCTACTAAAAATGGAGTTTGTAGCATTCTGGATACACTAGTTAATATCTAGCAGACAGTTAGCAAAACTAGCCACAGATTCAACATCCAGGATGTTCCTGTCAGTGAGCTCACTCCCAGATCCCTTCTCTGCTGTCTGGCACTGCCAGCTGGGGCGGCTCGGAGGCAAAAGGCTTGTGTGAGTTTGCATTTTAGAAGCATTTCTAAGTCAGCCTACTCAACTCACAAACATGCATTAGGCAGAGCTCAGTCAGGCCTTGTTTTCTAACAGCAATCTTAAAGTCTACTCTTAAACTCATCTTTGGGGTGGAGCAACTCACACTTTCAGGTAAAATAAATATAAAACATGAGGCTGTCATCATAAGACGACAACAAAAGTTTTTCAGCCTTGAATATAAACTTCAGCAGAGAGCCGCTCCTTCGTAGGGCCTGTAGTATCTCAGCCTGGTCTAAACCTGGAGACTCACATTTTAAATAATGCCTTCATTGACTGCCTTATCAGGGAGGTCGTAAGACTCAAACAAGATCATATATAATAGAAAGGAAGTGCTCTAACAACTGCAGAACTCCTCGAGTTTACAACATTACCACCGTTCTTGATATTTAACACAAAGGAACAAGAACATATCATCTAAAGAATGTTTACCAAGTAAAGCTAAAGGTAACTGTATGTTTCATGTTCCCTCCAAACTTCTACATTTCGGTCAATTGTAAAACAAACAAAGGTGAACCTCCAGACCCAGGGGCCTTTGCTGTCTTGTCTGGAGGCTTCTGTAGTTTTATTTTAGGTAGGTGCTATGGGGGGAAATAGGAGCCTTCCCAGTGAGATCTTAATTTTCATAGGAAATATAAGGCAGGCATATTTCTGAGGATATTGATTTTACATACAAGAAAAATTGTGGCTTTGGGAAATGACCAAAGAGCTAAGAGAAAAATATACAAAACTGAAACAATCACAGGTTCACTCTCTTAAACTAGTAAATAATCTGTAACCCTATGCCTGGGAATTAACAAGTATTTGTGTTTGCAATCTTGATGCCTGAGTACTTTGATGTAAACTGTTCCTGGTTCTCACTGTTTTCAAAGAAGAAAAACTGGTGAGGAGCGAGGGCTGGCAAACTCGAAGCTCTATGTGTCCCAGCTAAGCTGCAAAAGAAAACAACAGTCAGCTGCCAATGACATTGCTCCCAGAATAATGAAGTGTACGTCGTCTTCTTGTCCTTTGTTTTGCTTTGAATTTTTGGTTATGTAGACACCGTACTGAAGCATTTACAAAGCCCATATAACACTTTTGGAAAATTTAGAATTGAATCATTTACTCCTGTAGGCAGAAAGTAGTAAGAACTGGCATGAGAGTGCTAACCCAGGAGGTAACATCTCACTAAACAAAGCTGCTTCTCATTCTTAAAACTGGTCCTTAGTTTTTCCCTTCTGGGTTCAATTAACATCTTTTCCTGGATGGTGATATAGAAATCATATTGATCCTATGTTATAAAACAGGACATCTGAGCATTGGACATTAAATAAAACATAGCGATTACAAATGGACACTCATTCTAAACAAGAAACAAAGCCCAGAGAGAAAACTAGTATTTGAACCACATCGCATCACCATTCCATGGGTAGAATGTTAAGCAGAGGTGAACACTGGAATATCGTGGCATTACCAGTTTTCCAAAAGCAAACATCCGTTTCTTGCTCTGGTGTTTCGTATTCAGTAGAGCACTGGCAATGCATCCCCATGAACAAACAGAAGAAAGATTTTGGGGAGAAAAAAAGAAGAAGGAGCAGGATATGCCACAGGTTGGGTCAATATATAAGGAAAAGATTGATCAATTTAATCACATTAAAATTTAAAAATGTCTATTTTGTCAAAAACACCAAAAATGGAGGTAAGCCATAGATTGCAATAAGCTATTTGCAATGCAAAACAGCTGTAAAATCAGTATCCAACCTAAATAAAGGAGTCCTGTAAATCAGGATGAAACACCCAAATGACCTAAGCAATTCCCAGAAGAGGGAGATTAATTGGCCAATATAAAAATATGGAGTAATCAGAAAATAGATAATGTCACACTAATCACATAAAAAAGAAGAAGAAAATTGAATAATTCCACATATTGGTGGCAAATCAGAAATCCAAAGATTGACGGCAGTTTGTAAATCAGTGCCCTCACTTTACAGGGAAATTTGAGACTTCCCAGGAGAGCTGATCACGCCCTGTGATGCCCAAGGCCCCCTCTCAGTACCTGTCCTAGGGAGACTGGTACTTGTGCACAAGGCGACGTGGGTCAAGGATGTCTAGTACAGCACTACTGGTGAGAGAGGAAAACAGTAAAACTGGAAGCAACCAAACTGTTTTTCAGTAGCGAAGCAGACCAGCTGTGGTTTCTTCACACAGTGGCAAATAAACAACCATGGTTGCAGGGCTCCAGGGTATAGACGGCAGAAGAGCCACAAAGAAGAAATTAAGTGTGTACTTTTATCTTGCAAGATTTTCTTAGATCCCTGCTATTTCAATTACTGTTTCTCCCTCACTAATTCAACTTGAAAATCCCATGGGATAGGATTCCTGCTCTGTAATAGTAGGTTTCAGATATTTGCAACTCTGAAGAATTAATAGGACCAAATGACTAAAATGATGAAATGTGACACTGTTTGGTTCAGAAAACCAGCCAGAACCAGCTATGCCTCTGAAGGCAGGAGGCAGGTCTGGTCCCACTAGCTGTAGCCAGTTGTAATTAATTGGCCTGTACGATTCCCAAGATTCCTAGTCAGTGCTTTCTACCTGCATGGATAGGACTCAAAACCTTTCTTTTCCTTTCATTAAGAGATGGTGCTTGTGATCTGTGTACTCTAAGCACTCTCCCCTTCCACTTCTCCTGCTAACCTGTCCACCAACATTACAGAAAAGAATTCACCAGTTTTGCATATGGTTCTTAACTGAGACTTGTTTTGTAGCTCCCTTAGGGAGTTCCTGGTTCTTCCACAAGAGGAAGACAAAGAATCTTTATGCTGGAGCACTCAAGCTTCCAGGCGGAGATGCCTGAGCAGAGACACACGCAGATCTTCATGTTGCCAGGGGTTCCCTCCGGGGATGCAAGTGGCAGGTGCCCAGGCTGGATTTGGAATACCGTGAGTCATTGTGCCTGACGTTCCACCTCACCAGAGAGCTCTGAGCTGTGTCTCTAATGGGTGACCCAGGCTTCTGGTTCCTGGGAAGCCAGATCAAGACATCAGGCAGCTGGGTGGGCTGTCTACACGGCCTCCGAGAAAACAGGTGTTCATCACGGGAAACAGAGGCAGCCACCCCATCTGACAGGTACCACATTCAAGACTGCACTTACTCTTCCAGGATTTCCATCCATTACCCAGGATGGGGTTTAATTTTACTGATAGATATAAGGGAAAGTCATGCCACATTAATTCTGCTTTAACATGAATCTATCTTTAAAAAATACTTCAGCTTAATAAGATATAGTTCCAAAGAAAGAAACTAAAGTTGATGTCTTTTAGTGAGAAATGGTTTTACAACATAAGGTAAAGCCCAGCTCTTTCACCTGCAAAACGGGATAACAATGAATCTCCTTACTGATGGGTGGATGCCTGGGAAGCCCCAAACACCCAGAGGGATGCACAGACATTAGCAAAGGTATTAGCATGGTTACCTCTCCAGCTGCTTTCTGCCTCCCCTCTTAGCCTCCTGCTAGAACAAACCACTATTTTCATTGTCTCCTTAAAGCACCAAGCAGCTCAGATCCTTGCACAGAGTTCGCTTAGGTGGGGACACTCTTTGTATCAGTTAAGGGTCCCAACAGGAAGAAAAGAAACACTCAAACCGAGCCATCTGAGAGTTTAATACAGGCACTATTGACATAGGTGCGGGCAGTGGAGCGGGAGAGCACCTGTGTACAGAGTACAGGGCAGCAGGGCAAGTAACACCAGGGTTGGCATTACCCTACTCCAGATGCATTCCCGACACCCAGATGCAGAGCTGGGCAGAGAGAGCTGCCAGGCAGGAGCCATGACCTCCCGAAGAGGCATGTGGCCAGCCCACGGAAACCCTACAGCTAGAGAAATAAATTTCCAAACATGTTCCCGTCCCTCTGCCTGATACCTGCTGTGCTCCCAGTTGTCCAAACCCGACTGAAATCTGAAGGAAGATGAGCCAGTCCACAGAGGCCAGCCTGAGGGACAGCGAGCAGGGAGAGGATAGAAAAAGGGTCTTGGGAGCAAAGGGAAGACACCCAGCATGCTCTTCATTCACCAGACTCTCGCTGCTTCCTGACTCTGCCCAGTCCCTTCTACGAACCCCACTAGTCATACACTCAGCACAGGACATGGCACTGATGTTGGGATACTTGGCTCCCTCTAATCTGTGTGCCTCTGGAGGGCAAGGGCTCTGCCTGGCACAGAGCCAGTGCTTGGAGATATTTGTTAATCCTCTGTAAGCATCCCAGGTCTATCAGAACACAGGCTCCCCCTACAGGTATAAAATGTAATTTAGATTCCAGAACTAAGCTCTTCAAATACAAGTGGGAGCAAATACGTGAGACCATTGAAAGTTCAGGATAAAATTAAGTTATGGTGGACTATTCCAAATGGAATTATACAAAGGACTGGCTGAAAAGATTGACAACCTTACTTCTAACTAAGGGCATGTTAGTTCACCAAGTGCAGGGTTAAAAGTTTACTGTGAACAAGTAGCGGATTATTTAAAACTGACCTCTCTTTACCTTCGTGGGATTTCTCAGAACTAAATGCTCATTTCACTGTAAAACTTAAAGGAGGGGGTAGAAACATTGCTCGCATTGACAAGGGCACCTGACAGGGCTGATGTTTCCCTCAGCACACAGAAAACGCGGGTGAAGGTGAACTGAGAAGGATAACCTGTATATGACCATGGCAGGGTGTGCTTCAAAGGAATTTACTCCCATTGGACACCTTTGAAGAGCAAGGGAGAAGGAATGGGTCAAATACCCTTAAGTCACATCAGGATTCCCAGCAAGGTGCCTTTCCCAGAGAGCCCTGAGAGGTGAGAAGTTGGAAGAGCACCCCAGTGAAGCAAGAATACCCCTCCTCCAAGTCCTGGCTTGCAAGAAGCTCTGAGCTCCACAGAGAGGGGCAGTCCAGACTCAGGGTCCACTCCTGGCCCAGCCCTGCAGGGATGTCCAGGGGTGTGACTGGTGGCTGTGGTCGACGGCAGGGTTCTTTGGTATCTGAGTCAGGCTCTCTTCCCCTGAGGAGTCTGGTCCTGGAGTTCAGGCCCCAGGGAGGCCGTAAGGGAAGAGGAAGGAAGTGGAAAAAGCAGCTGGTTGGATTCAGGGTGACCTGTGCAGCCCCAGCCCCAGCTGAGACAGACTCTAGGAGGGCCTAGTCGTCTCTGGGGGATGGGAACCAAAATAGGTTGGTGAGAACACACAGTTCCTGCAATTAATTGGAGAAGCAGAGAATCCCCAGGGAAATAAGTCCACCCAACTGCCCTGTCCCCCCTTCTCAGAAACTGCAAAGCAAGGGAACATATCTGTGCGGATCCATTCCACGCGGAGGCTGCTGCTGGGCCTGAGTGAGAGCCTAGGAGAAACGTCATCACAGAGATGAGGTGGTGGCTTCTGGGCTCTAAGAACCGCTGCAGGGGCACAGTCCTGTTAGAGGAACAATTCTCTTTAGGTCAAGATCCCACATTCGGCAGTGAAGGGATGTTACAGGTGCACTACTCTCTACCTCAGCCCAAGGGGGCAGCCCATGCCTTGTGCTAGAGGCGCGCCCTCTTTAGGACCCAATACTGCTGTGGAAATGTGTTGAAGCATACCACTTTTCTTAGGGAAAAACATACACACTTTAATGTCTTCTGCTGAAATGCTGTCATAATAGTAACTATTCAAATGTAGGTGTCTTCAGCAGGAGCGTTGCCCCCTTGAACGTGGCACTCTCACACAGTGCGTGACCTGTGCAACTGGGAGCGGGGACTCAGTCGGCCCTGCCTCACCTGGATTCAGGCAGAGGAGACGCTGCCACTCTCAAGTCCCTTAAGCACATTCCCGGTGTAGCAGGGGCTAAACCACACCCTCCCCAGTGGTCATATGACTGAGCGTGGACCCAACAGCTTTTCTCAGTCTCAGAACTGTCAAAGACACAGCTTTGAGCAACACATTTTCTTTTTCTCCAACCACATGCCCTGCCTGGCATCACGTGCTGGCAACTCCAGGAGTGTGCGTGGATGTGGGGACCCCACCCTGTTGTACCAAACATATTAAAGCACATCCAAATCTCACTCAAAAATCTAATTTTTGCTCTGAAAGAATGCTGAAAGAATTTTTATAATTTTGTTTTTGAAATGATGAAGCTACAAGTCACTCATTTAATTAACTACAGGCAATGATTGCTCATTGATCATGCACACTAAGGAATCCTTTTGAAATGAGAAAATATATTTTACTCATTATTTTCCAGTGTTATGATGGCCTCTTGGGTACTAAATTTAATAAAGTAACAATATGTAGCATTTTATACACACTAAAGTAGATAGTTAATCGTGTTGATTTGGCTTTTTTTTTTTCATTTTGGAGCTAATGATTATTTTTCAGGTCTCTAATTTTAAGCCCTTCAATATCAAAGGCCCTAAGCAATCCACTGAGAGCACCAGTGAGGGATAAAACGACCCTGGTGCATGTGGACCGGGTGGGAGGGGTGGGAATGGGAGGGGAGCAAGGGTGTGTGTGTAACTCACGTCAGAACTGTAGGTAGTTTCTTGCACAATTAGGTTTCAGGGAGAATGCTTCACCTTCTCCTCCACTCCATCCTCACAACATTCTGCATGTACTATACTTGTTTTCCAGAAGGTCCTACAACTTTATTTCCGAGCATCCCACTTCACAATTCTCTCAGCTAGCTCACATTTTCTCTGCCGAGATCTGCCACAGTTAATTGTGCCCATCTGGAACACCAGACACGGGCACATGTGACCCTAGCACACTAGCCAGGCGCTAGGCTTTTGACATTGCTCCAAAAATCTCAAATCAGTGTCTAGCGTTCACAAAAAGAAATGATCATTTACTCATCACAGATTTTCTAGCTGGATAAAATATCACAATTGGGGGTTTTCCCCCGCCATGAGACCAAATGCGCATATTCAATCCAAATAAAAGTAGCAAAACAACTTCATAGGATGAAACTTTTATAGACTCACAATTAAGATGATATCTGTGGAGTCCCCAGATAGTGTCCTTCAAGGTCTAACCTGGCGCACAAGATTGGACAGGTTTCCCTCTGCTTTTATCTAGTCCGTGGTGCTTAATCGCTCGGCTTCTCAGAAGAGGCTAGTGCTTGCCACATTCTTCAATAACATCCACTATCTGAGGTACTTAGTAAACCTGCAAATTCCTAACCCTTCCAATAGAATATCTTCAAATAGTAGGTTTGGTTAGAGCCCAGGTGTCCATACTTACAGTAAGTAGTGCTTCTTATTTCTAGGAGATCCTTATTTCTAGGAGGTTCATAAAGAACACTGAGTTAAGACAAACTACATGCCAATGACAGTGATCACAATCCATGCAACAGTGCGATACACACACGTACAAATATATATCTGTTAGTTTAACCTATCCTGCAGGTTGAATGTGACTGAAGAAGGTGGGATTCAAAGAAGGAAATGAGTGTTGGATTAGCTACAATGGGAGGAGACAGCCCATGTACCCACAAGTAGAAATTCCTCCTCCCCTTGAGACCTACCGCACTTTCCCCTGTTCTCCACTTTGAGTGTGAACCTAGAATTGGCATCAGGGACCTCCTTCCTCTCCGCTCTTGGGTGTGCTAGCTCTAGGGGTGGAGTTTCTGCTCTTGTGGGAGGGAGTAGGGATGCAGTGGGATGGGACTGACATTTAGTGAGCTCCTGCCTGGTCCCAGGCACTGTGCTGGGTGCTCCCACACATTCACGCATGGACCCCCCTCGTGCTCTACTGCTTGTCGCCCATGCAGAGAAAGTGCCCCAGCCCACATGTCCTGTTGCAGGAGCAGTCTGTGCTAATGGAGCCACGGCTGGACTGGACAGGGTGCCCGCCAGGTGGACAGAGCCACATGATGAGCGTCAGGGTCACCATTTCACTTTAATGGCAATGAGGAGACCTCCGATGCACAGTATTTCCATGAAATTTCTACAGGTTTGCAATAAACCCTTTCTTTGTCCTTGCTCTGACTTGATTTGTTTCTGCCCAGACAAACCTAAATGCTTGGATTTAACAATCATTATCACCAGACTACAGACCACAACACTGAGGTACCAAGAGATTAAATCATGTGTACAAGGCAGTAAACTGATAAGTGGCCAGGTGGGGATTCAGGTCCAGAACCTGTTCTCTGTACACTGAATCATGCCAATACATTCTTCAGGGCCTCTAAGAATACTTCTGAATGTGTTTTGCCTATAAAGAAAATCTTTAAAAAGTGCGCAGGATCACATAGCGGCAATTGCAGGGAATACTTGCTGCAAGAAGCAAACCTATGGCTGTTTTCTGGCAGCCATAGTAATAAAACAGCTAACATTGATTAAGCATTTGCTATGTGCTAAGTACTGCGCTGGACACTCGAAACAGATTTTATCACATTTATCTTTCCCATTTTTAGATGGTGATTTGGGGCCTCAGAGAGGTTATGTAACTTGTCCAAGGTCTCAGAGCTTGGAATAGAAAGCCCTGTGGTTCAAGGACAGCTCTCCCTAAACTCCAGACTTGTACAAAGACAAATGCTACAGTCCAGACGAGACTAATCTGAAGTCTTCAGGAGGCTGTGGTCACCTCACTGCCGCCATAATTACCTGTAACAAGAAGTGGAGTGTCCAAGTGAATGTCAGGATGTGTGAGTTGTGAAGTTCACCCTTTAAAGTCAAAAGGCCAACTTGTGAAATAGGCTTGTAATGAAAACTCAGATGCTGACAGCACTGGGCAGTGAGTGTGGCTCTCTGAGGTTTTCCTCCCTGGAGCTTGGCACTGGCAACCCCCTTGTGATTTATGTTTCCAAATGACAGGGCTTGCAGGCACCAGCCCTGCAGAAGCAAAGAAAATGGATGGACTGCCTGGGGACGTTTTTCTCTGCCCGTACCACGTTCCCTTAAAAGGCCTTGAGTTTATATACGGTTCTGACACAGGGCAGAATCAAACCATAGCAGGGCCTCTCTTCCCCTTATATGGTCAAGAGTGACAATGGCACCCTCCCTCCTGATTTATGAAGCACACGAGTGGAGGAATGTCGATCAGAAGACGGCGGGTCGGGGGGGATGTTTCACCAGAGTGAAGACACAAAGCTCATCTCTCTGGCAAAGGACTTACAAGACCAAGTGAAACAGAGTGCATACTTGCTGAGGTTTTTTTTTTTTAATTCTGAAGAATAAACACTTTTGTTCCTCTCTTAAATATCAGCATTTCTTAAAGCTAAAGAGTATGCAGAACTCCTCCCAAATATTGGAGAAAGAGAAAAATAAATCAAGAATCAAAACTTGGAGTATTTATCCTTCATCCATTTACCCCTCTCACCCTAGCCTTTTGTTTCTCCACTAAACATACATGTATGCGCGCACATACACACACACACACACACACACACAGCATGTACCCAACCAATCAAGCATCTGAAAAGAGAGGAGTATTTCATTTGAAACACAACACAGAAATAGGACAGGGGACCAGTCAACTACAAAGAGTTCCTATCTATCAAGGGTCTTAGCTATGTTGTGAGAAGTTACAGACCAAATTTTCTCATCCAATCTCTGTCCTACAATTGAAACCAATGAAGACGAGAGGGTGTGTTAAATGAGACTGTGTGGGGAAGTGCCTTGTCCATCATAAATCGGATGATATTCAAAGTTAACTCAAACACTGTGGTAATGTCCTCATAGAATTATTACTTTTAAAATTAATTTTTAGCCCTGGCTGGTGTAGCTCAGTGGATTGAGTGTAGGCTGCGAACCAAAGTGTCACAGGTTCGATTCCCAGTCAGGGTACATGCCTGGGTTGCAGGCCATGACCCCAGCAACCACACATTGATATTTCTCTCTCTCTCTTTCTCCCTCCCTTTCCTCTCTAAAAATAAATAAATAAAATCTTTTAAAAAATTAATTTTTATTTACCACACGAGTGGGTTTCTTGTCACTATTTAACTATTTCCACCCTTGCTGTAATTCACTTTCCTTTGCCAGGACTCTGAATCTACTTGGAGTACATGCTGGTTCCAGTGACCAAATTCTTCTATCCTGCCTCAAAAAGCCGAGGAACCCTTGGGCACCCACTCTAGGTTTTAATGGCACTTTGTACAAGCTAATAGATAAAGATTCAGGCATTTTATACACATAAAGCATATTCCTTTACCCTTCACAAATGACATGTGTGCAAGGAGCACTGTGATGTGAAACTGAATACTTTAAAAAGCACTGAGAGATCCGCCAGTAAAGGCTGCAGTACAAATCACACTCAAGAAAACAATGGACCACGTTTCCTTTGATGTAACTCCCACAATGAGACATGTTTAATGTGAAAGTGTAGCCTGGAGGTTCAGCTTCTTAAAACCAGAAATTTAGAAATCAGACTATGGTGATCCCAAATAGATGCCTTCACCGAAAAAGGTGTTATTTAAGATCCTCATACAATTCACACAAAAAGGAAAGCTCTCAAAAGGCCCTCATGCAAACTCTCTGTATCCCACAGTCTTATTGCATGGCTGCATGTGAAGCAGAAAGACTGAGCGTGTGAGAGGAGAGAATGCGGAGCCCTGGGTTGTTGCACGCCCCTGGCCATCCTGGTGTCCACTGTCTTCCCAGCACCTTCACACTTCCTAGGACGCCTAGGAGGGAGCTTTGAGGGGCATGCCAGTTGCCCAATTTTAAATATTTTTAAATACCTGTAGCTCCAACTGAGGTTTCCTTCTAGAGACTGAGTACCAAACAGTAGATATGCCAGTCTGTAGGCCTAACCACCTGCATCATTTTACTTAAATACAGATTTTGGGGCTCCACTCAGCATGCCTGAATCCAAATTTCTAGAGATGGGGCCTTCAGAATCTGCATTTTAACAAGGACATCTCCATCCACCCAACCCCCATAACATTTGTATGCACTCTAACCCTTAAGAACCATTACTATAAGCACTCAAAAAATTCTGTTGAATTTAACACAGCCTTATACCTAGCTAAGGAACACAGTCATGGCCCAAAGTATACTTGTCTTAAGATATTAGCAAAAAGCATCTGAAGGAACAGATAATCCAACCCCTTCATCCTTTAAATAAACACCTACATCCTTAAAGCAGAGCTCTAAGCAGAGTAACTGACTTGCCAGCTATGGCAGAGCCCTTCGGGGGTTCTGGGCCAGGTCCAGTTCCTATGCTACTGCTTGTTCTGTCATAATACCAAATGTTTTCCCCATCCCTTCCTGCACTGCATCCAAACCCATCCACGCACTTTCTGGCGCTGTTTTGTTTAAAATGTAGAGTAACCCTCCATGCTGATCTGGAAAATGTTGCTTCTTCTTGTCCTATATCCAACCCCTTATCAAGGAATCAGAATTTTATTTTACTTTTGCAGAACTGTTCCCTTCCCCACTGCATGGCACTCAAGGTGATGCCCTCTTCTCTGGCCAAAGAGCAAGCATGTTTCTCAACCTAGACTAAGTACACACTAAATTTTAAGTTAAAAAGAGGAAAATGTATCATTCCTGCCTTGATCTGGAAGGCAATTCTCTGAAGATATTGCTCATATGTAATTCTTGCCATCCACGATCTTCTTTTTTTTAAGACTTTTATTTATTTATTTTTAGAGAGAAGGGAAGGGAGGGAGAAAGACAGGGAGAGAAACATTGATGTGAGAGAGAAACATTGATCAGTTGCTACGTGTCCCTACCAGGAACCAACCTACAACTTGGTCATGTGCCCTGACCTGAATCAAACAGGTGACCTTTTGCTGAGCCACACCAGTCACAGCAGGTTCCTATTATTTTTGAGGCCACTTTTCCCTTGGTTCTGAGAGTTACCCCTTATCTTTCCACTGCATTCCTTTTTGTAGGCCAAGAACCCTACTCTACCCTGGCTTCCTTAACCCCAAACCATAACTGTACGAGCATTTGAATCAATCCTGTGGGAATGGAAGTTGGGGTTAAATTTATCTATTTGGAAAGAGAAATATTGTGAGATTTTGCAGTTGGATGGGTGGGGATGCAGAGTTGGAAACCCCCATCTGCATCAAAACCACTCCACTCAACCCAAAAAGCTCAGTCTTTGCCTTTGATCCCCAAGCACCCTGTCCCTGAACTGAAAGGCTTAAGATTCTATCTGTGCAGCTGAAAACAGAAATAGCCATGAGCACACAACTGCGAAGTGATCCAATGCACACAGTCTCAAGATCCAGCGCCAAGAAGTTATTGGGCTTACCACATCTGCACAAGTGGACAGACTCTCTTCCTTGTCAGTAGGGTTTTATCTTTAATGTCCTCTCCCTAGAGCAGCCTGTGGTCCCTGACATGCGGTACATCTGTGTGCAATTTCCACATAATAGGAGCAAAGCTCAGTTATTTTAAAGCCACAAGTGCCATTAAGAGGTCTTTCTGCCAAAACCCGTATGGCTCCTTTGTTACAAAGCTACACAAATATTTGTGTTTTCTGTTTGACTTGGCAGCAAGGCAAACTTTCAGAGTCTCTACTGCTCTTGCTTTGAGATGACTGTCTGTCTCCTGCTCCAGGTTATGGCCTATTTACTGCGATTCTCCAAAATAAGTTCTAACTTTTTTTAGGGGAGTTCCAAATCTCTGTTGAACAGGCCCATCATTGAATAGTTGCTCCAGAGAAGTATTATACAACCCAGACCACACCTTAGCATTAAGAGGAAAACTTTAAAAATGTATTTTAATTTTAAAAGTTAACCCACAATATATCCTGGCTTGTGTGGCTCAGTTAGTTGGAGTGTCATCCCATAACTGAAAGGTTGCAGGTTTGATTCCCTATCAAGACACATAGCTAGGTTCAGGGTTGAGTCCCCAGTCCAGGCATGTACAGGAGGCAACCAATAAACACTTCTCTCTCTCTCCCTTTCTCCCTTCCTCTCTCTCTAAAAGCAATGAAAATATATCTGCAGGTGAGACTACCTATACTTTTGCTGTGTATAATGCACACTTTTTTTGCCCAATTTTTTTAGGGCAAAAAAGAGAATGTGCATTATCCATGGGTAGTACTAATTCCATATCTATATAAATGTTTTTAATTCTTTGATTTATGCATATGCATTAAAAGTGTAACTTTTGAAAGTGACAATGATATCCATATGCAAAATAATACCCTGGAATACAATAATTGGTTTTGTTTCTAAATATAAATAGTAAGAAATTGAATTAAAAACTAAAACAATAATTCTGGCCAAGATGGAGGTGTAGGTACAGTATACTCTTTGCCTCCACGCACAACCAAAAGAAGGACAACAAATTTAAAAACAAAAAGTAACAAGAACTGCCAGAAAATATAACTGTATGGAAGTCCAACAACCAAGGAGTTAAGGAAGAAACGTTCATTCAGACTGGTAGGAGGAGCAGACATGGGCAGCTGGGGTGGAGAGAACTGGCGGCAAGGCAGTGGCTGGAGTACTTGGGCAGGCAAGGTGGCAGCTAGCAGACCAGGAGAGGAAGCAGCTGGCAGTGCGCAGTCCCACATTCATGTGTGGATTAACCGGAAAGGACAACTGGAGAGCGAGACAGTCTGCACAACCCAGGGTTCTAGCTCCAGGAAATAAAGCCTCAAAGCCTCTGACTATAAAAACCTGTGAGGGTTGAGGTGGCAGGAGGAGCTCCCAGCCTCACAGGAGAGTTCATTGGAGAGATCCACAGGGTCCTAGAACACGCACAAACCCGCCCACTTGAGAATCAGCACCAGAGGGGCTCAATCAGCTTGTGGGTAGCAGAGGAAGTGACTGAAAGCCAGCTAAGAACTGAACAAGCAGCATTGTTCTGTCTCAGACCCCTCCCCCACAACATAGCCATGTGGATTGCCCTGCCCTGGCAAATACCTTACTATATAACACATGCACTGAGGTAAAAAAATATGGCCCAAATGAAAGAATGGATCAAAGCTCCAGAAAAAAATACAACTAAGTGATGAAGAGATAGCCAACCTATCAGATGCAGAGTTCAAAACATTTGTAATCAGGATGCTCACAGAAATGCTTGAGTATATTCACAAAAGAGAGGAAAAAGTGAAGGTTATGAAAAGTGAAAAAAAGGGAACCAACAGTGAAGGGAAGGAAACTGGGACTCAAATCAATGGTTTGGAGCAGAAGGAACAAATAAACATTCAACCAGAACAGAATGAAGAAACAAGAATTCAGAAAAACGAGGAGAGGCTCAAGAACCTCCAGCACAAGTTTAAATGTTTCAACATCTCAATCACAGGGGTACCAGAAGGAAAAGAGGAAGCACAAGAAACTGGAAACTTATTTGAAAACATAATGAAGGAGACCTTCCCCAAACTGGCAAGGGAAATAGACTTTCAGGAAGTCCAGGAAGCTCAGAGAGTCCCAAAGAAGTTGGACCCAAGGAAGCACACACCAAGGCACATCATACTTCATTATCCAAGATTAAAGAAGAGAATCTTAAAAGCAGCAAGAGAAAAGGAGACAGTCACCTACAGAGGAGTTCCCATAAGACTATCAGCTGATTTCTCAAAAGAAACCTTGCAGGCAAAAAAGGGCTGGAAAGCAGTATTCCAAGTCATGAAAGGCAAGGACCTACATCCAAGATTACTCTATCCAGCAAAGCTATCATTTAGAATGGAAGGGCAGATAAAGCGCTTCCCTGATAAAGTCAAATTAAAGGAGTTCATCATCACCCAAGCCCTTATTATATGAAATGTTAAAGGGCCTTATCCTTTAGAAAGAAAAAGAAGATAAAAAATACGAACAGTACAATGACAACAAACTCACAGCTATCAACAACCAAACCTAACAACAAAAACAAAAATTAACTAAGCAAACAATTAAAACAAGAACAGATTCACAAAAATAGAGATCACACGGAGGGTTATCAGCAGGGATGGGGGAAAAATGGGGGAGAAGGTACAGGGAATAAGAGGCATAAATGGTGGTACAAAATAGACAGGAGGAGGTTAAGAATAATATGGGGAATGGAAAAGCCAAAGAACTTACATGTACGACCCATGGACATGGACTAAGGTGGGGGAATGATTGTGGGAGGGGGCAAGGTACAGGGTGGAGAGGAATAAGGAAGAGAAAAAAATGGGACAACTATAATAGCATAATCAATAATATATATATATTTACAAATTTTATTTATTTATTTTTAGAGAGAGGGGAAGGGAAGGAGAAAGAGAGAGAATGAAACATCAATATGTGGTTGCCTCTCACTCCTCGCTACTGGGGACCTGGCGCACAACCCAGGCATGTGCCCTGACTGGGAATTGAACCAGTGACCCTTTGGTTCTCAGGCCTGTGCTAAATCCACTGAGCCACACCAGGCAGGGAAATAAAATATATTAAAAAAAATAAAACGAAAGGCTTTATTCCTGAAAGTTTGGATCAAAAACATGGGTGCACATTATACAGGGCAAAATACAGGAGCTAGATTGATAGATAGATAGATAGATAGATAGATAGATAGATAGATAAAAATTAACCTATAATAAAATAGATTTTCTGCTGTTTTTGATTCTGTGAATTTTTATGTATGTATAGATTCATGTAATTAGCACCACAATCAGGAAACAAAACATTTCCATCACCCTCAAGAAACACCATGTACAGTCACATCTGTCCCTACTCCTAGCCCTAGTAAGCACTTCTCTGGTTTCACCTCCATGGTTTTGCCTTTTTGAGTACCAAATAAATGGAATCACTGTATATGACATTTTATCAGACTCCTTTTACTCGGCATAATAACTTGAGACTCATCCAATTTGTTTGTGTATCAGTAGTTCCATTTTATTGCCAAATAGTATTCCATTGTATGACTATACCCACATACCACAGTCTGTTAGTCACTTACCTGTTGAAGGACTTTGGGTTGTTTCCTGGTGGGGGATATTATGAACAAAGCTATAAATATTTGTGTCTAGGTTTTTGTGTGAACATAAGGTTTTGATTATCTGGTAAATACATAGGAGTGGGGTTGTAGACTCATGTGGTAACATCCATTTTTTATAAGCAATTGATAAACTTTCCCAGAGTGGCTGCATGTCCCATTTTGCATTCCCACTAGCGGTGTATTAGAACTCCAGGTGATGTACATCATCATCAGCACTTGGTATTGTCTTTATCTTTTTTTTTTATTTTAGCCATCCTAATTGTTATGTACTAGTATCTCATCCTGGTTTTAATTTGCATTTTGTAAAGGCTAAATATGTTTAATATCTTTTCATGTGTTTATTTTGTAGCCATACATTCTCTTTGAACCAAATCTTTTGCCCATTTTTAATTGAATTGATGGTGCCAACTCTTTCAAAATGTTGCAAAGATTATACTTTCTTCTATGAATTGCTCTAGCACTTTGGTCAAAAATCAACTGGCCATATTTAGGTCTATTTCCTGACTCTCTATTCTGTTTCATTGATCTCTATGTCTACCCCTTGGCCAATACTGTATTGCTTTCTGCTAACCAGAAAATGTGATTCTTTCAGCTTTATTCTATTCAAAACTGTTTTGCCTATTCTAGTTCCTTTGCCTTTCAATATGAATTTTGGAATCAATCTGTCTATATCTATGCCCTATGGGAATGTTTATTGGAATTGTATTAAATCTATAGGTCAAGTTGAAGATAAATGACACCTGTGCTATGCTGAGTCTTCAAATTCATGGACATGGTATGTCTCGCCATTCAGGGTATTTTTTAAAAAATAAATGTTTTGTGGCTTTCAGTATATAAATCTTATATATGCCATTATTAATTTATAGCCAAGAACTGTATTTCATTCTGTTGAGCAATTGTAAATACTATCGCTTTTTTTCATTTCAGTTTCTAGCTGACCATTGATAATGTATAGAAATACAACTGACTTCTGAGTGTTGACTTTGTATTTTCTGATCTTCCTTTATTAGTTCTAGAACTTTTTTGTGGAGTTCTTAAGGTTTTCTATACAGAAAATCATAGCGTCTGTGAATAGCAACCACTTTATTTCTTCCTTTTCCACTCTCCATGCCTTTTCATTCCTTTTTATGCCTTCACACATTAGCTAGACTTCCAGTACCATGTTAAACAGCAGTGGTGAGAGTGGACAACTTTGTCTTGTTTCTGATCTTGTTTCTGGCTTTTCACCATCAAGCATAATTTTTGCAGATAGCCTTTATCAGATTAAAGCTCTCTTCAATACTAGTTTTAGTAAATGTTGACATTCTGTCAAATGATTTTTTGTCTTGACTGATATGATCATGTGGTTTTTCTTCTTTAAACTGTTAATAAAGCAGATTATAGTAATTGTTTTTAGATATTAAACCAGCCTCATACTTTCAGAAGAAACCCCTGATTTTCTTTTTATATATTTGTTGAGTTTATTATGATAATATTTTCTTAAGGATTTTTATACCTATGTTTACAAAGGATTTTGGTCTGTATTTTTTTTCCTTAAACCATCTTTGTCTGGTTTTAGTGTCAGAATAATGCTAGCCTCATTAAATAAGTTGGGAAGCATTTCATTCTATTCTATTTTCTGGAAGAAATTGTGTATAATTCTTTAAAAAATTTGGAAAAATTCAACAATGAAACTAGCTACACATGGAAGTTTATTTTTGAAAGTTTTTAAACTTTGGATTCAATTTATTTAATAGCCATTGAAATGTTCAAATTATTCATTTGATTTTGGGTAAGTATTAATAATTTGTATTTTTGAGGAATTAGCCAATTTTATCTAAGTTGTTGACTTTATTCACAGAGACTTGTTTACAGTGCTCCCCTATTATTTATAATTTGTCTTCTCTTTTTCTTAGTCTTACTAGGTTATCAATTTTATCTATCTTTTTGAAGAACCAGGTTGTTGGTTTATTAATTCTTTAAATTGTTCTATTTTCAATATCATTGATTTCTGCTCTTATTTTTATTATTTTCTTCCTTCTCCTTGTTGTGTATTTATTCTTTTTTTCTAGTTTCTTGAGGTGAAAGTATAGATTATTGATTTAAAAACTGTCTTCTTTTTTAATATAAGCATTTGATGTTACAAGTTCTCCTATCAGTACTGCCTTATCTGTATCCCACAAATTTTATATGTTGCATTTTTATTTTTATTTAACACAAAATATTTTCTAATTCTCTGATCCAAAGGTTATTTAGAAGCATATTTAAAAGCATATTTAATTTCCAAGTGTTCAGAGATTGTTCTGTTATCTGTTATCAAATTTTAGTCTAATTCATTTATTGTCAGAGAATATACATAATTTTCATGGTTTCAATTCTTTTACATTTTGTTTGTTTGTTTTTTTGTTTGTTTGTTTCAATGACCCAGCATATGGTCTACCTTGGTGCATATTCGTGCTCTTGAAAAGAAAACATATTCTTCTGATGGCTAGAATATTCTGTAAATGTCAATTAGATCCTGTTGAAGGATAGTGTTGTTCCATGCCTTTCCTGAATTTCTGTTCCATCAGTTTCTGAGAGGATGTTGTTGATATCTCCACCTATCATTCTAGATTTCTTTATTTCTCCACACCATTCTGTCCATTTTTGTATCATGTACTTTGAAACTGTTTTTAGGAGCATATACATTTATAATTATATCTTTTTAGCACACTGACCAAACATATTTTTAGTTTCCAAAGTCACTGCAGTACAGTTGAGTTCTCAAAGTCTACATATACTCCTTAGGGTCAGATCCATGCATGTTCAGCTCAGGAATAGCCCAGTGGTTCATACATAACTTTGAGGGTCATTTTCTCTGACTTCGCACTCTCTTTGATCTCCCTGATGCTTTGCAGCTTCCTGGGACTCTTTTTCGTACTCTGATCAGAAGCTTAGGATTTTATTTACTCTGTTCTGCCACATACTTCCATGTTTGTCCATGTTTCTTGGGGGCGGGGGTGGGGAGAAGGAAGGCAGTGGGAAGACAGGAAAGGAAAAAAAAAGTGACTGTTTTTCCCTACTCTCTTGGAACCACTTCCCCTAGTAAGAGAAATGTTTCTCTCCCCGCAGGTTTTGGGCTCACGCTGGCCACCTTACTACTACTGCCACTGCTGCCCCAGGAGTGCTTGGGTGCCATGGACTGGGAATTGAGAAGTGAAATGGCAAAAAGAAAAGTGGGAGATTTCCTTACACATTCTCTTTCTGGCTATTAGGCAAACTGAGCCAGAAATAGAGGACTTCTCCTGGAGTTCTACTTGTGCAGGTTTCAGGCTGTGCTGGGTTCAAGCTGGAGGATACTAAGCACACCACCACTTTGGTGGTACTTTAATTTCCGGTCTTCTTCTCCTGCTGTCTGCTACTATTTACTTTTCCAGAGTCCTCAAATAGCTGTTCCATACATCTTGTCTGGATTATATAGCAGCATTCAATGAAAAACAGGTGGATAAAGTATGCTTACTCCATCTTATTCAAAATCAAAACCAAGAGGGAAGCTTTTTAGACATTCAGACTCCCCAGCTCCACACCAGACCTAGTAGATCCAAAAGAGGACCTGGAAAGGAGGGGACAGTATAGATTTTTGGAGAGCACCGCAGGAGATGTTGATGCACACCTGCCGTACAGAGCCATTTCTTAGAATACTGAGAAATAGCTATAGGTTACCTGTAGCTGCTCTGATCCTACCCCAGGTCCCTTTGATAAGGAGTAAAGGTTAAGAAATCTGGATCCTTAATCAGAAATTACAAATTCAAACACCTCCACAGGCCATGTAAGTCAGAAGCCAGTAAGGTTAAGCAGCCAGTTGGACCTAAGGAATGATGGAGATGGTGACCTAGAGAGCCCATGTGTATTGGGGGCAGCCTCCACTAAGTTCCAAATGACTGTTCCTATGGGGAAAGGCAGGCCCAGTAGTGCAGTGTCAGAACAGCAGTTTTTTAATAAAACAACAATCTGGATTTTTATATAGAATCTCCTAATGTTTAAATATTAGCAAAATAATTAAAAAGTAAGTGTGGTGATCGCTGGGCAGAGTCGGTGAGGGAAGGTAGGAGAGAGTAAAGGGGGATAAATGGTGATAAAAGCAGGCTTGACTTGGGGTGGTGAACACACAGTACAGTGTGTAGATGATGTGTTGTAGAATTGTGCACCTGAAACTTATATAATTTTGTCACGCCAATAAACTCAATTAAAAAGAAAATAAACAAACATATCATTCCATTGCTTAAAAAATAACTTCATGGCATCGGTTTGCTATTTTTGGTCTAGAGAGAAGCTGGTAGCATTTCTGTAATTTGGTTGTTCATGTATAATATACAATTGTGTGTGTGTGTCCCTTTGAAAAATTAATCTCTGTTTTTGAGATGCCTGTAGATGCTCTACACGTAGCAAAACTATTCATTGTTTGGAAACTAAGTGGCACAGCAACAAATGTAAAATACAACACCCTTTGGAAATAAGTATTCACCACCTTACACACTGTTGCCCATGGACTGGGCCCCCTGAGGAATTACTAAGGACTCCCTTCTCTTTAAGCATGTCATTGCATGGAACGGGCCAAGCCTCCTTTCCCCCACTAATAACATCGTTTATCAAAACTTCTTTCAACAAAAACCCACAGGAAATGAAACAAGTAGAGGAAATTAGTAAAGGAGAAAAATCTCAAAAATTAAGATTAATTTATGTTGCTAAGAATTTTTAATTTGCAAGTTACTAAAGGGTATGTGACAAGCCTCATTTGCTTTTAATTTCACAGTGATGTGACCTAATGGGGATAATCAAGTGCAATGTACACTGTAAACATCTTCATATACAAACCTGTTCTTATTTACTGTTAATAATAGAAAACCAGGAGTTAGTTATGCACAAATATGACATCATATCTTAAATTTAGCGAGGAAATTCATTAACACAGGTAAATTTACACTTAGTTCCAAGCTGGTTCACTTAACTAGCAAAAGCATATTGCTATGAAAATACAAAAAAAATTAAACATTACAATGTGTCAGGAAATATATCTGAGTGCACGGAATAGTGGAAAAAGCCTTGGAGTCAGATAAAACTGGATTTGAATTCTAGCCCCCTTAACTTTAACTAGAGTTTGACCTTGAGCCTTGGTTTCTTCATCTGCAAAATGCAGTTAATAATGAAAGTTTTTAACTCAGGTTTTCTGGTTGAGTTGAAACAAAGTCTCAACTCAAGTTACCTCAAATAATAGAACAGGACTTTGTGGGATGAAGAAGTATGTTAGAATATGCTTCAGAACGGAAACACAGAAATTTCGACCATAAAGCCCAGCCTCAAAGGAAATCCGGGAAACACCGAGCACCAGGCTTCGGGAACAGGTGTTGTTCGGGAGCCGAGGCAGGTACGCGGTTTGTCACGTGGCTTGTCACCCCCAGACCCAGCCACTCCTTCTCCCTGGCTTCCTCCCTGCCAGTGTCTGTGGTTTCCACTGCATGTGTGTTTCTTAACTTTATCTTCCAGGTTCTGTTTCTCACTTTTCTAGCTTACCTATCCATAATGTCCACTCTCTCGTGACCATCACAACCCTGCCAGTCCTCCTATCTACAAGCTTCTGCTCCTGCTTAAGGAGGATGGATGCTTACTGGGTTCTTACACATTCAAATTATTAAGTTCAAGATTTATTAGAAAGAATCTGATAGTGTTAATAATTCCCTATTTATGAAGAATGTTTTGCTCTATTTCAAAGGATACGCTGTCTGTGAACAGGCCACATTTGAGCAGGTGGCCAATCCTTGGCCTAATGTGTTATGGCTCAGATTTATTTCAAAACCCAAATTAACACCACCCTTCGGCATATGAGCAGTGATAACTTATTTGGGATGCACACTCACCCTGCTGAGGATGCAATGTCACAGAGGGATCCAAATTCTGACGTGAGGTTTCATACCTTTGTCTAACTAGCACACAAACTATTTGCAAATAATCTTTTATATAGTAGGCCTAAAAGTATCCTACCATTGGAAATTCTAAACCATACCCTTATTGGTTTGAATAGATTTCAAATGTACATTTTGATATTTGCCGTGTTAAACCAGGATTGTTTCCTGAGGGGCTCCTAGCAACTGGAGAATATTGTATTTTACAGAGTGTGGTTCCAGACATCTGCAGACTCGCTCAGTTCGGTAAGTAAAGCGTCAAACCCCCATCACTCTACCTTTCTCCTCCTTTTGGCTCTGAGCCCTCAATAAGCAGAAGGTTGAAGGAAACCAAACCAACATCTTTCCCAGCCTCTTCACTTTATTTATGTATTTGATTTTTACAAGGCTCAGTGATCAAAACGTGGCTTTTAGATGAAAGATCACTATCACATAAGTGCTGTATCTGACTTGGGACTTGATTAAAACCAAATCTGTTCAACGACCAACGGGTCAAATGTGACTATCCAAGCACTGGGGAACGTTTAAGAGCAAACATAAACACTCAGTCATCAAACTGATTTGAATTGGACAAAATAAACAAAATCTGGTCTAAATGGGAGTTTGTTCGTCAGTGTCTCACAGCTTTCAAAAAGCCCTGAAAGAAAAATTCACAGCTTGAATGTCTCAAAAGAATCTTCCAGGGGGTTAATGGATTGGCTTACTAGTCAAAGCTAAATCAGAAGGAACTTAAATAAGCTTTGCCCTCGCCAGTCTTTTAAAGAGCAGATATACACATGGGCTTGGAATAGCCCTGCATAATTCTCTGAATTTGGGCAACATCAATTTGTTATGTAAAGATTCATGAGCAACCATTGAAACTCAGAGGTCTTTGCTCCACTTCCCTGATTCCACAGAGAGGAAGCCGACAAAGAGCTAGGAAGAAACAAATTAAGCAGCAGAATTCAGATTAGAAAACATGCCTTTAAGAGCAAAATTTTTTCTTTGGAAGGAGGTGTCAATTCTGTAGCAGCAATTAACAATTTTGAGAGCACACTTTTTTAACCTAGAAATTACACTTTCAGGAATCAGTGGTATAGAGATACTAGTATAAGTGTGCAAAAATAATATATACCAGGGTATAAACTGCACTATTGTTTCTAGAGTGAAAAATGAAGTAACCTAGAGGTCCAACAATAGGGGAATTGTTGAGTACAAGAGTTCATCATTGTGCAATGGAATGAAAAAGCTGTCAAAAAGAATACAGTATATTTAAATGTCCTGATGTGGATATTCATGGCAAACTGTAAAGTGAAACAACAACAACAACAACAACAACAACAATTTTCAGGTCAAAAAACAAGTATGACCTCATTTTTTTGTTTCTTAAAAAAGCAAATTAAAACTCTGTGTGTGTGTGTGTGTAATACAAAGGAGTAGAATTTTTAAAAACAAAAAGAAATTCGACAAGAGGGCCTCCCTAAGGATAATAAAGTAGTACCTGAAGCATGCCAATACCCTGAGGCGTGCTGCGCACCAGAGAGGCTCCTGGGCCGCAAATGGCTCATGCAGGAGCAGTGGGAGCTGCAGGGGTGGGCTGGACAGGCAGGGCTTCGGCACCGCGTTGGTCTCCAGCAGCCACCACCACCCTTCCACTCTTTGATTTGGGAAAGGATGTTCTCTTCACCTTGCGTAATGTGCTGTTCAAAACCAAGTTTTATTCTCTCCAGCACTCCTCCTCCACCTAGCTGCTTCCTTTAACTATCCCTAGAGGGAATTTCTGGAAAACCACAGCTCAGGGTCCTGGAAAATCCACCCTCCTATGGGAGAGATGGAATAGACTCAGACTGTGTCTCTGTTATACAAGTTCTAAAAGAATATTGTAAATGTTATTGTCGGAGGTTTCTCTAAGCACACATTCCATTGCCATGGGCTTGAAAATTGTAGACAAGTTGCCTCTTTTAGAAATCTTGACCTAAGCTAAGTAAAGCAAGAGCTTTAGTAGCTACACTAAATCCTTGTGTTCTTTTCACAAAATGCTTTTGAGGCAGAGACAAATTTCTTATTTGAGCATTCCTAGTCACATGCTGAAATTGTCTCTGCCTGCTTAGTGTCTCCTCTCTGCCCACCCTCTAAGGAAATGTTTTATCTTCCAACTTAATTGCTGGGTTCTTGTGATACAGGATTGTGAGAATGGGAAGAAAGAGGTTGAAACAGAAAGACAGAATCCAAGATGTGAAAAAAGAGTGGGCAGTGGTGGGCAGTGGTGGGAAAGAAGAACGTGGAGAAGAATGGCCCTGGGTGGGCTGCAGCAGTGAGGACGCCAAGAGTAGGATAATGACAGTCTTAGACAAGGTGGCCAGGACCTGTCCTTAGAGTCCCTTAAATGTATTCTGAGAACTGCAAGGAAAATTTAGAACCACTTTTCATTTGCTTTTGGCTGTTTCTTTGAATGTCACACTGCCCTGAGACTTGGTGACATAGGCCAGAATGATGACAAATATCTCATGGTTAAATTTCAGAACTGTAGAGAAGGGAAAAGGATACTGTATTTCCAAAAGCATTAATTTTTGAAACCTATTTCAATAGTGTATGCTTATTCTTCAGGATGTTTCTATATTTCAAGTAATATATCCAAGATAACAAAAGAAGCTTTTCATTTGAACTTCCTTTTCAAATAAAGACCAAAGGTATCAAGAAAATAAAGCAAATAATAACCAACCTTAGATACCCAGATATTGTTCCTCTTCTGAGCAATGCAAACACTGAGTCGTATAAATCACTGGCATTCAATCCTATGAAAATGGATTGTGAGGTTCAAATCCATACCTGGCAGTTGCTCAAAGGAAGAATGTGGAAGATAGGAAAAAAAGAAACTGTCTTAAATTGTAAAAAAAAAAAATAGATTAGCTCTATAAAAGTTTTCTGAATAGTGACAACTTAAATTCTGGGATGAAGACCTGAGAAAAAGTATGGTCTATTCTTCCTCAGATGTTGGGACAAATAAAGCGAATGCTCTCTAATGCAAGACAGTGTCACTCATAAGAACCAATAAAAACTTGCACATGGGGAAATTTTGCACTGCTTAATATACCACTTCATTCCAAAATATACTTGTTTCATTTAACTTCCAAAAACACTGACAAAAACCATTGTTAGGCTGTGAGTTTTGTCTCTTGTGGGATATAAAAGCAACAAACACTGCTTGAAGGGATAGTATTATAATATTAATTGGAAGTTTGGATTAAATCTTTGATATAAGTTTGTATTTTACGAACTCTATGTTAGTAAGTATAGTCAAGTGCCACTCTACTGCTTTGGCATCTTGATTTATTTGTTGGTTGATTGGTTATTAGTTGGTTGGTTACTTGATTATTTTTAACATTTGATTACACTTACTGCTCTAGAAATGAAAACAAAAGTAAATTTCCCCAGTAGCCATGCATTTAGTTTAGTTAGAGCTTTGTCTCATATCAGAAGTGTTGGTAATCACCCAGCCTGGTTTCAGAAGCTGAAATCCCCCATGGCTAAGGTTGAGTAAAAAGACCTTGGGACCATAAGCCACTAAGGAAACAAAGTTTTCCTGGTAGGAGCACTGCCTCTGCCCCTTTTACTTCACCCTACTTTGCCCCAGGCAGATGACTGGTTTGCCAATGACGGGTAAGATTCCTCAGAGGAGGCACGACCTAAGACCAGCATGGTCATGAAGGGTCCCTCAGGGAAGGACTTGGGGGGCTATAGAAAAAAGCAGTGATGGACCCTCACCCCTTGGCTTTGACGTAGTCCAAGTCCTCATTCTGTCTGCGAGAAGTCTCCTAATCTCTAGGCTGCCTTACTTCCCCTGCCTGACTTAAGCCTGAAACAATGCCAGAGGTGGGCGTGGCCCTGTTCTGGAAAGGGCAGGTTCCCCAGGGCAATGAGGCCTAAGAAAGAATGCATAAAATCCTATGAAACCTACTTTGCTAATACCCTCAATTTAAGTGATAAGGGTCTAAGCATGAATGAGTTTGTTCCCCAAAGGTTTATGGTCCTTTAGCTATCTGACCCTGACTCAGAATAAGCCCTCAGAGTTCTCTGAAGGTTATCTATTGTTTGATCATTACTACCTGACAATGACTGATGAGTTTTACGTATATGCCTGTATTCCTGTGCAAATTAAACCCAATAAAAACCCATTGAGGAATAGGCTCCTGGCCTTTCTCCTTTGAGATATTGGCCACTTTTCCTCCCCAAGCAGATCATGTCTTGGTAGACTTATTCCCATCCGTGGTGGATGGGGGTCTCTGCAGGCAGAGCCCTCCCCTCCACAGAAGCAGAGAATTAATATTTTTTGAGATCCTTAAGGTAATAATGGTAACTAATGCACAGAGAAAGCTTACTATGTTCTAGGAACTGTTCTAAATGCTTTAGAGTATTACTTCATATAATACTTATAACAAGACGAGTATAATCTTCATAATAGTGCAATTACCCGAGCAGACACTAAAGAATTCTATCCATATACCTTCTAAAGCAAGCATCTAAACCAAGACAGTTTTCATCTTCATTTTGTAGACAAGGAAAGCAAAAGATAGAAAGGTTAGATTTGCCCAAGATCACCCAACTAGTAAGTAGCAGAGTTAGAACTGGAACCCAGCACTTCACCATTGAGACCACCTCCCCAGCTCTGTGGCAAGGATTTTACCCATGAAATCTGAGTTATGGGGAGCATTCTCCCAAAAGCCAAACACTCATAAAAGCTCTTTAAGTTTCACTGGGTATATGTACGTACGAGATTGAAGAATGTGAAAGATAGAGATAGCAGCATCCAGCGAAAACTGGTCTCCTGCAGCTGTTTTGAATTAACATTAAGAGCCAACATTAAGAAATGAGAAGCGCAGAGCAGAGTTTCCTCTAAAAGGCACTCCTGGAAATCCTGGTTCCTAGCAGAATCACAAACTGCAGATATATATTTCCATACTCCTGACAGGTTAGTAGATTGCAGCTGAAACACAAGACATGGTCTTGGCACTGGGTAGGGAAAGGAATTAACATGCCTGCCTGAAAGCCAGTCAAAAGAGACAAAGAAAAAAAAATACGCTTTTGAAATAGGAGCTGAAAGTAAAACAGTTCATGCCCTGGTTGGTGTGGTTCTGGGGATTGAACGCCAGCCTGAGAACCAAAAGGTCAGGGGTTCATTTCCCAGTTAGACCACATGCCTAGGTTGTGGGCCAGGTCCCTGTTTGGGGGTGTATGGGAAACCACGAGTCAATGTATCTCTCCCTTTTTCTCATCCCCTCTCTTTAAAAAGAAATAAATAAAATATTTTTTTAAAAAGTTAAAAAAACTTGCTTATTGATAAATTTGGGACAATAAAACCATCAGTGGGTAGCCAAAAATAAATCAAACATCTACCAAACCCCTTCATGTGCACATATGAAATTGCAACCAATATTCTGTTGCCATACAACTGTGCTACATCCATCTCCTAGTTGACAATTCAAATTTGCAAATGGTTAATACTCTAAAACAGAAAAACCTCTTAGTCCCAGAGATGATCATTGGTTAAGTGGCAATCTTGGGAAGATAATATATTTCTGGTTAAATTAGAACAATTAATAAATATTACTCATGGAGTTCTATTTGTAAGTTCAAGTGCATTTATTTTCACAAACTGTACAGATGACTCTACCACAATGCATACAAAAATAAAGTATATCATTTTTAGCCAAATTTGGGGAGCTCTTTAATAGGGCATTGTTAGTGGAAAGCTGTGATGTTCTAACTCCTATAGAAAATTCCACATCCTTGCTCAACAGTGCAATGACCAACATAAAACAATCTGAGGTCTGAAAAACTTGTCAGAGTTCTCTGAGTGTTTCCACAGAAAACAGCAGTAATTAGGATTCTGGAGCAGAGTTGCCCTCTTTCACTATCTGCACCCTCAGAGTTCAAGCTAAGCCAGCACCACAACAGGCTTCAGAGTAAGACCCAATATTGGCTTTCAGCCAGCCTTGACTAAATTACATAGACTCCGGAGGAATAGGTTGCAAAACAACCCACAGTCTGAAGCCAAAAAAAAAAACAAAACAAAACTATTCAGAGCTATTTGCTCAATTTCTGCTCCCCTTATCAAAGTTTTTCAGCAATTGGCAAGTGGGATACATATAAAGTTTTGACACAGATTTATTCATACACAAGTCAAAAGCTCGGAACTCTGCTCCTCCCTGAATTGGCCAGAGGCCCCCAGTAACCATGCCCACAGCAGGTGGCCTTATGATGCTAAGATAGGATCAAACAGGGATTTTCTGCTCCAGAGGGGATTTGGAAACCCGCCCTACCCCTGCTGAGTCAAGGAAGTCTGTTTTCACATCCTGGCCCCTATGGCCCAGCCTGGAGTTCTCCGACACAGGATATGTTTATCAAACAACAGGGCAGTGGCCTTTTCTGTCATTTCAACCTCAGTAACAAGATCTTGGTTACAGAATGACAGATATTAGAGAGTAGATGATTAAAATATTTGACCAGAGCAAAGACCTTCTCTGAAATCGCATTACACGGGTCAGGCCAGCTCCACCTTTCAACCCCATTTCAAGGAATTCACAGATTGAAGACCAAAGTCTCCCACTCCCACTGGGGACTCTGCTTTAGGGAAACCAGGCCACCTGTGCTGTATTTGCCTATCTCCAGTTTCTAGCACCGGTTTCCTGCCTGACATTTTTAATAACTTTTTGATGAATGAATGTTTTGGCCAGTCAGGTGACTGTAAGGAGCCTATCAGGTATCAGCCATCTGCTCAGTTCATTTCCATTCAACAATCACTCACTGAGACCTATGACAGGCCAGGCCACACTAGGCTGCAAATATGATTAAGGAGCAGTCCTGCCCCGGAGGACCCTGCAGGCTAGAGGGAGGCCTCCTAGGCAAGTGGTTTTGATAGAACCTAACCATGGAAATGTGGCCTCCAAATGCAGATTCTGAATCTTGTGGCTGCTTTCAAGCGGGCATGGAAGCATTCTGTGACATTCTAGGAAAGTTACCAAAGGGAAGGGTTGTTTGGATGAAGGAAAAACTCAAAAGACAAGACAGATAAAAAATGTTCATTCACTTTGACTCCATAATCTCTCCTCTGGAACTAGTCCCAGAGAAATTGGTCAAAAAAAAAAAAGCTTAAATGTACAAAGATGTTTTTCACTGCATTATTTTAATAGGGAACAACTGTAAACCATTTAAATGTCCATCAATAGGGGGAAAGCTAGTAAATTACAACACAGCCATAATGTTAGATGGTAAAAAGTAGAACACAAGTTTGTATAACGCACTGTGATTGGAACCATACATGCATGAACAAAGATCTAAAAGGAGATAAAAATAATTGTATGTATATGTAAGGAAACTGAAGTTTTAACATATTCTCTTACTGAATACTTAGAACCACCCTGGGAAATAAGTAGTATGATAATGAACCACTTTTTTTTTTACACATGAGGAGTGGAGATTCAGAAGGGTAAGTGACTTGTCCAAAGTCAGAGTGAAATATTTAAACACAAGAAAGACATCTAATCTCAAATTCTTTCCATTATACTGTTCTGCTTCTGCAGGATCAAAATAATTGTTGGGCTAGTGTAGGTGAAACCTTTACTATTTTTTAATCATCAATATATTTCTTCACATAATTAAAAATCTCTCAGTAGTAAATTTAATTTTTTAAAATAAAGATAGAGTAACATAGAGGAATTTCACATACCAAATAAAATATGAAAATAAAGTTTGATGAGAACCAGAAGGTATTTCTTTTTTATTCAAAACTGAAAATAAGGATAATGTGAATCCTAGTCTGCTTTCAGTATAAATTCACTTTGATCCCAGTTATAGAAAGAGATTTTGGGCATCTCTTGTCACTTTTTATGTCCAGGATTTACTGATAATGAAAATTAAAACTTTGCTTTAACTTATCAATCAATAAAAATTGATAAGGTGTTATCATACTGTTTGATGAAAACAGTTGCTTCACAATGGTTGCCCTCCCACATGTCAAACAGAAAATCATTTAATCCAAATGTCTAGCACTGAGCTGTTCTGAATTATAGATATTTCTGGCCCTGGCTGGTGTGGTTCCATTGGCTGGAGCTTTGTCCTGTAAATCAAAAGGTCACAGGTTCAATTCCTGGTCAGGAGGCAAGCCTAGGTTGCAGGTTGGGTTCCTGGCCAAGGCGCATGCAAGAGGCAACCAATCAATGTTTCTCTCTCACATTAATGTTTCTCTTCTCTTCTCTCTCCATCCCTTCCCCTCTCTCTTTCTTTAAAAAAAAAAAAAAAAGACATTTCTGGAATTTAGGTAGCTTGACTCCAAATATGACAGTACTCAGGATAGGGTTTCATTCAACCTCAACATGCTGAGACTATTCTTTAGATTTTTTTTGTTGGAAACAAAAATAATTTGTTTTCACTAATTATAGTAAGGAATATAATATAAAATATACCTTTGCAAAATTCCAAGTCCAGTTCCTCCAAGATACATAAACAATTGAAAGCTTCCACAAATTACCAGAAATAATGCCTTAGAATCGTCATTATTTTCTCCCTCACCTCTTCTCCCCTTTTCATTTAGGACTGCTACGACTTCATCGACCAGATGGGACACGTTCACACTGAGGCTTGCTTGCCTTCTTCTGAAAACAATTTAGCCGTTTAGATGTTTGTACCGTGTCATCAAAGAAGTTGCCTCTCTTTTTTTCTCACTGCTAGGGAAGGTTTTTTTTTTTTCTTTAATTATTTATTTATTTTTAGAGAGGGGGGAAGGGAGAAAGGAGGAGACAGGAAGAAATATCAATACAAGAGAGAAACATCAATTGGTTACCTCTCCTACACGCCCCAACCAGGGACCAAACTCACAATCTGGGTATGTGCCCTGATGGGGAATCGAACTGGCAACCTTTTGCTTTGCAGGATTACACTCAACCCACTGAGCCACCCACACTGGCCAGGGCTGGAAGTTTTGATAATTCTGGCTTGTTCCTGAACTTGTCCTTTAGCCTGCCAATAGCTGGAAAATAAGGATGAGGTAACCAAGAATTAGAAAGAGCATAGAGAAAAATCCTCAGAAAAAGATCATTATAATTCTTGAATTACTTTTTTATTTGGAATAAGAAATTTCATTTTAATGAATAACTAGAGACTTACGTCAAATTTGCCTTGTTAGAAATGCATTTAATCACATTCATACATGAAGATCAGATAAAGAAGGAAGAAGTTCCATTTTGGACATCAGAATACAGCTCTGAGTAGGGAGGGCAACTTGAAATCATACAATCACATTTTGGGAGGGATCTTCAAAATCAAGTATTTCGACCTCCTCCAATTATAAAATCCCTCCTGTAAAATCTATGACAATGGAGCCCACTAGCTTTTGCAGGTTTCATAGCTTCCTTTTCAAGGATGTCCACTGAATACCTTTGCAGAATAGCATTAATAGTGACAGTTTCACTTATACTGAGTCAAATTTTTTCTCTCCTTAAGACTTCTACAAGCATCTGCCCTCTGGTTAAATACAGAATAAGCCCATTGCTTTTCCACTTGGTGGCTTAGGTTAAGATTCCTCCCAAGTGGTTTCCAAGGGATCCTAGGCTCTAAGAGATGTTAATAGATGCACCTGGCTTGCGGGTTTCTTGCTCGAATAAGTTTGGGAAAGACTATCTTCTGTAGCCCTTTATTGGGGTATCACATCAGCCTGTTAAAGGCTGTATAAAGTTTAAAAAAAAAACAATTCTATCTTTATTTCATCCTTTTTCAAACTCGTATGGTCTACGGAACCCTTTTGCCTTATTTTGTAACACCTATTATCATTTCTCATGAGAAATGATTGCTCTGAAAAATACTTTGCAGGAAATGCAAAACTGAATCTTTCCTTGCTAAAAATCTCAGGTTGTGTCAACTGCTCCTTGATGGAGAGACATTTCACCATCCTTGTGCATCACAAGGTCATGGGTGTCTGAGGAGCAGATGTGAGAAGGGAGGAGCGAGCGGAGGAGTTCTGAAGTGAAGTTAGAAGAGAAGTGACCGTGACTGTGTCTACTTGTGTTGTCAAAGGGCATGGCAGCAGGCACGTCCAGATGGGTTGGAAAATAAAATTCAACCTCCTGAAATTCAGCCCAGGCTTCCCCCATCTAAGTTAATTCTGTCTGTCTGATGCTGTCCTGTTTTCCTGTCCACTCCCTGCTCCTCCCATGGCAAGGAGAGAAGAAAGAGAAAAAGAAGATAGAGTTGTGTATATGCGCACACACCACACTCTGTCCATCAAAAAGTGATGTAGTATTTGAGGGCTGCGTCTTACCATTCATGGAATGCTAAAGGGTCCTCAAGGACCTTAGCTTTCAAAGATGGAGGTGGGGGCGGAGAGAGAGAAAGATAGAGAGAGACTGAGAGAGAAGATAAGAGAAGAGGAGGAGAGCAGGGGAGGGGAGAGAAATGGTCTGGATGAAATTACCACTCCCCAGATAATGACTGTGCAAAGCTCTTCAGAGAATTCTTTAAGAATTGAAAGGAACTTTGCTACCCCAGCCATTTTACCCTTTTAAAATCAGATTATTGTGTGTTCTTTCATATTTTTCCCTTTGCAGAATGCTTTTCTTCTATTACCTGTTTTCCTATTAGTGTGCTAATTTTATTTCCTTTAATTATCTCATCTGTATGTCTACTGTTTTTACTCTCCTAAATGGTGATTAGGGAGCTCCAGAACAAGGTGAGAACTGTGAGGACCAGTTGTGTTAACAAGAGGGAGGAGGTAGGGGCTTCAGCCCACCCTAGGACCTTCAGTCACTCCAAATAATTTAAACACGAACAAAAACTAAGTCTTTGTTATCCAAACAGAGTTTTACAACAATTCCTCTACACCCCTTCTGAAAAGATTATGATGCCTAAAACGCCCTCATACAAACATTTTGGAGCCAACTAATGTTATTAACTCTCTTGACAAGTCATCAAATCATCATTTTGTTGTTGGGGATTTTTCTTCATACTTGCTCTGTCAGAAGTTAGAATTGCAATAAGGTCTCTTACTACTAAAGTTTCTTAAAAATTTTTATTTCACATTTAAGAATCATTTCTCTATGTGTTTTGATGCTGTCTTTTGATACATATTCATGAGTTATAAAGAATCAATAAAAACTATCTTCATTGGTTTAACAATTTCTGTTCTTGATTTTTCTTTTTCTTTCTTTGTTGCTAATTTTTATATATCTTTACTAACTTGTGAGTTTTAACCATTAAACTGCATCCTGAGAACATTTATCTTTTCCAAAATATTTTAAGTCTTTGACATATATAATCTAAACATGGACACAAGCCAGGGACTTCCTTCTGTCATCTTGCTCTGTACTTTCTGTACTTCATATACTCCCTCACTAATTCAGTCAGTGCTATCGAGACTCAATTTTATTGCTTTTATTTTCTTTAGTGATTTGGCAGGAGTGCATCCCAGTCCTAATTCTATTTGTGGTTTATTCATTCAACACATATCTATTGAGCTCTATGCAGAGACTGGACAATCTGCTCTGTACTTCAAAAATATTTATAAGGAGTAATTTTACTGAGACACTGATGCTTTAAAAGCTTGGCATTTTAATAATTTCATCAACAACCTTTTATTGCTCATTTCCATTCTTAATATAGACAATGTAAACTAAGTTATAACTCATCACTTGACTCTTATCCTTGTTCTGAATCTCAGCACAGATGTTTTTAAGCCTTCCCACAGATGTAACTGAACTGTTAAGATCAGAGGGACAAAAAGCATGTGTAGGACTGTCTAACTTTCTAATACCCAAAGAATTCTCAACACACTATTTCAACTGCCATTTGGAATGGGAAAGGCCATTAATCACCTAGTACAACTCATTTAAAATCATCCCTGATCCCTCCATGATTAAGAACTTGGGAAATTTCATCCTATTCTTAATTTTATAAAGACAATGACAAATAAGATAACACATAAATAGAACTCAGAATTAATCACATGTAAATGCAGTATTAATAGATCCAGATTTAGATTCATCTCAGTAATATTTCTGTAAAAATAAGCTTGAGTTTCTATTTCATTCATGTTTATTGCAAGATGATAATGGCCTTACCCTGTTTTATAGATGCAAGCTGAGACCTGTCAACTCAGGCACTATAAAGCATCTGGTTGGTTACTCTAAGTTTTGAAAAAAACATCAGGGAGCAAAACTTATTTTAACTTAAAAAAAAACTGCTCCAGAATATTAGATGCCAAACTTTGCTAACCTGCTTATTTTAATTAAGTCTTCAAGCAGATTCAGGGTACACTCAAAACATGGTCACCCCATTTTAGAATAAGGTAACCAAATTTACAGAGTAATAAGTTTGCAAAGCATTCATTAAAATTCTATATTACCTTTCTTCTCTACAAATTGCCGGTACCCATGTCTTAATCTAATGTCTACCTATGAAGTAAACATCTGGTATTGGTGAGGTCCAGTCAGGAAAGCAGAATTAACTCTAAGCATTTCAAACAGAAGGAATTTAACATGGAGAATCAGTTACCCAGAAGATGAAGAAATAAGCAGTCAAACAAGTCAGTGAGACCACCCGGAGATTAGCAACATCGGAAGTTGGCCACAACCTCCAGGGCTGCAGGGACGAGGGGAGCCCAGATGCCGCAGTACTCCAATGGGAATGAAAGCTTCAACTCTGGGGTGAAAGAAGAAGCTAGCAGTAGCTCCCCGAGGCACAGACAGGGCAGGGGAAGGGCAGGGAGAGAATCTGAGTGCAAAAGTAAAAATAGCCAGAACACATCTAACTTCATGCTATGTACGCCAACATGGACACAGGCACCCACATGTGCACGTGTGTGTGCACACACAGAAACACACACACATACACGCCACATTATGCCTTTGTCCACCTTTCCTCGGCCTTGCCTTCCAGAGAAGAAACCATCTGTAAGCAAAGTATGAATCTCAAGTTAACATTACTTCTTTCAAAGCCCCTGTGATCTTCATAATAATACCGTATACTTCTGTAATGCTTCACTCTTTCAAAGCACATTCAAAATCATCCAGACATTTTTTATTTGAGGTGTAAATGACATGGACTTTTATTTTACAATAGTTTTCACAAGCACCATGGGGCAATTCATGAACTAACATCCTTGTTTGACAAACAAAAAAATTCTGAGAGATTAAGGTATCTAACTAATACATCCCAGAGTCAAGTCCAAATTCCTAGATTCTTCAGGCTCCAAGGCCAGACTCTTTAATGTTTTGCCTACTAATAAATGCCTGAAGGTCACGATGGGCAGAGTAAGACCTCTAGGCTCTAAGTCATCATCTCTGGCCATAGGCTATTAAACAAGGCTATACTAAATTAATTAAAGGCAACAGTCAACCTCTCTTAATCAACTTTATTCTTCTAGTTACCTATTTTAAGAAAAATTCATCACAGCAATCATTTGTATAGTGCATGACAGCTTACAAAGTGCCTCCCAATTTCCCCATTTAATCTAATAGTATTCCTGAAATACATCATGATAACTACCACTTATCCAACTTACATGCCTTGTGAGTGAAAAAGCTCAAGGTCACTGGGTCATTTTTTCACTCCTCATAGATAGCGTAAATCTCATGGTCTATTGCATGAATTCAAAGGGGTCTATTTCCTTCAGATGTGACCTATTTCTGACTGTTTTCCTGACCCACAAAAATCACAGGCAACAAAGCAGCTCTGACTCTGTTTTTGCAACACATCACCCTTCAGAGGTTTGCCGCTGGAAGTAACACAATTCCAGGGTCTTCAGAGTCGCCTAGTGAGGGCTGGGCTATGCAAGCCACCAGCGCAGCAGGAATGGCTGGGACTCCACTTGGTATACAATTGCATAAAGTGCTTGACTGTAACTTGATTGGTCTGCATGCAGTAACAGCTCCAAACACTAGAGTCAAGGTACTTCCATGCATTTGGCAACTGACCTTAGAGAGAACTACAGAGCAAAGGCCACCGCGCCATTCAGTATGGAGCATCATAGCCCAACTGGAATCTGATTGTAAGTCTCCCAGCAGCACTCACACTCAGCAGAACAGAGAGGACTACGCAACAATGACAGAATTCTCACAGGAGAGAGAAGGACCATCTCAAAAAAAGACATAAAGTCTGCCCCAGTTGAGACACTGAAAATGCTCTCATTTCTATCGTGAAAATGTTCTGTTTTGACTCTGAGAATATGCAGAGGGGAGGCTTTCATATGGCAACTGACATTTCCAGACTGGGAGCAATAAATGGCAGGTGAAAAGAGAAACAACTCAGTTTCTCAGGAAATGCTTCTAAACAAAGTTAAGTGTGGGAGGGAGGAGGTGATTTGCAGAAGAGCTGTGGGAGACCTCACCCCGCCCCTTCCAGTCCTGTTTCCTCCCCCAGCACCCCTCAACATGGCTTCTTCCACCTCAGCTTCAAAATGTCCGGCTGCGTCAGAAGCAATACCCATTCTGGCTGAGGCCAAATCCCCCAGAAGTATGTCTATCCACAACCAACTCCTCCCAACCAGGATGGCCTTCTCCTTCCAGGGGCCTGGCTGCTGGTGGCAATGGAGGAGGAGCCAAGCTGAGGTCTGGGAGCTAATCATTAAATCTATTTGTGTTTTGCTGTTTTACCCATAAACTATCCAAATGATGTATACTCCATATATTCGCTGAAAATTGCCAGTAGTTACAGAGCTTTAAAACTTTCAAAAAAAAATCAAGATCCATTATCTTCTGTTCATCTTCTCTCTGACATGTCATAATGCCTATATCTCCCTCCTAATTAAAAAATAATAACAACACAAACAAGCAAGCAAAATATAACCAAAGACACTGAAATTAAGAACAGGCTGACAGTGACCAGAGGGGAAAAGGGAGGGAATTTCAGGGGAAAAGGGTGAAGGGTTTGCACAAACAATTATAAAGGACACATGGAAAAAAACAAGGAGGGGTGGAAACAGGGGAGGGACGTGGGAGGGCTGGGCTGTTGGGTTGGGGTGGGAGGAAAAGGCAGAAAACTATACTTGAACAACAACAGTAATAATAAGCTAGGAATTGAGAGCAATTGTGTTGTATTAAATCAAATTGATTTTGAGATTTCTTTAAGCAAATTTTTTGTCAAAATACCAAAGCAGAAGTTTATTTCTAGATATACATGGAGGTGAGGGGCACCTGGAAAGTAGTAAGTAAAAGTCACAGCCATTGTAAAACAGGCCACCTGATCCTGACCACATTGTCTCTTCTCTGTTGATGCCAAAATCAGCGCTAGAGCTCACATAAGCCTAGTTCCTCACACAGTATCACTTTCCCTCTGAACTTCATCTCCTGACACCTCCTTCCTCCCCCCAACTCTGACATTCAAACCAACAGGCTGTGGGATGACAGGAGGGGGTTCGGGCCCATAGGCTGGCAGGAGGTGTCCTGAAGGAAAGGGGGAGAGGAACCTGACGGGGCACCTGTCGTGCCCCCCACTCCCTCTGCAGCCAACTGATAAAACCGACTCCCCTGGGCTCAGACGGGATTAAGTGAGGTGCCACCAAAGATGCAGCCCCTCCCAGAGCAGGCGTTTAAGAGCAGTGAATCCTCTTGACAAAGAGCAGAGGCGAGGTGAGAAAATCAGAAGCAGCCAGCAGTGGCAACTGCTGGGCCCGGTTTTCTTCTTTCTTGAACACAAAGCATCCTTTTTCCTATCACCTCTGCAGTTTAGGACAAGCTATCAGTGACAGGGTCTGATTTCCAAAGCCCTTTTCTTTCACACCCTCGTCGCTACAGGATGTTAACTAAAAGGTCTCCGAGCTAAAAATAATACCACTTGTCTGTAAAACCCAGCACAGGGGCAGAGCCCAGGGTGCCTTTGTCTGAGCCAAACAAAGCAGAGTAGGAGGTGACATAACCCCATGCAGCAAATGCTCTGGGGACTCCTTCCCCTGAGTTCTCAGAGATAAATAAGAAAGCATTCCAGTTGATTTGCCTAGTGAAATGGGGTATGACTTCTGTAGTTCAAATAAGCTTGAGGTGCCTTTCGTCAAACTCAGCAAACAGCACCAGCTCCTGCAAGCAGGTAGGTGTCGGTCACATCATAGGCCAGGGATGTGATAGAAGGACAAACTGCAGAGAAGGGCCCTCAGTGACCCCAAGGAAAATGGCTCTGGCTCTTGTTAAGACAAAACCAGAGCAAAAAGGAGAGATGAAGTCAGGAGAATTAACTTCCCTGCTCCCTCATGGTATCAGAGAGGGCTCTGGCAACTGTGTGTCTCAAGAGAAGGGTAAGCCAGGCAGGGACCACTTACTGCAAAGGTTTTCATAACATAGACAGTGAAATGAAAGTAACCCAAGAAGCCAGTGGCAGGGGAAAGACATGGTACAAGTGAGGCAGACCTAAGAGGCTTTTCCTGGCTTCCTCCAAGGTCTACCATACGCCATCAAATCCTGGAAACAACACAGAAAATAAGTCTTTTACAAAAAAGGAGGAAAGCCTCAAATAAACAGGTTGAAGTAAATAGGATTTGAAGACAGGTGTTGACCCAGAATGTAGCAGCATGTGTGTGCTCTATACGCCCTTCCTGCTTGGTGAGTTGTATAATGTACCCTTTCTAGCAATAATGTCACTCCTTCACACAACTTTGTGCACAAAAACGCCTATCCTGTACTTGAGTATTCATGTGAATGATGATGATGAGAGGATATGCAACTCAACAGTCCATGAAATGGACCATCCAGGGTACTTGATCAAAATTTTCCACAAATGGAAACACAGCATGATGTTCTCACTGCTCCCCGGGGCCCAGGACAGCACACTCCCTTGCTCTCTGACTCTCATGGCTTCTTCCCAAAGGTCCCCAGGTTTGGCAGGGACCTCAGGGTGGGTGAAGAGCTTCTTGGGGACTCACCCCATGTGCTTCTAAGCAGGATTAGCCTGAAAGCTAAAAGCACAACCTACTGTTGAGAAGGGACCTCCAAATATAGTTCTGTCACTGTGTCTCTTCCTGTCCCCCCCCTTTTTTTTGCCAATGAAACCCTGTTGCATGCAACCTATTTAAAAGCTGTGCCTTTCAGCTTTGCTGCAGACAGTATAAAGAAACCCAGCAGGCCTACATCCCTCAAGAGGGTGGTTATCTTATCAGGACGGAGAACTTAGCAGAAGGATGCTGTACTCGTTAAATTCGAGCTTGCCCAGTCTTCACGCCTCGCCTTGGTATTTGATCCTGGCTTCCCAGCCAACCTGTTGAACACCATGAGGAAAGAAAATCTGTCAACATTCAGAGCTGGGAGGAAATAGCATTTCTGAGATAAAATTCCCTTTGTGTCAGATGTATACTCAGTGTTATCAAGTATCTTTCCTCAACAGAGTTGCATAGCAGTAGATTTCATAAAATAACAAAATCATACATAATCACAAAAGCTAAAAACATTCCCTTTGAGATTTCCTGCTTAGAGGGGCCTGAGATAACACCCTAGAGCTGGGCACATTTCTGATTGTAATTGTGTAAAGTTTCTCTGTGTGCCTTAATTTTCTCATTGCCTACTTTTCCCAAGCCAGACACAAATAATTGGGCCTGAATATTTAGGAAACACCAAATAAGAAGAAAGAGAATAAATAAAGCTGATATCTTAGCTTGATTCCCCAGGAGCAGACTTGAAATTTGAAACAAGGATTCAAGTGCACATAACTGGTCTGTGGGGAGAGTGGGGGAGAGGAGAGAGCAGAGGAAGGGGGAAAGGGAAGACGAGGAAGGGAAGAAAGCCAATAAAGGCGGGTTCTCCAGCCAGTTGCCACAGCAGATGACTGTAACCTACTCCTGCACAGACACCCTGGATCTTATGAAAACACAGGCCTCGGGATCCCACCGAGGGGCAGGGGAGCTAGGGTTTTTCCACACCAGCTCTGTTCAGGCACTCATGCAAGAATCTTCACAGCAATCTATAACTCCTGTGTGGACTCCCTTGGACTCAAAGCACTACATCCCATACTGGATTTTCTCTTACTATGTCAGGTTTCTTGTGTTGTTTTGTTTTGTTTTTAGTATGAATGGATGACAGGAAGTCATTTGCTAACCAATAACAGAGCAATTATAAAAACTGCTTAGATTCTACCTCTCCCCATAAGGATGCATAACATGGTCTAAATGTTTCTGTCTCCTCCAATACCAAACTTAAATGTTGAAATCTCATTGCCCAATGAGAAGGTATTAGGAAATGGGGTCTTTGAGTGGAGCCCCCATGAATGGGATTAGTGTTCTTCTAAAAGGGACCCCAGGGAGCTCCCCAGCACCTCCCAGCATGTGAGGATACGGTGAGAAGTCTGAGACCTGGAAGAGGGCTGTCACTGGACCATGTTGTGACCCGGATCTCAGACTGCCAGCCTCCAGATCTGTGAGAAATAAATTTCTGCTGTTTATAAGCTGCCCAATCTGTGGTATTATGTTATAGCAGCCAGAACAGACTAAGCCAGCTAGTCATTTTTAAATCTCAACAATACTGACTTACCCTGGAATAGTTGCTAGGCACTGGAAAACACCATTTCTATTCTTAAAAGGGGATGAAAATTATTCAATTAAGTTTAATTTAACAAAATTGTATCTATGTATTTATATATGCTCTAAAATATTATTCAGAACATGATATAGATAAGTATATATTTAGGGAATAAAAACACATTCATTGCCTTAACAAATATATGATCAAGAGTTGAGGCAGAAATATAAAAACAAACAAACAAAAAATCCACCACAAAACAAGGCATAATATCCTTACTAAAAGCATAACAGAGTGTTCTTCATCACCAAGGAAGGATGGATAAATTCCAACCAGGTGAAAATGAAGGAAACACTTTGGAGAAATGATTCTGAGGTGTGTATAAACCAGCTTTGATCCCTAATAGCAACCTCTCTCCCATGGCCAAGCAAGCCCACGGCTTCAGATGTCCACATTCCTGTGGTTCGGGGGATTCTGCCAGGTTGCAGACTGCTGTGGTCTAAAGTTCTTACCTGAATTCCCTTGCAGGTCTTTGTCCTGTTGGATGCACACCTGCCAGCCTTTAGCTTCAGGGTCTCCCTGAACACTTCCTCTCAGAACACGTACCTCAGCTACTCTCGCTCAGGGCTGGCTTAGGTACATCCCATACTTCCTGGAGCTCAACCAGGCCTCTCGGTCTCCAGACTTCAATCTGGCTCAGGTTTTCTATCTGCATGTGAGAAGCAACTAGATACCAGAGAGTTTAGGACTTGAACGACTGGCAAATAAATGGATAGGAAGTCAGAAAGAAATTGTAGGGAACATAGGAAGGTCCAGAGAAGAACTGGCTTCCTATTACATGAAGAATTGGGTCCCAGCATGGCCTTCCCTTGGCTACACTCCCAGCATCCTTCCTTCCCATCATTTTACCACATGTGCCTCCACGAGTTCTACAACAAATGCTTCAGAAAAAAATCATACTTGTCAGTCTCCTCATGTGCCTTGATTAATTATACCTCACACACTTTTACTGGTTGCTCTCTAATGCCTGGCATGTCCTTTCAATTCTTCTCCCTGTCCAGCAGACCAACTCCTATACTCCAAACCTTCTATTTGACATTCTCCAAAAGACTTCTCCAAAGTCTTCTCTGCCCAG
The DNA here is from genome assembly GCF_019186645.2 of Phyllostomus hastatus. Taxonomy (NCBI): domain Eukaryota; kingdom Metazoa; phylum Chordata; class Mammalia; order Chiroptera; family Phyllostomidae; genus Phyllostomus; species Phyllostomus hastatus. Next base: position 29,157,376 of record NW_025333857.1, on the reverse strand, counting down.
CATTCTCCAGTCTTAAGCAAAGCTGACTTCTCGTATTTTTGGGTCATCTACCTTAGAACAATTATTTCTGTTACTGGTTTTCTTGTCTTTACCTCCTCCTGAGATTTGAGATTCTCTAAGGCAGAGAGTGTGTCTTATCATTTCCTTGTGGAACCGCCCTCCACATTGTGCATCGCAGCTGGCCCAGAGCAGTGCAGACAGCAGCCTGACCAGGGCAGAGGATGTTGGTTAACAGAAAGGAAATGAATTTGTCCACATGGGATGAGGCCAACATCTGGAACACATATGCATTCAGGCCATTAGGTAGGAAGCAGGAGGAAGAAAGGACAAAGAAATCTATCGGAGATCCTTCCATTGTATTTCATTTGGACCCATTGTCAAGGTCAATAAAAAAGAACTTGGAGGTTCCTTGATTCTTCTCAATCGGTGGTGTGAGCAAACTCCCATGACAGAATACATGGCCTTTCCAGTTTCTTTGGATCAATCAATCTATCTAATTCTAGAACAGATGAAAAAAGGCCTTGATTTTATCTGAGTGCCACTGTTTTCTATAATTAATTATTTTCTTTATTGAGGTAACATTGGTTACTATAAATTTCATGTATACAAAATTATTTGGTATCTGTACATAAGAACATCAGCTCCTGTGTCTCTTTATTAGCTGTTCACAATGCCCAGGGCATTCTGGATACTAGAATTTAAAAAGTGATTGTGGGGGTAATATGAGCTCAGTACTATGAACCTACACTGCACATTTTATTAGCAGTATCATAAGTTTTAAGTCATTAGTGTCACCGATGCACTGATACAATAAGGTTCCTTTGAATTCCTTAAATTTTCCAGAGGCAAATTTTAAGTGTCAGATACCAACTTTACTATTTCAAATAATGGAAAATGAGGCAGGTTTCCCTACAAACTAGTTCCACAGAGCTAAAAGAAACATCACCTTTAATTAATCCTAGGCAGTGATTCTGAAGATGGGGAGAGGAGGCAAATATACTTTAAGGGGTAGATAACAATCTCTAAAATTTTGTGAGTGTGAGTATATGTGACCCTGAGTGTTTTCACAATTGTTTGCCAGATATTTTGATACACTTGGGGAGAATCCTACTCCACAAGGAACCATTCCTACTCACGAGAGAAGATGCAGAATTAAGGTTGAGAAGTATTCAGTCATAACTGAAATCCATGTGGAAATGTGCTCAGAGGGAGAAAGCATGAAAGAAAATAGAGAAATGAAGAGTCACCCAGGTTTAGGAGGAACACAGTTTCCCTTAAATAGAGAAACAGCCCTAGAACACTCTCAAATAATGCTGTTTGTTATGTCCACAACTTGACAAAAAGGGGACCACATTGCACTGTCTGTCCAAATGGTGCCAATCTCAGGCCAAGCCCTGGCTTGAAAAATGAAACCCACGCAGTAACGACGGGTTTCCTACCACATCCATTGTGTTGATACTGGAGCAGATTAAAACAGATGTTTCCTGTCAAACTGTGAATCTCTCCCCAAAGAACACATCAGTATCCTCAATCTCTTCAAGCCACGCATAAGACCAGGGATTCTAGGCAACTGGATTTCTCCGGACCTCACTGTTCCAGCTGTTAGGTAACTTATCCCTAAGTATTAACAGCATACTCTAAAATACTGTATTCTTCTCATAAATGGAATGTGGCACATAGTTTTATAAAAGAAAGAAACTATTAAGAAAATGGCCTCTGAAGCCAATTACAGGAAACACAGTCTCTGATGTGCGGCTGCTATGACCAGTTGACCCTCCTGGCTTAAAAATACCTAACACCTTTGGGGGGTGCATCCAGAGCATGAGCCCTGAGAAGATCTAGAAATTCTTGTGGAAATAAGTTTCATCAACAAAGGGTGATTTCATCAATTAAGGAAAACCCAGCCACTTGTGGGAAAAAAAATTGGCAACTCCTCAACAATGCACCCTTTCCTATTTTAGGAAGTAGAGAGCACTGAGTAAACATGCCATAGGAAATATTAGCATGTGATATTTATCAGAATCAGACTATAAATGTCTATGGCCCTCAGCTAAGAAATCAGGAAGCCCAATATGTGTAAGTTTCAATTCCAGGTGGCAGAAATGTTCTGATTTACACAAAGTATTTTATTCAACAAACAATTCAGTAAAATTGAAGATTTAGATGAGGGAGAATAAAATAAGGTAGACTATGTTATTAAGTGATAATAAGGGCTAATATTCATTGAGTGGCTATTCTGTGCTGGTCACTTTTCATGTATTATTCCATTTAAGTTGTATGATGTCCTAATGAGGTAAAGTACTCTAATTTTCACTTGACAAATGAGGAAACTGGCATACAGAGGTTAAATGACTTCCCTGCATTTCAACAGCTATGTAAGGGTAGAGCTCCTGCTTGAACTCAGGTGTCTGTTGATTCTAAGCACATACTCTTCATCACCATACTTTTGTATATTTTTACTCACAATAGATGGTTTGTTTCACAATGTTTTCTCTTTCCTAACCTGACTTATCCTCACTTACTACACTGAGCAACTACTGTGGGCAAATTATTATATTCAGATTGCAAACAAAGAAAAAATATAAAATGTAGTCCCTTGTTCTCCAGAACCTCATTCAAGAGCTTCCCATGAGAAACACCCATAACTTAAGAGAAGAAAGTTCTGTTATAGCCACAAGTCCTGCTCCTGATCGACACCAACGCAGTGATTTCTTTTCTGCATTCTCGTGGCCTCTGTTATGGCATTCCTCATATTGTCTTGTAAGTGTTGCTCAGAATATATGTCTTTCTCATTAAATCATAACTTTCTGAGGGCAAGTATTAACTGTATTCACTTATAACACTATCTAACCCAAAGAATTTGATAAATGTTTATTGATGAGTAAGTGAACAAACTGTAATAAGAAAGTGATTTCAAAGGCATTTTCAGGAAAACACCCATAATTCTAGAGTGTCTTTTAACACTGGCAAATAATTTAAATAAATTAGCAGGTGCTGACATCTGCCCACCCAAAGTCATTCATGCTGATTTCCTCGTGAGAAGAATCATGACTTTATTATTTATCCTCAGCAAAGGTGAATATGTTATAGATCAGGACAAATACTGCAGAGAACGGCTTTGGGAAAAGTTTCTCTGACTTTTAAATAACACACAAATAAAAGGCAGTCCTTTTTCTTCCATAAGACCATGTCCTATGTGGGGCAAATAGCTAGAATTGCTGAAACCTTTCCATGAGGAAAGCTCACCAAGGACAAAGACCATACTCAGGACCACAGATTCTGGCTTTTTAATGACAATGTTGAAGCAATAAACAACTCCCCACCCTAATCACGCTGGAGCTAGCTCCTTCTAGATGTTTTAACATGTGAGAGACACCTTTCCTTTGTTGTTTATGTCATTTGGAGTTCAGTTTTCTGTTACTTGCAACTAAAAATTACATAGCTTCCTTCCCCAAAGCTTTGCTTCCCAATATTTGTTGTCATGACTCCAGAGGTAAGGACTACTACTACCTCTATGTGTTTCTCCTATTCTGAGCATTTGTTTACTGATTTATAGAATGAGGAGAATAATACTTGCCTCATTAGGTTTGAGTTGATGTATCTTATATCTTTTAGATATAAATTATCTTCCTGTTCCTCATTATTTTTATTAATACCATCATCATCATAGTTTATGTCAATATTCTAAGTTCTTTACTCCAAACAAACATAAAAAAGATTTCAGCATGTCAAAAATTTTAAAAAGATCAATATTTTATATCATCATAGACTATAATATTCCACACAAATATTTATGACATCATCCAAATCTACAGCAGAGACAGTTGTCCCTTTATGACCTTTCTCCCCTTCTTTCTTGATAGGAAAACCCCTGATTTGGAGGGGTGCACACAGGCATTCAGAATGAACACTCCATTTTCCAGCTTCCCTTGCAGCTAGGCATGGCCATTATCAGTAGGTGCTGGCCATTGGATATAAGCAAAAGCACCAACTTTCCATCAGACCTCTTTGAAAGGTAGATGATATATCTAGGCCCTTTGCCTTTCTTTATCATTTGCTTCAGTAGCTGCCTAAAATGTAGACATGACACTTGGAGCTCTCACTATCATGAAAAATGAGGGCAAGGGCTACATCCAAGGGAGGCAGAACAATAAGGAAGAAGGAATGTGGGTCCCTGAGAGCTCTATGGAAAAGAGCCACTATACCAGCCCTTACTACTTTCCTTCCAGAAAGGGAGAGCCAGGCTTTGAGAAGCAAAGATAATCAGTGGGAAAGTCAGATGTACCAAACATGATCACAACTCACATCACATGTGCAATCTCCCTCTAGTCAGCCTCACCCTGGCTCCATGTCATGCCCACCCAGAGCCACAAGCCCACCTCTGGTTTATAACCTACTCTGGAAGTTGACCCTCAGATGGAAGTTTCTTCTACAAATTCAAATGACCTTCAGCAAGTCAGCTCTCATTCTCAAATTCTTCATGTTCCTGGAACCCATCTGTTTTGATAAGATTCATGTAAATAAACCCCATTTGGAAAAAAAGATCCACCCTTCCTCTTCCCAAGTCTCTCCCTAGTGGACCAAAGGAATTGACTAATGGCTTTGCAGATAAGGGGACTCCAGAGGAGCTTATAAAATTCTTTAAAGTCATTAGTAAAGCAGGAAACAACCAGTATAATAATAAATTGAATTGAGATGCTAATGTTAAGAAAAGAAATAACTAGTGTTACATTAGTAACAAAGAAAGCCACTTTTCAGGAATCACTCCTCTGCCCTCTCATTCCCACACATCAGTGTATCACAGAGTGTGTTCCTTTTATTTTACTTTTTTAGGTTTTGGCTGAACAACTAAACAGATTTTGAAATGGGCAAGTGCTTATATTATGCACACAAATCATATTACATATTTTAATGGGATTTGTATACAATGCAAAGTCAAAATGTCAAAATCCTATCACCAGAATTAGTGGTATGGGAAAAAGCTTGAGCTCTGTATGGGGGTTAAATGGGTTTGGCCAGCATACAGACAGACACAGGTGTGTTTTAAAATAAAAAAGAAACTCCATCTTTTCTCACAAAGATAATTTTTCTAAAGAGATGAGGCTTCCAGGGTACAATGTGTTTTCTAGGGAAGCACTTGAAAAAGTTAATAAAGAACTTTGAATTTGTAACAACTTTAAAGATACTAACAAAAAGGCAAAAAATCAAAACGCAATAGGTCTAATCCTGAGTCCTTCATTGAAAGGTTTGATATACACATACAAAAGAACTAAAGAATATTAACAATCATAGTTTACAAGGTAGCCTGAAAAACAACCACATATAGATGTTTGAGCTTCACAGGGCAGTCTTCTAAAAGCTTTGTCATACTGTGAAATAGGAGGAACACACAGCTACAAGCACGACTCAATCACTATTGTCTGTGTAAGGGACACAGGATCTAAGGGTAGCCACTGGTTAAGGGTTAGTCCCAGTTCCTTGGTGTGAAAAACTGGAGACAGTGGATTAGAATCCACTGTCTATCCTTTGGTTTGTTATCTATAAAACTCCATATTGTCATAATAGCTAACCTCACTGAGTTCTTACTGTGGGCTGGCACTGTGCTAAGAACTGTCTATATATCACTGCATTTAATCCTCAGTGAGAGAAGTGCCGTTAAGTCCTCCTTTAGTAGAAGAGCTCCTGATTAGGTAACAGAGCCAGAGAGGAAAGGAGTCAGTTCAAACCTGGGAAGTCTGAACGTAGAGGCCAAGGAAGGTCATAGAGTAGCATGACCCATTGCATGCATGAGCTCATTTGAGTCCAGTATCTGGCATAAATGTTTTCTATCTTTAATGCATGTTCTTTCTCTTCCAATCTAGTACACATGTTCTCTCTCCCTCCCACCCCTAAATATAGGTAGTACAATCTATATAAGTCAATCTGTGGAATATAATGTCTTCAAGATTTGAAAATATTCTCCAGGTTTATCCTTGACATTCAGATTGAAGTTATGGACCTCTTGAGTATAGCAGAATACCTTACACAAAGAAGATTAGTAAATTTTGTTGACAATAAAGTTTGATGGAGGAAGAAAGGATGTGGAAGAGAAGATACACTTCAGCAGTGATGTACAGAATCTAGCAGTGCACCTAACACATGGTAGGTGCTAAAAAATGTTTTTTGGAAAATGACAAAGTGAAAGATAGGTAAATAGATAGGGGGATGGAGGAAAGAAAATAAGAAAGGAAAGAAGATTGAAGCAAGGAAGAAAAGAGGAAGTGGACAAGAAAGATGGTGGGAGGGAGGGAGGAAAAAAGGAAGAAGAAAGGAAGGATTAGAGAGGAGAGGAGAAGAAAGAGATGAATCCGTGAGCAGACACAAAGATCACAGGCAAGCACCAACATTCGGTTTCTAACACCATTGTCAGTTACTGGTAAGTAGCAGAGGATTTGCAGGGGCATGAGGAGGTAACAACAATGGCACCTGGAGTTCTTAAACAGGTCCTGAATTCTCCCTCTAGAACCACACCCCAATGCCCTCACCTAGCTCACATCCCTTTGCCACTTATGGAGTCCCACACTGCTGCAGCTACTCCTTTGGGAAAGAGAAAAAGAAAGATCTTGTTCTGGAGAGCAAACTGTGTCCACTCAGTTATCTGGTTTGGAAAGCAATGGCCTTCCTACTAGCTCTACCTAATATGAAATGGGACTTAAGACTTGCAGCATATCCACCCTCTTATGGCCTCAATGAATGAATGGCTCAGAGATGGTATAAACCCCAACCAAAGTCAAAACTCAACAAAATATTTTCAGTTGCTTCTTTCTAAAAAACAAAACAAAATACCTTTGTCTCTCATCCTCATAGATAATGTAGTGTAAGAGCAGATATTTGCTCCCCCAAAGGGAAAGGCTGCAGAGTCAGTGGCAGGGAGGCTGTGGATTAGAGTAACATCTTCTAAGGCAGAGCAGAGTAGGCATATTCAGGTCAAATGTAGTATCATTTCACCTGCTGGAGCAAGGTTCACCTGCAGCCAACTCTACTTCAGTTGTGTGGGCCAACACATTCCTTTTATTATTTAGGTTGTTTGGGCTGGTTTTCTCTCATTTGCAGCACAAAGATCCTGACTGATGTAGTATCTCTGTGAGTCCTGGATAGAGATCTTGCATTCTTAAATACAGGTACCAACTCACCAAAGAGTTTTCCTCCATGCTAGAATACAAACCACTGATGCAATCGGGGACTCTCATAGAACTTGGAATTTCAGATGACAAATTTAAACCTCAGGCTGAAACCTGATCAGAGATGAGACAAATGGATCCCGAGATCTGATTCCACCCTCACCTGTGTAAGGCATGCAGACAATGGCTAACGAGATTTATTTTCACTTTTTTGTCCCTAAGCATGGACATCTAATACCCATCTGCTAACACATTATTTACTAAAGGAACCCATTGTACTTAATCGGTCCCTTTCATGTTTCTGGTCATCAGTGTAGTCTGTCTGAGATTAAAAACTCTTAGAGTGAAGGAAGCATATCTGCTTAACCCAGTTTACACAGAATTCTGTTACACAGAATGTAACAGAGAAAAGCTGCTGAAACCTGATAAATGGTTTCTGTGAAGCCACTGCTGGTGATCTTTACCTCAAGCAGATCCAGAGGCAAGGATATAAAATTCAATCCTTACCTTGAACTTCAGTCAACACTTTCCTGGAAGTTTGAAGTTAAAGCCAGGAAACCACTTCTTTCAGAGCTTTACTAAACAATAGTGATGTTCAAGGTCAAAATTACATAGCACCTTCGGGTTAAAATTAATTATGCTTGCCTGATGTCATATACCACACTTTGGGCAATACACGTTCTACAGACACACACACACACCCAACCCACACTAATGACTTTCACTCAAGGTACCATCAGAACATTTTCCTGCTCCCAGCAACAAAGAAAAGTAAAGAAATTATGCTTCTTTCTTACTGTGTGAACTTGAGCGAGTTACTTAACCTCTCAACATCATATTTTTCCTATAAATAAAATGTCAATAATAGTGCCTGACTCAAATACTTCTGCAGACTTGGTGAAAATTGAACAAGACATCTAATAGAGTTCACTGTAAATAGATATACATTTATCCTCTTACTGTTTTCTGAGCAGGCAAAACTTTGGGACAACTTGATTCATTCACCCTGTGCATCTTTCTTAGATACTGTTCTTCCTTCAGCCTGATGGGTAAAGCGAAACCAATGATATTTAGCAATCACTTAAGCCGTGTTCCAACAGGACTAGCTGAATACTACCCTATGAGGTTGGGGTTTAGAATTCACTTTAAAACTTTTCTTTTGTTGCTAGAGTTACAAAATCTATTTTAAAATATAAATCGTACACTGAAAGTACATGCTCTTTTACTCCAGAGAGGTCTTCAGGCCTAGGATGATTTATCATTATCCTTCTTCATTTAAAAGCATTGTCAAGTGCTAGGCTTTTCTGGCGGCTTGCCAAAGCATACGTTTCAGAGCTATGCTGGGCTGTCTTATCTTCCTAATTCTTTTTATGCTGCCAATAAATTTAACTAATAATCTTGATACCTTAGAACCTCTGACACTATATGTAAATTTTTTCAAAGAGGACAAGACTGCAGGTAATATATTGATGTTCTAGCTTCCCACAAAAAGGGAGGCAGCAGACAGCAATTCCAAAAGCTACTCACTTCACCTGAACTGAGGCAATGTTTACTGACAGTCTAGTAAATGCAAACCTCCATGCTGGGAGCTAGAATTATTCAGAGTGCTGATTCCTGACCCTAACCATAAAGGAAGGCCCAAGAGAGGTGCTTTGTCTCTAAATAAATAGGTTTTGAATATTTTGATCACTTTTATCAAGGTATAATTTACATGTAATAAAATTAATCAATTTCTATGTAAAGACTCCATATATAGACAACTATATATAGTTGCATAACTATGTTGTATAGCTACCACCATAATCAAGATATAGAACATTTTTATCAGCCCAAAGAAAAGTTACTTCATGGCTCTTTGTAGAAGTAAATGGGACTGACTTTTAAATTGTATAAATATTTTAAGTCACAAAGAAAAAAAAGAAAGAAGGTTATTTAACCACATGGATCCCCCAGAAACCAAAATTGAGATTATAAATAAAGGTGGGCCATGAAGTCAATGCTTCCATTGAAGAGCAACTGAATGCAGTTCACGTAGATCTATTCTCTAGACTGAATTTCACTGAAATCCCTGCTTCAAATGGTCTTTCATCCCCAGTTGTCTAGGGTGGTGGCAAAGGGCTTCTTTCAGTAGTAGCTGATTCCACCCATGGTCAAAGTGACTTCACAAAGGCCAAGGAGGGCTGAGTTAGTGGAAGGGCTCTGAATAGGATGCTGGACATCCTTAACAATGTCCGTCTATGCCTTTTTAGAGATAGAACCAGTGGCAAAGGGCCCTTGCAAATGCAGCAGGCAAGAAAGAACTGACTTCTAAAAGTGGTTTGTCTTTCAGTTCACATGGGACAGTGATAATGACTATATTTTGGAACTCAGGTCACTTAACGCTTATCCAAAATTATTTTTCTGACCACTCAGCTGAAACCTGAGAACTCATAACAACTGAACAAAAGTTTATACAACATCTTGAAGCTTCTAGTCTTAAATGTTAACAATTTATTGCTCTCAGTTTAGCCAATTAATACATAAATGCCATCTACTAAATGTAGGCATGAAATCACTTGTGCATCAGACATCAACTCTTAGAAACACCAAATAACAGGCTTGAATCATTGCCATCATCCTTTCCAGTAGGTGAACACAAAACCTGTAGAGGAAAGCAAAGCAAGGTATTCTCTAAATGTTCTGGTAAGAAGTCCATCCTCATACTATTCACCAAAGAAAGAAAGAAATAATCCTTAGCTTAGGTTTGGGATTTAATTATTGACTAGAGAATAACTTCTATGTGGTTGCTTCCTTTTACCTTGATGAAGTTGTAATCAATACCCACATATCATTACTAAAAATCTGACTCACTTTAAAACTTACTTAAATATAAATGAAAACTATAAATCAAGCATAGTTTTATTACACCAGAAGATGGTTGTGTGATTATACATCATTAATTTTCTTCTTATCACTCAGGTACACTTTCCTGTGTAGCCAAGTGAGAGCATCAACAAATTTATTCTGAATAAAAATCAAAAGAAGTGTGTTGGCTGTTCACAGTAGTTAACTTTTATATTTATGTGATTAGATTAGTGAAGTTCTATTTAATTATTCTCCCAAATAAAAGGTATCCAAAAAGGAAAGAAATCTTATTCAATCATTTATTAAGTATTTACTGAGAACTTATTCTGTGTCTGTCACTGGATAAAGCCTTTGCCTTCAGGGGGCTCACGGGACAGTAGGAAACAGATGAGTACGTGTTGTCAATGCCTTGTGACAACTGTGATAAAGCGATCTGTGAAGAGGACTTCCACACTCTGCTTTGGGGCAGACAGAACAAAATACCAATGGAGGACTTACAATAAGGTGATGCTTGACTCAAACCTTCAAAGATAAGGACAGAGTGGGATAAAGTGGGACAAAGGGGACACCTCTCAAGGAAAGAGGAGAGCATGTGTAAAGACACAGCAGTGTGAGAGGCCATCAAGTCTGGGGAAAAGTAAGCAGCACAACACACCTAGAGAGCAGGGTAAAAGGGCAGGAGTTCTATGTTCACAATCAGGAAATTATGCCATTTTAAATTGCAGACATGGGTTCTCAGTCTGGGGGCATTTGAGGCCACCAACATATTTCTAGCAAAGTAGGAAGATGTGTGACTTCCTGCTTCAGAACAATTGACCTTGAGGTGGTCCAAAGTATAAATTGAAGAGGAGGTCTGAGGGCGGGGAGGAAACCAGCTCATTAACTATTGCAATAGTTCAAGCAAAGGATTATGAGAACCTAAACTAAAAAAGTAAAAAGAGGCTTGGAAAAGAAAGAATGATTCAGAAACACTTAAGTGATTTTTCTAACACAACCCAGTGACTTTGGTACATCGGGAATGAGGGAAAAATAGAACTCTAGGATTATTCCAAGGCTTATGATTTTGGTATAGGTGATTCATCCAGATAGTATATACAAAAAAGAAGAGCAATTGTAAGGAAAAAATCAGAAAAGTTGCTATTTACACATATTAAATCTGAGTTGTCTAAAACAGACAGCTATTGACAGTATAGGTATTTACCTAAATTTACAATTTAGGTATAAAACTTAGGGGTAAAATTTTATCTGAAGAAAAAAGATGAAAATTAGAAATGCCTAAATGGCAAGGGCTTAATATCTAAAATATACAATGAGCCCTGGCTGATGTGGCTCAGTGGACTGAGCACTGGCCTGTGAATGGAAAGGTCACTGGTTCGATTCCCAGTCAGGGCACATGCCTGGGCTGTGGGCCGGTCCCCAGTTGGGGGCAAGCAAGAGGCAACCAATTGATGTTTCTCTTACACATCACTGTTTCTCTCCCTCTCTTTCTGTCTCCTTTTTCCTCTCTCTGAAAATAAATAAATAAAATCCTTTAAAAAATAAATAAGTAAAACATACAATGAACTCTTGCAAATCCATTAAAAAGAGAGAGAGAGAGACAGAGAGAGAACCTAAACAGAAAAATGAACAAAGGTCAGGAACAGGTAATTCATAGAAAAGGAACCCCCCAAAATCTCTCAAGCATATAAACTCATTAGTAATGTGAGAAGTGAAAGATTAAAATAGCAATGTAAAATTGGCCCGAAGGGTGGAAGGGGGCAAACAAAGAATAACCAGCACGACCAGCACAATGGCCAATCGTTTCGGTATTCTCTCCTTGCTTATCTCCCAGTCTCATCCTTCTCTCCTTCCTTTTTTTTCTTTTTCCTTCTTATTTTGGAGCTTGGGCGTGCAGAGGAATTGAGTTAATTATATTTATCACTGTATAATCTTTTCATAATTTGTCCAATAGAAGTCTTGTTTCATTCAATGCCCATCTCTGCCCTCCATACTTCTCTAGCAGGTTGAGCCCCACAGGTTGCCCTCTAACTACCAGGTGGGCTTGGCCAATGGGAGGCATCAGCAGGAGGGTGGCAGGTGGGAGAAGAGAGGAGTCAGGTATTTATATCTCACTGGCAAGTTCAGTTCCTCCCTGACAGTCCCAATGTTCACAACTTCACACCTCACCAAGCGATGGCTACCCTGGCCCCTCCCCTTGACCCTTCAGTCCTGGGAGAATTAAATAGCTTTCTGTTATTGTGAGTCCTGGGGTACATCATATTTTTTTAAAATTTTGCCCATACTTCTATGGACCAGACTATTAGGTTACTATTAAATTATTTTCAGTAAACCCCTTTTGAGTGTGCCATCTTTTTTGACCCTGGCTGAACTGGCTATAGAGAATTTCAGGGCAGTAACTCCTATGATAAAGGGTTTTGTTTATTTTTTTTTAATTTTATTCGGGGTACACTTGCACACATTTGTCTGCTGTGACAAAATAATTTCCATCATTTTAGAGCAGAAGCAATATATGGAGAGACTAAGTAATTACATATTAGCTTATATCACTACCTCTCCCACTACCTTAGTCCATTGTGACTGATCTGAGAGACAAAACAGCACAGATCTAAAGGATGCAGTAAAGATCAAGGTCATCACAGATCAGTAGGTACTTGCATACTTGCAGGATTAACACTGTCTGGATTCCAAAGACCAGCTAAATATGTTCAAGATAAAGCTATAGTACATATTTCAGACTGAGGATGGACAACAAATAGCTATAAACTACATTCTGAAAAAATAAGTATTTTCACATGCATTATGGGCCATTACTGATCCCAGCATCATAGCCAGGCCCAGCTGTCGCATTCTGATCTTTGGTTCCTACCCACAACCCCTTGGAGAATTTCCTGCCTACCCTTTTTAAGCAGGATGTTCCATACCCACCAGCCATTACTGCTCCAAGTTCATTTCCCATGTGTATGGGTTACAATTTTACTTATATATGCATATTTTTCTCTATTTGTTATTGTCTGTCTTCTCCATATCTGTCTAAGTAACGTGGAACTTACTTAGACTGTAAGTTCCACCAGGGCAAGGGACCATGTGTAGGATACAGGAAGCCCTCCATAAATAATTCTTGTATGAGCAAATGGTGAACGACAGGGTGGCACAAAGAGCAAGGACAGAGTAGAAGAGCATTAATTCCCTTCCCCGCTGTATCTATGGGTGGTGGACCTTATATGGCCTCTGTGGTAGTCAAAACAGACAGTGTGGATCTGGTCCCCATGCGGTATATCCAAGGCTGCCAGCCTGTTTGAGGCTGTAATATCTCTAATGAGGAGGGCTCAAGTCTGCGTGTGTTTGCCTTGTTTTACATAGCATTCGGCACAGCCCCAAGCACAGATGGGCACTTCATAAATATTATTGAAAGATAACACAGAAAATTATTCGATACTTCCATGTGGGGCGGAAACAGACCTCGAGTTACAAATGTATTTTGAATGTGCTTTACTTCTCCAATCATTTGAACCAAAATGATTTCAGCAACAAAGATTCATCCGCAACCACAAATCACATTCAGAATGACAAAGCCTCAAAAGAATGCCATTTTCAAGGCTGAAACTGTATTATCCCAGGGTAAATGGAGTCCTTGTTATAGTGACTGGGAAGGATAGAAGTACAAGAGACACTGAAAATCTCCCCTCAGGGAACAATGATGATCTTTAACAATAAAAGTTTGTCTGAATAATTCAACAGTTTTGAGTGTGCAGGCCCCCCTTATTCTGTAAGCCCTGCCACTGGGGCAAACGCACATTGAATGTTTCCCAAATATTCAGTTGTCATTCTTCCAGGGCCTGACAATTCTGGGCACATTTCCTATGATTTTATTAATGTTAAAAAATAACCTGCATGGGAAACCACTGTCAAGATAAAACTTTGAAGCTGCATTTATTTTATCTAAGAAAAAAAGAACCTTTATAAAGTGTCCATCATGAGAATCCACCTGGGAGCTGCACAACAGATCAGATTCCCAAAACAAATCACCGCGTCAGAGCCCCACAGAATCCTGAATCCCAACCAGCAAGCATGAATAATCCTTTTAAATGGTCGCTTACATATCAGAACAGGTCCTTTGTGAAACTAAGCAAAGCCTCTGGTTTCTGACTGAAACAGATTTATTGGAAAGGGGGGATAAAGTGAAATCAAGAAACACTGGGAAATTTCCACGAGAAAAGAGGACAAATGGTTTTTGTTGTCTGAATGAAACCAGCCTCTCCTGGCCAGGGTCTGAAAAGTTACTGGCTACCCCACAGGGAAGTTGAATAATATTCTCAACTGGTTTCTCAGGGACCATCCTGATCAAGGTGTAGGTTCTGGGCAGATGCAATAGCAAATTAAATCAGAAGACCTAGTTCTAAACCCTGGGTTCTTTCTTATTAGCTGTGCAACCTTATGCACGTTACTTAGCCTCTCTGATACTGGATCCAACATCTTTAATACGTTGAGAGTAATGCCTACCCAATTACCACATTATTACTGTAAAGATCAAGTGAGATCAAATGTATCAAAGTTCTTTCTAAATCATAAGATTCTGCATAAGTGAAAGGTTATTATTAACTACACTTCCAAATATCAAATAACTGATCTAGTGCTCAGGATTTATATAATTCTGTGTTCTGTTTCTAAAGATGGTCCCATTTTTGCCTGTTCACTACAGTTTTACCAAATCTTTGTTGTTGTTATTGTTGTTGTTGTTGTTGTTTGAAAGGAAGGACATAGCAAAGGCAAACAAACAAACAAACCATGAAATTATAGAGCCTTCTCTTCGGTGCCCTTAGACAAGAATTTAAAACTGAACTGGTTCATCACATGGACTTGATATCAATATCACCCGAGGGAAAGAAGTAAAGTGGGGGACATCCAAAAGGGGTGCGATTCTCTTCCCATCGGCTAGAAGAATGAGAGATCAATTTACAAAAATTACTTATATTTCTAACTACTAGCAGAAAACAACTGGAAAATGAAATCTATAAAAACATTCTATTTACAATATCATCAAAAAGGTAGAAATATCCAGGAACAAATTTAACAAAAATTGGGTAGGACCTCTACATTAAAGTACAAAACATATGTATGAGAAATTAAACTACAATGTATGTATGAGAAATTAATGAAAAATAAATAAATTGAAAGATATGCCACACTCCTGGATTATAAACCTCAATACTACTAAAAAGCATTTCTTCCCAAATTGCTCTATGGATTGAATATACTCTCAGTCAAAATCTCAACAGGCTTTTGTTAAAATTGACAAGTTGATACTAAGTGTATATAGACATGCAAAGGATGTAGGGCACATAAATTTTTTTATTGGCTAAAAAAGAAAAAAACTTGAGGGAATCACCTGATTTAAGTATTCACTTTAAAACTTCAGTAATCTACCTGGCTGGCATAGCTCAGTGGATTGAGCACAGGCTGCGAACCAAAGCATCGCAGGCTCGATTCCCAGTCAGGGCACATGCCTGGGTTGCAGGCCACAGCCCCCAGCAACCGCACACTGATGTTTCTCTCTCTCTCTATCTCCCTCCCTTCCCTCTCTAAAAATAAATAAAGAAAATATTTTTTAAAAACTTCAGTAATCTGGATAATGTAATATTGGCATAAGGATAGACAAATATATCAGTGGGACACAATAGAGAATCCTCAAATAGATCCACGTATAAATGGTCAACTGATTTTTATCAAAAGCACCAAGGGGAAGGAAATTCTTTTCAATAAATAGGGTTAGAACAAATGGATATGAAAGAAAAGTGAACCCGGACTTCTGTCTTATACCACACACAAAAATTAATTCAAAATCATCAAGATTTAAATGTAAAAATTAAAACTACAATGATTCCAGAAGAAAACATAGGGAAATCATTTTTCTGACTTTAGGGTAAGCAAAGATTTCATGTAGAGGACAAAAAATTATATACTACCCATACCAGAGAAAAATAAATTGAACTGTTAAAATTTAAAAGCTATACACATCAAAAGACACCATCAAGTATATGAAAAGGCAAGCACCAGGCAGGGAGAAAATATTTGTAAAGCATATATCTCACAAAAGCCTTATTATCCATTATATATAAAGAACTTCTAGAAATCAATAACAAAAAGACAAACAACCTGAGTTTTAATTGAACAAATACATTTTAAAAAGTTACAGAAATGGGCAGTAAGCATGTGAAAATGAGCTCAATATCACTAGTGATTAGAACATTACAAATCAAAACCAAAATGAGGTGATATTTCACACTCATTGGGAGAGCTAAAATAAAAAAAAACTGACAACGCCAAATGATAACAATGACACGAAGCAACTAGAACTCTCATATGTTTCAAATAAGAGTGTGTAAAAGGGAACATAGTTTGGCAGTTTCTGGTAAAATTAAACAATCCTACAATCAGCATTCTAATCCTAGATATTTACCCAGGAGAAATGAAGACGTGTCCACAAAAAGACTTGTATGAAAATGCTCATAAGCAGCATGATTCACAATAGCTAGTAACTGGAAACAACCCAAATGTCCACTGACCAGAGATTGGAAAAAAATACATTGTGATATATTCATAAATTAGGATACTGCAGAACAACAAAATGGACTGAACTACTAATACATATAATGATTGTGGATGAGTAAAATGTGTGTGTGTGTATAGGTATATGCAATGACTGTGGATGAATTTTATATATATATATATATATGCTATGTAACAAACAAGTACATAGTATATGATTAGATTTATGTGATATTCAAGAACAGGCAAAACCTAAATATGGCAATCGAGATTATGACAATGGTTGCCCATAGGGGCTTAGAAGGAGAAATGGGAACTTTTGGGGGAGATGGGAATGTTCTATATCTTAATCTGGGTAGGTGTTACACAGATGTATACACTTTCAAAACTCATTGAATTGTACCCTTAAGATTACTCATTTCACTGCATGTAAATTTTACTTCACGAATGAGTGGATGACATTCATCGGTGAGGAAATAGCCACACCGGTCCAGAAGGTGGGATTCTGCAGGACAACTGGTCAGGTCTCCTCAAAAATCACTATCATTAAGTAGAAGAGAAAAGGATTGTGCTAAATTATTAAAGACTTAAGGGATATAGCAACCAGATGCAATGTATGGTCTTGGATGGGATACTCCTTTGCGCAAACAATCCATTTAAGGCATTTTGGGGCCATCTGGGAGAAATTTGAATAAAATCTTGGTTTTAGATGACATAAAAATGTACTAATACAAAGCTGGAGATTGTTGATGAAAAAGAAAAAACAAGTCATAAAGCAGTACATGCTTTCAGATCTCTTTTTGGTATTACAAAGAGGCAATTATAGTATATATGACACATAGTATGTATTATACATGATTTATAATTATATATGTATCTTATATAGGTGTAGAAGGGGATCCAACAGCATACTGACATTTATCTATTGACACAGGTAATGCAGGGAGAGGGTACTTGTTGTGTTTTCTAACTCTCCACCATGCACGTGTACTGCTTCCATGATAATATGTATTGCTTGAACTTATTAGATTCTAAAGTTCTTTCTTTTACAAGGCAAAGTAAAAGATGGTAGGGATGGGTAAGGTGAGGAGGAAAAATACCTAACATTTTGTCCTATTAAGTGAATATCCTGTTGGGCACATCTCATTTCTGCTCACAACAAGCCTATAATGGGTCATCCCTATTTTTGCAGACTTAATAAGGATACAAGCCAGCATTTAACATAATATTGTCTGACCTGAAAACCCATGTTCTTTCTACCTCACTTACAGGTTAAGTTCTATTGCTGGACATTTATGAAGTATTTATTATGCCCCACACACTCTGTTGAATGTTGCACATGAATCGCCTCACTCCTATCTCATTACAATCCAAGTAAGAATAATAGTGTTATAATCCTCATTTTAAAGACAAGAAAACTGAGCACAGAAATCAAGTAAGTCTTAAAGTTCCCACAACTCAGATGTGGCAGAATCAAGACTCAAATCCAGCCCGCCTGGCTCTTCATGTTCCTGCCCAGAACACCGTCCATGTCTGCGAGTTCCTCAAGTTCCCAACAGAGGAGGGAAGAATGAGTCATCACTAGCAGCAAAGCGAACACCAACATCAAAGCCTACCATGGAGCTTTCCACAATGACATCCTTGCTTACCTGTCCAGGGCCATGCTAGTGGGCATACTCCTTCCAAACCCTCGGACCCCGATCTGACGGAAATATGGAATGCAGGAGAGGTTGGCAGCGATGATGGCCAGGGAGTCGGAAGGGCTCACAAAGAAGCCATTTTGGCCTAGGATCATGTAACGGTCCTGTGGGGAAGAATGTGTGCAAATGATCAGACACAGGCATCTGCGGCTAGCAGCCCATTCCCATACTCATCGCAAGCCACTTTACTGCCATCATATATTTAAACAACCTAAAACAACTTGAATGAGGCCAAAGAGGGCATGGGAAACCTTCTTTTAAATCCCTAAATGTTGTAGGCCCTGGGATCTTGAGGCAACTAAAAATGAGTCCCACCTGCTGAAATGTGGACGACTAGCTCAGGCTTCAGTAGCCTCCAGATCCCAACTCACACTGTCCCCCAAACATAATGGAAAACAGGGGTTACTGCTAAAACAGCTGGCTCCTTAATATGGTGCTTTCAACAAAACAAGCCATAAATAGTTATTGCATGAATATTTTTTAAAAAGAAATAACTTCTACATAACATAATTTTTACCAGGAACTAAGAACAGCAATGGCTATTGAGTTGCAATACTTGTTAAGCAGGAGAGCAGACACAGTGCCAGTTAGTGTCCATGCGCCCCACGCATGCTGGTCCCAGATGTGTTCATTCATTTTCTGGTTTCCAGTGCTTGGCTCATTGTATGGCAAAAGGATTAGGAGGTGAAAAACATTCCCACTTACCCCATCCGCATCAAATGCAGCTCCAAATCCGTATTCCCCTCCTTTCATAGCTTCCAGAAGGGTTGTTGCGTATGTCAGGTTTGGGTCAGGATGCTGCCCACCAAAATCTTCCAAGGGAACACAGTTTATTGCAGAATTGGCTGGGGCACCCAGTTCATCACACAGGACTTTCCTCACATAGGGCCCCATAACTAAGAAAAGATAAATGGCAATGTGAAGTCTTTACAGAACCAAATACCTCCCAAGAGAGTTTTGTTGTGGTTAGAACAAGAAAGGCCATTTAATAGCACATAAAATTTATATATATAAATAATTTATATTAATTTTATATAAATAATAAATTATAGTTATATAAAATATTTTATATATTATATATTAATGTATAAATTTTCTGTGCTATTAGATTTATATACATGTTAATTTATATATATTTAATAGCACAAGAATTTATATATTAACATAGAATTTAATATTAATATGTCTTAATATAACTTAATATACTAAATGTATTTTATAATTTTTATAAATATTTATAAAAGTTATAATATGTATAAAATATCCATAAATTTGTATTTATAAATATATTAATATATTTCAATGTTTAAACATTGAAATACCTTACTATTTTAATATTAATATATTAATATAAATTCTACAAGCTTTCTCAATAAACAATACAGAATAATCTTTACTTCATTTACTATTCATTGAGCATCTACTATGTGCCAGTTAGTGTGTTAGGCACATAGAAGATGTGGTCAATAATCCAGTTACATAAAATTTTTCTCCAAAGCTTGTCTAAAATGTTGCCAGAAAGAAATAAACTACTTTATAATGATTCACTGTCCAGTGCTTTTTGTGTATTAAAAGCTTTAGCTAAATATATGCAAAAGCACTAACAGGCTCTTGCAATGTTCTTTGTCTGCAGTTGTAGTAACTCTATCAAATGTATAATTAAACACTGTAAAACTGAAGCATATACAACTAAGCACATTTTATAAAATAAATGCTAAGGAATAAGGTTTTCCTGTTCAGCACACATTTGCGGCGTGCCTAACATGAAGTCCCTATGTTAGAAATGGAGGGGTCATATTCAAGGGACTCACATGCACACTTCCTGCATTGCTGGGCTCTTAATCCAATAGTAAATGAGTCAAATCTACAGGTGAGGGACTGCAGTGGTAAGACAAGTGCTATTCAATGTGTATTTATGAAATCATCAGACCAAATGGCTTAAGAGAAAGAATTACCACAGGCAAGGCTCCCAGAAGGAGGCAGCATTTCAACATGAGGACTTGAAGGGGGGAAATAAATTTGACAGGGGTGGGGAGAGAAGATGCCATCCAAATGAAAAGAACATTATAGGCAAGGGAGCAGAGCCTGAGACAAAAGATAACAGCGTGTTTGCAGACAGCATGTAATTCTGTTAGCTGAAATATATATAAAGGATTGCTTTCCATTTATTTCCCATTAATATAACACAAACCTCAAATAGTGAAGCATCTCTTGATTTTCCCTCCCTAGCCCGCATGTCTCCTTCCTCTAGTAGAAGCACTGTGGGTCTCCTTTGAGGAGCCAACCCTGTTCCCATCTCAGTTCACGTGATCTGGGTATGACTAAAGCCCACTTCTCCCAACGCTGGGGAAGTGACCAGGATCTGCCCAATCAGTGTCTTTCATTTCTCTGCCAGAGTGATGGATTCAGAGATGGACATATAGAACAACCAAGGCAGTGAGGCTCAAATCCAGAAATATTACTCAAACTATTTGGAAATAGAAGCTTTCTTTCCTCTGGCTAGATAATGCTAAGGAAAGAACCTGAAAGATCCTTTTCTTGGAAACAGGACCAGCCTACTAGTCAAGGATGAAACAGCCCAGCCAGAAGACCTTACAGCCCGTGGAAGATAAGCTCCACACAGGGGCTCAGAGATGACAACTTGTCAGTGTCTCACTTGTAAACACGTCAGAGAGCTGAGGATGACCAAACGTTTGAGGAATGCATTTAACATGAGACTAAAACAAAGTAAGGAACAACCTGGAGGACACAGAAACTACTGAGAGAGAAGGAAACTTTTAAAGTATGTATCAATATACATACTTTGTACATCAAAGTATGTAACAAATCGATAAGCTATGGTAGAATGGCTAAAATGGAAAAGACGAACAATACCAAATGTTGGTGAGAACGCAGAGAAACTGAGGCCCTCACACATTCCTGGTAAAGCAAATGGTAGGGCCGCTTAGGGAAACAGCAGGGCAGTTTCTTACAGCTATATGTATGCTTATCATGTGAGCCAGCACTCCCACTCTGAGGTATTTATCCAAGACAAATGAAAACATATCCATACAAAGACTTGTTTACAATGTTTATAGAAGCTTTGTTTATAGTAGCCAAAATCTAGAAATAACCCTAAGTACAGGAACTGGTGAATGGGTAAGCAAAATGGTACATGTCTACAATGCAATACTACTCAATACTAATAAAGGATAACTACTAATACGTACAACGCCATGACTGCATCTCTGAAACCTTATGCTGACAGAAAAAGCCTGAAGAAAAAAACTTATTATATGCTTGCATTTATATGGCTTTCTGGGTAAGGCAAAATGATGCAAGCAGAGAGCAGATGAGTGATTGCCAAGGGCTAAGTGTAGGATGATGGGTTT
This sequence comes from Phyllostomus hastatus, assembly GCF_019186645.2. Classification (NCBI taxonomy): domain Eukaryota; kingdom Metazoa; phylum Chordata; class Mammalia; order Chiroptera; family Phyllostomidae; genus Phyllostomus; species Phyllostomus hastatus. The sequence goes on along the minus strand of NW_025333857.1, from coordinate 29,135,755 downwards.
GATTTTAAAGGGCCACAAGGAAATTTTTTGAACTGAGGGAAATACATCTATATCTTGATTGTCATATTGGTTATATACTATTTATACATATCAAACTTCAGCCAATTGTATATCCACAAGGTATGGGTTTTTACTACATATGTATAAATCACCTCAGCAAACCTGACATTAAAAAGAGATATGACATTCAGGAAACATGAATCAGAAACTATTTTGAAAAAAGAGATTATTTGGAAAACAAAAGAAAATTGGGAGAGATTAAAAATATAATAGTGGAACTGAAAAACTTGATGGGAAGGATTGGAGATAAATTTGATTACACCTCCCAGAAAGTATTACAAAATAGTGAGAAGAAAAATGGGCGGTGCAGGGAGGCAGGGACAATGAGAGCATCCATCTGTAGGACCTGCATCTGAACAATGGCCAGTCTAGAAAGAAAGGAAAGGGAAAACAATGGGGGAAATCATCCAAGAAGTAACTCAAGAAAAACTTCCCAGAGTGAAAGGGAACAGTATTCCAGATTAAAGGGGTCCTCCAAGTGCCCAGTCAAAAGAGGGAAAGGGTCCCACACGAAGACTCATTACTGTGGAAAGTAGAAACTGCTGAAGATAAGTCAAAGGCCCTACAAGCTCCCAGAGAAAAAAAGAGAAAGATTTCATACAATGCATTAAAAATCAGTTCAATAAAGATGGCCATAAGACAAGGGAGCAATGCCCTTACACTTCTGAAGGAAAATAATATCCAATCTAGATTTCTATATCCAGACAAATGTCAATTAGAAGTAAGCATAGAATAAAAGGCATTTTTAGACATGCACTGACTTAAAACATTTACCTCCCATGTACTTCTCTCACAGAGTTCCTAGGGCTGATGTTCCTCCAAGACTCAGGAATTAATCAAGAGAACAAGACAAAGTTTCCACAAAGAGAACAGTCAACACGAGAGGGGTAAAGGGAATTACTAGAATGATGGTAAGAGATGATTCCAGAAAGGCAGCAGCTCACAGAGCAACCAGCACAGAGTGAAGCAGATCAGAGGTCTCCAGAAGAGTGAAGTGAGACATTTAGACACTGGAGACCATGGGGGTTAATAGGGATAACTATACTTAACGAAGACTAAGCAATGAGTAAACAAGACAATTACTAATTCCAAGTCAATAAAAAAAATTGTACTGTTAAGAAAATACAATTATAATACTTTGCATGGCTCAGCAATGTTAGGGTAATATAGACACTGGAGACTGATCTTATCAAAGTGGTCATATAATTTACCTTAGGTAAATGTGCTTGACTACAGTGAGTGGATAGGGTAAAAAATGCTACAACCTCATTTTCCATAATGTGAAGCCAGTAATGGCCAAAAACTGAAAAATCAACAAGAAGTGGTATATTTGTGGTATTTATTAATAGGAGATAAATACTTCAAAAAAAAAAAAACTAAACTAAAAAGAGATGGCCAAGTAGGTAAACACTGTGCTCACCTCCTCCCATGACCAAATCAGAATGAGAACTAAATTATAGAACAAGCAGCCTGGACAACCATCTGAAGACAGGCTGAGCAGAAGTCCTAGAACTAAGGATGTGAAGAAGCAGCCACTGGAGACTGGTAACAGAGCGGAGATGCAAAAAGGGCCAGCTCCACACCCACGGGTAGCAGTTGAGAATCAGGAGGGCTGTCTCAGCTCCAGAGAAGCTAGGAGTCCCAACCCCACCCTGGTCTCTCCAACTTGGAGAACCAGAGCCAGAAGGAGGTGTCCATATAATATCTGGCTGTGAAAATCAGCAGGGATTTCGTTCCTATGAGTGAAACGAAAGGTTACAGGAAGCCCAGGTGTACTCTTAAAGGGCCTGTGCACAGGGCTTGTAGGCACTCACCCTGGGGTGGGGAGGCTGAGGGAAGGGGACAGGGCACCAGAGATGTAAAGGAAGAAACTGAGTTGTATGGCTTCAGAGCAAGGACTGGAGGGACAGTTGCCATTGTCCCTGTGTTGAGCCCTCCTCACACCCAGGCAGCAGGCAGGCACCATCTTTCCGGTGTTGAGCCCTCACCCCACAGGGCCAAGTCGGAACCTGCATTAGCCTGGTGAACACCACTCCCCCACCCCAACTACTTCCTGGGACCCCCGCCCCACCCCACTTACAGGGTAGGACCAGAGGCCTTTTCAGAGGCACGCAGCCAGACTTGCTGGCACTGCAATCTTCCTTAAAAATTCTCAAAGGTCCCCAGGCCTCAGGGAGATGGTGGTGGCCTCAGTGTGCCCTGTGCCTTTTTACTGCGTGGCCCCAGGCTCAGCACTGGGGCCAAATCTGAATCTGCATTAACCCGGTGAACAACACTCAACCTACCCTGGTGACTCCCTGGGACCCCACCTCACCCACCTCGGGTACTGCCTGAGGCTCTTCCAGTGCCGAGCCTGAAGGGTAGTTAGCAGGCCTTAGGGTGCCCTGTGCTTTCTGCTGAGTGGCCCAGGCATGGTACCAGTGGCAGCCAGCTACTGTTAGCAGTATGGCTTCTCCCATGCTCTTCTAGGTGTAGCACAGGTAGCTACCAACCTTGTATCACTTTGTAGCTCCTACCAAGTAGCACCAGACTGGTCATAGGCAGCAGCTGACATTGGCACTGAAGCAGTCTCCATAAGGCCCCAGAGCCAACAACACCCGGTAGCTGGCTTTAACAACAGAGCACTACTTAATCAGCTTCACAAGTGGCACACACAAGTGGTAGTCTCCATAGGTACCAGAGCCCACCGGGACAAACCGCACTGCATGGGCTCAGCCTGAGCACAGCAGCTGGTCATGGCCAGTCCTCACCGCCAGCCAGACTGAGGGTTAGCACCAAGCACTGATGTGTCAACAGCAATCAAGGCTTAAGCACAACAGGAGGGCATACACAACCCACACAAGGGACACTGATGGAGCACCTGGCTCAGGTGATCAGAGAGACCGTGTGTTGCCACTGGGCCCCACAGGTCACCTGCTACAGAAAGCCACCCCGCCAGTACTGGGAGATGGAGCAGATCTACCTAATACAGGGGAGCAAACACAGAGTGACAGCACACTTACTTGCTCGAGCTTTGTTTCTCTTTTGCATCAAAAGAGAGAAACCAGAGCCCTGAAGTTTTCTAGAACGTGCCAAATAACTGAAAATACATATGTTATGTGAATATCTACAAATTCAACCTTCTTCATAATCCCAGAAATCCGATGTGGGTCAAGGGCTCCTTAATGCTTCTCACCCACCCAGTGCTGAAAGCCCACAAGCTTACCCCCGTGCATCGCATCGACTCGGATCTTCAGCTGGCCAGGCCCAGTCAGCAAACTTTTGATGGCATTAAAGTCAAAGATGGTCCGAAGGAGATTGAGATAGATATCCACGGAGTCCACTATCTCCACTAAAGACAGGAAGGCAAAGGGAAACATCAGTAACTGTGACCATGAAGAATACTTGAAAGTGAAACAGAGAATCACTACCTTAATGTACGAATCTCTGACCACAATCCCATTGTAACCCCACACAGTATGTGGGAGGCAAAGTGTCCACTTACAGACAAAACCACAAACTGAGATGCAGTGAGATGCTACACACTTCTCAGGTTATATGGATATAAATAATATCAAGTTGTAAATTCTCCTTTGCGAGTAAAAAATCAACCACGAGAATAAAGTAGTTAAAACTGTGCCTGTTATCCTGACCCACACCTTCTTTCCGCCACCTCCCTCTAAAAAGCCGCCCCCACCTCAGTGCTGAAAGGCATCTTGGCATACTCAGTGGCCTGTCCCAGGGGGTTGGCCAAACAATGACTCAGCTGTCGTGAAACAAATCAAGGGGTGACCTCAGCAGTGACTCCTATTTTCCAGATGCCATTGTGCCAACCAGACCCAGGTTCAGAGTTGATGATGAAGAATATACTCCTGAGTTTGTGTGACATCTCTCATGTGCCCAGTCTGGTGCCAGTTTGAAGGTGAAGGCCAGATATTTAGAAATCCTTGTTAAAAAAATGTGCTCCAATGCCTGGCACCATCCAATGACCACGAGTCCAAAACATGTCCTTTTTAGTTACTTGACAAATAAATAAAACCAGAATACATTACATTGTTCAAACTTGGTGATCATTACATAATAATACTCAGAAAGTACTTTTCCTAGAAAAGTTCCTACTTGACTCTTAGACACTAAAATTTAGCCATGAGCCCAGGTTTTTAAATTCGTGGTTAAATTGTGAAACTTGTATGTATTCTTTTTCAAAGTTTTCAAATACATACTAAATACTTTGGAATCCAGAAATACTTAAAACTGCACTAAAAATATTACCAATCCATCTTTAATTATTTTCAGTAAATACAGGTGCAATAGTTAATGGGTGAGGTTTCAATATTTAATTTGAAATTCTCTCTTCATCTGGTCAAATACACCACTAAAAATACTTTTCCTTGCACTTAAATCGTTGTATGTGTGTCCATTCAAATATAATGTAATTACTTTTTAAGGAACACAGATAGTTTTTAATCATCTTTTGACATAAACTTTTAATCCTTAAGATAAATTAATTAAAAAGTAATCTATTTGAACTCTACACCTAAAAATGGTTAAAATGATAAACTTTGTTATTTATATTTTACCACAACAAAATATTAGTCTATAAAATAAAAGGTCATGTGTTGAATATATTAAAAGTTTTACTCATTGTATAATATTGGATAATGTTTTTGGTAATTTCATTTTGGTATTTTAATTCTTGAACAACTTGCCTACATACATTTGGTATTTATAGCAGATAACACATAATACCAAACAGAAATATAAAAAACAAGAAAGCAAATAGAATTCAGTGAAATTTGAAAGTTCACTTCACAGAGTACATGCTCTTGACCCTTTAAGGTGAAATGTCAAGAATTCACTTGTTTCCAGTTAACTTAAGCCCTGCTTAACATTTAGAACAGCGACAACGTAACACATAAATTATCCCGATTACCTGCAAATTCTTTTCAGGAGCCAGGAGATCTCTCTACCCACCTCCTGGTATCCAAAGCATTTTTTTAAAAAATTCTCATCAGACTAGCAATATGGCTAAAGCAATGGGCCTGAATCTGAGCTTGCCAAAGATATAGGTCCCTTGACGACTAAATAAAATTGTGAAGATACAATCAATCAATCAATCAACAAAAAAAAATCTTCCTGATGGTAATGCCTGAGTTTTCTCAGCCATCTTATTGTCCAGTCCTTCAATCATGCAATCAAGCACATTTCAGTCACTTTGTTTAATACAATCACTGTGTTTAGCCACCAGATCATTGTGTGTTGTGTGTGTGTTTGTGTGCACGTGCACACAGTCACAGCTGGGTTGATAAAAGCAGGCTTCCATTGCTCCCAATAACTATTGGGTAGCTTTGAATCAATTTCTGCTGACTAGCTAAGTGAGCAAGTGACTCCAAATCTTTCAAGACAAATGTAGTAGAGTTGGTCCAACACTGCAACCCCCAAACAGTCCATTTCAAGCTCTTCTCTGCCCCTACAATAATACCATGTTGCCTTGAGCCACGTATTTCATCTTTTTAGCTAGGTTAAATTATTTGTAAAATATAGATACCATCCTAGCACAAACTGTATTTAGGCTTATAGGGGCACCAAAAAAGTGAAAATATGTTGCTGTTATTTATAAGACTTTTAGGAAAGAATGCTAGGATAAAACAGAGGGGGAAAAGGATATATACGCAAATGATATTAATGTTGTTATATGGTTCACTATTAATCTACAAAATAAAAGGTTATAATCTGAGTGCTTTAGAAGTTTTAGTTGACAACTCCATTCTCATTCTCTAATTTTTTAACCACTTGTCTAAATCTATTGGGTACTTATTCTATTCTTTCGTAAAAAATCCTAACACAGTGCTTGGTAGAGAGCAGATAAATAGCAATTGAGCGTTGAATCAATACGAAGTGCATGGCTCTGGCTTGAAAAAGAAATGCCTACCTTCCATGAGAAATTTTTACCCCACTGCCATTCCAGGTCTCCTCTAATTACATAAGGTATTTGAGCATCTTTACTTTCATTGCTCAGAAAAGCAATTCACAGCTTATTCTTGGAACACTGAAGAGTCAGCCATGAAATTTTCCCTGTGTGGAAAATGATGGAGTTTGGAAGGTGGTTTTTGAAAGTTGCTAATTCTGAATATCTTATCTGTTCTCAGGTCCCTCTGCATGATGTTCTGATTATATCAGTTTATGAAGTGTCACTCCCAAGGCTGATAACCTGATCGCCTTCGAGCACGCACTGCCCTGCAGAAACCAGTACCCCATTCACAGAGTTATTCTGACTTCTTCAGAATATAATCTATTACCTCTAAATGGTTTGAATTTGTTCTCCAGGTCAAATTCTTGTCTTCCTAGCCGAGAAAGGTCAATTCGAAGATCAGGACATATAGCATATTCCTCAATTGTTTTGCTGATCTGATAAATTTTGTCTGAGACAACGTCTGGTGCAGGACCTGAAATTTGAAAATAATGTATTATAAAAATAAATTTCTTTAAAATTTCCATCAGAAAAAAATGTTACTTCCTCCCCTATCAAGCAGGGGAAAAGGTTCATTTGTTCTCTGAAAGACACAACAGTTCACAGTTCAATCAGCCTCAATATTTCTTATGCTGCACACACCCACTGCGGAGGAAATCTAGTCAGCCTCACCTGTTCTGTGGAGCCTCATAACCTACATGTTTGTTTGTTTGCTTTAATCCACTTCTAAGCAATGAGACATCTTCCCTAAAAATAGTCTCACACCTGCCAGGGAGGCCCGGTTACGTAATCAGCTTTATTCAGGATATGAGACACAAACAGGATGTGCCTGTGACAGAAGTGAGGGGTTCCAGGTTTAAACTGCAGCTTCCCAAGTGCACCTAGAGGAGAGAGATACCGTTCCTCCTCCCAGGTCTGCTACCTCATGAATGTGTGAATTGCCAAGGTAAATTATTTCCCCAAATCACACTCTCTAGTGAACTCCAAGTTTTTAAATGGTGTTTAGCTAAAAATATCCAATACATTTCCTCATCAAGTTGACAAGCTGTAATACACTTTCAATGAATTGAACATAAAAACAACAGTTGTCCTCCTTTAGTTTTTTCTTATCTTTTTAACTTTTACATCTTAGTGCATTTTTTGCAACAAGTTTGGGCATCAAATGAATAAGTAGATTGAAAGATCTAAAACATAAATGACAGAGGATAAATAGATGTTAGGTAGCTTTGTGTATTAATTTCACACACCGACTATATTTTAACTTTCTACTGAATACAAATTGAATTTGTATTCTTAATTTCTTTTACATTCCAATCCTTAGAGCCATACTGTCCAGCACAATGGCCAGTAGCCACGTGCAGCTATTCGGCACTTGAAACTTGACTAATCAGATTGAGATGTGCTATGACTGTAAAATACACACCAAATTTTGAAGAGTTAGTAGGAAAATATAATGCATTATATTAATAATTTTATAATAACTTGTTGAAATAATATTTTGGATATATTGGGCTAAATAAAATATATTAAACATTCCACCTGTTTCTTTTTACTTTGTTCATGTGGTTATTAGAATATTTAAATTACACATGTAACACACAACTTATTGCTACTTGACAGGACTGCTTCAGGGCACAACACTACCCCTGCCTCCCTGTACATGCCCGTCCAACATAGAAAAAGGAATGGTGTCCAAACTCACTAAATTACATGCATGTGCAAAATACTTGCACATAATGCACATGCATTATGTGCAAGTGTTTTGTATATCAATTACAGCCCAATGAAGCTGGGGGTGGGGGGAGGGACAGCAATAGCACCGTTCCAGTAGGTGGGAGAGAGAAGAGCCTGGCTGATTGGGCCAATGTTCATTTGTCATGTAGGAAAAGTAATAACCAAAAAGAGATAAGCATAGCCCTCGCTGGTGTGGCTCAGTGGATTAAGTGCAAGCCTGTGAGCCAAAGGGTTGCTGGTTTGATTCCCAGTCAAGCCACATGCCTGGGTTGCGGGCCAGGTCCACAGTAGGGGGCACGCAAGAGGCAACCACATATTGATGTTTCTCTCCCTCTCATTCTCCCTCCTTTCCCCTCTCTCTAAACATAAGTAAATAAAATCTTTTTAAAATAATCAGTGTCTTAATTATTGATTCCATTTGTTCTTTAACATCTTCCCCTTGACTTAAAAACATGCTCAGAATAGTCCTGTTCCCTAAATATATTTTAAAAGCAACATAGCTCCAGATGTGTTCCATTCCCCTGGATATGCCTACTTATTCTGTACATTTAGCCTTTTAACTTGTTCCATATGCCATGTCTGCATGACACACAATAGAAGAGATCAATGCCTGCAACTGCAGATGAAGGATGTCACGCTGAAACTTATTCTACTTTGAGTAGGAAGAAACCAACTGAATCTCTCTGTGCCATCAGGAAAGTTGGTTTCATTAATAACGCCAAGCCATGCAAACACTTTCAGTTCTCCCTCTTACTTTTAATTAGGTATTGGGTTGGCCAAAGGGTTCATTTAGTTTATTCACAGAGTGGTTCTAGTAGTGCTTAGTTGTCTTTAACTTCATTCAAGACAATTTTGTTAGATTATATTTTGACAGCTGTCATATCAGTGTGCATTTTTAAAAAGCTAATCCAAAATTGGTGAATTTTCATGCAGCCATTTTAATATTGCAAATGGAAGGAAATACACATTTTTGGTGTACTATGCTTTATTATTTCAAGAAGGTAAAAACATAACTGAAATGCAAAAAAAAGATTTTTGTAGTGCATGGAGAAGGTGCTGTAACTGACTGAATGTGTCAGAAGTGATTTGTGAAGTTTCTTGGTACTATTGACAATTTGGCCAAGTGATTCTTTATTGTGGGTCTGTCTTACTCATTGGAAAATGTTTAGCAGCACCCCTGGCCTCTACCCACTAGAAGCCAATAGTGGGAAATAGTCAAAATACTCAAAATATCCAAATCAATAAAGTTATTGGTGAAAATGAAAACTGTATCTTTTATGGAAAAAACTAAACAGACTTTTTGGCCAACCACATAGTTAAAGACTAAATGATAAATTCAGTCCTCTACTCTTATTCGAGGTTTGATTAAATAGGTCTCAAAACCTCCTGTAATTGGGTATTTAAATAATATCTTTCTTTATGTTTCACAGGATATCATAGAGATCAGTGGGATGATCTTGTAAGTTATGAAGTCAGATATTAATTCCAAATTCTTACTTGAAATCTATTGCTCAGTTTGGTAACTTAAATATTACATATCTCTACAAATTGCTATTTTCTGAGCCCATTCAACACCCTCTGTTAGTGCATAAAATACTTCACACTGCATAGTTTTTCCTGAAGTATCCATTAGCTGCTGCATGACCAGCTTGCAGGTCCTAGATGTGATGTTTAGTAAAGCAGCGCTCCTCGAAACACACCTTCAATGACAAGGCACTTCATAAGGCATTTTTTTTTAAATGCTTGACATCAATAAAGTTCCTTGTCTGGATAATGTCCAAAGTGGCTACAAGGAGGGGGTGATAATGCTTGTTCCCTCAGGATGTGCTGTGTTTGACTGGGGTCAGGAAAAATTCTTAGCGGTGCCACTTTTGTTGGTTAAAATTTAGTTCCTATCCATGTAGACACATAGGCTCAGTGTTCTAGATTGAAAGAGATTTAAGAGATGTAACAACCAAATGCAAGGCATGGTTCTGGGATAAATCCTGGTTTAAACAAAATATCTATAAATGACATTTTGGGGATAACTGGAAAATTTTGACTATAGATTAAGTTTTAGATTATATTAGGGAATTGGTGTTATTTTGGTTGGGTATGATATTTCTTTCTTTTCAAGAGATGGATTCAGAAATATGTAGGTATAAAATGTCTTCATGCTGTAATTTACCTTAAAATTCTTAGGGGAAAAAAGATAAGCAAAATGAAAAACAAAGTAATGGATACATATATTCATTCATTATTCTCCCTACCTTACATACAAGGTCTGTCCAGAAAGTATCCATCCACGTAATATGAAAAATAGAGACATTTATTAAAGATGATACAAGATACAAAAAACATTGTACACAGAACAATAACACCTCAGTCCCCTTCAAAGTAGGCACCTTGAGACTTCACACAGTTCTCCCACGATTCATCTCCAGTTGTGACCTTCTTGAGGAAATCTGGTTCATTGGTAGAAGTTTGAATCAAGTCATTAGCAACTGCAGCATGATGCTCTTTCTGCTCTGGTAGCAGAAGCCACAGAATAAATTTTGCTACAACATGTTTCATGCCAAGATCCTGCATTAAAATCTCAGACACAGTAGTTTTTGGAATCCCCAGATCAGCTTCTAGTTCTCACACTGTCAGTCACTGATCTTAGTTGATTGGAGCCTGGACACATTCAGTATTCTCAGGTGTTCTGCTTGTTGTGGGCCTTCCAGAACGTGGATCACTTTCAGCAGATTCTCAGGCATCTTTGAGGTGTTTGTGCCACACTGTTATTTGTGCTGCACTCATTGCATCATCCCTGAAAGCTTTCTGAATCATCTGAATAGTTTCCACGGAGGAATGTTCAAGCTTAATGAAAAACTTCATGCAGATTTGTTGCCCTACTCACTCAGTCATTTTGAATGGGGCAGCCAAACAATACACATGCTCACTAAACAGTATCTACCACCCCCACTGACTAGTACAGTGAAGTTGTCATTGTTCATGCATGCACATTCCAGTCCACTCTCCTTGGCTGCCAGGTTACATTGATGTTGTGCAAACCATTCTTATTATAGTAATAATGGCTGGACTTTTTCTGGACTGACCTCGTACGTTTAAATTTTTTTAGTTCACACCATATACATATCCTACCCCACCAGGCTCTCCAAGCTATAAATTTCTGTAAATATAAGAAAAGTGAAATTATTCTAAGCATTTCAGTGAGGAGTCAGCACTATAGGAAAGGAGAGTGAGCCTAGGGCTTAGACAAAAAAAAGGGCTTTTCTCAACCCTGAGCAGCCATGTGACCCTGAGCAAATAAGAGCCTCTCAGGGCTTTGATTTGTTCATCTGTAAAATAACAATAATGGTGTAAATGACTTTGAGGGTATATTCCAACTCTACAATCCAGAGTCTTTCCATATGAGATAAGCATCAACTATTCAACTCTTTGTATGGAGGAGTTCGGGGGCTCAAGAGACCAAATGGATGCAAGATCTCATTATGCCCCTTCCTTGTCCTGCCGCTATGGGCACTGTGATAATTCATTTCATGTGTGAATTTGACTGGGCCACAGAGAGCCCAGATGTTTGATTAAACATTATTCCAGGTGTGTCTGTGAGGGTGTTTCCTGATAAGATTAAGATTTGAATCAGCAGACAAGTGGTGAGCTTCATCCAGTCCACAGAAGGCCTGAACAGAACAAAAACACTAAGGGAGAACCTGCTCTCTCTATCTGGTTATCTTCAAGCTGACACTTTGGTCCTTCCTGACGTCAGACCCAGGCTCAGTGGGAATTTACACCATCAGCTCTGCTGCGTCTCAGGCCTTTCAACTCAGTCAGACCCATTCCACTAACTATCCTGAGTCTCCAGCTTGCCAACTGCAGATCTTGGGACTTCTCAGCCTCCATAAACACATGAGCCGATTCCTTAAAATAAATCTTTTTATATCCTATTGGTTGTGTTTCTCTGGAAATCCCTGATTTATACAGGCACCTCACTAGATATTTCTGAGCTATTCCCTCTATACTTTGTTGGTCTGCCATCAGAGGGCCATTGTAGGACTGTGGTAATATAAGATGGAAGAAATCATGATAATTAAGGCATATTTTGAATCACATACCTCCATTGGAAACATTAAACTTCACTCCAAACTCTCCCCCTGGTCCTCCGGGGCAGTGGCTGGCTGTCAGGATGATTCCACCAGCTGCCTTGATCTTTCTGATAATGCAGGAAACAGCAGGTGTTGACAAGATGCCATTCTGTCCAATAATCAGTCGTCCAATCTAGACCAGCCAGGAAAAAAAAATCAATCCTGTTACATGGGATTGAAGTACATTTCAACAGGAAAGTGCCCCGGGCTCTGTTAGCACAAAATAAATCACTTCAAAAGGAACTGAGCAGGCAGGGACGAGGAGGGGACAGAGCTTGGGCATTGTCTGTTCTGCCCAGTGTCTCCAAGACCATTTGGGACACCCACATCTAGTAGTCAATTATTAATCTGTAAATTGGAATTGCCTCATTAATTTTCAGTAGTTTGAATCATCTGCTTTTAATGACCAAAGGGTTAGCTTGAACCACAAAAAAAGTTCTTATTTTGTTTCTGGCTCTAAAACTGCACATTAACATGCTGGAAATTACAAGAAAAAAAGAAATGAAGCAAGTCTATGCTTCATCCCTTCCTGTGGCTCAGCACAGGCTCACACAGGAGGGGACCTGACTTATACAGCCTCATTGTCAGTGGGCACATCTTAATTGCAGTCAGAATGACCACTCTCCTGAAAGCAGGAATTCTATATCTGCCACCCAGTGACAACATGTGCTGGGCATGTTGAAGAAGCTACCCAGTCATGCTAGGCAGAGAACTTTAAGTCATCCGCTGGTGTGGCCAGACTCTTTCTATGGCTACAAACCAGACTTTTAAAGAAAAAAGCAATACAGCCCTGCAAAGCATTACTTGGTATGCTTTGTTTTAAAATAGGACCCAGTGTCATCCAACCCAGTGGTTCTCAAATGTTGCTACAAATTAGAATCACTAACAAAGCCTAGAAAATTCATCATAGTCAGATTGCAGCCCAGACTAATTATATTGGGATCTCTGGGGAGCAGGATGCAGCCATTTGTAGTTTTTAGGACTCCACAGGTGGATCTAATGCTCAGCCAAGCTTGGTGAGCATCACTCAAAGGACCAGCAGCATGAGCATTACCTATGAGCCTGGCGGAAATGCAGAACCTCAAGGCACAGCCTAGACCTACTGAATAAGAATCAGTATCCCTTTTTTAAAGATTTCATTTATTTATTTTTAGAAACAGGGAGAGAAACATTGATGTGAGAGAGAAACATCTATCAGTTGCCTTTCATCTGCACTCCAACCTGGGATTGAACCCACAACCCAGGCACATGCCTTGGCCAGGAATTGAACTGGTGACCTTTTGCATTGCAGGATGATGCCACACTGGTCAGAGCAAGAATCAGTATCTTAATAAGATCCCCTTTCCTCTTTCTAGATAATTCATTTCTCCATAAAAATTTGAGAAGTATTGGTGTAACCCACAGACAAAGGCAAGCTCTGGCATTGAGCTCAAGAGCAGTTACTCTGGCACCAACAATAGCATTGCTGGAGGAAGGTCACTGATCAAATATGACAATGAGGGAAGATACGGAAAAAATGTACTATAGAGAGCAAACACAAGAGCTCCAAAAACAAAGCATTCTTGGGATAACTTGGTATGAAAGACCCACACACCACAACATTCCCAGAGTATATTTTCCAGAGGATGAGGCAAGTTATAAACAAATAAATATAATGATAATACGCAGGCTGCGAACCAAAGTGTTGCAGGTTCAATTCCCAGTCAGGGTACATGCCTGGGCTGCAGGCCATGACCTCCAGCAACTGCACATTCATGTTTCTCTCTCTCTCTCTCTCTCCTTCCCTTCCCTCTCTAAAAATAAATAAATAAAATCTTTTTTTTTAAATGTAATAATAATAGACAACTAGTTGGATACATATTAGGAAGGAAGTCAACAGGGTTCCATGACAGAGAATAATGGGGTGCCAACTTTAATAATAACAATACTAATAATAGCCAAGGGAGCTTGGATTTTATTCTAAGTACAATGGGAATCCATCAAAGGGTATTAAGCAATGGAAGTGACCTGATATCATTTACATTTTAAAAGATCAAGGACTGAGCAATCCAGATGATCTTGTTAAAAGGCAAGTTATATCTTGTCAGCAAAACATTCCCCTGGCTCTCCTTGTCCCCCACCAACCCAAGGTAAAGCCAAAGCCTTCAACATAGACTCCAAGGCCTCACATGCTCTGACCCCCATAGCCTGCCATTTCCCTCCCTGTCTCTGCTTCAGCCACACTGGCCAGTTTGCTGTTCCTCAGACATGATCAGGGCCTTTGCATTTGCTCTTTCTTCTGCTTAGACTTCTCTTACCTGAGTATTCATATACCTGCCCTGCCATGTCCTTTGGGTTTCTCTTCTGACATCCACTAATCAGAGACAGCACTGTTGGCAGTCCTGTATGATACAGCACCCATCAGTCTTTAATTTCTCTATTGTCCTCTGTTTACTTTACCCTGCTTTAATCTTCTGTGTTACACATATTACCATCTAATATTTTCTATGATGTTTATTTGTTTTCCCACTATATATAAGCTCTAAGGACTTTGTTTATTCACTGCATTATTTTAAGATTCTAAAACAAACTTAGCATGGAAGTACATGATAAATATATATTGAATTAATTGAAAAACATGAATGAATGGTACCATGTGAAAAATGCATTTGAGAGTGACAAGAGCAGAAGGAGAAAGATCAGATAAAAGGCTGAGTGTGAATAATGTCTTGGATTAGGCTACAGGCAAGAGAAATGAAGAGAAGTGATTGTATCAGAGACATTTTTTGGAAGAAGAATGGACAGAACATGTGTGTGGAATGAACTATGAAAGAGAGGGGCTATGGTAGCCAGCCTCCAAGACGGCTCCTAGTGGTCCTTGCTCCTGGCACTCCTGCCTTGGTGGAGCCTCCACCCACACTGCCTACAGCAGATCCGGAGGAATAGAGTGCTGATGAGTCATAGTGTGTGACTTCCAAGGTGAGGCTGTAAATGCCACTTCTGACTTGCTCTCTTGGACTGTTCACTCTGGAGGAAACCAGTGAATTTGCCATGAAAACACCACACATGGAGCCCTGTGTAGGCCCCTATATGGAGAGGAATGAAGACCCCCACCAGCAGCCAGCCCCACCTTGCCAGCCGTGAAGGTGAGCCATCTCGCAGCATACCTTTCAGCCCCAGTCAAGCCTTCTTATGACAACATACAACTGCAACCTCTGAGAGTTCCCAAGCCAGGACAACCCATCTTCTGTCCCACAGAAACTGTAAGAAATGCTAAATATTTGTCATTGCTTTAAGCCACTAGATTTCATGGTATTTTCTTTTACAGTTGTCTGCCTTTAAACTTTGATGAATGGTGGTACCATGTATCAAGACATGAAAGACACAGGGCAACAATTGCACTCATGCCATTATCCAGAGCCATAATAAATTACGTTCTACATGCTCTTGTTAAAATTTAATTGATTACTCAACTCATTCTACTGAGTATTACACGCAATGTAGAAGATTCTGCAGGTAAAGCAATGAATACAATGTAGTCACATCCCTCAAGGAATAAGTTTGTAGATTCAAGAACCTGAAGATTTATTGTATCTTTTGTTCATAGTTTTCTATCTATCCTATTTTTTAGAATTATTCTTAAAAATATTATCTTTACCATAAACTTGGTGGTTAAAACAACAGAAATTTATTTTCTCACAGTTCTGGAGGCTAGACGTCTAAAATCCCACAGGGATGCATTTCCTCTAGGGGATCTGGGGGGAAATCTGGTCCCTGCCTTTGTTAGTCTCTGGGAGCTACCTGGTGTTGCTGGGCTTGTGGCCGCATCACTCCAATCGCCACCTCTGTCTTCACATTATCTTCTCCACCGTGTGTCTGTTTTCTCTTCTATTAACTGTTGCTCTTCCAATTAGCCCAACACAAATGACACCAGAAAAGATATGGCTTTTGAGGTCTAGTAATAGATCTCAAATAAATACAATAAATATATTGACCAAATAAATATAATCTTTGGAAGCCCCATTGTATAAAGGAAAAGTAGTTAACTTGAAGTTAGAAGATCCAGGTATGAGTCTTGGCTCCATCCCTGACCTACGGCAAATCACCTCACTCTGCTGAAGCTTGCTATCTTCATCTTCAAAGCCAAGAGGGCATAGGGTTATGAAAATTCACTTGTGATGAAACTATGTAAAGGAAAACTCTTTGTGAAATTAAACATGACCCAAATTATGCTACTGCCTCCTCCAAATCCCAGTACCTTCCCCCAACATTTAAAATTCATTCTAGGATGGCAGATTATCCCTTAAACTGACACTTCACTTTCTGAAAAAGTCCTAGAAATACTACCCTCCATCGATGTAGTAGACTGCTACCTTACAAGGAAAAGATGCTCTACTTACATAATTGGCTTTGATTTTGTTTACAGCATTGGAACAGGCAACATCTGTCTTTTATTCCTGAGTGAAACCCAGTCCACAGCTGGGGAGTGCAACCCATGGCATTCTGCTGCACCCTCACTGACTGTCCCAAAGGGGGCACTGGAGGAATCTCCACTCCCACACCACATGGCCTGTCTTTGGCTGGAGGAAGGGTACACAACCCAGCCCTGCAGAAGGTACACTAAAGCTCCCTGGATGGGCCTTACTACTGCTGAGGAACATGTCCTTCAGCACCCACTAGGGAAGGCGGGCACAGTGGGCCCTCCTTCTGTGAGCAATCACCATCGTTCCTATGGCTCAGTTACTTAGGATCTCTCTATGTCTAACCTTTTAACTTGATGCCAGTGTTTTCGGTCAAGCCTTAAACTTCACCTAGATTGTACTGTTGTTTGTTCCACCCATGAGTGGGCATAGCAGGTGCTGAGGGAATCTGGATCCCCCTCTACATGGCAGAGACCAGTGTCCTGAAAAGAGAATGTTTTATTACACAAAGCTTTCTCCCAACACTTCCATTTCTTCACACCAGGTGCACACACAGCTAATTCTGCTCATGATTTTTATTTCTGATGGCTCCTTTTCAGAATTTTGCCTAAATTAGATTTAGTATGAGTTCAGTTTTTAACTAGCTCAAATTAAAAGCCTAAAGAGCAGCAATGTACAATTTAAACCCACAGGTTAGACTCTCAGAGTAGATGCAGAATTTTCATTCCAAATCAGTTTTCCCCAGTAGGGGATTACTAATGAAGGCAGGATTGTTTTCATGTGTGACCTCCCTTAATAAGACTTCTCCTTGATGATTTCCTTTTGGTTTTAAATAAGTCATTTAAAGAAAAGGAGTCCCAAAGAGAGAGAAGAAAAAGTAAGCACGACATTCCTCAATGTCTTCCATTCACTGTGTCATGGCCCTGTAGTCTCAAAGTGAATCAGAGAGAGTGAGGAGAGCAGTAAACAGAAACTTCCTTGATGCTACACAGAGAGAGTGTTGTACAGGACCACACAGCCACTACCATATCCATCTCCAAAGTGCATGGAGAGTCGTACACACAAAGATGCCTGTTTCCCATCTTCTCAGTTAAAACAAAAAACAAAAACTACAAAGGCAATCCAAAGCCAAACTGCCATGGATGGCAGGGGCTTCAGTCTTCCAATCTCAGCTGTCAGAGAGGAGGGCCAGCCTGTAAGCAGCACTGCACACGAGTAAGCAGGTGATGGCTAAGTGGAATTTCAAGAAATAACAAACTCAAGACATGGATGTGGTTACCCAGACACCAAGGGACTTCTCCAGTTGCTCGTGGATAATTGTGCAGTTAAATGCTTTGTTACATGGAGACCAGATGGGAGCAACCGAGCTCATCCTCAGCTCTCTGTCCCCCCAGAAGTCTTTATACACACACTCAGGGGCTGGAAGCAAGAGATGGGAGTCCATTAGAACCAAACCCAGATGTGGATTTCATATTTGATCCCTAACATCTGAACAAGTTCAGAAAATTCATAGGCATCTAGAAGTTTGGCCCAAGTTCTGTTCCTGTTCTTCAATCAGCCCACCAATTCTTAAGCTCTCATTGAAAGGATCAATCTCACTTTCCTAAGGTGCAAAATGAGGGTGGTGGAATTGGAGCTTAGGTTCTTCCTGGTGATAAGGTAATTCAGTGCCTGAAAAATGCTGAAATCTTTACCTTAAGGTACAGGGTTGGCTCACTAAAATAAGAAAGGGCCCTGTTTGCTGCCATGTCATAACGTGAACAACCCAACTGGGTGCCAGGATGAGAACAATTGGATCTACCAGGGTCAAGGACAAAGAGTTGAATGCCTGGAGATAAACTGAGATGTTGGTATCCAATGGGAAAGGATATAAAAACCGACTTTGCCACCCATTTAGCTGTAATAGCTGTAAGGGGACCAAAAACCCCCAGAATCTATTTATAAAAAAATCCATATTTATTCTTACATGTTTAAACTTCAGTCACCTTTAAAGTACTCTCCATTTGATGCAATTCATCTATTGAGACTTTTTTCCACTGCTCAAAAAATGTTTTTGAACTCATCAATTTTGATGCCTTTTAGTGCCTCTGCCGTTTTTTTTGTTTCACCTTTTTTGCATCAGCAAAACATTTCCCTTTGAGGACTTTTTCCATCCACAGAAACAAAAAAAAATCTTTTTTTGTGCCACTTTGGGTGAGATCGGGTTGAATAGGGAGGGTGAGCAAAGGGGTCATGTTGTTTTTGGTCACAAACTGCTGAACACTCCATGCAGTGTGGGCAGGTGTGCTCATAAATTACTCATCATGAAATGAGAAAATGCGTTGAGTCTTCAAAACAATTCACTGAAGCTGAACACAGCCTCTCACAACAACGCCAGCTGATACACTGATACAGAATGGTTTCCTAGAACACCCACCTAGTGTGGGAAGCCAGTACTACAAGAGGGCCTGCCCTCCAGAAGATAATCCCAGGTATTTTGGCAGTGTCCCCTCATACATGACTTCGGACAAGACCCTGAATCCCTCTGTATCTCAGCTTTGTTATCTAAATGATCTAACAATCACATGATGGAGGATAAAGGCCAATGTAGCCAAGCTCCAGTGCAGGGTCTGGCACCCAGTAAGTTCTAATACATTTCACTTGCATTCTTTAATTCTTAATTTTGAATTTCTTAAATCATAGTAATTGAGTGAGTTTGTTGTTTTATTAATCTGTAATGGTGTTCTAATTATAAAAATATGTATTTGCATGTTCCTTTTTTGAACATCTAAGAAGTACACATAAGCAAGAGGAAAACAAAAATTATCAGTAAACCTAAAAATGACCACTGTTATCATTTCCATGTGCAACCTTTGTCTTTCGTTCATCTGTTTTGGTCTCTTCCTCTCTCTCTTTCATTCTCTCTCTCTCTCGCTTTCTCTCTCCCCCTCCCCTTTCCTCCCTCCCTCCTTTCCTTTTATTTACATATTTTTATGTTTTTACAAAAAAATTTTGTGTGGCCTGCATCTTTCACTTAATATAATGAGCCCATCCCTAAAGTCTGTCTTTCTGTCACTGAATATTCTCCCACATGATTTTAGTGGCTGTAGAGTCTTCTATTATTTAAATGTCCTGTCATTTATTGATCGATAAAAAGTGTTCTTTCACTTAAAGTTTGTATATGTGAAACTTAAAAAATGTTTGGTGACTGAACTCAATCTGTGGAATAAGTTAAAATGAATATAGCTTGCCCATAATTAAATTAAAAATTAGTTGTAACATGCTTTTGTGACTATACGTGTCTTCTTTCTCCTTTAACCACCAAAACTACTCACTAAGGAACTACCGAAGTCCATGGTGAGAAGTGACAGGGTCTTGCCTGCACCCTTGCCTTGACCTGGATCTCCTGTCATTGCCCCCATCTACGCCTCTGACTGGCACTGTCCTCTGGTGTGGGCTGTGCTGGCCCTCGGACTTCCCCATGCTGTTGAGCTCACTGTGGAAAGCAGTCCCTGCAGCACAGACCCCTGCCTAGAACAGCAGGACTTACACACTGCCTACATTTCTTTGTACAGGCCCACCCAACTCCAGCCCAAGTCCAATTTATTATCATAGAAACATAGCTCGTTTGGGAACATTTAGACATCTCCTCAAATTCTATGCAATCTTCAAACACTCCTGACATCTGAGACTCTGTTCTATCTTCCTCTTGAATAGATCCAGCGAAGAAGATATACCTCTTCGAGGGGGTGGGGGGTCTCCTATGCTCAAGTGCACACACACGTATGCTACTTGACAAACCTACCTAAATTCTTAAGAATACTTTATATCTGGTACCTTTATAGGTAGATAGAAATTTTTTACAACAGGTCCTGGAGTAACATCATTTTATTCAACATCAACTTGTCATAACATTGATGAGATACAGAAGGAACTTAACTGTATTTATATCAATTAGCCTATGGTAAAATTGGTTTCAGTATATGTCATTCCACTTAAAGTTACAGGACTAACTGTATAATGTGTATATATATGCAACATATATATATATATTCCCAAAATAAAAACTCAGAATCTTTGGCATCTCAACCTTTCTTTATAGCTTTGTGTTTTCCCATGAGTAGCTGTCACATCAATTAAAATACGTTTACAGGGATCTTTAAATAATCCATCAGACCACTTTCTGTCTGGCCAGAAAATAATTACTGCCCATTTGCTAAGTGCCTCTACCCCCTATAGTATGTTCCAGTGAACTAAGGACCTTTGGCTATCATAGATTTACAACTCAGCAAGATTAAACAATTTACTGTTATTTATGACAGCAAAGCTGGGTCTTCTGTATTATATTCCACGTTAGCATCTGTCACTTTACATTTGGGAGCGCCTGTCCAGAAAAAGATTATGCGTCCTAACCAAACATTCGGCTGGGCAGCAGAAACAGGCACCCTGACAAAGAGCTGGAGAAACAGTTGAAAGCATCACTGGCTGCTGCAGCTGTGCGTTTTCAGACTCCTCAGCAGATTAGCATGGAGTCTCCTAGCCTCTGCTCAGCCCGTTCCTCTCAGTAATCTCTCACTTGGCCCAGTCCATTAAGCTTGAAAATACTCCTGAAAACAGCAGCTTAAGATTTGGCCTCAGGAGGGGGAAGTGGGGCAGCTGGAGTTTCGGGGGCTGCTCTTAACATAGCCTGAGCCTCAGAAAATTTTAAGGTGGAAAAGCATGACATTGGCACAGCTAATTCATAACAGGAAATAATGCATAGACCATGTGAAAGAGAAGGCCTTTATGTTGAGTTCAAAGTCTATGCCAGAGCAGCTGCTGCCACCTCAAGTATTGTGCCAGCTGGGAGTGCGCGTGCACACGTGTGTGTGTGTGTGTGTGTGTGTGTGTGGCAAGGGGAGGGGCAGGGGTCATGACCTCCACAGTCCTCATCCGGCAGCATGGAGGAACACCAAAGGTCAAGCGGAAGCCTTTCCAAAGCAAATGGGATCACCACATCAGCAGGCGCCTTCTCATGAGTAAAGCTCCTGAGACTAAAAAGCCAGTATGCACATGTCCTTTTATTTTAATCAGAGGAAAACAGTTTGGTGATAATTGTTATATGAAAAAGTAAAATAATGTTAATAATACATTAGCACATTCAATCTTCCCAATAACCCTGGAAGATATGGGGGGCAAGTATTATTACTTTCCCCGTTTTTATAAATGAGGCAGCAAACCCAAGAAGGCTAAGTGACTTCACAATCATACAAGTTGCAGACTGTAGTGCCATGATTCAAATCTAGAGCTGCTTCTTTTTTTTCATTATTTGTTGTTGATACGTTTAATTATGAAAGCAATGCATACATGTACATAACTAGTTAACAAAGAGAAGTATATGAAGGAGAAAGGGAAAGGATTCTCCTTCCCAAACCATATACACCCAGAGGCCTCAGATACTGGGTTGACCAAAAAGTCCATTACGTTTTTTCCGTAAAATAAAAGACACATTTTTCATTTTCACTAATAACTGTATTGATTTGGATATTTTGAGTATGTCAGCTACCTCCCACTATTGGCTACTAGTGGGTAGAAGCCAGGGGTGCGGCTAAACATCTTCCAGTGCATAAGGCAGCCCCACAGCAAAAAATTATTTGGCTAAAATGTCAATAGTACCAAAAAACTTCACAAACCACTTATAACACATTTGATCAGTCACAGCACCTTCTCCACACACTGCACAAATCTTTTTTTGCATTTCAGCTGTGTTTTTACCTTTCTTGAAATAATAAAGAATGATAGGCCAGAAATACTGCATATTTTCTTCCATCTTCAATGTTAAAATGGCTGCACAAAAATTCACCAATTTTGATGTTATTTTTAAGTGCATGCTGATACAATACAATCTAACAAAATTATTTCAAATGAAGTCAAGGACAACTAAGTGCTACTAGAGCCATCATACAGAAACAAATGTAACGAACTTTTTGGTCAACCTAATATAGTCACTGTTAACTGTTTGGAGTGTGTTATTCTAACCTTATTTTTTTATGCCTAAATTATATACACAAAAGTAAGATCATGCTCCACACAATACTCTACTAATTACTTTGTTTCACGCAACACACTGTCATTCACATCTTTCTCATGTCACATATAGATCCCACTCCTGTGTTCATGAATTTTAACACATCCATGGTAAGGTTGTGTCATAAAATTATGTGCCTGTTCTCTACTATTGAACATAGAGATTGCTTCCAAGGTTTTCTTTCACAAAGTGCTAAGGTGAGTATTTTGTACATAGAATTTGCACACTTGTACTAGGAAAGTCTACAAGGTAGAGTCATAGATTAAAGGATTCCCAGATTATTGAACAAAAGCTCTATTAATTTACACATATACTGCCAAATTACCTAAGTAAAAAGTTGCATCAATTTAACTTCCACCAACAGTGCCCAAACATAACAATTTTCCACATCCACACCAACTCTGAGTATGTACTATTCTTTTTTTCAAATTGATGGGTGGTTTTTTTATATGTCTTTCATATTTGAGGTTGATCACCTTTTCATGTATTTTGTGTTGTTGACAATATTTCTTTTGAACTGTTCGAATTTTCTTATTGGAAAAGCTTTTCATGTATTCATGTATTTGCATGTAGATATCATGCATTTGTTGTAAAGCTCTCCTCCCAGTATTTTTGGGGGTCTTTTGTCAAATGGGATAAACTTTGGTGTTTATGATTTCAAATTCTTTTCTCTTCCCATCAGAAATTCCTAAATGCAAAACTAGATACCCCCAGCTACCATACCAGTCAGGACTCATTAGAGGAAAACAATACACTGGCAATAATTTAATATTATACTTGTACAAAGCACCTATTAGTAGAGACTTGGAAAGGAAAAAAAAAAAACTTCTGTGACTTCATGCCAAGAAAAAGAATTTCTTTGGGGAATTGAATGTTCCTGAAACTTTTCGTATAAATACAGACTTTAGTCCAAAATTTGATGTCACTAAAAATGTAAGAGATGAAAGATATTTAAGGACTCAGAAAATGTGGACTTTAACAAGTCTTGTGTATATTTTAAATATCCTTCTACTCATAACTAATGAGAGTTGAGTCAGATGAAAGAACCTAAAGCTTTCCCTCTGGCTATGCAAATATAAACAGTTAAGGCGTATTGGCCAAATCTTGAGTGTTTGCAATTAACTGTCAAGGCTGTAGGCGAACGAAGAACAATTCTAGGCCTAGCTTCCTACCTTCAACATAAAAATCCCTGGGAAATTTAGACCTTTTCCCCCCTGCCTATTATTCCAAAATAATCCTGTTCAAATTCTGTTACAGTATTTGTTCACATCACTGTTGTCTAAAAGAAGAGTGGCTGAGGACCAAAAGATAAGTGTTAATTAAGGTTGGCTATGCCAAAACCTACGCTGAGATTCCTCAAAACTTGGTCCTGACTTCTATTCCTCAAGTCTGTACAGAAACTAGCAAACTTCCAGGTTCACAAAGCACTCAAAGAGAACAGATGTTTCATAGAAAATTCTTAGGGCAAGTTTCACACATAATGTTGCTGATGTGTGTCTGTCTTTTCAATAAACATCATTATGCTTTATTAGAAGGTTTAATAAAGGAGCTTAGTTAAAAATGCCATCTGGGTCTCTGGACACATTAAACAAAGCTTAAAATAACCCACTCCAGCAACTGGGAGAGCCCAGCTGTTCTCAAAACCTCTCCCACTCTCTTTACCTCCCGGCAAAAAAAGTAAGTGAAGACTTGGGGTTAAAAGATTCAAGAATGAACTGGTACAAACAGACATATGGAACCGAGGACTCCCTAAAACTTGCTACTGCTCATTTAAAAGAGACCCCAATTCCATAGATCTGGGATGGGGATTTGGGAAGGGAAGCAAGATACAGTGGTGGAAACCTCTGTAAGGTTTTCTAGTGTATTGCAAGACTTCCCAATGTCTGGGCCACAGTGGCTCATCCCATCTACCTCTTCTGTAGTGAAAACCAGTGGAAAATATGGAACAATCACCACCCAGTTCTTTTTTCCTTTCCAGAGGTAAGACCTGGAGCCAACCAACCCCAGATTTCCACATCCATTCCAGGAAATAAACCTAACATATGGAAGCACAGGCTTCCCTCTCTTGCTTCCTTTTTCTTCCTTCCCTACTTCCCACTCAACACCGTATCCCACTCTGCAACTCTTCTAAGCCTATGTCTCTTATCTTTGGGTTCTTACCAAAATTTGCTCCCCAGATAGTCTAATAAATTTCAAGGCAATTATATTCTTATTCTTTGGAGTGACCACCTGTCCATGGCCCATTAGAATCAAACACAACCCTTGCAAACATCTTAACTGGAGGGCACACCCCAGCCCCTTGTGGACAGGACCCAGCTTTCCTCCTGCCATTGAACTTCAGCTTCCATCTTGAAAAGGCTTCACAAGGCCTTGAGACGCTCTGGAAATTGTGACTCAATACTGATATTGTTGTTGATTATCATATACCCAGTACTGTATGCAGCTAGTCAACAAATGCATTTCCTCTTGACTAAAACATGAAACAGAGATATAAGTTGTTTGCAAATGGGCCCACTGCATGGCTTATTCAATGTGTGCATTCAAATTATTATTATTTGAAACGTATTAGGTTGACCTTAATAAGACTCCATCATATTTCTTTTTTTTTAAGATTTTATTTGTTTATTTTTAGAGAGGGAAGAGAGAGAGAGAAAGAGAGAGAGACATCAATGTGCGGTTGCTGGGGGCCATGGCCTGCAACCTAGGCATGTGCCCTGACTGGGAATCGAACCTGCAATGCCTGGTTCGCAGCCCGCACTCAATCCACTGAGCTACGCCAGCCAGGGCTCCATCATATTTCTTAGTGTTATAAATGTTACAAAATGCTTTCCTATGCAGTGCCTCATCTGATTCCCAGGATAATTTAGTGGTGCTGTCATATCCAATATATAGATGAGGAAACAAGTGGTTTCTTGGTATTTCAAGAGGTAAAGCACTTGCCCTGCAACTTGTAAGGCAGAGCTAGGAAAACAAGGGGAGGTCAGATGCTGATTCCCAATACTGATACATGCTTAGCCCAGCTCATGCTTAGAAACAGGTTTGTCCCACACTGTCTTTGCCCACACTGCTGAGTTCTTACTGGAATCATTCACTTACAGTAGGAGGAGGGTTAAAGCCCTTTTAAATAATCTACCAGAAATGAATGAACAAACTTGAAATAAACAAGGACAGGGTACCATGGACTGTATGAAGTCCTTTCCATACATCATCTTATTCTGCCAGGGCTAGAGATGATACAATGCTTTTTCTACCATATCTCATTGTCTCCCAGGCTATAGTCTGGTTTGGGTTTACCAAATGTGTATTTGTAATATTTGCTGGTTTACCTTTATTTAACTTATAGCTGCTTTGACTCTAACAGTCTGATGCCACTACACACACACACATTTTAAATGCTAAGTTATAGAGCTGTGCTGTCAGGTATGGCAGCTACTAACCACTCACGACTATTTAAAGTTAAATTTTAATTAATTAAATGTAAAATTCAGTTCTTCAGTAGCTTTAGCTGCATTTCAAGTGTTCAATAGTCACATGTGGCTAGTGGCCAGGACAGTGCAGATTACAGGGTATTTCCATCATCACAGAAAGTTCTGTTGGACAGTGCTGATGATACACAATGTCATCTCCAGGGAGAAAAGACTTTATAAAAAGTCAGAAAGATCTTGAGGCAGACTCAGTGCTGTCATTGTCCAATAATAAAGGTAATTTGGACAAAAATGTTTATAAAAGAAGAGAAAGAGAGAATGCTCTTAGCCAGATGGATCTACCCAGACAAGGGCAGAGGCATTCTTGTAGCCATTCTGTTGTATTTAGCTCTTGAACTCTGTAAGATGCTCCAATAAATTGACATATAGAGGATCTAAGTCCCTGAAGAGGATCTGAGGCAGATGGAAATAGAAATAGAACAAAACATCAATTAGTTACAAACTAAGTTTAATCCCGATTCACTTAAATGATACAATTTATGTACTTAGTAGTTATTTTTCTTTTTGGTATGACATCATTTGCATTATCAAAAAGGAATTAAAATACTTCTTGGGATTTTTAGGTAAATTCACATGGCCACACAAAAACAGGTTAAAAGTACCTTTTCAGTAGTCATGAATCCATCCAAATTGATTATATGTGAATCCAGGAGTCCATATCAAGATTCAAAAAAGGGAAAGAAAACAAAACAAAATTCATGTGTAACCAATGGAGGTAGCTGTTTCACCAAATCCTTATTATGCAAATTGGTAATTAAAGAGAGAGAGAGAGAGAAATATATGTCCTGCTTTCCAGAGGGAAGTGTATCACAGGATAACCAAATAGCCCAGTTGTGAGGAAACTGCCCAGGTTATAAAAAAAAATACTAGCTAAAACATTTAGAAGGAATTAGAGAATTATCAAATCATCACTTGTGAAGCCCCAATGAAATACTTTACTCATGCCAGGATCATTCACAGATGCAGCAGGTAAAGGCTGACAAGGAAACAACTATTCACATGGTACAAAGTTCACCCCACAGGCTACGTGCTGGTCCCCAGGGGGAGATCACAGAAGCTACAGGCAATTGCCCCCACAAGCCCGTAGTCCCCTCAGCATCGCGCATGACAGGTCAGCCAGAGATCGTACTTCCTAATGTGATACAACATGAACATGTGCCATCATCTATAAAATATTCTTGTAAAAAAATGCTAACCCTGAATCTCATTAAACCTTTACAACTCATCTTTAGTTCACCAAAAATAAACAAATAAACAAACAAAACATGAATATAGTGAAAAGTTATATGACATCATCAAGAAATAATCAGAAAATTCCAGAAATGGGGTGGTGGCCTACTCGCTCTGATAAGTAAATTCCATTAACAAAATAAAAATAAAAAGGGAGGCATTGTTTAGGTTAAGAGAGACTTAAGAAAAATAACCAAATGCAATGTGTGTTCCTTGATTAGAAGAAACATTTCAGAATAACTGAGGAAATCTGAATATGAGCTGGGTAATAAATGATACAAAGAAATCACTTTGTATTTTGTTTGGGGTGATAATGACAGTGTAATTGTCAAAGAAAATGTTTTATTTTTTAGAGATCCATACTAAAGAATTTAGAGGTAAAATATCACTTTATTTAATATACTTTAAAGTAGCCCTCAAAGAGATGAAATAAGTATGGAAAAATGTTAACAACTTAGGGTATGGGCATATGAATGTCATTTATTTATTCTCTCCACCTTTCTGAAAGTTTGAAAATTTCATAATTTTGTAATAAATTTTTTAAATTCCAAATTGTACAGGTGTATGTCTGAGAACCTACTTCAAACTTTATGGGATATGCAAACATTAATAATGGAGTTTACCATTTTATAAATTTCAAACTTCTGTTCTCCTCCAGCAGTTACATAGTCAAAGAACTACTATAATTTTCTTGTATAAAATTGCTTTATGAAATTAACTTTTTAAATCACAACAAAGAAATTTCAGATAAAGTGCAGTCCACCCAGTCAGATTCGAGTCAGAGAAAGAAAAGAGAAGAAAAAAGAAAAGAAAGAAAAGAAAAGAGAAAAGAAGAGAAGAAAAAAGAAGAGAAAAGAGGAAAAGAAAAAAAAGAAATTCTAGTTTTCTACTATTTTCTAATCTGTTTATTGAATATTCAATAAAAATCAAAAAAGGCCAAAGCATTTGGAATCAAAGTTCATCATTTCTGAACATAACTCAACAGTCCAAATCAGGAGACAAGGGCATTCCCATCAGTTTGCAATTACTCAAGACCAATTCTGCTTATAGTTATCCAGACCACTTTCCCCAGAAGCCAGTTTTTTAATTATTCACTTTGCTTTAGCAAAAGCACCCAAGAACTGAACAAAAATGAAGAAAAGATTGGTTAAAACTGGCTTATGAAAAATGTTCACCATTGTTTTCACCCATGCCTACCCATCTTAGAAGTAGTACTTTCAGATTAAGAGATGGTACTTCTCTGTGTATTTTAATTTGTCATTCTGCTCTTCTTAACCACTGCTAGGTTAAAGTTGACTATTTTAAGCATATATTAATATATGCTAACTATCTCCTAAAATAAACTCCACTCAAAGTTAATAAAATGTGTTTATCAGAGAAGACCCATCGAAGTAAGAGGCTGAAGAGCCCTCAGGGTCGAGTGTGCCAAGGAACAATAAAGCATAATATTGATTTGCCTGTGCAAATCAACAACTGTATCCTGAGCAGCTTCAAAAACACCCTGAGCCACAGTAAATGTTGGACAGACTATGTTTCCCTCACTCCCTGGAAAAACTGGCTGGGAAGGAGTATGAAAGCTGCTCTGGCTCTCCCCAGCGCACTGCTCTCCATCATTCCACCGCATGGCTCTGTCGGACAAGAGTACGAGACCAACTTGTCAACTTGTCTCCAAACCCCTGATTCAAGCCAGTTTTCACCAATCCCAACTGAGAGTCACAGAGAAATACAAGTCTTGGATCTCCAGCATCATCATCTGCAGGGGTTGGAAATCACAATCCCACCACCCAACTCATCCCCTCGGCCCTGTTCTCCCCAGCTGATTTCAGATATTCTTTTTTTCAAATACCTTTCCCCATCCCTGAAACCTTGAGAAGAGGGAATCATAGGAAACAAACATGAAACATGGACAACCCCAAAGCTTTAAAACACACACACACACACGCGCGCACGCACGCACACACACACACACACACACACACTGAGAAAAAAATGTAAAGTGTTGGGAACAAAAAGGATGGAATCAAAATGCCAGAAAATTGTTTAGTTTCACTTTTTAAAATGTTCACACTCGTTCATATATTTGCAGAGATTTCACTGAAAGAAAAGTTCTGCGTGAAGGGGTCTGACTGCATCAACAAGGCTCAAGTTACTCTTCAAGACAATGTTTCCCACATAGGATTCAGAGGTCCCTGAAGCTAAGTATCCCTCTTGTCAAAGTCCTCGAGAAGCGGCTGGATTGGGGAAGGAGGAAATAGGGGGTACGGGAATACACCAAAAGGAAGGAGGGAGAAGGGGCAACAGCAGCAACAGCGAAAACCAAGGTCTGAGACTTCAGATTGCAAAAGAAGGCTGCAGAGGTCGTGGGAGAATGGAGAGGAAATGAGGATGAACCGCAAAGAGAGAAGCAGCATGAAATGTAGTGAAATGCCAAAGGGTGTCTTGGAGAGAAGCTGGGAATTGCTTTTAAAGAGGGCATTGCAAATCTCATTTCCGACTATTTACAG
The DNA here is from genome assembly GCF_019186645.2 of Phyllostomus hastatus. NCBI lineage: Eukaryota > Metazoa > Chordata > Mammalia > Chiroptera > Phyllostomidae > Phyllostomus > Phyllostomus hastatus. The sequence goes on along the minus strand of NW_025333857.1, from coordinate 29,106,219 downwards.
ATTTGTCTCGGGGGAACTGAGAGCCCAGGCTGCATAGCATCAAATTGATCCCTACCCCATTCCTACCCGAATAATATAATCATGAAATAATTCCACTGGGTTCATGAACCAACGATATTAAAAACCTTCACCCATTACACTCGCCAAGTATGTCAGGGATCAACACTGGTGTGTGTTCTGAGTTGATACTACTGTTAAATTTGGCAGACCCAAACTTCAGGGTGGAAGAAGATGACTGCAAATAGGAAATGTCCGGGGAGCACCGAGGAGGGTGCGGAGAGCAGTAGTGGCCAGACGCTGGAAGACCTGGGAGAGCCGCTGCACGGCCAGAGTCCGGGCCCAGGTCCACGGTGGCCGGCGGGCGGGAGAGGGCAAGGGCGGAAAGAGGGGACGGCGGTGCAGCGGCTAGCGAGGGTGCCCAGGTAACTCACCCCGTTGGCCGCAGCCATCTGCACCACGATCTCCGTGGCTGTCCTGCTGAAGTACCTGCCGTCGCTGCCCACCACCATGGTGCATCCCTGGCGGTCGCGCAGGTCGATGGACGACAGCACGCTCTGGATGAAGTTGGGCAGGTAGTTGCGCTGGCCCTCGAAAAGACCGGTGGGCCGCCGCAGCCCGCCACCGCCGGTTGGCCGCTGGTCCTCGTAGGGTGCCGTGGGCACGGTCAGCACCGGGATGGGGCTCCCCTCCATGGCTCCTCCTGGCCGGTCCTGCCGCGGCTCCCGGGAGCCGGAGGGAATCTGCAGCCCGTCGGGGGGGGGCCCCCCCACCAGCCTGGCGGCGCGCCGAACTCCGCCTCGGGCCCCGGCCCCCTCCCCAGCCGGCCCGCGCCCTGCGCCCTCCCGCGGCACAGACCGGTGGATCCTCCCTCTCCGAGCGAGCGGCCCTCGCTGCCCCAGCAAAGTTTGGCCTGTACCTTCCAATAAAGTTTTCTCCCGCCCACTTCTCTCCAGTTGGATCACCCCAGGGGCCCGCAGTTTCTTTCCCCAGCTGGACTCACTTTCGGGGTGTCGTCCCTAAAGCACGTTCCCAGTGCCAGCTACCCCAACCCCTGGAGGCTCCTCCTGTGCCTGGCCCCTTCCTTGCCAACAATCGGCTGTCTCCACGGCCCACCGTCCGCTCGAAAATAATCTGGGGGTGGTGAGACCTGCAGCAGTATTTGGGATCCTCTCCCCTTTCACCGGCAACCCTGTCTCCCAGTCTCCCTGGGAGTGAGCAGTTGACACGCATGAGTTTCTCTCTTGAACAAGGACAAGGGAGGGAGTTGGGAGGGGCCCAAACCTTTTGCCATCAGCAACAGCCCCAGCCAAAAATAACCCTGGAAAGGCGAGCTGAGAATTGTTATCTTCTGCCAGCACTGAAATTGGAGGCTGGGTGCTGCGTGTGTGTCTGTGTGTGTGTACACACCCTCCGCCACTGCCATTTGTTGCAGGGAATCACAGACTGTCAGGCCCTTCAGACCAGCAGGGCCCACCCGGCCATCCACACGTGCCCCGGGGCTCTCTCAAGGCAGCCCACGTTTCCGTGTGGAAACGGTTCTTCTTGCGCTGGTTGTAACAGCAGCAACACAGACCCACACTTCCTTCTTATTCTTGCCCTTCCCACCCTCCCCACCCTCCCCAGCCCAGCTCATGCTTAGAAATAGGCTTGTCCCTCACTGTCTTTGCCCACACTGCTGAGTTCTTACTGGATCATTCACTTACAGTAGGAGGAGGGTTAAAGCCCTTTTTAATAACCTACCAGAAATGAACACACTTCAGATAAACAAGGACAAGGTACCAGGAACTGTATGAAGTCCTTTCCATACATCATCTTATTCTGCCAGGGCAAGAGATGATCTGCCTTGTCTCCTTAAAGTTCACCTGAAACCCAAAACCAAGAAAAACCCCATAGAAAACAGGAGTACAGAGAGAATGGTCTGAAAAGATAAAAACCCAAGAGCCCATTCCCCCAACTTTGTGGTTGAGGGAGTCTTGGCTTAGCACCAACTAGACAGAACCTCAACACTTTTAAGGATCTGTGCATTACCTCTATGGTGTCAGGATTTTAAAATCACTTTCTAATAACATTTCATTTTGCAAGAAAAGACAGTATCATTTCCAGAAGAAGAGAAGGTGGTAAGTCCTTCTCCCCACTAAGGACACAGCCCTCAAGCCTAGAGATGCCCCAAAGACCTCCAAGACTTCATCTCTCCATTTTCAGCACCTGCCGCTGTCATGATGCCACCATCACTCTGTCCTACCAAAGCCAGCTCCTTGCACAGGGCTGAAGACAAGTGAGGCACATCTTGGACAGGACTTGACAGTTTTACCAGCCAAGAGGAAAGCCTCCTCCCTTGGTTCTAATCCCCAAATTCCCAAAGACTCTGACTGGCCCAGCTGAAGGCAATGTGCCCAACTGTCACCAGACCCCGCGGTGAAAGGGAAAAGAATTGCCCCAAAGCTAGGAGGTGCTGTTCTCCAGAGGGAGGAGGAACAGGGGGCCAAATCACAATTGTTCACCGGGTACTTCCCACTTTCCCTGATCAGATCTTTTGAATAATTTTTTTCTCTGAATTTGCATAGCATTTGGTATTACCCATAAAGAATGTTTCATGTGGTGCTGCACCTTTCTATGCATATCTTCTCTCCTCCAGCTGTAGGTGGCCTTGGAATAATCCCTGAACCTCTCCTTACCTCAGTGTCCTCACTGTGAAAGAAGCATTATTATAATCCCTACCGCATAAATTGTTGGGAAGACTAAAGTACTTGGTACTGTGCCTGACAAATGTTAATGTTTACATCATTGTCATCAATGATAATAATGCACTTATCATTATTAATATACAGCAAAAATTACAGTTTATACATTTGTAGATCACCACTGTACATAAAGGGTCTTTGGGCATAGGTGATAATCTATAGGGGTTGGTTGAATTAAGCTGTGCTTTTTGACAAGGGGGAACGCAACATATATAAAGTAATTTTCCCTTGAAACATACAAAGAAAGGTTTATAAACTAAAGAAATCTCTTCCAAGATGCCTCCAAATTTGACCAAGTTTATTAGAATAAATTTGTCACAGTGTTGGAGAAGGAAACCCAAGAGGGCCCCACAGATAAGAAATGCCTTGTCCCTAGTCGCTCGCTGGTAAAACGAGAAGGTCAGATTTGATCAGTGCTTCTCAAAGGGTTTTCCTCAGAACACGAGTGCCTCCCAAGTGCTGCACAAAGCAAGAGTTTCATGGCTAAGTAACTTTTTAAAACCCTGCACACTCTACCCAGTTCTTGGAGCTTCATGATGCACATCTTCATATTAAAAGCTCTGGGAGGTCCTGGAGAAAAGACATCAATTTAACTTTTTTAAAAATTGGCGCTTCCCAACTTAAACTCACACGACCAGCTTGCTTAAGAGACTCAAATTACCTTTGTGACTACAGTGGTAACATCCCCTTTTCCCCTTCATATGTGCTCAGTGGGCTAGGTCAGGTATAAATAAATTTCCCTGCATCTAAAAACTGGTCACCCCTTTGTGCTGAGCTCAGAGCTTCCTTGCAGCCTGAGTCCCAATGAAGGGCAGCTTCGTTTGCCTAGAGATGCCTTTCAGCCCTCTCAGAGCCTCTAGAGAAAGGCATCTCACTAAGAATTCTTGGCATGAAACAGGAGCAACTGATATATCCTCCCTTCCTCTTGGGACTTCCTTGCTCTCCAAAAAAAAAAAAAAAAAAAGGTGTCAGCCAGTGCCTTCATGCAGAGAATACACTAGCTAGCTCAGCCAGATCAGCATTTCCCAAAAAGAGAATTTGGGGTAAAACAAGTATTGAAACACTTCATACTTTATCCCTCCTCTTGTAGATGCACAAAGCACATTAGCATATTAAAGACTGAATGTTCTGGAAGCAAGAAACTTACTTAACTGTAACCCAGAATTTACAAATTTTATTTGACCATGGGGACCTTTTTCAAAACACCTATTAACAGATCAAGGACAATAATATTCTGTGAAACACCTTAGGTCTTTGGGGTCCCTTCCAGCTAAATCATTTTATGATTCCCTTCTTTGAGTTATGAAGCATTAAAAAATTAATTTCTGTCAGGTTTCCACTGAGTGTTACTAGAATTTGCAAAAGGGAGCAGGTAAAATCATCTAATTAAAAATTATGCCCTTGAGTGATTTTGAAACTTAAAACGATTTACATATATATATTTGTACATCATTTTATTCTACATGTTCTGTTCTCCCATTGTCCCCTCCCCCCATCCCCTGGCTGGCAGGGGAGGCTGGCACACATATTTGGCTCGTGGCAGGTATGCATTGCTATTGAGCTGGAGTCTACTTCAGTGTACACAGGGCGTGCTAAAAACATGCTGTTGACTCACTGACTCTCATAGCAGAAGAAAAGCCAAAAGTATAGGACAAGAGCCAGAGAAGCAGGTGGAAAATGTCATGAGGCAGTCAGTCCTCTAAGGAAACACTGGTTCACTTTTTAATCTGTCCAAACACCTTTGGGTGGTGGAGAAAATCAATTCAATTTCTCCCAAAATACATCTTCTACTAAGCCCCAGTTCCCCAGCAAATGAAATGGCATGTAGCAATTCCAACTGCTGCTTCTCTGCATCCTTCATTGTAAGGTCACTAAGTGCTCAAGTGATGGAAAGGTCTTGTCACATGTGTGTCTTGTCAATATTAGCACAATTGCCCCAGTATTCCTACATCTTGCACCTCAAGTATTTGTTTCCCACCTTTGTTAATGACTACATAAGTGGCCTTGGACAAGTTGCTTACCCTCCCTAAAGCTACGTTTCTGCACCTGAAAAATGGACATAATGCTACCTACCTCTTAGGGTTCACGATCATATTCAAAGAGCTAATATGTGGAAATTGCTCAGCACATTGCCTGGAACATAATAAGGGCTTAATAAGAGCTTGCTGCAATTATTTATCACTGTTATTATTATAGTAGTAGTAAAATTATTTCTATTATACTTACTAAAATTATGGTTACCATCTAATAATTATTACTGTAATAGCAATGGTTCTTAATCTTTGTATCAGGTAGTTGTCTTTGGGAACAGGAAGGGACTGTGTCTGAATAACCTTTTCAGAACAATATCTAGCATGACATCACAGGCAAAGTAGGGAACTAGTGTTAAGGACAAAAAATGTTCCTTTTACTGACCCTTAAATCCTTTGTAAGTAACAGTGCAAGAGTCATCGGCCTAACACATGGAAATTCCAGGGTCTCTGGAGTTTGTTTCTGGAGGTGCTGCAGGCCGCCCAGGGACAGTGAAGGGCTGTGCATCAGTCTCCCGAGCTGCACGAGACGCCGCTGGGCAAGGCCGGTGCAGGTGTGGCTTCCTGGCTCCCGCGTGTGCTGGCCCCAACTCTGAAAAGCACTCAGTGTTAAATGATGAACTCGTAAATATTGTGTTTTTAGAAAGCAAATGGTTTCATTTTGATTCAGTGTTACCTAAAAATAATGAGAGTCTGATCTGCCAAGAACGAACACTCCATTTCCAGGTGTCCCCCAAAGTGTCTGGAACCATCAGTGATTCCCAGTGACAGGTTACTAAAAACTTCAGAAAGTCTTATCTAAGTTCTTCACATTTTAAAAGACAAAAATTTTCTAAAGAAATCTCTATACTTTTTTAATAATTGGATTTTGTTAAAGGAACACCGTGTAGATAGTCATTAAAAAGGAGATCTATTTTCCATGTTTCACTTAAATTATATTTCATTAGTCATTTTCAATCATAGCCTCCATGGAATTTTTCTTTGGTGGTTTTACATTTGGGTTTTAGGAGCAAATCCCCAATTGACGGCTAATACTTGAATAAATATTTTAGCATTCCTGTGTAAAATCACTTCTTAAAAGCAATTTTACATCCATCTGTGTCATGGAGCTAAGTCACAAGTATGCTGTACAAGCCAGTAGTCCTGCCTTATGAATAGATTTGTTTTCAGCTGTGAAGTCTGGGGGAAATTGCATGCCTGAGAAGGAAATGTCAGTGCAAAACAGGGCCAGGCAGTTTCGGAGTTGTGAGCACACACCACCCTCAGTCCTCAGCCCAGCCTGGCTCTGGTGGCACTCACCCACTTACCAGGACGCACTCACCACTGCCCCCTACAATTCCATGCCCGGCCTAACCAGTTTTCTCCATGTGTTTCTCCCAGTCTTTCATTCACTCCCTCAGAGCACATCTACAGAGGGCATGCCAATTTGAAAATTAACTCAAGCAAATGCAGAAACAAGGTGCACAACTGCATGTTAACCTTGGGTTTTCTTGACACACTATTTTATCTGAAAAGTGGCACCCATGGCTGGGTTTCCTGGTCTAAGGTACCACTCCCAACCTCAAAGGGAAGCCCAACAGCACTTTCACTGTTTTGGCATTTTTCTTCCTCCTATTTCTAAGGTTTCCTCGGAAGCCAGAAAGCGATCATTTTTCATTTCTCATGGAATTGATTTTTCCAACTTTCAGTAGGAGCTGAAATCAACCAGGAGGTTTTGACCCAATGGCAGGTCCCTTTGTGTATCTGAGGTCCCCCAATGAGTCTTTCTCACTCAGGGGCGTCATTAGTAACAGAAACTAAACAATGATGTTTTGTTGTTAACCCCACCAGGTATTAAACGGAGAATGTTGTTCTGTTCCACTGTGTCCAAACTTCTGACAGATAGTAGTCACTGGGACTAGAGAATAAGGAAATGGAATATCTGACAATTCCTCCAGAATTTATGTTATTCTGTATTTTCATAATACTTTACTTACAGGTTTTTGAAAAATAATAGAAAAGCATAAGAGTAACCACAGAATCATTTTTCTGTAAGAGGATTATATGAAAAAAATTTCATGGTTTTCTGTTAAAAAAGATATAATAACAAGTGGCCAGTTTATTATTATAAATATTGTGACAAGATTATAGAATCAAATAATGTATAAAAATGGTCTCTACCTGATAAAGACAGAGGATAACAGAAAATATTTTTAAAAAGAAATGAACATTAACAAAATGCTAAATAAAGATAATTTTAAAATTGGAAGATAACCCTGGCTGGCATAGCTCAGTGGATTGAGCACGGGCTGCAAACCAAAGTGTCGCAGGTTCAATTCCCAGTCAGGCCACATACCTGGGTTGCAGGCCACAGCTCCCAGCAACCGCACATTGATATTTCTCCCTCTCTCTTTCTCCCTCCCTTCCCTCTCTAAAAATAAATAAATAAAATCTTTAAAAAAAATTGGAAGATAATACCACAAATATTTAAGGATTATTCTTTTTTTTTTTAAAGATTTTATTTATTTATTTTTAGGGAGGGAAAGGGGGGGAGAGAGAGAGAGAGAGAGAGAGAGACATCAATGTGCGGTTGCTGGCGGTTATGGCCTGCAACCCAGGAATGTACCCTGGCTGGGAATTGAACCTGGGACACTTTGGTTCCCAGCCCGCGCTCAATCCACTGAGCTACACCAGCCAGGGCTAGGATTATTCTTTAAATGAAATTTCAACCCCATAAAACATCAATTGTTCTCTCCAATAAAATTCAGATAATGTAATATTTGGGGTTCCTAACAAGTTTAAGAGCACCGCAGAGAAATTCATGTCAAAATACCCAATTTAATGACATATTTTGCTTCCAGAAACTGGTATTTCTTAGAACACCAGTCATAGGATTTATAAAAAGTATACTATGCCTATAATCTTATTAACATTTACTCACAAAAATGACTCATTGTCAGCAGAGGACAGGGCCATGACAGCACACCTACAGCAACAGATACAAGGCGGACTAATTCTTCTACTGCTCCTGTCCTGGGCCCCAGGAAACTCAACCTTGACCTTCAATTCCACGCATCGGCATTGCCTGCTCTTGCTTTCAACCTGAAGTCAGTGGATTTCTTTACACCAGTAAGGTTTCTACACAGACTGTTTAAGTTTTAACACTCATAGGAGAATTATAATACTTCACCCAAGTTTAAAGATTTCTTAACTGATTTTTCTCAGAATCCAAAATTTGGGAGTCCATGTAAAATTTGCAAGAAAAGCCAAGAAGGAATTCCCAAATGGAAACACTTTCCTTTGTTCCTTTTCAGAAGAAACCATAGACATAGAACTTGCCTTCTCATCTCCAAATTTCCTCTGCTCACTTACGATCGTCACTTCTTTAGATGCCCAGCCCATAATTTCGCCTGCTCTGGGAAGAGTCCCAGTCATGCGGGAGGAGCTCTCAGCAGTCTTGTCCTTGTTACACAGTCTTCCATTCCTGACGCTGTACTAAGGGTTCACCCAGTGAAGAGTGTCTGGCCCAAAGTGGATTCTCTCACTGTCTCTAGAATTCAACTGCTGGACCCCAGACACACACAGACTAGGGCCACTGTGGTTTGGCCATACTGATGGCGGGTGCCTGGGGGGTTAAATCTATAGCTACCTGTTGCTCGTATCCCAGGAGCTGCTCTGGAACACCTCTTTCCCAGTCACGGGCACTTAAGATGCCCCAATATTCTTCCCTAAACCCATCATGGTTTAAGCTAGCCAGAATTAGTTTCTGTTGCTTTCAATCAAAAGAACCTTTGCTAATATATCATTATTCTCTGGCCCTAGTTCCTTTATTTGCCCAGGAAAAGAAGAAAAATGCCGTACTGGTTTAAAAAAGTGAGAACATATGACCCATCTATGTAACATTTAGAAACACATAAAGGAATCCTCTGTGCAGTTTATGATACACACATATGTGCTATGCATAGAAACTGTGAATGGTGTGCACTTCCATATTATATCAGGTTGCCTGGGGTCGGGGGTGGGGTGGGACCTGGGCCAGGAAGAGGTACGAGGGACTAATGCTTGATTCCAAGTGACCACACACCCAGTTTGCCCAGGGCTGTTCACTTTACATCCACTATCACAACATAATTATCAGTAGCAGCCCCTTCTCTCTCAAACGTATCCCCATTTGGATAATAAGTGCTACAGCCACTCTTTAAGAACATTCTAAATAATTATAAAAAGAGACTTCTCTATATTTTCTTATACGTTTGAAATCTTTTATAATAAAAATATTTTTAAAGTTATCACATGTACAGAATATAGCTGCCGAAGGCCCTTCCTGTGATCCCCAGCCACGAGCCCTCTGGAGCACCTTCTGCACACGACGGCTGGGGGGGTCAAATGAGGTCATTTCTGTGAAGCGCTCCCTCATCAGTGACCTGCACTGAATAAAAGAGCCACCACCAAGGGGACATTTCTTTATATCAACAAATTCCTGGTAAGTAGTTTAGATGTATTTAAAGTTTAATTTTTTATCTAGGTTATATATGGTTCAAAATTCAAAAAATATAAAATGAAAAGTATTCCACCCCTGCCCTTGTTTACCTCCCTGAAGGAAACTAAATATTTCCAGAATTTTTAATATCCTTAAAGGATACCCTATGCTTGTCAGAACAAGGAGATTGTGTGTGTTACCCCATTTGAAGCTCACAAAGACTCTTTGAAAGCTAATCATTTCTTCCACTTTCCATGATGAAATTGAGGCCTGGACAGAGTAAGTGACTTGCCCAAGGTCACATAGCTTACTACCTACTTACTAGTAGCAAGTTTTGGATTCAAATCCCTTAACTATGATATACATTATACAAATTAAAGAGGAAGGCAAATTAACTTACTAAGTTGAAGGTGTATTTTAAGCAACAGAGAAGCAGGCACCCACATGCCAAGCTCGTTTGGCAAGCTCGCTTGCCCCAAAATGTCTCCCCTTTTCATAAGAAATTCCACCATTTCAGATTTTTACTAAAGAGCTTAGGGTGGTCTGCTCTTGTCCTAGCACTCCCTGATTAGAATGGAAAGAGAAACCATGCAAGGCTAAACACCCGCTAGCACTGTGAAGCTTGTGGGCTCCCCTTCCAAAAGCAGGGCACTGAAGGAGAGGGTCAGATGGGGGTGAGCAGGGGGCATCCCCAAGGAACAGGAGTAAGAAACTGAAAGGCAATACAGGATGTGAAAAAGAAAACCTACCTCATGGTTTTCCCTTGAACCCTGCCCTAACTACATTCCATTAGGTTCAGCCACTGATTTGTCATCATATGTAGGATGGACTTTTTTCAACCATTCTAAGTAGGTTTTAAAGTAATGATGACTATTGACTTGGTCTCTTCATGCAGCATTCCAGTCTGGGTCTTATTTCAACCAAGGACACACATTGCCAGGCAGAGTGTGGGAGGCTAATTCTCCCCCATGAGAATCTGGAGGTTCTGAATTAACCAAGATCACCCGCCTAAACACCTGCCAACGTGCATCCTCGTCCAGAGCAGCACGCCCCTCCCCCGTGCCTCAGGTTCTTCATGGGGCAAAGCCAGCTCTCTCACAGGGAAGTCCCAGGTATCCAGAGACAAAACAAAACAAAACAAAAAAACAACATATGTGAACTCAGGAACAATTAGCCAGATTTTGTTTCTATCTGAAAAGGATGTTCAGAGCTTTGTTCAGATAACAATGGAGCCAATCCACAGAACCCACAGGAAGCTTATTCCCAACAAACACACATTACAAGGTGGAGGGAAAGGTGAAGTCAGGCCCGGCCTTGGAAAGCACTGGCGATTGGGTTCCTGAGCCAAATACTTGCTGATAATTTGGTTATCACTTGTACAACCAGAAAAATCAGTCATCAGTTGGGAAAATGTGTTGCTTTATGAGTCTTAGGACTCAGCTTATCTGTAATTGCAAGGGAAGGCAACTTTTCATCCAAAGTGAGCGCCTTTGCTTGCCTTGGCTGATTATTCTAAAATCAATGGCCTCTAAATAAACTGTTGAAGTCCATGACATAACCACCTATTTCTCCAGTTTTCCCATTCCTCCCATAGGGTTTCAATTGCACAAAATCTGCCATTAACAACGCCTTCTGCTGAAATCTGGCTTTCTAAGGAAGAGTATCCAGAAACAGAAGAAACGGATAGGGGAGGCTCTTCCTACTAGAACTGCTGCTTCAGTTTAGCTTGAAAAAAAATCTCACACCCAGGTCCTAATGAAAAACATCTGAACCACCAGGTCTTCCCACAAGCAAGCGATGCTGGTGCTTCATGCTCGCTCCATTCTACACGCAGCCTACAGATCGCTAGAGGAGCAATGGAACCCACCAGGACAGCAATAATCCACCAGACCCTGATTTAGCAAGGCATTTGCACATCACATCTCCAACCAGCTGGAAATACTCCACTTCTTTTGTCCAAAGATCTAACTTATCTCACTAGATTTCCTGATGTAAAAGTTTAATTCATTTCACCGAAAGTGCGACAGAAGGAAACCAAGTATACCACCCTCTCCTGCCAGATTTCTCCAGACCCAAGTGCTTGCAATCTGTAAAAACCGGTCCAGGTGTGCTAGGCAGGGGGTAACAGTCAGTGTCATCCTTTCATTAGTGCACTGCAACTTGGCTGATGGCAGGGGAGGAAAAACAAGTGTGTCAATGACATTAGCCACTAAGCTCTCTCCTCCAGTAAAATAATAACAAGCCTAGTGTCTCTTATTCTTATGAAATGAAAACTGCAAAATACAAAGAAATCACAGATTAAAAATGTGACATATGTTCTCTAAGCAGCAAGCTCCTTAAAGATGAAATGTTTACATTGCATAACCCTCCTAGTGCCAGGATCGTACGGGTCAGCTGTCCCTCAGTGTTCAGAATGAGGGAGAAAGAAGGTGAACAGGCCTGCTAGGGCACAGTGCCTTAGGGGAGGAGCCTGGGAGAGAAAACAAAGTGAACCCATTTGTTGATTATAGAAATAACACACATATATATGCAGCTATACACACAAACATGCACACATACAAAAATGTAGTCAGTATAACTTTCCCACATGTAATTAGGCCATACAATGTAAATGGCCTCTCCTGGTTAATCATCAAGGCAAATCTTTCCTTTTCCTGCACCTTCCTGGCTCCCTTTCATTACTTCTTTTATGTATAAATGATCAGCTCACCTTCTGTCATTTGTGGTGCCCCCACTCCCCTACACTCTTTACACCACTGGCTCCCACAGCTGCTGCGCATCCCCCAGCCCTCAGCCTCCCTCTCAGATTCGAACATCAACAAGCCCAGTAGTCACCACCACATCACCCACGCTGCTTTAGTCAATTTTTTCCCGCATCTAAGAGCAATCTGAGGATTGCAAACTAGGAGACAGAGCCGCCTCTGCATATCTCAGTAGGAAGAGAGTATCATAGGAAGAAAGTTCATTCTACTAGTCCAAAGGAACCGTCCTTTCAATATCAAATCATCCTCTGAATGCCCTTACAGAACCAGTTGGAAGTGCACGCGAGGAAAATGGTCCAACAGCACCACTTACAGTCGGAGCTGTTAACTGCAACAGAGCTGGTTTGTGTCAGCAAAGAAAAGCAAGCGAGGCACCTGGCTCATCGGAAAGACTGGCTTCCCCCAGGCTCGGCAGAAAGATTATGCCGGTGACAGGAAACCAGTGCAATCATTTTGTCATCACTTGAAGGGAACACACAGATTCCAGCAAATCCTGGGCAGGAAATGTTAATATCAGGCTCTGCTAAACAATAAGGACCGACTCCCACTTGGGATAATTGATTTTCATCAGAGGCTCCTGGTGCCTGGAAAGACAGACCAGGAAATCCTGCATTACATCTGGTGTATATAAACAAAGCATTTCTTCCTTTGTAATCAAGGCTCTCCCCAAAACTCAAATAAATCCAGACTTTAGCAACTGCCTCTTCCAACTTCTCACTAACTTGCTTTCAGGGTCTCCAAAACGAAAAGAAATACAGCACAAAAAATGCTGTCTCCTTAGGGACTATATACAAATTTACTCAGTCTGTTTCTTTTTCCATGTGGAGTAACAAAGCCATCAGTCCTCCATCCTTCCTTTGGCTCCTTCTTGGTTAGAGTAACATAAATCTTAGACCTCTGTCTCTAGGGGGCAGGTTACAGGAGCAGAAGTTTGGCTGGGAAGACTTGTCTCAAAAGGTCCTCTCCACGCCTCTGTGTTCAAGCAAGCCAGGGTGGACGGGTACAGGCAATTGGGGCTGTATTGCAATTCCATAAACCTCCTAATTAAGAGTGGAAATTTTTTTGTCTGTTCTTATATGAGGGGGGACCCTACAAAATGGAATTTATTTATTTAAAAATTGTGTATTTATTCTTACATATTTAAACTTAAATCACCTTCAAAGTACTCTCCATTTGATGCAGTACACCTATAGACATTTTTTCCACTGCTCAAAACAGTTTTTGAACTCATCGATTTTGATGCCTTTTAGAGCTTCTGCTGTTTTTTGTTTCACCTCTTCCACATCAGCAAATTACTTCTCTTTGAGGACTTTTTCTATCTGGGAAAACAAAAAAGTCACTCAGGGCAAGGTCAGGTGAATAGGGAGGGTGGGGCACAGGGGTCATGCCATTTTTGGTCAAAAACTGTGGAACACCCAGCATGGTGTGGGCAGGTGGGTTTGTAAATCACCCATCATGAAACGGGCAAACACGTTAAAAAAGTCTTAAAAAAACACTGAAACTAAACGCAGCCCCTCACAACAATGCCAGTTAGCACACTAATACAGATGGGTTCCTAGAACACTTACTTAGTGGGGGAAGCCTGCACTATAAGGGGCCTGCCCTTCAGAAGATAATTTCGGTATTTTGGAGGGCCCTCCCTGGGTGAAAGAGAGTTATCTTTTTTATTGGCTACCATGTTTAAATTCATCAAACATTGACTCTACCTTTACTCTGCCTGGGTTGACCTAATTCAGGACACATTTTCAATAGCTTTAATCTCCTCAAATCAAAGAGAAAAATCAGTAGTATTATTAAGTTCAAATAAAGTCTTGTTTTGTTTCCTCTGTAAACCCTGATTCAGCAAAGATATTACTAGAAAATGCAGTTATTTTTTTAAAAAAATATTTTATTGTTGTTCAATTACAGTTGTCAAAAATGCAGATCTTACAAGCAGTATCTAACTACACTTTTAATAAGCCCTCCAGTCTTCTCCATGTATTCTCTGTTAGACACCCCTTCTCAACTTTAAAATTGTAGGTGCCAAAATATTATGCCTAAAGAGAGCCTAGCGACGGCTCAATCCTATGATTTGATGGGTGAGGGCATTTAAACCTAGAGGAGGACAAGTCATTTATTCCCAATGTCTTAAATAAAATAAAAGAGAAAATGACCAGTTGACAATTTCCACTCATGTTCAAAGACAAAGGTCCAGGATCACAAAGTATTGAATTGTGCTACACTGCTGCCTCCTTATTTAGTAATCTCAGAAAATTCTTATTTTGAATCAGAGTCAGTGACCTCTTTTTCAAGCTCGATGAACTCTGCCCTCATGGGCTATCACAAGACCTCCCGGTAGCATACTACACAAGGACCATTTAGCTAGTTCCAGAAACTAGCTCAGGCTGGGGTCAGGGGTGTGGGACAGTAGCTCTTTGCCCCATGTCCGGTAAACACAGTCTATCCATTAGAAGTTGTCAGAACGGGGACTTTGCCTCGCCCTGATTTTGATTTGTGCGTGAGTGAATTATTGGGTTAAGGCAGTTTTCCCAGCTGTTGGTGAGCAAGACTTTCTTTTTGCATATTTTATAGTGAAATATTAAATTAGAAGTGTAGTGTAGACATTTATTTCATGACCTCTTATCCACCTATAATTTTCTTGTGGATATAATTTGTTTCTGTCTCTCTCCCTAGTGACCAAAAGAGTATCTAGTGCAAAGCAAGCACTCAATAAATATTTTTTGAATAATGATTCCTGCAACCCCATACGTGAGTGTTACAGAAGGCCTATCCCGCAAATGATCTGACATATGGTCTCCCTCAGCCAATCAAAATCAAGGGCACCTTTTTTTTCAGCACTCATAGCCCTTTTCACATCTGCCTTCTCAGCATTTCCAAAACTTGAGTCATCCTATCTTCATAATTTTGTTCTGTCAACTATTTCCATTATTATTTATTTAAATGGACTCACTCTTAAATGAAAGCTTTCTCCTTACTGTATGTGGAAGGTCAGCAGCACATGCCCTAAGTAAAGTACTCCTAGCAATAAATAGACAGCTATTACAATTTTTAAATGTTTATCCACATACTCGCTAAACTCATGGGGCATATGCTCACACTTTGGGAAACAACTCTGCATTACTCATTTAGTTTTTGCAACATCTCTATGAGGTAGGTAAGGCAGGACAAACCTTGGGCCCAAAGAATTGAGGTGGAGGCTCAGGCAAGACAGCAGCCAGATGAAGGCAAACACAGCTCAGAAGCCAGGCCAACTGCCCCTCGGCTAATGCTCTTTCCTCTGCTCCCAGGCCCTAGTTTCTCCAAGTATGGTTCACAAGCCGGAAGTACAAGTTTGCCTCAGAGGTTTGCAGAAGAAGGCAGAAGCTCAGGCTCCACCCGAGGCCTACTCACTCAGAATCTGCCTTTTAACAAGATCCTGGTTGGTTCAGGTGCACATCGAAGTTTGAGAAGCTCTGGTCTAGATCGATGATTCTCTAAAGAGAGGCTAGCAATTGCCCAATCCTGTCATTTGATGGGTAAGGGGATTGAAGCCCAGAGGAGGGCAAGTCATTCATTCCCAGTTCATGAGAACCATCTGGGGACACATAAATACTGAGGCCTGGGCTCTGCCTCAGAGACTCCAATGTGAGTGTCTGGGGTTTGGCTTAGGCCTAGGTGACTTAGGCTTAATAAAAAGATGGCAGGTAACAAGTGAGAGAAGCCTGTACAGCCACATTTAAGACAGAGGGATCTAGATCAGCGGTTCTAGAACTTTGCCACAGAACCACCTGGAGGTCTTGTTAGCACACAGATGTCTGCCCCCACCCCCAGAGTTTCTGGTTCAGGGGGTCCGGGTGGAGCCTGAGGTTCTGCATTTCTAACAAGTTCCCTGCTGATGCTGCCGGTCCCCAGACCACATACATTTTGAGAGTCCCTGCTAGCTAGAGGGACCAGACAAGATCGACGATCCAATTCTTCCCAAAGAACTTTTCTAGTCCCATATACAAGCAGTAGTTGAAGTAAGCATCTTAATGGTAAAAGAAAAGGTTTAATTATAAAATATTAAGGTATAGAAAGCCAGGTGTTTGGTGGCAGGGGCAGGGCTTGTCTGTCCTGTGTTGAACTGAAGGGATGCCTAACGTGGAACTCAATCCCTCTCTCCTCAGGAAAAGCCTCTGTATTTCTGAGATGCCTCCCCTTTGTGGGTTGTGGCTGCTAGGATGCAGTTTCCCCCCCGCAAGACAATATCTCTGCCTCTCCTTTTAGTCTCCATGCTATCCTTTTATACTTTGTTGTGGTGGCCCTGATTACTTAATTTTCAGGTCCCTTTCAGAGGGTATGATCCTATATGAAGTTGTAGATTTGTTAAGTCCTTGGGAGAAAGTAAGTTAAGACTCTTCCTATCCTGCCATGTTGAACCCAATAAGAAAAAAAAAGTAAAGTATTTCATCTGTGCTCTCATATAGTCAGTCATATTTCTCTCACGGTAAAAATGTCACTAGACAATTCCCCGACTGCTTGTTTTCATCCTCATAAAATAACTTTTTCACCAGAATTGTCTAAACATAAGTTGTAAAAATATCTTGGGGTACAAGATATTGGGGTACAAGACCTGGGAAAGCCCTGAGGGGCTCAAACTCAGGGTTCCAGCCCAGGAGGGCAGGTGGTAGTCATCACTGTGGGAAGGGTGCCCCCTACTGTTAGGAAGCAGGTGGTGCCCTGGTTCTGACACTTGGCTGAAACCAGGGCTCCTTTGTTTTCCCCTCAGGAAACAGCCATCCAGCACTGCTCTGAGGAACTCCCTGAAACACACGTTACCACTAGGATAGCATGTTGGCTGGAAGGTTCTTTGCCTTTCCATCAGATTGGGTATGGGGCAATAAAGAAAAGACCAACAACTAAAAGATTTCTCTCTTTTAAAAAATCATACTAAACTCATAGCACATTATTGTTAACAGTTTGTGCATAGCCCCTCTCTTGTTTTATCTCCCTTATCTCTGAGTCTCACACTCAGCCCCCCTCCCTCTTAGACAACCTCTCTAGTAGGTTAGATATGTGTATGTCCCTAAATATGTATGTGTTATATCTCTATACGAATGGGCTAGGCTGTTTGTGTTGCTTTTTGTCCACCTAAGGTGCACCCACCACATTCTGCTTTTTGAAAATCATGTTTACGTCTTTACACATCTGTTTCTCACGCTGAAATCAGCTTGTTTTCAAGTCAGGGTATTTTAAGCTAAGCAAAACTGTTTGCTGGAGTTAATCTGACACCAGATGCATTTATCCCTCATTTAGGGCTGTAACTAATTCCTTTCCGTTCCATGTGGCTGTGCTTGCTGGCTGGCATCACAGGTGTCTTCCTTAAAAAGAAAAAGATTTTGTCCTTTGGTTTCCCAGCACTTCGCCCACACACAACTCACTGTGTGTGTGTGTGTGTGGTGGGCTTTTTTTGCTCTTCTTCAGGAAGTTCACACCAAAAAAAACAGAGATGGATTCCTCCAAGAGAAAAGTCTCACTGTCACCTACAACTTATCCTTCCTCACGCAAGGTCATTCCCACTTATTTAAAAAAATTTTTTTAAAGAATAAGAAATATTACCTTAGTCTCAGATTGTAAGTTTCAAACCAAAATTAAAAAGAAAAGTCACATTGCCTATCAGAGAGTGTCCTGTTCTTATTCTTCCTTACTCCTTTTGCAGATGTGAGTAATAAATCCCAAACCAAATTCCCTCTCCCAAGGGGTGAAACTCCCACCAACACCCATGAGGAGGAAATTGGCTCATATAATAACACAATTAAAATGTATGATTTCCACATGTACATGAGCAGTAAAAAGAATGCTGCTTTGGGCCTATTTCCAGCCCAATCTTTCAAAACGTGAAGTCATATTTCTTAATCAGCTGTACCCCCAAAATTATAAATACAAGATATCAAGATTTAAAATGTAGGTAATACTGGGGGTTCCAGCCAAGATGAAGGAGTAGGTCGAAACCCTTTGCTTCCTCACACAACCAAAAGGAGGATAACAACCAATCTAAAATGAATAAACAACCAGAAGTGCCAGAAAATCAAACTGCATGGAACTCTGACAACCAAGGAATTAAAGAAACAGTCAAACAGAACAACCAGACCTGTAAGGCAGTGGATGGAGAGAACCCGTGGCAAGATGGTGGACTGTGCGGGCAGGAATGGCTGAATGGGAAACTGAGACTCAGAGCTCAACTACCACGGTTGCCATGGTGGGAGAAACTCCCAGTCTCACACAAGACTGGAAAGCAGGGCTAGAGAGGAGCAGGTGAGCTTCACTGTTCCCTCTCTGGCCCCTCCCCCACGGGCAGTGCCACAGCACAGCAAGGAGGGTTGCTCTGCCCTGGTGAATACCTAAGGCTCTGCCCCCTTACAACTTAACAGGTGCCCTGAGACAAAGAAATAGAGCCCAAATGAGAGAAACACTCCAGAAAAACAGAGAAAAACTCCAGAAAAAGAACTAAGCGATGAGGAGATAGCCAACCTATCTAATGAAGAATTTAAAGCCCTGGTCATCAAAATGCTCACAAATCTGATTGAGCTTGGTTGAAAAATGAAAGAACAAATGAAAGATACCAAAAATGAAATAAAGCAAAATATTCAAGGAACCAAAAGTGACAGAAGGAAACCAAGACTCAGATCAACAATTTGGAACAAAAGGAAGAAATAAACATCCAACTGGAACAGAATGAAGAAACAAGAATTCAAAAAAATGAAGAGAGACTTTTGAACCTCTGGGACAACTTGAAACGTTCCAATATCTGAATTATAGGGGTGTCAGAAGGAGAAGAACAACATCAAGAAATTGAAAACTTGTTTAAACAAATAATGAAGGAAAACTTCCCCAATCTGGTGAAGGAAATAGACTTCCAGGAAGTCCAGGAAGCCCAGAGAGTTCTAAAGAAGTTGGACCCAAAGAGGAACACACCAAGGCACATCATCATTAAGTTACCCAAGATCAAAGATAAGGAGAGAATCTTAAAAGAAGCAAGAAGAAAGGACACAGTTACTTACAAAGGAGTTCCCATAAGGCCATCAGCTGGTTTTTCAAAAGAAACCTTGCAGGAAAGAAGGATCTGGAAAGAAGTATTTGAAGTCATGAGAGGCAAGGACCTACATCCCAGATTACTCTATCCAGCAAAGCTATCATTCAGGATGGAAGGACAGATAAAGTGCTTCCCAGATAAGGCCAAGTTAAAGGAGTTCATCATCACCAAGCCATTATTATACGAAATGTTAAAGGGACTTATCTAAAAATAAGAAGATCAAAAATATGAACAGTAAAATGACAACAAACTCACAACTATCAACAAATGAACCCCCCAAAAATAAAACAATGAAAACGAAAACTAAGCAAACAACTAGAACAGGAACAGAATCAGAGAAATGGAGATCACATGGGTTTTCAGTGGGGATGGGGAAGGGAGGAATTGGGGGGAAGGTACAGGGAAGAAGAAGCATAATTGGTAGGCATGAAATAGATGGGGACAGGTTGAGAATGGCATGAGAAGTCAAAGAACTTATCTGTACAACCCGTGCACATGAACTAAGGGGGAGGGAATTGCTGGAGGGTTGGGGGTGCAAGGCAGAAGGGGGATGGGGGGAAAATTGTGAAAACTGTAATAGCATAATCAATAAAATATACTTTAAAAACTGAAAAAATAAAATGTAGGTAATACTTTCCTAGGCCTCAAGATTCTGGGACAAGCTCTTCAAAAATGTGTAGTAATAAGATATTAAAATTAACTTCTGTGTATTATGTGTTTATAATGTTCTAGGCACTATACTAAGCATTATTCATGTGTTTTTCCATTTAATCCTCATAGGCCTACAATAAATTTTTTATCTCTTTTAAAGATGAAAGACTCAGAGATGAAATAAAAGGAAAATTTCAATCCCATTATGCAAGAGTAGCTCATTTTCCAAAGCCAAAAATACTCTCCTATCTCCCTTCTAAAGACACACTCTTCAACTGTGTCTCCCTCAAGAGCCCATCACCCTGACTTCAGTCAGCATCTGGAATTCTCCTCTGTGCTGCCCTCCTCCGAGTTTTTGCCTCCCTTCTCCCCTCCACTCCTGACAGTCTGGTGCATCTCACGGTAGGGACGAAAAACACAGTCTTCTTGGTCCATAACCCACTCAGACTTGGAATAGCCCTGACAAGTTGGCTGTCACTCCTCCTCCTTGAAATCCCCTCCTGCCTTGGTATCTCTGGCACTGGATTCCTTCGACCTCTTCGGCCTCTTTGCATATATTCCTGCCAATTCCTCTTTGACACATCCAGGCACAGTGCAGCTCCTGCCTCAGAGGAGTTCCTGAGTTCCAACTGGCATCCCGTGAGCCCCCCACTGTCCCCAGACTCCGTGGGGTCTGTGTTCCCTTCCACACATGGACCCTGGGCTCCTGACACCAGTGGTTATCACAAGTGCCTGCCTTTTCTGCAAACTCCACCTGCTACATCATTTCCCAATGGTGCCCACCTATTACTGTGTGAACCTGAGCCTCAGTTTCCTCATTTATCTCTAGCATCCTTTCCAGTGTTGCCATCCTTGCATAGTTCCTCTCCACAAACAGAACTCAAAAAAACTCTCTAACTTGTCCTTCAAAGACCTCCACTGTATGCCCTCGGGCTTGTCTCTCTGCCTTCTTACCCCTCATAATACTCTACACTGCTCTCAGCCTTTCCCCGAAGCAGACCTGGAGGTGCTTCTCTGCAAGCATGCCCCTACTTTATCTCCTATATCTGTCTTCCAAAGTCCTGAGTCCGATCCAAAAATCCCCAATCCACCAAGCACTTGTCTCCATTAAAAAGCATTCCCCTCCCACTGCTGAGAGCTCCAACACAGCGCTTGTGATGGTCCACGTGGCGGCAGGGCCCTGTGAGTGTGTGCATGCCCGGCCATCTACCTGGGAAACACAGGAGGCAGATCAGTCTCCAGACCTGGAACCAGACGATTAGGTTTGGATTGTATATACCGCCTCTTGTCTGCGGGGGATACGATCCAAGACCCCCAGTGGATGCCTGAACTGCAGATAGTGCCTAACCCTGTATGTACTGTTTTTTTTTCTGTACGTACATGCCTATCATGAAGTTTACTTTCTAAATTAGGCACAGTAAGATATTAACAACAATAACTAATAATAAAATAGAATAATTATGACAATATACTATAATAAAAGTTTGGTGAACATGCTTGCTCCCTCTCAAATATCTTATTGTGCTGTATTCACCGTCCCTGTGCGGATGTGAGGTGATCCATCCCCTACGTGATGAGAGGAAGTGAGGTTCTGCAAACTAACTAACCAAGACCTTTCTTCCTCTATCTGGCCCTTTGCTCCCGGAAACAATATGCCTCTGCCCTAATCACCCTGGAGCAAGGTATCAGGCAACTGGAGATCACCTTGTAGCCTGGATCCCACCAAAATCATTCACACTAGTCAATCCTCAACTATTTGCTCTGCCCTGCTTTGTCTTTCCACAGAAGCCAATAGAAACCGTGGCCTAAACAGTCCTCTTGCTCCTGTCTTCAGCCTCCAGACCCCTCTGGTATTTTCCCCTGTGACCCTGGGGCTATACAGTGCCCTTCTCTCTGAAATCTGTGACGCTTCTTTCCAGGTCTCATTCTTGTTTCCTCCAGTGGCCACGTGGACTTTACCATACATACCATACCCAACAGGTACACTCTTAAACCCCACTTCTCTCTTACTGTGCAACGTAGGCCACTTAAGGTGCCCGAGGCTCTGTAGGATAAACAGTAGTGCTGACCTCAGAGGGTCATTGTAAGGATTCGGTGAAATGATATATACAAGTATATACATAACACATTGTAATAAAAGTTGTAATTAAAGATTTAGTATAGTAGCTGACACATGGTAAGTAAAACGTAAATGTTCATTATTAATACTGTTGTTATTTTTATTATTGGATTTATTTTTCTATCCCTGGAGCACAGCAGCCTACACTGAAAGCAAGAGGTAATGTGATAGCTCTAAAAGGGAATGGACACAGACCTGGCCCTCGTTTTGAAAGAATGCAAAAGCAGCTCCAAATTGTCTACTGATGAGTCACTGCAGGGACCACAGTGTGGTGGGGGCAGGGCAGGGTGTGGAAACTTAATTTGCCAAGAAGTTTACATTTTTCTTTAACTTCATTTATTTAACTTTATATATATCCATAAAGCCCTGCTTCCCACTGCTATTTAAGCTGTAAGTTAAAGCAAGAGTTTACGCAGCAGCGAGGAGGCTGGTAAGAAGACTAAGTGTGCATAATACTCTAGGCAGCTTGGAAGCAAACAGGAAGGACCGAAAATGACCTTGTGGCTTCAGAAGGTGGAAGCTCATAGCTCCCGTCTACATGCCAGCTCTCAGGTTGCACGAACATCAGCAGCACCGCCTCACCTGGCTGAAGGAGGCCTCAGAATCTTCCCTGGATCTCCTGCATGCACAGTGTGTGCATTTAGGGATTGGATTCATTTCTTATTCTCCCACCCCACCATCTACGCTCCACTCTTCATTTAAAAATTGTTCATTAAGCACTTACTATGGACCAGACATTCTCCTAGACCATAAAAGCACATCAATGAGCAAACTCTTGCTCTCATGGACATGATATTCTAGAAAGGAAGATAAACCATGAACAAATCCATATGTAATGCAGCAGGTGGTGATGAATGCTGTGAAAAAGGGTGAAGCAGAGTAAGTGGGCAGGAAGACGGTTACTCTGTACTACAGAGGTGAGGGAAGGCCTCTCTCATAAGGGGATATCTGACAGAGATTTGAAGAAAGTGAGACAGTGACATTTGGATATCTAGGGAAGCGCATTCCTGGCACAGGGATCAGTGAGTGCAAAGGCTCTGAGAAAGAAGTGAGCTTGGCATGAATGCCAGACAGCAAAGATGGCTCACAGTACATGAAAGAGCCTTAGAGGAGGTTTCTGGTCTCTTTGACTGCACTAGAGCACCTGTGCCCTCTGCCAGACCACCCCACTCATCCTAAAATATATGTATACTAAGGATTTGACCCCAAATTTCCTTTCATCATAATTTACCTTCTGGTATCCTACTCTGGAAAGCAGAAAGTTCCTGCTTTCTCCTAATAATTACTAATTCATCTCTCCTCCAAAATGTAAGGGACTTGGTCTGTTTATTTACTGCTGTACATCTGGAACCTATTCAGTTCTGGAAACCAAGTAGGTCCTCAATAAATACTTATTACATGGATGAACTGGAAAACGCAGCCACGTTACATGGTAACGAGGCAGCTGACCCTCTTGGAGACAAGAGACCTAAGTTCTACAACAGATGACACAAAAGCAGTAAGACAATGACCTTTACAAACCACTGTCTCTGAGCTTCTGTTTCCCAGCACACAAAAGTATTGGATGAGAATTGGGGATGGCAAAGTCCTGCTGCAGGTGTGACCACTCACCCCCTCCCATGCCCATTACAGTCTCTAATGGACTGTGAATCCTTTCTTTGTAGACAAAGCCTTTCCCTACACAGTACTCTTAGCAGTCACTACCTAGTAGTCAGAGATGACCCTCACAATGAACCTGATTTACCATCACTCAGATAGAACACTTTTAAGATTCCTTTCAGCTTTAACATCCCCTGAAGTTCCTTTGTTTGTCTACCGGGAGGCACAAGTCCCTGCAAACTCAACCAGTCAGGTGCACCAGGAAATCATACTGTTCAGAGCAAGGTGAGCCTTGCTGGGTCCCTACCAAGGTGCTTCTGTAGTAGAGGCAGCCAACTAATAACACTTGCTTTAATTCTAGCAAATACTTTTCAACAAAAACAAAACAAACAAACAAAAAAAAACAATTCAATGCTAGCTTTTTTAGGCTCCTTCAAAGGCTGCTATGTTTGATGCTCTGAGTAAGCTAAATGTGGGTGTTCCCCTCAAATCCCACCCCACAGAAACTTGGACTCCATTCATAAACCCACCAGCCTTAGGGCTTAGAACCAGTCTAGCCTGGTTTGAGCCTTTAAATCACTCTATATCTTCTGGCTAGTAAAAGTGAGTGGCTGAGGTCCCTGATTGGTCATGGTCTTTTGGATCTTGAATGCTTTGGCCTACTCTTTCCTCAAGTATCTGTCCCTGACCTGTCTCTGGCCTCTTTCTCTGTGTCCTGTCTGATTTTCCTTGCCTCTGCTTGCATCTGAACACTCCTCTTTTCCATAGCAGGCACTCACCTCTCAGAACATATCTCCTTTCAGCCACTCCAGGTAATAAGCCCAGACCAATCCATCCTGAAGTCAGGAACACGACCCCATACATGCTATGACCCTGGTCATAGGGTCATAGCGTGGGGGAGAAATACACAAAGGGGGAGAAATACACAAAGATCCAGATACAGAACTGGACCATGAAAGACCCCAAAGTCCTATGAAGAAACCTGGAAGACTGGACAGATCTTTTCATCTCAGCTTCCTCCAAAAACCACTAAAGGGAGTTTTTTAATGACTGAAGGGAGTCTTGTTTTTTTAAACTCATAATGATGAAGAAAGTTGGAGAAGAATCAGCAGAGGAGAGAAGTCAATAGGATTCTAGAAGCTGAAAATGGCTAAGCAACATCTGTCCCAGTCGGCCAGAGAATATAAGCTAAAGCAGGGCTTTGTTACATGGGTCCTATAATGGGGGACTTATAGACATTATGAAAAATGTCTTCAACTCTATGTTCTTAAAAGTAACAGAAACCTTGTTCAGATGCCTACATTCAAAATAACTTCCTTTTCGCTTGTTCTACCAACACATCTTAACGGCATCATCAGTGCTGCATGGTGTCATCAGAAGAGCAAGAGCTGTGAGTTTTTGGACAGGTTCAAAGCCCAAGTCTACAAATTACAACCAGTGTGATCTTTCTTAGTCTTTTTGGATCTCAGTTTCCTTAGCTGCAAAACAGAAATGGTAATAATACCAGCCTTGCACGCATGTGTCAAGAATTTTAAATAACGTGTGTTTAAAATGTTCAGCATGATGTTCATTGCACAGTAGCCCCTCAGTCAATGAAGGGTATTATTTTTATTCTCATTTGGGTAAAGTTGCATTTCACTTTCAGAAGGAGGTAAGTCTCAAGAGCACCCAGGGCAGGTCAAGATTTTCCTCAAAAAATAGTTTTAAATATTCTTGTATACTTGAATAAAGTTTGCTTCCATTGAGGTCCCCACAGCTCTGGGTTCTATAAAAAGTTTTTAAGAGCAGGAGTTACTAATCTGCTAATTAGAACTTTAGTCTCTGCTTTCTAAGGAGATTACTATCTTAATGTGACCAGGATGAGTTCCATGTAAAATGTGCTCCACTGGAATAGATAAACCAGTGATTTTCAATCCTGGCTACACATAAAAAATCAAAACATTTCACTTAAATTGCTTGAAATGGGACACACATCAGAGTATCTCTAAAAGCTCTCCAGTAACTCCAGTGTGCAGTCAGGATGAAAAACCAATAGGCTTTTAATTTTTTTTAAATAAATGATTGGATGGAGTATAACAATTTACTCACTTAAATATTTTCAGTTTCTTCCAAATCATTTGAGTCTCAGCATAGTTGCTGCTGAACCACTTTCTGAAAAGTAGCCAATAATCTGAAAGCAACGAAGGTGTCCTTTGGTAAGTTAATGGATAAATAAACTGTGGTACATCCAGATAATACGGAATCACTCGGCGTTAAAACAAAATGACCTATGATGCCGTGAAAAGACATGGAAGAATCTTAAAAGCATATTACTAAGTAAAAGAAGCCAATTTAAAAAGGCTACATACTGCCCTAGCTGGTGTGACTCAGTGGATTGAGTGCCAGCGTGCGAATCAAAAGGTCATGGGTTCAATTCCCAGTTAAGGCACATGCCTGGGTTGTGGGCCAGGTGCCCAGTAGGAGGGGCATAAGAGGCAATCACACATTGATGTTTCTCTCCTTCTCTTTCTCCCTCCTTTCCCCTCTCTAAATATAAATAAATAAAATCTTCAAAAAACAGGCTACACACTGTATGACTAACTATATGGCATCCTGAAAAAGGCAAAACTATGGAGACAGAGAAAAAGATTAATGATTGTCAGAGGCTTTGGAGACGGAACAATGAACAGGTGGAACACAGGATTTTGAGGGCAGTGAAACCACTCTGTATGGTACTATATGGTATACAGGTCATTATACATTTATAAAAGCCACAGACTGCCTAACACTGAGAGTAAACCGCAACGTGAACTGCAGACTTTGGGTGATGATGTGTCAGTGTAAGTTCATCAGGTGTAATAGATGTGCCACTCTGGTGGGTGATTGAGAATGGGGGTAGAAGTCTATGGGAAATCTCTGTGCTTTTTGCTCAATATTGCTGTGACCAAAATGTCTACTGAAAAAAAAAAGAGAGAGAAATCAACAATCTAATGTGAGAGCCTTTAGGCCAAAGTCATGAAGATAGGGATTCCAGGAAGCACCAGGACGCACCAAGCACAGTTGCTCAGATTACCCTCACTATGCTGAGACCAAAGGAAGGAGACACTCCAGCCCAAAGGAAGAGGTCAGGTTGTAGTTAAAGCAGCAAGTAAGCTAAGGCTCCAAAAAGGGGATGATGCAGAAGCAAACAGAAAATCTGTAAGAAGCAGAGCCCAGTGTGGCAGCAAGACCTGAAGTTGCAGAGGAAGGTAGTTATTGAAGGACCCTGGGGACAGCACATATAGCCACCCCTTCCCTGGACAGGCAGCCTGAGCTCTCCTACTGGAAGGCTTGCTCTGGACACCAGCATGTCAAGCATATGATAACCCAGGAAGTTTGTTTTTAATTGCTGTGTGTGGTGGTTCTCTTTCTGACAGGCACATAGTAGAAGTGCATTTCTTTACCCTTTGGAAGTGATGATAGGGAACTCAAGAGTTAAAAGATTTTAGTTTAAGGTAATAGTTAATAGGTCTAGTAGTTAATGCATATAAAAAGCTATTGCTTCAGGAACTACAGATATGGCCCACCCTGACTCCAAGAGACCACAGGCAATTGACCTTTGTGCTCCAGAAGAGACCAGAAGCAATCAACGTGTTATCTGAGCCGTTGTCTTCCTGGGAGAGACAGTCCGCTGCCCAGGACACAGGACACAGATAAAGGAAATGACTGGTCTGCAGATGAAAGGATGTCAGGAAAATTGCTGGACTGCAGCTTTTATCTGACTGGCCTCTTTCCTGAATTTCAACACTTACCTACACTTTTTCCTCCTTATAAAGAGGCTGGCTTGAAAGGAAATGTAAGACTGTCTGTTAGGGTACACAACCCACCCTCTTCTCAGATCGCTGGCCATCTGAACAAAGCGCCCATATGGTTCAATCCCTGTCTCTGCATACTGGGTCTGGTAGGTGACAAGCAGCACGAATGTGGCTTTTCCAGTTTCAGTGAGATGTGGGCCTGTGATTGGATCTGGCGAGTACAATGTGAATGAAAGTGAGTGACCTGCACATTTCCCATGGAAGCTTTAAAAGCTATTGCAACACCCATCACTTACTGAGTCACTGGCTTAGGATGCCTCAGAGTAGAGCAAAATTAAATTTTTTGTGTTAGATCACAGAGGTCTGTTTATTACTGCAGGATAACTAGTGTCTTGATTAATATGCTGTGGCTTGAGATTATGAAGGAAATTCTTCCAGCTTGGGGTTTCTGTCTCAGTACACTTGACATTTGGGCTTGAATTATGCTGTGTTGTGGGGTTACTCTGTGCATTGTAGGATGCTGTGTGGCATCCCTGGCCTCCGCCGATAGGACACCAGCAGCACCCCTTCCCCAGCTGCGACAACCAGAAATGCCTCCAGACAGTCTGGCTCCACATACGTGAGATGCCTAGAGTAATAAAATTTGTAGAGACAGAAAGTAGAACAGAGGTGGCCAGGGTCTGGAAGGGGAAGTTCTTTAATGG
This sequence comes from Phyllostomus hastatus, assembly GCF_019186645.2. Taxonomy (NCBI): domain Eukaryota; kingdom Metazoa; phylum Chordata; class Mammalia; order Chiroptera; family Phyllostomidae; genus Phyllostomus; species Phyllostomus hastatus. Next base: position 29,078,330 of record NW_025333857.1, on the reverse strand, counting down.
GCAGAGTTTCAGTTTTGCAGATGAAAATTGTTTTGGGGATGGAGGGTGGTGATGGGAGCACAACAGTGTTTGACTATACTGAATGCCCCTGAACTGTTAGCTTAAAAACAGTCAAAATGGTACATTGTATGGTATGTGTGTTCACCACAATTTTTTTAAATGGAGGGGGAAATCCCTGGCTGGTGTGGCTCAGTTTGTTGGGCATCATACTAAAAAACAAAGGGTGGTAGGTTCAATTCCCAGTCAGGGCACATTCCTAGGTTGTGGGTTCGGACCCTGGTCAGGGCACTTACTAAAGCAACTACTTGATGTTTCTCCCTCACTTCAATGTTTCTCTCCCTCTCTTTCTCCTTCCCTCCTCCTTTCTCTGAAATCAGTGGGCATGTCCTTGGGTGAGGATTTTTTAAAAAGAAAAGACTCATGTTCTTTTAAAAAATGTCTCCAGACATTTGCCAAATGTCCCCTTGTTGGGTGGGGGGTGCACTAAGTAGCCCCTGGTTGAGAACCACTGTTTCAGCTGCAGCAGCAGCTCACTGAAACACATGTATGAAACTGCAGGGCAGGGCTCAGCCCTGACTGATGCTGTTAAGGGTTAGAATTTCAACTCTTCTAAAAGCATTTTTATCTACTCTAATTTTAGGCCAGGATCTCCGCAACAATTAAATGGTTTAATCCAGAAAAGATTCCTCACTATGGACCCAAAACTGATTTGATAGAAATAAGCCCCATGAAAACTACTACATTATATAAAGCTTTTCCTTCCCTTTGATAAACAGAGCACACTAGGAACTTCACTTGGAATAATTATTCCTCAAGGCTCCTGGTTCCTCACACAGACCCTAAGGTTAAGGGGCAAAGCCAAGTGGAAGAAAAAGTGTGGGAAAACTGGAGGGACTACCCAGCAGGCTTGTGGGTCTGTCATTTGACAAGGGTTTGTGGTTTCCCCTTCTTGAGTTCATCTTGGGAAGTATTCCTGCAGCCTGGGGAATACACTCAGGCCAACGCAGGTGTCCAAATGGCGACTGGCTCTGCTCTCCATGACTGAATTCCATGCTGACATTGAAGCAGCGGAGGGCCTCTTACGTGCACCTGCACCGCCACCATGCATGAGTTATTTCCGAGAATCCTCTTTCCATCTCAACATTGGGGATACATTCTTACCCCTCAGTCCTTTTCCACAGTGACTCTTACAGATTGCCCTGGATTGGGACCATTAATCAGAGGGCAGCAATGGTGCTGGACGAGGACTTCACTGCCAAATAAGGAACTGGTGCCCTTGATTGCAGGGCTTCTCACTCCGGCCTTCGTGGACATTCTCCAGGTTGATGCTGAAACTGCCCCACCCCCAAGCTCTGTAATGGGCACGAACAGATTACTCTCCTCTCCTCGGTTCCCATGGCCAGGATCCTTAACTAATGCTCTACCCACAAAGTAGGGCTAGTTTCACAAGCTGTTGCCTCAGCTGCTCACTCCAACACCTGCTCCCGATTTGCTTACCGAACACCTCCAACACGCACGGAGCCGCGCTGTCACGCTTCATCTGCTCAGCTCATTGCTCCCTCTGCCCTCAAGCACATCTGCATCTGCACACACCATCCCCTTCCCACCACCCGCTCTGCCCGCTGTTGATCCGCCCACCTGCGTCCCAACCTCCAGCCCCCCACCCCCCACCCCCCCACCCCCCGGCCCAGGGAGCTTGCACCATCAGTTACATGCTCTCAGTCCAGAATTTTTACCCTCTCCGTCCCTGGGGCTCCTTCATTTGTTCAACAAAGTAACTTAAGTCTTTCCCATCATGGGGGTGGGGGCAGAAATTCCTTCTTTCATCCTTGTCTTTGTCTCTAGCTTCTTAGAGTGAAGTCAATCTTCCTTCCTAGTTATTTACCCGTGTACCAAGTGGATCAGTGTCTCCCCGCAAAATTCGCATCCTTCCCAGGAACCTTGGAATGTGATCTTCTTTGGAAATGTGGTGTTGAAGATGGAATTAGTTAGGAGAAAGGTCCAGTAGGACTGGTGTCTTTATAAGAAGAGAAGAAACACAGACAGCGAACGGAAGATGCAACATGATAATAGAGGCACAGGTTGGGGTGATGTGTCTACAAGCCCAGGGATGCCAAGGATTGCCAGCAGCACCAGTAGCTAAGAGGAAGGCATGGCACAGATCCGTCCCCAGAGACTTCAGAGAGAACATGGCCCTTCTGGCACCTTGATTTTGGACTTCCAGCCTCCAGAACAGGAGAATAAATTTTGGTTGTTGCAAAGCACCAAGTTTGAGGTACTTTTTAATGGCAGCCCCTGGAAACCAACATCCTCTAAGTCACCACAGTTTTCCTTTGGGCTCCAAGTTTCTTCCATACACAACCTGCCAGAGCCAAACCCAGTCTTTGATTTATTTGACCTTCCTTGGTTCGTGCTACTCACTCATTCCTGTTCTTGCCCTTCTCCTTCGGCATCTACAATATCACTGGGCATTGGTTTTCCTCTCGCATCCTTCCCAGACCCCTTCACGGCCTCCTACTCATCGCCACCTACTGAAAAGTGGCATCCCTGGGAGCACCCCCACCTCTCTCCTCACTCTAGCCAGGCCCTGCTGCCATCTCCTCCAAACACCAGCTCTCCTACCACCGACATGATGGTGACTCCCCCAACCCCGCCAGCCCAAACTTCTCTTCCAAGTTCTAGTTTTGAAGTTCTTATTGCCTCCTGAACATGCCCACCTGGCACTGGTACGAGCACCTAATATACTACATGGCTAAGATGGGGGTCATTGTCAGGACCCTCTTCTCAAATGCACCTGCTTTTCCTTCTGTGAGGGGGGACCCCAAAAACAGAATTTATTTATAAAAATCATGCATTCATTCTTACATGTTTAAACTTCAGTCACCTTAGAGTACTCTCCATCTGATGCAATACACCTATTGAGATGTTTTTTCCACTGCTCAAAACAGTTTTTTAACTCATCGATTTTGATGCCTTTTAGTGCTTCTGCCATTTTTTGTTTCACCCCTTCCACATCGGCAAAACATTTCCCTTTGAGGACTTTTTCATCCAGGGAAACAAAAGAATGTCACTTGGGGTGCAAGCAGGTTAATAGGGAGGGTGGGGCATGGGGGTCCCGCCGATTTTGGTCAAAAACTGCTGAGCACTCTGAGCAGTGTGGGCAGGTGCACTCATAAATCACCCATCATGAAATGAGAAAAACACATTGAAAGAGTCTTCAAAAAAAATTCACTGAGCCTGAATGCAGCTTCTCACAACAACACCAGGTAGCACACTGATACAGGTGGGTTCCTAGAACACTCACCTCGTGGGGGAAGCTGCACTAGAAGAGGTCCGCCCTTCAGGAGATAATTCCGATGCTTCAGGGGGTCCCCCCTCGTATAACCCACATGTCCATGCAGGGGCACAAGTCAGCCATATGGCATCCTGCTGGACTCCTCCTACCCCCTTCACCGAGGCCCCCAAGGCCAGAGGACTCTATCCATGTGGGTTTGGGGAATTCCCCTCCTTCCCATCCCTGCTCCTGCAGCTGTAGCTCAGACGCTCACCACCTCCTGTGACTAATACAAATCCTTCCTAAATCTCACTTGAATGCTGCTCATGGGGTGAGCTTCCTATATCACCTAAGATAAGTCACTTTTCTACTTCAAATGTTTCAGAGCCTCCTGATTGCCTGCATCCAATGTCTTTGGCACACCTTGGCTTGGAATAATAAGACTTCTTAGCATTTGACTCTCAACACTTTAGAGTGAAGGGAAACTGGGGTCAATTCCAGGATCCACCACATATTTGCTGTGTGGCCCTCGGCAAGGTACTTAACCTCTCTGTGCATCATATTAGATTCTTCATCTGTAATATGGGGGTAATAATAGTACCTACCTCATTAGATTGTTGTAAAGATTAAATGTTTACAGTGTCCCAAACTGCACCTAGTGTATGGTAATTGAGCACTAAATATTAACTGCTACTGCTGTAAGTACTACCTTCCTTCTTCCTTTCCTCCCAGCTCTGCATGTACATTGTTCTCCAGCCAATCAGAATCACTCTGTAATCACACTTGGTGTACCCTGGCTCTTGGCCTTGACACACACTCCTTGGAATACCTTTGCTTGCACCCCTCATCCTAAGGACCGAATAAAGACACTTCAAGACTCATCCCCTCTGTGAAGCGCCCTGACCCCACCTCCACTGAAGTTACACATGCCCTTCAGTGGGCTGTCATCAGAGCACAGGCCACCCTGGGCTACAACAAACCATCTCCTGTGTCTCTGTCAGCTCCTCCAGGCAAGGACTTTGCCTTGCTGATCGACCTTGTCCATGGCAGCCCCTGGCACACAGCAGGTTCAATAAAGGCTGTAGAATCAAGTAATGAGTTTCATGAGGACATAGAGTACAGGTGAGATACAAATATCTCCCAGGCTGCCTGGGACAGTCTGGTTTAGGCCATGGTCCTGATGTCATCACTATAGCACCCACTTTCACCCTCAAAAGTATCCCTATATGCATAATAAACTACAAAATCCCTTTCATTAGAGCTGTGAGTCTTGCCCTGTCAGACACTGTGTTCCTGGAATGCCCTGTGCACTGTCCTTAAATAGAATAGATAGATAATAGATGTGAATATAATAGAATTTCCAAATAATTGATGTAATGCCCTAAATAAAAGATAAAGAAGATTTTAAAAGGAAGTAGCTTACAGTAAAATTATATATGTTCTGATGTGTAAATGCTTTGCTAGATGTTGTTCCACCTTAAAACAATTAAAAGACTGGGCAAATATATATGAAACAATGGTTTCTAAGAGACTAGAACTAAGCAACAAAGGACAGTGATCCCCCGGGGTTGGGAAACAAACCAGGTGAGCCCTCAACTGTCCCACCTTACTGCCTTGTGAGGGTCTCCAGGCCACAGCACAGGAAGGGGGATGCAGACAGCACCCAGAGGTCCTCCTGAGTTTGGAAGACAGAGCCGAGAGTCTGTGAAGGCTGAGGTGCTGGAGTGGGATAGAGCAGAGAACTGGGGAGGAGAGCACTGCTAGGTGCTGCAGCAATCACTCCTTCCCGCGAGTATCAGCAGAGTACTGATCCGAGCACGCGTGTGAAAAAGCAACCTGAGACCGGAGGAAGACCCATCCACAAGGAGTAAAGGGAACAGCACCAGGCACTCACATGGAGCCAGAATACTGCCGATTGCCATCGGCTGGAGTGGGAGACCTCAGTTCATGAGGCACTGGGCAGGGCACCCAGTGGGCTTGTGACTCAGTAGTGGGGTGTAGGAGACTGTTCTGTGTGGTGTGGGACCAGCTCCCACTGGGAGATGCACAGGACCCATGCCCACAGATAAGTTCTCCTGTGGGGAATCAGGCCTGCAATGTACCTAGGCTGCTATGAGTCTTGCTTTTTGCTAAAACTCCCTCACCTTGAATTGAGGACATTTACTGCAAAGCAACTTCCTAAAATCCATGCTAAACCTTCTAAGGATGAGTGTAACTGGTCCAACTAATTTTGCCTTTTCATTGACAAATATCCCTCTTCTGTGATGTGATTAGCAGCATGGGCTCCTTTGTTTTCTGTAAAAGGTAACCATCTAAAGTGAGCCTGTGCATAGTTACTGAGGACCTTCTTGTAATGTGCCCGGTAAGACAATAAAAGCTCATTGGAGCAAGGGCTGAAGCTTTTGCTCCCCTTGAGAGAAAAGCCATGCTGTCCCTTTTCCTTCACCAGACTCGGTAGTCCGTGTGAATGTCTCATTTCATCCATAATGACGTGGACCCCACAAGCCGGGGTCCGCATCAGTGGGGCAAACCAGCTCCAGACTAAATGCTATTCTTATCACCCAGTAAAGAAAGGTCTGAAAGGCTCAAATCCTTTCCAAATAGGAAACAAGAAATTATCAAGTACCAACTATTGAGATAAAATTCACAATGCCTGTCATCCAATCAAAAATTATCAGGGTCATGAAAAGACAAGAAAATGTGACAAATAATTAGAATTAAAATTAATCAAAACCAATCCAGAAATGACACAAATGATAGAATTACTATACAAGAACATTTAAACAGTTACATAGCTATATTTCATATGTTCTAGAAGCTTTAGAAAAGATTGAGCATTTTCACTACAGATGAAATTAACATGGGATTAACAACAGATTGAACACTGTAGAACAAAGATAAGTAAATTTAAAAATATAGCAATGAAATTATGAAAAATGAAACAGAAAAAATATAGAAAAAATAACAGTATCAGTGAGCTATAGGACAACTTTAAACAGCCTGATATTTGCTATTTGGAGTCCATGGCAGGGGGACAGGGACGGAATAAATACTTAGGAAATAAAGGTTGGATTTTTCCAAATGTCAGGTAAGACTACACAAGAAGACAGTGAACTAGTCATATGCTTACATCTAGATGTGTTGTAAATCACCACAGAAGTGACCATTACAAATGCAGACCATTTACAGGAAGTGTTACACCGTTGATTCAAATTCGAGTATCATGTATGGTTTTCTCCCTTGGGTGGGACTGCTGGTATATTTCAGGATGTCCACCAACCCTAAACCTCACTCAGTATCCATGGTGCCTCCCAGTCATTATGCCCAAGAAAACAAAAGTCACTCCCGAGTGTGGTGCCACTTCTTTGAGAACCGTTGGTTAAGAGTAGACCAGGGGCCAGAACAGAACATGGGCTGCATTTGTATGGCCTGTGGGCTGAGAATGGGTGTACCTTTTTTTTTTAAATTTTATTTTAATCATTGTTCAAGTAACAGTTTTCTCCCATTTACTCCCATTCCAGCCCACCCACCCAACCCTCCCCACTTCCCTCCCATTACCCTCCACCCCTAGTTTTTGTCCATGTGTCCTTTAAATTTGTTCCTGTAAACCCTACCCATTCCCCCCTGAAATTCCCTCTTCTCTCCCCTCTGGTCACTGTCAGTCTGTCCCCTATTTCAGTGTCTTTGGTTATATTTTGCTTGTTTTTTTGTTTTGTTGTTTAGGTTCCTCCTGTTAAAGGTGATGGGTGTACCTTTTTAAAGGTTGTAAAGAGGAGGAGGGAGGAAGGAGAGAAGGAGAAAAGAAAGAGGAGGGGGAGGAGGACAGAACATGAAAATCAAGAAAAGCAAAACAAGAAGGAAAAGGAGGAGAAAGAGAAGAAAAGGGGAAGTGACAAGTTTTGCTGACCCCTGGTCTATCTAGACTCCAGAGGAAAAGGGTACCATCTGGTCTGTTCTGACAAGGAGTTTATACCCTAGTGGGAATGTGTCCGTTAGGGTTCAACCATAGAAGCAGAATCACTGTAAGCGGTATGCAATAAGGGATTTATTACAGGGATTAGACTAGGCAGTTGTGAGAGCTGGTGGAGAAGTCTGCAGCAGGCCTTTGTGTCTGGCAGTGGCTGAAAATCACTACACATTGATCGGACTGTCAGTAAGAAGGAAAAGCTATACATGAAGCAGGGAAAAGCAAGGGCAAACTAGAACCCACCTGAACAAATTGGAAGCTGTGAAAACAAACTAGAGCCTCTGTGTGTCTCTCACCACCTCCAATCTCATTAATGAAAGTAACCTGAAGAAGCTGGCACGCTTTGCTGCACAGCTGCATGCATGCCCCCATCCTCCCTGCATGCCCCACACACTGCGGGCTGATCCAGCATCACGCCCATCACACAGTCCTGTAGTTGCCTGCTTCCTTGTTAGTGTCCTCAGCTGGACTCCAAGCCTTGACAGAGGGAGCTGCATCTGTCTTGTTTGTCATTGGATCCCTTGCTCCCAGCACAAACACGGAGTAATTGCTCAATCACTATTTTCTGGATGAATGAGTGAAAGACATATCTACGTATCAAGTAAAAATTAAGCTGAGCAGAAGTGAAGCAGGTGACTCACTCAATAGAAGGATGGTCTTCTTATTATTCTACATGCATGAGTTTTAATGTTACAGGCACTGTGGTTACTTCATGTTGTCTGCTGGACTTCAGTGGTAGACAAGAGTGGTTCTCTATGCAAAGAGGAAGAGCTCACCCAAAGGGTGTGTGCTTCACTCTACTGGTCCTTGGGAAGTGATGGTGCACGTGCTTGTCCCTCATACCAGAAGCTGAACTAAACTAGCAGGCGACCTGTACTGGGGACCTTCTGGCAGCAAAGAAACAGCATGCCCAGCACACTATCCATGTGTAGCAAGAAATAAAGCATGTCCACCATGTGAGACTGACCAGGATGCCGGAAAGAGGGTGTCAGGCAGGATTCCACCAAGATTCCACCTAGAGACACATCATAGTTATCAACATCACTAAATAATAGCTGATGTTTACAGAGCATTTAGCCCATGCCAAGCATTGTGCTAAGCACTTCACATGCATTATTATAGGTAGTCCCCATAATGAGATCTATAATCATCTCCACTGTGTAAATGGGGAAATTGAAGCTTTGACAGGTTCTGTTGCTTGCCCAAGATTGTAGAGCCGGGAAGAGTCAGGACTGGAATGCAAACCGACACACATTTCATCCAGAAACCCAACCTCTCACCACCATCCGTCTATGCTTGGAAATGGGGCCAGTTCTTGAGAAGACATGAGTCTAGGTTTTACTTTAACAAGCAAAAGCTGTTTCCATACAGCAGGCATTTAAATTATTTTAGTAAACACTGGAAATCTATTCCAGGATTAAAGTTTCAAAGTTATTGCATGTCAAAGATAATAGATATATTTGTATGTATTTTATAGAGATACAATATATGATATCATATTAAGTTCTATATGTAATGAATCAGGAAATTGAAGCAAAAAACCCCCAAAAACCCAACATTATATAAAACATCAGCTGTTTACCAAAAGGTGTTTAATGATTAAGAAATGTGACCTATTATGATATTACAACATATAAATTCAACTTTACCCAAAATCTCTATTTGTTCTAGGTAAATAATACTTTTTAGACAATTTTGGTAATTTGAATAAGTTTAGATCCATCTAAACTTAAATTAGAGCCCAAAATATGTACCACACTTTAACATACACCAACATTATAGATACGATAGATTCAAGTTAATTCCATGAGTATTTTTGACAGTGTTCTGGAAACTGTTTGAGATACAAAGATGAGTGAGACTCAGTCTCCCCCTTCACAGGCACTCCGGAGAGCGGGGAGCACAGAGACCCTGCCTGGCACAGAGCTGCAGACCCAGACGAATGAGGTCATAAAAGCCCAACACACAAAGGGAAAATGGGAATGGAGATTTTACTTGGTGTGCGTATTCATGAAGTAATAAGGATCCCCCCAAAGTTGGCTACTTTCAACTTTTATTAAACATATTTCTTATATTCAAGTGAAATTTGTTCTATCCAGTTTAATTTCTTTCATATCCTGAGTCCTTTTGATTTGGAGTTATCCAAAAATGATTTTTCTTCTCATGAGTTCAGAATTTGTTATTACCCTGCTCTTTCCCTGACTGGATGTTACCACATTTTAACTTTTTCACTTTAAAATACAGAACAATGTAAAACCTAAAATTTTGAAACATAAAATGTCTTTGGAATTTCAACTAAAAAATTAAAGGAATAAAGAGCTTCATTTTTGCCAAAAAGACTAGATTTATATCTTTAGATGAAATATTTGATTCTGTATTTCTATAAATACATGGAAATAGCAATCTAGTCTTAAAAGTTGTAAGAAAACATTAAATTTACATTTAGGGAACTTTCACATAAGCTTTCCCAGACCCATGCTTACCTAATAAAAATTTATTTTCTCAACAGTGGACTCTTCGAGTATCTTGACTACTCCCTCTGCTCTGCATACAATATTATTATCTGCTAATATTCAGAAGTCTAAAATAACCTTATCCCTGGGACTATCTTACCATAGAAATATTGCCTTTAATTACAAAATTCATAATGCCAAATTCTTCAAGACTAGAAGAATTTGTCCAGTTTCTTCGACAACAAAAGGCTTTTCTTTTTTTAAGAGTACTGGAGAGAAACCTAAGAGAGACATACGAGAACATGTATCAACTAAATGTCAAGTGTGGATTTTACTTGCATTCCACTTCAAGCCAATCAACTAAACAAAAAGTTTTGAGACAATTGAGGACATTTAAACATTGCCTGGATGAATCAATGCTATTATGATTTACAGGGTATAATAGTGTTGTGGTTACATTGAGGGACTTCTTATCTCCTCGAGAACTGTTACAAAATATTTGTGGATAAAATGACAGAATATCTAGGAATTTGATACAAAATAATTCAGTGGGGAGAGGACTTCCAGAGAGTAAAGATGGAACCAGGTTGGCCCAGCTGAGAGGTACACAGAGGTTAATTACACCAATCTTTCTAGCTTCGGATGTGTTTGGAAGTTCCCATTATTTAAACAAAAAAAAAGATAATAATTAAGAGAAAATATAAATATCACTTGAAATGCAACACAATATCTTTCATACAACAGTTACCTTGGATAACACAGTAAGTCGCCTTAATCTGAAGAATTATTGATTGCAAATGTGACTTTAAATACAGACAAAGCTATAGAGAGCAAAGCTACAGTATCTGAAGAAAAAGAAATCTCTTGTGCTCAATTTAATCTCACTTTTCTCTGCTTGAATTTGGGAATAGAAACTGCTTCGCTAATTGAATAAATAATAACGATCCCCAAATATTCTTAATTACTGACTACGATAAACATACTCCCAAATTCTAAGAACAAATAAGAAAATAAAGTTTATAACCAAATATTTCTGTTATATGTGTTCTTGTTAACATATATACCTTGATTATATTAAGGTAATTGAGAAACAGGGAACTGGTGCTGAACTAAATTTCAGACTGGATTCTCAAATCTTTTTTTTTTTACTTACATCTAATTTTCTGGGGTTTTTTTGGGGGGGAAGAGGGTGGCAAATTTTGATAGCATTAGCTGTCATCTAATTAAGTTCTTTGAACCTATTGGTGTATGTGGAATCAATAAGTGCTTAAAACACATTGAAACAATGTCAGTGCTGATATAAAAAAGCAGCCATTAAGACTAAACTATTTTCATAGAGATTACAGGAAGGTGAAATTAGCAATTACAGTAAGATTACAACTTAGGTTGGAATCAGTGTTAATGCAGAAAACATTTCCGGACATTCTCCCTAAGTACCCCGTGGAATGAGAGCTGAGTCCCTCCACTTTAACAAGATGTGGTGAAAAATTGGTGCAAAATCTCAGAGGACCAAATTTGCTTTATCTCTTTCCCACACTTACTAGTTCGTATCGCCGTTTTGGTCCTAGCCTTTTTTGTTTTTAAAGAGTTTCTGCTGTTTCTCTGGATTTTTCTACCGTCTGTTGTTGCATTCCAGTCCACATGAAAGAAGCAGCGGGACTCTGGTTTAGGCCGACGGGAGCAGAGACGGTTTCTGAAGGGTCTGCTACACTCCCGGGAACAAGCCGGTGCCAGCGGTTTGGGAGTCACCGGGTCTGGGCGCTTAGGATGCGGCCGCCCGGCTGGATCCCTCTGCGCGGAGCCTGCTGGCGCGGCAGGCACCTGGGCCCCAGTCTGCCCGGCCCCCAGACGCCCTCTCTGGTCTCCCAAATCTGAGCCCCCACCTCCCCTCCCAGCCCACCTTCCGACCGGGGCGTGAACCGAGGGCGGCTGCTCCCGCGGCCCGGCTCCTCGCCCTCCCAGGCCCGTGCTGCCCGGCCTCCAGGGCACAGTACGCCTCTGCCGTTCTCTGCATCAGGGGCCCCGCGCAGGGCGGGCACGGAGTGGAGCGAAGAGTCAAGATTCCGGAGATGAATTGCGGGGCAGTGCGGGGCAGGGAGGAGACCGGGGCTTTCGCCTGCAAGGGGACCAGGGTTCGCTGTGCCGCCGAAGCCTGGGTTCTCGGGCACCGCGCGGGGGGCGGGGAGAACGAAATGCAGCCGGGGAGGAAGAACGCGCTCTCAAGCCTCTCTGCGATCGTGCGTGCGTGGACTGGGGTCCTTTAGTTCGACGTCGGCCGGGTCGCGGCCACGTCCTGTCCTCGCAGTGACCGTCCTAGGGAAACGCCGAGCGGAGTCCAGGGCAAAAGGCTGGGAGACTGGAGGCGCGCGCGTACTCAGTGCTTCCAGCCCGGGGCCCGGACCCCGGCCCGCTCCAGGCCTCGGCCTCGGCCTCTGCGACCCAGAGAGGCCCAGGCAGGAGAAAGTCGCGGACGCCCATGGGGCTGTGCTTCAAAAACCAGACAGGGCCAGGTATCTCTGCCTCAGAAGGACCCTCGAGAGAGTTTCTTAATTTCTGCAAGTCACAAATGTCTGAGCTGCATAATGGGGATCCTATAGTGTCACTCGGTGCTGGGAACGTTTAATGCCGAGTCTGGCGCAGAGAGCAGGGAACAGAGGCTGGCCGTTGTGGTTACCGTCACGGCGGGCAGGACCACGGCGTCTCTCTTCCGAGTTTCCCTCCTGCTCTCGCCCCGGCCTCTCTGAGCCCCCAGGCCCTCGCGCTCCGCTCCTCCCGGAGGCTCTGGACGCAGCCAGCTTTCTGGCCTCGAGACGAGACCGAGGGTCGAGAACCACCCCGACACTAGACCCCGGCGCGCACTTCGGAAGCCACGGACCCTGTCCGCGCGGATTTTAAATGGACCGCAGCTCTTGACCAAGGCCGCGGCCAGAGGCCAGCACCGGGGTGGGCAGAAGGCGGGACTCAGAAGGCGCCGCAACGACGCCCTTGCGCAGAACCCCCGGGATCCGGAGCCTGGCGTTCCGCGCGGCCCGGGGCGCAGCCAGGCCTGGTCACCGCGCTGAGCACGGTGCCGCCTGTCCACATTCCGCCGCCCACCCTCCCTGCCTAGGGGGCTGCGGAGTCACGGCAACGCCCGGGACGTGCCAGCCCGGCCCGCAGTGAGGGCTCGGCGAGTTCTCGACATTATCAGTGGTTCGCTCGGGCCCCACTACGACCGGACCTCTCCACGCGGTGGCCGCGCTTCTGGACAGGTGGATCCGAAGCGCCACCTTCGGTCGGAGAACGATGTTTAATTTACTCTTCCAGTGAACTGATGTTTTTCCTGAAAATTCATTATTCGACATAGTTTCATTAGGTAGAAATTAGGAGCTTGGGGGCCGGCTCCAGGCAGGTTACGACCCGCAGTCACCAATGTTGGCGGCCGTACTGGTCTGGCCGCGGCGAAGGCGGGAAAGAGGTGGGAAAGAGACCTCGCCGTCTCCTGCGAGACGCGACTGTGCTGGGAGAGCCTCGGGGTTGCAGGAGGCTCCACCTGGTGCCCCGACGACGACGACGACGTTTGTGGGCCGGAAAACAAAAACAAAAAAAAACGAATGTGGGCCTGGAGATGTTTTCGCATGAAGGGCAAGGGAGAGTTGGAATGTGAATGGCTCCCTTCATTCTCGGCTTCTTTCCAAACTCTTCGGTTGGCCCAGACCTGGAGAATTAGCTAAGTCGATCTTAAAGCGGAGGTGCAAAGTGTCAGATAGACTGAGTTCGCGAATGGCCAAAGCCCAAGGAGGGAGAGGTGGATGAAGGAGAAAGAGGTTTGGGGAGGGTCGCCTGCAGCCCAAGGATAGGAGCCCAATGTGTGGGACTGGCGGCGCTGCTGTACAGGCAGGCGAAGGCTGCAGGTGCGGAGCAGAGGGTAGACTCCGAACTTCGAACTTCGGCGTCCCAGCGGCTGCCAAAGGTCGGGCTTGGCGACTTTCCCGAACGTCTCTGGAATCGCACTACCAAGTCCCGAGGAGGTAAGGACTGCAGGCGGAACGTGCCGAAGAAGCTCTGAGTGATGGGGTGGAGATGAGAAGCTGGAGTGAGAACGGACCGATTAAATGGTTGTAAATACATGTGTCTCTATCATCCCTCCCTCCTGTAACGAGAAATTCATAGCTGGGGCTGAGGAGTAGCTGAAGGGGGGCGAACTTCTTCACATTCACAGGGTGACTTCTTCCAAAACTGACCTGAAAGTAATTCTTTAAGAAAAGGAAAGGGAAAGAAAGAAAAGAGAGGAGTGGAGGGGAGGAGCAGGGAAGGGAAGAAGAGAGGGGAAAATTAGTTTGTTCAAGAGCGGGAAGGTCTCTAGAAATTTGCATCCTCTGGCGGCGTATTTCCTGATGGGCATCTTGGTCTTCTTTCCCTCCCGCCCAGTCACCTGAAGTCGAGTACAGTGAACTCTTTCTGATCGCAACGTGGTTTCGGAAATTAACTCTTTCGAAACAAAAAAGTTACTTTCTGGTCTAAAGGGAGAGAATAGGAGTCCCTAAAAGTCACTTTCCCAGAAAGAGAATTTTTAAAATTGTAAATATCCAAAACATGAATGCTTCTTTGATATAGCCCTTTTCTTTGGGCCCTCGTTCTAATGCTTTTTTAAAATACAGCCCTGGCTGGTGTGGCTCAGTGGATTGAGCCCCCCCCCCTCCCCCGGCCTGCCAACCAAAGGGTCACCTCAGGGCACATGTCTGGGTTGGCGGCCCGGTCGGGGGGCGGGGGGGGATGCGTGAGAGTCAACCACACATTGATGTTTCTCTCCCTCTTTTTCTTCTTCCCTTGCCTTCTCTCTAAAAATACATAAATAAATAAATCTTTAAAAAAACCTTCCTCCCATACTCAGCAATCGTTGGCTTTCCAAATTGATTTCAAATAGTCCTCCAAATTATTCAGCAGAAAAATAAACATCTTTAGGAAGATAAAAAATAAATGGAGACCACATTTACATTTCCTCTAATTATTTTATACTGTAGGTTTTATATATATTAAACCCCATACTTCCAAAGACAGGTCTGTTTCAACTTCAAATACTTGGAAGTTTTAAAAGTCATTTTGAAAGTGAGATGTTTATAATGAATAAAATTGTAAAACTAAATTGTTTAATTGGGGGGAAAGAACTATTTTTAAAAGAAGTTCCATTTAGAAAGCAAATAGTGAGAAGTAATATAAAATAAATGATGTCGTGTTATGATTTAGCACTTTATTTAGTCTACATGGCTGGGTTTAATTTTAACACCTTTCCATGGAAGTTGGCACATCGGAGACACAAATCAGAAATAAATGCTCTGAGGTTAAAATTCTACTTACATTACACATCCCTTTCAGGAGGACATAAAGGACAGGAGCACTTTGTACTGGGCTTGGGAATGATACCGGCAGTTCCTAGGGAGTGAAAAAGGGAAAACACGTTGTGCGTTGCACACTGTATGTTTTTCTTTGCGCACCAGAACGAAATGCCCCACTCACGTTCGTCGCTCCTCTGAAACTATGCAAACCGGAAACACCCTAGAAACCACAAGTGGAGGCTGGAAAAGGCGAGCCTAGACGCCATGGGAAGTTTACGTTCATGTTGTCTAAGGAAACAGTACTCAACTTTTCGTTTGTAAATGTTTCGCAGCTAACAGAAATTAGTGGTTGCTTTGCTGCGGGATGCTAACGCAGACACCTAGTCCGGGCTGTGCGAGGTGCAGTGTTCAAGGACAGGCGGCTGGGAGAGAAGGACGGGGTCTCCCTGCCCTTCCTCTTCTCCCCAGATCCCCTTGCAGCCTGACTTCCGCCTGGAGCCCTCTGCTCCGGGCTGACACCCCAGCAGCGCAGAAGCGGATAGGTGCTGGCCCAGCAGCGCGCCTTTGCTGGCCAAGTCCTGGTGCTGCTGCTGCTGCTGCTCCAACACTGTCTGAGCTGCGGATGCGGCTGCCACGGCAGAGGCGGCAGACACGTGGAGCAAGGGGGCAGCGGCCTGGGTGTGCAATGGGCACGATGGGCGTTGCAGCAGGTGACAGTAGCTCCATGGATTCGGGGACAGACTCTGGGAGGTCTCTGTACCCCCTCCTCCGACTCCTTGCATGATACTCTCAATGCTGAAGGAGGTGCATCCCCCTCCGGGCCGTGACGCGGTCCCCTTGGCCACCTCCCAAGGCTGGGAGCCCACGGCGAGCTGCAGCGCTCTAAGGGAGCCGCTGGGGGTCACCAGGTCCATTCCTTGCACTTTCCTCGGTGCCTCCAAGTAGGTAGGGGCGGACAGCAGGAGGTAGCGAAGGGGATGAGGATGCAGCAAGGAGCACAGGCGGCTCCCGGGAGCGGCTGCGGGGTAGGCCCCGAACACCGGCGGCCGGGCTGGAGACCTGAGCAGCAGGCTCGCATAGGGGCCGTGCAGGGCGGCTGGCCCTGCGGGCAGGGGGAAGGGGTGGTGCAGGTGGGCTCCTGCGGGCGGGTGGTGGCGCTTGAAGCGCTTCCTGCGCCGAAGGAAGCTGCCGTTATCGAACATGTCCTGGGAGGCGGGGTCCAGGCTCCAGTAGTTGCCCTTGCCCGGGTGACCAGGCTCTCGGGGGATCTTGACGAAGCAGTCGTTGAGCGAGAGGTTGTGTCGGATGCTGTTCTGCCAGGCCGGGAACTTGCGGCGGTAGTAGGGGAAGCGGCTGCTGATGAAGGCGCAGATGCCGCTGAGCGTGAGGCGCTTGTGCGGGCTCTGCAGGATGGCCATGGTGATGAGTGCGATGTAGGAGTAGGGGGGCTTCGCGGGCTGCGGGGCATCCCCAGAGGTCCCCGCAGATCCAGTGGAGGCCGTGAACTTGGTACCAAGCTCGGGGGAGTCGCTCCGGCAGCCTCTGCTCTCCGCGCGCTCCCGGGACAGCGCTCCCGCACCACGCCGCGCCCCCTGCGGCTCTGGCTGGTGCAGCTGCTCCAGGGACTGCGGGCTCCCCTCATCCTCCACTTCATCCTCTTCTTCCTCGTCGTCTTCATCTTCCTCCTCTCCCAGGATATTGATCTCACCATCTTCCCCTTCGGTGCCCGGGAGGCTGCATGGCGGTGAGGAGCGAAGGCGCTCGATTATCGGCAAGTTCATGGAGGAAAAGGTCCCGCAGCCGCAGGGGAGTGGCGGCCGCTCACCTGTCCTGCACTGGGCTGGGCTGGATGCCAGGGTTAGGGTGTTCCGAGAAGTGGAATGTTCCAGGTGACTCCTTTAGATGTTCTTTACTTCTGGTTTCTCCTCCTTTACAACACCCAAGTCCAGCATAGGCGCACTTTGCCTTTTATTAAAGCTTCTTCGAGTCCCTGTGTGGATTCCTGCGCCCCTTTTTATACCATTCTTGCCCTACCTCAGAGCGCTCCCACTTCCTCGCCACGCAGTTCTATGCTGAGGGTCCTCTGCACAATAGCCGACCTGGGAAGAGCCCACAGCCTCCTCCTCCTCCTTACACCTACCCGCCACCAAGGAAGATGCTCCACTCCTTAGGTTGGTCAGCCAGTCACGCCCAGAGTTGTAAAGGCTTTGTTAATGCACTTTTAAAACTGCTCAAATAAAAAGGAGGTCGGAAAATATCACACCCACCAATCTACGACCACCTCGATAATCAGGCCTCTCTCCTGGAGGAGAGGGGGCACTGAAATGTCTACAGTGTTTCAAAGAATGTGTAAAGTAAAATTATGTTTTCACGTTTCATACATTTGGTTTGTCACCCAGTTTCATTGGTGGATTCTGTCCTTATTCAGAATGATGAACTGAACTATTATAAATATTTTAACTATATCCCCAAACTCAGGGGGGTGTGAAGGGCTGCTTCGTTGTGTCTTCTGCTCCCCACCCTATCTTCCCCAAATGTTCTCCCGACTAAAGTTTTCAGAAAAGGCCGAAATGTCCTGGCATTAAACTGTGGAAGTTCAGGGTGGAGGGAAAGCAGGAGGGCTAGAAAGGAGTCCCCTTCCGTAGCGATTCTCCAGCTTCTTTGAACATTTAGCCACCGTATGAAATGCATTTTACAAAACAGTCGTGCATATACAGACTTGTATAACCAAAATGGGTTTCATAAAGCAGTGTACTTACGCTAGAGTGATCAATGGTATTTTTTTTTAATGGCCACAGCCAACTAAATTGATTTTGCCACATACTAACCAGTAAACACCTAGTTTGAAACATCCTGTTTTAACAAAGTGGCCCACCTCAAGGGATGCATCCAGGATGTGAGAGGCTCCTCTCTCCCTCTACCCCATTTCTTCTTTCAAAAACCCCAAAATTCCCATTAAACATTTTTATCATAATAATAAATAGCACAACTTAAGTGAGGCAAGGAGAGGCTGCAGCTTCAGTCACGGACTGGCCTTCATTGCTCACACGGGAGAGGGGTGACATGACAGAGAGCTCCTTTAACTCACTTGACATCTTTGGAGGTACAAGATTTTTAGGTGGTGACATTTAGTCCACTCAGAGAGTAAGGCAGTGGTCTGGTAGACTGTAACAATGTGTTATATAAATAGAGATCTTACAGTAAAATGATAAGCCATAGTATATACTATCTAAAGAATTTGAAGTGGCATCTAATAACAATGTAGCATAAAAGAATATTGTTATTAGGCCATTGGTTGTCACACAGTTAATCTTTCATTAATGTTTGTAAAATAATGACTTTTCAATCAGAAGTCAGAAGCCAGCTAAAAGGTCAAAATGATTTAAAAGTAGTTTAGTGCATTCAGGATAAAAAGTAGCTTAAGGTAGCTAGTGCCTTCATGATAAAGTTTTGAAAACAGCTTTTTCACTTGTGAGGTGTTTACCCTCTAATCAAAGGCTGCCCAGTTGTATATAGTTTGAAGGAAGACAAATAACAGGTTTTGAGCCTAATGGATTTGTTTAAATCCCAAATTCACCAATTACCACTTGTGTGATCTGAATTAAACTGGAGGGCAGAACAGGTGTTACTCTGCCATGCATTCCCAGGTGCCTCCCTCTCAACCCCTGCAGGCAAGGCACGGTTCTTGCATCAGCACAGACATCAGCATGATCTGGGGAAGGGAGTATCGTTTAGTCTTCCTAGAGTCAACTTCTACTGAGATTAGGGTTACTTAAAAATGAAAGGAGAAGAGGAAGAACAACACAATCAGGAAAAAAACCCCACACTGATGCGGGGCGGGGCAGCGGGGAGGTGGTAGGGGAATGTGTTAAAGGGCACACAGGAAACAACTGAAAAAGCTCCCAATGGCCAAAGCTGGGACAATTTGAGCAACAAAATAAGTCTATTGGATTATAACCCAAAGTATAAAATAGATACCCATGTGTCCACAGTGAAAAAAATGACTGAACCAATGGGGGTAGAGGCAAATCTCCCTTGCAGAAGAATTCCAAATAAATTAGGAAGATACCCAGCCCTTCAGGACTGCCGCCCCTGCTTTATTGTATGCGGCACACAGGGACTTCCTTCTGGGAAGTGCAGTGCAGGAAGGGGTGGAAAGAGTGCCTTAACTGTACAGTGGGCGAACGTAACAAACACGCTTCGGCCAGGTGATCAGGTGATGGATGTCAACAAAACAGGCATAAATCCTGTTGATTGTGTATCGCCTGGGTATGATGTGATGAAAATGGCACTCTGTGCTCTTCCTCCCTGGAACCCCAATCCAACCACAGGAACACACAAATTCTGAATGAGGAGCGTGCTATGTTCCTGACCAGTACTTCTCAAAACTATCAGTGTCACCAGAACAAGTCAAGTCTAAGAAACTGTCACAGCCAAGAAGAGTCTAAGAAGACACGACTATTAAATGTAACATGGAAGCCTGGGTAGGATCCTGGAAAAGAAAAAGAACACGGGGTTAAAGGTAAGGATATCTGAATATCAAACTGTGGATTTCAGTTGATAATACTGTACCGATACTGGGTCACTAACGTGATGAATGCACTACACTGTTGTAAGATGTTAACTGTGTGTGTGTGTGTGTGTGTGTGTGTGTGTTGGGGGAGATAGAGGGAACCTCTCTTTTACTGCCTGCTCACTTTTTCTGTAAATCTAAAATTCTTATGAAAAATACAATCTATTAATTCAAAAAATTAAACATGGAAAAAATGGACATAATAGCCAAAAAGTAAAAAATGTCCATCAACTGGACACTTACCAATTAAAAGGAACAAAGTGCTGATACAAGCTACATGATGGTTCAAGAAAACGTTATAATAAATGAAAAGGGTCCAAAACAGGATCAAAGAGACTAGACAGTTGCTCTCATAACAGCAGGGGACAGTGGGGGATAACGGCTAACGGATACAGGGTTTCTTTTAGGAGCAAGGTATATTAACTACAGTGTATGAGTTATATCCAAATAAAGTTGTTACACAAAATATTTCAATATAAGAACAAATAGCTGTATCAACGAAAACCAAATTGAATGCCTTGGAAAGACTCCATTATAGCATGTCACTCTAAAAAAAGCTACTCTGGCTGGTGTGGCTCAGAGGACTGAGTGCCTGCCTGCAAACCAAAGGGTCTCTGGTTTGATTCCCAATCAGGCCACATGCTTGAGTTTTGGGCAAGGTCCCCAGTAGGGGGCAGGCAAGAGGCAACCACACACTGATATTTCTCTCCCTCTTTCTTCCTTTCTTTCCCTCTGTCCAAAATAAATAAATAAAATCTTTTTTTTTAATTTAAAAAATAAAAATAAATAAAAAAGAAACTCTTACTGTCTGGTCCCATCAATTCTTTAGTGTTGCCTTAAGAATCAAAAGTTTTACATTGTTTACTGCCACATTTAACATGGCGCCAACTGCATAATGGGCACTCAGTAATTAATACTTGATTACTTCTTTTCTAATGCTCACAAAACACGATCCTTGTTTGAAAAAGAAACCATTCTAAACTAATCTACAGGAAGGGTGATGATGTCTGATTTCTCTCCATTTTACTCTGAAAATTAAAGGTGATTTGGTCATCAACAGTTAAAAGGTAAAGTTGATTCCAACAGTAATACTAACTGTGAGAAAAAACTATAGCGTATCTTTCTCATCCAAGTATTTCAAGCTGCTAGGCAGTCAAAGGCAAAATTCATTTCTTTCAACACTACTTCCACAATGTAAGGCTTTTCTAGAACAATCTAAAACACAGTTTTCCCACCTACTCTAGTAGTCCAAATTATTCAATTTATAGCAAGGAACCAAGTCCATAAATGTTTAAATAAAAGCCTGTTAGGTTCATTTTGTTGATAATTCCCTTCAAACTTCAGGACTGAGGAATTTTAGACCTTTTCAATCACCTGGCCTTCCTCCATACCCCATACTGACCCTTCCTACAGCTACCTTAAACTCAGTACCAATGTTCTTGCCTCTTTCACTAAAGCTGTGGAAAGCCTAGGAAAGAACCATGTTTTAAGAAGGCGTGTAAAAGCTTTAATTTTTTTTAAAGTCAGGTCTTGCTGGAAAAGGGGAATTCACTTTTACTGAGTTTCTGTATCCAGGGTGCCTTAAATCCCTAGAACAATCCAGAGATCTGCATTGTTATTTCTCTTTTATGAATGAGGCAGAGGCTCAAAGATTTGTAATTTACCCCATACCACTCACTTAGTAGGCTATAGTTTTGGATCAACTATGCCTAAACCTTGATCATCATCATCAATACTCTGCAAATCTTCTATAGGAAGGAGAATAATGGCCTACATTATTTATTTTAGTTAGCAATTTGTATTACAAAAATAAAATTATATCTTGAGGATAACTATGGCAAGTTCCAAAGTTCTCTGAAGGTGCTGATTATACCATGGCTCTAATCATTGAAAAATACTTCATTTTGGGGAAAATAAAAATGAAGAACAGGAAAATACATCTTTAAAAGAATATATAAACAACATCAACATACAGAATAAAACTTATATTAAAAGTGGTATGTCATTCCATGCAGGTTGACAGAAGTTAAATTGTATTTATTAGCTAGTTTGGGAAAAATAGGTACTTTCATATCCCACTGTAAAGATGTACAGACATTTGGAAGAGCAACTAACCAGTACCTATTAAAAAATTTAAGTGTGCATACCCTGGAAGCTTGTGGTTCCACCATCACATCTCTAGGCTGGCAAAAAATATTCTCATGTAAGAACAAAGATGCACTGCAGTTCATGGCAGCACTGTGTGTGATTTCAAAAACAGAAACCTAGTTCATCTGCTACATCGACCACGGCCACATCACTTCACTTCCCAGGGCTTTCCGAATCCTCCAAACGTGTCTCTCTACCCTATAAAGAGCACCCAGTCGGGCCCCAGCTCACAACCCCAATGCCACCTCAGACCCTGGCTTTCTTTCCTTTCAGCACTCTTGCCTTCTTCCCCATCTTCCCACGTGCTATGCTCCTTCCCATCGCAAGGGCTTCTGCAAACCTTCTCCCTTAGTTTGCACGAAGAACTCCTTTTAATTCTAGTCTCAATTTAAAAGCCACCCTCCTTTGACAGCCTTTCCATGACCACTCAATCTAAAGTCAAACTTTGTTTTTATCCACCATTTTAGGCTACCTCCTGTCTTCTGTGTCCCTCCACGAGAACGTATGCAGCAATGCGCAAACCTGGCCTTTATTCGCCAGGAGCAGTTTCAGCCCTAGCACTAAATACCTGGGCAAAGTGGAAGTTCTCAGTAAACACTTTTTAAAATGAATGTATTCTAGGCTAATACTATGAGTAACTATGCAGCAGTTAAAGAATAAGACATATTTATATACACTGTCATGGAAAACTCTAAGACTAATTGTTGAGTTTTAAAAAAAGCAAACTGCATTACCATATAAGTTTTATTTAAAATATTTCATATTACAAAAATAAAACCTATCCTTGAGTATATTTTATGGCAAATCTGTAAGTTCCCTGAAGAAGTAGCTTAAAGCTTTAATCAATGGAGAATAATTCGCTTTGGGAAACAACATAAACCATCATGTGTGTGAGTGAAGAGACATCTGAAAGAACAGACGTTATGCTGACAACACTGCTTACCCCTAAGAAGTGACAGTGATGAAGGAGAAAGGTCAGGAGAGACCGACTTCATCTGTGGTGTCTGGATTCTTACAACACAAATGAATTCATGCAATACATATGTAATGAAAAATATTTACAGATTAACACATTTTAAAGGAAAAAAACATTTATGAGTTTTATAAATACAGATTTTTAAAAGTATAGATTAAAATTACTTCAAGTATTTCTCCCACAACAGAACAATGATAAGCCCTTTCTGGTCTAGAAGATATGAATCCATATGAATTATTTGTCAAAGAACATTATGAAGTATTATTATGACTACATAAATTATAGAATGGATTTAAACTGTTAGGAAGAAGACACATTTACCTAGCCTCTGCTGTGTTTCAGGAGCTGAGCTAGGGGCATTATAAACCTATTTAATCCTCACAAGAACCTTAAGTGATTGGTATTATCACTGTCCCCTTTATAAACAAGGAAACTAATCTCAGAGAAAAATACTTTGTTCAAGATTACACAGCCAAGAAGTAGCTGAGCTGGAATTAAAGCCCAGGTCTGACTCAATATAGAAATCTCATCAAGTAACTTTCTATTGCACAATATGCTGCCACAAAATATGGGTATTTTTTCTACCACTCATTAAATAATGGATTTAGGAGACGAATGCATATAGAGAAGTTATATATAATAGATACAGAATGCAGGGGAAGGGGCATAGATAATTTAATCAGTCAACATGCCTCCAAACACAATGGAGCCATTTGAGATACATAAATGTAATTCTTTATTTAAAATTCTAAAAAAAAATCGAAATGCCATTTTGATAGTTTTCTCTATTTAACAACTATTAGTTTGGGAAAGGTCTTCTCTAAATTCCATCTAATGCTATTATCCTACAATCTGAGTATTGTTAATGCTGACCTGCTCTTAGAGGAATAGGCGAAAAGTAAAGATTGTTAAATTATCAAATTATCTGAAGTCATATCTGAAGGTTTGTACCTCATCACTTTTTAGTGTATGCTAAAAATTTGAAAAGTTAAAAAAAAAACAAAATGAATTTAATACCAGTAGTAAAATCTACTTAAAATTAAATGTTCTACAATTAGAATCTTCTAAATAAATTTCAAAGTGAATGGCTGAAGTTTCATTGACTGTCAGTAAAGCTTAGAATTGACTAAAAATAAAAAATAGTTCCAATTAGTTTATTTGATTCAGATTTCTTCCACCTATGAGTGTCTAGCCAGAACAAACCTTTTATTTCATTTAATAAAAATGGTGATATTATTTGCTTTCAAAATGTTTTTGTTAATAAAATTATATCTATGCAAGAAGCTGAAGTTCTAAAGGAAAATGACAATGCTGAATAAGTTTTACCATCATTATTTTAAAAATAGTAACTTCCATGGATGAGAAGCTCAGCATATGTAAACTTGAAAGACAAATCTGAAAGACATTTTTGTGAAATGTCTATTAAAAACAGGATATTATATTTTATTATATAAATAGCAAATATTTTACAGTACTGATTTACTATATCTTATATATTATATAAAATATAATTTTAACATACATTGGAATTCACAGCAGAATTAATGTAAAGAACAGATGCTTGAAATACACCCAGGAGGAAACGTAGTTCTAATATCATCATCTGATCCTTTTGACAAGAAATGCTTCCAATATTATGGACAAACTTGATCTTCTTTAAAGTATGTTGTTCTCTGCTTTTCTGTCTCTGTCACAGTAGCTATAAATAGTTGCTTAAGGATATCCTTATCCAAATTTCTGCCTGCAGAGAACAAAACATGGTGTGACTGTACCACATTTATTAAAATGACACAGTTAACCTATCAAATCCAGATCATTAAATTCTTGATGATCTTTAGAAGTGAAAAACAATAGTAATTGAGTGATTCCTTCCTTAGCTTTCTAGTTAAATCCCTCAGAAGCCAACTGACATTTGGACTAATCACTATGATAAAGTTGTTGGAAGATTAAAAGGCCTAGCTAGTTCTTATGAATATTATCATGTGATTAAGACAAATACATTAACCACATGTTTATTTACTTGTAGGTGTACAAAAAGGCTTCTGATTGGTTGATACTACTTAAGCAGCACATTATATTCCTTTCAAATATACAGAATCCAACAGAAGTAAGGCCTGCTTGAGTGTGGTTGGTAGGGTAATAACATGGATGTAATAATTTATAGTTTTAATTTGAACACTTCACCTAAAATGTCACATGGTGTGCTTGAGTGTAATATTATGTTACAGAATTACATGTTTATGATTCTATAATAAAAGATTTTGTAATTAAAAACAGGCATTATTTGTGCCAGACCCTGTGTTTTCCTGTTTTGCTTTAGAAATTCAACAGTTTGTAACTTACCGATAAGAACCAATCGATTTGTTCTCTCAGCGTCATCTTTCCAGCTCACTGGGGTCTCCTCCACATCGTACAGCTCATAGACGCCTTGGACAATCATCTGCTGTGGTTTGTCTTTGATCGACACCAGCCCCTGCTCAGAGGACAAGGATCAGTCAGCCTTAATTTGAATTGGAAAGCAGAAAGCAATCATTTAATATTAATGGATTAATTTTTCCTATTCCTTTTCAAAATACAAACTCATGAAAAGATACTGTTAAAATTACTTATTTCCTGCCCTGGCTGGTGTAGCTCATTTAGTAGAGGAGCCTCTTCCCGTAACTGAAAGGTCGTCAGCTCACTTTCCACACACATAGGTTTCAAGTTGGATCCCTGGTCTGGGCACATACAGTCCCTGGTCCAGGCATACATGGGAGGCAACCAATCAATGCTTATCTCTTGCACCAATGTTTCCTTCTCCCCCTTCCTCTCTCTTTAAGAGCAATGAAAAAAAAATTCCTTCAGTGAGGATTTAAACAATTTTTCTTAAGTTACTTATTTTTAGTTACTCGTGCATTAAGTTTCTTAAAGCCTCCAATTATTAAAGTTTCTGTACATATTAATTTTTAATGTATTTTATTGACTATGCTACTACGGTTGTCCCAATTTTTCCCTTGCCCCTCTCTGCCCAGTACCACCAATCCCTCCAGCAATGCCCCCTCAGTTCATGTCCAGAAGTCATGCATAAGTTCTTTGGCTTCTCCATTCCCTATACTGTTCTTAACATTCCAGTCTATTTTGTACCTAACAATTTGTACTTCTTAATCTCGGCACCTTTTCCTCCGTTATCCCCAAACCCCTTCCCAACTGATAGCCCTCCAAATGATCTTCATGTCTATGATTCTGTTCCTGTTCTGCCTGTTTGCTTAGTTTGTGTTTTAGATTCAGTTGTTGACAGTTGTGCATTTGTTGCCATTTTAATGTTCAGTTTTGGTCTTTTTCTTATATAGTTCCTTTAACGATTCATATAATAATGGCTTAGTGATGATGAACTCCTTTAGTTTTATGTTGTCTGGGAAGCACTTTATCTGCCCTTCAATTCTAAATGCTAACTTTGCTGGATAGAGTAATCTAGGTTATAGGTCCTTGCTTTTCATCACTTTGAATACTTCTTGCCAGTCCCTTCTAGCCTGAGAAGTATCTTTTGAGAAATCAACTTTTTTAAAAAAAGATTTTATTTATTGTCAGAGAGAGAAGGGAGAAAGGAAGGGAAAGAAACATCAATGTGTGAGAGAAACATCAACTGCGTTGCCTCTTGTTTCCCCCCAAATGGAGACCCAGGCTACAACCCAGGCATGTTCCTGGAGACCCAGGCTACAACCCAGGCATGACAGGGAATCAAATCTGCGAGCTTTTGGTTCACAAGCCAGTGTTCAATCCAGAGCCACATCTGCCAAGGCAGCTGACAGTCTTATGGAAACTCCTGTGTAGATTAACGCTGCTTCTCTCTTGCTTTTAAGATTCTCTCTTTATCTTTAACCTTTGGCATTTTAATTATGATGTGTCTTGATGTGGTCCTCTTTGGGTCCAATTTGTTTGGGACTCTCTGTGCTTCCTGGACTTGTATGTCTATTTCCTTCACCAAATTAGGGAACTTTTCTTTCATTATTTTTACAAATGAGTATTCAATTTCTTGTTCTTCCTTGTCTCCTTTGGGTACCCCTATGATTTGGATGTTGGTATGTTTAGAGATGTCCCAGAGGCTCCTTATTCTATCCTCATTTTCTTTAATTCTCTTTTCTTCTCGCTGTTCTGACTGAATGCTCTTTTCTTCCTTATGTTCCAAATTGTTGATTTGATTCTCAGCTTCATCCCCTCCTCTCTTGGTTCCCTTTAGATTTTTATTTCTTTATTTAGTAATGCAACCTTAGTTTCTGCCTGAGTCTTTTTTATGTTGTTGCAGTACCCAATGATTTCTTTGAGCATCCTGATAACCAATGTTTTGAACCCTGCATCTGATAGGTTGCTTATCTCCATTTCATTTAGTTCTTTTTCTGAAGTTTTGTGCTGTTTTTTCATATGGGCCATATTTCCTTGCCTCCTCAATTTAGTGGCATCCCTGTGTTTGTTCCTGTGTATTAGGTAGAGGTGGTTTGACTCCCTGTCTTAGCAGTGTGGCCTATTGTAAAAAAAGTCACCTGTAAATTGTGTGAGCCTTAGGTAATTGCCAGGGTGGGGCAACCTATTTCACTGCTTTGTGGCTCTGGGCGCAGAAGGGCTCAGAGAAGGAACAATGCCGCTGCCTGGCCTCTGGATATTGCCTGGGAGGAATCTGTCTCCTGGCACTTGCCCTGTTGCCAGTCACTTCACTTTCTCCCCTTCTCCCCGTATACCACTTGTGCCCTTCCAGCTGTTGCCCTGGTGCTGAATCCAAGAGCAGGGTGGGTCTGTGTGAATCCTAAGTCCACCTGGGCCCTTTATGAGGTGTCTCTTGAGAATCCTGCAAGGGTTTCTTCTGCCAACCCAACCCTCACTGGTTTTTGCAGCCAGAAATTATGGAGACTTATCTTCCTAGTTCTGGAAGCCTGGGCTGGGTAGTCTGGTCCGGGGCTGGGATTGCTCACTCCCAAGGTATCCCTTCCGATTTTTATCCACCACATGTGAATGTGGGACTGTTCATTCCACTGCCTCTGTGCCCCTCCTACCCATCTGGATGAATGTGGGTTCTTTAAATCCTTGGCTGTTGGGCTTCCACAGGGCTCGATTTTCTGATGAATCTGGGTGATAGCTGTTTTGTAGTCTAGTTGTAATTTTTGCTACAGTTATGTGCAGAGGTGAAGTATGTTTACCTACATCTTCTTAACTGGAAATCCCATTGATATTTTTCTAACAACAAAATTCATGTATGTACTAGGATGTTCTTTCAGTGTTAGCACAACAAAAAATCAAATAGCAAAATGATAAAATATATCAGATTCTACTGATTATTCTACTTTTAAAATTTTTATACTTGTTTCAGTTTTTGTGGGAAAATCTGAGAAATTAAAAGATTCTGTTGACAAATAATTTGTTTTTGTATGGGTTGCAACAAATGGAGTAGATAACTATTACATTTATCTAAATAAAGTTCATTTTATATTTATCTGCAGAAAGGAAGAACAAATTATTTAACAAACTGGCTCCTATGGATATAAAATCATTTCTCTGAAATATTTGTTGTGCATATTTGTATAAAATCAACATATATTGACAGAAAAAGACAAATCACTGATAGTCATTCCCACCACACAATTTTTGTGTATTTTTGGTATATTTATGCATTTTGTGTTTTATGTTCTTCCAGTTTTTCTTTGCCTGTGCCCAGCTGCTTTCTGGTTCTTTCCCCTGTTTTTACCCATTTTTATTGAGATATAATTGACATATGACATTGTGTTAATTTAAGGTGTATAACATATGATTTCATTGTCTTTTGCTTTTTGAATTTGAATATGTAATAATAAACACCTCAGAATTACCTAAGCATCAATTTTGTATCAAGGGTTTGCAACCTTAGCTGTTACTAGAGTTAACATGTTCAACATGCTGATTACATTGGACCACTACTTGTAACAGGAGTGAGAAGGAAGTCTATGAAGATAAAGATTGTGTTGGTGCAGGTCTCCCAGTGTTGTGTTGAGAGGAAGGCCAAAGGAGGAACCAAAGAGGACAACTGCATAAAAATAGGCATATGTGTAAGGACAAACTCCAAACTGGGATAGTGCAGAATGAGCCACCAAACTCTTTATAGAGGTCTTGGTGGCAGCATTAGCATATTGCCACAATGGCTGCTTTTCTAGGTACCACCCCAATGCAGTAGTAGAAGACAAAAGCAGTTACAGAATGAAATATTATCTTCCAGCTAGGATCATGGAAGGTAGATGGTGCTACAATCATAAAGCAGCAGCAGAGTTGGGTGGGAAGGATATGGGATTCTCCTGTCTTGCTCTACAGCAGCAAACTCAGGTAGGGCTGGCACAAGGAGTAAAGAAATCTCAACCTAAAAAGTTTCTCCACAGTCTAACCTTTGTTGTTCAGGTGATCTCAGCAAGTCATTCCCTAACCAGAGAATCTAGTTGCTAACAGTAATAATAATAAACAATAATTAAAAGTTTACACACTTCTGGAAACACAAGAAAAGACACTCAAGTAACAGCTGATGGATTACGTACACAACCTAGAACCATTGCCCTATGTAAAAAACACCTTTCGTGCCCTGCCCAGGTGGCTCAGTTGGTTAGAGCATCATCCCACACATGGGAAGGTGGCAGATTTGATTCCCAGTCAGGGCACATACCTAGGCTGTAGGTTCAATCCCTGGTCAGGGAGCATACGAAAGGCAACCAGTCAATGCTTCCCTCTCACATCAGTGTTCCTCTTTCTCTCCCTTCCTCTCTAAAATCATAACTCAGATGAGGGTTTTAAAAAAACAAACAAACCACCTTTTGTGGCAATAAACACCCTAATGTCAAGTGTTCTTCTAGTCTTTTATAGTACAGCTTATAGTATGACAAATGTTTAGTGTCTACTAGAAGCATCAAACAGAAGTTCAGCTGCAGCAAGATTTCTATTATTATTTTTCTGTTAATAAAGCTTTATTGGAAAAAATAAACACAGGAAAGTGTTCAGTTTTCTCTAACTGACTAAGCTGAGTGCCAAAGTGAGGAGAGTTTCAACAGGTCAAGCTCATGAGCCAGATAACTCTCAGAATTCCTGAGAGTAGAGAGCACAGGCTAACATTTCAAAATGCATGAGCTGTTTTAGCTGCAACACTAAATGAAGCTGTGCAAATAAATCATGCTTTAAGCAGTGATTTCCAAGACTTCTTTTCAGCAGTGGAAATAAAGAAAAGTGAAAATAGATAAACATTATTTGTACTAAAATCAGTGCTTCTGTATGATTTTTTAAAATCCAATATGATTTTATATAATAGCCAAGAAAGGGACTCTGTCCAAAAATATAAGCCTGTAAACTGTATACTGCACCTTTAGTCGTATGACCTCCATGCAGTCACCATCCTTGTTCCTCACATCCTTTTCCCACAGAAGATTCTGTATCAAGTGACATAGGTGAGTAAGACCAACCACTGCTAATAGCAACAACTACATAACAACACAGTTGATAAATCATTAATCAGCTAACAACTGCATTCACCTGAATAAATACATTTAGATTTTCTTCCTTTGCATTTCCTGGTACTTCAAATGTGACTGTAATAATACTCTGTAAATCAAGACAGAATCAACAATGAGTTTTTATAGTAAAAAATGAATTTTTTTAAAAAATGACAAGTTTTAAGGTAAAATGTAAGGAATGCATTCATAGAAATGTATGTGGCCTAACAATACCTATTATGTATAACTTTTTGACTATTACTTGCTGATTTTCAGTATTGGCAACTCCATTTCCTATGCTGTGAAGTTGATCAGTGGTTTAACATTTACACAGAGAAATGTCACAAAGGGAACTCATTATTTAATTCATTTTCTCCAGGATTCTCAGTGCTAAGAGAGAAGGTAATATTAATACACACATAGAGTTTATCAACTATAAGTACTGAGACAGGTACCCTTGCCTGGGTCACTTCATTTATCTTTCATTCATTTGTGACAACTATCCTCTGAAATTAAGAGAATTATTTCCATTTTATAAATTGGGGGAAATGAGGCCCAAACGAAAAACAAATAAACTACCCAGAGCCAGGAATAGACCTCAAAAGCAAAAAAATTAATTCTTTTCCTTGGGAAAATAAATATAAAGGAAAGGTCTGGGTTATCTCTAGCCAAACATGTGCCAAGGGGAGAAGAACACCTAGAGATGAGAATATTATGTCACCTTTGGTTTTAGAAGATGACATCATCATTTATAGCATGTTAACTTTCAGATTTACTTTTCCTCTTGACCTTGATAAATCTCTGTCTACTTAAGGAACCAGAAGCTTATGATTTCCTATAGCTAGTCACATAATTAAAATCAAAATGTCCAATTTCTACCATAACCCAAAATTTCAAACTTTATGATGAAAATCCAAGGCTAAAAACATAACCTGATAAAAGCACAAACCTCATCATAGATAATGAGAATAAAATGTTCAAGCCAACCTTTAAAACAGGCAGAAAAAAAAATTCTAAGGCACGGCTTTCCATCATTTCCTAGAACTGCATATCTACTCACCAGCAGAACATCATACAGGCTTATGCTATAAAATATGAAAAGATTAGAATTGCTTTCTATGCAAACATACTGAGTTGGCCAAAAAGTTCATTTGTTTTTTTTTCAGATGATGGTTCTAGTAGTGCTTAGTTGTCTTTAACTTCATTTGAAACAATTTTGTTAGATTGTATTGTGACAGCTGTCATACCAGTGTGCTTTTTTAAAAAGCCAATCAAAATTGGTAAATTTTTGTGCAGCCATTTTATTATTGAAGATGGAAGAAGATACACAACATTTTTGGAGTATTATGCTTTATTATTTGAAGAAAGGTAAAAACACAACTGAAGCCCAAAAAAAGATTTGTGCAGTGTATAGAGAAGGTGCTGTGACTGACTGAACATGTCAAAAGTGGTTTGTGAAGTTTCTTGGTACTGTTGACATTTTGACCAAATAATTCTTCACTGTGGGGCTGTCTTATGCATTGGAAGATATTTAGCAGCACCCCTAGCTTCTACCCGCTAGAAGCCAATAGTGGGAGAGCGCCAAAATATTCAAAATATCCAAATCAATAAAGTTATTGGTGAAAATGAAAAATGTGTCTTTTATTTTATGGAAAAAACTAAACGTGCGTTTGGCCAACCCAACAGTTAGAAAATAGCTAAAAGTAAATAAATATTATAGACCAACATAAACAGAAAATACATTGGCATTTAGTCTACACTGTTGCTACTAATAGGAAAAGCAGAAGGCACTTTGTTGTTCAGATATGGGAACTGAAAGCCAACTAAAATTGGACTTTAAAATATCATATTTCTAAAAGTATTTATTTTGTTGCAATAGCTAAGGGGTAGAAACAATGTAAAATTAATGGATAAATGAAAATACACAATAATGCAGTATAAAATGTGGAATAACAGAATTTTATAACAGAGTAATAGAATTACTCATCCTTTAAAAGAAAAGAAATTCTGACACATGCTACAATGTGGGTGAATCTTAAAGACATTATGCTAAGTGAAATAAGCCAGTCACAGAAGGACAAATACCACATGATTCCACTTATATAAGGTATCTACATAGTCAAACTTATAGCAGCAGGAAGTAGACTGGTGGTTGCCAGGGGCTGGGGTACGGGAAATGGAGAGTTGCTATTCAGTGAGTTCAGAGTTTCAGTTATGCAAGATGAAAACATTCCAGAGCTCTGCCGTACAACAACATGCATGTAGTTAACCATACTGCACTATACACTTTGGATACTTATACCAAACCTTTCCTTCATCAGTTTAATATTGTTAAAAATAGACTATATATAGAACCCCACTCTGCTTTTAAGCAGGGATTCCCTTCAGAAGAACTGATCAAATATGTTGAGTGACCTGGAGAACGGAGAAGTTAGAAAGCATAATTTTCTAAACTAATAGGGTCTGGCACAAATAACGCTCGTCTTCCCCCTTTTATTACATAACATCTTTGCCCTTGCTGGTGTGGCTCAGTGCATTGAGTGCCAGCCTGCTAACCAAAGGGTTACTGGTTTAATTCCCCAGTCAGGGCAAGTGCCTGGGTTGTGGGCCAGTTCCCCATTAGGGGGCGTGTGAGAAGCAACCACACATTGAATTTTCTCTCCCTTTCTTTCTTCCTCCCTTACCCTTTCTCTAAAAATAAATAAATAAAATCTTTTTAAAAAGCTTGTATTACAAAATCATAAGCATATAATTTTCTAACACAACGATATCACATGCAAGCACCATATGACATTTTAGGTGAAATGTTCAAATTGTTGTCCATCTCCTGCAAGACATTCACGTACTCTACCAACCACACTCAATGGTGTTACTTCTTCCGGACCCTGTATTCTAAGCAATTTCAGTTTAATTAAGTTCCTGTAATGCTTTAAGATGTGAGATTAGATGACCTCAAAAACATTTAAGTCTGAAAATTATCAACACAGTTCAAAAAATACATTTTTAGGAAGAGTTCTAATATAATAGTCATAAACAGAACCAATTTAGTTAGAAATATTTAAAAATATTTTTAAGATTTTTTTTACCTGATCAAGATGAGGGTGTATTGTTGGCAAATGTTGAAGTTTTTCCTGCAAACTAAAACAACTCATTATAAATTCAGAGATCAATACATTTTTTATTTAATCTTATACATTTCTTAGAGATACAAAGCTACACAAGGAAGAGAAAATCCAGCGTTGAATCTATTACATGTTGCTCACATATTCTAATAGAGAAAATCTGGCAGACTGTTTTAAAACTTAAAAATGTACACACGTCCCCATACATAAATACAATGTAAAGAAAAACTAATCTTTAGCAACACTATTTTGTGTGGGTAAATATGTCAGTAGATTTCTTTTTAATTCCAACTGATCTAATACAGGCCCAGAAAAGTGCAAATAAGCATTTTTACTATTGCTCAAAATTTCACCAACTCTCCCCATGCTTTCTAATATGAAAATGCTGGTACCTAAAGAAAGTTAGAAGAATACAATTTCCTTTATAAACGTTTTCCCTTGAACATGACTACTTAGTAAAAAAATAAACAGTATCCATAAATGTAAGTCTTCTATATACTCAGTTACTGGTAAAAACAAAAAGTCAGAATCTTAAAAACGCATTGTTCTGAGAGAAAAAGAGGGAGAAGATCAATATGGCATAACAGATTATAACCATAACAAATGTAGCAAACATTTAGACACTGATGGGGATAGGACTGGGAAGAGGGAAGGACTTAAAGCCTTGCAGATGTGTTGCCCTGAAGAACAGTGAGGGGTAAATTAGTAACAGCAAGTTTAGGAAAAAGAAAAGGCTTATAGGGACTATTGGAGTAAGTCCCTAGGAGGGGAGGGGCTCTTAGTAGGGAAAGTGTCAGATTAGATATCCCCAGCTGGTTGCTCAGGAATGGAGTCTCCGTGTAATAACTGAACACAATGAAAAGTTATGCAAAAGCTCACAGCAGGGGCATCCCATTAAACAGCTACTTCTTTAAGTGTCACTAATGCATTATAACTGTTCTTAAGCAAGTCACATGCTCTTTCCCTACATTCAATATTTAATGTTGTTGGACAATGACTGCCTGACACTTCCACAGGGCAGGAGGAAAACGTTTTCTTCTGCCCCCTTCAGGTCCCTGGCTGGGTCTGAAAATTAGACTGATAAAGACAGAGCAATAGGAGGAAAGCATACAATTGCTGAAGTTTTCCAGGACACAGCAGTCTTCATAAGGAAATGAAGACCCAAATAAATGCTTAAGGCATAGTGGTCTCGTGTTGGGCCTGGCGAAGAGTGCAAAGCCATGGAAAGACATGACAGGACAGAGTGTGAGCCAAGTGCAGTGAACTGGGAAAACTCGGTGGGTCTGCTCCTTTAGATTCCTCTGCGTGTCCGTTTGTCTTCAGACATAAGGATGCTCCTTTCCTCCGGGTGTAAGAAGGAGACTCTCACATGAGGGTTTTATTGACCCATCTACTTCAGAGGAAATGGAAGAAAACATTCATAAATCATATGTCTGATAAGGGGTTAATACCTGGAATATACAAAAATCTCCTATAACTCAGCCACAAAATCAAAATCAAATAACCTGATTTAAAAATGAGCAAAGTACTTAAATGGACATTTCTCCAAAGATGATATACAAATGGCCAATAAGCATATGAAAAGATTTCAACATCTCTAATCATTAGAGAAATGCAAATCAAAATCACAATGTGCAACCACCTCATACCCATGAGGACAGCTACTACCAAAAACAACAAAAAGTATTGGCCAAGATGTAGAAAAACTGAAACCCTTGTGAACTGCTGGTGGGAACGTAAAATGGTGCAGGTACTATGGAAAACAGCATGACGGTTCCTAAAAAACTTAAAAATAGAAATACCACAGGCTACAGCAATCTCACTTCTGGGTATATATCCAAAAGAATTGAAAGCAGAATCTTGAAGAGATATTAGCACACCTATGTTCATAACAACATTATACACCATAGGGGAATATTACTTAGCCTTTTAAAAGGAAGGAAAGAAATCCTGTCATATGCTAAAACATGGATGAACCTTGAGGACTTGGTGAAATAAGCCAGTCATGATAAGACAAATACTGTTTGATTCTACTGAGGAGTATCAAAGTAGACAGATTCACAGAAAAGAGCAAGAGAGTGATGGTTGCCAGGGGCAGGAGGGAGGGGAACATGGAGAGCTGTCATTTAATAGGTGCAGAGTTTTAGTTTTGCAAGGTAAAAAAGTTCTTTAGAAGATATGAATATACTTTACTGAACTGTACACTTAAAAATGGTTAAGATGACTTAAAAAAAGATACTGATATCCAAAAAAGAAATTTACATTCTTCTCTACCTTATCAAAAAGATTCTTTTTAGGAAAAGAGGCAGGAACTGATCCATTACTGAGGGTAAAGGAGGTACCTGTGGTAACACCCCAAGCTAAAACTTTCTATGTATTTCATGTATTTTGTCATAGAAAGTATTACATATATTTGGTGTAGAAATATTAACAATTACTCTCTAACGTTAACTGCCATTTACACTATGATTTCTATAGGAAAATGTACTGTGATCTCCAAACATCCAATTAACAAAACTGTCAAGAACATAATCATTAGGAACGGTCTTTTATGTCAAAGGAATTATGGGAAGCTTAAACCAGGCGTGCAACTCTGTAAATCACTCCTCTACCTCTTACAGCTTTGTAATAATAGGTACATTACAACAAAAATGACCAAAATACAGGAAACATACCTTATTCCAGAGAGACTGTCAAAGGCATGAAGATCTAACACGTTAGAGAGATCAACTCTAAAAAAAAAAAAAAAGCAAAGTAACAGTGTGAAATTCTATGAAATATAATCAAGAAAAAAAATCTCAAAGATTCTTTTGCCAAAAGTGTAGACATAAAGGTTTATCAGTGTATCACAGTATTTTTAGAAACATAAAAACAACAGGCAAGGAACAAAAAGTTTGTAAAAAATTATTTTGTGGATTTTATACACAAATTTCAAAATCTGGGTAAATGGTGTAAGATCAAGACTACTTGACTGTTGCTTCAATAAGGTATAATTTTTTAGTTTGTTGGGTGTTTTTACTTTTAATTGTCTTTTCAATTCTGAAAATTTATGAGCTTTGTTTTCTTTATTTATTGATTTTTTTAGAGAGAGAGGAAGGGGAAAAGAGAGAGAGAAGAGACATTAATTCGTTGCTCCACTTATCGATGCAGTCATTGGTTGATTCCTGTATGTGCCCTGACTGGGGATCAAACCCTCTCAACCTTAGTGTACTTGGACAACACTCTCACCAACTGAGCTACCCAGCTTGGGACTTTTGAGTTTTTCACATATATTTTTTATTACAAAAAGAAAAAAAAATCAGTTAACTGAAACTTTACAACGCAACGGTTTATTATTCAAAATATGAAATGAGAGTAGTGGAACAAATGGAAATAACATTATAACATAGGTGCACTACTTTTGGAATTTTCATATTTCTTTTACTCCACCTCCCTCCGTCCATGATATAACAGGTAACATTATAAGACTGTGAGGAGTCAAACAACCACTGTGTGTATTAGAAATATTCACTCTAGGACCCCATCTAGATACAAAGAATGTGATTTTATTTCATTTTCTTCAGAATGGTGTTGCATATAGACTAAAACTTTCTGGTTAGTGATCTATCTGAATAAACATTATTTCTGTTAGAATAATTTAGTAGTAAATAATTAAACTGTATTAGGAAAGCAAGAATTCAAATAAAAAATATTATATCAAAATTAGCATGAGATCTGATTTAAATACATATATTTATAAAAACTAGTGATTGAGTTCTAATTTTTACAAGCCTATAAAACAGTAAAGGACAGTGATTTTTCTACAATCAAAGCTACAATCAAAGAATGTTTAAAGACAACAACAGTATAATTCAATTTCAAAATTAGATTCCAGGAACTTCCCAAACATTTATTAAATTTTTCCACGAGGAAAACAAAACTTTGTCACATTCAAGATTTTTTAAAATGCATAAACATGTAAGCTAAATCAACTCCCTTAACTTAGGACTGACTGACCAGCTGTGTCTGCTTTGTTCATTCTCAACAGCCTGCCACAAATTCACACTTGGGCCCACACTCCACTCTTAGACTATGAATGCTTATCCTGGCACAAGGCAGACAGATTCCCAGCTTTTTAAAAGAAGAACACTTCAAAGTTCTATGTTAATAGACTGTAACAATATTTCAAATTCTGGACACTGTAGATGAGCAGAATTAGGAAAATGATCAAGAAGTAAATGCTCCATGAAGAAATCTTTGAATATCAATTTAAATGAGACCAAAGCCTTAACATTAAACATATCCCCCTTTTCACTATCACAACTGAGCAAATATTTATATTGATAGGTGATGAATGAAATTTTCCCCCAAGTTTGTTATCTTTATCTCAGGAAATAGCTTAAGGTTTAAGAAAGTTTACAGATGCCAACTGTGCCAATATCAAAATTCAGGCCAACTGTTTGAAAAACAAAAGTCAGTTTTGAAACACGAGCTTCTAAATAAACTAGTTTCGCTGTGACAGTGTCCTTGAAAATACATAGATTTAGAGATAATTCTGCTTTATCCCAGATTCCTTTGACATTTCCAGAACAGAGAGGACCAACAACAGATCTGTGCAAGTAGAGTTCTACAGAGAATAAAATATCAAAGCCTCTTACTGTATTCTCACCAGATTCTCAATGGAGAATAAAAGGAAAAATCCTAAGCTTCCAGATGAAAGTTACCATGGACTTTCTTCAAATCTGTTATCACCATGAAAAGGGAAAAAGGGCTGTGGACATGGACAACAGTGTGTTGGCTGCAGGGAGAAGTGGGGATAAGAGGGATAAATGGTAATGGAAAAAATACAATAAAAAAGTTTTAAAAACAGAACATGAATGAGCTATAAATACAAGGGTTTATTTTGGTACTCTCAATGCTGTTCCATAAATAGAAATTAAATAAATATGTATTTATGTTTTTGTCAATAAGCAAAATAAAAAACATCAGGCATTTTTCAAAACATTAATATAAAAAATAAGGAAAAACGAGGACTACGACCATTATGTAAAAACTAAATGAGAGAATAAGGCAAACGTAAAGAGGGAGATAAACACTTTCAAAGAACATCTATTCTTCTAACTTCTGGAACTGCCTATGCCAGGAGTGCCTAACCAATGAAGAGTTTTCAGTGTTCCCCATGTCTGAAGAGCACTTTAAGTAGACAGGAGAATGGCAAGGAAGAGGGCTCTGGCTGTCCAAGGTGGAGAGGGGAGTTCAGGGGCGACTCCAGGGATATTGCCTACAGTCACCTTTTCAAGTTCCAGGAGTCTCACGAACAGGGGCCACCAGCCAATTCCAGATCTATGAATTATCAATACTGTCCAACAGAGAAGTCCTAACACTAGACTTTAATTTTCAAATGTTCTCCCCAGTGGCACCTCAAATGACTACAAAACTGAACTAATCACCTTCACTAAACTCACTAACATCACCTTACCCCCAAAATTGCCCCCCCTTCTCTTATTTACTAACCTGGAAAAACTGCACCATATTTAATCCATTTCCCAAGAGTCATACTGCTTTTAAAATCCTCCCTTAATTCCCTGCTGCCTACAGGAGAAAATACAAACTATGTATCATGGCATTCAAGACCTTTTATGGTTATCACTTTGGTTATATCTTTTTCTCTCTGCAACATAATACCATAGGTTTTAGTCATTCTAATATATTCACAGGCCCCTGAAGTACAAAATATTCCTTTGGTCTAGAAAGCTATTACTATTCTTGTCCACCTGGAAAACTCCTGTTCATTCAACTCAGATCAGTGATCAAGACTCAGGTCAATGATTACCTTCTCAGTCAAAATTTTCTCATGCTTCATCAAGAATTGAGTAATTGTTCCCCTATCTTCTTTATCTTACAGGACCCTGTGCATTTAATACTTCTGCTATATAATAATACTTGATATATTGGTGTTTGCTTCTATCTCCTTCAAATGACTCCTCTCTTCCAAGGCAAAGTTTTTGCCTTATCCATTGCCTAAATCTTTAACATGCCATAAACTGTCTAGCAACTAATAGAATGCTCAATAAATAGTCTGTTGAACAGATTAAGTTATTATCAACAAAGTGGATTTTGGTTTTTCTCTGTTTAGTTCACTTACATCTCCAAGGCTTTTTAAAAGTGAAAAAAAAAAAAAGATAAGAATGATATTCCTAATCTCCCCCTTCTGCTTCTGCAGTCTATATGGTCCATTAGAACTTCCATTTTCCACAAAATCAACTTAAGTCTTACCAATAAAACAATGCTATACATCATTCTCATTCCTTAAATACTGTCAAGGTAAGCCTTTCTTATGTATGCTTGTAGCAGCTTTACTATTGTCAGTTCTCTTCATTGTCATCATTTGTCAATCACAAGATGCTTATGGGATGTTAAAAAAATACACACAGTAAAACTAAACTTCCATCACAGTGATTTCAACTAGTTTGTTAAAAACCAAATCCCTAGCTTCTAAACTGGGAAGCTGAAGTTGCTATACCTCAAGGAGTTTGGGAAAATATTTAATATAAGATTCATGACCTAATAGTAAGAATTCTACCATGGAGTTCTGATCTACACTGAAAAGGATCCTAATCCAACATCAATCCTCAACATAAGAAGTACTACTTCAAAGTCCCTAGATTCTCAGATGCACTGGCTAACACCAGGCATTGAAAAAAACAAGAAAAAAGGAGATTTTATTCACTTGTTCATTCATCCATTTGCAGTAATAAAATTTAATCATTGCATGTTTGCTGTTCTAGAATATAACAGAACAAATGTTAGAAATGTCATGTAAGGCCCTGGCTGGCGTAGCTCAGTGGACTGAGTGTGGGCTGTGAACCAAAGGGTCATTGGTTCAATTCCCAGTCAGGGTTGCAGGCCAGGGTTGCATCCGCAACATGCCTGGGTTGTGGGCCAGGTCCCCAGTGGGGGCCATGTGAGAGGCAACTGCATATTGATGTTTCTCTCCCTTTCTCCCTCCCTTCCCCTCTCTAAAAAAACAAATAAATAAAATCTTTCTTTAAAAAAGAAAGTAGTGTCATATAAGTATCAAAATCGTTACATAAGCTATTCAAGGTGAAACCTTTATGCTGGACATAGAGGTCCTAAATAAAAACCAACAAAAAGAAAAATTAAGATAAATTCATGGACCTTTAAAAACTGATTTGATATATTTGTAACTATGAAACAAAGAAATGCTATTATGACAGAATCACAGCTATTTATGGATATGATTTTTAAAACCTCATTTAAGCATTAAAGGGTTGTCTGTCATTTCATAAAAAAGAGAAAAATTAAGGAGAAAGGAAACAGTAAAATGCAATAGGAAGACAGATACTGAAGAATGGCTCACAGTATAAGGCAGGTTATCGGAGGTTTTCCACAGTGGAATTTGAAACGCAGGGAGCACATATGGTGTGTGCTTGTACAGAACTTACACTCAGGGCATTGTTCTGCTACCTCTGCCAGCTGATGAGTGGCTCCTGAGAATGCATACCAAATTAATTCCCCCGCTGCTGACATGCATATAAGCAGCTGCTGCTGTTACTGCCTAATGCTTATGACAGTCTTTCAGCAACTCTAATCTCTGCCATAGCAGATGAGCCACTCATCGAAGGCCTCTCCTGCACTTTCAAGGAAAGAATCTCTGAATTAAAAACTGGGCGGCAGCAGGCTGTAAGCTGTGAGTCTCAGAGCTGCTGGCTGCATAATGCTGGGTCTCTCAGCTGCTGAGCCATTCTTGCTAAAAACAAATGAGCTTAATGAAATACCCCTGTACAGAAATTTCCTGAAATCTGTTTCAGTGAAAAAATCAGAGTTCAACCCACAGAAATCAATTTCACAGATGTTTTAAAAACATAATTTTATAAAGTAGCACATCTGTATAAACACAATGAAAAGAGAGAAAAATCTACAGGAAATGGAAATCAAAATTTTTAAAAAAGAATGTGACAAAACTTAAAGGTTCCATGTATTTTTTACATGACAGCTTATTTTTACAACCATTAAACACTAAGAGGATTTTTAAAATATTAAAAAGCTACTTAGATAGCTCAAATTAAAATATAATTCCTAGTAATATACTTTTTTCAGATTTCTATACTAGTTAGAGGAAAGTCCTATGTTCTCCTCTTCATTAGGCAAAAGCAGCTACAAAGTGCCATTATGGCTCTACGGTCTCAGTTATAAGAAGAAGAAGCAAATATGTTAAATAAATATATCAAACTAATTTAAAAAGAACATTTAAACAACATTTTTGGGTCCTATTTTTTAAAAATATGCATGTATCTTATATTAGAATCAACAATATTTATTAATTATTTAATATTTACTAAAATTATTTATTGTTAATATCAGTAATAGTTTTTTAAAAGTACCTTGATCTTTGTGTTTCTAAAATTTTTCCCAGTCCATTTACTGATCTGAAATAAATTTCAAAGTGAGGAAGAAAAGGCAAAGCAGTGTTAAGTTTTTTTAAGAAGTACACAAGGCACATTATTTCTAAAATATGAAGTAATAAGCATATACAAATATACCTCTAACTAGAAAAAACAAAACTTATATACTGTGTTTTTTAAAGAACACACAGTGTACATTATGTCTGAAATATGAAATAAGCATATACAAATATATCTAGAACTAAAAAAACAAAAAAAATAGAAAACAAAACTTACATAATTTAATTATCCTTTTTCTTTTAATCATAAGTCAGGCATATTTCACTGAGGCATTAAAACAGGATGTGCAAAAATCTACGGCACAACTCAGAGACTACGGGCTGCTTTGTGATTTACGAACAGACCCTTCACTTTAGAAAATGTGATTCATAAATAGCCAGTAACTCCAATGCTCTTAAAATGAGTAGTCAAGTAAAACATTTTATTGATACCCAATATTCCTGAAGCACACTTTGTAGAAATGACTATATACGTTAGAAATAAAAACCTAGCTGGGAGTGACTTTGACCCCAGCCTGTCATCAATACTCACAGTAACACTTAAGTCACACTTTTCAAGTTCTTCTATAGACTAAGCTTTTCAAATGTAAGCAGAATCTCTACCCACTCCACCAGCTCTTCCCTTTCTAATACTAAGATAATAAAATATGGCCCCTGTTATATGGCGTTAGAAATACTTGTTAAATCTTTTTCAACATACTATACACCTGATCTAGCTACCTTTATATCATTAATTCCATTGCCCTTAGGGTTACTTGCCGACGATATTTGCTGTTTGTTCAAGTGTGTTCTCATGGGTAAGGCTTCCTGCATACGATAATTCTAAGGCAAGTCTTTCCACTATTTCACAAAATTCTTAATCTTTTTTTTTGAGTATACTCTATAACATGGTGGCTATTTCCTCTCAAACATGTTTACTTTCTTCCAACTCACCAAATCGAATTCTGAGTCAGTTGTAAGCCTGATGTACAATGGAGTGTGAAAAGCCAAAAGGGTCTGTAATTTATCAACGTGCTTTGCCCAAATTCCTTTCTGGTATAGCTGTGTAGTACAGACTGGCAACAAGCTGGCTGTCAGTCTTGCTGGTACTGGAGATGCAACTTAGTGAGTATAGAAGTGAGTATAGAGAATGTTTGCTACATAGATTGTGTTCTTTTTCTAGCAAACACAAGGATGCACAGGATTTTGAAAAGAGAAACAAAATTTAGGGAACCAATGACAAAAGGGGTAAAAGAAGTAATTTTCATTCACTGGCTCAACTTTTTAGACTTTTCAAAATTGTCAACTACCTTTTTATTTCTTTTTTTATTCACTGTAACTTGAAATTACTTTATAAACTAAGAAAAAAATTACAATCTAATAATGATAGGAGCTAATAGCTCACTTACTATGCACTGGGCACTGCACAAAGTTTACCAACATTATATTCAGGAAGCAGGTATTACTCCTCTATTTTACAGATGAGACTTAAAAAAGTCTCATCGTAAGTCTCATCAATAAAAAGTTTCTTATCGTAAGAAACAGACTGAGAATTAGAACCCAAGCAGATTCTGAAGTCCATGACCTTAAATACTATGCAATACTATCTGCCCTGCACATGGAGACGTTATTACAGCTTTTTAATTAAAGGCTGAGAGAACATTACTATTAAAATAAAACCAACTATGGAGAAAAAATGGATTTTTTTCTTCTGTAATCATTATGATTGCAGCCAATCTCCTAATGAAACTGAGCTTCGTTGATTCAATTTATAACAGATACTATATGAATTAGCACTGACAGATTCAAAATCTGATGTCAGCTGATCATGTCCACTAAAGATGACTAATAATAAAAGCTATTCAATGTCTCTTTAGAGGTGACATTTATTAGTTTAGTTCTTATAAAATAATTCAAAGTCCCTGAACTCTAACCTCATTTGAAAAGTCCAACTACTATTACATCATTTAACACGTATTTGAGTATAATTCATATTATCCTGTATTGATTAGCCTTGGCCATGGACACTGTAGACATTAAAACAAGCTGAAAAACATGTATAGTTAGTAGACAGTTAAGGAAGACAAAGTCAATGAGAGTTCAGGTAAAAGTGAAACCACAAGAGTTTGGGAAGGCTTCACAGAGAAGAGAGGAAGAAAAGGGTGGGGAGGGGAAGGGCTCTAAAGAATGGATAAAATTACTGGAAAAAAGAAGAAAAACAGAGAATAAAAAGAAATTCGAGGACTGGCAGAGGGAGAGAGAACACAATATGAGTAATAAAAGAATTTCACAAGACCCATCTATGAGAAAGGAAGTAAATGATCACCTTGGTTACACTTACAGAACTTTGTGTAAGAAAAAAATCAAAGAGAAGACAGAAAAAGGAGGATGAAGTCAGAAGACCTTGCATATCAGTCTATGAACTTTGAACTATGTTCTGTAAGCAATAGGGAGTAACTTCATATATTATAATTTATATAACAGTTACTTAGGCAACAATGATATATGTGATTCTCTAACGGTACATGGTAAAAATATTTTGTATAGTACACTTTGAATTTGTAGGTACTTAAGACATAATTTTGTACCTAATTGTTGTTCTTAATTTGTTTAAATCCTCTTCTGAAACCAAGTCTGTTTTATTGATGATGATGATATCTGCCAAAGCAACTTGCCTAAATTAGCAAACAAGAACAACTGTCAAAAAAGAAGTGTTAAGAAATTAAAAACTAAGTAAA
The DNA here is from genome assembly GCF_019186645.2 of Phyllostomus hastatus. Taxonomy (NCBI): domain Eukaryota; kingdom Metazoa; phylum Chordata; class Mammalia; order Chiroptera; family Phyllostomidae; genus Phyllostomus; species Phyllostomus hastatus. The sequence goes on along the minus strand of NW_025333857.1, from coordinate 29,033,852 downwards.
ACATCTCCTTCAGATCAACTGTTAAAAACTATATTAATACTCTATACAGTAATTCAATTTACTCTTAACCTACTTATTCCTCAAATAGTAAGGATAAATTATACTAGTCACTAAAATATTCATATTTCACATTATTCCTTAAAAATATTTAGAGTACTTTCACTTGCTACTCTAGAACTAGAAAGACAAGCCTCAAAAGTTCTATAAACAAGGATGATTTACAATTATGATGATTGTCAACTCATGATTTTCTTTGTAAAGAAAGGTATAAAATTCAGATATACAATATGGTAAAAAATAAGGATGGTCTACATACTAAAATATTCCATGTAATAGTTATCATAATTTTCAAAGAAAGACAGGTGAATAAGTTTATTTAACATTAAAACTATATTAAACAGTTTTTTAAAAAACGACACTTGAGGAGATTTATCAGGATCTCTAACAGTATATACTTCCCCACTAGGAATATATATTCTCTGTAAAACAGATATATGTATGTTCAAGTTAAAGAATCCATTTAACAGAAGGTTGAATAAGAAAATAGCTTTCTATAACTATAAGTTATATATTCTATTAACAGGACTGGTAAAGCTGAGGAGTCTTTAAATTTTCCTCAATGCTTCAGGAAAGTTTAATCACTAGAATGTTTATTCCTAATACTAGTTTTACACTACCTGAAGGTATAGCTGATAAATAACGCACCCAAATTTTCAAAAAAAAATTAACTTGAATTCATTAAAAGCCTCGACTTCAACAGTATGCATATCACAATCCCATTATATGAATAAAGACTGAATGTGCCCATTTCAAAATACCTGTATAAACAGTTGTGATCTTTAAAGTGGACGTCTTTTACGTTTAGCTTTATTTTGGCTTTTATAATATGTTGACATTTGCTATTTGGCTTATTTACATTTTCTATAATAAACATATTTTAATAAAGAGAAAAGTTACAAAGACATTTACGTTCAGTCTCATTTCGATCAAAACCATATATTAAATGCAGTGTTTAGGCAGGATTACAAAACAACAGAGTACCACAATCCAAACCGATGGGGAATCTATCGCTGGCTTGCAGTCTTCATTATTTATGTCTGGATCATCCACTGCAGAGCTCAAGGGACCTCCCTCTTAAACCCAGCAGCATATATAGTAACTGTCATTTATCCAAAACCTTTTTTCCATTAGGGAGAATATGCTTAGGGTAGGCAAACTAACTTAAATATTTATAAGTCTCAAGACAAACTTAACAGGGGCATAAAGGTATTTAAACAAAAAAATCTTCTAAATGTCAAATTAAAACTAGATTCATATTTGTCCCTCTGTTGTTCTGAGTAACAGTGAACATTTGAATCAAATGAATTACTGTTAAAGAAGGCAATAAGTGAGCCAACTTTTTTATAATCATCTTCAATCCCAAAGAAATTAAATGAGGACAAGAAAATATTTTTAAATGTTAACATTTCCCACACACATCACAGAGAACTCCTGTCCCCAGCACTTATTTTATACTATAATAAAAAAGTTTTAAATAAAATTTTAGTTATCAGACCATTATAAACAGTTAGCAGTAATTCAACTACAGGAAAAAAGATAAATTCCTTGACTTATGCTTTCATATTTCTCTGTTTTTGGTTTCATATTAATAATTTTCTTTCTAATTAGCCAGTAATCAATATATACTTTAAATATGAATACCTAGAAGCTTCATTGATAAGGCCATCAGGTTTTTCTTCTGTTAAATGCTAGACAAAAACAAAGTTTGAAAAAAGTTACTGTGGTATAACAAAATCAAATGTTAACACAAAAAATTTTACTTTAGAGACTTCTTTCTTGCCTCTGATAGACTTTAACAAGCTCTACTACTAAATACACAAATTACTTTTCTGTTTGTAATTTTTTCCTACAGTGAACCCACAGGTGCATTTTTTGGGGGGATGGGGATTAAATTGTGTCCCCTGACATCATCTTTTTTTTTAAAAAAAAACAAATCCTCCATATTTATTTATTTTTTTGCAGTTTTATTGAGAAATGATATCATAATGTAAGTTTAAGACATGCAGCATGATTTACATATAGAAAATCGTCCTGAAAATCCTCAGGCATTTTCCTTTTTACAAAATTATTCTTGTTCTAAATATTCATTATTACTTACTTACAAGACAACCACTGAAATTGTACTTTCATAAAATCTAATATACTTCCCCCATTCCTATCTGACTCTAGAGCACTTAGTAACAGGATTTGTTATAGCCTAATATACTTCCCTTAAAAAACTACACTTCAGAAGATTTATCAGGATCTTTAGCAAGTATCTTCAACACTATAAATATGTATATTCTCTGTAAAACAGATACACGTAAATTCAAGTTAAAGAAACCCGCTGACACAATGCCAGTAACAACACAGTCCCACTCCCCACCCCAGAATGGCACAGCACTGGGCCCTTCCCATACCTCAGACACAAATATGCTGAGAGGGGTACAGCCCTAAATCTAGCAGGAAAGCAGTTTATCCTTTATAAACACTTGAGTGATCTGGCCTCTTGATGCAACTGTTTATTTTGCTGACCTCTCCAGAGTCAAGCTAACTCCCAAAAAATATTTTGACATTGACTTTGAGACCCACAGGTAGTTCTCATCTCTCTGGGGTCAGTTGTTATTTTTCCATAATCCTACTTCTATCCCTAACGTTACCAATGCCATAAAGTTCCTCTGAAAAATGTTTCACTTTCATTACCTTACCGCTCAAACGTTGCCTATTTAAAGTCAGAGGCAGTTAAAATTCATATTCTTTGAATATGAATCAAATTTCACAGTTATTAAATCCTTTTATACACATTATCTCATTTAGCCTTCATAACAATTATGGGAAAAGGCTTGTCTCCTCATCTTATAACAGAAGAAACTAAATCTAAAACTGTAACCATCACAGGACACTCTATTATAGGGTTATTTTTTAAAAACTGAAAATGTGCTCAATAGAAGTAAAATGAACATAATTAAAAATCTTTATGAAAGCTTTTCATTTTACAAAATCTGTCTTGTAAACATGTTATTAAAATGTTAATAATTACATAAAAGTATATTCATAAAGATTATCTAAAAATTACATCCGAAATGGTTCGCTGTGCTCACTTTTGGAGCACACATACTAAAAATATTTCACCAAACCAACTTTGTAATTCAAGGGGAGGTAGAGCATTAAGGTATTTGGATAGCTTGAAACCTAGAAGTAAACTGGTAATAATTGTATTTAATAGCATTGGTTACGTCTATAGAGAAAAGCTTTTTTCTTCTAAAGGTTTGCCAAATTCTATTTCAGGGGAAATAAGACTAAACTAAAACTATAGTCATGATGTACTGATTGTCACTTTAGGTACAATCCTAAAATAAATTTACTGTAGACTCACTCAAATCATGGAAGTCACAGACCTTGGAGCATATTGGAGCAAAAATCATACCTTTCCAAGACCAAATTTACTATTTTTGCTAATTATTCTTAGCCTGGGGCTGTAACGAATCCTAATATTGTGTCCTCATGAGAATAAGGCTGTTACCTGGAAAGAATACCTCACACTGAGATTCAACAAATAATTGTTAAATGAATTCTAATTAACACCTCGTATCTGTTGACATAGATACATGAATGCTGTTACTTGAAAAATTCTATACAACACAAAGCAACAAATTCCCTTCTATTCAGTAGTGAATCTATTTAACAAAGATGTATTTTTAGCAAAGCATCTGTTCCTGAATAATCCTGTAATACTATTCTTTTTAAAAAAGATTTTATTTATTTATTTTTAGAGAGAGGGGAAGGGAAGGAGAAAGGGAGGGAGAGAAACATCAATGCATAGTTGCCTCTCGAGTGACCCCACTGGGGACCTGGCCTGCAACCCAGGCATGTGCCCTGACTGGGAATCGAACCAGCAACCCCTTGGTTCACAGACTGGAGCTTAATCCACTGAGCCACACCAGCCAGAGGATAAGAATATTGTTCTTTTAAAAAATATTTTTCAAAACATGATTATTATTGACCATTTGGAAGCTTTATTTAGATATATTGGGTTGGCCAAAAAGTTCATTTATTTTTTTCTGGATGATGGCTCTATTAGTGCTTAGTTGTCTTTAACTTCATTTGAAATAATTTGTTACATTATATTGTGACAACTATCACATCGGCCTGCATTTAAAAAAAATTATCAAAATTGGTGAATTTTTGTGCAGCCATTTTAATATTGAAGATGGAAGAAAATATGCAACATTTTTGGTGTATTATGCTTCATTATTTCAAAAAAAGTAAAACACAGCTGAAACACAAAAAAGGATTTGAGCAGTGTATGGAGAAGGTACTGTGACTGATCAAATGTGTCAAAATTGGTTTGTGAAGTTTCTCGGCACTATTGACACTTTGGCCAAATAATTCTTTGCTGTGGGGCTGTCTTGTGCATTGGAAGATGTTTAGCAGCACCCTGGCTTCTACCCACTAAAAGCCAATAGTAAGAAACAGCTGACATACTCAAAATATCCACATCAACAAAGTTATTGGTGAAAATGAAAAATGTATCTTTTACTTTACAGAAAAGTAAATGGACTTTTTGGCCAACCCAATAAATTTGGGACTAGTGCCTGTGAGCTGGTACAGAATAAAAAAGGTATGGCAAGTTTTGAATTTCCATACCTAAATGGAACTAATAAAATAGTAGTTTCACAAAGTAATTCATGTTTTTAATGCACTTACTAATACTTCTCCAGAAGATTAGAAATCTTCACTCAAAGCTAAACGGGAGAGATGGATAATGCTTTAATACCTCCAGGCAGCCAAGAATTACCACATATAAAAACACATTAAAATTTTCTAAAATAAAAACCTGCCAATACATATATCTCTATTAAGAATATGGTATGGCTCAGTGGGTTGGGCATTGTCCTACAGACCAAAAGGTTGCAGGTCTGATTCCTGGTTGGGGCACATGCCTGGGTTGTGGGCCAGTTCGTGGGTTTGGGGTGTGTGAGAGGCATCCAATAATGTTTCTTGTCTTGCACATTGGTGTTTTTCTTCCTCTCTCTCACTCCTGTCTACAAATAAATAAAATGCTGGGGAAAAAATATGACATGTGCCCTGGGCAATGTGGCTCAGTTGGTTGGAGCATCTTCAAATAATCAGAAGGTCATGGGTTTGGGCTAGTGTATGTCTCCACACCATGCCCCTCTCCTCTCTTGGAGGGTGAATAAAACTTTACTCTCTACACTCCCTTCTCTTTGTGAATTCTTTCACAGCCCACGTCAGTGACCACCCTAATATTTTGGTGTCCTGTACAGGGACATTCTCTACTTCTCCCTCTCCTCCAGCCCCCTGAGACCTGTGGCTAGCAGAGCAGGGGGCAGCAGAAGCGCAACCCTGGCTAACCCTCTAACTCTGCCTCTGAGAGGTTCAGAGAGGGAATCTTAATCCTTCTCCTCTGTCTTTCTGGACTCTGTGAACAGCCTCCTCCTTATCCATCTTAAAAAAAAAAAAGAAAGGTCATGGGTTTGATTACCAGTCAGGGTATATATACCAGGGTTGTGGGTTTGATCCCAGTCAATGCATGTATGAGAAGGCAGACCATCGATGCTTCTCTGTCACATCAATGTTCCTTTCTTGCTCTCTCTTCCCCACCTTCCTCCCTCTCTGTCCAAAAGCAATGAAAAAAAAAAAGTCCTCAGGTAAGGATAAAAACCAAAAAGGAATATGACAAGTAATAATCACATAAAATTACAGCCAAAGAGATAAATGCCCTGTTCTACGCACATGTAAAAACTATACAGGACAGGCAACATGGCGGAGGAGTGAATGGAAGTCACACTAACACCCTGCCAGGACCAATCTGGAATTTCAACTAAATACTGGAGAAATCACCCAGAACAAACAACTGAACAATAGTGAGGAGAAGCCTTATAACCTCAACAGACAGAAGAATCAGCTTCAGCACAACCTGACTGGTAAGAAGTGCATTGGAGACTCGAGAAGGCTGGCTGGGCGCCCACAAGCAGCAGCGCTGGAGGGATAAATAAGCAGCAGCTTGGATACCCTGAAAAGAGTGGGATGTAAACCCTAAGCTGGGACCCCTGGCCTAGAGCACCAGAGCCCAAAAAGTATACAAATAACAACCACTAGCAAAAAGATGTAGGGTTGTTCTCTGCCAGAGATGGAGGTCTAGAGATGTAAACAGTTGTTTAAAGGGCCAACACACACATTTTAATTTGTAGCCACTTATCCTGGGCTCCAGCAAATAGGGGGTACAGAGAGGGCTAGAGACAGCTGAGAAAAGACTGGAAACAGAGGCTTTGGGGAAAGAACTGAGAAAGTAGCCTGGTGTTGAGTCATTTCCCATATGGCAGTGGTCATTCTGCTCAGGCAGACCACTCCCTTTTGAGCAGCAGCAGCCTGAGGGAAAGCAATAGCCCTGTCCCCAGGAAGGCCTCTGCCCTACCTTATGGTGTTTAAACCTGACTACTGCGTGCAGAATGAATAGATTAACAACTGAAGGAGAGAGCCACAGACAGAAGATCCCTGGAAGTCGCCAACAGGCTGCCTAAGGTCAAACAGGGTCAACATCTGACGTCACTAGAGGCGGATCCAGAAAGAAAAAATAGTGGTAAATACTAGGGACTACTAAGATGAAATCCACTGTGGTGTTCTCCATGATTTGCTATATTTTCTCACCTGCACAGCTTTTTAACATTCATTTCTTATCCTTCAAGTTTATGCAAATTCCACCTTCTTCATTCCCTTTTTTATTCATGATGTAAATTTTACTTTCTCTCTTCCCATTGCTGTGACTCCCAATTCTTATTAGTGCTACTCCCTCTACCCTCTCAAAACCATTTTTCTTTCAGTAGATCATCTCATATTCGCTCTCCTTTCTTATAATAGTCTTAATCTCTTTACACCCCTTATAAACACTGGTTCATTTGCTGTTGATAGTGGGATTGTGGGGGCAGTTATTTTTGCGGGTGTAGATTTATTTCCTGGGCTTTGTGGTTTTGTTCTGGCAGCACATACACAACTTCATACAAGACGTGGTGAGTGGAAGGACCCTCAGTCAACCAGCTGGAGGGAAAGAGACACAAAAGAATGAACCAACAACAATCAAAACCCAATTACATCCAGAGAGCCAACATCAACAACATAAAGGGCATCCCAAGAGCATCAAGTTTAGGAAGTCAAGGAGACTGCATTACTGAATCACACAAGTCTCCTGCCATAGAGAATCACACCACAAAGTCAGAGAGTCAGAACAGATCTTTTTAAGAAGAGGAAGCAAACAAGTAGAGTCTTGCAAATAAAGGGAAGAGAAAGAAACAACCCCCAATCAAAAGGAAAGGAAGAATTCTCAGAAAGAGTGCTAAATGAAATACAGGCAAGTCAACCATCAGATACTGAGTTCAAAGCAATGGTTATAAGGAAGCTGCTCAATGAGCTCAATGAGAATTACCAAAAACTACAGGGAAACTACAAGGAACTTACTGCAAACTATTTAGCATGAAAAAGGACTTAGAAACATTCAACAAGAGTCAAGAGGAAATGAAGAATACAATTTCTGAACTGAAGCACACAGTACAAGGAATCACTTGGCTGGTGTGGCTCAGTGGATTGAGTACTGCCTTGTGAATGGTTCAATTCCCAGGCAAGGAACATGGGTTGCAAGCTGGGTCCCTGGCCTGGGGCATGTGAGAGGCAAGCACACATTGATTTTTCTCTCCCTCTCTTTCCCCTCTCTCCAAAAATAAATAAATAAAAATCATTTTTAAAAATTATAAAAAAACAGTAGAAGGAATCAAAAGCAGGCTAGATGAAGCACAGGATTGAATCAGTGAGCTGGAGGACAAGGTAGAAAAAAACTCCAAGAGCTAGAAAAGAAAAAAAAAGACTCAAAAAGAATCACAAAAAGAGGGGTTAAGGGAACTGTAAGACAACATGAAACATAATAATATCCATATAATAGGTATAACAGAAGAAGAAGAAGAGGAGCAACGGATAGAAAACCTGTTTGGAAAAGTAATGATGGAAAACTTCCCTAAGGTGATGAGAGAGAGTCACACAAGTTCAGAGTACAGAGAAGGTCCCAATCAAGAGGAACCCAAAGAGGCCCACTCCAAGACATATCATAATTAAAATGGCAAAATTCCAAAACAAAGAGAGAATCTTAAAGGCAACAAGGGAGAAACAGGAAGTAACATACAAGGGAGCCCAGACAAGGCTAGCAGCTGACTTCTCAACAGAAGTACTACAAGCCAGAAGGGAATGGTAAGAAATATCCCAAATAATGAAAAGCAAAGGCCTGGAACCAAGATTACTCTACCCAGCAAGGCTCTCAATTAAAATGGAAGGTAAAATAAGGAGTTTCCCAGACAAAAGAATTCTGAAAGAATATACAAAACCAGCATTGCAAGATATGCTAAAGGGACCAGTTGAAGATAAAGAGTGAGAGAGAGAGAGAGAGAAATACAGGTACAAAGGGGGTAAACTGGCAATGAATAAGTACCTATTAATAATAACCTTAAATGTAAATGGATTATCAAATTTTTTGGACTGTAAGATGCACCTAGGTTTCAGAGCAGGAAAATAGGAAAAAAACTTTTACATAAATAATGTGGGGAAATATTTAATAACATACATAACATAGGCCATCGTCATCCCCTGCCCCCCTGTGAGCCAGGTAAGCTATATTCGGACTATAAGATGCACCTCCCTTTTCCTCTCACATATGGGGGGAGTGCGTCTTATAGTCCGAAAAATACAGTAAATACTCCAATCAAGACATAAGTTAGCTGCAAGGGTAAGAAAACATGGCCTGGCCCTGGCTGGTGTAGCTCAGTGGATTGAGCATGGGCCTGCAAACCAAAAGGTTGCTGGTTTGATTCCCAGTCATGGCACATGCCCAGGTTGTGGCCAGATCCCCAGTAGGGGATGTGTGAGACACAACCACACATTGATGTTTCTCTCCCTCTCTCCTTCCCTTCCCCTCTCTATAAAACTAAAAATAAATAAAATTTCAAAAAAAAAGAAAGAAAACATGACCTGCACATATGCTGCCTACAAGAGACCCACCTCAGAACAAAAGACCTACACAGACTGAAAGTGGAGGGTTGGAAAAAAATATTCCAAGCAAATGGACAGGGAAAAAAAGATGGGGTAGCAATATTTAGACAAAATAGACTTCAAAATAAAGGCTGTTAAAAGAGACACAGAAGGACATTCATAATACTCAAGGGAAGAATCTATCAAGAAGATATAAACATTGTAAACATATATGAACCCAACATAGGAGCACCCACATATATAAAAAAGTCTTGGAGGGCTTCAAGAAAGATATAGACAGCAACACAATTATAGTAGGGGATTTCAACACACCAATGTCAACAATGGATCGATCCTCCAAACAAAATATCAACCAGAATATTGCAGAACTTAACAACACATTAGATCAACTTAACTGATATTTATAGAACCTTTCATCTCAAAGAAGCAAAATACACATTCTTTTCAAATGCACATGGAACATTTTCAAGAGAGACCACATGATATAACACAAAACAAGCCTCAAAAATTCAAGAGAAATAAAATCACATCAAGCATTTCCTTGGACTACAAGGAAAAAACTCAAAAATATTCAACACATGGAGACTGAATAGCATACTATTCAACAGCGAATGGGTTAATGATGAGATCAAAAAAGAAATCAAAAGTTTCTAGACAATTGAAAATGAACACACAAAACAGTTCAAAACCTATGGGACACAGAGAAGGCAGTCCTGAGAGGGTAGTTCATAGGGATACAGACCTACCTAAAAAAGAGAAAGTGGATTGAGTGATGGCCGGCAAACCAAAAGGTAGTTGGTTCAATTCCCAGTCAGGGAACATGCCTTGGTTGCAGGCCAGGTCTCTAGTATGGGACACTTGAGAAGCAACCACACATTGCTGTGTCTCTCCCTCTTTCTAAAAATAAATCAATATTTTTAAAAATAAAATAAAATAAAATAAAATAAACTCCTGATGGTTAAAAGATTTAAATATAATTTTTGACCCCATAAAAGTCCTAGAGGAGAACATAAGCAGGAAAATCTCAGATATTTCACGCAGCAATATTTTCACTTACATGTGCCCTAGAGCAAGGGACATAAAGGAAAGAGTAAACAAATGGGACTTCATCAAAATAAAAAGCTTCTGCATGGCTAAAGAAAGCACAAGCAAAATGAAGAGAACCAACCATATGGGAAAATATATTTGCCAATGATACCTCAGACAAGGGTTTGATCTCCAAAATATATTAACTCACATGACTCCAATCCAATTAAACAATCCAATTAAAAAATGGGCAGAAGATCTGGACAGACACTTCTCCAAGGAGGACATACAGAGGGCCCAGAGACATATGAAAGGATACTCAGCATCACTAACCATCAGAGAGATGCAAGTTAAAACCACAATGAGATACCACTTCACACTGATCAGAATGTTCATCATAAATAAATCAACAAATAAGTCCTGGCAAGGTGGTAGAAAAAAGGGAACCCTAGTACACTGCTGGTGGGAATGCAGACTGGTGCAGTCTCTGTGGAAAAACAGTATAGAATTTCCTCAAAAAACTATAGATGGAACTGCCTTTTGAAACCTGGCAATTCCACTGCTGGGAACATACCCTAAGAACCCTGAAACACCAATTCAAAAGAAACTATGCACCCCAATGTTCACAGCAGCACAATTTACAATAGCAAAATGCTGAAAGCAACCTAGGTGCCCATCAGTAAATGAGTGGATCAAAAAACTCTGGTACATTTACACAATGGAATATTATGCAGCAGAAAGAAAGAAGGAGCTCCCACCCTTCGTGACAGCGTGGATGGAACTGGACAGCATTATGCTAAGCGAGATAAGCCAGGTGGTAAAAGACAAATACCCTATGATCTCACCTATAAGTGGAACCTAATCAACAAAATAAACAAGCAAGCAAAGTATAGCCAGAGGCATGGAAATAAAGAACAAAGTGACAGTAACCAGAGGGGAGGAGGATAACAGGGAAAAGGGGAAGAGTCAAGTCAATAACATGTATAAATGACCCATGGATGAAGTCCAAAGTGCGGGGGTAGGACTGAAGGTAGGAGGTGGGGGTGGTGGGGCAGGTGAAAGTGGTGGCAGGAAAATGGAGACAACTGTACTTGAACAACAATAATAAAAGGGAAAATATTAACAAAATACTGACAGCTAATATGAAGGAAATGCCATTATCTTTGACCCTAAATACTGTTTTTTCCCCTGTGCCTTGCAAAAAAAAAAAAAAAGAAAAGAAAAGAAAAGAAAGAAAGCTACATAAACATAAAGGAATAATAAATGTATACTAACATTTATTTTCTGTGGATATCAGCCCATTTCCCTTATGCAACTTCCTACCTCCCCCAGACAAACTCCACAAAAAAGACCTAAACCAACATCTGCTATTCAAAAAGATATTCTCTAAAAACATATTTTATACCATTAAGTCAAATGACTTCCATTTATAAGGTAAAAAATGGAAATTTTGACATTCTATTCCACCTGTACAGGCAAGAAAGAAAACATTTTTGCAAAATCATTTTACATCTATATATACACACACACAGAGTCCCCCAAAGGAGTCCTCATCTCTGCTTAGAGACTGTGGCTTTTGTTTATATATATAGCAAAAGGACAAAAACAATTTTGGCACTAATTAATCCAATATACCCAAAAGATTAAGGTTCAACCCTATAACTTAACACACCATAAGAAAGGAACCCTTCTAAATAACACCACTGTAGACACAACTTCAGTAAAAGCTAAAGGGTGTCCTTTTCTGCATAAATAGAAACAAGCTACATTTTTTTTTAAGAAAATGAAGAAAAAACACTGTTGTTGACCAAAGGGGAAATAAATCTAGTGTCAACGATGTCAGATGACATTTAAAAAAAAAAAGAATGAGCAGGTGTTTCTTTCCAAATGATCAGTTATAAATCTAATACTGTTTTATCTTAAACAAAAGGATTATTGCATAATGTTAGTTTACTTATTTTTCTGCTATTTCCCAAGCCAAACTGTTTCTGACTGAATTGTTTCAACAGCTTGTGCAATATGACAAAAGAACCAAAGAGAAACCTCTCACTTGACCTTTTCTCTGTAACTTCATTCACTGAATCTATTGCATTAAATGCTGTCACATTTGTAGACCTGAAAAGAACAATGTCAGTAGCCTGGGTGTCAAGTCCTGAGAATAGAGAGCTGTCATTGGAAGTTGTCCAATTCTTTGCCCATGATTAAAAAATTAATATTTCAGATCAATGGGTGACAATCCCATTAGAGTGATAGCCCATGATATCAATTACCACTTCAGTTTCAATTTGGCTGGCCGGCCACAGGGTACCATTTCTCAGCTTTACTTATGATGGGCTGGCTCTGTGAAGCATGACACCCTTAAATTGCTGCCCATTATCCAAGTGTCATTACTTGTTCTGCCTCAGAATTCTCTGAATCACAAGCAGCTACTGAGGTCAGGCTTTGCAACCCGAGGAATTGGACAAGTTGGCAAATTCTTTATATAAAGGAAAAGTTATTTATCTGCCATCTGACTTAGAAAATCTAAAGTTTCCATTACCCTGACAGTATGTCAGTTTTATGTAGGTATATTGATTTAATAATTTAAGAGGTTTTATCAAGGTGGCAGGGGGTTAAACATTTACTGTGTTTGCATTATTCAGAATGCTGCTTTGATTTTTTGGCCTCTATCACACTGATAATAGATTCTACTTAACCGCTCTCCATACCCAAATATACATGTAAAATTATTCCTATAATCATAAATACACAAAGAGTTTGACTTTGGGTATGGTACTTTAAGTCTATCAAAAAACAAAAAACAAATAAAATATCCTAACTGCTATCTATCCCATAGGTACCCCAAATTTGGTAATAAATTTATATAGGAGATGAATTCAAACATGCCAGTAATCATCGTGATGGACTTTTTTGTTTTTGTTTTTGCTTCCTTCATCAATATTTTGCTAGAAAGGTTATATCAGAACAATCAGGGTTTTCTCTTGAGAAAAATTTGTAATATTTTGGATTTTTCTTTGATTCTTAAGACTATTATTAATAAATTTGAACCTAAAAATCTGAAAAAGAATTATCTCCCAACCTTCTCAGGTTTTTTATCTTCCCAAACTGAGCTACCCAGGCAGGGCACAGACATAAACTTTTAAACATTAAATTTAAACTTCTAAAAATGATTACTTTGGGCACTATCCATATCCCCTGAATGGAACTGCAAGGTGAAGGATAATTTCATTCTCTTCTGCCTTTAGTACTATTTCACTTAGAAAGTTGAGAAACACTATTTTATTTTATGTAATAACATGCTTTTAAAAATCTTACTAAGTGCATTTTATAAAATGAAGCCCATTTAAATGTATCTGAGGACCTTGTTAGTTCCAAAAACATTCAGAGCAGGATGCCTTTTAATGAAAAGTTGCTCCTCATTGAACCTATGTATAAGTCCTGATTTCTTCAAAATAAGGTAAAGCAGCATTTTTTAAAGCTCAATTATCTCCAGCTTGTTTCTGATAGCAGTTTAAGAGAAAATTGAGATCTCATATGCTTTATCAAGTTCAGTTTCCTATATCAATCAGAGAAACTTATTAACATTGACGTTGAACCCTACTGAGGAGTTACACACACCCAAAGTTTATCCTATACTATCTTTATTACAAATATTATACTTCCAACTTTTATCACCTCAAGCCAGAGTAATACAAAACATTGAATCAAAAACACAAAATAATAATTTAAAAACACACAAATCTCATCTGTTGTTCAGGATACTATTTTAAAAAAAGTTTTTGTTAAGGAAATTTTTAAACAGACACAAATGTAGAAAAAATAATATAATCAAGCTCTATATACCCAGCTTTTAAATAATTAGCAACTCATACCAATTTTCAACTTACTTTTAATCCATATTTTGAATCTACGATAGTTATGATACCTACAAAGAAATAAATCTTTTAACCAACTTTATACTTGAGAATCTATTCCAGTTCACAAATGTTACTTAATAACATTTTCTTTTGAGAAGGCTGCAATTTAATTTAATTTCATTAATAAGCAGATGCATTTTCAAATATGTACTAAGTTTCTAACACCATTTTAAGGGACTACAGAGGCTATCAAATAAATCAATTTTTAAAATTAAACGAATAAGCTTCTTAGCTTATAATCCAAAATATTATGAGGCAAATTTAAATTTTATAGTATAAAACAAAATGAGATACATTACACAAGACAGGTTATTTCTAATCTATTTTCACAAAATCAAAATCAAGATTTTTCTTAACATTTGACATTACTATTTAACAAACCTGAGATATTTTAAAATATCTTGTTCCTACAATCTCTCAGCAAATCTAACTCACACAAACGTTATATATAATATGTACCTAAATCACTAAATGGTCAATTAGTTGACAATCTATGAACTTATGGTAAAATATTTTTTCAAAGGATAACAGCAGAATGAATTTGATGATGCCTAAAGAATTCAACCATCTACATGACACATATATTACAGTCAAGTAATGAGGCCCAGCTGCAATGATTCTTAAAATTATTCCACCCTTAGGCTATGAAAGACTTGGTTTAAAAACTGAAGAGCTGTGGGAAAGGGGCTGGGTAGGACACAACAGAGAGTGGGCATATGACACACGACAGAACATTAACTAAACGACAGAGGGTATAGGAAACCCACCTGGTATTTTAAAAGGAAAACCTTAGGGGAAACACTAAATTGGGAGCTGAGATCAGGATTTGACATCTACTTCTACCTAGATGCTTTAGAATCTGTATGAACAAAGGCTTACTTTATCATCAAACTAAATAAGTTTAAAAAGAATAACAATATAGGAATTAAAATTATAACATGGATGAACAAAAATCATCTTAACCATAACAATAAGAAAAAGATTCTTTTTTAACTTACCATCAAGATAAATATCACTCCCTAATTCAGCATCAATCCAAAACATAGAAGCTACAGCACCTGAAAATATATATATATAATATTTGTCAAATAAAAATATTTCTTCAAATTGAGAAATACAATTCTATCCATGTTTTAATTTGCCCCAACAGAATTAGCAGGCAAACATATATGCAAATTTAATATGGTTTTCCAATCTTCTTATGGGAATTACAGTGATAGATCCTTTTACTATATATACCCATTTCTTCCCCTCTCCCTTTGTCTTAAAAAACAATAGACCAACTTTTATCAAATAACAAACCCAACAACAAGCTTCTACCAATGCCGCAATAATTTACCTACAGATATTATCAAATAAATGGCTGTGTGCACAGAGGACTTATTTTTATTTTCTCTCTCCTGAATATAATAATCACATTGTTTAAAAATAATAAATTATCTCTCTTAAGGGAAGTAAAATAAAACATAGATAATCCCAAAATCACCTGTCCAAAAAAATAAATACATATTTGCAAATTTTATAGAACAAAAAGAACAAGAAATCCTTACACTATTTACTTAATACTAGTATAAAATTTGGGTCTGAGAAAAAATAACTTCTAAGTAAGAAATTAAAACTTGTTTTTGACAGAAACTGGTCCAGTACCAAACCACACACCATGATTAGTATGCTACAACACCAGAAAAAGAAAACTGACAGCAAAGAAAGTATTTGACTTTCAAAGCATCACAGGTCCAGTTAGTGACAAGGCTGTCTGAGAGAATGAGTGTTGGGGAAGAACAAGGACAACTGAACACATTCCAATGTCTGAAAGTGCCTACCCACCCTGATGAGAGCGGCCCTGCAAGCATCACTCCGTGTCAGCACTGAAATACCTGTCAGCTGTTTACAGTGATTACTCATGCAAGATACAGCAAGGGCCGCAAGATCTAATGGTTTCCTGATACCTATTGATTTTTCCTCCAAAACTTAATAGTTTTCCAATTTGACTGAAATAGGATTTGTGAGTAACAGGGGCTGAATCAATGTCTGTCCCTTTCACGGAAATTACTTTACCATGACAATTGTTTAGCTTGGAACTGGAGAGTGTCAGTCTCCTAAAAGGGAAACAACTGACTTGCCAATATGAATTTTCTTCACTTACTTGGCTAACAACATGATATTAATTAAAGAGGGAGAAAAAAGCCAATCTACTGTATCACTACACCAAACAATAAATCATAAAAAAGTTATTTTTTTCACTCAATAAAATTCTTAACATTGTACATAAGTCATCTTATTTTTTCAAAAAACTTACTTATTTCTATTCAGATAGCTTATAAGTCCTCTACAGGTAACATCTGCCAGGTAGAGTATATTAGGGCTTTTCATCTAAATCTGACCTGTACCTTTGGTATAATACTTACAAGGCTAGACAAGGTAGAACTACTTCGAATTGAGATGCAGATATTTAGAAGCAGCAGCAGAGATGAGAAAATGAAGTTAATTAATCAGTGGTTCCCAACCCAGAGTGATCTATCTCCTCCAGTGAATATTTGGCAATGTCTGGAGATATTTTTAATTATCTCAACTAGGGGACTGCTTGCTACTGGCATGTAGTGGGTAGAAGCAAGAGATGCTACTAAATATCCTATAATGCACAAGACAGCCTCCTACAAAAAAGAATTATTCAATGCATAATGTCATTTGTGCAAAGGCTAATGAATCCAGTTAGATTATAGACTCTCTCTTTCCACACCTAATAAAACAAAAAATAAAATACAATTAAAAAAGCCAACTTTATTAGCAGCAACCAAATACACAATCTCCTGCCATGAACATCAACTGGTTGCCTCTCCTAGGTAGCCCCCCGCCCCGACTGCGGATCAAACTCTCAGTCCAGGTATGTGCCCTGACTGGGAATCAAATCCATGACCTTTCAGTGTACAAGACACCCCAACCAACTGAGCTATGCTGGCCAAGGCTGACTTATGATAGTTCTTAATTCTATCTCATAGCTAGTAAGAGGTTATAGGGAAATATACAGTAATAGTTTATAAAGTCTTAACACTTATCAGAAATAGCTTTCAAAATGACAAGAAGTAGAACCGAGGGAAGAAAAAGCAATACAGAAAAAAGTCAACAAAAAATTTCAAGTGTAAAAGTTTCCTATTGTCACCACATTTGTGGGGAAAGGGGTCACTTTCTTGGGCTCACAGGAAAAAAAAGCAAAAGGTGTGTGTGAAGCTCAAGGATGTCCCTGCACAAGATATGGGATATATATTCACAAGCAGTTAGAACAAACTCAGGAGCAGGGGGCACTTGGTATTTGCACTTGTTATTTTAAGAGAGCAGAGCCTTGAAGTCACATTGCCCATCAGGCACTCTCAATCACCTCTTTTCCCTTTGCTTCCCCTCTCTCTACTCCCAGCAATATCCAGCTGTCATACTGGAGCTCGGGAGAAAAACAAGTGTAGGTAAAATGGATAGACAATTAAAAAAAATTCAGCAATACCACATCTAATTGTAGTTCTAAGTCTTCTACATCAAGCACTAACATGCTGAAAAAACTATACACATGTATCACAGTTTAGAAGAAACAAAAAAAAATTGAAGCAGAATAATGTGAAAATGTAATATGTAGTGCTAAAGCAAAATAAACTTAGAGCATACGTACTATGACTTAACCAATTAATTCATTTAAAACATCAAGGAAGAGAATTGATGTTGGTGGAAACAGAACTGCTGACCAAAATGAAAGTTTGAAATAATTCCAATAAATGCAAAGGCAAAAGACAAAGCAAACAATTAGAAGATAACAGATATGGAGAACAAAAAAAATTCAATATAGGAAAAATTGGTGTCATAAAATAGAGAGGATCCAATAATATGACAGAAAAACTATTCATGATAATAAACAGAAAAATGTCTTTAAATGAAGAACTAAGCCTACAGATTAAAGGGTATACTATGATCCAGGAAAAATTATTATGAATGACATCAAGATATATCATGGTTATATTACTAAACTTCAAAAATAAAAATAAAAATTTCAGGCATTTTGGATGAAAAAGCAAGTCACTTTCAGGGAGGTGGGAAGAAAAATATCAGACTTTTCTAGAGCAACATTCATTGACCCAAAATAATAAAATAATGGCCACAAGTTCCAATGAAAATGTTCCCTAAACATGTTACCTACATCCAAATAGTCTCTCAAAAAACAAAACAATAGGCAGACATCCTCAAATATTAAAGGAAATAGCAACCATTGAGACAAAAAACACAGCATTCACAAATCCTCATGAAATAAAAAGAGAAAATATTGAACAAGGAAATCAGCCAATGACAAAATACTAAGAGATCACAGAACTACATCTGCTAAGTTCTGAGGCAAAGAAATTGTGATCTTGGAATTTTGAACCCAACTAACTAATCCTTCAGGTATAAAAACAAAACAAATAATCTCAAGCAATGAAGTACGTAAGAACTCAGGGAATAAAGCATATATTGCTTGAAAAAAATCACCTGACCACTAAATTCAGCAATCAAGACAAGGATCAACTAAGGAATAGAGAAGGCACATGCTGGTAATGAGGACTAAAACCATTTAAATATAAAACAAAACAAAGTAGGACAGAATATAAATACTAGAAACCTTGACAACACAGCACAGAACACAATAAAACAAAACCAGGAGATGGAAGAAAGTTTAAGAGTGTTACTTCACTCATGTTTTTGCCAGAGTGTCAATAAATAAATAATACTCTCAAAATTGAAATATGTAGTTTAAAAAAAACTTGTCCAATTTATGTTGTTCTTTTCTTATCTCCTATCTTTTGCAATCAAGAAGCATTAACTTGACGTTCAGCAATGTCAAGTTCACTTCTTTCAAGTTCTCTTCTTTTACAATAAATTCAAGTAAAAGTAAATTAATAATTACCCAGAAAAGCATAAGGAATGAGATTCCATTTTATAAAATCTCTGTATATTTATACAGTTTTCCGAAGTACATAGAGCAGGGCTCCCCAGACTTACGCATTTATAATAGCAATTTTCAACCTTTTCCATCTCCTGGCACACATAAACTAATTACTAAAATTCTGCAGCACACCAAAAAAATGTATTTTTTGCCAATCTGACAAATAGGTATAATTTTGATTAATTCGCAACGCGTGCCTATTGTTGTGTTGACTGTTGTCATATACATTTTTTTTTTAATTTGACAATCTAAGGGAAAAGAGGTCACTGCCCCAAACTAAATAGGTATTGCATGTTTTAAAAATTTTTGTGGCACACACATGGCTGATTTAGGAGAATCACCTGTAGGGCTTATTAAAACCGGTTGCTGGGCCCCACCCTTAGAGATTCTCATTCACTAGATCTGTGAAGGGGCTCAAGAATCTGCACTTTTGCCCTGTCTGGGTGGCTCAGTTGGTTGGAGCGTCCTCTTGTACACCAAAAGGTTCCATCTGCAGTCAGGGCACAGATGGGAGGCAACTAATCAATGTTTATCACACTGATGTTTCATTCTCATATTCTCTCTCCCTAAAAATCAATAAACATATCCTCAGGTAAGGATTTAAAAAAAAAAAAGAATCTGCGCTTTTCACAAGCTCCCAACTGAGGTCAATACCACATACCACAATGAACAGCATTGGCAGAGAGAAATCCTGAGAATGAAAATCACCTACTTGTATCTCAAGGTACCGAGATACAGGGTGATTTTGTTTTAAACTTCTGCATATTTTCTTAGGTATTCTTTAATTTGTTAAAATAGCAAATGTTTATTTTTTAGCCAAATAATAAAAAGTATTCTAAAAGTTAAAAGCAAAATACATTAGCTCCTTTATATCTACAATTCTTACAAAAGCTTTATCTCAGATCTTTAACTTTTCTTTCTTGCTCAGAAAAGCTGAACCATGTTTAGAAAACTCATTCTCAAAAAGGAGTTACAAGAGTTTTTTTAGTGTTACAATGAAAAAAAACATGATATTTGCTATTTCAAAAAGAGGCATATTATATGTTTTCCCATCTTACCAGATTTAATTTAATATTTAATACCAATGTAATAGTTCAGGTTGTATAATCAGTCAAACCTACTGGAAATATATGAAATGTATGAAAAATCCATGCCTACAGTAAGGATCAAAATAGCCTAATTCAATACTAGTTTGAAAACATGAGAACAATGTTATTATGTAACACTTCTAAGCATAATAACCACTGATTACATTTGAACCTTCAGTAATATACTAACATGGTTCAGACTTACAAAACAAACGCTAAATACTCTACAAACTAGGAATAAAAATGCTTCCTAAAAATTATTTGGGTAAGAAGGAATCAGAAACCCACTGTCAGAAACAGGTTGACTTTCTATAGCTTTGAACAGGCAAGTTCACATGTAATTCCATTCAGACACAAAAAATCTCATGAGTAATTATTATTCATTCTACACCAGGAAAAAGGCTCAGTAGGCCTGATTTAACTCTATACCTTATAACAGCATTTATTAAAAAAATTATTTTTAGTTTAGTAGTAGAAAAACAGAAAGTTAACAATAATTTAAAGGAATAAGTATTGTTAGAATTAGAATCCAAAAGCCCTTAAATATCTCTAAATGACCCTCTAAGAAAACTGGATTAGAAAGTAATCAGAAATAAGATCTCTGTAGGGTATAACCAATCAAATATAAACTTAAAAGTGAAATGTCTCAATTTTTCCTAAATTTTCATATTTTAAACCAATTTTTGTTTCAACCAAAATCCTAAGTCAATCAACAGAACTTCAAATTCTATTATCAGGTTAAAGTACTTTGATCATGATTTTCATCTGCTGAAAAACACAACAACCCAGTATTTTTCTTCTTTAAAAAAGAAATATTTTTAAATCTAGAGTAAAGCTGTAATACTCATTTTTTTTAAATCCTCACATGAGGATATGTTTTCTTATTGAGTTTAGAAAGAGAAAGAGAAAAACAGAGAGACAAAGAGAGACACATAGACCAGTTGCCTCCTGCACACACCCCAACCAGGGATTCAATTTGCAACCTATATATGTGCCCTGACCAGGAATTGAACCTGTAACCCTTTGGTGAACAGCATGATGCTCCAACCAACTAAGCAACCTGGCCAGGGCAATACTTATTTTTAGATATTACTCTAGCACATTTATTTGAAAATGTTTAAGAACTATATTGTGGTTTTTAATAATAATATCGTTTCTTACCAGGATCGGCTAACCCTGTGGTCTCTAACAATATGTAGTCAAATTTTCCCTTCTTCTGCATCAAATTCTCAATAGCTCTAAGGCCATTATCCCTGGAGAATATCAAAATATAATATAGAGTTGACTGATTGCCTGAAAATCTTGAAGCAATCATTACAAACATTCAAAAATATATTCAGCAACTTGAGACAAAAATATCTTTAGGCATGTGAAAATTTAACTCACTCCCAAGCTTTGTTGTTCAAAAACAAAATGTCCACCCAGTATTTACCTACGAGGGGAAAAACAGATGCACATACACTGATAGATAAATAGAAATCAGATACATAATGCTTTAATTTTAGTAAAATTAAAAGCAGAGGAAATTTTAATACACCTGACCATAAAGTCAGAATCTATTATTTTTATATGTTTTGAAAGAAAAAAATCAACATCCAAAATAATGATAAAATTTGTGAATTATAGTAGTTTACTATAACAGCTAAAAGGATACTACTATTAAACACAATTTAATGCTGTTCTGAATTAGAGTACCAGTTTTTAATTTCTATTTTTTCTTATAAAAAGTGCAAGAAAATTAAGAGATTGCATTTTGGTTGTTTAAGAAAATGTTATGATTTTAGCCTTTTAATGCATTTGACTCAAAGTCAAACCTCTAAGTTGGTAAATGATGTAGAAGAAATTTAATTAACTACAACTTAGAAAATCCACAGCACAGATGTTAATTTTCCTAATTCGTTCAACAAACACCCATTCGAGTGACTGCTATGTGTCAGATCTTTTTCTAAGATTTGTACTATATTAGTGAATAAAACAGACAGTTCTTGGAAAGAACGATAATTGGTGGAACATTTTCTGTTTTTTGATAGTTATTTTTGTTTTTAGGGGTTGAAGTCTTGGAACTAAGAGCAATGACTTATTAAACTCAGAACCATTTCTTACAGATAAAATGAGACTTTCATGAACCACAGAGATTAAATAAACCTTGACCTCAAAAGCAATTTAAAAACTCAATAAAAAGGACCCAAGTATTTACTACAGCATACAGAAAAATAAGATAGCAAGAAACAATTTAAGAAAATGCATCCCAATAAGTCTATATTCTGTTTGAAAATACAATAAAGCAGCCTATGTAAATTCAGTAAAATTACACAAGAAAACCAAAGCTGGAAATATCATCAGTAAGCATTAATAGTAAACCAACAAGCACACAGTAAACACATTCCTCACTTTACTGAACAGCAGAGGCAGCCGTTTCTGAGTTCCAGCCATTCTTCGTAGAGCTCTCCACCCTGGCTCACAGCTAAGGATTTCTCCACTGCACTTCCTGAAAGAAGAAGCAGCGCTCTTTAGATTAAGTTCACTAGCGAACCAGTATATGTGTGTGTGAAAACACTCAAAGATGGAGATTTCAAAGCAGAAAATGCATAACTTGTATTCTTTCATTCTATTCATGCAGCTTCAACATGTTAAACTATGCCACTCTAGCTTATTTTAGCTTTAATTTCTTAAAGAGGATTTAAGCACCTAAAGAGGCAAACCCACAATTAATGAATCATATCATGAATCATATCATACTTCCTTGTCAGGCCTCCTCCTTGCCCACTCCCATTTCCTAATAAGGCAGCTACTCCAAAGGCACTCTTTCTTGTCTGTGACCAACATTTCAGACAGTATGTTTCACACATTAGTTTTCATATGCCCTTCCACCTCTTAAGGTCCATATTTATATTTTTCTTTTCATTCTCCTTTTAAATTGTTTTTATTTCTATTAGACAGCCTACTCAGTACTCTCAATATGAGTAACAACCCAAGTCATCTGAGCAAGTTTGCTTAGCCATGCTATCAGTAGCTCACTTAAAAATTAAATTTTACCCAAATACACATTTCGCAGCAATGCTTCCTTGAGAAAAAAATATATTTAAGATTCTGATATGCTGGTTATCATATAAAAATGATTTTAAATGTCTTATTTTCCTCCAATAAAAAAAAAGGCCAAAAGAAAATATTTTCTTCATTTACATTTTTTGTTTATATTTCAGCTAGCCATGACAAAGCTCTGAAAGAAGTTGCTACAGAATTGAGGGTGTAGAGAATATCAATATAACGTGAAGGAAAGTATTGTGAATGCTGTAAAGGACAAACTGCAAAAATGATCCAGAAAGAACGAAGAAAAATAGTAACAAGTAATAAATGCAATCAGTGTTCAAAAGATGAGCAGTTAATAAGAAGCTAGAATAAAAGACTGTGACTTAAAATCCTAGGGTTTTTATTTTGTCTAACAGGACTTTTTAGTTTACGGAAACCAGAAATCATATTTAACTAACATACCTTCCAACCTATTCATAAAAACAAGCTCCTTTACTAATTACTAATTTACAACAGAAAAAAATGGCATACCTTAAGAAATAGCCCATAGAAGTTATAATCTTGGGCTAAAAGCAAGCGTTTATTAAAATTCACACTTATTAAGAAAAACATAAAAATAATCAAAGAACTGTGTCTAACACTG
This sequence comes from Phyllostomus hastatus, assembly GCF_019186645.2. Classification (NCBI taxonomy): domain Eukaryota; kingdom Metazoa; phylum Chordata; class Mammalia; order Chiroptera; family Phyllostomidae; genus Phyllostomus; species Phyllostomus hastatus. Next base: position 29,010,098 of record NW_025333857.1, on the reverse strand, counting down.
CTGTATAGATTTTTAAAAATTACAGTTCAATATTAAAGACAAAAAAATAGAACGTTTAATGCATGTATTTTCACAGGTAACTGAATTTTCTTGAGGACGGAGACCATATGTTCAACTTATTTTTAAAACTTCAGTTTTAATTGCTTTGCAGATAATAAACATTCAACAAGGTAAACTTATAATAACTGAAGCATTTTCAAATTTTTCAAAAGTTGCAATTAAACAATATAGTCAGGACAAATGCACCTTTTTTCATATACCACAGACTTTCACTTCGGGAGTTATTCATGTAAAAATCTATAATTTAATCCCATTGGTATGAATTCAAAAGTTAAACAAAATAAAATTTTATAGAAACTATCTAATTTAGGTATTCAAACTCTTTCCAAAATAAAGCTTGACAGAAATTAATCTAATTATTCCAAAACAATCCATGTCAATGTGTTTACATTATAATGCCTTGCACTGCCATTATGGAATATCAAGTCACTAGTGGAACAAATTATCCTATAAATTCTTGCATGGCATTTATTGCACTTTACTTACCTTCCCCAAATTCGTTTAAAATAACCGCTACTCTTTTACTATGTTGCTCTGTCAAAATATAGTTCAGAAGTGTTGTCTTTCCAGCACCTATAAAATACATATTTTTTAAATAACAAAATTTAAAGACTGATTTTTAAAAATATTTCATTTACTTATTTTTAGAGAGAGGGGAAGAGACAGAGAAACAACAATGTGTGGTTGCCCCTCGCACATCCCTCACCAGGGACCTGGCCTGCAACCTAGGCATATGCCCTGACTGGGAATCAACCCAGCGACCCTTTGGTTCACAGGCTGGGGCTCAATCCACTGAACCACACCAGCCAGAGCTAAAGACTGATTTTAAAGACACAAAAAAAAGAGCCCTGGCCAGGTAACTTAGTTGGTTAGAGTGCTGTCCCAAATACCAAGATTGGAGGTTTGATCCCTGATCAGGGCACATACAAGAATTAACCAATTACAGGAACAACAAATGAATGTCTCTCTCTCTCTCTCTCAAATCAATTTAAAAAAAGAAATAGAGTCCCAATTTTTAAAAAAATTTGCATGTTATTTTTCAACTTAACTAAGATTATTCTAGAGGAAGATTAAAGTATCCTTTGAAAAGTTTAAAAATATTTTGTTGACATAACATTTATAAACATTTACAAATACTCCTACAAGTTGGATCACAAAGTTTTCTTCAACCTCATGACAAAAATATGCCTTCAGCGTAACTTATAATACAATTAATATAAAGGTATCTACATTTCCTATTAAATAAAAAATATTGAAGTAATGCCTTCAAGGAATAAAGTACTCATACAGTGTATAAAATATAAAACATTTAAATCCTTTTGCATGACAATGTTTCTTAGCCAAGAATATATGCTTTAATTCCCTAAAATTTACATATAAACACCTTTTATTTCAACATCCATTATTAATCAGACATAAATTCAAACTTACTATATGTCTACTTTTAGTATGCTTCAAACAACCTATAAAATTGATTATATATATATATATATGTATCACATACACACACAAAATAAAGAATGGATGTAGGAAATAACAAAAGACAGAATATTCAGTCTTTAGAAAGATAAACTCATAAAGCTACACTAACTTTATCCAGTAGGTGGCACATTAAACCTAGTATGTTCAGCTGAAGTAGAAGAAAAACATGTCTTGTGGTCCAAAGACACCAAAGTTCATAGAGAAAAAAGAAAAGCCCCCAATCCCAATTGCACAGTAGTGTAGTTTAATTGTATAAATATATAATTTATTTATCTACTTTCCTGTTGGTAAACGTTTGGGTTGTTTCTGGTGTTTTGCTATTACAAACACTTGCACACAAGGATATGACTAAGAGGGATTTACTGAGCATTAGGGTATTAATATCTTCACCATTTTTAGGTCATATTCCTTTAAAAGCTGTTGAAGGCTTGTGTTTACAGAGTTCTCTGTGTAGGAAGCCCCACATCACTAAAGTGTGAAGTACAGAATAAAAGGGACAGACCTTCAGGAGGCAGAACCACGAAGAAATTCTTAAAGCCAGCCCAAGTGTAAGACAGAGGCCTGGAAGGGGAACATGGCACTAGGCAGCAGCAGTGGAAATGGAAAGAGAAGGACATAAGAGACCTTCTAACAAAATTACTAGGGCTTAATAATTAATCATACAATGAGGGAAAAGGCTTTAAGATACAGTTCATTCAAAAGTCTACTACTGACCAGATTTTATGTTGGGCCTGGGTAAAAAGTGCACAAGACAGAGACAAACTGTCTCTACCTTCATGCAGCTTAAGAGTATTATGCGGGATTACAGAGGGAAATGCAGATCAATACAAGCAATCATGTCGCAGGATGACACATTTAATAGATGTCCAAGATGTTATGGAACACCCCAGAGGACATCTAGCCAGAGGAGTAAGAATAAGAAGTATACAAAAGCTAAAATTCCTGGCACCTTTTAGAAGTAAAAGTAGTGCAATGTTGATGGGCCAGTTTTGCAGGCAGGGGGGTTGTCAAGAGCCAGATTATACAGAACCTTGTAATTCATGTTAAGGAATTTGAACTTTAATCCAAATGGAAACCACAAAAGGGTGTGACACAATCAGGTTGACATTAATAAAGATCATTAAGGCTAAAATACACAGAATACATTAAAGGGCATCATGACTCAAGAGTAGTTAGGAAGCTTTTAAAGTATTCCAAGTGATTAGGATCATAGGAGCAGTAGGATTTGTGGGGATGATAACAGGAAGTTTTGGACATGTGAAGTTTGAGATGTCTGTGGGACATCAAAATAGAAACTATCTGAGTGTGAAGTTAAAAAAATGGACAGAGATGGAGAAATTTAAAAGAAACTAGAGAAGCAGGTGGAAAAATCAAAGAAAAAATGTGATGGAAGCTGAAGAAACAATGTTTCAAGAAAGAGAAAATGATGATCAATAATAAACAGTGAAACTATGCCCTAGATTCAGCAACAAGGTTGCTTGCATGAGCCTCACTCCTGGGCTTCAGACCATTATCTCCAATGAGGAAGGCCCGAGGGGCAAGTCTGAGCTATACTATTTTGGACAAGGAATTTGCTCCATTTCTCAGGACGGTCCTTGAATAACAGTGGAAAAATACAAAAAATAAATTAAACTACAAAATTAGTCCTGACTAAAAATAGGAATAAACTTACAGTTTACAAAACAAAAAGGGAAACACCAGTGATTTACTTCTTTTTTTTATGTAAAAGGTCCTCAGGTGCACCAAATTTGTACCTGTCTCTAGCAACATCTAGGAATGGTATTCCCCAAATTCTTTCACTTTGTTTATATTTCTTAACTTTCCCGGCTGAGGAAGATGGTGTGCTCTGGAGTCCCAGGCATTCTTAAAGGGCCCACACATGGACTTATTTAGACTCACTCCCTCTCAGCTCCAACAGAGAGGTAACAAGCAGCTCAAAAGGCACCAGAGACATATGAGGAGGAACTGAACTGTCCAGCATCAAGGCAAAAGCTGGAGGGGCAGCTTTCTCCCAGTGAGAAGTGCTGGCAGAGGCCACTGCTCCTTTTCTGAGCCCTCCCCACACAGAGCCACAGAGCCAACAGGCAGGTGCCATATCTGAGTCTGCCTGGCCCTGGTGACTCCCAGAGATCCTGGCCACCCAACTTGTGGGCCAATCCAAGCTGTTTCCAGTGGCTTTTCCATACAAATGGCCAGTCTTGGTTCATGCTTCAGACTTATCTAAAACCTCTCAAATAAGTACCATCTGGCCTCAGCATACCCCATAGCATTCAATAAATAGTCCCAGGCCTAGCACTAGTGGCAGTCAGCTCTGGTTCACAGCTTGGCCTCTCCTGGGCACATCTAAGCCCAGCAAAAGCAGAAACCATATACTAAGGTTGCTTTGTACCTCATGCTGGGTAGCCCCAAGGTAGAACACAGGTGGTGGCTGACCTTGGCCTGCACCTTGTGGGAAGCCCCAGAGCCAGCATACCTGGTAGACAGCTTCAGACCACAGTGGAGGACCACCCAATCATCTTCACAAGTGACATACTCAAGGGGTGGACTCAGTGGGCTCCAGAGCCCCACTGAAGTAAGTCTACTCCATGAGGTTGGCCCCTACACAGCTGATCTTCCAAAGTGGTCATAGCCAGTCCTTGTGGCCGATCAGCCTGGGGGTAAATCTCTCCCATCAATATGCCAATATGCCAATAGCAATCAAGGCTCAAATATAAGAGGAGGATGTACACAGCCCACAAAGGGTGCTGTATCTAGAGTGCCCAGCTTGGGTGATGGGGTGATATGCCATTAAACCCTACAGGACACCTACATTAGGCCACTCTACCAAGCCTGAGAGACAGAGCAGCTCTACCTACTACACAGAAACAAACACAGGGAGGCTGCCAAAATGAGTAAAGAAACATGGCCCAAGTAAAAGAACAGACCAAAACTCCAGAAAAAGAACTAAATAAAACAGAGACAAGCAATCTACTAGTTGCAGAGTTCAAAACACTGGTTATAAGGATGCTCTATGTACTTAGAACACCAACAGCATAAAAAATGACATGGAAACCATAAAAAATAACCGGTCATAATGAAGGATACACTGACTGAAATGAGTAATTTACAGGGAATCAATAGTAGAGTAGATGAAGCCAAGATGCAAATCAGTGATTTGGAATATAAGGAAGCCAAAAAACACCCAATCAGAACAGTAAAAGGAAGAATCTGAAAAAACAAGGGTAGTATAAGGAGCCTCTGGGACAACTTCAAGCATATCAACATTTGAATCACAGGATGACAGGAGAAGAGAGTGAGCATGGGACTGAAAGCCTACATAAAAAAAATGATGGAAAACTTCTCTAACATGTTTAAGGAAATAGACATACAAGTCCAGGAAGCACACAGAGTCCCAAACAAGATGAAACCAAAGAGGCCAAAACCAAGACACATCAACATTAAAATGCAAAGGTTAGCTCTGCCCAGATGGCTCAGTTGGTTGGAGCATCCTCCTGTACACCAAAAGGTTGAAGGTTTGATCCCATTCAGTGCACATGCCTAGGTTGCAGGTTCAGTCCTCAGGTGGGGCATGTATAGGAGGCAACCAATTGATGTCTTTCCCTCACATTGATGTTTCTTTCTCTCTCTCTCCCTTTCTCTCTCTCTCTCTAAAATCAATAAAACATATCCTTGGGTGAGGATTTTTTAAAAATGCAAAAGGTTAAAGACAAAGAGAAAATCTTAAAAACATCAAGATTCAGTTACCTACAAGGGGGCTCCCATAAGGCCATCAGCTGATTTCTCAACAAAAGTGTTGAAGGCCAGAAGGGATTGGCAAGAAGTATTCAAGCTGACAAAAAGCAGGGACCTACAACCTAGATTACTCTATCCAGCAATGCTATTATTGAAAATCAAAGGACAGAGAAAGAGCTTCCCAGACAAGGAAAAGCTAAAGAAGTTCATCAGCTCCAAACCAGTGTTACATGAAATGTTAATAGGTCTTCTTCAAGGCAAATTGAATAGCAATAAATACATATCTATCAACAACTCAATCTCAAAAACAAAATTAACAAACAGAAACATTCATAGATACAGAGAACATTTTGCAGGTTGCCAAATGGGAGGGGTGTTGGTGGGCTAGGTGAAAGGGATTAAGGTGAAGGGATTAAAAAGTACAAATGGGTGGTTACAGAATACATTCAGGGATGTAAAATGGAGCATAGGGAATATAGTCAATAATATTCTAAAAAGTAGGTATGGTGTCAGATGGGTATAAGATTTACCAGGATGATTACTTAGTAAGTTATATAATGTTTAATCATGAGGGTGTACACCTGAAACATATTTTAACACTGTACTGTCAACTGTAACTGAAAGATAAAAAGTTAAAAAGCAAAAAAGACATAGTCTTGGAGAGCAGAGATTTTGTTACTTTCTCCTACAATGCTTTACTAACAGACCTAAAAAAGTCTGATAGGTGGTCTTTCCAGGAATTCCTGGAAGAGAATGGCTTGTGGGGAAGGAAAATTGACTGAGGAATGCCCCTCCCTGTATCTGGCCGTTTACTGACACGGCACCCTCTAAAGATAATAGGCTTATAAGGTAGATATTTCCGGCCTCATTTTGCAGAGAAGCTCAGACAGGTGACCAGTATTGTTTAGATTCCCAAGTGAGGTAGATAATCTTCAGAAGGTAAGAGAATTTGCTGAAGGTCACATGCATAGTTTGGGGATGGGCCCGGGCTTCAGACCACAAAACCAGAACTAGTTTAAAAATGCGAGGTTGGCTTTTAATCTCACTTGCTAAAAGTGAATCTTAATGCACAGGGGTTCAAAGCATCATTTACCCTATAGATAAGAAGCAATCCATATAGGAAGCAAGTGGCCCAGCCCGTACCTCAGAGACATTTGCTAATGGCCAGAGGCCCGGATGCCTCAGGAGGCGAGGCACCGTCAGCCCCCCAAAATCCCAGGATAACTAGCGTTTACAGCATTGTCAGACCGGGATGGTCAGTTACCTAAATACCCGGTGATAATTGTGACTGGGATCTTAACGCCGGGGCCAGACTTTTCCTCCTCCTCTCTCTGCTTCGTTTCAATGGGGACCAATTCAGGACAATCCTCCTCCGCCTGCTCCTCTCCCTCGTCCACAGCGCCAACAGCCTGTGACATGCCGACCATCTGCACGCACACCTCTCCCGCAGCTCAAAAGCTGAGACTAATACACCAAACAGCAGCTGCGCACTCCGAGCACGCTACGTAAGGCGCGGCGCAACGTCATCACGCCGCGACGCTGGGCTCCTCCGAATCCCGCCCCTGTTTTACCTGAGCTGGGACTGAGGCCCGCCTCCCCTGTTGGGCACGCCCCTGGGCGTGTTCTCTGAACCTGAGAGCGGTGGGGCGGAGTTAAGATCAGAGATCGGCTCTGCTCTGAACCTGTCGCTGCGGGAGTCCTCAGCCTTCTTACTTGGTGGCTGATGCTGTAGCTGAGGCCAGATTGGTTGAAACGTGGAGTGGGTAGCGTGACCTAAACAGTTCCCACAGGGAACAGACTTTTAACAACTTCACACTTTTTAGTGTTATTAATTTTTTCTTTGATTCATAGGAGAAAAAATGGGAGACTATAACACCACAGTGTTAATTGTAGTTTTTCTACCTGAAGGAATAACCAGGGAAAAGTTTCTTTAATATAATTGCATGTAATTTAATATAATTACGTATGTTTTATGTATACCCAAATTTTGCAATGTACATGCATTACTTTGATTTATTGTTCTTTGTCACTATTTGTTTGAACCTTCGGTAACCTGAGTTCATTTATTATATTCTTTCGTTTATGACACTCTTTCAACATTATTCCATGGATAGCTCTCCTTTTTATTTATGTATACTTATAATTAATTCCTCTGATTCATTATTCCCTATTTTCTATTTAGCTTTATCACAAATATATATGCTTAGACAATATGTTAATTTTGTTTGTCTTTAAAATTTGTGAAAAGAGTGTTATACAAAATATAAATTTCTGGGGTTATCCATATTTTTCAACTCCACCATCGTATTATATTCTACAGCACTATGTAACTGTACAGCAATTTACTTCTCCATTTCCTGTCAGTTGTTTCCAGGTTTTGCACTATAAACAGCACTAAGTGGTCCTTCAGCACTGTATGGCTGCCTGAACAGAAACTATTACAGCCCTGACCACCTTCTCTTACATATTTCTCAGGAGTATCTACATTCTTGAAGATTCTCTTACATGGTTCTGGCTGAATGTTCTATTAACATCTTCTCTCTCAACAAAAGGAACCTGTGCCCCATAAGATTGGCTCACTCAAGGTGATCAGCAAGTATTGCTGTAACAGTATATAGCCTCAGTCAGAGCAAAAAGTTTTACCTAGTCAAAAATTAAATGCATCCAAAGAATACACGTGTATACTTATATTTAAGAAAGAGACACCATTTTGAATTGCTTCAAATCTTCTTTCTTTAAATCTCATTAAACCTGTCAAAAAAAATGTAAAGTCATCCCAATTGTCCATCACGTGATGTATGGATAAATGAAATTGGTATATCCATGCAATGGAACATTATTTCACAATTAACATGAATATTGTACTGATGTCTGTAACAAGATGAATGAAACTTGAAAGCATTATTCTGAGTGAAATAACTCATTCACACAATACCATATATTGTATAATTCCATTTATATAAAATGTCCAGAATAGGTAAATCTATAGAAATACTGTAGAAAATAGATTAGTTGTTACTAGGGACTGGGGGACTGAGGAGAGAGACTACTAACAGGTACATTTTGAAGGTTATGAATATGTACTAAAATTGATTGTGATGGTAACACAACCCTGGATATACCAAAAACAACTGAATTGTACACCTTAAGTGGGTGTATAATATGGTCTATGAAAGTTATCCCAATAAAGCTGCTATTGAAAAAAAGGTGAAGGCCTATCTCTGTATCAAGATGCGGTGTTGCCAGTGTGAATATGAAGAGAAGCACTGCCTCAGGTCCTGCCCCCAGAAGTTTTAAGGCCTGACTTCTGAGCAGAGTGGAGTTAGAACCTATTTGTGGTGATTTCCCCTAACTGAGCCATACCTAAGCATGAGTATAAGCATGAGCTTAATAAAATCCTTCCTTTTATCTTTTTCCATAATACTCTTCCTCAAGTTATCTATCTATGAATTTTGTGGAGTTCTGCCATTTTCTTTGCTGATTCTAGTAATTGGACAGAATTCAGCAAGCATGTGTTTGAAGAGGCGGGGGTCATAATTATTCATATACATGGTTTGCAATATCCGCTTTACCTGTGGTCTAGGTATGACTGTTTTTACTTCCAAACACAGGACTTACCAATTTTATCACTCTATTTTGAGGGAGCTTTTGTTGTCCTTATTTAATCAAAAATACCTTTTAAAATAAGTTTTTAAATTTCCTACGTATAATAGTATAGAATCTATTATAATTTCTAAAGAACTTTAAAATTTCCTTAGTTTTGCAATTTTGTTTAGTTTCAGCTGCTTTATGGTAAGACAACAACAACAATAATAATGTGGGGATCCCTTACCACCTGATAGCCATTGTGTTAAGCATGTGAAATACATTACCTCATTTAACTCTGCAACATATTATTTGTATACCCATTTTAAAGACAAAGAAACTGAGGCTTAAATCATTTACCATTGCAACAAAGAACTTGCTCAAGGTCATACAATCAGCCCTGGAGATCAATCCAGGTCTGCCAGATACTAAATTCCATGCTCTTCTAAACCAGAAATCTGCAAACTTTTTCTGTAAAGGGTCGGGTAGTAAATATTTTAGCCTTTACAGGTCAATAGACAAATTCAAGGATGTAATGTAAGTAGTTATACAATAAGAGAGAAAATAAATTGTCACAAACTGAAATTTTAATTTTATATAATAAGAAAATTTCATATAATTTTGTACATAATGAAATATTACTGTTTCAATTATTTTCAACCTATTAAAAATGTAAAAAAAAATTAAAAGTAAAAATCACCCTTAGGTTGTGTGTACCACTATACTAAACATTTGGAGGAAGTTGTGAAGCTGAAAGCTTAAACTGTTTCACCAAGGGCACTGATACCTGGCTTTGGAGAGACCTGATTTAGGCAACACAAGTTTTTGCGCTGTGGCAGGAGCCCCTCCTGCCTTGGAGCACAGAGCAGAGCCAATAAGCTCTCAAGCTACCTGGATCCCTGTAGTTCAACTTTCTGCCATTGTCCTTTGGCACAATTCCCTGCTCCTCCCCTTTGCCTCATTTTCTTCCTTTGAATAGTTATGACAGTTGCCATGAGAAAAAGTGAGAACTGTAGCTGCATCCAAATCAGAGGAGATCTAAATATAATGCCAACTTGATTTGGTTTCTTTCTCTCTCAGTTTTGCAACTTCCTGCAAAGGGAAGTACATGCTAGTGGCCACCAATGGCTATTGGTGCACAGGAAAGGAAACTGTGGGTTTCAAAATTAACTCACTTCCTCTTATGTAGCTATAGTTGATAAATAAACCAATTGACAAATAAACAAAATATTTCTTTTCTTTTTTTAACAAAATATTTCTTAAATGCTTAATACTTACAAATTAATTTGCTATTTTCTTCACATACACATGAACTTAGAGGGGACATCTCTGAAAGGCCAGGGGCCAATGGCTTTTACTTTTGTGACTGCTTTAGTTAAGATAGTATATCAATATTCAAGTGTCATAGAGTCCTCTGTTAATATATAAAACCAATGTAAGGCCTTTGCTGACTCAGTGGATTGAGCACAGGCCTGTGAACCAAAGGGTCGCTGGTTCTATTCCCGGTCCAGGCACATGCCTGGGTTGCCAGCCAGGTCCCCAGTAGGGGGCATGAGAGAGGCGACCACACATTGATGTTTCTCTCTTTCTCCCTCCCTTCCCCTCTAAAAGTAAATAAATAAAATCTTTTTTAAAAAATGAATAAGCAAAAACAAAAAAGACAGAAAACCAGTGTAAGGACATGAAATAATATTTTTCCTCAGAATATTGAAGTAGGTTGGTGGGTGAGACACATACATTTCAGTGTTTTTTAAAAGTGTGACTTCCATTTCAAAGGCTGTCAGTAATATTATTTGAATTAATTATCTTAAGCTGTTAAACCATGCTATTAATAAGGCTTAGTTCACAGTATAGTCACTTATAAATCAGTTTCCCACAAAAATGTTTTTAAAAAGAAAACACTATTCGAAATCTGAAGGGCTAGCCAACTTGAGTGGTGTACTATTCACCCTAAAATATACTATCAAGCAAGGAGTGGGTGTTGAGTAAAACTAAAAAAAGAAAAATGTTATGCAATGATATATGTTGTAATAGTTTAGGAAACAGTTTAAATAATATTCTCTTCTACTGTCAATAGAAATTTAAAAGTGACATTTGTGGCTTTGTTTAAGTTTCACTTTCTAACTTTTACAGTTTTAGAAAAGTATATGCCAAAATCCACAGACATCTGATCATGATTTCTTAAGTACAAATAAAAAACACAGAAACAAAAATGAAATACCTCCATTTTTCCTTTCTCTTACCATTCCTCTAAATCCCCTCAAAGAGTGTTTAGTTGCACTAAGTTGAAATATTGTGCTTTCAGCAAAGCCAGGTCTCCCTGGCTTCAACACTAGTGTCTTCGAGTCCCGCAGCTCTGTCTCTCAATTTGTCCCCACAATTTCACTTACAGAGAGATTCATGAGCTTTCTTTAGATCTGTTTACTTTCCTTCCTCTTGCCCTTGAGTCTCAGTGTAGACTGCTCCAAAGACAGGGCAGCAGACACAGGGAAGGCACCCAGCCACTTCCGGATCTCCGTCTCAATTACGTAATCTTTCTTTAGGGAACTTCCTTCACATCAACATTCTTCAGCACACTCACTCCTTCTACAGACTGCCTTTATTTTATTTTAGAGTTCTCCTAACTTCTGTGTATAGTAATTTGAAATTCCCCAAACTAGATACTATATTATCCATTCTCCCTTTAAAAAAAATCAATAGCAGAACCCCTGATTTTTAAGCTACAGGGCCTTCAAAATAAACACTACACTAGACTTTCCAGTCTGCCTTGAAGCTAGGCATGGACATGTGAAAATGTCTGGCTAGTATAGTGTATGCCATAGTGTCCGGTGGCCCTTTCCTGAACCTGGTTTCCTTTGTTCCTTCCTTCATCTTTGCTGCCTGGGGTGTCAGAGTGATGGCCAGGGCACTTCTTGGTTACTGAGAATGGGAGACACGTGCTAGAGGAGGGGGAGCAGGAGCCTGGAAGGAGAAAAGGAACTTTTTTGTTGCTTAAATTTCTATTTATGCTGCTGAAACTAACCTAATCAATAGAGAGTTACATTTGTTTGATCATGTTTAAAATAATATAAATAAACCTGAATGTATTCTAATTAGAAAAAAGTCAAAGAGTTCAAAAGTAACTGCAGTAGAAAGTGAGATCTGTTTCACTACTCTCAGCTTCACTCCCCTTCACTGATATTATATGAGGGGACCACCAAAAACAGGAATTATTTATAAAAATTGTGTGTTTATTCTCACATGTTCAAACTTCAGTCACCTTCAAAGTACTCTCCATTTGATGCAATACACCTACTGAGACATGTTTTCCACTGCTCAAAATAATTTTTGAACTAGTCGATTTTGATGCCTTTTAGTATTTCTGCCCTTTTTTGGTTCACTCCTTCCACATTGGTAAAATGTTTCCCTTTAAGGGCTTTTTCATCTGGGGAAACAAAAAAAGTTGTTCGAGGCGAGATCAGGTGAATAGAGAGGGTCACAGGAGTCATGCTATTTTTGGTCAAAAACTGCTGAACACTCAGTACAGTGTGGGCAGGTGCACTCACAAATCACCCATCATGAAATGGGCAAACGTGTCGAAAGAGTCTTCAAAAAAACTTGCTGAAGCTAAACACAACCTCTCACAGCAACACCAGCTGGTACACTGATACAGATGGGTTCCTAGAACACTCACCTAGTGGGGGAATCCTATACTGCAAGTGTCCTGACCTTCAGAAGATAATTCCAGGTTTTGAGGTCCCCCCTCATATAACTACTGTAAATAATTTAATGATGTTAATCCAGAAAATTTTTTTGCCCAATCTCTGCCTCTGTCATGGGAGCCAGACATTTTTCTATGCATTTGTGTACATACATAGCTTTTGTTTTTAATGTAAGAAGGAACACACAAATAGACTTTGTTCTGGAACTTGCTTTCTTTGCTTAACAATATGTGTTGATCATTTTTCCTTCTCATCAGAGCTAGAATTACTACATCATTCAGTTTTAACCACTTCATGGTATTCCTTAATAGAAATACAACTGTTGCTAGTTTCTCTTATTAAATTAGCTTATTTCAGTTGTGAAATATTAAGGTTTAAATTTAGTTACTAATAATATTAATTTATTGTAAATAAATCTGGGTTACTTATTTTTTAAAAAATTTTAAAGGATTTTAGAGCCCTGGCTGGTGTAGCTCAGTGGATTGAGCACGGGCTGTAAAGCAAAGTGTCGCAGGTTTGATTCCTAGTCAGGGTACATGCCTGGGTTGCAGGCCATGACCTCCAGCAACCGCGCATTGATGTTTCTCTCTCTCTCTCTATCTCCCTCCCTTCCATCTCTAAAAATAAATAAATAAAATATTTAAAAATTTTATTTATTTATTATTTAAAGAGAAGGGAAGGAAGGGAGAAAGATGAAGGAAGGGATATCGATGTGTGAGAAGACAGTGTGCCAGAGAAACATTGCACAGTTGCCTCTCGTAGGACCCCAACTAGGAACCTGGCCCACAGCCCAGGCATGTGCTCTGATCAAGAATCAAACCAGCTATCCTTGGGTTCTCAGGCTCAATCCACTGAGCCATATCTTCCAAGGCTGGGTTACTTATAATTAACGTAATTCTATGTATATACTGTATTTGTTGAATAACAAGCTTGTGCTTTGGATTGTGTATTTACTATGCATAAATGTACATATGGACTTCTATAATTTAATTGTAGTTGGTGAGTTTTTGGCAGCAAAGTCCAATACATGGATTAAAATTCATTTCTGAGTTGCTGCTTGGAGAGAAAAGAAAGCAAGCTTACATATTACATCCTGATTAGTGCTACTTTGTGCTTAAGTGATAGCTTAGCGCTTCCAAACCCTGAATAACACTACTAAAAAATATTAGTAAACAGAATATAAATCTATATACCTTTACACCATAGTGGTCCTTTTTACTTCATACATTTTAGTTTATGAAATGTAAGTCACAAAAGCTAATTATGATGATAGCAAGAGAAAGTTAAGCACATTTTTATGCACTAATACAAATTCTGTATAGAAATGGTATTCATATAAATATGTATAATTATAAGAGCACAATCAATTTGTTAGTATAGTTTGCCTTTGAGGACGAGGGACCAGGGAAGAAGGTATGGTGACAGATGCATCTGCGTGGGAGAAGCAAGCCCTCCCCCACCATAAAAAAGTCTTTAAAAATACCATGTATGAAATACAAAACTAAACAAAAAGTGTTTATAATATAATCCTGTTTAGATAAAATTGTATATATGTGAATATATGTGTGCAGAAAATTATAATAAAAAAGAGCAATATATGAGAGGGGGACCAAAAAATTAAAAAATGGAATTATTTTCTGGAGAACGGGCCCCTTGTAGCACAGGCATCCCTGCTAGGTGAGTGTTCTAGGAACCCATCTGTATCAGTGTACCAGCTGCCACCGTTGTGAGAAGCTGCATTTAGGTTCAGTGAATTTTTTTGAAGACTCTTTCCACGCATTTGCCCATTTCATGAAGGGTGATTTATGAGCACTTCTACCTATAACACACTGAGTGTTCAGCAGTTTTTGACTAAAACAGGCATGACCCAAGTGCCTCACCCTCCCTATTCACCTGATTTTGCCCCAAGTGAGTTTTCTTTTTGTTTTTCCAGATGAAAAAGTCCTTAAAGGGAAATGTTTTGCTGATGTGGAAGAGGTGAAACAAAAAAAAAAGCAGAAGCACTAAAAGTCAACAAAATCAACGCATTCAAAAACTGTTTTGAGCAGTGGAAAACATGTCTCAGTAGGTGTATTGCATCAAATGGAGAGTACTTTGAAGGTGACTGAAGTGTGAACATGTAAGAATAGATACATAATTTTTATTAAAGACTTTACTTATTTTTAGAGAGGGAAGGGAAGGAGAAAGAGGTAAACATCAATGTGTGATTGCCTCTTGCACACCCCCTACTGGGGACCAGGCTTGTGCCTTAGACTGGGAATTGAACCAGCAACCCTTTGCTTCACAGGTCAGCACTCTACCACTGAGCCACACCAGCCAGGACTGAATACACAATTTTTAATAAATAAATTCTTGGCTTTTGGGGGTTCCCTTTTTATGAGTAGTGATTTGTAGAATGACAATAAATATGAGGTGAAAATAGAATTTGCCTGTAATATATGTAGTATGAATCCATTTCAGTAAAAATTTAAACAAAAAATGCTTATATATAAAATATGTACATATATATGTGTATATGTGTGTGTGTATATACATATATATATATAGTTAAGGGTGACACATGTATGTGGGAGCAATGTGTTTGGAAGGATACACATCATTGTAGCAGCATGGGCTACCACATGGGGATGGAATAGGTGACAAGGACAATGGGGGAAGAGGAGAAATAACTACCTTTTATTTTTAAAAAGTCTTTGTATCATATCACTGGTTTCGAAAACATCATGATGTTTTAAACATGAAAATCAAACATTTTAAAATAAAATATTGATATATATCAGCAACATTTTATGAGAAGCAAATTGTAAGATTTCTATCAAAATAATAATGCATATGCCTTTTGACCTAGAAATTCTACTGATAGGAACATGTCATTAATATATATGGACAATAATGACATTCATAGCTGTATTGTTTTAAAGGTAGAATGTTGGAAACATTCTAACTATCCACCTATATGGGAATAGTTAAATAAATTTGACTCATTCATCCATAGAAATACTGTGGTAAAGTAATGCTTTGCATTATATTTACATATGAAACTGCTGGAAGCACCTTTATTTTGAATAGCCTCCAAGAAAAAGTTGGCCGGAAAGTGTCTGAATGAAGCCTTCTCATTAACAAAAGAAATTACCATATAAGATGGTAGGTTTTCAACACAAGTATGGTAAATTCATATACAGCTTAATGGAACACATTTAATTTACTATAATATTCACATTCTAGAGATTAAGTAAATAATTATGATGTCCTTTAACAAATATCTTTATAAGCTTTATGATCATTACATCTTTAAGTTAAAGGTTACGTTCTGTGAGATTAAGTAAAAACTTTGAAGTTAACAGCTGACTCACCTGGCCAATGCTCTTTGTCCATTATGCTTCTGTAGTCACCAGAATACAAACATTCACTTTATTATCTTTACTGAGCAGAAAAATAACCAGAATGGTACTTTGAACTTTAAAAGCTTTGGGGTCACTGAGGTTGTCTTTCCAAGGTCTGCATTAAATATTGTGACCCATAAGTCTCTTTTAATATTAAGCAAAGCAGGATCAAACATTTTAGGTTTTATTTCACTAATACAAGAGTCACCAAAAAGATGTGATGTGAGGTAGAAAAGAAAAATGAGGAATGGTATATTTAGTGTGGTTCCATTTGGGCTGGAGGAAAGGAAAACAGGGAATGGTTACTGTAATGATGTTTATTTTTAGTACTTCATTTAAAATGGATCTTCATCAACTCTCTTACTTAATGCTTTCTGAACAATGGATAGAATTTTGGTCATCACTTCACCATTAATTTCTTATCAATCCCATTAATTTTTTATCAAGCTGTTTTCCCAGCTGAAAGGTATACTTCCTTTTAATTTTTTAACTTTTCACTTTGAAACTATTTCAAAGTAACTTACAAAAGTTATAAAAATAGTACAGAGATTCTCACATACCCTTCATCCTGTTTCCCCTAATTTTAATATCTCACACAATTGCAGTACAATTATCAAAAGCAGGAAATTAACTTCGAGACAATGCTATTTACTAATCTATAGACCTTATTCAAATTCTGCTCCTTGTCCCACTAATGTACATTTTCTGGGCCAGGACCCAGTATAGGAGTTCTCACTGCACTTAGCTGTAACCTCTCCTTAGTCTACTTTAATCAGGGCCATCGTTCAGTCTGTCTGTTGTGACTTTTGACACTTTTGAAGGATAGTGATCAGTTATTTTGTAGAATGTCCCCAGACTTGGGTTTGCTTTATGCTTCTTCAGAATTATATTCAGGTTATACATTTTTGGCAGGAATACCACAGATTAATATGATTACCCATCTTTGTGCATCATTTCAGAGGGCACATGATATGCATGTGTCCCTTTCCTGGTGATGTTAATGTTGATCACAGTGGTCTCTGCCAGGTTTCTCCACCTTCATGTTACTATTTTCCCCATTGTAGTTAATAAGTATCTAGAGGGGAGATACTTTGAGACTGTAAATATCTTTTTTTGTCATACTTTTAGCTCACTGTTTTTTTTATCATTTATTACTCTTTTTTTTAATTAGAGCTTTATCAAGGTATACTTTACCTAGCATAAAGTTCACCAATTTTAAGTGTACAATGTCAGAGTTTTAATATATTTATACAATTGTGAAACAATCACCACACACTAGCTTTAGAGCACTGCCGTCATCCCCAAAGGTCCTCTGTGTCTGTTTACAATCCATCTCCTCTCTGCCTTGGGCCCGGCAGTCACTGAACTATTCTGTGTCTTTGTTTACATAATACACTAATTTTTTTCTCATTACTTATTTGCTTGACTTTTTACCCTTGCTCATCTGTATATGAATGGACTTAGATGGGTGTAGTACTGAGAAGACTTAAGTCTAAAACATTGTTTGGTACTTGACACCGGACATTGACCAGTCTGGAAATGAATAATTTGTCAATATCAGGGTAAAAATAGACTTTGGATATGCTAAATGTTAGCAGGGCCTGAATGGCTCAGTTGATTTAGATCTTCGACTAATTTGTAACAGTCATCCCGACCAAATTCTCTTTCTAGATATGTAAAGTCAAAGGCATAATCTCTGATGTCTTTATGCACCAAGTAATTTTGATGTTGTTATGTCAACCTGCCTTGGAAAGACATTAAAATCCAAAAGTTTTGTTTCTTTGTTTTCTTTGCTTTGTTTTGGCTTCTTAGTTTTATAGGTCTTCATGCCTAGGCTTGCTGTTTAAAATTATTTTCATCCAGAGCCAGTTTTACTAACCCAGTGCAATATAATTTTAAAGTGCATTATGTCTGTCCTATACTGTTCAGGTTAGCATGAGAAAGCTTCATTATTTCAGAGCTGCCAATTGGCAGCATTATAGGTCAAAGGTAGCCCACGGGTATGGTTTCTGAATAAAGCAATATTTTAAAAATTAAGGCATTTTCATTGTAAAAATATATATATATATATGGTTTTTCTTGAAAAATCCTTAAATCCAGTGACACTGTTACCAGACAGGAACTGGCCCAGAGCAAGTCTGCCTCAGGCTGGCTTGTAGTGTGTGGGTTCTTGACTTTGCACAGGAAAGATTTTACAACACAAGTCCAGGTGATTTTGAGAGTATGTTTATTAAAGCTGGGGACAGTGAAACAAAGGAAGGACCTAAGGTACAAGAAGCGATAGGAAAGTAGCAGGAGAGAGCCTGGGCGGTATACTGCTTTGGCTCCCCAGAAAAGTTAAAGGAAAAAGTGAGCAAAGGCAGGGCTGCTTTTAGCTCCCCAGGAAGTCAGAGGAAAAGGGGGCCTTGGAGACAGTATGAGAAGGTTAGCCTGGGACAAATGGCTGCTGCCCACTGCTCCCTTAGCTGCAAGTCTCACAGAGACCCTTAGAGTTTAGGAGGAAGTAAAAAGTTCTGCCCAGAAGGAGCATGGGCATGCTATGGAGCCATCCATACTGTGTCTTTGCCCTGAGGGCTTTTTATTTATTTATTTTTTTCACCTCTGAGAATCTTATACATGACTCCAGGGTACTGTTCTAGCTCACTGAACAGTATTTTCACCTTACGGCTCTTCACCTTCAGCTTCTCCAGGTACTTCTGCTCCTTGATGGCATTCCCCAGCAACATGATCATTAAGTTCTTCTGCTCCAGTTCTTTTTCAGTTTGTTGTTTTCCCTGTTCTGGACTTTCTGCTGAGCTTCAGTTCTTTGCATCTTTTCTTTAGTTCTCTGCTTCTAGAAGATCCATTTCCTGTCTGTTTGGAGTTCTTGAGTGTCAGCTCACATCTGCACAGTATTGCTGCAGGCCCTTGAGTGTGCAGGTGTGCTCCTGCTGCAGGAACAACAGGTTCCCCAGGTTTGTGTCTGCCACACTGATATCCAGATTGGGTAAAGAGTTATCCTGACAGAACACAATGCAACTTATCGGCAAAGGGATCGAAAGTCCACAGGGTGGTAAAATGCATTTTAGAAAGCAGTGTGGCTTCAGATGCCTTCCTCCCCGCAGCATTCCAGACAAAGCATGGCCAGGTCCCAGGTGCTCCTGGTGCAATGTAGATCCCTTGCCCTACAATCCCACCTCAGGGCTGGCAGGAGCAGCCCCTGGGCTGGGTTCTCCTGCCCCATCAGGTTGGCTTGAGTGCATAGTGGGGATAGTTCACAGCCTTGACTGGATCCCTGGCAAGGGCATCCCTCTCTGCAAAACAGGCTGGAAGATCCTGCAGGCAGCCAGTATGGGGGTCGCTGCACCTCACTTTTGTCCTCCTTTCCAGCACTTCATTTTCCCCCCATAATATTCTTGTTTCATGGGTGCAATATCCCTTCTTATCCCTCTGTAGATATGAATAGCTTTCTGATTCCATTATAGTCTCGGTTTCTTCCTATTTGTTATCTTTGTTTTGGTCTCTACCATTCATGTTGATAGTTTTCCATAGATTTCTGTTAATCTTCAGTTGTCTACCCAAATTTAGGAGTGAAGTAACTAAAAAACTTCTTGAAAGTTATGAACCCATGGGTGACCCTTGTTGACTGCTGGCTCCAGTGTTGTGTCATCTAGCTGGGAAATTTAGTTGGAGCACTCTTGACGTCAGTATCTTTTATGTCCTTCCTCTCCACCAGGTCAGAACATTCCAATCGTCAGTGCAATGGAATTATAATGGAGGTAAAAGTCTTGGGATTTTATTAGGCTATAAATGGTCCCATAAATGTTCACTGAAACAACCCCTTCTCTTTATAGTACTGAATCCCATCCCCAAATGTGTCAAGTATTGCCCCAGAAGTGATTTTCTCTATTTTACCTTATAGAGCCTCTCCCAAGCCAGGAGAGGGACAGTTACTTGGCTCTAAAGGGTTGGATAGGAGAGCTAGGAATCTAAGCACCCCTTGAACAAGTGTACAAATCAGTCCTCCCATTTTTAACTCTATATCCATCCCCAGAGGTACTTGACATTCCCAAGCTTTTGGGGAGGTCTGAAATGCAATTAGGGATCACATTTCTACCGTCTACTAAATCAGATACCTCTTATGTTTATCACTTCTAAATTCCAACATGTTCTTGCCTTCTCTCTTAATCTCATTTTTATTGTGGATTTCTGCCTTAAAAACAATTCATTTACTGTCATTTTATCAGATTTCAGAAGAAAGCCAAAGCAAATCCATCCAGGATGGGGCAAAAGTAGATTCACAGTTGTTCATATGGAAAATGATACAATAATAAATAAATAATCATATTAGAATAAACTCTGTATTTTGTGTACTGACAACTGTAAACCTACTTTTTCCCTACCCTGTATATCAATTGATTATCCCTGCTCAGCAATCAATTTTGCATATTTATAAGGGAACTGAAAAAAAAGTTAGCTCAGGAGTGTTGGAAGACAAAGAGGCCTGATTTACAGCATTACTTCTAGCCATTCTCCCACTCAGTGTAACTGGTCAACAACTGAGTTCAAGGAACACAAATTACAATTCTGACTCTGCTTTTATCTGAATTCAAGTACAAGTTCATTCACTTGTAATGTTTACTTAATTGAAAAGGAAATTGCTAGTAACTTCACCACCAAAGGAATCTTGTAACTGCCTTTAGTCTTTGAATATTAACCTTCCTTCAGATTTAATTTTCTTCTGAAATAACAAAGCCTCTGATTTTTGAGTGCCAGTATGCACTAGGCACTCTTACATGCATTGTCCCTTTTGGTTCTTTCTACGCCCTACACTGTTCATGTTATTTTCTTTCTTTTACAAATGGGAAACTGGGGTTCTGAAAAGTTAAAGAATTTGTTCAACTTGACAAATATTTTAAATGGTGAAGCTAGGATTTGAATTCAAGTTGGCCTGACCCCCAGTGCCTTTCCACTCCACTATGCTGTCTTGATGATTTCTTTCTGGGCTTCTGGAATGTTCATTTTCATGTGCCCAGCTCATTCAACCACATTCCCTTCTCCTTTTCCAGTCCAATCCCTGTCCTATATGCCCTATGTTAGTGAATGGCATCCACCTGCTTCAGGCTTTGCAAATGTCTCAACCACTATCCCTTCTACCCTGTATCTGGCTACCTTCTCACCACCTTAGGCATCACTTCCTTGGGACAAAGACTCCATGGCCTTCCAAAGATTGATTTGGTGCCTTTCACGTGTTATTAGAGCACATATAGAATCCTATAGCACATAGAGAAGCAGTGACTAGCCTTCTAGAAATTATCTGGTTACTTATATGTCTCTCACATGTAGTAAACTATAAGCTCCTGAGGACAGTGGCAATGCTTACCTTATCCATGTGACATGTCCATAGCCTAGTGTAATGCCTGGCATACAGCAGGTGCTCAATACACATATTTTGTTGAACGAATAAACAAATGAAGTTATATATATATTTATATCTGAATGAAAAAGAATATCTCATTTAAAATCAAGTTCTAATGATATTTTAATGTTTTTCAAGCAGGATTCATAAAAGATAAGACTTCAGTGCTTTTCAATCATTATTCACAGCATAGATAATATTGTAATTCTAACAGTTTAACTGTAGTATGGATTTCAATCCATGAAGTAAACTCTGACAGTTTTTCAAAATACTTATTAAATCTCACTGTGAAATTTTAGAATGTGAATTTTTATTTAAATATCAGCTCAAAGGTCATCTAAACTCTCAGATAAAACTCTATCATGCTTTGAAGTCTTTCATTTTAATTTAAAGAACTCCATTACATAATTATAAAGTACAACGCAAGATGTATTCAGAAAAGTATTTTGGTCTCCAGTTATTACATGAATGGATCTGTTGCAATTTTTCTTGGGGCCTATGTGATAAAACTTCTAATTGTAATTCCCAAGGAAATAGAAACTCATACAACTGTTATCAGAATTTATGCAAAAATGTTTCTCAAAAAAATGTAGGATTATTTTTGACACTTTTCGATTTCAAATCAGCCTAGAAAAGCAAACTGATGAAATGAATATTAAAAATTGGGAGGTATGACAAGTTTTCTCTGAAAGAGCCTAAACTTGTACATGGTTTTATGTTTTTTTTTTTAATCACAAAGAATTCAACTGCTATGTCCCAATACCCAGGGCAAGTCATTTGAGGGACTTGAGAGTTCTCCAGTTGGAATCCAAGTTGAAATCAAAGAGGGTCTGGGAAGGCCACAGTGAACCTTTGAGCTACCCTTAAGGGAACCTTTGAGCTTCCCCTTAAGGGAAGAGATTCATTGATCAAATATTAACTGTCCAGGTATATTCATATCATGGCCACATAGTGATGAAAATGAGTGGTCTCCAATTTAAAGCAATAATACAGATTAATCTCACAAACATAATGTTGATGAGACAGAAAAGATTTGACTTCTATAGACTTCAAAAGCAGATAAAAAATCTATAATGTTAATAGTCAGAATGTTAGTTGCCCTGGGAAGAACTCAACTTGGGAAGAACATGATAGGGGGTTCTGGAAGCTGGTAATGTTCTCTCTCTTCATTTGGCCATTTGTACATTTGTTAAGTTGCATATTTGCTTTGTTAAGTTCATCAAACATTAATCATTGTGTACTTATTTCTATGTATATTATATATTGAAAAAAATTACTAATGAAATAAAGCATCAGATGTACCATTTTCCAATAGTTTACTCCTATCTCAAGAGCTCCCAATCTAGGGAAGAGGATGCCCTGAACTATGGCCTCCCAAAATGTGGCTAAATTGTAGGTATGAAAAACTAGGATAATGGCATATTGAAGTATAAGTTTCACTGGGATAACTAAATACAACAAATACGATATTTTAAACCAGATCAACATAAGCAGAATTTACCAAGAAAAATGCCAAGAACCACTTCCATAATTTGGGGATCTTACAGAATTTTGAAAAGATTTTGTTGAAGGGGATTTTGCCAAAGAGAGTTCCCATTTCTGCCTACAGTTGTCAGGGAGGGTGGTAAATGAGGGAGGGCTGCCACTTCCTTCCAAGCTTTCTAAGACACTTGGAAGAGAGTTTGAAATGACAATTGTCCAGTAGCTAGAAGACACAAGGGTGACCCCTGACCAAGGATGTTAAAACAGCCTGGGGCACTAAGGAAGAGGTTGTACTGGGATCAGCCAGGATCCTAAGAAATCATCAGCCCAAGGAATTTCTGGGTATTTTTAACAGATCAGATGTGGACCACATAGGAAAAATCCAGCTAAGTGTCTTTTGAAGTCCTGTTCAGTGTCACTTAGAGAGCAGTGGACCCCTAGCAGCAACTGGAGGGGGCTGCAATTAATTCACAAGTGAACTAGAGGAATAGAGATGGATGAACCATGTAAAATGGCCTAAAGGACAGAAGTCTCCAGGAAACAATCTTCCAGAGGACCCAAGAAAAAGAGTCGGTTTGATTGTCTGTTGCAGGCACGGAAAGTGCAAAGACAGCTTACACCAGTATCAGTTCTGTAAGAACTTCCTTATACCTGGCCATTCCTGCAACCTCAAGAGCTCAGAGTCTGGCCAACCATCAGGGGTGGGAGAAGAAAAGAGAAGTAGCACAAAGCGGAGAGGAGAAACCAGCAATACATTCTTCCCTTTCTTTGCTGCTGCAGGCTGCCAGCCTGAAGCACAACACAGCTAAAGGAAGATTTGCTGTTAAAGATAATGTGGAATTTTCATTGATATCTTTGGGCTAAGCATTCTGGTCCCAGGCTTGAAACTGTTTGCAACTAAGGGCTATTATCTAAGACTAAGAGAAAAGTAATGGCCCTGTGCACAGTTCCATATAAGATTGGCAAGAATTATCCCACTGACTGTTCACAAAATTTCTAAGACTCTATAAACCTGTCTAGTTCCTGTCCTTTTCCAAATGTCTCAAGGTATTTAGGGAGATTAATTATTTAAAGGGAGATATCCCCAAGAGGACTAAATGATAACAAAAAAATACAATAAAGATTAAATTAAAAAATAAAGAGAGATACTTCACACTGGCAACAAATTACTTGAAGGGCCAATTCAAATCAATGAGAAAAACTCTACTGCTTTAATAGACAAGTGGGATGAGATATAAATAGGCACAAAAGAAAAATACTATACTCATATAGTGAATTATGAAAAAAAATAAACTCTTCTTTTAAACTTTAACATTTTAATTTTACTCTAGTAAAACTGCAAAAATCAAAAAATGTCTGTGTTAAAGAGTCTCTTCTACATAGTTTATAATTTTTTTCATTTTTCATTTTTTGTTGTTGTTCAATTACAGTTGTCCTCATTTTTCGCCCATTACTCTCCCATACACTACCCACCCCCAACTCCCACATTCAATCCTCTCTCCCCCACCTGGTTGTCTTTGTTCATGGGTCCTTTATATATATCCCTTGACTTGACCCTTCTTCTTTCCCCTGTAATGCCCCTCGCCCCTCACCTCTGGTCACTGTCAGTTTGTTTTTATTTCTATGTCTCTGGTTCTATTTTGCTCACTTGTTTGTTTTGTTGATTAGGTTCCACTTATAGGTGAGATCATATGGTATTTGTCTTTTACCACCTGGCTTGTTTCACTTAGCATAATACTCTCAAGTTTCATCTATGCTGTCATGAAGACTAGGAGTTTCTTCTTTCTTTCTGTTGCATAGTATTCCATTGTGTAAATGTACCATAGTTTTTTGATTCACTCATTTACTGATGGGTACTTAGGCTGTTTCCAGCACCTTGCTATTGTGAATACGCTGCTATGAACACTGGGGTGCATAGATTCTTTTGAACTGGTGTTTTAGGATTCTTAGGGTATAATCTTAGGGTAGGATTCTTAGAGGTTTTCTATGTACACTATCATGTCAGCTGCAAACAATGACAGTTTTACTTCCTCCTACCAAGCTTGTCTTTTATTTTTTTTTCGTCTGATCACTGTGGCTAGAACTTTCAATACTATGTTGACTAGAAGTGGTGAAAGCAGACAAACTTGTTTTGTTCCTGATCTTAGTGGGAAAGCTTTTAGATTTTGTGTGTAGATTATGACCTTGACTGTAGGTCTATCATAGATAGCCATTATTATGATGAGGAATGTTCCCTCTATACCCACTTTACTGAGTGTTTTTATCATAAATGGGTGCTGTACCTTATCAAGTGCTTTTTCTGCATCTATTGATAGGATCATGTGGTTTTTGTCTTTCCTTTTGTATATGTGATGTATTACATTTATTGATTTGTGAATATTATACCATCCTAGAATCCCTGGGATGAATCCCACTTGATCATGGTGTATGATTTTTTCTTTTTTTTAATATACCTTATTGATCATGCTTTTACAGTTGTCCCATTTCCCCCCTTCACTCCCCTCTACCCTGCACACCCTTTCCCACCCACATTCCCCCCTTTAGTTCATGTCCATGTGTCATACTTATAAGTTCTTTAGCTCCTACATTTCCCATACTATTCCTACCCTCCCTTGTCTATTTTCTACCTACCGTCTATGCTACTTATTCTCTGTACCTTTCCCCCCTCTATCCTCCTCCCACTCTCCTATTGTTAACCCTCCATGTGATCTCTATTTCTATGGTTCTGTTCCTGTTCTAGTTGTTTGCTTAGTTTCTTTTGGTTTTTGTTTTAGGTGTGGTTGTTAATAATTGTGAGTTTGCTGTCATTTTACTGTACATGTTTTTTATCTTCTTTTTCTTAATAAGTCCCTTTAACATTTCATAAAATAAGGGCTTGGTGATGATGAACTCCTTTAACTTGACCTTATCTGAGAAGCACTTTATCTGCCCTTCCATTCTAAATGAAAGCTTTGCTGGATAGAACAATCTTGGATGTAGGTCCTTGCCTTTCATGACTTGGAATACTTCTTTCCAGCTCCTTCTTGCCTGTAAGATCTCTCTTGAGAAATCAGCTGACAGTCTGATGGGAACTCCTTTGTATGTAACTGTCTCCTTATCTCTTGCTTCTTCTAGGATTCTCTCCTTCATTTCAATCTTGGGTAATGTGATTGTGATGTGCCTTGGTGTGTTCCTCCTTGGGTTAACTTCTTTGGGACTCTCTTAGCTTCCTGGACTTCCTAGATGTCTATTTCCTTTGCCAGATTGGAGGAGTTCTTCTTTATTATTTGTTTAAATAAGTTTTCCACTTGTTGTTCTTCCTCTTCTCCTTCTGGTACCCCTATAATTCAGATGCTGGAATGTTTAAAGATGTCCTGGAGGTTCCTAAGCCTCTCATTATTGTTTTGAATTCTTGTGTCTTCCTTCTTGTCTGTTTGGTTGTTTCTTTTTTCCTTCTGGTCCACTCCATTGATTTGAGTCCCAGTTTCTTTCCCATCACTATTGGTGGGAACATTTTCCTTTATTTCACTTAGTGTAGCCTTCATTTTTTCATCTAATTTGAGACCAAATTCAACCAATTCTGTGAGCATCCTGATTACCAGTGTTTTGAACTGTGCATCTGATAAGTTGGCTATCTCTTTGTATGATCTTTTTAATGTATTGCTGGATGTGGTTTGCCAAAATTTTGTTGAGGATTTTAGTGTTTATGCTCATCAGGGATATTGGCCTGTAGTTTTCTTTCTTCCTTGTGTCTTTATCTGATTTGGGGATTAGGATGATGCTGGCATCATAAGGAGAGTTTGGAGTCTTCCCTCCCTTCTTCAGTTTTTTTGTAATAGTCTGAGAAGAATAGGGGTTAGCTCTTCCTTAAATGTTTTGTAAAATTCTCCTGTGAAACCATCTGGTCCAAGGCTTTTGTGTGCCAGGAGTTTTTTTTATTACTGCTTCAATTTCACTAGTTGTTATCAGTGTATTCAGGCTTTCTGCTTCTTCATGCAGTTTTGGAAGATTGTATTTTTCTAGAAATTTGTCCATTTTACCCAGGTTTTCAAATTTCTTGGCATATAGTTGTTCATAGTAATTTCTTACAATCCTTTGTATTTCTGTGGTATCAGTTGTAATTTCTCCTCTTTCATTTCTGATTTTATTTACTTGGGTTCTCTCTCTCCCTCTCTCTCTTTCTCTTTTGATGAGTATGGTTAAAGGCTTGTCAATTTTGTTTATCTTTTCAAAGAACCAGCTCCTGGATTTATTGATCCCTTGAATTGTTCTATTAGTCTCTAAGTCATTTAATTCTGCTCTGATCTTGATTATTTCCTTCCATCTACTCACTCTGGGCTTTGTTGTTGTTCTTCCAGTTGTTGTAGATGTAGGTTTAGGTTGTTTATTTGAAATGTTTCTCTTTTTTAGGTAGGCCTGTACTGCTATGAATTTACCTCTCGGGACTGCCTTTGCTGTATCCCATAGGTTTTGGACTGTTGTGAGTTCATTTTCATTTGTCCAGAAACTTTTGATTTCTCTCTTGATCTCATTATTCACATATTTGCTGTTTAATAGCATGCTATTCAGTCTCCATGCATTTGAATGTTTTTGAGTTTTTCCCTTATGGTTGGTTCCAAGCCCTTGTGGTGTGAGAAAATAATTGATATGATTTCAATTTTCTTCAGTTTGTTGAGGCTTGTTTTGTATCATGTGGTCTACCTTTGGAATGTTCCATGTGCATTTGCAAAGAATGTGTATTTTGCTTCTTTGGGATGAAAGGTTCTATTCCTTTCTTCCCATCAAGTCTCTCTTTGTTATGGCCTTCAAAATCTATTTTGAAGTTTATTTTGTCTTATATAAATATTGCTACCCCAGCTCTTTTTTTCCCTGTCCATTTGCTTGGAGTATTTTTTTCCAACCCTTCACTTTCAGTCTGTGTAGCTCTTTTGTTCTGAGGTGAGTCTCTTGCAAGCAGCATATATGAGAGTCATGTTTTATTCATTCAGCTACCATATGTCTTTTGATTGAAGCATTTAATCCATTTACATCTAAGGTTATTGTTGGTAGGTACTTATTCATTGCCATTTTCCCCCTTTGTATCTGTGTTCTTCTCTCTTTCACTCTTTTTCTTCTTCTTAAAGCATCCCTTTAGCATATCTTGCAATGCTGGTTTGGTGAAGGTGTATTCTTTTAGACTTCTTTTGTCTGGGAAACTCCTTATTTCACCTTCCATTTTAATTGAGAGCATTGCTGGGTAGAGTAGTCTTGGTTGTAGGCCTTTGCTTTTCATTACTTGGAATATTTCTTGCCATTCCCTTCTGCCTTGTAGTGTTTCTGTTGAGAAGTCGGCTGATAGATTTTTCTGAGCTCCCTTGCATTTACTTCTTGTTTCTCCCTTGTTGCCTTTAAGATTCTCTTTGTTTTAGAATTTTGCCATTTTAATTATGATGTGTCTTGGAGTGGGCCTCTTTGAGTTCTTCTCGATTGGGACCCTCTCTTCTTCCTAGACTTGGGTGAGTTTTCTCTCATCATCTTAGGGAAGTTTTCCATCATTACTTTTTCAAACAGGTTTTCTATCCCTGGTTCCTCTTCTTTTCCTTCTGGTATTCCTATTATATGGATATTATTACGTTTCATGCTGTTCTGCAGTTCCTTAACCCCTCTTCATTCTTTTTGAGTCTTTTTTCCTTTTCTTCCTCTTTCTGGAAATTTTTTTCTACCTTGTATTCCAGCTTGCTGATTTGACTCTCTGCTTCATCTGGCCTGCTTTTGATTCTTTCTACTGTGTTCTTAAATTCAGAAATAGTATTCTTCATTTTCTCCTGGCTCTTATTCATAGTTTCTATATCCCTTTTAATGCTGATATAGTTCTCAGTAAGTTCCTTGTAACTTCTCTGTAGTTTTTGGTAATTCCCCTTGAGCTCAATGAGCTTCTTTATAACCATTGTTTTGAACTCAATGTCTGATAGTTCACTTCCCTCTATTTCATTTAGCACCTTTCTGGGGATTCCTCCTTTCCTTTCAAATGGGTGCTGTTTCTTTGTCTTCCCTTTTGGGGGGAGACCCTTCTTGTTTGCTTCTGCTTCTTAAATTGATCTGTTTTTACTCCCTGTCTTTGTAGTGTGAACTTCTATGGTAGGATACCTGTGTGATTCAGTGGTGCAGTCTCCTTGATCTTTTGAACTTGATGCCCTTTATTCCATTTATGTTGGCTTTCTGTACGTAATGGGTTTTGATTGTTGTTGGTTTATTCTTTGGTGGGTCCTTACCTCCAGCTGGTTGACTGAGGGTCACTCTACCTACCACATCTGATATGGTGTTTTGCAGGTGCTGCCAGAACAAAACCACAAAGCCTAGGAAACAAACCCACACCAGCAAAAATAACTACCCCCCACAAACCCACTATCAACAGCAAATGAGCCAGTATTAATAAGAGTGTAAAGAGATTAAGACTATTATAAGAAAAGGATAGAAAATATGAGATGCCCTACTGAAAGAAAAATGATTTTTAGAGGGTAGAGGGAAGAGCACTAACAAGAGTAGGGCACAGGAGCAATGTGATGAAGAAAGTAAAATTTACATTATAAATAAAAAAGGGAATGAAGAGTGCAGAATTGAATAAGAGAAGAGAAGCATATAGTATTAGGTTTAAAAAGAAGTTAAAATAAAATAAAGTGAGAGAGAGAAAGAAAAAGGAAAGAAAGGAAATGAACAATAAAAATATAGGAACCAAATAGGAGAGAAAGAAGCACCACAGCATTATCAACAGCAAATGCGGTAAGATTAATATAGGTGGGATAGGAATAAGAGAGAAAAAAGAAAGAAAGAAAAGTTTAAGAGATGCCTAGAGGAACTGAAAGTGATTTTGAGATGATAGAGGGGAGGGAATACTAACAGTGAGGAATGAAAATGAGACTAGATGGGGAGAAGTTGAAATTAGAGATGAAATGAAAAAGAAGGAAAAAATGGCAGGATGAAAGAAAAAAATACAGGCTAAGATAGGGGAAAATTAAAATTTGAGATAAAAAAGTGTAGAGGAGGAGGACAGTAAAATTTGAGATTTTAAATACAAAATCAGTAAAGATCTAGAGATAAATTTGGAAAAATGCAACAGTTACCCTGCCTACAACCAGCTAGCAAAGACTGCTGAAGGTTGAGAGAATGCAGGTATTTTAAGAATGGGGAAAAGATTGTGAGATGACCATTGACAAGAAAATTGGTTTTGAGAGGCTGAATGGGGAGAAATAGCAAGAGCATGGAGTGGAAACAAGTTGTAGCAAGAGAGAAAACAGAACTTAAAACAAAAATAATAGAAGGAAATAAAAAGGTAAAACAGGGTAAGAGAAGGGAGGGGCAAAGTATGTGACTTGGAATAAGCTATAGTATAAAATCTAATGACTTAATATGCACAGAATTTAAGGGAAAGAAATGAATGTTAAAAAGCTATGCAAGGAAGAAAATATTGCAAATCATGGAGAAGACCACAGTGGATTTCATCTCGGTAGCATCTAGTATTTACCACTGTTTTTTCTTTCTGGGTCAGCCTCTGGTGACATCAGATGATGAAGCTATCTGTCCTTAGGCAGCCTGTTCAAGACTACCAGGGATCTACTATCTGTGGCTGGTACCTTCCGTTGTTAATGTAGTCACTCTGCACTCAGCAGTCAGGCTTAAGTGCCGCAATTCAGGGCGTAATCCCTGCTGGGGGTGGGGCTATTGCTTCCCCTCAGGCTGCTGCCACTTGGAGGGGAGTGGTCTGCCTGAGCAAGATGGCTGCCCCCATATGGGGGATGACTCAGCACCAGGATCCCAGGGGCTACTTTCTCAGTTCTCTCCCCAAAGCCTCTGTCCCCAGTCTTTCCTCAAGCATCTCTAGTCTACTCTGCCCACCTTTGTCAGAGCCCAGGGTAAGTGGCTGCAAAGGAAAATTTATGTGTTGGCCCTTCAAACGGCTCTTTGCATCTCCAGCCGTCCATTTTTGGCAGAGAGCGGCCCTGCGGTTTTTTGCAGCTGGATGTTATCTGTGTACTTTTTGGGCTCTGGTGCTCTAGGCTGGGAAGCCCAGATTGGGGTTTAGACCTCACATTCCTCAGGGGGATCCAACTGGCCACTTAAATATCCGTCTGGCTCTTTAGCTGCAGCCTGTGGGCTGCAGCCTTCTTGCATCTCTACCACACTCCTTACCAGTCATGTGCCAAGGCTGATTCTTCTGTCTGTCCATAGTTATAGGCTTCTCTCTCGCTATTGTTCATTTGTTTATTTCAGATAGTTTCTCCACAGGTTAGTTGTAATTCCAGAGTGGTCCTGGGAGGAAATTAGTGTAACTACCTGTCACTACTCTGCCATCTTGGATCCTCCTCTGGCTTGTAAATTTGTATGAACTAACAAAAGCCCAAATTATGTTTGTAATTTTAATTGTTTTATTTTTAACGTTTACTTTGAAATTGTTTTTAGTTACAGAGCAGGAATTTCTGTATGTTGTTGATCCAGATTAACCAATTGTTTTATTAAGTTATTATTGTTTTTTATAATTTTATTTTGATGCTATTAATATTATCATTACCATTATCATCATTATTGATGACTATCTGAGAGTAAGTTGCAGACATTATACCATTCTGTTTTTTTACCTAAATACTTTCAGTGTATGTTTCCTAAGAATAAGGATATTCACTTGTGCAACCATGGTGTGAGTATCAAATTTAGGAAGTGTAACTTTGATACTATACTGTTATTAAATACACAGTCAAGATGCAGAATTTTTCAAGTTGCCTGGGCAATATTCTTCATATTTTTTTACCTGATCCAAAATCTACTCTACTCTCTTTAAAAAAACAAAATTGTTGTTCAATTACAGTCTTTTATTCTTTTAACCTGTACCAGTTCTTGAGCCTTTCTTTTTCTTTCATGACATTGACAGTTCTTAAAGATTGGCAATTGTTTAGTAGAATGTTCCTTATTTAAATTTGTCTGTTATTTCCTCATAATTAGAATCAGGAATTTTTGGGGGCAAGAGTTTACAACTTTTGACCTAATAAATTCCACTTCTGGGAATCCATTATGAGGGAATCATAGTAAATATGTAAAAAAAAAAAAACTTGTATGACTTGAAAGCAACACAATGTTGAGTAATAATAAAATCACAGCTCACATGTTCTAAGATCATGCCCGATATCCAACAGTTTACTGTGTCCTTTATGTGCATTATCTTACTTAACCTTCTCAATATAAGTGGCAGCCTCTGTTCACAATTCTCCTCTTTGACCCTCTTCTGTTTTGGCAGCTCAAGAGAATGAAGCAGTAGTGCTAAACCAACCATGATTGCCACTCCTGTCTCCAGATACTCTTTCTCAGCCTCCCTCGCAGCTGAGAAGCATCAGACTCATTTCTGGTCAGTGAGTTCTAAAGACATGTTTCCTGGAGGACTGCTGGGAAAAGTAGAGTCTCACATGGAGAAAGCCTTGGCCTACTTCTTTCTTTCTTCTTAAGGTGTTGGTGTATGCTGTGCCTGCTTGGGGTCCTGGGGACCATCTTGTAACTTTGAAGTCATAAGAGTGACAACCAGAGGCCTATGTGCCAAGGATGACAGAGTGGAGTGAGGGAATGAACCAGGATGCCTGATGGCATTGTGGAATTGCTGACCTAGTCCTGGACTGCCTTCCTCGGGTTTACTTGGGTAATAAGAGATTAGCCAACTTTGTTTGGACTTTTGGTAACTTTCCACAACAGGTATTTCAGATAATGATAACAGGAATAATTATATGTCACTATAAAAGTTTTATATTATTTAATCTTTATAACAATCCTGGAAAGAGGTGTCACTATTAGTCACACTTTATATGTGACAACTGTCAACTACAGCCTGGAACAGAAGCCCACCACGAAATCCTCCCAAGCAGGATCAGAGCCCACTTTTTCCCTCTGCAGGGACAGCAGAAACTGGGGCGGGGGGGAAATAAAGTACAACATTTAGCAGATGCCTGGGAAATTGCCTATACATAGGAACAAACCTATATTTAGGCATGAGGAACTGATTCTTTCTTTATGGAAAAGAAAGTAGGCTGATCGGGAAGTGGGTAAATTGAGAGGCCCGAGGGAAGTCAGGGAAAGAGCTGGGAGTCAGGAATGAGGCAATGACCACATCCACGTAAGGCATTTCAGTGGGGACAGAGGTAACCAAGCCAGAGGACCAGTACCTGACTCTCTTCTCCATAAATCCTCCCTCTCTCTATGAGATATGACTTTGGGAAAATTGCCTAAATCCTCCTGTAAAGAAGTTTTTATTTCTTCATTAGTGTCCAGTATGTGTGCTCAGGTTGAGGAAGATAAGAATGGCAGTGCCAGATTTAGGAGGTACAGTTCTTTCTACCCTGTGTCTATACTCTATTAGACCTTATCATGGACTGCCAGGTGGCAAGAGGTAGACTGCTAGTGACAATGACCTAGCTACAGAAACAGCTATCACTGTTTGGTGGTTTTTATAGCCTATGGGACAAAGTCCAAATTCTTTGATAGGACCCTCACACTCAGGCCCTGCCCACCGTCAAATCTTCATTTCTTGCCATTTCACTGCACCCCTGAGCTCCCATCACCCTTTTAATTCCTGAGATAGACAGTGGTGTCCCATCTCCCTGTCTTTGCATATAGTGCTCCTTCTGCCTGGAACATCCTGAACACACTCAATGCTTACGTGTTGAAGACACAGTTCCCTTGTCTGTGTAGGCAAAGTCATTCTTCCTCAGCGTCAGTCTTTCTGCCAACACCCTCTCCACAAGAATAAATCATTTCCTCTTTGTGCTTCCTCTCGCTAACACAAGCCTGTGTGGCAAAACTCTCCTGCATGGCCACCCGGAACTTGAGCCTCCTCCATCCCTCAGAACATGTTTCTCATTCCTAAAGCATGAATTCTCTCGGAAGTCAGGGAAAAAGTATTGTTAATTGTTTGCCACTAGTATCATTTAGTACAGAGGCTTTACATATGGAAACCACTTAGTAAATGTTTGGAGAATAAATAGAAGGCACATGAATGATAATGGGAGAATTAATTCATTTGTGACTTTATTCAAGGTCCTTTTAGTTATAAAATTCTATGGTATAAATTTTCCTATTAAATATGAAATAACATTGTATACTAGAATATTATCTAAATCCTAAATTTAAAATACTAATATATATCATAAAGTATACATGTAAAATGCATAATATGTGCATATATATATGTACGTGTGTATATATGTATATATTGCCATGAAATTTTAAGGGAAAGTTTCTTATTCTTTATTCTTTTCATAGATTTCTTATGATAATATAAAAAATGAAGTGGAGAAAATAGGAACTCTAAATTTTAATGTCTGCTCAGACAGGTGGTTTTAAATACCAGCACATAAAACTTTTTGTATCTGTTCTCAAGTTATAAGGCAACAGTAAAGATATCTGTTTGCTAGTACTGGTTTCATGTCTCAATCCAAGAGATAAATACAACAGAAAGCTGGAAATATTCATAGAACAGCACAACTGAAATACTCAAGAGGATAAAAATAGATCCTTACATCCTTCTGAAAGACACATGAAACTTGGCTACTCATTTAAGTTCACTTTAATAGTAATTTATTGAGTGCCTGGTATGTTCAATACTGGATCAGTTAGTTACTCATTCATTTATTAAACACTTACTCTATGATGGGTATTTTTCAAGGCAATAGAGATAGAGTAATGAGTAAATATAACAAAAAATCTCTGCACTATGGAATTTACATTCTAGAAGCATGAGTGGTAACAAATACACAAATAAATACAACATATAATGTATCAGATAGTGATAACTGCTTTGGAAAAAAACAAATTTGAAAAAGGAGTTAGAAGTGTCTGGACTAGGGAAGGAGGCATGGTAATATTAAGTTGATTGTCAAGGAAGGTGACATCTGTTTCTGCTGTCCCTGAAGAACAATATCTGATGCAGATCTTGAATGGTTTGGGGAGTATGGAAGATGTGCAAATGGTTATGCTTTTCTCTAGAGTCCTATGGACCTTGCATTCCATTAGGCTACTTTTATTGGTGACCACCCACACTTTTTAACTAATTAAAGGATGCTGTCAGACCAAAAGAGATACCCTTTCCAATAGAGGTAGAATTGAACAAACTTGACTCAAACTTTGAAGGATGGAGAGTGATATGCCCTGAAGGATGTCAGGTGAGGCTGGCAAGAGGAGTGACATAAGAGGAGCCCCAGGTAAAGAAAAATACTGCCTTCTCTAGGGGCAAGTGGGACATATCCCCTACTTCATCAGGGAGGAACAGGATAGTGTCAGTTATATGAAGTGGGGAAGCCACTATAAGCCAGTTGGAGAAGGTCACACTTGGTCATAGAGACTACAGGAAGCCACCAAAGTTAAATGAGCAGGGAAGAAACATGGTAGAACAAGTATTTTAATAAAATTAATACTGTTAACCATGTACTAATTTATAAGGGGCTGGCTGGAATAAAAGCAGTGAGAACAGTGATATTTTTAAAGGAATGATATAAAAATAAATGACAGGCCTTGGTAAATGATTAGATCTGAAGGGTAAAGGAGAAGAAGAAGTTAGAGCTGACACACTCATAAAGTTCAGAGAGATGAATGAATTGTGTTATTCTAAGACCAAGTATTCTGTGACCCAAACAGAGTCTGACTCATTCAGGATCACACAGTAGTTAAAAGCCTGAAGCCAGAATGCAGATTTCCTGCTCTCCGCCCCAGATGACTCCAAAGTTTTAAACCTGGCAAATAGAGAAATAGTCCCACCAACAGAGATGGATGAGTATGAAGGGAGCTCAAGCTTGCAATTGGGTAGAGGAGATAGAAAGTTTCAATTTTATATTTGTGAAATTTAAATATATTAACTGGAAATGTCTGGGAGATAGGCAAATTTCAGAATTGGAAACCACTCTGTCCCTTACCAGTTTGTGATCTTGGGCAAGTCACTTAATTTCCCTGAGCCTCAGTTTTCCCAGTTACAAAGTAGGGATAATGTTAATTATGCAAGGGCTGTTACTAATTAATTAATTAATTATTGTAAAGAGCTAGGAATGGGCCTTGGTACAAGGTGAGTGTTATTTAATTGTGTGCTAAATAAAATAGGTAAGGTGCAATGGAAGGAAAGAGGTGGTCTTTCCTGGGAGGTAAAAAAAAGATGTGGAGAAAACTATAGGAGAATTTGGGATGGTTGAAATGATATCTGTCATAGAAGTCAAGGGTGGAGTTTTATGAAGGTGAAAAACAAAATCAAATGACACAAAGATGCAGAGAAAGAGGCCAAGAGCGGTCATAAGATGTGGAAAGAAGGAGGCCTTCAAAATATGCTTTGGACAGAGGGGCAATGAGGAGACAAGCCAAACCAAAGGGACCTGAGAGGTCATGAGGACTCAAAAGCAAGGCACTTAGTTATTGTTGAAAGTTGCCAATGATCTCTGAATGTATTCAAGAGCAGATAAAGTTTTAAAATAGGCATGTGACTAAATTAGTGGAAACACATTCATGGCGGATTGTCAAAGGCTATTTAGAAAATCTGGAATCATTTCTAACCATCAGAGAGTAGATGGCATGGAGGATATTAATCCCGGCCTAAACTTCATAGTTAGGTACCAAATACTGAGTAGAATGCAGCATGAACTGATATCAAGATGAGTTATTTTGTGATTTCCACCCTCCTCCTCATATATATATATTATGTATAATACACATTTATTCATATATTATTTATTAATATATTTATTATAATGTATTTATAATTTATAAAGGTATATAATTTCTATTTATAATTATAAAGTATTTATAATTTAAAATTTACAATTCAATAAATATATATATTTCCTTTAGTGAAAATTCTCAAAATTTGAGATGCTCTTATTCTATTTTTTGATAGAGTGTATAAAAAAGTATGTATCACAAACATTCAGAAATTTAGAGAAGCCCATCTAAATGGCCAACTTACTATATAGTCAAATAAAGACTGTGGTTTAAAATTTTCACAGTGAATCTTGTATTTGTTCTCAGTTTGAAGAAGTACTTGTAGAATTGTTCTCTTAATTGTTTTAAGAACAACTGAATTAGAATTGTTTTTCTATCTAATGTTTATTTATGAGAGGGAGCTGACTTTGCCACCCAAAATATGCCTTTTGGGATATTGATTATTTTAAGCTGATTATTTTTTAAGAAAGAAAATACTGAGGAAAAATCTTTGGCCTTCCCTCAACTGCTTAAAAGAATTTAGATGAAGAACCTGTTCCCAAAAAGGAGATACCATCATAGATAACTACAGTTTAATATAAAGTAGTGTGACAGACACGGAGGAACATAACAAGTCCTTGACCAAAGTCCTCTCTGTGTCCCATTTTTAAAGATGGCCCAGCAAGCATTTATTTACCAAACACTTGCTTTTCCAGCTCCATGTATGTTACTTTTCTGCCCTTTAAAGGTCCAAACCACAGCCCCTTTCTCCTTAGCTCAAGGTGGAATATGGAGTATAAGCCTCAACTGCCCAATCTGTCCTCCAGCCCCATATTCCTGTGGAAACCCCATATGCACATATGTAATGAATTTGGTTATTTTTCTCCTGTTAATCTGTCTCACATTAATTTGATCCTCAGTCCAGCCAGAAGAACTTAAAGGGGAGAAGGACAATTGCTTTTCCTTCCCTACACTTATAAATCTCAGTGCAGTAAGAATACTTAAGAGATTTTGGAAAGTCAGAAACTCCACTTCTCAAAAAGCTTTCTTATCTTCGGATCTCTTTTTCATGTCCATGTAATGTTAGACTAAACTTTGTCTTAAATGCTTAAAGGCA
Organism: Phyllostomus hastatus; assembly: GCF_019186645.2. Lineage (NCBI taxonomy): Eukaryota > Metazoa > Chordata > Mammalia > Chiroptera > Phyllostomidae > Phyllostomus > Phyllostomus hastatus. The sequence continues at coordinate 28,972,490 of NW_025333857.1, read as the reverse complement.
TTGGTATTTGGGAACAAAGGTTACCTAACCAGCTTTGCAGTGTTGATAAACTACCCGGAGGCATCCAAAACCAAAGAAAAGAAGGTGATGGGAACGGACCAAATTCAGTGCTCAGGCATTTCAGTATTAGGTTGTAAATTGCAAACAAGCACTGTCCAATAGGAATATAATGTGACCCTCACATGTGAGCTATATATGTAATTAAAAAAATTTTTAATGCAACTCACATTTTAAAGAGGGAAAAATAAACAGGTGAAATTAATTGTAATAGGTTTTATTTATTTAGTATGTGAAAAGTATTAACATGTAACTGACATAAAATCATTAACAAGGTATTTTGCATTAATTTCTAGTACTATCTTCAAAATTCGGTGTATATTTTATACATTCAACATATCTCAATTCAGACTAACCATGACTTTGCATAGTCAATAGCCCCATGTGGTTAGTGGCTAACACATGGAACAGTAGTGCAGCTTTGAACCAAAAATATCTTGCTTTAGTGTTTTATTTAAGGGCATGTTTACAGAGGCATTATTTAGCGAGTGCTCTAGTAAAGGAAACCTTAGTGCAAACCAGTAAGTTGAAAGAAACATGGACTTTTCCACTCCAGTAAGCAATGGGACTTGCTGATTTCTCTTGAGTTTGGGGTGGGCTTCTTAGTAGAATTCTCAGTCTGAAACTGAAATAAACAGAACTGCAGCATGTTCTTGAATTACAGGAAAGCTGTGTGCAGTGTTTCGCAGGAGAAAAGCATTTAACCCCAGGCTGTGTGCTTATTCCTTGGATAGATCATTATTATTTATTTAAGGTGCCCCAGGAAGCATGATGGACATATTGTTTGCAAAAGTTTATTTGTATTCTGAAGTGTCCACTGGTTCATTTTTGTTGTTGTCTTTTGTTTGTTTATTTGTTTTTAATCTGCCTTTTCCCAGGCAGGGGGTGACCCCTTAATGAGGCCTAGCGTTGCCCTGGCCAGGTGACTTGGTTGGAGCCTGGGCTGCTAACACCAAAGGGTTGTGAGTAAGGATTTCAGTTTGATCCCTGGTCAGGACAGAAGTTGCTGTTGGATTGCCAGGTGGGGAGCTACGGGAAGCAACCTATCAATGTTTCTTTCTCACATGTCTCGCTTTCTCTTTCTTTCTCTCAAAGTAAGAGTGAAGATTTAAAAATAAAAAAAGTAATAGAAATAATAATAATATTAGTAATAATAATAAATATTAATAATAAGGCCTCGGGTAGAAAGTTCCTGGGTTGGTTTTCTAACTTGCCAACTCCGTGATTCGGCGGGAGGCGCGGGGACCCCCCTTGCCCACGCCCTGGCCGCTCTGCAGCTCGGGCAGTCGGAGTTTCCGGCTTGCTCAGTGGTCGCCAGGTCACCCACCCGCGCTCCTTTCTGCCTGAGGTCCTGAGGTTGGGGAGGGAAGAGCGCTGACGGTCCCAGCATGCTGAAGGTCCCAGCATCCGGAGGGCAGTCCCGCGGTGAGTCCACACCCTCCTCGCCCGCGGCAAGCGAGGCCGGCGCGGGTGGCAGGGCTGGCCGTTGCTGCAGCTCCAAGACTGGGCCCTCCCCCGGGGTCAACTCGGCTCAGAAGGTGGAAACGCGGAAGTTTGCAGCCAGCGCTGACAGATGAGGCTGCAGCTCGCTCGGCGCGCGCTGCCGCGGCTCTGGGCGCCCTGGGTCCCCACCATCCGCCAGCCCCAACCCTAGAGGCCCACCACCCGCACGCCCACCATGGCCACGCTGCCCAGCTCTGAACGCCGAGCGTTCGTGCTCAAGATCAACAGGTAAGACACGCCCTACAGCGAGGTCCGCCAGGTCCTAGGCGGCTGAGCGCAGCGCAGGGCAGCCCGGGCGGGGCACCGCCAGCGCCAGCGGAGTCCCTGGAGTCCTCCGAGGGTCACTTCGAGACCCGGGAGCGTGGGTCCCTTTGGCCGCTGCAGTGGGGCGCCTGAGCGCACAAGGGTCCGTGTGTGGGGCTCGGCCAGCTCCTCTCCGAGAACCCCAGCACTCCCGCTCGTCCCCGGCTACCACTGTTCTGAGAGCGACTTGTAGGGCCGCCTCCCACACCCCACCTCACCTGCAATGCCCTTGGGCTTCTGACAGGTGGCCCGCAGGGGAACGTGAAGGGCCTGGGGTTGGCTGTGCTAAGCTCCCAATGGAGGCTCCGCTGAAAAGGGGCAAGTAAAGAGGTGGTTGAAATGAGATTTTGCCCTGAAGCAGCTGTTTTCAAGACTTAAGTTGTCCCCCCAGTAGGGCTCTTTCCCCTCTTGTTTTATTTTTTTCAGAAAAAGTTTGGCTCCTGCTAACATGGCTATTTTTATTCCCTGGTCCAAAGGAGCCATGAAGTGGAAAAAGTGATTTTAAAAAAATTCTCCATTTAAATAAACAAAAGGAATGGCCTGGGGCTGACATTTTTACATTTATAGCGCTCCAGCGAAGAACTGAGGACATGGGTCCAACTCATCATCCAATTCATAATCAAAATTGTACCAATGAAATGTGAGCACATTGAGTACTCCTTGTGTAAGTTCTCACCAGAGGTGCTTTAACTGCAGTTTTTCCACCACTGAAAACTGCTGACAAGTGTTTAGAGACATTTTTGTCTTGCCCTGAGAAATCTAGACTCTGCTTAAAAGATAATGTGAAACTTGTCCTGAAGGGTCAACTAACTTATTATTCTACTGCCCTCACTGCTTTAGGACTTGTTTTAGCTGAGCCTTTGAAAAGCTGGCTTCACAGGAAGTTTATTTCTGTGCCGCTAGTGTGTGAAGAAGTCTGAAAGGAGAGGAATTAGAAGCCCAGAATAAGGGGGTGGTAAGGACTTCCAGAGGGCATATTGAACTTCATAGGTGATTTTATTTCTACATGTGAGCAAACCATTTCCCTTACCTATTTCTTTGTCTTTAAAGTGAGTTTAATTATTAATGTGTACTGTATATTTATTGGAGACCAGAGATCTAGTCAAAAGGCATAAGGTACTTCAGGATTTCCCTGTGGGGAATTTTTCCCCCTCCATTAGGTTTCATGGCTGTTGCAAACCAGGAGGGGCAATTCATTTGGAAGTCAAACTGAAGTTACTGATGGATGTACCACTTTCCATGGCTGCTACTCCTCCATCCTTGTAAAAGTTGAGGTCAGAAAGTGTGACTCAGACAAAAAGAGACTGTGGGTTGGATGGAGTTAATTGGAGTAGAGCAACTACTCCTATACTCAGTCTTGAAAGCAGCAATGAGATTGGTGTAGCCTGAGTGGCATCAGATCTGCTTGTCAGTGGGCTCTCTGTCACAAACTACGTGACTGTGAGCATGTTATTTAACCTCTTTACACATTGGTTTCTTACTGCTGGCAAGATTAAGTGAAGTAATACTTACATAGTGCTTGTAGAGCCTGGCTCAGAACAAATGTAGCTATCCTCATCAGCATTACTATCAAATTAGCCATTGTCATCATCCTATCTATTATCACCTCTTTGAGATCCTAAGAAAGAAAGGTAGGAAGAAAAGTTGAAGTTGGAGGACTTCCCATGCAGAAGCTGGTTTGGGCTTTACATGGTTATGCCAGTGGCTGATTGGAACTGCCTTGGGGTAGATGTTCTTCCTCATACACCTCCTCTCCTTGTGCAGAGAATATCGAACACACCCAATGGAACAGAATGTGTGAAGCAATCTGACTAAGAAGAGTCCTATTCTAGTTAAAAACATAGGAAAGTTTCCCTAATCCTTGAGCAAGAATAAAGATTGGATATTCCTATTTTGAACGTTCATTTTGTGTATGGGGTGGAAGAGCTATACTAAGGAAGTTGGCATAAAGTATAGTTTAAAGGAGTCAATTAATAAGGACATAACTAGTATTAATATAATTTTCAAATTCACTGTTTACTGATGACTTAACTATGTCTCAGAGACTATTATATTCTTAATGGATTGTATCATTAAGTCCTTACAAAACTCCTGAGACTCACATGAAGCCTCACATAGAACAAGAAAATGAAGCTTGGAGATGTGGTTGCATGAGGCTGCGCCATTTGTTTAAGACCATACAAACCGAAGGGGCAGAGCTGGGATTACAAACTGCTCCAAAAACTTTGCTTTTAATTGGTCATGAGCTATTTTGATCAATGTATCTTAAGAATTTCCTTTAAAAACAAGAGGGAATTAGTTTTTAAAAAAATTATTTCAGTAGCAGAATTGACTAATTGTTCTATATTCTGTTCAGTGTTTAATATCTAAACAAACTAACAATGTGATATTTTGCAATTTGGAAGCTGAAAAGAAAATATTTTCTCTTGGATGCCTAACTATTTTTTAAAATAGATCAACTTACAAAAGTAAAACTGTTGAAATAAGGCCACCAGTATATTCCATATGGGTTCATGTTCTTTACCTTTCTACTCAGAATAATACAAACTATCCCCTAGAATTGCTCATGGGTTAAAATTAATGTGCTTCCTATTAAGAAAACGTTGAAATCTGATGTATTAAAAATTTTATTTTTCAAGAGGCTAGTTCTCCTCACTCCAACCTCAAGAAATAGTAAGCAGACTACCTCCAAGTGGGAAAAGAATGTCCCTGCGTTTTTCAGATTCTGTGGCTTCTTGCAAGCTGCATCACCTGGTATAGGGGCAGGGCAAAGCGAAGGAGGAAACTGGGAGTGTCCACCAGTGCCCATTCCCCCACGACCCTCCTAGCTCTCTCATGCTTTTATGAAGACTCCACTTCCATGTGTTGAAAATCATCATATAAGCCTTTTTTTTTGTCTTGTTTTGAGCACCAAGTGTAATTGTGGGACTTGTTACAGTTAACCATTTCTCTAGAACCCACAGCTCAGGGAGTTGTAAGAGAAAGATCCACCACTGACTTTTTCTGAGCTGGAAGAACAAAACAGTTTCTTATAAGTGTTATATACTTGTCTTTATTTCAGTTTAATTGTCACTGACTTCCTGTGCCCAGAGAAAGACTAGATCTGAATTAGGCTATTCATAATAATGTTTGCATTTGGGATTTCAGGCACTGCTGCATTAACTGTCATAATGCAGTTTTTGTACGAGCACCAAACCTTATTAACTACCTTTTTTTCTTACTGGGGTTTAGTGCTTTCATAGACTATAAAAAATATTACTAATATTCTGAAAATTCATTAAAAATCTTTTTTTCAAACAGAATGGATGTAGAACTTGATCAGATATTAAAAAATAAGGAATTTGGGCAAGGAGAACAAAAGTGCAAAATGTAGAAAAAATATTAATGATTCTCTGGACATTCAGGATAGAAATAAATAAATAATAGTGGCTTATGCTTATATAATGGTTACTGTATGAGAAGTACTGGTCTAAGTCTTAACATATTATAACTCATTTGTCCCTTATGAAATAGGTACAATATTATCTCCATTTTACAGGTGGAGAAACTGAGCACAGAGAAGTTATAAAAATTGTTCAAAATCACAAATAGCCAATTAGAGGGAGAGCTGATTCAAGTACCAGAAGCCTGGCTCCAGAACCCTCTCCCTTACCACTATAAGATGCTGCCATGTCAGTTTTATTTTAAAACAATAATAAAATAATTGATATTTATTAACTATTTACTAGGTTCCAAGAACTTTATATATTCTCATTTCATTATTATATAAAAGGAACAAAATATTAAGTATAATAATCACCATTAACAAGTGATTTATGGAAGATAAAAACAAGGAGCTAAGAAGACAGATTGAATTAAAAAAGCCCTAATAATTTTAGGCATAAGGATCAGACAAGTTGAAAGTATAGAGATCTTCCTGAGAAGTATTTGCTAATTTTGTGTGCAGAGATGATGCAAGCTTAGTATTGTATATGTACTCACAAGTATACACATATGTCTGCAGTGTAACAGTGCTATTCTTCAGTAGTGATGACAAAGTGGGGTATTGGTTTTTTCAGGAATTGTTTCATTTGCCTGATATGTTCTAGACCAAGGACCGATAGTAGAGGCTTCAGACTCAAGAGTTTTGATCTTTCACATTCAAAATCATTTTCTTTCAGATTTTTGGGAAAGTCTCTTGAACTTCTAGCATCTTGTGTGATTGAAAAAACCTGCTAGGGTGAAACTTTGAGCTCTGACAATTCACACGTATGTGTGACCTAATGTTTATTTCTACACGAAAAAGAAAATATAATTACATCATGTGAGAGATACATGATGTAATTATATCATGGGAGAGAGGTACTGCTCAGGGGACTAGGTCTCCATCTCAACTCCCCGCACAGAACTAGTGGTGCAATGGGATGATATTTAAAACAACTGCCCTTTCCATCCTCTCTGACAGGCACCTTGAGAAGGCAGGCATTTGGCAACACGCAAGACTTGTTGCTGGAGAAAGTTAAGAAATAGGAGCACTTAGTTCTTTTGCTGGAGAAAGTTAAGAAACAAGAGCACTTCTTTGCAGCATTGAACAACCAGGCGCTTATGCACGTCTTAGTCAATAATAAGGGTTAAAACAACAGAAACATGCTATTTCTAGTCCCACGAATGATCAGTCTATTTATTGCCAATTAACAGCCGTTGAGTTTCTCTCGGCTGTAGGAAAACACAGCAGAGCATGTACAGTGTGGTTAAGTGTGGTACCTGTGCTTCTGGAGTTTGCAACATTAGTGGTACAGTTTTCTGTATTGACAATTTAGGGGCACAGAGAATAAAAGCAGGTTGAAATCTCTGAAAGTATATATGAAGGCATCTGCATGCAGGGGTTTGAGGAAATCAGACAACTTGGTGGTTAGCATAGGGAATAAGACATTGTGTCCCACTGCATTCTGATCAAATGCCCAATCAGAAAGCAGAAATGGTAGTGGGAGAACCAGAGCTTCTCCTGCCCTTTAGTCTTTTCATTGATGTTCATCATTAGAAGTAGAAAAGTACAGTCAGCAAACATTTCTACTATCCATGAATTACAGCTGCTAACATTTGTATGTGTATCCTTCCATTTTTACAAAAACGTGATTATATTGCATATACTGCCCTAGGATTTGTTTTTTTTAATTTAAAATATGAACAACTTTCCATGTCAGTCAGTGTACATCTACACATGGGCTGTGTAAAATTGCCTTGATTGGATATACAATGATTCATTGAATTCTCTATTATTGGGCCTAAAGATGGTTTCCAATTTTTTATAATAATGTACAGTGCCTGATGGAACAGTCTTATACATACATTTTTATGTGCTAGTGCAAATATTTCCTTGAATATTTAAAGGAGTAGAATTGCTTGATCAAAGGAGAGAAACATTTTTCATGCTTTTGACATATGGCAAACTTGTCTCCCAGAGATTATGCCTATTTACACTTTTACCAGTAGCCATAAGTGTGATAATTTCCTTACATTCACACCCTGCTGAGTTTTATCATTCTTTTAAATCTTTATTTGAAGTTTTGATCCCTTCTCTTAAATGTGTCTGGCCTCTTCCTGTCATTCTTTGGGGATTAAAATAGTCATGAATTTATCCTATTTTCTTTGCTTTATGTACAACTAAAGATTGTGGTGACCTCTGCCTCACTTTATGCCTCTGTTCATTGAATAGATGAGTAAATGGTAACGATAGATTGTTCTAGCAACTTAGTTCTTTCTTGATTCTGTTTTAGACTCTAGTTGTCACTCTTCCACTTGCTTTTTACTTTAACAATATAATCCAGTCTACCCTTCCTTGCATAAGCTCTAGCCATTTTAAATGAAATGGCAAATAGAAAATCAGAATGCTTGTCTAGTACAAAATAAGATTCCAGATAACATAACTCACTGTGTTTTCCCTTGAATCAGAGTATAGAGAAATGAGCTTATTTCACACTTTTTGGGTGCTCCTCTTCCTCTGGGAATGGCTTTGGTGTTAAGACAATATGTTAATATCACTCTGCCCAGAGACCTCAAAAAACTTCATGAAGTTCTATTACTCCCATCATACAAAAGATAAAATTCATTTTTCTTCCCTTTGAGAGGCCAAACATAAAAACAACAAACAAGTTATCCCGTGATATTCAAGCTAAACTGGAATAAGTTAAGAAATGCAGAACTGGCCCTGGCTGGCATAGCTCAGTGGATTGAGCGCAGGCTGCGAACCAAAGCATCGCAGGTTCAATTCCCAGTCAGGGCACATGCCTGGGTTGCAGGCCATGGCCCCCAGCAACCGCACATTGATGTTTCTCTCTCTCTCTTTCTCCTTCCCTTTCCTTTCTAAAAATAAATAAATAAAATATTTTTAAAAAAGATAACAAAATGATAAAATCTTAAAAAAAAAGAAAGGCAGAACTGTAAAGTAATCGACTCTTCTACTTTCTCCCTTCTCTTGACTTTCTGGCTCATGGATGAATTAACAGGCTTATCAATCCTAGACTGTTTAGTTTGATTGTTCATTTATTTGTTCACTCATTTATTCCAGCTATTGAGGTTATTATGTTCTAAGTACTGTGGTTGGCCATAGAAATACAAAGACAAGTAAGTCATGGCTTTACCTGCAAGGAATAAGAGGTTAATGCAAAATCATGGACTGAAGAAGGAGGTAGAATTCCCTTACTTCCTACCCCTCCATGCTGGGTACTGTGCCTTCAAAGCAGTCATCTCAGCAGCGGCAGCGACAGCAGCGAAGGGTGGTTCTGTCACTTATTCCAAGGATAATAGCATTATCCAAAAAACATTTTTGGAAACCCTTTTAGAATTGCTCTCAAATTTAGAGTACAATTATTTTAAAAAATAAGTTCAATGGTATGAAATCTTTTTCCTTTGATGGAGAATTTCCTTTTTTTTCTCAGAAAGTATAAAAAATATGGCAAATTTAATGATGTGGCAAATAGTGGAGGGCCCACTGATCAGAATTAGCAAATGTTAACATGTGGTCACTTTTGCTTTAGAAACATTTAAATCAAAAAAGAGAACATTACAGGTGTTAAAAAATAAAATTCATCCAAGTTAATTTAGAGATCTAATTGGCTTTATTAAGCGATTCATGAGTCTGGGGGCATGATGTCTATGAACAGAAGGGCACCCTGAGAGGTTGTACAAAATGGAAGGTTTTTATAGGCAAAAAGAGGGTGGGACTGAGACTTTAAAGGAGAGTGTTATTTTAGGCAAGGACACCTTTCCTTAGGGGAAGGCAAGGAGTCTTATCAGGAGGAATACCTCACTAGTATTGTTCATGAGATGTCAACTGATCAGTTTGAAATTCCACTTCTGGAAGACGTTGAAACTGCAATTAGGTTAGGCATAAGTTAGGTTAACTTTTGTTTGGTGATGTGGCTTAGCAAAAGTGACTCTATTTTGGCTGTTTTGTTTTGATTTTTTAACACGATAAATTTGAAGACATCCTTTGCTCTGCTCACCACTCCTATTCTCCTCAACTTCAGAGGCCAGTGCTATCTCCAAGTTGCACTTTTATTGTGTGTGTGTGCACCTATCTATAAACAACATATTGAATGGTTTCTGGAATGATCCATAGGCATTAGTATTCAAGGAAGCCAGTTAAATTAGGTAGTATCGATTTGAGGTAAAGAAAAGATGGGACTATCTATAAAATAAGTGGAGCTATGTTTTAGATGCCTCTTTATGTAGCTCTGAAAGCAATTGCAAAGAGGAGTTCCAAGGGTGACTTTAGGAAGGCAGCTCTATCAGAGTAAGTTGTAGGACCCTTCTTGTGTGGAATTATTAAAAAGAACAGTTACTTAGATATGTACATTCTGATAATGCTTTTCAACAATTATTTACATTGTATTCACATTACTCATTCCTTAGAATGGTCAGCAAATTTTTTAAGAACATTCTTTTCTCCCTCAGATGAATGTAGCCATGATTTTCATTTGAGCTAAGTGTCTGAGTTGATAACATGTTTATTTTTAAACAATATGGTTTTAATTTTATTTAAAATAAATAAAATAGTAAAGCTTTTGTCTTATTGCCTGGACATTTGATTAGGGAAAGTATGTGGATTAGCAAAAGAGGGTGTGGTATTTGCTCAAAAGTCTTTATGTTGTTATTGTGGCCTTGGTATGCCTGAATGGGCAGGGTTGATTTTCCTGTGTTCAGGGATACATAGTCTTTCTGTTGCACCATACTTCAAATTTAGACAAACAGGGAAGAGGGGCTGTGGTGAGAAATGCTTCTCCCCAATTTCCACTTCCCTTTGCCATTGCACAGGACCCTGCTCAGCACACAGCAAACATGTTCACTGGTGGAACTATTAAAGTTTTCAGTACTCAGCTCCCTGCTGTGGGCTGAGAGCACTGAGAAGTTGGGCTCCCATCAAGGATACCTACCTGGGGTACAGGGCTCATTAGGGAAGAAAACAAGAGTTGCCTATGGGCTGCTAGTCATCACACAGTAATTTACAGTAGAATGACAGTCCCCTTTTCCTTCTGCTAGTAAAATCTCGGGTTCAGAGTCCACTAAACATGTACTTTATCCTACTACTTAACATAAATGTTGTTTCAAGACAACAGTGACCATCTGTTCTCTGTGGGGACAAGATTGGCAGCTCCCTGTTGACAGTCTGACTGGTTTGCTTCACCCCCGAGTATTTTACTCTTCATTCCAAATCACTGCTTGTTCTCATAGTATCCCTTTAGATGGGGTAGCCAACTCACCTACAGTATTTTGTTCCCCATCCAATAATTTCATTCAACTCAACAATATTTTTTTTGATTACCTGTAACTTTCTATAGGCATCATGAGAGGCAAAAAAACAACCAAAACCAACCAAAACCAAAACCAAACCAGTATATGCCCTCAGAATTCAGCTGGAGTGAGCAGGTTAACTTAAATGCAAAAGATAGAGAACACGGAGGTGGTGTTTCTGCATCTGGGTAAGGGTTAAGGACAGGAATGTTGACAGAACCCAGGGGGAAAGAGTTGCAGCAGCCCTGGAGGGTGAAGAGTTGAGACTTCAGCCAGGTCCTGAAGGACAAGATTGCAACAGAAACTGATATAATGAGAAGATTAACTAGCAGAATGCAGAATGGTTGGAGGAAGTTGCATAAGAGGGATAAGGATAAGGAAGGAGCTTCGGTCATTCTGATGTGAGGTGATGAGGTCTGGGCTTAGGCTGGTGCAGGGAGAAAGGAATGAAAGGGGATTGTGTCTACAGGTACTTCAAAGGGAATCAGCTGGACTTGAAAAGCAACTAAATATTTATTCATTTGCTCATTCTGTGAATATTGATTGTAGCCTACTATGTGCCTGGCAGTGTTCTAAGTGCAGAGGATAGAGGCATAAGACGGACAAGGTCATTGTTCTAAAAGCAGTAATTTTCCAATGGAAAGACAAGAAAGAAATAAACAAGGAAACATCAGATACAGTAAATGCTATGCAGAGAATGCAAAATGGCCATGAGGAGGGTGTAGATAGTTTAGAGAGAATGATCAAGGAAGGCATTCCTGAAGAGGTAACTCTGGGCCAAGACCATGGAATTAGCGAATGCTGGGCCTGATGCAAGAGAAAGTTTGCTGTGTTGGAAGGAAACAAAGAGTCAGTGAGTGGTGTCTGAGGTAGAGTGAAAGAGGGAGAGAGTGGTAGAGATGATGAGAAAAGTAGGCAGAAACCAAATCACAGAAAGGCCTTATCTGCCATGGGGAAAGTTTAAATGTTATTCTAAGTGCAGTGAGAAGGTTCTGGAGCAAAGGCATGATGTAACTGACTTTTGTGTTTAAAAGATCACCCTGGTTACCATACAGAGAAGCAAAAAGTAGAAGCAAGGAGAGCAGCTGGGAGGTAGTGCAGGATCCTGGATGATGGTGGCAGGACAGGAACTGAGAATAGAGAGAGAGTGAAGCAGTCAGCTCTGGGAGGTAGTTTGGAGGTTAGGCTGACAGATTTGTTGTGCAGTGAGGGACAATGAGAGTAAAAAAGAAATCAAGATGTTTCCAAAGATGGGGTGATGTGAGGATACTGATGTTTCTAACAGAGATTGAAAAGACTGAAGGAGGAGCAGGCTTTTGGGGTAAATCAAGAGTTTAATTAAGTCTAAGATGCATGTTAGAAAGTCAAATGACATTACCTATTAAGTGGCTTTGTTTAGGCATTTGAGACACAGGGGAGAGGCCAGAGCTGGATATTTAAATTTGCAAGTTATTACCATATAGATATTTTTAAATAAGGGAGGCAGAGAAAATATTTAAATTATCTTGATAAATTTTAACAGCCACAAGCTATTTATATGGTATTGTATTTTAATTGGAAAATAAATATGTGTATCTCCCTATAGAAATAATACAATAAAACAGCAAGGGAACCAGAAGGACATATGCCAACATGTTGTAAGTGTTACACCTGGGTTAGCGCATTGATGATTTTCTGTTTACTTGTTTGTGAAGTATACAAATGCATGTAGATTTTCCAAATTTTCTTCGAAGACTGCTTTTGAAATAAACTAATATTTGTAAAACAGATAATACCAAGATGATGCCTATGAGAAATTAATGAAAATTAGGAATTAGATTAGTTTTGGGAGGATGATTTTGTATTTCTCTTGTAGAGTTTTTGTTTAAGAGAATATAGTAGACTGACCACTTACATGTATTTGCTCTCCCTTCCTGTGAATGGATTTACTTTTACTTTGTTGAAGTTGACGTTAATGTGGCCATTTTGAGGTGAAGGTTTAAAAAAATATGTTTATTGATTTTAGAGCAAGAGGAAAGGGGAGGGAGAGAGAGAGACAGACAGAGAAAGAGGCAGAGAGAGAGAAACATCAATGTAAGAGAGAAACATTGATTGGCTGCTTCCCATACGTACCCAACCAGGGATCGAACCTGTAATCTAGGTATGTGCCCTGACCAGAAATTGAACCTGTAACCTTTCGGTGTATGGGATGACACTCCAACCGACTTAGTCACCCGGCCAGGGCTCCAGATGAAACATTAAGAACTGTCATGGCCTTTGTCTCATCATGTTTTTAAAAGTATATTTTATTATGATATTATAATTGTCCCAATTTTTTTTCTCCCCTTTATCTCCCTCCTCCCTGAACCACACCCCTCACCCTCCAGCACTCCCCCACCCCCAAAGTTCATGTCCAAGGGTTGTACATACATGTTCTCTGGCTTCTCCATTTCCTACACTATTCTTAACCTCCGCTTGACTACTTTGTACCTACCTATTCTGCTTCTTATTCCCTGTATCTTTTTCCCCCATTGTCCCCCTCTCCCTCCCCACTGATAACCCTCCATGTGATCTCCATTTCTGTGATTCTGTTCCTGTGCTAGTTTGCTTAGTTTTTGTTTTTGTTTTTCAGGTTCAGTTGTTCATAGTTGGGTTTTGTTGTCATAGTTTTACTGTTCATAGTTTTTGATTTTCTATTTCTTAGATAAGTCCTTTTAACATTTCATATAATAAGGGTTTAGTGGTGGTGAACTCCTTTAACTTGACCTTATCTGGGAAGCACTTCCTTATCTGCCCTTCCATTCTAAATGACAGCTTTGCTGGATAGAGTCATCTTGGATGCAGGTCCTTGCCTTTCATGACTTTGCATACTTCTTTCCAGCCCCTTCTTGCCTGTAAGATTTCTTTTGAGAAATTAGCTGGTGGCCTAATGGAAATCCCCTTATGGGTAACTATCTCCTTTTCTCTTGTTGCTTTTAAGATTCTCTCCTTATCTTTAATCTTGGGTAACTTAATTATGATGTGCCTTGGTGTGGTCCTCCTAGGGTCCAGTTTCTTTGAGACTCTCTGGGCTTCCTAGACTTCCTGGAAGTCTATTTCCTTTGCCACATTGGGGAAGTTTTCCTTCATAAATTGTTCAAATAATTTTTCGATTTCTTGCTCTTCCTTTTCTTTTTCTGGCACACCTATGATTCAGATGCTGGAACGTTTCAAGTTGTCCCAGAGGTTCCTAAGCCTCTCCTCATTTTTTTGAATTCTTGTTTCTTCATTCTGTTCCAGTTGGATGCTTATTTTTTCCTTTTCTGCCAAATCATTGATCTGAGTCCCAGCTTTGTTCCCTTTGCTTTTGGTTCCCTGTATATTTTGTGTAGCCTTCATTTCTTCCTTCATTTTGCGACCGAGCTCAACCAGTTCTGTGAGTATCCTAATTACCAGTGTTTTGAACTCTGCATCAGATAGGTTGCCTATCTTCTTGTCTTTTAGTTCTTTTTCTGGAGTTTTGATCTGTTCTTTCATTTGGGCTACATTCTTTGTCTTGGTGCATTGTCTGGTTGAATGTTTCTTCAACTCCTTGGTTGTTGGACTTCTATGCAAATGTTTTTCTGGCAGTTCTGGTTTTTCTTTGTTTTTAAATTGTTTTCCTTCTTTTGGTTGTGCGAGGAAGTGAAGCATTTCTGCCTATGTCTGCATCTTGGCTCCCTCCTCTCAATATTTTTGTCACATCATTTTTTTCTTTATTCTATGCAACTAGCAATGTCCCAGACAGAGGCTGATCTGTTGGCCTGCATCCTGGAGTAAAGATAGTTAGAGCAGAGCCATTGTTGCTCTCTGGAAGTCCTTGCTTTTATAAGCCACCAAGATTTTTGCATTTTTTGTTAACACAGTATTACTGAGCCTGTCCTAACTAATACAGATGAATATAAAATATGCAACATTTTCTTTCATTGGGCAACTTGAGATATAGGCTTGGGGCTTGAATGATAAGTCAGGATGGGAAATATTAATTAGTGAGTCATTAGTGAGTTGGGGGTGGGAATGAAGAGTGGACACATTTCCTAGGTGGGAAAGTATAGTGGAAGAGAAAAGGAATGGGCGTAGGTGAAGAGTCACTGCCAACTGGTATAAGAAGGAAGAGTGACAAAAAAAGGAAGGAGAATTTGGCCAAGATATGACTGACTGAGGTAATTTAGAAGAGGGAGTTGACAAGGCAGTTTAAAGGGTCAGATGCCAAATTATGAGGACAAAGAAAGAGCCATTGGCTTTGCCTTGACAGTGGTCAGTGTGAACCTCTGAAACAGCAGTTTTTGTGGAGTTGTGGGGAAGGAAGTCAGATCTCGTAGGGTTACAGAGGGAGGCAATGCAGAGGAAATGGAGGAAGCTGGTAGAGACCACTCCTTTAAAAAGTTTGGATGAGGCAGAAGAGAAATGGGACAATGGTAACCAGAGGGTTCTGACAGTCTTTGGCTTTTACACAGATATAACATGCAATGCTGAACAGGGTAGAAGGGAGAAAGCATGTTTATTATTCCTATGAAATATGTCTTACATGGGGATAAAGATAGTCTGAATAGCCAGTATACTTTAATGTATAACAAATTTTGCTCCGTACTAGCATTAAGACTCCTAACAATAAGTAAAATACTCTGTTTAGATATTTTCTTCCTAGGACATTTGGACTCTCTCTTGCATTATTTTTAAGAATGTGATAATTCTTCCTATGTTATTATCTGCACATTTATCTTCTTAAATTTGAAGTACAAAAAAGTATGGGAAAGAGTACCCATATCAGTTGTATTTTCCTGTTTAACAAACCACCTATTGTGGGTTGATTTGTGTTCCTCCAAAAGATTCCTGTGCCCTGATACCTCTTAATCTCCTCTTATTTTGGAAATATGGTTTTTACAGATGTAATCAAATTAAAATGAGATCACACTGGATTAGGCTGTGTCTTAAATCCAATCACTGATGTCCATCAGAAGGTAGAGGCAAGGAAAGATTCTTCTTCCCTGGTGACTTCAGAGGGCTCATGGCCCTACTGACACCTTGCAGTTGGACTTCTGACTTCCAGAGCAGAGAGAATACATTTCTGTTGTTTTAGGCCACCAGGTTTGTGGTGATGTGTTACATCAGCCCTAGGAAATAATACACTACCCCAAAGGTTAGTGATTTAAAACAACAGTAATTTATTATCTCGCATGATTCTGTGGGTGGACAATTTGGGTTGGGCTCAGTGAAGCAGTTCTGCTGGTCTTGCTGTAGTCATTCACTTAGCTGCAGTTATCTGGTGGCTCTGCTGAAGCTGGGTCAAGTAAGATGGCCTCACTCACATGTCCCAGCTTTGCTGCTGACTGTCCCTGTTTACATGGTCTCTTATCCTTCAGTAATGTAGCTTGGTATTCCTTACGTGGTACTGGATGAAGGTGGAAGCTGCTAGGCTGCTTGAGGCTTAGTCTAGAATTCATACAACATAACTGCCGCCGCATTCATTGGTCAAAGCAAGTCACAAGGCAACCGCACTTCAAGGGGTAGGGAGATAGACTCAGTGTTTTGATGGAAGGAGCTACAAAATGTTTTCCCATTTTAATCTGTTGCAGCACACAACGAAGAAAGTACTCATATCCCATTTCAAACTTCACATATTTAAGCAGAAGGCCTTGTCATTCCTAGCAAAGATTATAATACCCATTTTACTGGCAGAGAAACTAAAAACACATTAAATGGACTCCTTCAAAGTTACCAGTGAGTCATGCTTTGTGAGAGACTTTTTTGGCCCAAGGAAGACAGCTATATATCTAGAAGAGCTAATCACAATTCTGCCTAGAGGCAGGTAAGTGAACTTAATAACTTCTTGCATTTCTTTTAAATCTCATAATTACATTGATGGAGCCCAGATTGCAGAGCTGTCTGGTTCAGAGATGAAGCAGAAGTTTGGGACTATCAGGGAGAGACTATGCATGAAAATTGCTATGTGTCACTCAAAGGAGCTGGTTTGGGTCTAAATTCAATGACTAGGAAAAGGGTCAGTGAGCTCTTTATCCTTGAGAGTTACCAAATGGGCTTAGAAAGTCAGTGAGCACTGTGGAAGTTCTAGGCTGGGAAGAATTAGAGTGAGTAGAAGAAGAGAAAGGAGCATAGATAGAGGCAGAGAGACCAACGCATCAGGAAGATTCATGCTATGGGTTGTTTTAGAAGGATCACCTTAGTATCTGTTAGGATTGCTTTTAGCTGCTGCAAGGAACAGACCACCCTGCTAAATAGTAACTTAAACAAGGTAGGGGCTAATTTATTTTCTACATAACAAAAATTCCAGTGGTTGGCCATCCAGGCTTGGTGTAATAGACCAAGATTCCACTGGTTCCTTGTGTCTTTGTGTTCTACCTTCCTTAGTGTGTGGCTCTCATCCTCACAGACACTAGATGGCTCCTGAAACTCTATGCATTGGAAGAATATGGAAGACAGGGAGAAAAGGGAAGGCAAAAGAGGCACACCAGCTAATTTTGCTTATTTTTAGGAAGTTTTCTGGAAACTCATACAATGGCATTTACTAGATATCTCATTGGTCATATGTGTAGTTTTATTACACCAATACATTGCCATCCCAACAAAACTGGGGTTGAGTTAGAAGGAAGGGGATAATGGCTATTGAAAGGCAACTAGTGGTCTCTGCCATGACTCCCAGCAATTACTTTATTAGTGATGGAACTTCCATTGTGGCATCATGACACCTCCACCCCATTAATAATTATAGCAGATTCAAGCTTATCTAATTCCAGGTCCTTTGCCTACTGAGGAGGGATATCTGGGCTTATAGGTCCAATATTCATTCATCAAGATAAACTATCTGCTGTAATAAGTAATCCCAAAATCTCAGTGGATTAACCCCACAAAAACTTATTTCATATTCATGTCATAGTTTGATGCATGTCAGGTAGCTCTCCCTCAAGCAGTGACTAAGGGACCCAGGTTGCTTCCACCTTATGGCTCTGCCCTCTTGTGAGTTTCAGGTTGTTCTGGCATCATTCAGCCAATGGCCACAAAAAAGAGAGAGTAAAAGATTGTGCATCCAGTTCTTAAATACCTCAATTCAAAATTGGTACGTATCACTTCTGGGCACAGTCCATCATAAGATTACTTACAAGGTCCATTGATACACAAGGAGGCCTTGGGAGTATAGTTCTTGTCTGGCAGGAACTTTATGTCAGCAACTCTTCACTGTGAAAGGGGAGCATGAATCTTGAAGAGTCAGCTAGCCATCTGTGCCACAGGGTCCCAGTCACAAAGGAGGAGCCAATAAACATATGTGTCAGCCTGGTTTGCTGTGCTGTTGGCAGATAGATAACAACCATGTGGTCTAAGTCACAGCTATGTGGGTGTGGAGGCTACAAGGAAAGCAAAAACTAAATCATATGGCTGAAGTACTTGAGATTCCAGGAGGAGACAGTGAGAATACAAAGCACAATTATCCTGTAAGCCAGGGTGGCTGATAGTAGAAAAACAGTTTAAAATCTAATCACAGGTCAAGGAAACCAGAAGTACCATGTGCAACTGAATCCTTTCTAGAAATCCCACGGATAGATAAGGAACCAAATTGCTCAGCCACTTTTCTTTTCTGAGATCAATTAGCTTTAAAGTTTTTTAGGAAAAACCACAAGATTAAGATATTTTTAAACAGCTTTTGAGTGATTACCTTAGAATTAATATTTTATTTGACAGAAGACAAGATATTTCTGGTGTAAGAGAAATAAGCATTCTAAAACGTTCATTCCCACATGAGGAGTAAGGTGTCACAGTCCAATCTCCTTTCTAACACAGGACAATTTTGATGAAACATTGGGTCACTTTACTTTTTGTGACTGGTTCACTTTGGGTCTGTTGAATTCTCCTGTTTTATTTGCCTTTTAATCATTTTAATAATCTGTGAACTCAATCTTCCTTCTTCACATAAACACTTGTAGTGACGATAACAACTCACAAAGCCCTCACTTCAGACAGAAAACAGCGTAGACATTCAAGTTGGAATTTGTGGAGGCAAACAAGTCAGATTCCTGTCTCAACTCCACTCACTGGTTCTCAAGGGGAGCATCTTACACAAATTCTTTAACCTCACTGTCTTAGTTTTCTCATCTGTAAAACAGAAATAATAATACCAACATCACAGAGTCAAAGGAAATATTATCTCTGAAAACTGCTATATAAATCAAAGAGTACCAAACACACACAAATGAAATGATTATAAAATGGGGATAAGTGCCATATTTCTGTGATTAGTCAGTGAGGTAAAATGAAATACACTTAGCATGGGGTGTCACACTTCGTAGGTACTCATAAAAGAAAACTAAAGTAAAAAAGGACAAAGTAAATCCACTGGGATGGAGAGATAGAGAAATGTTAACAATAGCCACCACCACAACAGCATAAATTAAGGTTTTAACTCATTTCAAAACCTGTCCTCCTAAAATACACACATAGATGCACATGTACATGTAATGGTAAACTTGTAAGGAAGGAGATGTAAAGGCAAAAGGGGAATTTGGATCTTAAATTTCCCTGTGACCTCACATTTTATGAATACTGAAAGAGATGACAGACACTGTTATCTTTTCCAAAAAATAGCTTTTATGGGAACTTCTGGCAGTTATGAATGACTACAGAGGAAACTTGGTAGAGCCACTTAGGTAATGCATGTCATATGATCCCAGGAATGCTTATATGAGAGATGGGAAGGAAATGCAATGTTGAAAAAGTAGAACCATTAAGGAAAATAAGCAATTCATCCTGAAGAATAGAATCTAGAACTACAGATTGGAAACCTTCAGATGTGTTTCCTGGCTTTTTCTAGAATAAAAAAATGGCTTCCTATTACAAAAGCTATATATGTGAATTATAGAAAAGTCAGAAGTGCACATAAACAAAAATTTTAAAAATAAAAATTAGGTTCCGGCCAAGATGGAGTCACTGGTAGAAATGCTTTACTTCCTTGCACAACTAAAAGAAGGATAACAATCAACTGAAAAACAAAAAACAACCAGAACTGCCAGAAAACCAAACTTCTTGGAACTCCGACAGCCAAGGAGTTATAGAAGAGACATTCATCCAGACTGGTAGGTGGGGTTGAGACAGGCCATAGGGTGGAGGGGACTTGCAGCAAGGTGGTGGCAGACTGGGGCAGGTGAGGCGGTGACTGGCAGACGGGATTTTCCACATTTGAGGGTAGATAAGCCAGGAGGAGTGAGTCAAACTGCGCAACCCAGGGTTCCAGTGCAGGGAAATAAAGCCTCAAAACCTCTGGCTGTAAAAACCTGTGGGGGTTGTGGCAGTAGGAGAAACTCCTAGTCTCATAACAGAGTCTGTTGAAGAGGCCCACAGGGTCTTAGAATGTACACAAGCCCACCCACCTGGGAATCAGCACCTGAAAGGGCATAATCTGGGAAGTGGGGGAAATAATAGAAAGTGGGGTGAAAGCTGAGCAAGCTAGCAAGCAACATTGTTCCATCTTTGACCCCTCCCCCATATACAGTGCCACAACTCGACAATGTAAGTTGCCCCAATCTGGCAAATACCTAAAGCTCCGCCCCTTACAATGTAATAGATGCACCAAGATAAAGAAATATGGCCCAAATGAAAGAACAGAGCAAAACTCCAGAGAAAGAATTAAGAGACAAGGAGATAGCCAGCCTATCAGATGCAGAGTTCAAAACACTGGTAGTCAGGATGCTCACAGAAATTATTGAGTTTGGTCACAAAATATGGAAGAAATGAAGACCATACAAAGTGAAATAAAGGAAATACAGGGAACCAACAGTGAAGGGAAGGAAATTGGTACTCAAATCAATGATTTGGAACAAAAGGAAAAAATAAGAATCCAACCAGAACAGAATGAAGAAACAAGAATATTAAAAAAATGAGGAGAGGTTGAGGAACATCAGGGACAACTTTAAACATTCCAACATACAAATCATAGGTATGCCAGAAGGAAAAAAGGAAGAGCAAGAAATTGAAAAATTCATTTGAACAAATAATGAAGGAGAACTTCCCCAATCTGGAAAAGGAACTAGACATGCAAGTCTGGTATGCTCACAGAGTCCCAAAGAAGTTGGATCCAAGAAGAAACACACTAAGGCATATCATAATTAAGTTACTCAAGATTAAAGATAAGGAGAGAACCCTAAAAGCAGCAAGAGAAAAGGAGATAGTTACCCATAAATGGGTTCCCATAAGGCCACCAGCTAATTTCTCAAAAGAAACCTTACAGGCAAGAAGGGCTGGAAAGAAGTATGCAAAGTCATGAAAGGCAAGGACCTGCATCCAAGATGACTCTGTTCAGTAAAGCTGTCATTTAGAATGGAAGAGCAGATAAGGAAGTGCTTCCCAGATAAGGTCAAGTTAAAGGAGTTCACCACCACTAAACATTATATGAAATGTTAAAAGGACTTATCTAAGAAATAGAAGATCAAAAACTATGAACAACTGAACCTGAAAAACAAAAACAAGAACTAAGCAAACAACTAGAACAGGAACAGAATCACAGAAATGGAGATCACATGGAGGGTTATCAGTGGGGAGGGAGAGGGGGACAATGGGGGAAAAAGGTGTAGGGAATAAGAAGCATAATTGGCCCTGGCTGGTGTGGCTCAGTGGATTGAGCACCAGCCTGCAAACCAAATGTCACCTGTTCATATCCCAGTCAGGGCACATGCCTGGGTTATGGGCCCCTGGTTGGGGGCTTGTGAAAGGCCACCAGTTGATGTATCTCTCACACATCAATGTTTCTCTCCCTCCTCCCCCACTTCTCATCTCTCTAAAAATAAATACATAAAATCTTTAAAAAATATTTTTAAAAAAGAAGCATGAATAGACAGAGGAAGTTTACGAATAGTGTAGGAAATGGAGAAGCCAAAGGACTTATATGTACAACCCATGGACAGGCACTAAGGCAGGGGGACTCTGGAGGGCTGAGGGGTACAGGACGGAGAGGGTAAAGGGGAGAAAAAATTGGGACAACTGTAATAACATAATAAAATACAAAAATAAAAATTATTTCTGGTTCTTTGACCTAAAGTTAATTACTTTTAACCACCCGATTTTTTTCAAATACACATATGCATGTTTTCTACAAAATTGTAGCATGCTTATATACTGCATTTTACTGACTTTTTATTTATAAATATATCATGAACAACTTTTCATGTCACTAAATATTCTTATATTACATTTGTAAATGAATGTATAATGTTCTATTATGAGGGTGGATCATAATTTAGACTATTTCTCTACTGAGCTAAATTTTTTCTATTTATTCACCACTAGAAGCAGCACTTCACGGAATAATTTATGCTTTCATCTTTAATTACATTTTTAATGATTTCTCAGGATAAATGGTAGAAATTGAATCAAAGACTCAAGGTATTCGCTGACATATATGGCTTCCCAGTTGTCCTTCTGGACGGTTTTGTGTGACGTCTGTCTTTTAAATGATGTGTAAAAGTACTTGAAAAATATGGCACTCCTGAGCTTTACCTTAATCCTTAGGAAAAGTTGTTGAAAGATGGTTTGTGTTCAAATAAGTATAAACTGGTAAGGGTAATCTTTTGTAGATGCCTTCAAGAAAAAGTCAGCCTCAAAAGACTGAACTGAAACTATTATTATGACTGCATTAGTGAACCTAAATGTAAATTTATTTTGGACAAATACTGTTATCTCATTGAGTTTCCTTGTGACCACAGTTCTTAAAATGAATGCTTTTCTGGATAGTCTTAGTCCTATTTTAGGCCATCCTCACATGAATTACCAACATTTCCAACTATACCTAAGAATCTAAAAACTAGCCATCTTCAGGCAGTTAAATGTAGATTTTCTTTTGGATTCATTGTTGTGTGTTAATTATACTCTACATGCAATTTATTACACAATTTACTTAAGTTATTTCTATATAATGTTAAAGTACATATATTCTTTAGAACATTTAATATCATATAGCTATGGTAGTACCATAAGAATAAGGAAAATTAACATATAGGTAAACTTGATAGTAATCCATAATCTCTATTCATTGAATGCCATCCTTTTCCTCTGGTTTTTATTTGCTAATCTGCTTCTGCTGTCCTTGCTAGCCATTTTCCACAGCATTTCATACCTCTCACAATTATATCTTTTTTAAAATTTTATTTTTCAGTTATAGTTTATATTCAATGTTATTTTGAATAGTGGTTGGACAATCATATACTATATTTCTTAAAGAGAATAAAGTTATGTGGAAGTGTATAGTCACCTAGAGAAAGCTGTTAATGTATTATGCACAATTGTTTTTTATTGCCAGAGTTACGTACCAGTTACATTTTTTCATTCTATTTACATTTAAGTCTGATGTTTATTTGTCTGTTATATTCCCTTATCAATTCACTAATTAACTAATTCATTCTTTCATTCACCCACTCATGTGACAAATATTTCCTGAGCACTTACTACTTGAAAGGCACTGTTTTAGCCTTTAGGGTTATAGAAAGACCTGGCCCTCTATAGTTTCTAATGGTAAAAACAGACAATCAATAAATGCACAGATCAATGCATAATATAATGTCAGGTGGTGTTAAGTGCTGTTCAGAAAAATGGCACAGGGTGAGGGCTTAGGAAGCCATTAAAGTATTTTGAAACAAACATGAATATGAGTCACACTGGGGTGCAAATACCCATTTTATCACTTTTTAGTCAGTTTTGAGCAAGTTATTTAGCTACTATGGGCCTCAATTTCCTTATCTGTTAAATACAAGGGTAACATTCTATTCCATAGAGTTATGAGGATTAAATGAAACTATGTGGAGACTACTTGCCATATAGGTGTTTGATAAATATGAATTCTCTTTCCTCTTGACATTTGGGAAAGAGAAAGTGATTTGGTATAAATAATTCTCACTTGAGATTAAGAAATTAGCAAGTTCTTTATTCCTCTTTAAAAGAAGGAGTAGGTAAATTTTTTTAAGTGTTTTGTTCAAGAGCAGCTGCTTCTCTGCAGAGAAGGGTGGCTTGAGCCTCCACACCAAGTGGTTCTGGTGATTCCAATTTGCTCTTGCCTGTCCTTGAACACAGCTCCTTTTGGTTGCTACATGCAACCTGAAGAACCTTAGAAGAATCATACCTTTCATCTTTCTGGGTCTCAGTTTCCTCAAGGTAGGGTTATAGTAAAAGATTTTTAAAATTCCTTTCCAAGATAACATTACTTTCTCTTTTTCTAAATTCTTTGCCTGCTAGATCCACTCAGAAGGATGACTGCCAGGCCCCAGACTATCCTTGAGAAGAAATTTGGGAACTAAGCCTTTCAAAATTATAGCAACTTGACTATGACTTTTTCCAAAATTCTGTTTTACTGAGAAGTGGAAAGATCAACCATATAATGTGTCTTCATTAACAGGGGAAAACTAATACAAACTAGGAGAAACTGAAAAACCAGTGTATATTTCTTGTCATGTCAGAAGGAAAGAGACACAATGTGATCACTAATAATTATTTTAAAAAATTAATTCTTGCATTTATTGAGCACTTAACTATGTCCTTCAGAGGCATTACCTTGTATAATTCTCCTAACAGCCTAGAAAAGGTTGAGGGTGTTCTTTTCATCCCAAGGATGTGGATTTGGAAACTGAGGCGGAGTGAGGTTATGTCATTTACCCAAGGAGTAAGTGGTAAAGCTGTGCTAGAATCCCAGCTCTACCTGAGACCAACTCAAGCTCTTCACCCACTGCGATTGCATTGCCGCCGGTAAACCAGCTGCTGCCTGTAAACCATTGCTGCCAGCAAACCAAACTCTCTTGCTGAAATAAGCTTCATCATGGCCTTGCCATGGAATCTGTTGAGCCTGTTTTTTCCATATGCCATAATATGTTTATGGAAAATAATCCTCAGACTGGTCAGAGGATTAACTTTCAAAAGAAATGGATCATATCCACTCTAAACACAACGAGAGGTAGCCTTACAGCATCTGAAAAGCCTGTGGTGGTATCTTTTCACAGCTTGAATATGATTTTATGGGGTTTTTTTCTATCTTTCCGTAAGAGTGGGCCAAAACTGACTTGATTTGTCTTTGAAATTAGCTGGGAGCAAAGATGCATTTTCAAACTAAAGATTCTAACTTTTTTCTCACCCACCACACTGTCAAAACTAGAAACAGTCCACTAAAAACACTGCCTAGCCTCCAGGGGCGTAAGCAACTCAATGGTATAATGCACGAAACTTGATTTTCAGATGAAGGAGAGAATGGGATGTTGGGAGGTGATCTCTCTGTGCTTCACTGTAACAAATATATTTCCCTTCACCTCTGACCCCTTCAAACCAGTGCACAGTTCCACCTGAGTGCTACTGACATCGTGAATCACACTGCAAACCCACGGAAAGTCACTGTAGTGTTCGTTGTCTGGGAAGACATCATGATGTAGAGAAAGAGTCTGCCCTGGTGATTAGACTTGGGTTCTAGTCTCTACTACCAATGAACTGTTCTCTACTATCAATGAAATTAGAATTTTAGAAACAAAGATGTCTGGTTCGCACCCTGACAATTTAATATTTACTGGTTGGCACACATTTTCTTTAATGTCAAGGTTCCCAGTGTTCCCCACTTTGGACGACCCCTGTGTCCCAACTGCAGAGCTATATTTTTCCTTCTCTGCACTTCTCTTTGAGGCCTGAAGTGGCTCTAGATAAAGTGGAGTGGGTAGGCTGGGGTGGGGATGTCCTATCTGTCTCAGTGCCCAAATCTAGATGACTCCACCACCGAATGTGTTTCCTACCCCACACTCTAGAAAGAATATGCCAATGAAAGGGACTCCTTTGC
Organism: Phyllostomus hastatus; assembly: GCF_019186645.2. Classification (NCBI taxonomy): domain Eukaryota; kingdom Metazoa; phylum Chordata; class Mammalia; order Chiroptera; family Phyllostomidae; genus Phyllostomus; species Phyllostomus hastatus. Next base: position 28,947,055 of record NW_025333857.1, on the reverse strand, counting down.
TCACAATCCCCCTTTCTCTCCACAATTCTATCATCCATCCTTAAAGACAACCTGTGGGACCTGCTACTCACAGTCTTGTTAACTTGGTCTTTAATATCAGCTTTCAGAGTTTTGTCATCACAGTTCACGAAGGAAATACACTTTACACTTTAATCTAGTTCTCTCTGTCTCTGTCTTTGTCTCTGTCTCTCTCTCTCTCTCTCTCTCACACACACACACACACAGAAATGAAAGCTTCAAGAAACCATATTCACTGTGTATTGTTCCCAGTACACATTGATATTTTCTGTTCTGCTCTATTATATTTTTTTAAATGCTGGTCACAACCCAGTAAACTGATTTTAGATCAATTAGTTAGACTCCCCTTTTATACTCAGAGAACACCCTGTGCTCCTACTTATTTGCACTCATCATGATGTGTAACCCTAAATTTGTGTGATTGTTTATTTAATGCCCCTTACCCTACCTGCCCCTAGTAGACTGGAAGCTACAGGAGGGTAAGTTTTTTTCTCATTTGAGTCTTTAGAGCCTAGCATACACAAAGCATATAGGAGAAGTTTCATAAATATTTATTAAAGAATTAATTAACTAATTAATTTGGCCAAACTTCCCCAGGTCTGCATGGTTTTTTCCTAGAATTCCATCACACTTCTTAAGTTTAATGTAACCTCCCAGCTGTGGAGGTTTGAAGCTCAAAATTACTGGAGGTGCTTCCCCATCATAGACCCTGGAGGTCCCATTGATGTTTTCTTCCAAGTCCATCTGTGGTCAATCATGGAAGGTGGGCCAGTGCATTTGAAGAAGCCTGGTTGCTGCTCACCAAGTTTTGGGGGACAGGTGCCTCGCTCCAAGGGAGCTGATGGAAGGGCTCTCTAGCAGCGGGGCAGACCTCTGAAAGTCACAGGACACCTGGTTTTTCTGAACTGTTGGGCACTCATTTTGCCTGTATCAGGTGGGTTTATCATTCTGGCTCACTCACCTCCTGAGATTCTCTAGCCTTGGCTGTTCTTCCCTGTAGTCTCCTCGACCTATGCCTCTGAGATAAAACAGGATAACATCACCCTGTGCTTTGCCTCCAGCAATGAATTATCTATCACATTGCATAGCTTGACTCATTTCTTCCTTTCAAAGAAGTGCCATTCATCTGTGTCAAGTGCTCTTTTTTCCTCTCTGATTCATCTACCAAGGCCTAAATAAAATCGGAACATAAGTAATATTAACTGTAGATTCTCCACCTTCCTATTCCCTTCCCTGCATGGCTGTACCCACTTCAGCAGGTTCTGGGATTGTCATCCAGATATGGTCTCCCAGAGCTCTGTGTACACCCGTCTGCCTTCGTTTCCCCCAAGAACCTTCAAAACCAGCCTCCTGCTGACCCACCCTTCAGCATGAGTTGGTCTGTGGCTGGTAAGCATTTAGTGGATTATTGTTCTTAGAGTTACTTGCATTTTTACTGAGACAATGCTGTTATCAAATGCAGTATTGCTGCCTGAGGAAGCAAAACTGACTCTGGAAAATGGGTACTCCCTAGAGACATAATCTTATAGACAGGCACTTGTGGCCTGATATTGTTATTCCATTCTAGGTGACAGAGTGAGGTGAGTGCAAAATTGAATGCAGATTTATGAAAGGAGGATTATGCTGTAGCGGGGAGATCATATTCTCCCATTTTGAACTTGATGCATCTTCTCACTTCTCTCTTTTACCCTGCTTGTCTTTGCAACTGTTGTTGCTGCTCTAAGTACTTCATTTACCTGGCACCTCACAGGATGGGGTGAAGATGGAGTCACAGGAGTGCTGGAAAGTTGCCCCAGATCTTGACCAATGGCAAGTTTTCAAGACCAGAGATACTTCTGTGATATGACTTCTGGGGAGAATTGCCTTCATTCACCTCACCCTAAATTTGCCTATTGAGTTCTCATCTCTGAGAGTAGACTCTGTAAACAGTGCAAAGAAAAGTCACCATTGAAGGCTCAGCCTGCCTCAGACCTCAGCCTATTCCTGCACTAAGGGAAATGAAGAAAATCAGTGATATGTTATATACCATCAGCACCAATCTGACAGCCTCAATGAATTTGTCTTCAAACATTTAATATATCAAACCTTTCTTCTCTATTCCTGGTTGGTTAGAGTATATCTCATCTGCCATGCATTTTAAGCCTTTCCAAGGCTATCTATCCTATTACTTTTAATTATAGCATCAAGAAAATGTATAATATCCTGAAAACTCTATAAACTTGTCATTGGCCCCAAGGCCCTCTCTTATTTTAGAGCACAGGCTTTGTAAGGAGGAAACATGTCTTGTGACCGTCTGAACTTTTTGACTGTATCCCCCACACTAAGGGTCATTTATGTTGTCATTATGTCCTGGCACAAGCATTTAGCATATCTTTAGGAGCATGTAGGGTTCATGATGTGAGGGCAAGAAGGGCTGGGTTGTTTATTATTAAACTGACAGGAAATAGCCAAGGCTCAGGCACTTCTGCATTCTGTTGGGCAAAAGAGGATAAGTTAATTGCTTTACAGAAATTCCTTTCTGTGTTCTTTAGGGAGAATTTTTCCATGTGAGCTAAATGATCCAAATGGGCAGTGTGGGGCTCAACAGCTTTGACATTGTCCCTTGAAGGAAGGAAACCATTAAAGCAACTGATTTCCTGTGAGAAAAGGCCATGTATAATAATTTGTCTACTCCATAGAAAATATTCACAGTAGATTCCTTACAACAGGGTACTCTGACACTGACGTAATACCGGATTTCTCATTACTAGGAGTCCCCCCTTTTTTTTCCTCAGTGCTTTCCCATGTTTTAGGAATGAGATTTACTCATCTGGTGCAGCTGCTGATTCTTTGCCCCTCAATCTCAAATGCATCCAAGTACTGCCATTTGGGAATGAACAACACCTAGGGGGCATTAAGGGGAGGGAAACCAATTCAAGAAACCGAGGACAATTGACTAGTAGAGTCGAGAGTATGTGTGTAATCCCAGGGTGGTGTTTCATCAAGAATGGAGAAGGTCAACAGTATCTGATGCCACAGAAAGGTCAGTCTAAAACAGGACTGGAAAGAGGTCATCAGAGGCTGTATCAAGGACAGCTTCTGTAGAGGGTGGAAGCCTGAGAACACTGGATTAGAGAGTGCGAAGGAGTGCAGGAAGTGGAGGCTGGGGGGCAGGGGAAGGAGAGAGATAAGGGGCTGGAGGATGAGGGTTTTATTTTTGGATGGAACTGCATTGACCCAGCTTCTAGGAAGAAAGTGAGGATCCTGGGGATGGAGGGAGCTGGTCAAGATAGTATAGGAAACATTTGATACAAAAAGAGTTTGATTACAAATTTGAATGAAATTTCTGTTCTAAGTACCACCTCTGCCTTCCCCATTCCACAATCTAGAAAAATATTTGGTGCATTTTGGACTTCAAAGGCTTCACTTTTATTGTACTTCAGATTTTTTGTGTGTGTGTGTGAAACATGAAGAGACAGAATTATACACAAAAAAGAGAATTGTAGTTGGTGAAAAATCAGCCTTCAGTAATTGCTCTTAAATCTTTCCCATTGCTAATGTGGGCATTTGAATTACATTTGGAACATATTCTAAGACTACTTACCCATGGAAGGATTAATGAAATTGGAGCTGGATTCAAAGTTTCAGCGACAAGCCAAAACCTGTTCTCAGTAGTCAGGATAAAGTTTAATATCCTTCTTTCAGAAAGCTTTCACACATTAAGCTTTCCATTGCTGAGCTGCTAGAAAAGGAAAATGCCAGAAGTTGAACTCCTATAGGAACTTTCTTATGCAAGTTCCTCAGCCTTTCTTGGTCTTAGTTTCCTAATTTGTAAAGTGGAAATAAAAATATCACCTCAAAGGACTGTTGTGAGGATTAAATGGGATTCAAACATTCCCTGTCAGAGAGTAAGCACTCATTAAGCATGACCTAGCATTGCTAAGTGAAGTAATAGTAGCTATACATAGTAGCAAGATTTTCAGGGTTATATTGATTATAGATAATCTCAGGTTAACTCAGATAATGGTTAATTATTTTATAGATATAGCAAAAAGTAAGGAGAACAAAAAACTACTTAGCCAGAATTGGGTCTGCAGATCCAAGTGTAATGCTTATGTATTTTTTCTCCCTTGCCAACATTACAAAGTGCAGATTTCACATGAGAACCCGGGTTTCCAGTAACACTAGGTGTGTACTCCAACATGCCAATGATGGCCTGGAGCCGAGTAGTCACATCTCCAAATGTGTCTGTGATCTTGGCTTTGCCTAGGTTAGTACCGATCTGTGCTACTAAGCATGGACCCAGGCCCTCCATGTAAGGCTGTGTAGGTTGCTCGCTGTACAAGGCACCTAGCTATGAGGCCAAATAGTGGCTGAATTCTTACAGTTTGGCAAAGGCAACTCTTGCAGCCCGACAGCTTTGAGATTCCAGGTCTCCCTCTTTTCTTCATGTCTCTACCTGCTCCTCTTCCTCCTCTGCTAGCCCTGTTGACATCCCATCTCATGGCTTCTGCTCACTGTGGCTTCTACTGCTTTACAACTTCTGCTTATTGCCTCCTCTCTGCATGTCTCCAGGCTTCTGCCCACTTTATCATGTTTAACAGGGTCAACTAATTTGCCCAAGATCATAGAGTCAGTATGTGATAAAGCAGGATTTGAGCCAAGTTATCACTTGTTGGAAAATGATTATTCTGTAAATTAGGATAAAGATATTAAAGATAATTTTGTTAGATTTGCTTTTTTTATTTTATTTTTTCAGTTACAGTTGACATACAATGTTATGTTAGTTTCAGGTGTACAAATAGTGATTAAACATTATATAACTTACAAAGTGATCACCCACATAAGTCTAGTGCCCATCTGACACCATAACATAGTCATTATAATATTATTAACTATATTGCTTATGTTGTACTTTACATCCCCATCATTCCCATAACTGTTTTTATAACTGGCAATTTATTCATCTTTAAAAAAATGTTTTAAATTTATTTATTTGAGAGAGAGAGGTCAATTTGTTGTTTCACTTATTTATGCATTTATTTGTTGCTTCTTGTATGTGTCCCGACCAGAGATCAAACCCATAAACTTGGAGTATTGGGTGATGCTCTAACCAGCTGAGCTATCTGGCCAAGGCAATTCATACATCTTAATAGACTTGCTTATTATAAAAAAAATTCCTATGTAGACTTTCTTGCATATATTAGGGCAGGCTTTTATTGTTAACTTTTATTTGTAGTCAACATGCTTTTCCACTAACTCATTTTCTAATCCAGGGAAAACTGGGAAATGGGAAAAGTTGGTCCTGGGCACAGAATGCATTATTATGTCCTTGGGACAAGAGTTTGATCCAAAATGCATTTGTCTGAGATTAGCCTTGAAAGCCTGATTCTACCTTTTTTACTCTTCATCCCTCCTGGGAAAGGACTGGATCCCCATTCCCACCATTGCTTCAGGGATTCCTTATCTTCCTCAGCTCCCTATACCCCCAAGGGATGGTCTGGGCTTCCTTTCCTCAGTGTTCCTGTATGAAATTAGTGGAAATAGATTGAGCTGATATAGTGATATGACAACATAGTAGGTTTACTTTATAGATTATTCTCTGAAGTCACTAGTTATTCAACCCAATGGAACACTTCCTATAAGATTTAGAATGGTGGGAATTACAAGCATAGTAAATTATAGTTGGGATTTTTTTTTCTCCCTTTAAATCACAACACATAGATTTCTGCCTATTGTGACTACTTAAAGCAACTTTCTTCAGAAAAAAGACCACAGTCTACTTTCTTGGGTATTAAGAGAACGGAGTTCTTGTCCCAGCTTTGCCACTTGCAAGGCATGCCAGCTTTAGGCAGTCCTTCAACTTTACTGAGTGTTGACTTGTCCCTTAACTTAGTGTTGACTTGTCCCTTAACCTCCTTAGGCATTATCGACTTGTCTTGCCTACTTCATAGCAGTGAGGCTCTTGATGGGGAAGGCGAGCCTTTGTAAGGCTCTGAAAATTATGCTAAAATAAGGTACTAGCAAAGCTGGAGACATGTTTAACTGCCTTCCTGTGGAGAACACCTTGTTCCTGACTAAAAACGATGCCACAGGAAGAGCTATGTGGATGTTGGCTTTGCTCCCACCACACATCCTTTCCACTCTTTTTATTTCAGAAACCAGTTTCAGGCCTTTCATCTCTACAGTCTCATTCATATTGATTACTGTGCATTAACTCCACCTCAGCATGTTTAGCGCAGTCAGCTGGTGAGAATAACTGCACACTCATGCATTGAGGGAAGGTGAGACCAAGATTTTGAATTGTGTACAAATACTTTGAAAGCACAAAGTGTTCTAGAACTGTAGGAAATTAAAGCTGTTATTCCTTTGTTGAAGGTAAAAAGAAAACTATTTTTTGGGAGAGTGCTTTTCCTTGTATGTTTGATATTGGGAACTGCACAGGAGAGTATTTCAATAGGAGTCATGGTATCAAGAGTAAGACACATTTTTCAGATAATAATAGCCAGACCCAGAGTAGAATCTGCAAACCCTTGGTGGTATATGGGTGGTGGCTGAAGAAGGGTTGGTCAGCAAGATCTCACTGAGGGATGCAATTCTATTCCTCAGTTTGTTACAGATTAAGGTTTCTGAACAAGACCATCCTTCTAAACCTTTATGGACTCTGCAGAAAATAGGAGGTCAGAACATGAGTAATTCCCAACTCTTACTACTTGGTTACTGGCTGGTATGCTGGCTTTGCTGAGTAAATGCCTTCTGAAGCAGATTCCACATTTCCAGTGCAGTTCTCTCTACTTATGTGAGCAATATTATGTTCCTTTTCTTTTTTGCCTGTAAAAATTCCTTTTCTTTCTGCTTTCCTCCTTTCTCTTTCCTAACTTGTGTAATCTAAAATGCCTTGAGCTAGTTTACATAGTGGTGAAAAGGAAAATATTTACTTGGGGTATCCTGGGAACCTCAACTTTACTGCCTTATGAATAAATAATTCCCCTGCAGAAGAAGTGGGGAATTACAGACAGAACCACATAGACACACATTCTCCTAGTTTCAAGTGAGCACCAAGTATGTATTATTACCTGAGATTTCCAGGTTGGTTTAATAATGAGCTAAATTTCTGTCAGGTTTTCCACTGGCTTTCAGTTCATGAGGCATTTGTTTCCTGTTCTCAGGTGTGCTTAGGTGGATGGCACCTGACCTCCTGGGGTTGTTAAAAATGCAGATTCTGGTCATGCTCAGACTCATGAATCAGAATTCTGGAGATGGGACCCAGACATCTGCATCACAGACCAGTTCCCTACCTCATTCTTTTTTTAAAAAAAGATTTTATTTATTTATTTATTTTTAGAGAGAGGGGAAGAAAAGAAGAAAGAGAGGGAGAGAAACATCAATGCGTGGTTGCCTCTCGAGCAGCCCTTACTGGGGACCTGGTCTGCAACCCAGGCATGTGCCATGACTGGGAATTGAACCAATGACCCTTTGGTTTACAGGCCAGCACTCAATCCACTAAGCCACACCAGCCAGGGCTGATTCTTATGTATGCTAATGTTTGAGGCTCATTGCCAGAAGGAAAAGGATTCCAGGACAGGCATGGCAAAGGCAATGTTCTAAGTTTGGTTAAGTTAACCTTGTTGTTATGATATTAACTTGAAAACCTGGAGGTTTCACATTAAAATTTTCTTAAAAAGAAAAATAAAAAAAATAGAAACATCACCTTAGTACATAAAAGAAAGACTGTTTTATATATATATATGTATATATATGTATATATACACACATATATATACACACCCAGTTACAAGTATTTTGCATAATTTTCTAAGAAGCATTTAGCTTCCTAGAAATCTTCCTAGAATGTCTTTAGGTTATCCTTAAAATTATTTTGAGACTCTATGACCGTTTTGATTTTAAGATGAATAACAAAGAAGAAATCATCAATTAATGGAGATTTTTTCCTAGACAATCTTCACAATGACCATATATCTCTTAAAAAATTTTTTCTGTGATTTTACCAATCATGTGCACTATTCTCTTATCATTTCTCAGTATTAAGAATAATTTATGCCCATTAGTATAAATTTTGCAATAAGTATAGTCTTATCAGGAAGTATACAAGAAGTATACTATTATACTATATTTTATATAAGAAGTATAGTATTATTTTAATATTCTATTATTCCAATATTTTGAAAAATCCTGCATAAGAAATTTCTTTCCCCCCAAATTTGGTGAGCTGGTGTTTTTAGCCAGTATTCCTGACATCAAATACCTCCTTGGTCCATACATAACTCAGGCCTCACAATTTTGCCAAAGCAAATACCCTAAAAACAGTCAACTTGAATAACTGTTTAGTAACTAGAGTGTACTCCTATTTATTAGGAAGTGATTTAAGGGTGTTTTACTTCTGCATATGTCTTACTAATGTGAACAACATGTTACTAAGGGATGAGTAAAGGAACTTATTTTAACTAGATAGAAGTTTGATTACGGGTACAGCATTAGGATTTTTATGGCAAGCAATAGATAGAGCACAAAAATGGGCCTCTTTCTATCTGAGGCCAACAGGAAAATATATTTACAGAAATCTTAAAGGACATGGTGGCCTCTCAGAAAATGTTGTCAGGAGACAGGGCCTCACTTCCAGAAAAGGATGAGTGTTAAAGTTAAATGAGTCTAAACATGCCCATCCAGGCAAGGGGAAAAAAACACCTGGGAGCGGACAACTTGGTTCCTTAGGTCAGAATAGGCTCTATCTCAGAACTTGATTCAGTCACCCCGCTCTTCCCTGCTTAATTTTCCTTTTCTATAAAGTGGAGATATGAGTTCTCTCATGGGAGATCTGTTATAAAAATGATTTTGGCTTTGTAGAACATGCATAATACTTGGAGCTTATAAAAAATACACAATTTAGAAGCCTCAGGGATATATCCTTTGCTCTGTGAGGGGCTAAATTTGGTTAGTTGAAGTGGGGTCTGGTTAGCTTTACTTTCTGAATAATTTTTCCTTACTTCAGCCACCGCCCCCCCCCCCCGCCCTCTGATAGAGGCACCAAAAGATTCTTGCTTCAGATACCCACTGTCATGCAGCACAGCAGTGTCATGAAGCACAGCAGTACCATAGGCTGGAAGGTCATCTAGGACAAGGTCATCTAGGGCAATGCTTGATACAATGTAATGGTGGCAGAAGCTCAGGCATCATTGCACATTCAAATATAAGACTCTTAAGGGCAGGGACTTTTATCTGCTTTCCTCACTATAGAATCTTGAATAAGTGGGTGCTCAATAAGTCTTTGTTGAAAGAACAAATCAAAGTCAGATTTCTGAGTATATGTCTCATCTTTCCTTTTGATTCTTAAATAAGAGATTCTCTTCATTCTACAACATTCCTAACCTTGCTCTTTTCCCCCCAAAATATCCCCTGCTACTAGTTTCCACTCCACCTCATTTCAGAGCTTTTTTTCTAAAGTAAGCAATAGTTGACCATTTATAGCTTAATAATTTTGGAACAGTGCACTTTTCCTGTTTTAAGAACCATTGCTCTCATTCTTCAATCTAAAATAAATTTTGAGAAAGATGGAGAAGGTTTGGGGAACAAGGGAATGGGGGAGTGTGGTTATTTTGGGGTAGACTAACTATTTGTGTAAAGTACCATATTTTAGTTAAGTCTGACGAAGTAGGAAATACAAGCGTCATTGGAAGAATGTCTGTTAGAATCTTGATTTTTATATTAACTAGCTGGGTAGGGTTAGTTAGGCTGAGGAAGGGTCTGAAGTCTCTGAGGGAGCATGAATAAAGGCGAGGAAGGAATGGCCGGTAGAGCTGGAATTGATCTGGTCAAAATGGAGCAGTAGCTCTCAGACTTCAGAATGCTGTCCCCTCGAGGGCTTGCTAAAATACAGATTGCTGGGCCCCACCCCCAAGTTTAGGATTCACTACGTCTGGGGTGAGGCCCAAGAAATCACATTTCTAATAGGGGATGTTGATGTTGTTGGTCTGGGGACCACACTTTAAGAAGCATTGCAGCATAGGTTGCTCACAAAGATACAACCAACTTTACAGTCCTCAACTTAGTTCAGCTGTCTGCCACAGGTTGAGGCTGTGTTCAAGGGCGAAAAAAAAAAGTTTCTCGGTCACCTTGGTAAGTTCTACAAGTTGATGAAGGAAAGTCACAAAAATGGAGGGAGTTATAATATCCCCATTTTACCTCACAGTAAAAGACATTTTTAATTCGCAGTTGCAATCACCTTTGGTAGCAGATGCCAGAAGGCTGTTGGAGTCTCATTGAAGCAACCTCACTAAGACACAGAAATGCTGCTAATTCACTGCCATGAGCAGCATTTCTGAAACAAACAGCCCCATTGTGGCCCTCGATGAAAATACAGTATGTGGCCTCTAAATGGCCAAGAAGCTGGCCGTGCCCAGGACAAATAACTTAGATAAATTACAAATCAAAGTAGAAAATACAGTGCTTTTAATCAATACCACCCAACAATGTTTGTTGAATTTAATCGACTCAGGTAGATCAGGAAGTGGATACAAGGGCTCAAAGTATGCTGAGAATACGGTTTTATTTAGAAATTCTAGGACGAGCCTTGGAAACAAAATAGTAATGGTGAAGGAGCCCTTAAGAGACTCTTAAGATGTTCAAGCTCATTCCTGTTTCTCAACAGAAGAATTTACATTATTCAGAAAGCTGACAAAAGTGTAGGTTAGAAATATGTGTGTGTGTGTGTGTATGTGTGTGCGTGTGCACAATTTCTATTAGCAACCATAGCACAATTTGGAAAATGAGCATGGGGGAAAACACTTTGTTATCTTGCTTCTCTAATATAACTGTGAATAGGTTTCCTTCTAGTGGTTTTCCTTCTATACATTTTTAAATGGTGTACTTAGATTTAAGTACATGTTTTCAACTTTATATAGTGACTAAGTGTGAGGTCTTTGAAGTCAGATAGCTTGGGTTCAAATCATGAATCAGACATTTTCAGCCCTGAGTTTCCCCTTTGTTGAACAGAGAAGACAAACTTGGTTCATAGTGTTGCTGTGAGGATTCAGTAAAATGAGCCAGAAATCCATAGGGCTGGAACTAGTGTAAGCACTCAGTGAACACTGGCATGATTTTCTGTTCTTACCAACAAGCTATGTCAGCCTTCCACAATCCTAGTAATTGGGAAGTTCTTCTCAACATTTAGAAGCATCCCTATTTTTATTTCATGAGTTTGATAAAATTTCATTCCACAAATTCTTCTGTGGTTCAGATGCTGCTTTCTAGATCTTTGACCAGCTTGTTGAGAGTTCCTATTACCTGGGTTTTCCTCAGAGATTGAATTCATGAAAGAGGAGTCAAAGTCAAAACAGATGGATGACCATTTGTTTTGAGAGGTTGGTTTAGTTGCTCTCTCAGCTAGGTTGTGTGGCTTTGCTCCAAGACCACAGATTCTAACCACACCATTGCTAGGGAGATGGGTGAGAAACCAGAGGTGAAGAGGTGTAGATCTCTCACTGCTACTGGAAAAGCAGCCTCAAACTCAAGCCTGGCCAAATTTGCATCTGCAACCTGAACCTCTCATTTCTGCTCCAGATCTGTTTATCCAACTGCCAACTTGACCTCCACTTGGAGTCCTCATCAGGCCCACAAACTCAGTATATCTAAATCAAATCTCCAGTGCCTTAAAGTCCTTTTTGCCTAGCATTACTATAACTACACCATCTTTCTTTCAGCTATTTTTACATAACTTTTTTTATCCCTTTGTAAACAGTTTGTCTACGAGTTTGCCCAAGAGAAATGAAAGAATATGTCCATATAATGACTTGCACATGACTGTTTTATAGATGCTTTATTTGTAATAGCCAAAAACACAAGTAAATCTCAAATTAATTATGCTGAGTAAAAAAAGGCCAGATAAAAAAAGATAAATTGTCTGATTTCATTTATATAAAATTCCAAAAATGCAAATTAATCTACAATGAAAAAAAGCATATTAGTGGTTACCTATGGGAATGGGGGAAAAATTAAGAAGGGGCATGAGGAAACTTTGTGATTGACATGATGGTTTTTATGGGTATATACGTGTGTCAAACTTATAAATACACTTTTTAAAAAAAGATTTTATTTATTTATTTTTAGCGAGAGGAGAAGGGAAGGAGAAAGAGAGGGAAGCATCCAAGTGTGTTGTTTCTCAAGCTCCCCCTACCTGGCCTGCAACCCAGGCATGTGCCCTGACTGGGAATCAAACCAGCCACCCTTTAGTTCATGGGCCTGCGTTCAATCCACTGAGCCACACCAGCCAGAGCTATAAAATACATTTGCAATATGTGTAGTAGACTATATGTCAAATATACCTTAACAAATATGTCAAAAAATAAAGCATGTTTCTTGTAAGTAGCAAAGTTTTTTAATGTAATTTGGTGACTTTTGTAATTGGAGAATTTATCTGATTATATTTAATATAATCACTGACATATTTGAGTTTAGATATGTAATCTTACTGTGTTTTTTCTTTTTTTTCAATCTATCTCTAGTTTCTACAGAGATTATAATACATACTTGACTTATTTGAATTCTAATGTTAATTGGTAGTTTTACCATTTCCAAAACAGTGCAAGAACTTTAGGACATATGAACTTCATTTATGCTTCTCACCTTTTGTGTTGTGGACATGTATTTTACTTCTGTGTGTATTTTAAACTTCGCATTATTATAATTATTATAATTACTTTTTGTATTGTCACTATACAGAGATTTACTTGCATATTTACCCTATTGAGTATTTTGTTGTTTCCAGCACTCCTGTGCTTCCATCTGGGATCATTACCTTCTGCCTGAACAACTGTCTTGAATTTCATTTAGTGTGGCTCTGCTGGCAACAAATTTTCTCACTTTTTGTTTGTCTTTATCCTTGATATGTGAAGGATATTTTTGCTGGGTAGAATATTCTAGATTGGTAGTTTTCTTTCAGCACTTTAAAGCTGTTATTGCATTGGTTTTTGGATTCCATATTTTTAGCTGAGAAATCAATTAGTATTATTACATTTTGAAGTAGTATGTCTTTGAAGGTAATGTGTCTCTTCTCCAGATTTTATCAAGAGCATTTGAAAGTTCTCTTTGATGTACAGCAGTTCTGCTGTGAAAGGTCTAGGTTGATTTTCTGTATTGATTCTGATGGGCATTTATAGAGCTTTGTGAATCTGCATCTTCAGTATTTTCTGTCAACAATACTTCTTTAAATATTACTTCTGATCCTGTTTTATCTCTGCTCTTTTGGGACTTCAGTTTACATATGTTAGAGCTGTTTCTTTATGTCTCAACACAATTTTCTGAAGAAAACCTCTTTTCTTTAAAGTTACAAACACAAAGCACTTGATGTTATAGGTGTTCTTTTAGGTGATTATGCTGCCTTATCAGCAGGTGGTGATTATGTCAGGAAAGAAATTAACTTACGCGATGACAAATAAGGACTGGGAAGAGGGGGTGCCTTTAAGAGACACCGAAGACATTCAGTAATCCTTCTCTGGGATTGCTGTGGGAATCCTCAAACACTTAAGTCATCTAATAAATATTTTTCAGTAGTCAGAGGAATTTTCCAAGTGAAAAGGATTTGGGTCTCCCATGTGAGGGAGAAATGTAAACTCCCCAGCTTGTTAATAAGGAGCAAACGTCTCATCCCAGTCATGTTTTCACCTGTTGAATCATCTTTATGGAAGTTGTACATTTATGGCGTGTCTGTTTATGAGAAGAGATGGAAAATATGAGAAACATTAAGCATGAAATATCTATTATGAAGCCTCAGGCTAGCAAGCTTCTGAGGAATTCATTCAAGACTTCATTGCTCAAAACATGTATGCATATATATATATATATATATATATATATATATGCATATATATATATATATATATAAAGATAGAGATATGTGAATAGATATTATTACATGGTATGCATTATATTATATATATAATACACATATAAGATTTGCTATTAATTTTGGAAATTAATTTTGTAGCCCTTTAAATTTAAAAGTGTACTTTACTAAAAGTATCTGAGGATAAACCTCAGAATAAGTCTTAGTTTATTTCTATGTGGTCAACTCCATGAACTACTCAGTCTCGAGCCGGCCCTGTGTCTTTGGCGATATACACACCACCTACTGTGATCTAACCCTGTGTTATTTACATCATTCAGAGCTAGTTTTTCTGTATATAACAAATTTTAAAACATTTATTTTTTTTAATACTACACTGCCCTAACATTGTAATTCAGGAAGTCTGGGGGTAATATTCTTTCAGTGCTTACTTGGTATAAATTATTTCTTCTCATAAAAATGGCTATTTTGAAAGATTCAGTTGTATCATGTGTTTGTGGCTACATATGCCACCCACAAGTGTCCATAATTATTGTTTATTACTAGCTATATACTTTGCACTTTGTGTTTATTGGGTGTTTTCACAGTCAGGTATTAGTTACTAAGAGTAAATTATATGTTTGCTTTTATTCTACCCCTTTCACTATTGTTTAAAACATGTCAGATTCAGGAAACCCTAAACTTCTTTCAATACTTATAGACAAGGTTTCTTCTTGAATCAGTTTTAAAATCCTTCCAACCATCTTGGCTGCTGGCCATACCAGCATAGTGAAAGAATTTTCTTTCAGGGATGAAAGCCAGAGCAAAGCCTTCCGGGGCTGTTTGGTTTCCTAGCACAGCTGCTGGTGTAGATCACGGTGCTGATTGTTCTGCCTGAGATTCTTAAGCATCTTTGCCAGTTACGGCTGGAAGGGTGCCCGGGAGATCATGTAGCCCAGCCCCTTCATTTTATATCTAATGAAACTAAGACCCTGCCTGGTTAACTAATGCACTTGAACTCAAACAGCTGGCAAATGGCAGTGCTCAGGACTAATTCACCTTCTTATTCTTTGCTCTTTTAGCTGCTGTTAAGAAACAGGGCAGTCTGATTGTTAAAATATTTGAAGTATGGGAGTCTAATGTCTAGATGGTATGAAATGTTTTAAAAAATGCTTCAAATGCATTGTCTTCTTTTCCATCAGTCCTGCTCCTACTCATTTTTTCTTCTTTTCAAAATATGGTTCAAAAGTCCTCATATCCCAGAAGCCTCCTAAGCATTCCTGGGCTGAATTAGTAACTTCCTCTTCTTTACTCATAAGACACTGTATATCCTGCATTATAATAGTTATTTTTTGTATTATAATTATGTATCCAACTATCCATCTGTCCTCATCCTTCCTACCCACTGGACTGAGCTTCCAGGAGTAGCATAGTATCTTCTCGAACTTCAGCCCCTAGCACTTGACAAAGAACCTGGTGTTTTGTTTGCCCTCCGTGTTTTAGGAGTGAATGAATGAACAAACAACTCTCTCATAGCCTTTAATTACCAATGAATGTTATGTTTTATTGAACATAAAAATCACCTGGGCTTGTTGGTTTAAAGTGCAGTTGTCGGGCCATACCACAGAGATGCTGATTCAGGACAGGGGTAAGGTTGAGGAATCTGCATTTTCAAAAAAATGCTTTTATTTATTTTTAGAGAGAGGGAGAGAAACATCAATGTGTGGTTGCCTCTTTTGTACCCCCTGCCAGGGACCTGGCCTGAGACCCAGTCATGTGCCCTGACTGGGAATTGTACTCACTACCTCTTGATTTGCAGGCCAGCACTCAATCCACTGAGCCACACCTGGTAGGGCAAGAATCTGCATTTTCATTAAGTGGCTAATGATTTGAAACAAAATGGTCCTTAGGCCATATTTGGCAAGCTCTGCTCTCCTGTTAGTTCTACTGGTATATATCCCAAATATCTGTCCATCTGACTAAACACATAGAGCTTCTACCATTCTGACTCCTTTAGTAGGGGTGTCAACATTTTAAACAACCTCCAAGGCTTCTTCCCAATTAAATTTGTAGAAATAAAGATACTATGTACACAGCATTTTGGGTGACTAGAAGTAAGGTGTCTTTGTTTATCAAGGAAATATTATCATGATATAAACCAAGCATCATGAAAGTTATGTTAGACATGTTGAATTTGCTGAGATTTAAATGCAAAGAAAAAAAAACAATATACAATGCTTTCTTGGACACTAAGTGGTATGAGTTCTTGCCTTGGCTAGATTCTCTTATTTGTATAGGCAGGCTTCCCCCTTCTCCACAGCTGGCATAGAGAAGAAAAGGATTGAGTTAGACAGTGGGGTGCTAGGTTAGCTGATGTTTACATAATTTTTAAATATCTCAAGTACTGTATGCCCCCAAGTGCCTGCATTTTACTTTATATGTATGCATCTTTTTTTTTAAAGGTGATGAAATTAAGCAATGTTACAGGAGAAAGAGCTGAATGGGGTAGTTATTAAACTGCTTTATATAACTACCAAAAGGATTTCTTATCCTTGTGGGATATTTATGCATATATTTTAAGGCATTTGTATTCAGTTCGACATTAATTTTTTTAAAAAGATTTTATTTATTTCTTTTTAGAGAGAGAAGAAGGGAGGGAGAAAGAGAGGGAGAGAAACATCAATGCGTGGTTGCCTCTCACACACCCTCTACTGGGGACCTGGCCTGAAACTCAGGCATGTACCCTGACTGGGAATTGAACCAGTGACCCTTTGGTTCACTGGCCGGCACTCAGTCCACTGAGCCATACTAGCCAGGACATACTTTTTACTTAAAACTTATTTTGTATGCAAATTTCTGTGGGTCAACCTAGTTCAAATTTTTTTATTTTAAATGGTAAAACCATATTTTATCTATTTTATACTATTATTTACTTACTATTCTGACAAGTATTGTATGCTTTGGTTATTTTCAAATATTTGCTATCATATGCAGAGTTCTTATGCTCATTTCTGCTCAAATTATATTTTTGTTTGTATGAATTCCATTGGGTATATTCTCCAAAGTGAAATAATTAGATGTAAGAGTAATGACAGTTTTATAGTTCTTGTTGCATATTACAGTATTGCTTTCCAGAGACACTGAACCAATATACAGCCCACAGTGATGTGGGGCACAGTGGCTTCCCCCAAGATTGACCCACATGTAATTTTGTTATTCCAGCCTATTTTTGCTAGTTTAAAATGAGTGTAGGGCCCCTCCAGAGATATTTTATTGTGAAGTTCTTTAAGTGATATGAAGCAATTCTTTTCCACATGGGATAATTAACTATTTTCATTTTAAGGATAAACAGTTCATCTCCTTACTGACAGTTTTGAAGGGACAGGTGTAACCTCCATTTGTAAAATTGATTCTGTAGAGACAGGAAATAAGATCCTTAGGTACTAGGTAAGGCTCGATGTGTTGAGGAAGATCAGTTGTATAGATCTGAATTAGAAAACTTATGTGAACGGCTTCGGCAGAAATGCCAGCTGACTCTGTTGAAGGAAGATTGGAGAGCAGAAACATTATAACTTCATGATGAAAAAAGTATTGGGGCTTTGTTGTAGGATGAGATATTTTGCTTCAAAATGAACACAAGGGACTATTCCTCCTGCCGATCTTTGATATCCTCACACAATGCCACTTCCTTTCCTGAAGTTTCAGATACCCCAATTTCAGGTAGACCCCTGTGGTCTATGGCAGGGAGGACTTTAGAATGACCAGAGTACTAAAATGTGCTATTTGAGAGGTCTTGGGAAGAGGACCTGGAGACAGAAGTCATAGGAGCAGTCAGTCTTGTCTGTGAAAAGTCAACTCAGATTTTAAAAAAACATACCTTTTCTTGGTTGTCTCAGCGTTCCTTGACCATGTTCATCTTCTCGAGTAAGCAAATGGATGGCTGCCATGCTTGGTTGGGTTTCTGTGGTGCTAAACACAATACAGTGTTGTTTATGTAAGATGGGCCTTTTGTTTTGGACAATGGCCTAATCTGTTGAATTTTTTAGAAATTGGTGACTGCCCAATTTATGACGCAAATCAGCCTATTGGGATCATAATCTGAATGTTTTTCCTCCATTCCTGGCTATCATGCTAAATTTGGCAGTTCTTACCTTCACTCTTGTCTCTGTAGAATACTTACACACACAGACACATTTGTAGCTATGTCTGTCTGTGTATCTATCTATCTATCTATCTATCCATCCCTATCTATTCGTTTTACTTGGAAATAATTCACATACCACAAAATCCATCCATTTAACATGTACAATTCAGTGGATTTTAGTATATTCACAGAGTTGGCATTCATCACCACAGTCAATTTTAGGGCATTTTAATTCCCCCAAAAGAAAACCCATTCCCATTAGCAGTCACTCTCCATTTGCCTCCAATACTCTCAGCCCTGGGCAACTAGGGTCTATTCTAGACATTTTATATAAGAAATCGTATAATATGTGGTCTTTGGTTTAGTGTCTTTCACTTAGCATAACATTTTCAGGATTCATCCATGATGTGGTATATATCAGCATTTCTTTCTTTTTTTTATTGCTGGATAATACTCCATTGTATGATATGCCACATTTTGTTTATCATTCATAAGATGATGGATTGTTTCCACTTTCTGGCTATTATGAATAATGCAGCTTTGAACATTCATGTATAAGTTTTTGTGTGGGAATATGTTTTCAGATTTCTTGGACATATACCTACAAGTGCTGGGATATGTGGGAACCCCGTTTAACTTTTTGAGCAACTGCCCAACCAGTTTCCAAAGCAGCTGCACTACTTTACATCCTTACCAACAACGTATGAGTGCTTCAGTTTCTCCATATCCTCACCAGCACTTGTTACTGCCCATCTTTTTTGTTATAGCCGTCCTAGGCAGCGACATCTCCTTGTGGATTTGATGTACATGGATAATGGAATTCTTACTCCTTAGCTCAGTATTTTTTTATACTTTTATAAAAATAAATAGCATGCTTTAGGAAATTAAAGAGTACAGTGAAAATGAGTTGCTATAGCTTCCGCTGGGGTTTCACATGTTGTTGCATCATAATGTGAGGGGCCACTGCTGAGTGAGTGGGCGGCAGTAATCTTCTTCCATTCTCAGTTCCATTCATCATTCACTGTCCTGGGAAGGAGAGATCATTGTCCTGTGTTGGGTTTTGTGCCCACCCCTTTGATTTGTAGTTGTGGCTAGGACTAGACAATGCACAACAGGAGTGTGCATATCCTGAAAGGGAATTGAACTAGAGCACGTTTCCTGCCTCTCTGGATGAACCACAATGCCAAGGTTGGGAGCCAAGGAGACCTTGTCAGAAACCTCACTAATAATGTCAGGAGCCTGTGTTATTAATTATGCACTAGCACACATTATAATGGAGAAAATATAATAAGTTTTATTTCTAATATTTAAATATTATATTTTTAAATTATAAAATTTAAAATGTATACATCCTATTTGAAACACAGCATGTTTTGAATACTCATATATGATCTCATTTCATCCTCAATAATCTGTTAGCTTCTAGTCATATTCTACAGTGGCCTCATTGTGGTTTAAGCACAGGTTTGTGAACCAGCCTCGGAATCCAACCACCAACAACCGATTTCCTGAGAACATGTGTTCTGAGTTCCAAACAAATGACAAACAAATGAGTGCCCAAATGTCAACCTGCTCGTAAGCTGACGTTTCACTGGTCAGCAGGCTCATGCTGGCAGGGGTGGGTGGACAATAGAGAACAACTTTCATGTGCTCCATCTGGCTACCAGGGATGTTGACACTGATGTCAATACGGGTGACTCAAAGGATCTGTGTACTAGGAGCAGTTTGGAAAAAATGCAGTCCTTGGAATTCCAGCTACCATCTAAGGTGCCTCAGGGAGGTAGATGTGTTCATTTAACAGTTCTCTAATGTTTTCTGCTGTCGCAGGCAGCTGACCAGAGGGTTTAACTGCTAGAAAGGAGAATGACTAGATCATAGTGGCAGATGAGGGTTTTGAAGGGCTCTAGTCAGAGACAGATGTTCTCATGTAGGGACAATGCCTCTGAATGGCCTGGGAAGAAGGAACCAGGTGCCCTGGACCTTTTCCTCAGGCTTCAAGTTCTTCTTTCTCCTGATGCTGTCATCCTTCCAGTACTGGGCAGAAGCCGTGATTGCAGGCATCGTGGCCTCTGTGAACTTTCAAGGGGACATATTATCACACAAAAGTCCACCCACAGGCCACTGCAGACATTTTAGTCAGTTCTACCAATTGCCCAACCCAAACAGAAATGCCATCAAAGGTTGTATCTATAATTGTGATGATTTTTAAAACTAATCACCTCATTTATATTTTTCTATTTTTAACCCAAGGTATTCTTCAGCGGACATAAGGAAACAGTTTACTCTCCCACCAAACCTTGGCCAGTACCATCGACAAAGCCTAAGTACCTCTGGCTTCCCCTCTCTTCAACTAGTAAGTATGGGTTACAGCTTTGCTTAGAGATTGGTCAAGTGCAGAAGTACCCAGTGAATGCTTCCTGATTCTCCTTAGATCTTCCCACTGCTACCTTACATGACTAATCATCAGTTTGTAGCTCTGTGCTTAATTTTTAGTATTAATTTCCCTCTTCCTCCCTCAACTAGGGCTTAGAGTACAAAGTGGAACTCTAAGATTGTGGTTCTGGTATCCTTGGACTTAGTGGACTTCTAGGCTAGTTGATTTCACCTAAATGATGAGCCATATTTTAGGGAGGGGGAGGATTACACTAGAAAATTACTACCATTTGTAACATGCTTTTATTGGGGAAAAAATTGTATTCCAAAACCTGAAAAGCCAAGTTACAAACCTTAATTTTTAAAAATCGTTTTCTTGGAAGTATAATTTTCATACAATGGAATTCACTCACTTTTTATTGTATGGTTTGATGAGTTTGGCCAGTTTGTAGTATTAACCTCTACTCTATATAGAATACCCTCTCTCCTAAAACATCCCATTATTCCCCTTTTGTATCTGTCTCCTCTCCCAGCCCTCAGCCCCAGCCCTAGGCAATCACTAATCCACTCATGTCGTCATAATGCTGCCTTACCTGGAACTTCATATAGTTGGATTCAGACAGTTCAAACTCCCATTTAAAAAACCCACTCCCTCTAGGTATGGTGCCATGTGTGTATTGGCACTATGGGGGGGGCACTTTGAAAAGTATATGATTGTCTAACCACTATGCTGTACACCTGAAACCAATAGAAAATAAAATTGAAAGTAAACTGTAACTGGAAAAGACCTGAAATATAAAAAAAAATACTCCCCCTTAAAAGTTGAAGGTTGCTTTTTTTAACACCAATTATTGAGCATACATATATGTGTGATATGATCTGAGGACTAAATGCCATCTGGTAGCTACAGAATCTTCTGGTTTAAATAAGATGGCTTGTAAAACCAGAAGGGAGTGCTCACTTCCTCTGTGGGAGAGCTACAGCCTGCACTGCACTCACTTCCTCAGGCACGGCACAGGGCACTTGTTTGCATGTTCTGACAGTTATCTTGCAGAGGTTATATTTTTTTTTCTCACTTATTACTTCAAAACCACTTCTGCTCTTAGAAATTTTGTAACCTTCCACTATTTCCTGTAGCCGCCATTTTGTCTCCTGTACCAATTTGCACGCCGTGTGACTATGTATCTTTCAAAGGTATGTTTACTGGAGTGATCGGTGCTTATTACAGTAGGATAATTTGTGCGTTGTGTCATTGATGAAATAGTACTACTAAAAATGTATAGCACCTTGTACTGCAAGAGGGAGCTTGTGATGACATTTTTTCAAAAAATCTGTTTTATGACTTTGGTGGCTTGCTAGACTGCTGTTTTTGTTTGCACTTCTCCTGCCTGTTTCAGAATTGTAGCTTGTAATGAAAACCCGTGAGGTGCATAATGTTCATGCTTTCTGAGATATCAGATAAACTTTGAACCAAGATAAATTATAAATGCTTTTTGGTTTAATTTGGTGCTAATATATATTTTATTGAAAACCCCCCCAAATATTATTACATTTCTGACTAAAATGTACTCCAAATTATGCAAAATTCATTTAAAAAATGACTGGGTACACTCTTCTAGCCTAAACAAGGTGGGGAGATGGGGCTTGGTGTTTGGCTTCTCCGTAAATTAAGACTGCAGCTCTCTGCAGCGGCAGAGAGTCTTGAGAAATAGTGTGGACATCACTGTGAAGAGGCATAAGGAAGTTTAGCCAGCAGGCTTTAACCCCTTCTCTACAGGCCAGCTCTGACTTTAATGCTGCAGCCTTAAATTTCTTCAGGAGAAATCTCTTTTATATTTAAAGTCTCAGAGAAAAAATTTGCTGAATGTCTGCGGGTGTTCTTTGGCTAGTGATGCTGCTTCATCAGTAGGATTTGACAGAAGTAAATTTTGATGAATTGCTTCATTAGCTGGATAGCCAAGTAAGTAACATGTGGCTTAACGACCCATTTTCTAACAGAAAATACCAAAGAAATAGCAAAAATCTTTAACTATATAAGAATCATGTGTTTCTACCTGTCATAGTTTATCCCTTGTTCCATTTGCAAATGAATAGCCCTTAAAATACATCAGTCCAGGTTATTCCATTTTGATTTGCTGAGTAACTTTCCCCAGATCTCTCCTACAGCTGCAGCAGTCTGTTGCCCCTGGAGTCAAGTGACCCACATTCAATTCCCATTCAAAAAAAAAAAAAGCAGGGCCTGCTTAGGAAATCACCCTGCTTGATGGCTACATGCTGGTAGTGTTGTAATGTCAGAATGAAGTGACCCTTCTTCCCATTGAGTCACCTTCCCCAAAGAAGGGAAGATTCCCCTTACACAGGGATCTCCCTTTCCCTTAAAAGGATTATTTCACTTCATAGAAAGATAATGGGACATTTCAGTAAGACTCATCTCTGGCAAGGCAGAGAAGTAGTTTATCATCATCTAAAGACTCTCAACCCGAAGCAGCTTTAAAAAACTTTTCTTTGCTGGGAAGCCATAGACTGTTTATTGTATTATTTTAAACAATGGAAAAGTAAGGCCGAGTGCATTTTGACTTTTGTTTCTCTTACCTTTGTTTAATAACCACCACTTGAACAGCTCCACATGCTGATACAAATGGCTGCTTAATTTTTTAAAGTATTTAATTGACACAAAGTTATTTAAAACCCAATCATTTATAAGTTTGTTTTTTTTTGCAAGAGGAAAGAACTTGGAATCAGATGGATCTGGGGTTTTTTGGCATAAAAACTATATTGAGATCTTCATTTTCCACCATGTCCCCTCCAGTGAAAGTATAACTGTCATTTATTAAGTATATAATTTGGGGTAAGTTACTTAACCTCTGTTAAGGCTTCAATTTCCTCATTTGCAATATTGGCATAATAGTGCCACCTCCATTAGGGTTTATATAGAATGACATAATAAATGCTGTGTAAATAGTGGCTAATATTACTGTCTACGTGCTTGATGTTGTAGAGACACTGCGAGATTGAAAGAGATGAATAGCAGAAGGTTTCGTCTCTGAAGGGCCTTATGATCTATTTGAGATAATACAGAAAATCCATACTGACTTCAAGTGTGGTAGGTTTTCAGAAGAAAGAGCCATGATATTATAGAAAGTCAAGACTTGAAGGGGAAGGGTGAGGAGACTTACAGGAAGGCCCTCAGCCTGGCTGTGAGTTGGAATCCCCAGAACCTTTAGAAACACCTGTGGACAGGCCCACCATAGAATGATTAATCAAAATCCCAAGGGATGGGCCCAAGCGTCAATATTTTAAAGTTTCCTATGACTTTAACATGCAGTCTCTCTAAAGACTGACATAGTAGGAGTGTTCCAAACAGGAGGGAGAACATGAAGAAAGAGAAGCTTCTTTTGTTGTCTTAGTTGCCCCGAGTTTCAGAAAGCATGGTAAGCAGGGACCACTTGCTGACCGTATGGGTATATCCTTATACAAAAATAGTGGCTTCTGTGAGAAATCTGATATATCAAGTGAGAGGAAGGATGTGTTTGATATTTTCTGTTTGATCAGGTTTTTGTTTTTAAACTCGAATTGCAAATGTTAGTTGTGATGATAGTATGTACAAATGTTTTCAAAGTAAATACAATATTTTTAAGTTTTGCATTTTTGAATATGAAGAGGAACAACCCTTTGGAGTTTGTTTTTTTTTGACATGATGATAGAATTGTCCTAGAGCTATTTGATACTCCTATCAGAGTACCTTGTGTCCCATGCCAGACAGAGTGCTCTTGAGTGTAGCATCACTCACTGGTCTTGGCATTCTCCATTGCCATGGCCATGTGAATAGGGTGGCCAGACACCCTCTGATGTCAACTACCTACATAGGCAAACATCTCTATATTTGATCTCCTCATCAAAACGAAATGGTAAAATACTAAAACTATGTTTTGATCATTCAAAGTAGAAAGGGGAGTGAAATACACAAGGAAAAAAGGGCTGAGACCTATGCCCTAAGGTATAAAGGAGAATTTGAGACATTGTGCATAGAGTAATGATCTTAACCTACATTTTTATAGAGGAAAAATTCTATTTTTAATAAATGAGAATGGAAAAGTTTTAAAGTGAAATGGAATGAATCAGCTGGACCATCATGGCCCTGGCTGAAGAAAAAGATGTAAAAAGCCACATCCTGGGTATATACTGAACACCATGGTTACTGACATGTTTGTGTACTATGCTATTTATATTAAAGGAAAGCCTCATATCTTAGAAAGCATTCATTGTTGTTTTGTGTTTAAGCTTCTGAACAATAACGCTACCATTTTCTTCTACTGCTAAAGGTGATCTAAACTGTAGATCACTTGATGAATACGGTCCTCATTAATTTTCCTAGTGCTATTGTTCTTGTGTGTTTTGTCTTTCAAGGATTGGGCTGTTCTTAGGTTTCATTGATTTCACTGGAGGGGACATGGTGGAAAATGAATGTCTCAATATAGGTTTTATGCAAATTCACAATGGAAGATAAATGAAACAGCAGTACCCTGCATGCAGAGTAGGAGTTTCATAACTGTCATTGTGTAAAGCAGGGGAATCAAATCCTGGTGAAAATAGACAGAGGCCTATGATGGCATGTCATCAACTCCCACTCTGTAGATGATCGCCTTTGGTGGAAACAGGGAAGTATTGTTTATTCTAAGCCATGTAGTGCTTTGAAATTACTGAAGCCAGAAGAACCTATCTTCAGATCTATTTAATTAAATATAGTAGAGAGCTGAAAGGATTGTCTTAAATATTCATTCATTCATTCATTCAAGAAATACATATGTTGGCAGGATTTGCCCTAGGAGCTAGGGATACAGTAGTGAATATAGCAAAGGGTCTAACCTTGTGGAACTTACATTCTAGAATCAGAGACATGGGCAAAAAAAGTGTATCAAGGGGTTTTTAAGTATTTAAAGAATGAAACAGAAAAAGGGAATAGAGAGTGACACAGAAAAGGGGCTATTTGGGAGATTTGTGAAGGCCTCTGCTGGAAAGGAGATGCTTGGGAAGAATTCTGAATGAATTTGACACGTGTCTGAAGGAAGAGTTTCCAGTCAGAAGAATCAGCAAAAGCAAAGTCCCCAAGGCAAGAGTATGTGGCGTGCTCCAGAAACAGCAAGGAAGCAGAGTGTGAGCTGAGCAGAGTGGGCAGTAGGAGAGATCATTAAGAAACAGGGCTGGGTCATTGGCCTCAGAGGCCACAGAAGAACTTTGGTTCTCCCGTTGGTTAAGATGAAGTCTCTGGAAGCATTGAGCACCAGCCACACACGATTGGAATTTTTGTGAAGATTGCTTATAGGATTCTTTACATAAGAATTGCTCTGGCTGTTACATGGAGAATAGACTGGGCAGGGTAAAGCTGTCACAATAACTCAGAAAGTAATTGTGGAGCTTTGGAATAGGATGTGGCAGTAGAGAAGGTTAAGAAGTGGTTGGATCCTGGATATATCTCAGAAGTAAAGTGCATAAGGATTTTCTGATGGATAATACATAAGGTGTAAGAGAAAGAGAGAAATCAACATTGACATGAAAGCTTTTACCCTGGATAGCTTGTGGAATGGAATTACCACTTGCTGAGATATGGAGACTGGGAAGACATGGGAAGAGCAGATTGGCAGGGAAATTAAGAGTTTATTTTGAATTTGTTATGTTTGATAGCTCTATTAGATCAACAAGTGGTGATATTGAGATATAATGGGAAAAGTCAACCTGGATTTCAAGGCAAAGGTTGAAGCTGCAGATATAAATTTGTAATCTAAAAACCAAAAAAAGGCATTTAAAGCCACAGAAATGGATGAGATCATCTGGGAGTGAATGCAGATTGAGAAGATGTTTTACAACTGAGCACTTAGGCACTACATAGCTAGAGGAGAACCTAGAAATAGTGTTGTCTCAAAGGTAGTGACCAACCATCTCAGTTTGCTTGGGGCTGAGGGGCTTTCTGGTACATGGACTTTCAGAAGCTGGGACATATCAGGGCAATTCGTGGCCCTCCATCTGTATAAAGTGTTTCAAGAAGGGGGGAGTGATTAACTGTATCTAGTACTGTAGATATACCAGGACTGAGCAATGACCATTGCATCTGGCAACATGGAGGTCTGAGGTAACTTTGATAAGACTCATGAACAGCCAGGTAGAGTTGAGAACCACCCTCTGTGGCAGTAAACATTCATGAGGGTATGAAGGCAGGGCATCTGAAGACATCATGCCTCTTTCCAGCCCCACACAGAGCACCATAAAGCCTCCCCAATGCTGTATAACAAGGGACCTGAGTCCTTTGTGATTACTATTGTGATTTGGGTCAAGTCATTTAACCTCTCTTTTTCAATTTTCTAATTTGTGAATTATTGTCCAGAATTGTTATTTTAATCTGCTATCAGTGTGCCATCTGCATACTATACTCTGCTAGGAACTACATGAATTTTAAACAGATATGGTTTTGGTGCTGTAGGAATTTGTCTTAGCCCCTTCTTTTTTAAAAAAAATATTGTATTGTTTATGCTATTACAGTTATTCTAGTTTTTCCCCCTTTCCCCGCTCCATTCAGCCTACTCCCAACTCCCACAGTCAATCCCCACACTGTGTTCATGTCCTTGGATCATTCATATGTGTTCTTTGACTAGTCCCTTCATTCAACCAGTTCCCACCTCCCCCAACCCTTCTTACAGCTATCAGTCTGTTCCATGTTTCTATGCCTCTGGTTCTATTTTGCTTGTTAGTTTATTTTGTTTGTAAGTAAAATCACTTACTTATAAGTGAGATCATATGGTGTTTGTCTTTCACTGACTGGCTTATTTTACTTAGCATAATGGTCTCCAGTGCCATCCATGCTGTCACAAAAGGTAAGGATTCCCTCCCGTTTACTACTGCATAGTAGTATTCCATTGTGTAAATATACCACAGCTTTTTTTATCTGCTCATCTACAGATGAGCACTTGGACTTTTTCCAAATCTTGGCTGTTGTAAATATCACTGCTATGAACACAGGGGTGCATATATTCTTTTTAATTGGTGTTTTGGTATTCTTAGGACATATTCCCAGAAGTGGAATTGCTGGGTCAAAAGGCAGTTCCATTTTTAGTATTTTGAGGAAACTGCATTCTGTTTTCCACAGTGGCTGCACCAGTCTGCATTCCCACCAACAGTGCACTAGGATTTCCTTTTCTCCACTTCCTTGCCAGCTCTTGTTGTTTGTTGATTTATTAATGATAGCCAATTTTGGCCTTGTGGTTTTAATTTGCATCTCTTTGATGGCTAGTGATGTTGAGAATTTTTTCATATGTTGATGGGCCATATGTATGTCCTCCTTGAAGAAATATCTAGGTCCTTTGCCCATTTTTTAATTGGATTGTTTTTCTTCTTGGTATATAAGTTCTTTATATACAGGGTCTGGCAGAAGTAACGCCTGCTTGAGTGTGGTTGGTAGGTAGTAACAAGGGCATAATAACTATAGTTTTAATTTGAACATTTTACCTAAAATGTCATATGGTGTGCTTGAGTGTGGTAGTGTTATGTTACAGAATTACATGCTTATGATTTTGTAATAAAAGATTTTGTAATAAAAAAGGGGTATTGTTTGTGCTGGACCCTGTATTTTGGGAGATTAAACCTTTGGTGTATCATTGGCAAGTATGTTTTCCCATACAATGGGTTTTCTTTTCATTTTGATGATGGTTTCTTTAATTGTGCAGGAGCTTTTTAATTTGATGTAGACCCACTTGTTTATTTTTTTTCTTTTGTTTCCCTTGCCCTAGGAGATATATTGGCAAAAATATTGCTATGTGAGATATCTGAATTTTACTGCCTATGTTTTCTTTTCCTCTAGGATTTTTATGGTATTGCAATTTATATTTAAGCCTTTTATCCATTTTGAGACTGTTCTGGTGTAAAGTGTAAGTTGGTGGTCTAGTTTCATTTCTTTGCTTGTACCATTCCAGTTCTCCCAACACCATTTATTGAAGTGACTGTCTTTACTCCATTGTCTGCTCTTGCCTCCTTTGTCAAATATTAATTGACAATAAAGGTGTGGGCATTTTTCTGGGCTCTCTGTTCTGTTCCATTGATCTGTGTGTCTGTTCTTGCCAGACTGTTTTGACTACAGTGGACTTCTGGTATAGTTTGATAACAAGTATTGTGATCCCTCCAACTTTGTTCTTCTTTCTCAAGACTGCTGAAGCTGTTTGGGGTCTTTTTTGGTTCCCTCTAAATTTTTGGAATATTTGCTCTAGGTCTGTAGAATATTCCATTGGCATTTTAATAGGAATTGTGTTGAATCTGAGATGGATTTGGGTAGCATGGACATTTTAATGATGTTAATTTTTCCAATCTGTGAACATGGTATATTCTTTCATTTATTTGTATATTTTTCAATTTATTTCTTTAGCATTCTATAGTTTTCCAAATATAGATCTTTTACCTCCTTGGTTAAATTTATTCCTAGGTACTTTATTTTTTGTTGTTGCAACAGTAAATGGGATTGTTTTCTTAGTTTCTCTTTCTGGTAGTTTATTATTGGTGTATACAGAAATGCCATCAATTTCTGAGTATTGATTTTGTATCATGCTACTTTGCCAAATTCATTTATTAGGTCTAGTAGTTTTTTGGTGGATCCTATGGGGTTTTCTATGTACAATATCATGCCATCTGTGAATAACGACAGTTTTATTTCCTCCTTTCCAATTAGGTGCCTTTTATTCCTTCTTCTTGTCTGATCACTGTGGCTAGGACTTCCAGTACTATGTTTAATATGAGTTGTAAAAGCAGACATCCCTGTCTTGTTGCTGATCTTAAGAGAAATGATTCCAGTTTTTGCCTGTTGAGTATGATGATGGCTCTAGGTTTTTTTAATATATGGCCTTTATTATGTTGAGGTATACTCCCTCATTCCCACTTTGTTGAGTGTTTTTACCATAAATGGGTACTGGATTTTATCAAATGCTTTTTCTGCATCCTTTGATACAATCATGTGATTTTTATCTTTCATTTTGTTTATGTGATGTATCACGTTTACTTGTCTGCAAATATTGTACCAACTTTGTATCCCTGGGATAAATCCCACTTGATTATGTTGTATGATCTTTTTCATGTATTGCTGGATCCAGTTTGCTAATATTTTGTTAAGGACTTTAGCATCTATGTTCATCCGCAATATTGACCTATAGTTTTCTTTCCTTGTTATATTTTCACCTGGTTTTGGAATTAGGATAATGCCGGCCTCATAAAAAGAGCTTGAAAGTTTTCCTTCCTCTTGAATTTTGGGGATAGTTTGAGAATAGGTGATAGTTGTTAGAATAATTGGTAAAATTTACCTGTGAAACCATCTGGCCAAGGACTTTTGCTTGCTGGGAGTTTTTTTGATTACTGCTTCAGTTTCACTGGTTGTTATTGGTCTATTCAGATTTTCTGCTTCTTCCTAATTCAATTTTGAAAGATTATATGTTTCTAGAAATTTATCCACTTCTCCCAGGTTGTCCCATTTCTTGGCATATAGTTGTTTATAGTACTTTCTTAAAACCCTTTGTATTTCTTTGGTGTCAGTTGTTATTTCTCTTTTTTCATCTCTGACTTTATTTATTTGGGTCCCTTCTCTTTTTATCTTGATGAGTCTGGTCAAAGGTTCATCAATTTTGTTTATCTTTTCAAGGAACCAGCTCCTGGATTCATTGATCTTTTGAATTGTTTTTTTAGTATATATGTCATTTATTTCCAATGTGGTCTTCATTATTTCCTTCCTTCCACTCACTCTGGTTCTTTTTTGTTCTTTTTTTAAGTTCTTTTAGGTGTAGAGTTAGACTGTTTACTTGAGATTTTTCTGTTTTCTTGAGGTAGGCCTGTAATGTTATGAACTTCCCTCTTGGGACTGCTTTCTCTATGTGGCATAGGTTTTGGGTTGTTCATTTCCCTTTGTTTCCAGGTACTTTTTGATTTCTTCCTTGATATCACTGATGACTCATTCATCACTTAATAACATGTTATTTAGCCTTGATGTATTTGAATGTTTTTAAAATTTTTTATTGAGTGAGGTTGATTTCTGGTTTCATACCATTGTGATACAAGAAAATACTTGATATGATTTCGATGTTCTTGAATTTGTTAAGACTTATTTTGTTTCCTACTATGCGGTCTATTTCTGAGTATGATCTATGTGCACTTAGGAAGAATGTATATTCTGCTGCTTTGGGATGAAATGTACTGTAAATACCAATTAAATTAATTTGATCTAGTGTGTAGTTTAAGGTCACTGTTTTCTTGTTGATTTTTTGTCTGGAAGATCTATCCATTAGTGACAGTGGAGTATTAAAATCCCCTGCAGTGACTATATTGCTATCAATCTCTTTCTTAAAGTCCACCAATATTTTCCTTATGTGTTTAAGTGCTTCTGCATTGGGTGCATATATGTTTACAAGGGTTATATCCATCCTCCTGTTGGTTTGATTTCTTTGGTTTTATGTAGTGACTTTCTTTGTCTCTTGTTAAGATCTTTGTTTTGAAGTCTGTTTTGTCAGATATAAGTATTGCTATCCCAGCTTTTTTTAATAGCCATTTTCATGGAATTTTGTTCATCCCTTTACTTTCAGCCTGTGTGAATCCTTTGTTCTGGGGTGGGTATCTTGTAGGTAGGATGTATATGGGTCATGTTTTCTTATCCATTCAGCTACCTATGTCTTCTGATTGGAGCACTTAATCCATTTACATTTAAGGTTATTATCAATAGTTACTTATTAATTGCCATTTTTCTTTATACCTATGTTCCTTTCTCTATTTCTTTATCTTCTTAAAGCAGTCATTTTAGCATCTCTTGCAATGCTTATTTTGTGTTAATGAACCCCTTTATCCTTTTTCTGTCTGGAAAGCTCTTTTTTTTTTTTACCTTCAATTTTAAATGATAGCTCTGCCAGATAGAGTAGTCTTGGCTGCAGCTCCTTGCTCTTCATTGCTTGGAATAATTCATGTCAATCCCTTCTGGCTGAAGTGTTGCTGTTGAGAAATGAACTGACAGTCTTATTGGAATTCCCTTGTAGGTAACTAACTCTCTTGCTGCCTTCAAGGTTCTCTCTTTGTCTTTAAACTTTGCCATTTTAATTAT
This sequence comes from Phyllostomus hastatus, assembly GCF_019186645.2. NCBI lineage: Eukaryota > Metazoa > Chordata > Mammalia > Chiroptera > Phyllostomidae > Phyllostomus > Phyllostomus hastatus. The sequence goes on along the minus strand of NW_025333857.1, from coordinate 28,915,594 downwards.
GATATGTCTTTATATGGGTCTCTTTGTTTTCATCTTGACTGGGACTCTCTGTGCTTCCTGCAGTTTTGTGACTTTTTCCTTCACCAGGTTAGGGAAGTTTTCTGTCATTATTTCTTCAAACAAGTTTTCTGTCCCTTGCTCACTTTCTTCTCCTTCTGGTATCCCTAGGTACCTGGTATATGTTCCTTTTTCTATTTCTTTATCTTCTTAGAAAAATGGCAATTAATAAGTAACTATTGATAATAACCTTAAATGTAAAGGGATTAAGTGCTCCAATCAGAAGACATAGGTAGCTGGTATACCTATGGATGCACCATAGGTATCCCTATGATGCAGATTTTATTATATTTCATGTTGTCCCAAAGTTCCCTTAAACTATCCTCATTCTTTTTAAGTCTTTTAAAATTTTGTTGCTCTGATTGAGTGTTTTGTTCTTCCTTGTCTTCCAAATGGCTAATTCTACCCTTCATCTAGCCTGTTTTTACTTTCCTTTAGTGTATTCTTCATTTTAGATATTGTATTCTTCATTTCCAACTGGTTCTTATTCATAGTTTCTATGTCCTTTTTCATACTGATGAAGTTCCTACTAAGTTCCTTGTAGTTCTAAGTTCCTTAAACATCCTTATAACCATTACTTTCAACTGTATGTCTGATAAATTGCTTGCCCCAATATTATTTAGATCATTTTCTGGGGATTCCTTCTTTTCTTTAATTTGGGGATTGTTTCTTTGTCTCCCCATTTTAGCTATCTCTTTTTGTTTGTTTCTATGTATTAGATAGATCTTCTTTGACTCCCGGTCTTTGTGGGGTGCCTTTGTGTGGTGGAAGTCCTGTGGGACTCAGTTATGCAGTCTCCTTGATTTCCTGAGATGGAGATTCTAGAAATGTCCCTGGTGTGAGTTGTGTGGGCATTCCTGTTGTATCTGGGTCTTGATTATTGTTGGCCTGTTCACTGGTGGTATCTCCTCCCTGGCTAGGTGACTGAGAGGCTCAGCCCCTACCACATCTTGTGCACTGTTGTACAGGTGCTGACAGAACAAAATAAGACAACACAGAAAACAGAACCAAAGCAAGCAAAAACAAAAACAAAACTCAACAACAATGGCAAAATCAATGACAAAAGAGCAAAACATAATAAAAGTGGAAAGAAATAGAATGGTAAAAGAAGAAAAAGAATACAGATGACCAAAGGAAAGAAAGATGATTATAAAAGGAGAAAAGGAAGAGAAGCAATAAGAGTAAGGAATAAAAAAAAGGAAAACTGCAAAAAAAAAAACAAAGTATAAGAGAGAATTAAAAAATAAAAGGAAAGAAGTAGGAGGAATGGAGTAAGAAGAGTGAAGAGTAAAATAAGAAATGTGAAAGAAAAATAGAGAAAAAAGATAAATAGAAGAAAAAGAAAAAATAATAAAAAGGATATGAAAAAGAAAAAATAACAAAAATAATGAAAAAGATCAAAGTGGAATTCAGCTCAGCAGAGTTTAGTGCTTGCCTGCTGGGTTCTGCCTTTGGATGTTGTGTCCCTCTGATGTTGTCTGAAGCTGGTGTAGGCCAATGTCGGATGCTGCCCACATCTAGCCCTCAGCAGCCTGTTCAAATCTACAAATGATCCACAATTTTGTGGCTATCTCCTCCAGGCTTAGCTGTGCCCATGATGGGCCACACTGCACTGCAAGGCTGGTTTTTATTAATGCAGGGCCCAGGGGTGGGTCAGCAAACATCCCAAGTCACCGCAGGATCCACTTCCACCTGCCTGTGCCTGCCAGCGTGTTGTCAGTCTTAGTTTAGTCACTTACCTATTTCTTAGAGGGCTTCTGGCAGAATTGAGAGAGTGAGACCGCAGGATCTCCTCTGGGAGGTGCCATTCAGACTTCAGGAAGGTGGTGGGTGGGTTCCTCTGTCCTCAGGCCACATGTTTGAATCTGTTCTGGATTATTTCTCTAAACTTGCAGAGCCCCTAGCAGGAGAGCATGACGGGTCCAGAGCCCAGAGTTTGGGTCTGCCAGAAACCGGGTGGTGTTTCTGTGGCTCTTCCATGAGTGTGAATGTAGGAGTTTTCAATTTCAGATAAAACTGAGTCCTACCCCAAGTTAGGAGAACCAGCCTTTGGTGTGCATTGGAGGACAAGGAAAAGCTCAAACTCCCTTAAAGAGCTGTAAATAATTTAAACTTTTAGAGTGTTTAAATTTTTTGTGTGTATTTCTAGTATTCTGTTGACCAGGCCTCTGAGAAAAAGTAGCTAGAAAGAAAGACTGTACAAGTCTACACTAGAAAAGTGTTGAAAAGTGCTTCAGAGCGGTGACTGTGTCCCTTCAGCCTAGTGCAGGACTGCTGTAGAACCCCAGGGAGTATTTATTGAATTAATGAAAGTAGGTGTGTTAGCCCAGGTTCAGACAGAGCAACGGAACCAGTAGGAGACACTTAAGTATGCATATTAAAAAATTGAATACGGGGAACTGGTTTACTCACTGATGGTGACTGGCTAGGTCCCCAGGACAGTCAGGAAGGCAAGATCAAAAGCAAGCTGGAACTCCGGGGCCTGAGCTGAACCTCAGGAGGGCCTCTACCTCCTTTGAAAGGGTATCCAGTTGATTTAGACTACCCAGAATAATCTCCCTTCTGATTAACTTAAAGTCAACTGATTAGCGACTTTAATTACTTTGGAAATATCTCTTCACAGCAGTACTTATATTAATGTTTGATTGTATCAGTAGAAGGTATGTGCTGCAGCCTCCCTTCTGTCCTCCAACTCTAGCAAGAGAAAACTCTTGTAGCCCACCCCATCTGGAAACAGGCTAGGAGGGAAATTCCAGGGAATGTAGTTCAGCCTAGCCAAACTGACACATCACAAAGCTATCACAATAGATAAAGCCTGATTTAGGATAATTTGTATTATTTTTTTTTCATTTTTAGAGGATGTTTTTGTTTTGATTATTTGGGGGGTTTTCTTATTTTAACAAATGATAGACACAGTGTGATAAATCATGGCATAAGGTAACTTTGAAATTACTTTGGATTATACTATTTAAACTAGTCTTGGATCTCCACTGACTAGGATGCCATGCACAGCTCAACAGCAGAACAAAGTAAGTTAATTTTCATATTTGGCTTTTAAATCCCCAAGTGCCAAAGTCCTGTCTTAGGGAGTGACCTTAGAACACCCTCCTACCCCATTCCCAAATTTCAGCCCCCAGTGACATGCAATACCATTGTAACACTCTCTGGTATTTATTTTCTCTCTTTGCTTATCACTGAATGGGCATACTGTGTGTATCTGTATGTATGTGTTGATTGCCTTATGACACATCCTACTCTTGAGATTAAGACTTCAAATCATTTACGGAATAGAAATCTCATTTGGTTCCTGGTTATTATTTCAATTTGCAAGAGGAACAACATGCATGGAGGCTTTGTTAACAGTGTGGGCTCCCCACCCACTCGCCAAGAGCAAGACTAGTTTACATCACATTTAGAAAGAACAGGTTCCACCCTTGTTAGTTTCACTAGAGAAGGGTAGAGGAGACTATTAAATGCCAGTTTGTGGTAGTGCTCAAACCATCCTCAATAATCCTGTCAGTACAGTTTGTGTTACAGTCTGTTCAGTCCTGACACATTCAGACCTCAAGAATATGACTTTATGATCTGGGCACATTGCCACACAATTAGTGTTCAGTGATGATACTGCATTTTTCAGCATAGCTTTCCCCTTCAAAGATAGTGATTTATATGTGAGAATGTAACAGACTTCACCATCTCATGAGTGTTGACTAAAGATCCACGGAAAGATGCATGAGAGTAGTTTCCTGTACTCTCGTGTGCCCCTAATGCCCAACTCAGTGGCTTGTGTTCAGTAGAAGCTCAGCAATTAAGTGTGGAATGAAGAAGTCAGCCACCCTTTCTCCTTGGTTCTTACAGATCATAGGAGCTGCCATTAGCCAGGTTTTTCATTATATGTGGCTTTGAATTTCAGGGACATGACAAGTACAACATTTCGGTAGAGACTGAATTTTTTTTCTCTTTGATGACTTCACACAAATGTCATTTCTCTATAGAAACTTCTGCTTACTAGTTATTAGTGCTAGAGTCACACTGCTTCAAATTGTGCTTCAATATAATTTTTAAGTACATATTTCCAGTGCCTCTGCTTGAATAATTGATATTCTTCATATTAAATTTATATTTATTATTCATTTACTTAGTTATTGTTATTACTTTGAGCAGCCAATCTCATGAGAAGCTCAGAGTGTAAAATTTACTGTAATAAGGTTGGGAGTGCAAAAAATTCAGTTTTCTTCACTTCACAAGTTTCATCTCAGTTCCCAATTCCAAACTGCTGGGTTGTGGTGAGGAGTGAGAAAGTTCACTTTCCCTGTTGAGGTTGGTCTTACGTAGGTCTGCGGCAGATTTTTTGTTGTTGCGTGCATAGATGATGCCTGTTGTTCCCTGTGGCAGAGGTCAACAGTGTCCTTTTGAAAACTCTGTCCCTGCCCTGGCTCTTGCATAGGCTGATCTCTAACTCCCCCTGTCCCTTCTGGTCCCTCTCACTTCATTTTGAAAGGCAGTCTTTAAGGACTGTGGTCCTCTCCTTATCTGACCTCCAAAGCCCCTTCCAGTTAGAAGCAAGGGAAACTTCCTTGGCCTCTGTCACACCGCATGGGAGCCAGGGGGAACTAGGGAGAGAGAGTGCCTTTGCTCTGCCCAACTGAAGTATATCTGTTTCCTTCTCTTTGGCTCCTTTTGTCCCTGCTGACACTGTGTAAGTCCTCCTACCTCAAGAATCTCAGGCAAAAAGGAGGGTGACTGTTTACTCAATCCTCAGCTTTGTTCTCACTCCCCAACATGTCACTCATGTCTCCCCTACCACCAGCTACAGGAGGGACAAGAAAGACACATTTATATTCCCTCATGTTGTTTTCTTTTGTCTCTTGAATAGTACTTTGTTCCTCCTCTCCAGCTTGAAGCTCATACGTCTGTCTAGTCTGGTGCACAGTTTCAGGGCAATAAAAACCGGTTTTATTAGCACTTCCTTTGGATCCATCCCTGTTTCATATCAAGGCAGCACAAGTCAAGAATCTGGGGTGTTTGTTTTGTTGGTCCACAGAGCAGGGGAGCAGAGGTAGAGAACAGTACCTCCTTGGGCTGATGACTGCAAATAGTCTGTCACCGGAGGGCTGCTATTGTTATTATTACGCAAATCAACTAGCCTAAGTGATTCTCTTACTCCTTTAAGGCAGTGTGGTTCCTAAGTCTTTGGACTGAACAGACAAGAAAACAGTTTGTTGAAATTGCCAACTTTTTATTTTATCAAGTAAAGAAAATTATTTTTTTAATTACCCTTCACTTCTATCACTTCTTTTATCCTCTCCACTGCACAAAGACATAACTGCAGAGGAAAAAAATCCCATCCTCTTGCACTGAGTATTGCAGCTATATGAAACATCAGCTGATTGCCCTTAGTTTGCTCATTCAAATGCAGTCAGTGAAAATGTCTCCCCAACCAGCCCCAGTCAGCCCAGCAGTGTCTGGAGATCGCTGCCTTGGAGTGGTTCAGCCACCAAGTCTGTGATTCAGCCACTGCAGGCTGTGATTATGAAAGAAGTGCTTTCAAGAGTCAACGTATGGGATAACTTGGGCCAAAGGAAACACCGTGCCTAAATAGTCAAAGGAATGTCGAGTTTGCCTGGATTTCTGGAAAATTGCCCCTATTCACTACTTCACTGTATTTGGGTAAACATGGCCTCAGAGAGCTTTTGCAGGAAAAATTATAAAAATTCAGCAAAGCCTTATGATCTCATTTTGGATCTCCTCAGGATTTCTCATCAAGATGCAATTAAGCAGAGAAAAATTCTGCCTTGGGGTATGATTTTAAGTGCTAGTCGTGTTCTGACTCGACTTTCCATGCTGCACCACTTCTCCCTATCACTGCTCTGTGTTTGACAGCCCCTCTCAGGGCAGCTCCACCGAGCTGTGCACCGGGAGTGAGGCACTTACTGAGTGGAAAGGGAGGGCGAGGCAAAGACCTACTGTCGCCTAAGTGCTTTTACCTGGAAACTTCCTTTCAGGTAACCTCCTTTTTCTTTTCCCTATCCCTGCAGCCTCAGTTTTATGAACCAGTGGAGCCGGTGGACTTTGAAGGACTTCTGATGACACACCTGAACAGTCTGGATGTGGAGCTTGCCCAGGAGCTGGGAGACTTCACGGAAGACAACTTGGAGGTGGTGTTCACACCAAAGGAATGTCGGACTCTGCAGCCCCCTTTGCCGGAGGAAGGGTAAATCATTTTTCTTAAGCTGTAAATGGGATTGTGATGGTCATGCCTGTTCTTGGCAAGGGGGGCATGCCCTAATTCTGGACTTTTAAAAAAATCAACAAAATTACTCAGCTCTAATAAGATGTGCAGGATGGCTACTGTGATGCAATGAGCTACATGTAGACCAGTTTTTGAATTGGTTTGGCCAGAAGCTTTGAAAAGTCATATGGGAACTGCTCTGGGTGTAATGGGACAAAACAGAATGCTCACTAAGAGGTGAAGAGTGCAGGATCTGGAGTCAGACTGGCTGGGTGTCAGTTCAGTGACTTTGGGGAAGCCATGTGACCTCATGGAGCCTCAGTTCCTCCATTTGTAAATATGTCTAGATTTTTCATTAAAAAGTTGTGTTTTAAAAATGCCTTCATTCACAAGCATTTTAATTGGTTTATGAATGAATCAAGTTATAAACGTAAGTTGAACCCACATTTATTGAGCATCTACTGTGTGCTAGGCACTGGGATAAAAAGTCCCTTCCTCTGAAGAAATGTTTGTCAAGTGGCAAAACAATGGAGAAAGCTCTTTAGAGAGAATAATTGAATAGTTGTTTAGGACTTCATTTTCCACAGGGTATTAGTCTATGTGTTTATAGGTACAGGCATTAGCTCTTGGTATCAAACAATAGAATTATATCTAAACAGAACTCTTATTACTTCTGCATTATAAAAAACAATGCCTCTTTGGAGGTTTAGGATGAACTTTTATTTGCATTCATTTTCAAAACAGAGTTAAGATTCACATCACCCTGGACATTTTTGACCTTCTCATCTTCCCCCAAAAAAAGTCCCAGAAAGGAGATCATGAAACATGGCCCCCACCCTCATTACTCTGGGCTATTCTAGTTCCAGTTTGTATTTCTTATAACCACAGTTTAAGGAGGATGGATGACAGTAATACTGTATTTTTGACCCTTTGCTCTGTTGTTTAGACAGTTTTCATTCACGTAGGAGAGCTGACCACACAATCAGTTCTTAACATTTTGAAAATGCTTCCGACAAAATAAAAACTTTATAATCCTTGGGAGGCAGTTTTCCCTGCTTTCAGTCCATTTATTCAAGTATGGCTTTAATATAGATAATGTCTATTATTTTTACCTTTGGGAGAATCATTTAACATGATTCCTTTGTGTAAAATTTATGGTTAATTGTTTTCAAGTGAAGTAGAATCTTGGAAGAACCTGTTTTAAATACCTGCAATAAATTTAGAGGTCAGAGGATTTTTATTTTCTGAAGTATGATACAAGAGTTAATTTTTTTCTTAGCATTATTTTTTAGTATAATACTGCTTTGTCACTAGACTTTATAACTAACATCGTTTGATGATCTGAAAACAACAGCCTGTACTATTTTAGTCCTTGCCCCCAAAGTGTTGTGTGTGACTAAAGTTCTGCATGATCATCAGAGTAAGCAAGTGCTGATATGTGGAGCCCTCTGTGCCGAGCCCAGAACTGTGTGCTGAGCAGTGATAGTGAGGAAGTTATAAGCCTGCACTCCAAAAGTGAGCTGTCTGGGTTCCAGTCACCACTTGCTGGGTGACTTGAAGCCAGATCGTTCTGCAAAATAAGAATAATGACAGCACCTGCCCTATGGGGCTGATTGAGAATTAACTGAATTACTTCATTTGAAGTGATCACATCACTGACTAATGCATAATATATGGTACTTGAGTGTGATCTGTCAGATGCAGGCCACTCTTCTAAGCACTTCACAGGCTAACTTATTTAGGCGGTTTTTGTAGTGTAGTGGTTATCATGTTCACCTCACAAGCTAACTGATTTAAACTTCATCACATCTCTCTAAAGGACATACTCTCCTATTAATATCACCAGTTTAAGGTGAAGAAACAGGCAGAGAAAGATTGAGTGACTGGCCCAAGGTCACTCAAGCGAATAAGGGGTGGGGCTAGCATTTAGGTATTCAGGGCTCAGGGACCGCATGGCTGAGTTTTACAATATTTCATCCAATACTAACAGAAAACCCACACAGTAAGTATTGTTCTTACCGACTTGTTACAAACAAGAAAATTAAACTTGCAGTATTTAGACCTTTTTATCTCTAATACCAAAACTTGGGGAAAATCAGCAAATAAACTTTGCTACTGTGGGAAATTGCCATACTTTGCCATGTATAATGTGCACTTTTTGCCCAAATTTTTGAGGGAAAAATAAGGATGTGCATTATACATGGGTATAATAATGGGTATAATAATCCCAGTATAATGCACACAAAAATATGGGTCTACATTATGCATGAGAGTGCATTATACACAGCAAAATACAGTAGTTATTTCTGATTTCAAGACTTGGAAGCACTTGAAGAGTATCTCTCATGACACTCTCCTATGTGGATATGACAAGAACCACCCCAATTAATGATCATCAACCAAAGCCAGTGCCTGTCAACTCCTCAAAGCATAGGACCACTGTTCTTCATGGCTTTCAAAAAAGAAAACATGCATGTCCTAACAAGGTTACACAAGAGCAAAAAAATAATGTCCAAACTACTCCAATGAAAAATTGGTATTTATACTTGTTTTTCTTGCTTTATATGTAACTACAGCTCATTCTACCTGTCTTGTATCAGAATGCCTTTAGGGATAAGTATGATTGAACATGATTCTCTGTAATAAAGAAAACCCACACCACATAAAATGTTAACATATTTCTCACCAAAGTAAAAATGTTATTGCTTCAGGAATTCACTTGAATGAGTGTGTAAGAATACCCCTACCATTCTCATTTGACCTTGATTTGAAATCCTGCTGCTGTCTCCATGGTTATGATAAGGGATGCTTTGTTGTTTTCACACAGTGATAACATGACTTTCTTTCATTTCCCATCTCATTAGAGTTGACCTGGACCCTCATGTCAGGGACTGTGTTCAGACCTATATTCGGGACTGGCTGATTGTGAACCAGAAGTAAGTTCTTTTTTCTTTACTTGTGTACATATTTTATATTGTTAACTTTTTAATTTTTATTTAATTAATAAATTTCTTTAAAGAGCGGTTTTAGGTTTACAGAAAAAAATGGGTAGAAGGTACTGAGAGTTCGTATATATCCCCTGCCCCCACCTCCCAACAGTTTCCCTTATTATTAGCATCTTGGTTTTTAAATTTTTTTTAATTTTATTTTTTTGCACATGTCCCTGAATGGCCATGAATATTGATTTTAGGGTTACAAATAAATTTTAGTGAGTAGGAAAATTTGCAAACACAAAATTCACGAATAATGAGCATTGACTGTATCTTGTGTTACTCCCTTGCTCAAACACCTTCTAAGTCTTCCTGCTGCCTACTAAACCAGATATAAACTCCACCTGCTTGCCTTTCCAGGACTGTGATAATTTAATCCCACTCTGTCTATTAGCACTTATTTCTCTTAAATCCCGAAGTCATTTCCTTTCTCTGTACCTGTCTCCTCTTCCTCACTATTCCACCCCTCCCCTTTTGCTCTTATTGTGTCCCTTCTGGGCATGCCCTCCCTTCACTCACCTACCTATCAAATCTTGCCTATGGATGAAAAGCAGACAAAATTTCTTTTACTTTTCATAGCTGTCTCTAATAGACTTAGCCTTTTTTCCATGGATCTTAGGGATGATACATTTCTTAAAATTAATGAGCAGATATTGATACCTTAATAGTAACTAATGTCCATACTTTACATTAGGGCTCATTTTTGTGTTGACAAAAATACAATGACATTTCTCTGCCATACAGAATAGTTCCACTGCCCTAAGAATCCCCTGTGCTTCACTTAGTCATCCCTCCTTAGCAACCACTTATCTTTTTATTGTCTCCATAGTTTTGCCTTGTTCTTCCATGTGTTTTGTGGCTTAATAACTTATTTCCTTTTATGCTGGCTAATATTGCACTACACGGATTTACAACAGTTTATTCACTCATTGAAGGAGAAAGCTGTATTTCAACACAAAGAATAGAGTCTTCTGTTTTGTTTCCATTCTGATGAATTCCTGGGGGTGGGGGTGGTAAACAAATTGAAATTTGGCCTGAGATTCAAAGGTAATATTCAAATTTGTGAGCAAGAAATAACCTATTGCTAGCCTACTAGTAAAAAAGGCTGTTCTCTCTTGGGTTAATCAAATGTTTTATGACATTGTCCTGAGCTATTTGTCCTTATGCCACTGACCTGGACAGCACTCTCTCATGAGACACATCTACAGATACTAAAATTCTCAACCTGTGTGTGTGTATTGTGTTAGGGAAGTGGCTGGGGAGTATCTGCAGAATGGGGGCACACCCTACTAGAGAAACATCAGAGAACGTGTGGCAACAGTCCTTGTTTCTTCTTCTTTTCTGAATTATATTTTATTGATTATGCTATTACAGTTGTCCCAATTATTCCCCCTTGTCCCCTTCCACCCAGCAACCCCCACCTCCTCAGGCAGTCCCCACATCATTGTTCATGTCCATAAGTCATGCCTAGGTTCTTTGGCTACTCCATTTCCTATACTGTACTTTACATCCCCATGGCTACTTTATATCCCTGTGGCTATTCTAGCTATTTCTACTTTTTTAAAAAAAGATTTTATTTATTTTATTTTTAGAAAGGGGAAGGGAGGGAGAAAGAGAGGGAGGAAAACATTGATGTATGGTTGCCTTTCACATGCCCCCTACTGGGGACCTGGCCTGCAACCCAGGCATGTGCCCTGACTGAGAATTGAATCAGCAACCCTTTGGTTCACAGGCCAGCACTCAATCCACTGGGCCACACCAGCCAGGGCTCTTATTTGTACATCTTAATCTCCTCACCTCTTCATCCATTTCCCCACACCTTCCTCCCTTCTAGCAACCATGAAAACACTCTCTGTATCCATAATTCTGTCTTTATTCTCCTTATTTGTTTAGTTTGTTTTTTTTAGGTTCAATTGTTGATAGATATGTACTTTTTGCCATTTTATTGTTTATAGTTTTGATCTTCTTTTGCTTAAATAAGTCCCTTTAGCATTTCATATAATAATGGTTTGGTGATGATAAACTCCTTTAATTTCTTCTTGTCTGAGGAAGCTCTTTATATGCCCTTCAATTCTAAATGATAGCTTTGCTGGGTAGAGAAATCTTGGCTGTAGGTCCCTGCTTTTCATGACTTTGAATATTTCTTTCCAGTCCCTTCTAGCCTGCAAAGTTTCATTTGAGAAATCAACTGACAGTCTTCTGGGTACTCCCCTGTAGGTAACTAACTGCTTTTTCTCTGGATGCTTTTAAGATTCTTTCTCTTCAATCTTTGGTATTTTAATTATGATGTGTTTTGGATTGGACATCTTTGCATCCATCTTGTTTGGGACTCGCTGTTCTTCCTGGACTTGCATGTCTATTTCCTTCACCAAATTAGGGAAGTTTTCTTTCATGATTTTTTCAAATAGATGTCTAATTTCTTGCTTTTCTCATCTCCTTCTGGCACCCCTATGATGCAACTGTTGGAATGCTTGAAGTTGTCTGAAAGGCTCTTTTCACTGTGCTCATGTATTTGGATTCTTTTTTTTTCTTCTTCTTCTGATTGGTTTGTTTTTGCTTCCTTATGTTCCAAATCACTGATTTGACTCTCAGTTTTATCCACTCTACTATTGTTTCCCTGTAAATTGTTCTTTATTTCAATTAGTGAATCCTTCATTTCTGACTGAATCTTTTTTATGCTGCTGAGGTCCTCACTAAGTTTCCTGAGCATTCTTATTATCAGCATTTTGAACTCTGCATCTGACAGATTGCTTATTTCCATTTTGTTTAGTTCTTTTTCTGGAATTTTGATCTATTCTTTCATTTGACTCATGTTTCTTTGTCTCCTCATTTTGGCAGCTCCCTGTGTTTGTTTCTGTGTATTAGATAGAGCTGCTATGACTCCCTATCTTGGTAGCATGGTGTAATGTAGTAAGTGTCCTGTAGAGTCCAGTGGCAAGCTCCTATTACTCAAGCTGGGTACTTGAGGTGTGCCCTTCATGTAGGCTGAGTACACCTTCCCCTTGTAGTTGAGCCTTGATTGCTGTTGCTTCCAATGGGAGGAATTTACCGAGGTCAGTCAGCTGCAAGGAATAATTGTGACAACTGAACATCAATCTTTTCCCTCTGTGGAAGATCAGCTGTTGGAGCAGGGTGGTTGTGCTCTGACATAGTCTGTAGCTGTCCACTGCATGCATAGGCTCTGGGGTTTCCTGGGTGGTTCAGGCCAAGGTCAGCCCCACCTGTGTTTTGCCCAGGGCCACCCTGCCTGAGCTATAAAGCAATCTGAAATGGCTGTTACTTGTGTTACTTGTGTTTCCAAGTCAGGAGATTTCCAGGAGAAACCAAGCTGTGAGTCTAAGTTGGTTTCTGGTAGTGCTGGGCCTGGGACCACTTAGCAAGAGGGAGCTCACTGAGGCTGGCTGTTGCTTGTTTGAGAGGATTTAGAAAATTGTGAAGTATGATCCAAGACTAGCCATTCATATGAAAAAGCAGCTGGGTGGGCCTGTAAGTTGGGTGGAATGGAGTCTCTGGGGATGTCCATGAAGAAGCAGTTTTAGCCAGCTTGATGGAGTCTCAGATATGGCTGGCTCTGTGGCTCTGTGCCTCTGTGGGGAGAGGGTTCAGAAAAGAAACAATGGCCTGTGCCCACTTTTCTGTCTGTGAGAAAGCTGTCCCGCAGCTCTTGCTTTGATACCAGATACTTCGATTTCTCCCTGTATGGCACTGGTGCCTTTCAAGCTGCTACCCTGGTGCTGGAGTTCAGAGGGAGGGAGTCTGACTAAATCCATATGTGAGTTCTTTAAGAGGAACTGCTTGGGACTCTGGAAGTTTCTTCACCAACTTAATTCCCACTGGTCTTTGCAGCCAGAAGTTATGGGAACTTATCTTCCTGGCAGTGGAATCCTGGGCTGGGGACCTGGTTTGGGGCTAGGACTCCTCATTCCCAAGATATCCTTTCCAAATTTTTATCCACCACACATGGATGTGGAAACAGTCCATTCTGTGTCTGTACATCTGCTACCAGTCTGGATGGATGTGATTTCTTTAATTTCGTAGTTGTCAGACTTCCATTCAACTCAATTTATGATGGTTCTGAGTGATAGTTGTTCTATATTTTAGCTTTAATTTTGATGTGGTTGTATGATGAGGCGAGCCATGTTTACCTATGGTACCATCTTGACTTGAACTCAGCTGTCTTTTTTTATCTGCAGTTTTGCTTTCTGCAGTTTCAGTTACCAAGATTGAACCACTGTTCCAAAAATATCAAATGGGAAAGCCCAGAAAAAAACAATTCATAGGTTTTATATTGTACACCATTTTGAGTAGTGTGATGGAATCTCGCAAAATCCCATTCCTCTTGGGACATGAATCACCCCTTTCCGTTATCTCCTTATGTATAAGCTCCCAGCCCATTAGTCACTTACCATCTCGGTTATCAGATCAACTTGTGGTAGTGCTTATGTTCAAGTAACCCTTATAGTAGTCCAACGCTTCATCACAATGCCTAGGTCATTCTTCTCACTTCATCTCATCGCTGGGCTTTGTATCACCTCACATCATCACAAGAAGGGCAACTACAGTAAAATACAATATTTTGAGAAAGAACTTTCATTATAGTATATTAATTGTCCTATTTTATTATTAGTTATTGTTGTTAATTTCTTAATGTGCCTAATTTATACATTAAACTTTATCATAAGTGTATATATATAGGAAAGAACATAATGTATGTAGGGCGTGGTACTATCTGAGGTTTCAGTATACACTGGGTGTCTTGGAAACTATGCCTCTCGAATAAGGGGAGACTGCAGTAATTTAAAGTTCTGATACCCTCACATTGCCTACACGTCAGTAACAATCGCTGCTCAGTGGGATAAATGATGAAAGACTTTAGGGATTGTGTTTTGTCTAGTTCCTGGAAGTGTGCTATTGAATTTGTGCTGATATTCTTTGGAGTAATGTCAGTATGCATAGTATTTTTAGTAGCTGAAAAAGAGAAAGCTTCACCTGTATAAAGTAAGTAAAAGAAAGTTAGTAGCTAATCCATCATCTGTTCTAAAGTAGATGGAAAACCAAGAGTGCCAGGCAGTCAAATAAGATTATGCTTTGTTGGTAATAAATAAAAGATATCAGAACAAGTTGTTCTCAAACTTTCATATGTTGTAAGTATAGATACTTTCCAATAGTGATGTTTCAAAACAAATCTGAGAAGAAACAATAAATGGAAAGGTCCATTTTACTGCATTTAATTTTTATTTGCTGTTTGGGACACTGCACTATTTTATTCCTGCTCATTTCATTCATGGAGTTGAATTTCATGGCAATTCCCATTAAGGTATTTCTTTACTTTATTTTGAAAAAATTTAAAAGAAAAAAGGACTCTTTGTAGAGTCCTCATTGTAGAAATTTTAGAGATTGCTGCATAGGGGAATAAAAAGAGAAAACAAAATCACTCAGTTTCACCATAGACAGATAATCATAATTAACATTTGATGTAGAACCTTTGCATCACGTTTCTTTGTGTACATATTTGTATAAAAACTAAATCAGATGATGATACTATTTGGTAGCATGCCTTTTAATTTTTAGAGTAAGTGGTAAATATCTCTCTTTCCTATTAAATATTCTTTCTCAACACAATTTTAATGGTTATCATATATTTACAATAAAGTTATTTAACCAATTTTAACATTTGGATGATTCACCTTTTTCAGTGTTATACCCAATACAGCAACATCCTTTTGCACAGTATGCTTTTTTTCCTTTCAAATAAACTTCTGTAAGAGGAATTTTATGTCTAAGTGTATGCACAAATTCAAAGATTTGACAATATTAGAAAGCATATTTTTATATATATTTTATTAATTATGCTGTTACAGTTGTCCCATTTTTTTTCTCTCCTTTATTCACCTTTGCCCTGCACCCTCCCTCCCGCCAGCGTTCCCCTACCTTAGTTCATGTCCATAGGTCATACATGTAAGTTCTTTGGCTTCTCCATTTCCTATACTGTTCTTAACCTCCCCCTATCTATTCTCTACCTACCATTTCTGCTTCTTATTCTCTGTACCTTTTCTCCATTCTTCTCCTCCCCCTCTATGCTGATAACCCTCCATGTGATTGTCATATCTGTGATTCTGTTCCTGTTCTAGTTGTTTTCTTTGTTTTTGTTTGTGTTTCTTTAGGTTCAGTTGTTGATAGTTGTGAGTGTGCTATCACTTTACTGTTCATATTTTGATCATCTTCTTTTTCTTAGATGAGTCCCTTTAACATTTCATATAATAAGGGCTTGATGAGAATGAATTCCTTTAATTTGACCTTAGCTGGGTAGTACTTTACCTGCCCTTTTGTTCTAAATGATAGTTTTGCTAGATAGAGTAGTCTTGGATGTAGGTGCTGGACTTTCATGACTTTGAATACTTCTTCTCAGCCCCTTCTTGCCTGTAAGGTCTCTTTTGAGAAATCAGCTGACAGTCTTATGGGCACTCCTTTGTAGGTAACTGTCCCTTGCTGCTTTAAAGATCCTCTCCTTCTCTTTAGTCTTGGGCAACTTATGATATGTCTTTATTCATTAAATTTGTGCATCTCTATTAACATATGTATCTGCTCTTGTTTATCTTTAGGATTTTTGTCTATCCTATATAACAAATTCATTACCTAGTTCTTTGTCTTTTGAAATTGCTTATAGTTTTTTAACATTCAGAATTCTTCACATAACAAAACCTATATTGACAATTTTCCTTATGATTTCTATTCTTGCTGTTATGCTTAAAATTTTATTCACCATTCTAATATTATTTACTAAAAATTTGGAATTAAAATGTTAACTTACACCATTTGCCACTTTGATTATTGCTTTTGTCTCCTTATGTATCTCCATTTGTTTTTATCTCTTCTGTAGGAAAAATGTTTATATATTTATTCTGTGCTAGTTTTTTTGCATTTTTTATTTTTTAAATATATTTTATTGATTATGCTATTACAGTTGTCCCAGTTTTCCCTCTTTCCCCCTCTTCACCCAGTACCCCCATTCCTTTCAGCAATCCCCTCCCTTCATTCATTTTTTTGGGTCATGCATATAAATTCTTTGGCTCATTTCCTATACTGTTTTTAACATCCCCCTGTCTATTTTGTACCTACCAATTTGTACTGCTTGTTCCCTGCAACTTTTCCCCCATTCTCCTATTTCTCCCTCCCAGCTGAGAACCCCCCAAGTGATCTCCATGTCTATGATTCCATTCCTGTTGTGGTTGTTTGCTTAGCTCATTGTTTAGATTTAGTCCTTGATAGTTGTGCTTCCTTGCCATTTTAATGTTCATAGTTTTTATCTTCTTTTTCTTTTATAGTTCCCTTTAATATTTTATATAATAATGGTTTGATGATGATGAACTTCTTTAGTTTTACCTTGTCTGGGAAGCACTTTATCTGCTCTTCAATTCTAAATGATAGCTTTGCTGGATAGAAAAATCTAGGTTGTAGGTCTTCACTTTTCATCACTTTGAATACTTCTTGCCAGTCCCTTCTAGCCTGTAAAGTATCTTTTGAGAAATCAGCCAACAGTCTTATGGAGACTCCTTTGTTGGTAACTCTCTGCTTTTCTCTTGCTGCTTTTAAGATTTTATCTCTTTAGCCTTTGGCATTTTAATTATGATGTGTCTTGGTGTGATCCTCGTTGGTTCCAACTTGTTTGGAACTCTCTATGCTTCCTGAAGTTGTATGTCTATTTCCTTTGTGAAATTGGGAGAGTTTTCTTCCATTCTTTTTTCAAATATATTTTCAATTTCTTGCTCTTCCCCTTCTCCTTCTGGCACCCATATGATTCAGATGTTGGTACATTTGGAGATGTCCCAGAGGCTCCTTATTCTATTCTTGTTTTTTAAATTCATTTTTCTTCTTGCTATTCTGATTGACTGCTTTATTCCTTATGCTCCAAATCATTGATTTAAATCTTGGCTTCATCCCCTCCACTGTTGGTTCTTATGGATTCTTCTTTATTTCACTTAATGCAACCTTCATTTTTACTTGGGTCCTTTCTGTGTTCTTGCAGTACCCAATGATTTCTTTGAGCATTTTGATAACCAGTGCTTTGAACTCCGTTTTTGATATGTTGCTTATCTCCAGTTCATTTAGCTCTTTTTCTGGGGTCTTGTTCTGTTCCTTCATTTGACCCATATTTTTTTCTTCTCAATTTGGCAGCTTCCCTGTGTTTGTTTTTGTGTATTATATGGAGTTGCTTTGACTCCCCATCTCAGTAACATGGCCTACTGTAGAAAAGGCACCTGTAGATTGTGTGAGGCAGAGCTGTAGGTAGTCACCAGGGTGGGGTAACCCACTTCACCACTTTGTGGCTCCATTTTGGGGAGATTCAGAGAGGGAACAATACTGCTGCTTGGCCTCTGGAGATTGCCCAAGAGGAAGCTGTCTCCTGGCACTCATCTCCTTGACAATCACTTCACTTTCAGTCCTTCTCCCCATATGCCACTTGTGCCCTTCCAGCTGTTGTCCTGGTGCTGAATCCCAGAGGGAGTGGGTTTGTGTGAGTCCTTAGTTCCTTGTGGGCCCTTTAAGAAAAGTCTCTTTCAAATTCCTCAGTTTCCTCTGCTGCCACAACCCCCACTGATTTTTGGAGCCAGAAGTTATGGGGACTTATCTTCCTGGTGCTGGAATCCTGGGCTAGGTGGTCTGGTCTGGGGCTGGGATTGGTTCTCCCAAGGTATCCCTCCCAATTTTTATCCACTACACATAAATGTGGGATTCTCATTCTGCTGCCTCTCCATGGCTCTCTGCATCTTTACCCCTCCTACCCATCTGGATGAATGTGGCTTCTTTAAATCCTTGGTTGTTGGACTTCCATACAACTCGGTTTTCTGAGGAATCTGGGTAAAATTTGCTTTGTGGTTTAGTTGTAATTTTTGCTATAGTTGTGCATGGAGATGAATCATGTTTACCTATGCCTCCATCTTGGCTGAAAGTCATTTTTTTGCATTTTTAAAATAAAACAAAACAGTATCTGTTTAACTTTATGTTTGACAACATGCTGGAATGCATATTGCCATTGGCCTCATTATCTCCACACTACGTAATGGACCAGTTCCTTTCCCAGAAAACAGCTAATGGACAGGAAGATGTGTGCAGCTTGAAGTGCATTGGCAGTTCCTGGCAAGCTCTGACTCGTGTTTTGCTGAACATTGTTCTCTATCCCACTCTTTGATTCTTTGGTACTCTGAATCTGATACACTGTACATGAAAGCTATGGTTTCCAGAACACACTCCTTCCAGGGATCATTCTGCCCCTATGTGTATACTATTTTTTTAAAAAAGACTTTATGTATTTATTCTTAGAGTGGAAGGGAGGGAGAAAGAGAGGGAGAGAAACATTGGTGTGTGAGAGAAACATGTATTGGTTGCCTCTCACACACACCCCGACCAGGACAAGGCCCACAGCCAGGCATGTGCCCTGACCAGGAATTGAACCAGCAACCTTTTGCTTTGCAGGATGACACACAACCAACTGAGCTACACCAGTCAGGGCTGTGAATACTATTTTATTTGTGAGGAAGATCCAATACATTATTGCCAGACACCTTTCCTTCATCTCCCAATACTATTTCCATTTCAGCTCAGCTGTTTTCTATGGTTGTTTCTATGTGGTTGCAGAATGATGGCAGAAACACAACGGCAAGGAAGGTGGTGGTTTTGGTTATGTGGTTCATATGAGTGAAAGCAGGTGTGCTGCAATGGTTAAGGAGAGTTCAGATTTCTGGCTAGTGTAGATACTGACATTTTAATGACTGGCAGGAAAGAATCACTAGCTCCATCTGATCCACAGTTTCTGTCCAGATTTAGGCATTAAATTGTATGTAAGTTTTGGCGAGTTTCCATTTTTCTGTGTCTTTACAGGCAGGCTGGGAAATCAGAGGAGGATGCAATAGGGATTGCTTGCCAGTTGATAATTAATGATCAATTAGCTCTCCTTACAATTTGTTATTTTATGTGGCAGATGATGCATGCTTGTTTTGAAGTAAAGTAATATAGAAATATATTAAGTAAAAAACAAGACTCTTATCTCATGCTCTTTTGCTCCTTCTTCCCTTCAACCCATTCTTAACTATATAGAGGTTGCTGTGTAGCCTTCCAGATGTTCTTGTCATGTCCTCACAAATATATGTGTGTGAATATTTATATTTTTAATAAATATGTATGTACGTAAATATATGTGTGTATTTATATATATGTACCCACACACACACTAGCATAGATTTAGTCCTGTCTAAAACATCCACAGAGACATTTGTCCTACACCAAAATATCCTTAAAATATGAAATTTTGTCCTTGATATTTGATCCTATACCTAAACCTTCATGGAAACATTTGGTCCACGCTGACTCACTTACCTGGCCTCATGTACCATTACTAACTACACTACCAAGGGAAAGGGGTTATTACTAGCAATACAGCCAAAATATAATTATTGGACCAATAAAACATGATATTATTTTTATGTAGGAATCCTGTAAACCAAAAGTAGAAATAAATGTTATAGGGTCTTTGAAATCAAGGGCATTTTCTAAGCATGAATGTTTAGGACCAGACCAAATATCTAGGACCTTTTGGTGGGGACCAAATGTCTCCATGAATGCTTTGGACAGTATCAAATGCCCTACAGAGTATGTGTTTCTCTTCAATAATATCTTTGACATCTTTTGATGTCAGAGATCTATCTCTTTCTTTTAAAACTGCAGACTGGTATTCCAAGGGTGAAGAAACATGTCATAAGTTGTTGCCTCCTTCTCTGTTGATAGACATCACAGTTGTGTTCATTTTTACAGTTGCAGATAATACCACAGTGAACATCTGTGCACATTGCCCCTGGACACAAGCATGAATGTGTCTGAAGGTAGAAATGGAACCAGTGCAACACAATACATTCTGATATGTACTGCCAAATTTCTCTCTGGAAAAGTTGGGCTAATTCACTACCTTCTACCAACGGGGCATGAAATGGCCCTTTCCCCCCAAGTCCTTGCCAATTCTAGATATTATTGATTAAGATAAAATATAAATTTTTCCAATCTTTTTCTACTTATTATTTTCTACTGGGATCTATTTTTACCTACATTCTAAAATTCATATGCTATCACTAAGTTTTCTTCTCTTACCTCTTTTAAAATCCCAGTTAAATATACATTTACCATGTACCCTGAAGTCCAGCCCTTAGGTATTTATCTGAGTGAAATAAAAACCTATGTTCACATGAAAATCTGTATGCAGATATTTATAGCTGTTTCATTTGTAATTGTCAAAAACTTGAAACAACCCAAATTTTATTCAGTTGGGAAATAAGTAAACAAACCTTGGTATATCAACACAACTGAATGCTACTCAGCAGTAAAATTATAAAAATTACAACACGAATGGATCTCAGATGCATTATGCTGAGTGAAAGAAGTCAGACAAAAAAAGATTAACTGCATAATTTCACTTATATGATATATTATGGAAAAATCAAAATTGTAGGGACAGAAAAGGAGTCAGTGGTGGCCAGGGTCTGAGAGTGGAGAAAAGAGGTTGGCTGCAAAGGTCCATGTGAAAATTTTAGGAGGTGTTGCATGTGTTCAATACCTTAATTGTAGTGGTAGTTACAAAACTGTGCACATTTGTCAAAACTCACAGAACAGCAATCATAAAAAGATGAATTATACTGTACTTCAAGCTCAGTGGATAGAAACCTAGGATAGTACCTGGCATTAAGTTATTACTCATTAAGTGTAAGGTCTATTGCTTTGCTATGGTTTATTATATTATATGACAGAATGGGGGTTTCTCTGGAGCAGGAGTAAATAAATCAACTCATGGCTCCACCACTTACTAGCTCTGTGACCTAAAGCAAATTATTTCTTTGTGCCTCAATCTGCTCATTAGAAAAGAGAAATTAGAATTGTACGTGTCTCATAAATTTTGTTGTATGTGATAAATAAAATAATATGTAAATCACTTAGAAGATTTTTGGCATATGGCAATAATTCAATAAATATTAGTTACTATTTATTAAATAACATTATAGAATAAGGTTAATTTGTTCATGCCCAATTGACAAATTATTTAAATTAGACCAATTAGTAAGATCTTATATGCAAAGGAAAACAGCAAGGGACAATTCAGTGTTATTGAAGATTAACTTAATGATCCAGAGTAGATATCACATCATAAGCACAATGACTTATATGTTTATGGAATGAAGTGGAACAACGTTAACATTTGGAAAATGGTAAGATTTATACTGTAGGGCTTATCTAGTTCCACTTGTCTAAAATATTCCTCTCAAGTGAAATAAGATTTTCTGAAAATTTCAGAAAAAACACTTATATTACCATTTCAAAGGAATGAACCAAAAACTCTATCCCATATATTTTAATGCACCATGGGGGGAAAAATCTACTTTCCTCTATTGGACCATTCTTAATGAAGACATTTTGCCTTCTATTGATAAATCTTTGTCACCTATAACCATGCAGTCAAACACTGATTTAGTTAGTTCTTTTATTCCTCAATTATCTCCTTGCTGATATTACATTCTCTATAATATCTAGGGTTAGTCTTTTATGTCCTTGCTATCTGTAATAATGGCTTTGAATCCCACTTAGGGGGCAGGGGAGTGGAGTAATGGCCCCTTCTGCTCTCTCCCACTCTCATTATTCTATCATGCATTTGCCATTCAAGTTCTATAATTGAGACTCTTAAATCAGACAAATAATACTGGCCATGAAGGAGAAAGGAAAGTTTCAGAGAAAGACTAAGTTATACTGAAGCACAAAATACATCATCTCTTTTGGCGGTAAATGTATTTTTTCTACTTGAAATGTTTAGTGTTCTTGCTCTAAAAATAATAGTGCTTTTCTCTTCATGACTTTTAAAAATGGCCATTGAGTTAATGAATAGAATGGTACCATGGTTACCTGTTCATTCCATCTTATCTTCATCTATCTATCTATCTATATATCTATCTATCTATGCAGACACATATATATTATTGATTGATTTGAGAGAGAAACATTGATTTGTTAGTTCCACCTATTTATGCATCCATTGGTTGCTTCTTGTGTGTGCTCTGACCAAGGATTGAACCCACACCATGGCATATTAGGACAACACTCTAACCAACTGAGCTACCCAGCCAGGGCTTACTTTCATATATTTTGATAATTTTTGTATGGGTTGGTATTTTCTGGCATCCTTTGAGTGATATTAAATACTTTAAGCATTATATCCTCTGTCATTTTCTCTAAATGAGCTAAAGTGATTAACTTACGAAAGTGTTTGATGTCTTGGTAGAGAGTCACAGTCTTAAGTAATTAAACTTGTTTACATGCTGTTTATTCTTGGTGTATTATCCACAGCAACAGTGAAACATTTCATGAGTGTTATGAGCAGCATCATAAAAGTGCTTATACTTTGTCTTTCATCTTGGGTGATTAAGGTAGTTTGGAAGGAAGGTCATGCTCAAGGAGAGCTGGGATATCAAGGAATGGGGTATCATTTGTTTTATTATGCCATATTTTACTCCCAGTGAACTGGTAAACAATTAAAATTCAAACACATCAGTGCATATAATTCAGTTACTCCCTGGACACCATAAAAATGTCTCCCTGATCAATAATTGCTTATTATGACATGCATTTGTTGTGTTGGCTGTCAAGGTGCTTAGCCATTTGCTGTCTAAAAGTGTGGAAAGCATGCCAGGCTTACCAACCTATGCAGTTACCAAGAGCAGCACAGCTGTGGATAGCACTGAGTCACTCCCGGCCTGTTATGTGGAGACTTCTATCTCATAACTCCACAGCCACTAAAGTCTAATGCAAAGGCCAGGGCTTTCACAAAGCCTTCCCTGACCTGTTCAAAAGTAATGATTCTGTTCTCTGAATCTTCGAAGCATGCTGTTTGTATTTCTCTTAGAAGTTTTTGTCATACTTTACATTGCCTTCTAGTAACTTGTCTAGATTTGTATCTCCCCTCCCAATATGTGATCTTGCTCTCTAACCTATCACTTCACTGAAGACAGGGACACCTTTAGAGCTGGGATTCTTATGTGTTCCTGTCTGCATCCCTTATTCTCAGGAGATACTTTAACAAACATTTGTTGAATGGAAGAATGAATGGAACTTTAAGAAGCAAATATCCATACCATGTTGCCCTGAGACAAGCATTCTCAGATCTTTCACTCAACACTTCCTTTCTGTATAACAAATATTTTATAATACCACCTTTATAACCCATAACCTTTCTCATTTTCAGAAGTTAATGAAGTGTCCCAACTATTATATAAAGGGGAAATAAAAGAAACATAATATATAAAATAGCATGTATGCAAATATGCAAATGCTTAGGTACAACTGCACCAGAAACATAATAACAGCTGTTTGCAGCTGCAGGAGGAATGTAACACCTGCAAAAGCAAACTTCAACAGTGTGCTGTATGGGCAATTCCAATACTACAAATAGCATTGCCGTCAGAAATGTGATTTTCCAAAATGGGGAAAAACTCTTGGTAGAACTTGAATCAGCACAAAGTTTAATTCCCCCTACATTTACATAGTAGCTATTTTCCTGGAAAATTTAGTGCAAAAATACTTTGCATTTATTTGCACAATGGTACAGAGTCTTTGTGCAAATGGTACACCCCAGTCATTGAGACAATCAGAAAGGAAAGAAGCATCAGTTACCCTCATTGCGAACCATTACTACTAAGGTGTCAGAATATTGGAATCCCCAAATCCATAGTTTAAGCAGCACATCTGGGAAAGAAAAGCCACAAAGACACCCTGGAAGGAATGGAACGAAACAAATGTAATCAGAATAATAACCACTCTAGTGGAGTTTTTTTTTGTTGTTGTTATTGTTGTTGCTGTTTTTTTGTGTTGTTTTTGTTTTTGTTTTGTTTTTGTGAGGTGGGGGGAATTCTACAAGTGAAACCTGAGCACTTTTCAAAGTTCTACTTTTGTTTTTGATAATGAAGTAAATTTCCCATGTAAAAACTACAGTTTAGCAGAAACAAGGTGTTAGGAGACTTTAACATATTCATAAAATAAGGGTATCTACATCTATAATACACATGCATTGGTATTGCATCTGATTGTATTGTCTTGGAAGCTAAAAATAGTACCTATCACTTATTTAACTGGTGTGTAATTGTTTTAGCTGAGATTCTCTAGAAGCTGAGTCCAGGACAGGGATTCAGGAACATGAGATTTTCAAGGGCATGCTCTTTAGAAAAAGCCTGTGTGGGAGAGAAGCAAGATAGGGAAGCAGGAGTCAACTAAGGTTGATAGCACAATAAATTCTTGGCCTGATCCACAGGGTGCTCTGGAGGGATCACACTGCAGAGTTGCCCCACTGTCCCACTTTGAGTCAAGGGGCGGGACTGTTGTAGCCACAAGCTAAGCAAAGTTAAGGGGCTAGGAGGTAGAGTGAATCTGTCAAAGGTCTCTGGGCATGAAAATGCCAAGCTACACTCTGGCAGCTGCAGAATCGGTGCATGCATTAGTCAGCAGGACCCACTACAAGTCTTCATTACAGTCCCATACACCTCACATATATTATTTTCCTATTTTGAAACAATTTAGAGAAAACTTGCAAATATAGTACAAAGGCCTTACCCTCTCTTTCCCCAAACCATTTGAGAGTAAATTGCTGATATAATTCTCCATTTATTACCCCAAATACTTTAGTGTGTAATTCTTACACACAAGGACATTTCCATCATAATTACTATAAAACCATCACATTCAAGAAACTAATATTGATATATTATTATAATCAAATCCCTGGATCCCACACAGTGTCCCACAAAGGCCCTTTAGAGCAAAAGGATCTGGTTCAAAGTCACACATTACATTAGGTTTTACATGCTTTCAGTCCTGTTTACTCTGGAACAGTTAGTTCATCGGTGTTTCCTTGAGTTTTCACCATCATAAAATTACATGCCAGTTAGTTTTTAGAAAGTCCCTCCAATTTGGGTTTATTGTAAATGCCCCATTCCTCATCAAGCTTTTGATTTATTTGTATCAATATGGAGTTAGAGTTTCCTATGTTTTAATCAATTTCTCTTTTTTAATACTATTGATTTGATTTTTATTGTTCAAGTAGTTTCTGCCTTTTCCCCTCACCCCTCCCTATTATTTATTTTCATGCTCAAATTGTCCTCAATTTGACTTGTGTGAATCCCTTCAACTGGTTCTTATGTCTTTTTTACATGTCCCCGGCAGTCAGGGATCACATCCTTGCTTTCTGCCAGAAGATATTCTGGGCTGATCTTACACTTCCTTTTCCTCACCCCTGATCATTTCTCCAAGAAGCTCTTACTCCTTTTAGTGGAAAATGGTACTTAGAAGCCAAAATGTAAATATTGACTGTGCTCATTGCTTTTAAGATGTTGCTTTTCCTATATCTTCTCAGTGAATAGAGCTGTGTGTGTTTGTGTGTGTATGTGCTGAAAGCTATGAGTTCTTGTCAACATGTGTTATTCCAAGCCAACAGCACAATGTTCATCTAGTTCTTTTTCTCCATAGTTTTAACTTGCTTCTCAGATAGTGAACAATCTGACTCCTATTGTCTTTAATATGTTTACTTACTTAGTTTCCCTGTATGTAACCATTGTCAGCACCCCTCCATCCCCATAAGGTTGCCTTCTTCATATTCTGATACCCTGGATCAGGCTTGCTCTCTTCAGCCTGTGCTGACACTTAGTGCCAGGACATTCCTCTACAGGGACACCCTTGTCATCTTGCCTTGGCACTGAAACCCCACAGCAGGCTTCTCTTCCAGGTGTGTGCCCTCCTCTTTCTATTTAGCCTCTGCTATCGCATGCTAAGCTGTGCCAGGCTGCCCCAGGCTTGGATGCCCTTCTCACACCCTGTGGGTTCTGATTCTCCATGCCAAACAGCCCTTTTAAATGTTTGGCCTTCAACTTCCCACTCTGTGCTTCCTCAGCTACCCCCACCCCCCAGTATGGATGGCTACCTTGTTCTGATGGTTCTTATTATGCATTATACAGGAAGGGGAGGGAGAGAAAGGAAAAAGGTATAGGAAAGGGAAGAGGAAAAAAATGAAGAGACACACATATTATTTTCCTGTTCTCACAATAAATCTTTGAAAGAGCCATGTTCTCCTCCACTTTACACTTGAGGAAACTGGTTCTGAGAGATGAAGTCCCTCGCCCAAGGTCCCAGAGCCAGTATATAAGGAGCCAGTATCTGAACTCAGGTCTGGAAATTCTGTCTATTCCACCACACCGCCTCTAAAGAGAATACTCTCAAAATACATTTGATATTTGGAGTACCACAAATGTGTAATATAACGTTTGAGGAAAGGAAATGCAGTCCTCTTGAGAGGTAATAGGTTGTGTTCATTCCATGAGGGTAGTCTTTCTTCCACTTGGCCTACTTCCCCATCTCTCCCGCAGATGGGCTCAACAGAAACATGGCTTGTTTCACTTGTTGCCCAGGTGGGACAGTGATGCTGAGACTCCCATAGCCAGTGGTGCTCAGCCAGCAGTCTCACTACCTACCCAGTGGTGATGTCAGCCTTTTGTGGCCAGCACTTTTGAAATGAGTCATCTGTACAAGTTTGCCAGGCCTCGTCCTCTCCTCCCCAGCTGGCTTTACTTTTACTGCCACAAGAGAGCCTGGCAACTTTCGGAGATTTTAAATGGGTAAATAAATGCTAATCTAGAACAAGGAAGGGAAAAGTTTTGCTCTGGTGTCGAACACACACCTACAGGATACACTAGTCTTAATGCTTTTCATACCAAACATTCTGAGGGCTGGCATATACATAGGATTATAGTGTATATATTGTGAAATGCACTTTTAACATTATTTTGTAACTCATTTTTAAAATGCTCATTTGTCAGTGTCTTTGGGGTCTATGTAAAGAACTCCAGAAAACATTCTAACAAAACTGAGGACAAAAAAAAGAAAGCCTCTACTTGCATAAAATAACAAAAGAACAATTGCCAAATAAATTTCATTTTCCCCAGATTTAAGTATCTTTTGGGAAGAAAATTTGATCTGAATTTTTTTCAGGTATAGTATATGAACTGTCGTAAAATTTTAAAGCTGGGAGAAATATCCTAGAATCTATGTTGTATCCATGCTTCACCCTATGAAGCAACAGACGCACAGAGAGAAGAAGCTGGGGGATGATGGAGGCCAGCACATCTGTAACTATGTGTCTGCACGTGTATTGTGTGTGTTGTTCGCTTGCAAGTAAACCCTCTTGGAAACCATACGTTTTATGAGACAAGCGACAAAGCTGAAACAAATGCATTTCTGGTCACCAAGGCTTAAGCTCAGGTCTAAAACTAGTCTGCTTCCTGATTTTTGTTTCTGTGGCCCAAGCAGGTTTCCTTGTGAAGAGGCATGTGACTGAAACTTTGACATCAATCCCCTTTTTGCAGTGGACAAGTCCTAAGAAAGGCAAAAGGCAGATACTAAAGTGTGAAATTTGAGTTTTTTTTAAAGACAGGGTATTTTATTTTTATGTATTTATTGATTGATTCCAGAGAGAGAGAGAGAGACAGAAACACTGAAGTGAGAGGAACATCAATCAATTCCTCCCCTATGTTCCCTGACTAGGGACCAAATCAGCAACGTAGGCATGTGCCCTGAGTGGGAATCAAACCCGAGACCTTTGGGTTACAGGACAATGCTCCAACCAACTGAGCCACGCTGGCCAGGGCTGAAATTTGAATTTTAATTCACTGTTGGCTTTCAACCTTAGAATGAATTAATATTAGTTAATTCCTTTGGGAATTTTCCCCCCTTAAAATTGGATTTTTTTTCAAGAAAAAAGGATCACTAATTCAGCATGTTATCACTTATGGTAGTATAATCTTAGGATGCAACTTGATACTTGCCTGTATTTGCCACTACTTTATGTTGGGTGGCTTTTTCTCCATGACATTAGATCACATGACACTGTTTCTTTTAATTCTTTGGGGCTCTCTAGGGAGAGTCCCAAAATATCATATTATGCACTAGAAAAGCCTACCCATCCGGCACACACATACATGTTGCTGCCTGAATTCAAATTGGCGAGAATTATTTTTAAGAAGCTAGCAGGTTTATGAAATCCCACAGGAGGCTCTCTCTCAAAGGATCTGTGTTAGGAACGAGAAAACAAATATTACAGTGTAATGGAGACAACTGTACTTGAACAACAATACAAAAGTCTAAATAAATACATAAAATAAAGTTTGGTCACATGTGTGTTTACTCTTTTTTACCACAATGGTCTACACACTTAGAGCAACTGGAACCAAAATCATTTTCTTAAATATCTCAAACAATTATTACTTCTGAGGAATTGCTGGAAGTGTTCTCCGAAATACTGTTGGTTAATTGATGAGTATTAACAATATAATTAACATTTTTAATTTTATTTATTTTGTTGGTGTTTAGGAATCTCAAACAGAAGTTATGCTGGATATTTCTCTTAAAATCCTTTCTAAATATTTAGTCTTATTTCCCTATTCAGAGTACACCTTTTCATTTTCTTACTGCTTTTTCAAGTCCCCATTTTGGCCTGTAGTCCACCCAGCCTGGCCAGTGCAGGGAGGGTCCGGGTAACGCCAGGGCCCAGGAGACATTGAAGGCGATGGCCATTCATAGTAAACCTTGACTTGAGCTAGTCATCAAGCCCATCATATCTGTCTTTTAGGCTATTTCTTGTCTCCTTTTATTCTAAATAAATTGCTCATCTTTAGAACATAATAAAATCCATTGAGAGTCTTATTCTTCATTCTCCCTGCAGACAACACAGGGAGGGAGTTGTCATTTTTTTCTTTAATTAACTCAGTCAACAAAAATTTATGGAATACTTGTTCTGTGTGTGCCACTGTGCATAACCCAGCACTCGGCCCCTCCCAGAGAGTTATAAACTGTGTTTGGGTCATTGCTGGTGGCTCTCCTACACCTCCTGCTGTACTTGTCTGCCACTGGATGTGCCTAATAAATCCCAGCTCATTTCAGGTTGCTCCACCAACTTGCTCAGTGTGTTTTCTGATAGTGTGGGATGTCTGACAAAATGGGCACATGTTTGTGCTGTTGACTCTGCAGCATGTTCTCCAGGAAGCCTTTGAGTCATAAAAAGGAGGAATACACACACTGGTTTCTATGGTTAATTATTATTTGCCAACTTGTACATATTGCTCCTCTCATTATGAAATTATGGTCTAATTTCTTTTCCCAGTGACAGTCCTGGACATTACATTTTAGACCCTTTCCATGGCTACACATTTTTAAAACACCACTTTAATGGACTGGATGGAGTGGAAATTGAGAATTTTAGCAAATTCTCAGTTCATAAATCATTTATGTACATAAATCAGTACATAAATCAGTACATAAATCATTTATTTCTAGCTTTTCCTAATCATGTCCTGCCTTTTTTTAATTCAGTATTAAGAATATTGATGTGGAATTGAATGTTTTCCTCTATTTTTATCTTCAAACGACCTTTAGTTGCCACTCCTGCACATTGCAAGATTTATTCCAACTTCTTACACTAGAGTCATAGTTTAGCTTCAACTTGGAGCCAAATGCCCCACAGCTGAAATGACCACACCTCTGAAGTGGCATTTTCCCAGGCCATTCCTGCCTTTAATAATGAGCCAGCCAGGAGGCAAGTTTGTATCTCAGTACAAGAGAGCCTTGTATTAGGCCTGGTGCATAATTAGATGTGAGGAATTACAATTGGTCCTCTCTTTGCAGTCTTTCAGCACCAAGTCTATGCTTAAGCCACTACTTTTATTATTTTTAATCTAATGATTTTGCCTCTTTTTCTTTCTCCCTCCCTCCTTCCCTCTCCCTCTCCCTTTCTCTCCCAATAACAACAATAAAGAAACCAAGGAAGTCCGGAGATTTGCGGTTTTAAAAAGACTGGATGCCGAAAAGATTTTCACAAGACGCTTCAGAAACAGACGTTTGAGTCAGAAACCTTGGAGTGCAGTGAACCCAGAGCTCAGGTATTTCCTACCAACAAACCTGGTTACCAGGTTACTGGCTGTTCTGCCCAGGGTTTTATTAACTAATAAAAAAGCTAAGTTCATAGAATATTAGAGTAAGAGGAATTCTGCCATCTGAGTCATTGGGGGTTTTTTCAGACTTGTTCGTAGCCACAGACATCAGTGTTGAAAGAGAGAGAGAGAGAAAGAGAGGGGGAAAGAAAGAAAGAAAGAACCCAGAAGCTCAGTAATTAAAATAGAGAAAAGTGGGGAGGCTCTAGCTGCTTGGGGGAGGCCATTGGGTCCTATCCCTATAACATTCCTGCAGAGACTCAGAGATGCCCCTCAGCAGGCCGCAGAGTGAGTGATTAAAAGCTCCACACTGAGCCAAAAGGCCTGGGTTCTCTGTGATTTACTACGTCTAACTCTGCTGCCTCAGGCAGGATAACTAAACTCTCTGAGCTTCAGTTTCCTCCCCTGGAAAACAAGAATGGTGATGGTAACTAACTCATGAAGTTGTTGGAGTATCCAATGAGTTAATATGCATCCAGCACTTTAGACCATGTCTCTTCTCACACTTAGTGCCCAGTAAATGTTGACTTCTGTTATTGTTGTTATTACTGTTATTATTATCACAGAGTAGTTACACTTTAAAAGGCAGCTCTGTACACCTGTGTTTATAGCAGCACTATTCACAATAGCCAAAAGGTGGAAACAGCCATGTAGCCATGCACAGATGAGTGGATAAACAAATGCAGCATATACATTCAATGAAATATTATTCCATCTTAAAAAGAGGGAAAATTCTGACACATACTGCAACATGCATGAACCTTGAAGCCAATATGCTAAGTGACATAAACCAGTCACAAGAGAACCAATATACTGTATAATTCCACTTATGTGAGGTGCCTAGATGAGTCAAATTCATAGAGACAGAAGTAGCATGGTGGTTGCCAGGGGCTGGGAGACGAGTGAGTGAGGAGTGCTGTTTAACCAGTCTTAACCAGTTTCGGTTCTGTGAGATGAAAGAGCTCTGGAGGTGGGTTGCACAACAGTGCAAATGTACCTAACACTACTGCCCTGAACACTCAAAAAATGGCTAAATGGTAAATTTTGTCATGTATATTTTACCACAATTTTTTACATTTTCAAGCCAGTGCTCTAGTCCAACCTGCCCATTTTATAATTGAGAACAGTAAAACGTAGAGGAAGAAATTTGTCCAAGGTTGTATAGGACTTCTTCTTAAACCAGTGTAGTTTTTAGCTTTCAGGTACTATCATAACCCAAGCATCTCACCCAGCTTACTGGAAGGTTTTTAAATAATACCTATTTTTCCAACAACATGGTCTCTCTGTATGGTCATGCCAACTACCTAATCTGAGCTCTACAGAGGAATCAGCCATCGTCCCAGTTCTAAATATATGCTGGGCTTACTGAGGCCTAGAATACCTGGATGCTGTACTCTCTGGGAGATTTAAGGGACTTTTTCATTGGTAATTTTGATTAATTTCAGTTTTCACCATACATGATGACAAGTAAATTGTTCCTTGTATCAGTCAGACAGAAGCACACTAGATACTTCCACAGAAGACATTTAACACAGGGAATTGACTAAACAGGTTTTGGAGGACTGGGAGACCCAGAAAGAAAAGTGAAGTCATGCCGAAATCGTAACTGCAAGAAACAGCACACCACCCTGGGGCTGGGGTCTAGGGCAGCGGTTCCCGAATTCCAGCGTCCTCAGAATCCCTGGAAGGCCACGTTCAAACACAGATTACCAGGCCCTGCCCCAGAGTTTTTGACTCACTAGGTCTGGACTGGAGCTTGAGAATTTGCATGTCTAATTAGCATTTCCCAGGACCTGCTGATGCTGCTGGTCCCAGGACCACGTTCAAGAACTATGGGTCTAATGGGAAGAGCTTGGAGATGAGAGCCTAGAAGCTCAGAAGAGGAGCCTCAGAGCGAGGAGGGGGTGTGGCCCAGCAGATGGGGTTATCTTAGGATTCAGAGGAAAGACCTCAGAAAGGCCGGGAGTGTGGAGTCAGACCTCCCAAGAGGAGGAATAGTCCAGGTGGTCTGGTACCTCCAAAGAGGTAAGATGAGGATGGTTCTGAAAGTGCCAACCGAAGCTCAAGGCTACAACAACAGCCACTAACAGTGGCAAAAGGAGTTGTAAGCAAAACGGAAGGGGCCAGTCTCTTCTCCTAGCTCCAGCTATCCAGCCTCCCTCTAGCGCCCCCGACTAGCATAATTTAAATGGAGTAGCAGGCAAAGCAGAAATCTGATTTGCTGATTTACATCTAGCATTACAGAATTGTATGAAAGGATGAAGTCAAAGCTGACAGACAATAGGTGAATGACCAGCACATCCATAAAGCACACTCATTTCTCCAGCAGACGAACAGAGCACTCAGTGATGTCTGGCTAAGTTTCACAGCCAAGTTATACAAATATTATGTTGTTAAATATTAGACTAACACTCATCCTGGAGAGGTACTCAGACCGTGAAATGACCAGCAACATCTGCCCTTTTGTTCTGTCTTATGTACATTATTTAGCAGAATGATGAGGCCAAGTACCTGCATTTACATAAGCTTAATACATGTGTGATGTGACTGCACAGTACTCATGTATTTAATAAAATTAGGTCAATTCTACATATTATTGTGTAACTTCCCTTTTCATATTAACAATACAATGTACTGTGATCCTCTTTTCTCTTCCCATGAATACATGTTCTCTTTTTTAATGGCTGCATAACACACCATTGTAAGAAAGGTCTAAAATCTCTTAATGCTTCCTCTTTTACAGGGTGTAAAAGCCTTTCCCCAAGGCCTTTATAAATTCTAAAACAAACAAAAATATTAATAATTAAAGTATTAATATTGATTATCACTAGCATATTCAGTTTAGGTAAAATTTATGATCTAGTAAAGTAGCATTTTTATGAGATAAATAGATGTCACAAAAGTATATCTTTTTTAAAAGATTTTATTTATTTTATTTTTAGACAGGGGGAAGGGAGGAAGAAAGAGAGGAAGAGAAACATCAATGTGTGGTTGTCACTAGTGCACCTCCTATTGGGGACCTGGCCCACAGCCCAGGCATGTGCCCAGACTGGGAATTGAACTGGCAACCCTTTGGTTTGCAGGCTGGTGCTTGATCCACTGAGCCACACCAGCCAGGACACAAAAGTATATCTTATAGAGAAATTGTATAGTAGTAGTCCATTTAGTAGAACTTTAGAATAACATTCTACCATCAATTTTATAGATGTTTATAATAGATCCATTAATATTCCTATGGCATATTGTTGATTATGGTTATATGTTCTTTGCCAAGTCTTTGGTTAGATATGCAGGTCCCAGTTTCCAAGATATTTCTAATGGAATAAAGAATTCATTTTGTGATTGATTTAAAATAGTTTTTTTCAAACATACTGCAACTAAAAGTGGATACTGCTTGAATAGCAAATGCTTTTTCTTTTTCTTTTTTTGCTGTTGCTTATTTCTGTAACTGTTACTAAAGTCCTGTAGGAAGGTGTCCCCATACCGACAGCTGTGTCTCCAGAAACATAAGGCTCAGCTTTGGAGTCCACATAAAGTTTCATTTGGAAGACTCCTCACAGATTATCCTATTTTCTAGTTTCAAAAACCAAGTTCTGGAGTTGAGATTAGGATGAGGTCCCTCTATTCCCCAGTCCAGTCTCCTTTCTGTTGTACCTTTTTCCAGTCTGTTCTGCTTGAACATGAGACGTGGCTCATAAGATGCTTGCCTCCCAGTCTCCGGAAAAGCACACCGAAAACTGACAGGGGCACGGTGCTGTTTTCAAACGTTTCCTCCAGGACAGGTCTATCTACATGTGATGATGAGTAATTACCTCTTTCCAGGTGAGAGGGAGAGGTTTAATTTTAGGATGCTGAGGCCAGGAAGCTAAGATGTGATTCCTGTGAAACTCCCTTCGGCTCAGAAACTCCTTGAGGCTGGATTCTACAATTGCACATTAGAGCAGTCTTGAGACATTCCAGGCTGTTTAGTTCTCATTGTAGATCCACAATCTCTCTCACAAAGATGTGTCTTTTCTCACAGGCAGGCCCCCACCACTTAAACGTGCTGTGTGATGTGTCTGGGAAAGGCCCCCTCACTGCTTGTGACTTCGATCTCCGCAGCCTGCAGCCTGACCAGCGGCTAGAAAACCTCCTGCAAAGTGTGAGTGCAGAGGACTTCGAGAAGAAGAATGAGGAGGCCCGGAGGACCAACCGGCAGGCTGAGCTCTTTGCCCTTTACCCATCCGTGGACGAGGTGGGTGTGACCGTCTTCATGCTGGGGCATTTCAGTGAAGACACAGTCTCCAGGAAAATAGTGCTGTTCATCATTACTGTATAGCAACATCAGGATGCTTAATCGTATGATTTCTGGGACTGTTTATTTTACTAAGGCAAGCCTGCATAATAGCAGAGGCAAATATTGGTCAATGATACACATGAGATTCTAATAATAACTAGAATTTTCATAGCACTTTACGAAATACTTTCACTGATATCTCATTTATGCTCCAAAATGTGGCAAGGGTCCACATGCAGTGAGCCCACTCAGCCAGTCAAACCACTCAGTTACTTTGGGGTATGTTTTGCAGTTAATCCACCAAGACATGCATTCTTTAGTGCTTTAAGTTTTTTTTTTTAAATCTTCGAAAACATTCCAGCCTGAAATATCACAGCCATGGTCCCAGTGCATTAGGCTCTTGATTGTCCACTTCTTTATACACTGGACCTGACCCAGAACAATTTGATAATTCAGGCCTTGCCTATGGTCAGTCCTCAGGGCACTTTGGATGGGATGAGGGATGACCATTATTCAAGACTGCTTCAGCTCCTTATACTTTATATTAGGCTCTCGGTCTTCCCTTCTGCATGTCAGAATACCTATACTTCTGGGTCTTGCCAGAACAGATTACTACAATATCTCTGCTGTCCAAATTTTATTCAAAATTCAGTTGCAAGGAAAATGATTTGGGGGAATTTTTCATAAAAGATATGCCATCCATCCATGTCTCTAAGTATTTGAAATTTTATCTTTGGATCAAGCAAGACCATCAGGGAGCCTCATTCTTAGACCGTGTGAAGCCCCCACCTGTAAGAATTGTGTTAGTTGATTGACCTTTTCATGAGCTCACCACTGGTCAGCAAAAAGTACAAAAGCTCACCCTGGTCAGCTATCATGAGATATGATATTGTGTGCACTATGTAAATATGATTGAGAATTGACCTACTTATCACCCAACACCCACCTCAATAAGGATCAGCAGGGAAATTATCCCTCAGGCCTTCAGACAAAGAAGAATTGTGCTTCCACGGAGAAAATGTGTGTACTTAGAGATTATGCACATCTTGTAATCAACTCTCTTAAATTCTTTTCTTAGTGTCAGTTTTCTGTCCACCTCTGCTCAGTCTGGGAGCTTACTTTTTGGTGTCCCGAATTTTTTTCAACTTTCTTTTTTTCTTATTCTTATTTCCAACTACCCTTGCCCTCTCACCTGTTTTATTTATAGTCTTGCCAGTGGCCTCAAATCCTTTCTGAATGAGGCAGATTAAAAAATAAATATGAATAATGTGGATCATGTTATCATCTCCCTGTTTTCAGATTTCAAAGTAAGAATCAGAGAGGGTAAATTACTTGCTCAAGAATCAACAGGTAAATTAAATTATAGGATGGAGATACTAAACCATTAATTCTAACTTTTATGTTTGCCTGTTTATTTATCCACATATGACTACCAGGTAGATTAGCACACATAACTGGAATCCAAAGATGATATAAACAACCCCATTTTATCTCAAAACTTTTTAGTTTCCATCTACAACTTTAAAATTTTTCAACAAATTTGCCCAAGAAATATTGTTTGGCTGACTTGACCTTTGCTTGCATTCCTCTTCATCCCGACTCCGTGTTGTAGGTGCCAGTACGTGGTAAGGGGGCCCGGAGTGGGCACAGGAGAGAGAAAACATTAAAGGACGAGGAGAATACTTCCAGCTAGACATCAACTCATTAAAACTTCCCTCAATGGGTTAAATGAAGAATATCCGATCTGAACTGATTAAAAAAGTGAATCATAGACTGTTTTGAAGGAACTTTGTTTTTTGGTCTCTGAACAGTGCTGAAACTCAATTGAGACTGCAAGTTATAATCTAGCAGAGGTCCTAATGGGATCCACCTTATTGAGTGAGGAGGAATGCTTTGTAATTAGTGTAACAGTTATTTGTAAACTGGTATGTTGGAAATGCTTGAGTCCCCCTATACCAGCCCTTTAATATGTTGTAGTTGCATTTGTACTTGTAATTTGTACTTGCTTCAAAGAAAGTCCTGTGGAAGAAAGATAAATTTCTGGCCTACCATGAAATGATTAAAAATGCTGAATTTTTGATAACACAATGAAATTGTTTTATGTTATCATTAATTTATTCCTTGGTGAGGAAAATTAGAAGAGAGGTGAACTATTAATCAAAATTATGACTGAGTCTACAGGAGAGGTAAAAGAATTCAACCACCAAGTCAGATGAGGTGAGTTCTTTCCTTGGTTCACTGAGTCTATAAAATGTGTTGTCCTATGTGTAGACCCCTAAGAAAGTTGCCACTATATTCCAAATCACTGAAGAGTTTGCATTTTGGTTGCAAGTAACAGAACCCAACTAAAATCAGTTAAAAAATGGGGGGACTTACTGGCTCACATAATGAAGGTACAGGTAGGCAGCCATAGAGTTGGCCTCAGGATTCATTTGGCCAACTGATGGAGGGATGTCATCTCTCTTGTTATCTTTCTCTCTTACATCTCACTCCCTCTCTTTCTCTCTCTCTCATACACACACACACACCACACACACATCTCCCAGCAAGATGAAACAGGTGCAGTAAAACTTTACATTTCCTCTTCTGCTTCTTTAGGAATTTGTTCCTGTGTTAGATAACTATAAAGGCTCAAGAAACTCATATAGGTTAGAAGAAACTTTGGAGATACATTTATACACACACACACACACACACACACACACACACACACACAGAGTTTGAATCCTAACTATAAAAACTAACTGTAAAAAATTAAGACAGCTGGGGAAATTTAGAACTCATTACATATTTAGTGACAACAAGAAATTTTTGTTAATATTTTAAGGGCCATAATGGTATTACAGTTATGTGTTTTTAAAAGTCCTTATCTTTTAGAGAGCTGTACAAAAATATTTACAGATAAAATGATATGATGTTTGGGGCCTTGCTTTTAAGGAATTCAATATTGAGTGGGGGAGGTAGCAAGTGCAAGTGTAGATGAAACCACGTTGTCCATGAGTTGAAATTGTTGAAGGAAGTTGATGGGTAAAAGTGGTTCATTACATTATTCTGTTTGTATTTATTTACAATTTCCCAAATGAAAAGCTTTTAAAGGAAAAATTGAATTCAGACCTAATGTAGTTTTAGAGACCCATGAGAGTCCTTCCCTTGAGGTTGTTTTCCAATAACAGTGACCTTCCCCCTCCAATGTGTCTGTTTTAATCACTCTAAAAAGTTCCAGCTTGCCCTGAGGGAATTCAGCTCTGTGTAGGCATCAGAACTGTGCCCTTTCTGAAACAAACAGCAACTCTACCCCACAAGGTGGTCAACTGATTGGGCCTTGAAGAAGAGTAAAGCTTACAGTGGTTGTGAATTTACCGCTTTGGCTATTCCATCAAACTGGGAACAGATTTACCAAAAAGGTGGCTTTACTGCTATTAGTCAAAATGCTATGGTTGCTGTGGGGTTTGGGTGGAAGCCCCCACCCTTTCTAGCCAAGCAAAATACAATTAAGACCTGTCTGTATTCTTCACACCCCTGTGGGCTGCAGGCCACCTACGAGTGTTTGCAAGAGCAGGAATTAAAGTTTTCAGGGACTTGTGCTGTTTATCTTTGCATGCTTAAATATAATTAAGATACTGGGATAGTTTAGAGTTGAATGCTAAAAGTTACAGTAGGGACTTGTTATTTTTCTTTAAGTCTTGAGTCCCAATGTGGTAAGAAACAGGTATATCTTTTAATTTTTCATTATGAAGCCTTTCTGTACATAGAACTTCAGCAAGTTTTAGCCAGATATATTTTTATAGAACCTATAAATTCAACCCCAAATCTCTATCATCTGTTTAAGAAAACAGAGAACTGAGAAAGACACTGTATTATAGTATTGATGGTTTACAGCCTTAAGTGAACTATTCTGACTCAGATCTCAAGTCTGAAACACACATATTTACCAGCATAGTCCTTGGCAGGAGAAATATTCTAAATGTGTACTTACAGCAGCAAAAAAAAAAAAAATCCAACAATAGGTGTAAGATTTTGCAATGCCATCTGGTGGATGTTACTAAGTCATATTCATGTTCACATTTCCTTCCTCCCTCAGTCTCTTTGTCTTAAATGCTTGGCTTCCTGGAAGGAGAAAATGCTTGCTGTAAAGGCTGACTTTGAAGCTTGGTAACAAACTCTCTCATAAATGTCAGTGTTATTTTGCTATTGCAAATACAGTAATTGCAAGTTGAATTGAGCAGTGGATGGCAGCCTTCCCTTCCCTGGGTTGACTCCAACTGGAACTCCTGTAATGGAAATTCACTAATGATTTCACCATGTGATTAATAATAGGAGGATGCTGTGGAAATACGTCCAGTGCCAGAATGTCCT
The DNA here is from genome assembly GCF_019186645.2 of Phyllostomus hastatus. Classification (NCBI taxonomy): domain Eukaryota; kingdom Metazoa; phylum Chordata; class Mammalia; order Chiroptera; family Phyllostomidae; genus Phyllostomus; species Phyllostomus hastatus. The sequence goes on along the minus strand of NW_025333857.1, from coordinate 28,876,630 downwards.
AAGGAACACCTGGGCAACAGGCTATTGGTCAAGTTGCAGACCCTGAGGTAAGTATCAGCAATGGGTAACTACACTGAGGTTTATATTGCCTTTTAGACACAAACTGTGTCTTTAACATCAGAGCTTGAATCAGGGAGGATCTCCCAACACATTTAACAATGGGCAGCTGTGACATAGTGGAAAGAGCAGAGTTTGGATCAGAGCTAGATCTGAATTATATTCCTACCAAGCCTTTGACAGTCTTTCTTCCATAATAGGGAAGGCAAACACTAAGGTTAGACATATAAGGTAATTGAGTAAAATTGCCTACATGAAAAAAAACATTGGTGCAAGCCAGTGGTGTGCTGGAGTCAGCTCTAACTCCTGAGAGTTGATTGTACATTTCTTTCCCCAACTCTATTCAGTAAAGTCACATTGATGACTTGAAATTGGCCATGGTAGAAGACACTTGTTTTCTAAACATTTACCCAGTATACCACTGTTGAAACACAATGATAAATACACCTAAAACCCAGTCTCAATGCCAAGAGACAATAGAGAGTAGTGGGGACTGTAGCAAACTATTTTTAAGGGGCACTCGCTATCTAGGACCAAGCCTTGACATTCAAGTAAGCAAGCCCACTTTTGTCAATTGTCTGATTTTTTTGCCCCAAAATTCAGGTTTTTCTGCAAAATTTTCTTAAAATTTTCTCATTTCCTTTTAAAATACCACACAGTTCAAACAAAGCATGGCTGCAGTCATCTTGTAGGCCAGTTATTTATCACATCTACTTTAAAGCAGTTGTCTCCAAGGTATTTGTTTACTTTTACACTAAAAAAAGTCACATGTCCTCCATAGGTGTTTATTAATTTTGTACTTGCAGATTACAATATTATATACATTATAAAACATATATAATCAAGAAATTATAAAGGCTGAACTAAGTATTTAAAAATAAGTTACAGTGTCTTCTTTCTGCAGTCCGGTGGATTATCTTGTGCACCCTGGAGTGCTTGTGCACCTCTCTTTGCTCTTTGAGGCTACTACTTTAGACTTAGTTCTTTACTTCTTCAAATCACAGTCCCTTTTGAAAACATTAAGTTATAAATGTTCTGCCTAGACAAAAGCACCTCAGCATATTGTGTTTCACACCCTACTAGGGTAGTCATCCATCTCTTGAAATTAATTCATAGTCCCCTTAAGCAGCACCTGGGTTGCAATTAGGGCATCTGGATGCTGGATTCAAGGCTTTGTGTCATCCCTGAGAACTCTGGGATTTCAGCTCCTTTCCTTTAAACAAGTTGTTAGACCAGATAGTCTCACCATTCCCATCTGTCCTAAACTTCTAATTCTAATGCATAGCCTCCCCGGTTCCTCTCCTCAGAACACAAGCCAGCATGACTGCTCACCCGGTTGTGGATGCTCTCTTGATGTTGCAGCCCCTGCCCCCTAGCCTTTTCTACCAGCAGGTGGAAAGGGGCAGCTGGGACCTTTTGTCTTGTGCACAGATGGGCAGCCAGTAGTGAGCCTGATACCTCTGTATCAGGTAAGGGGTACAGAAAGGCAAACTCTAGCCCTGGCAAGCCAACCGGAGGTAGGGGCCTCCCAGTCTTCCAGCAGGAGGACTGAGTGGAAGTGGCTGTTCCACTCTCCTCTGCCTTGTGCAGCGAGTGTGCTGCATTGTCTGAGGCACTCGCCCATCCCCACAGGATGCACTTTTAGATACGGTAACCTCGCTGTTGAGGATTGGAGGAATTCTCTCTATTCTCTCTGGTGATGCTTATCACTAAGACTTCTAGAACTTTCTAATAAATGGCAGCTGTTCAAACTAGTTCGAAAAGATGGCCACTAAGATAGATGTACATTATTTAAAAAAATTGAATCACTTGGTTTTTCTTGATGAAAATTGTGAAGTGTAGTTTCTAGTGATTTTCCCCCAAAATGCCAAATCAGAAATTAAGAAGCACTGTTTGTTCAGTGCACTTGTTCTGCTCAAATGTCTTAAACAGTATATCCATACCAACAAGACTAATGGACTGAACAGATAGTCCTAGGTATAATTACTTTGAACAAAGTGGATTTTTTTTAAAAAAAGGAGGCAAATTCTTACAAGTAAACCTAGAATGTTAAAATATGAATAGTAAAAATTTAATGATAATATTAAATACGCATGCTTTCCCAGTATTCCAAATCCTATTTCTACTACTATAGAGTTAATCAGCTAGGGAATTTTAAAAAGGTTATTGAGATCTGTAGCTTTCTCTTTTGCCTTTGAGAAGTAGCTAAAGCCTCGAGCACACAGAAAGAATTAGGATAGTACCGATTCTGTGAGTGTGTATAGCAGCAAGAAAAAAGAGGATAACAGTAGAGTGTTTTTTCTATTTTACCTTTTAAATGGAAAAATTCTAAGTTTAATTTAAAATTTAATACTGTCTTATGTCAAGTAACCTCAGCTCAAAGGAGCCTTCTTAGTGGTAGAACTTTAGTGTGCATTAAATTTACCCAAAGAGCTGGTTTTAAAGAAAAGTTTGGGGAGACCTCCTACCACTGTTTTCCTCAAGAGAGTCTTGTTCAGTGGATTTCAGGTGGGACCAGGAAACCTGCATTTTGACAAACTCATTTGCTTCAAATGCTAGTTTCTGGAAACCACACCTGGAAAAACACTGGTCAGAAAAACGCAGGTTCTGTTATCTGAAAGGACTGGGCTTGAAACCTGAGTGTGCCAATTCCCAACCTTGTGGCCTTTGGCAAATTACTTAAGCTCTCTGAACCTGTCACGTCTGTGTTGTGGATATGAAGGAACTGATATGTGAAGCACTTATCACAGCACAATTTTAAGTGTTCAACAAGAGTTAATTCGCTTTTTCTTTCTCTGAACCACAGAGAACTTAACACTCAGTACCTACCTAGGTAAATTACAGGATTATTCAGACCTTTGTGTATCAGAGAATAGACAATGAAATACAAATCAACCATGCCAGGCAGTAGCCGGTGAATCTAGACACAAATATCTTCTAAAAAGTTATCTTTTAAGGCAAAGCTATCCAATGGTAAGTCCATCCTCTGAAACGTGCCTTGAAACACAATTTAGTCCAATGTGTGTGGATTCTGCAGTAATGTCAGCCCAGGGCCTGATTACCAGTGTTCTCAGTGGCAGTGCTCAAGGTCATGGACTGTTGACCTCAGAAACTTGGAAGGTGCACATCTGTGCTCCAAGTGCATATTATAACACGTGGCAGGATTATGCTTTGGGGATGCATTTTCTCCAAACCCACCATTTTTTTGTGGAGAATGGGTAATTAGGGCCAATATGAGGGCTCCTCTTTCCAGCCATCGTTGGGTCCACACACTTCAGTATTTATCATAGTGCTCAGTCCCCTCCCTGTATCTCAGCTCAGCAAACCCACTGGCAATGGAGTTAGGAAGGGCCACTCACCCACATGATAACCCAATCTTCCTCTGATGGTCCCACAATAAATGTAAAGAAAAGGAACTGAACTTTTCTTATTTTTAGTATCTGAAAAGCCCTATCCCTTAGAATCGAATAATAGAGATTTTTATCCTAGCACTAAACTGTAAACTATAAATAAAGCCTTTACCTAAGACCTCGAAAACACAGCAGCTGCAATGGTAAGGAGTGCCTTGCAGGATCAGACCAAGGTCTGTCCTGCCCACTTTCCCTTGTGGTGCCACCAACAAGCACTTTTTGGGAGAATCCACTACCCACCATGATTTCAAATGATTAAAAATGCTACATGACCTTCCATAGTTCTCCATTAATATCCCAGCATGATTCTGATATGCATAGAGTTATCAGAATATTTCTAGAAACTACCTATATCTTTATGTGTATTTACATACTATATACATTTATGTATTTAGGCACTTAGAGAAAATTCAAAATTATTTAAGTTAAAACCATATAGATTTTTCTTGCTTACTCTTACAGGTTTGAGATTGAAATTGAGCCTCTGTTTGCCAGCATTGCCCTCTATGATGTTAAAGAAAGGAAAAAGGTAAGAAAGCAAAAAATAACCTGTCCCTGGGGGCACAAATATTGTTGATACGTCTTTGAGTTTCCTCTTTTTTAAAAATTTTACAGGGTATTTAAAAGATTTTATTTATTTATTTTTAGGGGGGAAGAACGGGAGAAAGAAAGGGAGAGAAACATCAATGTGTGTTTGCCTCTCATGCACCCCCTACTGGGGACTTGGCCCACAACCCAGGCATGTGCCCTGACTAGGAACTGAACCAGTGACCCCTTGCTTTGCAGGCCTGCACTCAATCCACCAAACTACACCAGCCAGGGCTGAGTTTATGTTTTTAAATCTCACTTCTATTCAACAAAAACACATCAGATTTGAAAGCAAATGACCTTTGATATACTTAGTTCAATTGCCTTGCAGTTTTTGAGGGATTAATCTGGGAATGTTAGTTATTTACATGCTTTGACAACTTTAAGGGAAAGCCTGCTGGAGGCTGGTCAGAGGATGGCTAGAGGCCTGGCTGGGATAAGAGAGAAATGATATTGCAGTGTAGGGGACTACTTGCAAAACAAGGCATATTTAAATACATTTTTAACAAACTTGGATGTGCATGTAGTGGTGTTTCCTTATTTGGGGAGTGTTTTGCATTGTGAAGTAGGCTCATCATGAATAGAAGGTGTCTTGTGCAGCAGAAGTCTAAATTTGCCATGGGGTGGAAGCCCCACTAACCGTAATGTGCTTTTAATTGGAAACAGTTCAAAGACCTAAGACTTCTCCATGGATGTTTTACTATTTAGTTATTTTGTAATTCCTAGAGAAAAACAAAAATAACAAAGCCAGAGTAAGAGGTTTCTGCCCCTCTCCACCCATAGCCATTCTGTATTTAGGGAACTATGTATTTCTTGAATAAATACTAATAATCACTGAGAATTGTATGAGTTAGGGTATGATAACTACTAAAACCAAGAGTCCCCCAAGTGCCCTAGTTTGAGGCAGTAGTTCCTAAACTTGACTGTGCATCACTACCACCTGGAGAGCTTATTAAAACAGATATTAAACTCACCCTCAGAGTTTCTGATTCAGTAGGTTTGGGTGGGGCCTGAGGATGTGCATTTCTAGCAGGTTCCCAGGTGATGCCTAAGCTGCTGGTAAGGGGATCACATTTTGAGAACCACAGGCTTAAAGAAATCTCTGGCTTTGTTTCCCAGCAACCCAGCATTGGGGTGCTGGGTCAGCAGTGGTCTCAGCCCCTCAGTCATTCAGAAACCCAAGCTGGCAGTGGCTCCTCCATCTTCAATATGCGCTCTCCCAAAGTCACTTTTGTCACTGCCATTGCAGATCCTGAAAAAAAGAGGGAAAGGTGGGCAAGGGTGGCCTGGGTGTTTGACAGATGCATCACTTATGCTCATAATTCACTCCTAACTGCAAGAGAGGATGGTAAATGTAGTCTTTACCTGAGCAGCCAATTCTCAGCTATAACGCTATTAGTGATAAAGGGCGACCCAACTAGGCAGTGGCTTGTAAGTATCACTACACTAGTGAGCCAAGGAGTGCCCATCATGCCATGCTCTTGCTCAGGACCTTTAACGGATCTTCACTGCCTACAGAATTAGTTACAAACTCTTTAGCTTCCATGCCTGGCTCTCCCTTGTTTCTCTTCCCCTCTATAGCCTGTGCAAGCTGGACTAATCTCTGTTAACTGAATTCAACCCAGGTTTTCCAGCTTCTGAGATATTTCCATGTTCTACTCTCCCTGGTACATGGTCCCCTTCCAGTTCTGCCTACCAACGTCTTCCTCCAAGGCCCATCTACGTCACTCTGAAGGAAGCATTCCTCACCACCCCCACTGAATGGGATCTCTCACCCTTTGCAACTTCCACGGTGCTTTTTTGTACAAATTGGGTCACTTATATTTTGCTCTTCCTGTAGTTAGTTTCATATTTGACTTCTTCCTCATTTTTTAATATAAACTAACTGAGGGCAGAGGCAGTGTCCTGGTCTTTATCAGTGCAGTACATAGCACATCATCAATACTGAGAAATTATTGGTGGGTTAATAAAAAAAATGAATGTTTCAAGGGACATCTCTCAAATGACTCCAAAATATCCAGACATTGTGACAAAGCATGTATCAGATTTTCCAATAGCCACTAGTCATGAACCATGTTTATGACTACATTTATTCCTTTAGAGAAATTTCCTTTTGGTTTTTCACTTTTTAAAACATGTTTAGACCATGAGAATGGTAGCTCTAATGTATTTTCCATTTCGCTCCTCCTTTACAGATCTCAGAAAATTTTCACTGTGACCTGAACTCTGACCTGTTCAAAGGATTTCTGCGTGCCCACACCCCCTCTGTTGCCCCTTCGAGTCAGGCAAAATCTGCGGTGTTCTCAGTCACCTATCCATCCTCAGACATCTACCTGGTAGTCAAGGTAAACACAGCCTGATTTGCACACGTTCCTGTTCCCATTTCTGAGTTATCCCTGTGCGTGTACTGGGTAGAAGAGGTGTCAGAACATGACCTCTCTGTCTTCTGAGAGATTCATTTCATTTCCTTCTCAACTTAATCCCTTCTCCTTTACAAGCAAATTCTGTGTTGAATACTAGAAAAGCTATGGGGCTGGGAGTCACACAGTCCTAGTTTTGAAACCTGGCTTTACAATCTGGTTGTTATATGACTTTTGAGGCAATTACCTAATCTTTCTGAGACTTAGTTTGCTAATCTGTAAAGTGGGGATAGTAACACCACCCTCAACGGGCAGTTGTGCATATTAAAGCCCGGCACATTGTACACATCCTTCCTCCTAACCAAGGAAAGCACCCTCCACTGTCCAGCCCCAGGAGGCTGCTGCATCTCAGACAGTTTCCTAACAATGATCATGTTCTTCTAGATGCTCACACTTAAGTGATCATGAGTCCAGGTTCTGACAGTTTGACGTATGGGCTATATTTTCCAAGATTTACTCTCCCTTTTTATTTACCATCTCACAGACTGAGTATGTCTCATGAGAATCAAAAATCTCTGGGGCAATTATATGCAGAAGGACCTTTCATTCTAGACTGTGCTCTTTGCTGATGTAAGACAACCAGAGACTTTCTCTACATACAAAATGACTGGTTAGAAATTAACAACAAACATTGAGTATTTTACCTACCCTAAGTAAAATAATTAGTTGCATTGCCTCTTTACCCAAAAATTGCAAAAAAATTTTTAAAAATCGGGTGATTTGATTTCATGAACACCCACATGAGTACCCTATGATCTCATGGGAGCAGCATAAAGATTTCAGAGACTGTGGGTGACCTGGAAGTCACTTAACTCGCAGCATACGTCTTTCCATGCTGGCCTCTTTTCACAAGACTCTGAAAGGCTACTGAGCTTGAAGGGAACTTATTTAAGCTCGTGGAAGCTATAGGTAAAATTCTGTCTCTAAAACGATGTATCTGTTGTTGTCAAACTTTAATGTGTATTTTTTTTTGTTGTGATATTTCTTACACATATAGGAAAATTAGCTTAAAGCTCTCTCTAGAAGCCCCATAGTTAAATTTAAAATTCTCTTTAAGCCTGGGAAACCAAGGAAACCAACATTAGTTCTACAGAGCCAAATTTTACTTCAAACTCCACTTCTCAGTGCATGGCTTTATTTTGGTTAAGCCATAGTAGTGTGCTAAATGTCAGCAGTTACCTATGGGATACTGTTACGTACTAAATATATTCAAAGAGTTCCAAATGTGTAAATGCATTCATTTGGCAATAACAAACATTCTCTTAATTGTCTGGATATAGGTAAGAAATTTAAATCCACTCATATATTCCCTAGTTTGCTTCTAACTTGTTTTTCTTTTCTGTAATGCCATCACATAGCTTCTTTCCCTCTAAATATATAGTAAATGGTGGTGTAATCCTTAGCACCTTTATCCAAGAGGTTGGCATACAATAAAGAGAGCCTCCTTTCTTATTTTTATTGTCAGGCTGAACACCAGGACATTAACTGCATTTGAGGTAGGGTTACCTTGTTTAGTGTTGCGTGTGATACTGCTTCAAGGGGGCATTTCAGCCTTAGAGCTTCTGTTTGTCAACTGAAGGATGGAGAGTAAGGATGAGTGAATCTGGTGTAAAGCTTTAAAAACAGACATGCCAGACATTGAACCAGCCTCCCTCCCCCGCAACCCCACCCCCTGAATGGAGCAAAGGGTAACCTTTTGCCTTAAAAAAATTCCAGGTAATTCTGATATGTTCCTTTCCCCTACCTACCATAGTTATTAGGGCTCACTCATTTCTTTCACACACAAATCACAAAGGACCATATAGTGGGCTCTCACAGCAGCCTGCAGCTCCTTTTCATGAAGGAGCTGGAAGTGCCCCATCCAGTCTGGTGAGGGAAATGGTATCTGCTGGTCTGCTTCACTCTGAACTTTCCCACATCCAGATTCTGGGGATTCTGCTTCTGTGGGTTCCACACATGAAGCCATGGTGTTCCTATTCCTTGCTTTAGGGTTCTAATGAAGAGGTTTTCATCTCTGTTCAAATTTTATTTTAAAGACATTTTTTATCCATTGCCTTCGTGGAAAAATTAGCTTCCTTCCAGTTTGATCTACAAGCCCCTATGAGCTTCAGGAGACAAGGCACCAGGTGTACAATGTTCATCACCTTATCTCCCAGCAACCGCCACGTGGATGGTACCCAGCAAATGTCCTCGGAACTGACGAGTACACGAATGATTCCTGACTAGCAGGAATACCAGTCTCTAGCCCGAGCGTTGTGAGTCTGCGTTTTCCACCTGGGGCATCTCTCAGGGGGTCAGTCTTGTCTTCTGCCCCGGCAGTGGAAAGGGGTTTTGAACTTCTCTGGTTAGAAGACAGTTCTTGCTTGCAGTCCCCTGAGATAGACACCCATCGAGCAGTCCCATGCCACTTCCTTGGAACCTCTGTTAAACACCCTCATCACTAGGGTACTTCTAATAATACTTGTTAAGAATGTGTGCCTATTGGGATATGTTAACCCAGATTTCCTCCTCAAGAATCATCTCAACTAATGATACAGACTGTTGATGGGACTAAATCACTTGTTTTCCTCCTCACCATCTAAGTTAAATTATTTTTTCTTTGAACAGAGTGGTAGGAAATTTCAGTTTTCTCTTTTTCTTTCTCCTAAATATGGTACCCAAACTTATGGTCAGCCAAATCCTTTACCTGAGGCAAAAACAGAGAAGACATTTGACATAGTAGCATTTTCATATTGCCAGCCAGTCAGCAAAGTAAAAAGCTGTACTGTCCCACTGCTTTTGGTTTCTGTGTAAGCCTGTTAAATCCAGAGAAGCAGCCCTAATAGGAAATACAAGGGAGACAATTACGGATAATTTATTCTGTTCACTTATTCATTTTGTGAAAGGTTTGAGTCCCCAACCTGACTTTTACAGAGGTCATAAATCTTTTTTACACTGTAAGTAATAATAAAGAAAATGAGCTTTTCACTTCCTACATATGTCTTATGGGTTTTGTTTTATGAAATAATTTTTATTGCATTTTTATTGTAGGTATAGTACAAGTTTATTGTTTAAAAATAGAAAATACACATAAGCAACAGGAATAAAATAAACCACATATAATGCCATCATAAAAACATAACTATTAACATTTGCTGTTTATCTACTATCATCTTTCCAATATGCTTTTATGATCTTTTTATAAAACTACATAGTACTTTTTATACTAATTTTCTAAATAGAAAATAAACCACAGACATATTATTCCCATATCAACAAATATTGTGACAAAACCTAGTTTTGATAGTTGCATAGATTATGTTACATGGATATAATTTGTGTATGTTGTTCTAATGTTATTTTTGTTGGTAGATTGAAAAGGTTCTTCAGCAGGGGGAGATTGGAGACTGTGCAGAACCCTACATGGTCATCAAGGAAAGTGATGGTGGAAAGGTATGATGTTTTGAGTATTGCTAAATGGTGGCATCTTAGAATATACAGATATTTTTCAGAAGTGTTCCACAGTATAGTTTAATGGGGTTTAGTCTATAATACATTCCCATATGAGATACTAATAAATTGTATTTGAACCAAAGAAAGGAGAGAAACTGGTGATTGATGATAACTTTTTAAAGAAATAAGTTACCAAACTCAGCAAATGATGATATCTGCACTAATGCCTAGTTGTAAAGCTTACCCAGGGCAAAGCCACTTCCCATTGCCTTGGCTCTGAGGCTCTGACCCAGCTCATGGGGGGCCCCAGGGAGACCCTGTGAAGCTGAACAGAGCTGGAGCTCTTCTGGCTTCTCCCAACAGCGTGGGCCACGTCCTTTCAGGTGCAAATGTTTGGAAACTGACTGAGATGACCGTACCTCATAAATTCGTTAGTACAACATAGGTTCTGAACCTGTGAAAAGGACATCTCTTCTCAGCGCCCAGTGTGATTCTGAAGGCATGGCCTTTCTGGACTAAGACTTGACTAATCAGTACCACTACAGACTTATAAACCTCAAACAAGATTTACTGAACTCAAGACATTTTTTTTTAATCTACCTTTTATTCTAAACTTAGGAAAAACACCTGGGAATTGTTGTCAACCTAATAAGGGACTTATTAGGAACATTTATAGATCTTTCTGGAGTTTTCCTAGACAACTTTTGAAAAAATGGGTTTTCATGAGAGCTTGGTAGATGATATATAAAATATTTTATACCAAGATTCTCATGCAAATTCAAGCCATGTAACGAGCCCCTAAAACTGCCTGTTGTTGTTTTGCTTATATAATAAGCTTTGGACTTTTTTTTTTAGCTGAAGGTATACTTAATAGTCAAATGTAGTCTTTCTTTAAACTCCTCCTTTTCTAATCTGTATGTCCTTATTAGTTAGACTTCTGGCCTAGGTTGTGCCATTTTTCTGCCTATTTACTCTTTGTAATCAGCAGGGTAGGGGTTAGAAACGCCTGTCATATCCATGGCAGGGCAGATGACTTGATGCTGGTGCCCTAATGTTTGTTTCTGCTTGTCTCTTTCAATTTTCTTCTAGACTAAAGACAAGATTGAAAAACTAAGGCATCAAGCTGAATCCTTCTGCCAACGTTTGGGGAAATACCGGATGCCCTTTGCCTGGGCTCCCATAAGCATAGCAAACTTCTTCAATGTCTTCACCCTGGACAGGGAGGTAACTGACGCGGAATCCGTGGCTGGTAAGATTTTCAGCTGCTGTGGGAAGTCTTAGGCTCCCCAGTGTACCAACTCTGAGGTCAACTGCTTATCAGTGGGGCTTGGGGTACAATAAGGTGTGGGAAGTGGGAAAGAAGAAAGAGATTAATGGGTTAAACCACTCTTATGGCTGGATTGCAAATGCATAATTAGACAATAATTCTCCCAAATTATCATGAATGTTTGCGGAGTTTAAATGCTCTTATAGTAAGATTTTTGGTTGGAATTTTTTGGCCAGATACTTTAAAAACTTAGTTTTAAGTATCCAGCTGTTCTTAAAAGTAAAATTCTTGAAAATAACAAGAAAATATTATAACCATCTACAATGTGTTAAACAAAGGCACTATGACTGGCTCCAAAACATAAAAAGAACCATAGTCATGGAGGTTTCAAAAAGGAAAACTCAGGTTTCTCAGGAAATTTTCCAGTTCCTTAAAGTTTATTTTGCCAACTGCAATGAAAAAGTGGATGCTAAAAGAATATTTAGTTGCTGTTCCAATTTATTTAATATATATCTCTTTCATCACCTCACCCTTGATCTGAGTCATTAATTTTTAAAACAGGTTCGATCTGAAACTGTCCAAGAGGGTTATAGAATTTTCAAGTAGATCCACCCCTACTTGTGGCAAAGTTTCTATTTTTCCTAAATGCCTTTGGATCCAACAAATATTTAAGGCTAGAGTCACATTTCTCGTGACATTTCTCGTGCATTCCTTAGCCCCGCCACCTCTGAAATGTTGCCTGTAGCAGTAGAGAAAAGGGTATTTGGTCATTGCTGCTGCAATTCTGGAGTTATTGCAGCATAACTACCAGTCAGAAATCCTGTTTGTTTGTTTTTTCTGATTTATCAATAACAAACCTAACTTTGGTGCATTCTGACCTTCACACCATGATTTTTTTAAATGCCAACTTCTATGTAGATCCAGGTAGCCTTATTGGAAAGAGTTATACATAAAGCCTAGGGGATGCCATAAATAAGATGAATCCACAGATTCAGGCGTAGGGCTTGCTGAGGCTTATTAATGTCTAGGTCAAGGATGATTAACCTGATTACAGAGGCTGATTCTTAAGAAGCAACCAGAATAGGCAGTATGGAAAGTTTAGATGGGCCGTAGTAGCAAGAAGTTCCAATTCAGTATTGCAGCAAGAATTTGGGATAAGAGAATATTCAAAGACAGGGTTGGCAATATTAGAGTTCTAAGCAATTTGACTATTCACAACAGGTCCCCTGAGTTTTGCAGTAGAAAAGCAACAAAATCCTCACCTAAATCTCAAAAGGGGATAAGAAACAAATAAGCAGAGTATTAGGGTCCAGCTGAGGTTTGGGTGTGACTCAGGGTTCTAACCCCCATTAGGCAGGTCAGTGAGGTCTGCTGCTTGCCTGGTTCAAACAGCAAGAGCAGAAGAAAGCTGAGATTCAGAATTTACTTGGGCTGACCCTAGCATGTTTGGGTCACAGTCTCTTGAAGGCATTTGAGAACATGCCTCTCCCAATGGAATGAAATGTAAAAATAAAACAAAAACAAACACTGTTGACTAAATAAAGCTTATGTGCACACCCCATTCTGGCTTCAGTTCAGGACTCCTGCTGGGTGGCATCTGGCCTAGCCTCTATGAGGAAGGGGACTGCCGCTGCTCAGGGCTTCTCCACTCTGGTCAGAGGGGGAGTAGGGGCTCCCCAGCGGGTCTGAGAAAGGTAGGGGTCAGTGGAGGGAAATTTTTATTCACAACTAAAATGTCCATGTTCAGAGTTTTTGTTCAGCAACTTAAACATGTACAAAGTCTGTCCAGAAAGTATCCAGCCATGTACTATTAAAAATACAGACATTTGTTGAAGAAGATACAAGATACAAGAAACAATGTATATAGGACAATGATGCCTCAGTCCCCTTCAAAGGAGGCACATTGGGACCTCACATAATTCTCTCAATCTCTATAAACTGCCCTGTCATATATTTTTTAATCTAATTAGTGGTCTGAAATCTCTTCCCTGTCAAAGATGATTTTAGTTTTGAGAAAAGCCAGAAGTTGCAGGATGCCAAATCTGGGCTATAGAGGGGCTGAGTCACCTGAGTGATGTTATGTTTTACAAAAATTCTGTATAAGATGTGATACTTGAGCAGGCACATTGTCATGAAGAAGCTGCCAATCACCAGTTGGCCATAGCTGCAGCCTTCTGAATCATCTGAGTAGTTTCTATGGAGGAACATTAAAGCTTAATGCAATATAAGATATAGATTTGTTGTCTACTCACTCAATCATTTTGAATGTGACAGCCACACAGTACACATGCTCACTCAATGGTATCTACTGCCCTCACTGACTAGTACAGTGAAGTGGTCATTGTCCAAACATACGCATTCCAATCCACTCTCCTTGGCTGCCAGGTTACACTGATATCATGCAAAGTGTTCTCATTATATTAAAAATGGTTGGACTTTTTCTGGACAGAACTCATACATGGTAAAGTTAATAACTGTTGGATATTGAAACAGAAGGGCAAACTTTAGAATGACAACTGTTTTCCTTAAAGGAAGAGGCTTTATCGGTGAGCGGAGAACCTTGTCCCAATCTAGAAGGCTTTCCGAAAGAGCCCTCTCCTTGGAGGAAAATGGGGCTGGATCCAACTACAAGACCACCACCATGACCGTTAACAGCTTTTACAAACAGGTATTTCTCCATGTTACAATACGTCTGTGTTTGTGCCCATAATGTCATGGGTTTTGGAGCCCAGAGGGGTAGTATATGTAGTGAGTAAGAGAACAAGTTGATTACCCTCACGAAGCCTAAATTTCGTCATCTACAAAGTAAGGCTGGTGGTGCCTGCTTCATGGGGCTTCTAGGGAGGATTAGATGACATGAGGCAGGTAAAGCTCCTCCCAGAGTGCCTGGCATTTAGCAAGTGCTCAATGAGTGTTAGCTCTTCTAATTGAGAAAACGATTCGCTCCCATCAATGCAAACTCTTCTCTCTGAACAATTCTCGTGGCCCATTCATTTATTAGACTGTGAAAAGGGTCTGGCTGAAACATTGTCCACTTGGTCTCAGGGTTTCCTGATCTGGCTGTTGTCCTTCACTATTGAAGGACATCACTATTCCACGTGCACTTCGCAGGGCTTTCCTGCCTGCTCAGAGAAGGTGCCCAATGCAGATGGTACTCTTTGTAAGCTCAGTAAACACTGAGACTTAACAAACAAAACATTTCCTAAGAGTAATCAAATTCATAGAGGCAGAAAGTAGAACGACAGTTGCCAGGGGCTGCAGGGAGGGGTGAGTAGGCAGTTGTTGTTTAAAGGGTACAGAGTTTCAGTTTTGTAAGATGAAAGAGCTCTTGAGATTGGTTGCACAATAATGTAAATGTACTTAACACTATGGAACTAAACACTCAGAAATGGTTAAGATGGCAAATTTTATATTATGTGTATTTTTCTACCAAAAAAAACACCTGCTTTAGACTTTTACTGTGTCTTAGAAAACTTCCCTTAGCTCAGTCCTCGTGGGGCATTTCAAGGGGTTGTGTTAGTAACCTGAAATGCAGAAGGGGTGTTGAGGGGTCTGTGTACTGCGCCACATAATAGCATGGGGCTGAAAGGGTATATTCAGCCCCTTTCAGCTGAAAGGGTATATTCCAGGTATATTTCCAATTATATTAACTTGGCAGGGAGGGAGGACAAAGTACTTGACTTAACTAAGTCTGAGTTTTCTCATCTGTGCTTGGGAATGAGATACACTTACCTGCCTACCTTCCAGGCTGTTGCGAGGGTTAGAGCTCTTGTCCATGGACCTCTTGGTAGATAGCCTGTCCCATGTAGGCACACAGAGCACAGTATTCATGCTTAGCCTTCTTAGCCAAGACAAATGTGGAAAAAAAAGGGGACTGGAAAAAATAAAAAGATGCTTTCCCCATCTTCAGATCTTTGAAGAAGGAAGTAAACTTAATCTGTATCATTCCAGGGAGTAAAACAAGCATCACTGAGCTTCAGTTATAGGGGGAGACACTTTGGGCTGAGATTTCTAATGGTCAAACAGACTTCCTTAGCACACAGTAGAAGCCCCGTCCCCAGAAGGAGTGAGGAGAGGCTGAGTGACAGCAGGACCAGGAGTAGAAGAGGAGGAGCATTGAACAAGAGGTTGAACTAAATGACTTCAGCATTACCCGTAACCCTAATTCCTATGAAAGTCATGTTAAAATGAAATTTAAAGATAAAAATCTTCCCTTAAATCATTGGTCCCTACCCCAGCAGGCAATGGTACGTCTGCACTAACCTTGATTTCTTTCTTGGCAGGAGGGAGACCGCCTTAGTGATGAAGACTTATTCAAGTTTTTAGCTGACTACAAGAGATCTTCATCCTTACAGAGAAGAGTCAAGTCAATTCCAGGTGTGGATGACTTGTCTTTATCCTCTTAAGCCATTCCATAGCCATTTATAATTAGACACATTATTTGTCTAATGCTACAATTTATAAAATTATGTGTACCAAATAAAATGTGGGATTTTATATCAGGAGTTGAGTAGGAATTGGTCTGCTTTTCTGGAAATTCTATTAATATTTTCTATTCTATTAAAGGATTGATTCTGCCCTGGCCAGTGTGGCTCAGTTGGTTGGAGCATTGTCCTGTAAACTGACAGATTGCCAGTTCGATTCCTGGTCAGGACACATGCCTATGTTTGATCCCTGGTTGGGGTGTGTACAAGAGGCAACCAATTGAAGTTTTTCTCTGGAATCAATGTTTCTCTCCCTCTCTCTCCCTTCCTTCTCCTCGCTCTAAAATTAATGAACATATTCTCAGGTGAGGATAAAAAAATAAAAATGAAAAAGGCTTGATTCTATACAAAAAACATACTTTAGATCTGGCTTCTCAGCTAATCATATAATTAAACAGAGGAGCCTTTTTCATCGTATAAAAGATTATATGGAGCTCTTAATAGAAAAAGAAAAATGAAAGGAGATGGTCTGGTAGGAGGTTAGACACCTTCCTTACCCTCCACTTAGCTCTGAGGCACTGCTCCAGCACCCCAGGTACCAGAGAACCCAGCTCAAAAACCACCAGTATTTACTTACATATGTACTATTACAGTGTGATAGTTCTGCAAGGAAATTTAAAAATCCTCTCATCTATTTCTACCCATTTTACAATTTCTTCCTTTTTAGTTTCTAGAAACTAAATCTCAAACGTTGTCATGACCTGTTTTTTATCCAGCTGTAGGAAATTAGCTGGGAATTGCAAAACTCCCACACTCCCAAACCTTACCCTTATTTTCACGAGAGAAATACCCTCCAGTAATCCTTGATTCCTTCGTAACATGACAATGTCTTCACTAAAGCAGTCCTGTTTCCTCTCTTCAGGCTTGCTCAGACTGGAGATTTCTGTAGCGCCAGAGGTAATCAATAGTCTGACTCCTGAACTACTGCCAGTGAAATCCTCCGAAAACCGGACACGTCCACACAAAGAGATTTTGGAATTTCCGGTCCGGGAGGTATATGTCCCTCACACTGTGTACAGGTAAGAAACAAAGGCTCTTGGGAAACCACTGAACCCAAATTCACAGTTTTGTTTGCATAATGTCTTCATCATCCTTTGAACTACCTTCCTACTAAATTTGGGGGGAAATGATGTTTACCTAAGTATAGATAATTGCTAGATTGCTTTCTAAAAATGACTAATTTTCTTTAATAAGAAAATGTTACTTCAGTCATAATTGGAACTTAGTATTATAGTGGGTATATTCCTTCCAGAAGTGAAAAAATCCTCCCAATCATTACCTTGGCTTTGTTCTGTGCATCAGAATGTATTAGGGAAAAGGCAATATGACCAAAAATGTTCTTGGTATCTATAAGACAGGATTTTACCTTGAGACCAACTGTGTCCAATAAAACGTATAGCAACAATAGAAATGTTCTGTATGTGTGCTGCCCAATGTAATAGCTACTGGCCACATGCGACTGTTAAGCATTTGAAGTGTAGCTAGGGCAGTGGAGGAACTGAAATTTTAGTTTTATTTAACTTCAGTTAATTTGAATTTCAAGTTACGTGGCTGTAAGCGGCTGGTGGCCACTACTGGACAGCTTGGAGCTAGACAGTAAAGACCGAAAGGTTAGGCTGCCTCTGTCTCTTCGAGGCCTTTACTTGGGGCTGGGAGGCAACTTGTCAACATACGTCTGCCAAAGCCATTGCTTTTAAGATTTTTTTAATGCAGAGAAGAATGCTGTAGCCATCACCTTTTCTCCACCATTCGGAAACAACATTGTGTGTGTACAGTTGCACTGACTGAGTTGCAGCTTGCTTTACCCGCAGCTACTCTCACAGGCCTCTGCCTTGCCTGCAGAGCACCAGCGACGAGCCTGCGTGTGTCCTGTCTTCCCTTTCCTCCTGTTTCACACGCATGTGCATGTACGCATGTATGTACCTGTGAACACCCAGTGGTATCATTTTCATATTTGTTTTTTAAAGAATTATTATTTATTTAATGAAGAATATTCATTATTTATTTATTTATTTGAGACATACAGAAAGGGAGGGAGATAGGGAGGGAGAGAAACATCAGTATGAGAATGAAACATTAATGGGTTGTCTTTGGTACGCTCCTCGACTGGGGACCAAGGCCACAACTAGGCTGGTGGCCCAACCAGGAATCAAACCGGAGAGACCTTTCAACCAACTGAGCCACACTGGGCAGGGCTTTATAGTCACTTTAAGTGTCCATAAATGGCTGTACGCTCTGTGTTACACTGCGCTTTTCATCCAACAGTATGATTTTTTCTTTTTTGTTTGAGTATTACTGTGGACTCATGAATTTTATTGATTCAATGTGTTACACTCAGTTACAGTCGTTATCCTCTGTAGTTACTTAGATTTTCAGAAATTTAATAATAGGAATTACTTGGCAGCTTGTATTTTAGAAGTGTTATTGATTTTTATAGAGCTTTGTCATAATTTTAAACTGCTGTATAGTATTCCTTTGTGTAAAGAGAAATTATTCATTTCATTTTTTTTAACTGGTAGACATTTATGTGTTTTTCCAATGTGGGGCTCTTATAAATACTGTCCAGTGAGAATTTCTGTCTTTGTCTCTAGGGCTATATGTAAATATTTTCCTAAGGAATAAGCCTACAAGTGAAATTATTGGGTCACAAGTGATAGATATTTCAAGTTTTATTTATACTGTCACTTTTTTCCAAATTTGTACCAGTTTGCAATCCTTCCAGCAGTGTAAGAAAGTTGTGATTCCCCCAGACCCTCACCCACACTTTCCAGTATGATTTATGTGTATGTGAGACTGAAATGCAAAACCTTTTAGAACTCACCCAACCCAAACACACCCACCTCCACATTTCCAGACACACAAAATCGAGACTGAGATAGGAGAAGTGTGCGGTTCACTGAGGTCAAAAACTACGGTGAAAAATACAGCCATCGACACAGTCAGAACTGAAGCCCTTCCTGCAGTGTTGGTGAAGTGCCGTCTCCCCCAATTAATCCTCTCTGAAGCAGCTCTTTGTTTCCCATCCTCAATCCTTAAATATAAACTAAACCCAGGTCCCCCTCCTAGATAAATAAACATTCCTGGGACACAGTTGTTTCAGCTCTCATTCCCTAGAGGGAGATGAAGGCATAAAAACGTTTGCTTATGGATTCTGCATTTGTATCTTTAGAAATCCTATCCTATAATTAGAAAAAAAAATGCTTGTGGAATTGGAATATGCTTTCACTAAATGAATTCTATAGTTATTCAACTTCCCCTCAGCATTTAATCACCCATGGGAAGCATTTACAACTCTCCACTCCTTGCTGCAAACATCACCCTTAATTACATCACAGCGGGACTCAGAGTGCATTAGCGTGCCAGATGGCTCAGAAACCTAGGAGTGCCTATAAGAACAAGTCTGGGAGGATCACTCTGGCTTCATGAGAAATGGACCCAAGAGTGCAAAGTGAATATTCTTTAAGCCATTCTGTACCCTATAAAAATGCCAAAGCCACCTGTTAAAAACTAGGTCGCTACCCTTGGGGATGACAGAAGAAAACACTTTCCTCCGGTTTGGCTGTAGCATCTTCTATTGGCTTCCAGCCAACCATATTTTAAACCTTATTTAAGGAACAGGAGTTACAGTGAACTTGGTTCAGAATCTTACTACGTGAAAACTTCAAGGAGTTTAGAGAGCATCTTGTCTAAATCTCCTGTGCTGCTGTTAAATTTTTAATATTTCCTCTCCAGGCCTCACATGATTTGCAGTGGTTTTGTTTGGGTTGGTCTTGACAGTGACCAATCCTAGGTAGTTCTCCCTTCCCTGCACCTCCACCACCACCTCACAGAGTGGACGGACATGCATGGCTCGAGTCAGATGTGACCCCCCGTCAGACAGGCAGGCCGACTCATTTTACCTTTGATGGCCCAGTCTTCTCATTTCTGTCACTTTTTCCTTCTTTCTTCTGTTCCGTGCCATCTCTCTGTACCTCAAAAAACTGAAAACTTCATGGCTTTTCTACCCACTCCTGCCTGCAAATCAAAGTCTCTTTTCAAGCAAAGGTTTCTTAATTTACATTGTGGTATCAGTATTAGATATGGCCTAATACCTTATCTCTCCCAAGAGTATTATTCCAGTAGGGACAGCAAGTTCCTATTTCATTTAGGAAAGCTTTCCTTCAGTTTAATTGAACTCTGGACATCTTCTAAGGGGCTAGTAAGTAGGGTAACTGGCATTGCTATTTCTGGGATGCCAATCCTGGTCACAGCTATATCCCTTTCAGGAAATCTGACAAATGAAAATTAAGATTTATGGAGCAGATAAATTCATGAATAATTCTTTTTTGATAGAGGGTTCACCTAATGAATATAAAATATGATTTGACTTACAAAAATTTGATCAATCTGGAAGTTATGGAGAATATTCCTATTAGGCCAAGGAAGGAAGGGTTGCCTTCAGTGACAAAGCCAGGATTCAAAGTTCAGATTTGTGTACTTTTCACATAAAGTGCAGAGCTCCCTTGGGTGGAGGGAATTATTATGGATCTAATGGCAGATGTTGTCTGGCCTTAAGTGTGAGTGATGGCCAGAGTCACACATTACAGGATTCTAATATGGGTGAAACTTCAATTTAACACCTATTGAGTAGAACTCAGGTTACTTTTATCTCTCTTAAAGGAGCAGCTCTCATGGAACATCAAACAAAATTGGCTTAGGATTGGCTGAAACTGCCTTCCCTTGCCTCCCCGTTCTTCTGCCTCTTCAGGTGCCTCCTCTGATTGCGCCCCCTTCTGGTGCCCTCAGCCATGGTCACCATGTTGTACCACAATGAGCACCATTCAGATTATGTCATCTGTGGATGTTGGCCTTATTCTTATTGCTTTAAGGAGCAATCTAGGTCAGTTACAGGAGAACTGCGCTGGACTCGAAACATCCCCTGTACCAGTGAGGGCTGGTCACTGATAAAACAAACACCTTCTCTAAGGGAAAAAGTGAACTTCTAGAGACAGAAGTGCTCATCCCAGGAATGGCCAGCATCTCCCATACCAAGGGACCCCTCTGCCGTGCCATGTGCCACCTCGATGGGTTATAGGCATGGAACCAGACCAGTGTTCCCTGTAACAGACTCAGGCAGGAGTTTTGCAAAATTACAGAGGACAGGAATTCTATAAATAAAGCAGAACAGCTGGAAAAATTAGGTTGATAAATAGGAACACCCACATCTGAATTTAGCATCCCTTTCTCCATGCCCAGATTGAGAAAACACTGGTTGTTAGCCCAGGAACACGTTTGGACTTATTTTCTGTGCAGCCCAGCAGCTGGTAATGGAGACTCCAGCTGCCTTCTGCTGGGGGCAGAATGAAAACAGCACAGCCTAGGGCCAAGGCCTAGTGGGACCTTGAAAGGCATTTTATCCTGTGGCTGCCACAGTGGGCATGTACAGAGATCACAGGGGCTGAGGTTGTAATGAGCTCATTAAGCTCCTTTCCATCCCTTTAACTGGTGGTTACATTAGGGGAAACCACATAAAGTACGTTTTCATTTCTCATCCCAGCCCCCGAGAGCCTCTGAGGTCTCTTTAACCAATGATCAGACTTGCTGTGGAGCACTGTGCTCACCGAGAACAGGCCTATCAGTTAGAACATGATTTCTTTGGTGGGTAATTAGCTGTTTTCAGGCCACCTTGTATTCAGCTGAATGTTCTCAGAACAGAAGCCTACCTTCTCAAAGCTTGCCTGATAACTGGTCTAATAGAGAGGTGCCTCCCATGTCACAGTGGAGTTTTAAGGAATACTGCCAGCCTGGCATTGTACAGGGGCAAAAAGAGTGGCATAGAATAAATAAATGTATAAGCTGATCTTGAATGAATGCTTGCAAGTTGTAATTGAAAGACTAGGATTTCTAAGGAAGAGAATGAACCGGAAGTAATTCTGTATGAAGTGGTTAGGAAGGAGTTGGGGCATAGGGAATGGAAGCTGCCCTTGAGAGGGACTTTATTTTGTCCAAGGAAATGGACTACCCATCGGAGCCCAGTTGGCCATGTGTCCAGACCAGATCTTCTCACTGCTGTGGGTGAGGGGGTGGGGTGGGGCAAAGGTGGTTGTGCCTCAGAATCTGTTGTGGAGCTTTATAAAAATACAAATGTCCATCTTGGAGACTTACCTACCTGGAGACTCCCATTCAGGAGGTCCGGCCCAGGGCCTTGGGCCTCCTTTAAGAATCAAAGCTTCCCCCTCCCTTTTATGGAGTCCCTCTCAATGAGATCTTTCCAATCTGTGGAGTCACACAAAAGTTCACAGTAACTTCAGCTGCCAGAAACTCAAGGAAGAGAGCCATGCAACATCATCCACCTGACTTGGGAAGCAGTCCCAGCATATGCAGGGAGATCAGGTGAGATGAATTGGCCAAGAGCAAGTACTGGTCCATCAAGAATCTATAACAGCAGGAAACCTCTTCACATGAGCACAGCTTTGTATGGAGTATTGTCCCTCAGATGCTGTAAGGACTCCAGTGTCATTGCTAATTAACATTGGTCATTTCTGAAGTGTTTAACCCTGGTCTGAATCACTATCAAAGCAATGCCTTACTTAAATAATTATCAAAATAATAACACCCCATTCTTATTTGTTTCTTTAGTTGTTTGAAGTTTATTTTGGGTTAGATAGCTTATTCTAATGGTTTGAATTTATTAAAGTACAAAACACAGAGTGTGAGCTACCAGGTGGCCACAAGGTGCTCCGAATCTGTTTCCAAACATATCTGCAAGTTGAAATGTCATACCCGTCCCCAAAAGCTAAGCCTTCCAACCCCAGGAACCTCTGAGTCATCTTCAGTGTGGACATCAGAGGCCAGTGAGTTGGTGGAATTGTCTTAGAATTGTTCACAGATATTGTACCCAAAACTGCAGAAAACTTTCATTCATTGTGTACAGGATAAAAAGGCATTGGACCTACCATTGGGAAACCTTTCGATTTCAAAGGATGATCATTCCATCAAATTATTAAGAAATTTATGATTGAGGATGGAGACTTCTTAAATCAGAATGGGGCATGTGGAGAAAGCATTTACGGTGAAAAGTTTGAAGATGAGAATTTCTACTATAAGCATGACCAGGGGCATTTATTGGGCATGGCAAATGCAGGCAGCAGTACAAACTGTTCTCAGTTCTTTATCACCACAGTTCTGACTCCTCATTTGGATGGGAAACATGTGGTATTTGGCCAAGTACTTAAAGGAATGGGTGTGGCAAGAATTCTGAAAAATGTAGAAGTGAAAGTTGAAAAACCTGTCAAATTGTACATTATTGTGCATTATTGCAGAATGCAGAGAATGGAAGGAAGGGGACAATTGGGGAATATTCCCAGAAGATGGTTCTGGTAATAGGCATCCAGATGTCCCTGAGGATGCAGATATAGATTTTTAAAATGTAGATAAGCCCTGGCTGGCATAGCTCAGTGGATTGAGCGCGGGCTGCGAACCAAAGTGTCTCAGGTTTGATTCCCAGTCAGGGTACATGCCTGGGTTGCAGGCCATAACCCCCAGCAACCACACATTGATGTTTCTCTCTCTCTCTTTCTCCCTCCCTTTCCATTCTAAAAATAAATAAATAAAATCTTAAAAAAAAGAAATTTTTAAAAATGTAGATAAAATATTAATAAAGGAACACTTAAAAGACATTGAAAATATTTTTTTCAAATCCCAGAACTAGGAGATGGTCATTAAAAAAATACTCAAAGGTTTTAAGAGACGTGGAAGGTTCAAAGGCTGTAGCTGAGTGGTAGATAGATTGAAGCTGCATCCTGTAGCTCTCAGCTGCATACTGAATATTGGTGCTCGTAGACTGAAGACATCAAGTTGGCAGGGAGCAATTGACCATTGTTTGGAGGCTCTTGAAGTGGACCCATCAAATACCAAAGCACTGTACTGGGGAGCTGAAGGATGGCAAGGATTAAAAGATGACCAAGCACTGGCTGATCTTAAGAAAGCTCAGGAGCTAGCACCAGAAGATAAAGCTATCCAGGCAAAATTGCTGAAAGTCAAACAAAAAATAAAGGCACAGAAAGAAAAAGAGAAGGCAGCATATGCAAAAATGTTTGCTTAATAAGGAATTCAGTTATACTTAAATATTACACATTGATGTATAAAGGCAGTAAGAAAATTGAAGGATTTTTGTCTAATATATATGTTCCTTAATATATTTCCTTTGATAGTTCAGTTCCCATTGTTTACAGTTTAGAAATACTGATATCTGTTCACTCTTAACAAAAGTGTTACAAACTAAAAAAAAAAAAAAAAACAGTGAAAATTCTCTCTCCCATTCTTGACCTTCAGCCATCCAGGTCTCCTCCTTGAAGATTATACCCACACACACACACACAGATATATTTGAGTATTTGATTTTACTCATTTATTTATTCCACAAATATTATTCAGTGTGTATAATGTACCAGCCCCTATTGTAAATACTGGAGAAATACTAATGAACAAAACAGATGAAAAAAAATGTAAATTCCACAGCTGAATCCTATTTCTGATGATTGGAAACAGCCATTTGAAAAATCTGTTTCTTGTCTGTCCTTGCAGAAAACAACCTGTGTGTGTGCAAGCCAACATAGCCCCTCATGTTTCCTTTCACAATGCGAATGCGGCGCCGTTGTCACATAACTCTGAACCTCGATTTTTCACTAAACACTGTAGTACAGAGAGCAGTTTATATGAATGCCTAGAACTGCCTCCTGCTTTTTTTAACAGCTGCCCTGAATCTCACTATATGATGTGCCCTGATATATTTAACCCTATAATGATGAGCATCTACGCTGTTGCCAATTTTGGATATTACAAATGAAGTTACAATGAAAAATCTTATGGGGTCTTTCACACATATGCAGTCATATTTGTTGGATAAATTACTGCTTTTCACCCTTTAAAGAACTCTGCCTTAAGTGTAAGACAGCCCTGAAGCCCAGTCCTTGGTTTTACTAAGCTTAGGAAATAGTTGTTTGTAGAACACGAAGCTTATTATGAATAAATACTTAATTTAAGAACAGCAGTGCAGCCCAGGCAAAATCAAATCTTTTGAATTAGCCAAGTAAGGGAGACAAAGGCAAAGTGCTTCCTGTTGCCTGGATTATCCAGATCACTAAGTCCCTGTACTCAACTTTGCTGTGGCAAGTTGCTCCCAATAACACCAGTGCTATCAGGAGCACAGCCCCCACTTTCCTGATACCCTGCTCCAAAACTCAGTCATCCTCCCTTTTTTTTCCCCCTAGAAAAATGAAAAATTCAGGATAAGCCTAATACCTAAGATTACTTAAGTTAACAATCACAGGTTTTACAAAGTGATCCTTTCAGCCACAGGAGGGCACAATTTGTTCACTTTCTAGATTCAGGGACAATTTGCTCTCTTACTACAAAGAGAGATGTGATTTTAATGTAAGAAAACAGATTTTATTTCTTTGCTCTTTTTTTTTTTTTTGGATTAAAAAAAAATTCACCAAGAAGTGTTCCGGTATCCCAAAAGAGCACTGTTGTCATTTTTCACAAAGGATTTTATTTTCACCTGAAAGAAGTCAGCTCCTGCCTTCTTTCGTTAGTAAAGTCATGACCTTAGGAATCTGGAACTTTTGGGAAGATGCAGTGGGGATGTGTATCCTGTGGCGTAGACAGAGAGTGAAATCTCATTTCTGGGGATGTTGTTCACTATATGCATATGGACCACTCCGACTCATACAGAGAATTGAAATAATGTTAAAGAGGTTCTGGGAACATTTGTGTCGCTGTTTCCACAAACCTCGACCCCATGTTACACTCATTCATTTTGAGTCCACTGTACTTTAGTGTTACTGCCTATCAACAACTGTCCTAAAAAAATCTGCTCTATCCACTTAATGATGGCAGACGTCATTTCATTCATAGATTCTGTACATAGAATTCAGCATGAAGGTTCATGGAATAATATCCTGTTTTTTCGTGGGTTTGGAGTTGGTTGGGGGCAGAAGCAATATACGTGGTGATGAAAGCAAGGCAAATCTGGGCTTGTGTTTGGTTATGATGATGAATAGTTTGCTCAGATCAGAAGCAGCCCCCTAAAACTGAAAGAGCCTTCTTTCTTTGATTTCTATGCTTTTGTTAGTTTTATTATTATTATTTTAAAATTAGCTCTTTGAAGTGGCTTGTCTTCTGATGAGATATCCCTCAGGCAACCATTCCCTCTTATTTCTTTTACCATTTAGTGGGAGGGAGGATATCTTCCCTATTTTTTTTGTTTTTCATTCTTAGGTCTGTCTTTCCTGTGTACTTTATTGGTGGCCCAAAGATCAGCCTTCATCCGCTCCTCCTACAAACTGTTTGGCCATCTCTAAAACAGAGGCATTTTAACAGCTGTCAGTGGATGTCCTGTGGTTTTGAGGCCTCAGACAGGCTGCCCTTGGCCCCTCTAAGAAGTCAGAGTGCTGTGAGCGAAATATTAGATGCTGTGTCACTGTCGCCGTCTTCCCAAGGGAAAAGTGGGTTTGGGTGGAGGCAATGCATGCTAGTCCCACTTCACAAAGTAAAAGAGAACTATGAGTAGGGAAGGACTAAGTTTTGACAGTGTAATAAGATAATTTAAAAAAAAAGCATGGCAAATCAATTGGATATCATGTATTTTTTTTTTACAATTGAAAACAAATTTCATTTATCCACTGGCCTAAATACCAGACAGGTTATAAAATTTCCAAAACTCTCTGGTTCCACCTCATTTGTTTTATGTTCTTTGTTTGAAAATCTTCAAAATGTAAACTGAGATCCATGCAACCATGTGGAAATATAAATATTATGGTTTAATAAGGATAAAATTAGAGGAACTCAAACTGTTGGCTAATTTAAATGATTTTTATAAAATCTCTATGCTAAAAATTATACATTTAGCAATAAGAACATCATTTATCAACGTTTCCTAGAGTTACAGTTTTAAAACCAAGCCTGTGGTTCCTTTTGTATCAGTCCACTTGCCTGATGGGGGTGACGTGCGCGGTGTTTTCTCTCCTATCAGAATTTCCTCAGGGGTTCACAGATGGGAAGCAGACCAGTTTCTTTATCTTATTAATAGGTTTAGATTTCTGTTATGTCAAGGTGCCAGTTAATGTCCTCGAAGATAACATGCACAAAAATATCATAAACTGTGTCTCACTTTTGAGATGAAAAAGGGAGTCAAACTCAGATACCTTAGAATTCTGACTCATTTTCCAGATCAGAATTGGGTGAATTTGGGGAATTTGCCTCCCAACGCAGGAACATAGGAATTCTTCTTCAATTAATTTTGTTCTATTCCTTTCCCCCTCTGATAAATCTTATGAGCTTATCCTTCCCTTCACTCCCACTGTTGTCAAGGTGAGAACTTGGCCTACCCTTGGCCCACCTTTGCAGAGAACTTCCTGTGATCCTCAAGCTTGGCTTGTCTCAAGCTCAGAGTTCGGTTCTCCTCTTGTGTCCTTGGCCTTTACATTTCCTGGTTGCAAAACTTTTTATTTCACAGATGTTGAGCCGAAGGCTGCCAATGTACACACCATCCAGGACACTCAGATGCTACTGTAATTCTTTCATAACAGGAGTGAGTTATTCTTACTGGGGTGAGAAAGAGACAAGGGAGGTGATTCATTTTCCTTGGACAGGCTTTCTTTCACTCTAATAACCACCCAACCCATGGGTGGAGGCTTGATCGATGGCTGCTTCCTTTTTTGTTGAGCTCAAACATCAAATTAGTGGTCTGTCCATAGTTTGTGAAAAAGCAAACTGATAACAACTGTGCTCCCCAACCCCCTTCCCTACAATATTTTGAAACCACCTCCAAAACCCAGACAAGACTTCTCTCTCATCAAGTACCCAAAGCAGGTATATGTTTCTAGAGGTAGCAGGGGCATCAGGACAATTCTTAGTAAGCCTGTTGTTTCTTCTAATTCCAGTACCTTCTTCTCCAACCCACACCAAAGCAGCTAACAATATTAAAACATCAAGAATGATCAAGCAAGCATATTAATGAATAATATTGATTTATTCATTGGCTGTTTTTTAATGGGTAGAAAAGGCTAATAAAGGCTCTACCCCAACCAAAAGAAAAACACAAGTCATCTTCCTCAGCAGCAAAAATTGGAAATTTTGTGTATGTGTATGTGTTTTTGTTAGCTGGCAGATTTGTTCTAAGAAACTATTTGCAAAGCCTGGAAAAATGTGCTCCCTCTGTCCCTTAAAAGAACACGCAATTTGGTTCAATCAGTCATCTGTGTGACAATTCTGACTGGTGATCTTTTAAAACATGCAGCCCTGTCAAGATTTGGCATCAAAATGATATCTTTAAACTTGAGTTTTTGTTCTTTTACAAAACCAAATATTGAAATGTATGCTTTCTTTTCATTTGGGGAGGCTTTCCTTAAAATTTGTTGTTGTAGGGAGAAGAAAGGATATTTGCGGGAGGTACTTTTTAGCATTCTTTTATTACTTTTATCTGTCACAGCCTCTTTAAAAGGTGTTATTTAATTTGGTTCATAGAATCAAAATAGTACCCTCCAAATTATTTATTTACGTTTTTTAAAATTCTCAGTTTTCATGCTTAGTTGTAGGTTGGATTGACTCCAAAGAGGCTATTTTTGATATTAAGACTGTTGTTCTATGGGTAGTCATTATATTGTATTCCTTAGTCCAGGAGAATAACCTTGAGAATTAGTTAAAAGGAAGAAATTTTACAAGGTAAAGTCATTTTTAAAGGAAATTGTATGTTCAACTCTCACTGAATACCTGACATATAATTTTTAAATGTATTAATTATTTCTTGCTGTGTAACAAAAACTTTTGCAGCTTAGAACAGCTGCAACAATTACCTCACAGTTTCCGTGAGCTACCCAGGTGTGGCTCAGCTGGGTGCCTCTGACTCAAAAGGCCACAGTCAAGACGTCAGCCAAGGCTGTGATGACCCCAAGGGTCAACTAGAGGAGGATTTGCTTTCAAGCTTACTCA
Source organism: Phyllostomus hastatus (assembly GCF_019186645.2). Classification (NCBI taxonomy): domain Eukaryota; kingdom Metazoa; phylum Chordata; class Mammalia; order Chiroptera; family Phyllostomidae; genus Phyllostomus; species Phyllostomus hastatus. Next base: position 28,848,000 of record NW_025333857.1, on the reverse strand, counting down.
CATGGTTGTTGACAAGATTCGGTTCCTTTTGGACTGTTGGGCTAAGGACAGCTAGTTAGTTCCTTACTAGCTGTTGGCAAGAGGCCTCCTTAAATTCCTTGCTATATTAGTCTCCCCATAGGGAAGCTCATAACATGCTAGTTGGCTTCTTCAAAAGAAAAAAAGAAAGAGAACGAGATTAGAAGTCAGAATCTTTTTAAATCCTATGAGTATTAGGAGGTGGGATCACTGGGAGACATCTTAGAAGCTGCAACCACAGTTCTTAACCAAGCTGTATAAATTTGGGGTGCTCCAGTCGTGTGAACTTGAAGGAGTATGGGGAGTTAAGAGAGTGAGTCAAGGAAGTGGGATTACATCTGTGGATGCTGAGGACAAGGCTCTCTATGGAGGTTTAACAGCCTGGTATGTTTCTAGGTTGTCTGCAATATTTACTCCCTAATAGAAAAATAAATGCTTCTTGACAGATTCTCAGTGGTGAAAAGTGAACCTATACCTTCCCCTCGCTAACCCATACTCCAAAGAAACAAATTTACAGTGCAGTGGAAATTTTTTTCACCTGTGTTAAAGCACATTTGCCAAGTTTTCTTAGATTCCAAGTAATAGAAGAAAACCCTAAACTGTACATACTAAGGAATGGGATCATTTATTCCCTTGCTCAGCACCCTAGCACCTTACCCGCCCCACTCCCTATAACACCCTATGTTCACCTCCCAAGTATCTATAAATGTATATGCACTTATAAAGCCTATATAAAGTCCTTTGAGGGAGCCGTGCCTGGTGTGGTTCAGTAGATTGACTGCCAGCCTGCGAACCAAAGGGTTGCCTGTTTGATTCCTAGTCAGGGCACATGCCTGGGTTGCAGGCCAGGTCCCCAGTAGAGGATGTATGAGAGGCAACCACTCATTGATGTTTCTCTCCTTCTCTTTCTCTCCCCCTTCTCCTTTCTAAAAATAAATAAAATCTGAAAGAAAGAAAGAAAGAAAGAAAGAAAGAAAGAAAGAAAGACCCTTTAAAAATGAAAAATTAAAAAAAAAAGGCCTCTGAGTGAAATGGAAAAGGTAGCTATGGAAAGGTAAGTTTTGCAGAATATCTGACTGTGTATTGCTAAAGTAGTTCCAGTCTCTGCCCATGTAGAATAAAATACATTCCTTTTACATATTTTCTAGTCACCAAAAAATCCAACTGAAAAAGGGTTCTAATAAAACAAATTCAATCTATTTAACAAATTCTGAGTCTTTCCTATGTGGGAATCACAAGGAATACCCAGATAGCTTAGGCCTTAAAACCACATCATGGGTTCCATGAAGATAGCTGGGAATTGGAAGAAAGGCAGTTATCCAGAGAACCTTTCAACTACTTTATTAGTGTCAAGTTTTTAAAAGTTTTAGAAAAAATTGTGGTGTAAAATAATTTGAGTTTGGGTACCTTCTCATCTCCCTTGCTTTGTCACTCTCCTTGACGCCCTAAGCATCCACATCTTCCCCAGATCAGTGCCTCATAATTAGTAATTACGTCATCCTCCTTTAATCCCCCTTCTCCACTCACACCTACAGTCCGTAAATCCATCCTCTGTGTAAGAAGGAAAGGAACTGAGTAGACTAATTCATACTGATGAGAGTGAGTGATATATAAAACACTTAATACATTATATCTGCAGTGTTTCGAAAGAATACTCAGTAACATGAATCTCTTAATTCATAAAATGTCAGTTCAAAAATGTATGGTTTAATTCATTTTTTCAATTACAATTTATATTCAACCAAGTATGGTTTTTTAAAAAGTGTCAAACAAAGTTAGAGATTTTTTTTTTCTTAAATTAGTCAGTTTTCCCCAGCAGGTTTCAAATATTTATGATTTTGTGATTATTTTCCATGGAAATCTAATCCAGATAAGGCCTAAGATTGTAAACAGCCCAACTTTCCTTTAGGATCTTTTGCTATTGAAAAGTAATTGGGCCCTGGCTGGTGTGGCTCAGTGGACTGAGTGCAGGCCTGCAAGCGGAAAGATCACCAGTTTGATTCCCAGTCAGGGCACATGCCTGGGTTGTTGCCCAGCTGGGGGCGTGTGAGAGGCAGCAGATCAATATATCTCTCACACTTTGACGTTTCTTTCCTTCTCTTTCTCCCTTGCCCTCTCTCTCTTAAAAAAAAAAAAAAAGTAAATTAATAAAATCTTTACAAAAATATTTTAAAAAATAAAAGTAGCTGGACTTTTCTTAAACAAGTGAGTTTTGAGGAGTGTTCAGGTGCTTTTACTTGTTTCTAAAAGGGAATATTTTCTTTGCCCCAGCTTATAAGGTGCTGCTTTTTTAAAAGGAAGAAAGCTAATTTTCCAAGCCCTTTCTTAAGAGGATTAATGGGAATTGATGTGATAGAAAAGGAACTCTGCAAATATAGAATAGGTGAGCTTTTAATCCATGTTTGAAACAAATTATTAGTAGTAATAATAGCTGTTCAATATAAAGACACCATGTCTGGTGTTCAAATTGTAGTTCATCAGTTGAGAAAGAATAAATTGTTTTTCCCTTCAAAATCTTTTAAACTCGTGCAAAAACAATATGAGAGTTTGCTGGCCTCCTATTTGTTTTTCTCCCTCATTTGAGTGCATTTTTTAAAACCATAACATGACTATATAGAGAGAGAATATTTAGTCATTTATTGTAGTGCTTCTAAACAATTTGGTAACATTTAGTCTCTGTCTACTTAATTGCATTTGCTTTTTGTAGGGGCGGGGTAGAGCACCCCAGTGTTCAGAATACAGTACCAGCATTTATACAAAACATTGCAGCCTAGCCCACAGAGTATGGAGGTTACTACGGGGCAAGCTACTGCTTGTGACTGGCTCCCACCCCCACCCCTGCCCCCCAGTTCCTCCTTCTAATCTCTTGTCATTTCCCAGGACAGGCAACCTTGTGTGGACTCAGACTTGGGCCCTAGACAGGATTCGTGCTTCATTTTTCTTGCTCTGATTTCTGAAGTTGGAATGTCCTCTTCACCCTACACATCAAGGGATTTCTTTTCGTTTCCAGTTTTCACTGATTCCTTTGTGGATTTGTGCTTTGATTTAACCTAAGGTATTAGAAATAAACACAAATTGTGGCATTAGACCATGGACTGACAAGACAGGATAGGGCTAGTGTTATATTTTTATAAACCTTCTCATTCTAAAAGGTATCTGAAGCAGCTTATGCAGATTGTAAAAAGGCATAAAATTGCTGGGTGAAAGGAAAATAAGGAGAGGGAAATCAGTCTAAACCTGGATAAGGTTAATACTCAGAATATATCTTCAGGTCCTTGTCAATACCTTAAAAAGTCAGTTGCAAATATGACTTGGAGCTTCCTGGCAGCAAGAAAGCAACAGGAAACACAACAAACTACAAGGTTCATATGTGTGCCAAATTAAAAACAAGCCAGGGATCAGTGCTTCTCAAACTTCAACATGCATTTGTATCGCCCATGGTGTTAAAAGGCAAGTTCTGGTTCAGCAGGTCAATGGTGCGTCCTAACTGACCCCCAGGTGCCACTGATGCTGATGCAGCACCCCCCACACCATTCTTTGAGTAACAAGGTCTTAGCTCATTGTAAGTGTGCATTTACAAGGTATGCCCCCACTTAAAATACATAGCCATATTTGGTTTGCAGGGATCCTAGGTAATTACAGAATATACCAAATATGGAGCTCTAAGACTTCTAACTAATTTGCACTTGATGTATTTAAAACATCCAAACTTCTATCTAACACTGAAGGACAGTAATTATTCTCATCTTCTAATTAAACTGTTATTTCAAACCTTTTTTTTTTAAAAAAAAAAACACCTTTAAAAGAAAATAGTTTGGGGAAACTTTTTTTTTGCCCTTGTAAACAATACAATAAAAGACCGCATTATAATAATGTTCTGGCGAATCCGATTGTCGACCAAAGATACTGTTTACTGTTGTTCTTAGAAATAGCAGTGGTTATGGGCACTGGGTCTAGTGTGAGCTTCAGAGCAACCAGATTTGGATTGCACCATGCTACCTGTGTCACCTCGGGCAAGTCACGCGTTCTCTCTGTACCTCAGTTCTATCGTCTACCTAATGGGGCTAATGGTAGAATCTGTTACAGGTACTACTAGTTACTATTAGAATAGTGCCTACCCATTGTGAGAATTAAATAATGTTGGCTATTTGTTGTCATTACATTTAAAGTAAATTTTCCTGGCAGTGAATGTGAATGATAAATACAACTACCTCCTCAGCTGCTCCTTTTGCATAAGTACCTTAAAAGAATAGACCTAGATTTGCAATTTTCTTTGCAAGCCTTGACTAAAACACACCAAATCAGTGTAAGATGTTGTTGATATTAAGAGGCATTTTAATTTCGTTCATTGGAATCTAAGTCTGCAGCCAACAAATTATTGGAGGGAGTAAGAGGCACCAACCTTTTCCCGGAGTTTTTTAATGAGGGTATCTCGTTTGTGCAGTTGATTTTGCTGCATTTTCACTTCAGCAAATAGTTCATCAATTCTTTGGTTCTGTCTTTGCACAGAGGGCTAGAGAAGGAGAGTTTTAAAACACAATTTAAGGAAAAGAAATTAGTTTGAAATTGCCAAAATAGGTAGGTGCGCTTTCTCTGTATCAAGCTGTGTTAGCAGTTGCAGCAACAGAACAAGGTACTGATTTCCTAGCCCATCTGCTCAACCCTGTGCATATTGCCCGTGGTCAGCTAAAAACCATCACTCGTGTCTCAAGCTACAAGAAAACTAATAAAATAGAAAAAACAATTTCTTGGTATTTTATCCTTTCCCTTTCTGATATCTATATCCAAGAAAATTTTAAGGTCTCCCTAAACCCCAAAGCACTGACCATGTCATTTAAAATGCACCCACTTCCTCATTTGTTATAATACTTTACATATAAGTTTATAACAGTCTGTAAAGTTGTGGGGGGATTTTCATCTGTAGGTGAAATTCAGTAGAGTTGTTTTTAATTAATTGTGAAAATGTTGGATTTGTTAAGCATTTAATTTAAAATTCATTGATTTTGGTTTTGAGCTTTTACTTTTTGGATTTTGGAGTTGATTAATTTTGGACATTTCAAATGTGTTCGTGGGGTCATAAAATGTCCATAGACCGTAGGCTCTGTGTTGGTTATCCCGAGAGAAACACGGTCGTGCTCACAACCCAGTCCCAGCTCCGAGTGGGAACTCGGCGAACACTTGCAAAGCTGTGACGAACTGAATTTTAGTGACTAGATGGACCTGGAGGAGTGTCCCCTCAGGAAGAGCATTTTGTTATCCTCTGAGGGGCTGTGAGAGAGAGCGGGGAGAGGGCATATCCGAGAAAAAAAGAGACTGCAGTAGACAGATGGAGAGGCAGAGTAGACACAACACAGGTTAGAGACAGACGGGCAGACACGGAGAGACAGAGACAGAAGGAGACGAAAAGGTGGGGAGAGAAACCCAAGACATTGATGGATTTCCTAAGTAACACACAAGGGGAGACCCCTGCAAACCCCAGAATTTATTTACAGAAACTCGTGTATTTATTCTTACATGTTTAAACTTTAGTCACCTTCCACGTACTCTCCACTTGATGCAATATACCCACTGAGACATTTTTTCCACTGCTCAAAGCATTTTTTGAACTTGTCATTTTGATGCCTTTTCATATTTCTGCCATTTTTTTGTTTCTTCTCTCCCATTTCAGCAAAATATTTCCCTTTATAGACTTTTTTCATCCAGGGAAACAAAAAAAGTTGCTTGGGATGAGATTGGGTGACTAGGGAGGGTGGGGCACAGGGGTCATGCCGTTTTGGTAAAAAACTGTTAAATACTCAGTGCAGGGTAGGTAGGTACTCTGGTAAATCACCCATCATAAAATGGGCAAATGCACTGAAAGAGTCCTGAAAAAATTTGTGGAAGCTGAACCCAGCCTCTCACAACAGCACCAGCTGGTACACAGATACAGATGGAGTCCTACAACACTCACCTAGCCAGGGAAGCCTGTACTACAAGGGGCCCACCCTCCCAAAGATACTAACAGGCTTTTTTTTTTTTTGTTCCCTCTTGTATATTAAGATCTTATAGTCCTGCAGAATGTTTAGAATTGTATTTTAAAGTTCACTCAGCTGTTTTACACAGTCCTGATAAGCAGATAATCCTCCTTTGTGTCATATTTTGCACTTTATAGCAAAGCACTTATCAGGTATCATTGAATTGAAACTTAATCCCAATCTTTTTATTGCAGGTGAGGAAATTGACTTGTCCACCTTACATTTGTGGAGCATTTTGTAATTTTTTAAAGGACTGTTCCACCCATTATCTATTTGGTGAGGGCCACTGACCACAGCTCTCCATACAGCCCATCTTCCCTGGTATATCAGCAGCTTACATTGTGGGCATTACTGATATTTGGAAGACAGTGGAGATACCACAGGCCACAAAATCAGCAATTTTTTAATTTTGTTTTTAAAGAGTACATATTTGATATTAGTACCTTGTTACAGCTTCTGTACTGAAATAAGAGAAAGAAAACCAAAATTAACACCAATTCCATTTCAAAATCAAACCTATTCTTTTCATTTCCTCATATCATCATCTTAGCCCTGACCCTTCATGCATATTCAGGTTTTGAATATTTACAGCCTTGTCATAGATAACATTTTATATTCTGAATTTTCACTCAACATGATGCAATGAGTACAAACCATTTAATTCACTCCAGTCTCACTTTCAAAGAGGGACATAGGAAGCACCAAGGATTGTTTGACTTTGAACAACCAGTTAATCCTTTGGCTCTCGTTGGGAACCCCAAGGCTCTGTCAGTAAAATATTCTCAGAGAATAGAAAGCTGCCTTTTTGCTTTATGACATGGCTGAGTGTTCTTCCACCCACTCCTTGGGAGTGACTGACACAAATTTCTTTGATTCAAAACATGGTGTAGGTTGCCATTACCAACAATGGAAGATAAATAAGCATTTGCATCACATAGGGTTAATCTGCACCACCTCTCTCCTTGACCAGGCTTTCTCATAGCAGAAGTAACTCCTGTCGTGATCTTACTTTGGGGTCTGTTTTACAAGAGAATGGTATTTCTATTTAAAATAGTAATAACAGTATTAAAAAATATTTCATTTCCAATAAAGTAACAGTTGACTAAAATGATCACTAATGGTCTACTCACCATGATGTCGTCCATCACCTGTGTGAGAGAGGGCCCATCTGCCTTGAAGAGCACAGCATCCTCCATCTTCCGCTCCAGCAGTTCCAGCCTCTCACTGAATTTCTCTCTGTACTGTATCCCCACCGCCAGCTGATGCTGGAGCTCAGCAACCAGCTGCCGGAGGCCTTCATTCCTCGTGTCGAGCTGCTCAGCTCTCCTCTCCAGGTCTTCGCCCTTTCTCTCCTGCTGGCTAACTTGAGTTAGAAGCTCAGCTAAAGAGGTGTTCAGAGTGTCCAGTTGTTTAACCAGGCGACCAGTGTGATTTTTGTTGTAGCTCACTTGCATCTTGAGCTCCATTCCAAGCTGTAGAAGCCCCTGGGAGAGAACATTGATGTCATCTTGGGAATGAGTGACAGGAGCATGGCATTCTCTTTGTTTCCTTGCACTGGATAAAGAATAGGCTAAACTGAGGAGGAACCAAACTGATGCTTTTTGCATTTTGGCTTTGAAAGATTTCAAGGTCCCTTGGGATAACCTGTTTTCAGCAAAGAAAATAGAAGACTATCCCAAGACAGTAAAGAACAGAAACAGTTTGGTCAACGACTTGATTTAAGAATGATTAAATCCCACCAGTTAACCTCTGACTTCCTGGAGTTGCTAAATCACAGCAGGATATAAATTAGTTAAGAGGCTTTTGCTGAATCAGTGGAAAGAATGTGGAGTTTCCAAAACAGCTTGTAACCGAGAGAAGCCATCTGAAGTAGCTCTGAGAAGAACATTGTTGATGAATACCAAATGTTCCATTCTGTGTTGCCATGCATATGACTGAAGAAAACCATGGGGGACAATGAGAGTGTACTAACTGCCTTGCATGACACTGGACCTATAGTTACTAAAGAAGCTTTCAAAATAATTTTGCTATACCAAGCAATTCCTGTTTTGGTTATGGGCTATCCTCTCAAATTCTTAGAGTTTTCTCTAGCTAATGTGAGACCTTGATTTACCACATATAAAATATATGAGCCTATTCATCAGTTTGTTAATAATTACTTTTAGCTGGTTTAGGCTCTGTGGATTATGGCCCATGAAGGCAGATATCTACCCTCCCAATAGAAAATATTATATTTTTTTATATTCATGTCTTTAAAAGCCTGCAGATCTAACAAAACATGTCAATTAGCATATTTGCCATTCAGAAATACAATGTTTCTTGGGAAATGCATCTTCCTAAAAAAAGTATTTAGGCCAAGTTATTTAACCTCCCTGGGAGTCAGTCTCCCAGCCTGCAGAAAGGGATGTTGGACAAAATTCTCTCAACATTTCCCTCAGCTCTGTACTTGGAGGAAAGTGTATTTAGTACCGGGAAGGACGCTGAATGCTGGTGACATTTTTTGAACTTGGGGTCAGCAGCCCTTTCGGAAGCAATGTGCAAAATTGTCACCATTGTTGGGGGATGTGTGAAATGGGTAGCTGGTGCCCTGGCATTGGGCTGCAAGAGAGGAGTTCTGTGGCAGCTGACTTGCTTAACCAGTCTGGCAGGGCTACTGCTGTTGTGATTTACATGGTCCCTTTCATCTAGCTACTTCAAAGCATTTGTACCAACTCTGGCTCATTATTTCTTCAAGCGCAGCATAAAGAAAGGTTGATTAGTGGTGTCTTTTCAATTAATTCAAAGATGAAGAGCTATGTAGAATTAAATGGGATTCTTCCCAAAGTATACTACATTGCAGAAGGGCAAGAGATGCATATATACAAAGTGTTTATCACAGCTTTATAATTTGTTTCGAATGAAATCATCTAAATGCTTATTTTGGAAACTAGTATAAATTATGGCACATTTATAGTAGGAGATATCATGCAGCCATTAAAATCATGGTTATTAAAAATATTTGCTCTCACCCTGGCTGGTGCCGCTCAGTTGGTTGGAGCATCATCCTGTAAGCTGGAAGGTCTGAGTTTGATTCCCGGCCAGGGCACATGCCTAGGTTGCAGGTTTGGTTCCCCAGTCAGGGTGTGTATAAGACGCAGCTGATCAGTGCTTCTCTCTCACATCCATGTTTCTCTCCTCTCCCTCTCCCTCCATTCCCTTCTCTCTATAATCAATAAGCATGTTCTTAGGTAAGGATTAAAAAAAGGAATATTTGCTCTTTACATAAGTGGCCTGAGATGACCTCTGAATGGTTTGCTATTCACTTGACCCAGAAAACCCCACAAAATCATACAAATCAAGAGGTTCAAATCTTTGTGTTCACTTTAAGAACACTTGTGAAACTGCCCAGGCCATCAAGGGTATGCATATCCAAAAAATCACCAAGTATCTGAAAGATGTCACTTTGAAGAAGCAATGTGTGCCATTCCATCCATACAATGGAGTTGGTTAAGTGTGCCCAGGCCAAACAGTGGGGCTGGACATGGTGCCAATGACCCAAAAAGTGTGCTGAATTTTTGCTGCACATGCTTAGAAATGCAGAGATTGATGCTGAAATTCAGGGTTAAGATGTGGATTCTCTTGTCATTGAGCATATTCAGGTGAACAAAGGTCCCAAGATGTGGTGCAGAATTTACAGAGCTCATGGACATATTAACCTGTACATCTCTCCCTGCCACACTGAGTTGATCATACTGAACAAGAGCAGGTCAATGACATAGCAATTCTACTTCTAGGAGTATATCCAAAGAAGCCCAGAGCACTGATCTAAAAGAATATATGCAGCCCTATGTTCATGCAGTATTATTTCCATTAGCCAGTATTTGGAAGCAGTCCAAGTGCCCATCAGTAGATGAGTGGATAAAAATGCTGTGGTACATTTTTACTACTCAGTAACTTTTTACTACTTTTTACTACTCAGCTGTAAAAAAAAAAAAAGAGAAAAGAAGGAAATCTTACCTTTTGCAACAGCATGAATGGACCTGGAAAGTATCATCCTAAGTAAAATAAGCAGTCAGAGAAAGACAAATACCATATGATTTCATTTATATATGGAATCTAGTGAACAAAATAAACTAACAAACAACACAGAAATGGAGTCACAGATACAGAGAACAGACTGACAGCTGTCAGAGGGTAGGGTGTTGGGGGGCTAGACACAGACAACAGTATGGAGATTACAGGAGGGAGGTTGTCTCTCACACATGCTCTGACTGGAGACCAAACCCCACAACCCACGCATGTGCCCTGACTGGGAATTGAACCAGAGACCTTTTGCTTTGAGGAATGACACCCAACCAACTGAGCCACATGGGTGAGGGTGCCAGTTTATTCTTTCTTTTCTGTACTTGCCAAGTATTCGATTTTTTTAATGGGTACATATTATTTTTATAACCACATATTACTTTCATCATCACATGTATTTATACTGATCTTATCATTATAAAAGAGAGAGAGAGAATGTGTGTGAGTAGAATGAACTGATTAAATAGGATGATAGGAAAGACCTCTTCTAGTAATAACATGTGTGCTAAAACCCAAGCAATGAGAAGGAATCAGTCACAGCAAACTGAGAAAAAAAATTCTAGTAGAAAGAGCAGAGGGCACAAAGTGAGAAGAAATTCGGAATGTTTTAGACCTTCAGAAAGGCCACTGTGGGAAAATGATGAATGGTAAAATCAGAGAAATTGCCAAAGGCCAGAGCATATAGGCCCATGATATGAAATTTGGGAAAGTGTTGTAGGACCTGGCATAATCTATTTTATACTTTTGCAAGATCCTTCTGACCAGTATGTAAGGAATAGATTGTAGGTGCAGGTGTAGAAACCAAAAGATGAGCTGGAAAATCTTTGCAATGGTCTGGGTGAGAAAGTAGGGTGGTTTGGATGAGGGTGTGTAGATTGAAGTGTGTAACTTATTAGCTTTATGGTGAAGTAATCATCATTTAGCTATCATTTATTAAGCTCTTACTCATTAATGCCCACCACAGTGTTAGGAGGTAGAGATACAGTTATTCACCTCACAGGAGCTTTGGAAAGGCTAAGTAATTTGTCCAAGGCCAGCTCTGTGGCTCCAATGCCAACACCCTTAACCGTTCCCCGACACTGCCGCTCAGTAAACACTAGTGCTGCTGATGGAAGTGTTAGCAAATGAACAAGAGTTAGAGAGGGGTCTATAGCCCACATATACCCCCACACCCAACTGTGAGCTGCCTTCTCTCACTACTATATCCATGTCCACTCCTGATGGCATCTGAGGTCCCCCATACCTACCTGCATGAAGGTGGAGCCCCCTCAGTTTGACAGAAGGTGATTGTGAAGGTATCACTGAGACAGCCACTTTGTAAAGTCCAAACAGCACTAAACTGGATCCTGCGCCCACTCTGTGGCTAACTCAGAGTGAACTGTCACATTACCTCTTGGGGCCTCAGTTTCTCATCTTTAAAATGTGGGGCTTGGACTAGGTACCTCCCATCTTGCATAGATTCTATGCTATGCATCTCCCAGAATTCTATGCTAATCCCTTCATTGTGTCACAGCCTGTCATCTGCTTTTCTTGGGAAGCCATCTACATGTCACTGATATTTGATACTCAGTGAGTATTCTGCCCATCATCTGAATTTAATTCATTTCCTTTAATGAAATCTTTTTCTTGCATTTATCTTCTTTTTCACTAGAATGTAGGAAGTGGTCAATGCTGCTGACTATTTATAGCCAGTTATGACCCTGTTAAAAAAGAACAACAGGACCGCATGGTAGCTAGAAAGAGCTGGAAGTGAAGACCAGCAAGTGAGGGGAAATGTGGGGCTGGTCACTACCTGCCAGGGTCATGACATGCAAGAGGCAGGGTGGCCTAGACAGGTCATAGGATACAGCAACTCACATCTGTTCCCAACACTGTGTCGCCCCTATTCTGCCTCCAGTGAGTTACCACTGTACAGAAACTGTGCTCAAGTAAGACGTAGAAATGCTATTTATTTGCCTCCATGGCCTTTGAACTTGCACATACAAAGAATAGCAGCTCCTGTGTGTTCTTGGCAGTTTTCGAGGATTTTTTTTTTCTCCTTGAATATGTGAGAGCATTCATTATTGTGCAAGGTATTTCACTAGAGAATTCTTGTGCTCTAACTCTTCCTACCTTGATGTGGAATGTTCTTCTGTAGCTATAAAAGCTATTTCAGTTTTTTTCCCAAATGATTTCTGAGAATGTTAAACTTGTGAAATAGACCATGAAGGAATAAATCAATGAAATGTGTTCTGAGGTCAAAAACTTGGGGGAAAGGGCAGTCTCCCCTCCCCAAGAGAATCGCAAGGCACATCCACCTGTTTATGTTGGTTTACACAGGCTTTTCCAGCAGCATTCTGTCACCCACCCCTCCTTCTCTTCCCACCTGCTTGCTAACATTTTGCAGAGCTCTGAGGTTTTGTGGAACAGACTGAGCAATGCAGATTTGTGGTGTGTTTTCTGTTTGTGATGGAATTAACCTTAGCTTGATACCTGGTATAAGACTAAAGTTTTTATAAGATTCAGTTAAATACATATCTTTGCTTTTAACAGTGATAAATTGCATGAAATATTTTACATAACAAAATTTTAAACTCACTCTAAAAGTTTATCTAGATTGGAATATGAAAAAAAAAAGACCTGATTCCTAGACCCTCTAATCTCGTATCTGCTTAGCTCATTAAAAATATTCACATTCATTTTTTTATTCATCAAAGATTTAGTTAACACCTACTATGTCCCAGGCACTACTCTAGCTGCTGGATATACATTAATGAATTAAACACATCAGATAAAAATTTCTATTCTCATACAGCTTACCTTTTAATGAAATATACTAGAAATAATGCAAATACAGAGAAAAAATATGCAACACTATACTGAGTCTGTAACTGTCCTGACGTTGTTGAATAGATATATCATTCATATCATTGTTATTTTATTATTATGTAGCTCATTTGAACTGTCATCTTAGATAAGAAAAGAAAGCTAAACCATTACAGAATGTCATGTCATTTAGAAAGTTGAAACTAGAGAGGAAGTGAAATGAGGCCATCATCTATTGCCATGAATTTTGTTTAAAATGGACTGGACCTTTTTTGCTTTTTTATCTGTGCATCAGATATATGATTGCCCCTAAGTAGGTGTACACACCCAAGACATTAAGACTCTTTCAGCTGCAGCCAACACATTTTTATAGGTAACAAAACAAAGAACATTGTTGGTTATTATCAGATGACTGAAGCTGAGGAGGAAGCAGCAGCAGTATCTCACTTACTCCTCCAAAAATAATTCATTTCTGAAAGGAAAACCTCCTTCAGAAAAATCACCTCATGAGTGCAGGCTTTAGCATTCACTGGAGAACATGGTCAAAATAAGCTCTAGGCCTTATTCACTGGTTCTTCATCTTCTCTTTTCCAGAAACCTTCTCTATGTCTACCCACAGAGGCTGAACTTCGCTAACAAACTAGCATCTGCCCGGAACATTACGATAAAGATCCAGTTTATGTGTGGAGAGGATCCTAGCAGCGCTATGCCGGTAAAGAGGGAAATAAACATTTGCCTCAGACCAAGGTGTCCTGAACTTCGCTTGTCAGCTCACACAGTCAGAATCCAGCGCTCATGAGCGCACTGAGTATGTCTGTTCAGCGCAGCACTACTCAGCCAGTGCAGAGGCCTGTGTGGCTCATCCAGTCTTGGTCCCAGCAGGTTGATGGGGAGACCGGGTCAGTCTCAATGGAAAGATTCTGTCCTAACTCATCCCATAAGGAGCTATTAAATTTGGAAATGCAGATTATATTAGAAGACTGAAAAATATTATCAAATCCATGCCACCCTCACAGCACAAGCAGTAGAGAGATGGGCCTAGCACACTTGTCATGGTCACTGCACTTGCAGATGTGCGCGGCAGCAGCATCTGCCCACGCCCCGTCCATGCCGACAGAAGAGTGTAAAGTACGCCTAAAAATAACACAGATGCGCCATCTCAACACCCTTTGGGACTGGATGTCCATCCTGAGGCAAAATATAAATCAAATAATACATATATAATGCAGTGTTCTCTAAGGAACCCAAAATGCCAGAATTTGTATTTTTTAACCATCTGCCACAAGTGAAATTGATAGTTAGATGTTACGATTTTCTGTAAGTCATAGAATTCAATTATACCTTTCTCTTGAAATAATTTTTTTCATTCCTTCCATTCTTCAAATATCTCCTTTAAAAAAAATCCTCCTAATATCTCACCTACCTTCCCAATGCAAGGTATTCTCTTGCAGTGGTGCTGGGAAAGAAATCCTAGAGGAAGACCCCCCCCCACCCTGATTCTCTCTGCTCTGGCTCATGGCAAATCCACCACAGCTGCCAGGTACAGCTGAGCAGACCCTGAATGTGGCCCAGGTGCCCAGCCAGGGATGAGTGGGGGCCAGACTCCCATCTGTTCTCTACTCACCAATCCCTGGACCCAGCAAAGGGGTTACTGCATCCCTTTGCAATAGAAAAGGCCCTTTATTTCTTCGCCCAAAGGTGAGTCCACTTGTCAAATCATGTACTGTTAGGGCTGAATCAGTCCCAAGAGGTGTCTTTTCTAAACAGCACAAACCTGTGGACAGTGAAAGTCCTGATCACCCCAGTGACCAGGCCCATGTCTCTGCAGGGAAACAAGCCACAACCAGGGATCTTTAACTGTGGACAAAACAGTACAACTTTGCCTGAAAATACAGACCTCTAGGCAGTGAGGCAGAGTGGACAGAGCACTGGTTTTCCAGTCTCACAAACCTGTCGCCCTCAGTCACTAATGTAGCCCCTTTGGGCCTCACTTTACCCTTTGTAGCCAGTTCTTTTGAATCCGTGTGCTTGAGCTAGTTGTAGACCTCAGCACTCTGAATTTACAAAACAGAGCTCTATGAGAATAGAGCATACTATTGGGCTGATGATGGTTGATTTGATATATCCAAATATCACTGTTAATTTGGTCCTTTCTATATTGGTGTACAGGTTATCTTTGGAAAGTCTAGTGGGCCTGAATTTCTGCAGGAAGTGTACACAGCTGTCACATACCATAATAAGTAAGTATATTTTGGTTCTAAATACACACAAAGATTGTTTTGTTATCTGCTGGGTTTTCTGAATCCCATCCTGCTTCCTTCCAATGGTATTTATAATTCAGGTACTCAGGGACAGAGGAAATTCATGATTTTCTGTTGGAGATGCACAATTTTTGCCACTAAAACTGGGAGAAGAACACATTGTCAGGAACCTAATATTGTTTTGACTTTCCTGGAGCCTTCTCTTCTAGTATAATACAGAGGGGTCTTATACTAGAGGGTCTTAAGCTGTAAAATAAAGAAATACACATCTTAACTGGCTTCGAAGTACTGGAGGGGGCCCAGAAACAAAATCCAGCCCTCCTGTTTCTGTCTCCTTGTCTTCTACACACCACTCTACTACGCCTAGTTTGAGAACATTTAAGTTGCCCAAAGGGGAAATAGAACACTTGTTATTATGTGGGTAAATTGAGTTCCAAAATAATGTCTTAATTATTCTTCACATTTTACAGGTAGGGCAGGGTTCTGTACAGGGTCAGGCAGACTTGGGTTTGATCCTGGCCAGATAACTTGGGCCCATCTAAGTCTTAATCTGAGCCCGTGTTCCTGACTTGGGATGAGGAATAAATGAGTGCGGTACATGAAGCCCTTGGTAAAGTAGCTGGGACTTCATAGTTCAGTAAAATCAGATTCCTTTTCCTCCAGCATCATTCATGTGCTTCTCCTAAATCCTTTGATGTGCCTGTCTTTGTTCTTGGGGTAGAGAGAGGAAGGGAGGTCGCAGCAGGACACTGAACTTCATCCCCTTTTCAAGTTAAATTGCTGGATTTTTCCATTGTGTGGGTAAATCCTCTTTACCCGAAAGTCTTTAGTTTCCGAGTGCTCTTATGTAAGGGAAATGTATCTAGTGGCATAAGAGTGGTCCCAAGGACTTCCAGCTTAAGAGCAGAATGATGTAAAATGAAAAGCAAAACACCAAGCAGACAAATTCTGAAGAACAAAGAGTCTGCTGCGCTATAGTTTATAGTCAGAGAAGTCATTATTCTTGCTGAAAGTTATGTATGTATAATGTGCTTTTGAAACAGGTCTCCTGACTTCTATGAAGAAGTGAAAATTAAGCTCCCTGCCAAGCTCACAGTAAATCACCACCTCCTGTTCACCTTCTATCATATCAGTTGTCAGCACAAGCAAGGAGCCTCCGTAGAAAGTCTCCTGGGATACTCAGTGAGTCATTTTCAACTTGCTGATTCACACTAAAGTTCTTGGTGCATCCAAGGTCCCTGCAGAGATAAACAACTAAATTCTATTCAATTGTTTTTTCCTGTCAGAAGTAACAGAATGTACCGAACTGGATTATAGCAAAGAGCAGAGATGACTTGACTTAGCCAATGACAAATTTCAGAAACAGAAAGCTAGTAGGAGATAAATATTGAAAGAACACTCATTTATCTTTTTTTTAGAAAAAGCATTGCATATCTAGCATTTCCAGTGTTTTTATATGTGCTTCATATACAGGGTGGGCAAAAATAGGTTTATAGTTGTTCATATAGAAAATAATACAATACTTAATAAATAATAATACAGGAATAAACTCCGTATTTTACATACTCACAACTCTAAACCTACCCTTGCCAACCCCTGTATAGAACTAGCTCTTCTCCAGGGAGCAAAAAAATCATTTCTTTAAAAAAAGATAAAACTTAACAACAAATAACATTGGCACAGTTCAGACTCATGCAGACACAGGCTTTAAAGAAAAGCACTACTGCTCTGGCTCTGAAACAGTAAATCACTGGTGTTAAGATCTCAGGAACCCTCATATCATTTAAAATGCAAAGAACTTGACAGAAATTACTGCCAAAAAGACTCCTGGTCAATATCTAATCATCGTTTAGTTGCATTTGATTATTGTGAGCTAGATAAATTGCCAGAATTATGTGTAGTAATAAATTCCACTTTATTCTTTACATCATCTGTTTCAGTGGCTGCCAATTCTCTTAAATGAACGTCTTCAAACTGGATCCTACTGTCTCCCAGTTGCCCTGGAAAAGCTGCCACCCAACTACTCCATGCATTCTGCAGAGGTAACCAGCAAGCTATCCATCAGCTGTTTCTTGTCCAGCCATGGTCTAGGACCACTTTCCCAGATCCACTTTCCAGTCCCTTAAACAGGATTGAGGATGCTCGTCATGTTTTGGGGAACGGGCGTCTGTCAGCATATGGTATTTTCTGAGAACACATGGTTCTGCTGGGATGGGAAAAATAACTGGCTCTGGAAACTCACTTATTTACCAATCACCAATTCAGAATGTTTAGTAAATGCAGGGCCTGTGTCAGAGGCAGCATTACCTTGCATTATCTGCAAAAAAGGGATTCACAGAATAATGTGTTATGAAAGGGCAGACAAATAGGGCCTACTTGTGCTAACAGCTACTCTCAGCATGGACCCTTAGAAAAGGTTCCCAGACTAGATTCCACCTGTTTCTCCTCTGGGTCAATTTTCAGATGGATAGTGGGGTTTTCATCCCTTTGCCAGTGCCAGTGGTGTTCCCCGCGCTGCCTCTTGCCCACCCACTCTGCTGCGGTATAGCCATTGAAAGGGAACACTTGAACTCTCCATTCTGGCCACACCAGCACCAGTTCTTGTGTTCTCAGTCTGGTTGGCGTAGGTTTATTTCTCTTTTTCTTTTTTATTGTATTTGGTGGATTTCAGTTGGCACTATTTTGAGGAAAATCCCAGACATTGTAGCATTTCATTTATACATATTTTAGTATATATCTCCAAAGATAAGGGCTATTTGTTTAACCATCACAATATCATTGTTATACATTAAAAATGAATAAGTCCTTAATATCTTCAAATATCCAATGATCAAATTTCCAATTATCTCATCAATGTCATATTTTTATTTACAGTTGTTTGTTTGAATCAGGATCCAAACAGGTCTATACATTGCTATTGCTTGACTTGTCTTTTAAGGGTCTTTTAATCTATACAGATTCCCCTTCATCTCTTTTGGGTTTTTCTTTTGTAATTTTCAAGTTGAAGAATTTCCCAGGACTTTTATTTAGTCCCAACCTTAGCAGTCAACTTTTTTCCTTTACTCTGACTCCTCATCTGTCATTCCCAGGCTGTTCCATTTTTCTCTTATCTCCTTTTTTCTCTGGAGAGAGAAGCTTTCATTGCCCTGGGCACAGTCACGTGCCTGGCTTTAGACCAAAATTTTTCTCCTCAGAACCACCTGAGTATGTTCACAGACATTCCCTGATTATGCTTTATGATTTAGACACATAGTCCCTTCTGATGCCCTCAAAACCACCTTTCCATCATGTGTAATCTAATTGCCTAGAACCCTCAATTACCTCCTTAATACTGCAGAACAACCCTGGGTTTTAAAGACAAGTTTTGGTCCAAAATCCAGATTCTGCCACTCCTTAGTTGTGTGAACATGGATGAGTCCCTTCCCCTCTCTGCATCTCAAAGTGAAACTAGCCCATACCTGCCCATAAGGCTGCGATGAATGTTAAATGAAATGATGCATATCAAGCATCAAGCTCTCTGCTTGAGTAATTACTATTTCCTTTTTCATTCTTGCTATCTAAGCTATCTTTGTAGATATACCCTCAGCCCCTCCTTACATCTGTTAGACCTATACTGTTTAGTAGAGTTGGCATTAATCACATGTGGCTACTCCAAACTGGGATGTGCTTAACTATAAAATACAAACCCAGTTTCAAAGGCCTAGTAGGAAAAAAAGAATGTAAAGTATCTCATTCATAATTTTTATATTGATTTCATATCAAAACAATAATCTTGAGGCTATATTGGGTTAAATGAAATGTAGTATTAAAATTGCTATCACATATTCCTTTTTAATTTTTTTAATGTGGCTACTAGAAAATTTTAAGTGATATATATATGTCTCACAATACATTGTTTAGTGGACCGTGCTGCATAAGATCATAGATGGCAGACTCCAGTGTCTTCAGGAGCTGGACTCATTAATGAGTGCCATCCCTGGCTGGTGTGGCTCAGTGGATTGAGCACCAGCCTGCAAACCAAAGGGTTGCTGGTTCGATTCCCAGTCAGGGCCCATGCCTGGGTTGTGGGCCAGGTTCCTAGTAATGGACTACATGAGAGGAAACCACCCATTGATATTTCTCTCCCTTTCTCCCTCCCTTCCCCTCTCTCTAAAAAATAAATAAATAAAGACTTAAAAAAATAATGAGTGCCAGATCCTGGTGGAATTTGTTCATGCTGGAGATTGCCCACTGAAGGTCACAGCTGCTCCTCCACTCCACAGATCAGTGCTGTTCTGGGATGCAAGCCCAATGTCTTCATATCTTCTAGTTCTTTAAAGAAGTTAGACAAATAGGCTTTCATGTGAAATTTTCTGACTTTAAATGTTGGCAACTAATTCAAAGAAGTTTCTAACACTGAGCCAAACAGAACTTGTCTGTGGGCTGGATCCAGCTTTGACCCCAGTTTGTGACACTCTCTTACATATTCCCACAAGTACCCACCCCATCCACACATCTGACCCTTGCAAACACAGCATGCTTCCTTCCATTATAATACAAGAGATGCAAAATCCACTCTCACATGGCTGTAGCAGGCTAGGCCCTCCTCACCCAGCACTGTCTGATGTCTCTACAGGAAGATAATTCCATGGGAATTTAGGGCAAGTAACGGCCTCTTCAGATTATAGAGCCATTGATACATAAATGGTATAAAACAGTCACTTAAGTAATTAAAGCAGGAGCCCAGCAGGACTGCTACTTGGAAACATTTTGTTAAAAGGGAATATAATTGCAGGCACTCAGAAACATTAAAATTGTATGTCATGTAAAGATACTTTACACTTTGCCTGACTTTCCTGACTAATGAGGAAATCACCTACATATTACATTAGTTTAATTCCTAACATAATGATTTATCAGTGCTGGATGGGAGCTTACAGACAGATCACTCAGTTTAAACTCCCCCTTTCAGCACTAGAAAAATGAAGTTCCAGAGAGTTTAATTGACTTGTTAAAGTAAAAATACTGTATTTTCCTGTGTATAATGTACACCCATGTTTTTGGTCCAAGCTTTCAGGAAAAAAACCTTTCATTTTAGTTATTTATTTATTTATATTTAGGTACTTTTTTTGTATTATAAAGGAATTTTAGCATTTTTTTAACATATGAATATCATTATTGCTTTCAAGAGTTACACTTCTCTTTATACATAAGCATAAATAAAAGAATTAAAAAACATTTATGTAGACATGGAATTAGTACTACCCATGTATAATGTGCATCCTACTTTTTCCTTAAAAAATTTGGGCAAAAAGTACACCTTATACACAGTAAAATACAGTACAGTGTTTTACAGTTCAGTGCAGAATTAAACTTGAACCCAGGGCTTCTAAACCCAAGGCCAGTTCTATTAATTTCCAGGGAGTTTTCTATTTGTATAACCCTGACGTTTACAGCCAAGTGGCTTCACTCTGGTGTTAGCAATCAGAAAAGGGGATTGAATTGTTATCTTTTTTTTTCTCTCTAACACAGAAAGTCCCTGTACAGAATCCTCCCATTAAGTGGGCCGAAGGACATAAGGGAGTATTTAATATTGAAGTGCAAGCTGTTTCTTCTGTTCACACCCAGGTAAGGAACATCAAGGCCCACTTCACGTCAGAGCTGGAAGGCTGACAGTGAAGGTGGAGGTGCAGCAGAGAACCTTCTAAGGACAGTCTGGTAGAAGACCAGTGCAGAGCTTTGTGTGTGGATAGAACAAAAACAACCGTTAGTTCTTTATGGGGACTTACAAGCCTGTTCAGGTTTATTTTTTGTTTAAATGAGATGACCTTACAAAGAAGTTGAGGAACTAAATGAAGTAACCCAGTCCCCACACTGTTGGCTGAGAAATTGTGTGTGGAGGCTTCATCTGAAGTCTCTGTCTCATCTCCCTCTGTAATTCTACCCTTTCACCAGCCTTTTCCCCCCCCACTCCTACATTCCCTCCTTTTCCTGCCCTTGTTTGGGTTTTGCACCTAAGTAGACCCCTTTTGGCTGTGCTTACCTCTGCTTACAAAACATGTTAGAGTGCAAATTGTTTTCTTCTTCAGGTAATAATTATTGAGAGGTTCTATTTGGTGCACGCCATTCAGCAAAGTAGTTCATAACCTTGTTCTGGAATGTATGCATCTTAGAAGTTCTGATCTAAAACATGGAATGAGAGGATCTGCCTAAAAGGAACCTCTTACATTTGATTGTGTTTGTGAATCCACTGGTGAGTCTTGATGGGGTAAGACCCCTGAGACATGCCGTCTGCCCTCCCAGGACAACCACCTGGAGAAGTTCTTCACTCTCTGCCACTCCTTGGAGAGCCAGGTGTCCTTCCCCATCCGTGTGCTGGACCACAAGATCAGTGAGACAACCCTGGAGCATGAGCTGAAGCTCAGCATCATCTGCCTCAACTCCTCCCGCCTGGAGCCTCTTGTGCTCTTCCTGCACCTGGTGCTGGACAAGCTCTTCCAGCTGTCCGTGCAGCCCATGGTCATCGCTGGCCAGACAGGTAGGAGGCCTGTGGGGCTGGAAAGAGGCAGGCAGTGCCTTGGGTTAGGAAACATGATTCTCTAGTAATCCTGGGACCAGGGACAGTATGATCTTCCTTTCTGTCGATGATGTGAGTCCAAGGGAGGCTAAGTCCAATACTACTTTCTGACTTTCCCTGCATGTTAAAAAAATAATTAAGATTGAATGCTTAAAATCATAGTTTTTAAAATAAATTTATTGAATGATTAGAGGTAGTCTTTCAAATTCCATTCCAGAGGTAGTTGATGTATTTCTTGTACTTCTAAGATATTTTTATTTTCTTGACCAACATGGAAATATAATGTTTTAGAAGAATAAGACAACTCATTAAGTGGAGGGAAAGGAATTCTAAATTGAAATGCAATGTGATCACTTTCTTACACTGAGATGTAATATACATACCATAAAACTCACTTCTGTGTACAATTCTGTGGTTTTTAATATATTCACAAGGTTGTGCAACTACCACTACTAATTCCAGAGCATTCTCATCAGCCTCAGATGAAATCCCATACTTCTTAGCAGTCACTCCCCACCCACCCCTTCCCTCCGCCCCTAGCAACCATTTATTTATTTTCTGACTTATAGTATATTTTAAAGGCTTGTTTTGACAAATTAACATTAAATACAATGTGTAAAACTTCCTTCGGAAATAATGTCATGTAAGATGTGGGCCCTGTGGTTCTCCTGCGTCCCACAGGGGCAGACTGGCTGCTGTAGGGCATTTTTGTCTGAAACTGTTTTCAGCTGGGCTTATCTTATCCTGTGCTACTGAGTCTAGCAGATGGATTTGGGGTTCCATCTCTGCTCCTAGTACTGCGCTAACAGTTGCAGGCTTTGCAGTAGTAATCGAGAGCATGTCTGACCTCAGAGGACTTACGATACAGTGAACAGCAGCAGCATGGGAAAAATCCTCAAAGGACAGAACTAGATATTAGAGGGAGAGGAGGCATTAACACATCCATCTGCAAGGATGAAGGAGGCCCCTAGGAAGAAGAGAGTGTTTGATATGACCTTGAAGGAGGGATAGAAAGAAAGCAGCCAAAATGGGGACAGTGAGGTGAGAGTGGCAAAAGCCGAGAACCAGAAAATCACAGGAGAGTGGGGAAAGAAACAGATAACACAGTTGGGCTGTGGAATCTGAGGAAACTGGTGGCGGCAGAGGGGTAAGAGGGGTATTGAACTCACAGGCCAGGGAAGTGCATGTCTTCTTAATCCCTTGGTTTGCAGTGTATCCTGGGATGCTTCTTTTGTGGTTCTGCAGATAGGTGTTGCAGGCTACATTTCATACTTGTAGCTGTCTCCTCTCCAGCTAGATTTCTGCAGCAGCAGTGACCTCCACCCCACCCCCAGATTTCTTTCTTTGTCTCCATTTATGTGGCACACTGCTTTGAATGTTTCAGTTATTTAATGTAGACTTGTGTATTAGACAAAATGTTCATTCACATAATTTGAGCCTCTTCTCCATAGCTAGTTGCCGCCTTATCATGTGAGGACAGCAGCATGTTAGAGCAGGCAGAGTAACAGACACCTTTAGATTACAAGCATTTATTCAGACCTGTCTGTGTCTGGCACTGTGGAAGACACCATGGAGAGACAAGAAAGTATGAGAAGTGCACTTTGCCTCGGAAGGGCTTCCAGCCTACTGAGAAAGATAGGATTTTCCACCGGAAACAGCCAGAGAACCTTGTGACTTGGTGTCAGTTAAGACCTGTACTGGTGGCATCATGGGCTCTGTGGAGGAGAGGGCATTGTGCTGAGCATTGAAGGGTTGGTGTGAGTTTGCAGACTGGAGCAAGGAGGGCTTTCTAGGTGAGGACAACAGCATCAGCAAAATCGCCAAGATGAGAAAGAACAGACGTGATGGGGATAATCCAACAGTGTCTCCTTCTGACGGAAGCTGGTTTGAGCAGAAAAGGGCTCATGGTTGGATAAGTAGGGTGGAGCCAGACTGTGGAGGGCTGAGGTCCGGAGCAGGAGGGGATATGGTAAACCTATCCTCTGTACAGGTCCGGTAGGGAATGACACCATATTCATACGTTTTTAGATTAATCTGTACTCCACGATGCAACACTGCATTGCAGACCATAGTGTGCATGAGAATACCCGAGTGTCTTGTTAAAAATGCAGGTCCTGGCTTAGTTGGTCTGGGGAGGGCCTGAGATTCTGCATTTCTCACAGGGCCCCAGGTGATGCGGACAATGTCAGTGCAGACTTCACTGAGTAGCACCACTTCACATCATGCTCCAGAGAGGGGAGGGTGTCGGGACAGCCTCATGTCCTTGTCAGGAGAAACCACAGTGCTGGTGGGAGGAGGAAAACAAGGGAGGAAATGAGAAACCATTGGCAGTGAGCAGAATCGGCAAGCCGAAGCTCCCTAAAACACTCACTCCGCCTCAGACCACCATCTGGACCATCCTGGTCCTCCTGGTCAGTGGGCAGGGCTCCCTGTCTCTGCCCTGGAGAGCGTTTCACCTTGGCTTCACTAAGGACCAACTGTGAAGCTGCCCACTTTTATCTTGGTTCCTCAGCCAACTTCTCCCAGTTTGCCTTCGAGTCCGTGGTGGCCATCGCCAACAGCCTGCACAACAGCAAGGACCTGAGCAAAGACCAGCACGGGAGGAACTGCCTGCTGGCTTCCTACGTGCACTACGTCTTCCGCCTGCCGGAGCTGCAGAGGGACTTGCCCAAGTCAGGTAGCTGGCCTCGAGGGTGGGTGTCTGGGGGCAGGGCACCCTCACCCCACCCCACCCCGCCCCACCACCACTGCAAAATGAAATTAAAAGCATGAAAGTTAAATTATAGTTTTCAGAATGACAAAAAATGGTATGAATATTAAAGGGAAAAGCTTATTTCTAGATTTTTCTCTTGCTTTCTTCCTGCCATCTTCCCTCTTTATTTGAAGCACTTATTTTTTCTTCCATTTTGATAATCCCTCACTGGTCTTTCCCCAGATGGTAACTTCTGATTCAGTTAGGATCTCTTTTATAGAATATGGAGAAATGACAACAGATGCCTAGGATTCTGGGATAATAATGACAAAGAAAATAATATATATTTGATAGTAGTGATAAGCAGTGGTTCCTAAATTTTTCATGATGAAAAATTGAATCCCTTCTCTCATTTCTCCCAAACTAAACTTTTGAAATAAAAAACAATCACATTTTTCCACTCTTAACTATTTACATAGGTAATAATCAAACAGAACTTCTGGTCAGCATAGTATAAAAGGTCGCACTAATGAGTTTCCAAAGTCCCAAGCCCTAATGAAGATTCATGGCACTTTTATTATTTTTTTTCAAGGGTATGGTACTTTTATTAATCTATACAGCCTCATTTCAAGTAAACCTGCAATTTCAATTGAGATTTTTTAAAATTACAGTAATATATCAGACTCACAGAATTACTTTTAGAGACAAGTCAATACCTAAAGGTGAATAACATTCATATATAATATACACTTATCATAAGGTTCAGATGATTCTTTGGATTGAAATCTCAGAGGACCTTACTGTATCACTTGCAAAGTTGTCATCATTTAAATACTAACCAAAAATACCCGCATTTCTAGCTTGTCTTGAGAAATCAGAAGCTCTGTCGACCCCGAGGGCTGGTTCCCCGTGGCAGTAATGGGCTGGAGCTGAGCAGCAACCACAGTTCTCATCCCTCCCTTCTGCCTTGCATCCCATCCACCTACCCTCAGATCTGGCCTCCCTGGCCTCCCCTAGCCATTTGATCACAAGACTCTAACTCCAAGCCCTAATCCGGTAGCTTTTCAGCCCCCTACCTAGCCCATCCTTCTGTTCCTTCTCAAGCTCAGTAAGTGATTCTGACGCCCTTTCTGTTGACATGTCTGTACCTGATGGGGTGCAGGCGGCCCCACTGCTCTGCCCGACCCTCGCTACCACACATATGGACGCACGTCTGCTGCTGCTGTGAGTTCGAAGCTGATGCAGGCCCGGGTGATGAGCAACAGTAACCCAGACCTCACAGGGACACACTCTCCAGCAGACGAGGAAGTTAAGAACATCATGTCCACAAAGGTAGGGAAGATGTCAAACCCTGGAAAGTGATGCAGACTTTTTTATTTTTAACTAAAACTTGGAGAAATAACACAAAATCAACCACTGCAGTGTTGGTCAAATGCTTTCATGCTCAGCTTTAGAGTTTTTAATATCGTTTTCTTTGAAGTGATTGAGGTCATCCTGAAAGAGGCAGAAGCAAGACTGGCATTGAGGACCTGCTCGGTTAGTTCCGTCTGATAGGAGGCTTTCAGGGTATAGCTGGCTTAACCACAGGACTCAATGAATATCATGAGTTTTATTTTTAAAGGAAAATGTTTAGCTTTGACTTTTTTTTTGATGCCTAGAAAGGTTGTCTTTATTTTGTTTTGTGTTTTCATAGCTGCCTGATGCATTCATTAGCATCTATTGATTGATTATCCCATACAATAATCTCAAAGAGCATAGCCACATTTTATAAACAAAACCTGAGATCCTGAGAGGTTTGGTGAATTGCCCTATATTTATGTTTCTTGCCATGAATTGGTTGCTTTTTCTTGATAAGCTTTTTATTATTTTATAACAGTTTTAGATTTATAGGATTATTGTGAATGTAGTATAGAAAGTTTTTATATGCTGCATACCCAGTTTTTCTGTACATTGCAATAGTACATTTGTCACAATTAATGGACCAATATTGATATGTTATCATTAGTAACTGAAGGTCATACTTTCTCAGGCTTTCCCTAACATCCTTTTTCTGTTCAGGACCCCATCCAGGACACCACATTACATTTAGCGGTCACGTCTCTTTAGGCTCCTGTTCGTGCTGATAGTTTCTTAGACTTTTCTTGTTTTTAACGATCTTGCTGTTTTGAGAAGCACTTGGTCAGGTATTTTGTAGAGTATCTCTCATTTGAAATTTTTAAAAACTGTGATGTAATTCACAAACTGTACAATGCACCCTTTCAAAATATATAATTCAGCGAGTTTTTCCTACATCAATTCTTAGTCTGAATTATTAGAAATTAAATTATGTAAAGTGACAATTAAATAAGTGGTATTAGAAACAAAGGAAACCTAAATGCAATGTGGCGTCCTGGACTATGCCTTGGAGCAGAAACAGGACATCAGCAGAAAAGCTGGTGAAATGCAGAGAAGGGCTGTGGTTCAGTTGCTAGTGATGTGGCCATGTTAATTTCTTAGTTCTGACAGACCTACCATAGCTGCGTACGACATTAACCTTAACGGGATCTGGGAGAAGGGCACATTAGAGCTCCCTGTACCACTTTCGCAGCTTGTCCAGAAATTTAAAGTATTCCACTTTACAGAGTTTATCCCCTTAAACCTAATCCCTTCCTAATTATTCTACTACATTTTACTGTTATCTGTGTTCTAGAGATCATTTATGTCTATCATATCTGTTTTTTTGGAAGCAGCGTATAATGGTTTGCTACTGCACGTCTCTTCTCAATGTTAGCTCAGTGACACCATGTTAAGTTGAAATAAGCTATGATGGCACAGAAATTGGCAAGTGCTTCAATTCAGTCCCCTCCTCACTTCACCCCTGAGAGCTGGTTGTTAAACATTTGCCAGCACCCTGTGGTTCATGCTCATGTATAAGGTCCCTTTAAACAATGTCATTTTCTGACTGCCCAGGGGAGAAGTGATCCACAGTCATCATTGACAGCCTTAATCACCACGGTTTAACAAGAATCAAAATACTGAATTTCTATGTGGACTGGGTTAAGAATTTTCTAACAGTTTTAGAGCAAAGGGATAAAAGTTTGTCCATGTGGTTTTGGACAATTTCTTAACTATAGTGTTCAGGAGGCTAGGTACAGTACCACAGTAACCCACAGAGAGGCACTGTTCCTACACATTTTTTCCACTCTCCCAATAAAGTCACAGGCACTGTTGAAGGAACTGTTAAGCACAATCCCTGGTACTTAACTAGGTTTCACTATAGGTGAAGTAGGATTAGGTGTAACTTGACCTTCTTTGCTTTGTGTTATATTTATGTATGATGATTGTTTTACCTTCGTAACCAGGGTAAAAGTAGGAAATACGTTAAAAAATGAATTGTGAGGTTGTGACTTCAGGCCACTGGCTCATCTGCCCAAGGTACCACTGTCAATCATCTGTTGCGTCATGGTTTGTGTATTTCAGATTGCCGATCGCAACTGCAACCGGATGTCTTACTATGGCTCTGGCAATAATGATGTTCCAAGTGCCACCGGAGCCCCAAGGGCAGCCAGCAAAAAGGTATTGAGCAGGGTAGTGTGAGGATAATATTTGCTGGTGCCTTGTTCCCACCCTTCACACACACACTCATATACACACTCACACACACACACTAGACATTTGGGGCCCTGTCCCTATCCCTCATTTTTTGTAATTACCTATTAACTCAGTGCTTCTGCAACTTACTAAGTATCAAATGTACCTGGGTGGTTTGTCTGGACCCCATGCCCAGAGTTTCTGATTTCATAGATCTAAAGTGGGGTACAAGAATTCACATTTCTAATACTCCCCTAGCCGATGCTGGCCCAGGGACCACACTTTGAGAACCACTGCATTAGCTTTTTCTTTTAGTTGAAGGTGAACTGGGGACAATTCATCCTCAACAAATGGAAATGGAAATAATTAGGTTTCCTTTATTTTAATATTACATATATCAAAGAAATATGAAATGCTTCCTCGTAATTCTTTCTAGTCAGCCTGTTCTACGAGCTCAGAGATTTGACAAGCAGTAAAACTGCTCACCAGACCTCCTTATATTAACAGAATTCTCCAATCAGAGTCACTGCCCGTGTGGTCCAACAGGTGGCAGGGGAAAAGCTGTCTCTCCAAAGTTTTCTTCTCCGCCATGCACTTGAGTTTCACCATCATGGTAGCTACTCAAGTTAAGGTTTTGAGTGTATTTCAAGACCTCTATTAAGATGGAAGCCATTTGCAAGAGCTGACACCTCAGGAAAGTGTGTATTAAGCAGCGGGGGAAGGAGTGAACCTCAGTATAGCTCACTTGAGACTGGGTGAGGGGAAAATCAAGCATCCAGAGGCCGTGCGGGCTGCACACCGCAGTTATCCAGGCACCATAAATCTGGGGAGAGGTACCAGGAGGGAACTGTAAAAGAAGTGAAAGAAGATTCAGGTAGGTGCTAAGAATAAATTTTTCACTTACTCTAAAACTTAGCTTTGCACTTTGCAGTGACTGGTTACAGGTACCATTTTCCTTCTTAAAACCGTGTTTTTTCCTGCAGCCTGACAACCTCAAAGCGGCACCTGATTTCTTCCAGGGGGCGTCATTATTTAGTTTCGAGTTACTTTGTTTTAACTTGGTTTCTGGTCATCTCAATGACCAGAAGAAAATAATTTTATTTCAGAGGGAAGTTTAGCCAATGTGTTTCCTTCCCAGCTGAGCAGACAGGGTTTAGCTGCCTGGCTATTTTCTATAACCTACGGAGCAAGGCCTTCATGTAATAAGCATAAATTACCTTAAGAAGCTGTTTATCCTTTTCTAATCTTGTCTCATCATAAGAGGCTGGCACTCACACTGACCTATTTTCCAGAGGTTGCGTTTGAAGCTGGTGGAGCGTCGTCTGTCCTGCGGTGGGAAGACCCTTCTGTGACCAGTTTAGTTACCTCGTGTGCACACTTAGACCACCTGCTAGGCTAGCACTCAGCCGCATTCCTCTCCCAGAGGGGAAGCTCCACTTAAGACTCCTAACAGCAAACAAGTGTATTAACGTGTGTTAAGATTATAAAGGCTTGACTCACGTGGGAGAATGAAGGGGAACCCACCGAGGAGCTTCAGCGTTCTCCATTCATTACCAGAACCAGTTGGGGATATAAATAGAATTCCCAGACATCTGCATATATAGAGATTTTCTGTCTTTCTCCTTTCAGTTTAACTGAGTAACTCTCAAGTGTTAATGTGCACAGGAATTAGTAAATTGGATTGCATGCATACTATACATTGTGGGTGATTTAAGGGTTGGTTAAGGGCAGTCTTTGCTACAATCAGTTTCTGCTTTAGGCAAAGCTCACCTGCCACAAAAACCAGCATCGTAGGGTCAGATATTAGGATGTTCAAATAGTTTTGGCTTTCTTACCCACAGAACAATTAAAAAATTAGTTCATCTGCCTTATTCTATGTTTTGTGGTCATTTGATAAATGAAATCCATAGAAAATACCCATTTTTGTCATTAGTTAGGGTGACCAATTGTCCCAGTTTTCCTAGGACTGAGGGGGGTTTCTTGGATGCAAGACTTTCATTTTAAGACCAAGACAGTTTCAGGCAAACTGAGATGAGTTACTGCCCTACCTTTAGTCTCAAACTTCTTCCCATCAACACTGGTATCAAGGACATTAACAAGTAGCCAGATAGAGAATGGGAAAGGTACAGAAGGTGGAAAAATTACCATCTGCTGCATTTGCTGTGGAGCAGTCAGATGACTTGAAGGGAAGTGTAGACATAAAGTGGAGCTGAGGAATTTCAAGCATCTGCCTCTGGGATGTCGGAATTTAGAAGTTGTGAGTTCAGGCTGCTACCACTCTACCTTTTAATGAAGAGGATCCACTCATGAACTTAACCCATTACTTTTCCCACAGAGCCATAGCAGGATATAAAAACAAGAACTGTCCAGTCAGACGGGAGTTTAGAAACCATGTAGTCATTGGTTCTTAAATAGAGGTCCCCAGCAGGAACTGGTTAGAAATGCAAATTCTCAGGTCCTGCCCGAGACTTACTGAGTCTGAATCCAAAACTCTGGGCGTGGGCCCAGCAGTCTGGGTCCTCCCAAGCCTTCTGGGCATCCTGATGCACATTCAAGTTTGAGAACTATTGCTACCAACCAGCAACACATTTTATGGGCGAGAAACTGAGGGTAGAGAGAGGACTGGTTCGCACAGAGGGGTTGCTGCAGGACCTGAAAGGAGGAACACCGGCAGCCCCAGTTCCAAACACCATACCAGAATGCAGGCTCACTCCCATGCTGAAGCCTGTCCTCGAAACCTAGCTCTCCTGTTTGATGCTGCCACCAGCCTTCTCCTACCCAAATGTTCTCCCAGCTTGGGTTATTGCAGCACTGACCTTGCCACTTGTTTGTGGTCTAGAACATCTAGGATGCATGTGTCAGTAACTAAAAGCTATCACCATTGTTACAGAAAGAAAACAGGTGTGGGAATATAAAGCATTTGTCCTCACAACCTGTAATACGTGACTGTGGTTTCTTGTGTGTGTGTGTCATCCAGCACTTCCACGAGGAGCTCGCCCTGCAGATGGTGGTCAGCACTGGAATGGTGAGAGAAACCGTCTTCAAGTACGCCTGGTTCTTCTTTGAGCTTCTGGTGAGATTCTTGCATGTTTACATCTGTGCTCAGTGGGGCGTGAAAAGCACATTGCAGAAAGGCGACGAGGTGTCCTGTATCAGGAACTGACCTATCCATGGAGTTGCTCCTGCTGGAAACCCAGATATATGACTTAAAGTCTTACTCTCCTTCACCCCTCCACCCGTCTTCCACCAAATCTTGTTGATTCTGTTTTGCAAATCTACCTCCAACACCTTGGTTCTCACCATCTTCAACCGCCCCCCCCCCCCTCCACCTGGCCGCTCTCATCTCTCAGGTGCCTCTTGCCGTAACTTCCTCTTTGACCTGGGTGCATGCCGTTTTGCCCTAGCCATCCATTCTTCATGGAGTTCTCAAAATTAAACAGATATTGTCACTCTCCTTTTTAAAACTTTTCAGGGATTTTCAAAGTATGGGAAATAAAGCACTCCTTTTGGCCACGGCCCACAAAGCCCTCCTGTGCTTCTGTTTACCTCCGCCTCTACCCCACTCATCTCATGCCTCCCCCCTAACCCAACCACATTGTTCCCCTTTTCCTTCTCTGAAGACGCCAAGGCCTTTTGATCCTCAAAGGCTTTTTTCAAATTCTCTCTCCCCTCCCCCCTCTCCTCCCTCCCATGCACATACTTTCCTGGTTCTTCTCTTTAGGTTTCAGCTTAAATGTCATCACCTCCAAGAGGCTCTGTCTTACCTCCTGATACTGTAATATGTCGTCCACTCGGTTATTCTCCTGTTCAGCACCTTATTTCCCTTCTAGCATTTATCAGAATTTATCATTGCTTCCTGACTTCTGGGTTAGATTTCTAGGATGCAAGTCTATCTTCCCACTTATCCTACCTCTAGACCCAGCACATGGCTTGGTATCATACAAGCACCAACTAATATTTGTTGGGGGGAAAAAATGAAACTTGTAAATCTGTTTACCCTATAACTTCTATCAGTTCTCTAGCAGAAAAGCAAAAGTACAATGTAGTTCTTGACTTGAAAATAAAGGGAATAAGAGTAAACCTATTATTTTGTTTAATTGTTACTAGAAATGAAAAGATTTTTACCATAAAGCCAATAAGAATAACTTTCATTGATAAATGGAAATGCAGTGTGAAGTGATGGTAAATGAAAAAGGCATAAAAGGGCAGAAGAGACCAACCACATAAAAATGTACAGATAATCAGCAGAATAAGAATTAGGAGTGGGTTGATAGTG
The DNA here is from genome assembly GCF_019186645.2 of Phyllostomus hastatus. Classification (NCBI taxonomy): domain Eukaryota; kingdom Metazoa; phylum Chordata; class Mammalia; order Chiroptera; family Phyllostomidae; genus Phyllostomus; species Phyllostomus hastatus. Next base: position 28,815,746 of record NW_025333857.1, on the reverse strand, counting down.
ATACGGTTAGCTTTATATTTACCAGTTTCTTTCTCCTGTGGCATTAAATGGATCATTTTTTTGTTTAGAGAGAGAGAGATGGTCAGGTTTTCATCTGAGCTCTGGTTGACCTACACATGTTCAAGCCTAAGAAAGCGGGGACAACACTAAATAACAACACCCAGAGAACAGGTTGAAGGAAACAATAAAACACACACTGAGGTGGAAATGGGAAGTGGTGTGCAGTAGGGTTTTAAAAAACTTCAGGCCCATGCCACAGAAACACACCTAGGGTTCAAATTCCAGAGAGTTTCACCAAGTTCCAACTCCTAGCTGAAGACTGGTTTTGTTAGAGAAGTGTCTTTTCAAAATTCAGTCTCAAATCCCTGCATCAGAATCACCTAGGGGTGCTTAGCAAAAATAAAGCAGATTCTGAGACTCTCCCTGGAACTACTGAATGCAATGAGGAGGGGTGGAAGTCAGCATTGTACATTAACTTGTCTTCCTGGGTGGCTTCTAAGCACACTGAAGACCCATAGTCTCCACCACCTCTGCTCTGAGGCCTAAACAAAGTTAAGGGTCTTTACACCAAGCCAGGGCCAGCATTTTGCATTTTTAAATCCATGCTGATGAAGGGAGCAGCTGCAGCTCACAGGTTGCAGAGCAACAACTTTAGCAGTGACATGTGAGCTCCGTGTTCCAGCAGCCAAGTGGACTTGCCATTAAACTCTTTCTTGAGGCATGAGAATATCGAAACCAACATTCATGCCCCATACATCCAGCTTCTATTTACCCACCCCACGCACCATCATGTTTCTCCATAAGGAAGATTCACTTGGGTCATAATCCTTCTATAGATAATATGTACAAATGATCTCGATCTCAAACTAAATTCATCTGTCATACTGCAAGGTTTTTAAAAAACAAGAAGCAAAAACTAAATTCAATATTGTAGACTCTCACAGGGAAAAAGGCCCTTCAACGGAAAGTAGTATCTCAATATAAAGATGTATTGTCATTTGCTCACACACACGCATACATATATGCACACACACTGCACCTAATCACTCTTAGGTATTATTTAATAACTGTGTATTATAAGTGCTACAGTTGTCACACTGGAAAACCAAACCCTTAGGATATTCGTCCTCAAATTGTGCTATGGGAGGGTTTCGATAGCAGCTCTAGGGGCTTCTTAATGTGTCCTTGAAACCTCAGAGAAGCCCTGTGGGAGAGCAGCCCCGAGGATTATCGCCACTGCACTCACAGGTCACAAAGGCTAAGTGGGGGTCTGCCCAGGCCTCTGAGCCAGTGAGGGGCGGAGCCTCAGTTCTGCAACTTTCTATTCCAGTTCTATGTCTGTGCCATTTGCCTCCCCTTGGAAGGTCAAAATTACAACACATAATGACCACATGTAGGAGTCAGCTTTAATGCATTCCTGCAATTATTATTCCATTCCCAACTAGAACAAACTCAGCAGTGCTGGCCACTCCACACGGCAGCCTGGAGCTCTCCTATGAAGGCACATTGGTATTCTGTGTGTAAGACAATGGCTCTGTCCTTCGTATAACTCTACTAATAGCTGGCATTTCTGAGAAAGGAAAATAACAACATCGAAAATATGTTGCATATTTTACTGTTTGTGCCAGGCACCATTTTAAGTGTTATCTCATTTAATCCTCAACCTTGAAGCTGGAGTTTTCTGTCATCCCCAATTTAGAGACAGAGTCTGAGGGAGGATGGTGGCCACAAGAGGAGTGTCCAGGTGTGCCCAGGACTTCATCAGTACCGCTTTGCTGCCCCTCACCGCAGGGAGCTAAGAACCATGGAAAAAGTGAAAATTGCTTTTGACCTTGCACATTTATTTACTGGGACTTGGTGGGCCCAGGAGAGAAAGCAAAAACTAAAGCCAATAGTGCTTCTTCTCTCTAAGAATCCCTTATGCTAAACAGATACAATAGTTGGAAAGAAAGCTCTTGGCAATCTGAGCAGATGCAGAGGGTCGGTCAACCTGCAGATCACCCAAGACACCATTACCCAGGGCTCGGCACGTTATAACCTAAGTCTGACAGGGTCCTGACTGGAAAGCGTTGGCTTTACTCAAAAGGGTTAACTGAAAAGCATGTATTAGAGGGGTTTTCCCCAGGGCAAACATAAGGTTACAGAAGCAGATAAGGGTTGGTGAGGCACCCACAGAGCAGCAAGTGCTGGAAGCTGTTATTCTGGCTCTAAGGAAGCAAGGGTAGGGAGCACTGTGATTGGGGCCTAGAGAAAGCTAAAGCAGAGAAGGGCCCCATGACATAAGCTGGAGTCCTAGACAAGTGTTGCCCCTACCAGGAACTGTGCTGTGGTGGGCATGAGGGCAGTGGCATGGACAAATACCAGGACCCCTCTGTCCTCCCACCCATGCACCCCTTGCTGGTGGCTCCATTGGCCAACCTCAGCTGGAAGCCCAAGGAGGCCGGAGAGATGTAGTCCATGGAGATCAGCTTCTCGAGGTTCAGAGACAGGCAGAAAAGGGCAAGAAATGGCTCTAAGGGATCAGGTGGAGGCAAATGGAAAATGTCAGCCCTAGCCAGAACTTTGCAAGACAACTGATCTCAGGCTCAGATAAGGCTCCCTTCATTGTTAGTGCATTTGCTTTATGGATGCCTAGGAAGTTATTTAAAAACCAAGACAGACCCTGGCTCAGTGGCTCAGTTGGTTGGAGCGTCCTTCCCTACAGCAAATATTGCAGGTTTAATTCCCAGTCAGGGCACATACCAAGATTGTGGGTTGGATCGCTGGTCAGGGTGCGAACGGGAGGCAACCAATCAATGTTTTTCTCTCACATTGATGTTTCTCTCTCTCCCTGCCCCCACCTTCTGCTGTCTCTAAAATCAAACATATCTTCAGGTAAGGATTAAAGATGATGATGATAATAACCAAGACAGTTTTATTTTGCCCAAAAATCTTGACAAGAAAGAAAGGACAGCCTCCTTGAACTTGGCCAACAACCTGGGAAGCTTAACACCTTTCAGTTGTGTTAATGCCCAAGCAGTAATGAACAACCGCTTTGGCATTAGAGCTGTTGAACACTCCTTTTGTGAGTTTCAAACTTGCTAATGAATAAATCTCTGTGCTTCTGTAAACCTCCAAGCCAGACTTTGGGAACCCAGCAGTAAATGGGTGACCTAGTTTACTCAGGACATGAACTTCTGCACCAAGGTGTTCTTTGGAGGTCCCCTGCTTTGAGTAGGTCACAAAGGCCAATATGAGGGAACATATTTTCCTGCGTTACCCCACCCTACAAACAATGGGCCAAACAAGCATCCACCATTTCTACCGGGCACTCCTCTTAGAGATACAAAGGACATAGTAGCTGGCAAGTCGCTGATGGTCTGGACAGAGGCCATTGGTTGGAAGTGCGGCATTGTGAGAATTATTTATTTGGTGGCAGAATGGCCAGACTCAGCAGGCAGGAGCCGAATACCACAGTGAGCTCTAAAAACCTAGTGCTGAGTAGGGTAGCCAGCAGAGGATCAGGAATAGGGTGGCGCCGAACAAAGAGGCCTTGTCCTCCTAGGTCCTTTGTTAGCATAATGAGAGACAGTACTGTCAGACAAAAACGGGGTCCAGTTCCCACCCCTCATTAGGTCCTCTCACCCAGTGTGTGGGACTCTGGGATGCAGACTTGTCCACGTGTGCTGGCCCAAGACGAACCTCACAGCAAAGAGGAGCCATGGCTCTGACACTGGGCTTTGGGACCATGTGTTCTCTGGTCTTCCCCAAGCGGGCCATGGCATCATCTCAAAACATGAAGCGTATAAAGCTTATTGGTCTGTTTTCTCTTCTTAATTTACCATTTCCTTGTTTTTTTTTAATATCTATTTGTCTCAGTGCTGATGAAAATTGCCAGTTCTGCACTCTTAAAAAGAAATTTGCTGTTAGTGCAAAGAAGTTCTCCTATATAGCTCTCAGGAACAGGAGTCTTCTTCCCTGTACAACTGCCTTTCTCCCCTCTTCTTCCAGCCCCAACCTGGGGGTCACCTTCAGGCAAATGTGGGTGGTTCAACTTCCAGGGCCCTTTCTTTTTGTGGCAGTTCTTTGAATAGCCCGGCTACTTTCATGAAAATGGCCCCAGAGGGTAAGCACCCAACTGCCAGAACTCCCAGTGTTTCCCAACAAACTGTTCCCAATAGCTCCCAGCAGATTCCAACAAGGCCAAGATGCAACCTCAGACTGTATCCAAGGGAGTTGTATGGACCCACAAATCTCCTGGTTCCAGGGAGAAGTCCAAAAAATAAGCATGATCTTGATTTAAAACTGTGGTAGGCATTGAGCTGGTGGTGTACTGGTCATAATACAGCCGCCAATTGACACACAGGTTTTTATTTTAATATATATATATTTCAAATATATAAATATAAAATATAAATGAATATATAAATATATTTGAAATATATAAATACATATTTTTAAACATATATCAATGTACATATTTAAAATATATATAAAACAAGTTAGTCTTATAGAACCCAAGGCATAATTTCTCTTAGAGGCAAAGTTCCAAAGAGTGGTCGAGTCTCCAGCTAGCACACTATGGAATTGTTCCTGGAAAGAGCCGTGCTCTCCATTTCAACTTGAAATCAAGACGGGGGAACATCTCTTCCCATTTCTCCTTGCTGCAGTTTCAGGGATAGCAATTACGTCAGTTCACATCAAAAACAGTCCTGTGAACCGTCCCTCTGTTGGTGGTGCACCGTGTTATGACTAAGCGCTAAGTGGCTCAGGCGACCCAGCCTAGGTCTGGCGCCCTGACGTTGGCAGTTGAGAGAAAGGGAGTCTTATGACACAGTAGCTAAAGAATTAATCTCCCTGGCTTTGTCAGCAGCAAGGAGGAAGCCCCCTGACTTGGGGTCAAGAAGAGGACACCCTTCCCAACTCCTGCCACCATGGTAACCATTTGTGTGTCAGGAGCATTTTTCAGTTTAGAGCCTCCTGTTTGGGCAACAACCAGCACCAATAAAGTGTTAGAAAGTCTATTGTTAATGAGCTTTTCTTCCAGCCTTTTCTCCTTTTCCGCAGTGTTCAGGCAGGTCACCAGTCTCCATGTTGACATTTCCTCCACCCCCACTGTAGGTGAAAAGCATGGCCCAGTACGTACACAACACGGACAAACAGGACAATTTTCGGAGGACTCGCTTTTCTGACCGTTTCAAAGATGACATAACTACCATTGTTAATGTGGTCACCTCGGAGATTGCAGCCCTTGTAGTAAAGCCTCAGAAGGTAATTGTGTCATTTTACTCTTTACTTTCTAAATGTTTCACCTGAAACATATGCTGTGTTCAGAATCAGAGAAAAATAGGCATCATCTTAAAAGAGTGATTTAACTGTAACTGACTACACCTGACAACTAAATGCTGCAGTTTATACTGGATGGGACCCTGGGGTGGGGCAGGGGGGTTGCTATAAAGAAATTGCAACGTAGAATTGCAATGGTTTAAATTATTGCATCAATGTAGAGATGAGAGAGAATATTCTTGTTCTTAGGAAACACACCCTGAAGCATTATGGGTAAATGGGCATGATATTTGCTATCTACTCTTTAATGGCTCAGACAAAAATTGTATAGATAGAGAAAACAATCAAGCTAATGTAGCAACATGTCAAATATCGATGAACCTGGTTAAAGGATATACAGGAGTTCTTTGTACTGTTCTTGCACCTTATCTTGTAAGTTGAAAATTCTTTTAAAATAGAAAGTTAACTATATAATATTCATATGAAATATTACAAATAAAACAAAATTTTAAAGGCAGCTGTAAAATTTGAGCCAGCAATGATCATTATTAATTATTATTAATAATAACATTAAGTTCTCATTATAAAGAACTTGTATAGTACCAAGTTCCCGGGGGGAGAAATGACCACTTGGTTTTTCTCATGGCAAACTTTGCGAGAGTGGCAATGGCGTCTCCATTTTGGTGGGTGTGAAAAACGGGGCACAGTGAGGTTGGTAAATTTTTCCAAAGTCACATGGTTAGCAGCAAAACCAAGACTGGCAATTCCGTGCCAGGGTATTTAGACAGTTGTGTCTACAACCCAGGCCCCTGTGGAGGATGCCGAGAGCACAAGGACCTGCTGCTCAGTGATACTGGGGAGGCTTCTTTATCAGGTCACCATTCTGGTGACTCGTCAGCTTGGCCTGAAATGGCAAACTGCACAACATAACATGAGGGACATATCTTCAATAGTGTTAGAGGAAATGGATTTATCATTCTGAGAACAGGACCCGTGACCATGAACAAGTGAATTCCTGGTTGCTCTGAAGTACTGTAAAACCCTTTGGAGATATGAGCACTGTGAAGTGATGAAAACCAAACCCTGGCCTCAATTTACGCACGAGTTCACTCTACCACGTATCACTATGACCTCCCTGGGGCTGGGATCCTGCCTAATTGGAGGGGAAAAGCCCTTAGGTAAAAATGGATTATTTTATCCAGATTTGATTTTCTGCAACAGTCCTTACAAGAATCTGTCTCATTGAAGATGGTCAGTACATTTCAAGTTAGTTTTGCCAAAACAGCACCTACTAGAATCAAATAAATTATGGTAAAGCCATAGGAAGAAAAATGAGAAACTAGAATGTAGGAAAATGTTTATTATATAACGTTGAGGTGTGGAAAAAATTCAGGAGCAACATTGTATATAGAACATGAGCTCAATTATATACATATAAATATGCATGTAGGAAAAAAGACTAGAAGGAAATGTGCCTTAATATTAACAGTAGACAAAGAATTGCTTGATTCAGCCTACCACTCCTGGCATCAGTTAAGTTCTAAATGATATGTGCTGCAATTTTGCAGGGTTACCTGCTTTGCCCAGTGTCTCCCAGAGGAGCACTGACTTAAAAAGTAGGACCTGCCTCTCCCAACTTTTCCACCAGGCACCTGGGAGTTTATGACCAGGGTTTATCACAGAATGATTTGGGTGTCTGTTGTTTGTTTTTAAGGAAAATGATCAGGCAGAAAAGATGAACATCAGCCTGGCTTTCTTCTTGTATGATCTTCTCTCACTCATGGATCGTGGCTTTGTGTTCAACCTCATCAAACATTACTGCAACCAGGTGAGTGTCCCCTCAGACTCGGCCACATATTTCCTGGTTCCTTCTCGTCCCATGTGATGCTCGAGGCCGTGGCGGGCTCTCTCAGCCATGGCCAGCTCAGCGTGGCTCGTGAACGTTCTGGGTTTGGTGCAGTGGGCACCCTAGAAACAGGGGCTGGCATTCATTCCTGGAGTGCTCACCAAGCCATTGCTGAAGGGTTGGCAAGTTCATCTACAGAAACTGAAATTTGTTAGTGATAAGATCTGCTTTATCGATTTGCCATTTAACAGAAATTACATGGCTATAGCATTCACTCTTTGACCAGGTATAGAATTCAAAGTATGACATCTCTTTTCACATACTAGGGTAATTAATTAAGTTGTTCTTGTGAAATTCTGACTTTAAAGGACCCTGATAAAATAAAAAAGAGACTGAATTTTACTGAGCACAGAGCAAATATTTTGTAATCCAGTAATCTTATCAGTGCCATCTCCTCAAATTTTGTAATGGAGTTCTTGGGTTCACTGTCCCCTTCAGACTGCCCCAACAATAGTAACATCAATAGCAGTTGCCATTGTTACTACTCCTTTCCTTCCATAGCCCTGTTGTAGCATCACTACCACTGTCATCTGCACCACCACCACCTGCCTCCCTTGTCACCTGCCACTCCCACCATCACTGCCGCCCACCATGTCTACCATCACCACCTCCACCTGCACCGCTGTGGTCACCACCACTGGCTTCTTCCTCTGCACTGGGCACTCTGTTAGGCACCTTATAAAAGTCATTTCTTTTACTCTGTGCAAGGTGTTATTATCAACATTTTTGCAGATGATAAGCCTGAGATTTAGGGAGAAATGTAACTTGTCCAGGGAGAAAAGAGCCATGTCTGCATGACTCCCAGGCACAATGAGTTTATCTCCCTGTTCTACCAGGTCTGGCTCCCTGAGGTTAATCCCTTAGTGACCTTAAAGAAGTCACTCAACTTCTGTGGGTCTCATTTCCTCATTTGTAAAATAAAATGATCTGCCCTTCCCCCACAAAAGACTATGACTTCTCTAAAGGAACTCCTTGTAAGGACACTGACTTATAAAAAGAGAACCTAAGGAAACATCGGAAGTCCCAGAGCACCAACACCTGCTGCACTCTGACCTCCTAACCTTCTGTGGGCCCTGCGTTCCACATCCCACCAGGCTGGAGTGGTGGGGAATGCACCATCCCTCTTAGGTGTTTAGGATTACAGGTCGCTGGATGAATCACGAATAGAAGTCAGTCTGTTTTCCAAGAGATTATATATAGAAAGGAGATGCTAGAACATCACAGTAAGTCCAGGTCTAGCTGCTGTTAAAGAAAAACTTATTTACTACACCTGTAAACAGTAAGGAACACTTTATTCAGCACCGTTGTGATAGGTGCAGGGACCACTGCAATGGGGCTGTGCAGTAAGGGAGAGAGGTTAGGCTCCACACTGAATACAAGGAAGAGTGGGCATTTATAGCCAAGGAGCAGAGTGGGGTGGTCAGTGGATGAGTGATTACTGAGAGGAAGGAAACATCAGAGGAAAGGAAAGATTCTGGCTGTACAGACTGAACAGGATTGTTGCTGAAGGCAGTGCCAGGGAGATCACCTCCATCTGGAGGATGGTAAGGGATGAGGATTTATTTGATCAGATGTTAAGGGTGCTCTGATATCAAGGGTGGGGGGATTTTGACTAAACTGTCTTAGCAGGATATTTGCTAAAATTGGGCTCTGTAGGGTATACCTGAAGACTGACCTATTTGGAAAATAGCTCAAAGGAGACTGACTAGAGTTTGGTCACGGAGAGAATCTTCATGACTGCTCATTGTGGGCAGTTTTTATTAACAAAAGGCAAATAAAACAATCAAAAGTAGATATGTACCAGCCCTGCAAATGCACGTTTTTATTTTCTCTTTTCTCTCTCTCCTCTTTCTCTTTTTGATCCTTTCCTTTTCCTTTACGTTAGAGTGTACTTCTAATTTACTCTCCTTTTTCTCTTTCTTTCCAAGTGTCCACTCCCAGAGAGCCTTAGGCTAGGAATCTGGAGACCTAGCAATTCTAAGGCCAGTGATGCCATTAAGCACATCTGTCATTTGGGGGTTTCAACAGTTGGGACAATAGCTTCCTGGTCTGAGAAAAGATAAGAATGCATTTGATTTGTTGAGGTTTTAAGGTTCTGAATCTATGCTCTGTGTTTGCCCGTGACATCCATGGGTATTGCTTAGCACAGTGAGTAGCACATAGGCCTGAAAAATCACTGCCCCTGGTCAATGGGGATGGAATTTACTGGTCCCAGCCATCTAGATACAGTGGGAACATCTTGCCTGAGGCAAGTTCTATTCTTCCAAAGTCCTCTGGTTTTGTCATGTTGCATAACCTGATTCAAACATTTTGTGATGTTTTCTGTCATTTATGGACTTTGTGACCATGAATATTAACTTAGTCTTTTATTAATAGTTACTAACAACAGGAAAATCTAGTTTTCAGTTGCTCTATGTTACTTTTACTTTCAATGTGCCATTAAGTTAGTGCCCATCCCTTGGGTGGGCTGCTGAGGTGACATTTCAGGAACTGCACTTTACTCTGTTCTAAACATCACTAAAATTATTTTTGAAATTTCTGTCTTTAATGAAATCTCAAGGGAACTATGAAAGATACCCACAGTGTGGTCTTTTCAAATGCAAGTATTTTATGCATTCATGTCCTGATAGCTGGCTTGATCCAACAACTCTGTGAATGAGTAATGAGTGTAAAACCAAGTTCTGACCAATTCAATTTGCTGGTGGCCCCTTTGCTCCAAAGTTAGCCAGCAGTGCACATCGATAAGCGTATGGGTTCTCGTCACTGTTCTTACACAGAAGTCATACGTTTTATTTTTTATTTTTTTGCATGACACATAATGGCATTTATTTGTTTCAAATAAATGTCTAACTACAAATTGGTTCTATAGGCAAAAATGCCACAACACAATGGCTTCTCCTACAATGGCTGAAAATATGTGCTCATTTAAATTATATAGTTTATAAAACTGCTCTTAAAGTGCATGAAGAGGAGGTATGTCCATCTGTAAGGATGTGGTGATGGTTTCCTGTGCCAAGGCGGGAGGGTGTTTATAATGATATATTGAGAGGTCATGGCCCATCAGAACCCTTCTTCCCATGCTTTGCCTTGAGAGGAGCTGCCCCTGAGTCACAGCCCATTGAGCCAAGGTCCTTAAGTTGTCAACTTTCCCGGGAGGGAAGCAAGAGACCTCTTCCAGACTGTCTCCTTTGTCAGCTTTTCATTGCTAATTTCATGGTTTGTTTGCTTACGAAAAATTTTTCCTGAAAACTCTTTCAGCTTTCTGTTTCTTCCTCCTCTCCCCCTTTGAAGCAAACACCGTGGCTTTTTTGCAGGGACTACATACTCTGCTAAGTGCTTTGACGCTCTCATCCAGGGAACTGGTTTGTGAACTTCCCCTGGGGTCTTTAATTAGAAACTACAAAAGAACACTCGCAGCATTAAGGTCATCCAATCACAGTCCCTTAGTTTTGTGTGGCACCATGTGCGGTCCATTCCTTTCATTTAGTTTCTTGGACACAGTAGGGTTTTTTGTAAAATTAATTATACTGTGTTATACTGATATATACCTCCAGATTATTTCCAGCAGAGGCTTCGGGACAAGACCCCTCATTTTGGACAGTGGTTAGGCTAGAAGCATGAAGGGAATCAGTGCAGGGAGGACAACTTAACTGGGCCTCCCTGTGAGGCAGGTTGCCATCTGTTGCCCTGTCCCGTTCATTTTTATTAAACTGACTGCCTTAATCTAGGATGAAAGGATGTTTTTAGGTCTGTCAACCTCAACTCCATTGACCTTGTAATAAACACTTCTTTCCTTTTCTCATTTTTCTTCCCAGCTGTCTGCCAAGCTGAACAGCCTTCCAATACTCATCTCCATGCGGCTGGAGTTCCTGAGAATCCTCTGCAGCCACGAGCATTACCTCAATCTGAACCTCTTCTTCATGAACACTGACACTGCTCCAGTGTCTCCCTGCCCCTCCATATCCTCCCAGGTAATCAGCTGACCGAAGAATTGTACTCGCTATTTTTCTTCATTAGCTTAGTGTAGTCACTTATTCTGTAAAGGTTGGTGTTTTTAATTAAAAGAAAAATCAAGCTATTGAAACAGATCAGTTGATCCAGATAAATACAAGTATGCTACCCAAAGTTGTACCACCTAACCAAGCATTTATATGCTAAGTGATTGGTTTCTTTCTAGGCTCCAGGGTCCCTGCTGAGGCCAAGCAGAGCAAGGACTCCATATACACTATGAAAATTTAGAAATTTGTAGAAAAGTCATATGTCTTTTTCTGTCTCACATTAATCATCTTTCTACTTTAGCTCGATCGTCTCATTTACTCACTTCACTTTTCCTAAACCCCTACACCACAGAATTTATGAAATTGGAGGCTCCTTTATATGGATTCCAAAATGACCTAATAGTGGTTTTTAACATGGATATTATATCTTCGAATGTCTTACTTAGAACTTTTTGCTGATACTGTTACAGAATGCAATTCAGCACAAGATGAGTCCACCTGGAATCATAATGCAGATAATGTAGCCCCTGAAGCACTGAAAAGAGCTCAGTATAAACCAAGCAAATGGCCTGGTTTATAGAGAGTATATTTCTAACAAGTCTTGGACATGATGAGCCAAAAAGAGTAACACTTGTATTAATACTTAGAGACAGGACTTTGGCCAAGAACAGTGTTTCTCAAGTTAGGTTCGGTGGGCCCCAGATTCTGGACAATTTTGAGAGGGAAGTACAGGATTCCAAAGTCATATCAGTTTTGGAAACCCTGTCTTGACAGATTTCTTTGCAGAAGGCCATCCAAGAGTCTCCAACTTGTTCATGAAGTTGTGAACACACCGGGGAGCAGTGCCAGAGCAAAGGGAGGGGTGCACGGCAAGCAGTGATTTTCAACATGATTTGACTCCAGGAACCTTTGTTTCTCTTCCATAGATTTCTCAAGGGATTAGTGTCCTCTAGCAAAACTTTAAGGAAATGCTATTTTATAGTCACATTCCATTTATATGAAACAAATCAGTAGCTCAGAGAAGCAAGTGGGATTTCTCAATATTAGGTTCTATTTCTGTTGCATATTCCTTGCTACTAGCACAAAGGTGAAGGCTTGTCTTGTTAATTAAAAAAAAATCTTGTTAAAAGACATGAGCCAGATATTAGCTACATGACTGTGAGTGTGGACTGAGAAAGATCTGTCTTGCAAACAGCAGTTCCAAATATGCTAACTTTGCCCTAGGTCCTCGCCCACATTTCCTTTGTAACTACCCCAAGGAGTTAGGAAAATGTCAAGGGTTTCCAGAGACACTTCAGATTCTCTTAGTAAAATATAAAGTATGCCCCATAGGCACAGGGTTGCCTAAGACTGGTCAGCCTGACAATTCCCTGACTCAACACCGCTTCTAGTTTCCAGACCAGCCAAATTCAAACACTGTGCATAAACCACATTTAGTGCAGCACAGTATACAGGGGCCTGTTTGTTACAAAGGGAGCAGTTTGTCAGAGAGTAATTGCCGACTCACAGGTACAGCATTGGATCCAGTTCTCACTCCCCTATCTAATTGTTATCCTAGGATTTTCATGTTCAACTTTTGATTGTGGGTGGGAAGGAAGCATTACTCATTGTGTGACAGACTCTGGATGCTTTTGTGATATCTTTCCCAATAGGCAGTCCTCTCTCTGTGGGAATGGGGAAGCTAAGTGACCGCTCTACATCTTGGTTTCCTCATCTGCCCCGTGGAGATAGTAGTGGTACCTACCTGCCTCACTGGGTAGTGCTTACAAAGCCTGGCCATACCACGTGCTCAATAACTACCAGGTCTCGTGATCTTAATTGCAGTTCTTCCAGTACTCTTCCAGTACTCATAGAACTTCCCCTTGCATTTCTGTAGAACTCGAGCTCCTGCTCCAGTTTCCAGGACCAGAAGATCGCCAGCATGTTCGATCTGACTCCAGAGTACCGCCAGCAGCACTTCCTCACTGGGCTCCTCTTCACTGAACTGGCTGCTTCCTTGGATGCTGAAGGGGAAGGGTATGTTTCTGACATTGCAAATGGAATACGAATCAAAAAAAAATTTCTGCTACCTACTAAAGTTTGCAGTTCAACCTCTTGTGCTTGGCAAACAACATTGCCATTCACCAGTTCCGAAGAGTAAGAGCATCAGTGCTTTCAGAAAACTATGCCCACAGGAATGTGGAAAGGCATGGGGGAGGGAGAGAAACCATAGAATGGCATTTTCCAACCACTTTTCATTGAGAAGAACTTACCAGCTTTACTGTGTAGCAGGCTTCCCAGAGCTGCTAGATCTGTGAACTCCTCAGGAACAAAGCCATTTTCAACACGTGCCCCTGGGGGGTCAGTGTGCACACAGAGGTAGCAGCAAGATGCCACCGGGCTCAGTGCTGACAAAGAAAGTGACTGCTAATGAGAAAGCAGTTGCCCTTTGTCCAGATTTACAACGTTCTTGCAAAGAGACCCTCCCAATCTAAGAGATGGCTCCAGTCCGGGGCTTATAAATCCTTAAATTTCTTCTAAACCTGATCACCGAGAGGCATGTGGCAATCTCCAGCCTTGAAGTCAACAGACAGGGAGCATAGTTGACCACCCGCTTCTTTCCTTCTCCCCATATACTCCATGAGCCCTTATGATCAGAAAATCACCATCTCCCTGATTTGAGGGAAGGAGGCAATGCTTTCCAAAATGTTATGCATTCTATGCAACAATTACTGAATGCCTTACATGGGGCAGACACACTTGAGTGTTGGAGCATATCAGGATCAGTACAGGAAACAGACAAAATACCCTGCCCCACAGAGCTCACCATTCAGGGACTCAGATCCCAAGATCATTAGGATTGGAATGTAATCTGGTGTTTAGATTAGACTCGCAGGAGTGAAGGAACTTGCCCAAAGTTACAAAGCAGAACCAAACCCAGAGACGTAGTCTTCCAAGTCCCTCCCCAGTGCTCACTCTCCCTACCACACCATCTCCTGGCCTGGGAAACCTATTTCTATGACTTGGCCCTCTGTCTTCCACTGCTGAAGAAGTTTCTGGGAGAAAGAATGCTGATTAATGGCAGTGTGGCTGTATGTTACAGATTTTTGTTTAACTGGAAGTTCTCAAGTTCTCTCAAAGTGCTTATAATTTAGTAAAGGAAACAGGACATTTCTGCATGAAACTATTACAGGAGTACATCCAAGTTAGTGCAACTGCACTAACAAATAGATTTTACATGCTTTGCTACTGCTGATAATGCCTAAGTGAATGAATGTCTCTGTCTGCTGGTAAGTGTGGAAAACCTCATGTTCTTTACTCTAAATTCTGCCTTCTTCCTGAGTATATCTTTAGTGGGCTTCATTTTCCAAGGCTTCAATTTCATCTTTTCTCAACTCTAACTAAACTCCTCTTAATTTTCTCAGTAGCATTTCTAGCCTATAATTAACCTGAATTTCTACAGCAACATGAAGTGCCCTGACACATTCTGATAGGGTGCTAACACGGAGGTCTGAGCCCAAAGAAAATTGCCTTCACACACGCGTGTACACACACACACACACACACACACACACACACCCTTTCTTGACTGTCCTTTAAAAGGACTGATTTACATGACTTCTGAAAGTACTTATTAATCACATTAGCAGTAGTTCTGTTTTCCATTTCCCTTCTAGCCAGATGTCTGGAGAAACAGCCCTAACATCTGTTTTGATTCTTTGTAAATTTGTTGTATTATTAGACTAGCAAAACACACCCTACCTTATTGACCCCCCAGTGGGTAACTAATCAAGAGTATCCTTCCTTCCACAACACAATAATCCCTGATTTCTGGTTTGATCAATTACTCTCCTGGTAAGTCATTAGAAGTACTCCCACAAACTTTATACCATGTGTACTGAACTCTCGGAAAGATCTCATCCTTTAACAATACTTCCTCTTGATCAGTACCTCTTTTTGCTGCCAAGACAATCAGTAGACCCACCGACACCTGCCCATCTGTGATGCAAGGGCCAGGGGGACAAATCTTAGTACCTGGACCCCTGAAAGGAACCACAGCTCCAGTTTCTAATGGATCTCCCTGCAGCCCCCTTTACCTGGGGGTGTCCACAGATGTCTACACATCATTAAATCTGTAGTGTTTTTGCCCTGGCTGCTGTAGCTCAGGTGGGACTGCAAACTGAAGGGTCACTGGTTCAATTCCCAGTCAGGGGATATGCCTGGGTTGTGAGCTGGGTCCCCAGTGTGGGGTGCATAAGAGACAACCACACATTGATGTTTCTCGCCTTCCCTTCTCTCTAAAAATAAATAAAATAAAAATCTTTTTAAAAATTAAATAAGTCTGTAGTATTTTCAAGCATGTGGAAATTGCCTGGCACCAAGGTGCCAGCAGATTCAGTGTCCAGTGAGGACTCCCTTCCTAGTTCAGAGATGGTCATCTTCGCTGTGTCTTTCATGGCAAAATTGGGCAAGGGAGCTCTCTGGAGTCTCCTTTATAAGGGCTCTGCCCTCATGATCTAATCTCCACCCACAGGCCTACACAAGCACTTTGGGGATTAGGGTTCAGCCTGTGATTTTTGTGGGAACACAAATTGCTGCCCATAGCACCTTCATGCCCATTAAGATAGCTAATAAAAAAGACTGACAGTAACAAGTGTTGACAAATGGACTGTGGATACTTCATGTACTCTTGCTAGGGATGTAAAATGGTGTAGTCACTGTTAAAAGCACTTTGAAGTTCCTATAAAGGTTAGTCATAGAGTTACCGTATGATCCAATAATTCTACTCTGAGGTATATACCCAATACAAATAAAATTTATATCTATACAAAGACTTATACAAAAATATTCATAGCAGCATTCATAATCCATAATAGCCAAAAAGTGGAGCCCTGGCTGGTGTGGCTTAGTGGATTGAATCCTGGCCTGTGAACCAGAAGGTAACAGGTTTGATTTCCCAGTCAAGGCACATGCCTGGGTTTCGGGCCAGGTCCCCAGTTTGGGACATGTAAGAGGAAACGAGCTGATGTGTCTCTCATGTATGCATCAGTGTTTCTCTCCTTCCCTTTCTCCTCTCCTTCCCTCTCTCTAAAAATAAATAAATAAAATCTTAAAAAAGTAGAAATAGTCCAAATATCCATCAATTGATGAATGGGTAAATAAAAGGTCATATACTCATGCATTAATACTTAACAATAAAATGTAATGAAGTACTTGATGCTACAACATGATGAACATGGAAACTTCATGCTAACAGCAGACCCAGGACTAGAACACAGGCAATCTGTCTCTGAGTTGTACACACTGCCACCCAATTTTGCTTGATTTTCGCATTGTCACCCCATTGTTTAGGAGCATTCTGGTCATGACTTGTTGTTTAAGACCATTTTGGTCACTCTCCCTCATAACCTCCCTAACCTCTAGCATTCTGTGTTGTGCCAACAGGATCAGCAAAGTGCAAAGGAAAGCTGTCAGTGCCATTCACAGCCTGCTAAGTTCTCATGACCTGGACCCGCGCTGTGTCAAACCAGAGGTGAAGGTCAAAATTGCTGCCCTTTACCTGCCTTTGGTTGGCATCATTTTGGATGCTTTGCCGCAGCTCTATGACTTTACAGGTAACCATACTTTGTGTTTCCTTCTCTGGATTGATGGGGGTCCCTGCCAAGTGTTCCACTAGAATGAGGTTTCAGTCATGAGCTCTAGTGCTGATATGGTTATGTGAACAGTTCTGCTCACCGGTGTTCCCCAAACCTTTTTACAGCCCCAATACGTCTTTTTGTTTAAAGCACATAGCCCTGTGTATGTTTTTTATTTAGAAATTATTTGTTCATTCATTCGTTCATTTATTCATTGGTCTGCTGGTATATAATGAACTTTATAAACTATACACCACAAAGGATGAGATAATAACAGAATCACAATCGCTCTGGAGATTACTACTCCAATGCATTAAAATAAAGGTACTCCTTATCTTTTCTTTTATGAATGCTTAAACAAAGAAGCAGCCTCAAATGAACCTAAACAATCGTTCCATGCAAAAAAAATCACGTTGTCTTCCAGTATTAGGAAATTCTTCCATAGCTGAGGAATTTTGCCTTTGGCACAAAGAAGCTGATGCTAAGGTTTAGAAGTAGGTATCTCACAAACAAAGAGAGGAAAGGATGAATTGTCTCAAAGGGTGTAGATTATAGTATGGATTAGGGAATATAAATGAACAAAACTACCCTACACCTGAGAAAAACAGTCTCATTGCCTACACACACACACAGAGGATTCCAACCACTTCAGAATGGTTCTTGCTTTTCCCCTAACTCAAGACAGGTTCTTAGAAATTACCACACTGCTCCCTGGCTGAGGAAGCATCCTGGGGTCTGAGGAATGCTTACGTGAGCCCAGCATCCTTGCAGGCAATAATCCTTGGAATCTTGGAGCCATCCACATTTTCCTGCTTCCTCTAATACAAAGTATCATGTATGAGTAAGTTATTTCTAAAATCATTGTTGATGAGAATTATTTAACTCATAAAATGATCAAAAGAATGGCCAAGGAAATTAATTACAGAAGCAAGCTTGGTACACGGGGTGAGTGGGCTGCAGGATAAGATGCCCAGAGCTTCCTCTAGCAGCACCCGACGGGCGGGCAAGTGCAGAACAGAGTCATCTTCGAATTTTTAAGATGTCATTCACAGCAAGGTATCTTGCAGACCATTGCCAGAGTTTTGTGTGAAAGTTCCTAAAAAGTTTCATTTAAAGACCCATCACTGGTTTATTCCCAAAGCACACGTTGTCCCTTGCTGATTATAATTTTCCAAATCAATTACTTGAGATTAAAACTTTTTAGCACTTTGTCTTTGAACCTTTTAAATCTCAATAATTTCTTTACATATGCATTGAACCTTATGTTTGTGATGTAGTGACAGGTGAGTAAACAGTAAAAAGTATCCCATTATTAATGTGACATAATACATCTGCTGTATATGTAATTTTTAGTTTGATAAACTAATAAGAATATAGTTTTTTTTTAAAGACCTGGCAAGGTGGCTTAGCTGGTTGGAGCACTGTCTCATACACCAAAAGGTTGTAGGTTTGATTCCTGGTCAGACCGTGTACCTAGGTTGTGGGTTCAATCCCTGGTCAGGGCATGTACAGAAGGCAGCTCATCAATGTTTCTCTCTCCCTTTCCTCTCTCTAAAATCAATAAACATATTCTCAGGTGAGGATTTAAAAAATAAGAAAAGTAAAATTAAATTAAAAGGATACAACTTAATTCAAACTCCAGCCCATTTATTACTATATGGGACCTTTGAGGAGACCCTCAGCCTTTCAATGATTTCCCCTTCCTCTGGAGTAAAACATGATAATGGGGCCTAGACCTCAGAGGGAGCAAGAGAACTTCCATGGGAGCATTTTGTGCAGCACCTGTTTAGATCCTTCCTGTTCTTGTAACCATGACTCTATGCATATTTAAAGGAAGCGAGAATGTATCCTCAAATAGCCCTATAATATTATGAGGTCTTGTGTAATTTCTGTGCTATTCATTTTACCATTTGTTTAAAACTCCAATTGCCTTAAAACATAGTACTGAATTGTTATTATTTTTAAAAATTGAGCTCTTAAAAAAACCCGAGTTCTGTTTGCAGAACATTAGCAGATGAAAATACTGTTCACACTCTACTTTTCCTGAAAAATTGAAGGTCCAAATACTGATAATGTTGACAGGTCTAATACAATATGAGTTGTTAACAGATCAATCAGTTGCAAGTGTTTTAACACACTTTTCTTAGCATTTTCTAAATACTTTCTGTATGTGTGATTGGTAGTGTTCTTAAAACTAACCCTTTGAAACTTTTTGTTTGTATACATCTATACCTATATATAGAATATGTTATGTCTATATTACAGATATGATAAATTAACATTCACCTCAAACACTTAAAATTTAATAAAGTATTGTTTAATTTATGATAATAGCTTGTTATTTTTTAAAATATTTTATTTATTTATTTTTAGAGAGGGAAGGGAAGGAGATAGAGAGAGAGAGAAACATCAATGTGCGGTTGCTGGGGGTCATGGCCTGCAACCCAGGCATGTACCCTGACTGGTAATCGGACATGCGACACTTTGGTTCGCAGCCCGCGCTCAGTCCACTGAGCTATGCCAGCCAGGGCAATAATAGCTTGTTATTCTATAAAATACTTGTTTGATGCTATAATTATAGGCTCCTTTATATTGTTATTATTTAAAATTTCTGAATAAATTTTTAAAATATGATAGGAAAGTGTTATGAAAGCTTTGAGATTTTCATTTTCACAACTTGAAAAATTAATTTCTAGCAGTGTCTTGTACTGGATGTTTTGTCTTTTTTATTAGCCTGCTTTTCCCTGTCTACAGTAACATGAATAACGCTGAGCACCAAGGTTGAATTTACTGTGCTGGCTTCAGGACTGATAAGGATCAGTTACACGTTGGGTATTGGGTAGGGGAAGGAGGAAAGCACCATCTTTAGCTTGACATTACTAAAGATTTTTTTTAAGACTTAAAGTTTGGGGTTGGTTTTGAGAATCACTATTTTTATTTTTTGTTGTATTTTTTCCATAAGACAACTATTTAAAGCAGTTTTCAGCTTACAGCAAAATTGAGGGGAAGGTGTAGAGATTCCCCATACACATACCTCCTGCTCTGACACGTGCATCACCCCCCACCGATTAGCATCATCCCCCACCAGAATGGTGGGTTTCTTACCATTGATAAACTACACTGACACACCACTGTCACCTAAAGTGCATAGTTTACAATAGGGTTCATTCTTGGTGGTGTACATTCTAAGGGTGTGGATAAATATATAATACATATCCATCTCTGTAGTATCATAAGGAGCTTCTTTGTCTGAATACTCCTCTGTGCTCCAAGTATTCATCCCTCCCTTTCCCCTAACCCTTGGCAACCATTGAACTCTTACTGTCTCCATAGCTTTGCCTTTTCCAGAATGCCACGTAAGTAGAATCATATAGTATATAGCCTTTCAGATTGGCCTCATTCACTTAGCAGTACACATTTAAGGTTCTTCCATATCTTTTCATGGGCTGCTAGCTCATTTCTTTTTAGTATTTAATAACATTTCATTATCTGGATATTCCAGGATTTTTTCATCCATTCACCTGCTGCAGGACATCTTGGTTGATTTAAAGTTTTGGCAATTATTAATGAAGCTGCTATAAACACCTGAATGCAGGTGTTTATGTGGAGAGAAGTTTTCAGCTCCTTTGGGTAAATGGCAAGGAACACAACTGCATTGACTGAGACCAATGATGTTTGAATTGCAGCTGCAGATACCCGTGCTGGAAAAAACCGTGCCAATGGTTCAGATGAAGAACAAGAAGGGATCAGTGCAATTAACCACAATGTGGCACTGGCCATCGCTGGGAATCATTTTAATTTGAAGACAAATGGAACAATGCTGTCTTCCTTGGTATGTTGCCCATTTCCCTAGTTTATTTTTCATTTTATGTCTTCTCCCATCTTCTAATGAGCTTGTTTTTATAATCACCTATTAGAACCTACCATAGAATAGGCAGTGAGGTTTCTGCTGTATTACTTGATGCTGGAAGGAGCCACCATGAGGCTGGCAGCTGTGCAGGGAAATGGTGCAGATGAGGCCGTGCACAGTCAGTCAGGGTGCTGGCCCCAGCAGGAGAGTCACAGTTCAAATTCAGAGTTTCAGTGGTGCCAAGTTCAAGGCTCAGAAAACCAGGAAAGAGCTGAACCTAGGAAATCAGATTATTGCAGAGGATCAAACCAAGGTTCCCTCAGGTAGGAGGCTTGAGCTATGTTTATTCTATATATTTATTATTCACAGTGTGTCTGCCTCCAAAAAAAGATTGAAGGTTACTTGACAGAGCACTTCTTAAGGAAAGGTCTTCAGCTTCTCTAGGTTCCCAGAGACTCTGAGCAGAGGCATTTGGCTGTGTCCTCATGCACAGACTTGAGGAGGATACCGGGCCAGCGGTATCCATCAAGGCTGCAGATGCTTGTCGAAACACAAGGAAATCATACACATGGACAGCCAAGTCCTGTGGGGAAATAGGGACAAAACGGCCACTCTCTCTAGTGGAGAAAGCCCCGTTCTCCTGTCCAAGCAGGCTTTTATTGGGTTCGTTTACACAGTAATTTAGGTAAAGCTCATTAATCATTACCAGGAAGTAAGGATCAAACAATAGATAACAAAGAAGTCTGAGGGCCTATTTTGAGTCAGGGTCAGATAGCTAAAGAGCTGTAAAACTTTGAGGAACAAACTTACTTCTTCCTTGGACCCTTATCATTTCATTGAGAGCATTCTAAACAAAGCAGGTTTCACAGGATTTTACATATTCTTTCTTAGGCCTGATCATTTGGGGAACCCGCCCTTTCCAGCACAGGGCTGTACCACCCTCTGTCATTGTTTCAGGCTTAAGTGGAGCAAGGGAAGTAAGGCAGCCAAGAGATAAGGAGATTTTCTCACAGACAATGAGGACTCAGGTTTTGTCAAAGCCGAGGGGCAGGGGTCCATCACCCCCTTTTGTTGTAGCTCCCAAAGTCCTTCCTTGGGGGCCTCCCATGAGATCGTGCCTGTCTTAGGTCATTCCCCCCTTGGGGAATCTTACCCGTCCTTGGCTAACTGACCAAGCACTGGGGGCCAGTTATGGATGAAGTAAAAGGAGCAGAAGCAGCGCTCCTAAACCAGGGAGATAAGCTTTTGTCTCCTTGCTGGCTTATGGTCCAAGGTCATTCCCTCAGCCTTAGCCTTGGTGGGGGTTACAGCTTCTGATACCAGGCAGGGCAGTTCCCAACACAGACTGTGGGTTTAAAGAGGGACTGCTCCTGGAATAAACCTTCTGATTCACTTGAGATGCAATCTCTCTTTGTTCCTTGATGATCTCTGACCATCCCTTTGTCAAGTCAGCTCTGCACCCTCCAGCTAATGTGACTGAGCATTTCTGTGTAGGGACTACCTGCGGAGGACTCGATTCGGTTCTCTCCTGGGAAGGCAGGATCTAGACCTAACTTGTCTTTGCTAGATGACTGTCTTCTCTTTCCTCCAGCATTTAGTCACCCTGCCACCCACATCCCCACTGAACAAACCCTCATGTGGGTTGGAGGGACAGAGGAAAGAATAGGGCATTTGACAGTTGACAGCACTCATCCTATAATTTGGAAAATACTGTGTTTTATGACTTCCTCCACCTTTCTAATATCCATCATGGGAAAGTTAGTTGCTTGAGGTGCTGAGTGCCTTTTACATTGTTGTTTGATCTCTTAGATCAAATACCAAATGCCCAAAGCTCATCTATTAGGAGATATTCCCTGTGAAGTTATATCTAAAGATTTCATATCTTCTTATCACCATACTCAGAAAAACTAAAGTAATGTCATAAGCCCCTGTCATCTCCATCAACACCGACATTTCCCTCACGTACTCACAAATACCTCATTGCAAGTTCACCACTGTTTTCCACTGGGTGCTAGCTACGTCACATGAACCGAGGCTGCAGCCACATATTGCTCTTGGTGCCGACTTGATAAGTAGCAGAAAGGATGCCCAGCACTCTAACATGAACTCTTGTGGCCAATGTATTAAAGGAAATAGCCTCAAGCCCCGCACCCACACACCCAGGAAGACATAAATTGTGGTTAAAGTCACATTGTAGAGGACTCCACTAAATTATGGATTTGGTTAATTTGTTAAGCATATTATACTTTAGACTCTGTGACAAAGAAGTTGAATTTTGAACAGTATGGTATCTTTGGAACCTAGCCAGCCCAGTTGTCTGCTATATGACTCTGCTTTAAGTTGCCCAGTGTCCAGATTGAAGGAGAAACACTTGGAGATTTTAGCAGCATGGGAGCCCCTTTTTATTATTGAGATTATGGGAGAGGGGGTCAAGGTCCAGGGCAGACCACCAGACCACAGAGCTCCTGAGGCAGAGTGCCCAGAGATACGTGGCTAAAAGCCTGGCTCAAATACTGTCCCAGGTGAGCCCTTTGGCCAGGCAGCCCAGCTCAAAGAACATAGCTTCCCCTGCAGGGAAAGACCGAGTTCCTGGAGAAGACCCCAGCCAAGTTAGAAATACAGTTAGAGTGTTCTCAAAGACTAACACCCCTTAAAACTTCCAATGTTTCTGCTGCTCAGCTTCTGCCCCTGCATTTTTCTCCCCATCTGCCTTCTTCCAGCCCTACAAGCATTACAACATGCTAAATGCTGACACAACCCGAAACCTCATGATTTGCTTCCTCTGGATCATGAAAAATGCAGACCAGAGCCTCATTAGGAAGTGGATTGCTGACCTGCCATCAATGCAACTGAATAGGATTTTAGATCTCCTTTTCATCTGTGTCTCGTGTTTTGAGTACAAGGTAGGTATGCGATGGCTCAGTTGTAGACTCATGTTCATCTCCCAAGTCCCATCCTATCTTGTCTTGGTCCCCCTCTTTCTGGACAATGGAGGCATCAGTAATTTTTCTTATTTCTGTAGTAAAATCCATAACCTATTTGCATATCCATAACCTCTGTAGATTCCACAGGGAAAGGATCCCTGCCTTCTGCAGAGAGAACTCCACCCCTATGAACAGGGTTTTAGCTGTGAGATCCCCCAGAATAGTGTCTCTGTGTAGCACATGTCCAAAGTGGCCAGAGCCACCTTGGAGTACACAGATCTCCCCATGGACATAGATCTTACCAAACTCAATGTCCTTCCCCCTCTGTTCTGTCCAGGGAAAGCCAAGTTCTGACAAAGTCAGCACCCAAGTTCTGCAGAAATCGAGGGATGTCAAGGCCAGACTGGAAGAGGCTTTGCTCCGTGGGGAAGGGGCCAGAGGGGAGATGATGCGGCGCCGGGGTCCAGGTGTGTTGGATCTACCCTTCTTTGCTTTCTGTCAGGGAGTTCTGCACCTTCTGTGGGAAGGAATGTCCTCCCGACATGAGGAGACACCATCACTAACTTAAGGCATTATGGGAATAGAGACCAGCAGGTTCCAGGATTCTATGCATGGCATGTGTAATGTTAGCCCTGTGTCCATAAGGGAAAGGTACTTTCCTGAGGTCACAGGAACCCCAGAAATGTCCCCAGTGGTGGTGGTTAAAGATCATATCCAAGAAGGGGAGTCACAGTATAAGAGAAATGGTGTCTCTCTAGAGGCTGAAGGCTCTCCACAGGATATTTGACTTATCTCCATGGAGCATGGTCAATACACTGGATAGTTCCAGTTCCAAGATCATCTCCCCAAATCATTTGGGGCACTATCCGAATGGAACAGATCTCCCCAATGTTCTCAGAGTGTTCTGGTCCTCCAGAGACCCCAGTATAGCAGGAATGGTCCCAAAGAGGCTGAGCTCATGGCTGTGGAATAGAGGGAAGTGCTCGGGCACCCCCAGTCTTACTGATAGCTCACCCGATGCAATGGGACACAAGGATCAGGAACTTGAAGGGAGCTCAGCTTTTTCAGGAGTGTTTGGGCACCTTCATTTGACAGCCACCCTGTCCTTTGCAGTAACTCAGTGAGACCCTCCAGAGTTTCACTGGAACCCGGTGTTCATGAGAAACATACTCACCAACACCCCAGAAAGGCAGGGTTTCTCCTAAAGCTCTGGCTTATAACTCAAAGAGCAAGCCTGCATGGACGTGGACTGGGGCTTTGTCTCCTACCAGCATCCAGCATGGATTTTAATCAGCCAGAGAAGCAATGCTGAGTCCTTTTAGTTGACATTATTACAGAACTTCTGGTTATTTTGGAGGGTTTCATGCTAATCAAATTCTTATCATGCATTTCTGAACTCCTAGGGAATGACCGAGTTTCATGCCTAAATGAAAATTTGAGATGGAAGAAGGAGCAGACACATTGGCGGCAAGCTAATGAGAAGCTAGATAAGTGAGTCACTCAGCAACTTTGTGCTACTTTTACCTAAAGTTCCAAACTATTTTTCCCAGGCTACTTGTATTACTACTTCCTTCCAAGGGTAAGAAAATAAATCATATTCTATGTAAATTCAGTTCATCCAGGGGCTTGGTATAATCAAAGGTATGAGTTATGATTTCCAGCTCTTAAACATTCATCACATTGATAAACATTTAAAGAAAACAAATATTTAGCAATCTCGGATAGCTTCACAAAAGCTGCTGCTGGGGATAGCACAGGGTACCCAGGGTCACATAGTGTCGATTCGCATTTCCTCTCCAAAAATGTGCACAGACCTGTTTCTTCAGGGATGTTTATATTACCACCACATCAAATTATTTTTAAAAATTGTAACATTCTAAATGCTCAAGAATAGAGAAATATTAAGTTGGCATTAAAATGTTTTGAAATCATTTTAATGGCATAGGAAATGCTTATGATATAGTTAAGTAAACCAAACCAGGCTGGATAATTGATTTGAGAGTAGAATCTTAAATCTCTAACTATATGTAGTAAATACATTTTTAAAATACTAGAAGGAAATTTACCAAAATACTAGCAGCGGATTTCTTTTTGAAGTAATTGATGCATTTTCCTTTATGCTTTACTGTATTTCCTGCTATAAATGTATTATTATGTATATTATCAGAAAAAAATTATAGAGAAATGAAAGAAGAAAAATCTTGCTTGGATTGAAATATATGAGACGTGTGTATGTGTGTGTGTAATAATCTGGATATATAAGGGCGTAGAACTAAATATGTTGAATGTATAGCACTGTCTGCTGTAATAGCACATGTCTGCTATTCCCCTTAGCAGCAGGCAGCCTAAGGGATCCCAGGGTCCACTGAGCAAAGCATTGCACAGCTAATGGCACCCCCACCACACACTTGACACGGCACAGGAAGGGTATCCCCACAGTGTGTAAAGCACCCATCACAAGGGAGTGGAAGGTGGGGCAGACTTGAGTAACAGCATTATTTTATAATTAAATATAAGCTACTATATCTGTTGTTGCCAAAAAATGCATCATTCTGACCTACTTATAAGACTCTTGGGAACCTAATTCATTTTAAAACATTAAAGAGATAAACACATTTTTATTATAGGTGTTACTTGGAAAGCCCAGTTACTGGTCTTATTAATGACATCCACTTGGTTTGGGTATTTTATTCTTGCTCTATGTCTCCTGAACTGATTTATAAGATATTGGTTCTCAGAGTCCATAAGTTCTAGCTCAGGCAGTGAACAACAACAGAAAGCTCTGACCAGTGTAACTCAGTCGGTTGGGCATTGTCCCGCAAACTGAAAAGTCACTGGTTAGATTCCTGGTCAGGACACATGCCTGCTGGAGTTGTCGGTTCGATCCCTAGTTGGGTCGAGAGGCAACCAATTGATGTTTCTCACATCAGTGTTTCTCTCCCTCTCTTTCTCTCTCACTTCCCCACTCTCTATAAATAAATAAATAAATAAATAAATAAATAAAGTCTTTTTTAAAGTTTTTTAAGCGTGCATGCAGTAGATAGTACAGAACTGCATGGATGGTTAGGACATCTACTCTGTGAGATTAAAAGAAGAGCTTAACAAGGCATGTTTTGTTTGGGTGGTGTAGACTGACGTTTTGGGAAACCTTTCCCTTTTGCTTGCAGAAACACCACCATGTCGAGCCTTCCCCTTCAGGGCCTCCCAGTTCTCTCTCCGTTGGTTCTCAGCCCTGAACTACCTGGTGGGCTGCTCACTGTCAGAACTAACCATCTGCCTCTGCAGATCTTCAGGGGTGGTGCCTTTTTTTATTGCCTTTCTTCCACTTCCATCTTCCTTTTTTTAAAAGAAACCATAGAAAAATTAAGCTCTCAATTTAGAAAGCTTTTTTGGAGAACTTTTTGTAATCACAATAATGGTGTCTTGCACCACTTTCTTTCAGACCAAGTGTCAGTCATTCTGGCTCTGTTCCTTTGCCAGCAGTAGTTTCTAACCCGGGCTGTATGTTAGAAACACCCAGGAGCTTTTAAAGCTCCCAGTACTCAGATGTACCTGTAGCCATTTAATTCAGAATCTCTGGTGGTGGGACCCAGCAATCAGCATTTGGTAAAACTGTCCAGGTGATTCTATTATGTGGTCAAATTTGAGAGTCACTATTTTAAAGGAATAGTTAATGGGCTTTTTAAAAGCCAGATTAGCAGTGGTGATGGTTGCACAACAATATGAGTGTACTAAATACCACCAAACCATACACTTAATGATGGTTAATATGGTAAATCATATGTTTCATGGATTCTAGCATAATAAAAAATTTGGAAAAAAAATGAGGATACCTAGACCTGCACCATCCAATACAGCAGCCACCATAGTAGTGGTATAAGGGAAAAATACACACCAGATTTTGAAGACTGAGTACAGATAAAAGAATGTAAACTATCTCATCAGTAATTTTTGCAGTAATGACACATTGACAATATTTTTGATATATTGAGATAAATAAAATACATTACACTTAATTTTACCTATTTCTTTTTGCTTTTTTTTTAGTGTGGCTCCTGCAAAATAGGAAATGACATGTGTGGTCCCCATCAGGTTCCTATTGGATAGTATTGCTCTAAATCTAAACCTATCAGTAAAAATTAATAAAAATTATTTTAGCTTTTATATTTTACACAAATGTCATCAATTAGAGAATGAGAAAAACATGTAAAGCAGCTGGGGACCAAAGAGCCTATACTAAGCATGAAAACATTTAAAACTAAGGGAAATATTTATTCAGAGGTATCGATGGCATGAACATCAGCACTGCCCCCACTGTTAGGTGAAGGGGTCTCAAGAGCAGCAGGTGGTCCAGGTCCAAGACTTCGGAGCTCCCCTCATGACACCCCAACCTGCGCTAACAATTTAGCCACTGAGACATCTTGGGGAAGTCAATTCTTTCCACTCCCCTTTCCTGGCAACTTAATTTAGATGATATCCCTTTCCTGCTTCACTTGGATTTTGTGAGAATGGATGAAGCTGTGCATAGAACACTCTGAGTCCCTAAAATGTAACCTAGTGGATAAGAAGCACCAATCAATTTTCCATTCCCTAGTGGGTAATAACCAGTCATGAACGTCCAGTAGATAGATATTGGATGACCTGCCACACAGGAATGCGATCTCGCTTCCCATTGGAAAAGGACAAAAGGCCCGCACTTGACTGTGCAACCCCAAGGCAGCCTCTGGGGAATCAAGAGACTCACTCTTCCCTGACCCAGTTCTGAAGCATCACCGTTTCCTAATCCAGCAGCATTGTTGTTTGCCAAATTCACATCACACTCAGTCTCACTCCCTCCAGTTGGTTGCAGAGGCTCAGATGTGGAGATTGTTCTTAAGCATGAAAAGTAGGAATGGCCCTGAGGCTTTATGCAGCAGCCTGATTGGCTAGCATAATTGCTAGTTGCAACCAATAATTGCTTTTCTATCCATCTTATTATTTCTGTAATTCTCATAATTATTTATAATAGAATGAGGAAGGATTCAAGACTCTACCTAGAAAATCTTTTTAACCAGACACTAATCCCAAAAAGCACCTTGTGCTCCATAGTTACCCATAGCCAGCTTGCTTTGTATTCACTCCAAGACTGACTATTTAGAAGATTTCTTTATGCCTTGTTGCATAGATTGCTATCATTGGGATATGGCCAGGTTTGATATGTGCTTTAATTTGACCTCTTCTTTATTTCTTAGAACAAAGGCAGAGTTAGATCAAGAAGCCTTGATCAGTGGCAATCTAGCTACAGAAGCGAATTTAATCATCCTGGACATGCAGGAAAACATTATCCAGGTGAGGACAGCAAACACCCGATCTCTTCAGCATGAGTATGTTTACTGAAATTTCACAAAGAATTCTTTAGAGAAACTTGTGAAAGAAATAAACATGATCTCTAAATGCCTTTTTAAAAAGAAATGAAGTTAGGCAGTTTACAAGTGTCCAAATTACAAATCCCAGAGATAATAAACGTCCTTCAGGCTTTTTTGACTTGCTGTTCACTTGGGATGAATTAGGTGCTTTATAAACTGGCCCCTGTAGTTACATCTGCCTGAGTGTATCAAGTTTATGATGTGATGGTGGGCTTATCATTCAGTATCTAGAATAAGGATGGTTGCTAGGGTTGTTTATTGTTTGTTTGTCTTGTTGGGTGGGTCAACTCCAGTTGAATTATGGCCGATGTCTGGTATAGGAGCTATGATTATGACTGGAGTAGGTATAGAAAAGAGTGTGTCTGTTTTGGGCACAAATTAGTGAAGAAAAGTCATTTGTGCCCTGAATTTGCCATCCCTGCTGTAGAAAAGTGTAGCATCACTGTGAACAGTAATCAGTGAACAATACAAGTCATCATGTTAATGTCATCTTCTAAGTGAATGTTTCCCAAAATTACCAAGACGTCTAGGTTATATTCAGTTTTTAGTTAACCTGAAAAATGAGTCCTTTACGTGTTCCCAGTGAGAAATCATTAGAGTAGATCCAGTGTTTGTTTCGGGGGGCAAGAAGAAGAAAAATTGTTGAAACACAGTGACATTTTAGGTATCCACCTTTCAAGTTGTCTAAAATCAAGGTAATCCTGGTACAAAAATAAAGATAAAAAGTGTGTAGTATCTTTGATAACTTAAACGCTTGGCATCACATTGATTATATCTGTATATAATACAACTTTGAGTGCTATGTACTTAATGCCAGTCCTCAACATGTATTTGCAATTTTCAAAGAAAGCTGAAACTTGTCATTATCTTTGGTGGTTTTAATCTTACTGTTGCTAGTAAACAAACTCGTATTTAGAAACATCACTGCCACCAAGCAGCCCCTATTGTACTGGGAAGCCCACAGTTGTGTTTTGAAGCTCAAAGGAAAGATGAGCCTTGTATACAAAGAAAGAATATTCCAAAAGCTTTTGCCCAGGGTGGAGGAAGTGTGCCTTATAACTTAGTTGAACGGCCCAGAATTAGGCATAAACCCCAAATCAATTGGGAGTTTGGGAATAAAATCACTTGGAGATAAGTCTTCAGCTCTCATGGTAATGGATACACGTGGTGGTTTACAAAACCTTATGATCTCAGATTAAGAGAAATGGGACTTCAGCATCCCTGTGCTAATTGTCAAAAGCGTCTGCTTGTGTCTTAGCCCCTTAGTCCACTGGCACAGCACAGGGTTCAGTGATGTTCTTCTTCCATTTCCCTAGGCAACCTCGGCTTTGGACTGTAAAGACAGCCTGCTGGGAGGCGTCCTCAGGGTCCTGGTGAATTCTCTGAGCTGTGATCAGAGCACCACCTACCTGACTCACTGCTTTGCAACACTCCGTGCTCTCATTGCCAAGGTAAACACGGATTGCTTGTTTTCTGACTCTTAATTCAGAGTTAAGATTCTGATCTGGCTTCATACATCTCCCTTCAGGTGTACCCAAACTCACAAAGTACTCTATTGACGCCACAGTAAAGGTCTGAAGTCTCCCTAGAAAGAAAGCAGATGCACCATGGAGAGGAAAAACAGGGGCTGTCACACTTGCAATGTGGGCTGAACTATAGACCTTTGGAATGGCCACTCACTGGAGATATCAGAGCAAAAGTCCATTGAGCAAATTTGCCTTGCACTCTTGTCTCCAATACCTCATCTGAGTGAGAGTGAAGTCCTATGCATGACACCCATTACTAAGTCTTATAAAAATGTCATGTCACAAAATGTCAGAAAGTTTAGAAATAGATTTTTCTTTTTCA
Source organism: Phyllostomus hastatus (assembly GCF_019186645.2). Taxonomy (NCBI): domain Eukaryota; kingdom Metazoa; phylum Chordata; class Mammalia; order Chiroptera; family Phyllostomidae; genus Phyllostomus; species Phyllostomus hastatus. Next base: position 28,784,935 of record NW_025333857.1, on the reverse strand, counting down.
AAGCCCAAATATAGATATTCCTTAAGTGAAATGGTTTAAGGCGGTTCACATTCTCCCTCTTTATTACAAATCTCAGTTGATGCCTTCTACATGAGATCTTTCCATTTAGAAAGTAAAATTCTGCTTTCCCCAAGCAGGATCATTTTCTCTTTCTTAGTCACCAATAATTTTTAGGGAATTCAGTAAGTCAGGATAATTCCTTCAGAGCTGTGACTTTGCCAGTGAATGCAACCTGGCTAACAAAGCAATTAATTACGCAGCCCTGTTCTCCGTTGTGCGGTTCATAATTAAATCTTAAGTCAACTCCATCACTTCAGTTCATCTTCTGACTCGAGTAGCTCATTATCTTTATGGAGCCATGCATTAACTTTTCTGAGCTTTTTGCTTATCCAAGCAGACATTCGCATATTTCAAAAAGCATCCAGAAAGCATATGAAAGTGCCAAGTGATGCCTGAGAGCCCCTTGTGTCTCTCCTAGTTCGGCGACTTGCTGTTTGAGGAGGAAGTGGAGCAGTGTGCGGACCTGTGTCAGCGTGTGCTGCACCATTGCAGCAGCAGCATGGACGTCACCCGGAGCCAAGCCTGCGCCACCCTGTACCTCCTCATGAGGTTCAGTTTTGGAGCCATCAGTGTAAGAGCTCAGACCAGCTGGGTGATCCAGATTCAACAGAGAAAGTCAATGCGAAACACTGGTTGAGGAAAAATTCGCAGGGTTGCAATTTACTTCTCTCTGTGTGAAGAAACAATCGAGTATGTAGATGGGTAGCAGACTTTGAATTTGCATCCAAAAGTAAACATCAAAACTGATGAATGCAGTGGTTTCCACATGTATGTTTCAATAAAAAAATAAATGAATATATGTAGATTAAAAGTTAGCATCTATGGGGAAAAATACAACAAGCAGGTTAAGAATGCTGAAGAGTTTGTCCTATTTATAAATTTTGATTAAGTGGTTCCATAATGACCTGTGGAAGATGATTATATCATTACATCTGAGTTTTCATTGAAGCTTAGGCGGCTTTGGAGTTGTTTTATTGCAAAAGACTCAACTTTTGCTTTAGCTTGTCTAGAGATTGCTATATTTATTTGGAATTTACATTTGTAGTCAAGTTAATGAGCATACTTAAGTGATATTAAAAGATGAATTGGCCCATGGGAGAAAGGCAGTGTTCTCAGAATCTATTAGGTGTAACTATTTAAAGGAGGACTTTAGAATAGTCATATTTCTACATGGGCCTGGAAGGAAAGGAGAAACAGAAAGTCATTGCCTTCCCAGAGTCCAGAATCTCAGAAATCTTGGCCATAGAGAGAGATCCTGTTCCTCTTTGCAGTTTAATTAAAATTCCAAGCAGAAAAATCTTGGCACAAAAGGAGACATCCTGTGACCCAACTTTGTAAGAAACTTCTAGCCTGGCAGCACGGAGGCTGCCCAGGCCCCGGTGAAAATGTAAAGGGAGCTGACAGATTTATGTCAGAGCAATGTCCTTTTAAACCATTTAAACAATATGAATCTTATACAAAGTACACCTCACTTTTCAGGTAGAGAAAAGGAGAGATTGAAACTGCGTAAAACATTGGAGAGTTATTGGTGTCTGGCTCTACTGTCTTCAGTTATCTACTAGCTGAGTGCCTCTTATTTGTTCCACCTTTTCTTTTTCCTGATGCAGAACTTTGCAAGAGTAAAGATGCAAGTAACCATGTCTCTGGCATCTCTGGTGGGCAAAGCATCAGACTTTAATGAGGAGCACCTGAGAAAATCCTTGAGGACGATTTTGGCCTATGCAGAAGAGGATGAGGCCATGCAGACGACACCTTTCCCTACCCAGGTAGACGGAGGAGCACACCTTGTCTGATGATTGGGTGGGGATCAACCACTAATAAACATATATGTGTATATACATATATATGAGTTTATGCGTATGTATATATATGTGTATACATATGCATAGATACACATATCACAATACAGTTATCTATATTCTATAGATATATATTTATATGTAAAATATAAATATTATATCATTATATACACATACATTTGTGTGTGTGTGTATGTGTGTGTGTGTGTGTGTGTGTGTGTGTGTGTGTGTGTAATGTGGAAACTAAGCTGAAGCTCTAAGCTCCCCACCTCCCCACTTGGTATAAAAAGCCTTGATGTTCCAGATTACAGTTTAGGGCTTTATAAGTTGCAAATAACTGAAGCTAGTTCAAACTTTTTTTTTAAAAAAAGGTAATCAAAAGGGAAAAATAGTATTGAGTATTCTGGGCTAATTCCTGGGTCCTAAGGGCCAGTTCACATCTGGGCCTCAGAAGCACCTCAACCTGCAAAGGTGCCGGCCACGCAGGACCCTGTCCAGACTTGCCTTCCACTCTTAGACTCAGACTACTCTGGACTCTCTGAGAGAAACCTGCTCCTGGCTGCCCCTTGCACTTTCAGTGCAATCCTAACTCGTTGCCCTGGACTACATATAAAGTAAAGATTATTTAGGGGGTGTACACTCACCTTTTTCAGGTAGAAGAACTGCTCTGCAATCTGAATAGCATCCTATATGACACAGTGAAAATGAGGGAATTTCAAGAAGACCCTGAGATGCTTATGGATCTCATGTACAGGTAAACTTCTCTGATGCAGTCAAGAAGGGGTCAGTTGTGTGTCTAGGGTTTCTCACTGTGGGACTCTTATTAATGTAATTATCACAGGCTCTGTGGCCACACTGTTTTGGATGACATCCAAAACTGTATGTAGAAATTGGTAGAAATTAATCATTCAGAGTAAGTTGATTCATGTACAAGTTATCAGGAAGATCTTCCTAATTTAAAGTAAAATGCCTATTTTCTAACACTATCTTCTCCTTACCATAGGATGAGAGAAAAGAACTATCAACTATTATATTACTTCCTATACAATTTTTTACTATTCTATTAAAACATACATGTATAGTTTTATTTAAAAATCATATTTTACTCTGTAGTTTAAAATGTTGCCTTATAGCCCTTCTTCAGGAGAAACTACTTATGGAAGCAAATTGTTCTGATATGGTATAAAAATGGTAGTACTTTTGTCTCCTGTTATTTTGAGAAAAGGAAAGAAAAGGAAGCAAACTGCTAGAGATCCATTAAAATAGGTATCATTTGCCCTGGCTGGTGTGGCTTTGTGGACTGAGCACCAGCCAGCCTGTGAGCCAGAAAGTCTCCTGTCCAGTTCCTGGTCAGGGCACATGCCTGGGTTGCAGGCCAGGTCCCTAGTTGGGGATGTGCAAGAGGCAACCAATCAATGTTTCTCTCACACATCCATGTTTCTCGCCCTCTCTTTCTTCCTTCCTTGCCCTCTCTTTAAAAAAACAAATAAATAAAATATTTTAAAAATAAATAAAATAAAATAGATACCATTTTATCAGGTCATTTTCCTCCCATAAAGCCTTAATTAAATACTATTTCTTGGGGCCCAGAACACCTTAGACATGGAACAAAAACAGCTGGACTGATAAATGTTGGTCTTTTCTTTTGTATTTTGAACGTGTAGGTAAAACTCTTGGGGAAAAAATTTTTAGAAAACCAAGTGGCCATACACAGTAGAAAAGTAGTGTCATTAAGCTTGTTCTTGAAACTCGCCCACTCTGTCCTCAGAATCGCCAAGAGTTACCAGACATCTCCGGATCTACGGCTGACCTGGCTCCAGAACATGGCAGAGAAACACACCAAGAAGAAGTGCTACACGGAGGCCGCCATGTGCCTGGTGCACGCAGCTGCCTTAGTGGCCGAGTACCTGAGCATGCTGGAGGATCATAGCTACCTGCCCGTGGGCAGTGTCAGCTTCCAGGTGGGGGAAGTTCAGCTTTTCCTGTAGAGCAGTGGTTCTCAACTGGGGGTAGTTTTGCCCCACAGCCTAGAAAGCATTCAACAATGTCTGGAAACATTTCTGGATCTTACCACTGAGGATGGGAGGGTGGGTGCTACTGGCATCTAATAGGTAAAAGCTGGGGATACTGCTAAACATTCTAAATATAATTCTTATGACAGCTCCAACTCAAAGAATTGTGTGGCCCCAAAGATCAATAGTGCCAAGGTTGAAAAACCTGCTTTAGTGTATTATATTTGCCTCTCTGCATTGCTGTACCATCTTGGTTTGTTTTTTAAATTATCATTTACAATAAATGTAGAGTTGAAAGGCACTTTAGACATTCCCAAACATTTCACATCCATGATTTCATCTGACCTCCCCACCCACCAGTGAAGCAGGCAGATAGGAATGATATTACTACTCCCACTTCACAGATAAAGAAGCAGAGCAATTTTTCTAAGGTTATTTAAACTTTCTCAAAGACTTGTGAACCATTTTCCAAACATTGGAGAAATGATCTTCCTTATAGCCCATTCCTTGGATTACAGTTCCCAACTCTGTAGTATCCCATTCCCTAACCCAAAAACTAAAGAAGAACCAAATTGATGTGGGAAGGAAAAAGGGGGCTGAATCAATAATTTCTTATGATGAGCTGAATGTTCCCATAGTTAGCAAAGGGAATTTGTTTGCCAGGCCTGAAAATTGGTTCAGGCTAGACTGCTAAGCAGCCACTGAGACTGTTCTCACAAAATAGTTTAACACAGTTTTAGAGGGGGAGAAAGGGTTATGAGTACTGTTTTGTTTTTTGTTTTTTTTTTGAGAGACATAATCTGTAGGAATGACCAACCCTAAAACCACAAACAATATAGTTGGTACAGTAATTAACGTCTCTTTCAAGCCAGACTCACAAAATCACTTACAAGTGTTTGTATTATTCTTATTTGAATTTGCATGACTGGTTTTATAAAAGGCTTTGTTCTCATTATTGTTCTTCAATGCACTTTTATGATGCTGTGTGTGAGTCAAAAAGAGAGAGCAATTGAAAGTAGCTTTCACAGGCTTAAATGTAAATCACCGAATCTGCTGCTGGTAGAGCCAGGAGCTTCTGATTTCCCAGAATTCCATTCACCTACCACTCTGGGAGTGCCTCGTATTGTTAAATCCTCTTTTCTTATGGTCTTCATAACAAAAAAATTCTATTTTTTATTCTTAGCAAATAACTTTTCTTCTCAATTTAGAAATATTTGTTGTAAAAGCCAAAAATTAAATTCTCCTTCAAAAAGCATAAAAATATCATATTGGTTTTGTATCTGCTTCTTTCATCAAATTTATTTTGGTCATTTGTTATTATCAAGGGTAAATATTATAAGTGCTAGTCTTTCAATACTCAGAAAAATCTGAGGTTTATCACCGCTTTGAATTGTATTGTCCTATTTTCTTGTTTCATTAATAGAACTATTGTTATTCTTTTATGTCTTTTCCTAATTATTCTATTTTATTTGATATCTATCACTTTAGTAATTATTAAAACTTACAATCCTAATTTCATCTAGAATACAGTTGATCTGCTTATACTGAGTCAAGCCACAGTGAGGTAGAATAGTTATTCTAGAACCTACAGGAAACTCTACATTGTCCTTACATGGGGGTGCATATATATAGCTCAACTTTTTCATATTCTTTGCCCATTTATTTATTCTTTTCAATGATATTTATTAAGTACCTATTCTGTCCTCATGAACTTTATATTCTAGCCAAGGAAAGTGACATCATAAAACTATTTCATTCCTTATTCAATTATAGTTATGATAAAGGCTATAATAAAAATGCTGTGAGTGTTTATAATGTGACCCAGCCTGAAGGTCAAGGGAAGCTCAGAAGGACAAGGAAGGTGAAGGGGAAAGCAGAAGGAGCGGTGAAGTGTGAAGTCTTCATGATACACAAAACATGGTGAGTTAGGTGTTCTTAGCTACAGAAGAGAGGCCAAATTATGTTGATGCTTAGAAGCTAATTCCCCTTTCTCTCAAATGAGACCTACCAAATCCATTTGGCAATTTATGCTTGCAAGGGGCAAAACACCAAATCCAGAGTGAACAAAGATAGAAATGGAATTTATCAGCTTGCATGAGGGAAGTGAGCCTGGAGTGGCAGCTGCCAAACTGGACCTAAGGGCCCAAACAATGTCATCAGACCTCAGTGTCAACACCGTTTCCTCTCTCTGCTTTCTGTTATGTTGGCTTCATTCTTCACAGGTTTCCCACACTCACTGAGAAGTATTTAGGCTTATATCTTCCCAGGTTCATGTCCAGGAGAATAGACAAGTGCCTCATTTTTTTTCTGGCAGTTCCTGAGAAAGCCTCAGTGCATCTCATTGGTTCTGATGGGATCATGTGCTCATGCCTGAACCAGTCATAATGGCCAGAGAAATGGAATGAGAAATGGAATTGGCTGGGCCAGAGTCGAGGTCCACACCTGGAGTTATGGATGGCTCCCCAGGAGGCTTTACTTTATAGAAGGGTGAAAGAATTCTGGCAGCATAAATAACAGATGTTCGGTGTTGAGTTCTTAAATGCATTGTGCTTTAGTTTTCAACCTTGTTCTGCTCCAATAAAATTGAATTTTTGGAAAAGAATAATAAATTGGAGATAATAAATCTGTGAAAAGAAAATAACTTCGAAGCCACAGAATTCCAAGGAACTGAGATCATTGACATTCTGTGCTCCAGAGACACCATTTACTTCACAAATGTAGATATGGACACATTCCCCGATGCTGCTGTTACTTTCACCTCCTGATTCTGAAGCCAGGAAAGTCTGCCCAGAATCTTTTTCCTATGACTACAGCTAATGTAACTACTTAATCTCAAATCTGTTCCTCTGCATGTAGAACACTGCATACAATTCCGAAAGTATTTGTTTTTTGGGTTAGAGCCTTTCAAATGAATCTTTCGCATCTTCTGTTATCCCCGATTCAGAAACTTCATTATAGAGAGAACACATTTGGAAGAAAGACTGGCCACAAAAGATTCTGAAAGCCTCCTATATTGTTATAGCTACATTACAGTATCAGATGTGAAGATATGGGACCGTAACAGCTGTTTTTTCCTCTATTGCTAAGGTTGATTCACTTGTTCCTGCTAGCCAAGCTAGGAGGCAGACAGATTTTTACTTTAAAAGACAGCTCTGGTCCACTGAGAGTGACTGACTAGAGTACTGTGCCAAGAAGACTGTTGAGACTATATCTGAGCTTCAGGGGAAAGAAAGAGTGCTACAATTGATTAGTTATACCTGCCATGAGTGCAGGAAAAGGCGAGTGTATGTGTGCTGTTTGAAATTTCTGAAGCTAGCAAGATTTCCCATTTTGTTTATGCTCCATATACATTTCTTCCACAGCTGTGAGACAGGTTGAAGAAAATTACTCTTGACCTTTCAACAGTGTGAGGGTCACTGCCAGGGCAAGAGCTGGGGTGAGGCAAGTGAGGCACATAAGCCATAGAGTTTAAGGAAGCATTCTCAGGGTCAAGCAACTTCACGGTCAGCACTTCCCTGAGAGTAAGTGCTGCCCTGAGTTCCTCAGTGGTTCACCCTAGCCCTGGCCTCAGTCACTGCATTCGCTGCCAGAGACTTGAAACTCCAGTTTATGCAAAGGAAGTGTGTAGGAAGTAACAAAATGTTTGGGGGTGGGGGGAGAAAAACTGCTACATTACCATAAATATTTCCATAGAGAAGACATTCCAATTTGCTATTGGCATATAATATTATGGCTATTCATCTAAAAATCAAGGCAGTAGTAACAACATTCTTCAGAAAAACTCCCTGAAAACTAAGAGGTTCACTCAGCCCGTGAAACAATGCATCTAGTCAACTGTTACTTAGTCTTTGCTTTTTAAAAACCACGACCCCAGCTGGATGTCCCTTAAGGTAATTTCACTAAACTAACTCTGCTGTTTTTACATTGAGGTAAGTATCCATTATATATCTCCTAATGGCAATTAAAAAAAGAAGACTGCGGGATTTGAAGACCAGTTGCTCACATGTCCTTTCGGAATGCAGGGCAGCCAGAGACCCTTCCCCTGGAACCCCAGGCCTGTATAACCTCAGGCCTGCTGCAGATCTTTGCGCGTGGCTCTCAGTCCACATTTTGGATTTCTATTGTGCCTTTTGTTAGTCTGGTTTCCCTGTTCTCTCAACTTGTACTGTGGTCTGTTTCAGAATATTTCTTCCAACGTGCTGGAGGAATCTGCTGTCTCTGAAGACACCCTGTCGCCTGATGAGGACGGCGTGTGCTCCGGCCGGTACTTCACCGAGAGCGGCCTGGTGGGCCTCCTGGAGCAGGCGGCCGAGCTGTTCAGCACGGTGAGCACACAGCAGGTCCCGGAGCCTGGCCCCCACGCTTGGGCTGAACTCCTGGTGCTGTGAATGGGGCCTTAATGGCCAAGCCAATCCCACTTCATGACAACACATGCAGGGATGTGCATGACGACACATTGCCAGGGGGACTTGGATGGATGCAAATTGCATCACCTCTCAAGGGCGGGGAGAAAGCCTTTCATCACTGCAGCAGTCCGGTTTTACCTGCACACTCATTGGCCGGGCAGCAGTTTCGCAGTATTATTCCCTTTAATGGGGGTGGAAACAAAGCCATGGAGAGGTGACATGGCTTGCCCAGGGTTACACAATAAATGATGAGGCATGTTTTCACTGCCTCATCTTCCCTCTCATAGAGGAAAATATTAGGGTGGCACCACTAGGAGGAGAGGGAAGGGGTAAATAGGCGGCATCTTTCTTCCTAACAACTGACTCATCTTCAGGATCACTGCAGGCCACATCCAGCCCCCAGAAAGCGGGGAGCAGAAACCACTGAGACCCCCCTCGTTAGCCCCATCTGGGTATAAACATTCCTAATAAGAGAAAATACATACAGATTAAACAGCACTTTTCAACCTTTTTCATCTCACAGCACACACAGACTAGTGACTGAAACTCTGTGGCACAACAAAGTATCTTTTTTGCTGATCTGACAACAAAATAGATGTAATTTTGATTCATTCACACCAGACGGCTATTGTTGTGTTGGCTGTTGTCATTTTTTTACTTGACAATCTGAGGGAAAAGAGGTCAGTGCCCCTGACTAAGTAGTCAGGTACTGCATGTTTTTAAAATGTTTGCAGCACCCCTGCTGTGGCAGACTGGTCGGAAATCACTGGATTAAGTCACTGGGACTCAGGGCAGGGGAGGAAGTATTTTAATAATCTCCCTCTTCCTTCAAATTTTAAGCCACATAATATTTAATACTTTACTATATTTAGATGATCCAATTTTATTTTCATCTTTATATTTTTCTTTCTTTCCTACTTTTCAATTCCAAGTTCCCAACATACAAACCTCTATATTTTAATTATTGTTTTAACTATCTTCTTGCTTCTTTTCTTCCTGATTTCCTTTTCAGGATTCAGAAAAAGTCCAAAATACTCCTACTGATATTTTTCCTGAAATTTAAGAAAATGAACTATAGAATCCTACTAATTCCTTTCAGGCATATATCGAACATCCGGTCATCAGTGGGCCCCTGATTACATTTAAATATGCTAACTCTGCCTTCCTGAACTGCTCTTCTTCTCATCTCATGTCCTGTTTTTTTCTCTGTGAAAACCCTCTTCCCCGCTGAGCATCACTATGCAGAACCATACAGAGTGTTCAGTGTGATGCCACAGCCATCCCGAAGATGTTCGGACATCACTCCTGTTCTGTAAAATATTGTGATGCCAATACTGAACCCATTCTCCAGTGCATTATGAACTCTGGTTGCTTTTCTAAGTTTCCAAGAATTAAATCCTCTTTGATTTTCTTCTCTTTCCAAGGGTGGATTGTATGAGACAGTTAATGAGGTCTACAAACTGGTCATTCCCATCCTAGAAGCACATCGAGACTTCCGGAAGCTGACCTCCACTCACGACAAGCTGCAGAAGGCCTTTGACAGCATCATTAGCAAGGTAGCTGGGGATCCTGGCCAACACTGTTACCTGGCAGCGGGTGACCCTGTCCCAGAGATGCTTAGCCCTCCATCCTCTCTGGGGAATGATTTACCTTGAGCACATCATTACCGCAGCTCTCACCTACCAAACAGGAAAGGGCTAGGAATAGACAGGAGGACTGACCCTGATTCAGAGTATGAAAGGAGGCAGCTTGAATTACTTTACAAGCAGGACATGTGAGAATCTTTTAAACTCACTTAAAAGAAGTCCTAGAATTTTTTCATGGGATTTCTTTTGTTATTGCTTCCAAAATTCAATCCATAAACATTAACTTTTTAAAGGAGTGATTTCTGTTTATATTTTCCACAGGGATAAAATGCTTTATAACACAACAATAAAAGACTCTTGTTCTTTGCCATACAATGGGTCCTCATAAATTACATAACTGAGGAGAGGTTTTCTTATTTTGCTCATCAGGGTCATAAGAGAATGTTTGGAACCTACTTCCGAGTTGGCTTCTATGGATCCAAGTTTGGGGATTTGGATGAACAAGAATTTGTTTACAAAGAGCCTGCAATTACCAAGCTTCCTGAGATCTCTCATAGACTAGAGGTAAGAAAAGAGACTCTATGTGCTTAACTTTGTATAGTTTACCAAAAAAAAGTTAGACTAAGTCATTACAAAAAAACAAAGAGTCATGGATTTATCTTTGATCAATACATAAAATTTTCCACATTGCATATAGAATATGAACATATTAGGTGAGATCATGAGGTAAAGCACGATTTGGATAGTTTTCTCCTAAGACTGTGTATACTTGTCAAAGTTTGCAAATTTACAGGGTGAATATTTTCAAGACTATCCAAAAATTCAACCAAAGTCATGTGCTTTCTTGTAACCCTTTCCAAATTTTAGTCATGGTTTTTCAGGTTGAAGATTACCTTGACTTTGAAGTAATGTGGCCAAATTACTGAATCATCGTTAGAAAACTCTGTGGCCATCTTTTTGGTGTTACTGGGCAACACATCCCACTTCTGACACAGAGATGCTCCCAGTAGTCACACCATGGGCTACGGCACAGCAGGCTCTTCCTGCTGCTCCAGGGAGAACCCCATTTTGGATAATTAGAGTCAGTATCCCAACCAATGGCTGGCAGCCCCAAGTTCAACCTGCTGTTTACATACCACCTGTAAGGGAGCGGAAGGGAGCAGCATGTTCCTGGAGGAGAGGCTGAAGAAAAAGGGAAACAGCAAAAACAAAAGTGAGGAAAAAGGAAGCAGACATTGAAAGAGCCAGACACTTAGAACTTAGGTGGAAAGTCAAGGGGTGCCCCCAAAACAAAACCTTCTCTCAGGGTGAATAACTGGGGTCCCTTGAACTACTGACAGCAATTACCCAGAGATTCACTCCTTGCGTTTTCTTGTTATTGTTTTGAATTTATGCCTTACTGTGGCTATAAAACATAAAACACTCTTGTTGCCAAATGTCTTCTTATACTATCTTTCATGCCAAATAAAACAAAGGACTCTAATCCTTACTTTATTCTAAGAAGCAATAGCCCAGAGTGGCTGGGTGACTTGCCCAAAGTCATTGAGCTCAGAGGAGAACTAGCAATTGACCCCAGGAACACTTGTGTTCTTAATATGCTTTCCTAATTTAGGATTAGAAGTATATATTTTGTCTTCTCTCACACTGTGGTTTGTCACATTGTGGAAATCCTAGTGACCTCCAAGTCCCTAGGGTACAACAGGCAAGGAGTAAATCATGCCATACCCCTGGAGCTGCCTCAGAAATTATGATGACGCTGGTTGAATTAGAGGAGAAGTGTACATACTGCAGGGAAACACGTATCAGTTTGCAATGCTGGACTTCCTTATATTTTTATTTTTGTCTCAGGGGTTGCTGGACTTGCCTCATTAGGTCAGTGGCTCTATAGTAATCAATGAGCAAATTCTCCCTCATTCCAACCTTATTCCACTTCTGAGAGATAAAGAGTTGCATTAAAATAACCTTTATAATATGTTGGTTTCTCCTGCCTAGGGATTTTATAGTCAATGTTTTGGTGCAGAATTTGTGGAAGTAATAAAAGACTCTGCTCCTGTGGACAAAACCAAGTTGGATCCTAACAAGGTATGGGGAAATTTGCAAAAAATAACCATCAAGCTCTGATTCCCTTTGTTCTACCCCAGGAAAATAAAATGACCTCCTCTGTTGGACTCTCCAAGTCATTTCAATGCAGCCAAATATTTCTGTCAAGGGTTCAACTACTATTTGGTTAGATCTTTAAAAAACCACCCTGACTAATGTGACTCAGTTGGTTGGAGTATAGTCTCATAAACTGAAAGGTTACAGGTTTAATTCCTGGTCAGGCCACAGGCCACTTGTGGGTTGGGTCCATTGTTAGGGTGCATACGAGAGGCAACCAACCAAAGCCTCTCTCTCCCATTAGTGTCTCTCTCTCTCTCTCTCTCTCTCTCTCTCTCTCCCCCTGCTCCACCCCCCACCTTCTTTCCCCTCTCTATTTTCTTGGGTGAGGATTTATAAAAAAGCCATACTCAAAGGTAGGAACCATAATAAGCTACTACTTATTAAACACCAACTGTGTACCTAAAGCTGCATTAGGCCCTACATACATCATTTCATTCTCTAACGGCCCTTTGAAGTAGGTGGTGTTATTCTTATTTTATAGATAAGAAAACTGAGGTGTGCAATGGTGAAGCAGCTTGCCATGATCATTCACATGCTGAAGCCAGTACTCAGACTCAGGGTCTGTCATTCCCAAACCATACTCTTACTCACTGTTCCTTGCTGCCTTTCTATAAACTTTAAATGCTCAATTTAAAACATGTTAAAAAGATGCAGCCTTCTCACTGACAGCTGTTTTCAGCTGCAGGTGTTCCTTCCAGGCAAGGATTGGGCCACTGCGCTGTTGGGGAACGATGCAAGGGGCATGGAGTTCCATTTCCTCACTTCCCACGTGAGGAGTGTCCTGTTTCACCCCTAACCAGAGTTGGCGTCACACGCCGCCAGGTACAGGCCCAGTCCCCCACATGCCTGCTCTCACTTCAGACACCAGTGTCCAGTAGGGCCCCGGGCTACCTGACTTCTGACCAAATGGCTACAAATTCGGAGATTCCCACTTCACCGCTCAGATCAGAAAATTCACTAGAATGACACAGAACTCAGAAAAGTGCCATACTGATGATTACAGTTTTACGGGGAAGGGTACACAGGGCAAGTCTGAGAAGGAGCCCAGACCCGGATCCAGGCCCGCCACCCTTTCAGCCCGTCAGTGTGTTCACCAGCCAGGAAGCTCCACTGAGCCTTGGTGTCCAGACTGAACCAATCCAGGTGGGCCCGACTGATGAGCCCATCGACCACATAATCGAACTCAGTCTACAGCCACCCTCCCCTTCCTCCCCCACCCTCTAATCATATGATTGGTCTTTTGGGTGACCAGCCCCAATCCTGAAACTATTTAGGGACCCATCATGCAAAAGTCACCTCATTAAATAAAGAAGATAGTCAGAAAATTATAAGGGTTTTGAAGCTCTGTCCCAGGAAACACAAACAAAGATTAGATATATTCCTTATTATACCACAGAGTGATGCCTGCCTGCTCAGCCCACAGACAGATATGTTCATGAGAGAGCTTTCTAAGCTGCTGGAAAAAATGCAAGTTCAAGGTATTGTTAAGGGCTGGGGGACAGAGGAGCTGCTGCCATCTGGCAGGCCTATAAAAGGAGGAGTCCAAACTCCTCTCTCAATTCCGCCCTCCAGGATATTAAGACGATGATGCAAGCATGGAGGAATTGGCCAAATTTAATGGTTTGTTTTTCTACATATTTCAGGAGACTTGCGCATTTGAGACACACTCCCTAGTCTAGGGTTGGTCGAACCAGTAACTGGTGTAGGGCCTGAGCTGAGCTGCAGACAGAAATGTCTGGGGTCTATGAAGCTGGGAACTGCCTGTGTGCCCGCAGTGCTCTGTGCACAGCGCATGCTACATAGAGTCACCGGTGACAGCCCCAGCGCAAGGTGCTCTTCTTCCCTCTTTTAAAATGCTGAAGTAAGCTGTGAGAGTTTTAAATAAGAATCCAAACCCAGAATTATAACCAGATTTCATTGCACTAATTAGTGATTTATGGCCTGAGACCAGTGACCTCGCCCATCCATTTCAGTGGGTGGGCATGGTGGAGTCTACAGTCATTGTCATTCTTTTTATTTTTTAAAAAGGCCTTCTTTCTTAGTAAATTGCCCTTATTCACAGTGTGTGTGTGTGTGTGTGTGTGTGTGTGTGTGTGTGTGTGTGTGTGCATTTTTAAATGAGTTACATGCAGTAAAATTTGCTCTTTTGGTGTTTTGTGACTTTTGACAAACACATGTAACCACCACCATAATCAAGCTCTGTAAGAGTTGTGTCACCCCAAAGTACTTCCTGTCCCTCTGTAGCCATTTCCTCCCTTTGCTTCCAGCCCCTGACAGTCACTGATCTGCAGTCTGTCTCTGCAGTTTTGCCTTTTCCAGACGTCATGTAAATGGAACCCTAGGGTAAATAAATGGAATCAAAGAGCCTTTGGAGTCTGGTTTCTTTCATTTAACACAGTGCACTTTAGATGTAACAATGTTGTGGTAGTTTGTTCCTCTTTATTGCCGAGCAGTATTCTGTTGTATGGATATGTCATCATTTGTTTATCTGTTCCCCACTGGAGGGACATCTGTGTCATTTCTAGTTTTTGTCTATGATGAATAAGGCTGCTGTAGACATTTGTGTGCAAGTTTTAGGTTGAACTTAAGTTTTCACTTCTCTTGGGGATGCACTTTGGAGTGGGATTGCTGGGTCATGTGGTCACTGTAATTTAACTGTTTCAAAGGTGACTGTACCATTGTGCATTCCCACTGTCAGTGTATGAAAGTTTCAGCTGCTCCCCATCCTTCTCAGCACGAGATGTTGTCAGTTTCATTTAGTCCGGCCATCCCAGCACATGTGCAGTGGTCAAGGTTGTCCTGGAAAGGAGAGTTTGTCTCTTCGGAATAGCAGCTGGCAAACTGTCATACCACGTTTCAGTTGGATCAGCTAGCAGGGGTGGCTTGTGGACCTGACTTCACAGATACACGCTGCCCTCTCCTTCTCACAGGCCTTTCTCTCTCTGCAGCTGGTGAAGAGGCTGGGCTGATCGCTGAAGTCTTGTTTTGCCTGATGCGTTCAGCTCCTGTGGCTTTAGTAAACTCAGAGGGGCGGTGCTGCTGCGCTGGTTCCAGCATGCCCCTCCAGTGCGTCCTGGGTGGTTATTTGCGAATAGCTCATCTTCTCTTTCCCTTGCCTTTTCCCCCTCAGGCTTACATACAGATCACTTTTGTGGAGCCTTACTTTGATGAGTACGAGATGAAAGACAGGGTAACCTACTTTGAGAAGAATTTCAATCTGCGGAGGTTCATGTACACCACCCCCTTCACCCTGGAGGGGCGGCCTCGTGGAGAGCTGCATGAGCAGTACCGGCGGAACACGGTCCTCACCACCATGCACGCCTTCCCCTACATCAAGACCCGCATCTGCGTCATCCAGAAGGAGGAGGTAATGGCACCTGCAGGGCTGGGCTGTAGGCCAGGCTGCCACGGAGCAAGTGTGCCTGGGTAGCCTCCCTGACTGACGGCACAAACCTCCTGCATTGCAGACTGGAGTGCAGTCTAAAAGGGCCACACTTGAAACGTTATTTTGGTGGTTATTCTCTCTTCCTTGTGATGCCAGGAAATCCCATTTAGGCAGCTACATGTTTCATAACACTACCTTATATTTGAATGTTTTATATTTTAAAGTTATACCTTTAATATAAACATGTTCATATAATTATAATTTTAAATTGTATTTTAATAAGTTGATATAAAATGTTTAAATTTAAACTTTAAACACTTTATGTTTTTTTATATGTAAAAGCTTACAGGTGATTCAGCCATGATGGTGTTGTTAACAATTAGAGACAGAAACAGCGGGCTGGCAGCCCTGGTGAGCGAGTGGCGAAGCTGGAGGCAGGGCACTGTGCAGTGTAGATAAGGAGACCAAGTGATTTCCAGTCCCAGCTTCCTCCTGTGGCACTGCACAGGCCACCTGTCTTCCTTCGGTTTCCTCACCGCTACACGGACGGGAAGGAACCCTTGCCCTTCTCTGGTTCTGTGTACCGAAGACTTCTAATTCATGAGACTAGTCAAGAAAGTATCTAAAGTCAGAGATCATTCAAAATTAAACATACATTAAACATTTTTCTTAACTTTAAAACACATCCATGTATATGTATTTGTCTTTCATTTTTATATAGGGCCAAGTCTTCTCTATTATTTTGGGTTGGCTGATCACAATTCAGCATTGTCTTTCTTATGTAAACTCTACTCATAATGCACTTGCTAAACAGCATGAGAAAAGAATCCTTCTGGATTTTTATGACTTTCTTACTCCTAACCTTTTATAGTTTTCTTGTGCACACCTAATATGACAGGAATATTAATAGCAATAACTTTCATAATGTCTTACCCAAGCATTGAGCTTAGTTTTCATAGAAACAACTCTTTTTCTTTCCACACCCATAGTTTGTGTGTTATTAGATTAGGTCATCCAAATAACAAGTATAACAGGCCTAATCAAGTTGGGGAACAAACACAGATGAGTTATGGTGAATATGCACCTCACTGGGCCGGAGCAGAAGGGACCGAGCTCACAGGAGAGTGGCCCACCAGCTCAAGTGTTCGGCGGGCACATCAGAGAGTGGGTTTCACAGGGCAGGGAAAACCTGAGCTATGACTCAGTTAAGAGGAGGGTGACTTAGGAGGCATCTGCTGTGTTCATTGTTGTTTTGGACTTTTGAATACTAGGACATTAGGTATAGCACAAAAATAAACTCATGGTCCCCATAAAAGCCTTTACAGTTGTTCTTGGCCATTTGTTGTTCTCTGAGAACCTGTTGGGCTGCTTATTGTCTGTTAGGGCTGTTTTAGCAAAAGGTCACTGACTGGGTGGCTTAAACAATGGAAATTTACTGTGTCCCAGTTCTGGAGGCCAGAAGTCAAAATTCAAAGTGTTGTCAGGGTTGGTGCCTTCTGCAGGCTGTGAGGGAAGGATGCGGTGCAGGCCTCTCTCCTTGCCTTGTAGATAGATGGCCACCTGCTCCCTATGTCTCTTCACATTATCCTCCTCTAAGCGTGTCTCTGTGTCTACATTCCCCCTTCTTGCAGGGGCATAGGCTGTACTGGATTAGGGCCCATCTTAATGACCTCCTTTTATCTTGGTTACCTCCATAAAGACCCTGTCTCAGATAAGGCCACATTGTGAGGTCCTGTGGCTTAGGACTCAATGTATGAATTTAGGGAGACACAAGCCCACTCATAACATTGGGGAAGGACCATATCCAAAACCACCAGAAATTAGCAACCAACAGACTGACCCTTAAAAGAATTCTACATAACAGGAATTCACCTTCAGGGTAATTGGGGAAGGTACTTGTGGTGCCAAAATCCTGCATTACGGTGGGGGAAGACCTTGAATGCTCTTCTTCTGGTAGCCTTCCCAGTTACAAGTTGGGTGACTTGTTTAATTCCATAAAAAGAAACCTAGCAGTGTAGAAAGAACATGGATTTTGAATGTAGACATCACCGTGATTAAATTCTGGCCTCCCCACTTACTACCTGTGTCATTTCATGGCCCATTCCTCACCTTACAAATCCCTCTTTAACTATGAAATGTAGAAAGTAAGGAGGTTCTTTAAAGGAGTAAATAATAAATGTATGTACAGTTCCTGGAACATAATAAGTACTCAAAAATATTAGGCCCTTCCTTCTTCTTAACCTGCACAGATTATTTTAAATTACTCTGAAAGCCTCCTTAGCTGCTTCTTTAAATCCAAGTGCACTCTATGGCATAGTTCCAGGTTTTCTGTGGCTTATAAAACTGGACAACGACTTCTCTACATTTTTGTCTTACGTTCAGTTTGTTTTGACACCGATCGAAGTTGCCATTGAAGATATGAAGAAGAAGACCCTGCAGTTAGCGGTTGCCATTAACCAAGAGCCCCCTGATGCCAAGATGCTTCAGATGGTGCTGCAGGGCTCCGTGGGAGCGACTGTAAATCAGGTAGGCAAAACCAGCTGGTGGCAGCTCCTCTGGTTCTTGTTATTTCATGATACGCTTGCACTCTCTTCCCTTGAGGTTGATGGGGAGTCTGATGAACATGCAAATGATGTTCCTAAACTCGGACTGAACACTCGTGAGGTTTAGAGCACTTTGAGTGACCTCTTCTGCTCACGGGACAACCCAAGGTAGAAAAGAAATACTGGAGATGAGTGGACCATCGAAGGAGCACCATTTTCTCTGTCTTCACTCAGGACCAGACTGGACATGATCTAGACTTGGGGTCCTATTGAAAAGTGCTTACTTATGCCCAATTTAGGCAGAGTTTTTGCACAGCTTGAGGCTAATCTAAGAATGCCTGTAGGAGAATGGGGAAAGGGTCTAGAATAGAGGTCCTCAACATTTTTGGCACCAGGGACCAATTTTGTGGAGGACAGTTTTTCCACGGATGGGGAGCTAGTGGTGTTGCAGGGAGGAGGCGGAGCTCAGGTGGTAATTTCAGTTTTTTGTTGGCCAGCTGCTCACCTCCTGCTATGCAGCCCAGCTCCTAACAGGCCATGGACTGGTCAGTAACCAGTCCAGGGCCTGGGGGTTGGGGACCCCTCGTCTAAAACATGCAACCCCTGTGTCAGTCGTCTGGTGAACCCAGCATGCCAGGAGTCTTGCTAACCAAGAGTGACATGGGACCAGGCTTCTCAGGTCACTTTAGACCAAACCGGATCTTCTCCAACCCATTAGAATCCTGACTCCCAAATTCAGCATGGATTAGTTGATCCAGTCTCAGATGGAGGGAGGTACTAGCTTTGTATTCTCTATCCAGAAGACAACCTTGATTTCAGATCTAAATCCACTCTTGTCCACACCCCACACTCCAAAACTGAGTATTGTGAATCTTCCCTCACTCAGCACAGCTGGACCGCCCTACAAAATTCTGTGTCCACATAACATCAAGGGAGCAAAAATAGCAGAGAGGAGAAATGACTATTATATTTCCAAGATCAGAAAATACTAGGAAGCTTTTGCTTTTGTAAGTCCCAATCCTTTCATGAAAACAGAACTGTATAAGCCCACAACTATGGACTACATATGTCTGCATTTTCCTGACTCAAGCCAGGAATTACACAAAATGGTACTTGCCACAAGGGAGATTAGGCAAGTGAATATGAATGGAAGGAGCAAGACAACCCCCGTTCTTAGAAGAGTGTCTCAAAGCCCTTAATATAGTAGCATTGTTTTTGTATGTGAAGGGAAACCTATTTATTAGTACATTTGATTAAGAAAATACATTTATACTTCTGACTATTCTCTGAAAACTTTAGACTCCTCCCTGAGAATTAAGGATTCCTGAAAAGTTTAGGACCTTCTTTAATTTTTTTTGTTTGTTTTGGTCAAACCAACTACAAAATTAAATGTTCAAATTGAGGAATCATGCCAAGATTTTCCCAAGTGATTTTGTTTTATTTCCAATGTCAGTATTGTTTTTTTACTTTTTCCTTCAGGGACCACTGGAAGTAGCCCAAGTGTTTTTGGCCGAAATTCCAGCTGACCCCAAACTGTATCGACATCACAACAAATTGCGATTATGCTTTAAGGAATTCATAATGCGGTAAGAAGGAAATCGGCTGGGAGTCAGTAGAGCAGAGGTTCTCAAAGTGTGCTCCCCGGGCCAGCAGCACCAGCAGCGTCTGAGAACTAACTGGAAAGGCAAATTCTCAGGCACCAATCAAACCCACTGAGTCAGCATCCGCAGAAAGGGCCCCACAATCTGTATCTTCACAAGGCCTTCGGGGATCCTGACACATGCCCCCGGCGGGGAACCATGGCAGTAAAGGAACCCACTCGTACTACTGTTTAGTAACTGGCACTTCAGCTCTACAGTGCTCGTGTTTATCATCGCATGTGTGCCTCACACTCACATTATAAAACAAGTATTATAAGAGAGTATTACATCCTCATTTTATAAGAGAGGGAACAGAGGCTCGGAGGTGGAAGATGACTTTACTGAAGGGCACACAGCCAGTTAGCAGCAGAGTGAAGTTCAAGTCCAGGTCTTCTGAATCCAACCAAGTAGCCCACACTTCCATCAAGGGGCTGATAGTCCAAGATGCATTAGAGTCTGAGAGGCTTGTGGCTTTGGCAGTCTGTGTAGTGTTCCGTGTCACTCAGTAACTTATTTTTACACATTTAAATATAGGCACTGCCTCGAATTGAGAGACAAAGGCAATATTCTAAAACTGGGCTTTTTCAAATCACCTCTGGCAATTCCCAGTGTCAGACAAGACTCTTCTCTGCTCCCAAATTCTGCAGTGGGGCCACCTTCAGGAGCAGCCTGCCCAGCCTGGCCCTTTGGGCAGGGTCTTGCAATCTACTGCAATATAGACACGTATATTGGGATTCCGTGGCCCTAGAAAGGATGATTACGAAGGATATGGTGGCATTTCACTCATTAGAAAGGACATCAGAAAAATGCATACCGATATTTCTTCCACCCAGAACCTTAGTGAAGCATACAAAGTGTAGGATTATCCTTACTTGGTAGATGGGGATATAAGAAGCTAAAAGTTAAAATTTGCTATATTTAGTGAAAACTCATCAGAATGCTAATGTCGGATGAGACTAATGATACCTCCTCCTTCACAGGCTTTGGTGGGACGGATGCAAATTTGCTATGTACAGAGGAGAATCACAGCTGCTTGGTAGTTGGGGTGGGTGTGTGTGGCTGTGTGTGATATGTGTGTGTGTGTGTACATCCACATGCACACACAGAGATTATATGTATTAATGTTTGGTATTTGAATTGCTTCCTATGTTTGACAACGTTTAACAACAATTCAAGCATTACACAAAAGCTAGATTTTCTTTCATAGTGCATTTTCACGAAACAGGAAACTAGAAAATATTGGGAAAATCTTTACTTACTATTTTATTTACTTTCCACTTACTTTCATTTAAAATGCATTGTGGTTGAAGGCTGCTGAGGTTGGCAGTGGTCCAGGCCTCTCTGGACCTCTGAAGGATCCTGTGGAACTTTTAATGAGCATGCAGGCTGACCCAGGTCTGATATTAGTTGTGGGAATGCCGAAGCTGGGCACCCTTCTGCTCCTGACAAGAGGACGCGTATTCGCAGGGCTAAATAACAACACAACACAGCATGTGCTAGGAACTGTTAAGAATGCACTAAATAGCGCTCGCTTCGGCAGCACATACACCAACATTGGAACGATGCAGGGAAGATGAGCATGGCATCTGCACAAGAATGACACACAGATTCATGAAGCGTTCCATATTTTCATAAAAACAAAAAAGAGTGCACTAAATATAGGGCTACAGAGTTCTGAAAAGAACAGTCCTTTATAGGCTGGAGTAGCTGGGGAAGGCTTTGCGGAAAATATCACTTAAACCTTGTCCTAAACACGTAGGTGGCAGAAAGTGGGTAGCGGGAAGGAGCTGTTCCAGGTAAAGGGACTAATGTGACCACAAGTCTGAGAGGCAGCAACAGAGGTGTCCAGGACACCTCTGGGCCCCTCTGACTCAGCAGAGCAGCACACTTACCTGAGCACGACTAGACAAGGACGAGAGACCTGAAAGACAGTGGTATTGTTGAATGGGACTCCGAGGAGAATTTAAATGTGAAAGGAAGTTCATTAGGAGAAGACAGGATTTTTGTTCCTTAGTTAAAATGCACTTATAAAGTCTCTACTGAACGTAGATTTGCAATTATGTCCGTGCCCCAGGGCAAGTGACTACAAAGAGAACCAGGGCTGAGTTAAACTGGTTCCCGTTTGAGGTACACAAAACGAAGTGGATTTTCCTGGGCATGGGCCTTTAACAGAATCCTGCACTGGACTTTTGGCAATGTTACCTTTCACCCCCAGATGGTCTGCAAAAATACTGAATTTTCAAAAGCAAATTCCCCATTTAAAATGTTCTCCAACCCTTCTAATGGTGACTCACGTGGGGAAGCAGGCTCCAGTCCCGCCTGCCCTGCTGCCGGTTGGGCTGCTGCATTTCCCACTCCAGGCAAGCTTTCAGGCTGCTGGGGCTGCCGAGTGGGACTGAACTTTGTGTAGAGGCTGCTTGATTGCCCACCTCTCACAGTTTCTTTTCCCTCCCTGTAGTCCCCACGAGGCCTTAATCCCTCAGGCCACACCTTTTTTTACTCACGTGGTTTTCCTTCCCTTTCCTCCCTTCAAACTAGTAAGTGGCCATACTGTTGCACTTTCGAAACAACTGTAGAGTCAGTCCATTCACTGGTTCAGCACTTGTCAAGCCCATGCTTTGGGCCAGGCGCTGTACTACCCATGGCAGAGTGCAGGGAGAAGTCCCAGTGCACCGGGGACGAGGCTGCAGGAGGAACGGCAGTGCTGCTGTCTGTTTCACATCCAGGCGCAGACAGTGGCTGGCTTGACTTCCCTTTTGAGTTAGTCCATGCAGATCAAAAGTCGTAGTAGCGATTGTGGTGAAAGTTGTACAACTGTATGAATTATTCAGTAAAACTCCTCAAAAGGTACATTTAAAATGGGTGTATAAATTGTACCCTCAACACTAGTGGTAGGTAGGGAAGCCTTCCTTTCCCTTCATTGCTTAATTGTTTGTCAAGTCCAGTCATCTGTGACAGCTTTTTAATGAATAGAGTGACAATTTTGTACAGTTTGTTTGCTCCTTGTTTCTTCTTCCCCACCCCCCACTCTGCTTTCAGACGGCAGAGTGACACAGAAGTGGAATGTGGCAGGGGCAGGCAGGGGTAGGGGGGCCGGTGGGAACAGCTCTGAGGTTTTCCCTCCAGCAACCCCAGGTTCTCAACAGACTTGAGCTGCAGGTCGAGAAGCCCAGATATCCAAGGTGAACATAAGTGCACCTTCCGACTCTGGTCGCTAACAGTGGAAATGTACGCTAGCTGGGCATGCTGTGGCTGGGTTCCACCCCTGGGCAGTAGCCGTGCTGACTCAGCTGCAGCAGAACCGGATGCAGCCATAAAGACTCTGGCAGGCTGACTGCAGCAGCAGCTGCTCATCCAGCCAGTTCTGTGGCTCTTTAGATAGTTGCCAAGTTGGGACCTCAATCCCCTCCTACCTTTTCCTGAGATAAGGAAAACACCTCAGGGTTTCAGAGCCCAAGATGGATAGATACAAACATTCTGTTCCCCGGCCCCCACCTGCTCCTCAACGCACTGAAACTCTTCTAGATGCTGCAATTTGTGCCAATCTGTGTTTTAATTTTTTTTCTTGTTACATTTCTGTCTCAGTGAGCTCAGGCTGGTAAAACAAAACGCCATAGGCTGAGTGGTTTGAACAGCAGACATTCATCCCTCTCAGTGCTGGAGGTCCGGAAGGCTGAGATTAAGGTGCTGGCAGATTCAGTACCTGGTGAGGACCTTCTTGCCACTTGTAAATGGCCACCTTCTCCCTGCATCCTTAGGTGGCGGAGAGAGGAAGAGGAAGAAAGTTCTCTGGGATTTCTTCTTATAAGGCCACTAATCCCGTCATGTGGGTCTCACCCTCATGGCTCGATTTAAATCTTAATTTCTCCTAAAGGCCCCACTCCAAATACTGTCACGTGATGGGTTAGTTTCAACACATAACTGTAGTCCCTAATATAATCTAAACTTTCTCGATCCTGTAAAAACTAAATTATTTTTAGATTCACTTTTATATCTAAATAAGAGAAAGCAGTATGTGTGGCCCCAGTTACAGACTGGTTTCAGATACACCCACTGCTCACAGGGCTCCACTGTGCGTGTATACTCACAGTCAGAAGATCGAGTGTTGAACGGTGGTGTTTTTAAATGCGAGTTAAGGTCTATGAAGAGGAAGGAGAGGGAATTGGCCCAAGTGGCCAAAGGAAACCAAATGTGTACAATGTAGGTGGAAAGCGAAGTAGTAAGTAGAAAGAGATCCGAATATTTGATGGGACAACGTAGCCTTAAATATGAGAGACTGGCTCAGAAGTGGGTCAATAGTGGGGACATATGAATGACTTTTGTTACTTTCCCAAGGTCACAGAGACCTGTTCTGGTGGGCCTAGGATGCTAAACGGAAAACTGAGAGACAAGTGGAGCAGCTTACACACGCACATGCATACACATGCACATACACACACGCACGCACACACAAGCATGCATACATGGCTCGTTCCCCCTCCCATCCAGCTGCAATGATTCTAAAGGAAAAAATCCAGTTGTGCTATAGTCTGGTCCCGTCCCCACTCCCACCCACCCTACCCCCAGCTCTTTCGAACAGGCTTTGGTCCCCGGGACCTGCCAGCGCTCTCCTGCTTCAGGGAGGGGTTCCCGGCTGGAGGGCAGCTGGGCTGACACCGAATTAGAGAATGCCATCAGTGGAACCACGGGCTCTGTGACTCCGCAGGACAGAAGCCCAGGGCCAGTGTAATGTGAACCAAGCACTAAAGACGAACCTACAGTCTGATCCGGGACTGACCCCTCTTACCCCTGCCATGGGTTCTAGTGTGTTTAGTACATCCTCAGGATCTGCTTCCAGGTGTCAGATATGAGAGTGGACACCTTCCCAAGCCGGTAGCCCCAATCTAGCCCCTTCCCACATCTGACTTTAGGAGGGAGAAAGGGCCACTGTGGCTTCCCTGATGGAGCTGGTGACACAGGCCCAAGCAGGGGAGGCCAAGGTGGCTCAGAGGGGACAGCAAGAAGACCTGGCCGCAGTTGCTCCTCTTCTGCCTGGGGTGTACTCCCTGTCCCCACAGTGCTGTGCACTTTCAGTCTGGTGCTTCCTCATCCCCAGCGAAGGGGGCACACAGCAGGAGTGCCTTTTGTCAGGCTGCAAGCCCTCTTTGCTCCAGGAAAGGCAGGTAACATTGACTCATCAGCCCTCCCCACTGGCAGCTGCTCCACTAGGTCCTCATATACCTGACTCCATTTCATCCCCATAAACCCATTTTATAGGCGAAGAAAATGAGGGTGATGGAGGTTATGACTGGCCCAAGGTCACACAGCAAGTAAGTGGCAGAACCAGGATTTAAACTGTTCTTCCGTCAGGAAAGGAGTGCCCTTGGGGTCGGGGGTCTAGTAGAGGTCAGGCTGCGAGGGAGGAAATGAAGGGGACAGACTGGAGAAGGCTGCTGGGATATGCTCCTGGGATTCCCTCCACTGGGGCTCTTCTGCAGAGAGGCCAGATATTCCGCTGGTGCCCTGCCCCCAAATATTCCTTCTCTACCCTAAAGGGCCTGGAGCACACAGGGGTGGGCAAAAGTGGGTTTACAGCTGTTCCTGTGGAACCAGACATGCAGGTATGGTTGTTACAATAGCTTTCTTAACTCAGAAGAATGTCACTTGCAACTGTAAACCCACTTTTGCCCACCCCATATGTATTCGGCCAGTCATGGAAACAAGGCTGGGAGCCAGTTCCTCAGCATCTCCAGCATCTCTATCAGACTCTCCTGTCACTCCAGCCACTGCATTTTTTTCACTGGGGCCTCGAGAGGGGGCTTGCTGAAGTGTTACCACGCAGAAACTGAGAAAGGCAGAATGCTACAAATTGGGACCCCATAGAGAATAGTTTCCACTTGAGACCAAGGCCATCTACCTGGATGGTGGCTGGAAAGGTCCTTGTCTTTCCTGGGCAGCATCTGGGAGGTTAGGGTCAGGAGAGTGGGTTCTTGAGCCAGGTTGCCTGGGTTCAAGTACCCACCCTGCCTTAACTAGCAGTGTGACCTTGGGCAAGTTACCCAACCTCAGTTTCCCCAGCTGTACAGTGAATACCTCTTAAAGTTAGTGTCTGGATAAAAATAATATAATAGTAATAATAATAATAATAATAATAATAATAATAATAATAATAATAATAATAATAATAATTGAGCTTAGGATAGGGCTTTGGCACAAACTAAGTGATTGATAAGTATGACATTATAACATTATTCAATGGGACAAATAGAGACCTTATCAGTCAGGATAGGAACAGAGCTTTGATCTGGTTTATATATAAAGATCATCTACCCAGGGCCTGTCTGCATCTCCACGGTTTGCACCATGAGACACAGTGGGGCCGATGAAACATTGGCCCAGGATCATCAGGATCCTGGGTTTATACCCAACTCCGCTGTTCCCACAGGTGTGTGACTCTGGACAGGGCACTTTGTGCCTTTTCATCTTAGTTTCATCTGCTATGAAAAACGAGGGCCTGGAATATACAATTTTTAACAGTCCGTCACTCTCAGATTGAACAAGGAGTGTCTGTACTCAGAGGGGGTCTGTACTAATCCCTGCATTCTAGGTTTCAGCTATGTGCCAGGACTGTTCTGAGAATTCTGTATGTTTAACTCATTTCGTCTTCACAACCATTTGTAAGGGAGGCTATTCCCTTCACATCACAGGTGGAGAAACTGAGGCATGGGAATCCTGAATAACTTGCTCAATGCCACAGAGCCAGGAAGCAGCAAAGCAGGAGTCAGACTTGGGCACTTTGGCTCCAGACTCTCTTCTTAACTACCGTGCTGTGCATTTCTCTCTAGGAACTGGGTTCACTTGCTAATAATGGAGAATTGTTTAAAAATATAGAAACTTACTTTATCATATAAAATAAGATCAGATATAGTGATCCCAGAGCTGTATGCGGACCTCAGAAATCATCAGTGACCCTGGCCCTTTCCATTCATTTGCTCTACCTTACTGGTTACAGTGCATCCATCCTCACGGTCACAACATGGCTGTGAGGGCTCTGGCCATCATGACTGCATCCTGCAGTAGCAAAAGGCTATGCCCCTTTAATGACCTCTCCTACTGACTTTATGTTCTATCTCATCAGCCATTCCTATCTGTTAAGGGAGGCTAGGGAATGTAATTTTCCAGAGGTGTGGGGGCATACCTAAAGATGAAAGGAATGGATATTGAGAAAACAACAGCATTTTTGTGCTGTGCGGAAGGCCTGAGGTATGGGCTGTGCTGAAGGAGCATTGCAGAGGAGGGAGGCCAATAGTTGCAGAAAGGGCCACATGCCCACCCTGTCTGTAGGAGGCCCCAAAAAGGAACCGTCAGCAAAAGCCAGGAACCACGTCCTAGAAGCACAACTTCCTGCCCTATCTGGTCCCCTTCAGCCTGGTCTATAGGGTCTGGCTTCTGAAAATCCCCAGGTGCACTCTCTGTAAGAAAACATTCTTGTTCAGTAAACTTATCAACAAAGGGAGCAGCAGAGGAGTGGAATGGTGGCGTCAGTGAGCCTAATGAAAATGTTACAGATAAGACCCTTTTTAAGGAAAGTTATTTGCAATGTAGTTGTGATCCTGTGTACATTCCCAAGAGATACAGCTGTTCTCTAGGAGGAAAATCTAGTGCATGGCTCTCTTTAGTTCGTGGATTTAAATTAACATACTGGAAATTATTTAATTTTAATAAGAAAATCTAGAGAATATAATCCAGATGGAAGAAAGAAATACAGAAAATGTAATATATGAAACAATTTTATAAATTCTAAAATTGGTTAAGATATAAAATAATATTACTACAAAAATATGGACATTTTTCACTCTACCTATTAATATATTTGTCATTGTAAAAATACTATGTTTATCTATTGCTGTAACAAACCAGCCCCAAACTTAGTAGCTTAGAACAACCACAGTAGCATTTACTTATTATGCCTGCAGTTCTAGGGGCAGGCTGGGCTCAGGGAGGCAGATTTGCTCAGGGTCTCTCACTCAGTGACAGACAGTGGCTGGTGGCTGGGGCTGGAGTTGCCAAAAGGCTGCTTTCCTCATGCATCTGGAGTCTGAGCTAAGAATACTCGAATCGCAGGAGGTTCAGCCCCTCAAAGGTACACGTTCCAGGAGAGACAGCCAGGCAGAGCCACACTACCCAGTCACACAGCACCACTTACATACATTGTGTCCACCGAGGTGGTCACAAAGGACCACCCATCTCTTGCTGGGGATGTGGCCAAGTTCAGGAAGAAACTGTGGGAGGGACAGTCATTGCTGTGACTACTTTGAAAAACAGAATCTGCCACACTCCAAAGGCACATACCTACCTGATCATCACGGCTTCTCATCCATTATCCCAACAACTCCAGGGGATTTATGAGACTATTATTCCTATTTTACAAATGAGAAACCAGGATTTCAATGGCTAAGTCATCGTGCTAATGAGTAGTCGTAACTGGGTTTCAACCCCATCTCTGCCTGCATGTAAAGCGCATGGTGCACCATCAGTCTGTGTCGGGTGGCTGTTATTACTTCTGATAACACAGACTACAGAGAATTTAGTTGACTCTCCCAAAGTTGTCTGAGTAGACATCCCCAGGTTAGCAGTCAGCTTCTGCAGGCCCCTTGCAGCTGCCCATGTTACCTACAAAACTGGCCTCAAGGTCATCTTGAAACTGACTTTATTTTACATGTGTGGTAACTCACAACTGTTAGTGAAGCAGCAGTAAAAAAATATAGGGGGTTCCCTGGCTGGCATAGCTCAGTGGATTGAGCACGGGCTGCGAACCAAAGTGTCGCAGGTTCGATTCCAGTCAGGGTACATGCCTAGGTTGCAGGCCACAGCCCCCAGCAACCGCACATTGATGTTTCTCTCTCTCTCTCTCTATTTCCTTCCCTTCCCTCTCTAAAAATAAATAAAATCTTTAAAAAAAATATAGGGGGTGAGGTAGATTTCTGAGGATTCATAGGCTATATACCTTCCCTTCCTACCTGTTCCTTGAAACCTTTGATATATAACCTCAGGTGTCCTACAGTTTGCTTCAGTCAATGTCAGACTTAAAAGAAGGGTGAAAATCCAGTTAAAGGAGTTCTTTTGGCTTCTGGCCGAGTTAAAGCCACTCCTTCTCTCACCACAGGCGAACTCGGTGCTGAAGCTGTGGTCAGAGGCTTACTTTTGCTCGGGGCCAGGTAGCTTTCGCCTGCCTCTGCGACAGGCCACGCTCTTCACCTTTGTCTGCCATCCTGAAAATGAGTTCAGTGGTGACAGGGAGAATTTGGTAACCAGGTCTGGGTATCCTCTTAATTTAAGCAAGCTCTAGCGCCACGCTTAGGAAAACAGTTTAAACCACATTCATCACCAGAGTCCTATTCATCTGAAGGATAATAGAAATGTTACTAATTATTGCATGTCAGCTAAATTTCAGCCATCGTGTTGTCCCTTCAAGGCTTGTTGGTATGTAAGCTCCCTTGGTAGAACAGTATAAAGGGCAAGACTTTATTATGTCTAAGTAATGTGATTTTTCTTCCTCGGTGTGTGCCATACTGTGTGGGAAACCATGAAAATACTAGGCTTAACTGTCCCCAAGTTAGATGAACACAAGTTTTTAATATTTTTTCTTTAATGCTCTGCAGGTTCCCTTCTGTGGGGCTAGGTATAGACCTGTTTTTGTTGATTAGGGGACTTCTGTTTTCAATTCTGGGAAATTATCAGCTCTTATCTCTGAATATTGCCGCTTACTCATATCACATTCTTTTAAACATTCTTTTAGATGCGGGTTGGGCAGCTCCATTATATGCTTACCTCCAGGCTTCTTAAACATTTTTTTCATATTTAAAATTTTTTACCTCTTTGGTGATTTTCTTAGATCTGTCATATAGTTCATGAGTTCTCCAGTTGTGTCTCGTTTATTGTTTAACTTATCCATTGAGATTTTTTCCTTATTTTAGTGACTCCATTTTTATTTCAGAAGTTCTGTTTAGTTCTTTTCTTAAATTTTCCTGATCTCCTTTTTTGTACCCTCCCATCTTTTTCATACATTGTATACCTTTTATTATACCTCTGTATTAACTTTGGGCTTTTACATCATTCTACTATCTCTGATTCTTACTGGGCTAATTCTCCTGCGTGTAGTATCTGTGGGTTCTCCCCCATGGCGGTTGGTTTCCGCACATGGTCTGCAACTATTTTACTGTGAGCTCACCTTTGGCAAGGGTCGCTCCATCCATGGGTAACACATGGGCCCTAATTAAGAAACTCTTTCTCCAGAGCAGCTTTACATTTATTTCTACCTGAGCCCTAGGGATTTCAATAATATATTTTATAGTTAATTGGAGCACCCACAGTAGAGGAATATAAATTAGTAACTTATACCCACATATGGGGCAGTCCTAGAATTTCAGTTTCTTTAGGTGGCTTTCTTTCCGATTAATGTCTCCAAGCTGATAACAAACTTCATTCCACCTCTCTGGACAACTTTCAGCTTTTTTTGTAGACCGTTTTACACAGATGGGGTAGCTTTTCAAGGCTCCAAACTATAAGCAGGTGGCGGACCCAGAACCCCACTTTGCCCTGGGCAAGGCTGCGTCCCTCATCCTATGTGGGCTTTGAAACCTGCCTCCTGGCTCCCGCCTCCAGGACCTGTATGCAGCCCTCAGATCCGCATTGGTGGCCCTCCTAGCAGGTGCCACGGCACCAGCTCCTGCTGTCACTCCGCTTTTGATTTTTCTCTTCCTCTCTGGCACCTGGAGTTTTCCTTTCTCTTTCAACACATTTTTGTTGTGCTTTCCCGGCATCTCCATGTCTGTAGCAGGAGAGGCCTGAATGGTGTTAGCTGCTTCTGCTGTGTTGCCTTAAGTCACAGTGAGTTTCTCGTAAGCAAAGAGCCTTCATTCTTCATTCAAAGAGCCATGACCTGAGTTTGAGTCTTGCGTCCACCACTTCCCTACAGTGTTATCTTGGGCAAGCAACCTAACGTTTCTGAGCTTCAAGGTCAAACTGAAGATAAGCATAGACTTCCCAGTTTCGTTGGAAAAATTAGCCACATAATGCATGTGAAATTCCTTGAATGGCGCCTAGCACATAGCAAATCAGAGCATCAGTCTCACCTAGGCAACTTTTCGAAAATACAGATTCCTGGTTGCTGCCCTTTAGAGATTCTGATTTACGAAATCCAAGGTGGGGCCCAGACACCTGCATTTTGAAATGCTACACAGGTGATCCTGACAGACCGTCAAGTTTGCAAACACTCCTAGGGTTACACATGACATGGTCGCCGGATCATCATCCCATGTTTCTAAGCACTTCAGACTCCTCTGAAGTAAAACCTCATTTTCTCCCCTCCCTGATGTGCATATCAGGTGCGGTGAGGCCGTGGAGAAAAACAAGCGCCTCATCACAGCGGACCAGAGGGAGTATCAACAGGAGCTCAAGAAGAACTACGACAAGCTGAAAGAGAACCTCAGGCCCATGATCAAGCGGAAGATTCCAGAACTCTACAAGCCAATATTCAGAGTTGAGAGTCAAAAGAGGTAAGAATGGGGCAGAGAAGGTCCCTTCCTGGGGGATGAAGGGCAGGGCCTGAGGCCCAGAAATCAGGGCGCGCTCCGCTGCACGCGCTGCGGAGCGCTGGGAGTGGGCCTGGGCTCGGAGAAGCTGCCAGAGCTTGACCTGTTCTGCGTCGTCCGGATCCTCCCTGTACCTTCTCCTGTCCTCGCCGTGACCCTTCCTGTCGGCCCTGTGCCAGCCGTCCTCCGCTGTGTATATTCTGGCGCAGTGTCAAAGGGCCTCAGCACCTTCGCTTGTTATTTTACAGAGCTCTCGCTGATGACGTCCTTTTCCAGTGGGCGATTCCCCTCCCCCATCCCTCTCTTCAAAAGTCTAATTGATCTTTCTTACCTCCTTTTTCTTTCTCTCTCTCTCTCCTTAATTTCAGAGACTCCTTCCACCGATCTAGTTTGAGGAAATGTGAAACCCAGTTGTCACAGGGCAGCTAAGAAAACCTTTCTTCACCCGTGGAGACTGGGACTGAGGCTCTGCAACTCCAGAGAAGGACTCGCCGGTACTTAAAACATAGGACATTTGCCAGCAGGGCGACTACAGGCTCCCTGACCAAACAGCACTCTGAAACTTTGGGATCCAAGTGACCACAGTGGGGTCTGACCACATTTTGCCTATTTGGGGGGCATAGGTAACAGTGTGGTTGATCAGGGTGCCTGCGTATTTACTAACGCGTGGTTTTTCATAATGTTGCAAAAAGCGAGGCATACACAGCATCTCCTGCTGAGTGGTCAGATACTGTCTACCTGAAGAAAGGTGACTTCCTCTGGCCCATATTAGGCTTTACAGGATCAACCCAAATTGCCCAAGGAAAAACAGGAAGGGTGTCCACCAGCCTAATCAGAGTGAACCTCCCTCATCCCCTCTTTATGGGAGAGGAGGGTGAGCTCTCAGGAGCGCAAATCATGTTCAATGAACCTGTGAGGGTGGCCTCACCAGAAATCTAAAAATCGTCCTGGAACCTTGCTCATAGCTTAATCACCTGTGACCTCGTCACCTGTCAGTAACGGTGGACTAATTGTTGTATAGTTATTTTTGCTCTGCTGTTACTGTTAAGTTAACATGTTTATAGAGGAACACACTTGAAGCTCTGATTGAGGAGACACATGGTACTCTGAGCGGTCAGCCCGGAGTCATGGGTGCCGCATTCACTTGGACTGAAACTGTTCTCCTACGATGCTTTGCGTTTTTTCTGACGCTCAAGCTTGCTCACTCTTTTTCTCCTCCACCCTGGGATCAAGTTTATTTTTATAAAAGGATAATATCTCTTTGTTCATATCTGAATACAGTGCTGTCCGTCAGCATGTGTATATCACTTAGAGAATACGGTCACTTTTGCCTTCTTTTTACAATGTACTTTAGGGAAAAGATGAATGAAATTATTGTTTGAGAATTAAGTTATATATTTGTAATATGACTGATTATATTGACTGGTACTAAAAATGTAATATGAATTTTAAATAAAATGTTTTCCATTACAACCTGTGTTTTTTATTTATTTATTTTTAAGGAGAGGGGAAGGGAGGGAGGAAGAGAGGGAGAGAAACATTTTTTGATTGCCTCTTGCATGCTCCCATCTGGGGATCTGGCCCACAACCCAGGCATGTGCTCTGACTGGGAATAGAACTGGCGACCTTTTGGTTTGCAGGCTGGCACTCAATCCACTGACCACACCAACCAGGGCACAACTGTGTTTTTTATATTAACAAGTCTTAAAGTTTTGTGAAGCACTTCAGAGAAAAGAAGCATGCACAATAGTGACCTTGGTCAATCAGTGCCACCCTGGGTCGTAGCTCTTCTCAATATTTATTCTTGGTGGGCCTGAGAGAGAATTTAATTTGGATATTCCAGAACTTTTTGTTTATACCATTAGGTCTGCATGAATTTATATTTTGAGGGAGGACTTCTTTTTAATCACTAAAGCTTAAGTTTAAGTGGCAGTTTGTTTTTTAAGCATTTGGGGCAGAACTGTTTTTAAAATATACACTTAATTGCTTTCTTAAATGAGTTTACATGATGTACTCTCATTCCATATGTTGGTTAGCATCTTCTGTGTGGGAGATACTGAATGAGAGCAGGTTAAGTGACACTGTCACTGTCCCCCCAAAGCCTCTCGGTCTGGTGAGGAAGAGACTGTGTGTCCACAACAGACCCTTTCCTGAATGACTCAGGGTAGCACCTATGATACTCTGCTCTCAGACAACAGGGGTTAGATGCTAAGTTATATAAGGCTGGCTTTTAACGCTAACCCCAATCCCAATAACCTAAAATATTCCTGAATAAATGTCCCTTGCTTTTAGATACCTATTATCACAAAGTGTCCTTTTTTAGTCTTTCTAATACCACAGTGCATGTCACTTGCTGCCCAAGTGCAGGGACTGTGTTCACTGCTGCATTCCTGCCCCATAACCCAGGGCCCATCACACAGGAGATGCTCAGTAAGTATTTGCTGAATGACTAAATGAGTGACTATGAGTAGGCCTGCTTCTAGAACAGCACTGTCCAATGGGAATATAATGCAAGCCACACTAAACATAAAAAGAAATGAATGGAATGAATTTTAATAAGATACTCTATTTAACCTGATATATACAAAATATTATCATTTCAAAATGCAATCAATATAAAAATCATTAATGAGGTATTCTTTTTTTTTATACTAAGTTTTTGAAATCTGTATAGATATATTTTACAATTACAGACTTTATGCTTCACACTTAATATGAAGACTAGTCACATTTCAAGTGCTTTATAGCAACATGTGGCTAGTGGCTACTGTACTGGATGACCCAATTCTGGATGCTTCCAGCTTTTATAATTGGATGCCTATGATCTATGGGCTCAGAATACAGATAAGCAAAGCAGAGGGAATGGTGTCTAGAGTAAGAACAACAGAATTCTGAGTGAGAGCCCACAGGCTGGCCTAGAGGTAAAGCTTGTGGAGCGGGGTGTGCAAACTGGCCACCATCGGTTCGGGCTGCGCCTGCTCTGCTCAAGCTCAGCCCCGCACTTTTCTCAGTTCTGGTCGTTTGGCTGTGCTGTCAGCGGAAGTCGTGAATAAACTGGAAGCGTCGCTGCACTTCTTTAATAGCATAAACAAAAAACTGGGACATAGGTCCTCTGATTATGTAGTCTAAATATGGAGTTAAGAAAAGCATTTTGTTTATTTTTCTTGATTTTGAAGAGAGAGGAAAGGGAGAGACAGGGAGAGAAACTTTGCTTTGTTGTTCCACTTATTTATACACTCACTGGTTATTTCTTGCATGTGCCCTGACTGGGGATCCAACCAGCAACCAGTTGATGTATCGGGGTAACACCCTAACCAACTTAGCTACCCGGCCAGGGCCAAGAAAGAAGCATTTTAAACATTCCTAAAAGTAACGCAAATCAGGCCTTTTGTTTGCTGAACATTAGAGAAACCCGATAGACCATGAAAGCCATCTTGATTTAACTCTGAAAAATTCTTTCATGAAACCTTATTGGAGAAATCTTCCAATTAGCTTCATGCCTCTCGGCCTTCAGCAAGGTCAAGGGTGCAACGATCACTATCTCATAAGAATCTTGGAAAAATGAAGTCTGAATCTGCTGCGCAGTCCTGATGGAGTTTTCCTGACATACATTGTCTTACAGCCCACAGTTCTATTCAGTGAGGAGCCCTATCTGTGACCATAGACTTACTTAAAACAAAAGCCTTTCAAGTTTGATTGGCCATTTTGGTTGGAAGTATGTTTTCAAAGACAGGGAACCTCTGTTTTTGCCTTGAATTTATTTTTAAATGCTTGTTTTCTCAAATGCTCTAAAGCTGCAGTTGATTATCACTTCACACCTCCCACTCCCTCCCAAACGCCCCCCGCCCCGCAAAGGTTTTAATATATTCCAGAATGCTGGGTATGTCCACAGAACTCAGTGTGTTCTGTTGGACTGAGGGCAATGCTTCCCAACCTTCTTCACATTATGGGTAAAATGCTGTTTATTGAGACATAGCAAAGAAATCCAGACTAACTAGTTTAAAACAACAGTAAGTATGAACAATAAGTATCTTGCCCAGTCCCTGTGGATTAGGACTTCAGGTGTGGCTTGGCTGGGCAGTCTGGTTTAAGGTATTACATGGGTTTTAGGTCAAGACTCCCGCCAGAGCTGCCATATCTGAAGGCTTGACTGAAGCTGGCGGATCTTCTTCTGAAGTGGCTCATTCATAATGTTGGAAAGTTGGTGCTGGGCATCGACGGGAGGCCTCGTTCCTCCCCACGTGGACCCTCCCGGACTGCGTGAGTGCCCTCGTGATGTGGCCGCTTACTTTCCCCAGCGAGAGCAGCTGAAGAGAAGCAAGGCCAGAGTGCCAGTGTCTGCTATGGCCCAGCCCCAGAAACCATACTGCCTCATGTCTGCCGGAAGAAATCACCACATTCAGTCCATACCCAAGAGGAGGAGAACTAGGTTCCACATTTTGAACAGAGGACTATTAAATAACTTTTAACCTGTTTTAAAACCACCATAGTAGGGTACATTAAAATTTTGTATTTCTTGCCTCACTAGGAGAAACATAAAACGACTTTCTGCTGGAGACGACCTGCTGGAGCAACCCTGGAGCTCTGCTGCTCTGTGTCCCCACCAGAAGGCTGGGGCTGTCACTCCTGAGAAAAAGGCCAGCCCACTAGCATGCCCCCTGGAAAGCCCTACCCCAAAGATAGTTCTCAGTTGGTGATCTTTTGTACGGGACAAAAAGCCAAACTTAAATCGGAATTTTAAATGGGGCGGTTGGTTGAGTTCATTGGCTCACTTAACAGAATAATCCAGAGGTTAATGGTTCAGATTCAGCTTGATTCAGGACCAACACAGCATCTCCTGGGGCCATTTTTCATCTCTGCTTCCTCCTGGTTGGCTCCATCCTCCCGCTTTCCCTGGAAATTCCAGGCTCATTCATCCAGGCAAATGCAGTGCTGAGCTTCACAACCTCATGCCACCAACCTCCACAAAGAGGAAGGTTCTGTATTTCAGAATTCCCAATACAGCTCCTTGGGTTCACTCTACTTGGAGTGGCTCAGGAGAACCAAGTGTCTCTCCTTGCACTAGAAGTGTCGGATCAACGACAACTCAAACCACACAGCTGAGGAACTGGTAGTTCTACAGGGAACGAGGAAGAAAGGCTAAAGGATGGAAAACAAATCATATTAGCTCTCTGACGGGCATTTTGCTTTTAAAGAAAATGCATTCAGAAAAAGGAACGTGTGTGACATAAGGATTATAGCTCATTTCATGTCATGTTCACAACTTCTGAGCTGGCAGGACCATCCCCCAGAAAGGGAATGAAGGGGCCCCTCAGTGTATGAAGGAGGACCCAGGGTTTGTCACATCCTGAAGAAGAATGGAGACGGGGATAGACTGATGCAGGATGTTTTGCTGACCAGTGATTCATCCTCTGGAGTGTGTCTTGCCAAAATGGTGCAAATGATCAGGAATCAGAAACATAGAGCTGGGAGAAGAATGAGAGCAACAGGGAAATAGAATAATATTAGATTTCAGTGGGAAAAAGTCAAATATCAAAATTGTCTTTTGCTCTTCATTGTATCCCCAGCACGTGGCCCATGGTGGATGACACTCAATAAATGCTTGTGAAGGGCCAAAGTAATGAATAGAGGGGCCATCAGTGATGACTTCAGCCAGACTGCCCCTTTTCTGTAGCTCTGGGCCAGAAGCAGCTCCTGAAGGAGGACAGATGATAAGGGCCAACGGCACCAGGGGGAATGGCTTTCCATTTCCTCTTGACTTTATCAATTAACAATGCGTAAACACGAATTAAGGGAATTCTTCCTCTTTCCTGGTGCTTTCCCTTGAACCATCCAAGACCTTACCCTTAACAATCTTAAACCCAACCTCACAGAGCCTGATTAAGAAGCCTAATTCCTGATGATCACTAAAGTTTTCAGTCTTGGAGTTCCTGGAATAATTGCAGCATAGCCTCAGGTGGAAACTATTTGGAGAGCTTCTTACCTTCCTGATCCCTGAGGCCTGGATGCTGTAGCCCATCCTGGGGGGCACTGCTGTCTCTGGAAGGACACTGCTGAGTCCAACCCAAGCTCATGTTTGACCGTGATCTTTGTGCTGTTAGTTGACAGCTAAGTTGCTTTCAACTTTACTGTTTTCCCCACACACTGGAAGACAGCAAATCGACGGCAGCAAGGATAAGGGAGTGATTTTCAGGGTCGTGTGGTTCTAAGAGATACAGGTGAGAAATCAGCTCACATATCTCTTATCAGTTCTTTTATGTGATGAGAGAGAGAACATGACGTCGATGAGCAGATTGTTCTGTCATCCAGCAGGTTATTAGTGAGATCAAAAACCAAAAACCAAAACAAACAAAACAAAAAACCACAGTGATTGCCAAAAGCCTCTGGACCAAGGCTCAGGGTCCTGGTTTCATTCTGCCACTTTCTGGTCTTACAACTCTGGCCAATCTCCTACACCTCTCTGAGCTTCAGGTTTTTTCTCTGTGAAATAGGGGTAAGAGTTGGTCTGTCTTCCAATCTGCTGTGGAAATCCAGTGAGATGATGAAGGCGTTGGGAAAGTATTTTGGAAACTCGAAAGTGCTGTCCCAAATGTAAGGTAGCACCGTTTACAACTGACACCTTCAGAGAGTCAGTGAGGCCCCCCCACAGCTGCATCTGCTGCTGCAACATTAAATGAAAGCAGGCCAAAGGTGCAGGCAGGACAGAGGCCTGATGGTCTTTTCAACTTGCAGCGACAGTGTGCCCTGTCTGGCCAAGGCCAATAGCAAGAGCCCTCAGGGCAGAAGGAAGCAAGGCTATCAGTGGAAGGAGAGGGAACATAGGGGCACCTGAAAACCCAACCCGACGCTGCTTCCCTTCTCGAGTGCGGCATGTTTCCAGTACATTCCTCTGGGAGGTAAATACACGGGTTGCAACACCCCACCTGTGTGTCCCCAGCCTGTAAGCTTTCCCTGAGGATATCGAAGCATACCGACTTCCACTTGAAACTGAGCGGCAACTTTCCCAGATAGCACTAAGGGAGAAAGAGAGAACTCAGCAGCCAGGGAGGATTTCCAACAATTAAGCTGACATTGCTTATTTGGAAGCCCAGAGTTTGTCTGGGCCTCTCATTCTCCACTCCATTGGCTCCAGCTTTGCGGCCAGGACACAAATGTCTCCAGGTTCATGTTAAACAAAAAGTTTCTAAAAAGGATTGCACAGAGCAATAACCACTGATTAAGACATTCGTTGGCCCTAATCCACGGAGAACTGAGCTAAGGGTGCTCCAGCAAGTGCAGCAGTTTAGAGTTTACAAAATCAAGCGCCCCTACTCTGGCACCCACCTACCTCCGGCCATGGAGGGTTAATGCGCATGTGCGGTGGAGTGGTTTTGGCGTTGGATGCGGAAATCAACCTGCGCAGTAGCAGTACCAGCGGCTGGAAATTGGGAAGGGAAATGCTACTGCAGCATCATTTGCAGATTCCAGGGCAGCTCAGGGCCTTTTTCCTCAGGGATTGCAAAGCTGCCTAAGAAAGAGTTGAAGTGGGAATCGGGTAAAATAACATCATGGCAAACACGCATGGACCTAAAATCTCCTTCCTGGGCCACTCCAATGGGAGGAACTGGGTGGTCACTGCTAAATGGGTACTTGGAATGAAAAGGGGAGAAGGGCCCTGGCCAGGTGGCTCAGTTGGCTGGAGCATCATCTTCTGCACCAAAAGGCCATGGGTTCGATTTCCTGTCATGGCATATACCTGGGTTATGGGTTTGATCCCTGGTCCAGTGTGTATGTGGGAAGAGCAGGGTCTGGTAGGGGGGGTCCCGTGAAGTCCCCTGAGAGGCACCTCCACCTTGCCCAGGCTTGGTTTCCACCCTTCTGAACACTGGTTCTCATGGCAAGCCCGTACAGTTGAGTATGTAAGCAGATGTCTTTCCTGCAGAGATAAGAGCCAGTCTGTGACCTAAGTGAGCACCACCACATATGTGTGCACATCTATGAGCTTTGAAAGGCTCATCACCTTCCATTGCACCCGAGCTCCAACTTGGAACCTAGTCACAGGCTGATCACCCACTCCACACTTACTTGAAAATGTCTTCTCTTTCCCACGCACCCCTCATTGGCCTGTTACTGTCTAGGTTCACCTGTGTGTAAAACTGCCCTTTCCACTCAATCGGAAGTTCCTTGAGGCCAGAAGCTATCCCTGTTTTTCAGCAGTGGAGAGATTGAAGATCAGGAAGTTCTTGTCCAAGTGGACACAGGCATCCCAGCAGTTAAGATGGAGCTGTTTGTAGTTCATGCAGTGATTCTTGTCACGTGAACTAGACCATGGAAAATTTAAATTCTCCTTCAACTAAATAATGCCAAGGTTGTTGTTGTGCAAGGAGCTGGTCAAAGTCATGTTAACAGAGGAAATATCATTTCTTCAAATATCATGACATTGTGTTGCTATGGGGAATTAAAGCTCGCTTGGTTGAAGTTGCTTCTTTCCTTGTTAATGAATGAAAAAAACTGCCACAGCTCTCAGTGGTGGGAACCTGCACTGGGATCTGATCACCCACCAGTGTCTTCACCTACTAGACTGGACCTTTCAGAGCTGACAAAGTTGGGTACAGGAAAACCCCCAGCACCAGTGGAAGCTGTAAATGTTGAAGTATGCTAGAAGGCACCATGAAAGGATTGAGGAGGGCACTAAGTACGGGGGCAAAGAGAAGGGGTTTGCAAAAAAAGAGTAAGGCCACTGGACTGAGAGTGTGACAGAAGGAACTGCAAGGGGTGGGACGGGAGAGAGGTTGGGGCACACTGAGGAGCAAGGTCAGAGAGGGGGTTAATCATAGAAGAATCCCTCCTTCCTAGAGCCCAGCCGTGCCGTCTGCCCTGGAGTGGGACAGAATCAAGTAAGGGAAAGTCAGTTTCTGGTCCTTCTTCACTCAGCTGTTCTATGAGGTTCATTGTCATTCTTTAGTAACACAATGCATTCTTTTACCCTCCATTGGAGGTGGGTGTTGCCACATGAGGTCCTGTGAGCCAGCCAGCAAGGACCAGGGCTGACTCACTGGGCTAAGGAACACTAAAAAGAAATCCAACACCCATATTCTCCTGCCCTCTGCTTCAATCCAAGATAGCAAGAAATACCCTTGTGTGACTGAAAAGAAGGGGCCCTTCTTCTCTGGGGCCAAGTTTTATCACCCAGACATGGTCTTGAACATAATTGTTGGCACTTTGTAAATAGCTGGTAAACAAAGACAAGCATTTCTGTTAGATTGTGTGCCCCACCTTATCCACAGCCTCCAGTCCAGGGCCTGCCCTGGCCACAGGCTCGGGAAGGTGTAGTTGTCTCTTCTGAGTGACCAGGCTCCTGCCGCTCCCCCAGATCGTGGCTGACTGACCAAGGAAATCAATATGATCCCTGGCAGGCAAGGCACAGCCTCCACCCTGAGTTTCTAATGCTTATTTCCACTTCCCTGGGCTGGGGTTGCCCTCAGTTCTGTGGGGATGTACCGTAGATCCCTCTTTTTACGAGGTAGCTTGGGTGGGTTTCTGCTTCTTGGTACCAAACAAGCACCGGCGGGACCCGATGCCCATGGGAATGCTGAACCTAGGAAAGGGAGGTGAGGTGGTGGCCACAGAGACTTTCCTGTTCCTCCCTTGAGTCTGAACGGCCTTGTCAGTTTTGCTTTGGCCCATAGTATCACTTCTGTGGTGAAGTGATACTGTGAGAGTTCTTGCCTAGGACTTAAGAAGCTTGCCAACTTCTTCACCCTCCCGGAGCTCTGAGCCACTGTGGAAAGATGTACCGTATTCTGCATGTATAATGCGTGCCCATGTTTTTGGCTCAAACTTTCAGGAAAAAAAATTCTTTTGTTTCATTTTTAAATTCAATTATTTATTTATTTATATTTAGAAACAAAACCAATTATCAAATTCCAGGGTATTATTTTGCACATAGATATCATTATTGCTTCCTAGAGTTACTTTTAACACATAAACATAAGTAAAAGAATTAAAAACTTTTATATAGATACAGAATTAGTACTGTCCTTGTACAGTGCACACCCTTATTTTTCCCTCAAAAATTTGGGCTAAACGTGCACATTATACACAGCAAAATATGGGTAATTTGCAGGACCTGGTGTAAAATGAGAAAGCAGGGTCCCTTGTTTAAAAACTGTTAAGGGTTTCAAGGCAGTGGCCGCAGAGCATCAGCACAAGCAGGGGCTCTTCTGGGTATGGGGTCTGTGTGAGTGCACTTGGTGCACTCCTTTGAAGCAGCCACTAGCCACCCTGATGGAGTGGCCTCATGGGAAGAAAGATCCCAACCAGGTTCTACTGTTCCAGCCATCCCCACCTGGATGCTTGAGTTGGGAGTAAAGCCATCCTGGACTTTCATCCCCAACTAAGCCTCCTGATGAGAGGCATGAGTGCAGGAGTGACTCTAGGTGAGGCCAATCCAGGCTACAGAACCTCCAGAAAATACCTGGTTGTTATTCAAATAGAGCTCACTAAAGCACTCACAGCCAATGGGCATAGTCCTTAGGGCCACTTACTTGGGATGGTTTGTGTACAGCAATAGATGACTGAAGCAGGAGGAGAGAATCCAGTGCCTGAACGCCTGTGGTGCTCCAGGCCCTGTGCTGGTGCTCTGCCTGTGCTGGCTCAGCTGGTCCTCACTACCGCCTGCGCTGTGATTTCTGTGTACAGGAGAGGCTGCTGCAGTTCTCTGGGAGAGGGACTGGCCCACAGCTCCACAGGCAGTGAGTGGCAGAGGCAGAACTTGAAACTGAGGCTGGCGGATTCCATAACCTCTCTAGTATACCTACAATGAAACAAGGAAAGGTCCAAAGAAGGGGCATGGACCCTGGAGACTGTTGGGTGAGGGTCTAATGCAGGCTTTTCCTAGTTTCCTCACAAATCACATGGCTGAAATGTCAGGCAGGGCAGTGATCTCCATGTGAAAGTCCCCCAACAGGGCACCATCATATCTCAGCTCTATCATTCTCTACCGCAATTCCTGTGATCCAGGGGGACTTAGAAGTACCCTACTATGGGGCTTACTCTGGTGTTCTGACAGGGAGGATGTGAAGAAGATTTGATGTGGTTAGCTAGGGGTAGTCACCACTTACTCATATGTGCATTATCCCCCAACAAACCTCAGGCATCCATGGTTACCGGGGAATGTGTCCCACCAATAATCTTGCCCTCAGAAAGAACAAGTGTTAATTTCAGCGTTAGACTAAGCCACAGTTAATTAAGAAGCTGAAACAGCTGGCCCTATGTGATGGCATCCAACAAAAAAAGACTTTCTATTTATATTAGAATTTTATCTACAGAGTCTTCTTGAGTGTCATCAGCGGGTGAGTGGGTGTGTAAGTAGGTGCCTGCCTGTCTGCCTGTGGGTCATGAACTCAGCACGCTAGGTCAGCTGTGAGCTCAAGGTTAAATGCTAAGTCAGCCTCAAGCAAAATAGTGACATTCCACAGCACAGAGGAGATGCTGGGCAAGACAGCAATGTGGACTTGTGTCGATGAGCGCAGTTCTGGAATCCAGGGTATCCCGTGGTTCCATTCTCAGGCCTCCCTCTTACTCATTAGTGAT
Source organism: Phyllostomus hastatus (assembly GCF_019186645.2). Lineage (NCBI taxonomy): Eukaryota > Metazoa > Chordata > Mammalia > Chiroptera > Phyllostomidae > Phyllostomus > Phyllostomus hastatus. The sequence goes on along the minus strand of NW_025333857.1, from coordinate 28,742,197 downwards.
TGCAATAAACTGAATGTTTGTGTCCCACCCCCAAACTCTTATGTTGGAATCCTAGCCCCCGATGTAGTAGTAGTGAGGTGGAGCCTTTGGAAGTTCATCAGTACAGGAATGTGGTGCCCTTGTGAATGGGATTAGTGTCCTCCTGAAAGGGACCCCAGAGAGCTCTCCCCCTCTCTTTGCATCATGTGAAGACACAGTGAGAAGGGGGCCAGCCAGCTGCAGCCTGGAAGACAGTCCTCACCAGACCCTGAATCTGCCGGTGCCTTGATCTCAGAGTTCCAGCCTCCAACTGTGAGAAATAAATCTCTGCTGTTCATGAGCTACCCGGTCTACGGCACTTTGTCCTAGCATCCCAAACAGACTGAGACAGCAGTGTTGGGTGAATCTGAGAGTTTTGTAAGCCTCCGCCTCCTGCTTAGAGGAGATGCGTGAGGGTGAGATAACACGGGACACGTTCAGCAAGGTGCCAGGCCCAGGACAGGGGCTTAAGAAATGTCAGCTGTTGTTTCATTTGATGAACAAAAGAACATACACACTCACTCTTTGACTGCCTCCTACTTTTTTCCCTGTGCCCATTCTCTAAAAGTGTATGTGTGTGTGGTTTCTGCCTTCTCTCCACTCTCCGTCATCTGTTTTGTTGCTCCCTCTTGCTACCTGTTTCCCCTGTTCTCTCTCCATCCCCAAGTTTCTTCTCCTTCTTGCTCTGAATTGGGGCTGACATGGGAGAAATCAGAGAGGACAGAAGCCAGAGAGACATCGGTGTCAAGGTGACAGTACAGCTCTACAGAGCTGCCAAGCCTTGCCCATGTCTGAGGGTACCATTTCCCCGGGACTCCACACAGAAGAGACCTCAGCAATCATCTGATGATGTCCAAACCCCTTGTTTCATGGGTAAGGAAACTAAACCATGGAGAGGCACTCACACAGCCTCCCCACAGAATCGGCCAAGCCTGGGCAACACTCCAGGCCTCCCCCATTCCCAGCCGATAGAAAGGAAGGCCAACCCCATGCTTCCAGCTCGCCCAGGATCCCCTGTCTCCCCAGAGCACCTACATTCTTGCTCAGCTGTGGAAACACCAAATGTACCATCTGTGCAGACTTAGATGCTCAGCTTCCTGGATGAATAGAAATATTATAAACAATAACCGTTACCTTTTTTTCTGCAAGCTTACTATTTTCTAAGGAGTGCCTTAAAGTACCAACTTATTTAATGGGTGTCTTTCTTTTTGTGTTAAAAAGTTTTTAACTTGTACATTGGAATCAATGTCTGACTTCTAAGCCAAATTGAGTGAAAGCAAAAAAAAGATACAAATCTGTTTTCCAAAGTTTTATTGCCCCCAACCTAGTTTAGTTATATGGCAAAAAAATTAGCTTTGCCATGGCAAAGGATGGGCTGGCCGGCCGACGCAGGTCACCAGATGAGGGACGTGGCTCGGACTCAGAGAGGTCTGCAGGGCCGCCACGGTGGCAGCAGGGAGCAAGTCACAAGGAAAGACCCTGGAGCCCTGACTGAACCAGAAAAAGCCAGTTTCCCCAAGCACAGACATCAACAAGTCAGTCAGCCAGGTACGCAGAGACATTGCTAAAAACATCGGCGCTGCCTTAGTCAGCTGGAGCTACCATAACAAAATGCATAGGCTTATTATCTGACCATTCTGGAGCCTGAGGAATCTAGGATCAAAGTACCAGGTGACTCAGTTCCTAGTGAGATATCTTTCTGGCTTGTAGATGGCCAACTCCTTGCCACGTGCTCAAATGGTCTTTCCTCAGTGTGTGCATGCAGAGAATCTCTCCTCTTGTAAGGCCATTAATTCCATGGTTGGTGGGATTAGCCCACCCTCATGACCTCACCTAACCCTAATTACCTCCCAAAGGCCCCATTTCCAAATGCCATCATGTTGGGTGTTAGGGTTTCAGCTTGTGAGTTATGGGGACACAAACATTCAGTCTATGACACCAACCCTGATCCCAGATGTGCAAACCCAAAGTTCCCTCCCTCCTGGACCACAAGGTCACACACCTGTCACCAAAACACACCGAGGGCTCATTTTACAAAAAAGGGAGGAACCAATACAAAATTAGCCAGTTACCTTAAAACAAGAAACTGAAACAACTCTTTAAACCAAAACTCTTCTAATGAAAGAGACTAAGATCTGGTTAATACTGGTCAATGCAGCGAAAGCCAAGGAGGATTGGGGAATTTGCAGAAAACAAATAAGCCACATTTACTTCTTACACTGCATGTAGTTTGATAAGTTTTGATCCCATTACCTGAAAAGAAAAAATCACCTGTAGCTCTACTATCCTGAATATCCATTACATCTTTAAGGGACTTCTTGTCTGCTTGTTTTAGATATGCATGATTATTTTAAATAGCTGCAACACATCTTCACATGATTTTTTGTGGTGCTATTTGTAAAATTCATCACAATCACTTTTTTCATGCTGCTATGTGGTCTCCCTAATTATCAATGTTAATGGTGGCATAAACTGTTAGTCTAAACTCTTACAGTTGCAAGTAGCATAAAGCCAACTCCAACTACCTTAGGACAAGAGGCATTTAATGGAAAACACTGGGGTTGCTGATGGAACTGCAAGAACCAGGCAGCCCTGGGATCCTAAGTGTGGGGAGCCAGAGGCTTGATGTCACCAGAGTTCTTACTGCTCATTCTCCTTCTAGACTTCTCCACATGATGGGGGCCATGCCACCTACAAATGTGGGGTCAGTTATACAGCCCTCCACCAAGAAGGGAAGGCAAAGTCTTTCCAACAGAGAAATGTCAGGGAAGGCCTTTGACCTGGTCCATCGTGGACCAATCACTGTGATGAAAAAGAAGGGATACAGAGGCTCTTTCTGAGTTGATTTTCCTCTTTCTTAATGCAGAGGAGGAGAGGGTGGCATCTGTTAATACACAAGGGGTGATGTCTGCAACACAAAGGTGATCGGAACAGCTTATTGTTTCACATTTAGGTTGTGTCTGATTCTTCTGCTGTTTGAAATGATGCTGTTTCAATGACTTACATGCACAGTTCCTCTTCTTTGGGATTTTTTTGCAGACGAGAGAAGGGAACTTTTGTGTATTGATTGCCGCTGTGCCAGAAGGCCAGCCACATTGGGCACATTTCCAGTAGCCATGTTGCCCAGAGGGTAAGGAGAGGCCAAGGGAGTTAGACGGCTCACTTGAGGTGATTCAGTGACAGTGACTTGAAAATGTGCATCTTAATTAAGATCGGTGGGTCACCACAAATACTTCTAAAAGAGTACAGGAAAGGCTGCATAGGATAAAAACATTAGACTTGTGGGGGGGCTGCAGATGAAGGAGAAAAGGAAAATCCCAATAGTTTTCCAGTCCCCCACTGTGGCAGTTTTCTCCTCACACTAGCAGCCTGGGATCCTCCTGACCTCTGGCTTGCCCACAAGAAGTTCATGACAACATTGTTTTCAGAAGCCGATACTGTATCCTCCTGTCTCTACTTGCAAGAAAATAACTGGGCTCCCGGTAAGCACAGTTGGTATTAACAGTGATTTACGATGTACCCACTTCTCCAGATGGCTCTTCACATACAGATTATTTTTCCTGAAAACAGAAAAATATAGCACGTTTTTCTCATCAGGTTATAACAGGTCTACAAACCACTCCATCAAAACTAGAACCAAAAGCTTTGAAAGAGTTCCCTCAAGACAGAGAGGAACACAAAAAAACACATTCCAGCTGGTAAATAATTGCTGGGCTTGCATTCCTGTGCATTCAGGCACAAGCTGACTTCTGTGCAGCATAAAACTGTGAAAATGTCTAGGTTTAATGGGGCATTATGAGATAAGATCTAGTTAGATCTGTCCTATCCTCGGATCACATCCTTCTGGGGTGCTGGTGCAGCCCGGGACTCTCAGCTTACCCAGAATCAGATGAGCTAGACAGACATCAGGTGATTCCAAGATGACTGAGAAAGTTCAGCGTAAGTACAAAAGGTTGGACAGACACATGCAGCCGGGATTCCACAATAGTAAAGAAGAGTATTTGCCGAGGTCATTTTCAGATGACCGCAGTTGCAGAGCAAAGTCAGATGTGGTTCTCAGTTTCCTGTCTTCTTCCTAAAGAACGGGTTAGAAAAGGTACCTAAATGCCTGTATCAATCTTGTGCTGGAATGCTTGGGAGTGGAAAAGGCATTCAGCAATCAACAATGAGCTACCAAAAGGATTTAAATTAGTTAACCTATAGTAGGTTAATTTCAGCTGGTGGCTTTAAGTTATGATTTTCATTCGGGAAGAACTCTTTAGCCAAAGCTTTCCACCGAGGGAAACAACTTCCCAGCAACTGACACAACGGGTCAGGAAGCTTCAGCTAGAAATAAAGAGCAGAGATTTATGAAGAGGTCTTGCGGTCTGCAAACCACAAACACAGCCAAGCAATGGACCCAGAGTGTTCCAAAGCAGAAAGAAAAGTGAAGAGCTCTTATACTAAAAAGTACATTCTTGAGAAGAAGCATCCTTAGCCTCTGGATTGGTCTGAGATAATCAATAGTCTCCCAGGTGTCCAGGGTCTTGGATAATGGATGTCAGGTGACCTGGACACATGACCATTCTTTCCTAAGTCTCTTTCAGGGAGTGATCAGAGGGTTGTCTATAGAATGTATAACTGGGGAGTTAAAAAGCTTAAGTTCCCAAGCTAGTTAAAGAAAGAATAGAATGGTTTCCTCATGCCTCAGCAACTCGAGTTTTTTAGTAATTTAGCAGCTTGACTGTAGTGACTCCGTTTTATTTTTCACTCACTCTCCGTTCTTCATAAGCTGCCCCTGGAAGCTCAGGCAAGAGAGCCATGTGTCAGAGATGTGGGGTAGATCCAAGGGCTTGGGGAGCTGGGCTTAAATTTGGGCTCATGGACTCAAATGTCTTTAGGGGACAGGCAGATAAATTGTGCAAAATGTTAAGGCATTAGGAACTAAATCAAACAGCAAAGAACTGAACAGGCACAACCCAGCTAAAGGCACCCAGACTTAATATTTAAAAAAATAAAGGACTGGCCTGGCCAAATGAAAAAGCTCTGCAGGATTTGGCCTGTGGACCAAGACAACAGTTTGCCACTTCTGGACTAAAATATCCTTAAGCCTTCTTTGACTTTGGGTTCTGTGATGTATGTGGAAATAATGTATTCTTATCTATTAAGAACCAAACACTTGTGTGAACCTTTGTGATAGGAGGAGGCAGGGTATGAAGTATAAAATGTGATCTCCATCCTCTAGCAACTCAAAAATATCTTTAAACAAGATATGCTCATACAAAGACTACTAAAAATGCTCAGCAAAAATCATATCAAGGCCGGTAGTCATGCAGAAGGAGTTCTGCTAACTTACATCTAGATTAGTCCTCAGAGAGCTGCAGGATAGTCAAGGCTTGATTTGGGCTTAAAAGAATTGGCAACATTGAAATAAATGGATAGTAGATTTGTCAGGTGGTGAGAATGATAAAAAAAGAAAAAAGAAGAAAAAAAGCCAAAAGGTAGTGGGGAGAAGAAACGTCCTTGGAACCTTGTAAAAGATCCTCACAACTTTCCCCCCAGACTCTGGAGTTGGCTTCCCATCACGCACTGGGTCCTGAGCCTGGGTCCTGCACCTCCTCAGCCTCCAGCCTCCCTCTTCCCTGGAACTGAAGGCTTTTCTTGGGGCCCCAGCCCCCCAGTTCCTCTAGCTGGGCCCCACCACCTGCAGGCAGAGCCCTTAGAGCTCCCCTTGTATTGCCTGCCCCACTCCAACCCTGTTGGCAGACTTATCACCAGACTGTGAATTGGCCACCTCTAGGACATTTCCCCCTACCACAGCAAATTAATTCCATTTTTAAGTGAGTAGGGTAATTCTAAAAACCTGATGAGCCCAAGTGAGGAAGCAGAACCCATACTCAGAATTTGAATTTGCCTTTGAAACTGCTTGTCTGCAGCATGCCCTTAGTGGTGTAGCGGTTGTCATCAGTAGCTGACAGTGACTCACTACTCACAAGGTGCCAGAGTCTGTGCTGAGCTTAGGGCACGCACGCCTGCACTCGCCTCCTCATACCAACCTCTAAGGTTGGGCCCATGATTATTCCCTCTTTAGTGGTGAATAAACAGAGGCTCAGCAGGGTAAAATAAGGTGCCCCAAGTCATACAAACAATGAGGGGTGCAGATTCAAACCCAAGTCTTTTGTCTGCCAACAACGATTACACAAGGCCACCTCCTGTGGCTGTGCTGCTCCTGTGAGTGTGCCAAGCCACACTCCACAGCTCAGGGCTGCTGCTGGCCAGTCATTTGCTGTAAGCATGCCTCAGTTCCCTGCAAAAGCACCCTGTGGACGTGTAAATTCCTATCACTTGCTCTTCAGATAGTTTCACATTCTGACTACATTACAGTCACCTGTAGCATTTAAAAAGTATTCAACCACCGTGGATGCCTCACCTCCAGCTCCTAGAGACTCTGCTGGACTTGGGTCTGAATCAGACACTGGTGTCCCAGAAGTTCTCCCCTGATGACCCTGTTGTGCAGGGCAGGGTTGAGAACACAGGCTGTGGTTGAGAGTCAGGGCTTGAGATCCAATTTCTGTAACCATGGGCCAGTTATGGTGCCTGGGGGAGCCTCAGTTTTCTCCTTTATCAAATAGGAATCACAGAAGGGTATGCTTTATTTTATTGTATTTATCTTCACCCAAGAACATGCCTATTGATTTTAGAGAGGGGGAAGGGAGGGAGAGAGAGAGGGAGAGAAAGCACCGATGTATGCGAGAAACATCTATTGGTTGCCTCTCCTAAGTGCCCCAACCTGGTACCAAACCAACAACCTAGACATATGCCCTGATCAGGAATCAAACTCACGACCTTTCAGTTTATGGCATGATGCTCCAATGGAACCACACCGGCCAGCACACAAGCGTACACTTTGAAGGGCTGATACGAGGATCAGATGAGATGGCGGGGGGGGGGAGTGGTATACAGTGCTGTTAGGTCCCTGGGCCTGCCCCTAAAAGCTTCATTGATCCATAATGAGACTGAAGTTTATAGTTTCTCATGCAAATACACCACTGGTTGCATAAGAAAATGCATTTTTCCTATTTTCCACTCAGGTCTTCTGACACCACAGCATAGAGAAAGGGGCTGGGCAGACTCTCCTTCAAACTTGCTAGCTCTTTGGGAGATGTAAAGGCAAATGCTTTTGAGTGTCAGACGGCTGACATACAGGTGTGAAGTAACTGGGTAAATGCCCTGAAGAGTGCCAAAATCAGGTGTGATGCCAGATAAAGTTCTCTCGAGTTTACTAAGAACAACAGGGGCTACCTGTAACAATGTGGCGCTGGCCCAACAGATCCACCTGTGCCCATCTAGAGCAGGCAGGGTGTCAGTTTGCACCCCCAGGAGCTGCACCTTCAGTTTTGCAGAACCAGGTCAGTGGCTGCTCACTGCTTCTGCCACAGGTGAGCTGAGTGAGACAAGCCACTTCCCTCCCACTGGAAGCCAAGGGTTTCAAGGACACTGGCCTTGACTGTGAATGGGGCCTGCCAACCACATTCGGACTTGTTAGAAGCAGACAGTGAACTAGTGGTTAAAAGTTCCACCTCACAGACAGACAAGGCAGAACCCCCTGCAAGGCCAGCTCTGCCTCAGACTAGCAGTGCTGCCTTAATTTACATCTCGGAGGCAGTGCACTCACATATGAAAGGTGGATAAAGATTATCCTCCTTTTGAAGTTGTTGTAAAGATTAAGAGAACAACAGACACAGAGCACTCAGCACAGTGCCTCCACTCCCAGCACTCCGGATGTGTCCGCTTTTGTCTGATGTCTCCACTCTTCAGTAAAGTAAGAAGAGCCTAAAGCACTGTCTCTCGCTGTGCCCTGGAAAATCAGTTAAACCAGAGCTATGCAGCTCACTCTAGTGCATTACCTCATCCCTCCTTTGGACCCACAGTCACGAGCATTGAGAATCAAGTTTGAAAGAGATAGTGAGAGGTGAGATAAAGGGTGTACAATGACAAAAAATAAAGGTGGAGGATTTGTTTCTGGTTCGTTCTCAGGGAGCATGGGGCCGATGGCTTGCTGAGTGGGGCACGAAGAGGTGACACAGGACTCCTCCCACATCTCCGGCCTGCCTCGGGCCCCACCCTCAGTGCCTGTGCTTTGGACGAAATTGACTTAGCCAAATTCTCCAGGGTGTGCATGTGGTACTCGGTCCCGGCCAACCTGAGTGTCACATTGCTCTGACCTAATGACAGGTTCAGAAATGGGCACATGACCCTACAGAGCCAAAGAGATACAAGAAAAATCTGTTTTTAAATGGCTTTATTGAGGTATAACATACACCATAAAATTACCTTTTCAAGTACACAATTCAATGATTTTTTAGTATATTTACAGAGCAATTATCACAATGGTCTGGTTTTAGAAGATTCCCACCACCCCCAAAAGATGTTTCACACTCATTTGTGGTAACAAGGAGACTTTAGCTGAGAAGTTGGGCAAGATTCCCACATTCCTCTCAGCTGGTCTGTTTGCGGCAATGATGGAAAGAGCCTGGAGCCACAAGGGGCCACATGTATAACCTGAGGCCGAAGCAGTAACTGCAGAAGGAGAATCTAAGAGGTAGAGAAAAATGAGTCCTGAAGTCAAGAGTTGAGACTCTGATCGAGCCAAACCTGAAGTCTTCCCTTGGACTTTTCAATTCCATGAGCTAAGAAGTTCCCTTTTGTCTTAAAGCCAGTTTGACATGAGGGTTTCAATCACCTGCTACAGGAATAATTTCAGACTCTAATGAGTCTGATGACTAGCTGAAACCTTTGTCAACTGAATATTGAGATGGGAAGGCCCATCTTCAGATCTGTTGTAATTATAGAATTATTTTACAGATGGCCATAGAGCCATTTCACAAATGAGGATTCAGCCCTGCTAGGTAAATTGCTTTACCAGGACACATAGCAGCGTCTGAACAAATCCTCTGCTCTGCGTAATGCTGAATTTGATCCTGTCTTTCTTCCTGAAGTTGTCATGATGATGATGATGATGATCATCATCATCATCATCACCATTATCTCTTGTAAGATGTTTAATATGAGATGGATCTTATTCTAAGTATTTCGCAAACATGAAGTCACTTAATCTTTACAACCACTCTACAAGTAACTTCTGTTATTATTCCCATTTTACAGATGAGGAAACTGAGGTCTAAAGAGATTAAGCAACTTGCCCAAGGTCTTACAGCTTATCACAGTGGGACAGGACTTGGACACAGGTGCACCAGCTGCAGAGGCCACGCTCTTGCAGCCTCTCGTAAATTCTCACCAACCTCACAGCAGCTTTTAATCCCCATTCAGCCTGTCTTTTATTCAGAGGCACTGCCTTTTTCTGAACTTTTAGTTCATTATAAAAATAGAAAGCAGGAAAAAGCCCCAAACATTTTCCATATTCTATAGGCTCTTCAATAACATAAAACAATGCTTAATCTAGCTAATTTCTGGGAGTCATAGACTCTCATGCTTTTTACAACTTTGTCCTGCCCTTCTCAATACATAGTGCAAATAAGGATGAATCATGGCAAAAGCCTTGTTTTATGTCTTCTTGTGATGAAGCACTAGGTGAGGGCTCTGCCTTTTTTATTTTAATTACTATTTAATGACATAGTACTTGATATTGAGTGCTATAATTTTATATGAAACTTTACATTTCATATCGGTCAACTAATGAAAAAGTTAAAGACCTAGAATTTAACAACCCACTTACAGAACCAAAATATACACATAATAAAAGTAACATAAATGCTTTCTCTGATATCTTGAAATCCCATGAGAAATGTACAATGCTTTAGAAGCTCTGAAATGCTATATGAATGTAACATACTATATTCTTCAACATTTTCACATACATTGTCTCAGTTGATCCTTACCTAAACTGTGTGGTTGGACAGGGATTATCCGGTGAATAAACACTGGTATTTTTAACGGCAGTTCTGTGGAAGGCTTTTATTCTTATGTAGGGGAGTGAACTTTATTTTTATGTAGGAGTGTCTTGGTCCTTTAGAAAATTCAGCTGGCAGGCACTGGCTGGTGTGGCTCAGTAGTCGCTGGTTTGATTCCCCACGGGGCACAGGCCTGGGTTTCTGGCCAGGCCTCCAGCTGGGGGTCTGTGAGAGGCAACCGATCAATGCATGTCTCACACACTGGCACTTCTCTCCCTCTTTCTCCCTCCCTTCCACTTTCTCTAGAAACAAAGAAAGAAAATCTTCAAAAAAATTCAACTGATGGATGTATACAGGATGATTGGGTGTGGAGGGTTGTAGGAAAGAAGAGTCGTTTAGAAGGCTGCTCTCACAAATACCTCAAATATATATGTTTTGTAAATACAGGGTCCAGCAGAAGTAACACCTGCTTGAGTGTGGTTGGTAGAGTAATAATGTGGGTATAATAATCCAGTTTTAATTCGAACATTTCAACTAAAATGTTATATGGTGACATGTTACAGAATTACATGATCATGGTTTTTTAATGAAAGATTTTGTGATAAAAAAAGGGGTGTTACTTGCACTAGACCCTGTACCTCGAGTTCTGCCCTAGTCTTTGAGACTGACTTGGATCCCAGGGGGCAACAGAACTTTGTTCCGAGTTCTTCCGAGTTCTAAGCCCTTGTTAGAATGAATAGGTCATCAACAGGACACTTCAGAGCCTTAAGCAAAAGGGAGTGGTGGCTAATTGGAAAACTGTGGGATGCAGGTGCTGGAAGGTGGGAGTGTGGACTGGAGGCACCCAGGTGGAACCTGGGCAGATTATCCTGGGAAAGTCTGCTCAGCCTTTCAGTGATGGAGGCGGGCTCGAGTCTGGCTTCCAAACACTCCCCCAGCGACCCCTCACTGCTGAAGGCAGCCTGGTACCCACAGGGGGCTGGGGTACAGGCTTCCGCAACTTTATTTTTCATTCTTCCTTTTTTTTGTTGTTTCTTGTTGTGTTGTAGCAGTTTTATTTTTTAAACTCATGTGGAATTTGCATTTCAATGTGTATGGAGCTTGCATTTCACTTCCTGATAAAGGGAATTCATGAAAATTTGACGAGAAGTCGGCATTTTCTCCTTCAGACCTCAAGCCCCATTTTCCCAAGCTCTCATTTCCAGGTTCCTTCTGAGGCCTCAAATAATTATTTCATATTCTTCTTGTAAACAAAAACAGTCCAGTGTGCCCACTGTCTTGCTAGGAACACAGTACTAACTAGTTAATCTGCTCTGTGAGTCCCTGCAAATATGGGGGCACCCCGGGGCACGGTTTGTGGGTGACTTGTGTGCATTTTAATTGAGGTGTTTTCTGCCTTCAGTGGAATGCCCTCACACGGTCCCCGGTGGCAGGAATGTGAAACCTGAGCGGAGAGGGCGGAGCTGCTGGGGCCGCAAGTTTTGCCGCAGGCCCATTAGTGCCTCGCTGGTAACAGCAGGCTTCTTCCACCTCCGCTGCCCTTTCCTGCAGGGGGAGGAAGAAAAAAAAAACAGGCTAAAATTTTCATTCATTTTCAGATTATTTTATTCCACCTTGGAGAGAGAAATCCTGGACTTGAGCCCTGTTTCCGCCACTTACGGAGTGGTCTGAGCTTGGCCGTGTGAGCTGATCTCAGCTACTCCCACTGGAAAGGCCAGTTACAATAACATCTCCTCTGTCTCCTTTACAGGAGAGAGGGTTGTTGGGAGAACGCAGAAGTCAGGGTACATGGGAAATGCTGCTCATCTGCTGTGTAAAGAATGGAACGTCAATAGTGACCGCCACTCTCATTTGGGGTCGGGATTCCCTATTACTGCTCTCTGTGGACATCTATAACCTTGGTGTTATGGGTACAAGTGAAAGCCTCAGGCAGTATTAAATGTATTATTCTAAGAATGACATGGCTTCTGACACTGGTATTTTGCAAACCAAAGACTGTAATTTTGAAGGTAACAGAATGCTGCACTGGCTGGTGTGGCTCAGTGGATTGAGCACAGGCCTGAGAACCGAAAGTTTGCTGGTTTGATTCCAGGTCAGGGAACATGCCTGGGGCGCCAGCCAGGTCCCTGGTTGGGGGCATGTGAGAGGCAACTGATTGATGTATCTGTTGCACATTAATGTTTCTCTCCTTCCTTTCCCCTCTCTCTAAATGTAAATAAATAAAAAAAATTTTAAAAAGATAATTAGAATGGGAAGTGTTCTGGAAAATTGAGAACCTATGATTGGCAAAGAGGTATTTTTTAAAAGTACTGGGCTAGGGGTTAGGAGACTTGATCTCTAGTCCTTCCTCTGTCAGTGGCCTTGAGCCAGCGCGGCACCATTGTGGCCTGTCTTCCCCCAACCTGTAAAACAAGGGTGCTTGACCCATTGTTTCTTAACAGGGAAGAATGTGGGAAGAGTCACCAGGGAAGATACCCAAAGGCAAAACTTTATTTTGCTTTCCTTTCTGTGTTTCCGAAGCATAGGAAAGCACTTGACATAGGATAGGTACTCAGTAAATACATATTTGTAATAAAGGAATAAAACATTTTGAAAATTCATAGGCCTGGCTCCACCCCGGAATCCTCTTGCAGTATAGAGTAGAAGCTGCACGTGTTTTCAAGAAGCCTTCTGGATCATTTTGCCAAGCACCCCTGGCTAAGAACTACTACACTCAAGAAGCCCCAAGGTTCCTTACACATGAAGTGGCCAGATTTAGCAAATAAAAATACAAGATGTTTGAATTTCAGATAAACAGTACAAACTTGTAATATAAGTATGTACCATGCAATATTTGGTTGTTGCAACTTGCATAATTAGATAAGGCTACTGCTTAGGCTGAGGGTTAGGGCCAGAGAGTGGCACTATGACACTGGCCCAGATCTGGGAATCAGACAGACAGTCTTGGTTTGATTGTCTGTTCTGATTGTGTGTTCTTGACAAATGGCTTAGCTTCCCTGGGCTTCATAACTACAGTATCAGTCCTGTACAATTGCTAGAAGTGTTAGAGACAACGTAGGTACAATGGCTAGCATGTATCTAATAAAGTTTAGACATTATTACTGCAGTTGATATATTTAGTTGGTTTAAAGAAAAAAACCTCAGTATTGATGAGACCTTTATTGAATGGACTGTCAACTAGTAAATTGTCCTTCTGAAATGACCAAGCTCACAGTTAATATTCCAGGTAGACCCAGGAAAGTTAGACTGGTTGCTGGCCTGGCACACAACACCTCTACCTCCAGGGGAACAAAGCATACTGACCAGTAATGGATTACACAGGATAAATAAAGGAAGTTCTTTGATTTCACTCCTTATGAAATGTCATTTGCTGAACTTCCTTTTTCTAATGTCAAAGATAAATATTTGTTCAGGTTTTATAGGGTCACTCTACAGAGGAATAGGCCATTGCTTGGGCATGGAAATACTTCATTCCTGACCTAGCTTATTTCTCTTCTAGGTTAAAAGCATCTTTTGTTTCCAGAGTTTTTGTTGCTTCTAGAAATTTCTAATACATCTTCTCTGGTTAAAAAATAAAACACATATGGCAACAAATGTGGAATGCTCATTAAAAGGAAACAATTCTCTCTAGAAACATGTATTTGGACAAAAGTCTCTAGATAATTTCATTATCAAATTTAAAGAGGTATGGCTGGAAAATAAATTGACCATTAAATTTTTAGCTGAGCTAATCTGATGGTCAGTTACTTGCATTAAACTCCCTCTCATCATTTCATTGTTGGTCCAACACATCATATTAGTTGTTGAGCCTCCATTGTGTAGCAGAGACTATCGAAGGGATAGGGATCCTCAGTGAACGAAACAGACCCAAATCCTTGCCTTTGTGGAGCTTGTGTTCTGGGGTAGGCGGAGACATGAAAGTATACTAAGTAAGTGCATTCTGTAGCGTATGGGCTGTAAGTGCTATGGGAAGGGAGAACAGGCGATGGAGCATGGGAGTAAGTGACGGTGGTGGCGTGGCATTACGGCCAATAGTGGGCCTCTCTGGGAAGGTGACCTCTGAGGAAAGGAAGTGATAGAAGGAGCCATCCTGATGCTGAGGGCCAGGAGAGGAGTGTTAAGTACACATGACCTAAGGCAGGAGTGTGTCTGGAGTGTTCCAAGAGCTGCAAGGACGGCAGTGTGGCTGGGGTGCAGAGAGGGAAGAGCAGAGAAGGGGGAGAGAAGACAGGTTAACCAGTGTAGTCTTAATCATGATGAAGGACCTCAGGAATTTAACCTCCAATTTTTAGTCTTTATTTATTTACTCTGTGACTGCTAGGAAATTCTGAATTACTTCCCTGGAATGATGGTCCTTTGCTTGTAAACCATGAGTAGGTTAGAGATGTTTCACAAAACTATGTCTAGAGGGAATCAGTATAGCTTAGTGATGATATATGTGCTTTAAACGATCTGAGTCTGTAGTCTGACTTACTGTGCCCCTGAGCAAGCTCCTTAACCTCCCTGTGCTTCACGTTCTGTCTCTGAGAAGTAAAGCAGCTCACAGTACCTCCTTTGCAACTGTGAGTTGTAGGAGAGGGTCCATGGAAATTGTTTAGCATAGTGCTTGGCACATAGAAAGTGCTAAGTTAATGTGATTATTTTTAAAAAGCATAATTAGAAGGATGAGGTATTTTTGAAATATCTATTTCAGTATTTATCTGAAATGTGTATTTCGTAACCAAAGCATGCTTTTGAGCAAAAAAATGTCCTATTGTTGTTATTAATAATTGTGGTAGCCATCCTCTAAGATGATTCCCCAATGATCCCTGTCTCTGAGTATCCACCCCGGTCCCTTCTTTAGTCTCCCACATTGTCCTAGGATCTATGAGACCACACCATATGGCAGCAGTGATGATAGGTCACTTTTGAGATTAGGTTATAAAAGCCCTGGCTGGTATGGCTCAGTGGACTGAGTGCTGGCCTGCAAACCAAAGGGTCATTGGTTCGATTCCCAGTCAGGGAACATCCCTGGGTTGTAGGCCAGGTCTCCAGTAGGGGCACACGAGAGGCGACCACACAGTGATCTTTCTCTCTCTTTTCCCCTCTCTCTATAAATGAATGAATGAATTCTTTAAAAAAATAAGTAAAAGACACTGTAGCTATCATTTTGGCTGTTCTCTCTCTCTTATTACTTGCTTGGGGGGAAGCCAGCTGCCTTGCCAAGAGCAGCCCTGTGGAGAGGCCCTCTGTGGAGAGGGTGCGAACTAAGGCCTTCTGCCATAACCATGTGAGTCACAGCCTTCTTGGAAGTGGACCCACATCCCTGGACAAGGCTTCAACGACAGTAGCCCTCATTGACATGGTGACTGCCACTTCATGCGACACCCTGTTAGACAGATAAAAGACGGGCAACACAGAGTGGGGAGCCCTACTGAGGCGCACAGACTAGAACAGAGGGCAAACATGCGCGTTGGTCAGATAAGCAAACTGCCCTTGAGCCGACCTGAGATGGTGAGTGCGAAGGAGCTGGGTGCACTTACTGGTTGAGATAATAATAATAATAGCTTTATAGAATTCTGTATGTTTCCTGTCATTCCTAGGAATGACAGTAGACAATAAAATCCTGTACGTAACTGCCTTGGCTCCAAGTCTCAAAGCTGAATTTCAGAGAGGGTGCTGCCCCCGAACTAAGCCATTGGTCCCAGACCCAGAGTCTGCCTCCTCTCCTTTCACCACTCTCCTCCCCTCCTTTGGCTGTGCTTTGTCAGGCTGTGCAATTGTGCCTGGAAGAGAAAAGTCGTCTAAGCCCTTCTTTGTTGGAAGTCAACACTGCATTATACATACCAGGTCTCCTTTGAATACCGCGTTCGGCAAAAAGCCCTGACGTAACCAGAGCAGGGAACCCTCATTTCTCCACCTTGGTCAGTCCTGGTGCTCAACCTTGGGCTTTACCCACCCACCATCCTGACAAGTTTTGAGGACTGCTAGGTAAGCAAGCTATCTTTAACATTTAAAAAATAATTAATAATTAAAGGGAGCTACGCTCAACTGTATCAAAGAACATTAAACATGACTAATTCTAAAACTGCATCAGGCTCATGGCCATCGATCTATTGAACCAGACGAAGCCCTGCCAATGGGGAGAAAAGACAACACTTTAGTGGCAAGACTGAAATTGTACTGACATCAATGTTCCTGACTAGGTTTCAACTGTGATAAGCTAATTGTCATTGAATGTGGGGTAGCCTCAGGGCCCCACCACCCTGAAAGACTCCCCTACCCTTTAGCTTCACTTGGAGAGCCTTCATTTTTATCTTTCATTAAACGTTTCTTTGATTAAAAGACTCTGAGGCTCAAAGGCAGCTCAGTTATATGAAAATTACTGGGTTGCCCTGGCTGGCGTAGCTCAGTGGATTGAGTGCGGGCTGCGAACCAGGCATTGTAGGTTCGATTCTCAGTCAGGGCACATGCCTAGGTTGCAGGCCATGGCCCCCAGCAACCGCACATTGATGGTTCTCTCTCTCTCTCTCTCTCTCTCTCTCTCTCTCTCTTTATTATTTAAATAAATTAAATAAATAAATAAAATCTTAAAAAAAAAGAAAATTACTGGGTTGGAGAATAGTCATATGAGGTAAAATTAAAAGGTCACCAGATCAAAGTTTCCTTGCCAAGGAAGAAAAAGCTTTGGTGACAATGACTTAGTGCAAACTATCACCAAATTTTTTTTTAAATGCTATGCACATGCTATCCTAGCTGGAGGTGATTGGTGCCGAGTTCTGACTCTGCACTCTGGCCATCTGCATTTGAGTCCTGCCTCCACCGCTTCCCACAGTGTCTTCCTGCAGGTACTTCAACCTTCTTAAACCTCCATCTTTAATTTTACAAATTGTGGGTAATAATCATGCCTACCTCACAGGAGAAGTAAGAGCTCAGTAAGCGTTTTCAATGATTAAAATTATAGTTTAAACTATAATAATACTTTATATCTTCCTTAGGCCAAAGTTAATTTTGTATGTGTGTTAACTCCCCTAAAAGACAGCTAGTTTCTTGGGATTCTTCGTGTCCTTTATAAAGCTGAACCCAGTGTTCTGAGCACAGTAGGCCCTCAATAAGTATTTCTTAAATAAGTAAATGTTCTAAATATAGTTGTTCTACAGGGACAGGCTTGTACACCTAATCCCTCCACTTAGCTTCCTAGAATTCCCTATACCTTTTGAATCCCCTATAAATATTTTATAATAGTAACAATGACATAATGAATATCCTAATTGTGAGTAAAGATTACTCTTAGCTCAAATTTCCTGCACTAGGGTCGTGTCCTTCAGCAACATATAACATGTATTTGAACAGGGCTCCAGTTTAACGCAAAGCGAACACTTACGTCTAAAATAACTAAAGCAAATGAATCAACGCATCCTTTACCTTCCAAATCATTATTTCCAGGAACCACAAGGGTGAGACTATCGTGTTACAGGTTGAAATAAATTAGGTCCTCTTTTTTTTTTCTAGATTGAGAGAATTATCTTACGTGTTTTCTGGCACCCCAACAACTGGCTTTGACATCCATTTCCTAAGCTGAGCAGGGCCACATGATGTCACTGGGGCACTCTCAAATAAATAAATAAATAATCCGTCACAAAAGGGCCTGTGGAAATTTGCTATAATCTTAACAGTGGCTATACCTAGGAGATGGAGCCGTAAGTGATTGTTATTTTTTCTTTATCTTCTTATATTTTTCCAAAGTATTTTTTTCTTATAATTGGCATGTATTATTTTATAGTCTGAAAAACTATTGTGTTAGCTTATAACATCAGTGTTAGCTTATGTTATAACATAAATATATGACTATCAAATTAAAACACATGTGTTTCAAAGATCACTGTCAAGAAAGTGAAAAGACAATTCACAGGATAGGAGGAAAAGTTTACAAATCATATATCAGACAAAGGACTAGTATCTTTTATCAGCTTTAAGTAAAGATCTCTTGTAACTCAACAATAAAAATTTTTAAATGGGCTAGGGGTTGAATAGACAGTTCTCCAAAGAAGATATACGGATAGCCAATAAAAATATGAAAAGAT
The DNA here is from genome assembly GCF_019186645.2 of Phyllostomus hastatus. Classification (NCBI taxonomy): domain Eukaryota; kingdom Metazoa; phylum Chordata; class Mammalia; order Chiroptera; family Phyllostomidae; genus Phyllostomus; species Phyllostomus hastatus. Next base: position 28,724,226 of record NW_025333857.1, on the reverse strand, counting down.
GCTCAACATCATTAGTCACCAGGGAAATGCAAATTAAAACCATAAGATATCACTTCATACCTACTAGATATAAATAATCAAAAAGATTAGAGTAATAACCATTGTAAAGGATTTGAATAAATTAGAACCTTCATGAGAATGTAAAATAGTACAGCCACTTTGAAAATTTTTTAGTTCCTCAGAAAGTTAGTTATAGAGTTACCATTTAGCCAAGAAATTCTACTCCTAGATATAGACTCAAAAGAAATGCAAACAAATATTTACACAAAAACTTGTACACAAATGTTCATAGCAGCATTGTTTATAAAAGCCCAAAAGTAGGAACAATTTAAAATGTCCATCAACATATGAATGGATAAATACTGGTATTATCTGTACAATGGAATATTATGCAGCTATAAAAGGAATGAAGTACTGATACATGCTATAGCATGGATGAACCGTACAAATATTATGTTAAATTTAAGAAGCCAGACCCAAAGTCTACCTGCTGCATGAAGTGTCTGGAACAGGCACATGCATAGAGAAAAAAAGTAGACCCGTGGTTGTCTGGGACTAAGTGTGGGGAGCGGTGCTGGGGGATGACTGGAATGGATTTTTTATCAGAATGATGAAAGTGTTCTGGACTTAGTTGCGATGGTTGCATAACTTTGTGAATAATGCAAAATCAGCAAAATACCCTTTAAGAATAAACTTGTGGTATATGAATTGTGTATCAATAGAAAAATGATGAAAAATGAAGATTTTCAAATATAAATCCAGTAAAAATTCAGAATCTTCCACTCTCGATTAGATTTGCCAACTTTTGAGGGTCTATGAAATAAATGCTTCCTAATTGTAAGGAAGGAGAAATGAAGGGTTCAGGGTACTTCGTGTAGGCAGGAGTCCCCCCGCCCCATTTTCATCTCCCTACTCATCACCTTGGGAAGGTTTTTTTTTTTTTTAATAGAATCATAGATATTTGGGGAGGGGTGTATTTTAGAGAGAACCTACTGAATCCATATACCTATTATACAGATGAATAAACTGAGGCCCAGAAGGAGTTTATTTACTGTTACCCAGTGAGTTGGCAAAGGGGCTATGACTAAAAATAAGATTTACTGTCCCCAGTACCTTTGAGCTGCCCTTTGCTTGTCCTCTTAAAAAGCAAGGACCATCAATTTCAGGAATTGGCATATCTTTTGCCACCAACAAGTGGAGGAGCACTGATTTCCCCAGCTTCTCCTCCTTCAGAGGCCAGCATTTCGACTTGTGAGGTTTGATGGCTCTTCACTTTAATCTGTTTGCAAAAAATATTGTGACGTGTGTAAGGCCCTGCTGGGTTGTGCTGTGAAGGAGAGCTCTTAAGCAAGTCAGTAATGAAAGACCTGGCATTAATGTTTTTTGTCTTAGTAATACTTGGTTTTTGTCGGTCCTCCTGTCCTGTTTATTCAAACTGTCTTCAGACTGAAAGAAGACTCAAGTCACAGCCTCTTAACCCTTCCTCAATCTCTCTTGCATCCACTGAAATTGCTCTGAATCCAGTGTCTGACGTCCTAGTTCAGTCCTCAGTTCCCGAGGCAGGCACTGCGTTTTCTTTGGAGTTCGCCGAACATCTGCGCCCTTCTGGACACGCACTTTTTCCTTTCCACGGAGGATTCTGTCCCGAGGCCAAGCAGAAGCGAACGCACGGAAGACAGAAGGCCGGTCCAGGGAACAGCGGGAGGTTTTTAGCCGCCTCTCAGACACTGACCTGCTCAGGCACCTGCAGGAAACGAGACTCTTTCGTGCTCCAGAGTCCCGCTCTCAACCCCGACCAGAAAACAGGCCCACAGCACAGTGCAAATTCTTAGCGGAGTGGAAGGAGGCGGCAGTAAAAAGGCACTAGACGGGAGTGTTAACGTGCCACCCCTGCGGCACCCAGGGACGCCTCGGGAGTCAGAGATAATAGATCCTAATTGAGGCAAGTTTCACTGGGGGTGGGGGGTCGTGGGGGCAGGGGAAGAGGTAGGGGGCATGGGCTATTTCCCTCCCTCGTGGGGAAAACTAAACACAAGTGGGCAGAAGGAACGCGCCTGGGCCGGGTTTTAGCGGTGCAGTGGCGGAAGGCCGGGTGCGGCGAGGAGGTGCGCTAAGGTGCTCGTGGGCACTGTGGAGTTGGGGCCGCGCGCAGGCGCACTGAAGCCCGCGCGGGCCGGTCTCGGGGTACAAAGAAGCGCCGCGGAGAGCCGGGTATCCTGGAGGTTTCAGGGGCCGCCTCGGGTTCCCTCCCGCCCAGCTCCGGGACGCTACCTCAGTCATTTCCCACCCGGCGTCTGAGGCTTACTAGTCTCCCCCAACTTCGCTTTGCCTTGGTTGCAGGACCCGGGTGGATACCCTGCGTTTCGGAGTTTAATTCTGGCGCTGGCCAGCCGGGGGCCGGCTCCGCCCCCTCCGCTCCGCCCCTCCTCCGAGGTCTGGGAGCCGGGCCGAGCCAGCGAGCCTCCCGCCGGGCGCGGCAGGTTGGCGAGAGCGCTCGGAGGTGAGTGGAGCAGGCGTCTACGCTGCGCCGTTTTCCCCAGCGGGGTGGGCGCGGGGGCGCCCGGACTCCGATCTCTTCCCTGGGCCTGCCTCAGCCCAGCCGGGCAAACTTGGCGCGCGCCGGGGGGCGCACGGCGGCCGTGCTGGAGCGGAGGGGCAGTCCAGAGGACTCCCTCGCACTCCGTTCCCTCAGCAGCTCCGGAGCGGGACTAGGGACAGGGTCACCCGCGTTTGGCGCGCGCGCTGCTCGGCCTGCGTGGAACGGTAGCGCCGCGCGCCGGGCTCCAGGCAGCGGGGAAGTCCTGCCCCGGCCGGGGGCGCACTGCCCTGTGGTGCCCTCAGGCCCTTTAATCAGCTCGGGATGGGGCGAGAGATTCTCTCTTAGACGTCTCCCCGTGAGTTCTTGGCCACAGGAGGGACTGGCGGCCGACCCCATTATTCTGCCCCAGAGCAGCAGGTGGCCTCGAGTCGCCCTCAGCCGACTCAGAGATTACTCGGGTCAGGGTTGGAGGGGCCAGGAAGTGGGGGAGGGGTGTGGGAATTTTGGGCTTCTGGGCTCGCGGAACCCGGTCCGTGCTGCGTGGGCTTCTGGAGCATCAGCAGCAAGTCGAGGGAAGGGGCGAGTGTCCTTAAGCGGACTTGGTTCCTGAACGCCCCCCTCTAACATGCCACTTAGGCAGATGCGCAAGGAATGCTGCGCTCAGGGCAGCTACCTCCTGCCCTTGACTATTCATCCCCTCCACCTGGATCCCCGTGGAATTTTCTGAGGCAACTTTTCGCGGTGAGTCCTGCAGGTCAGCTAGAGCTGTGCTGCACAGGGCGGACTTGGTGAGGGCTTTGGCCGAGTTAACGTGAAAAACAATCTATGGCGTCCCCCAGCGCCCGCTCTCTGCGCGTCATCTCCACGGAGGTTCATCTTGTATTCAATATTAATGAAATAGTGTGTCAGAACGAGGGTGCTAGACTAACAAGAAGATTAATAATCCAGATCTATGATTGTGCAGTTTCTTGCCTCACCTTCATCCACCGCCCCCCTTCCCCATCGCACCTCTGAGCTGGGTTGAAATCAGGGCCGGTTTTCTCATTTTTCATTCATGAGTTTATTCAGCTTGATTTTAATTTTTAAATTAATTTTTTTTAGTTTTATTAATTTTAGAATAGAGAGACATCGATCTGTTGCACTTATCCACACATGCACTGGTTGACCCCTATATAATCCCTGACTGTAGTGAACCCCCAACCTTGGCATCTGGCCCCTCTAATCAATGGAGCTACCCGGCCAGGGCTCAACTTGAGCTTTAGGTAGTATTTTTACCTGGTAGTTGTTCATTTCATCTAACTTTTTGTAAAAAAAGTGGGTGTTGGGCACTCCTCCAACTGAAATATAATAAACATGCCATACATTTACCCTTTTGAAGTGCGCAGTTCAGTGGCTTTTATCATATTCATGAAGTTATGCAGTTGTCATTACTACCTAATTCCAGATGTTTCCCAAAAGCTGCCACATACCCATTATCTGTCACCTGTTAGTAGTCATCCTCCATTCCCCACCCCCCACCAGCCTAGTACTCCCTCATTTTAAGGTGAAATTTTCCCAAGATAGAGATTAAGAAAACTGAGAAATTATTAACTTAAAGCCTTTTCCACTTAGTAGATTTTGGGGAAGGAAGGTGCTGCTGCTGAGGTGATGGCAGAAAAATTAAGTATGGGCAGTCCTATATCAAGCTTAAAATGTCCAAGGATGAAAGAGAAGCCCCATCCTTAGACATTTCAATCTTCATACACAAATTAGGAATGTGATTTATCCTCTAGGATACAGGGGTGCATTGAGACACTCTTTTTGCTCTCTAGATTTGCTGAGTCCACAGATTATTCTAGTTGAAGTTCTGCCTCAGCAAGAGTGAGTTTTGAAGAGGGGAGGAGGGTATTTGCATTTGCATTGTGGAGGATGGAGAAGTTAGAAAAAAAAGGGGGCTGAAGATTTAAAAATGTTTTGTTTTAAATCATCCAAAATGGCCCACAGAAAGAAATGACAAGCAAGTGGCCACTAAAATCTATACATTCAAGACTTAGGTCCATTTTGTGAGTGTCACCATCTGCTCACAGATAGTCGCATGAACTAAACTGCTCCTGCATCAACCCTCTAGTCCAGGGGGAAGGAGGATGGGAAAGGGTCTAGTTGGAGGGAATTAAAGGAATTGAGGAGGATGTAGGAGAATGGCTGAAAGGGGAGCGTTTGTGGGAGCTGAGGTCTGTTAAAACGGAGTAGCTGTAGGATGAGTAGATTCAGAAGCGGCAAAAGGGATCTTGGTGAAAAATTAACAGATAATTTACTCAGCATTTGTTGGATTATTTGTGCATGTTTTTAAAATCACATTTTAGTGAGCCGAGTTGAAGCTAGGTAAATCATGCAACAACCACCGCACTTCCCTTCCGCTCTCCAATCAAATAAAGAAGCCAACTTGGTTGTAAAGTTATAGGATATTTTATGCCTCTTGCATGGGTGGCTTGTCTTTTTTTTTTTTAAGTAATTAAAAAAATTGAACTGTAACATACGATATGACAGATTTTTACAAAATGTGTATAAACTTAAAACCAGCACCAAGATCAAGAAACAGAACATTGCCTTATTGCAGAAGGCCCCGCCTGCTCTTTTCCCATCAGTCCCTCTCCCCAAGGGCTGGTCTAACCATAGATTAGTTTTGCCTGTTTTCATGCTCTGTATACATGGGATCAGTGGGCTCATGGAGTGTGAATGTATCTTGTTTCTTTTTCTCAGCGTTGCTTGTGAGATTTAGCCAGGCTGTTGCAAGTGGCTGTAGTTCAGTTGTCATCACTGCTGGTCAGTATTCCATTGTGTAATTACACCCTGATTTATTCATCCATTCTAGGATTGATGGGCATTTGAGTCCTTTCTTAAATTTTGTCAATGGTGAATTGTGTGACTATGAACTTTCTAGTATGTCTTGATACACATGTGCACGTTTGTATTGGGTATGTACTCGGCAGTGAATTGCTGAGTTCTAAACTAGTGTTCAGTTTAGAAGATAACAATAAGCAGATTGCAAAGTAACTGTACAGCTTATACTTCTACCAGCAGTGTATGAGGTCTCTGTCCTATTCTTTTAAATTCCAAAAGCAGTAGACTTACAGAGAATTTGGCAGATGGGCAAAAGGTGACCCATGTTAACCCATCTCAGCAGACTGATTATTTCTGTTGTGTTCGATTCCAGTGCTTTTCCATGCCTGTTCATATTTTTATGAAGTCATATTCCTAATATTCAATTTAGAATCTTGTTTACATCTTGATACTGTATCATTTAAGAATATTTTATTTATTTATTTTTAGAGAGAGGCGAAAGGAGGGAGAAAGAGAGGGCGACATCAATGTAGGAGAGAAACATTGATTAGCTGCCTCTTGTACCCCCCAAATTGGAGACCTGGCCTGCCACCCAGGCATGTGCCCTGATGAGGAATCGAACCGGTGACCTTTCAAACTGGTGACCTTCCCGTTTGTGGCACAACTCCCACCCCACTGAGCCACATCAGTCTGAGCTTGACACTGTGTCTTACAGTTGATCCTGTCTCCATGACTTTTTAATTCCTGTGCAGGTCCACAGTCCCATGGCTATGTTTCCGTTTAATCTCCCCAACATTGGAAGTGTGTTAAATTCTGTAGTTTTATTGGTACACAGGGTGGGACAAAAAAACTGGCCTTCAGCTGTGAGTATTCAAACTGGTTTTTCTTGTGTTATTTATTAATTGTTGTATTTCCCATAGGAATAACTGTAAACCTACTTGTGCCCCACCCTGTGTGTTGCTGAAGGAGTCATCTTTGTACCTGTGGTTTTTGCACTTCTTTCGGATTACTTTATAAACTAGAGACTTTCCTTTGACGAGTCTGGATCCTTATTGTTAAACTGTTACCCGCAGAATCAGGTTGTCCACAAATCTAGTATAGAACTCATTAAAGAAATCTTAAATTGTCAGTATGTTACTTGCAAAAGGTGTCTCATTAGTTTAACTTGCAAATTAAACTAAATAATGGTGAGGTTCACCACGATATCTTCTTGATAAATAGCATAAATACAACTTCTGTTGTAATTTTACTTACTAGTCATGTAGTATTTTTCTTTATAAGCTACTTCTTTGCAAAGGTACTGAGCTAGGAGCTTTAGGGGTTATAAAAAAGGTCATACCATTGAGTAGTTTATGGTTTTGAAATTCTATGCAAAAATGAACAATATCACCTAGGCAGAATTCGTATATGAGACAAAGGAGTGTTTAGTTCAGTTAACAGATACTGAGTGTTTATATGAGTTCTGAGTCACTAACAAGGTCTTTCTTGCCTGGTTGGTTAAGGTTGGCTTCCATAAGTAGTTAGACTTGAGCTGAACTTTAAAAGGGTCTTTAGAAAGTGACTAGGGGGGCAGGTATTTCTGAAGAAGAAAAGACCACTGAGCTGTCTCAAGTGGAGAGATTAAAGTCCACAGACCATTCTGGATAACAGGGATGATGCTGTTCCCTTACCATTCTTTGTCTGGAAGATACTGAAAACAAGCAGACTAATATAAAGATGGAAAAATGTTTAGAGCAAAGAGCCTCCCAGAGTTCATAGCAAATGGGGAGACAGATATAGGATTGTAGTAGGAGTCAGAAGGATGAAAATAGCTGATATAAATGGTTCATTCTGAAAATGTAGGGGATGGAGAAATTAATGCTTGGTAGGGAGATTTGGGTGATATCTAGCGACACTGGGCCTTGAACCCTGTACAGGTGGAGATGAAAGGGCATTGGTGTTTAGGTAGTAGCTTTGAAGAAGCAAAGTAGTCCAGCAGGGCTTGACATACAGTAAGTGTGGTCAGTCACCTGCTTGGATACCCAGGTGAATGGCAGTTTGAGTTTGTGCCTTTACTTGGTGGCTTGTGAATACTGAAAGAGCCTGGTGATCTTTGTCGAAATGTAGTTCTGGACCCAGACTTACTAGTTTGAATCCAAGTTCTGCCACTTGATGTGTGATCTTGGTACAGTTACTGAACCTCTCTGTGTCTCAACTTCCCATCTCTAAAATGAGCATAATAAAGTCACCCCCCTCGTGGGAATATTGTGAGGATTAAATGAATTTAAACACATGGAGTACTTAGAAGACTGCCTAATATACAATATGTGCTAAATCTGTTTGTTGTTTCTTTAATTTTTAAAATTCCTTTTCCCTAGTTTTACTGAGGTATACTTGACAAATAAAATTGTATATTTGAAGTGTACATCGCGATGATTGGGTGCATGTGTACATTGTGAAAGAATTGCTCTCAACTAGTAAATTAACACGTCACCACTATACCTATTTTGTGTGTTAGAACACTTAAGTTCTACTTCCTTAACTAATTTCAGTTATACAGTACATGTTATTGAATTTCTGAAGTCATATCTATACATTGTAAGAATGCAATAAACAAAGAAGGGTTTAAAATGCAAACTAAAACCTATCACTTTTCTCTGATCCTAGTTCAGAGTATAGTCTCTTTTCAGGTGTCTTAACTGATGACTGTCTATTTATTTTAGTTCTTCTGGTGGTTATCAGTAAACAAACTACCTTGAAATTTTGTGGCTTAAACGATTGTTTCATGGTATTCTGGCCTCTGTGGGCCTGGGATCCAGGTGGGGCTCGGCTGGGTGCCTCTGCTCCGTGGGATGTTGACTGGGGGGGCCTCTGCGGCACTGAGCTGATGAACGGGCTGGTCTGCGGGGTCTGAGAGGGCTTTGCTCCCAGGCTGTGTGCCTCGGTGGGGCGTGGCTGGAAGGCTGGGCTCAGTGTTGTCTGTTGACCAGAGCCTACACATGTGATAACTTAAGCACGGTGGCCCTAGATGGTCATACCACTTGTGTGGCCACCAGATTTCCTCCATGTACAGTCATGCTCCATGTGACGATGGGGATACATTCTAAGAAGTGCATAGCTGGATGATTTCATTGTTTGAACATCAAAGAGTGCACTTACCCAAACCTAGATGGTATATCCTACTACATGCCCAGGAGGTCTGGCTACTGCTTCTGGGCTACAAACACCTGTGCAGTGTGTCGCTGTACAAACCAGGAGATTAAACCAAGCACCAGCAAGTGATGCACTCAAGAGATAAAGTAAACCTCAAAGGCAGGAGGCTGCTGCGAGTGCAACGTGGCGTACTTAGGAAGACCACCCAAACTGTGGAGGGCAATCTGCTTTACCCCAGATTCACTCATTAGAATGTTAGTCTCATCTCAAAACACCCTTCGTGTCGGCACATATGGTTAGCTCAAGCTATGAGCACCTCACGGGAGCCAGTTGGAAGTTTCCTGGCCTTTTATGACCTCGCCTCCAGAGTCACGCGACTTCCCTTTTACTGTTGGATGGAGCAGTCGCGGAGCCTGCCTGGACTCGAGGGGAGGGACATAGACCTGCCACTCCATGGGAGGAGTGTCAAAGAACTTGCAGCCTTCATTTTAAACTGCCACCGTCCATACTACTTGATTTTGTAAATTTGACCGTAGCTTTTAACTCCCTGCTAAGGAAGAAGGGAATTTATTTTGCCTCTCACTTCTCTTCTCTTCCCTCTGCTTCCCAGTATGCTCTTATTTTCACCTTACTATCTTTAGTCCTCTTTTTGTTAGTTACCTTTCTAATTTTAAGTAAAGCATTTTATATTTGACAGGGCCCTAGAGAAGTGGAAAACCGAGGTTTGTTGCAGCGCATGTGTGTGGTGGGGGCAACGAGGGAGAACACAGAGCTGGCCCGAATGGGGGAGCTGTTGATGAGGCCCTTATTACAACAGTCGGGTCACTGGGCTCGGGAATTGCCTGTGAGCATGTACTCTGCGTGAGTGTAGCAGGCGACTTAATCCAACAGTTTTTATTTCCTCTCTTTGGTTTTTAAACTCAGATACCTGCTTGCTTTTGCCTTTCTTGGGCTTTGCATTTAAAGTATGGTTGCTGGAAGCAAATGGTATTCTCACTGATGAAGAATCTTAAAACAGATAACCTGTCAGAAATAAATATTCTTATGCTTTTTTCATTACAGAAGCAATCAGTTAATTGGAAACAGTTCTATATTTCAAAGTGTCAGGAAGCCTGAAGCTCTGTTATTGTTTTTTTTTTTTTTATTCATCTAGTTAATGGAATTGAGCAATGGGCTTAGCTTAACTCTCAGAAGACACACTAAACCCTTTTCATAATTATCTGATGCCCTGAGAAGCACACAAGGACCTCTGTTTTTGTTGGTTTATATATGTATATTTTTAGAGACAAACAGTTTATTTGGTAACAAGGCGTAAAAAAGGAATTCTCAGTTCCTTTTCTCTCTTCTGGTGACTGAACTGCGGGAGTCACGTGGACAGTAACATACAAGAATTCCCTTGCAGTTCCTTGGTCTTTTTTTTTTTTTTTAAGTTTTCAAATCTGTTTTTAATTTTATGAATGAAGAGTCACATCATGCTTAAAAATCCATAGGAAGTTTTCCAGCATTCAAACAAGAGGAAGTAAAGAGACACAATGAAGGAAGACCACAAAGAGGCTCAGAAATAACTTAAAATTTCTTCTTAAAACATTATCAAAATTTGTAAGCAGTGTGCATGTCCATACATATAAAACTCCTAGAATAATGGAAGAAGCAAAATTCAGACAGTTTCCTCACTGTTTGCTCAGAATTTTTATGAACCTTTACCTTCCATATTTGTTTTTTTAAAAAATATTTTCTTTATTTATTTTTAGAGGGGGGAAGGTAGGGAGAGAGGGAGAAAGAGAAACATCCTTGTGCTAGAGAAATATTGATCAGTTGCCTCTCACCCCCTCTCCCCACCCCAAATGGGGACCTGGCCCACAACCCAAGCATGTCCTGACCAGGAATCGAACCAGTGACCTTTTGGTGTGCAGACTGCGTAACCCACTGAGCCACACCAGTCAGGGCTACCTTCCATACTCCATGTTTCAAATGATCCAAGGAAACATTTCAAGGTATTATATACCTAATACCTTTAGGTCAATTATTTATAGACAAAGTTTAAACTTACATTTGATTGTTCCAGCACTGAAGGCTAGATAAAAACTCATTGTTTTGAACTCACATGTTCAAGACCTATGGCAAGTCCTTGCTCTTTTTTAAAAATGTGAAGGGGGGTGGGGTGGGTGGAAGGGGGAAAGAAGGGGAGGGTCTAGTCAAGGAACATGTGTAAAGGACCCATGGACTTGGACAACAGGGTGGGGACTGACTGGGGTTTGGGGTGGGTGGGGCAGGGGAGAGCAAGGGGGTGGGGATTGGGACAACAAAATAAAATAAAATGAAAACAAAATGCAAAGGTGCCTGAATTCTATGACTTGCAATTATCATTTTCTAGACAGAAGTACCAGCTGTTGTGCTTTCCAGTGTACTAGCAGTTGCTACATTTTCCTTCTTGTCTTTGGGTTTCACAGAAGGAAACAGAAGCATTTCCTTGATTTCACTGGTGTCTGTGAGAAGCATGGTGACTTCGTGCATGTCCCTGCCCCAGCCAGCTGTGGGGGCACCCTTGACATCTATGAACATGGCCTCATCATCCCAGTGACCTTGGCCTGTTCTTCAAAAAGCTGCTGCGTGGGGTCATTCAGCTCCTGTAGGCATTGCATATCTCCTTCTTCATGACAAACAGTTCACTGAACTCAGTCAGGCCCTCTGCACAGCGTTGCCATTTGGCCAAAGGGCTCATTGTCTGGGGGTGATCACAGATTAATGTGGGATTGATGTATATCACTTCAAAGCTTATCAAGGAGCCTGGCTGTGGTCCCAGGTGTAGGGCATTCAACAGCTTATACCACACAGATATCATCAAGAATTTTGTTTATTTCTTCAGTTTCAAAGAGTTAGTTTCTGGGAGCTTCTCCCAGAGGGCTTTCTCAAGGTCTTCGGTCATGCTGACTCTCCAGAAGGGTAGGGTGAACTCACCCTGCTAGGCTTGGTCTTCCTGGCCCTCTGGATGACTGCCTGTCACATGCTGCACCATCCCTGAAACCATCTCTGTGATTTCCGTGAGATCACAGTAGTCTGCATAGGCCATGCAGAACCCACAGATGGTGAACTCAGGATTGTGAATCAGATCAATTCCTTCATCCCAGAACTGGCGTCTGATTTCCTAAACCCAGATGATGACACTAACCACCAGCATCTTACGGTAGCATTCTGGAGCAATTGTCATATACATTCAGGCCCAACTCATGGTGGTAGGTGCTGGGAGGCCTGGCCACGGCCCCTCTAGGATGGCGCTCGTCACGGGATGGTGTTCTCCAGGGATCCCAGCTCCTCCAAGAACCTTCTCATATACGTGATGATCTTGGAGTGGAGGATAAAATGTTGCCTCACAAAATCATTTAGGATCAAGTCTAAGTGTCTGTGATGATGAGTGTTTGCATTTATTGATATTGTAGATAAAAGTTCTTTTGATATATAATTTTTGGCTTGATTAGTGGCAAAGAATGTAAATTTTTGATATCGGTGTCACATTTTTGGTTAAGTTTGTTTAGACATCTTTTGGGTTATTCTGATTGCTTTACCCTTTGACCTTGGGGAAAACGTGAAAAAATAATTAGAGCCTAAGTAGAAATCAAGCTTGAATTCAGTCATTCTCTCCCCCCACCCCTTCTCTCAAATTCTCAATAGAGCTGCTTGTTTCTATTAAAAAACTGATTAAAAGAGGCCCTTTTTAGGGGCTGGGATTGTTCATATTATGTGATGCTACAACTCACTTTTCTGCCAAATACTCCCTCACGTCCCTTCCCCAAATGCGGTAGACCCAAGCTTGATCATCTTCGTCTGCCCCCTTCCACTCACCACTCTCGCCCAAAGGCTGTCCTTCCATGTTAGAGATTGCCCTGTCAGTTTTTGGGTTCTGTGTGCATAGAGTCACAGACTATGCACTCCTCTGTGTTTGGCTTCTCTCGCTCCCATGTTGTGTTTGTGAGGTTGATGCAGCTGCGGTTTGTTCATCTCTGTTGCCATGTTGTATTCCTCGGTGTGAAGAGTCCAGTCTTTATCCGTCCCACTGGAGATGCACCTCGGGATGTTTCCAGTTGTGGGCCGACACGGACGGTGCTGTCATGAACACGTGCGTGAGTGTTTCCTGGTGAACACATGCAGACATCGATATTGGAAATGTATTCAGTGGTGGGGTTGCTGGGCCACACGGGTCAGCTACAGTGGAGTCTGCCAGAGGCTTTATTAATATGCGTTCCCAACAGTGGCCTGTGGGTTCCAGCTGCTCCATATTCTAGCCGATACATGTTATTATCTGTTGTCTTACTTTAGCCAATTGGGTAAAGGTGCGTTACTGAGTTCTTCAGACTAATGGAAATGAGCACCTCAGAAAAAGGCTTATGCTTTTTATTTTATAGCGAAGTGGAATGGAAAAGCTGAACCAGTTAAGGAATTCATCTGGAGACTTTATATCTGTTTTTAAATTGGTCTAGCTTTTCTGTTTCTCTGTGCTATAAAATTCATTTCTCATGGGTTTTTTTTTGTCTTTTAATTTGGTGGGAGATGCATCTCAAGAGATTTACTAATAGAACTTAAAAGAGCAGAGTTTATGAACAAACCCTACTGGTCCTGAGAGTCGGTGCTCAGTGTATTTGAAGACCGCTCCTGTGGTCGCACTCTTTCAACTTTCCCGCCGTGTTAAATCAGTCTGTTGATTTTTTTTTGCCTTTCACTGTGATATTTTTAGGTGGGAATTGGTCCAAGTCATGCTCTGTTGTTGGCCAGGAATTAAATTTCCACATACAAATGTACAGGCAGAGTTGAGTTATAGGTGCATAATTTTTAAACGGAGAAAAAGAAAGCGGTTTGTGGTCACAGGGGTGAGTGGCAGCCTGAGGCTGCGGCGGCAGTCCTGGAAGTTTGTGCCGTTTCTGAAGTGAGCAGGGTTTCTGAAACATAGCATATGATTTGGTGCGCTTGAGTTTGTTCTGGTTTATTTCCTGTTGGCCCTTTGAAATTTCACCCTTCAGCTTCTATTTATGGCACTTATTTTATCTTCTCAATTGGTTTTTTCCAAGTGTTGCATGCTTCTTTAAGAATGCAATCTAGTTTAGTGCTTATTCTGGATACATATTCCATCCTCCCTTAAGTGTTATCAGGGGTATTGCTGATCAAGGGTCAGATGCTGTGGGTTTTAAATACCTTTAAGGTGCTGGTGGGTGCCGTGTGGCCCCTTGGTGGCAAGGGTAAATCCTGGATGGCATACGGAAAGTGTCTGTGGAGGGTCCCGGCTTCTGACCTTGAGGACCAAATAAGATTTCTCCGCCTGCAGAGCCACCGCACTTTGATCTCCTGTCAGCATTATAATTCAGGAGTGGGAGGAGAGTTTGCTGAATCCCAATCAAGGAGAGGAGTTTGGGAGAGACATTATTAAAGTTTATTTACTACAACTCAGAGTTTCTTAGCCCCTCTGGGGTTTCGATAACAATTTGGAGAAGCAGTTCAGATAGTTACTGATATGGAAGTTTTGTCCATTCAAAACATTTTTTAAATGTTGACGGAACTTATGGTCCTATGAACTTACTTGTGTTCTAGTAAGTTTTCATTGGCGGGGAGGAAAGGGGAGCAGCTGTGGCTCTCGAGTGGGGTCTGAGACGTGTCCACAAGGCTGGGACTGACAGCCATGTGGGCGGGAGGCACCGTGCAGAGACCAGAGGCAGAGCAGGGGCTTTTTATGGAGTGGCCAGGCGGGAGGGGAGTGACTAGGTTATGCTTCAAGGGACTGAAAAATAGCTGTTGAGTGAGTATGTATAACTTCATCGGTAGTATACCAGAGCTGCCACATCTACATGAAGGTGCCGATTCATCAGCTTCCACAGTGGTTTAGGTGCCCACTGTGTGGTGACCTGTCCTGCAGGAAGTCCATGCTTCTGACAGCTGAAGTTTAAACATTTGGTTATACAGAGATTTGTCCTTGCAAGATTTAACCCCACCTGCCAGGAGTGTGTCTGAGTTGGGTGTTGGTTCTCCACCAGTCATCTCCAGTCACACCCTTTTGTGTGTCAACTTAGAGCCATGAGGGGACTGTAAGTTAGCCTCCCAAAATTCAGTGGATCCTTTTTTTTAGGAGACTTTTAATCATTTTTTAGGCTAATAGAGAAAGAAAAGTGTTTCTTTTTTCTTTTTGGGGATGGGGCGAGGGTGGGGGGTGTGGAGTTTGGGAGTTATTTCAGCCAGTCTTGGGAATCAAATTGGGAAGCTCATGGACACCAGGAAAACCTGACTGGAAGGCCTTTGTTTTCTGGTCATGGAGTCCCGAGTGCTCAGACAGCCTGTTTGCGCCTTCCGAATAACCAAAGCATCGTCACTCAGAAACAGTGCCGCTGTGTCCCGGCTCAGGCCGCTTGTTACTGGGAAGGGTGTGCCAACGGTTCGCCTCTTGAAGTCAAGAATGAGTAGGAAGACCTTTAGCACTCTTAGCCCATAATAATTCAGTGAAGTATTTGCTTTAGTACAATGGAAAAAACTGTCACTTTTCCCTGCTCTGTCAACATTCCTTGCAAAGGGAGGAAATACTGTTTAAGGGACTTGGAGTTTATGTGCTTTATTAACCATTATCTTGCAAAGAAAAGAGTATTGTGAACCTCTGGCCTCACATCCAGTTTCACCGTATAACTGTGTTCACCTGTGTACCTGATCAGGGTCCTTACTCACACATGATGTCTGTGTTTAATCAAGCCTGGGTCCTGGGCCAGATGGGGGCACCCAGTCCATGGAAACTGCTTCCTCCTGAGCATCTCTTATTCTCTTCTCAACCCTCATCGACTCAGAAGAGCTTTGTCTTTTCCATTTCTTCGCCATGCTTTACCTTTATTTTTTGTCTGGTCATTTTGAAGGGAAGAGGTTCAATATAGGGCAGTGGGCAGACTCCTGGGCTCTAGACTGGAAACTCTGTTGCTTCCTGCCAGGCGTGTTTCCTGTGCCTCTGTCTGAAAAGAAACAATATCATGAAACCATTGTGTTTGTGTCTCGGTGTGTGCAGGGGTGGGGTGGGGATGGCAGGGCGTGAAGATAAAGAAACACCCGGGATGTAGTATTTCCTGACCATAAAATTCCCTGGGAAGTTTTCAGAGCTGCCTTGTTTTCTCTTATGGCCAGAGGAGCAGAGGAAGGGCAGTGATCTCAGGGAGCCCCCAGGGGATAGGGAAGGAACCCTGGGAGCACGTGAAAGGGCCAAGGTCAGTTCAGGGACCCGGGGCAGGGGGAAACCCCAGCTCCTTGAAGTGCCACCTACCTTCTCCCCTCTCTTCAAGAGGATCAGTGAGGCAATAGATGTGCGAGCCTTACCCATGCTTTGTTGAAATCTGCTCACTCAAAGAGAAGCTCCTCCTGCTGCCCCAGGCTAAGGAAACTTTCACTGGTTGTTTAGAATAGTGAGATCTAGCAATTGCTGGGAAGTTGTTGAGGTGTTGGGTACTTGTCTGTATGGGAACATCTCTTGTGCCTATTGCTGTAGACTCAAGAGCTGATGTGGCTAACCATTCACCACTTAAAACAATGTTTCCAGGGTATAATGCATAAATGCGGTTGATAAACTGGGCACACTACTGGCTGTTATGCTGGTGAGTCCTTGTATCCGAAGCTTTGGGGGAGTGAGGATAATACCATTATATTTATAGTGCAGGGCCTATGCAAAGGCTGGGTCCCATATAGCTAACTTTTTTTAAATCAGTGACTGTATGGACCCAGAGGATTGGGTCTATTTCTCAAGGCAACATGTACTATTTTGCATATTCTGGAGTTCATTACAATTAAGAACTTTTTTTCAGCAGTACAAATTAAGAGTGAAAAGGCAAATCACAGAGTAGACTATATTTGTCATCCATGTATCCAACAGACAACTTGTGCATAATCTGTAGAGAACAGCTACAAATCAATAAAAACAAACAAAAAAATCCTAATTTTAAAAAGAGAAAGTCATCAGGAAAATGCCAATTAAAAACTATTGTAAAACACCAATATTTACTCACACAAATGACTAAAATTAACAAAAAATAACTAAACATTAATGGATATATAGAAAAGCTCAAACTCACTCACATACACTGGTGGTGGAAGTATACATTGATTTAACTTTGGGCAGCTATTTGGACTAATCTGTGAAGCTGAACAAATGCCTGTATCTTGCATCTCAGTACCTGCCCTCCTAGATGTGCGTGCCCGGCAGGAATGAGTGCAAATGTACGACAATGTTGTAATGGAGTAATAGAAACAAGCCAAATACCCATGAACGGGTAAGTAACTAAACTGTGGTATGATTGTGTAATGAAACACCGAATGGCAATAAAAAAGAACAAATTACTGCTACACAGAACAACATGATGAATTGAGTAAAGAGGCAAGAAACAAGTGCACTTGTTGTATGATTTCATTTATATGAAGCCAAAAAGAGGCAAAAACCAAGCAGAGGTGACAAGGCTGAGGAGGGCAGGTGGTGGCGCAAGGGCCATAGTGACCAGGAGGGATGCGGGGGCCTCCTGGGTCCTGCTGCTGTGCCATCTTTGATCTGTTTGCTGATGACATGGATATGTTCGTTTAAAACTTCATCATGACAAATACTTAAGATTTATGTATTTTACTGTATGTTATTCTTTAATTTAGAAGGTCTATTAAGATCAAGCATAAAACAAACTAATAAGGCTTACTGGCTGAAAAAAAACCCATTTAGACTGGCTTAGACAAATTAGCATCAACAACAAGGAATTTGTTGGAAGGACCCCATGAAACCTAAGACCATAACTGCCCACCCAGCCAGTCCTCCCGGGTATCTGGGGAGTTAGGACCTAAGCTATGATTCCTTTGGGGCCCGCATGGTATCGTGTCTCCAGTGTCTGCACCATTCCTTGGCATTTCTCTGGAGAACATCCTTCTCTGCTTCAGCTCCCATGTGGCAGAAAATGGCAGCCCAGCCCTGGTTTACCCTGACTTCCCATTTCAAGCTGATCTCCTTTTCTTATTTTAATTCACTCTTTCTAGTCCTTTCTCCCTCCCTGCTCCTTGGCTTAGCCTGTGCTTGCTTTTCCCCTCTGTGGTCCAGTCAGCTGTGGCCAGGGAGGCTGGCCATCTTGTAGAAAACAAAGCAACCCAAGTTAAGGACAGGTGGATTTTTCCAGAACGGGAAACGTGTGTGAGGAAAAAACCAGTTGCCACCTGGGTACACGTTCTCCTGCTGAACGTCTGTTTCCTCCCATTTTCTCCAGCTAGTGTGTGGAGCCGGGGTGGTAAGAAAGTCCCCAGAAATTCTTTGATCCCTTCCAACCAAATCAGATTCTCAGGTCTGCTTCCAAACAGGACAGCCCTGCAGCTTGACTGAAGAGTCTCCTGGAGTTCTGGTTTTACCAAGATCAACCAAAAAACATGTGTTGCAGAGGGAGCTGTTGTTACCTTGTACCATTTTAGGATTATGGAAAAATTCCCAAAATACATGATGTCCGTCACATATTCTGGGTATTAACTTTGTTGCAAATTGTAGGAAATATTGTTCCTAACTTGATGGAAATTTTGTAGTGCAAATAGCCTTCCTGATACCTGTTACAGGCTTGCTGAGGCTTGTGAGGAGACCATGGGCTTCAGAGTCACTACTTTTCAGGGCAGAGTATATATAGCATTATGTCCCTTCCCTCTCTTGGGAAACCTGTAGATTTACAATTTTCAAGGTCAGTAAACCTTGACTTAGTTTTTGCCTATATGGGATTTCTTAGTATTGCCCTTGACCTTTGACTAGGCACCTTTTCCCTGTGCCTTTTTTTCATTTATTTCCTTCCAATTAAAACAGATTCTCACCAGCCCCTGGATGTGACACCCTTTCAGCTTAGTCCTAGTAAGTTTTTAAGTTTCTCTGGACTCCCAGCTTGTCAAGACCTCATCAGAAATTGGCAAGACGTGATGCTGAATATTTTTCCTTCAGAAATTAAGTTTTAAATGAACTTACGTTTTTTCATCAGAGTACCTGTGAAAGGAGTCTTATATCTGGGCATTGCTTTTTCTTTGGCTTCTAAGAAAAAATTGAGAGTTCTAGTAATTTTTATCAAGTTCTGTTTTAATTGATCATTTGAAAAGCTCTTTGTATCAGATCTTATTGGTAAGATTTCCAGGCAGGGACTGATACTAAAAAGCTAAAATGAACCTAGACTTTTTTGGGAATGGTTTCTACATCCTGTAAAATCCCAGGCAATTACATTTCCCTGTTTTGCTAGGAGACTGCTGAGCAGGTGAAGTTTATAACCTTAATTCTTGTTGTATCCCCCTATCAGTTAGAGATTAATTAATTACAAGACTGTGGAAGGGTGAGCTGTTGAACTTTATCATCTTTGAACCTACCATTTTTCTCACGAAGGTCTTCTAGACCTTCAGTAACTTAAGTTTTCCCCTTCTCCCCAAACACAGTATTTATAAGGCAAAAACTTCAGTTAGAAAAAGGCAGATGCTATTTTCAGTTTGTTATGTAGATGGCTAGCCTGAAAATTCCCTGGCGGTAAGACCTGTATGTCTATTTACCTGCATTAGGCTGCTCTAGGTATTTATTCATCATTCCACTGAGTACGAAAGCATTTTTAAAAATAAAGTTTTGGTTTCATTTCTCAGTTTAGATGTTCAGTGGCTTGAAACAACGTATTTTAATTTCTTGTTCACATTGCATGACAGCTGTGGCTCTGCCCCAAGGGTGGCCTTGACTCTGGATCCAGGCTGAATGGGTCACCCTCATCTGGGACACAACCTCAGGGCAGTAAGAAGGGGCAAGGAGGACAGTGACCAGTCGCTGGAGCACGTCACGTGGCTAAGCCTACCCACAGGGAAGCGGGGAAGCAGGATGAACTCTTCCAGCTGCAGACACTCCGTCCCAGGGCGAGGGGAGGTGCAATCCTCTTATGGGGAGGGCAGCGAATCACTGAAGCCACAACACAGACACCACAACGCAGACTACGTTCAATTCAGAGAGGCTTAACGGCCTGTATGCGGAGGCAGAAACAGTTTTTAGAATTGATTAAGTCTGTATCTCAGGGTTTATTTTGGAAAGGTTATGCTTCAGAAATCTGCCTAGACATGGAGAACAAGGTCTAATTTTGTATACAGGACTGATTAATTTTTTATGGCCTGGAAAGCTGTACCCACAGTTTGGTAACTTTCCATTCATTGTTTCTCAGAGGGCTGGGTCTGTATCTTAATTAAGAAATTACTCTTATTGCATTCTTTACTTTTAGTTTCTGATTTTTCATGTATCATTGCTATTTCATTGGTCATTGTTTTTTGTTTAATTCCTCGACTAATGTGGTCTTGGCCGCCATTTAAAGGCAGATGGTTCTGTTAAGAGACTGGTAGAGAAATGGGGGCTTTTGGTGAAAATAAAAGTTATTAGGGCCGAGGAAGTATGTCCTGGTATTTTTCTTTCAAAAGTAAAATTACTGAGCTATTGCTAATATCCTCACTGGGAAACTTCTGCCTTATCTTTTAAAAAGTAAAAGATCAGAGTCTTTTAAGGAGGATAGCAAATTATAATTATACTTCCTGTGAGGTGTAGTCCTTCAGTGCCTTGCTTGGTCTTCCACCGTCCGCATGTTGGGGAGATTGAGGACTCTTTTTTTTTTTGGTGGGAAGGGGTCTTGGCCATTCCTACAGGTCCACCCTCACAACTCTTTGCGTGAATTGGGGGTTATCTGTTTAGCCAAGAGTCTTGGATAGGTTTTGTATTTTTATGTGACTGTTCACATTTTTGCTTGGCTGCCCTTGTAGCAGGCGGACCAGCCCTCACTTGGCGACACCGCATGCTGCGCTCTCCGTTCTTCCTGGGCGCTGGGCCAGCCCCAGCTATTAGAGAAAACTTGTTTTGGAGATATAGTGTTAATTCACAAAATTCTAAAGGATTTTACACACGAATTCCATCAAAATATTGGGTACTTGGAACCCTATACTTCCTTTTCCTTCTAATTTCTTCTCGAGTTGGTGTGTGTGAGGTCTTCAGCGTACATCATCGAGGGTGGGATGCAGGTTGAGAAACAGTCACGGGAACTCACACCTTGTGGCCCCAGTCGTGGCTCTCAGCAGCTGTCTTTGTGAAGAATCATTAGAAAAGTCGCTGTTGGCCTTGGTAACAGGCAGTGCTGGGACATTTCTTGAGAAAATGATTGAGTGAATGATGTGAATTTTGTAAGAAATTGTGATTTCCATATTTGGCCAAGCTTATATCCCACTGCTAAACAGCCACGTTGAACTTTACAGTGGTCATTTTTGCTTACCTAATTTAGGTCTCATTTACTATTCCATTGTATTTTCCCTTGTTCAGCATTTAATAATTGTTTCTGTTTTTAAAATTAAGGTAAATATAGTTCAATTTACTTTTAAAACTTGCCTGAAACCCTTTTTGGAGCAAGGTTAGATATAAATACATATATTGTGCATACTTGGTACATTTGAAAATTTTAAGATGGTCCTGCTCATATGAAGTGCCAAGAGAGAGAGATGCAGAGTGAGAATGAGTACTACATCACACTCCTTTATGTGCTCTCTTTATCTCCTTTGTTGTGTGCTCAGGGGCATACTGGGCTCTCTGTCCCTTGTATTCAGACTCAGGGCAAGACACTCTTTCTGAGCCCTTTTGCTAATGAGGAGGGGACTGCTGGTGTGCCACATGGCGCCTGCTCTCCAGGCCTAGGACCAAGGGTGGGATTGAAGGGCAGAAGGCAAATGCTCTAATGGGCACTCCTTCAGTGACTCTTTCTGAGCCCTCTTGCTAATGAGGAAGGGACTGCATACTCACTTTTGGATTTGGAGATGGTATTTCCCAGTGAGCTGCTGTGGCATCTAACCCAGCTTACTCTATGAACTCTCTTGTGCTTCTTGGACGAGCAGTGCATATCTGCCTGTGCTGTGCTGCCCTCCAGCCTTCGACCTGTCCTGGCTTTCCCTTTACTGCCCTCCCTTGCTGCCGACAGCTTGTGGTAATCAAGCCGGAGTTGACCAAAAGCTAAGCTTCTGCACCATTGTGTAGTAGCTTCCCATAGAAGCGTCTTCCCTGAACTTTGACTTATTGCTGTTCCTTTTGCTCTTATTGATGGATAATATGAAGTGTGAACATATTAACCTTTTCTATACCTTCTGGCTCTCCTCCTTGCTCACTGGCATCTCCTCAGCTTCCTTTGCTTGTTCTCCATCTCCTTGGCTTTTGGAGGGCCTCAGGTCTCAGTCCTTGATTTCTTTTTCTTTTCTGTAGACACTCCCTTGGTGACCTCATCCCATCTCATGGCTTTAGTTATTTTCAGTTTGGGTCTGGTTGTTCTCATTCATTTCTCCAGCCCTGATGACTTCTTTCCCTAACTCCATGCCTACATGTCCAACTTCCTTCTCATACCTCCGAGTATCGGACAGCCACCTCAAACTCGACATGACCAGAGCAGTTTGTGGTTTTCCCCCAGTCTCATTGTTTCCAGGTTTCCCTGTCTTCATGGATGGAAAACCCAAAAACTGTATAGTCATTTTCACTCTCCTTCCTCTCACACTCCACCTCTAGTCTGCTAGCAAATCCTGTTGACTACGCCTTAGAAATGTGTTCAGGATCTTCCCCCCTACCCCCGCCCCACCCCACCTCCTCTCCACTGCTCTCTCACCTGGGTGACTGCAGTAGCCTCCTAATTGGTTTCCCTGCCTTTGCCCTTGTAGTCCATTCTCAGCAATGATCCCTTAAAAACTTGAGTCACATGGTGATGCTTCTCTGCTCAACCCTCTGTTGGCTTCCTGTTTCCATAAGAGGAAAAGTTTTGACTGTGAACCCCGTGGCTTTCTTGACCTGGCCCCTTAGTTACAGTCTTAACTTTTTGTCTCTTCCTCCTCTCCCCCCTCCTGTGTTTGGCCTCCTTGCTCTTCCTCAGATATGCCTGTGTGCTTCCCCTTAGGGCCTTGGCACTGGGTGCTCCTCTGCCTGAAGCAGTCTTTGCATCTCCAGGCCTAAGCATGCTTAGTCAGTCCTTGCTGAGGTGTCATGGGCTTAGTACCTTACAACTCATAATCTGCCTTCTGCTACTCCTGAACTCCCTTATCTAGCCTGCCTTTTCTTTTGTCCTGTAGCATAATTATACAGTATAATTTACCCATATGTTTAATGTCCATCTACCCTAGTAGACTTTGGGTTTCCTGGGCCCTTTACCTGGTTTGTACCTTTATCTGGTTTGTTGGCAGATACTTACCAAGTTGCCAGGGCAGAGCCTGGAAAGATAGAAGGCACTTAATAGGTATTTGTTTTTGAATGAACTGCTGATAAGGGTTCACCATGCCTTCAGAGTCCCTCCTGTGAGGAAGTGTGTATGTTTTAGTTCACTGTTAGGAAAACATTTATTTCCCTGATGAAGAAGGACATTTTTTCCCGTCATCAAAGTTGTATACGTCACATTTTCATTTCTGCTTTCGCTACCAGGGTGCCAGAAACTGTTTTATGCCCAGTTGTGATAGTGACTCTTTGCTTCAATATGTAGGTAAGCTAATACAACCCTTCCTTCCTGTCCCCTTTCCCTAGCCTTCTCTTGATGAAAACTCGTTCTGCAGTTATTTTTTTGACGATAGCTGGGCCTTTTATTAAACTTTTAAAGTAACCTTGGAACAGAATGGTGTATAAGAATTCAGAACCACTGGCCAAAGAGAAGTAGTTTATTAAAGAGGTTTGTTTGTCTTACTAGCTTGTAGCTGGTTTTCTTTTGAACTTCAGGCAGGTCAGCACCATTGTTTTAGGTAGTGTGCAGCTTCCAGTCTGATCAGTGTTCTGAAACAGTCATTTTGGGTATGCTGTTTCTCTATAGGCTTTTCTTTGATTAAATTACACTTAGACAAGTATTAATATACTTGTAAACTATTACTGTCTGTCCCAAACTCTTGCTCTTTTAAACCCAAGGACCCTGTTTTGAACAGAATATCCTTGGAAGAATTTCTTGCCACTGCCCAACAAAGGGAATTGTTGGCTAAGACCCAAAAGGATTCAGCTGATGGCAGGGTGTCCAGTCTGAACACACAGGGGTCGACACCCCAGTGCGTGGTTTTCAGATGGGGGGTCACTTGAGGGGGTATTCAAAGCCATATGCTTAAATGTCTTCCTGGAGCTTTAATTTTGCTTAAAATTTTTGGAGAACTCTCTTGAATTTGAATAGATTTAGCAAGTTTTATCACAGAGATTACAAAAATCTGTAGAATTTCCTATTTCTGAGTTGGCCAAATTTGAGTTCATGACTCTGGTAAATGCTGGACTTCTGTTGGGGCAGGATCTGGGAGAGGAGGCCACACAGGGTCTGCCCATCCCGCTCCCGTGGCTGCTGCCCGGCCGTCAGCACTGGACTCGGGGGTTTCACAGTGACCTCCCAGAAACTGCACAGCCAGTTTCCCAACAAATTGAATTTGTCACCTGAAGGAGCAGTGATTTTAGTTTGTTCTTTAAATATGATTGCCAAAAGCCATGGGTTTTTACAAATTACTCCAGTTTCCTGTTCACACAGCTTTAAATTAAGTTCTGCATACCAACACATACCTCTAACTCCACCCCTCACAAGAAAAAAAACGTCAAATGTACTGGGAATTTTTATTTTAGTTTGTGATCTTAGTTATATTAAAATGATAAAAATGACCAAGTCTGTGAGAAAAATCCTGCCCTCTTCAAGGAGTGCGACCATCCTGGCATTGTGTCTGAGGCATTTCTCCAACAGAACGGATGTGTGTCGTGAGCGGAGGGGCTCCCCCAGAAGGAGTCTGTCACTCATGCACGTTTGTGCCTTTCCACAACACTGGGTTTATTAGGGAAGACCTCCCCAATAAGCCGATAGTGTCATGCGCAGGTTACACGGAGGGGGAGCTGACTCGATAGAAGCAAGCAAACCAGGCATCCTATGCAAAGTCCCAGGCACTGGGGGTGTCCACGGGTGGAGAGGCAGGTGCTCGTCTCAAGTCAGGTGTCTACAGTGGTGGCACGTGCCTGCTGGAGTGGAAGTCTGGCAGGGCTCTGAACATGACCCTTGGTATAGCCAAGTGTGACCGTGGAGTTGTCAGAGCTCTGAGTTCTCAGAGCCCACAGTGGGTAGTGGTCTCATATTGGTGTCCAGATGGAATACTTATCCGAGTGTCCAGGCTCCTGGTTTTGGGTGTTCCAGGCCCTCCCAGGGGTGCTGTCATAACACCCCATTAGCTCAGTCTTGATGTAAACATGACATAACTGTCATGGCTGACAGTGACTGCACACTGGATTGCCAAAAGTATTCAGAAAGTCCTCTGTTCTCTTGTTCTGTACAGTTAGGAAGGTGGTGCCTGTGTCCCCCACCCACACGTGGTGGTAGTTGGTGGTCAGTACCCGCAGCAGTAGGCCCAGCAACCATAGGCTGTTTCTAGGCACTGTCTGAAATGCGGCTTTTACCATGGTGCTGTGCACATTAGCCCATCATTGACTCTCAGGTGTGAAAGACCATGAAGATCAACTCTATGAAAAATTTTACCAGTGCTTTTATGTGTTTGTATACTTTCAAAAATCCAGTTGTTCTACAGCATTTGTAAACAAAGACGGGAGCTTCTGCCCCACCTCGCCCACTCTGATTCCTTCCCCTTACAAGTAACTGCTCATACGTCGTTTATCTTCTAATGTTGTTGAACTATAAAAAAAGGCTGATATTTGACTGGCTTTGTTCGACCTATGGAAATGCAATATTTTAAGAAAACATGCTTATAATAGTCATTTCTTGATTTTTAAAAATCCAAATTTGGATAGTTACTGTGTTCACAGTCTGGAAGATGAGAATAGAACTCTCAAATCTTCTCCCAACACTTTTTTCTGAGATTCTTCTGGTGTACTGTTTTTCGTTTGATTAAGATAGAAAATTTTTATTGTTGTGGCTATGAAAGTAATTCACAGCTGAGACATGCAATTTGAATATTTTCTTTCTCATAAGCTCATTCTCACCCAGAGTTAATAATTTTGTATGTTAGCCTTCCATGCCTTTCAGCGCTTCACCCTCAAATTGAAGCCTAACCCTGAAACCTCAAGGTGGTAATTAATCTGCTGGATCAGTTCCCAGCGGCATCCCTTCTGAAGTGTCCTCATCAGTGCAGAGATGCTCTTCATTTCTCTTTCCTGGATTCTGTGCTGCCCTCTTTCCTGGTGGTCTCTCGTGGTCTCTTACCTTGGTAGAGGGCATTGATCACCAGCTCCTGAGAGGATACGTGGGATGTACATTTTTTGAGATTTGGCCTGTTTAAAATGTTTCCACTTTCCTCCTCAGTAGTTCAGCGAAGTACACACTTTCAGGTTGGACATCCTTTCCCGGTACAAATTTGGAAAGATTGCTCCCTAACATATCCCTTCTTCTCTTTAAAAGCTTTTATGGTCTTTTCTTTGTCCCAAGGCTTCTGATTGATCTGTTTTCTTTGATTTGTCTGGGCACAGAATGGTCTTCCCAATCTAGAAATTTATGTTTTTTAGTTATTGGAAAATTTCTTGAGTTATCTCTGATACTTTCTCTCCTTTCTCTTGATTGAATTCCTGTTTTCAGGTACCGATCCTTCTGGAGCACTCATCTGACACTCTTACTTTTTTCTCTTGTATTTTCCAGGTTGCGGTCTTTTTATTCCATTTTCTGGTGAATTTCTTTAGCTTTACTTACAGTCGTTTTGCTGAATTAAAAGTAATCTTCAAATGGATAATACATGGCTCAAATTGAAAAAATTTTAAATGGCAAAATGAAAAGCCTCTCATTTCCTGCTACAAGCTACCATATTCCTTCCTCAGAGGCAGTTGGTGCTCCTCTTTCCAGAGAGATACTCTGTTCTTGTATTAAAAAGTGTGTGTGCATTATCATATTCTTCCCTTTAAAATCACCAGTAATAACATACTTTACATATTGTTATGCTCCCTGCTTTTTTTCATGTAACCATACTTCTTGAGATTCCCCTATACAGGTACAGTTTTTCCTTTCTTTTTATAGTTTTAAACATAGCAGCATAGTATTTCTTTTTACAGATATTCCATATTTTGTTGAATCCATTTCCTCTTGATTTTACTGTTTGCAGCAGTACTGCCAGGGAGAACCTTGCTCACACATCATTTTACTCACATGCGGTAAAATCCTAAGTATAGAATTCCTGGGTGAAGGGCACTGTGCCTTTGTTTTTGTGATAGGTGTCACCCCGAATGTCCTCCATACTCTGAGCAACAAGGTACAAACATACCTGTCACTCTGCATCCTTGCCAGCATGGGATGTTAGGAAACTTTAATCTTTGCCAATCTGATAAGTAAAAAATGGTATCTCGTGTGGTTTTAATTTGCATTTCTCACAGGAGGTTGAGCATCTTTTCATGAATCTGTAAGAGCCTTTCAGTGAGCTGCTGGGCTGTTAGTTATCAAGTTCTGTCACTTTATATATAAGGAAATAAGCCCTTATCTATGTTGAGAATTGGAGTTGTTCCCAGCTTATTGTTCAGCTTTAGACTTAGATTATGTTGTATTTCTCCATGTAGACAAATTAATCAGCTGCTTTTTTGTTAATCTTCACCCGAGGACATTTTTTTTTCATTGCTCTTTAGAGAGAGAAGAAGGGAAAGAGAGAAACATAGATGTAAGGAGAAGCATCGATTGGTTGCCTCCCCTACACTCCTGGACCCGGTATTGTACACACCTGCACAGGAGACCAAACCTGCAACCTAGGTATGGGCCCTGACCAGGAATTGAACCTGCAACCTTTCGGTTATAGGATGACACTCCAACCAATTGAGCTACATCGAACCACGGCTATCAGCTGCTTATTTTAAGGCATTTGAATTTAATGCTATAAGGGAAGAAGATCTTCCCCACTCTAAAGTTATTTTTTAATCGTCCAGAGTTTCTTCTGATACTTTTTTGATTTCAACTTTTATATTTAAATTATTAATCCATCTTAATTTTAGTAAGTAAGGGTACCAGTTTACTTTTTAAAGATGGCTACTGGTTCTCTCAACCATTTATTTAATAATTCATTTATCCTTTTTGATTTGGCACCTTTAACGTATGCCAAATCCCACAGGCTTGTGTTTCCATTCCTTGACTTCTCTGCTCTGCTGACCTGCCTGTCTGTGTTTTAAATGTAATGCTGTGCTAATTGTTAAGGATTTTCTACATATTTTACTGTTAGTGAGGATCAGGTTTTTATTTTATTGTTGGTGTTGATATTAGCCACAGATTTCGCAGTGACATTTAAAAATGAGTTATTAAAATTTAAAGAAAACTAATCAGCATTTTATGTAATTCAGAAGAAGTACACTGACCCAGGTTGGTACAGGTCGGAGTTTTCTAACTCAAAGCTTACTAGCCAATGAAGGGCAAACAAGATACAAAAACAGAGGTAAGAAGTACTTACTCATTCCCTTTGGGGATCAAGATTGGCTTGCAAATCATAACATTTGACCTTGAGGGAGGAGAAAAAAATGATTAAATAGGTCAATAATTGCAAAGCAAAGCTCTGAAGTTTGAGCGTTAGAAGAAGAGGCTTGATTGCGGGGACTCTGAGTCATCTGAGATGCAGCTCTTGGCTCCTTCTCAGGTGATGAAAACATCAGTAGTCAGCTGGAGGGCAGCAGCACTGGTGGTTTTCCCTCCGTGAAAAGCCTTTGTTTGTCTGAATAAAAAAAGAGACTGCAGTGAACCACAGACCGTTTTCATTCTGAACTGTGACAGCCTTCTGGCATCTCTCCTCAGTGTATTCCTCTGACGTGGCCTGTGAAGTGGACAGAACAGTGGCCGCTGCTGTGTGTGTGTGTCTGTGACACCAGAGAGAGAAGAGAACCTGTCTGAATGCCCACCGAGCTGTGGTGCCCACTGTGTATGCTCATGGGTGAGTCATGTTTGGAAACGGTTTTTCCCTGAAAGTAATGAATTTATCCTTACTTGCCAAAGGCCATACCTGCAAGGTCCCATTAAATTGGGGGTTAAGGCTTTAAGATATAAATGGTGGGGGTTGGGGAACGGGACGAAAACATTCAGTCCATATCAAGATTGTGACATAATGGATGGAAGACCTGACCTGGTGGTTCAGTTGGTTGGAGCGTCGTCATATACACCAAAAGGTCACGGGTTTGTTGCCTGATCAGGGCGCATACCTAGGTTGAGGGTTCGATCCCCAGTGAGGGTGCATACAGGAGGCAACTAATCAATGTTTCTCTCTCTCTCTCTCAAATCAGTGTCTCTCCCTTACCTTTCCTCTCTCTCTAAGGCTCAATGAACATATCCTCAGGTGAGGATTAAAAAGAATAATAATTAAAATAATGGGTGGGCTACTCTGAGCCCCTGTGGTCAGTCCTCTCCCCAGAAGCCTCTAAAGGGACTTTGTCTCCACTTAGGCATACAGTGTGTACAGATCAAAAAGTAACTTAAGACAGAGCATTAATCTTTTTTTAGGAGCTTTGGTCCTAAAGCTTGTGTTTAACATCTTCCCAGTGGTGCCTAGAATAGGTTCAAGGCTTTTCAGTGATTTATTTTATTTTTTAAGATTTTATTTTTATTTATTTTTAGAGAGAGGGGAAGGGAGGGAGAAAGAGGGAGAGAAACATCAATCAGTTGTCTCTCATACCGTTCCCAGGCCAGCGCTCAGTCCACTGAGCCACACCAGCTAGGGTGTTGCAGTAATTTATTTAAAAAGGTGCTATGGTCTCATTTCCTTTTGTAAGTGAGAGGTTTAAAGAAAGAAGCATCCAAGCCCTGGCTGGCGTAGCTCAGTCTATTGACCGCGGGCTGCGAACCGAAGTGTTGCAGGTTTGATTCCCAGTCAGGGTACATGCCTGGGTTGCAGGCCATGACCCCCAGAAACCGCACATTGATGTTTCTCTCTCTCTCTATCTCCCTCCCTTCCCTCTCTAAAAATAAATAAATAAAATCTTAAAAAAAAGAAAGAAGCATCCATATCAATGTTACCATAAGTTTTTTGTTGTTTTCATTTTAACCGTTTTAATGTACAATTCCGTGGTATTAAGTACATCTACATTGTTGTACAACTATCCATCTCTAGAAGTTTTACATCTTCCCGAACAGAAACTCAGCACCTATTAAAAACTGTCCCCATTTCCCCCTCCCTCTATTGCTCCCTGGTAATCACTGTTCCACTTTGTCTAATTGTTTTACTTTTAGGTTTGGGTATATGACACTCAGAAGCTAAACCTTGTTCATTTGAAAATCTTCATCAGCTCCTCGGCTTGGGCATACAGCTTGCTTGTTAAGCCTGGGTCTAAATGCAGTCTTACTTGCTGATTTTGGAACATCTTGGAAGAAGCTGAAATTGCCTGAGTGTAGAATAAAGAAATGCACTTCCAGATTTCTGGAGTGGACCAGAGGTTTCCTTACCGACGGTGGCATCTCAGTCAACCATGTTGTTCTTATCTCTTGGCCAGAAAACAAAACCGGAGGTTGTGGTATAATAAGCCTTGTGTACACAGCTGCAGGAGGGAGCAGGGAGGTGGCTGTGTTCTGAGGCCTGGTGGCTTGCCGAAAGATAATGGGGCCTCTGGCACCATGCAGTTGCTGGTCACAACAGTTTTGGAATTGGATTTTGTCCTGCAGCGATGGTGACCCTTTGAAGAGAAAGGCACTTCTGAATATTCGCATTGCTTTGAAACCAGTGCCAGGAAGATACTGGGGGTTATTGCTAGTCAGAGGCGGAACTGGGTGTGCGAAGCTTTCATGTGTAGGAACAAAAGTTGTTGAAAAAAGGAGGTAATCATTAATTTTACCAGTGAAATTTGTTGGACTCCCAGAGCAATTTGGAGGAGTTGTAGCTGTTTTTAAAACCTGTCGGTAATCATGGTACATCCTAAAAGTGCACCCCAGGTTAAGAGTGTGAATTTGGGTTCAGAGTTTAGGTATGCCAGTTTGACCTTCGGGTGTGTTGTTTAACCTTGGTGAGCCTTGGTTTCCTCATCTGAGGAATGAACATTGAGGCCATTTGTTACTGGGTTCTTTGTGGGGAATTGTAATGCATTGGATCAAATTATGCATTGGATCAAATAACGCATAATCATAATGCATTTAAAGTGTCAGGCACAGTCCAAGTACTTAATATAGGCAACCTCTTATGCCCCTGGATGAGGCACATAAAATGGAAAATTTTATACCTATCATGTACATTTTTATCCTTCAAAACACTGTTTAAGATGTTCCAATCCTGAATTAGTTAACTTACTTGAATCCCATTCAGATGTCTGGACCATCCTGGCTGAGGGTGAACGCCGACTGGT
Organism: Phyllostomus hastatus; assembly: GCF_019186645.2. Taxonomy (NCBI): domain Eukaryota; kingdom Metazoa; phylum Chordata; class Mammalia; order Chiroptera; family Phyllostomidae; genus Phyllostomus; species Phyllostomus hastatus. The sequence continues at coordinate 28,693,480 of NW_025333857.1, read as the reverse complement.
GAGAAGTCAGGTGTAACGGGCTGGTTCTTCCAGCTGTCAGTCAACACTGGGCAGCATTTCTAGTTCCTGGTAGAGTGAGGCACGTGCTGAGGTCCTGTGAGCTTTGCACAGTTCCTACCCATTATGTTGTTTTCCTCTTCAAAAAGTAGGCAGGAATTTGTTTTCAGTAGCTAAGTTCATTATCTGTCTCCAAGCCATACCTCCCTTTTCCATGTTGATGAGAAGCAAAACAAAATTGCTAAGCACTCACATCATCCTTTTAGAAGGATCTGGAGAATCACTAGCTGACACTCCCAGATTCTACAGATTTGGGTTGAGATAAGGAGAATAAAAGACACCCAGTACCATTTAGCACTCTGCTTTTTTGTTCACTGGGGTTAGCGCAGGGCTGCAGCAGAGGGAGCAGGGAAAGGAGTGGGCATAGGTGAGATCCAGTTCTCTTGTCTTGTGCATCCCAAATACATCTGCTCTGATAACTGCAGGTCTGGGTTTCCTTGGAAATGGCATTCAGTAATAAATAGTGGGAGTGTGAAGAATGAGCCTTTAGACCTACCCAACTAGTGGAAATTTAGAAAATGTAATGCAGAAATGTACATTTTCCCAGCTTGTGAATCCAAAACAATGGGATTGTTGGAAGAACTTTTGAGACTTGTTCCTTTTTTTGAAAGCATTATTGTTTTCAGTGGGTACATGTGCTTTGGTCATAAAAATTTGTGCTTTTATCACATTGCTGAGAGGGGTGGGGGGAGCTGTAGATTTACTACCAGCAGAAAGTGGTGTAAGAAGTGTTGTGTTCTTAGCAGGCACTAGGAGATTTTTTAAAAATTTTAATATAATGGAGAAAATGCAGCTCGTAAGCAGAAAATGCTGACTGTGTTGGCAGACATATGTTTTATAAACATACTAGCAGAGAATGATTTAATTCTTCACCGCTTGGTTTTGTTTTAGTCATTCCTGAGGTGGTTCCCGCCCCCGCCCCCACCCCCACCCCGCTCCCTTCACTTAGTTCTGCGGCAGGCTGCTGGCTGACATTTAACTGTTGACTGTTAATCCTGAGGAATGAACCACGATAATTTATGGTCAGGGGTACAGATGTAAAGAGACAGAAACAATACTCAAATGCTTTTTAGTGCTTTTTTTCTGCCCCATGACGTCTTCTCCCAGAAACCTCGTGAAAGCAGCAAAACTAAACAAGTTTTACAATAAAGGAGAAAAACCTCTCATTCTTCTTAAGTATAAAATCCTATGAATTTCTGTAAAATTTAGCTTTGCCTTGCCTGTGCAGGAACAATCGTATCTTTTAATTTTTGATGTGTATTCTAATTCCATGGATGGAGAAGGGTGGAGGGGGTTGGGGGGAGAGGGAAGGCTGAGGTAGGGTGCCAGGCTGGAGAATTGATGTCTTTCTTTGAGGATGCCCCCGGCACCCCCTCCTGCTGGCTTCTCGACCGTGGGACCCAGCGCATCACTTCCTGTCCAAGTTGGCACTGACAGCGGCCCAGTATCTCTGCCCAGTGTTCTCAAAATGCAGTTGGCAAGTTCCCAGCAATAGAGTCACCCAGAGAAACAACTTGTGCTCCTTTTTTTCTTTCTCTGAAGCCTCGGGCAGCCTCTGCAGATCTCAGTCCATCTGTCCCTTGCATTTTGGAATAGCCCCATTGAGTCCCCAAACCTTGCCATAGATTTATGTAGCAGTGGCTTCCTGAACATGCCCCCAGCTTGTTCTGTTGCCTTCTTTTATGCTCAGGCCCTGAGTCTCCCTAGAGAAGACTCAGAAAATGCTTTCCTGTGGGAGAAAGGAAGGATAGATCCCTCTCTAGTTATTTTCCTCTCTAGACTAGGTCAGAAAAGGAGCTCGCATTTGTGAGTGCCTGTGTCTGGGGCGCTGCAAGGCTTGCCATGCATGACCTCATTAATGCCCATAATAATCCCGTGAGATGGTGCTAGGATCATTCCCAAGGGCATTTCAGAGAGGCTGCCTGCCCCAGGTCACGTGCAAGGATGCAGTGGCATTCCAGAGACAGCAGCTGTGCTCACTGTCAAGAGAGGTGGATTGCACAGTAAAACTGGGGGGCAGAGCTGCGCCCCTGAGTTGTCAGGGCTCTTCCCCCACTTTGGAGTTTCACCTTCTCGGTGCACAGCAGTGTGGTAGGATGGAAGCGTTAGTGGTGTCCTCTGCTCTCAGCAGTTTCAGTGTTCTCCAGGGTAATAGGTATTTTCCTTACCATGCTCTCCACTTCCTTCTGAGTCCTCCTGAGCAGTCAGTCCCCAGTGTCCATGTGTCTGTTAACAGTTCTCTTCAAGGCAGGCTACACTTTTCCGTCATCCTCCTCAAAGTCTTCCAGGCTCCACCCACTGCCCAGACCAGAGCCACTTCCACAGTTCTTGGTATTTGTTACAGCTGCGCCCCACTTCCAGGTACCAAAATCTGTATTTTTTTAAAAGATTTTATTCATTCATTTTTAGATAGAAGGGAAGAGAAGGAGAGAGATATCAATGTGTGGTTGCCTCTCTCACGCCCTATACTGGGGACTGCAACCCAGTCATATGCCTAGACTGGGAGTCAAACTGGTGACCCTTTGATTTGCAGCCTGTGCTCCATCCACTGAGCTGCACCAGCCAGGGCCAAAATCTGTATTTTTTAAATCCCTTCTACAACACTGACATGTTTAGTGCTTGAAATAACACAAATCTATTATCTTTCAGTTCTGTAGGTCACAAGGTTAACACAGGACTTACTGGGGTCAAATGCAGGGGTGGGCAGGGCTGGTTCTAGGAGGTGACCCCTTTCCTCCTTGTTCCCAGCTTCAAGAGGCAACCTGCATCTCATGGCTCTTGGCTCCATTCCTCCATCTTCAAAGCAACCAATGACAAGTTGAGTCCCTTTCATGCTTCAGATTTCTCCTACTGCTTCTTCTGTCATCCATCCCTCTCCGCTCTTAAGAATTCATATAATTACATTGGACCCATCGCATAACCCGGTAAATCTGCTCATCTCAAAGACCCTTAACTTTAATCACGTCTTCAGAGTCCTTTTGCCCTATAATGTTACATGCTTAAAGGATTGGAAAATAGGACTGGGACATCTTGGGGGACTGCGTGTGTTCCTGTCTGCCTGCCAGCCTGCGTGTGTCACTTGGCCTGCCCCATGAGGTAAGGTATAAATGCATAGCAAAGTTAACCTCTGGTCTTCCTTGGCAACCAGCATTCCTATAGGCCGAGCCTGTGGTTTCTAATGCCACGAGCATTTTATTCATGGCTCCTGTGTTCCATCTGGCTGGCCGCACTCACCTTGCAGGACAGGTGCAATATGAGCAGGAGCCGGGTTGGGGGGGCGGCTGAAAGCCCCCTCCTTCTCTCTTTTAGTGAACACAAGCCATAGGAGCAAGGAGGTCACTTGGGTTTTGACTCCCCTCCTTACTGTGAAATTAAACTAAAAGAGCAAGAAAAACCTTTTATAATGGATATACTAGTGCTGGGATGTAAAACTGACCCACTTCCTAAAAGGCTCTTTCTCCTTTGAACACAAAGCGAAGCTGCATTGTAGTTTGGACTTTTTTTCACGGGAGAATTAGACCCCCTCTGTGGCGTTTGCTGTGTTACCGAGTAGGGTCCCTCTTCGGGGGGGATGGGAAGCTCCCTCTCTGCTCACCACCTGGAATTTGATGCTGGTTCCACTCTGACAGCTGGTGAGCCTGCAGGGCCCTTACAAGTTAAATCTTGTCTCAGGAAATAATTTGCTAGAAGATCAAAGCATGGCTGGGGTAAATTAATTTTTCAACAAACCACAGGTCTGGGAGAATGTAAACCTTGTCTCTTAAGTGCTACTGATGTCCTTGATGTACGAGTAATTTGGGCAGCTCTTTTTTCTAAGATTATAATTCTGCATTTGATTGCTTCATATCTTAATATGTTGAAAAGGAACTCTGAAAACTTGTGCCTAAGATAAAGCCCTGAAATAGCCAGTCAGTTCCACGTATCAGCACCTATCTCATTTGGAGTAATGGGGCTCTAGGGGCTTTGTGGGGGAGAGGGTGATTTTTGCCCACTGTGGGCATTTGGCAGCATCTGAGACATTTGGGGTTGTCATGATCAGGGGAGGGGTGCTGCTGGTACCCAGTGCTGTGAGGCCAGGGGTGCTGCTCAACACCTCCATGACAGTTATATAGCCCGACATGTCAACAGTGCCCAGGCTGAGAAGCCTTTCGAGGGACCGTTTTCTGTTTCCCTTAGATGTGTCTTTCACACTGCACAGGGGCTTAATTTCTCCAAGGATCGGTTTCTTTTTCCTCTCACTCATTACAGCATCTTGCCTTTCTTTCGCTCAAACATTTATAAGTTGGGTTGCTCTCCCCGCATGCAAACGCCTTGTTAAGGAATCATCCTCTTCCTTGTGTCAGAGCACAGCTCTGAGGCGGCACCGACAGCGGACTGTGGCTGCGTCGGCATGGTACGGACACTTTGCACTTCTGCCAGTCTCTGCTTTCTTACCACTGAAATGGAGGTGACAAAGCACCCGGTTCAGGGTGATTGCATTTAAGAAGGATGGCATTGCTAAGGGTCCTGCATGGAATAAGTGCTCAGTAAATCCCTTCTTTGCCCAGGAAACTGATTGGGAGACCATATACAAAGTCTGAGGGGTCTAGTCAAGTTTTCACCCAATCTATTTATTAGTATTTCTATTCAGTTGTATCTGCTTTGAGAACATTGAGGTTTGAAGAACGCCTGGCCTTGGACCCACTGCTGCTTGTCCTTTTGGGGAAGGTGCGTCAGCTCAGCTCTCCGTGACTTGGAGTTCTCCTGCCCCCAGAGCCACCGTTCCACGCCATGCTGTCGGTGCTACCGGCACACTGGCAGGAGAGAGACAGCTTACAAGGTTTTCACTTGAAAAAACATGATAAATCCAAATAATTGAAAAAGTAGTTGATTGTTGCAAAATTTAACATTTCTCTGGTTAATTTCTGTGCCTGTCACTCTGCCCCTCATCACCTTCAAATTCAAGTCCAAATCCTTCTTTAGAAGGAGGCTCGACGTTGTCTGTACTTCATCCTGATAATTTCTGAATTTTACGTCTCCTAGCTACTGGTTTTCTCAGGCTGCATTTTCTAATGTGCATTTGTAGACACACTTCTTAGTAAGTATAGCATTTCATGTTCTGTCATTTTCTCCCCTTGACATTTTTCTTGAAAACTAGTTCGTGTTGTGCATGTTTTGATGCCCCTGTGGTACCTGGTGCACAGGGACGTTCTCTAGGCTTGGTACTTATGTTTGCTATTGATGATGGATAAGCTATAACTCATTTGGGATAAACAGTTAGAGGATCGGCTAACACTGTACAGAGAATTAAGTAAGGTTGAAGCTGATGGGTGGAGAGAAGGGGAGAGAGCATGTGTAGTTGGGCATTCGGGCAAATCAGCAGAGTAAGCACTCTGAAGGGGAAGTACAGGCTCCTGTGAGCACACAGTACTGGGACCATTAGTGGGGGTTGGGGGTCAGAGAAATTTAAGCTGAAACCTGTTGGTTGAGGTGGACTTAGCCAGCTGACGCGGCAGATTTGGGGAAGAGGCCGAGGGAGAAGAGGAGAGCATCCTGTGTTTAGAACCAAAGAGAGTTTAATGTATGGCTTCAAATTGGAGGGTGGAGTTGGGTAGGGGGGAAGTGTGTGTGTAAGGGGGTAGTATCATAAAGGGCCTGGTGAACTATGTTAATAAATTTTATTTTTTATTTACTAACTTTTAGAGAGAGAGATATTGATTTGTTGTTCTACTTATTTATGCACTAATTGATTGATTCCTATATGTGCCCTGACTGGAGATTGAGCCCACAATGCTGGTGTATTGGGATGATGCTCTGACCAACTGAGCTACTCGGCCAGGGCCAAGTTAATAAATTTTAGACTTTATCTCAAAGGTGGTAGGAAATCACTGGAGAGTTTTAAGCTGGTGAGTGATATAATTAGAAATGGAGGTTGGAGAGTTCTCTCCCTCTGGCTTGGGGATGTGAGGATGGCCTGAGGACTGAGGTATCTACGGTGATACGCCAATGAGAGAAGTCACAGCCTGGGCTAGAGCAGGGGCCACGGTGCTGGAGAAGGGTGGGCAGAGTGGAGTTTTAGAATAGGATCTCTGTGAGCGGACTGACTGGGGAGAGGGAGGCGTCACGTGCAGTGCCCAGGTTTCTGGGAGGCCCAGCTGCTGCTCAGTGAGAGGAAGCATAGGAGGTTTTAGGGGGAGGACGATAAGCTTAGTTTTGAACAGACTTGAGTTCTAGGGTCTGCGGGATGTCAAAAGGGAAGTGTGCGTTTGAAGTTTGGAAAAAAGGGAAAGAGCACATCGAGGTGGGTTCTGTGAGTCTCCCCCACCTTGATGGTCATTGCAGCTGTGAGGTAATGAGGGGTGTCTAGAGGGGGAAAAGAGGGCTTAGGGTGCAACCCTGAAGAGCAGCCAGCAGAGGAGGCTGAGGAGGGTCAGCCAGAGATGTCAGAGGAAACCTGCAAGTGTGTATTTCAAAGAGGGAACAGGTACCAGTGCCTAGGCCTATGGAGCCATGAGAATTGAGTCACATCTGGGGATTTGGCAGCAAAAACAGTTCCAGGGGCTTGGTGGCTGCTGGGCCCAGAGCAGAGGGAGGCGGGGTGGGTGGGATGTGAGGAAGGTGCTTCTGCTGGCCTGTGTGGCCCTTTGAGGGCATTGGAAGGTGTGTTCCCTCTGGGCAGGTACAGCCCCTTGGGGTATGACTTGGTGGGTGGACCAGGGATGAGACTTCAGCTCCTACACGCCACCTTTGCTGGTGCTTTTGTTTAGTTGCACATGGCATCCCCATGCAGTGTGGCTTACGGTATTCAATCCAGGGCAATTTTGCTCCTCCCTACCCCTAGGCTGGAGACATTTGGCTCTGTCTGGAGATGTTTTGGTGGTTACAGCTGAATCAGGGAGTATGAGTGTTACTATCACCTAGTGGGCAAAGACCAGAGATGCCGCTGAATACTTTCCAACACATGGAAGAGCCCACATCAAAGAATTTTCCAGCCCCAAGTGTCAATTGTGCAAAGGCTGAGAAACCTCGGTGTAGGCGAACCTTTCAGGATCTTGGTCTGTGAAGAGGAGGGATGCGAGGGTGGAAGCTAAAGGTGAACCTGGCAACAGCATTCCTAGGTGCTTCACTGCAGTTTCATTTGTGCCAGTTTGCATCTTGCCTCTTCACCTCTCTACCACGTAATTCTTATTCATCAGGTTGGAGTTTTTCAACTCTTTATTCTTCGGTAGCCATTTTTACTATCCCCTGCCCCCAATAAATGCTGTAATGCAAGGTAAGCTTGTGTCCTCATTTCTCTTTCTGGGCTCTTTGGATAGCACCTGCATTTTAATACCATTGGTCAGGAAATTCTGTTTTGGCAACCAAGAGACAACAAAGCTTGGCTAATCTAAAGTAGCCCATAATTCAGGGTCAGGTTGACAAGGCTTTAAAGCATGGTCAGTGAGCCCCTGGACTGTCAGGCTTGGAAAAGGGACAGGAAGTATTCCTCGACTTTGGAAGCAAGCCTTGCTCCTGGCTTTGGGAAGAAAAGAGTATAAATGGTTCTCACCAGATAGGGTTGCAGCAGCTCTCCCTGCATTTTGGGAACAAATCAAGTGATTATCTCAACAGTGTCAAAGCTGTGTTCCCAGATCAGTTGTTGTCTGAAACATTTGGGGCTGGCCGATGAGGAGGAGGAGAATTAATTAGCAGCTCCTTTTCTGGGTGTCCTTTTTCAGCCTTCTCAAATTGCAGCACGGGAGTCCCTCAGACATGCTGGCTGCTCATTTGGTAACCTGTGTTTTACCCGGCACCAAAGGCTGGTGGCTAAATGTGGTGATCCTTTTCATGCGAAGTGGACAGTGTCCTGGGTCCAATGAATGAGAAAACTTGCTGTAACGTATTGTCAATGGGGAAGCACTTGAATGTACAGAACAGCCTTGGACAGTTCTGGGTAAGTTTGAAGGGCAAAGTTGCATTTTCTGTTTCCAAAAATATTTTACCCTGGAACAGTGGGTAAATCTGAACTCCTGGACAAATGAAAATAAGCTTAATATGAAGTTTTGGCAAAGAGTGTGTTCCAGACAATGAGAGTATGTGGGCTAAGAATGGGAAGTATCTGAATTTTAAAGAGACAGTAGCGGAGATGGATTCAAATGAGCTGCTGGCCACATTGAATGTGAGCTATGCCTTGGTTGCGGGCATGTTTTCTGAATAAATTGGAATGCTGTCCCGTACATCAAAAGGCTGGGGTTGGAATCCCGGTCAGGGCACATACCTAGGCTGTGTGTTTGATCCCCCTCCTTCCTTCTCTAAAATTAATAAACATATCTTTGGGCGAGGATTAAAAAAAAAGAGCTGATGACAAGAATACTCCTCGCACAGGAATAACTTGCCGTTATACAAGTGCTATGAGAGTGTTTTGTGTATCTGTGTACATACAGCCTAACCACAGCCCTGCAAAATAGTAAAATACACCATAGCTTTCAGATTTCTGTGGGGGACTAGTCCGTGTTATGAAAGAGACAATAGTGGTGGGCAAGAAACAGGAAGTTTTGGGCTTAAAGAATGTTGATATAAAATGTTATTTACAATTATGGCAAAGTCTTTGATCACGTAGTTAAGAAAGAGCTTGAAATCATCTCATATTTTCAGATTTTTCCTTAATCAGGACTGTGGAAAATATTGATAAACACTTATACTGTTTTTAAAGTGCTCCATACTATGAAATTCATAATCTTCTTCATGACTACAACAGCATAGGGTTATCTATAGTTAAGAAAACTATTTTTCATTTATCTTTTGGTTTGGCCAAAACCTTTTATTATGTGTATTAAAAATTCATTATGATAGTTCCTTGAGGAAAGAATATTTTTAATGCATAAATAATTGAGATAATTTTTATACCTTCATAATATCATTAGTCATCTTAAACCATATTGCAAGTCCCCAGTGAAAGGGATTATTAAAGGTTTTTCTCACTTTAAGCAACCCAAAGAAGATATCTAGGAAAGAATCCAAACTCCTTTATGAGCATCATTTCAGTCTTTAACTGAGGAGGGCTTTCTCACGGTTCGTCAGTGACCTGCGGGGGACCCCTGACTTGGTGATCACTGCCAGTGAACTTGGCACTTCCTTAGCAGCACACACAGATGCTCCTGTTGGCTTCCTTGGACTATTTTAACAGCAAATAGCAGAGATGTTTGCTAAGAATCTTTTTAAAAAGAATGCAGACAAATTTATATTTATTTGAACAGATATTCACATGTAGGTGAAAAAAATCCAGTGTATATAGCATGAGGAAATTTTTATAAACCAACATCCCCCCAACCAACTCACCATGTGTATTTATTTACGTCTTTGTTTGTATAGAAAAATATATAAAATGTTATACCAAAATGTTAATAGTGGCAAAGTTTCTTTTGGAATTGTAATAATTTAATTTAAACTTTTCTGATCAGGATTTTAGAACATTTTATAATCATGTTATATTTGTGCAATGAAAAATAAGATAGCAGGGGAAGGTAAATGTAAATATTATATAAATGACAGGAATTTTATAGTCTAGTTACAGACTATACATTCTGTACATGAAATTATAGATGAGATCATGTAAAATTAATATTTTTGTCTCAATTCCACCAATCACTGCAAAGAAGTTTTCTTTTTCCACTCATTCATAGGAAAACAGAAGGGAAAACTCACATATGTGAATATTCCACTTTTCTTCTCTCTGGTTTTATTTCTTCCTGTCTCTTATTTGATAGTTCTCCTCCCAGGCCTGTTGTTCCAACGCCTTCCAGAGAGAGGGAGAGTGTCCCACGGAAGCCCATCTGTGAGACCTGCCCCCGACCCCTCCTGCAGCGGGTGTGACTGCAGGCCGCTTGCCCCGCTGACGCCGTGTGCAGCCCTGTGGGAGAGAGGGCCACACTTAGTGAACAGTGATGCTGCCTCTTTCCAGGGTTGACTTAGTTTCGTTTAAGGTTCTTCAGTTTGTCAGTGAAGAGGATTGCCAAGGGGTCGTTCATGGCAGAATCAAACTAAACTGACAGAGGATAGCTCCGTGGTGTTTCAGGACAGGCTCTGCTTCATGTTTAGCAGTTTTTGTTCCTTTAGATAAAAGATGAGGCAGTCCTTAGAAAGGACTGTTTTCCCTTCCTTTTCCTCTTCCAGCTCAGACGGCGGTCTCAGCACATAGCTTGATCAGGGGAACAACCTGGTTTCCGCAAGCCCCTGGCTGCATTGTGGGGGTGTGGGAAAGCAGCCACCCCACTCCTCTGCCTCAGCCACCTGGCTCCTTTGTTTCTTTCGCCTCCTCTTGTTCTCTGGGGTGCAAGTGGCAGTGACTCCATGACTCCATGGTGCAGGAACTCGGAAGCTGGTGACTAAATCCCCAAGCAGGTGGCTGCCTATTGTCTGTCTGGAGGAAGCGAGCAGGGACTGCTTTCATCTTCTGATAGCTTCTAGAGGGCAAAATGATCCTTAATTGGGGCTGGGGGCCTGCACACACATACCGCCAGTCCCGGGGTCAGAAAGTGCCCTGGGGAAGGCCTCTTTGCTGGCTTTCCGTCTGTCTCTCTGCCTAACTCGGAGGCCTTTCGGAGCAAGGCCTTGCTTTCTGATGGGAGCCTGTCTGAATGTCAGCCGTCTTGGTAACAGCACCTGGGGTTGCAGGTATTCAGAATAGAGTTCTGATTTGAAAAAGAAAATTGCAGGTGGGTTTCATAAGCAGATTTCATCTGTGGTAGATTCCCCTCAAGGTTGCTATTTTTAGTACCTTTTTAGATATTGGTAATTCTAAAGAGAGGTTCCAATCTTTAACTGGGTTCGATGGCATGCCATTAGGGTGTTTATTAGCAAAAAACATGCATTGTTTAACAGCGTGGTGCCAGCCACCTGTTCCTCCCACATCTGTACATCCAGCTGACTGCATGTCTCTAACAATATACGTTTTCAGGCTGAGCAGCAAGAACAGACAGGTTGTCTTCTCAAAACACCATTGTCAGAAAGTAACCCGGAACCTTTATCAGATTAAATTTTCTCGGAAGTGGGAGGCAGTGGCTGTAAGCCTGGGAAGATAGGCAGGCATCCTACCCTAGGTCTCAGGGTTGTGAGAGGTAGGGGCTTAATTATAAGAAAAGGCCCAGCAGTCAACCATTCCACTTTGTCCAATTTTTTTTTACAATTTCTTTTTCTGTCCCTGACCTGTCTATCTTTTTACCTTTTTTTTTTTAACCTTTCTTTCCCTTTGTCCAGACTCCAGGGTAATTTCCTGCCCTATGCTGAAAGGTTTCTTGAAGAGAATGTAGCTCCAGGAGTCTTGTTAAATCCAGCCCCTCTCCTTTTGCCATGTCCCCGTGTCTCACATTTTGAGAAGCTGAGTGGGCAAGAAAGCTGGAGAAGAGATGAGGGGCCAGGGCAGCAAGAAAAACTGGCAATGGATGAGGAACATGGTGTGAAGGAGAATGGCTGTGCATGGTTAGTACCGTATGTGTGGCTCAGTATAACCAAAATTGTGATAAGAAAACCATGAAGCTTCTCCTTCTGCCCAGGACTGTCCCCAAGTTGTCATAAAGGTGGCTCCATAAGGTGAGAATGGAGGCAAGTTGGAGTGGGGTGGGGGTGGGGGGGGAACATACATTCGCATATTTGCCTCTTTTATCCAGATGGACTAATATGGGAGAAATAGTCATTACCCACAATGGTATTTAATACCAGATTCAGTACACTAGGTTATTTGATTTTATAAGCACAAGTTCCAGAAGTTTGAATCGGAAGTTAAGCTGTCTGTTTAAACTCAGAAGGCCCAAAGTTGTTTTTCAGCTTTTACCAGATTGTGTCTTCAGAAACCAGAAAAAAACATCGAAAGAATTTACCTTTTCATCTGACAATATTGCATGTCTGAAAACCTGATTCAAAAGTGTGTTTACCTGAGGCACAGATAGAATTGGCTGGCAAAGGTTGGGAGTAGATGTTCATAGTGGTGGAACAGCATGTGCCAAGGCCCTGAGGCAGAAACCAGGCTTTATATCCTGCTTGAGGAGCAGATTCGGATCCTTTGACTACTTAGGAGAATGGGTAGGAGGATGAAAGTGGAAGCGGGAAGGTCAGTTAGGAAGCTGTGGGACTTGCCCTAGGTCTGTGCGCAGGTGAATGGCCAAGCCAGGACTCAAACCCAGGTCTGCAGGAAGATAATGCATCGTCTCTTCAGTGTTTGTTAAACAATGTGATGGACAGTAATGATGTTCATGTTAACCCCGGTTCTTAATTGACAGGTTTCTTTCGACGTGGCTTATTGAACTTCTAATTCTAATATAAAATGTGTGTGAAATTATCAGCTGTAAAAAGGAAGGAAAATATTTGTTTTAATGAACCAGCAGAAACTTGAAGTTTTGCCTGCCTTCTTCTTCAGCCTTGCCAAAACATAATTTCTTTAATCCATCCAATCACTTTCTTGACTAATCTGCACAAGTCTGTACTATGCCTTGGCTTTCCCCCACGGAACAGCTTTGGGATCTTTCAAATGAATGTTTTAAAATGTTTTCTCTTGATCAGGGTGTTTGCGGTAAGGTATTGTGTACATTGCTTTTATTGTGTTGCGGAATGAGCTGTCTTTCAATCCTGGGATCCTTTGTTAGGAATGAATGTGGCTGTAATTTTGCTACCTTTAAGAAAATCATTTATCAGGTGCTTTTCTGTAGAAAGTGATTTATATGTTTATAGCCTTTATTTTCTAGGAACTTAAGTATGTTCAGAAGTATTTAAAGTTGAATAGTTTTGTTAGCTCATGAACTTACTATTGTGGATTGAGGGCTGCTTTGTGTTAGGTAGTATGCTTTTTCAAAAAAATTAATTTTTTGTTACAGTTGACATACAATGTTATATTAGTTTCTGGTGCACAATATAGTGATTAGACATTTATATACCTTATGAAATGATCACCCCAGCAACTCCAGTACCCCCTGACACTGTACATAATTATTACAATGTTATTGACTGTATTCCCAGTGTAGTACTTTACATTGCTGTGCCTGTGTTTATAACTGCTAATTTGTGCTTTTTAATCCCTTCACCTTTTTCATCCATCCTTCAAGCCCCCACCCATTTGTGGACTGTCAGTTTGTTCTGTGTATCTATGAGTTTGTTTCTTTATTTTATTTTATTTTTTTAGATTTCACATATAAGTGAATTTATATGGTGTTTGTCTTTGTCTGACTTAGTTCACTTAACATAATACTCTGTAGACCTATCCATGTGGTCACAAATGGTAGGTTTTATTTTTTATGGCTAATATTCCATTGTATATATGTACCACCACTTTTTTATCCATTCATCTGTTAATGACCATTTAGGTTGTTTTCATATCTTGACTATATAGTAAATACGGCTGCAGTGAACATAGGGGTGCAAATACTTTTTGGATTAGTGTTTTGGATTTCTTCAGATGGATATCCAGAAGTGGAATTGCTGGGCCATACAGTATGTTTTCAACATCTGTGATTTTCATGACTTCCCTCCGCTTGTAACCGAGCAGAGCGGGCCCGTGCATGTGGCACATTGATGCATGACCCAACGGTTGGTGTTGGAAGAAGCAGGTTTTTGTTTACAGGGGTGAAACCTTAGAGGTGCTAAGAGCACTCCGGCTTGGAGCCCTGTTTTCACAAGACCCAGCACTTCCCTTGCTCCCCACCAGGGAATAAGCCAAAAACAACCCCATTAGTTCCCCATCTCCTTATCTGAAGCTGCCTGCACAACAGTTCTCTGGTCCCTCTGGAACATATACTCATGGGCTTCAAAGTCGCCATCCTCTCGCAGCAGCTCTCCCTGTCAGGATCTGGGCACGTGATCCTCAGCCTCCATGTACTAGTCCAGGAAAGCATGTGCCGTGTTGCACTGGGTCATGGTGGGGTCAGCGTCCAGGAAGGCACAAGTCCCATGAGAGTGGCCTCTCCCTGTGTCCCTGTCCCAGACAGAGTCTGGGTCTGCGAGGCAGCAGGTCAGTGTCTTGCAAGGCAGAGTCCTTGTGGGTTCAGAGGCAGCCGGGGTGGGCACGATCAGAGCAGCAGCGTGCTGTTCTGTCCCTTACTGCACCAGGCCGCACGGCCCAGTGCTAACTACAGAGTGCCCGGCTGCTGTGTCAGGGCTCCTTCTCCTCTGCGCTCACTCCGCCCTTGGTGCTCCTCTCTCACTACTGGGAGCCTGGCTGAATTCCCTTCTGGCTTACAGCTCCTTCCTCATGGCCCCTCTTCCTCCTTCCCTTTCCTCACTCTGCCCTCACGGCTTGCCTCCATGGTGGACCAGCTTTCCTACAAATGGCCTAGTTGCTACATCATGGCTCTTCTACCTCATGGCTGCCCACCCTTCTTTTAACTCCTGACCCGGAGCTTCCAGCCTGACCTCATACTCGGCTCCTCCCACAATGAGCTACATTTGCCAGTTGCCCCATGTGTTCTAGTTTCTTTTGGCTGCCATCTTTAGTTAGGGGCAAGAGTTCCCGTGACACGGGCTTCTGGGCAGGGGATTCACCTCCTCTGGCTCTGTCACGAGTCCCTGAATACTTTCTGAAAGGCATGTCTGCCAAAGGCAGTAGCACAGTTATTATCTAGGTACCAACTTGCCATAGTTATACAGAGTATCGTATATACCATATCGTCCACTTGCCCTCCCTCCAACCCAGGGCAGTGAGGGTTTTCTGGGGGTCCCACCTCACTCTGTACCCTGTTTCATGCTGAAGGTTGTACTGTGATCTCTCGTTTGATTTTGCTTTTGTTGCCTTTGCTTTTGATGTCAGATCCAAAAAAATCATCACCAAGAATGATGGATGTTAAGGAGGTTACTGCCTATGTTTTCTTCTAGCAGTTGATGGTACTGTGTCATTTCCACTTTACATTTGGGAAAACTGAGGCTTCCAGTGGACAGGTGAGTTTTCCAAGGTGGGCAGTGACAGAATGGCCCCTTGGACTTGGGTCTCCTCAGGGTTCCTGTTCTTCAGCCCCGTGCAGGTCTGCCTTCAAGGCTCTTTCTTTCAGGCAGTTGTTGGTAGTCATTTCAGATGCTCAGGAACACTGTGATAGGAGATTGAATACATTTGAGCATTATAATGAAATATATTCTTATAGACCATTGTAAGAATTGTGTTCTAGAGACCATGTATGTGAAAAATAGAAGCTAATTGATAACTTTCACATTAGTCACTCTCTTAGCTTGAGCTTTAGGTAAATTCAAAATTTCCCTTTATTTGTGTTTACTTTCATGGGAATATTGGAAGATCAGTGACCTGTTCTTAATGGGTTTAATGTCAATTAAATCCAGATGTAATGTCAACCTTAATGAATGATCACTTTAAAAATAGCATTTAGAACACTGGTTCTCAAACTGGAATGTTCATCGGAACCCCCAGGACTCTATTAAAACAAATTGCAAGGCCTTGCCTCCCGACTTTGTGATTCAAGAGGTCTGGAAATGGCCTGAGAATTCACATTTCTGACCAGTTCCCAGATGCTGCTGCTGGTCTGGGGACCACACATCGAGAACCACTGATATGGGGGCAGGAATAAGTGTTAATGAAATTAGGTGGGCCAATAGCTAGTCCCTGAGAGACCATTTCCCAGTCCCAAATGGCATCCTCAGCCCAAAGCAGAATGGTGCCCTGATGTCCACCAGGGTAAGGGCCGGGACAGAGGCTCCATGGAATGACTTTCACGATTGGGAACACAGAGGGGTCACCCGCCTCACCACCCTCCCTACCGTGTACGTGATGGCACGTGACTTGGCTGTGTCAGGTGTGCACATTGTCAGCCCCCCAGTGATTAAACTCTTCCCCTTCACTAGGTGTGTGACAGTTGCCCACACTGCTAAATTAAGTGAATCAAATGGGTGAACATCAGTCATGATTCAGAAACCGACTAGTTAGAATATTCTAGTGAGTTTGTTATGGAAATAGTCCTTCCTCTGGGATGTTTCAATGCCAGAAGCTCTGATGGGTTTCTCCTTCTGTCCTTGCTGTGCCTGTTAGCTGCGATAATCTGAAAGTTTAAGATTCCAATTTGGCTGGAAATTAAATCTTAAGTAAGCCTTAAGAAATTCTTTCAGATTTGATGTGTCCTGACTTGTACTGGAATATGAAATATTTGACTTAACAAGATCTGTAGGTTCCCAGTGCATAAATGTTTTTGAAAATATGTTTCTCAAAATATGATTAGGAAAAATTCCTTTGATATGCTAAAATTACCCTTTAGTGGTGATAAAGATGCTGACAAACCTTTCTATTTAAAAAAATGCAAAACACAATTTTTAACCTTCATTATGTTATAACATCATTAACTTGTTTGTAAATAAACATTACTGGCCCTATTTAAAG
Source organism: Phyllostomus hastatus (assembly GCF_019186645.2). Classification (NCBI taxonomy): domain Eukaryota; kingdom Metazoa; phylum Chordata; class Mammalia; order Chiroptera; family Phyllostomidae; genus Phyllostomus; species Phyllostomus hastatus. The sequence continues at coordinate 28,677,105 of NW_025333857.1, read as the reverse complement.
TAATCATTAAACTTTTTCAGAGCTATACTTCAAACAACTACTTTTAGTCTTACTACTCTAATTAAAATATTATTGCAGAGTTGATGAGGGTTAAGTTGCAATTTTTATTTCTTCTTCTTGAGGGTCTGTTTTGATTTAGTTAGGTGGGGAAGAAACAAAAAATTGTAACTGAGCATTTTTTTAAATCTTATTTTAAGGAGAAAGGGAAATTTTGGAGCCATTTCAAATAATGAACCTCAAAAGAAATTGAGACATTAGTACTTGTTATTGAGCTTATGCTGTGTAACTTCTTATGTTTTCATGAATGAACATGAATTGCTTAGGTAAAGAGTTCCCTGGTTTGTGTGTATGTATGCCTCTGCTGCAGAGAGCCAAGTTCGGTGTGCCTTTTGTGGTTCGCAGTTGAGCACGTGGGAAACCTGGTTTCTGAGACATGCTTGCCTCTGACGGAGTGTGGGTTGCATCTTAGTCTCTAGGGCAGGGGTGTCAAACTCATTTTCACTGGGGGCCACATCAGCCTTGTGGTTGCCTTCAAAGGGCCGAGTGTAATTTTAGGACTGTATAAATGTGACTACTCCTTACTAGTTAAGTGAGAGCTCGGCGCTGCCGCTGGGTAGCAACAAGATGCCAGGCGAGATAAAACAAGGTGGAGGGCCAGGGTCTTGTGTTTGCCACCTATGCAATAGGGTTATCCAGGCCGGTTGTCCAGTCCAGAGCTTGCAGTCACTAGATGTGACCCTAACAATATCACTAAACCATGAAATCTCCGTTTCTACATCTGTCAAATAGGCATTAAAAGTAAGTAGTATCATGTGGTTACAGAGTGCCTGGCTTAGCAAGTAATCTGAACGTTAGCTGTCATCCTGATCAATTGCATGGGCATGTTCATTTTCTCTTTGCAAGGGAAATAAGGATTCTACACATGTTGCACTATGTGGATAACAACCAGGAGACAGGTAGTTGGTTGCCCAGTGTCATCTACCTTATATGGTATTTCAGGCCTATTTCATTTTGGCCTCTTTGATGAGATAAAATATAAACTTACACCCTAGCTCATTTTAAACTTACAGTGTAATTATGAAGGTGCCACAGTGTAAAAAGGTGCTAATGAAACTAAGGTTTGGGAAATTACATAAATTAGATAGCATGCCTATAAGCTCCCCCCTTCTTTACTGTCCACAGTACTCCATTTATCAAGGGACACTATTCCTTAGCTCAGATATTCATGTTTTGTATTCAGGAACGCAGGTTCGTGGCGAACTTCCATGGAACTCAATCCAAAGGAATTCTTTGCATTCCAGAGTCACTTTGCACTGTGAAAGATACCAGCCTTCCCCAGCTCCTTAAAGTCTTTCATGGGATCATAATTTCTATAGAAATCTGTGTCAGCCTTCTTTCTTGGGTCAGCCACAGCAAACTTGCAGAAAGCTGCACACACCAGGGAACAATGACAGCTCCGACCACATGAAATCGCAGACACTTGGCCACATGGCCACACGGCCACACGGCAGGGGCTGTGCCACAGCCCTGAAGACAGGCACTTACAGTCTCCTCAACACTGATGTCTTTCCCGATGGAGAGACGGTTCAGGTTTTCCTTTTTAATAGCTGTTTTTTCATTACTCCATTGATCCAAAGGGGATTTTAAAAGTGGAGTTGTGGATTGGACAGTGATCCAAGGTCCCTTCAGGAATGTCACCACCATTTTCATGTCGGACCAGGTGATTATTTTATCGAGAGATGTCATGTTACAGCCTTGGCATGTCAGTGATACTGTTGTAGCCAACTGATTGCTATGAGTCTGCAGGAAAAATAATGCAGAGTATCTCTGCAACCTAAAACACTGTAGAGAGATCAGACTGATGGTTGCCAGAGGAGGGAGGGGTGGAGGGGCCGGGTGAAAAAGGTGAAGGGGTTTAGTCGCAAAATAGTCACGGGGATATGAAGTATGGCATAGGGAATGTGGTCAATAATATTGTAGTAACTGTGTGTGGTGCCAGGTGGGCACTGGATTTACCACAGGGACCACGTCTGCGTTATATAAATGTGTAACCACTATGCTGTACACCTGAAACTAATGTAAAATAGTGTTGAATGTCAACTGTAATTGAAGGATAAAATTAAAAATTGTAAACGTAATTAATTTTAAAAAACAGTGTAGAAATCAACTAGTGAAGGAAGGCATATCTCAGGCTGCTGCCCTATGCTGTCAGGTCAGGCTGCATGTGTAGTGGAAATCACAGAGGGTCAGGCCCCGGTAGCTCGGTTGGTTGGAGTGTCGTCCCGATACGCCAGGGTTACGGGTCCGACCTCTGGTCAAGGCACGTACAGGAAGCAACCAGTGAATGCATAAGTAAGTGGAAAACCAAATAAATGTTGCTCTCCCCCGACTTCCTCTCCCTCTCTCTCTCTAAAAGAAATCAATATATAAAATTTTTTTTTAATTAAAAAATTAAACTGTAGCTCAAGGAAAAAGAATAGCAAAGGGTCATTCAGCCCTGGGATCCCATGTTAGGTAACAACTGGCAAATGAACCATTTTATAACATGTAAGTAGAGCTTTCCCAGTCTAAGTAAGTAAATTTAATTTTCTACACACTACCAGGAGCTGGGTAACTCTTGCTTCTGGGGAGCAGGGGGCAGGCAAAACACTGCTCTAGAACGTGTTTCTAATGGAGCACTCAAAATGATTTAGCACGTGTTTTATCCTTAGGACCCAAAGCCTCGCCCCACTGAGACAAGGCGGTGCATCAGAATCACCAGGGCTGTGGATTCCAGCTTCGCTGCTGGGTGAAGCCACACGGTCTCACAAGCCTTAACCTGTAAAATGAGATCAACCATTATCAATAACCAATACTTCTTATTGTGAGCACTACATAAAGCGATATGCAGGGTAGTACTTTATAATCTGCCAAATGCTATACAAATGTTAGCTGTCACTGTCAGCTCATGGGACTTTCGGCCTTCAATCTTTCTAATGGGTGAAGGAGCTCATAAGCTTCATAGGGGAGAAACTGGGTCTAATTTCTCTTGATTTGTGTTCATGTTTGGTGCATAGTTGCAACTCAGTAAATATTGTTAAGTGAATGCAAGAAAACATTTGTGTAACATTGGCTGATCTGGCATAGAACATTTCTTCCCCTGAAAATGGGTGCTTCTCATCTTGTGGAGTAAGGACTGTTACTCATTTCTTAACAAATGGGGAAACTGAGATCCACTGATCCTCACATCACTCTGATGGCAGGTGCCTGTGCTTTCAGGTGATTTCTAATCAAGTGCTTTCTTTGATTGTTGGAGAGAAGATAAAACGAGCTTGTGGACTGGAGCTCTGCTGTGTATAGCTCTGATGAAGTATTTTGTCAGACTTTATTATTTGCTGACCATTACAGAAAATAATTTTGTTTGTTTCTTTTCTGCCCTCACCAAAGTCTCTGTGGCCAGAAAGCTAATTCTGTTATCCATGCCCCTGATATGGCAACTTTGTCTGTATTTCTGTTCTTTGTGCATTGTGTTTGGTCCTAAACTGTGACTATTCTATTAACTGAGAACTCTGAATTGCCATTGTGTAACTGGAGTGATAACTTGGTCCGTCAATTCCACTCACTGTGTTTGAGAATAAATGTACTGTTTTATTTCTGGTGGGACTTCTCTCATTGCAACTAATAATATGATATTGGAGAGATAAGCCTATGAATAAACCTTATAAGTGCTTTCATTGTTGAAACAGTCTTTCACTGTAGGATCACATGATTATATAATTTTTCTGTATTTTCAAATAGGGGGTAGAACCATCAATATCTTATCCTTAGGGTTTTAGGTGAGAAGTGTCAGTGAAATGAAATCCAGAATTATGTGCATATATGTGTGTGCTTTGCTAGGGAGAGGTTCCATATTTTTTATCAGAACCTCAAACTAGTCTATGGTCTAGAAATGTTTAGGGACCACTGACTGGCAAATTCAATTCAACCCTGGTCAGTTGCTTGATGAGTAGTGGTGGGTCGTCACTAGAAAGCGATGTAAAGTACCTAGACTGGTGCAGAGTACTCATTGTGCTGAGTAAATATTTGTTGGAAACCTGATAAAAATTACTTTATCTACAACACGTCATGGTCCGTGACCTTCTAAAGACAGGTCGATGTTTTCCTCCGTTCCTCGGCATCCTGACTTCTCACCTCTGCCTCCCAGGGGAGTGCACGGTACACTTTCTGCATCAGAGGAGAAGTCTTTAAACTTAGTTGAGCAGACCTCCCATTTATACAAAACAGTTTGAGCACGTGTCCTCAACATAGTCACACCCATAAATAATATACATGTGCATGTCTGTGTTGAGGATACACACTCACATTGTTTTGTACTGATAATATAAAGTGCACATAACAGTGATGTTAAAATAAGAAAGGTGAAAAGCGTGTTTCAAAGTGGATTGATAAGCATGGTGACTTTGTATTGACATTAGCCAGTATTCAAAAAAGGCACAATCCACACTTATTTCTGCTCATTCCTACTTTTGTCCTCCACATTCCTGGGCTCGCACCCACTCCTGGTTTTTTTGTGGCTCCTCTCTTGCCTCCTAACACCCTTTTTGCAGGTGCCCTCATTGTTAAGCATTCTCTACCCTTAATTCAAACTCTTGAGACTCAGGATCTCATTGATCTGGTTCACCTTATGCCAGGTCAACTCACGTCACTCTCTTTGATAAACAGTGTTGATTTGGCTTCTCTTGGAAAGTCATTGTTCCCCTCAGGTGGCCAGGACAAGTGGGAGACAGAGTCACTCGGCACAAACATAGCTGCTCAGGTAGCAAGGAGTGTGGATAGGACAGCTCTGTGGAGAAGGGGCCTAGTGAGGCTGGAGTGGTGACTGTCCTCACCCTACACAAATATGTCTGTGAGTGTAGAAGAGACACCAAATCTGACTTCCTTTGTTTTTCCTTTGCATGCATATATCCTTTTAAAGACCACTAAGCAGCCCTGGCTGAGTGGCTCAGTTCGTTGGGGCACCATCCTCTACACTGAAAGGTTGCAGGTTGGATTCCTGGTCAGGCACATGCCTGGGTTGCAGGTTCAGTCCCCTGTTTGGGCATGTAAGGAAGCCAACCAATCGATGGTTCTCCCTCTCTCTGCCTGTCTCTGTCCCTCTCTCTACCTGTCTTTCTTCCTTTCCCTGCTCCAACCCCCTCCTTATCTCTCTCTAAAAAAATCAATAAAACATGTACTTGAGTGAGGATTAAAAAAAACACTAAGCATATTAAGCAAAGTTTTGGTAACTTAAATAAACCAGAGAGCTGGAGACCCTTTAGATCTTCCACCCCCATCCACCTTTCCTATCTCATTGCTCCTGGGAGGAAATGGTAGCAGGACCATCTTTAAAGGCTTAACACATAATTATTGCAGTAGAAAGAATGGTTTCATGTTTGCTCCCATCCAGCCTTGGGCAGATGGGTTTAAACACAACTCATTTAAGTCCCTTCTGCATAGAGTGGAACCAACAAGGAAAGCTCCTACAGCATTTCCTAATTTGGAAGTGCCATATAAATGAAGCACATGTTTAGATTGCTAAAGCTATTCATGCATCCATGGGAATGTTGTCTTTTGAAAAGCATACTCTAAGTCCCTTGTAGAACTTCAGTACAGTATTGTTGCCTTTTAAAGCCCGTTGGGTACCTGGAGCTGTGCATAAGCTTGTCGGTAGGACCTTCTCATCTGAGTATGTTCCTGTAGTGCCAGAACTTTAGGTGGCCATGTATGTTGAATTTAGAGTTAATTTTTAAAATTGGCTCAAGACTCTTCAGCGCGAACAAAATTTATAGTCTTCTGAAGTGAGAAAGAGAACTAACATTTTACTGAGTGCCTAAGTTCAGCACTTGGCATTTTTTGTTTGATTTAATCTTCATGCCCCTGTGAGGTAACTGTGATGATCCCCACTTTACAGAGAGGAAAACAAAGCCCAGAAGTTGCGACTGGACTGAGGCACAGACCAGTCAGTCTGCTGTGGGGAAGAAGGTGGCCCTGTGTGCTGACAGCTTACATTTCTCCGAGTGAGCAACGGGCAAGGCATGGCGGCAAGCTTCGTAACACACATTACCTCATTCATTTTCACCACATTTAAGCTTCAGAAGTTTTAAAATCATTCATCTCAGACTGTTTTTAGACCAAGAACAAACACTATTAAAATGTTGATATATTTCTTTCCAATTATTTACACATTTTTATATAAACTTAAAACTACATAACCTGGTTTCACAATTTTATTAACCAAGTGTTTCCTCACCTTAATAAACTTCATAGGTGCTTAGTGTCCGCATAACAATTTAAATTTCTGACTTGTGCTCTTATAATAGTTGGGCAGTGAATGTATTTGTGTCCAAATCTGTGGGTTTTATTTTTAAACATTGTTTTCTTAGTGTGTATTATTAGAAGTAAAATTATGGGGTCAGAAGTTAACATTTATTTTTAAAACTATAACCACTTCAAAGGTCCTTGATGCATTTTGCCAACCTGATTTCTTTTAAAAATGGGACCGGTGTTTACCCCCATGGTGGTATGTGAGTGCCCCTCGCCCCTCGCCCACCCCCCCGGGGGGATGAATGGCTGTGGCACCCCCACACCCAGCTGCAGGGCTCCCTCCCAGACGGCCCCTCTGTGGGCTGTTTGTGTGACAAGGTGGTGTCATGTGTCTGCTCCACAAGAAAAGGCATTGTTACCCAGGCAAACAGTGATACGTGATACAGCTACATCCACACTAGAGCCAGAGCCAGAGAGCGGACCTTCACCAGGGGCTGTGGCTGTGGAGAGGTTACACAGTGTTGTTTTTGCAGCGCATGTCAACGGATTTGTTCTAAAGTTAGAGCCCTGCTTAGATGAAATTCCGAACATCCACACTGGAAAAATATAATACAATAAAAAGCCTTAGTTAGGAATGCCTTGCTTGTTAAGGTTTAATAAAGGAGATCACGTGTTGTTGAAGAAGGCATGTTGTTTTTTTCTTTTTAATAGGTAAGACAATAGCCATGCTTCACTTTTAAATTAAACATTTTTTTTTTAAAGAGAGAACACATTTCTTATTTCTGAGATATGCTCCTTGGCCACCACACTTAGAGCTCATGCAGATTTACATCAGAAACTTACATAGTTCCACGTTTTTAATGAAGGCTGAAATGCAGTCAGAGCATAGAATCTCAGCTGAAAAATTGACACCTAAAGTAAGATGTTTTTTAATTTATCAGAAAAATTAAAGGCAATTACTTTTGTTTAAAAAGCAGTTCACAGATTATTCAGAGAAGAAACAATGGGTTGTAGCAAAGTGCTTGATAAGTGTTTGGTAAGGACTCAGATGCGGTCCTCAGCTTCTTGGCTCATAAAATCAAGCCCTAAACTCACCCTGAGACACTCTCCCCCGTTCACCTGTGGGTGCAGGCACAGTGTGCCTTGGGAGAACGTGTGTTTGCGTTCCACCCAGGAGGTCGCTGGGAGGGCATGTCCGTTTTTCTTTTGTCGGCACTTCAGTTTAAAACAAGTTGAAACTGGAGAGTCAATGTTTTCCCTCCACTTATACATCTCTAGCTTGTATTTGCAATAAATAGTGACTACAAGTGCATATATATATATATATATAATTTTTAAAGAACATATGTGGCAAGCAAGAATTTTTAATATGTCAGTGCATTCTTTGCCTCAGTATGTTTTTTTAAAATATATTTTAATGACCATGCTATTTCAGTTGTCCTGATTTTTCCCTCTTTACGCTGCCTCCATTACCCCCATTCCCTCCATCAGTACCCACCCCTCAGTTCATGTCCATGGGTCACGCATATAAGTTCTTTGGCTTCTCCATTTCCCATACTGTTCTTAACCTCCCCCTGTCTATTTTGTACCTACCAATTATGCTTCTTAATCCCTGCAACTTTTCCCCCATTCACCGCCTCCCCCCTCCCAACATAACCCTCTAAATGATCTCCATGTCTATGTTTCTGTTTCTGTTCTGCATGTTTGCTTAGTTTGTTTTTAGATTCGGTTGTTGATAGTTGTGAATTTATTGCCATTTTAATGTTTATAGTTTCGATATTCTTTTTCGTATAATAATGGCTTGGTGATGATGAACTCCTTTAGTGTTACCTTGTCTTGGGAGCACTTTATCTGCCCTTCCATTCTAAATGATAGCTTTGCTGGATAGAATAATCTAGGTTGTAGGTCCTTGCTTTTCATGACTGAATACTTGGCCAGTCCCTTCTTGCCTGCAGTTTCTTTTGAGAAATCAGCTGACAGTCTTACGGGAACTCCTTTGTAGGCAACTCTCTGTGTTTCTCTTGCTGTTTTTAAGGTTCTCTCTTTATCTTTAACCTTTGGCATTTTAATTATGATGTGGCTTGGTGTGGGCCTCTTGGGGTATCTTGTTTGGGATTCCCTGTGCTTCCTGGACTTGTATGTCTCTTTCCTTCACCAAATTAGGGAAGTTTCCTTTCATTATTTTTTCAAATAAGTTTTCAATATCTTGCTTTCCCTCTTCCCCTTCTGGCACCCCTGTGATTTGGATATTGGTATATTTGAAGATGTCTCAGAGGTTCATTAGCCTATCCTCATTTTTTAAAAAAATACTGTTTTCTCCTTAGTGTTCTGTTTGAATGCTTTTTCCTTCCTTATGTTCCATATTGTTGATTTGATTCTCAGCTTCATCCCCTCCACTGTTGAAAATTTTTTCTTTATTTCATTTAATGTAGCCTTCCTTTCTGCCTGGGTCTTTTTTATGCTGTTGAAGTACCCAGTGATTTCCTTGAGCATCCTGATAACCAGCGTTTAGAACTCTGCATCTGATAGGTTACTTATCTCCATCTTGTTTAGTTCTTTTTCTGGAGTTTTGTTCTGTTCTTTCATTTGGGCCACATTTCTTTGTCTCTTCAGTTTGGCAGCCTTCCTGCGTTTGTCTCTGTGTATTAGGTAGAGCTTCTTTGACTCCCTGTCTTAATAGTGTGACCACTGTAGAAAAGCACATCTATAAGTTGTATTGAGCAGAGCCTTAGGTAGTCTCTGGGGCGGGCAACCCACGTTACCACTCTGTGGCTCTGTGTGTGGGAGCACTCAGAGAGGTGAAAGTGCCGCTGCCTAGCCTCTGGAGTTCTGCCCGGGAGGTAGTTGTCTTCCAGTACTCGTCCTGATGCCAGTCACTTCAGTTTCTCCCCTTCTTCCTCTACGCCACTGATGCCTTGCCAGCTGTTGCCGTGGTGCTGAATCCCAGAGGAAGTGCAAGTTCTAAGTCTGTTGTGGGCCCTTTAAGAGGAGTCTCCTAAGAATCCTGCAGTTTCTTTTACCCCTCAACTGCCACAGGTTTTTACAGCCAGAAGTTATGGGGATTTGCCTTCCTGGCACTAGAACCCTGGGCTGGGTGGTCCGGTCTGGGGCTGGGATCACTTGCTCCTGAGGTATTGCTCTCTATTTTTATCTACCACACGTGAATGTGGAGCCACCCTTTCTGTTGCCTCTCTGAGTCTCTCCACATCTCCACCCCTCCTTCCCGTCTGGATGAATGTTGCTTTTTAAAATCCTTGGTTGTCCAACTTCTATGCAGCTCAATTTTCTGACTCTTGTGGGTGATATTTGTTTTGTAGTCTAGTTGTAATTTTTGCTGTAGTTGTTTGAGGATGTGAAGCATGTTTATCTATGCCTCCATCTTGACCGGAAGTCTGCCTTGGTATGTTACTTAACTGAGGTAACAATGGCTGTTTCTAGCAGAATGATCTTCCTATTATTCTGTCTTACTATTAGAGGATTTTCAAAATAGGATTTTTTGTTGTTCTGGGACATGGTAAAGTTGTATCAAGTGGAAGATCTCTTTAGAACTTGCTTTTTCATCCTCTGCCATCTTGTCAGACATTACCACAGTATGTGAGGTCCAGAAGGTATCCATTTTAATGTTCATAATTTTATAATATAAAAAATTAGATAGCCATGTAATATGAAAAAGAGACATTTATTGAAGAAGACACAAGATACAAGAAACATTGCACATAGGACAATGATGCCTCAGGCCCCTTAAAGTAGGCACATTGGGACCTCACACAGTTCTCCCAGTTGCTTTCAGATGCCCTGTCATATTTTCTTGAATCTTATTGATGGTCTGAAATCTCTTCCCTTTCAAAGGTGATTTTAGTTTTGAGAAAAGCCAGAAGTTTCAGGGCACCAAATCTGGGCTGTAGGGGGGCTGAGTCACCTGGATGATTTGGTGTTTTGGCAATAAACTCTACGTGAGAAGTGATGCAAGACAGGCGTGTTGTCATGGTGAAGTTGCCAATCACCAGTTGCCCATAGAGCGGCCTTCTAAATTAACCAAATAGTTTGTGCAGAGGAATGTTCAAGCTTAACGCAAAATATGATGCAGATTCATTGCTCTTCACTCAGTCATTGTGAATGTGACAGTCACACAGTACACATCCTCACTCAAAGGTGTGTACCATGACTAGTACAGTGAAATGTCATCATTGTTCACACATGTGTGTTCCAATCCACTCTCCTTGGCTTCCAGGTTACATCAGTATAGCACCAACTGTTCATGTTACATTAACAATAGCTTGACTTTTTCCTAATACAGTAAAGATTAGGTTTAACAGGAAGTTATCGTTTGTTCCCAGCATGTTTTTTTAAAGATTTTACTTATTTATTGTTAGAGAGAGGAGAAGGGAGGGACAACAAGAGGGAGAGAAACATTGATGTGGGAGAGAAACATCAATTGGTTGCCTCTTTTTGCACCCTGGCTGGGGTTGAACCCAATCTCAGGCGTTTGTCCAGACCAGGAATCGAACTGGTGACCTTTCACTTTGTGGGATGACTCCCAGCCAACTGATCCACACTGGTCAGGGCTCCAGCATATTTTGAGACAAATATATGAGCTGTACAGATTTTCATTACTGGCAGGGTAGAAGAGTCTGCCCCGCAGAACCCATGGTCCTGGCATGCTGTCACTGTCATGGTCAGGGTCTTCCTCTGTGGCCTGATGAATTAATGCCATTACCAAAGGCAACCTTTGCAATCAAAATATAAAAGATAATTTGCAAATGTGGAGAGCCTGGGTCAGTATATTAAAATTGCTGCCTTACCAGTCTCTAAATTTATGTAATAAACAAAAGTCAGGACTTTTTATTTTATTTTTTAAAGCCAGAAGTATGTAAGTCACTGCCAGTGAGAAGAGGAGGGTATTGAGGGTAACAGGGATTCCAGAAGTCAAAGGTATTGTTTAGTTCTTATTTTAAAGAAAATATGAAAATGATTAACAGTGTTTTTTAACTCACTTCTCTCCCCTTAGATCGGCTGATGTTTGCTTCAGAAATGCTGAATGCAAAGACGGAATTAATTCCTTGTAAGAATGGTTGATACAGAAATGTCAGTCTTCCTCCATTACAAAGTAATGAGAATACACACTTTGAGAATGTTTGGGAATATCAGCCTGGGTTAACAGTAGATGAAAAATGCACTTTTTGCCTTTGTAACTGAAGCCGGTTTCCATTAGATGGTCAGAGGAGAAAGCTGGGAGTTGCTTGGAGGGGTCAGGCTGGAGGCTTAATGGGCTGTGCCCATCTACCTTGGCTCAGTGCTCGAAGGGCGTTTGCCATGGTAACCTGGGTTTGCCTTGACAGTGGAAGGAATCATCTTGTTCAACAGAAGTGGGAATCATTGATGCATCATTAGCATCGTCTGCCATTGGCCCTTGGGCTATAGTGATTTGAGTGGCTCACCTCAAACCCACTCCTCTTTCCGGGAACATGCTGGAAGTTCTGTGCCTGTAACATTCCATAAAGCCTAAGAAGCAGGAGGATGGTGACCGGGCAGGGAGGGCACCAGCTGTCTGTGCTGAAACACCAGAGCCCGGGCTCTGATAATTAATGAGGTTTGCGAGAACATTTCCTTGGCATACTTTACAGCTTGACCCAGCAGGCTGGGGCATCCTGGGGAAACAGGTCTCAATTCTCTCTCTTCCTCAATTCCATTCTCTTTCTAGAATGAAATGTGACATTTATATGTCGCTAATATTGAAATGAGCACCTTTGCCATCCCATTCTCAAAAGGGAAGGAGCCTTTGTTTTGTAATTCGTTACTGAAAATACTACTATCTGTCTTTTAAAAGTGTGTATGTTTTTTAAATTGAAACCTGTGTGTATTTTATTCTGTCTTTGTGCACACAGTAGAATTTGATTGAATAAATTTTTTTTCACAAGAAGAATCAAAGGCATCTTTTCACATTATTTATAATTTTGAGAAGGCTAACCAATATTTGCTGGGCTTATCTTTTGTTTAAATTGAAAATTTTCTCTCATCTTGCCTGGTAAATGAGAGATCTCTGGTACTTGTTTTAAAAGTTACAAATCATTTTGATTGAGGAAGTCAACAATATTCTAAAAGACAGGGTAGCAGCTGATTATTTGGTAGCATCTTTAAAATTACAAAGTAATACGCTTTAGTCAGGTTTACAATGTTATGGATGCAGGTATTGTCAGTTTATGTATGGAAAATGAAAACACAAAGAAAGTTAATACAGCACTTGCCTGAGGTAAGTCACGTGGTTGATAACAAAAGCCACATTCTTAGTCTTGTACTAAGAGACTTCTGTATTATGCAATAAATTAATTAGAGAAGATAGTATTCTAGATAATTGCAAAGGATTCGCTTAATGAATGGTTCTCAGACTATCGTACCTGGGCCAGCATCATCCATCATCTGAAAGCTTGTTAGCAATTTAAATTGTTAGGCTTTGCCCAGAAGTACGGAATTAAGCTAGGGAGCACAACAGTTTATGTTTTAAAAAACACCTTCCACATATTTGTGACGCTCTCTAAAGTTCGAGAACCACTGGCTCAATACCGTCTTCCCACAATTGTTTATGCAGTTTCAGTGCTTTGGGGTGCTGAGGTGACACAGGTAAGCAGCAGTGGGGCAGCCTCCTTAGGGGCCCCCAGAACCCCGACTTTTCAAGGTGCAGAGAGATCTTGGTAAGGAAGCAGGAGAGGAAATAATACTTGAGTTGCCTCTGCTCTGCCAGGAGCTGTGTCTGGCTTTCCACAGTCCTCTTGCCTTCAGTCTTCTCCGCAGTTACGTGTGTGCCATCAGTGTGCTCCTAGTGCCTCATGGGTAATTCCTCCCTTGTTACTGCAGTCTCAACACCAGCAACAGTCTGTGCTGTTTGTTCGGGTTCTTTGATGATCACTGACAGTCCATACTCCATTTCATTTTGGGAGCTGTCCTTGGCCCCGGGGCATAGTTTGTGTTTGACAGCTCAGAAGCTTCCTGCTAAACTCGGTGCTTCCTCCTGGAAGAGCAGCTTTGTTTCAGGCATGTTGGAGAGTGGGCGAGGGACGTCGTTTTTGTTGGAAAGCACTGCATCCTCTTACCTAAGGTGAGATGCTAGGTAAACAGCTGTTGAATGAATATGCATACTAGCACAAAGATGGTATCTTCTCCTAAGGAGCTCCTGCTCACCCTTCAAATTCATGTCTCTGTCTGTATGTTTCTCAAAATGTGGTCCCCTGATCACCAGCAGCAGAAACGGGGAGCTTGTTAGAAATGCACATTCTCAGCCCCACTCCAGACTTCCTGAATCAGAAACTCGGAGGCCAGCAATGTGTGCCTTAATAAGCCCCTCAGATGATTGTAATTTATGCCAACATTTTAGAACCACTGCCTTTAGGCATGAGGAGTATGTGTGAGTGCCTGTGTGTGTTTTAACAGTCCCTTTTATAAATAATTCTCTGGACAAGTAAAGATATTTCTCATTTAAACTTTGGGGATAAAGAATTCTGGGGATGAGGTGATGCTCGTTATGGCATCTTCCAGAGCCCCTGACCGAGCACTGACAGACTGCTGACCATCCGGCTAGAGCGTCATTCCCTCACTCAGGCTATAGTGAGGAGCCTCTGCCGCCTCATCCCAGGTCACCCCCAGATGTGGTCACTCCCGCCACAGGGAATGGAACAGGAGAAGCACTGGAGAATGCAGAACTTTCCACCCTGGGGCTAATGGTTGAAAGGGTAGAACTGAGCCAAATGGTAACCTCATCAAAGAGGAATTCACCTTCTGATCTGATCTGATCATTTAAAAAAAAAGCATTGACCTTTGTTGTCTTTGCTTTAAATGGAAACAGCCTTTCTGCTTTATATATCTAGAAATCAAGTAAGGAAGTTTCCTTTATTCCCTTCATAGTCTCTCTCAAGTGTGACTTTTTTTTTTTTTTGGCCTTTGCCATGCAATTGAGGGTGTGGGGGGAATAATGAGTTTAGCAGTGTAGTTTACATGACTTGCAGTCAGTCAGATTTGTCTGAATAACTAATCCTAAAGGAGAAAAACTCTTTTCTTGAGTCTTCTATACAGATTTTTAAAGATTTAATATATTTATGTTTTCCTTGGGAACCATATTCGTTTAAGAGTCTATCTCATCATACTCATCGCTGATTTTTTCAAGAAACATACAAGATGTATAAATCTAGCTGCTTATACATTGTTACAACATTAGTGCAGGTTTTTAAGGAAAAATTAATTGAGACAATTGGAAACATCCACTACCAGGTTGGGCTATTCTTTTCCATTTTAAGAAATTGTTACTTGGGTGTTCATGGGGGAAATTACTCCAGACCCTACCATTATCTGTCAGAAAACTGACAGCTCTCTAGACAACTGTTTTCTTCCTGTATAATATTTAACTTTTTTTTTTGAAACGTAGGCCTAACCTATCTAAAGAGTCCCTCGTTAAGATGACAAGCCTACCCACTGGGCGGAACTGAGAGCAGAGCGCTCTGACTCTCCCAGTGTTGCTGTTACATTGTGACTTAATAAAGTGTCTGCAGCTGAAACCAGGAGTAAAGGTGGTGTAGCTTGCACACTGCATGAATTCTAGAAAATGCTGTTTGGGCAACCAGCACGTTTACGGAGGACCTGTGGATGCCCCTTCATCTAGAATTTCAGTACAAGCAGTACATAAAATATTTATGCAGCACAGCGCTGCCTCACCCCCGACAAAAGCTTGGGTTCAGGTGTATAGTGTTACAACAGACATCCCTGAAGTAAAAGCTGCTGAAGGACCTCTAAGGGTATTTGGAGCGTTAGAAAGTCAAGTACCTGGCATGGGGTTAAGTTTGTAGTGACCGATCCAATGGCCCTGGTTCCTAAACATAAATATTTGTCTTGTTGCCAGAATGACTCTTAACATTAAAGACACGTCACAGAACAGGGGGAAGAAGAGAGTTTACTAAAGGGAAACTTAAAACAACGGCTGGTGCAGAAGGGAGGAAGAATGAGGTGAGGCGTTTTTATCCGGCTGTTCAGTCGGGTAAGCGTCAGGGTAGAAAAGAACCAGCACAAACTTTTTGGCTTCCTAACCACAGTTTGTTTTGGTTTGTTTGTTTATTAAATTTATCAGGGATGAGATTGGTTCATAGGATCACACAGGTGTTGGGTGTACATTCCTATGACATGTGATCTGTATGTTGCATTGTGTTTTGTATCTGCTCATCTCCGATTTGCTCTTCCAGTTTCTCCTTTAATCCCCTGCAGCCTACCTCCTGTGCCAGCCCTATTGAAATTGCCCTCCGGTGTCACCAGTGACCTCCTTACTAACTGTTAAGTCCAGTGTCCTCTGTTCGGTCCCCATCCACAGCACTTGACTTCACTCATCTATCTCTGGGCTACTTTCTTTGGATTATTTTCTTCCTTTTTTTACCACCCCCATACCATCCTGATCTGTTCTTCATCTCTCTTCAGCCTTCACCGAGTCTTCTCATTTCCCTTAGAATTTTCATTTCATCTTGGGGCATCAGCCATCTTTTTAGAGGCAGAAGTCTAGGAAACAGTCGTTTTCCCACTGTTACTCATCCCAGTTGCTGGGAGTTGGGTCATAATTTTTTTTTGGCAATAAGAACACGTTCGTTTTAACACAAGATCTACGCCCAGTGGACATGCTCGAGCTCCTCTCCCGGCTCCACAGAGAGGCCCCTGGGTTGTGGGTGGCGGTCTGCTGTTGATGGTGGGAGAAGTTCCATGTGTGAGTGTGTGTGAGCTGGGTTGCACAGCAGTGTGCATGTGTGTGACACCATTGAACTGTGCATTTTAAAATAATGGCTGAGACATTAAATTTTATGGTTATGTGTATTTTACCATGATGAGACTTTTTAAAGAGAAAAGATAATTGTGGAGTAAATAAAAGAATCTTACCCCAAGACACAAAGGCTTATAAATTTCAAAAAAGCATTTGCTGAATTGATGCAAAAAATACCGGGTTTGCAAAAACTCTAATGTTGTCCATGCTGAAAAGTGAAAAACTAACTTGAAATAATCAGCAGAGTCCCTTTCCAGCTGGACAGCTAAGGTCGGTAAACACACAACAGCGGGCAGTACAGTTAACCCCACCGTGTGAGCACTACATTGTCGGAAAGGTGCGCAAGGCCAGGACCGAGGGCTGGAGCTGGGCCCTGCCAGAAGGGGAAGAAAAGCTGTACTTGGCGTGGGGAACGATAGGTGTGAAGCGAGAGTGTGTAGACTTACTGATTAGAACAGAAGGTCTTTGGTGGAGATTGGAAGAGGATAAGATAAAGTAGATTTAGACTACAGACGAAGTGAAAGTTAGTAGAGGAGTTTATTTTTTTGATGGGTGAGAAATGTATTATCCCCATGGATGAGGAAATAACAGAATGCTAGACTTGGAATGAGAACAGGCAACTTTGGAGTTGGAGGTGATCCTACAAGATGGGGTGGGAATGGCTGTTCGTTAAATAGTCGTTCCTGACCTGACAAGATCTCACAGCTTTTATTCTTACAGCAACCTTAAGGGCAGATGATTTTATTCTCATTTTATATATAACACACTGAGTTCTGAGGAAATATAATTTGTCTAAGTTTTGCCGAGTGCCTGGGCCAGGATCCAAGCCCAGGGATGTCTGACTTCAAAGCACAGTGAGGATGGAGAACATTGAAACCAGTGCTTCATCATGTAGTAAAGAGATGTGAGACCCAGAGGGAGGGGATCTGTTCAAGGTTGTACAGGTAATAGGATGAAAGCAGTTGTCCTGCGAGAGAGAGCGGACAGGTGGCGATCTGCAGAGAGAGACCAGCTTCCGGCCTGCTGTGATAAACAGGCAGGGACGTTGAAGAATTTGGGAAGGGTGGTGGGTTGGAGTGAAAAAGAAGAGGTAGAGAGTGGTGGGACATACGAGGGGAAGTTGTGGTGGACTGATCTTGAAATGAAGGATGATGCAGAGGGGAGGATGACTTGAAAATAATCCCACGGTTTTAATCCCAAGGGACTCCCCTTACAGAGAAAATCTCCAGTGGAGCTAGTTTTAAGAGAAAGGCCGACCACGTGTTTCTTAATGAAGTGGTCTGACAGAAATGAGAAATATTCACAGATAAAAATTGATGGTGTTCATGAGCTTCTGAGGTACAAATGGAGAACAGCTATGGGAGTGAAGGTGAAGGGCTGGGAGGGGCCAGCTCTTTTCCTTGACATGATGGGGAGAGATGTACCCCAAGAGCAAGCGACTAGCTTTTCCCTAAAGCAGAGGAGACCTGCATTTGCATGACATCCCAGGTTCTCTTCTGCTCCAGCCTGCCCTTCCTCCCCAACAGGAAAACGACTTCACTGCACTTGGGTTCCTGCACTGCGTTGTCGTCTCTCATAATGGATTCCTCTTTCCCGCAGGTCTTGAGCCTAGAAGGGAATGTTTCTCCGTCACATTTCCCTCAATGAGATTCCTTTGTCTTTCAGAATGATTGTCACGGTACTGGATGGACAGCTGAACTGCTGAATTACTTCCGTCTTCTGACCCCTCTAGGAGATTGTCCATGGAGTTGAAATATTTATTGCAGTAATTTCTGGCCATACATAATTGAGGTAAGGTATACTTTTTTCCGTATGTCTGTCATGAAGTTATCATGCCTGTCTCTTTCACATTTGCTTTTTAAGAGACATTAATCCATTTTTCCCCTACCTTTTGTGCTCCAGTAATCCCTCAGAATGCTCCTAATCTGCGCGTGTATATATGGGTGCAGAAAAGACATTTATAGGATGAAATATGAGCAATCTGTTTGACTCTGTAAAGGGGAAAATGTATTACTCTTTATATTAAGTCAATAAAATATCCCATTTCCATAAACACAATATGCATGGAGTGGATTGTGCTAGCAAAAATCAATAGATTGAAAGGAGTATTATTAAGGCTACTTGAAAAAAATGGAGACACTTAAATATTAATGCATTACTGGCTTTATTCAAGTAAAGAAAACCTAAGAAATACTGAGAATTTAAAAGGGAAAATCTGGTACTTTATATCCAGAGATCATCGGTGCTGAAACTGTCCCGCATTATTGGCAGTATTTATAGCGATGTGTGTTGTGTGGGTTAATTTGCCAGGGGTTTTCAGATGAGCAATATCACCAACCTGTTGGTGCCAGGCTCTGTGCCAAGCATTTTACATACATGAAGTCATTAATTCTCACTACCCTGTGAGGGTGGTACAGTTTGTATCCACGTGTAAACATAACAAAACTGGGCTTCAGAGAGATTGCATGACTGGCCCTGTTCGTTCACACAGCTGGGGAACCCACGCAGAACTTGAATAGTCAGGGACCAAAGCCTGTACCAAGGGGATTTTTTGCACTTTTTTTCCTTAACAAAATGCTAATTTTCTTTTTACCGTAGCATCATTTTAAATGACTTCACCACATACACTTACATGGGAGTGCAGTGGTTTCTCTACCCCATCTCCTTTTGTCAGACATTTGTTTTTCCGTATTTGCTTTTAGAAATAACATTGCATTGAACATCTTTTGTGCATATCCACAATTCACCTAGGTCAGATTTCTATAAGCAGCATTGCTGCATTGGTGGGAATGTGGGACTTTTCTGTTCAGGTTTTTATACACTGTTAGTTGTCTCAGAAGGTTGTAGCAGTTTATAGTCTCACTAGCGGCATATGCAAGTGCCTGATGCCCCTCAGCCCTCAGCAACATTGGTAGTTAGCACTTTGGATACTTTTGTTTGCCTTTTAAAAAGATTCCAGGTGTCCTTGTTCAAGTCCATATTCTTGCCTCTAATACTCCAGAGCTGTGGCCTACTGATTGATTCCTTCCTGTCCACTCTGTAACTCACTTTGTCACAAAAGGAATTGTAGGACAGTGGATAAAAGCATGGGCTCTAGAGCTAGATGGCTGGGCTCAAATCATGGCTGTACTACTCTGCCTCAGTTTCCCCATCAATAAAATGATAATAATAATCAAACCTCCCTTATAGTGGTACTAGGTGATAGCTGATGTAAAGTACTTTAGAATAATGCCTGATTCTTGGTACATGCTTATTCATTGTTAGTTGCTATGATTGTCTTCCAGAAGTTCATGCTCATATAATTAAGAAAACCAAAGGTTATACTTGTTTTGAATGAAATATAATTACCAAATTTGTAGGAACTAAAGTGCTGACAGTGTAATATTGTTAGTGTTAACACAGTGAAGGTCACAGATAACCATCCCTGCCTGAGTTGATGCTGAGAGGTCAAGGATAATGAGGAAACAGTAATAACAGGAATGACTAGAATGTTAAAGTGCTTCATAAACTCATAGAGCGCTTTCCATGCATTGTCGTACCTGATGCTCACAGCACAGCTGTGAGGGAGGTGGAGCAGCTATTATAACCTTGTTTTACAGAGCAGGAAGTTGGGAGGAATTCAGTGACTTGCTCTCATAAGGCCATGGAAATGGTCAGTGGCAAAGTGGGGTGTGCACTCGAGGCTCTCTGTCCATAGGTCCACAGTCTCGATGCCTCATGACGATGATGATGAACTGAGGAGGTACGGGGTAGATACCCAGGTCTAGAAGTCTGATCTTTTCCACATAGGCCATGAGGAAGCAGGAACGCCTCAGTGTTGTTCCCCTGAATCTGCTCTTCACATAGCAGAGTGGTCTGTTTGATATGTAATCACATCTTGGCACACCCCTGCCTGAGCCCGCATGACGTTCTCCAGCCTCACCTCTGTCTCTCACTCTAGAACACTATGTCCCACTGGCCTCCTTCCAATTCAAGGAACACGCCAACCTCTTTCTTGCCCCCCGGGCTTCTGCAGGTGCTGTTCCTTGGCCTGGAACGTGTGCCTGTGTGTGCGTGCGTGCACACTTGCGCTCACACACCTTTCTCATGTCTGGCTCCTTCTCTTTCAGTGAGGCAGTTCCCAGGGAGCTCTAGAGCAGGCTGCTCGGGCTCACTCGGCTTCCCCATTTACTAGCTCTGCATCCTTGCGCAGGTTACTGCACCTCTATCTCCCTGTAGCATGAGAATCATCATGCCAATAGTACCTGTTCCAGAGCTCTTGGGAGGTCTAAGTGGGTTAATTCATGCAAAGCTCCTAGAAACCACCCTGAGCAAAGAAGTGCATATCTGTGGTTAGCTATTATCAAGATCGTCACTTTTTAGGCATCAGCTTAAATCTCACATCAGTCAGAGTGCCATCAACACTGGGTATTCTTGTCAATATTCTCTCCCTCATAATCCTGCTCTGTTCCCCCTTTAAGCACATATCAGTATGCAGTTATTTTTATTTCATTTTTCCGTTGCCCCCTCTAGCCTGTGACTCCATAGGAACAGGGGCTGTGTCTGTGTTGTCCACAGCGAGGCCCCCGCTGCTTAGCATGTAGTGTTTCTAGAATGAATGAACAAATAACAACATTTCCAACCACAGGATTGCATGGAAATTCTACCCACGTTTTCTTACTGTAGATTGATGGTTTCATTTCACATTATAAAATATTTCTTCTGCATGAAACTTGAAGTGTGACTTGCAATGTGAATGAAAACTAATTTTTTTTTCCAAACAAGTAGCCAATTGCAGTTTTTGTGATTTCTTTCAAAGAAAGCTCCAATCCAAATTATAGTCCTTTAGAATTCTGATCTTTATTTTGTTAGTTTTTCTCTCTTTGGATAATTCTTTCACAAAAAGTCAGTGGAGACGGTCTTCATCTAGTTGAGTCAAATTTCTCACGAGCATGCTCTCCCAGTCCCGGGCAGATGCTCCTGGGCTCCCATACCACAGTGTAGCATCCAAGAGGAAGACCTGATGTTACCACGTAGGGACTTTTTTTCATTTGCTCGGTATCTAATGCTGCAAAACCAGCTAGATATCTTAGACTATCTTGTTTTAGATATTCTATCTGTTCTTTTTCAAAAACTATTGAGCCCCAACTGATGTGGCTCAGTTCGTTGGGTATTGTCTGCAAACCTAAAGATCTGAGGTTCTAATCCCTTGTCAGGACACATGCCTGGGTTGCAGGCCAGGTCCCTGGTTGGGGGCATGAGAGAGGCAACCGATTGATGTTTTTCTAGCACATTGATGTGTCTCTCTTTCTCTTTCCTTTCCCCTCTCTCTAAAAATAAATAAGTAAAAATCTTTACAAACACTGTCTTTTTTTTTAATTTGCACCCAAGGACATTTTTTCATTGTTTGAGGTGAGGGGTCAGGGGAAGAGAGAGAGGGAGAGGGAGAGGGAAACATTGATTGCCTTCTTATAGGTGCCCTGACCTGGAATTGAACCTGCAACCTATTGGTTACTGGACAACGCTCCAACAAACTGAGCCATACCGGCCAGAGCCTAAATAAAAATCTCTGTAAAACGATTGAAACCTAGAAACTCAACATTCCAATGACTACATTACTTTTCCTTCACTGCTTCTTGCATTTAGATGAGGGTCACAAATGCTTTGGCACAGACCATGTATTGTAGTTTGGAAAAATTGTTTCCATATTTTCCATATAGTTATATAACCATTCATTTCCACATTTTAACTTTAGAAATTAAAATTAATTACAAAAATAATATTCCTTTTGCCACATTCAAGCCATAAAAGGTGTACACAGAAAAAAGTTGACTCTTGCATCCCACTTTCTGGTCCATCTCTTCATATAATCACTGCTGAGTTTATTGTATATTCTTGTAGACTTTTCTGTGCTGAGTCAATATACAGGGTGGGGCAAAAGTAGGTTTATAGTTGTGAATATGCGAAATACAGTTTATTGTTGGATTACTGTTTACTAATTATTTTCTGTGTGAACAACTGTAAACCTACTTTTACCCTACCCTGTATTAGATCTTCACACACATACACACACACATTTGCATGCTTTTTTGGGACAGTGTCATAGACGTACTTTGTTGCACGCATCAAGTGGGCCTTGAAAATACTTGAAGCCTTTGTTTTCTCACTGGCAGCATCTTGGAGAGGTCACTAAGTAATATTTTCCCAGGGCTTTACTCACCAAGTCCTGCTTAGTTTGCCTGAAGCACTGGATGTAATCTTCCAGAGGGCAGGGGCTTGGGCACAATCGGGAATGTGGAATAATCTGATGATGATTTCCCTCGCTACAGAGGAAGAAAGGAAGACTCAAAAGGGGAGACAGTGGAGTGGGAATGAAGAAAATTCTTCTCAGTTCATGAGGGTGTGCATTTGGTGAAATGTGTTTCACTGGGTTCCATAATAAGTAGTCTGATTTCCAGGGATGGCAGATGGGGTGCTGTCAGGTTATAAAATTTTTTATAACTTTGTCTCTCATCATTCTCTTCTCCCTTTTTGTTACTGTTGTCATTGTTCCGTGAGACCAGAAGATCGAGTTTGGGATGGAGTAGGGAGGAGGGCGGTGACTCCCTGGGCTGTGCCCTTCACACTGGCATGAGAAAGCCCTCAGCCTGCCGCCCAGCTTCTGATCTATGGCGCTGCGTTCCAGAAAACTAACTGTGAGGGTTTCTGGAAGTGACGGGGGCTCTGGACTTTGCAGAATTGCACTTGTCAGGGTTTTGCACAATGCCCACCTCATTACACTAGAGAGGCAAGTTTCATTGCCTAAGGGGACAATTTACGGCAGTGGGCTTATCTCCTGGTTTAGCTCTTTATGTTTTTCTGCCTCTTAATAAAATGTGAAGTCACAAAGCAATTAAATAGTAGTGTAGTTTTCTGGCAGAAGGCGGGGAAAGGCTAACCAAAGGAAAAGACTAACATGATTGACAGAGGCTGGCTGGAGATTTACATTGAGAATAACTCGTTCTTCAAAACTTTCTTCATTTTCTTGTGGGAATTATGGGGTAAATCAAACACCAGGAGGATGGATGATTAAAAATTCAGGAGTTATGATTTCTTTTTGCCTTTGTAAGTCTCTAAATCCTCCACCTGAGCACAGAGTTCTCATTTCAAGAACTTGATGAAATGATGGGAACCATCCCTACCACGGGTTGAAGCAAAGCAGAAATACTTTAAAATCTTAAATTGTTAGTAAGCTTGGGATTATTTATATTTTGTAAAAGGTCTTAAGATTCAATGAAATGAAGCACAGAATTCGTGAGTAATTTTTTTCCCTTTAAACTCAGATTCGCAGATGTAGATTTTTTTCAGTAGTCAAAAATATTGAATAGGATTTCAACATTTAGGTTCTAGAATTTTCAAAATAGCATTAGTAATTTTTAATAATGACACTTAAAATGAGGAAAAATTAGAAAAAAAATTGAACATAAAAATTTAGAGAGTTAAGATTCCCTGTCCCTCTTCTTCTAGCCTCCTTAAATATAAAATAAATTCTTTTGATTTAGCCACCTTGTGTTCATGATGACCTATTTATTCCAATCAAGAGAATTAAAAAATACAAGTAAGTTCTATATGTCATTTTTTCTTATTACAGAAACACTTTGATTTTAAGAAGTGTTGAAAAGCTACCTCTCGAAGTTCTTCTGTGTGTTCCCTAGTAATCACTCTGAAATGGTGAAAAAGCTTAAATTAAAATGTGAGCGTTGGCACCAGTTGAGAGAAGGATTAACTAATAGTTAATTTATGTGACCTAGAAAGTAAGTGGCTAAGAGGACACTGCTTTTTCTGGTGCCTGGAAAGCACTCCAAAGGGGAGACCTGATGCCTTAGCAGGAGCTCCCCTACTCCCAGCTTGACTGTGACAGAAAGAACAAGATCCAAAGGATGAACTGCAGAGAGATTCTGCTGCTCTTCAGGAAGTGCTTCCAGATAGGCTAGTTGTGAGAAGATTTGTGCTAAACAAATAGAAACAAAATGTTCATTTCTAGAGCTTGGTGAAATGGCAGTGAACAACTTTTATACTGAATCAGGACATCTTTCTCAGGTCCCTACTCAGGGTCCCGTGTGTGAGCCATGGCTCAGTGTCCTCACCTGTGAAGGAGAGTGTGGGGCTTCTCTGAATGCCATTGCTTCTAGATGGTTTGGCTAGAGGGGAGAGGAAAGGCAGCCAGGGCTGATTGTCCTCTCAGCCCTCACTCCAGGCTGTTTCTCAGGGAGTGGGTCCTTTTGCTGCCCTGGGGCCAGTCCTCATTTACAGTCCCTGGGTTCGGATGTGTTTCTTTTCCCCTGGCGAGAGTCCTTTATCCAGAGTGTTCTTCAGGGACGCATCTGCATGCCCAGAATGTTTATCTGCACTGGTACCACTGCCTCCCTCTTGCATGGTAAAATAACTCAGTGAGGGATTGGAGTTTTGCTCTTAACCTAAAATATGTTTCTTTTTAATAGTGTTTATCTATAATGAGATGAAATTTACATTATAAAAATTAACAGTGTGAAAATGAACAGTTCAGTGGCACTTAATACATTCACAGTGCTGAGCAGCTGCCACCTCTGTCTAGTCCCAAACACTTTCATTTTCCCCGAGAAAACCCTGTATCCACTAAACACTAGTCATTTCTGTTCCCTCCTCCCACAGCCCCTGGCAACCACTGATCTGCTTTTGGCTCTCTGATTTGCAGTTCTCGCTGTCTCCTCTACTGTAAGGGAGATAATATACTGTGTGACTTTTTGTTTCTGGCTTCTTTTACTTAGCATGTTGTTGCATGTATTGGACATTTTATGACTGAATAATACTCTATTGTATGGGTGTGCCACAATTTCTTATCCATTCATCCATTTGGGCCTTTTCTACCTTTTGATTATCGTGAATAATGATGCTGTGGACATGAGTGTAGAGTGTTTGAGTCCTTGTTTTCAATTCTTTTGGGTATGTATCTAGAGGTGGAATTGCTGGGTTGTATGGTAATTCTATTTAACTTTTTTGAGAAACTGGCAACCATTTTCCATAGCAATGGAACCATTTACATTCCCACCAGCAATGCATAAGGTTCCAGTTTCTCCACATTCTTGCCAACACTTGTTATTTAACCTTTTTAAAAATTATATCCATCCTTATGAGTACACAGTAGTATTTCATTGTGATTTTGATTTGCACTTCCTTAATGACTAAAAATGTTGATCACATTTTCATTTGTTTATTGGCTTATTGGCCATTTTTAGATGTTCTTTGGAGAAATAACTATTCAAGTCCTTTGCTTATTTTTAATTGGGTTGTCTGTCTTTTTTTTAATTTAATAATTTTTTAAAAAAATTTATTTTATTTTATTTTAATCATTGTTCAAGTACAGTTTTCTCCCTTTTACTCCCATTCCAGCCAACCCACCCAACCCTCCCTACTTCCCTCCCATGGGTTGTCTGTCTTTTGTTACTGATTTGTTTCTCCCATTCTTTAGGTTGTCTTTTCACTTTTTCTTTTTTTAAGTGCAATTTTTAAAAAAGATTTCATTTATTTATTTATTTATTTATGGAGGGAAAGGGAGGGAGAAAGAGAGGGAGGGAAACATCAATGTGTGGTTGCCTCTCATGTGCCCCCTGCTGGGGACCTGGCCCGCAATCCAGGCATGTGCCCTGACTGGGAATTCAACCAGTGACCCTTTGGTTCACAGGCCAGCACTCTATCCACTGAACTACACCAGCCAGGGCAGTCTTTTCACTTTCTTAATAATGTCTTTTGGTGCACAGAAGTTTTTTATTTTGATGCACAAAAGTTTTTTATTTTGATGAGGTTCAGGTGAGCTATTTTTTGTTTGTTTTTGCTCATGATTTTGGTGTCACACCTAAGAATCCATCATCACTGTGAACCTAAAGTCAGGAGGACTTACCAATGTGTTTCTCTTAAGAATTTCATATTCGGGGTGGGGCAAAAGGAAGTTTACAGTTGTTCATATGGAAAATAATATAGTAATTAATAAATAATAATATAAGAATAAACGATGTTTTGCATACTCATGACTGTAAACCTCCTGTTGCCCCACACTTTATTTAGTTTGTTCATCTAATTTGAATTAATTTTTCATATTGTGTGAGGTAGGGGTCTAACTTCATTCTTTTGTATGTGAATATTCATCCCAGCACCATTTATTGAAGAGCCTGTCTTTCCTTGTTAAATGGTCTTTCTACCCTTTCGTACAACATCATATGGCCATATATGTGAGGGTTTACTTCTGGACACTTAGTACTATTTCATTGGTCTATATGTCTATTCTTATGCCAGTACTATACTCTTGCAATTACTGTAGCTTTGTGGTAAGTTTCAAAATTAGGAAAGGTGAGTGCTCCAACTTTGTTCCCTTTCAATGATCGTTTTAGCTGTTCAGAGTCCATTGCAGTTTCTTATGGACTCAAGGGTCACATTTCCATTTATGCAAAAAAGACTTGGAATTTTCATGGGGATTTCATTGAATCTCTTAGAGACCGTATTTTGTCATGTATAATGTGTACTTTTTTGCCCAAATTTTTAAGGGAAAGTAAGGATGCACATTATACATGGGTAGTACCTGAAATACCTTGTGTCTGTTCTTGTATTTTGTAATTATTTGTTACATAACATTTCTTATACCATGATATGCTGAAAAGGTATATATACAAAAAACAAGCATCTAAATAAAAATAAATAACATAGGGAAAATGGGACAACTGTAATAGCATAATTAATAAAATATATTTTAAAAAATAAATTCAATTAAAAATTAAAACAAAAGACTTTTTCCCCTGAAAGTTTGGGCCAAAAATGTGGGCACACATTATATATAGGAGTGCATTATACATGGCAAAATACAGTAGTATTGCCATCTTAACAATATTAAGATTTTCAACTGTGAATAGGGATGTCTTTCCATTTATTCAGGTCTTACGTCATTTCTTCCAGTAGTGTGTTGTAGTCGCCAGTGTACAGGTGTTGTGTCTTTTTCATTAAATATATTCTCAGGTATTTTATTCTTTGGATGCAATTATAAGTGGAATTGTTTTCTTGATTTCCTTTTTAGAGTGTTCATTCCTAGTGTATAGAAACACAATTGCTTACTCATGATTTTTAGTTTTTTTTAAATTAAAAATTAAAAAAGTAGTCACCACTGGTTATTTAAAAAGCAGTAAGAAGGAAGTCCACTACCCCTTCAAATGTTCCCTAGTAAGGTCCCAGTTAAGTTTGATATATGTCCTTTTATGTATTTCCTATGCATATATGTAAAAACACATTTTCTTCCTTTGAGTAGAATCCTAATATACTTAGGCTATATTTAACTTATTTTTTACTTCATTATAGATTATGAATATCTTTCTGTTTGAGTACATCTAGAATTACCTTATTCCTCTTAACTGCTGAAGATTGTACAGATGTACTATACTTTAAGGTTTTGTTTTGTTTTTTTTAGTTAGCATTTAGTGAGTTTTCGGCTATTTGCTATTATAAACAATGCAACAGTTAAGAGTCTTGTTCCTATATCAATGTATGCTTGTGTATTTCTTTAAGGTAATCTCCTATAGGTAGAATTGCTAAGGCAGAAAATATACACTTATTACCTTTTGATGGACAGCAAGAGACCATGTTTTGTTTTGTTTTGTTTTGAACTGCCTGTTTAATACAGTCACAGATGCTAGCCACTATTACCTAAGAACATCATATTGAGGAATTAAGTGCTTGGAAGAAGTGGAGAAGAGAAGAGTGTCTAACCCTTTTTATTCTCATATGGTGTGGTAGCACATATAATAATCTA
The DNA here is from genome assembly GCF_019186645.2 of Phyllostomus hastatus. Classification (NCBI taxonomy): domain Eukaryota; kingdom Metazoa; phylum Chordata; class Mammalia; order Chiroptera; family Phyllostomidae; genus Phyllostomus; species Phyllostomus hastatus. The sequence continues at coordinate 28,649,251 of NW_025333857.1, read as the reverse complement.
AATAGAATATAATGACATTCCTTTGGGGTATGTTTATGAGCTGTGTAAACAAGATATTTTTAATGCATTGTACTGTTAGGGGAAGAAGAAGCTAGTAGCACTTGTGTGCCTCTTGGTCTTCTCTCTTTCTCTCCCTCTGTGTAGCCCACCCCACCCCACTACTAACCCGTCCTTCATTATCTCCCCCACCTTCATCGCTGTGTCATTCCTAAGTAGCTTTGGATTTTATGCCATAAGATCTTTTGCTTACTGACAGATTCTGTGAATACCCAGTGTTCCAATCCAGTACTATCATTATTTTGTTTTATTGCTGTAAGTCTTCCAGAGTGGTTCATGGAGGCTTCCTTCAGATTGGCCCCAGTGCCTTTTCACGTGTTCCCGTCCTTTCTCATTTTGTGGCCACCCCCAGGTATTTCAGGCTTATCTTGTATTTTTCTAGCGCTAGCCCTGGAACCAATCACTTCCTCAAGCACCCTGGGTGCTTTGACTGGGGAATGGTGTTTAGAAACCAGTATCCATGTGTCAGGTGTGTGCATTGCAAGTGGGGTGCCATTGCTTCTGTCTTCCACCAGTTTTAAAGTGAGCTCTTCCCTATGAATATGGGTGTGGTGGGGCTGCAAGTTGCTCTTGATGCTGCTAGGGAGTAAATCATTTTGATTAGGCCACTTACTGCTGATTGTTAAAAGTCAGCGCACATTGGGAGGCCTGGAGATAAATAAGGATTTTTACTACAAATGGAATGGGTTAACTTTTTGTGGAAAAGTGCTTTTATATTGAAAGGCTTAGGTTAGTATTCAGATATCCCTAACATTCTTACATTTTTTACTCATTTTTAGTCCATTCCATCTTTTTTTTTAAAGCAGCTCTTTTTTTTAATATTATGCTATTTTTATTTTTATTTTTTTTAGATTTATTTTTAGAGAAGGAAGGGAGGGAGAAAGAGAGAGAGAGAGAGAAACATCAATGTGCGGTTGCTGGGGGCCGTGGCCTGCAACCCAGGCATGGGAATCGAACCTATGACACTTTGGTTCACAGCCCGTGCTCAATTCACTGAGCTACACCAGCCAGGGCCCCATTTCATCTTTTAAGGTCATATTCTACCTCTATTTGTTATAGGAGGTAGAAATCTGATGAATACCTATTAGAGTGTTTTTCTCAGTGGCTAAGTACAGATTGACCATTTTGTAATAAACTAATTTTATTTTTGCATAAGTCATTATATAGCATAAAACTTTTGATAAATTATTTATGTCCTTATAATTTTATTTATGTAGTCTTACAGTCAGAGGACATTGATAAAATATTTATATTACCTATTAGCACTGAGGGCCCCTTGTCCTTGGAGATTCAATGTAATTTTTTTGACTGGTGCTTTTAATTCTTGCAGAGTAAATCTTGCCTAGATGAAATTACCGTGTGACTATTTTTTTCCTCTGTAATTTTCCATATTTCTTATATCTCAACTTTTGTGGTCAGCAGTTTCTGTGAGAATTGATTATGAAGTTAAGGCATTTTATGTGTGATTGCTAGGATTATAATAGTTGTAAAGTATATTCATCTACAGTGAAAATGATCTTCCTAAGTATTTTGCTTTATTTTAAAACTCATTCTCAGGTCTTACTACCTGTTTCTTATAAATGGAGAAAGAGTCTCTTATTCCTCTTTCAAAATATAGATGGAAGAGCAGTTTTATATCAGAATTTAAAAGACTAATGTTTTTCAAGGGCATTTTGTAAGGAATCTCCATGTGCTTGCTGCCCTGGCACACTTTAATTTGGGAGTGGGGTTAGGTGCAATATCAAGGGCATTTTGTAAGGAATCTCCATGTGCTTGCTGCCCTGGCACACTTTAATTTGGGAGTAGGGTACAAACCATGGCTGCTGAATAAAGCTTGGTGTTGTCGTGTTTAGGAAATATGACTGGCTGACTCTGACCTCCAACTGTGTAAATTATCTTTACCAGCAATAGGAGACCTTGAAGACCTTGACGTTATTTTGATAAGTAGTCATTGTATGATTACTCAGAAGAATTTACTAAGGACAGCTTTGTGTGTCTTGCACTGAATTTAAAAATTACAGTGTAAAGAGTGGTTCCTGGCACCTATTGATTCTAGTTATGTAGAGAGACACCACATTAACATTTAGTATTTCTTTTCTCTGAATACTTCTTATATCAATCATTGTCTTCTCAACCTTTCTCTAGTTCTATAACAGAGACCCATTTTACTTATTAATAAGCATTAATATGTGTCCTATTAATTAAAAAAATAAATGCACTTGTTTACATTTTTTTCTTTTAAAAATTCCCAAATTATTTTGAACATATCATGCTTGATTTTTTAAATTAAGTAATGGTTGAAGAGGCAAGCAGAGTATCAGTGGCTCTTGATTCCAGCAAAGAGCTGCCTCATCCTATAGCATCTTGACTTTGGAGTACCAGCTCATAGATGCATTAGTGTCTAAGGTAAATGTTAGAGCCGATGTTCAGAGCACCAAACCTATTGTTCTCATGATTGTCATTCTTCATTCCATTTCTTTCCTGGAGATAAGGTAAATGATGATGAGGATGCTAATGATAACCATTTATTTATTATTTTTTTAAAATTTTATTTAAATTGCTGTTGCTGTACAATTTTCTATCTTTTACTCCCATCTAATAATAACCATTTATTAGATAGGCACTACATGCCAGGCCTTGCATTGGACAGTTCACAAAAGCCATCTCATTCAGTCCTATTAGAAACCTTTTAATGTTTTAGGAATGGGAGTCCATGCTTGAAAAGTTAAATGACTTACCTGAGATTGCACAGCTAGTTGGTCAGAACACCGTTTGGATTTTGTTCGAGTTCAGTGCCTGTTCCGTATGAGAACTGTGGCTGTCCTCAGGCCTCAAAGATGAGAATGCTTTATGGTTGCCTTTCCTTCAGAGTACTTTTACATTTGTGAAATACTTCAGACTATTTTTAAACAATTTAAAAATGTTAGTGTTGGGGGGTTCAGCCATTCTCAAGATTTTGGTTTCTAGCTGTAAAATGCTAGGTAGGAGGCAAGGTAATTTTGCTCCCATGTCGTAAAATCATGACTTTCCCTAAAGCTGAGTATGACTTTTCTCTTAGACTGTCTTACTTTCTGTGAGTGGAAACTTCAGACTCTGGGCTGATGGCATGTACTATTTAATGACAGAAAAAATTAGGCACTAAACATGACAGTATGTGGACTGTGAACATGAGTCTGTTGTAGTGGCTTAGACTGTCCTTGTGAATGCCCCTGACTTCCCCCACCCTGTACCCAGTGACATTGTGCGGAGTTTGGGTTTAGAAAGCCCGTCAAAATGATGCAATTGGGAACTTTTCTGGGATAAATGCAAAGCCCTCTATAACAGCTCTTCCATTTATCCTTCATAAACCTCTAAGGTGGGAGTTTCTGTTTGTGCTGTAATCCTGAGGAGATCTTCCTTTGAAAGAAGGGCGTCTTGAGGAAAGGAGGAGAGTGGATTTTCATCTGGGATATAATTAAAAACCTGCCTCACAGGTTCTGGACAAGTGGGGTCATAGGTTTTGGGCTTAAGATGTAAAATGGGTTTTGCTGTGACTTGGGATGATCGGGGACTGAAGGGAGCTACCCACCTCACATAGTCTGAAAGCTCCCTTCTTGGGCTGAGAAGAGAAACGGTAGAGATAATATGCACAGCAATCACAAATAACTTAAAGGCTGAAAGATGCTATTTGCCTCTTGAGTTTAAGTATTAAAAAGTCACATGACATTAGTGTGAGTGATGCTTAGATTATGAAACAGAAAACTAGTTGTCAGAGTAGTTTGTATTTACTGTATGTGACCCTGAGGTGGATAACAGAACCACCCACTTACAGGTAATCTTTTAGAGAAAGTTCTTGTTATTGCATTAACACTCTGTGTTGGCAAGAAAAAGTTATTCCTGGTCTATTTTTTGGTTGGTGCTGGGAAGTACCTTATTATCACTTTGTATCTTAAATCACACCTAAGGAAATGATTAGAAAATGAAATTGCAGGAAAAAAGTTGTTATAATCAAATATGTGTTATTTGCAGACTCTTAAAATTTGGGGGGGAATTGCCATAAGTAGAACTTACTGGAGCCTGAAGTCAGATACATTATGACATGGGATTCATCTTTTATCATTAGCATTTCCTTGTTGTAGAACATTTGGATTCATTGACCCCAGTGCAGGTTGAGATTCAAGTGTTCATGGAAGGAACATGAATTCTGCCCTCCTTTCTGTGTGTGGGTATCATGAGGGGGAGGCTCTAGATAATGGTCAGCTATAGAAGGACAGAGACCGTCTCCCTCTGCCCGCTTTTGGTTCTTATCCTTTCCTCTTTGATTTGTTGGTGTTCTCTGCTTGGCCTAACTCTCCTATTTGCTGAATCCATTGCTCTTAACAAAACCCAGGGGTACAGAGGTCAGCTTTGAGGGTAAGCTTTTTGTGTATGGCTTGGTTTGATGGTTTCAGATTGGGTATGTTTCAAGTAGGTATGGAATAGCAAGTAAAACTTCTCTGAGCCCGTTTTTGAGATATGGACTTAAAACAATGCTGCATTAAAGCTCTTAAGAGGATTCCCAGCCATTGGTCATTGGAGATGCCTTTTGACTATTTCTGAGGTAGTAAAAGTATTTTGACTACATATTCAGTGCAGGAGAATTTTAGTTGAGTGTCATGCGATGCTATGAATGTAAGTGAAAAATGCTAATTAATGTCAACTTTATTTAACTCCAAATTGCCTTGTTAATGTGCACCAGAAATTTTTAAAAATGGGGCCATGATTCATATGTTGTTTGTATATTTTTCCATACAGTATTATTTTATATGACTGTTTCTATAAGTAGTCAGAAGTCATATAATGGTCATTTTTTATTAGGAATAAAATTTCATCAAATAAAAATTTTACCCAGGATGAATGGGTTGGTCCAGGCTAGCAGCTGAGCATAGTGACAAGGGAAAGAGGGGCTAGTGCAGGAGACTTCCCTGATGTACCGCTTCCCCGTAGTGCTTTGTTATATGGGGAAATGAACAGCTTACTCAAGAGGGCCACTGTACCTGGAATGGTATGCAGATGTGGCTTTGTAAGTGAATGAATATCTGGTAAGAGTTATTTTATTGGGGGTAGCCAGGGGTGTCCCACCTTCGGCCCGTGGGCCACATGCAGCCCAGGATGTCTGTGAATGCAGCCCAACACAAAATCGTAAATTTACTTAAAACATGACATTTTTTTGTGACTACATACCACAGTGTATTTAATGTGTGGCCCAAGCCAGCTCTTCTCTTGCAGTGCGGAGCAGAGATGCCAGAAGGATGGGTGCCCTGGTAGGCTGTGACCAGGATGGGAAAGAGAAATGCTATCAGGATTGACTTGTTTCTGTAGCCCCGGTGGCATTTGGGGGGAGCACCCGTCCCACTTGTCCTGATGCTTCCTAGTAGAGTGACTGCTGGTTAAACAAGCTTTACCACATGGTGAATTCTGGTTCTGGGTTTTAACCATTCAGCTAATTTTATCAACTTAGTATGAGTATGTTTTCCTCTATAAAAGACCATAGGGGGAAAATAAAAACAAAAGTCAAACAAAACAATCCCTCAAAACAAAAAAAAAAAAGACCACAGGGGAAGAAAAACTATGGAGCTTTTCCCCCATGTGTAACTTTGAATTTTATATGGAGAATATGTTTTAAATATACTGAATATATTATGTATAAAAATAAAAGGTGTCATATATAAGCCATTGATTTCATACAACCACTGCAGCTGAAAAGGAGGACCAGGATTAGTGAGCTTTTAAAAAACGAAGTCCCTGCTTTCCTGGAATTAGCTCTCTGGTGGTTGGATGATATAAGGCAGGCTAGTGAGTGAGTTGTTGTAAAAACTAAGAAGAAGCTGGTGAAATGTAGGTGTCCACTCAGATTTTTATTTTGAAATGTTGTATGCCCAGGGTGAACATTAGAGCTAAGATTTAAGTTTTAATTTTTACAAGTTTTTATGGGACATTCTTTAATACTGGGTTTTAGACTAATAATTAATAAATGATATCCTCTTTCATATTCCTCAATTTTTTTTTCATGCTGCTAGGCCATTCAGAATGCACTAAGGTTAAATCTGGCATATCATAAGCCATTGGAAACAGATGGTTAAGTCTGCTAAACACAGGTTCGATTGGGTGCCTCTCCTGTGGGCTTGTCGGCTCTTGCACAGATTCCTGCTTCCACCCAGTTCCAGGATCTGCCGCACAGACCTGCCTCACCCACGTCCGGGAGGGCCAGCCTGTTTTCTTCATCCAGCCCAGAGGTAGAGTTCTGGAAAAATTTCCTTCCAGAGCTGTAAGAACCTCTAACTTCCCCCTTTTCTTGTTCTCTTGACTTACTGTGCTGGGAGGAAATACCATGGTAGGGTGATTTTAGGCAAAAAATAACTGAAGTGGATGTAGTGTTGACTTTAGGTTGATCTCTGGGAAGCACCATAACAATCTTCTTTCATGGTCCTGGCCCCCTTACCCAGTTGTCCATAGTATACCATTTGTTTTTCTCATCAGAAATCTGTGTGTGGGGAGCGGGAGGTGCAATACTATGGAATCTTTGAGGGAAAGAGCATAAAGATTTTAAAATTGTAACAATAATGACTTCATTTGATGTGTATCACATTCTACATGACAATAGACCAGTTCTCCTTTATTAATATTTTTGTATTCTCTGAAAACCTGTAAGAACTATTCTGTCTTTATAAAATTTTTATTGACCAATATTTTAAGAGAAAAATATCATTGCTTTAGTGCATGTGAGATGAGGATGGTTAACCTGAGGGCATTTGCATGCGGACACTATCGAGAGAGTTCATGTTGAAAAGAGTGGGCTGTATCTGTAGTCTCTACTTCAGAAATAGTGCCCGCATCACCCAGACTGATTTGGTCAGTCTGTCTTTCCTCAAGCCAATGGATGCAGACTCTACAAATTGTTTATAAAAGGTTGTCAGTTTTTAGGGTGTGACCGTTGAACCACACCTGAGAGGCTAGCTAGATGAAGCCAACTCATAAAGTTACCTAAGAGCCTCCACCCCAGTTCATGGTCCAGATTGTCTCCAAGGGAGGTGAACTAAGCCAGTGTAGAGACTTTGACTGGGATAAGGCAGTGGTGGTAATGCATAATGGGTGCATTCATACACAGCACTTCAATACAGCATTTTCTTGGATGGAAGCATGGGAAATAGCACAGGAGCACTCACTCACGCTTCTTGTTAGCTTTCTGGGTCACTGGTGGCTGCCTACTGTACTTCCTTGCCCAGCTATCCACTGGGACTTGAGCCTTTGTAAGATCATTTAAAGTCCTTATGTTCTGCCCTGGCCCTTATGGCTCGGTTGGTTGGTGCATTGTCCTGTGCATTGGAAGTTTGTGAGTTCAATTCCCGGTCAGGGCCTATACCTAGGTTGCTGGTTCTATCTCCAGTGAGGGAGCACACGGGAGGCAGCCAGTCAATATTTCTGTCTCTCTCTCTCTCTCCTCCTCCTCTCTTCTCTCTCTAAAGGAAAAAAGAAAGAAAAAGAAATTCTTATGTTCTGAGAATTCAAACGGAAAAAAACTTGACCTCTAGTTCTTCGGAAAGTTGGTTGAAACAATAATTTTTTAAAAAAAAATGCTGTCCAGCTGTGTAAATAGTTGGCTTTGACTAGAGTAAATTTACCACATTATGAAACTGATAATTGTGGTGGAGTTACTATGACAGTGTTTTAATTTGGAAAGTACTTTGGTAAGTTTATAGTTTATAAGTTAAATGGGTTTGTTTGTAAATTCTTAGGGAATTCCTTAAACTTGGGGTTGATACCTCAAATCCTTTTAGAATGGATATAATAGACATTGATCCCAAGACCATTTTTTGTCTTTTAACCCATTGAAACTTGTTTTATTTCCTTTAGTGGACTGAAGTAAAATTTAGGAAAGCTTATAAATTCTCCCACAAAAAGTCAACTCTAAATAGAGGAGAGGGTAGGTCAATATCTTAATTTGGAACTATGGTAAAATTAATTTTTGCCAGGAGCAGGTATTTAATATTTATTTGTTAATGAGGATCAGTAAAACATTTAAATTGTATGTAAATTCTACCACTCTACCACTTTTTCATCTTTTTTATATACTTTGGTTACATTTTACTTAAGTGGTATACTTTTTATTTGGAATACTACTTTTACTTTAGTAATCACAATTTTCCACTCATTTTCAAAAAGCCTTTACAATGATAATAATAAGTAATATTCAGTTGCATAAATCTCCCATAATCTATAAACCATCTTTCTCATGTTTAAAATGTAGCTGGCCGCTAATTCTTTGCTTCTTCATACATCATTGTAGTAGAATCTTTAGGTCATAATAAATTATTTCCTTGGTATTATTAATTCACAAGAATAACTAGGTCAAAGGTATGAAAATGTTTTGATTTGGTGAGTTTATCAAAGACTCTTTCTAGATTATAAAAAAAATGCATAACCATCCTAATAAATTAGAATGGAATGGAAGTATATAAAGTAAAACTTTAAATTTTCTGTGGGACCTCAGCCCTGCTCCCCAGTGGGGGCAAAGGTGGTGGAATAGGAGGATGGAGGGTTCTGAGCGGCTGAACTGGAAGTGGTGATGGCAAACTAGACAGTTAAAAAATAAAACAAAGTACTGGTTTACTTGTATGATTTAAAAAATGGAATCTAAGCAGTTGCTTTTTTGGACAAAATGGAAAGGTGTATCCAGTGTTGGTTTACCAGCAGCTGGTTTGACAAAGTGCAGTTTCCTGTGTCAGATACTGTTAAACGGTATCTGTGCCCCCTTGACTCTGATTGAGAGATGCCTGGAACCAGTAGGCCCCAGCTTTCCTGGCTTTAAGGGGCACTGAGGACTCCTTGTAGATAAAAGAAGAATTGTATATTCCAGGCCCTGCCGTGATGACTAGACTTGGAAAGCTGGGAGGGTCCCTGGAGGCAGCCCAAGTGTTCTAAGGGGCGAATAGTCTTCTGGCTGTATTTCTGTGATCTGAATGAATGTCTTTGAAATTTGATTTCATCTTCTAGACCCATGACAAGAATCAAGCTTGTGATCTTTTCTGTTTTGATGGGAATTGTGGCCGAATGAAGGGGGGAAAGCCAACACATAAGACCACTCTTTACAAATGAGTTAATTTCCTCCCAGAGCCCTTAGAAGAATAATACAGTGGTGTTCTCCCATTTGGTTGTTTCATTAAATTGTTTTGAATTATTTGTCTGTAAAAGGAGGCATCTCCTATGTCCTGTATGTGCTCACTTTGCTCCTCTGGCCTGAGTATAGTTAGGTTGCCTTATCAGTCTCCCACCAGCTCTATCTCTATCCCTTTTCCTGAAGGGAAGGTTGGCTTGCCATGCATGGTGGTTTTTTGGCTTTTAGAGATGTTAACTATTAGCCCCCAGAATTCCATTTGCTAGTTTTGGTTCTAGTCCACAGTTTTTTACCTATAAAAACAATAGTCTTGGCTTGTTGTGGCTCAGTGGATTGAGCACTGGCCTGTGAACCAAAGGGTTGCCGGTTCAATTCCTAGTCAGGGTACACGCCTGAGCTGGGGGCCAGGTTGGGGGCCAGGTATTTGTGGGAACGTGACAGGCAAGCAATCAGTGTGTCTCTCACCCATTGATGTTTCTCTCCCTCTCTCCCTTTCTTCCCCTCTCTCTAAAAGTAAATAAATAAAATCTTTAAAAAAAAACAATATGTGAACTAGGGAATCTTCTGGTACAGTTGCCACTGAGCCAAGAGTCCTGCTATCTGGGCCGGCTTCCTCATTGACTCTGCATTGGTTTCCCATTTTTTAAGTTGGGTGTCTAGACTTACCTCCAAGATTTTGTGTAGGACATAGATGGGAAGACAGTGGAGGCCTCAAGTGATGGCTGAAACTGGAGTAAGAACCACAAGACCTGTGCTCCCTGTCTGTCGTACTTTTCAGACATGTCTTAGCACTTGCTCCCTGCACAGAAGCTGGGTTCCTAACAAAGAAGCCACTGCGAAGCTATGCTTCACTTCACTTTTTAATAAAATAAAGTGTCTATTTCATTAGATAACAGTACGTCTGAAATTCAGAAGCTCAGATACTGATTCTCTGACCTTCAGATGATAACATCATTTAATTTCCCAGGCATTAAAAAAACAATATTTAATACATTTGTAGGAATAGAAGGACTGCAACAAAGACTAGAATTTTATAATATACATTAAACATTTATGTGAAGATGTTGCATTTTTCAGAGGTGTTCCCCTATTTCCATCTTTTCTGTCTTCCTCGGAGCAATAAACAGTAATGGCTGCTCTCATAGATAAGCTGCTCCATTGTGTTGGACAGTAGTCATATCTTCAGGCTTTAAGTCATTATCATCTCTGCAAACCACCTTTTGTTTGACTGCAGAGTCTCACTGTACTGCTTCACAGTGAGTTTGTATTCTCCTGAAATTAGAAGAACCTGAATAAAAGCTATAGGCCCCAGGATTTTTAGGTACTAATTTAGTAAATGGGTCTATTGGCAAGCCTTCTGTTTATCATATTATTACAAGTGCAGAAATAGAAATGAAAGCTACTTTAATGAGAAAGGAACTCAGGAATGAGATCATTAAAAATAGCTAAATACATTCTAAATGTAAATATAAATACCATGTATTTCCTGTTTAGTATCAGGTAAATATCTAAAACTATTTATCCTGAATTCTGGTCTCAGAGGAAAAGGTGATTGTTAGAAGATACTTATGGTAATATTATCAGGCCCAATTTAAAAACAATGAGATCCTTTAAAACAGTACTTGAGTCTTTTTTTTTTTTAGTCAGAGATTTCTGTGGGTTCTTTTGTTGTTAATCCATTTATACTACACCCTTATCCTCTACTCTGCCTTTGTTTTTATCATTGGAGTCTCCTGTAGCTGGTCTAGGCCAGTGTGACTAACGAAGGTGGGAAAGCAGTGGGTACATGGGTAGATCCAGAGCAGAACTAGAATGTGCACTGTTGTGCCGGAGGGAGTTGAGCTCCTCACCTGGAGCACGCACAGGCTGGCCCTGAGGAGGTGGGCCACCGCCCATCCCCTCTGACTCAGCAGGCCCACTCACTCACCTCCCAGGCCTTTGGGATAGCTTATGTTCCCAGCCATATTCCAGCTATCTTCATCACCTTGACCATTTAACTTGTGTGTGTACATGCCTGTACATGTGAAAATAATGATGTTTGAAAATAAAATCTGCTCTTACTTACAAAATTGAACACACATATTACCTCCCACAACAACCCACCCACACTTGCTACATTCCACGTTGCTAGTAAGAAACTGTGAGGGTTTTTTGTCTTTGTGCTTTTGGAAGTTCAGAGCCAGGTGTTGTGACTCGGGTGTAGGGTTGAGAATATAATTTTTATAATATGTGTTTTTAAAATAGCCAATTATTGGGGATAAGAAAGGGAGTTCTGGTATGCAGTCTGAGGTGTTCCAGTGCTGAACTCTCACTGGGCGTCATTAGCTGCACAGCAGTGATTGAATGCAGTCGCAGCACGCAGGCAGGACTTACTGGGTAAGCACAGTGGTTGCGAATGTGGTGACGAGGTAGCCAGGGATGGCCGACATGTTTCTTGAGGGAGAGAGGAGAGCCTTTGGGATTTCGGTCAACTTCATGCCTGTTGCCCTAACGCTTATATTCTGCCTTCAAACAAGGTAATATATATTTTTAAATCATATAAAAATGTATAATTTAAAAGCAAATCATTTATCTAGAAATGGGACAAAGTGTAAAAACAATGCACACAGTGTTTTTGCGGGATGGGAAATGAGGAGGTAGTCCCTTCAGCAGGGGAAGCGGCAGGCATTTGACCAGACCTCTTAGGAGGCCATCCTGGAGTATGAAGAAGTCAGCCATTGTAAGTGATAATGTGTCTTTGATGATGGCAGCAATTTTAGCTGCAGTTTAGACCATTGGCAGTTCTGCTGATGAGGAGTTAACAGGGGGAAGGGGACCCTAAGAGTCACCTAAGTCAGGAGTCACCGTGGACTGTGATTTGTCTTCCATGTGCTTAGGTTACATGATCAGGGTCCCAGCGGGAGCATCATATAATCACAGTAGTGGATTTTGTTTATGCGTGTCCAGCCTTGTTTCAGGGGAACGTGAATTTATAGTGGCTTAAAAAGTTACACAAAGTAAAACTAAAAGTCAGGAGGTGAGGATATCGTGACAGAGGGCAATAGCCATAAGAGGGAATGAGGGCAGAAGAAAGAGATAGAATGTGTTGCGGAAGGTCTGGTAAATACACTGGAAATAGACCACGGATTTGGCTCTGTGCTCTCTAGCTATCACAGCAAAGGGAGTTGTGGCCAGATATGTAGTTCACGGGCCTTTAGGATTCCACACACCAGTTGCTCAGGGAAGGCACAAGGACCCACACTCGACACAGGGAGTCAGCAGGCTGTGCTGTCAGTGGTGCACCGATAGTAAGCACAGCTGTAGCGGTCATTGCTTGTCTGTGACCCTGTTGTGCTCCTTTTTAGTTCCACAGAACAGTGCATAGACCGCACACTTACTATCAGTAACATTTCTCCTCTTCTTCATGCCAGACACATGATACTTCAAATGAAATTAAGAACAGGACACTTACTGTACTTCCCAAGCTCTGCTTTTGAAATCATGGGCCCATAGCTCTTCAATTTCTGTGACTTTTTGGTGTAAAAAGGACTATATTCACTAGATGGCAGTATCAACAGCCTTTTCGGAAGTTAAATAGGATCATGAATCTAAGTACTGAACTTGTGGAAAAGTAGGAAAACCATTTAATTAAACATACAGGATATGATTTCTACACCCTACACAAAAGAGAATTTTCCATTTCCTCCTCCCTTTTTCTTTCGGGGCCAGGGAGGGGGTGCTGTACGCAGTACCTGCAGTCCTGTCTGGTGGCACTTTCACACGGAGCAAGTCCCCAGTAGTGTCCTCAGCTCTCCTGCGTGCCAGAGGCAGTGGGGTTTCCAGCCACCTCTCTTTGCTGCTTTCTGTGTGATGCAGATGTTATAGGGCAGGAGTTACTGACAAAAGTTTTGGGACCAGCTGTGGGGTAATGGTGTATTGATAAGGTGCAAGCATGTTTCATGAACGGGGGTAATTTATAGACCCTCCAGGTTTGTTCACCAGGAAATGAAGTGGTTTATTTCTGTTTATATAAAAATCTTTTGCCCTTTCCACCTTTGAGGAGAGATTATATATTGTTGCATAGTTGTTTTTTTTTTATTTACCCTGTATTTTAATGTGAGGGACAAACATTTTCTTTTTACTTTTATTTTAATCATTGTTCAAATACAGTTTTCTCCTTTTTACTCCCAATCCAGCCCCCCCACCCCTCCCCACTTCCCTCCCATTACCACCCCCCCCTAGTTTTTGACCCTGTGTCCTTTAAGTTTGTTCCCGTGAACCCTTCCCAATGTCCCCTGAAATTGTTTTTTTAATGAAAAGGTTAAATTTATTTTTAAATCATGATGGTATAAAATTAAAGGCGCTTGTTGACTTTAGGGTTTCTGTAATGTACCTTGGGTAGCACATGAGAAGTCATAGAAACACTGATCTGGGCCCTGTTCCTCCCAGCACCTGCGAGCTGTGCTGCTGGTGCTCTGAGGCTAGGGGGGGGGGGGGGGGGGGCCCTCCCCTGCGGGAACCTGGGCTGCGTCTCCGGCTCCCACTCTCTTCTGAATGTCCAGGGCCCCTCAGTCATTGTGACTGGCCAGTAACACAGTTTCCAAGGTCTCCTTGGAGGGCGGTAGAGGGGGATGGGGTGGCACTGTCCAGAGTGAGGACTGCTGGGACGGGGGGTTTGGTGTAGGTAAAGGAACTGTTGGAATTTAGTGGGCGTAGTCTTCTTAACAGAGTGTACGCTAATAACTTTATATTTAAAAAGTTACAACCACAGCCCCTAATACCTTAAACTTCTTCTCATTTGCATTTATTTATGGTTGTGATTTCGATTAAGTCTCCATAAACATAATTTTTACATAGTGTAAACTTGTACATATATAATTTTAGACTATACTCCTCATTTAACATTATCAATACTTTTTCTCGTACTCCTTACTGTTCTCCTTACAGTCCACATGTCATGTCCAATCAGTCCATTCTCCTCCACCTTGCTTCTCCCTCCCCTTTCAAAACAACTTTCTTTAAAAGTTACAACCATTTATTTTTTTTCTCGTATGGATTTTAATGTTTTCTTGGTCTATAAAGTATCTTTTTTTGTATTTTAATTGAAATTATTAATATACAAATGACCTAGGGTTGAGTTGTATTCTTTGCCATTTTACTCCAGCTGGCATAATATGTTCTCTTTTTGCTCAAGTTCCCTTTTTTCCTCCCTTAAAATGTGACTTGGTGGAAGGGAGCCCTGCCCTTGTTCTCTGACCCTTACTGATTTCACCTGCCCTTAAGGATGGTTTGCACACCCACGTGCTATTCACTTTCAGACTGTGCTAGTTGAAAAGAGGAGTAATTTGTTTCCTCTCTCTTATCCCCCCATCTACTAGACTAAAAGCATCACTCGAGCTTAAGGCCCGGGCCTTACACGTTCTGTTTGCTCTGGTGGTCCCTAACAGCTGCCTGTCCATCGCGTATCCTCTAGGTGAAGCCTTAGATTGATCGGTCTGTTCCCAGTTTACTTTCCCTGGTTGGTCTTTGCTTTCAGTTAACATCAGCTTCTAGATACAGGTAAAGTCACCATACAGTATGTCCAAGACATTAGGAGCAAATTTTATATCTTGCCTTTGATATCTAAGGACAGAAGATGGGGGTGGAACAGATCCCAAGTGGCCCCTGACCTAACAAAAGATCCACGACTAATGGGAGAAATAGGGAAGACAGCTGCGGAACCCAGGGGGAAGAATGCCGGCCTGTTTTGGGCGTTGATGTGCCGCTGTCCAAAGGCAGTGCCAGCTGATAATACATGTTGCGCACCTGTGCTGATGCCATTTGCCTGCCCAGACAAGCCTCTTCAGGCTCAAAAGCCCAAGGAAAGTCTCGCATGTTAAGGAGCAGCAGGTACTCTTCTGCACCCATCATTCCAAAGTTATCTCTCCACCCAGCACCAGCCTAGCACACCCCGCCTCGCCTGCCGCTGATGGTCAATAAAGAAATGCTGTTTAGTGCTCAAGGGTTCAGTGAACAAGATGACATTTCAAAGTTTAGGTAACCTTGGGGACTTGTTTGAGTTACTAGGCTTTTAACTTTTATCCAGTCCCCAGAACTAACTGCCTTATTGCAAGATGTGTCCATGGGACTAAAGTGAAGCTGTTTTGGCAATCACTTCGGTAACTCCTCAGGGGCCAGTTGATACTCTGTCCACATCAGGAGCAACTGGATTAGAGATGCCAGATCCTTTGCTGACTGTTACACGAGGCACGTTACATGTTGATTAAATTGCTAGAAAGCTGCATAGCCCAGATCTTTATTTTACTTTACAAAACCTTTATTTTGTTTGCCACTTCTCCAAGCTGTCATTTAACCTAAAAGCTGGTTGTCTCCACGCCCTGTAAGGAAATATTAGATTTGTCCTCAATTGATACATACTAAATTTTGCCATTGAATACTTCCTACAATTTGTCCATCCACCAAACTATCTATCCAAGCTTTATTAAGTGCCCTGTGTGACATTCAATAGCAGTCAAGATAGTAATTATACTACATGACCCCAAATCTCAGTGGCTCTCAAAAGAAAGATTGATTTCGCAGCCATCCTGAGCATGCCTTGTGGATCAGCTGCAGCTCTGCTCTGCATTGACTTCAGTCTATTGACGGAGCAGCTCTGTCTGCCTCGTTGCTCTTCCTCAGAGCAGAGGAGGGGAAGAGAAGAAGGTGATGTTCCGTGCTAGCACTTTGAGCTTCCTCCTAGAACGGATACAGGGTCGTCACCCAGAGCACATGTCATGGCCATACTTGAGTTCAGCAGAGCTGGGTTGTGTAATTCCCCCTTGGGAAGGGATCCGGCATTTTGATGAATAGTGATGTAATCTACCGTATGTCTAAAAATGCAGTTCCCACCCTGGAAGACCTTCGTATTCTGAGAAGGTAGTTTTTGTTCAGTTTTCAAAATATAGTACCATAAGTGAGCGGTGAGTCAGGTAGAGTTTTTACCCCCACTCTTGTAAGAAATATACTATTATGTTTAATAAAGCATATTCAAGTCATCATATATTTGAGCTATCATTAAAGTTATTTCACTGTGGTGTAATTTATCAATTAGGAGTGGCTTTATTTAACAATTTGTATTCTACAACTGTCACTTGTTGGCTTTGCTGTTAAACGTTTATTTTTCAAAACCAGACATGTTTTTTTGTCTTCAAAAGCTAAATGGAATCAGTTGAGGGAAAGGATTAGGGAGAAGGAATGAGGGATGGCAAATGTCTAATATCCTGGGTTTTATTTCCTTAGGAACTCCCCACACTCCCAGCAATAAATGTCAGCACTTGCTCATATGGGTATATCTGTTTAGTTTTAGAAGTTACTTATGCTCTTGGCCAGAAGCCAGCCAGGCAGGAAGAGCCCAGTGTCTCTGTTACAGCTACTGGAAGGTGATAAGGAGCCGACTATTCTTCTTTCCTCTGGCTGGGGCTGGGGCATGGGGGCTGGGCACAAGCAAAACGGGCTGGTTGGAAAAATTGCTTCCTTGGGCTGGGTTTTTCCCACCATCAGCTTAGGCCGATAGGCCAATGCTCTGCACCTATCTTCTTTGGCAGAAGCTCAGATCAGTAGGCCAGCTCCTGACACATACCTGTATGTACTTTCAATGGCTTGTTCTGTTTTCCTCTCTTCTACTCAAGTTTCTCTCAGGGGGAGGCTGCACTTAAGACTTATCACTTTTGTCAAAAAGAAAACACATATTTATAGAATGGAGTATCTTACAGAAAGAGGGTGTGGGCAGAGTGGAGGAAGAAATGATTCCTGGCTATTGTCAGTCAACAGCATTTATGGAGCTGCCCTCTGATGACAAGCGCACTGTGGGCAGTCATCAAAGAATTACTTTTGGCCCCATCGGCCTTCTATTACTCACCCGGAACACAAGACTTCACCCTGAAGATTATTTCTACCAGTTCCACTGTGAAGTTCAGCTTCCTTTGGATAAAGAACAATACTTCTGAGAATAACATAGATGTAGACCCCATGTGGTGTAATCCTTTGGCATTCATTGAGAATGGTGGAGTGTTTTTGGTTCCAGATCACATTTTTAATGCAAGAAACAGGTATTGTCTCATTGTCAAAATATTTATCAGGACATTTATTTTTAAACACAGAGTGCAATATTTTTAAAAAATGCTCATTCCTAGGCACCTAATTCACTGTTTCACACACACAGTAGGCCTCCATGAAATAATTTTTAAAATGACAGTTACTAAGAGAAGTTGCTCAACTTAAAACAGACTCTCCAGTCACAGCCACCCAGTTTGTCACCTGGGAAGGGATGCTGTGATTCAGCAGGAGCTACACTCACGCACGGCTGGGCGTGGAGGCAGCCTTTTATCTTTTGGCTGCTACCAGTTCATATCTGCCCTGAGGCACAGTTGGCTCCACCCTATGATCCCAAGAAGAATCTGACTTTAAAATGTTTGAAAACTTTACCTGCCACCTTAAAATAGAGAATAAACTTGTTGAAGAAGAGAAGTGGAGAATTAATGACCAACTTTTGCCTATTTGGTTCCATTGTGACTTAAAGTATTTTTAAGTGTAGACTTAACGTTTTCTGAATTTACATTCACTGTGTTGGTGGAAATCCACAGCCCCCTTAGGAGAAAAAAAAATGGCCATACATAAATGCAGGGCTCCCTTTTTGAAGAAATGTTTATCCTGGTCAGTTAGAGCCCCTCTTGTAGGGCTGAATCTGAATTCTTTCTTCAGAGTCAATCCTTGTGTCAAAGGAGCAGGGGAGACTTACATTGTTTTTGCGTTTGGGGAGTTGGGATGAGTGTTTTATCCATGCCTCAAGAGTAGTTTTTCTGAATGTTATTTTTCAAGCCATGCTTAGAGGTATCGTGATGCATAGTCTCATTTATCTAGTTGGGTGGAAGGTGAGAGAAGGTAGGTTGAAATCGAGACTTTGGCATCAGCGATGAGCTGGTGACATAGCAACTTCTTCCTTGGGACAGGTAGCTACACATCACTTTACTTATCATCAGATTTGGTTTGGCCCAGTTGCTTTATATTTTGTAAATGTGTATTTATACAAAGAGCTGAGATTAGTTCAGGATAGCTAAATCTGCCATTCTTTTAGAATCAACTAAGCTACTGTATAATTATCACAGCTTTGCAGCATTCAGCAAGAAACAGAGTAGATAATGATATTTGATGATCTACAAGTAATTTTGCCTTTAATTTATGGGGTCCACACAGAATACAGAATGCAGATTTCCTGGAGTCAGCCTTACTGTAATTTTCATTTACAGTATATTCCCACGTTAAAATTTATTAAAACATTAGCCATTTGCTATAATTTTAAAATACTTTAAACAGAATCTTCCTCAGGTGGTGGTGTTTTTCCAAATATATGTAGCTGGTTTAAATTCTTTGGTTGTATTCTCAGTCATGTGGTTCAGGTCTAGGCAGGCCAGAAGACTTGATTCAGGCACTAATGCCTTCTTAAACGCTCTTACACTCCATTACTCAGTGTCATTAACCACAGCCCATTCCTTTCCCACCCTTTCTTGGAATGGGACTTTAACTCTTGAACCACCCACCTCCGAAAACCTTCTCGGGCCAAGTGAGCCACAAGTAATTCTTTGCAAGAAAGGAAAAGATTTTTAATTAAATAAGGGGACAGAGTAGAATTAGGGAGATAAGTTTTGAAGGAATAAGAAGTGACATTTCTTTTTTTAGTGACTTATAGCCTTGTGAACAATTTTACTGTTGACCTGAATAGAGGGCACCAGTTTGCTAATTGAATTGATCAAATTCCAAATTGAAATTAGTCATCACTTGATTTACCAGAGTTAAGCCTCTTGGGTTAAGTCCTCTCATTTGTTTTCTCCCATCTGTTCTATCTGAATCCCTGTTTAAGGGCCAAACTGCCAGAATGCCTAATACCAGAAAGCTAAGGTATTTAATTCACACTCTCCTCTTTTCAGGCTTCTCACCTGAAGTCCACTTAAAAATTTTTCCCTTGGGCCTCATCTGGCAGGGTGATTGAAAGTTGATAGCTATCAGGTAACATGTTAGCAGGCTGGAAATTTCCAAGTCATGACAAAAGGAGAGTCTGAGTCCGCACAGGGATTTCTGATCACTTGGCCTGTCACCCCCCAAAAAACAAAAACAAGACTTAAAGTCCTTAGACCTCAGTTATGTCATGCTGATGCATCTGCTCTGTTTTTACAAAGTTTTCAAGGAATTGCAATTCCAGGCAATTAGAAAAGAAAAACCTAAAACTCTGTGATAATCTATCGCTTTCTTTCTCATGACTAATAGACATTCTTCCAGCCAGACCTGGTTTCTCCTCACCGTCAGGAGCATCTGTTGTCCTTTTTTCTGCTGAACAGTTCCTTCCACAAGTGCAGCTCAGCTCTCACTCTGCGGCCTGCGTCTGCTCGCTTCCTTGCTCTGACACCTAATGTGGCATCATGCTGTTGACCTTCACATATGGGCTGTGCCCTCGCCAGTGGAGGGGATGTAGTGCAGACATGGGGAATGAAGAAACACAAATGCTCTGCCAGATGACTCTGGTTTGTCCTGGGAACCCCTGCTGTTGCTTGGGCCTCTTGGGTAGAAAGAGAGAAAACAAACCTAAAAAACTGCCTTAGGAAACTTCTGATAAGAATAATTGGTAGGCATTCACTGAACATCCTCTGCATGCTTGGTGCTGTATATATATATATATATATGATTTCATGTTTTATCATCCTTGCAAGATTGGGAAGCCTCAGAGAGAAACCACACATCTGAAGTCTCAAGCCAACTAGTGGCAGAGCTGAGAATTTGTCACAGGACTGCCAGGCACCAAAACCCGAGACCAGTCCTCCAGGGACTCCTCGAATTACTGAGGTTCTGTCACTCACATGCTTTAGCAAACCTAGTTTGAATCCATGTACCCATGGATCCTGGAGCACTGTTTTCAGTAGCATGAGATTCTTAATTTGTCTAGACCTATTTTCTTCATTTTTTTCTTTTACTCAAAGTCAGCATTTAAAAAATAAAACAATTGGTTTGGTAAAAATAATGCATGTGCATGTTAACAAATTTCATTAATATAGAAAAACAGAGAGGGGAAGATTAAAATCATTCTGGAATTCCATCAAAGTTTGAAAGGTTATTTGTTGAATGGTTATTTCTGGATAGCCTATTCTATCACTCATGCATTATGCAAGTGTAAGAGTCTGTATAAAGTTTCATATTTTAAAGCATTGTATAGATCAAAGTATTATATTTCTCCATGGTCTTCTGAGGTTAAAAAAATAAGAATATATCTTTAAATAAAGAGGTAAGCTGTTTGCCCAGGTTCAGATGCCTAGTTATTCAGAGATTCCTGTTGATAGAGCTCATACCACATACCTGGGGTCTTTGGGTGTACTACCCACTGCTTGGCAGCTTTGGTGGCCTGTGTATAAGCTGCTTATTGTGAAAGGGGGAGAGAGAGAATATGAATCCTACATGCTGTTCACACAAATGCTGAATCATAATTTTTCCCACAGATAGGATTTTTAATTTGTCACCATTAAATGTCTGAATTTTGAACAGATTATTGGACTGGGGGCTCATATCCATCAGCTCACTCAACTTTAGCACCTGTCTCATCCCCAGTGGTTTTTCCAAAACTGCTGCCTTCCCCATGAATCTCTATCTGGAATTAGTTTGTTGACCACTTCTTTCAAGTCATTTGTCTGGATCTCTTGGGTCATGATTTCTGTTATGTTCGTCCAGAGTTGGCAGACCTATTGATGCTGAGCATAAGAGGTCTCCTGAATCTGAGTGGTGTGTTTTTTAGTCAAACCAACACAGAACAGACAAAGCAAATAACCATCGGTAGTCTTGACATCTACATGAGCTTCAATCCTGGCCTGCCATTTTTGACCATGGAGCACGTTTTGTCATGGGTAAGATCCACACCATGGAAATTATTGGGGCAGTTTTTGCCCTGAACATCCTCAGAAATTTGCTTGGGTTTTTTAAATGCAACTTCATCATCTGCAGATCAGCTAGGCTCACTTCAAAAACTAGAGACCGTCAGATGCAGTTTTGGACACAACTAGTGGGTTTTCCATATTTCTTGTATTGAACATAGCTGATGCCTTCACACATACTGATCTTTCTTACAAAACAGATTAACCACTTTCTTCTTGGCTCCCTTTTTGCCACCTTTCGTAAGGCGTTTGTTCTTGCCATCTGCCATGGTTCTGCTCAGAGAGCCCAAAGCTAAATCATAATTTTCAAAGACTGAAATTTACTCATTTTGTATAATATATTTTATTGATTATGCTATTATAGTTGTCCCATTTCCCCCCTTCACTCCCCTCCACCCTGTACACCCTCTCCCACTCACATCCCCCCCTTTAGTCATGTCCATGTGTCATATTTATAAGTTCTTTAGCTTGTACATTTCCCATACTATTCTTACCCTCCCCCTATCTATTTTCAACCTACAATCTATGCTACTTATTCTCTGTACCTTTTCCCTCTCTCTCCTCCTCCCAATCCCCTGTTGCTAACCCTCCATGTAATTTCCATTTCTGTGATTCTGCTCCTGTTCTAGTTGTTTGCTTAGTTTGTTTCTGTTTCTGTTTTAGGTGTGGTTGTTAATAATTGTGAGTTTGCTGTCCTTTTACTATACATGTTTTTCTTTATCTTCTTTTCTTAGATAAGTCCCTTTAACATTTCATAAAATAAGGGCTTGGTGATGATGAACTCCTTTAACTTGCCCTTATCTGAGAAACACTTTATCTGCCCTTCCAATCTAAATGAAAGCTTTGCTGGATAGAGCAATCTTGGATGTAGGTACTTGCCTTTCATGACTTGGAATACTTCTTTCCAGCCCCTTCTTGCCTTCAAGGTCTCCCTTGAGAAAGCAGCTGACAGTCTTATGGGAACTTCTTTGTCGGTAACTGTCTCCTTATGTTTTGCTGCTTCTAGGATTCTCTCCTTCATTTTAATCTTGGGTAATGTAATTATGATGTACTATGGTGTGTTCCTCCTTGGGTCCAGCTTCTCTGGGACTCTCTGAGCTTCCTGGACTTCTTGGAAGTCTATTTCCTTTGCCAGATTGGGGAAATTCTTTATTATTTGTTCAAATAACTTTTCCACTTGTTGCTCTTCCTCTTCCCCTTCTGGTACCCCTATAATTCAGATGTTGGAATGTTTAAAGATGTCCTGGAGATTCCTAAGCTTCTCCTCGTTTTTGTTTTTTTTTTTGAATTCTTATTTCTCCATTCTTTCCTGTTTGGTTGTTTTTTCTTCCTTCTGGTCCACTCTACTGTTTTGAGTCCCAGTTTCCTTCCCATCACTATTGGTTCCCTGTGAATTTTCCTTCATTTCTTTTATGGTAACCTGCATTTTTTCATCTAATTTGTGCCCCAAATCAACCAATTCTGTGAGTTTCCTGATCACCAGTGTTTTGAACTGTGCATCTGATAGATTGGCTATCTCTTGGTCGCTCAAAAGGATGAGTCCTGGGACATTGATCTGTTCTTCTGTTTGAGACACGTCTCTCTCTCTTTTTTTTTTTGGTCTGGTCGCTCCAGTTATGGTGAGGGGCGGAGCCTTAGGTGTTCACTGGGGCTGGGCACCCCAGTCGCTAGATTGTGATGTTGTATGTGGGTGTGGGGGTGGGAGCAGGAGGGAACAGTGGCGGTAGCTCCGTTCTCCTGTGACCTCAGTCCCTTCTCTGGGATCCTTGGTTGCGCGCTCTGCGCTGCTCCACAATCGCCACCTCACTGGGTCCGCCAGCTGCCGCTTCCATACTCAGGGTCCACCCACTTTGATCTTGTACGCCCCAGATGCCTTATTCGCCCAGTTCTCCCTGTTCTCTGTATTCCGCTCGCCACACCCCGCACCCCGAGCCCGGCTGCTCCTCTTCGCCCCTCCTACTGGTCTGGATAAACGGGTCTACTTCAACTTCTTGGCTGTCTGACTTCCATTCAGATAAATTCTCTGTCAGTTCTGGGTGTTATTCTGCCTCTCAATTGTTGTTGTTCTAATCTTGGTTGTGCGTGGAGGTACAGTGCGTCCACCTATGCCTCCATCTTGCCAGAAGTCCGAAATTTACTCATTTTTTAATGTGAATTTCATTTTTCATTAAAGTTTTTTTCAAACTTTTTTAAGTTTCTAGATACATTTTGCTTTTAAAGCCTTTGTTGTCCTGCTGTGTCATGGGAGTTTATAAAGTATGGAAAGAAGAAGGGTGGGGGGATAAGGGAGTAGTCTAATTCGGGTGGGTTGAGGAATACCTGAAACATGGTTAAATTTATTTGGAATTGATGACTGTGCTTTCAGTCTCTATAAAAGACTTCCCTTGGAGCAAAAAGAAGCTAGTCATCTGTCTATCCCATCATCACATGCCCCTCTCAGCTCTGAGTGACAGGGCACTGCTCCAGGTGTGGTGAAAGCCAGCTACAAGGATAAATAAGGCATTGGATCCTTTCCTGAAAGAAGCTTAAAATCCATGGGGAGCAATGATCAATGTATAAATAATTATTTAAGCCTCAAATGAATCTAGTATGTACCTGGAGAGCTGCCTAGAGACATCCTAAAGTTTCCATTAACAAACAACAGACCAGTGTCTCTTTTAAAATGCAACTCAAAACAAAAGAAACTTCTTACCAAACCACCAATGAGAGCCCATCTCTAAGTAGGAGTCCAAGGATACGCATCCACACAGTCCGTGGTTTAAAGCTTAAATCTTGACTTGGACTTTATGCCTTTGAGCAGGCTATTCAACTTTTATATTTCTTAATTTCCAAATTATAAAATGGTGACGGGGCCTAAGATGAATGAATATCTAAGAAACTGGCGTTTGTAAGGTGTCCTGGGGTTGGAAGGGTGCCACTCAGGGGATACACAGTTAGGGTCGTTAATGTCCAGAGCAGACCCTGCAACCCTGCAGAGGTGTCTCTCCTTTGGCAGCCAACTCCTGTGGTTTAGCAAAAAGCCAGATTTCCTCCTGCAGGACAAGCCCACTGTCATGGGAAAGATTTGTTTAAGCGTTTTTAAAGTATATTTCCTAAGTCTTTATCAAGTGGGGCTCCCAGATAAGAATGCTTGAGGATTTAGCTGTAGGCCAATGATTGAAAATAGGAAACATTTAAATCTTTAAGAACTCGAGTCCAACAAAAATGCTGGCTGACAGCCTGACTGAGGTGCCATAAACCTCGTTTCCAAGTTTCCCAGAAAAATTGCTTGTTACTGGGCAAAGCTCAGGCCTTCACGTTGTTGTTTTTCTTCTCTCTAAATCCACCGGAAACTCGAAGGCTGGGTCCTTTGATAGTTACTCATTGTTAAATGTTGTATATTTTTACAATGCCTACTTCTGTAAGGAATGTCTAGAAAAGACCAGAAGTTGAAATTGTTTAATCAGTTTTTTAAAATTAGTGTTTTTGACAGGACTTTGCCTTTACCTGGTTTGTTAAGTCAAGAAACATCCTGAAATAGTTGCACAAACAAGTGATCAGAGTAAAATGAAGGGAAGGAAGTGTCAGGTCTCGTTGGCCCAACATGCACCCGTGCTTTAAACTGGTCGGTCTCCAGAGTCTGCTGGCTTGGGGAGATATTTGTGTACTTGATGGTGTACTTGATTGTGCATTTGATTGTGTACTTGAAGACTGTGATGAGACTTTGACCCTCTTTCTAGACTGCTCATATAGCCAACCGCTCAGTTCATTTCCCAGGTTTACCCACTCTCCATTGTCCCAAATTACCCTTTTCCTCCTGAGCCACTTACGCCCACCCTTGAATTACTTCAGAAACTTTCCTGTATCCAATTCAGGTTTATGGAGCTCCCCTTTAATTCCATGCATTCTGTGTGAGTACATCCATGTTTCCCAGTCTCTTCCCAACTTATTCTTTTTACTGTTCTGTGTAGTCATTGTTTTATGTGTGTTCATTCTTATTTATTTGATTTGTTCTTTCCTTAGCACCCATACCCTATTCCCAGTCAGAAAGCACGGTGGGCAGCAGAGAATGAACAGCAGTGTACTATTTCTTAAATACCGCCATCATTAAATATCTAAAATCATGAAGTGTGGGATACAGCTTGTGCCTTAGATCAGTCATCCTCTCCTGGTCTTCAGTTTGTGAGTGAGTCCCCCCAGAGTCCTGTGGTAGAAGAGGATAGAACCTGGGTAATTGCAAGTCTCTGTTTCTTTCTCCTCTTCTTCCTACACCATACACCCCCTCAGAGTACCCAGGACCACTCTGGTTGGAAATGGAAATCCTTGTCTTTGACCCTGTTTCTCACTCTCAGCCTAGGACTGCCTCTCTCCTCCCAGTTCAAGCATATGCCTTGGCAATGACTTTCTTTCCCTTTAATTGGTCCCTTTTAATAAGCTTGACCAGCAGATGCCAGGATATTCCAAGAAATCTAGACATTGGTTTCTTCTCCCAAAGATGCCTTTTGATGATGCCGAGGGTCTTTTTGGCCAGTAGTGAACCCCCCGTCCTCCTCCCCTGTTTTTGAAGTTGCCTGTCTTCTATCCTGTTTGATTTCACTGCGAAGTTGCCTCTTGGAGTCTGTCTTCAGTATGTCGCTGTGAAAACCTCATGTCATCCCAGCTAGCATTTTGATTTGTTGTATATATGATGAGTTTCAGGGAGACCTGGTGGGGGGGTGGTTCTTAGGTGCACTTGCTTGAACATAAATACCTTGTGTTCTAGTCTGGTGTTTTTGTTTTTTATCCCCCTTCTATTTTCAGCAGTAGAGGCAACCAGCCCGCAGGAATTTAGGGCTGAGGCCAGAATTTGGCAGCATTTATTTATTCACTTAATAAGGATGTACTAAGTGCCTGATTTATGCACAGCCTGTTGCTAAATGAAAACTACGAACACACACAAAAATAGAAAACAGAATCTGACTAAAGGAGCCCCTCCGAATCTTTATCTCAAGAATAATTGGTATCCTTTTTACTGGCATGGTGCTTTTGTAGTATACAAAAAATGCTTTTAAATTACAGTTGCTTTTTTTCATTTCCTCAGTAATCCTAGAGAAGGTATTTTCTGCATTTTATTGATGGGGAATTGAAGCTGGGAGAAGTCCTTTGCTGCTTCTTGAAGCCAGAAGAACACGTGGACAGAAGTCTAGCCCCAGGCCCAGCCCACTTGGCCGGACCTGCGCCTGGTCTCAGAGCAGCGGCCGCCCGCCCATCCCTTCCATGTGCTTTCTCTCCCTACCACGTGCTACCTGTCAGGTCCTGTCCTCCTTTTTGGACTTTGTGCTCTCTCTTGACCTCTTCCTGGTTTGGGTGTTTTCAGCTACAGACCCTGAATAACTCCCAGGATGGTACTCATGGTGGGTTGAGGTCTCCATATTTCTGTTTCTAGGTGCACATATTTTGATGCATTAACATATCTATAAGGATGTACTTTATTGTTGCCATTGAAGTTCACTTCTTCCAGAGAGTTTTCCTCTGTGGTTATGTGGACCACTTCCAAACTGAGACCATGATTTGCAGTTCCTGCCTGAGGGCATTAGGACCACCCTGGTGGTGAGAATTCAAAAAGCAAACCCACCCCAGTACTGTCTTATAATTCAGACCTTCAGGGGAGGTTTCCTCCTCCGCCCAGTTCCAAGGGCTCCTTGCCATCCTTTTCTGCATGGCTGGGCTTCTTTCTCTGTGGCCTTTTCGTGTCCCAGCTTCATCTGGGGCTCCCCATTCAACCCCCCCATCTTGGGTGCTTTGCTTTCTCAGTGATGCATGAAAACTGCCCATCTTGCCCTTGCTGGGTGGCTCAGTTTGTTGGAGTGTCATTCCATGCACCAAAAGATTGCAGGTTCGATCCCTGGTCAGGGTGCATACAGGAGGCAACCAATCTCTCTCTCTCTCGCCTCCTCCCCCCTCCCTCCCTCCACCTCTCTTCCTCTCAAATCAATACAGATATCCTTAGATGAGAATATTTTTTTTAACTGTCCATCTTGCGATAATGGTATCTCACAGTTGATGAAATGTGACTTTATGTGGTCAGAGTAACTCTGGATGGCTGTTGGTGTTGCCTTTCTTTGTTAACACTTAAGGGAGTGAGTGGGTGTTCCTTGCTCCTCCACCCCCCAGCCCTGCCCCAGGCTGAGGCTTGCTCACCTGTTAAGACATTCACTCTCCCTCCCCCCGCTTTCCTGGCAGCTGCCTGACTTGGCTTCTTGCTGTTTGCACACATGTGACAGAAAATACAATGTTAATAAATATTTCTACATGCAATAGAGAAACAAGCCATAAAAAAGTAATTATTTGCCATCTGCTCAGATGAGTTGCTAGGAAAAACAGGAAAAACAGTGACATTTTCTGATTCACTAACTTAACTATTCTTGTTCCTCCTGGAAGGTACATCATAGACAAACAAATCATAAATATACAGGCACAGGTCCCTAGAGAAAACAAATTTTCTCTCAGCTCACATCTGCAAAGCAAACATGAATCAGAAAGAATACCTGCTGAACAAGAAAGAATACCCTATTCTCTCTTCTTCCAGTGCGGGTCCGGAGCAGCTGTGCAGTACTCACCCCACATTACACAGTTGCAGTCTACAGTGAGAACACGCAGATGAGGCGCCTCCTGTGAGTCTGTAGAGAGGATGAGGATCACAGAGCTGAAGGAGAATTGGGCTCATGGACTCCCAGTTGGGAGAGGAAGGGAGTGGAAGGTGCTGTACGCAGCAGACAAGAATAACAACGTACTGAGTGCCTGCTGTATGCCAGTCAGTGTACTAGGTGCTTTGCATGCATTAGCTCATCTGTTAGTGGAGGCTGAGTGTTTATTTTAACAATGAAGGGAATAAAGGTAATAATTAATTGAAAGCATAGACAAGTTTCAGGTGAAAGATGATAAGTGGGAACTGAGAGGCTGCAGAAAGCTTGATGGAGGCTGGGTCATTGAATGTTGCCTAACGAACAAAAAGGCAAAGTCAGGGTGTGACTAATCGGTGGGAACAAACATCTTGATGTAAGCAGCCTTGGGAGTGACGTTTGTCTGTTGTTGTTTCTGCTCAGTGTTAGTGTGTTTGCATGCCTTCCACAAATGTTTTCTTACTCCTTTGCTTTGAAACAAAGGGCGTGAGTTCACACGCTGAGGTAGAAACAGATTAAATACACAGTACAGTTTATGCTCAGCGAACATAATTATCAACAAAAGTCATTGGTCCCCACAAAAATGACCGTAACAGCACCCCAGGATTCATGGGGCTTCCTCCTGGGGAGCCTTAACCAGAAGAGTCCCAGGGTCTTCACAGTATTTCACCTTGAGATCCGAGACTTCTTTCTTTTCTCCTGAAGGATTGTGGACTGTTTTCTTGGGCTCTTGGAGGATTATCAGCTGTTCTCTCGGGCTCCACTGTCCCACACCACCCTGCTCCTTGCCTGCACCTCTGGCCTGGCTCTCCCTCCCTCCGCCCCCACCACTTCTGTACCCCTCCTCTAGGCAAGTCATTTTGCTTGCTTCAGTCAGAGCAGTAATTCCAAAAAAACTAACCCAATCCTGTGGCTTCAGAGCTCAGGTGACTTTCAGTGACTCCTACTGCTTTCAGAAGAAGATCCAAATTCCTTGGCTTGGCATACAAAGGCCTGAGTCATCCAGCCCTGGCAGATTCACTTTCCCACAACCTCCTCTTCCAACCCCGTCCCGTGGTCCCTTCTTGCCTGTGCATCTGCCGCAGGTCGTCTTTGAGCACCACTTCCTCCTGCTCAGGGCCGGCTACGCATCTTCAAAACTCACTTCAACGGTGATGTCCTCTGATAACCTGTTTCCACATCCCAGTTTGGGATGTCTCCCTGCCCTCTGTGTTTCTGTAGCTCTCGGCTCACATCAGTAGGAGAGCATTTAACATACAGTTAAAGCACAGCATGTCCTAGAAACTTCCCTCCATCACTTTGCTCCATGAGTGCAGAGGCTGTGTCATTGATCCCTATCTCCTAAGGATGAGCCTGCATCTAGCCTGTAATAGTCACTTAATAAAGATGTGAATGAAAAGAAAGGGATATTTGACCTTCAAGTTAAGGATGACTAGCCATTGATCAAGCTTTAGAAGGTAGCAATGAAATGCTGTTGAAGTCAGATTTCATGTTTTCCTTTAACATCAGATATCAGCAACCAGCTTTTCTAGGTGTTCATGGCCAAAAATGTTGCTGAAATTCCAGACTTCCAGATTTTGATTTCTGGGATGATACATTCACAGCATGTAATTATTTGTCTGGATAATTATGCTTTACCTTGGGATTCTAAGAGAAGAGGTTAGAGGAATCAATGGTTTAGTAATTGTGTTGTTAATCTTAAAAAGAGAGTTGAATAGGAAATATTTTAAAAACTGGTTAGGGAAGATAATTATTGGGAGCATGGAGAAGATAATTGCTTATTCCATGTACTGTAGCTGGCGTGGATGGAGAATTCATGCAAAATAAAGTAGCTTGTGTGTTGTTTTTTTTTTTAACAACTCCTTTCCTGTGCAGGTTTAGCATCCTTTGGGACACAGGGCAGAGCCTTTCCTTTGGAGGGGGCTTTCAAATTCTGTAGCTGTATATCATCTGTGTGTGTGGGGGGGGGGGCATTTCCATTTTGGTGAGATGCCCGAGTGTTTAATTTTGAATTGATGGGCACAGAGAGGTTGCCTGGGTGCCTCAACAAAAAAGAAAATGAGGCCCTGGCTGGGTTGCACAGTTGTTTACACCATCCTTATAACACCAAGGTTATGGTTCAGTCTCTGGTCAGGGCACATGTAAGAAGCAACCAATAAATTTTTTAAAAAAGATCAGGAAAGTGAGTGTTTTAGCAAAGCAAAGAGGCAAAGGTGACCCGGCTCTTTCCCTCATATGTTAGGAGCTTTTGTACCACGTTCAACCCAATCTCGACTTTTTTATGCACTCATTTTTAGTGTCCCATAAGACAACTAGGGAATGAAAGATTTTGTGGGCTAGTAAGTAATAATACTTACTACACTTTTTCCTGCTATTCAGGTCACTACCAACAGCGCACTCTCACTCCCAAGACTCCTAGTTCATAAAGTTTCTTTGCCCGTAGTGCAGAACCCAGATTGCTGAACCCGGCCTGTGGGCCCTCAAGAATTCAGTCCAGCTCATGTTCACAGCTTTGGGTGCAAGTTTGAATAGTCATAGGTACAAGCAAAAACCTTAGAATACCCCCAAATCAAATTGCTTTATATAATAAGGAAGGGTCATTTTTCTCATAATGGAAGTCCCGGGAATAGCTGTTGAGGTTGATTCAGTGGCACAACTGTATCAACAGAAGCCCAGCTTGTTACTGCCACTCCACTCTGCACAGCACCAATTGCCGGTGCGCTGTCTGCATGCTGGCAGGATGGCTGCAGAAGTGCAGGTGCCACGTCCAGACGGCATTGCGTGTCTCTCTCAGGAGTGAGGGATCCTTTCCCAGAAGTTCTGAGAGAACATCTCCTTGTATGTCACCGACCAGAACTGAGTCACATGTCCTTTCCTAAACCAGTTACTAGCAGGGGGGATGAGGTTACCATGGTAACAGACCTCAGTGGAACAGAAGTGGAGAGTCACCTGTTAGCACCAGACTACTACTTCCCATTGTGCATTCCACCTTCCCATACCTACCCCCCTGCTATTTCGGCCTGTCAGTGGTGGCCCTACAAAGCCTGGTGCCTGCCTGCCACCATTCCGTCCCTCCAGACCTGGCCCTCCCTCCTTCCTCACCCCCAGTCCTCACCCAAGTTCCCTCTGCTTCACAGAACTGCCCTTGTCCACCTCTGTTCTGCTCTTTCGGCACCTGTGTGAAGGTCATGTCTCTCCAACTAGAGTCTTGGGTCCTTGGGGCATGAATGTTCTTCTCTCTGCTCCCTGGTGTCCTTTTCGGAGAACCGCAGGCCCTGCATTTACCCAAAGGAAATTCAGAGGAAACGTTCTTACTTTTTATTCATAATAAGCCCCTTGAAGACTACAGCCAGTTCTTAAAATAGAATATATGTTCCCTCTATACTTACTAAAGTAAGAATTCCATGTAAGTAAAACAGGAAAATATAAAAGTAGCATTCACAATTTATTAATACTCTCTTCTCGTCCACTCACATCCCATTTACAAGGACTCACCAACTCAGTTTCTGCATGGTACATGTAGGCTTTAGATGGTCTTAGTTTTACTGTTTGTCTAATATCCTCAAACAGCAATTATCAGTCCTCACTGTACATCAGAATTATTGGAGGAGCTATTTAAAAATAATACGAATATTCTAGCATCATTTTCAAAGATTCAGTGTCAAGTGGTCTGGGGTGGGGGCCTCGTCTGTTCTCATAAAATGGGATCTAGGGCTTCCCCTGGAGATGGTGATGGGCAGCCAAGGTTGAGAACTCTGGTTTTAGCCATCCGTATGCAAATCCTGACTTGGTGAGAATTATCAGAGTTATTTTAAACTTTTCGGGATTCTTGTCCTGATTGTCTTACTGTTTCTCATCATTTGCATGCCAAACTCTGCGAGATAGGTGCTTATTTCTGGTGTGTTTAATATCCACCTTCCCCTTTTCCTCTGTCCCACCTGGACCGTACGCATCTCTTCGTTCTCCTTCTGCCCCACGGCATTCGGGGCAGTACTAAGGATGTCATGGAGGCGCAGTCATTTTCCATTAGCAGGGTGGTTTTGCCCAGATCCAGAACATTGCTGGTCAGCTTCCTGCTTGCTGTGCATCCTGCTCCATCTGCCCTTAATCGAATGCTCACCTTCCATTAGCCCCAGAAAGCCACCCTCCCTTAGAGTCCTTACCAAGCCCAGCGTTCACTAGTCCCCTGTTTAAACCTTTGCACATCTCAGGAGTATTTCATCTGGAGCTTTATTTAGTCCAGTTATGTGCCCCCCTTTTGACAGTTTCTACTTTTTTCAACTCCTCCAACAACTCCTTAATTTCACTTTTATCAGAAAAAGTAAACTTATTTTGGTTAATTGGAGTAGTTGTCCCCTCAGCCCCATTGTTTTTTCAAGGCTGCTATTCCCAAGTCATCTGTTTTCTTTAGACACTAACAAATACTGTTATTTTCTCTACACAGTAATGATGTGAAAGCTTTTGTGTGAGACTTTGTTGAGTGTTCTTTTGTCTCTTCTTCTTTTCTTCATATATGATAACACTTTCTCTGTGTAGAAAAAGCAGAGCAGGGTGGTACCAATTGAACCCATTTTGTGTGGTTAAATATTTATTTCATTATGACTAGTGATGACTGATACTCAATGTCAGAAGTAGAGTTCCTACAGCAGTGGTTCATACATTTTGTAATGCATCAGAGTCACTGGGCATCTTATTTAAATGCAGACTGCTGGGCCCTACCCCAAGGAATTTCTGATTCAGTAAGTCTGGGGTGAGGTTTGAGGATTTGCATTTCTATTAAGCTCCCTAGTGATGGTGATATTTCTTATCCAGGGACCACACTTTGAGAACCACTGTCCTGTGGGACCAAGAGACCACCCAAGAATGTCTTCTGGTTAAATGTTTAATGTCAGAATATTTAGGATTTTTTAGATAGTGCTTTGTAGATGACTTTTTCTAATGGTGGGTACTCAAGAGTATTTCATATGGGATCCATAATATATTATAGATTTAAAAAGGAACTATTAAATTAGAACAGATAGGAAATTGCCTTATGCATAAAGAAAGTTAATATTGTGCCCTGGTTGGTGTGGCTCAGTGGATTGAGCACTGGACTGCAAAGCAAAGGGTTGCTGGTTCGATGTCCCATCAGGGCACGTCTGGGTTACAGGCCAGGTCCGCAATAGGGGGTGCGCGAGAGGCAACCAAACATTGATGTTTCTCTCCCTGTTTTTCCCTCCTTTCCCCTCTCTCTAAATATAAACAAAATCTTTAAAAAAAGAAGAAAGTTAATATTGTTCATAACAAAAATCCAGAGAGCAGCTTTTGGGGGCTAGTGATTAAATGACTCAATGCTCTATCATCAGGTTCTTACTGTCATTTCACTCAGCTCTTTACCATGTGCTGGTGTGTCCTCAGATTTACTCTCTATGGTGACCAAATGGCTGCAGAAGTGCCAGGCATCACATCCAGATTACATGCAAGTACACACTAGTCCATATCCTAGTTTATGGATCAGAATACTGTTGGCAACGCTGAAATTAAAATCCCAGAGGTTCTTATCAAAGGCAGATTCAGGGATGAGCACAGCAGTCACTGACAGGTGAGTTAGTTCAGCTGTGTGGTCTTCATCATTAGTGGTGGAGAGGACAGGGCTCATCCAAGAGGTATGCTGTTGTGGTTCTTTCTCCACCTACACTGTAAACATGTGAGGCTTTTGATCAACTTCTTAAACCTCTTAATATTTTGAGGGATACCATAGAATCTTCCTGTTCCAGTGATTCTTTTGGCAGAGCAATATCATGAAGAAAAATATCAATACTGTGGCACATCTGGAGCCCCAGACTATCCAACATGACTACATGAAACTGCGGACGAACCCACCGTTTGTGTCAGAAGCTGGTTGCACACAGGCCTCGGCCGAATGCGAATGGGTGGTGGGTTCACTCACTAGGCCCCCTGCTCCTGCTGTGTCTCTTACCTGTGGTATCCACAAAGCCTTCTCGGCTGAAGTCACACCTGTACCA
Organism: Phyllostomus hastatus; assembly: GCF_019186645.2. NCBI lineage: Eukaryota > Metazoa > Chordata > Mammalia > Chiroptera > Phyllostomidae > Phyllostomus > Phyllostomus hastatus. The sequence continues at coordinate 28,615,488 of NW_025333857.1, read as the reverse complement.
TACAACCCACTTCTGTTTTCTTCTCTCCTACACCTTTCTTGAGCTTTGCTCTCTTGACTACCACCGTGCATTTCAAGGAGGTAACTATAGCTTGTCTCTTCTGCTGTGTTAGGAATATTCTGGGTTTGTTTGGGATGAGCTTATAAATAGAGTCTCACATACATATTTCCTGACCGTTGGCACTCAGATATGTTGGCACCAGCTCTATAAAGTGTCCCGATATGTCTTGTCAACTGGAGGCAAAGTGTTTGGCAGAGAACGTGTTGATTCTTTACTCCCAGTTTCTGGGCAAGATTTAACTTGTTCATTCTTTCATGATGGATTGACCTTGTTTTTCATAAGCTTGTTGAATTTGACTTCTGCCATCAAAGAAGGACTTGGTTCCTTTGACTTCTCTGCTGTAGATTCCTATAACCCTCAAATCAAAACGAGTATTGAAATTTTTGTTCCAATTCTTCCGTGTAGTGATTCTGTTCCCTGCCGTCCAGTTTGATTGCCCCTGCCAGGAACAGATGGAAGAGGGGGTGTAACTCTGTCCACAGTGAAGGGGCAGTTTACTCCTTTTAACCTAAGGCTAGGCAAATGGATTTGACTACATATATTTTTGTGTATTGTAATACATTCACCTAGACTTCATGAAATGCAGACTGTATAAAAAGCTCTACCTCAGTGTGAGTTCTACATTCCTTCAAAAGTCCCATAAAAACACTCTGAGGAGGTGCTCCCCTACACACAGATCTGATGGTAAACGCTCTGTTTCACCAGGCTGCAAGAGTTGTCTCCAAGCTCCCATTTTCCTGGAGCTGGGATGGTATGCCACTCTGTTTTACTTAAATGTGCACCTCCCTTATCATTTTCTCTCATTCGTACTGAGGGCAGGGATCATTCTCTCTAGAGCCCACCTTCTTTCTGTATGCAGATTTGATCTTGGATGATTTTACCAAACTGTAGCCCTCCCTGCTGCCTTTCATGTGCATGTCTATCTGTCTGTCTGTCTGAGGCTCTAGGTGCAAGGTCTCCAGATCTCATTGTACACAGTTTCATTGTGGAATAACTCCACACCTGAGTTAGGGACCCAAAGCTCTCATCCCCAATCCTATGCTTTGTGAAATATAAGACCCTTGGCCACTCAACTATATCTTAACTGTTCAGGCAGGTGAAGTTCATCTGAATGGAAATTCCTCTCTGGGACACACATCAGCATTTTAGGATGTCTTCCTGTGCAGCAGTGAAATTTTAAAAGGGAGTGGTCAATTTTGATGTCAGTGTTTTGATAGATGTTGTCCTGCGCTGTGCTGATACCCCACAGCGACTTGCTGGTTACTACCAATGACGCTTGAAGCCTGAACAGTATAGTCCCATGGGGAGAAAGCCCTGCAATGGTGAGAAATTCAGCTGTAAGAAACCAGGCTCCCCCTGGAAGTGATAATTAGTGCAATTAGACGTGTGCAGTATGTGTGGAGGTAGCCTGGGCATGTGTGTGTACACTCTGTCTTTATCAGATAAACAAATGAAAGTCTTTCACCTAATTGTTTCCTGTGTTAGAATCCACCTCATCACATGTTGGCTTTGGTCATGGGAAGCAAAGGAGAATATCCATCTTGGTAATTCTCCCTTTTTGTTAGCACTCCTTCCGTCCATTCGAGAGGTGATGGGTTTGTGTTGTGAAATGGCTACTAAGAGCATCACCACCGCTCTCATGAACACACAGATGGGGCAGCGAAAGGGTGTTCTGAACATTGGGATTTCAAAGAAATTTAAGGCTTATGGCAGCATTTAATGAACTTGGAACAGAGCCACCTCAAGCCACCTCACTTGCGCTTTACAAAGGTAGTGAGAGAGAATAACCTTTCTCTTCGAGGGTAGCATGCACAGACCCATGTCTTTCTCTTTTGCCTTAAAAAACAGATATTTTTACAGCAATGTCTCTGAGTTAATTTACATTGCAGCAAACTGAAAAGTAGAAGAGAGTAGAGTTTAGTAACAGGTCTGGTTTGGAGCAGGTGTTTGATTTCACCAACCTTAGTAGTGCGTAAGTTTATTTTTGTAAATTTCCTATTTTTCCAATTTTGATTTCATGGACACACCCAGTCCCCAGCACAGAGAGGTGGTTTGTGTTTCCATGAATGGCCAGCTGGTAGGATTCACTGTCTCTGGCAGGGAGAAAATTCAATTTACACAGAACTCGTGTGTGTGTGTGTGTGTGTGTGTGTGTGTGTGTGTGTGTGTGTGTTCTAAGTTGAAATTTATTTGAATTTCTAAAGAGAAATTAATTTCTCTGTGTCCTTGCAGTAAATAGGTACTTGTCATCCTTTTTCCTGTTCCATCAGATGAGCTCCTACTATAGATGGAAGAAAGTTAGTGCTTCCTTTTGGTATTTTGAGACTTTTATTTTTGTGTCTGAGCTTGGCAGCCTGTCCTCGCTGTTCAGCCAGTGTGGACGTGAGGGCCGAGGGTAAGTGTCCTTCGTGTTCCAGAACGTCTTTTTGTTGCATGTTTCCCTGAGTAAATCTATCTCCTTTTTTCCTACTTTAGCTCCATATTTACTATATGTGAACTTTTTATAAACAAAATGAAAGAAGAAGAAAGCGTATGTGGAGGCATGAAAATAGTGAAGGCAGGGTCATTTTTAAGCTTCTGGTTAGATCAGTCTGGAAAGGGCTTGCACTTGAGAACCAACATTTTGAACCATGGCTTTGTTGGGGCAGAGGTGACAATCCTGCATCTCCATCCTTTCTCTGGACTCTCTTGGAGATAGATTTGTGTGTCTGTGCATGTTTGAATTTTCTGATGAAAATGTCCGTTATGTTCATAAGCTTTTCAAAGCCACTGCCTTATCTTTGTGTTCACTAACTTTTACTGTAGTTGTTTTTGTTTGAGGGGGCTTTCAATATTTTTTTTGTAGTTTTAAGATCTGATTTTTACTATTTAAAAGCAACTTTCAGTATTAGTTAACTCTTTATATGTTTCTTTTGCTGAATAAAATCTCTTTGGCAATATATATTTTTTGTTTGTTTAATTTATTTTCCACTCAAAATTTTGGTCCAGATTCTAGGGAGGCTTCTCCCAAGAGAATTTGGTTTAAAAGCAAAGGATTTTTAAACATCGATGAACCAGATTTAGCCTTGATTTGTTTTGCATGTAGGAAAATGGATATTCTGGTGCAGTGTGTGCTGTGTCAGTTGTACAGAGCACGGATCGTTCCTTCCCATGGTTGCATTGCTTCTTTCCATGCCATGTCTGTGGTGAAAGCCAGTCTTTTTTTTAACCTCTGAAATAGAGGGAACAGAAGTAGAATAGGTCCTGACCTGTTAGTTTTGGAGACTGAGCTGTATTGTCCTCTGGGAAAGCAGTTAACCAAAGCAGAAATTTGAAGATCAGTGTAGTCACATGGTTACAATCAAGATGAGTACCTAGGGTTTTATTGTATTTGCGACTAAAGAAGTATCCATTACTACTAAGCTGGGTAAAAAGGAGCTGAGTTCTGTTCTGCTGTTTTTAGGAGTTTAAGAATTAGCCCGTAAGTTAATTAAGAATGAAGTAAGAGATCACATTTTAGTGTATGTATGTATGTATTTATTTATTTTTAAACATGTTTATTTTTTAAAGATTTTATTTATCTATTTTTATAGGCGAAGGGAGGGAGAAACAGGGAGAGAAGCATGAATGTGATGTGTGGTTGCCTCTCACACACACCCCCCTACTGGGGACCTGGCCTGCAACCTAGGCATGTGCCCTGACTGGGAATCGGAACCCTCAACCCTTTGGTTCGCAGGCTGGTGCTCAATCCACTGAGCCACACCAGGGAGAGTAAAGTGGATTCATTCTTAATGACCTGGCCCGATTTTGGTTCTGGAGAGTAGGAATGAAAGTCTCTTTTGTAACTACTTCCGGTGGCTAGGGTGTAGAGCTGTCCCTGCCTGTGGGTCTGGGTATAAGTTATTAAGGAGAAGAGAGTGGAATTGAACAGCCCAAAAAGCTGGAGCTGTGGCTGGAGTTTGTGAAGGAAATCTCCAAGAGCCTGGACACTCCGTTGAATGAAGGATGAGATATTTGAGGAGACATGGCCTAAAAACCAGAATTTAAAAAAAGGCTAGTGTAGGTAGGAAAACCAGTACCAGATATCGGCCTTAAAATATCCTAAAGGGAGAGGCCAAGTAGAAGATAAGTTCTGTTTGGCTGAGACTGCATCAGTAATTCTCAATGATTCAAAGGCAAAGGATGAAAGAAAAAAATGAAACATTATCTTGGAAGAAAACATAAAAAAACTAGGGTTCAATTGGTTTGTGGGTAATAGTTGGACATTTTGATTTCCATTGAAACACACTTTCTTTCCCTAAAATCACCCTCCTTTTATTAAAGAGACTGCATTTAAGGCCACTTTCAATTTGGCCTGATTATCTGCATGAACACAACAAGAATAGTAATTGATTATATAGGCTCTTTCAAATCTGCTCCGCTGAAACTTACAAGGAACCTTCAGAGGGAGCTTCAGCCAGCCTCTCGGCAAAGAAGCCCAGCCACACCGCTGCTCTCTGGCTTTGCCTGCAGCACCAATACATTTCGGTGCATTCCTCAAGTTCTTCAAGTCCCTACAATGTCTTAAGATTCTTTTTTTGCTATCTTTTGTAACCAATATATTGAACCCAATTTAAGCTTCCTTTAATCTAGGTTTCTCATTGTCAGTTGTACATGATAATTATTGTATCATGCTGTAGTAAATGTCCCTAGGAACTGTACAATGTATAGGGCTCTCTGCCCTCACATTTCTGCTTTTTTAATCATCATTTTTTAATGTCTTCCCTTGCAATCGGAATTTTCCTTTGAGTTCCAGGCTCTCTAAAGCAATCCCATGATGTAATCTGACCAGAGGTATTGGGCGGGCGAGGGGAGAAGCCTGAACAATCAAATTGACTAGAACCACATGTGAAAAAAAACTGACTAAACCATGAGTTTAGGGTTTCTGTATACGCTAAGTGTATGGATATTATTTTTTGATAGTGTATCTGTTTATTTGATCATTTTCTGTTCTTATTAGTGATCCAAACAGAGTGGCTAGACAAATAAGTAGTGGATAGGTGTTATGATCACATAATGATATTTTTAATATTTCTTGGCATTATAGACAAGTATGTTGCATTATACTTTTATTATATTTGTGAAATATGAGATGAACAGTCACAGAAGCTTCAGTTTAATGGGACTATTACTTTTTACCTCTTTGTATTTTTTCTGCCTTTTCATGCAACTTGATGAATTCATTATACCTGTTTATCTTTGGCACTGGTCAGGTCTCAAATTAATGAAAACTACAGAAAAAAGGTATAGTTTTTTAGGGTCCATACTCTTTTCCCATTAAATGTATTTAATCCCTAAACTTTTTTTTAGTATAACATTTTTAGATTTAGAATTAGCCAGCTGGATGCAGTTTCGATGATTCTAATTTTGTCTGCAACATCCGAAGCACCACGGTCTGGAGCCAGTCGAACACGTGCCTTCTTCTCCCCATCAGGCCTGATCAGGTGTCGACCTTGGCCACGTCAGTGTTATACAGCTTCTTCACAGCCTGTTTCGTCTGGTGCTGGTTGGCCTTGACGTCCATAGTGAACACAAGTGCATTGTTGTCTCCCGTTTTCTTCTTGTCTGACTCAGTAGTCGGGGGAACTTGACGATGGCGTAGTGGTCAAGCTTGTTTCTCCTGGGGGCACTCTTCCGGAGATACTTAGGGTGTCTTCAGATCCACAGTGTCTTAGTCCTCCAGAGCATGGGTGATGTGTGGATCTTCTTTCTTTGTGGCTGTGGATGCCTTTTAGGACTACTTTCTTTGCCTTGGCTTGGGCTTTGGGAGGGGCAGGGGTGCAGCCTGGCTGAAACGGGAGGAGCAGCTCCGGAGCTGACACCCAAGTCTTAGCTTAGCCACTGTCCTTTCTGCTCTTTCACTCTGCAGGGATCCCAGACCAGCCGGCTGTGTGCCTCCCAGGCCCCAGCACACACCTTCCTTCTTTGTGTTGGGTGCCATCTTTGTGAAAAGGCTAATTCCTAAACTTAAAAAAAAATCATTTCAGTTTGCTTTAAGTGGGTGATCTTGATGCGAAAACAATTACTGTAGTTGTATGTACCTGTGGTGTCAGATGAGGAGACACTTCCTAAGGGAAAGGTCAAGAGCAGAAGTTTCTGCTGTGATCTCATGAAGTGTTCCAAGCCATTTTTTCCTTGTTGACTCAGAAGAACAAATACTGAAGAAGGCACCTAGCAGCCTCAGGTTTTTCTTCTGACTCACACACATCTAGCAGGACGGGAATTCCAGACCTCGTCCAAAGCCCTCCATGGGTAGTTTGGGCAAAGTGTTTTTTTACAGAGCTGTTGTTTCCTTGAGAAGTCCAAGGAAATCAGGTCTAAAACTCAAGGATCTCAGTTGATCTAGAACATTTTAACTTTCTGCTTTCATATGCACCTCACACAGCTATCTGTCCACTAGAGACCTCCATTCCTGGATGTTCCTTCACCTTTACACTGTACAAACTACATAGTAGTGGTATACTCCTTGTTTCTCTTATCTTTCCCTAATAGGATTATCTCAGTATATTTTTAAAAATTCTATATATATGATTTGCCTTCACTGGGTTGTAAAGTGAGAACATATTGGGTTAGCCAAAGTCTGTGTGTTTTTTTCCCATAAAATAAAAGACACATTTTACATTTTCACCAATAACTTTATTGTTGTATATTTTGAGTATGTTGGCTATCTCCTGCTATTGGCTTCCAGGGGGGCAGAGGCCAGGGGCGCTGCTAAATACCCCTGTGTTTGAAAGATGTCTTATGCATCTTCCAATGCATGGGACAGCCCCACAAAAAAGAATTATTTGGCCAAAATGACATTAGTACCAAGGAACTTGGAAAACCACTTTTGATAGGCTTGATCAGTCACAGCACCTTCTCTATACACTGCTCAAATCTTCTTTTGTATTTCAGCTGTGTTTTTACCTTTCTTAAAATAATAAAGCATAATACACCAAAGTTGCATATATTCTTCCATCTTTAGTATTAAAGTGGCTGCACAAAAATTCACCAGTTTTGGTAAGTTATTTTTTTGAGACTTTATTTATTTATTTACTTTTAGGCAGAGGGGAAGGGAGAGAGAAAGACAGGGATAGAAACATCAATGTGTGGTTGCTTCTTACATGCCCCCCATCGGGGGCCTGGCCTGCAACCAAGGCACGTGCCCTGACTGGGCAACCCTTTGGTTCACAGGCCAGTGCTCAATCTAGTGAACCACACCAGGTGGGGCTGATAAGTTGTTTTAAATGCACACTGATATGACAGCTGTCACAATACAATCTAACTTGAGATTCTAACTTTAACTTCATTTGAAATTGTTTCAAGTGAAGTTAAAGACAACTAAGCACTACGACAGCTATCATCTGGAAAAACTAAATGAACTTTTTGACCAACCCAGTACACATAGGAATAGAAATATACCAATTCTTTTTCTTATGGAATTAATATTCACTCAAAAGTAGTTTTAATTAGTAAATTAAAAATAATTTTGAACATTGGCTACCCTAGTCTGTGAGTGCTAGATACTCAGAAAACTAGAGACACGTGCCCAGTGGAGCTCACTTCTCGGAACTTAAGTCTCATCTGTTACTGGAGAAAGTATCTCTGGAAGCTGTTGTGACACTTGGCTAAGATAACGAGTGTGAAAACATTGTGAAATTGTAAAACTGTGGATGTGACTATTGTATTATTTGGTTTAAAATAGAAAGTAGAAGAATTTTTATTCTGAACTCATTTAGATAATCCAGTTATGAGACAGTGGGTAAGGAGAAATGATGCACTTTAATGTTGAATGCAGCTGCCAGGGGAATGTTTGAGATTATATTAAAAAAATTTCATTGGCATTTATGCTAAATGGTGATGACACTAGAAATAACACAGACACATTTGACATTACACATTGCTCTCAGCCTTGCTCCATACCCACTGTACATTTGTACTACATCTCATTAATAAGAATGTATTGAGTTTCCTGGCATTGGGTTTTATATACATATAAGATGCCTGTTTTTATAGTTGGTTTCTAGAGTGTCTTTATAAAGCAGTCTCTCAGTGTTTCTCTTTTATTATTATTCCCTTCCCTCACCCTTTCTTCTGTTCTTTAAAGGTAGGGAGATTATATAGGTCCCAGTTTATCTGAGACAGTCCTGGTATATGCCTGTTGCCTTGACATCCCATCTGTTTAGCATTTTAGCCCTTTCAAAGTGTCCCAGTTTGGACCATAAGTTATATGGCCACCCTGGCTTTTGGCATAAAATAAAATAAAAGAGGAACCAGCAAATTAGTGGATTTGCAAAGATCTGCGGTGACTGACCTCAGCCACTGAACTGACTGGTACAGAGTGTGGATTTGGTCCAGTGATGCCCTGGAATGCAGCTCACAGACCTGAGTCCACGGTGCCTGGTTGTCAGTGCACATCGCAGCAGGTCTCCTCATGAGCCTTTGAGACTGAAACGTGTGTTTGTTCGCTCTGGCTCAGCACAGTAGCGTTGACACTTCAGCAGTTTTCACTCTGGCAGGGCTTGTTGGAGCTTGAAGGCTGACATTCCTTCCTTCTTTTTTTTTTAAAATCCTCACCCGAGCATTTTAACATACTTATCATACTTAACATACTTATTGATTTTAGGGAGAGGGGAAGGGAGGGAGAGAAACATCAATCGGTTGCTTCTTGCACATGCCCCTACTAGGGACTGAACCCATAACCTAGGCATGTGCCCTAACCGGGAATTGAACCCACAACCTTTTGGTTTGTGGAATAATGCTCAACCACTGAGCCACAATGGCCAGGGCCTGACATTCCTTCTTAAAGACTCATCAAGGTTTTCATTCAGTGTGAGCATATGCATTAACATGGGATCCATCCTGTTTTTGACCATCTTTCACTCATGGCAGCCAACCAGTGGTGGATGTAAAACATGTCCATGGCCCCCTCCCCACCTGTGCAGCTCTGGTGGTGAGACCCAAGGGGATGAGTAAAATGTGGCTTAGAGGGACCCACCTACATTGAAGCATCTCTGCCATCACCTCCTCTCTTTTCAGAATGAGAAGGCAGAACTGAAATGTCCAAAAAGGAGAGAAAAATTCTGCAAGGGGAAAGGTGCTCCTTTGTGTGTCTGCTTGCTATCCCCAATATAACGGAATGAAATGGTTTCTTCCTGCTGGTGTTAATACGAAAACTCTATCAAGATCAAGGGGATATTTTACTGTTTAAGTGTGTGCAACCTGAGTATTTTCATAGCAGGGCAGTTTGAAAAAAGTTTCAATGCAGCTTATGCTTGGTTAAGAGCAAGTGCGTCAGTTGGCCTTTCTCTGTTGACAGCTGCGTTGGAGTTTGGGGTTGACCTCTGTGCTTGTGAGCTCTAAAGAAATGATTTGGGTCTGTAAAGTGAAAGTGGAAGGTTAGAAAAGAAAAATCGGTGGAATGGGTCATTTTACTGCTATTCCCATTTTACTTTTCCAGAGAGGCAAGTGTGGTGTCTAAAGATCTCTGTTGAAACAGTGTATTTCACACTTGAACATGGGCTCTCATTGAAATGCAGATGCGGAGATGGTAGGCCTGGATTGAGGGCCTAAGACTTTGCCTTGCCGACCAGCTCCTGCGCTAGCAGACCAAACGCCAGGCCTGGAGTGGAGGGCTGTCAGGAGCAGTGTGCACTTCCGCCAGCTCTGACTCCGGGTGTCACTGTTGCACCACAGGCCAGTGAGAGTGACACCTCCGAGATCACCCCCCCTAAGGGCAGGGGAGACTAAGGGACTAAGTAGGAAACTAGATGAAATTCAGAAAAGAACATTTTATTCCCTTCTGCTTCTATCATAGGAAAAAAAGCTGAGGTGTACTAGAATTCTGGCTATTTAATCCCTGTTTTATCAGAAAATGTCCTCATCTACAAAAGAAGGATTTGAATGTCGATGGTTTTCAGAACCCTTTAGATTGATAAAGCATAGCAAGTAAGAGTTTCTTGATCATGCAACATTAAATGGGACATATTTATGTCTTTAGTCCAGGAATGTGGTTTTATTTCTGTAAGGGCACCTCAAAGACAAGTATGTGTTGGGCAAAAGCAGGCTGGTGGTTGTTTGTACGGAAAAAGTGTGTTTCGTGTACTCAGAACTATAACCTTACTTTTGCCAACCCCAGTATATAAATTTGGTATTTCCCCCATATTCCTGTTTCTCTTTCTTTAAAAACAAAAACAAACAAACAAAAAAACTTAGAGGGGGACCAAAGTTTTGCCACTCCAAAATATATGCCTTTTGGGATGTTGATTTTTAAGCTGGTCATTAAGAAACAAGAAACTGAGAAAGAACCTTTGACTCTCACTCTTTACCTGCCTAGAGTTGTTCAGATAGAAGAACCTGTTTAAAGCGAGGGAGCATCACCTTAGCGCCGTATTAGCAACCAAGTGTGGTGGATGGGGACAAATCTCGCAAAGCCTGTTTGTTCTACTTTTCCCTGTGTCCCATTGTTTCTGGGTGGCCCAGCAAGAATTCATTTACCACATGTTTGCTTTCTCGTCTACCTGTGAATTACCTGCTTTCCCTTTGAAATTCTAGACGTCCCTTCCCTTTGTCCAAAAGCACATATAAACCTCTACATCCCAGTGCCCCCTTGGGTCTCATATCCTTATGGCACCCTGGCATGAATATCTGTAATAAATTTTGGACATTTTTTTCTGTGAATCTTTGTCATGCTAATTTGATTGTTTGCCCAGCTAGAAGAACCTAGAAGGTGTGGGGAAAATTATTTTTATGACCCCCACAGTTTCATAGCTTCAAAGAATTTTTTAAATCTAAGCTGTAGTTCGCTGTATTAATTTCTGCTTTCATATCACTAATTTAAGGAATCTGCCTAGCAGTGGCAGCAAGAGCTAGAAAAGTTTATTAGCATTTATTCTCAGCATCTGCTTGTTTTAGGGGGTATTTAGGTGTGATACCTCTTTTGAGAAGATACAGGAGTGCTTGTTTCAAAAGGTGCCTTGGGTCCAACTGTGTGCACTCTCTCAGGGTGGTCTCTCAACACAGTGACCACTTCAGTTTAGGACAGAGGTCTGGAACTTACACTTCTGTTCTGACTAAGTGGTTACACATCAAGCCCTATGTAGTGTAGTGGGTAATGGAGTAATCTTAGTTAAGAAGTCTTCATTCTCAGGCTTCTGGGTGAGAAAATTAAAGTTTTTCTATAAACTTACCCTCAGAAAAAATGTTCACATTATACACAGGAGTTGGGTTTTATAAAATAGAAATTACTCTGAGCCAAGGATGAAGAGTAGACACAGAATCCCATGTTGAATTCAAACTGAATGCAAACATAGTAATTGCATACACAGAGGGATTTCCATGCATTGTCTTGAGGGTGTGTTTGCTGTGCTAAAAGCAGTGGACTTAGGCATGGATTCCAGTTTCACTGGCCCTCCCAAGTGCTTTGGATGAGTTAAATTGGTGCCTTCCTGCAGGGCGACCTGCCGGTATCCATCAGACGGTAGAGGCTCGGTCTCTCTCTCTCTCACAAATGTACGTCTTGGAATTGATCCAGAGCAAATTATTGGACAAGTACACGAAGCTCTATGTGAGAGTATGTTCTCAAAGTGTTTGTGATATAAAAAACTTGGAAATCACCTAAATATTCAATAATAAAGGAAGGTCAAAATATGTCACAAATATGAAAGGGGACACTATGCAGGCATTAAAAAGAAGAGATATTTGTATTATCTTAGAAAGATGGCTCTAATAATAATGTTAGGAATTATGAAGTAACAGCATTGGAAAAATACATGTGTTTGTGTGTCTATAAAAACAGGGAAGAATTGGAAACTAAATACCAAAATGTTGATAATAGGGGAATTATAGCTGAATTTTCACTTTCTCTCAACACTTCTCTTTATTGTTGAAAACTTAGTACTGTTACATTCAGGAGGGAAATCTGATCATTTGAAAGGGGTCGGGAAAAAGCAGCCGTCCTGTGAGCTGGGTGGGAGGAGAAACCACAGCCCTCTGTCTCAGAGTCTCTTCTGTGCGGACTGGTCACCTCCAGGAGGAGCTTCCAGAGGCAGCGGGGACCTGTGAGACAGGACCTGTGTCCCGCTGACTCATACATGGTGTTCCCTCCAGTCTTATTTTATTTGTCAGTGTGGTTCCTAGGGAGCCTTGTGTTCCCTTTGGGCCCAGGAGTTAGACAAGTGGAATCACAGAATGCCTGCCAGGCCTGGAAGTATCATTAGGGCTGTCCCACTCCAGCTGTGAGGACTTGGAGGCCCAGAGCATTTAAGTAACTTTCCTAGAGACCTGGAGATAGTTCAAAGCCAAGTTGAAATGAAAACATGGTTCCCAGGTTGCTGTGCTTTACCCAGCCAGACCTCTGCTGTTGTGGATGAGCCCCCAGTTGTAATAAGCAGTTTTTAAGGCCAGAGAAAAAAGTTTCCAGGTAGGGGAATTCATTTTCTCTCATATCTTTGAATATTATATGGTTAGGCCTTTTGTCCTGATCTTTTTTTAGTGAAGTATGTGGAAGTCCAGAGGCTCTTGGCCTCCCTAGGGTCCTGGCCTCTTTTGAACATCTGGCAAAGGCAGCAGAACTCTCCCTTGAACAGTGTTTCCTGAAAACCACAAAACTTTGCATTTGATTTTTGCAGGTTTCGAGAACCTTCTGGAACCTGTCCCTAATTTGCAAATGTTTTTTGTCTTGCATTCCTCAACTGTTCAAGTAGTTCTCTTGCATTTGGACATAGAACTATGAACTGATTTTCATGCCTTTGTGGTAAAAATGTTCCTTGCCAAAACAATAGTCCAGAAAGAGAGAAGGAAAGGACAGGAGGTAGGAAGGTGAACACACCTCACCACAGTCGTGTGTTCTTTGTTTCCTGTTGCTATAAGACTGTCTTTCCAATTAATGTCCATTTGTAAGATATTTTAAAAATGCCTACCATTCTAGCATCTTGGTGGTGTGCTCAACTCTGTTCTCAGCTACGTGAAGAGTTTATTATTACATCCGAAGGCTCCAGCATTTTCCAAAGAACAAGACTACCCCTTCCATAAGACAGACACAGGCCAAGGCCCAAGATGAGGATGCATTTCATTGCACTTCTCACCAAAAACTAGGTGTTTGAGTAAGAGCAAGTAGTTACCACTTTAACAGTGGAAGGGTTTGGAAAGTGGACTGCTGCCATGCTTTTCATGTCAGCGGGAAGACTTGTGAACACACTGACAGCGGCCACCCGCAGGGTTTCTGATTCAGTGGTCCACAGGAGGCCCGAGAATAGCTTTTCTAATAAGTTCCCAGGTGGCGCTGACACTGCTGGTCCAGGGCCACGCTTGGAGAAGAAGCAACCCAGGCAGTGCGGTTCTTGCAAGGCAGTGTGTTTTCCAGACTTCTCTGACTGCAGGGACCACCTGGGGATGTGTGTGAAAACACAGGTTTCAACTCCATGCCAGACTCACCGAATCAGAATCTCTGTGGAGAGTCTTGGGATGCTGTGTGATCGGATTTGGGGAAACATCATTGCTGTTGTGTCAACCTTGCAACCCACCCATGAGACAGTAGAATTCATTTACTTACTGCTCTAAACCACAGCCTCCTTATCTATTGCATGCTTTGGCCCTAGGGACCCCTCTGCCCTTGTAAGTGTATTTTTGGCTTCACCCTCATTTTAAAATGAATTTTAAGCCATTGTTCTGGAACATACTTTTAAAAAGTTTTTTCAGGTGCCAAATTATTGTTCAAAAGAGATAGCAAGGATGCCTGCCTTCTGAGAACTAGTTTCTGAGAAATTATTGCTGATTGCCCTTTTATAAGCATAATTGGTGTGTGTGTGTTAGAGAGAGAGAGAGTGAAGGAGGGGGAGGGAATGTGAATATGGAAGGGAGGGAAGGAAGAAAGAAATGTGCACTTCTAGCAAGTTCCAGGTGACGGTGATGCTGCCAGTTTATTGACCACATTTGGGAAACCGCTGGAATAGACCAGTGACTCAAACACAGTGCATTAGAGTCTCCTGGGGGAGTTTTAAAAATACTTCTGCCTGAGTCCCACCCAAGAGAGTAATTTAATTGGTCTGGGTTGGGGTTTGGGCATTAATTCCAGTGATCGGCCAAGGTCGTGAACCACTGCTGTGGGTCCCTCGGCAGAGAGGGTAACTGGTTAGGAAGCATAAGGCCTATGGAGGCAAATAGGGCTAAACTAGTGCCAGTCGAGCTTCACTGTGTGTGACCACTGGGCATCTTGTTAGGATGAAGATTCTGATTCAGTAGGTCTGGGGTGGGACCCAAGATTCTGCCTTTTAAACAAGCCAAGCAGATGCTGCTGCTATTGGCCTGGGTACCACGTTTCGAATAGCAAGGTGCTTAGAAGGTGTTAACAAACATGTGTCAGTGCCTGTCAACATAGTTTTTATATTCATTTTTAAAGTGCAGAACAAATAAGAGCAATGCCAATGAGATGTCAGATACGCTAAATTGGAAATAATAGATATTTTGCCATTCATGAACATTTACCTTCCCTTGATGGCTATAATTTTTTTTTTGCTTCTTTCTACCCACTACCTACAGTTTTAGCAAATGTGAATTAATTTTGTTTTAGTGTGATACACATAGACTAAAAGGTCTCCCCCCACCCCCACCCCTCTATCTAGAGCTTGACGTTTCCTCTGAGTTAGGGTCTTGCCTTCCAGCTTCCTTATGGCCACAGACTCAGCCCGTCAGACGCTGTCACCCAGGAGGCCAAATGTTGAGTAACAACACCCGAGGCCCTCACTTCAAGAGCTGAGGCATTGGCTCCAGTGCTGGCCGTTTGCACATGCTGGCAGCCAGTCCTCTTGGGACACGACTTTAGCCCGTGTTTCTGGCTTGAGCCCAACCAACCTTTCCTCCCGGTTCGGGGCTGAAGCTTTTTCTCTGGCAGGTTCCATCCTCTGGCACTTCCCTAGTGTGGTGGAGTTGAGACATTATTGTCAAAGCCTTTTAGGAGGGAGATGAAAAGTGAGGCAAGGGAGAGGCAGGACCCCCGGGTGAGGAGGAAGAGATTGAAGTCTCAGCTACTGAGTTAGCTTCCCCCTCGGCCTGTTGCATTTCCCAGCTGAACTTGGCAGAAGTATTAGATGATTGATAGCATTTGGAGTTGGTGTGAATTACTCCGGGAGTCCTCCATGCCCATGTTGACCAGGGGACAGGGCTCTCCCGCCTGGGTGTGGAGACCAAAACCTTCCCCCAGTGGAGTGGGACACAGAAAGGAAACTCGGATTTTAGTCATTTCCTCTTTTTAAATGAAATCTTTGTGTCAGGTGCCAACACCCTGGAATTGGCCCGCCGCGCAAGGGTAGCCGAACCTCAGATCAGCACAACTTTTGCAGAGTCATGAAAGCAGTGTGCTTGTCCCAGGGCAGGAGCCCATGACAGTAAGAAAAGCACAGACTGTTCTGAGTGTCCTGTGTTAAAAAGGGAAAAGCTTAAGTGAGATTTATTTTAACTAAAGGAAAGCAACATTTGGGACTTGCTTGAACAGCTTGTATGCCATGTGAAGGGCAACTTGAACTTGAGCGTGCTTGGGACACAGTAGAAACTAGTTCGGCCTTTTTAAATCTCTGGATCCTGGTCTCAGCTTTTCCTGTAACCATTTCCAGTTGCAGTCCGTGTGCTGTACTGATAACTCATTTTAACATTTGGGGAGCTTTTGCTAGGCAGCAAATAAAGTAGCTCCTGGGCTGGATACTTGACCTCTTTTAAGTTTCTCTTAAGTAAGTAGGAACCTGCAGGTTCTGAGGAAACACAAGAACATCTGGGAGGTTTCTGTTTAGGTATGGCTGGGCCTTCCGGCTATAAACAGTGGAAAACAAAAGTTTTTTAAATCCAAGGGCTGGGGCTGTCTTGCAGGTGAAATTCTCTATGTGAAGTCTGAATAAACCACTCCTGGAATGTCCAGTGTCCTTTCCCCGTGATTGTGTAAAATAAAGAAGCCCCGACCTACCTCTCCTTAAAGATGGTAGGAAGCCTAAGCAAAATACTTAGAAATAAGATAATTTATTTTATGTTACCCCTTGGCTTTAAATCTGTCCATGGCTTGACTTTGCACTTAGAATAAAGCCCATTCTCCCTCCTCTGGCCAACAGGCCCAGCAACCCTCATAATTTGGCTTCCGCTCGCCTCACCTCTCAGCCCAGTGCGCCCTATCCATCTCTTGACAAACTCAGCACTCGATGCAGAGAGCTTTCCCCTGCCCCAGAGCCCTCAGACCATTCTTTTATGGGAAAAACAGATTTTAATTTTGGTGAAGGCCACTTGATCAGTTTTTTACTTTTATTGATCTTCATTTCTGTGTTACATCTAGAACTGGAGAACTAGAATTGGAGAGCTCTGTTTTCTTCTAAAAGCTTTGTATTTTTTTGTTTTACATTCAAGACTGTGACTCATTTTGAATTAATTTTTGTATAAGGTGAAGGTTAAGATTGAGTTTCATTATTTTGCCTATACAGGGACAGTTGCTGTAGCACCATAATTTTAAAAAAAAAGATTTTTATTTATTAGAGAGACAGGGAAGGAGGGAGAAAGAAAGGTAGAAAAATATTGTTGTGTGAGAGAGAAACATCGTACTGTTGCCTCTTGTACGCCCCTACTGGGGACCAAACCCGCAGCCCAGGCATGTGTCCTCACTGGGCATTCAACCGGCGACCTTTCACTTTACAGGATGATGCCCAGCCAGCTGGAGCCACACCAGTCAGGGCTGTAGCATCATTTTTAGAAAAAGACTTTCCTTCCTTTATTGAGTTGTTTTATATGCCATTCTGGGAAATTGTGTGGAAGCCTTGTGGCGGTCTGTGTCTGAGCTCCATTCTGCTCCCTGGACTGTTCTGACCACCCGCACTCCCGCAGCACAGGTCTAGGTATCTCCCAGGTCTCGCCTTCAGTGTCATTTCCTAGAGCAGCCTGTGAGATCACCCGTTCCCATTTGTCTCCATATCCTCAACTTCAGTCCTGAGGAGTTTGGCCTCCATTATTCTCACTCAACACTTGTTTTTTCCCTCTCATGGTATTTAGTATGATTTGCTAGTAGCTTATTGGCTGGTGTGTATGTATGTAATTCCTGCCTGTAAGCTCCAAGAAGTCTGGGCTGGGTCTGTTTTATCACTGTAGTGCCCAACGGGGTCCTTGTTACATGCTGAGTGCCCAACCAATAGCTTTTGAATAAATTAAGGTACAAACACTAAGTCTTCTTGGGTGATATTTTCTAAATCACTGGGTATCACTTTCATAAAATCAGAGGACATTCCTGGTTCTTGGCACTGTATGACTTACTTTTTCCCAGTTAACCAATTAATACTTACAGGCAGTGGTTTTGAGAACCTGTGACCTGTGTCGTAGTCACCTGGCGGGCCTTTTAAACGGCACACTGCTGGGCCCCACCCCCAGAGCTCGTGATTCAGGAGGTCTGGGATGGTCCTACAATTTGCATTTCTAACAGGTTTCCAAAAGATCTTAGTGATGCTGCTGGTCTGGTTACCACAGTGTGAGAGCTACCCTTTGAACGTTATGATCTCTTTTACTTAGTGATAGTCCCAGGTGCCCTTGAACTTGTTGTTAACTGAATTAATCAGTTTAAGAGTAATCACTGAAAAAAAAAAAGAGTAATCTCAGAGAATAGAACAAACCCAGGCCCAGAAGAGTTAAAGAGAAAATGTTCACTACAGCAGTAAATAATAAGAACTGTATATTTTAAATAATTTAAATAAGAAATGAACAAAGCCTTTTAAACTACACTGAACTGATTCTCTTACATCTATGGCTGTTACATTTTGGTTCTTTAATATTTGAGCAGGCAAAAGCACTGATATTTTAACTCATAAACTACTACCAGGAAGGCTTGCTAAGTAAGAGCAGGACTTCACTAGTATGGACAAATTTATAAAATCAAAGATTAGGTTCTGCTATGACCTGTTTTCCCTAACCCCTTTAGAAATGAACCAAAGCAAGTCAATAAAGACTATTTCATGTGCTTATTCCGAGTCATAAAAATTACTTTCCAGTGAAGGAACAAAAAATATAAAGGTGGCAAAATTTTTAACAAACTATAGAAATGCTCCCTGGAAGTATGGTCTTGCAAAGTTTTTAAAAAAGCTTCAATAACTCCAGCTTAATTTGTCTGCTCTCCTCCAGTCTGTTCCTGCTTTCCTTTGCAGAAGAGCCGCTAGTTTTCAGCCTAGGTTGTTATGATCTGATAAACTTTCATCACAGAAAATTCCCTGAAAAGAAAATCTGCCAGCATCAGTTCTTTGTAAGTGTTCAGGAAGCTATATGGGGCCAGCAGCCCCCTGGAGCAGAGCTAGTGCAGGGCTCCAAAGCATTGCAGGCTGCGAGATGGTTTTAGCCTGTGTGTTGGCAGCGTTGCCCTTATGCACACTCTTGGAAAGATCCCGATGTACTACCAAGGCGTGGAGTGCACGTGGGTGGGCAGGCGGAGCCTGTGGGAGGGCTGGACACACCCCTGCCCACTTTTGTGCTCTCGGAGGCAGATCTTAACCTGGGAAATCTTTTCAAATAAGGCAGAAAAGATAAGTAAGGAACTGACTTTTAGTACCGCTAGTCTGTGAGGCATGCTGTGACCTAAATTATCACAGGGCCCAATGCACAGATCTGCTGAGGTTATTTCAGGAAAGGAATGAGGTGGGTGTCTGCTTTGTTCATTGCTGTGTCCCCAGTGCCAAAAGCAGTACCTGCATGTCATGGGCTCTCACTCATTAAATGAATGAATGAATTTATTCACTGTTGTTTCTTCCATATTTTCTCTTTATTGTCTGCGTTTTAACTTGTTCCAGTGGTATAAGTACTTCCTCCAGCCTCTTCAATATGTTACTCCAAGGAATAAGTTTGAAAATATGACAACAAACGCAGAATAAAATTTCTCTAATGGGCAGAACCCAGCCATTTTCGTACAATATAAATGAGAGGAGGTGTCCAGGTAAAATTGTAATTTAGATCTTGATTAATCATTGAGATTTCTCTTGATCTATACCCCACCTATACCACAAAATCAAAGATTAGGAAAAGTATCTACTATATTTGAGGAGGCCAAGCAGAATTGGGTCATAATTAGGTAATTTGGTTGCAAAATAACCAAGAGCTGGTTAATATTATCCCACAGTTCTTGTAGTAGGAGCCAATATTCATAATCACCAGAAGTTAATCTGGTGATGAACTGTGGCCAGAGTTTGCACTCAAAACATGCTTTTAATTAAGTTACTTTTAATTAAATTCTTCACAGAAATATGTAGACAATCACAGATGGTATATAATAAATTAGAGAGGTTTTTCAATGCCTCTTTGAAAGACTGACTTAATTTAAAGAAATAAATGAACTTTGCTTTTTTCTATTAGGGTAAAACTGTGTGTGGGGGTAGTTTTTCCGTGGGTTTTGTTTTGTTTTGTTTTGTTTTTTTTGTAGAACCTGCTCCCTTCAGATTTCTCTTTAGCACCAGGTTTCCTGCTGTTGTCTTTCTCTCAGGCTATCCCATTCCTCACGACTGAGCCCTCAGGGAAGCAGACGGTGCTTCAGCCACAGCACTGCACCCCCACAGTGCACTTTCTCTCCTCCTGCCTTTGCATGCGCTGTTCTTCTGCCTAGAAGGACCTTCCATTCTTCTCACCCTGAAAAAGACTCATTTATCCTTTACCACTTAGACCTAGTGGTCTCTTGTGAATACATTTTTTAGCCACTCCCATTCTTTTCAGGCAAAGTTAAGACCACCTTACTGTGGACTGGAACTGAACTGCGTGTACAAGGCTGTCCTAGGCTTTCTCCTTTTATGGTGTCTCTGTCCACTTCCAGCGCTCGTGTGTGAACTTGTGGGAATGGCTCAGTGCTTCAGTTTATGGCCAGTACACATTCTAGAATGGTACAGATCTTTAAAACGTGTTAAGGCGATTAAAATATACATAGTCAGATAATCAATGGAAAGAAATAGGCTTAAGTGGTAACAGTGGCTACATTAGGACTGTGAGATAATGAATTATTTTTTGTATGTTCTTTTCCAGGTTTTAGGTAAAACTATTTATATTGCTTCCTTAATTTCATTAAGTGAAGAAAAATGCTATGTTATGGTATAAAAGGTATTCTAGAACTTTCATATCAAAACAGTTATTTCCCCTGTCATAACTGTTCTTTGGAGCAGCAAGGCTCTTATTCTAATTATATTGCCCTCATTCTCACCATTTTTGAAACTCCTGTGATTCTACTGAGAGCCTCCCACCTCTCCTCTTAAAAGTGGTGGAGCACTTTTTCAGTTGAAAAAGTCCAGTACTTAATTTTTTGAAACAGCCAACTAATGTTCATAGCAGAGTGTAAGGGACAAAGCTTAGAGTGTGCTGGTTAAATACTGAGACATTTCCTGTGTGTCATATTAGTGACTCTTCAGGCTCTTAAACATGTAACCTCAAGGGATAAAGCTGGAAATACAATTGCTTTAAGAACAATATTGCATAAAATGTTGAAACTTTCTATCTAAAAGAGATTGGAGCAGTCAGCCTGTGCATCCCTGAGGTGACCGCCTTGGAACGGACCGCATTCACTCGTCTGTAAGTTCTCACTTAAAACAGTGGTGCCCTCGCTCTAACTCCCCACTCCCAGGGCTGCAGATTGAGCTCCAGGGCTCCCTTAGCTCTGGATGTAGCTCTGTCACTCGCTAGCTGTGTGACCTCAGCAAGTTCTACACCTCCCCATGCCTCAGTTTCCTACTTATAAAATGGGGAAAGAGGATTTTAATACTTAATAGGGTTGTTCTGAGTTTTCAATAAGGTAATAATACCTAAGGGCCTTAAAAAGTAAGTGCCTTGCAGGTAACATAATTTCATCAATTCTAAGATACACGTATTTTACATTTTAACACTTCTGAAGTGAAGTGCATCTTATAATTCATGTAATTTTTTAAAAAGCATCTTACCACCATTTAGTTAGCAATAACTATTTTTTTACTTAAATAATGGTGCACCTTAAAGCAGGCTGTTTTAGGTTTTAATAACTGATAGTAGTCAGGGCTCGATCAATGGTAGCTGCCATCAGCCTTGCTATCGGCATCATTGTCTCGGTTCTAACCAAGACAGTGGTGGTTGGCTGGCGGTGCTAGCCAACTCAATTTCATCTATTTGTTTTATTGATACGTTTTTCAGAAAGATCTACTGAGCTGTTTTTTCATATTTTTTTTGTATTAAACTAATGGAAAGTACTTAGGGTTAATTCATATAACAGCTGCACTATTCTCTGCACTATACTTGAGAAGCTAACGTGTTTTTCAATGCAGATCAGTCTCTTGAAATAAATAGAGAAGACAAATTCTTTCTTTTCTTTATTGACGTGTTTTCCTAAATCCTTCCAAAGAATTGCTCTTTCTTAGTAAGCAGAACTAAGCCACCATTGTACCACTTAAGATTTACTGGTTTGCAGGTCTTCTCTGAGGGAGAGAAGAAGCAGTTTATTGATCTGTAGCAGAGAATGGATCCTGGCCAAACCTTTTCTGGTTTATACAATACACTGACATAAGAATCTCCACACCATTAAGAAGACTGAGTCCTTCCAATTTGAGGCCACCTGTCAGGCATGAACAATAACTGGGAAAAATCGATACACAATATAAAACTTGTTTTTGCACAGACACTGCCAGGATCCGTGCCCAGTGATAGGCGTGTCTTGTTATTTTACCACTGATAGGCTTGTAGTTCCTAATTTTAGGCTCCTCTTCATTTTGACTTTCATTGTTCAGTGTGCAGGAGGGTGGGAGAGACCAAACTGAATCTGAAGTAAACATCTTCTGCTGGGTAGAAGGGATTCAATAACATGAGAGAACCTTGGGCCAAAGTTTATTAAGCTTGACCAGGAAGATCCTGGGCACATCTCCATGCAGATACCTTGATGATTCTTCATGCATCCATAGCACATGCAGCGTGTTTTTTCTTGCCTTCTGCTTGCCCTCCAGAGGTTAAGTAGTGGTGTTTACACACCACTATGAAGCAAGAGTACAAACACACCAGGCTGGAAAGGGGCTAGTAAACAGGGATTTCACTTAGGTTTTTGATGTTGTTGGCTTTTAAAAGTATAATTAGTTGAATAATTCTAGAAGCTGGGCTTCTTTCTTTGCCCTCTCATCTCCCCCTCCCCCCTCCCTCAGTCCTCCCAGTGCCCTTTTGTTCCTTTTCTTTTTCACACGTATAGTCATTCCTGTTCTTGAAGACAATGACTCTACTCTATCCCTAAAGCCTGCTCTTGATTCAGCTAGCTCTGCCTGTCCACAGAGGTCATTGCTGTCCAAGTTCAATGCCCTGGACCTGAACCAGCGCCCCTTTCCAACAGAAGCTCAGGCGATTGCCACGTAGTCAGAGAGATTACAGCTATCCTGCCCTCCTGTGTGCTGCCAGACAAACTGGGGACCAGCGAGGAGCAGGGAGGCCTTCCGTGGAAGGTGAAGAATTGGGTCTCTGCCTGTGAGCTGAGCAGTAGTCACTGTGCTGGAAGAGCCATGCAGGGAAGCACACCTATCAGAAGCAGCCCATAGAAGAACCGACCCTTACAGTCTGCATTGAGTTGCTGTCACAGTAGTTCTGAAACATGGTACAACCCATTCAAACAGTGAGGAAAATTTCACAAGCTAAGCAGCAAGAAATTCTCACCCTGTGTGATCAAAGTGATCAGCCATTTCCTCTTCTTCCTTTTTATTTACTTATATTTCTGCCCTCTTAGCATCTCCATGAGTGGGGTCTGATAGTTTCCTTTTGCACAGCATTTTAAAAATACTTTTTCCTTTCTTTAATAGTTTCTAAAGCAAATAAAACAAAAGACAGGAAGCATCTAATTTTTTTAATAATTATTATTACTAAAGTAGTAAAGGAGCTAAAATCACCCCTCGGGCAACCACAATGAACATTTTGGTGTATTTACTTCTAATTGTTTTAAATGTCTAAATATGTACATATACCTTTTTAACAAAATTAGGTTTATGATAGAATAGTTTTTTTAATCAGTGTACTCAGAGTAGTTTTCTGTCTTATTAAAAACTTGGGAATGATTCCGGTGGCTGCACTGGACTCCAGCGTATGTGGGCATGTGGGCATTTTAGCGTTCTGCTGCTGTTAGGAAGCCCTGGGGAGTTTTGAGTTGAAACCTCCTTCTAGTTTGCTGGGTTCAATTTCTTCTGGGTTTGTGGGTCTGAAGTCAGAATTTGGGCACTGAGGAAATGGAATCTCTCTGTGTCATGGTTTGCTTTTGCAAAGTTTGGAGCAATGTTTGTTTCCTATTCTTGTTTTTTTTAATTTGCTTTAAATTTTGTAATTGTGACATAAGTCATGTTATAGTAATCTCAGTTAACTTTTCAATAGAGAATCAGTATAAAATAAGAAATATGCTGCCCAACATACACCCTGATATTTCACAGCTGTGCCATTTGATATTTATCCAACCGGACAATAGGGAATGCTGAAGACTTTTTTGTTTTAAAAAGGGGGACTAACTCAATTAGATTTGTGTTTTACATGAAAGACTTGAGATATCTCAAAAAAATGCCATGAAGTTAATCTTTTTTTTTTAAATATGAACATTTGGTGTAACAACTGCTTTCAGATGGAAATTGCATGAATGAAATCACTGAACCAACATTTGGAAGGGAGGGTAAGCTTAAAAACCAAGTTCGTGTGGTGCTACAGAATGATCCGCATTAGGAGGTCATTTGTGTTTGAAGACCACCTTCCTAAGAAGCCACATTTCTGGATAACGAGTTTTGTTTCCTGCAAGAGTATCACATCTGGAGGCCCGCTCTCGGTGCTGTCCACTGTTGCGCTCGTGTGCGCGCATGGCGCCCTGCACACTGAATGCTGAGTCCAGGGCTGCCGCCACCGTGATCCACGGGCACTCTCCCTGCGTTTGGATTTGCTTTTCTCCATTAGCAGTCATCTTTGTAAATGGAAGTCTAAGATTTAGTGGCGTACATATTTTTAAATGATCCATTTTGATGGGGCTCTCTTTATTGTTTCAGGTTGAATGCGCTTGGGAAGTTGATGCGTAATATTTGCATGACTCCTCGCTCCCATCTAGATCTGTCATCGGATTCGAGCCAGCATGGCTCACACCGCCGGGGTTAACGGCTGTGCGTCAGGTAACTGTGTTCTGGAGCGTGTGTGTAAGTGTGTGTCTTTGCTCAAACTAGTCTCATTTCTCTCTTAGTACATGGATAGATAATAGCAAGTTGCCCAGATAACTAGAATTTCAAAGCATTGTTCTATTCATTAAAGTGGGGGGGGGGTTGTTTTGTTTTGTTTTGTTTTGTTTTGTTTTTGAATCTCTTAGAGAATTTCCTTTTATCTTTTGAGTCTTCATGTACAGAAATCAGTTAGGTAAATTATTGCCTGAGCCAATTCTATTGAAGTGTTGAAAGATAAATGTTAAATCCTGAGTGCTGATGCAAGTATAATGTATACTTCCCTGGCACTTCTATATGAGGGACTGAGGAATGAGAGAGGAAATGAGTTTGGCCGCCTAAAACTAATTCCTACTATCTCTTCCCAGGCAGTTTTGCTCGATATTGCTACACAAAGGGAAAGGCAGTGGGGGACAGAGGGGTGTATTCTCTAAAGTATCTTTCTGAGACCAGAATATGCAACAAGCCATATTATGAACCATGATGGCTTGCATTGTGCTTCTTATTTCAGTTGTATTAGAGACCTATACAGTGTGCATATGTATTCCAATATTACTTATATGAAATTTGGGGGAAATTGCTAGAACAAATGCAGTATGTAAACTGTGAAAAAGGTGGGGAAGCACCTCTGAAGCTAACAGCAGGGGGAAGAGACCTCTGAAGTGGGCACACCCAGCCCGTGTATGGGACTTTTCTTTTAAAAAAGCAGTCTTTTTTATTATAGTTGGCACATAATATTATATTAGTTTCAGGTGTACAACACAGTGATTTGACATTTAATGTCTTAAGAGGTGCTCACCACACACTCGAGTAACCATCTGTCACTCTGCAAATTTATCACACTGTTATCGACTGCGTTCCCCTTCGCCTTTTCCACTCTTGTCTCCACTCCCCTCCTCTCTGGCAACCATCAGTTTGTTCTTTGTTTTTATGAGTCTGTTTTTGTTTTTGTTTTTAAAAAATTCCACACATGAGTGAAATCATGTGATACTTGTCTTCCTTGGTCTGAATTACTTCACTTAGCATGATAATACCCTCTAGGTCCACCCATGTTCTTGCAAGTAGCAGGATTTCATTCTTTTTTATTGATGGATAATTTTCCACTGTATGTAAGTGGGTGTATATGTATATCATATCTTCATTATCTATTCATCTATTGATGCATACCTCAGTTGCCTCCATATCTTGGCTGTTGTAAATGTAATGAACATAGGGGGACATACATCTGTTTGAATTAGTGTTTTCCTTTTTTTTAGGATGAATACTCAGAAGTGGAATTGCTGGGTCATATGGTACTTCTATTTTAGTTTTTTGAGAAATCCCCATACTGTTTTCTATGGTAGCTACTTCAGTTTCTGGTTCCATCAGCATTGCACCAGGGTTCCCTTTTCTCCATACTCTTGCTAACACTTGCTCTTTGTTGACTTTTTAATAATATCTGTTCTGACTGGCATGAGGTGGTATCTCATGATTTTTATTTATATTCTCCTGATGATTAGTGATATTGATCATCTTTCATCTGTCTATTGGCCATCTCTCTGTCTTCTTTGGAGAAATGTCTCTTCAGGTTTTCTGCCCATTTTTTGATCCCATTGTTTATTTTTTGTTATTTAGTTGTGTGAGTTCCTTGTATATTTTGGATACCAACCTCTGACCAGATAAGTCATTTGTGAGTATCTTCTCCCATCCAGCAGGGTTCGGTTTGGTTTGGTTGGTCTCCTTTGCTGTGCAGAAGCTGTCTGTGTTTTCTTCTGGGAGTTTTATGGTTTTAGGTCTTACATTCAAATCCTTAGTCTACTTAGAGCTTTGGTTTTGATACGGTATACATGTGATGGGGGGGACCCAAAAATTGGAATTTACTTATAAAAAATTGTGTGTTTATTTTTACATGTTTAAACTTCAGTCACCTTCAAAGTACCCTCCATTTGATACAATACACCTATTGAGACATTTTTTCACTGCTCAAAACAGTTTTTGAACTAATCAATTTTGATGCCTTTTAGTGCTTCTGCCGTTTTTTGTTTCACCTTTTCCACATCAGCAAAACATTTCTCTTTGAGGACTTCTGTCATCCAGGGAAACAAACAAACAAAAAAAAATCACTGGGGTAAATAGGAGGGTCACGGGTGTCATGCTGGTTTTGGTCAAAAACTGCTGAACACTCAGTGCGGTGTGGGCAGGTGCACTCATAAGTCACCCATCATGAAATGGGCTAATGCACTGAAAGAGTCTTCCAAAAAAATTCACTGAAGCCAAACACAGTCCCTCACAACCCTGCCATGCTGGAACCCGTCTGCATGCACTGATACAGATGGGTTCCTAAACACTCATCTAGTGGGGGAAGTGGGTACTACAAGGGGCCTGCCCTCTAGAAGATAATTTTGGGGTTTTTGAGGGTCCCACCTCATAGGTGACTTTTTATGCCAGCAATCCCAGCTGCAAGTATCTGCTCTGGCAAGAATACGATAGTTTGCCAAAGACCAAACCCAAATAAACTCAGTTTTTTTATTTCTTCCATTCTTTTGCTTGTCCTTTCTACTGCCCAACTTCTTGGGACTTTTCTAAATTCTGCTCCTGGCAATACCTAACATTTAATGAACATTTACTGTGTGCTGTGGTGCCCAAGGTGCTCTACCTGCATTATCACAATCTTAATCTTCACAGTGATCCTGAGGTCATGCTGTTATCATCACCGCCAG
Organism: Phyllostomus hastatus; assembly: GCF_019186645.2. Lineage (NCBI taxonomy): Eukaryota > Metazoa > Chordata > Mammalia > Chiroptera > Phyllostomidae > Phyllostomus > Phyllostomus hastatus. The sequence goes on along the minus strand of NW_025333857.1, from coordinate 28,588,577 downwards.
CACTACAGTCCCTGTGTGGCAGCACAGAGTACTTGTTTCTCTAGTGAAATACTTGATAAGGAAGGAGACTGAAAGAAACATTGTGAAATTTCTTGAGAGTTGTGGGCGAGTTTCTCTCAATCCTATGATGCCATGACCTCCCTTCCCTTTCCCGCCCTCTCTTCCTTTCACACGCACAGAGGAAGTGGGGCTTAGAGCTGCTGGGGCCTCAGACCTCGCCCCTCTTGTCTCTGACAAGATCTATCTTCAAGGGTTTGTGTATCTGCCCCATTTGTCCCTAATTCCTCTTATAATTTGACTTGTTCTGGAGTGTCTCTTTTCTCTTTGTCCCTGAAGTCCAATGATCTGGCTATAACCTTTCCTCTTCACCCATATCCTAACTGTTGGGTCTGGGCGCTGAGTTTGAATGCAAAGGAAAGCTCTCTAATTCGTGACTTCTGGGTTTCAGGGTATGGATTATTAATGTACACAGGTATCTGGACCAGATGAGGGAAGGCTTCTGTTATTCTTGTCACCATGACCTCTATAAGCCTGTAAGCAAATCTGATTAGAGGCTCAGTCATACACAATTAATGGCACATGTGTGTAGATACCTAAACATAAGTGCATTATGTCTACATATACATGTAAGTATATGTACATATATATGATAGTATAGAATATGAAGTATAGACGTGTAGTATTGTCTGAAAAAAATAAACCAAGAATAACTGATAATACTGTCACCCAGAAATAGATGTTTTGCTTATTTTGCATATATTATTTAAATTTTATATATTTCACATAGCTAAGATTGTGCTTATAAAAATCATTTTAACTTTTTTTTTTAAAGTCAAATTCAAACAATGTACAGGTGTATGCTGGTTACACATATACTATTTCAAAATGTAATTAGCACAGCCTTTACAGGCCCAGATTAAGAAGGGATGAAGAGGGCTTTGGGGCAGCTAATGAATGCTGGTTATTAGTCTTTCCCATGAGGAAAAGATAAATTATTTGGGTAGTTTAGGAGTTTTAAATGTGGAGTAAATGATTTTTTTTAATTTTCCAAAGATAATTAAATACACTGTTAAATACACTGTTTAAAACTGTACTTCCCTAGACATGTTATGCCCAAAGGGGGCCTCCCACCCTCCCCCCCGATTCGCCGCCGCTGTGGGCTGCGCAGATGGTGAGGAGAAATCTCTGGTGAGGCTGGGGTCAGAGCGTTGGCACCAGAGGCACGAGAGGCAGTAATCATGGTTTCAGGAATCAAGTAAAAGCAAAAGTAGAGCAGCTGAAAACAACACCACCTGCCACACTATGCCCTTGGCCACAGACACCGTCTGAGGACGATCACCCCACGTTCACGTCCCAGTTTAGAGTTTAAATTGGGAAAGGGGCAAGTCACAAGCCTTTTATACTCTGGTTCCCCAGTGAGCCCTTCAGTTAGATCTGATGAAGGGTGCTGATTTGAAAATAAGAGCAGCTAGTTAATCCTGTGCTTTGTAAAATTTATTACGATAGATTTCAGACAGAGAGAATGCACGAAGGTTATATACATAAGCGCCACGTACCTACCACCTAGCTCAAGAAATATACCGCACGAGTACATGGGAAATGTCGCTGAGACCCAAGCAAGCCAGGCAGTGTTCCAGAAACCGGGACAGAGCAGTGAAGCAGGCGGTGAAAGTCCCTGCCCTCAGGAGTCCTGCCTCCCATGGAAGTTAAGGTCTCCTGTGGACAGAGTCTCCAGATAGAATAGAGGGCATGTTTGTACTTTAAAAGTATTTTTGTTTATCCAAAATTCAAATTTAACTGTTTGTCCTCTTTTTATTGGCTAACCCTGGCAACCTGCCACCTCCCGCTTCTCCCTGCACACCCTGTCAGTGCCAGTCACTTGTCAGTGTCACCTGTTTTCACCTGCTCCTTCATCTGACTTCCAAAGACTGGCACAGTTTCTGAGTAATTTAAACAAGTTTACTATGGTGTTTCTAAGAGTATCCTAACATCACTTGTTAATGTCATGAATATGACATGAATATGAGCATCGTAAATTGATCATGTCTGTTTTCTTTTCTTGTAGCTCACAAGGCAGTAACTGGGGGTCAGGGGTTAGGCAAATGGTCACATTTCTGTGGAGTTTAGGGGATGTGGACACTTGACTCTTTCCAAGTTTCTGAATCATGTTGTAAACTGGGGGCACTGATTGATACCTCTCGAAACACTAATTAATGTTGTGAAACTTTAATTATAGCTTAGAATCTCTTGAGAAGCCAAATAATAAGTAGCTTATTTGTCAGATGAAGATAATAATATCTGTCCTATCTCCTTCACAGGATTGTTGTGAGAAAAAATAAAACAAGAGTCATAAAGAAAACACGTGTTAAGATGTGAGGCATTGGTCCAATGTCAGGGCTCATCATTGTCCTTCTCCTGCTCTCTCTGCCATGCACTCCTGACCCGATGAACACCACACAGGTGCCATCGTGCCGGGCCCTGGCAGAGACGGTTGCACTGGGGCAAGAATTGTAGTACTGTCCTGAGTGTCACCGTCAAATGAAATAAATAGCAGATGAGCATTGTGGAGCAACTTTCTATGCCCGCCAACACCTTCTTTATTTTCGCTAATACTTGCCTTTGCTAGTTTATTGCAGTTTTTCCTTCTCTTGTTACTTGTGTGTACACATATGTGTACATATGTATATTTATGTGTACATGTATAGTTATATTTTTGAGGCAGTTACATAATTTACTTATTAAAGTCCTTATTGAATTGCATTAAAATGGTTGTCATTTTAAACTAATGTAATACATTTCATAAAACCCTTGTGACCCTAGACAGTTGTTGGCTCCAGGTTTTGTCACCATGCTGATCTTAAATGAGGTACAAAGGCCACTGACACCCCTGGTCAATCAGACAGAGCCAGAGACTCCTGGCAGAGCAGGTGGAGCACTGCAGCACAGTGCGGCCCACTCTCGGTTGTGTAAATATTTTTTCTGGGCAAGAGCGTTTCTCAAACAGAGCTCTGAGCCCACTGCGGTGACCCTGACAGCAGGAATCGCATGCTGTTTGTCAAGTACAAGACCAGTTTGCACTGACTGGTCTGGCTGGAACCAACCTCTGTTTTCTGAGACCATCTGTAAAGAAAGTCCCGGAGCACAGCAGAGGTGGTGTGTTCTTGGTGGTGAGTCTCAGACTTGTCATCTGCATCAGCACTAGTTCAAGGGCACAGGGTGAGCCAATTAGAAACCAGGGCTGCTTTTGTTTGTGGGTTCCCGTCATGGCCCTCCAGGGCCTCCTGATTCCGTTTGCAAAGAGATCTAGTGTGTGCTCACAGTTGTGCTTTGCATTCTCCCATAAGTGGTGTGTTCAGTGATGTGTCAGGAGAGCTGACAGGGTGGAACACAAAGCTGGAAGGGCTAGAGGAGGGGTCTTTCTGATTTTCCCTGTGCCCTACTTTCCGATGACAAAAAACTATTTGTCCAGCTCACACAGTTAATGGCTAAGCCAGAAGTTCAATATGGAGAGTCTTTTTTCTTTGTTTAAGGCATTCTGTTGACATTAAAAAATCAGAAGTATGGTGTCTGCGAAGTTATGATTAAACAGATCAAGGGAAAGTATGTAATTTCAGAAAGTGTATAAAATCCAAAGTTAGAATGGTTCATAAAATGTCCTTCACGATAGGTGTTACATTGGCAGCTATTTTTCTTTGTGTACATGATTTTATAGAGACAAATTAATAAACATGCCTAATACCTTATATGCCTTTGGTGTAACATGCAGTTTTATCCTATTATTTGATGTTTTTAAAAATTGAATTTGATTAGATTATACATTTCAACTTTAAAAGAAATTGTTAATTTATTGAAGGCCAATTTTACAGTGAATTTTATACATGAAATAATTGATTTTCTTATAGTGATGGTATATGAGAAGATACTTGTATTTTTTAAGTAAGAAGTAGCTAAGTTATATGTGAATTTCATAACTGTTGAAATGCCCACAAATAGGAGACTGTGGGTTATGGAGTCCTGCCTGTCTGGTTAAACAGAACCCCAGCACTCACCCAGTCCCCTCAGAGGTCCAGAAGGGTTACCGGAGCCTGGCTGTTTACAAGGCTTGGGTCTTAACCCAAGCTGTAGTCAGCTTTACCTTGAATGAGTTCTAATGGGTTAAGCGTTGGATTTCAGATAGGCGATTAGCTGTCCAGCTCAGAGGAGGAAGGATGACTTATCTTCCAGTGAGTACCAGCTTCCTGGAGTGGAGGAAGGATGGAGCATGGGTGCTGGGCAAAAAGATACCCTTCACCTGGAGACTTCTGCCCAGATGGCTTTGTGGGTGCCAACAAGAAAGAAAAACACAAAATTAAAGCCCAATACAGAGAATCGCTGTGTTAAGGACTTGAGCTGTTACTGTGGCTCTGAGACTGCACAGGGTGGTGAAGGATGGAAACAGCCCTTCCTACCAGGATTTGCATGTGCTGAGCCCTGCTCACCCACAGACTTCCCGTCGTGAGTACTGGCATTGGTTTCTGATGATGCACTTCCTCTCTTTCTTGAAGGAGTTGGGTGGGCTAGCTCAGCCCATCAAGAGTATCACTCAATTAGCTTCCTTTTCCAGAGTTTGCCTTCTTCCTGTGTCCCGGATAATTCCAGTTTATCTCCTTTGTGGGGTTTCTGAGAAAGGTTTGTATGGGCTTGGAAAATGAGTGACTAAAGCTCTCAGTCTCTGCTTTGGAGTCCTTTCCTATTAAAAAAAAAAACTGTTTGTTTTGGTCTGGCATGAAAAGTACTAGCCTGGTTCTCATTCACAGGAGTAGTAAATTCTTGCTCTTTTCTTGGCAACAAAATTTTAATTAAAATTACATTGAGTAGGTTTCTCTAACAAAAACCTCAAGGAAGACCCAATCAAGAAATCAGACTTAATAAGAGTCATTCAAACACTTCTAGAAATTCTGAGTCAAAAAAAATGGATGTTTCCATTTTTCCTGTCTTGGCTTCTCTGCTGGATATTTTTTGAGTGAGCTGTAACTGATGTACTCATTTCCATATGCTTTAGGAAAAGTATGCTGGTGTGTTAGAGACTCAGCCTGGTTCTGCTTTTGGGTTGCAGTTCGTTGTGAAGCCTGAAAATGAGAAGTTCGAAACTGTGCAGCCCGTTTGTGTTGGTGCATATAACCTTAGTGATCTCTCAGCTTAAAAATAAGTATGACACTATTTGGAGAATTTTAAAAAAACAACAAAAAACAGTGACTAGATTTCTAGTCCTAGCAGTTTTTGGAACAAGCCAGGGCTGAAAATTCAGATTAAATGTTATTGTATAATATTCAGAAGGCCCTTCCAAGCAACAGAAAAGCAGAACTACAGCCATAAGGAAGAACTAGGCCAAGGGACGAATGGTTGGATTCATATTTGTTCTCATGCTGGAAGTTAAATCTTCATGCCACTCTTACCCCGTCTTGCTGGTGACGAGCCAGATTTGAGTGGTCGGTCTGTGCCATTTCTCCCAGCTGGGTAAAAGGCTGTGGACGTGGTCCCAGTTTGACCATGTGAACCTTTATTTAAAGGAGCTGGTACCAGAGTAATAGTTTATGGAAGCCATTAGCTATATTCATAGTCACACTTACCAAGTTTATTTTAGGTTCTTTTTGATGATTTTATTTAATTGAAAAAGTTTATTCTCTGAGGGATCTTTATATTTTGGACATGATTTCTACTGGGTAGAATCAAAAGATGGTCATGTGATTTTCTAAATTTAGTCTCATAATATTTGGTTTAGTTGATAAATCCCATCAGCTTTGCAAATACTTTTGTGAAAACATTGATTCAGCTTGTCCTGCCAGATTTTCCCATCCCTGCCCATTTTTCTGAGTGTTCTTCTCTCTCAAATCAAATGTGCATTTGCGCCAACACATTTTTAGTGTTTCTGTCCAGTAAGCACATTTAAGAGTCACCTGGAAGATAAAAAGGGAGAATATTCCCAGAATTCAATATAAACCAGGGAGACAAATGTTGTATTTCTAATAATTCGTAATCCATCTGCTTAATATCTTTAAAACCTAGCCATGTGCATCAACTCTTACGCTTTTATAACTAAAACCCAAAGAAGCTCACTCTGTCTGCTCTCAGTACCCCCCTCATCCGATTCCACATGCCCACCAGGTACACGGCTCCTTTATTTCCTTTTCCCCAGCATAAATTGAGTGGCTGGGATGCTTTATTCACTTCAGGAACACACCAGGGAAATGTTTTTTGAGGCAGCCTGTTTGGTGTGTTCCCCTCCAGCCAGAGGACAAAGACTGATTTGTCTTCCGCTGACCTGGTAGAGGAGGCAGAATACCTGCCGGCTTATGCAGCCTGCACCCGCACCGGGGCTCCACCTCTTCCAGGAGTGAATCAGACCAGATGATGCACTGGTTTTTACAGCACACCGGGGTGGAGACCTGGAAGTCTCTAGGCCAGGAGGGGAGGAGGGAATGGTTTGCATGTCAGACCATTCCAGCAATGCAGCCTACAGGAAAAAATTGCAAAACACCGAAGTCCTGTGCCACCAGATTTTTCCATTAGCACTACGCTTTCCACAGCGTCCAAGTCTGTTCCAGGGACGGCTGTTTGGCCATGTGAGGGGAAACAGTCACATTACATCACAGGCTCTGTCAGCTTGTCCTGTAAGGAGTCCCAGCAGGCCCCGAGCACTTTCTTCTACCCTCTCTGGCATCTCTGTCTCTCTCTCTGTCTCTCTCTTTGTCTCTCTCTCTCTCTCTCTCTCTCTCTCTCTCTCTCTCTCACACACACACACACACACACACACACACACACACACACGCTGTGGATTCTCTGAGAGGGGTGCACGTACGATCTGTGGGCACTGGAAAACAGCTGCTGGGACTGACACTATCTCAGGATACTGATTTTCAGTGAAGAAACCTAAGACCAGAAAATCTTCAGAAAGGTAAAGGGGGCTTAGAGCCGGGGGCTTTCCTCTGGGGTGTTATTCTTTAGTGTTCTGTCCTCTGGACACTTGGCTGATAAAAAAAAGTAACCATTCCAAATAGTGGTGAATTTAAATCAAGGTGTCGTTTTGGGGACTCCCAGAAGGAATGACTCAAAACTCAGTAGAAATACTTGAATTCAGCCAGTTCATTCATTCAGTAGCTCACTTTTAAATGATTGCACAGACATGTATTTGGCAGAAAGGCAGTTGTTTTCCTCTTTTGTGTAATGGACCTACTCTTAGGTCCTGTGAAAGTTGGTCTTTCTTTGCCTTCTTCTCACTGCTCTGTGGTTTTGTTTGTTAAGAGTGGCTAGCAAGGTTAAGGGTTACTCAGCTTTCTATACTTTGTTATTTTTTTCTTTCTCTCCAAACATTTTATCTTTCACTAACTTTAATCTCTGTTCCCTTAATTCTGAGCTGTTGTTTTTGGCCCTATTTTGATAGAATTTGGAGTTTATCTCTGGTTTTTCAATCCTGATGCTTGCAGAAATCAGGATGGGCCTTCCTAGCTCTCTGTGATAGCAAGACACTAGCTCTGTCCAAACAGTTATGAAAGAAGTGGGGTCTTCCGTTCCACCCCCCTTCCCCAGCTGCTGTTCTCTGCCCCACTCTGCCATGTTCTCCTCTTAGTGGCTTTGTTCAAAGCACTGTTCCCTTCATCCGGATGTCTTTCTCATATCTATTAATATAAGCCCTTCTTATCCTTCAGGTCCTGCTTCCTCTCTTGACCGCTTCTAACAAGTGTCACCCCTCCTCTTCATTATTCCTAGAGAGCTTTGTGTATGCTGTTAAATACTTGCCATCACTTGCTTTTAGTTAAGAGTTGTAGTTGTGTGGCTCACTAATGCGTAAGCTTTAGGTCTAAGGAGGCAAGACTGCATGTCATCGTCACGTTGGTATGCCCATTGTGGCTTGCTTAGTACTCAGCACAGAGGAAACGTGCTCAGTATTCAACAGTGCAGCACACCGGCTTGGCGCTGGCACAGCACTGGGCACCCACGTTTAGTACAGAGCACACCACGGGCACAGTGCCTGCTTGGGGGTCTGAGGGATGGAGTGAGCCCTACCAGCTGCCAGTTTTATACTGTTATGCCCTTTGGAGCTTTCGCCCAGCCTGCTCTCCTGGATATTTTTTCTGAAGGAACAGGTGGCTTCCACTTTGTCACACACACTTGCTTCCTTCCTCCTCTTACCTCTGACTAAGTGGAAGCTGTAGTATTTGCTTTCTCTCCATCACATGCTCCACGTGGGCTCAACATGATACTGTCTGTTAAACGCTTTGGGTTTCAGGGAGAGGTGCCCAGATACAATGTGGTTGTCCAGGGAGGGTATTATCACAGGCCATTTGGAAAGTTCTTTCTAGCTCCCATGGCCTCTTTCTTTTTTCTGTGCCTCTTAGCCATGCAACCAGAGAGAGGGGAGGTGGAACTCTGGCTGGTGCCTTTGGTCCCAGGCCTATTATCTAGTCTGGTTTGGTGGGTGGTTGAAACTGTGGGTGAGAGACCGAGTTGGTGACGTCCCAGATGAAAGTGTGGCCAGTCGGTCTGGTCTACCTTCCTTCCTTCTCTCCCACAGTTTTCTTGGGATCATCTCTGTAGACTGAACACCCCTCTTAGATGGGAGGAAGCTGTGCTTATCACTCACTATTTACAGCTTTGTAGTCTTTGTAGTAATCTGATTTAAACTTTTAATTCCCTTATTTGGCTTTGCGCTCCAACTCATTTTGTCACTTGGCTTTTGAAATGTTGACTTCAAATCTCGAGTGAAAACATACTGTATGATGATGGTCTCTTGTTTAAATTTGATAAAAATTATAATCCTGGGGCAACCCTTGCTTTCTTTTGAAAAGAAAGCTGAATGTATGCAAATCCATTGTGACTCCAATATTAAAGCTTAAATATGTTGGGGGAAATGCACTTTGTTTAGTAAGGTATAATGAAGACAGGGTTTTTTTCTGGCCTTTTAAGATAGCCCCATCACCCTTAGCATCCTCTCCGGAATTTCACCTTCCTGAACAGAATCACACGCCTCCACTGGGGCCCACACCCTCCTCATGTTGATTGTGGCCTCTCCTTGGGAAAAACCCTAAGCATTAAGTTTTAGGAGTGGATTCTTCTAAGCCAGTCATGCACAGGAGAAGTCCTCTTCCAACACCCAGCACTGTACACACCTAACAGGACAAGAAAGAGCTGGGAGCCCTTGCTAGACCTGCCCCTGTAATCCTCTGCAAGTCCCGTCAGCCCCTTGGGCTGTGATGGATGTGGGTGGAGAGGCAGGTGGTGACATGGGCAGGAACTGCACCCACTTTCCTTTCTCCCTGTGGTCACCTTGGATGCCCAGCTTTTGGTGCCACACCCCATGCCAAGTCTGAGAAGAGATGAGAAGGTAGCATGATAAGGCATTTGAATTCTGTAGGGGTTGGGGAGAAGTCTCAAATACAGCAGGAGTAACACAGGCCCTCTTTAAAAGTGGTAATAGAGCATCCTGCTTTCAATCTGTTCCTTTTTATGATGAGTATGCACAGGTAGGGGGTTTGCGCTTTAAGTTCACCTGTGAAAGAAATGGTGGTAGGGATCCTGGGCTCTTGCTTTGGTTTTTGCCTTTGTCTTTATTTTTTAAATGAGACATCTTAGTAGTAAAAGAACCAAATTTAAAACATAAGCGATTAAGTTAATATGCACCAGAATTAAAATTATTTCTCTGATTTGTGTTATAGTTTGTTCCAGCAAGGACTCTTGGAATTTAAAATGAAAAGAAGTTGGTCACTTAGAAAGTGGGGAAAGGAAAGGGCCAGAAACAGGAATGAAATCAGATCCCAAATGAGTGTCCTGAAGTCCTTGCTGGGTGGGTGCCCCCTGAGGTGCCCCACTGCAGCCCAGGGGTGTGTTTGGTTTGACCATCTTGAAGCTTTGTTTTATTTTGAATTAATTGCCAAAAATTCTTAAAATAGGTACTTTCATGTACAAATACCAATTTCTTCAGCTTCTCCTTCTCTTTCTTAAATATTTTCTTGTTTATGCTTTCAGCTTTTCTGGAAAAGTCCAAGATCTGTCTCGTCACTGGGTGTGTATTTCTGTCAGGCCACAGCCCACGGGAGAGGACAAATCCTCTGGCCTCCCCCAGCCCCCTCCAGACTCCCTCTTTTCAGGTACTGGCCTGGACCCCAAAGGTATTTGAACTTGTGACCCAGACCCTGAAGATATTTGATTTGCCTAAAGGGCTGCCCCAGGTTTGGCTCTCAGCTTCCTTGAAGCCTAAAGGAAGAACACATTTTGAGTTGCAGATTTTGCTTGTTTTCAAGCCCAGGTTCTCACCCCAGCCTGTGGCCTAGACTCATTTGGGGAGCTTCTAAAACTGCTGATGCCTCTGGCCCCACTCCAGGAGATTCTGACTCACTGGGGTGGGTATGGGGTGGGGGGTGACTCAGCATTTTTAGAAGCAGGCCCAGGCGGTGGGATTTTGTGGCAGGGTTGAGAATTTGTGACATTGAGCTGCTTGCCCTGGGAGGTTCCAGCCTTGGCATCTTTACCTTGAACAGCAAAGGTGATGTTAGTCCCCTCACCTCTCTGGGCCAGTGTCCTGCTTCCACTGTTAAATGTGGACCTGGGCTCAGGGTCCTTGACATTTTCATACAGCTCTTTAAAAGAAAACACTCAAAGTTAAAGTGACTGAATGGGTCCTGGGCTTTAGTTGAGATGAAAAAGACAAAGTTCCTGTAAGTGTGGAGAGGTATAAGGTGTGTGCACAAATCGGAAGAGAGGGAAAATCAAGCTGCTGAGAGAGCCTAGATGGAAAAGGTGGCTGGGAGGATATGAGATGACTTCAGACAGAACTGGTGTTTTAGCTGGTCCTTGCAAACTGGAAGACTTTTGTCTGAGAAGGCTTGATGTGGGGTGTACATCAGAAGGGAAAGGAATGGCACATGCAAAAGCACTGAAACAGCATGCTCTTGCTCTTCCCCACCCATCAGTAATATCCGTTTCCTCCCCTTCCCCAGCTTTCTTTGCCTTCTAAGAGCTACAGGAAAGAATGTGCCCAGCATATGGCTTTTCAGTGCTATGTGGTAGCAGCAGAGTAGCAGTATGGATGGCGTGAGCTGCAGCTGTGAACTGTCAGTAATCATCCCTACCTCAGGGTTGTTGTGAAGAGTAAATGAGTGCATGTATATAACGATGCACTTGGAACAGTGCGGTTCAGAAAAACTATGCACAGTGGATGGTGGAGAAAGATGGGGGCAAGGAGGCTGTTGCGAGACTGGTAGTCTGGGTACATTTGTGCTGTGTCTCGGAGACTGGGTAGGGTGTTAAGAAATCAAGGAGAGGGCCCTGGCTGGTGTGGCTCAGTTGGTTGGAGCATTGTCCCCTTACTGAAAGGTTGCAGTTTCAATTCCCAGTCAGGGCACATACCTAGGTTGCAGGCTGGATCCCTCGTCTGGGGCTTGTATGGTCTTGGCACATATGGCAGGCAACCAATCAATGCTTCTCTCTCACATCAGTGTTTCTCTCTCTAGAAACAATGGGAAAATGTGTTTGGGTGAGGATTTTAAAAAAAAGGAAGGAAGAAATCAAGATGGGGAGGAGGAAGGCAAATTCTGGACATGTCAGGATATATGCATCCTAAGATGTCCAGAATGTAATTCATTGTTAGAGTTACTACACCATTTAACTCAGACCCTCTGGAGAAAAAGTCCCGAGCAGTAATCCTGTTAAGTAAGCATCGAGGAAGAAGGGGGTCAGATGTACTCGACTGCAATCTCAGAACTCCACAGCCACTGTCCAGCGGAGGGCCGCCAGTGTACTCAGCCAGCCTGGGAACACAAGTCTTTTGTCCCCAGTCCATTGCCCTTCTCACTGGGAGTCACCGTTCTGCCAGCTCTCCATCTGGCAGAAGAAAAACCTTGGGTTCGTCTTCATCCTCCTTGACTGAATTTGGTTCTTGTGTACATCCAGAAATTAGGAGACAGTAAAGGCAGACAGGTGTGTCTTTCTCCTTACAGTGAGAACCTTAGTGACTAACAGTTTCCAGGCATAAGGAGCTCCTATTTTTAATTCTCCTCCCTTTCCAGCCTTTGTCATCCCCTCCATAAAAGGCCTAGACATTTATTGGCACACAATGACTTTCTCTGCTAGACCTCTTCTTCACAGACACATGCACACAAGATAGCTACCTTCAACTGCTTTATAGGACTAAGCTCTATTCTTAACAGAACACAGTATAATATAAAATAAAAACTTAGCAGGATTTTTCTTTGCAGGATTAAGAAACATGACATTCTCATGCTTCCCTCAGTTTAATTCTTAAAAACAAGTCTTTGGATATTAACACCTAGCATGGAGTATAATAATGTAACTAAATAATACCAGAATTTCCCCAAAAGTAGAGAGGAGCAAATTTCTTTCTTAAAAGTAAGTGATAAAACAAGCCCAAAGGAATTCTAAGGATGATGGATATTTTCTGCAACTGGATTATGGTGTCAGATGCACAGCTTTACTAAAATTCATCAAACTGTACACTTTAAATGGGTGAATTTTATGATATGTAAATATCTCACCTGGCTGGTGTGGCTCAGTGGATTGAGTGCCGGCCTGCAAACCAAAGGGTTGAGGGTTCCGATTCCCAGTCAGGGCACACACCTGGGTTGCAGGCCGGGTCCCCAGTAGGGGGCATGAAAGAAGCAACCACGCATTGATATTTCTCTCCCCCTCTCTCCCTCCTTTCCCCTCTGTCTAAAAATAAATAAATAAAATCTTTTTTTAAACCTCAGTAAAGTTTTTTAAGTCTCTTCCAAAAGATAAAAATAGGCCTAACTCAAATCTCTTCTCTAATGTTGATGTTATTGGGTAAAATAATTTGGAATTCTTCGGACCCTATATTTCAAAGTATCTGGCTCTTTGTTCTTAGTTTGTTATTTCCCTTGGAATCAGTTTATTTATTTGGTGTAAAACAAACCTAAATGAGTCCCACAACATCTTTAAAAAGTTTCACACAGAAAAATGTCTGTCCCAAAGATAATACCTTAAGGTATCCGGCCACCAGATGTCTGCTGGGAGAATGGAATGAGGAGATAAATGCAGTGACATGGGGTGGGGGGAGGGTACAGACACTGAAACCAGCCAGTCACACTAGGCAAATGCAGTGGATTTTTGTAAACTTTGTCCCTCTCTGCATAGGTGTCCCCTGTTTTGAACTTTACAAAGCTAGCCATTTAGAGTCATCCCTAATCTTTGTTAATCTCTGCTTTATTGTTTGGAACTGGCTTTGCTTGTTTGTCCTGTAGCGAAAGTTTAGTAAATCTTGTTCCTCTAGATTCACATTTACCCAGTGATTTTAGGCATAGGTGATGAATGGTTTAAAAGAAACTTTTCTTTTTCTTTGTCTTTCTTACTTTTTTTTAAGGTGCTGAACTGCAATCATCAGAGGGAAATACCATTCTTACTAACTTTTTTTACACAGAAACACAAATGTGCTCAAAGGTATTATCACCATAAAACAGAATGCATTTGTTTGGGAACTAATTCTGTCTTAGAAAGTCACATGACCTAATTTGGATAAAATGTGTAAGGGAATATTTTTAAAAAGAGAGAGAGAGAGAGAGAAGTTTGGGTCTGTGGTTTACAAATGGGAGTGTTCTTAGCCTTCAAATTGCACGTTGCATGAAATAAGAATACACTAAAAAACACCAAGAAAAGGAACCACTCGCCTTCAGCCCAGCCTGGGTTCAGCACAACACTGAATCATTTCCTTCATAGGAGGGCTGCCGAGTTAGAGCTCAAATTATAACAGTGAGCCTTTCTCAGCCCTGGAGGATTTGGGGGGAGGGAATAAGTTAGCGGGAAGAATAAGGAAACATTTGCTACCTTTCTAAGTCTTCCTAGAATCAGCAGGTTTACAGCTGCATTTCTAGGTTTGCATTTCTTGTAGTGTAGTTGGAAAAGCCAGAGGGGGCATGAGAGAAGTCTGTCTTTACCTCTTGTTTTTTAAGATCCTCACTAGCAGATTCATTCCTTGGTAGTTTTTGCTGTCTCACCGACGCCGAGAGTCCTGGGATTAAACCCCGTGGCCAGCGGGCTGCTCGTTGGTCAGGAAATTCCAAATGGGTATAAATAAATTCTCAGCAGCAGCTCCTGGGCTCTTTGCCTGCTCGTGTGTGTAGTCCCTTTAATGCCCAGGGAAGTGTGCCTGAGACTGGGCTTCCTGCTTGCTGAAAATCACAGTTATTTTGTTTCTGGGTGGGTAAGTAAGAAAGCCCCAAAGAAGAAAAATAGAGGATAGTGTGATGTTCCGGGTGGGGGTTGGTAAAACATAAACTAAAGCTTTGTATGTTATATAAAATATTGGCTTTTATTATGAGTTGGAAAGGATAATTCAGTGCTTGATTTTAGGTTCAGTGAAAATTTCAGCTTTAGCTGTGGCTTCAACATAGAGACATCATTGTTATAGGAGTTGTACATATACACCAAGGTTTGAGTTTTTGAGTTTGTGGTTTAATTAAATTCCAGAATTTCCTTTTTTGATGCTAAATCCATTTTTGGTCATTTGTTTTCAGCTCAGTTTTTCTAATGAGGGACTGCTCAGTGTGCCTGAAAGCTGGTTTCTTTTTCTTAAATAAACACTATAAAGCAAAATAAGGGCTGCGAATCATAAAATTACTTCAGCCTCCCTCCACACCCCCCACAAACTTTTTTCTGTTGTGTTAGAAAAGCCCTTCCTGTCCCAAAGTCCCATTTACGCTTCTCAGCTTTTCACAAAACTGCCCTTTGAACTGGCACATTTTCCTATTTATGCTCAGAGCAGCATGTTATTTTTGAAGAAAATTTGGAGAACAGCATTTAGTTCCTGAGCTAGTTCTCTCAAAGTACATTGCATGAAAACGTAGGCTATATTTTAGCAATAATTTTTAAAATTAGACAGTGGGCATGGGAGAGCAGCTCTGCCTCAGCTGGTGAGGGGCGAGTACTTAAGAGTCTGTGGCATCATGGCCATTTCAGACATACTTTGGGTAAAGAGTCACTGCATCCTGTGGCTGACACCGAACACTGGAGAAGAGGGCCATTGTGTGAACTTCAGGTCCTCCGTAAGGTCAGGGGTCTCCTTAATACACTGCACCCTTTATGAAGGCATAGCCCCTTCCATTCCCAGGAACAATAACCCTTTCCACTGTCTTCCTTCTCGACTGCTTACCTGCAGCTTGCTTCTGGACTCTTGAGACATGCCCAGGGTAGAACTGATGATACAACAAAGGGGACCTGCACTTGGGGATTGTGAGGTGGTGCCAGTTGTAATGGCGCAACCGGAAAGGTGCTGCCAAATGACATGGGAAGAGGGCAAGGCCACGGGCTCTGCCCACCTGAACATCTGGCCTGACAGCTTCTGCAATTAACTTGCTCACAGAGCATGCAATGTTATGAAATTTGGGGGTAACATATAGATAGGCCAAGGGTCAGAGTCTGGAAGCAGCCTTTAGAAATCACTGAGTCCCACTAACCTCCTCATTTCACGCATACAAACCTTGCTGCTGCGTCAAGCGATTCCAGATCCCTACAGCTCATTGCAAATGTATGAACTAGGACATAGTTATAGCTCCTGCTCTTATGTTATGAAAAGAATTATACCTCCCCCCAATTTGGGCGAGCCATTCTGAGTGACTGCATGGGAAGGTGTTTGGTGCATCTGAAGTGTGCATCTCTGCACAGTGTGTCAAAGAGTTCTTTACTCTCGTGACTTTGGCAGAGGTCCATGAATGAGGCTGTTCAGCGTAACCAGTGTGTACCTTTGTCCTCTTATTGTGAGAATGAGATATTTTAACTTGGCCATAATATACTTTTAAAGGTTGGAAGATGTTTGGCTACTTTTGCTTTGTTTTATTTTACCTCCTTCCTCTGCATAATGGTTGCTGGCGGAGGGCTCCCTCAGCACCTAACTGGCATCAGCACCCCTCTGTCCCTGAGCCCTGGGGTGTACGCAGGTGCACAGGCACGTTCTCCTGCTGGGCCCAGCCAGCATCTCCCTCAACCATTCTGGGAATCAGAAACTAATTCAGACCTCATGATTTTAGCAAACTAAAACCCATGAGGCAGGAAGCAGGGGCCGGGCAGGGTGGAGGAGAGGAGCTCTGGATCCTGTCTGGGATGCCAGGGCTGTATGTTTGATCAAACCACAGAGGATGCTCCAATAATGGGAGACAGTAGGCATCGTTCTCAGAGGTCCACAGCCACACTGCGAATCAAGTCATTATTTTTCCAAATCGGGGTAGAATCTCTGTTGCCAGCAGCTAGAAAGTAGCAAAGCCAGGATTCAAACTCAGGCAGTGCAGTCCTAGAGTGCCTGATTTTAATCATTACATCTGTTTCTCCACCATACTTATTAATTGGTACATGGGGTTTTTCATTTAAAAAATACCGAATATGCTGCATGCCAAGCACCATGCTATGCACTGAGGGATAGAAAAAATATAACTTGGTTCCTGCCCCCCAAGATACCTATAGTCAGTTAGGGGAAGGCAGTCCTGTGCCTACTAACTATGTAGCACATGTCAGTAGGTATAGGCCATGTTTTAGGAATGCAGAGGGAAGAAGGGGACCAATTCTTCCCAGGACAGGGTGGTCAGAGGTAAGTGAAGACTTTACAAAGGTTGGGATATTGGGGTTGGGCCCTTATAGCTGATACAGCTAATTCTGACAGATGGAAGAGGCGAGGGAAGGACGTGTGTTTGCTGGTAGAGGAAACAGAATGGGCAAAGGCGGATAGGCTTGAAAGTTGCTCCCATAGTTTGAGGTTCAGGGTGGGGAGGAAACTGGGAAGTGCTGGATTGTGGCTAAATTGTTTAAGACTTTTAATGCCACAGAAAGGATCTGTTAGACTTCATCCTCTCTCTAATGGGGCTCCTGTCTCATCAGTCTGCAAGACTAACAATTGAGAAGTGCTACAAGTTTCCAGGGCTGCCTCAAACAAATGTCAAATTCCTCAAAGAATATGCCATACTGGAGAGCAGAGACATCAGCCCCTGTTTTAAAAACGAAAAAACTGCTTTATTTACGTGTGAGCAACAGTTGCACATTGGCAGAGACACCAAGGACATGGGTGAAGGGAGTTTATATATAGGGTGGGGCAAAAGTAGGCTTATAGTTGTTCATATGTATGTATACACACATGTAACGATTAAAAGTGTTATTTTGTTGTTTAGACTATGCCAGATTGGAACAGTGAGAGCTCCAGAGAGAGTTTCTCAGCCACATGGACACCAGACACAGTCTTTCAATAGCTAACGTGATGTGCACTGACATATATTGATATGTGTATATGTGTATTATATGTGTATATGTACATGCAGACACACACACACACACACACACATAAGTGGGCAAAAATAGGTTAAATCACCAGCCATCATTACCTTAAAGATAAATCATAATGCAGTAAAAATAAGAAGTAATACTATAGTTAATAAATAACCAAGAATAAACTCTGTTTCGTGATTTACAACTATAAACGTACCTTTGCCCACCCCTGTATGTATGTGTGTGTGTGTTTGTATAAAATTTGTTTTGAAATAATTTGAAACAATTTAGAGGAAGTTTGTGAAGGAACTCTCACACCTCTTTCACCCAGATTCAGATTCCCCAGTGGTTAAGTTTGCCATATCGGCTCTGTCTTTTCTGCATCTGTGTGTGCGTACGTGCGTGTGCGATGCAACTGTCCTGTCACTTTAATCTCCTCCTGTGTGTGGGGAACAGTTCTGGGCCTCCGCTGTCCCATCCTGCAGTGTCTCAGGCAGCACCCATCAACGTTTCCAGACTCAGTCCGTGCCTTCCAGGCAGGAACACCACAGAAATGCTGCTGGGCTCTTCTCAGAGCATGACCTCAGGGGCACGTGATGTTAGCCTGGATCATCTGGTCCAGGTGGTTATCTGTCATCTCTCTGTGCCGTGGAGTCACCCTGTTTCCCTTTGTGATTGACAAGGGAGGTATTCCAAGGCCACACCAATATCCTCTTCCTAAATAGGAAGTCTCTCCCCACTAGCCTCAGCGTCCACTGACGGTTCCTGCATGAATCAGCCACTGTTATGATGGTCGTTAAACGGTGGTTTTTCTCTCCATAATTCCTTTATTTATTAACTGGCAGGCACACTACTATGTCTGCTTTCTATAACATTATAGATTCAAGATACCCACTTTACTCACTGGATTGTAATCTGTTACTATCATTAATCATATTAGGTCGAAGCTCAGATTACCCCAGATTTGAACAGTGAGAGCCTCAAAGAGAGTTTCTGAGCCACCTAGACTCGTGGTGGGTTTTTTTTTTTTAAAGATTTATTTCTTTGTAGAGAAAGGAGAAGGGAAGGAGAAAGAGACAAAGAGAAGCATCAATGTGTGGTTGCCTCTCGCATACCCCCTACTGGGGACCTGGCCTATAACCCAGGCATGTGTTCTGACTGGGAATCAAACCAGCGGCCCTTTGGTTTGCAGGCCGACACTTAATCCACTAAGCCAGGCCAGCCAGGGCCTGACATTGTCTTAAACGGTTAATGTGATGTGTGCATGACAGTTGAGAATAACAGCTGGTAGGCAGCATGTGTTATCTGAGTTCTGGATCAGGTATGCACCTCAGGCAATCAGGGTCACCTGCAGCAAGATCCTCGTCAGTGACTCTAAAGGCAAGCCGACCTGAAATTCAGATTGTCAGAGACCACCTAGTGCGTAGACGTCTTTACTGTTCCAAATATATTGCTTACATTCCCCCAGACTCTGTCCTCTGTCTTTAGCCTTCCCTGTCGGGTGACTCAGCCCCTGGCCAGGTGTGGGTAGAGAAGGAAGGACCAGGGGCAGGAGCACAGGTTTGGCAGTAGCATTCTGCCTATCTTTCTCTCCTTCCTCTGAGAGACACTTGCTGGAAGCTCGGATCAGTGCTGTCTCTGCTGCACAGATGTCTTCAGTCCCTGCTGTTCCCATCCTGGTTTCCAATATGGAGCAGATTTGTGCTCTGCCTCTCAATGTGCTGAATCAGAGCCTGCGTTCCCTAAAACGCCGCCTTGTCTTTCCTCCTGCCCTCACTCGTGCCATGCTTGTCCCTCCCCAGTCAGATGCATTATACTTGAATACCCTTCGGAAAAGGAAATCTCATCATTTCTCTCTGCAGTGAGTCATCCACTGGTTTAAAGAAAAGTATTTTCTTTTTTATTAGCAGGAAGGGGTCCTGGACAGAGCCCCAAAGGATGAATTGGAAGGCCTGCTTCTGGCCTCCAGCTCAGCCCTGAGAAGCTCAGATGGGTCAGGCCTTCTCAGTTTCCTCTTAAGTATTTTGGGGAAGGTGTAGACCACGGGGTGTCCCAGATTTAGTCAGGCTCTACCTACCTTCTGGTGGTTTTAACTCTATGGCTGTCATAAATAAAACTCCCATGGTGCAGGGAAATCTGTGATACCTAGAGAAAACTCATGGGGACTTGAACTACTCATGGAAAACCAAATGGAGGGCACTAAAGAGAATTTTAATACATACTCCAGCACATAGCCCGAGTAGTTTTATTAAAATGCAAATGTGATCATTTCACTCCCTTGCTAAGAGCCCTTCAACAGCTACTCAGTGCACTTGAGGACCAGAAACCTGACTCGGGCCCTGTGTGATGGGGACTTTGTCCCCTCTCTGCATCACCTTGGTTTTTCCTTATTATCATGAAAAGCCTCCTTTTCAGTTCTTAAAAGTGGCAGGTTTTGTTATGCTGTTTCCTTGGCCTAGAATTTCTTCTATGCCCATCTCCCCACCAAACACACCCCACACACGTTGCCCCTGGACTCCTGAAATACAGCACTGGCAGGAGACTCCCTGTGCCAGCCCAGGCGGGGTCCCCGCTCTACCTCCTGTCTTCTGCTTTCACAGCACTTCATCACAGTTGTTACTTATTTCTGCCACTGCTTGTCTTCCTCCTCCTATAGTTCACAAGTTTGTCCAGGCCGGCTCTGTGTCCCATTTGCCTACCTCCTAGCAGTGTTTGGAGCATGGTGGCTACTTAATAAATATTTGCCAAATGAAAGAATAAAACCACCGTGCACTCTGATGATTGCTTCTTCCATTCGCACAGAGGGTCAGCATTCCCTCTGTGGGCTGTGGGAATGGGCAACCTTAGGATGTGGAGACAGTGGAGGGGGAGGGAAAGTGTGCAGGTTCAGGTCTGTGGAGACAGGTTAAAGAAGCAGAGATCCTATCAGCTGTGAGAGGAAATCTAAAGACT
Organism: Phyllostomus hastatus; assembly: GCF_019186645.2. NCBI lineage: Eukaryota > Metazoa > Chordata > Mammalia > Chiroptera > Phyllostomidae > Phyllostomus > Phyllostomus hastatus. The sequence goes on along the minus strand of NW_025333857.1, from coordinate 28,568,372 downwards.
TAGGGGGAGGAGCTACATGGAGTTATGAAGAGGTACAGATAGAGGAGACACAAGTATAACTTAGCCATATAAGCAAGCCCTGCAGTTCTGTATCATGTGACCTGTCAACTGGCTCCGTATTTCCTATGAACTTCTGGCATCTACTTTTGCTTTCCTTACTGTTGTCAATTTTTTTTTTTTGCACGAAGCATTTAGGTAGCTGTTTGAAACACCTGCAGCCTGACAAGAGGTCCAGGTGAAATCAGGTAGGTAGTATAAATTCCATGGAGCATGGACACAGCTTCACAGAGCAGGCCCTCACTCCTAGTAGGTGCTCATCGTTGGCATGAATGACCGGATGGGTCTGTTGGCTGGGCGGGGTAGAGAGCAGGTTTAAAAGTCCTCTTTGGCACATGAAAGAGCTAGAGAAAAACCTCACCTCCCATGTATTATTTTAAAGCACAATGAGGAACACTTACATGGTTCTCCTTTTATTATGTGTTCTCTAACAAATGGTGTTTCTCACGTAGATTTGGCACTGGGAAGCTCCTTGGGTCTAAAAGTCTTAATGCTAACAGTGCTGTCAGGGGAACTTTCCTGTTAAACCAGTTCGCAGGGACCTGTTCCGCCTCTCTGTCTTCTCTGTCCCACTGGTCCGTGTCTGCAAAAGTTGATTTGCTAACTCGGTTACTTTCACATTGTGAGTAATTAACTCCGTGGGAACTTACCTTTCTCACCCAGTTCATCCTACTGATTTTGTCTCCCCTGCTTCTCAGCCTTAGCTGATTTAGAATCATTCTGTTTCGAACAGCAGGATGCTTGCACTCTGCTGATTTTAAATATGGGGACCTGTGATCATTATGTGATTTCCAGGGACTGCCTCAGCTCTTTAAGCCAAGTCCTCTAGCTTTTTGTGAGAGGAGACTGCACTTACAGGGTTTAGCAAAGTTCTGTAGTTTGACAGTCAGGTAGAATATCTGGTGAAGAAAAACACATAACGAGTGTGTGGAAGTTGTGGCACATGGGTGTAATGATTTTTCCTGGCGCTGGTAGTCAGTAGTAATTGGGCCTAGAGTGCGCAGCAGTGAAGCCAGCACAAAGAAGTCATTGTATCCTAATTAATAGATCAAATAATAATAACAAAGTCTTGTCCATTTGAAAGTCCACCAGGATACATTATTCCAGACACTTGCAGTGCTTCTGCTCATATTAAAGAATGGCTCACTGTGGTAGAGTGTGTAGAAAGTAGGGTTCTTTTACTCAGGAAGTAGCATTTTTATCTCCCTGTCACTTGAGCATGATGTTCTGGTCCCACGGAGAAGTGGAAGACCTGAAGTCCACAACTTACGTGGTCAAATTCTCGGTTGCTGTATGTGAATTTTCTTACTTGGCTCACTGTCTTTAGCATGGGCATTCTCAGCTGAGACATTTCAGACTGGGTAATTCAGGGGCGGAGGGGCGGAGGGCCTAAGGGGCTGAGGGGCCCGAGGGGAGGGGGCACTGCCCTTCTCACTGTGGGCTATTTACAGCAGCATCCCTGGCCTCTGCCCACTAGATGTCAGTAGCAGCCCCCTTCTAGTTGTGACATCCAGACAAGTCGACAAACTTGGTCAGATGTCCCCAGGGGGCACACAGGTGTGACTCCCACTAGCAGGTTTGTACTCTGACCAGTTTCCACTGTCTGTCTCATCTTTTACCTCCCAGCGAGTGCACTGATTTTTGTATGTTGTTTGGACAGTAAGCGTAGTTTCCTTGAAAAGTTAAAATCATGTAATACTTTATTAATTTACATGATAGGACTTTTGAAATATTTGTATCTCTATTTCACTTTGTTAATGTAAAAAAAAATTGCAAGGACATTTCAAATTGTTCTTGAGTCCATAAACTGAAGCACTTTCACAGGTACAGCAAGTTTTGCCAGGTGGTAAATAAATGAATAAAGAATAGAATTGCCATCAGTTTGTTGATTTCTACTTCTTTCTGCACACATGGGAATTTGGTCTGCACGTCGGGAATTGTCTGTAGTTGGTACTGCCACAGTGGGTGTTTGGTTACCCCAAATTCAGACTGTAAAAACTGGGTTGGGAGAGAGACGGGGCAAGAGGGACTCTGAGACCCTTGGTGTCTAAGAGTGGTCATCTCGAGGCCGATCCCAGAGGCCGTGTGGCCCACTGTTAGCAGCCAATCCACTTAATTGGATACACTGGTATGGACTCCGGTGAGTGTACCTCTTTGCTTCACTTCTGCCTTGCATTGTATTTGAGTTTCTTTTTCCATGCACCACACCTCTCACTAGATTCAAGCCTTGTGCGAATGGTGACGTGGCCCATTTGGTTCACGCTGTGTTCCCAGCTCCTAGAATAGTGCCTGATAAAGAGAGAGCAAGTGAGATTGGGGAGGGGAGGATGACTAAGAATGCTTTTTTATTAATCGTGATTATAAATATAAGTTGAACGAATAAATACAGTTATTTGGTCCTCATTTCATACTTGGGAATTATAACATTTTAACTTGTGTTCAATCTCTTGGTTTACTTCAGTCTAATCCGCACAGTTATCAAGACGATCTTCATTGATGCCTTTTAGTCCCCAGCACAGGGCTGGGTGTGCACCTCTGTAACAGTGACTAAGTGGACAGAATGCCCCTGGTCTGGGACCCAGATCTGGTGGCCTCTTCTCTACCAGTTACCCCCTGTCTTCTGCCTGTTTCTCAGAGCTGCACCAACAGCCTGTGCTCTGGCTCTTGTCCACCACTTACCTCTCTTTCCCTTTTCCATCATCACTTACTTACCTGGTCTTCAGAACGCACGTCCTGGTTAACTCAGTTATGTTTTGATCACTCGTTCACATACTATCGCATTGTTCTTGCTGATAATGTGCCTTTGTAACTGATCTCAATTAGTGTTATGTTTAAGGTGTTTGGCATTTATCTCCCAACTAGACTGTACCTCATTTAATTTCTTATAAATCTTTCCTCCTACTCTTTCTACTGAATAGGACTATTTTCTGCACCCAATTAAGCTTTCAGTAAATGCTATATAATGAAGGCAGAGGTAGTGCCAGGCACAGTCTCCACCACTGGATTTCCAGACATTCAAAAAATTCTTGTAAACACCAGGGGCAGCCCTCTGATTCCAGAAGGTTTAGTGGGAAGCTGTTACTTTCAGGATTCTGGCTGCAGACAGAGCCGGTGGTTTCTGACTGTGTACGAGCAGGCACAGCTCTGTTGGTCCAAAAAAATGGCTTTTAGTAAGTTAAGAGCCTCCTTCTCACCCACTTAGACATTTTTTATACTGTTGTTGTTTTACATTTCTGTAATTATTGTTGAATTAATAAAACTTTGTAATTAAAAAAGTTTTATTGTAACATCACCCCAGTTCATTATTTCTTATTTTTCTTTTTTTTTTTGTGCACAATCTGGTCTTTTTTCTTTCTTTCTTTTTTTTTTTTTCATTTTGTGGGGGAGTGGAGATATGGAATTCAGTTTAACTCCAAGTAACAGAGACCCAAAACATACAATAGCTACACAAAATAGAAGTTACTCTTTCACATAAAATTAAAGAGGTAGACTTTCCTGAAGTAGCATAGCAGCTTTGATCCACAAAGCTCTTAGAGACCCACGTTCCATCTAGCACATTGTTCCTCTAACCCCATGTATGAACTTGTGGTCCAAGATAGCAGCAAAAGTTCCAGTCGTCACATCTGCATTCCAGGTAGTAGGATGGAGGAAGGATCAAAGAAGAAAGGAGGTCATAGACCTATTCTTGTGTCTTTTAAGGGAGGTTTCTGGTGGTTGCTACATGACATTTCTGCTTATGGCCATACTAACAGTAATGGAGGCTGCATAAATATAGTCTGTATATTTGCCCAGCTAAACATGGGAGTTCTGCTAGTGTGGAAGAAGGGGATAACACATATGGTGGGACATCTAGCTGTCCGCCACAGCTGCCTCATTCATCCACCTCCAAGCAAACTTTCTTGGAGTTTCTTTCAGTTCATCTCTCTTGCTTTCCAAATAGTGACTTCTTGTAAACCTATTTTTAAAATACTAATACCTATGTTACAGAAATTGATGAAATACAAGTATCAACATTAAAAGCACCCATGATTCCACAACCTAAAGATAACCACCGAAACAGCATCATGCAGGAGTCATCCTTAACACTAATATGCAGCAAGCAACAACTGTCCATAGAGCATTAAGATATTTTTTTCAAAGCGCATTGTATTATACTATCTATTCAGTTACTCCTTCAGGAAATAGTTTTAAACATCTACTTGTTTCCCAGCATCTTGTTAATCGATATGTATGGTTGGAAAGGGGAAACAATGAAGGATATTTTTAATATGAAATTTGGTTTTCCTCAAGATAGTTTTAATCTAGCCTAGGGAGATAAGACTATGTACATGAAAAGCTGGGAATCAGTCAGGGCCCTGTTAGTGCTGTATTTGTGTTGATTTACTCAATGGTGCAGTAGAAACAGATACAAAAAAGTAATAATGACACTGGATACCTTTAATCGGAGAACAGTCCATACTGTGGAGGGTTGTGTGTAAAAATCACACCTTGAGAACACAGCTTGCTTTTTCAGTTGCTGGAGCATGAAACTTGAATTATAAAGCCTTAAGATAGTCTGGTTTGAGCAGGACTAGCACATCATAGAAAGTGGTAAAATTCTGACCTCTGCCCGACTCCCAGATTTAGGAGTCCGGAGTCCACGTGAGGGTTAATTTGTCATGACTGTGCCTTTTGTAAACTGCAGAAATAATATGTGACGGTTAATGTTTACTGAAAAATGTGAAGTATTTTATTGTGTTTTAAATCTTGATGTTAAAGCAGTACATTTGAAAGTGGGGTTTGTTTTTTTTTTGAGAAAAATGGTTAAAAACCTTTCACATTGAAAATTGAAAATGCCTAAGTGGAAAAAGTAAACATGTTAAGAAATAGAAAAACCTAGGCATCACAATGAAATATTAACAGTTGCCAGTAGATGGTGAGATGAGTGACTTTTTTCTTGCTTAAATAGTTTCTACGTGACTTTTTATTTTTAAAGAAATGTGTACTACTTTAGTAACTGAAAATAGATGTTTAAAATTTCTTTTGAAAGAAACTGTCGCCAATAGCAAAAGCTGAGTTGAGATTCATAGGAAAGGATAGCTGCCTGTCACTGGTTAAGAGCCAAACGCTGAGAAGGGTCCCTCAGTGCTCTGGAACCACCGGGTGCTGCTGGGGACTTTGAGAACCTGCAGAGAACAGTGGGGCCAATTGTGCCTGCCGTGCTCAGGTGACTGAGGGCTGAGGCTGCTTAGTTTCCACACAAGAACACAAACTCTTTCATGAAGAAGTGACTGGGCCAGCAGACAGAGCCTCTCTGTGGACATGGTTAAATTGCTGGCTTGATTTTTACTTGCGGCAGCGCTGGAATGAAGCGCACACATTTTCAAAAGATCCCGGTTTCCTGTTTTCTTTAAGAAAGTAGGGAATGCCGAACAGCTGAGTGTGCTGGGGGTGGTGTCACGGAAGGCGGAGGGAGACTTCATTGGTGAGCACTCGGCCTATGGTATTTGCGCCTGGTGCGGCTCAGTTTATACGAATGTTGAACCTCCTTTCCTTACGGGGTTAAGAGCCGGGGCGTCTGAGCGGCAGAGCCAGGCGTGCGGTGCCACGGGGAGGGCCGGCAGGGAGCGCGTAGGACGCCCGGTAGGTGTGCGGGGAGCTCGCGAGCGGGCGGGGGGACGGGCGGGCAGGCGCACTGGGCCTCGTCCCCAGGGCTAAAGTCCCTGTGGCCCGCGGTAGCAGCGGCAGCCACGGCCCCGCAGGGTCCGGAGCTGCCTGATTTAGAATCCCCGCTGGCGGTGTCGGTGAGGTCTGTCTGCCGCTGTCTGACACCCGAGCCTGTAGTTTCTCTTTGTGGAATTTCAGAGAGCGCTAGAAACAAGTCTGGCCGCATATTTGGAGTGACTGTGTTGTCCATGTGGTGTTAAAAAAGGGGAGAGACGGGAAGACGCGGTCTGCTAGCCGGAGCCCAGATTTCCAGGCGCAGGCGCTCTCCCTCAGTTTGCCCTTCCTTTGGCTAGAAAATGATGGGTACTGTGTGTCCCTCTTTCAAAGAGATGTCTTTCCCCGCGTGTTGTAGAACTAGTGCCCGAATTCCAGCAGCTGCAACAATCTAATAATGTTTTCAAGCAGGGCACGAAGAACACACACACCTTTTTACTCCTCTGCTTAGCAATCCTTTTTTGGTGCTTTTCTTTCCAACATTTCAGAGGAATGAGGGCTAACGGAGGCAAAAGGTTTACTGAGAGCTTTCACATTATCAGATATAAATGTGCAGCAGTGTTGGGGCTGGGAAGGGCCGGCTGGCAACCCACATTGCTGGAATTACTTGGACCTTGACAGCCATCAGGTAGGGTTTTATACCCAAGGCCTGAGTTTTCACTCATTACTTTGGGGTCCTTTCCATAACTCTAAAAGTGCAGAGCTCTCATTGTGATTCTAGGAAAACACATTACTTTATCCTAAAATTTAAACAAACAAAAATGGTCTTGCTTTTCAGTTTGAAATGCATAGCTTTGGTCAGCAGCAGGGTCTGTGCCTTGAAAGGTTCTTGTGTTTCCTTTCCTAAATGTTTGGTTTAGACAGAAGTAGCATTTACCAAATACCACATGATCCAGTGTTTAGATAGAGGTTTGCCCCTATTTCCATTCTCCTTTGCATCTGTTTGCATACAGCACAGTTACAAAACAAGGTATTCTTGGGATAGTGAATGTTTTGTCCAACAGAGGTCAAAGTGGAGAAAACTTTTCCTCTTGTTGGCACAGGGTTTGTTTTTTTTGTTTGTTTGTTTTTTTTAACCGGAAGACACAAAGTAGAGTTGAAATTTGTCCTCTGTTCTTGCACCCCTGCTGCTGGAGTTAATCACTCAACGTCCTGTGTCCCAGCATTCCCAGCAAGGGAAAAGTGGAAGCCAGCTATGATCCTGTGGAGGTTATCAGGCACTGGGACCCCTTGGCCACCATTTAGAAAGGCTGCATGATCTGTGCTAGGTGGCTGAACTCACATCCCAGGCCTCTTAAGTCTGCACTGACTTGGCCAATTATTCTAAGGTTTTTTGTTTTGTATTATTTTTTACTTTTTGTGCCCCAGAGTACACTTTATAAAACAGGGGTCTTAATAACTGCTGTCAAGGGACTGTAGACAACAAAAGAAATTATCTACTTGAGATGCTTTTAAGCCCTGGCTGGTATGGCTCAGCTGGTTGGTTGGAGCAACCTGATAACCGAAAGGTTGTGGGTTCGATTCCTGCCTAGGTTGTGGATTCAATCCCTGGTCTAGGCACACAAGAATCCCCAGTCTGAGTGGGTATAGGAGGCAACCAGTTGATGTTTCTGTCCACATCAATGCTTCTCTCTCTTTCCCTTCTTCTTTCTCTAAAAAGGAATGGAAAAACAAACTTGTGTGAGGATTTGAAAAAAAGAAAGAAATGCTTTTAAATCATTTAATGCATTCTTTAAAAAAAAATACCAAAGTATTTAGCCCTGGCCAGTTGGCTCAGTTGGTTGTAGCATTGTCCTGCACATGAAAAGGTTGTGGTTCAATTCCTGGTCAGGGCACATACAGGAGGCAACCAATCAATGTTTCTCTCTCACATCGATGTCTCTCCCTCCACTCCAAATCAATAAGTATATCGTCATGTGAGAGCTTAAAAAATAAATAAATACAAATAATGTATTTAGTAAAGACTTGCTATGTGCGTGGCTCTTTAAAACCATTAACTCATTATATTCTTTTAACAACTTCATGAGTGAAATGCTTGTATTTTTATACTTTACTCTGGGGGAAACTTAAATTCCTCAAGGTTTATTAACTCATTTGCCCAACTCTTAAGTTATAAATCCAGGATTAGAACATAGATCTGTCAACTCAAATCATACCAGCTGGCCACACTGAAACATACACATTAGCTTTTGCCACTATGACATGGCATTAAAGTATTATCTTTTCTCTCTCCCTCAGGAAAAGCAGATGATGTTCTAAACGGGGACCATGACAAGGAACAGAGAGATCCTTATTTTGTGGAGACTCCCTATGGTTATCAACTAGACTTAGATTTTCTCAAATACGTGGATGACATACAGAAAGGAAACACCATCAAGAAAGTGAACATTCAGAAGAGGCGGAAGCCATCTGTGCCATGCCCAGAGAGCACTGCCACACCTGGCCAGCAAGGTCTGTGGACTTCCACTGAGTCTTTGTCATCTTCCAATAGCGATGACAACAAGCAGTGCCCGAGCTTTCTCCTAGCTAGAGGCCAAGTTACATCAACTCCGATCCCAAGGCTACCTGCCCCTCTGGAGCTCTCACCCACCTTTCTTACTGTCCCAGAAAGCCGACAGCTACCACCACCCTCACCACAACTCCCAAAGCACAACCTTCATGTCACCAAGACACTGATGGAGACCCGGAGGAGATTGGAACAGGAGAGAATCACCATGCAGGCGACACCAGGTGACCTCCGAAGGCCCAGGCTGGCCAGTTTTGGAGGCCTGGGCTCCACAGGCTCTCTCTCCTCCTTTATGGGTTCTGGAAACCACAATCCTGCTATGTACCAGCTTCAGAATGGATACCAAGGAAATGGGGATTATAGTAGCTATGCCCCAGCCGCTGCCACCACTTCTTCCATGGGGAGCTCTATCCGCCATAGCCCCTTGAGCTCAGGGATCTCCACTCCAGTGACCAACGTGAGCCCCATGCACCTGCAGCACATCCGGGAGCAGATGGCCATCGCCCTGAAACGCCTGAAGGAGCTTGAGGAACAGGTACGAACCATCCCTGTGCTCCAGGTAAAGATCGCTGTCTTGCAAGAGGAGAAAAGGCAGTTGGCCTCACAGCTGAAGAACCAAAGAGCTGCATCTCAGAACGATGTCTACGGTGTGAGGAAGCGGTCCTACAGTGCTGGGAACACGTCCCAGCTGGAAGAGCTCTCCAGGGTCCGGAGAGGTGATGGGGAATTGTACATTGAATATGAAGCAGAAGAGATAGAGAGCGTAGAGCAGAGCACGCAGAGGATAAAAGAGTTCCGGCAGCTCACAGCAGACATGCAGGCCCTGGAGCAGAAGATCCAGGGCAGCAGCTCGGAGGCCTCCTTGGAGCTCAGGGAGAATGGGGAGTGTCCGCCTCGAGAGTGCCGGTCTGTGGCTGTGGGTGCCAACGAGAACATGAATGACATTGTCATGTACCACAGAGGCTCCAGGTCCTTGAAGGATGCTGCTGTAGGGACAGTCATTGAGACGAGGAGTTCTGGGGTCAGTGTGACAGAGGCCATGCTCGGAGTGACTACCGAAGCTGACAAAGAAATTGAGCTGCAACAGCAGACCATAGAAGGCTTAAAGGAAAAGATCTACCGCCTGGAAGTACAGCTTAAGGAAACCACCCATGACCGAGAGATGACTAAACTCAAGCAAGAGCTGCAGGCGGCTGGATCGAGGAAGAAAGTTGACAAAGCCATGATGGCCCAGCCTCTTGTTTTCAGCAAGATGGTGGAGGCAGTGGTGCAGATGAGAGACCAAATGGTTGGCAGTCACGTGGATGTAGTTGACTCATGTGTTGGGACCTCTGTGCAAACAAGCAGCCTAGGCGTCTCTTGCCAACCCAGTTGGGAGAATAAAGTCGTGGGGCCGGAGCTGCCCATGAATCGGTGGATTGTTAAAGAAAGGGTGGAAATGCATGACCAGTGCACTGGAAGGTCTGTGGAGACGTGTGATAAGAGCGTGGGTGTGGAAATCAGCGTCTGTGAAACAGGCAGCAACACAGAAGAGTCTGTGAAAGACCTGACCCTCCTCAAGACCAACCTGAATCTCAAAGAAGTACGATCCATCGGTTGCGGAGATTGTTCCGTGGATGTGATTGTCTGCTCTGCAAAGGAGTGCATCTCCCGGAGCATGAGCACGGACGCTGTTGGCCAGGCGGAAGCTGCTATCATGGCAGTGCCTCAGACCACAAGCCAGCACACCAGCACAGCTTTGGAGCAGGTGAACCAGTTCACCAACACCGAGATGGCCACCCTTATGGAATCCTGCACCAACACTTCCCTCAGCACTTCGGACAAGCAGACCAGCACTGAGACTGTGGAAGTGCGGACAGTGGCTATAGGAGAAGGCCGCGTCAAGGACATCAATTCTTCCACGAAGACACGGTCCATTGCAGTTGGAACAGTGCTTTCTGGCACTTCTGGGTTTGACAGGCCTTCAGCTGTGAAGACCAAAGAGTCAGGTGTGGGGCAGATAAATATTAATGACAACTACCTGGTTGGTCTCAAAATGAGGACCATAGCTTGTGGGCCTCCCCAGTTGGCTGTGGGGCTGACAGCCAGCAGGAGGAGTGTAGGTGTTGGGGATGAGCCCGTAGGAGAGTTCCTGGAGAACCCCCAGCCACAGGCTCCATCTGCAATGATGACTGGCTTGGATCACTACATTGAGCGCGTCCAGAAGCTGCTGGCGGAACAGCAGACGCTGCTGGCGGAGAACTATAGTGAACTGGCAGAAGCTTTTGGGGAACCTCATTCACAGATTGGCTCTCTCAACTCGCAGCTCATCAGCACCCTATCTTCACTCAATTCTGTCATGAAGTCTGCAAGCACCGAAGAGCTGAGGAACCCTGACTTCCCCAAAATGAGTCTTGGTACTCTCGCAGGTAGGTAGCAACCTGAGGCACCTGGAGATGGGAAAGGGTGGGGACAGTGTGTTTCTAGGAGATAAGGGTTTCTTAAATGCTGGAACCATCTTTTGGAATCACGGAGAAAGCTTTAGAATGGTAATTGGTAGAATGAAAACCAAGATTGAAAATCGTGACCAGGGAAAAAAAAATACATGATCTGATTTGCTGTTTCTCATCATCTGGTAGCTGCTTTGGCCCCTGGCTGAGGACTGAGGCTAGAAAGAAAGCAAACTAATGCTGGCTCGCCTGGGGGCTGTTTTGTGGGGCGGCTGGTTTGACACAATGTCTTCCGGTTATTTATTTGCTTGCTCATTTAATTTAGGCAGGTGGAAAAAAGTCCTTCACATTTGTAATCGCAATTACCAGTACATTATCCATAAAAAATACCAGTGTAAAATGTTTTCAGTTAACATTTTTATGAGGGGAGGGAGACTCCATTAATTCACTTACGAATTCAGCAAATAATGATTGAATTTCTGCTCTGTTTCAAGCATAGGTATAGGCTCCTGTCCACACATTCCAGTTGGGGGCACGGGCAATAAACAATAGACCTAAACCGTGCCAGGTGGGGACATGTGCTATGAAGAAGGGAACTCCAGTTCTGGGAGTAGTGAGTGGTGGGAGTGGGGCACTTTGAGATGCTGTGGTCCCGGAGGCCTCTCTGATATGGGGCCCCTGAGCCAGAACTCAGAGAAGGGTGGCCTTTCTCACTGGTAGGTGCTTACATTTTGTCTTCCTCACCCTTGCCCTGATTCATTGGGATTCCAGCCCATGATTTTTTTTCAGTTGAAGTTAACAATTGAGAAATTCCTGCAGGAGATTTTATGACATAGACCCTGTCCCTGCAAGTGTCACTAAAGTGTCCTCCTTTGTTATCAGTTGTATGTGTCTGTAAGAGCGCATAGCGTTGTCCTCACACTGGGTTCACTCCTGGCTCCCCAGGTCTCACGAACCAGTGTGACCTGGGAAACAAAGTCACACTTTTCTGCATGTCACTGTAAAATGCACACCAGAAGGGCACCAGTCCTGGAGGTTGTCAGTGCATCGATCGCCGGCCCATGGGGAGCACAGGTAGCCTTGGCTGTCGGTGGCGGTCATACCAGTAGCGTGCTGACTGTGTTCTCCTGTGTTGCCATGCTAAACTGCAGTGTGAGGTCTGGGGGGCTGCCGCAGACACACTGTCCACTCTGACCAAAGACTGCTCTGATCAAAGGCTGCATGTAAAACAAATGTGAATGCTTCAGACGATCTGTATAATGAGCATTACATTTAATTGTAATGTGAGAATGTGCAGTATTATAAACTTAAATATAAGTAAGTAAGCCATTAACAAAAATTTTAGTCTTTCTGTTTCCCTTTATAGCCTAAAGGGTAGAGGTTGAAATTGACCAAAATATATCTTTTTGTATCTTCCTAGGTTGCACTTTCCATACTGAATTGATATTAGCTTTTAGTAACTGTGCTGTGGAACAGATAGTTTATTGTAGAAGAAAAAACGTATGTGACCATGACAGCTGACGTGTGGAATTTTTGCCTTTTGGAATCAAAGGAGTCTAATAAACGTTCAGGGGAGTCATTTTAGAGTAAAGAGGATTAAATTGATGTGTGGACTAAAGCAGAGTCTTAAATAACTAATAATATGTGTGTTTCCATTTCTTTTTAAAAATCATGATGTCAGATGTTGAAGTCAAAATAAAACCCTTAAATACCTCCAGACACACAGATGGTCCAGTAGATCATCCTTTATAAAAGCATTTTCCTGCCAGCCTTCCTCCCTCCTCCCCAAACTGGGGTTTCTATTTCACATTCTTGCCAAAAATATTCAGCTGAACCATTGGAGTAATCTGTCCGACACCCTGAACAGCCAGAGCAGGGAGAAAGTTTTGTCTGGCCGTGTTACAGTGGGTTTTGGTCTATTTCCAGTCATGCTGACATTCCACATGTCTCTGTTTAGGTCTGACCCTGCAAATGAACACCTAATTAATCAGCTGAAATGTATAAGAGCTATAGCATTCGTGAGCAAAAGTATAAATATCTTTAACAGCACCTTCTTGGTCATAGTGGTAGCTCCCTCTCAGTGTACAAGAGCACCCTTAAAGTAGTTGTGTAATCCACCTTGTATTTATATTTTAAACATTTTGCTTTTAAAGGTCTAATGAAGAAGGAATTCAGTTAGGGTATTAAATTTTTGTTGTCTAGTGTCTGTTATAGGAACTGAAAATGAAAGTAGCTTGATCTATGGTCTAGAGAGATTATCAGTACCTGCAAGCTGTGAAGATGAAAGGTGTGTCAAATGCACTGTGGCTTACTGTGAACGCCATGTGATAGAGGATATGCTCACACGTGGTATTCCCTGCATTTCGGTACCAAAGGTCATCCAGGAGTATAGAAAGGTATTCATTTCAAACTTTCTTCTCCAAATAAAATGATGGGGAATTTGAGTTTGACATCTACCAAGAAGATCATATAAATGATCACATATGTCAGTCTGGTACTTTAGTTGAAAGAAGTTAAGTTTGGGCTCTGAAGCCAGACACTCTGGATTCAGGTTTTTCTCTGCCATGAGGACAGGTTGTCTTTGTTCCCTCACAGGGTCGAAATGGAGATTTAGTGACTTCATCAGAGTGAAGCCTTTGGAGCGGTCTGCAGCACAGAGCAGAAATGCTGTGCAGCACACAGAGAAATGCTGGCTGTGATTGTTGTTACTATGTTTAGTACTTCCAGAAATGGGAATGTGGACACAGAACTAGTTGCCAAACAGAAAGTGTACAGATGATGTTTGTTTTCAATCAAACTTTTATCTTCATTTCTGGCTGGCCGTCACCTCCTTCCCCCAATTATTATGCTTCCCCAAGAAATAATTTTATGAAGATAAAAATTATATATAGATAAAAATGGAAAAACACAAATCAACTAAAATAAATTTTTACTTTAGGCTCATTCAGAATTTGTGTGAAAGCTGAAAACAAAGCCAAAATTAAGTATATTAGTGTCCACTTCAGAAAATTCTCTTAAATTTGCCAGTGGTTTAAGATTTGAGGGTATCACTTTTAGGTATGCATTATGATGCCTAAGTACTATTGACTTTCATAAAATCACCATAAGTATGTGCTCATAACAGATTAGCATTCCGAAGAGCATAAAATAAAAAGTGGCAGCCTTTTCCCCACACCCTCATGGGGTAACCTTGTGTGTGCTTGGTGTGTACAAGTGTGTGTGCGAGCAGGGGTATATTTTAGAGACACACTTTTTTAAGCAAAAGTCAAACCGTACATGTTCTATGCATTTTTCACATAAAACGTTTTTCTAGGAGTCGGAGATGATGTCATGGTTTCAGTGGGCTGGACTTTAGTGGTGTCTACAGATGTGCTGTAAAGTACTTTTTAAATCCATGGTAGTTGAAGTTTCATGTTACACACACACACACACATATTTAGAATTACATTAAAAGGAAATAAGTTTCTGTTCTCACAGACAACCTTAGGAAAAAAATGTTTATACTTCCTGCAAATAATTGGATTGTTTTGGTTTGAGGAGTGGATTCTTTCTTTATTTTTTCCCCTTTTCCCTCTGGAAGCGGAAAGAAGAAGAGAGAAAATTCTAGACAAATGACTTGCCATTATAAGTGCTCTAAATACATATAACTGTCTCTGAGGAAACACAAACAAAACTGTCTGTAATGGCAGAACTGAACTGCCTGACACATGATTTATAGGAAATTCATCTGTCATGCTCAGAGGAACTGCATTGTGAATCAGCTTCCATGTTTGCACTGTTAGTTGGCTTGAGATTGGTAAAAAGTTTATGAACTTGAAGTCATTCCCATAATTGTGAAAGCAGTTTTGTAGATGGAGATGTGAGCCAGAGCACAAGTGGGGAAATACATCATTATAAAAGACCATTTCCCGTTAGTTTTCTCCTAGTTCAAGTAATTGCCATTTACTTGTCCTGGTACATATTCTCTATTCGGATTTTCTTTTAATAAATGTTTCCAGAGCATCAGAATAAGCCAAACAAAACACTTCTGGAGCCCTGCAGTACACACTGCCATGACGTAGTTCGGGCCGGGCCTGCGGACCCGGGGGGCTGACTTCCATGCTGGCTGCGAGGAACTAGAGTATCACTTGAGAGAGGGAGGATCTTGCTACCATGTTCTGTGTAATGAGGAGGGTGGGTTAGACTTTTCTTGGTTGGGGCTCTTTCAGAAGAACTTTTCTATAAAAGTAGCTCTTTACCAGGCTGCCCATCAGATTCAGATGGGGAACTTGCCCAAAATTCATGGGTTTCCTGTTGCTATCCACCACCACCAACCACCCAGTAGGCACATCCCAGGCCCTATTTCAGGGAAATGATGTTGGAATAGACGGCCTTAGAATGAGTGAGTCTTCTCAACCTGGGGTCCATAGCTTTATGAATACTTTTGTGTTTGGAATTTGTATGAAGAAAGTGCATCATTTTCATTAGAGTCTCAAAGGGGATACCTCAGAAGGATCAGAATTACAGATTTGTTGTAGCCCTTGGGAAATAGCACTTCAACCCTGAGGAAAATCTTTTACCAAGTTTAAAATCTGTTCACTACCTTTGTGAGACCTTTGGTTGACACTCACTTGAAAATCTTCTTTTTAAACTGAGGCTTTTATCATTTCAGTGGGTATTAGTGAAATGCACGTGCAGCCTGGGGAAAAGATGCTCGTTTACTTTGATGCTTATGCTCTGAATGGATCCTGAATGTGCAGTTCATTTCTGGCTAAAGTGTAGAGACTGGTAGTTTTTGAAAACTGAAGTAGCTTTGAGCTCCTGGACGTCTGTTCATAAATGACAAAGGCAATTGTTGAGTGTGGATGATGGCTGTGGTTCTTTATTCTCCTTCTAAACATAAGTCATTCATATCTCAGTAAAGCTGTTTCAAGTCTGCTCTGTGTACCCTTCTCCATTCAAGTACATTGACAGCTATGCCAAGTGTGGTACTACAGCAAAAACAGGAAATTGTACCTTGAACTTGGGAAGCCAAGATGTAGACCAGAGATATGAATGATAATCTATGGTGGTTTACATTAGCCACCAAATAATGTGCAAATAGAAAGTGCTCCAAAGAGCTCAGCTGGAATCCATCCCTCTGAGGTCAAGGAAAAGATGAGCTTAGGGAGTAGAGGAGGACTTTAGCTGTATCTAAAGAACACGGCACATCTGGTCAACCCAACTTCAGTTAACGCCGCATGTCAGTGTGGGGTTTTGGGTTGTCTTGGGATGGTATGTAATTAAGTGTGGGTGGGGTTATTGTGAGGAAGAATTTGATTCTTAATCTACTCTAACATTTTAATTTCTAACTACCCACTTTTAGATACATTCATAGCAGTTGTTTGGCATTTTTTTTAAGAGGATATTAAAATGGTCCCCTAGAAATTATTAAATTACACCATTATTTACACCATTATTAAACCATTTGACTGTTTACATGTTGGTGACCACATGCACTGGCATTCGGGCAGTGCTGGAGAAGTGATCCTAGAAATAGAAAGAGTTGTCCTTCTCCATCAAAGTAATGAAAGTACCCAAAAAAGGCAATCCTGCATAAATAATTCTCTGTCTACTCCCCACACCAACATGTGGGCCGAAAAAGGTGAATTCATGCTCAGAGTCTTCATAAGAAAACTAGTAGTATTTATTCAGATCCCTGAAAAGTGAATTCTTTTACTTTGGGAACATACCTAAATCACTGAATGGCCTCCATAATGATTCAGAAATTTCAGTCCTATGTCTTTTGACAAGTAAGCTAGATGTTCTTTAAACATCACATCATACTGTCTAGCTCAAAATTAGCTCAATAACATGATTGCCTTGTTGACCACACTGTTCCTAATTGGGTTTCCAGTCAGCATTTGACACTATAAATAAAAACATGAGTTAGTGTGCTAGGAGAGTTGGAATGTGTGAATGTAGCAACTTTTAAAATCTATTTTAATGCCTTTTTAAAAATCAACTTTTTAACAACTTGAGAAACACATCGCTGCATACCAACAACTAATACTCATTCTAGGTGAGTAAATGTCTCAGGAAACTGGAGAAGGTATCTCTTTAAAACTCCTCTAGTTCTATTTTTAATTGAATTACATTCTGATCAAATCATTTGCTTTTAATATTTTTTAAAGATATTAAAAATGTTTTCAAGTTAATTATTTTTCATTAGGTTTACCTTAGCTATTATAATCATCCAAACATTAATTGCTAAGTATAGTTGAGAATTAGAATGAAGGCTTCAAAGCCGTTTGTATTCTCCAGCACAGAGATCTCTCCATTGCTGTCTTTCAGTCATCGCTAATCTGGTCTAGTCACAAAATGGGCCCTGTGTTACTGGCATTTAGGGCAGTGCTGAGTTCCCGGCCAGACTGCACAGTTGCCTGCTCTGTGTTCACTAACTCTAGGCATCTGTGAAAACCAGTGCCACCTGGTGGGAGTTTTGAGCGCCTAGCCCAGAGTGCCAGAATTCTGAAGGTGGTTTATGTTACTCCTGTTGTTTTTCCTGTATCATTTGAGTGGTATTCACTGTTTGTCATAAGCCTGGTAACTAAATCACCAGTAGTTTCTAGAAATTTACATGATCCAAGTTGATGGATTGAAACCAGCAATCACATTTTATTTTTATGCAGGTTAACTCAGTGGTTCTCAGTCCTGGGCGCTCATTAGAATCGTTTGGGGAGCTGCTTAAAAAAAATAACAACTAATACTCAGTCCTACTTGCAAATAGTTAGTCACATCTGTAATTTTAAAAGTTCCACCTCCAACTTGGGATTTTGAAGGGTGGCTGAGGTCGAGACCATTGCATTTTCTTGACCGCTGTATTTCTGGGTTTCTTGGCTGTGCTTTCCCTGTGTGTTATGGAAACACAGAGTCAGTTTGTCAGTCTGTGCTAGTGCACGTGGTATCTTGTGTGTACCCCGCAACTACGGCGGGTCTTACAGAGTTCAGACCATGGCTTATGGGCTGCTTAAGATTAGCCAGAGTTTCGGTACCATCTGAAAAGCATTTTCTGGCAATAAAGGTGAAAATGCCCTCTGATTTCAGTGAATGAGAATAGTTTAACATTCAGTGTTGTTCTTTGCCTTGCTGGTGAGCCTAAACAGGATCCCCATGACTTTCGGTGAAATTACATCGGCACTTATTAAAGGCTTCCTGTTGCCGGCCGTTCTGAGCACTGAAGAGGACCCTAGATAACTGCGTGGCATGAGGAGACTCACATGAAACAGAAAAAACAGAGGGCAGGATGTAATATTTTGGTCAGGACAATGAGGGGAAAAGGAGATCTCAGTGGAATCATGTCATAGGAGAAACTATAGAGGAACAAGAATTGGTGCCAAGGCTTGATGAGAGTGTGGGTAGAATTTAACTGGCAAAGGTAGCTGAAATTCTAGGCCTGTAGAACAATCTAGTAAAGAAGGCCACCAAAGTGGGAGTAATTATATCAATAGACCACTCTTAATGGTAGTAGAGCAGAAAAAAATCCCACAAGAAGAATCTGTCCACATTCATCAAGAAGGACCCCCAAATGCCTGCTTGAGGGGCTGGGCCTTGACTGGAGAAGCTTTGCAAAGCCCTGGTTTACAAAAATGAGCCATGGTGAAGAGAAGTGGCTGCTTCTGGGTGGCGAGGTTATCTGGAAAGGTTGCGGGGGGTCGGGGGGAACATGGATTTATTGGGTTGTTAGAAATGTTCTGTATCTTAGTTAGGGAGGTGTTTACATAAGTATTTGCCCAAACTCAGCAACTCTACACTTAAAGTCTTTTCATTTTATTGTATATAAAGTCTACCTGGAGGTCAGATGCTGTTTGTTTGGCATTTGGGAACCTTTAAGAGATTTTAGGAAAGTCTGCAGCACATGAGCCAAGACAGGCCATTTGTATGGAAAAGCCACTGGAATCGGCTTGGGTGGGCCTACAAGTTGGGTGGGCCAGGGTCTCAGGAGTCACCAGGACGAGGTTAACGGTATGAGCCAGGTTAATAGAGACTCAGATCGGTGTTTCCTGCTGGCTCTGTACTGGGAGGACTCAGGAAAGGGACAGTGGCCCCCGCCAGCACTTCTGTCTGGGAGAAAGCTGTCCTTCCGACCTTCCCCGCCCCTAGGTCAGACAATTCAGTTTCTCCCTGGATGTTCCTGGTGCCTTTCCAGCTGCTGCTCCAGCACTGAATGAACACGGGGATTTCTTACACTATTGCCTACTTTTGTGTATGTTTAATATTTCAGTAATAATAAACTACTAATGTATTTTTAAAATTACTGTTTTTTAATTTGAAAATGCTTAGCGAAGGGTTTCTCTAAAGTGTTCTGACACTGGGGATTAACAACTGAGACTTTAGAGGTTGCTGTAGTACTTTCAAAGTAATGATGAATGTACTCTGAGGAGGGGTGAAGATAAATGCCGTTTTGTTTAGTTGGCTTAACGTAAGTCAAAGGCATTTTAGACATCTTATACTTGCCATCGGGGGGCAGACACATCAGGTCATGGGGCATTAAATGCTGTTTGGAGAGCTGCAGTCAGTATATTGTGTGTGTGTGTGTGTGTGTGTGTGTGTGTGTGTGTGTGTGTGGTGGAGGGAGGTGGATGTGTGACGGAATCACCGGGCGCCCCCTGTGTCTTCAGAGACAGAGGAGCCGGTGCAGTGCTATTGATTAGTGGGCAAAGTGTTGTTCGCAGAGTTGCAAAGTGTGAGTCTACTAGCTCCCTGGCCTGTGGCAAGTCACCGAACCTCACCGGCCTTCAGAATTCTTAGCTTGGAAAAACAAGAACTAAAATTTAGATGATTCCTAACCCTTCACATGAACCCTTTTCTTCCCTGCACCCCCTTTATTAATTTCAGTGTCATTGTTTTGAACTAATGGTTTCCAAAGTGGAACAACTGCATCAAAGTCTGTTGTGAATGGGTCAGTGGGGGATGTCAGAAATGCCAAGATCGATGGAATGATTTTCTGGCAGCAGGTGCCTGGGAATCTGCATTTTAACAAACATACTGGATGAGTCTATGAGCAATGTAGTTTGAACAGAACCGTTTTGTAGGCTCTCACAGTTCTTTTTCTTCTGATTGCCTTGGGATACAGTCAGTACTTAAATTTCTTTGAAGGATTTAAGGGGTTTCAAAGCTTTTCTTTAAAGAATGTTGTGATTTAATTCTCATCATATACATTGTGGGTAGATTTCAGTTTTGTATTTGTATTAGTAACTTGTGTTATAATGTGTAACTTAGAAAATAACAGAGACACAAATAAAAAGTTACAAAACCTAGAATTCTTTAGCCTTACGAAAATAGTGTTAAATAAGTTTGTTTTGCACATCCTTCCAGACTTTTTCTAATATGTATACATATAAACATAATTATTTACCAAAATAGGTTTGTTTTCTTTATACTCTTTTATAACCTTTTTTAAAAACTCACCAACACATTGTGCTCGTCTCTCTGGGTGGATTAAGTGCCATCCACCCACGTCACATTTGGAGCAGCTGTGTGCAGTCCTGTGTGTGAACGGGCCAGGGCTCGTGTCACCAGTGTGCTACCGGCACTCCGTGTGCCCGCCTCTGTTTATTGTTTCACCCATGGGAGTGCCCACCCATGGGATGGGCATTCTTCTAGGTGCTCTGTACGTCCTCAGCGTACAGTTTCTAGAAATCAAATTGCTAAGTCAAAGAATTTTTCATTCATTTTATAAAAGTGATTTTGAACTCAGTGAATCAATCAATATTCACTATATGAAAAAATGGCAAATACAGGGAAAAGTTAAAATCTCCATAGCTTTCAGATAATTTTCCATTTTTGTGTGTAAATATATTCATGTGTTTTGATAGGACTATACCATACAGAAAATTTTAATACCTGTTTTTGTCATTGAACCATACATTGTAAACAACTTTCCATGTCAGGCATATTGAAAATTCTGTGATGTGCCTACATACATTAATTGTATAATGTTTCATCCAATTTTTCTGCTTCAAATATTAAGTACCTGACATATGCAAAAGCAATCCAGTCGGTGTGGTAAGAGGAGCAAACTTGATTAGAACTATTTGGTGTCCTTAAAATATTTACAGACTAGATGGGAGCTCTAATGCAGCTGAACAGATCATCAGTGCCTCATTTTCTAGGTCCTGCGAGTGGGTAGGAAAGATGCGCTGGGAGGCTGATTCAGAGAAAGGCAAGTTCTTTTTGGTTCGGGAAGTGAGGGAAGGCTCAGAAGAGGAAGTGACAGGAGGGTTTGACTGTGTGGAGAGGGGGGAGAAGGAGCATGCCAGGTAGAAGAAGATCATATGGCAAGTAGTTCCGTCTACTGGGATGCAGCCCCATCCCAAAAGTACCACAGGCGTAGAAGGAAATAAATTCGGAGAGGTGAGTTGGCACCAGGTTGCAATGATCTAGAGTATCTGGCTAAGCAGTGCAGACTGTTCCTGAGTGGTGGGGAGCTTCTTTGGTGTAAGGGTGGGATTTTGGGCTGAGCGGGAGTGCTGCTCTGCAGCAGTGCGTGGGGAGAGGGGAACGGAGGAAGCGGGACTGTCAGGATGCTACGCTGGTGGCCCAGAATAAGGCTAGGTGTCACAGCCAGAGCAGGGAGAATGACAAGCTGTGGCAGATCCAGATGTGGTGATAAAGGAAAAGATTAAGAGTCGAGAAGGCCTTGGGGGGTTTCTGTTAGTGTGGCTTGGATAGTAGTCCCATTTGTACAGAAAGAAATCGTGGGATAAAGCACTTGAGAAAATGATGAGTTGCACAATTTTTTTTTAACTGTTTAGCCCATTTTTTTTGGTTCTAGCATCACACACTTCTACACCCTTCTCCTTGACAGGAAATAATTTGGAATATGCCTGTAAGTGCGGAGGCCTGCAGTCAGGAGGACCATTAAATGCTCCTACTTCCCGACATGGACGAGAGGTGGGGTTCGCAGAAGGGGAGCCCATCGGCAGCCAGGACAGCTTCCCCTCTCAGGAAAGCACGCTGTCCGCGGTGAACCTGACAGATGACCAGATAGCCTCTGGCCTCTACGGTAACTGCCCACCCACAGTCCCTCTCAGTGTCAGGATTCCAGGGCCAGCACTGCCCACATTCCAGTGTGACGTCAGTGTCCTTGTACGTTGACCCGGAGGAGTGGTATATGGTTGTCAGGAAGGTAGACCTAGGATAGTTTTAAGATTACTAAAGCAAGAGCTGTGCAGTATACCCTTAAGAAAACTCACCTGATTTTATGAATTACGAAATATCTTAAACAGCGTTTCATTCTTTCACAGTCTAGAAGGCATACATTGTTCCCAGGTTATTTCTACTGAAATATAATAATAATAATCCTTATTTTAATGTGTAATGGCTTTTGAAAATTAAATGAGACATATCATTTTATAAATAGTAAAACTGACACAGACATTGGTTTTCACTGAACATGCTAATGGTTTGTCTTTTGCATACAAAACGTTATTGATGGAGCTTTGAATTATTTTCTTTGCATGCACACAAGTTTCCAATGATTTTGTGTAGGTTTCTTATGTATACATGTGAAGATGTATATTTACATGAATTAGGGAAAATAATAAATGTACATGAGGAAAGGTTATCTGTTCACTTAACTTGTATGGATATGAGTTACATTAATTTTGATCACCCTGATTTACTTTATTTACCACAGTATGTACAAACAATGAAAGTACACTGAAGTCCATCATGAAGAAGAAAGATGGCAACAGAGATTCAAATGGAGCGAAAAAGAATCTTCAGTTTGTTGGCATTAACGGAGGGTAAGGACAGGGTGGTGGTGCTGGCATGTACATGGTCTGTCTGTCTCCTTTGCCTCCTGCCTACTCCAGTTGTATTTAAAGGAGCCTAGCCTGGGATGCCGCCACATCTCAGTGATTGAAGAGTCCCTCCTCAGAAAGGTGCATTTGGGCTTCTCTCCTCTCCTCTTCTTGCTCTCTTTAAGGATATGTCACTCTTGAAAGGATACCTGAAGAAGCTGAGCCATTTACATCTCATCTCTGATCTGAAAAAAAAATAGTCTTCAACAAAAGCAAGCAGGTTTCCTGCACTGTCGGACCACTTGTACATTACCTGTGCGAGAACTCAGAAACAAACAAAGAGACGGAGAGCATCGCTCCATGGCCAGTGGTAGCCGTTCACTCCTTCAGAGTGGGTCCCTGGGCTCGGCTCTCCACCTTCCCAAGCAGAGCGGCAGGGCCTCTCCCCTGAAGAGCAGCCTGGCCCTGCCATCAGTGCTTGCTGTCCCAATAGAATGTTCATGAGTTATTTGTTCCTTCTCTTCTCATTGCCATAGGTGAATAGCTCAGCCTGTTTGCCCCCTGGCAATTAAATCAAAGCCAATTAACCTATTAATCAGTACATAGCCTTGAGAGCAAAGCAGTAGTACAAAATTATTTGAGATAATATTTATAGTAAAGTGCACAAAGATTGAACTTCATGGTGACTATTTTCCACGTCTGAAGTTTTATTGGGTGACGCGGCCCAGGAGGTTTTGGAGCACATATACTGGAGAAACTGTAGGTGACTATGTAATCTGTTTGCCTTGACACTGGGAGATTAATGGAGCAAAAAGGAAGAATAAAAAGGGGGGAAGAAGGAACAGAAAAAAATGAACAACTACAGACCTGGTTTTAATAAGATAAATTTCTTTTGATTTATACTAAACTAGAGGTACTCTCTCTATATATAGTATATTTTTTTCTGCAAATGGTATATGAAACCCATTGGCAACCCAGTTTACCCTTCTCAAATCAGAACCCATTCAAAACCACCTGGCTTTTAAATAGACCTTACTTTGAATTTCTCAGTGCAGGGTCTAAAAATACTGGTGAAATTTCTGGAGTCAGTCTGCAGCTTTCTCTTCATAGAAATTTCTGTCGCTGGGTCTTTATGGGCATACCTTGCATCTCCTGAACTCCCAATTGCCACCTAGGTATGAAACAACTTCAAGTGATGATTCCAGCTCAGATGAAAGCTCTTCTTCCGAGTCAGATGACGAATGTGATGTCATTGAGTATCCTCCTGAAGAAGAGGAGGAAGAGGAGGACGAAGACACTCGGGGAATGGCGGAAGGGCACCATGCAGTTAATATGGAAGGTTGCAAGTCCGCCAGGGTGGAAGATGAAATGCAGGTTCAAGAATGTGAACCTGAGAAGGTGGAAATCAGAGAGAGGTGTGGTACATTTCCCTCCCCTCCCCCAACCCCTCCTACATTTAATGTACTTCGGCAATAGAATTGGCCATTTAGGAGATTGTGCAGTTCTATGCATTTGTTTGGTCTTTCCATTCTCCAAAGGAAAGCTAAACTTTATCTGTTCCTCAGAGATACATACATCTTGTCATGGTGCTAACAAGTACAAGTGCAGAAGAAGTTGATAACTCTGACATCTCTTGCAGTAGCAAAGGGGAAGGCTTGATGGATCCGGCCACCTTTGTGTCCTTTACCTGTTTGTTACCTAATTGTGGGTGTGGAGCCACCATCCGCAGAGCTATTAAGTGCCCCTGAAGTTTCCATTATTTCACCAACGCACCTTGTATTTAAAAGCATGTTAGAATTTTTGGCGACCAGCACGTTTCTTTTACAGTTTTAGATTTTACTGTTAGTCATTTATCTTGGTACAGTTTGTTAGTACTGTCATTACAGGGTCATTGGGTGTGAGAGGGACAGTTTTTTGGCCTCAGCCAAAAACCACATTGACCGTAAAGATGATGTAATCCGTCACGTGCCTCTTTTTTGCTGCTCATTGAGCGCTTGGGAGCACTGTAAGAAAGGATTTGGGAGTATCATAAACAGCAGCTGAAATACCACATAAAAACTCTGGTTGGCTGAAACAGGTACCTAAAAATGTAGTAAACTTTAAAGACTGTTAGAAAATTTAGCATCAATGTTTATAAAACAGGAAAGAATGGACAGATGGAAATTCAGTATGGTTTTTTACCATGTGAGTAATAAATGGGAGCATTTTAGAACACCTAACTCTTTAATTTGGCAAATGAAAGTTTAACTGCCTTAACACAAGGTAAGTATTTTTAGTTTATATTTCCAGGTATTTTCAAATGACTCAATGTCTTGTCATCTGTTTTTTTAACAGCTTTATTGAGATATAATTTCCATATCACATGTCATCTGATTTTTAAGTTTCTATTTTCACGTGGGCCCCACAAACACTGCCCGGGTCACCCAGTGTGAGTTCTGACGTACGGCTTCCCGGCCAGCACAGTGGGTGTGTGGTGCTTCTGACCTCTTCAACCCCTTAAGAATAAAAAATACTTTTTAAGAACTTAGAACAAAAGGGATGAAAAAATCTCCAAATGTTATTCCATATAATGCCATAAAGGTCAGACTAGTGAAGCCAAAAGCCACCTTCGTGAGAAGACGTGAGCACTGGCTGGAAGCGCTAGCGCAGTGTGATGGCGCTAGCGCAGTGTGATGGCGTCAGCACTTGGCTGCCTAGGGACACCCGGACTGCCTCCAGGGGGGCCTCTGTCCTGCCATGACCTTGGCTCGGTGTGGGGCCTCTTGTCTTTTAAAGCATTATAGAGTTTGAGATGAAAATGCCTTTCCTTTCGTGGCCAATCATGAGCTGCTTTCTTTTGTTTTTCCCCCTTTCAGGTATGAGTTAAGTGAAAAGATGTTGTCTGCATGCAACTTACTGAAAAATAACATAAATGACCCCAAAGCTTTGACCAGCAAGGATATGGTGAGTCTGGCCTACAGTGCAGTCCCCCGTCTGTGCAGAAATGCCCCAATGGATGCCACTGTCAAGGCAGCTGTAACCTGCCCTTGGCCTGCTATTGCTGGCACGCTTTCCTCCAGACTATTTCTGGCACGTGTGGGCAGAGTGAGCATCGTGCTGCCCTGCTCACTGGGTCACACTGTGGACCTTTCCCTCCGCCCAACCTCACATCTCCTTCTCTACCCTGTACTTTTCTCGGGGGCGGTGCATCTGTGAGGCATATACTTGTACATGGCAGGGAGGGCTAATTGCAGTCATTCATCACCTTTCTGTGTGTTCTGCTTCTACTTACAAAACCTTGTGATCCAGGGAGCAAGATCCCAGGATTTTATCTTTCTAAGTTAGCATATGTTTTGTTTTGTTTTTAAACCTATCTGGGCCATGGTCAGCATTCCTTTTAATTATGAAACTGCATATTATGTTCTTATGTGGAATGCAGGCCGCCACTATTTTTAAACCTAGAAATAACTGCCCTTGTCATCTTCTCACAGTTTGAGAGATTCAGAAGCAAATAGCCAAGAGGCTGATGGTTGCCATAGTAAGTGTGATGGCACAACATTGGACAGATAAACATTTCTGTGGCAGTGGCGAATCTGACCCATTGCCAAGTCTGTCGCTGTCTCATGCATTGGCAAAGTTTTGATGTGTGGCTTCTTTCATAGGTCAGACCAGCTCTCTGGTTGGCAGCTCTATTCAGTGCATTGAAAAATTCAGGGCTTTTGTGTGTTGTTTTAGATAGTAGTGTGCATTTGAATCTGCATTTTAGCAGTAGATTTAATGTGAAGTTTTATGCTGGTTAACTTAAGTCAGCAGCTAGTAAAAAACTTGATTTATAAGGCTTACAATAGTATAGAGTTATAAAACCAAAATATTACACCAAGAAGGGATTTAAGGGGTTATCTAACCCTGGAGAGGCAGCTAGGTTTCCTCCTGCACTACAAAGACCATCTGAAAAAGAACCGGCGGTGACTGTCCCAGGCGTGAGAAGAGCATGGGTGTCTGTGCCCAGCAGGCCATTCTCTCTGGTTTGTCCTGCTGTAACTGAGGCCCTGAAGATTACAAGTCTTGTCTAGGGTGTCAGCTACTAGCTAGTGCTGGCACTAGATGATACCTGTCTTGAGTACTGGTCCATGTTGTTTTCTTTTTAATCCCAACTAAATCATATTACCCTATTATATGGTATCTTTAAAAAGTAGTGTCATCTTATGTTTGTTTACGTTGCTATAGAAACTTAAATTTATCAGAACCCCCTGAGTCTTGACATTCAGTTTCATGTGCTGAAAAAGGAGCGTGGCAGGGATATTTACAGAAGGAAATACTCCGTAAGGTTCCTGGCCTCGGTGGGCCATAGAACCGCATGCTGAACTCTGTCTGTGATAAACTGAATGCTGGTCTGTACCTTGGCCTCAAATAGTAAAACCATGAAACATCACTACAGTGTTAATATTTCCCACTAGGTTTAAACTGAACCAAAAACTAGTGCTTTCAGGCTCCAGATTTTATAGCTATAATATACCTTTTCTTTAATAATTCTCAAAATACTAAGTAGTTTATGTGGTCTTCAGGGAGGACTTGACATTTCTACAACCCCAGACTGTCAGATATGGTCAGGCACACATTCTGGGATCAGAATATTTTTGTTTATTGAATATCCATTTAGTGAAAATAGTGCTCTAAGTACTGCTTTGAAACGTAGTGGACAGTGTCAGGGCCATGTAACCCTTACAGGACACTGGTTGCTTAGCAGTAACAGAGTCATGACAACCAAATGACATGATTTTCCTTCCTTCCTTGGAAAGCCAAAGAAATAGAAATCTGAAGATATAACAGAGAGAGCAGAAGAAAAGAAAAAAAAAGATGCATTCTTTCTTGGCCAGGACCCATTTCATGAGTGCCCAAAACCTGCAAATGGGCTGAAACTAACAGTGATCAGTACCAGGGAGATAGAGGGGGAAGCTCCACAATCCCAAACTTTCTGTAGGAAGAGGACTTCTTGTGTTCTGGTTACATAGGCGATCCACCTCTCTTTGATTTAATATTAACCTTATAAAGAGCAAGCAAAGCACAAATGAATGGTAAACTTAAATAAAACAGAGCCCATGAAAAATATCATAGTTACCCCCATCACCAGCACTGGCTGTGCCCAGTCTGCCTTGAACTTCATGTGGTGCAAATTTGACCTGATCATCCATGCAGCTCTTGCCACGTTCATGTGTTCACGCCCTGAGAGGAGGTGAGTGGGGCTGATGAGCAAATGCAGGTGCTCTTACTGGGAAATGTTCATTTGTCTCAGTTCTGCTTTCTGCCTCCTCTCTATGGCTGAGCATTTGTATTTAACATTGGAGTGGGGATTAAGTTGGCTACATTCTCATGGTCTCCCAGCCCAGTGCTCTGGCGATGTTGGAGGAGTCGAGGTTGGTCAGGTTAGGAAGGAAGCAGCATAATTAAGTATGGGTTAAGTAAGTTCTTCTGTCCCAGTTACAGTGAAAATCATTTGCAAGGCCAAAGTAACTACATAATTGTAATAGTTCAGTAATAAATAGAATCAGGCCTAAGAGTTTTACATGTATTGCCTCATTTGTTCTCACCATAAACACTGTGAAGGAATGCTATTTTTATTGTCCTCATTTTGCAGATGAAGAAACTGAGGCACAGAATAACTGTCTTTCCCAGGGTCTTAAACAGCTTATAAGTGGCAGAGCCAGATTTTGAACTCTTGTACAGTGTGCCTGTGGCCTCTTTTATAGAAGTCAGAATATGTTTGTGGTTTAAAATCAGGAAGGATGTTCCAGTTTGGAATTTGAAGCTTCCCTTAGCACTCTGGGTTTCGTTAGTTGTTTCTGCGAGCCAATTCTAACTGCATATACTTTGACTATAAAAGGCTTGGCTTCTTGGGCTTTCAGCTAAGTCTCAGAAAGTCTATAAATAGAAGAACTCAGAGGGAAGGTGGGGACTGGATGAAAGAAGGTGAAGGGATGAGCCGAAGAACATGTGTGCATAACTCGTAGACACAGACAACAGTGTGGTGACGGCCGGGAGTGGGGGCGCTGAGGGGCGGCAGGGGCTGGGTGGAGGTGGGCAGAGGGGGAAAATGGGGACATCCGTAACAGAGCCAACCATAAAAATAAACTTAAACAAAAAAAGAGGAACCAATAGCGCTCACTTGGTGTCTTGGCAGAGGTTCTGTCTGAACACCCTCCAGCACGAGTGGTTCCGTGTGTCCAGCCAGAAGTCGGCCGTCCCGGCCATGGTCGGGGACTACATAGCCGCCTTCGCGGCCATCTCCCCGGACGTCCTGCGTCACATCATCAACATGGCCGACGGCAACGGCAACACGGCCCTTCACTACAGCGTGTCTCACTCCAACTTCGAGATCGTGAAGCTGCTCTTGGATGCTGGTACGTTGGCTGCCCTGGTCTGTTCTCTAAGAGCCCTCGGGCTGTGACTCTTCTCAGAGAAGCTGGTTGGTCTGCTCCTCGATTCTGTATCCATCCTCCATTGCTTTTCCACATGATGTGGCAAGGTTGTCGTCCTTGACTCACCGTAGGAGGACTGATGTTTCAACAAAGCTGAGTGACACAGATTCCAGATCTGTTTTGAAAGGAGGTTTGGGGGCTGTTCTTGCTGCAGTTGCGCTGCCTGCAGCGAGGTGTATCCCTGGGAATGACATGACTCACATTCCCTCCGCAGCTGAAGCACGCAGGCCGGGCAGGCCAGCTCTCTGGAGGCAGCATGCTGCTTGTGGGGCCAGAGCCTCAGCTTTGGGGTTCATGGGCTGCGTGGTGGGCCCTGGCTCCTCATCCAACAGTCTCAGTGGGGTGTGCGGTTAGTCAAGGTGGGGGCCCAGCAAAGGCACCGGCACAGATTATGGTGCAGTCATCCCCCCTACCCACAAATGCACTCAAAGTGTTATTCTTGCATCTGAACCATAGCAATGAGAATTGTGCAGATTCTTATTTGTAATTGGAACTTGACATCCCAGAATATTGCCAATGGATGTGTTATGGATGAAGTGTGGAGGTGCTGCAATGAAGGGTCTCTTTGAGAAATAATGAGCTTTCAGCTTACTCAAGTGGAGCCACCCAGTGGTCCACATAGTTCCCACATTATTTTTACTTATTTGTGAAATACCTGTTTTTACTTCTCGTGTACGACTGCCACAGAATTCATAGTGCCTCAGTCTAATTAGCGAAAACACAGTGTGGACATCTGATTTGGAGTATGGCTGTAGCCATCCGGGTTTCTCATATTGCTTCTTGACCCAGTGGTCATCTTTTTTTCTTCTGCTTTATGGGGGCTGGATTAATGCAGAGAAGCAACCGAGCAGATTGGTTCATTTTTCCTTGTAGTTTGCTTGCTCCCAGTGTCGGGGCCATGTTAGGATAAAATCGCCTCCATCTTTCGGGAAGGAATTCCAAGCCTCCTTCCCTTCAGACGTTCCAGACTCTAAACAGAGTTGGTGATACTGTCAGACCAAGTTCTGGTTTAAACAGAGACGTGGACAGGATCCAAGAAAGCAAAAAAATTTCAGGATTACTCCTGAAAGAAACGATGTAACCTATTCTTGGAGATGCATGTGGGCAAGATATTTTGGTAAATTAAATTATTTTAATTAATTCCATTATTAGGTTGCTTTGGTTAATCACCTTTCTGGACTGACTTTTTACCGCTCACCATGGTAGGCTGAGATTGTGGCTCCATCGGGCGTGTTTGTGAATCTAAGATGCACGGCGTCCGTGGAGAACTGAACGTCCCAGACCCTGAGGCGCCTCGGAGACCACGTCTGCTCACCCGCTTCTCCGTCACACAGCTTCCCTCCTCCACAGTAAAAATATGCCCTGTAGCAAGTGCCCTGTGTCCCCAGGGTACAGGTGCTTTGGAACTCAAGGAAAGGTTTCGTGGTACCTTCTCTCTTCACTCTGTGTGATGGAAACATCCTAAACACGTTAACTGTATTTGGTCACACGTGAAAGTGTCTTTTCTGCACCCTCCATCCCTTTCATTTTACTAGAAGGTGCCGAAGGAACTTAAAAATGCCGAAGAATAATTTCACCCCCGAAGACCTCTTAAGAATTATAGGAACAGGAAAGGTCTGGTTTGCAGGGTCTGTTAGACCCAGGCAGTGTCTTAGGGGACTTCACTGTATCTGCTTCCAGACCAGTTTCCAGAGTCAGTGTCATGTGACTGAAACTCTGCTTCTAAGGGCCTCGGACAAGTCAGACTGGTAAACCCGGGGTCCCAGAATGAGTCGTGGTTTCTTAAGGGGGCAATGCCTTATTCAGAGTTCCAAACACAAGACTTCACAGATCTTTTTCACTTGTAGCTCTCACTGCTTTCTTTACTCCAAAACAGAGGTTTCCTAATTACAGGTTAATGTCAGTTCCCACACTATTGTTCATTCTTCACAGCAGCCATTGCTTAGGCCTCCCAGACCTCCAGGCTGTTACAGTCCAACCACCAGTTGCTAACAAGACGGGCTTGAAAGCTCACCATTGCCTCAGGCCTCATGAAATACCCACAAAAAGTTTTTTTGTTTGACATAAAAAACCTCCCACATTTCTTTCCAATCCATTCTCCGACTTTGACCACCTGAGGCCATTTCATTGGATTCTTCCAAACACCCTGTCTTCAGTTCATATTAGGAGATGGCTTCTCCCTAAAAAACAAAAAACAAGCCTTGTCTTTGCAGATGTGTGTAACGTGGATCACCAGAACAAGGCGGGGTACACCCCCATCATGCTGGCAGCCCTCGCCGCCGTGGAGGCAGAGAAGGACATGCAGGTCGTGGAAGAACTCTTCGGCTGTGGGGACGTGAACGCCAAAGCCAGCCAGGTGAGCACTTTTTCCCCGCCCACTCACGTTCGTGCTTGCTGGTGCAGCCCTGACGTGCTCTGGTCCCCGCACCGCACCTCCCGCCACTGAGCACTTGCTCGCTGGCCCGGCCCCAAGTCCAGGCGGCTTCCTTGGCAGTCCAGGATGACCAAGCACACTGATGACATACTGACTTAAACTTCCCATTGGAAACTTCACTGTCCTTTGCCTTGCAGTACGTGTTTGGAGCAATGTGTACATAAACTTGAGGTCAGCCTGCATGCAAGTGACTGGGAGTCCCCAGCATCTACCAGGCGACTAGTGTCTTCATACCGGGTACTAATGCCCCGGGTTCAGATGTGTTTGTAGTTTGACTTGGTTAACCGTCTTCTGACTTTCCAGCTCCTTCATATAATGAGGCAGAGCCACCAAGCTAAAGGGAAAAACTGACTCATTACTTTGTGACCTAACTTATCTCATTGGCTCTGAGAAGCTGGTTGCTCCATGCCTCCCACCAGGTTCCCCCAAGTGATTGCACATCCACTTTCCCCTCTGTCACCACACTGCCTCCTTGCCTGCCCCGCCCCGCCCCGCCCCACCCCGCCCCACAGCAAGGCCCCGCTGTTGGCCACACCCTGCCAGCCTGTTACGTACTTCTGAAGTTCACTGTCATTTCTTGCCGCAGGCAGGACAGACAGCCCTCATGCTGGCGGTCAGTCATGGGCGGATAGACATGGTGAAGGGCCTGTTGGCCTGCGGGGCTGATGTCAACATCCAGGACGACGAGGGCTCCACCGCCCTGATGTGTGCCAGCGAGCACGGGCACGTGGAGATCGTCAAGCTGCTGCTGGCCCAGCCGGGCTGCAATGGCCACCTAGAAGACAACGTAAGCCGTCTCCGTCGGGCCCGCATGCCAGCTGACTGCAGGGACGCAGGAGGGCTCTGGGAGTGCTGCTCAGCAAGGGGGAGAGAACACGTCCTCCTTGGTTCCCCTTGGGGATTTGTGTTGCCATCTATGGCCACCTTGCTTCATGGCCCAGTTGGGTGGCACTTACTGTGTGCCAACTAACACTCCACTACCCACAGCCAGAGGCAGAAAGAGAAATAGGCCTCACCCCCAAATTCATTAAAGGAAGAAGGTGATGGGCATGCACGGGCACTGCATATTAAAGGGGAAGAAACAGATTTGCGGTATGAGAATCAGAATCAGTATAGGAACGTGTAAATCCACTGAGAGGACTAGGCCCTGACCGATTTGGAAGTCTGGATTCCTAGCCATACAAGCCAGCGTTATTGGGTGACTAGAACCATTATTACTACAGCGAAGCACTTTCCCACACAAGTGAAATTAAGGCAGGGGTGCCCTTCACTGGGGCCCATTGACGTGATGTTCCGTCAGCTCGGGGATCTGGCCTGTCTTGGCTTCCTCAGGCACATCTCCCCACTCCTGCTCGGGCTGTTCCCAAGTCTCCACCCTCCCCTCCCCTGCCAGGCCCTGCGCTGTCCCCCTTCACAGATAATCCCCTGACCACAGATAACCCCCTGACCAGGAAACATCCTAAGGAAAGCTACTCCTCCGATGTCTGCAGGCCAAAGAGGACCAGCACTGGTAGGGGAAGGCACAGGAACTAACAACATTTGGGTGGTGACAGGGTTGAAAGTTCCAAAGACCACAGTGGTTGGGCTGGCTTGGTTCTGTCTTTGAAAGTTTATCTCTGTGAAGCACAGGTTTGGACCGGAGCTCCCCTAACTCAAAACAGCAAAAGGTTACAGGGAAAACATCCTCCTCTGCAGTCAAGGGCATGTCCCCTCAGGGCAGGTGCTTACTGGCAGAAGGGCTGACACCTCCTGCAGCGGCAGATGCCCCACAGGAGCCCGAGCTGCAGTCGGACCACGTGCCGTCCCTCACGCAGGAGCACAGGGAGCATTCCCAGCCCTCTTCCCTCCAGAACAGTTGTTTTTGTGTGTCTTTCGTTCGTTTGTTGGATTTTACTTCCGCTCCCTCTCAGCAGAGAACAGCTTCCAGATATAGTAAGAAGAGGCCAGAGAGCCAGCATGACTTCCAGTCACCTCAGCTAATTGTCTACTTCCTTATCTTTAAAGCAGCAGGAGGGCATGCAGCTGGCCTCCCAGAATCCACAGAGTGGGAGGGAGGGACCACAGCATTCAAGCCACGTGCAAATTGTTTTCTGTGGCTACCAACCTGAAGGGAGTCCTTATTCCAAGACAACACAGCAAACAAATTGTGCTGATTTTTGGCCTTGGTGCTCCTTTATATTTCTCTAAATCCCTGCAGTTTAATGGAAACCTAACATTTAATTGACCATTTTTCCTTCCCATGTGTAGAGTTTCCCTCATATTTCCATACGATACATTTCTGCAAGCCAGCGGGATCCGGTGCTTCCACACTGAGGTTACCCGAAGCACTCCCCTGGGGTGGTTAGGGATGCAGGATCAGTTCTGTCTCTCCCCAGGAGGAAAGTTGAGATCTTTGGCATATTGCAAGATGTCAAAACGTTTACCATGGTACAGGCCTGCTCATTTGTAATTATAAGAAAAAAAGAAACTAAAATATGCTCCTACCCCTGTCATCTCTTGCTGTCCCCTGTTCGTGGGCACAGTGGTTGAGTGAGGATTCCTCATGGGCAGCCTGCACTTGTTGAGGATCCACAGACCTGCCCACTAACCACTATGAGGCAGACAGAGGAAACGGGGCGATTGCTTGACCATGATTTCCTTGGGGGGGAGGGGGATTGTGCCTCATTCTTGTGTCTGCGGGGCTTAGCACAGAGAGGCCCAGAAGAGTTCCCGGGAGGACTGAAAAAATGGCTCGATCTGGGGTCCCTACCAATTACTGGAGGGTATTTTGTTTTGTTACCTTTTGGCTGTCTGGAAATTTGAGAAATCCAACACGGCTTATTCTTTTCACCTTAAGGACGGCAGCACCGCGCTCTCGATTGCTCTGGAAGCAGGGCACAAGGACATCGCCGTTCTCCTCTACGCCCACGTCAACTTCGCCAAAGCCCCGTCTCCGGTCAGTGTTGTGCATTCGGCATTTGTTAACAAAGCCACCGGGCTGGTGGGTTCCCTTCCTCGGA
The DNA here is from genome assembly GCF_019186645.2 of Phyllostomus hastatus. Classification (NCBI taxonomy): domain Eukaryota; kingdom Metazoa; phylum Chordata; class Mammalia; order Chiroptera; family Phyllostomidae; genus Phyllostomus; species Phyllostomus hastatus. The sequence continues at coordinate 28,534,027 of NW_025333857.1, read as the reverse complement.
GTTGATGGGAGGCACAGGTTTTCTGATGATTCCGAAAGTGGGAGTTTTAGTCTGGAACACACGAGTCCCTCACTTTTACCCCACCCGGAAGGCCAGGAGTGCTAACAGCGCAGCACAGGCTCGGACCCCTTTTGTCCTCAGGAGACAGACACTCTCACACCCTCACATGAAGGGCTTATTCTGGGCAGAATTATTCAGATGGCATATCCTGAGCCCACGAATACATACCGCCGTGTTCTTGGCATTTTTTCCTAATACAGATGGTGAGAGTAGCAACCTGTGGTCCCATTCCTAGCAGATATAGTAAGAAGAGGCCATAGAGCCATGGTGACTTCCAGTCACCTCAGCTGATTGTCTACTTCCTTATCCTTACAGCAGCAGGAGGGCATGCGGCTGGCCTCCCAGAATCCACAGAGTGGGAGGGAGGGACCACAGCATTCAAGCCACAGGCAAATTGTTTTCTATGACTATCAACCTGAAGGGAGTCCTTATTCCAAGATGACACAGAAAACAAATTGCACCAGCAGGATGTTGACTTCCCAGGACAGCTGACATGGCCCTGCTGAGCTCTGTGGGCTCCTGAGCACCTCCTCCTGGGGGATCTGTGTTCTGTGCTCCAGCTCTCCTGGCTCTGGTTCACCAGTGGTTGTCAGCTGTGGTGGACAAAGTTCCTAAGTCAGAGTGGACACATCTGCCTGAGGACACTTACTAACCCCCAATTTTTGCCTTTCCTGGTTCCCAGGGCACCCCTAGGCTTGGAAGGAAGACATCTCCTGGTCCCGCCCACCGAGGTTCATTTGATTGAGTTTGTTCAAGTAGCCATCCATGTACATGCCACCATTAAGCTGCTAACTGATCCTGTTGGGGTGACAGATGCTGAATGTAGACACATGGTGCCTGCGCTCACCAGCAAACAAGGACTGAACGCTGGGGCTGTCACAGTGGAGGCCGAGGCAGCGAGAGGTTGCACCCCGCCTCCCTTCCGGCCACCTTCCCTCTGTGCAGGGCACATTTGACCCCAGTCGCTGTTGCTGCTGAGTCTCTGCTCCATCGTGTACATTTGTAGGAAACTGTAACCGGACCTGTGCGGGCAACTTCTGTTCCTCCTCTCCACCACCCCCACCGCCACCACTGCCACCGCCACCACTGCCACCGCCGCGAAGTGTCAGGTTCTTGTTGGCATGGTGTTTTAAATTTTTCCACAAGTATTTATATGTGCTGATGTGGAACCACGGGAAAGCTCTTCAAAAATTCCATTCCAGGATGGTTTTATTGATTTTTTTCTTTTGCCTTTATTATTTTAAAATATGTAAGTTGAGGTGACTTTGATCATCAGCAACTTGGACCTGGGCTGGTAGGTTTCTGGGCTAAAATTAAAGATGGAACTCTAAAAAAGTATAACACTACAAAAGGAAATCTTTTCAGTTCGTTTTATCTGGGTGGATGTATTATATGACTTTATATAAAAGGTATCTATATAAAATTGACACAGTATTTTCAGCTTTTATATTCCATGGTAATAAAAGACATGAAGAACTACAGGTAACAGTACCACGTGTTTATTAATAATTGCACAGCCCGATAGCTAACGATAGAGGTTGAGCCCCGTTAGAGGAATTGGCGGTGTATCTGCCTCTAGAGAAACATAGTGTAGTTCCCCATATATTTATGGGTTCCTTCACGTCGTGTCACATTTACTTTGGTCTTACATGTATTTAAGTGTTTGAAGTGCCTTAGATTCTTGCCATATTTTCAAAATAAAATTTTATTAAGCTCTTCGCTTGTTCCTGCTTCATCTCTGACAGCTGTCTGCCCCGCTCCTATTGACTTACAGCAGCAGCAGCACAGGCTGGCGGGTGGATTGTGCAGGGAGACTGAGTGCCCGGTCAGCTGGTCCTGCGCTCTGACCAGAGAAGACGTCTTCTGAGAGCTCTGAAGTGCTGCTCGTTACTCAGGTTGCATGTCACGAGCATGAAATGTAAGACCTTATTAGGCAAACAGTTCATCAGACAGGTAATCTCCAGGGGGAGCCAGTGAGCTAACTCTTCTCACTTGCAGAAGCACTAGACCTTGATTCTAATTTTGAGTGCAGCTGCTTGAAACCCATAATGGTGAGAAAAGAGAGATGAAGCAAGACAGACCTTTTTATTTCAGGCTGCTGTTGGCCCAACAGTGCCTGTTTTTGAGTCCTTTTTAAAAAGTAAAGGGGATCAAGCCCATCTCGTTAAAATGAAGCACGGTGGCCAAAACGCATACTCGTTGGGAGGTGCTGGTAGTAGCTTTTTAGCCCAGGGCATTTGTGAGAGCCAGGTGCACTGGAAAAATATCACAGAGGCTTTTCTTAAACCTTCCTTCCTTTTCTTTCTTCCTCTCCTTCCTTCCTTTCATTTATTCATTACCAAGCTCAAGAAAAGGCCAGAGACTAGATTTTCCCAGCAGGGGTTGTGTCGTCACAGTGCTTGTAGCGGAGAGGCGGTTTTCATGAGCTCGGACGTTTGCATCTTTCAGAGAAAAATGTGGTTGGCACTGTGAAGAGCATTGCTGGCAATTCAGGCTACCTTGGGGCGGTAACAGACACACTCTCAGTTCATGCCAGGGCCTCTGGGGAGGAAGGGCCATCCTCTTCCATGAACCACGAAAACAAGGCCACAGCCGCCTGGAGTCACGAGCACCTCCTTCCCTCCTGGGACAGATCTGCCAGCTCTGGGATTTGGGCTAAACTTTGGTTCAGGTAGTTATTCAAGACCAAGTTCCATCAGATATGAATAAGCATAATAAATTAAAGCAGAAGAGTGTTTGTGTTGGAAGAAGAGTGGGCCTGGGAGTTTTCTGCCCCTTAACTCGGTGACGTGGAGGGCTGTGTCTTACGTGGTGTGTGGTTTGGGAATTTTCTTTGTTCCATTTAAGAAAGGAAGGTAATATCACAGGTGCTGGAGAAAATGAATTCCAACACCTGAGTTCTGCACTTCAGATTTCTTGTGTTAAATTCTGCAAAAGAAAAAGAGTGTGTGTTTATCACGGAGTGAGGTCTTATTCAGCACACATCTAACTTCTGGGTGGCGTATGCTGCCTCGTGCCTTGTTTGCTGTGCTAACACTGGGCACTTCGGATGTTTTTATCTTGGGATCTTGGCACACTGTATAGACCAGCCTGATTCTCCCCGTGGCACAGCTGTGATTGTTTGAGGCACAAATCCATAGAGGAATTTGTCATGGGATGCTTGGGCAAGGTCCCTGAGAGAAACCAAGCAGAGGGCTGGAATCTCCTGATTTTATTTTCCAGCTTCAGTGAAGAGAAGCCTAAACCTCTGAGTGACAGAGTCAGTCAGTTTTCCGGACACTCTTGTCCTGGATATTAAGAAGTTGAAGGTCAGAACCTACCCCAAGACAAAAGCAGCAGAGCAATCGGGACTTTAAGACTTTAAAGAAAAACTGACAACTTGTCCTGCCATTAGGACTAAGTGGACTAAAGCCCATACCCCCACAGGGGAGGGCCTTGCATCTGAGAAAGTTACCCAGAACCCACTCTCTAGTACTAGTCCCCAAAATAAAGGACATGTTGGGTCCCTACCTGTAATTTTCCAGCACTCCAATGGGGATAATTTTACCCCTGACTTGTATGACACTGAAATACTGCAGGTAGGTGGTAATGCTTGCAGACAGGATCAAGTAAGAACTCTGAGTTTTCTCCTCAAGGGAAATAAAGAGCAGAGTAACCACCATTTTCTTTAAATGCTCATGGGTCCTTTTGAGGGGAAGCCTAGCTGCACGCAGAGATATTTTTGTTTCTGTGGTGCTGTGTGTGAGCTGCCCCCTTCACAGCATGCATCGGAATTTCCTGAGAGCTGGTGAAAATGCACGTTCTGGGCCCCACCCTGCAGGTTCTGCTTCTTTAGGTCCGGGGCTCTGCATAATTAAGGAGCATCCCTGGTGTTTCTCAGCGTGACCCTCTCAATACTCCTGAATTATGAACTCTACCCTTACACATTCTTTTCTAAACAAGGTGTAAGTGGGGTGGGGAGAGCTATAACAAAAAAGAAAACATATTTCGTGTTTTATTTTCGACGAGTAAGGAGCCAGCCTAGTCTCTGTGTGGCGTTTATCCATGCCCAGTGGCATTTCTAGAAGGCCAGGCACCTGGCTGCCCAGACCTGTGTCTCTGTGTGTATGGGGAAGGGAGGGACAGGGTGTGGCTCAGTACATGGTGACAGTGGTCTTGCAGGCAGACAGCTCTGGGAGTAGCTTCCTAAATTAATCTTTTCCTTCCCCACATCCTTGTGAAGCAGGACTTCCTGCACAGGAAGAAGGCCATGACCCATTTCTTTGGCTTGGGAATAAAGGCAGTTTTCTGTTTTCTTTTTTTACTGAAAGCACAATTTTTTTTAAAGCCCTGGCTTTAACCAGGGACTATCCAATTCTACTTTGTGCCATAAGGAAATTACTAATCATATGTTAACTCCATTTTTATTTAGCATGGCTGTAATTTGGAAGCCAGCTGATTGTAAAAATATATTTCAAGTACATCTTGCTGAAGATTATTACCACAAAAGGATGTGGCTGAGTCCATGGCCACAGTGTCCCAGAGCTGCTCACACTGACACTCCCCGCCAGAGTCACTGGCCATTTCCTGTGGGGAGGGATTGGGAAGCCACAGTAGGCTCTTCAAGTGTGAAAGATGGAATTAGCATTTCTAATGATGTCCCAAGACACCTGTCCTGAATCCTGGCAGGGATTTTGTAGAGAAGCTGGAAAGCAAAACGCCATGTTTTATGGGTGCGTGCCTGTGCAGATTTGTCTGGTTTTTGAGGGCATTTGGGGAGGAGCTGATATTTTAGGAAACCAGTTGCCCACTGTCTCTCCATGAAGACCTTTGACTATTTAGTAGGCAAGAAAATGAGAACTATGTTCCTAATTTTCAGATCATGGAAGCTGCATAGAAATATCCCTAAAACCAAATGCCAGTCTTGTATTTGGGCCAACATCAATTCTACACTTGTTCCTCATTCCCTAGCCCAGAAAGATCCAGTTAACCCAGCCCTGGACCCACCTGGAAGGGTGAGGCCATATGAAGGGAAGAAAGAGAAACACCTGAGCTGCAGGTGGGCAGGAGGTGCCTTCCTGCCCGTGGTATCAGCTCAACACTGTGTGAAGGTTGGCTGGAGACCAAGTGGCAGCTGGGCGGACCACTTATTTGTCATGCCAAGCAGCAAAGAGATTCTGGCCATGATCCCATCTGCTCTGTTATGACATACTGAATGTGCTTAAACTAACAGGTATGAAAGACGATATTAATTCGGTTGCGTCCCTGAGATTGGAGAGCTCTGACCCAATCCTGTCCCAATGTATTCTCCCACTCCTGAAAAGCCAGTCTTCCTGCAGGAAGCTCACTAAGATCAGCTATTGTGCTTGGTTTTGTAACAGCACCTGCTAGGACTGGGAAGTTCTGGTGCCTGGCTGATACATGCTAGCTGGAGGAATGGCTGTAAAACAATAAAGGAAGTACGATGCTTGAGGTCAGGAGAGAGTGTTACCATTAAGGAAGGGGAAGAAGGTTTTTTTTTAAGATTTTATTTCTTTCTAGAGAAGGAAAGGGAAAGAGAAAGGGAGAGAAACATCAAAGTGTGGTTGCCTCTTGTGCGCCCCTTACAGGGGACCTGGCCTGAAACCCAGGCATGTGCCCTGAGTGGCACTTGAACCCAAGACCCTTTGGTTCACAGGCTAGCACTCAATCCATTGACCCATACCAGCCAGGACTTAACTTTTTTATAAAATGAAAAAGTTTGGTCGGAAGAGACCTTGGGAGGTAGGTTAGATTTTGTTGATTTGCAGGTCAGTGGGAACAGAGAGTGAATATAAAACTGAGAGTGTTGACCTTGCCATTTCTTCACTGTCAACACACAGCTTTGCCTACGATGGCCACTGTGGCCCCTGCATGACCTTGATCATCTTCATTCAGGCTGTTCTCCCATACTCCAATTCTCTCTCTAGGTACTACTTGCCTACTTTTTATTTTTTGTTTATTGATTTGAGAGAGAAACATCGATTTTTTGTTCCACTTATTTATGCATTCATTGGTTGCTTCTTATATATACCATGATCAGAGATTAAACCTGCAACCTTGGTGTATCAGGATGACAGTCTTAACCAACTGAGCTAGCCGGCCAGGGCTCTCTACCTGCCTACTTTTGAAGTTAGGACTGGCCACGTGACTTGCTTTGTCAAGAAACATTAGTGGACATGACATGGGTCAATTCCAGGTGGGAGCTTTAAAAGCCAGTGTGCAGCTCACCATTGCAGTGCTCCTGGAAGCAAGTGTTGGGATGGCCTTCCCATCAGCTTGGATCCTGAGGGGCTGTGGAGTAGAGTTCCCTTGCTAATTGTGTTACAGGTGTATTATGAGCAAGAAATACACCTTTGTCATGTTAAGTTGGAGAAGTTTGCAGTGATTTGTGAAAACCACAGCATAACTTGGGCTTTTTTTTATTGGTATAGAAATTGGTTCTAGGAAGTGGGGGCCGCTGTGACCAAATGGCTTAGTGATTTGTGGCCAGCGAGGACACTGGCATCAGAAACTCAATCCCAGAACACAGAGAAGTATTTGAATGGTGCTTTTCCTAATTTCCCTGAGAATGGCGTGTATCAGTGCCATGGCAGATGCACAAGAGGGAGGGTAACACATTATATAGATGGCTTAAGGCATGAAGGACTAAATCTCTTTGGCAAGTATAGCCATTTCCCATGTACCTTGTGAGGCAGATTGTATCTCAGAAACTTGTAGTTCTCAAACTTGAACTCGAATCATAATCCCCCCCAGGGGTTATGACAACACAGATTGCTGGGCCCCACCCCAGAGTTTCTGACTCAGTGAGTCTGGGAAGAGGCCCAAGAATGGGCATTTCCAACAGGTTCCCAGGTGTGGTGCTGCTGCTGCTGGTCCAGAGAACACTGCTCAAGGTGAAGGAGTATTAAGTGTTAGGAGTAGACTTCCCTTATCTCAACCACAGGCACCTGCTGGCTAGGCATCCTTGGTGTCCTATTCTTCCTGGGCTTTTGTTTGTTTGCACTTCCCAGTGACTAAGCCTTACAGTTAGTCAGTTTTCTGTGGACCTTTGGCTCCCCAGTTTAAAAACTGAATTTGAGGCCCTGGCTGGTGTAGCCCAGTGGATTGAGCACCAAACTGCAAACCAAAGGATTGCTGGTTTGGTTCCCAGTCAGGGCACATGCCTGGGTTGTGGGCCAGGCCCCAGAAGGGGGCACTTAAGAGGCAACCACATATTGATGTTTCTTTTCCTCTCTTTCTCTCTTCCTTCCCATCTCTAAAAATAAATAAATAAAATCTTTCAAAATAAATAAATACTGAATTTTACAAAGATGCAATTGTTTAATGGCAAGTCTTTCTGCAGCTCATACAATAATACACCAAGTGTTTATAATCCTGAATGTATCCAGAATTGGGTTTCAGAACTTGGCCAGAGGACGTGACTTGAATCACAGCCATTGTGTAAGAAAAATGACCTACATATTACACTTAGAAAGAAAGAAAATCTTTATTTATGCTAATCCCACTGAGTCTCTCTTTGTGTCGGCTCACACCCTCCTGAATGCTCATTTACAAATCATGGTCTGGTCCAAACCCCAGTGAGGCACCGAGGAAAGGGTGTGCTGCATCGCGACTGTCTCAGCTGCTGCCTCTGAATCCCATCTCTATGCTCTTGTTCTGCCATAGGCAGAAGCACACAATGGTTTCCCTTTACAGAGCCAGGACAGTGGCCACTTTGGATGCTCACGCCAAGGTCTGAGAGATGGAGGCATTCACGATGGAAGCTCCATGGGGGCCCATGGAGCCAGGAACCAACTTGAGGGATCTCCTGCCTGAAGGCACAGAGTGTATGTGGCTCTGGGGTCAGAGACTGAATTGAGATGAACAAAAAGAGGGTGGAAAAATCAGTGTTTCACTGGGAAACTGGAGGCAACTTGCTTATATCTTCCCCCAACTATAAATTCACCTCTGAGAGACAAGACTCACTTCCAGCAGGTACACTTGCTGACACTGACTGACAGCAGGCCTTGGGTGACCAGAGAACATTAATGAAGTTCTTCCACATGCTTCATTCAGTCACTGTCAGGATACGTGACCAAACATATAATTGAATAGCTCCTGGAGCCAGGAGCTATTCAATTATACAAAACCCTGCTGTATGCAGCAAACCCTGCTGTATGGTCTGGTCTGTGCCACACTTAAAAAGGTGGAACAGTGCTTTTATTTACTTTCATGTGTCAGAGCTTAGTGACTCCAGCTTGGGGGGCCAATAATCCCACAATTGCTAGAGCACAATAGACTTTGACTCATGAATGTGTTTTGCTAGATTCTTATCTGTGCTTCTAATCCATATAGGAATGAGGGAAACCAAACACTGCCATTACCCACCAAGGAGCTCTGTAAAGATGACCTTCCAATGATCCGTACACGCACCAACCTCTACATGTACAGGACTTTTTCCAGGTGCCAACATGAGCAACATTAACTGGCACAAACAAGCCCCCCCCCCCCCAATCTGGGTAGAGAAGTCCTGTATTATCTGAAGTCAATGGAAATATAAGTAGGTGTCACTTTTCTTGGCTTTGCTTCTCCCACCTATGTACATTTGATGCCTAATAAAAAGTGACTTTCAATATTTGTGCTCATTCTCTGGTTTCTACTGCAATATTAAATGCATCTAGAGTTGAAGACCAGTAGAAGATATTAAGCTCTCAGTTCCAAGGAATGCAAGTAAAGAAAACAGTCTGCTGGAACCCATTTTATTTGAAGGTGAAGGTTGCTTGTAATAATTTCTTCAAGGGATGCATCATTCTCTATGTCTGAGTGGGTGTGTCAGTTAGCTATGGCCACAATAATGCTGTGTAACACACAGCCCTGAAAGCCTCTGTGACTTACAACAAGCACTTATCACTCACCTGTCTGGGTGGTCAGTGAGGCAGCTCTGCTGACTTTGGCCAGTCTCACTCCCAGCTGTCAGCTGTTATTGGCTGGCTTTGATTAGGGACCTGAGGCAATTCAGCTCGATTCCACATGACTCTGATCTTGCATCTGAAGAGCCCAAGTGTGTTCTCACGGCTACAACAGACACAAGAAGAACTAGTGGACAAGGTTCCTTGAGACTTAGGCCTAAGAATGGCACCTCATCATTTCCATGGCATTCTATTGGCCCGAGCAAGTCCCAAGGCCAACCAGGATTCAGGGAGATTGGGAAGCCCTGCCTCTTTAGTGAGAATTGCAAAGCCACACACCAGAGTGTTTGGCGATAAACACAAGGTTTGAGGCAATATGCAATAAATTCATCAGAATGAGGTCCACCCCCAGTAGTAGTTCTAACCAGGATTTTGGAGGGTACTCAAGAGCCATATTCCTATTAACCTCCTTAAATACCCATGGGAAAGGGTAGAGATAGTTACATCTGATAGTTAAATCTTGCAGAGCTTTTTCCAAGCTGGAGGCCTTAACTGTTGCCATGGGGTGCCCCTAACTAGAGTTTCATCCACAAAGTACCCAGTGACGATGATCTTCAGCAGTGGACAGAAAAGGGCACCCTGGAGGCCATGAGGGTGGTAGCCCAAAGCAGCTGGGAGAAGAGCCTTATCCTAAGAGTCTGGGGAGCGAGTTTCAAGTGCTCTTTTCGAGGAGCATCAGGGTGAGTGAGGTGCACTGAGTGAGGAGCCCCATTTCTCCAGCCTGCCTCACTGAGGAGCCTCCGCCAGAGAGCAGAGAGCAGAGAGCAGGGGAACTGGGCCTGCGCAGCCTGGGCTTCTGCTGACGGAATCAAAGGGGGCACTGGCGGGAGCTGTGGTGGAATCCCCTTCAGCTCCGAGCTCGGGAGCCTGATTTTCACCACAGGCTGTTCCTGTGGCCCACAGGGAGGGGCTCCACAATCATTTCTGAACTCTTGTCAGTCTTACCAACTCAATCTGGCTCCCTGTCCTGGGCAGTTACTAGGGTTTTTTGCACCGTGAGGCAGAGGCTGCTACAAGGTGCTCACAAGTCTCAAGGCAGTCGGTCACACATCTGAAGGACAAAAAGGGATCAGCTGAGTTCTGTGCTGCTTCAGGAGAGTCAGTACTGAACCAAAAATTGAACAACCAGCACACAACACTACATTTAAATCATTAGCCCAAGAGACAATGAATCGGGAAAAGTTCGTTCAAATAAATCAACTAAAGAGATGTTTGTTCAACTAAATAAATTCTGATCAGAGCCTCTGGTCCCTCTGTGGGGTCCTTATTAAGGGGTGTGGGAGCTTGCGTGGGCATCCTAAGGCCCCACTAGCACTCAGAGTGCTTCATCCAAGCGCTAGGACAGTTTACGAGATTTTTCTGTGCAGCCTGACCCATCAGCTCCCCCTAGCGGCCAGTAGTGGACACACCCAAGCATGAGCCAGTCTTCAAATTAAGTGTTTTTTCAAACAAGAATTCATGGGTGAAACAAGCCAGGCAGTGAAAGACAAATACCATATGATCTCACCTTTAACAGGAGCCTAAACAAACAAACAAAAAAAAAAACAAAGAAACAAGCAAAATATAACCAAAGACACTGAAATAGAGGACAGGCTGACAGTGACCACAGGGGAGAGAAGAAGGAATTTCAGGGGACAATGGGAAGGGTTCAAAGGAACAAATTTAAAGGACACATGGACAAAAACTAGGGGGAGGGTGGTAATGGGAGGGAAGTGGGGAGGGTTGGGAGAGTGGGCTGAATTGGGAGTAAAAGGGAGAAAACTGTACTTGAACAATGATTAAAATAAAATTTAAAAAAAGAATTCATGGGTTACAAAAATCACTGTAATGTAATCTCCACTAATCCCACTGTGCTGTAGTATTGAGGCAGAAAGCTGGGCAGATGGCTGTCAGCAAGACCCCTACACACCTTAGTCCTCAGTGCCAACAGATCCCATAGAGAGTGATGACTCTTTGGATTGAATTATAAGGGAAACTCAGAAAGTTATTTGAAAATGTAAGTGTAACTTCAGTTCACCAAACAGAGAAAGGTCAGTCTTTTTGTTTTTCTTTTGGCAGGCAACTTCAAGAAATAAAATGTTACATACAGAAACACCATGTATCTACAAACATTTTTTAAATGGAATAAACCAGAAATCTAAGATTGTAATGGTGTCATTTCACAAAACTGTGTGCATGTGCCTGGGCCACAAGCTAAGATATATTTGTCAGTGGGTAGAGTAGAAGTTTAAAAAGTTTGCAAAACCCAAAACCAGAGCATAATTCAACCAGGTCCTTTGTGCTTTCAGTCCCTCATGGCAAGAAATGCTGGGAATCATCTTCAGACGCCCATTTTGACTCGTCCTGAGTCCAGGACTTGCGGGAGGGGGCGGCACAAAAGCAGGGGAACATACAGTTCCTGGTTGTTGAGAGGTTACGACAAACAGCCACATACACAGGAAAAACAGCCGTAGTGTCAGTTGTAGTACAGCAGGCACCTGAGAAAGGACAGGGCAGGCAGAGCCAAGGATAGGCAGGAGAGCGGTGGGAACAGAAATGGGGGTAGGGGCCTGGGAAGAACTGTCCCAAGCTGTGTCCTGAAGGAAACCAAGGGCATGAAAGTGCTGGAGGAAAGGGAGGCTAGAGTTGGAAAGGACTCTCAGGCTAATGTCATTACCAGCTCTTTTTTTTTCCAGGTAAACCATGTTTATAGCCTCATGGACTATAAATGCTTCAGAGGTGGTAGCACCTTTCTCTTTCAAGTTAGCTTATTTCTCCCTCTTTTAACTTCTCCTTTTAATTTTTTTATTGTGATAAAATATATATATATATAACATGAAATTTGCCATTTTAACTATTTTAAGTGTACTTTTCAGGGGCATTAAGTACATGCACATTGTGGAATAACCATCTCGACCATCCATGTCCAGAACTCTTTCAGTGGCTGTAACAGAAATGGTTACCATGAAGCATTATCTACCCATTTCCCACTTCCCCTCCCTTGACAGCCTCAGTTCTACTTTCTGTCTCTGAATTCACCTTTCTGGATATCTCACGTAAGTAAAATCATGCAATGTTTGTCCTCTTGTGTCTGGTTTATTTCACTTAGCATGATATTGTCAAGGTTTGTCCATGTTATAGCATGTGTCCGAATTTCTTTTTTAATGACCGAACATATACATTGTATGTATATGCTACATTTTCTTTATCTATCTGTAGAGAATACTTGGGTTGGTATCAGCACCTCATATTAAAATGAAGGAGATGGACCCAAGATGGTGGAGGATAAGTGGAAGTTACACTCACCTCCTCCCAGGACCAAACTAGAATTACAAGTAAACTGTAGAGAAATCATTCAGAATAACCAACCGAAAAGTAGCTGGAGAGAAGCCTTATAGCCAAGGACATACATAAGGAACACCATTACCACAACGAGACTGGTAGGGATTGCAGAGGCACAAGAGAACTGGCTGGGCTCCTGTGAGCAGCAGCTAAAGTTCTGGAGGGATATTTCAGTGGCCAAGGGTTCCCCCTGAGAAGTGTGGGGTCTAAAACCCAAAGTTGGTCTCCAAAGCCTATAGCACCAGAACTAGGAAAGGAACCCAAATAACATCAGGCTATGAAAAACAGTGGGGTTTCTGTCTGTCAGAGAGAGACAGCCAGAGATGCAGAAAGTCTCTTAAAGGACCAATGTACAAAATTCTATTTGTAGCCACTTACCCTGGGCTCTGGCAGAGAGAGGGCAGAGTGGACTACAGGCACAGGAAGAGAGTCTGTGGCTGGTGGCTCTGCAGAGAGAACTGAAGGAATAACCATCAGGATCCCTGTGCTAAGTCACTCCCCATACTGGAAATCCATCTTAGGCAGAGCATACCCCTCTAAGTGGCATCATCACAAGGGCAAGCAATAGCTCTGCCCACAGAAATTACTCTTCCCCACCCTGTGAAGCTCAGGCCAAGCCTGCTGAGTATCGCTTGAGGCTGTATCAATGATTAAGTTTAACAACTAAGGTGGAGCTCTGGGAGTTTTGAAACTTCAGCTGACCCTCCCCTGGGCCTGATGCTGGTAAAAGCCAGCCTTGGTGCACAGCACAATTCTTTCTGCACACACCCAGGCCCAGCAGAGGGAGCCATGAGTTCTGCATCACTGATACCACCAAGCAGATTGCCCAAGGCCAGTCACAGGCAGGGTTTATTTTAGGCCTGCACCAGGGTCTTTGCAGATCTACCAAATACATAGAAACAAACACAAAGAGGTAGCCAAATGGGAAGACAAAGAAACAGACTCCAAATAAAAGAACAAGAGAATCCAGCAGAAGAAGAACTGGATGAAATGGAGGCAAGCAATTTATCAGATAGAGAGTTTAGAGTAATGATTATAAGGATACTCAACAACATGAAAAAAGACATAGAAACCATAAAAAAGGACCACTCAGAAATAAATAATGCAATATCTGAAATAAATAATGCACTGGAAAGAATAAACAGTAGGTTAGATGGAGCAGAAGATCAAATCAGCGATTTGAAAGACAAGGTAGAAAAAAATAAGCAGTGCTGTAAAAAGAAAAAAGAAAAAGAATGAGGAGAGCTTAAGAAACCTTTGAGACAACATGAAGCGTAACAACATCCACATCACGGGAATACGAGAGGGGAAGAGAGTGAGCAAGGGATTAAGAACCTACTTGAAGAAAAAAATGACCAAAAAGTTCCCTAATCTGGTGAAACAAAAAGACACACAGGTCCAGTAAGTGCAGAGAGTCCCAAACAAATGGACCCAAAGAAACCTACAGCAAGACACATCATAATTAAAATGGCAAAGCTTAAAGACGAGGAGAGAATCCTCATAGCCACAAAAGAAAAGCAGGTAGTTACCTATAAGGAAGCTCCAAATAGGCTGTCATCTGATTTCTCAACAGAAACATTTCAGGACAGAATGGATTGGCATGAAATGCTCAAGGTGATGAAAAGCAAGGACCTACAACCTAGAGTACTCTATCCAGCAAAGCTATCATTTAGAATGGAAGGGCAGATAAAGTGCCTCCCAGACAGGGTAAAACTAAAGGAGCTCACCATCACCTAGTTCATCCCTTTCCCAATGAGCATGTTTTGCCATTGCATAACTGGTGAGAGGCGGGGGGGTGCAAATAGCTGATCTTCCCAGTTCACTGGTTTCCAGACCAAGAGGAGTCACACTCCAGGTCGACAAGACTGCCTCTCCTTCACTAAAGTAGAGATTGTCATGAGATCCTGAACTTTTTGCTTACCATGAAAACTGGATCAGACTTTGGGCTTCAAGGGGAATAAGAGATGAGTACATTTGTGTACAGAGGGAGGGTGAACTGAATTCTGGGTTACCAGATGGACAGACCATCGCAGCTTTTGGTACTATTCACCAAGCATTCTGGCTCTCTCCTGGCCTGGGTACACAGTAAGATTGCACTCCTGCCCCCGCCTCCTTGTAGCTGGAAGGCACTGAGTGACAAGTTCAGTTCTTTGCCTTTTGTTTTCTCATATTACCAAGAAAGTGGTCTGTGGATCAACATTTTAGAAACTACAAATACAGTTTCCAATTAAACAGTCCAAAAAAAGAAAGAAAGAAAGAAGGTAGACATAAAGGGATTGTTGGTCTAATAAAGGCCTGGAGCAGATGGGAGATGATATTAAGAGAATAGGGGCCAGTGTTGGCACCTGTCTGGTAACCTGTGAAGACCAAAGTGTCTCTCTTTGATCTTCACAGTTGGTGACAGGCTGAAGACTGGTGGACTGACATGCTTTAGTTAGTTTACCTGCTCAGTATCACTGTCTCTAGCCCATCACCAACTCTCCAGGGACTTGCATGGAGATTACAGAGCAATCGAGTGAACAGCAAAGTGTGTTCTTGGGCATGACATTATGAATGAGACTTTGTGTTTTGCATAACGTGTGTCTGCTGGCACTAACTCACTAACTCCAATTCAGCAGGCCTGGCAGGCTTTCCTGGAGGAAAGGTCCATTAGGAGGGTCCATTGGACAGCACTCACATGTACTAAATTAGGTTGATCCAAACCTGCCACAGAAACAGTTTCATAGGGTTTCCTAGGATCCAGGAATTCACTGTTGTATAGTCATTCTGGTGGGATGCGAAAGGTCAGGGGAGAAGGGTCTTAAGACAGTGGTGATGGCTTCATGTTACCAAGGATCCCAAAGGAATCAGGCACAGTACATGAATTAGTCAAGTCACCACTTTGACCCAGAAAGGCAACAACACTCTCTTCAAGGTACCCCAGCACCTTGGGTAGGCGCCCTGGTTTCTGCCATGGAACTCAAAGAGAAAGGTCTTTGTAATCAGGAAGCTGAAAATGTTAGCAGAGGCCAGCGAGGGGCAGCTGGCTTTCTGGATGGGACACATCTTCCACTCCAGTGAAATCAGCAGCCTGGCCTATAAGCTTGATTTATTCTGGAAAAATGAGAAGTGATTGGCTTTTCATCACTGAGTTTGTCTGTTCACACTCTGTTGTTGTCAAGTCCATCTTCTCCTTTAGTTGGGATTGTTATGTCCCTTCAAATGCTGGCCTCTCATTTGGCTGCTCCAGCTTACATTCAGAAGTGGATCTTCTTCCAAATGGGATGTTACCACTCAGTGGTACTCAATAGCTGGGTAGCAAGCAAACAAATGAATGCACAGACATCACGAATGCTGGAGACCAGGCAGGTTGTCATGATAGGGACAGTGGCTCCATGGCCTCTGCATATACCCTGCAGGCCAGGGCACAGGGGACTGCAGATGTGGCGGGCGCCTTGGCACCACACTGGGTGTTGACGGCTTTTCACTGGGTCTCCGTTAAGGAGCACTGCGTGCAGTGAAGGAGTCTCACAGCACAGTGAGGCTCTGATGCCTGGGAGTCACAGGGAAAGCGGTGATGGTGCTCCAGCAGCTGCTGAAATACTTTTCTGAGTCCAAGAGGGATTGATGCATTTTCTACCATCCTCCTTAATCTCCTTTCATGCATAATAACCTGATAAGGTATCAGCTACAGACCATTTTTCAAAACTCTAAAGTCTTCTTTTCCTAAGCTCATTCATGCTAAAATTTCTAAGAAAGCAGGAGGATTTAGCTGGCAGCAAGGAATAAGGCCCACCCAATACACAGTGTGGTCTCCACAAAGTGATTACCAGATTAGTTTGCTTGGGCTGCTGTAACAAATTACTGCACTCTGGATATCTTAAAAGAACAGAAATTTATTTTCTCACTATTCTGGAGGCTAGAAGTCCAAAATCAAGGTGTTGGCAGGGTCGTGCTCTCTCTCTGAAGATTCTAGGGGAGGATCCTTCCTGATTCTTCTAGCTTGGTGGTTGCCAGAAGTCCTTGGCATTCCTTGGCTTACAGACACATCACTCCAGTCTCTGTCTTCACACGGCTGTCTTCTCCATGAGCGTCCATGTGAGCATCTCCCTCTGCACATAAGGACACCAGTCACTGAGGCAGGGCCCTCCCAGGGCGGCAGAGTGTTCAGGTTAAAGCCGTGGCCCAGAGAAGTTCTGGGGCACGGCAGTGCTGGTCCGTTTGCAATTCACTTAACTTCCTTGATTCACTAATCTCTCACTTTAACTTGACTAATTACATCTACAAAGGCCCTATTTCCAAATAAGGTCACATTGTGATGTTCTACATGAACATGAATTTTGGGGAATATTAGTCAACCTGGGACAGTGAGTAAACCCAGGAATGGAAGTCTTTCTGCCTGGGAGCTAGGGGCATGTTCCAAGGTCCTTCTCCCAAGCATACCTTTACCTTAGCCTCTGTTCTGCCAGTAGGGAGCTATAATGGTTGAAGACTTACCTGGGCCAGGCCTTATATAGTTTTACATGCAGAAGCTCAGCACATTGCCACAGAAATCTCAAGACATTGTACTGCCATCATCATGTTTGGAAAAAGAAGACACTGAAGGTGCTGAGAAGGGAGGCGAGTGGCACCTGGCCACCTCTGCCCCATGTCTTTAACCCAGACCCTCTGCTGCGCTCAGGGGGACAATCGCTAATCAGAGCATTTAGGTCTGGACAAGGTTTGCTTTTGTCTGTTTATTTCGCTTTTTGTATTTCCAAGGAATGTAAAACTACATTACATGGGGAACTACTATATCAATATCCAAATATTTTCAATAAAAAAAAACACTTGAAAAGTGAATTAATCATAACTCAAACCCTGTAGCAATGAAGAAACACAAGCCTGCCTAAGAAAACAGAATAAATCTCTTCAGATGGGTTATGTACAGCTAACTTAAACCACGTCCCGGGGTCAGACACCTTGGTGCTATGAGTTGGGGTTTTACCAGGAGTGATGAGCACTGTGTTAGGAAGGCACCAGACCTGCCTTTTCCTCGATTACGGGAGAGCCAGTCTCCCTTTTCAGGGGCAGCCTGGAAGAAGCAACAGTCTTCTCCGCCCAGTTACATCCTTTCTACCTGAGCATCTGAGACGTCTCTTCCATGGGGTGCCTCCTGCCCCGCTGTGACTGTGAGACTGATGCTCATTGCTAGAGACACTGAACAGCCAGACACTGCAGAGGAACCACACTGCCTAACATCACCTCTCACCCCTGCAGGGTAACCCACAGCTTCTCTCCACACTCTAGTGACATCAGCACTGTGGCCTGGGGCCACCTAAAGCCACTTAGTCATTCTGTCGCAATTTTACTGAGGGCCGACTAGGCACTAGGTAGGGAAGGCATGGACATGCCAGGGTGACACGATGGACTAGTCACTATCCTCCTGGACCTTATGTTCTGCTGGGAAGACAGACATTAAAAAAACAAATGAGTTCATCAGAGAGTGAGGAGGATGAGAAGATGATGACGGGGGGTGACGTGATAGGCAGTGCCTCCTGGGAGGGCAACATGAGTTTGGGGTGCTCAAGGAGAACCTCTGTCAGGAGATGATGTCTGAATGAAGAGCCGAGCCAGGAGAAGGCAGGCCTTGGCCAGGCTGAAGCAGGCCTGAGAACCACGATCCCCCCAGTGAACAGAGTTCTGCTGTTGGTGCTCGGTGCCCCGATACACCTCCCAATCAGTACGGTCACAGCAACGTCACTGACTAGGTCAAGCGTAGATTAAACATACAGATTTATTTGTGAAGATCTCACTCTGATTGTAAATAAACGTGCATGCAGAGTTGATGTAATTTTGCTGCGTGTTCAGTGTTGGGAAGCGATGCACTCCTTCAAGGCAGTGAACAGGCTTCCCTTTAGGAACACCTTCTGCTTTAACTTAAAATTAAATAATGGGCACTAGGAAGGAAATTATTATTATTATTATTATTATTATTAATCTTCATGCAAGGACATTTTTTCAGTGCTTAGAGAGAGAGAGATACCAATGTGAGAGAGGAACAACTGGCTGTCCCCCATCCCTGTCCCTGCCCTGACTGGGGATCGAACCTGCCACCCCAGTATGTGCCCTGACTGGGGATCGTACTGGCAAACTTTTGGTTCATGGGACATCACTTCAACCTAGACATGCCGGCCAAGGCAAAAAATTATTTTCTTTAAACCAAAGGCCACCTCTGTCGTTCTTCTGTAAGTTACAGTGAGCCCAGACTATGTGAGTTAATGCTCCCTGAACCCTAGAGAAGGTATAGATGGCAGGAAATGGCTGGGATGGAGTTCCCAGAACTGGGGCTCCTGTGGGTGTTGTCTGTCTTGTGTGGGGATAGGGCTGGGTAACCAGCCTCAAGCTTCCACTTGCTACCCTCCTCTGTTCTAAAAGGCTGCTAGTGTGTAGTCATTGGGCATCCACGGGGACACCAGCTCAATGGCAGATACAGAGGATGGCTCTCCCAACATCCATGTCAAGCGCCTCTAGCTTATTCCTCTTCTATAACCTGGAAAGCTAAATTACGTTTCTTCATGTCCTTTGCAGACAAGGTGCTAGCATGCAATGTCGTTCTGGTTCTACCTAGGGGATGACTTACAGCTGGTTGGCAGATGCACCTGGTTCTTCTGGTGCTGCCATGGCAGTTTTGGGTACCCCATCCCTAAATTCCCAGGTGCTGAAGAGTAGGGAGCAGCAGCCCTGGTTCTGCTGGAGTCATACTAAGCCCATGTTTTCAAACTTCACTGTCTATCAGCATTACCTGGAAGACCTGGTAAAGCACAGGTTGCTGGGCCTCATCCATAGTGTTTCTCATTCCATGGGTCTGTGGTGGGGCCTGGGAATTTGCATTTCTACCAAATGCCCAGGTGATGCTGATGCTGCTGGCCTGAGAACACACTTTGAGAGCAACTCTTTTCAGGTCTCTTCACTTTGTTCTGGCTGCACTATCTTTGGCTGCACTGTTCCCATATATGACTTCCAAAGCTGTGTGGTCTTCCCGGAGACTGTCAATCAGGTAGTACCCTGTGGTTAAGGCCTTTTTCCTTACACTAGCTTGAAGTGAACTCTGTTGTTTGCAGCTAAGAACCTTGACCCTTACAATGCCCTTGATCTTCTTCACCAACACTTTAAATGTTCTTATAATTCGTACTGAATCCTCCCCATCTCTTTGTTGGGATCTAGGTGTCAATTCTCTATCCTGGCCCTATTTCGTTTTTTAAAAAATTGATTTGAGAGAGAGAAATGTTGATTTGTTGTTCCGCAAATATATGTATTCATTGGTTGATTCTTGTATGTGCCCTGACCAGGAATCAAACCTCAACCTTGGCATATCAGGATGACACTTCAACCATCTAAGCAACCCAGCCAGGGCCCTGGCCCTACGTGTTACAGTGGTCACGTGACAACCCCTGTCCTACCCGGTGTTCTTCCACCTCACAACCCTATCTAAACCACCGCCCCGTGTTCCACAGCATTCCCAGCCTCCCACCTTCTCCAAACATAATCAAACCAGGAATGTCCGCTGAAGAACAGGGTTAGGGTCTGTTGTTACAAAGCCAACAATGTGTCTTGAATTTAGGACTGAAACTGAAGTCCCCACAGAAAATAAAGTTGTAAGAAAGTCTTTATATCTACCAAAAGAGAAAACCAGCCATGCTTCAGACTCAGTTTTTAAAGATTTGATCCTTTTGTTGTTTTCAGTAAAGTGTCTTAATGTGAGATATAAAATTAAAAACAGCCCAAAAGAGCCCTCTTTGAAAGTTATGTGAGTGGATAAGATTGATAAAATGGCATCTTGCTAGACACGTCTATTTAAAAAATTGGTTAAAAGATATTATTTACCCAATGAACCATAGGGCTCAAAAAAAAAAAAAACCCACCTCACAATAATAACAGTCCCTCAGGTAAATGCCACTTCCGACAGTTTTTTAAATGTGTATCATTTACTTGATAAAGCATAACAGCCTACCCGGAGAGGAGTTATGGTCTGCTGCATAAATAGGCATTTGGACAGCTTTAAAAATGCATACTCTTTACATCCAAGTGCCAGGTGAA
This sequence comes from Phyllostomus hastatus, assembly GCF_019186645.2. Taxonomy (NCBI): domain Eukaryota; kingdom Metazoa; phylum Chordata; class Mammalia; order Chiroptera; family Phyllostomidae; genus Phyllostomus; species Phyllostomus hastatus. The sequence goes on along the minus strand of NW_025333857.1, from coordinate 28,513,640 downwards.
AATCCCCACAGAAACTGCTTATTATGAGCAAAGAGCAACCACTTTTCAAAACCGAGAGGTGATCGGGCTAAAGGGTATCTTTCAAACTTTTCTTCTCCAAGAGCTACATAAACATCTACTTACTCGCTTGTCGAAATGACCACTAGCAGCTTCAGGTCCTGGGTTGACAGAGAGGGTATGTGAACTGGTCGTTCCTGAGCTCAGACTGCTGGATGTCCCCACCCTCGTCTGAGCACCAGAAGCATCTGGAAGCCTGTCCAGGTCCCGCCCCAGATAGGCTGGGACACAGAGTGTTCTAAAAGCTCCCCAGGTGATTCTGGTGTGCAGTCAGGGTTGAAAACTTCCACGCTGGATAAAGAATTTGAAGCCCAGAGAGGCCAAGTGACTTGCTCACGATCACACAGCAAGCCTGGGAAGAACCCAGGTATCTGGATCGTAGGTTTCACTTTTTTTTTAAACCCCTCGTATTTGTACAGTTCTTACAAGGTATTCTTTCCACAACTCTGCTCTAAGAGTTAAGAAATCTTTTTTTAAAAATATATTTTATTGATTATGCTACTACAGTTGTCCCATTTCCCCTGCTTCATTCCCCTCTACCCTACATACTCCCTCCTACCTACATTCCCCTCCTTTAGTTCATGTGCATGGGCCATACATACAAGTTCTCTGGTTTCTGCATTTCCTATACTATTCTTAACCTCCCCTGTCTATTTTCTACCTACAATTTATGCTACTTATTCTCTATACATTTTCCCCTTCTCTCCCCTTCCCACTCCCTCACTGATAACAACCCTACATGTGATCTCCATTTCTGTGACTCTGTTCCTGTTCTAGTTGTTTGTTTTTGTTTTTTTGTTTTAGGTTTGGTTGTTAATAGCTGGAAGTCTGTTGTCATTTTACTGTTCATGTTTTTTATCTTCTTTTTCTGAGATAAGTCCCTTTAACATTTCATATAATAAGGGCTGGGTGATGACGAACTCCTTTAGCTTGACCTTATCTGGGTAGCACATTATCTGCCCTTCTATTCTAAATAATAGTTTTGCTGGAAGTAATCTTGGATGTAGGTCCTTGCCTTTCATGACTTGGAATACTTCTTTCCAGCCCCTTCTTGCTTGCAAGGTTTCTTTCAAGAAATCGGCTGATAGTCTTATGGGCACTCCTTTGTAGGTAACTCTCTCCTTTTCTCTTGCTGCTTTTAAGATTCTCTCCTTACCTTTAATCTTGTGTAACTTAATGATGATGTGCCTTGGTGTGTTCCTCCTTTGGGTCCAACTTCTTTGGGACTCTCTGATGCTCCTGGACTTCCTGAAAGTATATTTCCTTCACCAGATTGAGAAAGTTTTCCTCCATTATTTGTTCAAATAAATTTTTAACTTCTTGCTGTTATTCTCCCTCCAGCATCCCTCTCATTCGGATGTTGGAATGTTTAAAGTTGTCCTGGAGGTTCCTAAGCCTCTCCTCATTTTTTTGAATTCTTGTTTCTTCATTCTGTTCTGGTTGAATATTAACTACTTCCTTCTACTCCAAACTATTGATTTGAGTCCCGTTTTCTTTCCTTTCACTGTTGGTTCCCTTTATTTCACTTTTCATATCCTTCACTTTTTCCTCTATTTTGTGACCAACCATATTCAACCAATTCTGTGAGCATCCTGATTACCAGTGTTTTGAACTGTGCATCTGATAGGTTGGCTCTCTCTGCGTTGCTTAGTTGTATTTTTTCTGGAGCTTTGATCTGTTCTTTCACTGGGCCATTTTTTTTTGTCTTGGCACACCTGTTATATTAAGGGGAGGAGCCTTAGGTGTTCACCAGGGTGGGCTAACCTATGTCGCTGCGTGGTGGCACTGTATGTGGGGGAGGGGTTTGAGAGGGAACAGTGCCACTTGCTCTACTCTCTACTGGTTTTCTGTCACTTCTCCCACTACCCACAATCAAATAGGGCCTTTCTGGTGCTGATTCCTGGGCGGGTGGGCTTATGTACATTCTAGGACCCTGTGGGTCTCTCCAACAAACTCTTCCTTGAGGCTGGGAATTTCTCCCACTGCTGCCTCAACACATAGGTGTTTTCTATCAGAAGTTTGAGGCTTTATTTCCCCGCTCTGGAAGCCTGAGTTGCAGGTCTGCCTCACTCCCCAGTTGTTCCTCCCAGTTTATCTGCTTGTGAATGTGGGACCGCCTGCTCCACCAGCCCCTGCCTTGCCCACCCTAGCCCTCCAGCCATCACTTTGCCACAAGTCCTCTCCACTTGGCTGCCAGTCTCAGCCCCTCCCACTGGTCTGGATGAATGTTTCTTCTTTAACTACTTGGTTCTTGGACTTCCATATAGTTTGGTTTTCTATCAGTTCTCATTGTTTGTTTTTAAATTTGTCGTTGTCCTTCTTTTGGTTGTGCAAGGAGGCACAGTGTGTTTACCTATGCCTCCACCTGAGCCAGAAGTCCCCTAGGTTTCACTTTGAACTGCTACTTCACACTAGTTCCTTTCCTTTTAGAGTTGCCTTTGGCTTTATTTTTAATGTGATTTCATGCTTTATTACGTCTACATTTAAAGTGTATAATGGTGTGCAGGTAATTATACAATTACATTACTACACATTTAGAGAACACAAAGGGAAAAATACATTTCCATTCCCCAGATATCAATTCAATCCATATTTTTATACTAATTGTACTAGATTCCCTTAGATTCCATTTCCTTCTCCCTATATTTTCCCCACTTGTAAATGTGAATTTGTATGTTTGTATATTTTACAATTTTATACTCCAAGTATTCTACCTCACTATAAAGTCTCTTTTGGTTTTATATCGCAGTTGACCCTTGAACAATGTGGATACTGGGGTGCTGACTCACTGCACAGTCAAAAACCCACGTGTAACTTTGACTCCCCTAAAACTTAGTTGTCTCTTAGTATCCACGGGGACTGGTTTGAGGACCCCTCACAGAAACCAAAATCTGTGGATGCTCGTCTCCTTTATAAAAGGGCACAAAACAACACATACTGTCATCCCACCACCTCTGTAGACTCCACCTTGGATCAGAAACTGTTTAGGTATTTATTGAAAAAAATGCATGTATGAGTAGACCTGTGCAATTCAAACTCATGTTGTTCAAGGGTCAATTGTAATTTTTAAAGTAATATATGCTCCCTGGCCAGGTATCTCAGTTGGTCAGAGTGTCATCACAATATGCCAAAGTTGTGAGTTCCATCCCCGATCAGGGTATGTACAAGAAGCAACGGATGAGTGCATAAATAAGGGGAACAACAAATCAATGTTTCTCTCTCTCTGCCCCCCTTCCATTCTCTCAAATCAATAAATTAAAAAAAATTTAAGTATGTTCACTGAAAATTTCAAAGAATATAAATATGCACAGGATAGAAAATGGAAGGCCCTAAACCCTCCCCATCCCAGTTTCTAGAGAAATCTTTTTTCTATACACATTCTAAAAATGGGATTGTATGATGGGTGCAGTTCTGTAATTTGTTCTTTTTTTTTCTTTTTCTACTTAATGTTTGGGGCATCTTTCCATGTTAGTACACAATGTACCTTATTTATATTATTTCATGGAATGGATATTCCAAAATTCAGTTAACCAACCTCCTACTGAAATACTTAAAAGCCTTTTGTATCAAACACAGATAAACATACAAACAACTAACCAAGTGAATATCTGGGCTTCCTAACTCAGGCTACAATCCGGCCTGGCTGGCACTCCGAGGGGCACCTCCCAATGCCAGTGTCCCAGTGCACACACTGTGCTCTGAAGATAGAGGGCTGGGGAGGACTCCTGTCACTGATGCCCAGACCGTGGAAAAGGGAAGGAAAAAAGCAACCCACAAGGAGTGACTCTGATAATCTGCCTCATATCCAAGGCAACTCAAAGAACAGGGAGGCCAGGCCCAGGATGCTCCTGATCTACATGTGCTTTCAGAAATCCCTAAAGCTGCCATAGTTCAAGGACTTCATAGTCCTTGCCTCAGTTCAAGGACTTCAGGTCTTCAGAGCAGGCTAACCTTGTTCCCTGAGCTCCGCCTTCTGCTAACAGCTCAGGGAGAGGAGGCAAAATGTAAGTAGAGACATTCAGCTATAGCTACACAGGTGATTTGGGTTTTGGTTTTTGCCTTTAAAAAAAAACATCAAGGAAGAAAGAAAATAGAAATTTGTTGCCAAAAGAGTGAATTTTACAAAAAGCAATTTAGCCATGTTTCAAGAGTCTTAAGAATGCTGTTGAACCTTTGACTCAGAGGTGCTACTCCTAGCCAACCTGACCCAAGAAAAGAGTCAGATTTGTGCAGAGAGCCCAGGCCCTGGAGGTGTGTGACTTCAGACATGTTGCCCTCAGTGCCTGTTCCCTCATCTCTAAAACGGGAATAATACCTGTACCTCCTCATTGGGCTTTGGTGAAGACAGAAGGAATTAACCGACATAAGCCATGTAGAAAAGGACCCAGAAAGATTTGTAAATGCCAGCTAGTAATATTTGTAACAGCAAAGATTGATGGGGAACTGGTTAAATAAATCAGGGAATAACATATAGCTATGAAAAATCACCATGGATTAATGCTCACAACATAATTTTAATTGAGAAAAACAGAATAAAAAATAACTTTACATAAAGCATGACATCAATTATATGCAATTGTATCAAAATATTAGATATGTAAAACTGTAAGATTATGAGCATTTTATATTTTTGTATATTTTATGAGGTTTTCTACAATAAGCATCAATGACTTTTATAAACAGGAATGAGAATATATGTTTTATGAGGAATCAAGACAAAGGATGAAATCCCTAACAGTGGAATTTCAGGCAACATCAACACAATGGAGAAAGCTGTTAGTAAACAGGAAGGAAATGTATTCCTGATGCCCCTCAAATCAAATTCTGTTGATTCAGTAGGCGGGCTCAGCTCAAAACCACAAATGGTTCAAAATGAAAAAGTCCTTATCTCCTGAGAGGTACAGACCTTGATCAAATGAACAGAAATGAATAAACCAAGTTGGAGGTGGCATGGAAGACGGCTGTAGGAAGGTCTGGTTCATGCAAGAGTTTTACTATCTGTAATATGATATAGGTCCTTAATGAGCCTTCAGGATATCACGAAGGAGTCCCTGGGAATTTTGCCAATTCCTTAGTCTGGGCAAGAAAAAGACCAGTGCCTTGGAAGACCCACACAGGCCTGTCTGCCCACTGTGGGTAGGAGAAAGGGAAACTGAGTGCCCTCTCCACTGGCAGAGGTAGCTGTGCTGGGAGAAAGAAACGATTAGAATTTACACGGCCTGAGTCCAGGCTGGTCACAAAAAGTGGTTCAAAATTAAAAAGTTATTCATTCCTGCCCATGCTGTGGCCTCATCCCAGGAAGTAACAGGTCAACTGTATTCAATGAGAGATTAAAGGTAATAAATAAAAGAGTGGCCATTAATCGTGCATTCTGATTTAAAAGGCTGGGCCGCCTGGGTCATGCTGGAGTGGCTTATCAAATTCAGCTCTATTGACTGTCTTGTATTTCAAATGATGCTTGTGCTCACATCTGAAGGCACTTGTATCACAAGGCTTTTTAGACATAAAAGAATTTAAATGTATAGATTGTTTTAGGATTATGTTTTTACAGCATGAGGCAAAAATGTTGAAAATAGCAGTTTAATGAGTCATGCAAAGCGGCGCAATATTCAAAGTCACCGATTCAATTATTTTTTTCCCCTCCAAAGGCCATGCAAGGCAGAGTAATACGGTTGTTTTACTAAATGCCATGGTTCTAACTTGCCTTTTTGTAATTCTTGGTAATTCCTTTGCTTTCTGAAAAACAAAGGCATTTCAGAGGCTAAAACGTGAGGCAGTCTGATAACCAAAATCATTTTCAGAGCCAAATGAGGGGGAAAAACAGCCGAAGCTGCAGAGGTGGGCCCGGGGACTTGAGCTGCAGTGCTCACGATGAAGCCTCCCCTTCCCGAACTGCTGCCAGGGCGGAATGTGGAGGTGGGGGCAGGAATGAGCTCTTGCTGAAATGCAGGAGAACCCCTTCCTTCCTGACCATGTTGGCATCCTTGGCCGGAGACCCCTGAAGGTGCCCGGACAGCCCAACAGACAGTGAATGACAAATCTAATTTTAACAGTGCACTAATTATTTCATTTGTGGTCCTCCATGTTTTCATCTCCAGGCCATCATTTTACCCGCCAACTTGGGTAAATAGTCTTTAATAGGACGAGAGCTTTAAAAGGTTATACTGTACTTGATTCTGTGCTGAGACTCTCTATTTTGTTGAGTTTTCAGAAAAGAAACTTTGCTATTTAAGCCAAGTGTCAGTCTTCCCTAAGGGTCACCTCCTTGTAGTGCTTGTGGGAAGCAAAGGGTGGTTATATCTGTTCCTCCCAGCTGCACTTCCCTCCATCCACATGTGAATGGGCCAGAAGGAAAGTGAACGCCCTCTTGTTGCCCACCTCTCGTTTCCCTCGGTAACATCACTGCACATGGTTACACAGTGATGGGCTGGGGACAACTAAAGGAAATGACAACTTAGGAGAGGAGGATTTAAAATTGAACAAGGACATGATTTCCCCTGTAACACAAGGGAATAGCTTTCAAGAAAGAAAAGGAACAAAATTTAAAATCATGCCCTGACCCTTGTAGCTCAGTTGGCTGGAGCATCATCCCATAACCAGAAGGTGCAGGTTCGATCCCCAGTCAGGGCACCTACTTAAATTATGCATTTAATCCCTGATCCAGGTGTGTATGGGAGGCATCTGATCGATGTTTCTCTCTTACATCAATGTTTCTGTCTGTCTGTCTCTCTCTCCCTTCCTCTTTCTTTAATATCAATAAAGCATGTTCTTGGGTGAGGATAAAAAAAATCATTATCATGTACTGTCCCATACAGAAGTGAGAACATGAAAAACCTATGAAGATACAAAGAATTAACTAGGATGCTTAAATTTGGTCCTTAGCTTCTCTTGACAGCATTATGTGAGGTAGTAGAATTTGTCTATAACACACTATGGTGGGGTCAGGCCAGACAACCCAAGGTCTCCAGTAGTTCCACAGGCTTAAATAGTTGGCTTTTAGGAAACCTTTGTAATTTTTAGTTTGACAATTTGTAGCACTCAGTTCCACAGCCACAAATTGGTCTGATATAAATATCATGTATCTGTGGGTTTAATGGGGGTTTTTATACATTTTTAAAGGGATAATCACATTGTTTTTAGACTCCCTACCTCATGAGATAAGCAGCAGGCCCAGGTATTGCATTAGTTTGCTGAACTGCATACATAGCACCACAAAGTGGGTAGCTTAAACAATAGAAATGTATTGTCTCACAGTTCTAAAGGCTGGGAGTTCAAGTTCAAGAGAGGACACACAGAGGTGGAGTTGGTTCCTTCCGGGGGCTGTGAAAGAAGGGTCTGTCCCATGCCTTTCATTTACCTTCTGGTGGTTTGCTTGCACTCTTTGCTGTAACCAAGCCTCATCCTGAACTGCATGCTGTCTACAGATCTTAAGAGGAGCAAGATCTATCTCAAGTAACTCAAATCACCAACAAGTAAACCCAATAACAAGCAACTTGTTTAAAAGGAGATAACTTTACAATAAGAACATATTATCACCCAGGATGTTTGTTAAGAGGATATGCTTTTTATAGGCAAAATAGTTAATTATTAAAGATCTACCTGATGGAATTTTATGTATTGATTTTAAGTGAAGGCTTTGAAGTCTGTGTAATGACAAGAGGAAAAGTATATTAATAGCATCACAGGGAGAAATCAGGATGACAAATGTGTTCTTACAAATGTATACACAGTGATGAACAGAATAAGCCCCACGCTCTTGCCCAGGTCAGCATGATCTGGTCCCTGCCTGACTCTCGAACCACACCTCTCTCTCCTTGTCCCACACTATGCTTCGGCCACCCAGCACCTCTTCCAATTCCTCAGACAGTTTTTTGAAGGGCCTTTGCATGTGCTCTTCTTGCTGTCTGGGGTGCTCTTTTCCTCTCTTCACTTGCTAGGTCCTTCCTGACAACTCAAGTCATGGCTCAACATCACCACCTTGTGGGCCTTTCCCTGAGCACCTGATCTAAAGAGGAGACCTCATGTGTCCTTATTACCTGTCCAGTTTTCTCCCCAGTGCCAGTGACGGGCTGAGGTTATCCGTATTTCACCTACTCATTTATTGTTTTTCTTGTGTACTTAATGATATCAAAAGCTTTGCTTATCACTTACTATTAGAACCCCAGATTTCAGAATACACATTGGTCAGGTAATATCTGTTCTATGAATGAATGAAAACATGCATAAGAAAAAGAAAGGCAATACATCAAATCTCCAGGACTTTCTACAACAGTACTGGGGTTAGGGTGATTTCTTTTTCCTTCTTTTAAAAAATTTTGTGTGTTTTCTATAATATTCTATTTTATAATGAAAACGCTTTCTGAAAATTATTTACCTTCCAGCCCTGGCTGGTGTGGCTCAGTTAGTTGGAGCATCATTGCACAACAAAGAGGTTGTGGGTTCAATCCTCCGCACAGCACATTTGATCCCTGGCACAGGCATGTACAGGAGGCAACCAATCGATGCTTCTCCCTCACATCAGTGTTCCTCTCTCTCCCTTCCTCTCTCTCTAAAAGCAAGAGAAAAATGTCCTCTGGTGAAGATAAAAAATTATTTATCTTCCAACATGCCCAAGCAAACATAAAAGGGACAGTTCTATTGTATACTCTGAACCGATACATTCATGATGTGTTCCCTTAGTAAACCAACTCCACAGACCCCAAAGAATGTAAGAACACTTAAATCTGCTTTGTGAAATTTTAGATCAAATTGTAAGAGACACTGATCATATGAAATCATGCAAGAGTATTCTATTTTTAATCTTTCATCTGAAAAATAATATAATGAAAATTAGTTTCAGAAGGGTCACCTCCATGTGATAGACCTTTCAGTAAATACCATGGGCTCATTCTTGCATTTGGCTTTCTGGAAAGTACTTACCATAGTTATTACATCAATTGTAATTAGCCTGCTTTGATTTCTTTAAAAATCTTACTTCCTATTAAAAAATCTAACATCATATAAGATTGCTAGTCACTCTGTTGGTGAAACAGGAGCATATATTTGGTAACATGGATGGTAAGTGCACATAGAATGCCCGAAAATCCTGGGGAAGTAGGGATAAGAAAAAGTATATTTTAATTGTTGAGTGGGTCTTTGATAAGGATTTTCCTGGTTTTGTAGTTAAATAAGGGGAGTGAAAAGGAAAGAAAAAATATTCCCAAATCTCAAAAAAGAAAATAATGAATGGAAGTCCCTCCAAATGAATGGCCTGTTTATGCCACCTACTGGGTTGCTGTTGCACTGCTTAGTCCTGCCCTGGCTTCAGGACAGACCGGTCCCCATCCCCGAGAGCCTACAAATCCTCCACTCTCTTTAATCCCCAGTTGGCTGGCCTTCCTTCCTTCCTTCCTTCCTTCCTTCTTTCCTTCAGGGTCTGGGACTACCAACTGATGTTCACTGGACATGAGTGCTAGCTCTATTAGTAAAAAGGACCTTCTGAAAATCAGTAACTCTCTCAAGGCTCCTCCTCTGCAAATCCCTATTTGACCCCGCCCCCCAAGGTGAGTCCTTCCTGGTTGACAGCAAACTTCATCTTTGTGCTGTGCAGGCTGGTGTACCTGTCTCCTCCCTTGCTTCTTTACGTGAACCTGAAGTGTGATAAGGATGGCAATAATTGAGGTCAATTTTGTTCAAGGGCTATAAGTCATTTAATCCTCACAAGAACCCTGTAAGTAGATATTATCCCTGTTTCATAAATGAGGAAACTAAGGCACAGAGAGGTTAAGTAACTTGTCCAAAGTCACCAAGGTTGGAAGTGACAGGCAGTCTAGCTTCATGGCCTGTGCCCTTTACTGCTATTCCATCAGCCACCTGAAGAACATGAAGGTGTCTTGTGTGCTTCACTTATGAAACTGGCCTGGGGCTCACCTACTACAGAGGGCCACTGGGTTAGGTCTTAGCCTGCCTTCCGGGTCCCCCATCCTTTCTACCCCACTGTGCTTTCTGTCTTTCTGGCCTCTGTGGAAGGCATCAGTGGGCCCCCTCTCCCTTCAGCCTCAGTTTGGACACGATCAATGGGAAGAACTCGTACCACCTGTGAGGGCAGGGAAACGGCAAGAAGTATGTATTTCCTTGGTGTTTCTCCCTGTTGGGTGACAAGAGACTGGCTTTAGGTCTCTGCTGAAGGCACAGCCCCTGCTGCCCGCACCACCCTCTCCAGTGCTTCAGCAACTCTCTGGGGTTCCCACCATCATGATCATTCCTCCCTTGCTCTTTCAGGGCTAGGGTGGTAGTGGCTCCCACTCACTCCAGCCTGAGGTGCTACAGCATCCCATGTTGGTTTCTGAGCCCTCCTCACACCTCTGTAAATTGTCCCTTTACTCAATTCTCCTGCATTTTCCACCTGAGAGTGCCATCCACTTCTTGGTCAGTGCCCTAAGTCACCTACTGAAATTCATCCCACCTGTGGAATCTCTAGTCAGTCTTGTGGTTGATGGTTTGGGGTCTCTAGGTATTTGTTGAAAGGCGGATGCTAGGAATTCCAAGCCAATAATAACAACTGTTTATCAGATTGCTTCCCATCCTGGCCCAAAGCAAATAGGTTTTGCAGTGAGGAATGGGAACAAGGGAGAAGAAACCAGGAGGGGAAGAGAAGGGGAGAGGGAGATGACATGGTCCTAAGGACAACATCAGAGAAGGCTTTCTATTGCAGTGGTTACAGCTGAGCACCGGAGGGGACAGATAAATGTGGGAGCCATTGCTCTGCTGCTTAACAGCTGGGAGCACTTATCTTCTCAGAATGTATTTAAATAACCTCCTACTTTATAAAAGGTGAAGAGTAACCATACATGCTTCATAAGGGTGTTGTGAGGGTTAGATGAATAATGCAAGCATATCACTTCTTGCAGCATTGGCCAAGGGTTCTGTAGTCATTAGGACTATGGGCTGTATCAGGGAAGCACTGCGTGTATTCAGTGGCTTGTGAGTTCACCTGAAACCAAGTACTTTGTGATCGGTGAGCTACGGAAAGGTCCAAGGAGGGAAAGTGAGTGCTGTCTGGAAAGCAGGGAGCGCTGAAGCCAGGAAGTCCTGGGTTCAAATCTCCATTCTATCAATTCAGAGTTATGTAACCTTGGGCAAATCTTACTTAAACTTTCTGTGTCTCAGTTTCCTTATTCACAGTGATTATACTTACCCCACAGCATTATTGTGAGGGTCAAATGATAGTGAATGACCATCACTCTATTTTCCTCCTTTTATATGAAGATGATTTTGGACAAATACATTGCTGAGGGATTGAGAGGAAGAGAGAGAGAGAGACAGAAAGAAAGAGGGAGGGAGAGAAATAGATTTATTTTAAGGAAGTGGCTAATGTAACTACAGGGGTTGGTGAATCTGAAATCTCCACAGACTGGGCACTTCACAGGACTTCTGTTATAGCTTTTAAACAGAATCCCTTCTTAGGGAAACCTGTGTTTGCTCTTACGTCACTCAACTGATTGGATGGGCTCCACATGCATTAAGAAGGATAATCTACTTAAAGTCAACTGATTGGAGATATTAATTACATTTACAAAATACTTCCTCAGCAATATCTAGACTATGATCAAACAACTGGACACCTTAGCTTAGCCAAGTTGGCACATAAAATTAACCAGCACAATAACCATTTGGGTTTCATTTAGATTGAGTGAGGTCCTTTAAGACCATAGGTGATGTAGCTCTGTGATGTGTGTGTGTGTGTGTGTGTGTGTGTGTGTGTGTGTGTTCATGTGTTCTGTTTCTGCTTCTCCTTTAGCCCACGAATTTTCAGCAAGAGGAAAGATGAAAAATAATTCTTGGATGACAAAAAAATCCTAGATGCGAGTTTGGAGTTTGTAGTCCTCCAAACTCAAACACTATCTGACAAAAATCTATTCCTGAATAATAGGAATAGATTTTTCCCTAATAGGAGAAATTAAATTAAGTTATATATTATACATTTTATATTATATAATTTAACTTTATTTAAGCTTAATAAATTGGTTTACATTTATTCAATGAAAATACTCTCCTTAGGGAGAGTAGAACAGAAAAGGGTAGGAGCGCCACTCTAGGCCCTTTTGTAGAACACACTGATGCATCTCTAAGCAACACAAGGAAAGCCCCAACACAGTGGGGTTTTTTTTTATTGATTTGGTTGGTTTCAAGCCTTTTTGCTGTTCCATCTTTAATTTTATGAGTGATGAGAGGGATTCGTATTCTTTGACTTAGCCTATCTTTAAAAAAACTGTGTCCATTAAGTTGTAGTAACTCAATATTAAAAGGAATTTCCATAGAAATTTGTTCCGTTGTCAATAGCTGTCACACTAACATCGCATTTCTCAATTTCTGACAGCCGCACCTGCACACTCCACGGCAGCACCCCTCAGCCCGTGCCACCAGAGGAACCCGATCACAGCCCTGATGAAACAGGTTATACTTATGATGATGCCTTACAGTTACATCTGTAGCCAGGACCTCTTCCTTCTGAGCCCCTGTCCTATTCAAAATGTCACTTATTTCAAGAAACTATTAGTTATTTTTGTTGAGCATCAAATGTGCAGCTGGACTGCTGCCTGAAATAAACCCACTGTTTTCTAGGGAACTTGCAAAGTTCCATTTAAACATGAGCTACTTGAACAACCAGAGCACAGCCCCCAGCTCCATCCCTTTTGAAATTCTGTGACAGGGCAGGTACCTTGACAACTTAGAGCCTAGGTTCCCTCACCTTGAAAGTTGGAATAATGATGCAGCCTGTCCCCCTTCAGGAAAACACTCAGCCACAAAGTGCCACCAAATGTCAGGTCTTATTATAATGAAACAAGCGCCGGTGGTTTCTGCAGGTCGGTGTATTGCTAGCGAGCAGCTGCACCCACACTGTTCCCTGTGGCTGCTGCTCTCTGCACCCTCTCGGCCTGACTACCAGAGTTATCTTTCAGAGAATCCCTTGATCCTCCAGCCATAAGAGCCCCAGTCATAATCTGTCACCACACCCTTTAGTGGACTTTCATTTGTAACATCCCACACAATCTGTACACATACATTGGATCCCACGATTATTTGCACAGTGGAAGCTCCAGAGAGCCGGTTCCTTACCGACCCTGTTCACACCTGTAGCCCTTGTGCCCTGCACAGGGCCAGCACTCAGTTCCACAAATGTAGCTTCCTAAAAGTGAATGAACATGGCTGTCCCCACCAAGACACATCTCCAAAATTTGGAGAGAATGGCTGGGGTTTGTTTCCTCTTACTAATTTTCCCCAAAGGACTCTTTTTTTTTCTTTAAAAAAAAAAGAAGAAAGGGAGCTTAACTTCTTTCCACACATTTCTAAATCTTCCCATCAAACCTTTAGAGACTGCATTAGCGGCAAAGTAATACTCAAGAACCTGCCCTCCACATAATAAATCGCAAAGGTTGGGGCAGGGTTGACATAAGCTCCTTTCTTGAACTTCAGTGGCTTGCCTTCTGATAGCCCCCACTCTCCCTGGGGAACCTGCCCTGGGCATGGCTTTCCTGAGCGCCCCCCTTGCTCTTGAACCCTGGTGCTTGTCCACTGCTTTCCTCTTCCCCACGACAACTCCCTATCAGGCACTGTTTCCCTTTGGAGAATGAATTTGGCATTCATCTGAGATTAAAATATGATACATAGACCCATATTCATGTGCTAATATGTTTTCCCTTGTGAACAGCACATTCATATAACTGTTATTTATGATTAAGCATCTATCTTCTGAGTAATAACACTGTGTTAGGTTTTGAGGAAAATGCAAAGGCTAATTAAGATATGGTTCTCAACTGACTTCCATTTCCAAAAATAAATGGCAAGATAGATACTTTGAGCAACTTCCCACAACAGAAGACTTATCATTCTGAAAAAATATTATAAATATCCTTTAAATTCATAGCTGACAAAAATTAAGGGAGCTAGAAAGGGGTCTAGTTTATTTTGGGAGCATGTATCTGTCCAGTTCTCCCAGCACCATTTTTCAAAGAGGCTGTCTTTACCCTACTGTATGTTCTTGCCTCCTTTGTTATAGACTACTTGACCATGTAAGCATGGGTTTGTTTCCGAGCTCTCTCGTCTGTCCCATGGGTATATGTGTCTGCTTTCATGCCAGTGCTATGCTGTGCTGATTACTATGACCTGGTATAGTTTGATATCAGGTAGCACGATCCCTCCAATTTTGTTCTTCTTTCTCAAGGTTGCTTTGGCTATTTGGGGTCTTTTGTGGTTCCATATAAATTTTAGGATTATTTGTTCTAATTCTGTGCAATATACCATTGGTGTTTTGATAGGGATTGCACTGAATCTATAGATTTAACAGGTAGTATGGACATTTCCCCAGAGGTAAAACAAACAAACAAACAAACAAACAAAAAAACAAAAAACCCAATAAGTTAAAAAACTAAGGGTAAGAGGATGGATTCTTGGGTACCGTGGTAGGGGCTGCTCCTATCTTAGTAACCCAGGGGCTTGGTTTTTTAAAAACCCTCACAGGGCCAGGACACAAGAATTTTGGCTGTCCCTGAAAACTAAGTTGTAATTGATGCCCCAACCCCAACACAAAGCTGGGGCTTTTCAAAGGATATACCTGAGCCCTGACCGGTGTGGCTCAGCTGGTTGGGCGTCACCCCACAAACTGAAAGGTAGCCAGTTCAATCCCTGATCAGGGCACATGCCTGTGTTGTGGGTTTAGTCCCAGTTGGCGTGTGTATGAGAGGCAACTGATCAATGTTTCTCTCTCACATCAATGTTTCTCTCCCTCTCCTTTGCTCTCCCTTCCCCACTCTCTAAAAATTAATTAACAAAATCTTTTAAAAAAGGATATACCTGAAAGGAAGTGTGGACCAGAAAAATCACACCCCTTGACCAAGATGATAGGGAAGCTTGTTTGCCTGGGCCTTGGTTTTGGGTGCAGGGAGTGGGTGTGAGGAAAATACCTTCCAGGAGAATTTGTAACCACAAACTGTCCTCGCAGAGGTTTGGAGTTGGAATTCTTTCCCTGTGAGGGCTGGGAACCTCTGCACAGATATTAGTATCAAGAGGTGGTACTGGACTATTAACATCCTTGGGGGTGTCTGGCAGATTGCCTTTCCCACAGAGAAAGTCCCACAGACCATGAATCGAAAGGCCCAGAATTGAAAACACATGCAAAAATAAAAAATGATTTCAGTCATCTTGGAGCTTATAATCATTTAGAAAGATAAGGTGCATACTCAGAGAAACGTTATGCTGAGATCAAGATCACCAAGCACGTTGCAGATGTGCTTTACCCTAAATTGGTTTACCCTAAATTGCTTTACCCTAAAACAAATGACTCTGCAAGACAAACATTACAGGCCATAGAGAGCAGTGAAGAAAATTTTGTACAGGTGCACCTTTCCTATGCTCCTAAAAATCACTGAAGACTTGTTGATCCCACAGCCAGTTCCCAGCAAGAAGCTGAGAATCAGGAGGCTTGTACTTGCACAGTCAGACAAGGCTCACTGGAATTCTGGACAGGTGCTTAGGTGTCACCCACCAAGGAGTGATTGAGAATGGGCTCCCAATTCAGATTACCTCAGTTACAATCCTTACTTTACCACTTCACTTATCCTCTCTGTGCCTCAGTTTCCCCATCTTTTAAGCAATGATAGTAACAGTGCTTACTTCACAGGTGTGGTGTGAGGATTAAATGAGATTTGTTCATTTAAAGAATTCAGCCATGTGCCTAGCACCGAATGTTCAATGAATCTTAGCTGCTATTATTGTCATTACAAATTGATAACGAAATTTAAATGATTTCTCATCAAATATGTACTCAAATACCTCAAAAAGCATTCAAAAATCTAGTTCTAAATGTCCCATCGATACATAAAATCATGCATACTACAGTGAACAACTAGCCTCCCTTCTCCAACTGTATGAAGCACGTCTTCCCTTGGGCTAGGTGAGGAGTCCTTGGCCATAACATGCTTAGAGCAAACACTCTAAAAGCAAATCCACAACAGAAAAAACAACTGACAATTTCAATTTGACTGAAATTCAAAACTTTTATGCTTCCGAAGACACCATTACGAAAATGAAAAGAACTCACAGACTGGATGGGAACATTTGCATATCACATGTTTGATAAAGGACTTGTACCCAGAGTAAGAACTCTTAAAACTCATGAATAAAAAGACAGCCCCATTAACAATGAGCAAATTAGTTGAATAGGTATTTTTCCAAAGATGATGAAAGCATCATTAAGAAGCACATGAAAAGATACTCAACAGGATTAGTCCTTAGAGGAATGCAAATTAAAGTCACAGTGAGCTATATACTTCACAATCACTAGTGCTGTTGATTTAAAGAAAAGGCTTTTCCCTCATATTCCCTGGGCAAATCTACCTCCTTCCTTGTAAGTGTTTACTTCCCTTGATAGTTTTTTCTTTTTTTTTTTCTTCTTCTCCATGTCCCCCCATTCACAATGCAGACCAGGCAAAGGGCCTGGGCTGAAGTGTATATGGGGTGGGTTTACTCTGCCTCCTCTTTCTGCACAGGCAGTGTAAGAGCACAGCCTGTGGTAAGGACCAGGGGGCCTCCCTTGATACTTTAAAAAAATCAACATATAATTGGCATATATGAATTAGATTATACTAGTTATGTTATATTGTAGTTTCAGGTGTACAACATAATGAGTCAAAATTTTTTTATATTGTGAAATGATCACCACAATAGGTCTAGTTAACACTCATTACTTCACATAGTTACACATTTTTCCTCTTCTGTTCCATTGCTTAAAAAGAAAAAAAATTCCCCGTAGGTGTATTTCCTTCTTTTCCTCTGCGCCCACCCTGGGAAGCACTAGCACTAGCACATATCACTCTGAGTAGGTGACTGTTTCCCTGGCGACTCTTCCTCCTTGCCTCCCCCTCTCCCTGCCTTGGCCATTGTTTCCAGTTGGAAGTGGGCCTTTCTAGCTGATATGTCCTTATTTGTGTCCCTGCTCATTTTAAATTTTTTTTCAAGTTTACTTGCAATTTAATTTTGTATTTGTTTCAGGTGTATAGTTTAGTGGTTAAACGATCATATACTTTACATAGTGATCCTCTCCGTATGTCTAGTACTCAACTGGCACCATACGTAGTTATCACAGTATTATCGACTATATTCCCTATGCTGTACTTCACATCCCTGTGAATAAGGTGTAACTACTTCTTAACCCCTTCTCCTCTTTCACCCAGTCCTCCAAACCCCCACCCTTCTGGCAACCACCAGTCAGCTCTCTGTGTCTATGAGTCTGTTTCAATTTTATTTTTTTTCTTTAGATTCCATGTATCCAGAGGATTAAAGAGCTGTGGTACATATATATACAACAGAATGTTACTCAGCCATAAAAAAGAATGAATGTTTTTGTGAACAGCATGGATGGACATAGCGGGTATTATGCTCAGTGAACTAGTCAGATAAATACAAATACCATATGATTTCCCTCATATGCTTCCTGGTTCTTGACTGCCACATGCCAGGTCCTTACTTGTGCTGAGCTCAGGAGAGACAGTGGTGAATAAAACGTGGGCTTTCACAGGGCTTCCGCTGAAGGTGAGAAATGCAGGGAGCCAACTTTGCAGGTAAGAATGTGGATGATCAGCAGGGTTTGTTTGTTTTTGTCTTCTTCTGGGTTTCCTGCATAAAACTGTGTAATCTTTTCCTCTCTTTGGGATTGATATGATCCTTTTCCAACTTTTCCTTTTCAAACTCCTTTATTTATTTTCCCTAGTTTCCTACTGGCTGCTTTCTTAATCTGATGAATTATACTGAACTCTGCTTTTTTTCCTACATGCAAAGAGTCCACAGATTTAAATATTGAAAAAAAATGGGTAGAGGTAGTCAAAAGGTATAAACTTCCAGTTATAAAATAAATATGTCCTGGTTATGTAATGTAGAGCATGATGACTATAGTTAACAATATTGCATATTCGAAAGTTGCTAACAGAGTAGACCTTAAAATTCTCATCACCAGAAAAAAAAGTGTAGTTATGTGTGGTGATGGGTGTTAACTAGACCTATTGTGGTGATTATTTCACAGTATACACACATATCTAATCACTGTTGTACACTTGCAACTAGTATTATATGTCCCAATAAAAATTAAGTTTAATTTATATTTAAAGCCTAAAAAAATGGGCTGATGCTAACCTTGTTTAACTTTTAGCTTCTGCTACAGAATGGTAAAATGGGCTAGGCTATATCATTGTTAATCCAGCTACAGAACCAGCTGACATTTTGACCTCATTGATGGGGCATAGGTTTGGATGCCTTACCAACAAATTACCTGGCAGCAAGTAGAAAATATCCTTGCAGATATTGTTCACCAGAAAGGTGGTCCCCTTTGTCCCATCTGCAGTGAGAATTTAGAGTGCATTCCAACAAGAATTTTTCAGTCCATGCACTGGCCCTGAGGTGTGCAACAAGGAGGCTCCAGCTGGCCAGAGGAGAGCAGACCTTCCACAGAACAGTGTGTGCACTGTGCTAGCTCAGTGCCTTCCTGCCAAGTACTCTGGCACTTGAACTTTTGGGAATGAAACATTAAGATACTGACTATGCAATTTGCAAAACCATCTAGGTTGTTTGTGAACCAGCTGGTGTTTTTTTTTTTTTTTTCAATCAAAGAGTTAAATTTAGAAGGAAAAAACATTCAAATGTAATTGCTGGGAGGGGGCTGAGAGAGCCTTCTAGAGTGCTGTAAGTGGTCTATATTTTGATCAAAGTGGCTGGTATATGGAAATGTAAAAGTTCATGGAGCAAAGCACAGGATTTTTTCATTTTATGTTTGTTACACTTCAACTGAAAAATTTTAAAATAGAGATGGATGGTGGTAATGGTTGTACAACAGTGTGAATATGTTTAATGCCACTGAAGTGTACACTTAAAATGGTGAAAATGGTACACTTTATGCATCCTTTAGCACAATAAAAAAATTACAATGTACATGCTTAAATGCAGCTCACTATTATATATTAAAGGATACTAATGCACTTTAATGATGGCAGAGTTATCCTTATGAGTAGGTGGAAAACCACCTCTCTGGCTGGAGAATTTACCTCGAATCTACATTTATTTTCCCAAGTTGCTTCCTTCCCAAGGTTTGTAATCTCTCCTAGAAAATGGAATAGGATCTGCAAGCGTGGCTCCTGACTGCGCCTTCTATGACCCTGACCTGACCCAACCCACGTACTCTCTCCCCGTGCATGCATGCACTTTCAGGGTTGGGGGAAGCTGAACAAAGGCTTCGGGTTCAAGGGGAGGGCAGGGTGCAGAGCAGGGCAGAGAGGAGGGCAGAGCCCTAGCCAGGATCTCTGCTTTCCTCTTATCTCTGGCTTCCCCTCACCTCTCCTCCCCCAGCTGGGGCAGGAGGCAAACTGTAGACGTTTAGATGAGAAAGAAACCCTAGGTCATCAAGTTCTACCTCCTTTTTAAAATTTCATTTTATTTTATTTCTTAATGAGGTAGCAAAGCACAGAGGGGTGAGGGGATTTTCCAAGGTTAAACAGCCAGCTGGAGGCTGAGCCAGGACTAAAGTGTAGGCCCTTTGTTGCTCATTCCTCTATTAGACCTGCAAGCCGAGTGCAGCCCTTTTTCTTTGCTACTTGTAGGTCCTTCTATCTCTTCCTCCTCTACCTTACCTTCCTGCCAGGGCATTTTTTAAATAACAATTTTATTGAGATATAATTCACATGTCATGAAATTTGCCCATTTCAAGTGTGCAGTCCAATGGTTTTTGGCACATTGAGACTACGCCAAATCCACCACCTCAATTCTAAAACATTTTTACCACCTGCCCCCCTGTCCCCTGCAAGAAAACCCTGTATCCATTAGCAGTCACTCCTCATACCCACCCTCCCATATCCCAGCCCTTGGAAACCATGAACCTACATAGAGTTACCTTTCCTACATGTATTGTATAAATGGAGTCATACACAATGTGGTCTTCTATGATTGGCTTCTTTTACTTTGCATAATGTTTTTAAGGTTCATGTTGTAGCCCTGCAGGTCATTATGTGGTTCTTGTCACACTAGGTGGAATAAAAGGATGGAGGGAAGAATGAGGAAGAGAATTCCGAGGGACACTGCACAGCAACACAATGAAATGAAGGTGAGAATCAATTCCCTCCTCGGTACCACACACCTAGTCAGGCTACTTATATTCATTATCTCATTTCATTTAATCTTCATATCCCTAGAGAATCACTACCCCCAATTTAGATGTAAAACCTAAAGAGGAGTTCAATAATTTTTCAAGGGAATACAGAACAAGGATAGGAATTCAAGTTTGTCTGGCCCCAAAGCCAGTCTTTCACTGCACCAGGCCGCCTCTGGAGCTGTCAGGTTCTGAGGGAGGGTTTTCACATCCATGGTGGGGGGTGACTCCCAGCCAGTCTAAAAAGTGGTGGTCACGGCAATAAATCTCAAAAAATGTAAAACCTCGTTGCCTCTGTGGAGGTGAGCTGGGTGAAAGGGAACAGTGGTGGGAAAAAATGTCATCTTTCAGATTTTTGAAAGTTTTAATTTTTGAACGATTGATTCTATTAGTTATTCAAAAGTAAATGTATATTTTAAAATGTACACATTCATTCAGCAAACATTAATGAGCTGCCAGAGTCCAACAGGTGCTGGACAGGACAAAACAGAATGATGGCAAAGACTGTCTTGGAAACACCCCTTTGTTTCTGAGTGTCCAAAAGACCAGCTGAAAGGCCAGCTCCTCTGACACCAGCCACCACTCCCTTAGAAGAAATAATCATCTTCTTTCCTCTCTGCTTTTCTAGAGCATCTACAGTCTGTATCACACTTAACTGATTACCTCTCCCTTCATTTTGTTTGCTGTTGCTCTAAGAGAGCTCAGTGTATATAGATCACTCTAATTAAGTTGCTACCCCCATTCACACAATTGTCTGAGCTAGTCCCAGGACTCAAGAAATATCTCACTTCTCCACTCCCACTATGCACTTGTCCCCACTGCCACTCTCTAAGGAGGAGAGATGAGCAACCTGACCTTTCTAGAATGAAGTTAATAATGTGAGTCTGGGTCCACCTCCTACTGTCCTCCCTTTTTTAGATAGGGAACACAATAGACCTCTTTATACCACAGAATTCCCATCTACAAAGTGGGATAATGACAGGGCTGTTGTGATAATTAGATAAAGTAATACAGAAAGCACTTACAACAGTGGTAGGCATAGAGAATGCTTTACGTGACCTCTGTTAAGTATCGCTGTTATCTTTAGTATTTTCTCCACCCCACCCACCTGATGTCCCCTGCCTCTCAGGCGTAGCCAAACTTAACTTTTTTTAAATTTCTGGAATACATCATACACTTGCATGCATTCAAACCTCTATCTTCCTACTTGGCTGAAGTATTATATACGCTCTTTCTTGTCTTCCGGACTGTCTCCTAAAACTGGGTGCTGCTCATAACTCTCCATTCTCTTCCTTAATATACTTCCAGCTGAACACTTCGTTTACACGACTGTCTGCCCTGGCAAACCTGAGCTCTGCCAGACCGGGCCTATGTCATGTTCATCCACTAACCCACCAGGCAGCTGGGCCTGGAGGTTGGTGGGGAGGCTGAGGGGCAAAGGCAGGACCATTTTAGACCCAGCCTTTGGGCGCACCTCCAAATGCATTACCCCATTTTGACGTATCTTTTTTTTTTGTAAATCATGCTAGGAGCCTCAAAAAATGGAAGTGTGCAGCAGGGGTTCTCACAATTTTTAAAGGGCCAGGTAGCAAACAGGTTAGGCTTTGTGGGCCAGATAGCCTCTCTCACAACTCCTGAACTCTTCCTTTGCATCTCCAAAGCAGCTAGCTATGAACATCAAGGGATAGATAGGCATTCCAATAAAACTTTTGGTCTTTGTTTATGAACACTGGCGTTTGAATTTTATATAATTTTCATTTTTGAAAATAATACTACTTTAGATTTTCTTTCAAGTGTTTAAAAATGTAAAACCCATTCTTAGTCTGCAGCCCGACATGAACTGTGGTGGGTTGGAATTTGGCTTCCAGGGCTGCAGCGGGAGCACTTCTGGCCCACGGGTCTTTTTTCTACTTCTAAGAGACCTTGGGGAAACGGTGTTTCCAAGAACCCTTTAAAAGTAGGGTCAGCATATTTACCAAAGAACACCCACAATTTCAGTAAACGAAAAACAATCTTTTTTAGTATTCTGCATACATTTATGTGCCATGTGGAACATCTACTTCACCAGATGTAAACATTTCAACCCCACCCTCTACCCCCACGACCCTACACCCGAACACCACTGTGCTAGGGCCACCCACAGCACATAAGAATCCACTGGACATACTCCCAGGTGGAGGCCGCTGTGAGCTCCCAGAAGGCAAGAAGACTTTACCTGTCTATCACTGCAGAGGGGGCGGGTCTTCCGGGAAGGAAATCTGGCCTGAAAAGGGGCGGGAAGACAACTCCAGGCCAGCCCCAGGACCTCCATCAGTGGGTGTGAGCAAGATGGCGCCAGTCACGTGCAGAGAACCAATGGCTGGCAGGGGCCCCTGTGTAAAGATGGCCCCTGCCTGGGGGTGGAGGAGGGGCAGGGAAGAGGGGCGGGGCTGGTGGGGGAGGGGAGGGCTGGTGGGGGAGGGGAGGGCTGGTGGGGGAGGGGAGGGCTGGTGGGGGAGGGGAGGGCTGGTGGGGGGGAGGGGGGGGGGTGGGGGGGGGGTGGTGCGCAAATCTGACTGCAGGCTAGGAGAGCCCCAGCCAAGATCTTTCTCCTTGGGATCCCCAGGAAGAATACGAGTTTACACTTTGCAAGCTATACTGTCGATTCTTGGCACTCTGATTATTTTCTTGTAGCTTTTCCCCGTTTTAGTAATATTTGTAAATCATAATAATAATTAAAAGTTCCCCAGGCTTATCTCAGTAAAAACTCCCTGGAAGCAAAGAAAAGCTCTGTGTTCCTCCTGAGCCTGTTAAAGCTTCCACTAGGGACGGGGAGAGCAGCAAGGACAGATGAGGGGTGGAGAAAATGGACACCCCAGGGGTGGAAATTTCAGGGACAGAGTCAAGGATGCATGTAAATCCCCATCATGAGACTGTCCCAGTCCCCTCTTGGATGATCTAATTGTAGTTTGCATCAGTTTACCACCCCTTCATGATTTGGTTCATTAATCCAAATACTACTTTTCTGAAAGCTTGCTTCTTCCAGGAAGACCCCCTCTCTGCTCCAGTCCTTAGTGTTTTTCATTTTCTAAACTCCTTGGCAAATAATGTCACCTTTCATTTGGCAATGAATCCTGCACTAACTGGAGATTTCTTTTGAACTGAACTCTAACTGATGTTTCCTATAATGAAATAGTTCATTTATCTTGTTTTTCAAGGGCCAGGAATTGTCTTTATAATATTCCAAAGTCCTATTTGGTTAAGGGTGTTTTTTTGACCCCCTCAAGTCCCAGCAGCCAACTCAGACAATAACCATATAATCAACTGAAGTATAGAAATGTATGCGTGAATATAATTTTTTTCTCATTTTATAGTTGCAGGTGGTTCTAAAACAATCTGTGTTAATTATTACAATGAGTATAGTTAGTCTGATTCTTGGCATCGATACCATAGTCACCCTCACTGTTTGGCTTCTTGGCTTATCGTTCTTTCTTTTGGAATTAAGTGAAGTTTTGTTTTTATAATGTATCTCTAAAACTAAGCGTAGTTTTCTTCTATTCTCTGGTAAAGTAGAAAATTGACAAGGCCTTCTTTGGCCAGAAAAAAAAATTTAATAAAATACATAATAGCCAATATTTATGTGTCTACAAAAGGTTTCAATTTTTAAACTTTGAATGAGCCACAAAATATTAATCTTACCAGTCCCACCTCTCTACCTCATATAAACAGCCTACGGTAAAAATACAGGCATACTTACATTGTTATTAGCACTGCTAATATATCTGTTTGTCTTGCTTTTATTGTGTTAGCAAATCAAGATATCAGTAAGAGAGTGGCTACTGAACCCAATGGGGGATGTGTCTGAGCACCTTTGTCGATATACATTTTAACTTCTGATTTATTTGAAACACTTAAATGAAATTTTAGTTTAGGATTTGTTTTCACTGTTTCCTCTGTTCTTTTAAGTCTTTATAGCAGAAGGCACAAGAGAACTCCTGAGAGAGCTTCAATTTACCAGATAATTAATTGTTTAGAAAGTACTTAAGTAGATTATCAAATCTTTTAATTGTTTTTATTTATAAATGGTCAGTTAAAATAATGCATTTGTACACTAGAAGCTAAAATAGCAACTTGACATTTGTTTGCACCTCGTAAATATCAAACAGTAAAGCTATGTAGTTACTTTTTCTCCATCAAATTTAACTTTGTAAAAATAAAAATTTTAAACCAGATTTTTCTTGGAATTTTAAGCAATTAATCCTATAAGAAAAACGTGTGATGGTAAGCTATTTCTTTTTCTTTAGATTAATGGAAAAGGGTCAGTATGCTGCTGATAATTTCTAGGAGCAGTTAATACTGAAAAGTCATCTATAATTATCTTTAAAATACATTTTAAAATTCCTCTAGATTATGAGTGCATTTTCTCTAGATTACTTCATTTAACCTGTATTATATTCATTGGTTTTTCTAAATAATGTATGCTTTCCCCTTTAAATGTCAAAACTTTCACATTTTGACAATTTTTATTGGGAAATATCTTAGAATATTTAACTCTTATTGAACAGAGAGAAAGGGACTAGACATGAATTAATCTTTTGTTGACAACTCGCCGGGATTACATGTGAAAATCCATCACTGTACAGTCTTATAAAACAGCAATGCTCCTGGGGTCTCTGTCCTGAATAACACAAACCCACTTCCCTGTTTGTGGCTGTGCTGCTTCCTCCCTGCCATCAGCTGTCACCTTTGCTGCTCTGCCATTATGCTGCTTATGATGTGCCACCTTATGGTGTCCTTTTGTCTTCCTAAGAGGTTCAGACTGGCTCCGGATGCTCAGATAGTGTGAGAATGATGTGCTTTGTGAGAGATGTTTGCTACTCAGAAGTTCTGTCACTTGTTTCTAGGTTCCAGGCTGTGCTCCTAATTACTGACCTTCTTGGGAACAATTTACTTGAGAGGAACTAGCAAACTGGCCAGATCCTAAAACTTGGCCTCCTAGTCCCCTCATGGTCAACATGTGCTTCAAAATTCTTCCTACAGAATTCTAAAGCAACAACAGATCACAATTAGATGGTGCTTATTCTCTTGTACCCTTTATACGTCAGTCACTCCATCTCTACAATTCTCAGGTTATTTCCAATTGGAAGCCCAGAGGGTAAATGATGTGCTGAACAGGTGCATAGCTGGTAAGTGGCAAAGCTGGGACTATAACACAGGCAGCCTGACTGTGAGGTATGTGTTTCTACATGCCACGCTTCCCAGGATTCCATCTCTGGGGCCATGAGTGGGAACGGGAATGCATAGAGGAAGATGGCTGGTAATTAAGTTCCACTGCTGCAACCTCAGACATAACCATCTTCCTGAGCAACCAGGTCCAGCACTACCTGCTTTCAAATCTCTCCTGCTGCTCCGATCCAAGCTGAAGTTAGCATCGGCTACCAACAATGACGGAGCATTTTCTGTGTGTCAGGCATGGTTCTGGGCATCTTACTAATATCTTTGGTCCTATGATATCATCATCTCCTCATAAGGACTGAAGGCTTAGAGACATTAAGTGTCTTGTTGAAATCATGCAGTGATCGGCAGACTCATCACTTTCATTCCTTAAACACCTCAAGGACAAAAGCCTCCATCATTCTCCTATAGGATGAAAGCCAAATTCCTCACTGGCGGGCAAAGTGCTGTGTTATCTCCCCAACCTTATCTCCTGCTGGGCTCCAGCTTGACTCCACTGTTCTACACTGGCATGTCTGTGCCCTCTCCCCCAACCCACAGGCTCACTCCCAGTGCCCAGCCTTCTATCTCTTGTTCCCACGACCTAGAATGTCCTGTTTTCCCCTTTGTGCCTACTCGAAGCTGCGTGAGGTTCACAGGACACAGCTCAGCCTTCCCTCTCCCACGAGGCCCTACCAGTCTCATGTCACCCTAGGTTCCTCACACCAGTCACACACTGGGGCACTGCGCATACACAGTTATTCACCAGATCATGGGGTCAAGCCCGCTGACTCAAAGCTCTACACTTGACACCTGAGCTGAATATTTGCTTCATATGGTATCGTACACAGGGGTGGGCAAAAGTAGGTTAAGTTACCAGCCATCATTACCTAAAAGATAAATCACAAGTATATGAAACAATAAGACAAATAATACAAATAAATAATACAGCAATAAATAAATACTAATATAAGAATAAACTGTTTTGCATACTCACAACTTTTGCCTACCCCTGTATCTGGAGACTTTCCCGTTACATGTTGTGTCAAGACTTGGGGCAAAAACTGCTTTCCACGGACAAAATGAAAGGCAGATGATGTTTATCATTGGTGTTTTCTAATAGAGCTCCCGCCCCCGCAAGTTATTCTGATATATGTAAGGTTATATGTATATGTAACCTTACCACTCTTTTTTTCCTATTATTTTTTCTTTCCATTATGAAAATAATAATGACAATAGACATATTACTGTGTGCCAGATACTTTTCAAAGTGCTTCATGAGTATTAACTAATTTAGTCTTCCTAACAAGACTTTGTAGTAGGTACTTATTATTACTCTCTTTTACAGATGAGCAGACTTCGTCACAGAGAGGTTAAGAAACTTGCCTAAGGTCACACAGCTGGTATTCAAAGCCAGGTATTTAATTATGCTATACTGCCTCACCAATAAAATAATGTATTGGTTTTTCTGATGGTGAAAGTAATGCCTGTGAAGTGTTTTCAAAATCAGAAAATAAGACATAAGCACCACACAGCCATGGTAAATGGACAGCAAAACATGTAATAATTTGTTGTAAAATGAGCATGAGTTCCAAGTTCTAATGCTAACAATGCGGGGGCTGGATCACAGGGCTGAGGCTGTGCAGGCGAGGCCCCAACACATAAGTCCGTTCTTACCACACGTCCAAGGGGGAAGAGACGGAAGGCAGGGAGCAAGAACATGCACCTGCTCTGAAAAGGCAAAAAACAAAGTATAAGGAGAGTATCATCCATAATCCTATAAACCAGGGAAAATTAAAAACCTACTCAAGCAGATATAAATACACATTAGTTCCTGTTTCACAAATGGAAACATACTGTATATCATGGGATTTTTTTGTCCTTAATTCAAAATTTTAAATAGATTTGTTGAGATAAAATTTATATACCATTAAATTCCCTTGTTTTCATCAAATAATTTTATTTGCAGTACAGAGTTCTGCAAGCATTACCACAATCCTATTTTAGACTGCATCACCCCCGAGAAGATCCCTTATACTCATTTGCACTCATTCTGCATTCCCAACAGTACCCCCTAGTAACTAAGAATTGTTTTATGGACATTTTATATAAATGGAAACATACAATATGTGGTATTTTGAATCTGGCTTCTTTTACTTAGCATGATATAGTCAACATTCATTCTTGCTGTTGCACATATCACTTCTTTACCCCTTGTGATGGATGAATAATATTCCATTGTCTGTGTATACCAATCACATTTGGCCTATTCATTCAACAGTTGATGGACATTTGGATTGTTTCAAATGAGCAATGTTGCTATGGTTATTCATGTACAAATGTTTGTGTGAACATGATGTTATTTCTCTGTGGTAGACATCTAGGAGTGGAATTGTTGGGTCATATGATAAAGTCTCTAAAATGGCTGTGCCATTTTACATTTCCACAAACAATGTATGAGAATTCTAGTTTCTCCACATCCTAGCCAATACTTGCTACTGTTTGTTTTTGATTATAGCCATCCCAGTGAGTGTGAAGTGCTATGTTGTTGTTGCTTTGACTTGCATGTCCCTAATGACTAATAATACTGAGCATCTTCCCATGTGCTTATTGACCAAATACTTTCTTTGATGCTATGTTTATTAAAAATTTTGCTCATATTTCAATTGGGTTGCATTATTATTGTATTATATACTCCCAGAGTTCTTTATATACTAGATATAAGATCCTTTATTATAATCTATATTTATATAATAGAAATATATTTCAATATATTTATATAAATATATAGTATTTAATGTTAAATATATTTATATTATAAATATATTTTAATGTGTTTAATATATACACATATATAAAATATTTATATATATAATAAAGGATCTTGTATCTAGGGTATAAAGAACTCTGAGAGTGTACTTTATATATAAAGTACATATTTGGAAATCATATATATATATTTTTTTTTTCCTCACAGTTTGTGCCTTATCTTTTCACTTTCTTAATGGTATCTTTAGAAGCATAAAGGTTTGGAATTTTGATGTAGTCAATCTGTCAGTTTTTTCTTTTATCACTTGGGCTTTTGGTATCGTATCTAAGAAGTCTTTGTGTAAGTCTGCATTGTTTTAGAACCAACCTGCCCCCATTGCCCACTTGTCAGTTTGTCTTGGACATCTTTGTACCTCAATAATTACAGATTTGCATCATCATCCTTCCTGGCTTTGATTTTTGGAAAGAGGAGAGGAAAGAAAGGAAACAATAGGGCCAGACTAGTCCAAATATCCAGGACAACTCTGTTCATCCTCGGGGCACTCCTACTTTCATTTTGGACCATGTTGTGTCTGGCACCTCCTCTGTGGTTTGTGAATAAAAGCTTTATTAGACTATCAACTGTATCACAACATTTTGTTATAATACCTTGGTCACATAGATTCCTAGTCCCCAATTTTCTATAGACCTAAATTCCTCCATCATAGATTCTAGTGGTTGGGTGCTCATAAGAAACATGTGTCCCCCTAGAATTGAGATTTGAGAGCCACTGCTTCCAGCATCTACTTCATTCTCTAAATCTGACTGAGCCTTGGGAATGACTTAGGTCTAGTTACTGTATTAAAATGTAAATATGGAAAAACAAAAGTAAATTGTGGATAACAACAATTGGCACATTGGTTTTAATGGAAGACTTAGAGATATTTCTGAACAAAATAGTGGTTATCATTTAACAGGTTCCAGAATGAGATGAACCATTGCACCCTGCCCTCTATCAGGAGTGGAGCTTCACTGGCTTGATGGGTAGGATACCAGGTATTGTGTAAAGCTGGGAGCTTCTTCAGGAACTAATTTCAGACAGAGAACACTAATGGGGAAAATCCAGGGAGGGAAAGAGCCTGTGAGAAGGGCCTCAGAATAAGAATGGGAAAGGCCAGATAGAGGATTTCAGAGCTCAGTGCTGAAAACGCTCATCTAAAGAGAGGGTCACTGGACAACCATTTTGATGAAAAACCAAGGTGGGATGGCTGTGTTCCTTTGTAGACCTAGCCCCCTAGGGTTGGAGTCCAGAATTTGGAACCTGAGCACTAACACTCAGGAAAAGCAAGGAGCATGGGGGAAAGATGTAAGGACAACCCCCTGGCTGGACAATGGCCACTGCAAGGTATGAAAGTGCCCTGAGCAAAGAGGTACATAAGGGCCAACAAGGAACTCCTCCAAGCTGGTAGGTAACTATATGAGGTTGAGAAATGTAGAGGGAAATCTTTCTAAGTCCTTTAAGCAGTAGCCTTAGGTCTTTAACTCTTGGGGTTTTTACATGGAAAACAAAACCAGGTCACTACAGGGGCCAGCTGCTGTGTGCATGGAATATACTGGAAGATAAAGAGACCAACTGGGAGCTACTGCAGAGATTCAGACATGAGGAGGGCTGGCCTTACATATGGATTTGCTGTGCAAGTACAGAGAGAGACAAACATGGGTGGGGGGAGGGGGAGGGTGGGGCAAATGGAGCAAGATGATCCAGGGTTTTTTGGAGGTATAATTATATACATACAGTAAAATGTAAAAATCTTAAGTATGGAATAAATTTTGATAAATGTCTGCATTTGTTCCCCCACCCCGAAGTTAGTTTGTTTTTTTTAAAGGCTGAGTTTCTCATGCCTGCAGATCCTAAGTGAAGCTGCCTCAAAAGGAAGAAGGTATATGAACCTTAGGGTGAGAAGCAACAAGGGCTGGAACTATAGATACGAAAGTTATCTAGAGCCAACAGATAGAAATCTTGTGAGCAAATGGACACAGGTGCAGGAAAGGGGAACTGGAGAAGGGAAAGGCCCAATTTTTGGAGGGCATGAGCCCCACACATTGAGAGTCTTATTTACCGGTGTAAGTGCAGAGACTTTTTTTCTGCAAGCCTTCACCCTCATAGTTAATTCTCTTAAGGAAGAAAGAAACCACTTTCCAAGTTGGCTTTTGGCAATGTCTGCCCTATGGAACTTGCGGAATGGCTTCATTGGGGGAAAGGAGCAGCAAGACCCCAGGGGGTGGCCCGCACCTCCTCCAAGCAACTTGCGCTAATATGATACAAAGCTTTGTTCCTGACTTGGGGAGCCCAGCTCCCTCCGTGCAGCAGCCTTGCAGCAATGCCATCAGTGTATGCAGCTTGTGCAAACTTACAAGAACAGGAGCATTGCGGTTCGAGTCAGGGGACGGTGGGCGTGGCCGCGCCCTCTCCCGCCCAAGCAGTCCCGGGAACATTCTTAAAAGTATCCAAAAGTTCTGCGCCGCGCGCGCCAAAAGAAAATATAAAAGGGCGCAACCCCCCACTGCTCTGGGCATTGCCTGTCCAGACTTCGTCACTCCGGCTGTACCTCCGGCTGCAGCGTACACGCTTGCGGGCCTTCTCGGGAGACTAGCCGTCGACTGGGTGCTTCTGCAGGGGTCTGAAGACCGGAGAGGCGACCAAAGAGCACTTGCACTTCTCTTTGGTGCACCATGCCCAACGATGATGCATTCAGCAAGCCCTCCGCACCGGCGGAGGCCCCCCACGCCCCCGGCGCACCACCGCAGGGCAAGGCCGGGGGCTTCGCCAAAGCGAGCGGGCAGCTACTCGGAACCTCGAGCTCCGGAGGCGGGGGCAGCGGCGGTGGCGGCTCAGGGGCATCTGGTCTGGGCGCGGGGAGCAAGAAGTCCCCACGGCTTCCCAAGTGCGCTCGATGCAGGAACCACGGCTACGCATCGCCACTCAAGGGCCACAAGCGCTTTTGCATGTGGCGCGACTGCCAGTGCAAGAAGTGCAACCTTATCGCGGAAAGACAGCGCGTGATGGCCGCGCAGGTGAGCGCCCCGGGACCAGGGTTAAGCCCTAAACATTGTCGGAAAAGTTGCTCCGACCTGACCCGCACCACGGGGCCGGGGTTTGGGAAGCAAGGGGAGGCAGAGTTACTTGTGGGCAGCCGCGGCACGCTCGCGCCCCGGGCTCCCAGCCACGCGCCGACACCGCGCTCGGAGGGGCTCGTCTCTGATCCCGCTGGCGGAGCAGGGTGGTATGGGGTTCGCTGGGCTCCGGAGGCCCTGGGATCCTGGATCCAGCCCTTTAGCAAACAGTTACAGAGTTCGCTCCCTCGGGAGGTCCCCCAAATTCCCAGAATCTCTGATTCCGCTTTCATAGCAAAGTTGCCGGGTTCGCTCAGGAGTCCCCGAGATCCAGGAACTCAATCTCCAGCGTGAGTTGGGGGTTTCGCTCTGCTGGGCTTGGGTCCCGGTATTTCCGCCCGCCTCTCTAGCGGAGTTGCGGAGTTGCTCCGTTCGCCCCTTTGGGGGTTCCGAGGGACCCCTGACTCCGCTCTAAGGAGAGAGCTGTGCTGAAACTCGAAGGGTGCCAGCTTGGGCTACCTGTTTTGGTGAAATCGAAATCCAGCTGGTTATGTAGATAACGTATTGGGCAGCGGTCTTTCTAGAAAAGTCGCTGTAACGGACGCCAGCATGGCGTGGCCGTCGCTGCGCGCTTGGCGCACTTTTCGTGTTCGCGCCGCGTTGGTGGTGGCTGAGCGCCTCAGCCATTTTGAGCGCTGCGGGAAGTTGATTAGCATTTTAAAACTTGCTCTAAGTTACACAAGTACAGATTGCTTTGTGTATACTTTTAAAACACACCTAAGAGGTTTTTTTTTAAAATTTATTTTACCAATATACGCAGTAGGAAAAATGCTGGGGTTTGAAGGTGTGCGTGTTCGTGTTTTTCTTTTTCCCCCCCGCTAAAGCGGCAGAAGCACGACAGTAATTTAACAACGGAAATTTGAAAAAGGAAATAGTTAATGTTGTTGGTATCCTAAAAAGATTTTTGGAAGAGAGTATTATACATTCTTTCCAGCTAAAACTTGTTTTATCCTTCTAAGGTCATTTTAAATGAAAAGATAACCCAAGAGGCATTTACCACCGTAGCATTTACCAACTCAAGAAGCTACTTTTAAGTAGGAATGTGTAAATATCCACTGAAAATTATTTCGATAAGAGCTTGAACAGGATTGCACAGATGCTTAAAGATTATATTTTTACGTGCATCCCTTTTAAAAAATGTGTTTTAAACTAGATATATTTTGGTTTCATAGTGTATGTAATCATGGAGATATAGGTTGTTTTTCTTGGCTTATAAATTCTTTAGCTTAATCTACAGTGGATGAAAAGCATAAACGAGTGTAGCATTAACATATATCACAGTGAGTTTACTAAAAAAACTTACGAACATTTAAATTGTATTTATAGTTAGAAAAATATTCTGAACATTTAGTCGTTGGTTTAAGGAGTGTAGAAAGTATGTTTGGGAGGGGAGTTTTCCTCAAAATGTAATAAAAATATTCAAGTAAGGCCATTAATTTTGAATAAGCTTTACTAGTAGGGGCACTAACTTCGGAGAAGGCTATTTGTTATGTTAAAAACAAAAACAACTCAGAATTACTTTCATAATGTGACACTTAAGTGTTTTCCACACCAGAAGGCTTGTGTTGTGCTAGATGAAGCCTTTCAAATTCATGTAATGGCCATTTTTTAGACTGTCTAAAATCGTTTGAAATTGATGTTCGATATAACTCTAAAATAATCGTCTTTTTAATCAATTGCCTCACTTTCCCTGTTTAAACAACATTTACTACAGACCCTTGAAAGGTCTTGGTTTATGGAGCATTTTGTGTGTTTTGTGCACGTATGTGGTTTGTGTAAATCAAGGTATAGGTAGGCATTGACATGCTTAACAGCTTTGTGGGTATTTTTAAATTATGTCTGATCAGATCCTTCCTATTTTGAGTCTAAACTTGATTGGTTAATAATAGACAATCCAAGATTTAAACTGAATTATTTTGTCTTCATTATTTAAGGATTCTTTTTGTAAGGTGGAGACTCTTATAAGGAGTAAAATGACTTTCAAATTAATCAGCTTTCTAAATTGGGACTACAACTTCCCCAAAACCATGTATAAATTGTAGTTTTGCTTCTGGTTTACCATTTTGATTTCAGCTTTTGGCCTGTGTTTGGGACTCTGAGGTACCAGTACCTTCTCATTTCATTATCACCAAGAGTCAGTTTAAACAAAAAGTCTCCCGTTTTTGGTTACATGTAGTCAACAAAATTACAATTTATTTTCTTTACACCTCTTTTTCCAACCTTTAACAATGTTATTTAAAAGAAGATATGTTGAAGTCGGACCATGGGAAGTTTCTTAGGTACAGTAGGTCCCTTCCATCTCCTCCATTCCTGCCTGGACTTCTCCAGAGACTTCAAAACCAGCGTCCAGCCCTTTTTCCCCACTACTTCTCCACACGCTCCCGCCACCTCAGAGAACAGAGCTCCACAGTGTATCTATCCTAAGCGGCTGAGGCCTTTGCTAACCACCCTGTTCCCTTGTTCTGCCCCTTCATCCTTACCTGCGCACGTCCTATTCAACCAATATTCAAGGCCCTGTTCCAGTTCCACCTCTGGCAGATTCTTACACTTAAAGTTATCTCTACGTCTGCCTCTGAATTTCTTCTGTAAGATTGATTGGTATGTATCTCTCCTGTCCTGGTTGCCACATTCTGCTTTGAGTTGCAGGTTTGCCTCCTCCTGTTTCTCCTTTTAAAAAATAGTACCTTGGGATCCAATCCAGTCTTGCTGGTTGCTGTTCCCAGTACAGTGACCTTGCACAAATTTGTGGAATGAAGGAGTGAAGGATTCCATTCTCCTGCCCTTCTAATTTATCTGTGCTGACTTCTTTTCAGGTGGGACTCCTCTACCATGCTTCCTGATTTTCCCTAGCCAACCTTATTTCCTTATAATTTACATATTAATTTGTTTAATGAGCATTTTTTGAGTGCCTATTGTGTCCCAGACACTGGCTCTAAACCATTTCTCAGCTTTGGCTGCACATCATAGTTACCTGGAAAAGAGATTCTCAAACCTCAGGCTGGAACTAATGAATTGTGTCTGGGGTGGGTGGGACCTCAGTGACCTTCTCAAGGCTGCACAAGTGATGCTTACAGTGTGCTGGAGGATGACCCGCTGCCCTGCGCTTCCAGGTGGCCCTGAGAAGGCAGCAGGCCCAGGAGGAGGAACTGGGGATCAGCCACCCCATCCCGCTGCCCACTGCGGCTGAGCTGCTTGTCAAGAGAGAGAACAGCGGCAGCAACCCATGCCTGATGACTGAGAGCAGCAGCTCCTCGCAGCCACCGCCACCGGTGAGCACTCCCACCACCACCACAGTGTCAGGTAAGCTGGTGGGGAGGGCGGGTTCACAGCGTGGGCTGGCTGGGAATGAGGGGAGAAGAAGGGCCATGGCTACAGAAACAGTCTTAGGACCGTCCTGGGCCACACATCACATTCAGAGCTTAGAGGATTTTCTTAAAGGATTCTTTCTCTGAAGGTCTGTTTTTGGCCGCCTCACAAAGGAGACGGCCATTATTCTAGAATTGGAAGTTCAACAGCCTTACTATTCCGTTGGTTATTAGCCAAGACTGAATCTGGACAGAGTCAGAATCACAGAGTGTCAGAGGAGTGAGATTTTCCAGATTTCATCTCAATCCACCCCTCCATTTTGGGGTCATTTTGGTGAGAGCTAAAGATCCTTGTTTTCTAGAACTAAACTTCCATTTCTCTGGCAAATAACTGCAATTCATTTGGGTCAAGTTTCAGTGGGCACTGGGGAGTGAGGGAAGGCATGCCCCTTTGGCTTAAATTCTCTCTCCCATGTACAGAAACTGTACCAGGGGTTACATGTATGTTAATTCACTTCATTTCATTCTCAGAAGTAGGAGGTGTTAGTCCTATTTTACACGTATGAAAACTGAGGTGTAGGAAGTTTAAGTGACTGGTTAAATCTACAGAACTAGAAAGTATCTGAATTGGTCCATCTGTTTCCAGAGCTCACTGTGCTCATGCACTGGGCCTCCAAATCACTTCAGGCGTCAGGGTGCACTGTCCAGTATGGAAACCCCTAACCACATAGGGCTATTTAAGAATAAATTAATTATGGTAAAAATCCATCCAAAGAAGATAAACAAATGGCAGGTAAGTATGTAAAAGATGCTAAACATCACTGATTATTAGGGAAAAACAAATCAAAATTACAATGAGATACTAACCAACACATTAGGATGGCTAATATTTTTTTAAAGATTTTATTTATTTATTTTGAGAGAGGGAAGGGAGGGAGAAAGAGAGAGAGAGAAACATCAATGTGCAGTTGCTGGGGGCTGTGGCCTGCAACCCAGGCATGTACCCTGACTGGGAATCGAACCTACGACACTTTGGTTAGCAGCCCGCACTCAATCCACTGAGCTACACTAGCCAGGTAGGATGGCTAATATTTTTTAAAAATGCAGAAAACAGTGAAGATACGGATAAATGGGAAACTTTTCCCTCTGTTGGTGGGAATGTAAAATGGTACAGCTGGTATGGAAAAGTGTGGAGGTGCCTCAAAATTGGAACTAGAATTACCATATGATGTAGCAATTCCTCTTCTGATTACATGCCCAAAAGAATTGTAAGGAGGATCTTGAGATATTTGTACACCCATGTTCATATCAGGGTTATTAATAATAGCTATATGTTGAAGCAACCCAGTGTCCATCAACAGATGAGTGGATAAGCAAAATGTGATAGATACATACAATGGAATATTCAGCCTTGGAAAGGAAGGAAATGCTGACACACACTACAAAATGGATGAATCTTGAGGACATAATGCTAAGTGAAATAACCAGTCACAAAAAAACAAATACTGTGTGATTCCACTTAACTCCTTAGAGTAGTCAAAATCACACAGACAGAAAGAAGTAGTTGTTAGGGACTGAGGGGAGGGGACAATGCAGAGTTATTGTAGAGGGTAGAGAGCAGTAATTTTCAACCTTTTTCATCTCGTGGCACAATTGAACTAATTACTAAAATTCTGCAGCACACCAAAAATATTTTCTTTTTGCTGATAGGACCAAAATTGGTATAATTTTGATTAATTCACACTGGACAGTTATTGTTGTATTGGCTGTTGTCATTTTTTATTTGACAGTCTAAGGGAAAAGAGGTCAGTGGTCAGTGCTTATGTCTAAATAGTCAGGTGTTACATGTTTTAAAGATTCTTGCACACCAGTTGAAAATCACTGGTAGAGAGTTTTGGTTTCACAAGGTGAAAAGAGCTATGGAAATGGATGGTGGTGATGATTGCACATTATAAATGTGTTTAGTACCACTGAACTGTGCACTTAAAAATGGTAAGGTTTATGTGTATTTTACCACAATAAAATAGAAAAAAAATTAAAATACTCAGTTCCTCAGTTGTACTAGCCACATTTCAAGTTGCTCAGTGGGCATATGGAGCTAAGGCATACCAGATTAGATAGTGTGCATTTCCATTCTCACAAAGGGGCATTTGATGGACCTGGTTTAGAACACAGGATCTCTAAGAAAATCCACCAAAGATCTGTGAAATCCTACTGGCAATAAATATACATATTATATACTTAATATAATTGCTGAGATTCACAGCATGTATACAGAGCCTGCTGAGGTTCCATGAAATAAAGCATTACAGCGTGGTACCTCTTCACTAATATTTCCATGAGTTACTCAGTTTGCTGTGCTTAATCACAGGGCTAAAGTTGCTCAGCTGCCGGTCATTAACTAGCTGTGTAACTTCTAACTCATCACTGAAGTTCTCTGGGCCTTTTGCTTCCTCTTCAAAAAAGGGGAGAGGGAGTCTTGGAGGGTTTCAGACATTTTGTGGATCTTGACATTATGAAGAAGAAGGTAAGCAGGCACCAAAGAAAATGGGTGACTGGTGGAACCGTAGTTTCTGCACTGCAGATAGGTGTGTCTGTCTTTGTCACTGTGTATTACTGGGACCATAGGTAATCTAGTTAACAAAGGGAATGGTATTATTTCCTTTTTGGCTTGGTTTCTCATATACTTATGACAGCTTCCAAACTTTCCTTTTTAGAGGAAAGGACGGATCATGTCACAAATATGATCTTTACACTTTGGGAATTTAAGCTTTGTCTAAAGTTAATTACCAAATACATATCTGGTCAGGGTTGATCTGGTGGATTTAGCTGGAGGGCGGAATGGAAACTGGGTGTGTCAGAGGAGTAGAGAGACGAATTATATTCACAAACATCTTAGGAGGTAGGAATCGTTCCCATTTCCCGATGAGGAAACCAGCAGTAAGGAAACTGTCTCAGAATAAAGCTGGGTGGAGCTAGAATTCAGTACAGGCCTGTCCAGTCCCAATGCCCATGGATTTTCCATTAACTGCCTGTGAAAAGAGGCTGTGGGAACAGTTGCCATGTTTTTTTGGAAAGGCAACTGTGCAATTGTGATTAGAGCCATAGTTTAATGCTCAGAAGGGATTTAGGGGTAATGGGCAATAAGAACAATGTTAGGGGCAAAAGTCTCAGTCATTGTCTGTTAGTATAGAAGGCTGAAGCTACTGGTCTCCACTGGGGAGAAAGGCAGGGAGAGTGATGGATAAATGCTGGGCATTTTGTAGGACAC
The DNA here is from genome assembly GCF_019186645.2 of Phyllostomus hastatus. Taxonomy (NCBI): domain Eukaryota; kingdom Metazoa; phylum Chordata; class Mammalia; order Chiroptera; family Phyllostomidae; genus Phyllostomus; species Phyllostomus hastatus. The sequence continues at coordinate 28,475,725 of NW_025333857.1, read as the reverse complement.
CACCAGTGGACTTGGTGTAGCCTGCTGTCCTGCATTCTGCCTTGGAGGAAGGGATGTCAGAGTTTGACTGTGTACCCCAAGACAGCGGAGCTTTAGATGGCAGAGCTTTAGAGAAGGATTTTAGGCCAGATGGAGTTCCAAATGACAAAGACATTCTCCCAGGGTATTTCGGAGTAGCATTAGGGACAATTACAAATAGAAGCAGTGAGAAATCAAGATGGAAAGGTCAGGGTCAAGGAGGATGTGACCAGACTCCCTTCTTTGCCTCTGGCTAATAGACTTTGGAGTCACTTTGGAGTCTTGAATCAACACTCAGAGGGAGGAGAATGTGGAATCCAACAGTGTGCTGTGCTCATGTGCTCAGGTGCGGGTGGCAGGCATCACTTTGGGGGCTTTCCCTGCTGAAGGTGATGAGCTCCTCCCTCACCTTCTCACCTTTGTGTGGCAGGAGCCTCAGATGCATTGTTATCACTCACGGAACTTCCACTAAAGCTCTTGAGTTGGGATCAGTCACTTTTGGAGTGGACTGGGATATGAGCAAGAGAAAAAACAGAAATGCTGATAGCATTAAACTATATTAATACTTGGAGGGAGAGGGAGAAAGGAAAGAGGGGGGTGATGAAATGAGAGAGAAAGAACCAGAGAAAGAGACAGACTGAGGGAGTGTTCTTTAAGTTTTATGCAGCACATGGTGCCTGACTTCTTAGCTTGTTGCTAACAAACATGCAGAGCTGTCAGATGAAGGGCTGCATTGTAGATCATTTGGTTCTGTGTATGTATCCTTTGTAAGTAAAGACCTGAATGTTATCACCCCTGGACCCTCCCTTCTGGAGCACCCTGGACTTACACACACACACACACACACTCTCTCTTACTCTCTCTCTCTCTCTTTCACACTCCCTCACATCAAACCATGTCCTGCTGTCTTGGGCTTTCCCTGGGCAGCCCAGCTTCCTGTGGCCCACTCTCTCTCACCTTTCCCCTGTTGGAAGGATCAGTCAGGTCTGTGTCTGATAATGGTGGGGCCCCCTCCTCACTTTTCTTTTTTATCAGTCATTCCACTTCTCGGGTGTTGGCGGGGAGAGAGAGGAGGCACACAAGGTAGGGGAATACTTTGTGTTGTGTGTGTATGTTCTAAGTGCTTAAATGCTTTACAAAGATGAAATGTGCTAGTTTGAAAATGGAGTAATGTACCCATGCACTTTTTACCAACTAGAAATGTGGCTGATAAATTAACAAAGATACTGAGTTTTTAAGTTAAGAAAATAAAGTATTTTTTTAAAAAATGGTATTTATTGAGGTGATATTGTTTAATAAAATAAAATTATATAGGTTTCAGGTGGACAGTTCTATGATACATCATCTCTGTGTTGTATTGTGTGTTCAACACTCCAAGTCAAATCTCCTTCCATCACCATTTATCCTCCATCACCCTCTTCTGCTCCCCCCACCCCTCTTTCCCTTGAGTAATCATCATGCTGTTGTCTCTATGAGTTGTTTTTCTTTTTTTGTGCTTAATCTACTCACCTATTTCAATCAGTCTCCCATCCCCCTTCTCCTCAGACAGCTGTCAGTCTGTTCTCTAGGAGTCTGTTTTAAAAATAAACTCTGTTTTAGAGCAGTTATAGGTTGACAGTAAACTTGTGAGGAAGGTATAGAGATTTCCCATGTATCCCCTGCTCGCCCCCCACACAGTTTTGCCTATTACCAGCACCCCTTCAGAGTGCTGCATTTGTTACAGTTGATGACCTGCACTGACACATCATAATCACCCCAAGTCCATACTTAGCTTTAGTGTTTACTCTTGTGTAGTATGTTTGTGGGTTTGGACAAATTTATGATTACATGTACCAACTATTATGGTATTACACAGAGTAATTTCACTGCCCTCAAAATCCTCTGTGGACTTATTTAAATTTAAAATATACTTCAGGAGATCCAGCCAAGATGGAGGCATAGGTAGAAATGCTTTGCTTCCTTGCACAACCAAAAGAAGGATAACAACCAATCTAAAAATAATAAACAACCAGAAGTGCCAGAAAATCAAACTGCATGGAACTCTGACAACCAAGGAGCTAAAGAAACACTCAACCAGACCGGTAGGAGGGGCAGAGACAGGAGACGGGCAGCTGAGCAGAGAGGATGCAGTTGTAGGTGGCAGATTGCATGGGTGAGGTGGGGCTGGCTGAACGGGAAATTAAAGATTCAAAGCTAGCTGTAAACTGCGGGGGTTGCCATGGTGGGAGAAACTCCCAGTCTCACATGAGAGAATTTGTTGGAAAGTGGAGCTAGAGTGGAGAAAGTAAGCAGCATTGTTCCCTCTCTGACCCCTCCCCTACATACAGGGCCACTATGCAGCAAAGAGGGTAGCCTCGCCTGGGTGAATACCTAAGGCCCTGCCCCTTACAACCTAGAGGTGCACCAAGACAAGAAATAGGCCCATGTGAAAGAACAGATCAAAACTCCAGAAAAAAAGCTAACTGATGAGGAGATAGCCAACCTATGTGATGCAGAATCAAAACACTGGTAGTCAGGATGCTCACAGAAATGGTTGAGCTGAGTCGCAAAATGAAGGAAGAAATGAAGTCTACCCAAAGTGAAATAAAGCAAAATATAAAGGGTACCAACAGTGAAGAGAAGGAAACCAGGACTCAGATCAGCGATTTGAAACAAAAAGAAGAAATAAACATCCAACTGGAACAGAATGAAGAAACAATTAAAAAAAATGAGGAGAGGCTTAGGAACCTCCAGGACAACTTTAAACGTTCCAACATCCAAATCATAGGGCTGCCAGAAGGAGAACAATGAAAACTTACTTGAACAAATAATGAAGGAAAACTTACCCAATCTGGTGAAGGAAATAGACTTTCAGGAAGTTTAGGAAGCCTAGAGAGTCCCAAAGAAATTGGACCCACTATCAGCTGATTTCTCAAAAGAAACCTTGCAGGCAAAAAGGGCTGGAAAGAAGTATTTGAAGGCATGAAAGGCAAGGACCTACATACAAGATTGCTGTATCCAGCAAAGCTTTCATTTAGAATGGAAGGGCAGATAAAGTGCTTCTCAGATAAGGTCAAGTTAAAGGAGTTCATCACCACCAAACCCTTATTATGTGAAATATTAAAGGGACTTATCTAAGAAATAGAAGATAGAAAACTATGAACAGTAAAATGACAGTAAACTCACAACTATCAACAACTGAACCTAAAAAACAAAAACTAAGCAAACAACTATAACAGGAACAGAACCAGAAATATGGAGATTACATGGATGGTTTTCAGTGGGGAGGGGAAGAAGGGGGGGCAGGGAAGGTACAGGGAATAAGAAGCATAATTGGTAGGCACAAAATAGGGAGGGGTTAAGAATGCATAGGAACAGAAGTCAAAGAACTTACATATACAATTCATGTACAGAAACTAGGGGGGAATGCTGGAGGGTTGGGGGAGTGCAGGGCAGAGCGGGGATAAAGGGGAGAAAAAATTGGGAAAACTGTAATAGTATAATCAATAAAATATTCTTAAAACAAAAATAAAATACACTTCAGTTTTTATATTTGCAGTTTCCCAGTACTGCGTAGAAAAAAGCTCTTCATTCAAGTGAACAACCAAAACATTTTACACAAATTGTTTTGAGAGTTTATTTTTGAAGGATTCTGGCTGCTAATATGCGGGAGCTCCATTTGATTTTAGACCGAGATCTCAATTTCAGAATAGGAAGTATAGATACTTGGTTTAAAAATACCTCTAGATAAAAGCATTCCCCAGTTTTACTTTCAGGGTCAAAGAAATTTTCAGGATTTCTAACAAAACTCCGAAAACTGAAGCAACAGTTGGCATTTAACATTAATGATTAATGGTATTGATCATTTTAATAGCCTATTGTTTTGAATAGCTTCAGTCAATTTTATTTGTTTGAAAGGCAGTCTTTGCTTACATGTCAAATATAAGAATTAGTTGGCCTCATAGTCTCTGCAGACAGTATTTTTGTAAAGTAGTTATAAGAACAAAGTACACTGAAAGGACCCTATTGGTCTACCTTTGACTAGAAAGAAAATTTAGAAAATAGTCACAAAAAAGGTAAATTCAGGGTTTAAAGTCAGAAATTAGTTTTGTAACCAGCATATGTAAAAGACATGAAAATATCTGATTGGTTTACATTTATATCTCTTTTATAAAAATATAACATTTAGGGCAGGGATTGCATTTTATTCATGAGCATACTACAGAACCTGGCTTTATAGTAGATGCTAACTGAATGAATAACAATGGTTAATTTTGAAGTTGTGCTTTAAAATACTAGATCCGTGATCATGAACCAACCTGCAGGTATCAGAGAGTAAAATTATTGATCTTCAGTGTGCAATTTTGTCTTATAATTTTTTGTAAATGTGGAGTTTTAAGTGACTAAACATTAAAACATACTTTAACAGCTTAAGGTGTAATTCATATGCTATACATCTATTTGAAGTCTACAATTCCTTGTTTTTTAGTAAATTCCCAGAGTTTTGCAATTACCACCACAATCTAATTGTGAATCATTTTTGTCTCCTCCTGAAAGAAACTGTGCCCATTAGCAGTCACTCCCCATACCAGCCCCAGGTTTGCCTATTCTGGACATTTTATGTAAATGGAATCATGATATGTGATCTTTTGTGTATGGCTCCTTTCACTTGCATAGTTGTTTCAAGGCTCATCCGTATAGTAGCATGTGCTTATCATTCCTATTTTTTAACTAAACAATATTCCATCTTATGGACATTTTGCTTTTTTGTTCATTAGCTGATGGACATTTGTGTTGATTACACTATTTTACCTATTATGAGTAATGCTTCTATAACATTTTTGTCTGAATATGTGTTTCATTCTCTTGGGTCTCTACCAAGGAGTAGAATCACTGAGTTGTATGTTAATACTTTGTTTTTAGCCATTGTTTTTAAGGAACTGCCAGTATGTTTTCCAAAGAGGCTGCACTATTTTGCATTTCTGCCAGCAGTATATGAGGGTTCCAGAAAATTTCAGTTTACATTTTTTAAAATTAAAAAATAAGAGGTCTTCATTCTGGCAAATAGTAGATACAAAATGAGAGTCTCTTTGATGACAAGAAGTTTAGATCATGGAAGATTCTGTAGGTTTAAGTTTTATTATCACTAGAAATTTGTTGATATTCAGTATTTCAAAAATTTTTCTATTTTACTCATTATTACATTTACTTTGTAGGGAAAGGAATAGTGTTGGAGGAAGTAAACCATTAAGGGACCTGGCAGTGGGCTTTCTTTGTTGTATTATTGGCCTATAGAAATACTGGTTTGTTTCTGAAGAGCTAAAGCAACTTTTCAGACATTGGGTGACAGGCATTTCCTCAGAATGAGAGAGAGAATTCTTTTGCCCTAGAAACTTGGCAAGAATAATTGTTATCTTTCAAAGACTGTCTTAGAATTTATTGCCAACAGCTGGTCTTGGCATTGGAGAACTTTAATAGATGGCAATACTAGGTGTTGTCATAGCATGAGACAGCCTTGCATTTGCTGCTGTAGGAAATTTGGAATGTCAAAAAGCTCATCTGTGTCATCCTTTTCACTTACTTGTTCCACAGGATTGCCCTGAACTTGAACCACAGATTCGTGGTTATCTGCTGGTCCAGTGACCCTGTCATTGACCACCCCCTCAGCCACTTTCTATTCTTTGAATCCTGTGGACACCTTTCTTACCCATCTGTTGTTTTTGCTAAGTCAGCTTTCTTCAAAGCTTCTTGGCCTTTGAAATCACCTGTAGAATCACATGAGATAAAATGATTCCTTTTATCTCTGTCAGCATCCTTTCTTTCCTCTCTTTCTTCTTCTCCCAGCCCCTAAATTTCTGCTTTATTGCTGACTTCTCTCTTTGTTTTATACACTGGTCTAATCTGTACTTCTGAGATAATGAGGACTCTGAAGTTTCTCAAAGGACTGAGATTTACAGGGAAGGATGCACAGGGGAATGTCAGCTCACACCTTAGGCAGGACTCTGTAAATTCTCTACCTCTGCCAGATGATCTGGACTCGCAGCCCGGGAGTGTGCCGTGTTGCACCGTGAAGCAGAGGAAGCAAGCTAGGTGTGCCGGTGGCTCCCTTGTGGTTCCTGCTGCTGTCTCACTGGTTCTTGACTTGTCAGGGTTCCTTTTGCCATTGTCACAGGCAACTATGTAAGTGCGGATCTACATATCTCAGCCAGAAGGTGTCTGTCTTTTCAACTTAGAAAAAATTCAACATGGCAAACTTTTTGACTCTCCTAAGAAAATTCACATAAATATTGCTTCCTGTTGCTGAACCAGACTTACATTCAGACCCAGTCTCCTCTCATCTCTTATGCCTTTTGGTGGACTGTACAATCCCTAATCTGGTTTTATTGTACAACAACTCTGATCATGCTTTTCAGAAAAAGGTACAGAATAAACTCTTAAAATAAACTATGAATACATGGCTTATCAAAAGAAAATATTAACCTGGCTGGGGTAGCTCAGTAGATTGAGCGTGGGCTGCATCACAGGTTCGATTCCCAGTCAGGGCACATGCCTGGGTTGCAGGCCACGGCCCCCAGCACATTGATGTTTCTCTCTCTCTCTTTCTCCCTCCCTTCCCTCTCTAAAAATAAATGAATAAATAAATCTAAAAAAAAGAAAATATTAATTTACTATTATGATAGCAAATTTTCTGATTTTCATTGGCAGTACAAGTTCTCAGGTATTGCTTCAGCCACTCAATATGAGTTCAATCCAATCTATACTAACAGATGACTTTTCGTATTGATTTCAGCACTTATAAAACTACTCCCTATTTTTCATTACCCCTTAACTGTGGTCCTGAGGTTTGAGGGTTTATCTAAAATACAGAATAGCATCAATTCAGGGAAACATCAAACGCCAATAAATGCTGAACTGAGTGTATCTTTTTCCTCTCTTCTTCCATTTTTCTGTTTCATTTTTCACTTATTTAACAACCATTCATTGTGTGACTGCTGTGGGTCAGACCCTTTTCTAGGCATTGGGTATACAGCAGTGCAAAAGCATCTGTCTCTCATGGGTCTTACATATCCAGCAGGGGCGCTGTTGATAAACAAGTGCACCAGTAAATAAGCATGATGTTTTCAGAGAGTGGTAAGTGCTGTGAAGAAAGATAAAGTGATACGAAGGAAGCATTTGAAGGAACAGTGGCTGTTTGGCAAGGTGATTAGGGAAAGAGGGCCTCTCTAAGGAGATTAAATTGGAGCTAAACCCAAGTGATGGTAAGCCATTGCACTCACAGTCTGGGGAAAGAGCCTTCGAGGCAGAAGGTGCAGCAAGGCGAGAACTCGCTTAGAACAGGAAGCCGCCCAGCGTGCTGGAGTAGTGAGGGCAAGGGGTGGAGCCACTGGGGGCTGCATCTCCCAGGGCCTCGTAGGCCAGGAAGGAGTTGGGATTTTATTTTGAGTGCAATGGGAAATCATTAGAGTGTTGAAGCAGTGAATGGCATGATCTGATTTACATTTTAAAAAAGATTTTGTTTATTTTTAGAGAGGGGGAGGGAGGCAGAAAGAGAAAGAAGGAAATGTCTGTGAGAAATATTGATTGGTTGCCTCTGCTATGCAGCCCCAACTGGGGACCGAACTCACAACCCAGGCATGTGCCTGACCAGGAATCAAACTGATGACCCTTCCTCTTGCAGGGCAATGCCCAACCAACTGAGCCACACTGGTCAGGGCTGATTTGATTTTTCAAAAGCTCTCTCTGCTGCTGTGTGGAGTGTAGTTTGAAGGGATGGAAGCGAAATCCGTGCAGTTGCCCAGGTACAGGGGACAACTTGGATTGGAGTGGTAGTAGTGAAGATAGAATGAAGCAGTGGCAAGGGATGGAAGCGAAATCCGTGCAGTTGCCCAGGTACAGGGGACAACTTGGATTGGAGTGGTAGTAGTGAAGATAGAATGAAGCAGTGGCAACTTTGGAGGCAAATTTATATGTAATTTGGCAGATACTGTCAATGGCACTCTTCCCCAGAGCAGCATTGCCACAGCATTGCCAATTCTAGGTTGACAGTGACGCTGTACCAGTCTGAAAGGTAAAGCATTGTATGATCGTATGGTCATAAGAATGGTGGCCCCCCGAGATGGCTACATCTTAGTCCTGTGATGTTATGTAGTCAAAGGAAATTTGCAAATGTGATGGAGTCAAGGATGAGATGGGAGATGATCCTAGATTCTCCAGGTGGGCTCTCTTTAATTGCATGAATCCTCAGAAGTGGAGAACCGTACCTGGCTGCCCCAGAGATGCCACAACAAGAAAACACAGGAGAGGGTGAGTTTTGAGATGTGAGAGAGTCTTGACCCACCATTGCTGGCTCTGAAGATGGAGGAAGGGGCCCCAAGTCAAAGAATCAGGAGTTCTCTAGAAGCTTGGAACAGCCCTGAACCAATGGACAGCAAGGAAACAGGACCTTGGTCCTACAACTGCAAAGAACTGAATTCTGTCAGCAGCCTGGATGAGCAAGGAAACATCTTCCCCTAGAGCCTCCAAAAAGGTGTGCAGCCCAGCTGAGACCTTGCTTTTTAGCCTAGAGAGACCTGGGTTAGACTACAGATGTATAGGACTGGACGGTAGTGTATTGTTTTAAGCCACTAAACTTGTGGTAATTTGTTATATAGCAATGGAACACAAATACAATTAATATAGTTTATAATCCCTGTTTTCTTTGTTAGTGAGGTTGAACAGTTTTTTCATGCATTTATTGTACTTTTTTTCTGTGAATCATCTTTAGCCCATTTCTCTATTGAATCTCCCCCCATATCTATTGGGTCCTTATTTATTATAGAGGTTGTCCCTTTGTGACATCAATTGCAATCCTACCCCCTCCCCATACACCCCCACCACACTTATTGGTATTTCAAACCTGAGACTAGATGAGACAGACTGCAAAGGTGGGAGAAGCCCAAGGACTGAGCCCTGGTCACTGCATGTTTTGAAGGTCAAGCAGAGGAGCAGAAGCCTGTGATTCTTCTAGTTCCTGATTAGCAGATCATTAGCTAGACCAAGTCATAGTGGCCATAGTAGAACAGCTAAACCTGATATCTTTATATTTTTCCAACTTCTACTCCTTATTTCAGTTAACTGTGGGCAGATCTCAAGTTACGATGACAGCCCCAATGATTGAACCATTTCACAATCATGTCTAGTGATTGACCTAGAAGTTTCTATACTACTATTTGGTATAAAATTAATGGGTATGGCAGGACTGAGTAGGTATGCTGTCTAGGCAGATATTCTGGTTATTAGAGATTAAGCTGCTTATTACCAATGTTACATGAACTTAGAGTGCACATTATCAGCCTACTTTTTAAAGTAATTTTATTGCTTTCTTTGATTGATGTGGGGCACATTCAGGGGTGCACTTCCCCGGGATGAGTTGTTACCACATGGTAGTGCCAGGCTCCCCCCGAGAGAGTGGTATATGGTGGTGGGAGCTTGACTAAAGGTCTTGAAGCTTGAGTTCACCTGGGAAAAGGAGTTTTTCTGTTACCTTGATAACACTGTGCCTGGGGAGGAAACTCCATGTCACAGACAAAGCCCTAAAATTTAGAGTCCGAAAACCTAGCCCAGTTACTTACCACCTCTCTGATTTTGAGCAGTTTACTTAGTTTGTCTATTTCTTCAAAGGGTAAGTGGATAAAATAACATCTGCCCAGTTTGTCTGGCATGATTGTTGTGGTGCTCCACTAAGATATTGATGCAATTCCTTGTAAGCCGTGACGAAGTAGAGAATCATGCCACAGAACTCATATTTCAGATTGTAACAGGAGCAGCGAATGAGCTCTGCATGCGATCTACCCAATGGCCATAAACTGTATTTTTTTTAAAAAAATGAAGCTACATGGGCTAACATCACAAGAATTATATCTGTGCGTGGTGATTCTGTAATTTATCAGATTTCCTACCACCCCCTCCCCAGCTGCCAGGAATCTCAGAGACACACCTTAGTGTTCATATAGAATGAATATATTGACCCTTACATTGGAATAATTAGAGTAATCTTCTTGTCTTGGCTTCACTTTTCTTTTTCTGTTTTGTTAATTTTATTGATATATGTCTTTAGTCATAGCCATCTCTCATCCTTTCTGGAGGCAGTGGAGAATGTTGTGTAACCACACAAATCCTCAGGCTGCTGAGATGAGGAAGGTACTTTCAGTAAAATAGGTAAAGCATCATAAATACTTTGCTGCCCCTCACAGTTTGGAAGGCATACATTTCAGAAACTTTAGGACATGAGCGTCAGATTGAGAAGTAGGGGTTGTCAGCATAGGCCTTTTGGAGGGGGCAGATACTTTGACATCACCACCTTCTAGAAGAAATGTGAGAAAGCTGAACCAGATGAGTCTCACTCGTTGCCCACTGGGAAATGGGACCCACCTGGTGATAAGGATAGTAGTTTTAAGTGTTTAGTTTTAGCAGTTTTCAGTTTTCAAAGCACATCCAAATCGGTGTGCATTTGGAAATTAGTGTCAGATTTTTCATTACGGGCAAAACAAAGCATCAGGGCAGTCTCAAGGACACTGTTCTAATACACGCACATCGAATGCAGGGGATGGGAAGGAATGAACAAGTAGTAGCCACACACACAGCACACAGTTGCTCATTAGGTAGTTTGAGCCACATCTGAGACTTCCCATGGCATCCCACTCCAGGAGCTGCTGTCTCTTAGAGCCCTGGCCATCTCTTGGTGAGGGTGGTATTCATCTCCTTTATCACCTCCGCCTCAATTTTTATCTGAAAGATGGAATTATGAGTTACAGGAGAAAAGGAGTAAGAAGAACATCAAAGAATTTCCTTGTGGCTTTTGAATAAGGGGCCTCATTGGTTAGGTTGTTAGCTCTGGGTGTGCTGTTTTCATCATGAAGCACCTGGAGTTTGTTTTTCTCTAAAAGATGTAGATAAACTAGAAGAATCCAGAGGAAGGCCAACAAAAATGATGTATGGCTTGGAGAGAGGGAGAATAAGAGTCTATAAATATTTGAAAGGTAATATAAAAGAGGGAGAGAGATTATTTACAGCAATGGAAAGGAGTTTGACAGGGAACAAAGAGCTTGCATCTAGGAGCAGGGGAAAATTGGGTAGAACTGAAAACAAAGTGTAATGAGGGTGATTAAGCAAAGAAATGGAATTCTCGCATTAGTTTGTGTTGCCAAGGGCCAGAATGTGACGAGCAGGTGATGTTGTCCAAACTGAGGATCCTGCGCAATTGTAAATAATGTTTACTCATTCCTTGTTGTGAAGCATGTAGAGTGGACAACACTTTATTCTTTGCCTTTGGAGTATAGTTTGTTCAGTTTCCAACCCTAGCATTATGCTTTCAGCAGTGGTAGTGATAATTGCAATTCTAGCTCTCATTTACTGAGTCTCTGCCTCATGTCAGGTGTTGTTTTAGCTGCTTTGATATTTACATTCTTATTTAATCTCTACAGCAACTCTGTAAAATAGGAACTATTTTTCTATTTGTAGGGAAATTGGAGTTTCATAACATGCTCAAGATTGCACATTTATTAAAAAGGTGGGGTTGGATTCAAACCCGGGTCTGTGAGTCACAACCCATTCTCATGCTCTGTGCTATTCACCTCTATCACTTGTCATGATGGTACTAATTTGGGACCCAGTAGGTAGCCAGGTTGCTAAGCCAGGTGAGCAGTTTGTATTCATGTATAGGGGTAAGTAGGATAGTTGATGTCCAGAGCTCCCTTCTCTCTCTCTCTCTTTTCATGAAGTATATTTTCTGTAGTATCAGTGAGTGCTGTTATTATTATGTCACATTTTCTCACTCTGTAAATTCAGTTATACCATGATCTTTTAGTCACCTTGTAGTTGTAGAGTGATCTTTATAATCTCATGTAGAAAGGAAAAGTTTTGTAAGTTAGGCATTGTTCTTGATCTTATATGCTAGTTGTAATGGGGATCCCTTGGCAGTGTTCTGTACTTGGCCTAAGCTTTCTTACTGTTACTTATAATGTCCTGTGTATTGATGATTGCTAAAAAACAAAAATCCAAAATACACTGAATTAACTACTCAGAGCAAAGGTGAAGAGTGGGGTCGTTTGTGTTTTTCACGTCATTGCAAGAAGGTACCACACCTGGAATCAAAGGCCTGGGTTTAATCCAGACTCCAGCTCCTGCTGTATTCCTTTGGGTGCAGGGTACCTTTCTAAGCCACAGCTGGCTCCTTTTTGGGAAGCATAGGAGTTCCTGCCCTCTCACCCTCATAAAGTTATTGTGGGTAGCATCTGAAAGAATATGGGCAAGTGCAGAATATTCCATATATAAAAAATAATATTAAAAGTTAGCAACACTTGCATTAGCAACTCATTTTTTAGTTCAGCTTTCCTCAGGTAAAATCTAGGTTAGTTAGCAATGGTTGACTTTTGAAGAAGGTGACATTATTTAAAGGGGGGCCACATCAGATTTTTATTGGGGGCAAGACAGAAAGTGTTAGTTGAGCTTCACAGACACTCTTCCTTTTGCCTGTGGTGGCATGTAATGAAGGCCACGCCGAATTTCCTAGCCAGGGGTCGATGGCATAGAAACCCAAAACGTGGCTCAGACACTGGCATTTTTCATTGACACGTTTCACTTTGCCAGTCCTGTTGTTCTACAGAGAAAGCACCTTCCCTCCAGAGCTGTGTGCCTTTGTAAAATGAAGATCTTTTTTATTTCTGTCTCCAAGCCATTCTCCAGTGGTGGTCTCTGGTGAATTTCTCGCTAAAGTCATCCCTAGATTACTTTTACTGTAAACTGTAATGATTTTTCCCTGGTCATATTTCTCCCAAGGTCTCCTATCTCAGTTACTTGTAAAGCTACTCCTCCCCTCTCTTGTTCTCTTTGATCTTTTATAATTGGCTTAACACTCTCCATATTTAATCAGCAGTGACTTTGTTTCTCCTCCCTAGTTTAGCTTTTGCAGTCCCCAAGAATTTAATAATCTGTTGCTTATTATTTTATTCATTTTTCTTAAGGTGTCATATTTTCTGTCATACCATTTAATAGTCTTTTCTCCTTGTGTACACATTTGTTTTATATTAGCTGTTAATGCAAGCCTGTGCTGTCTGTATTTGGGCTGGCAGTGAATAGAGTGCTACACATTCTGTGCAGTTGAGGGCTTCCTAGTTTCAGACTCAAAAGAACTTGAAGGCATCTGCATGTATAGGTGGTAATGTTCGATAAAGTGACTCTGACTCTTTTTGCCTTGGGGATAGATCATTGAACACTCAGTTGGTATTGAGTGAATAAATGAATGAATGAGTGAATTGGTTGAATTTTTGAGAGCTTTCTCACAAGTTGACCTTCCTGGGGCAAATGACTGACTGTGCAACATCGATGAAAGAATAGTTCTGTTACCCTCTCTGTGGTGGTTGCCTTTCTGGTGAATCCTTCCTGTGACAGCATCCATCATGATCTTTTCACTAAGCCCAGCTCTTCAGCAGCTCTGAAATCCTTTTAGTCATGGCATCGTAGGTCAGCCTTCCTGTCACTTTTCTGGTCTGTGTCTAGTCCAGGGATGAAAGAATACACCCAGGTGAGTCTTGAGGCTCTGCCTATTTTGTTGTTTTCTTCCCAGTTAAAAAGAAACTGACTTAAAACTGCTTGTAAGAGTATGTGTTTTTGTATTGTTCAGATAATGACCCTTGCCCCATTGCTGGTTTTTAAAAAATCTTTATTCTTTTACTCGTCAATCCGGTATTGTTTCTGTGATGGAATGCATCTTGAGAAGCACAGGTGAGGCTGGGAGTGGACACAGCTACAGATAATCCCAGGTGCTCCCCAGAGCCTGGTGACTGCTGCAGAGAGGGCTCCCTCCACGCAGGCCCCTGGTTTTAGAGTTCATGTTCTCCTCCCACTGTGCCACAGACTGTTCCCCCCTCAGAGAGGTTCTCAGGTTCTGTTTACTTTGAGTTCAGTCACCGGGGGTCTTGGTTCATATCCCCCAGGGATAAGGGAGGATGATACTGTCAGACTGTTCTTGGTACTGGTGACCTTTCTGTGAAATGGAATTTCTGAAAGGTTGCTAGTGATGCAGATGGACAAAATCTGTTCAGCACAAATCACCAGGTGAGGAAAAGAAAGACATTTGGGGGATGTGACTGTGGTTGTAAAAGTTGGCCTGTTACATAGCTTCTGTCCTGCTGTTTCTTAGTTGCCATGACAATTGTAGTTAACAGACCCAGCTTGGTTCTTGGTAATCATTTCTTTGGTTATGATTTGACTTTCTATTCAGTGGGATATGTAGATATATATAGATATCTCTGTGTATGTATGTATATGTGTATGCATATATATGTATATGTGTGAGTGTATTTATATGTGTATCTACATACACATATCCCAAGTTGGCAGTGTCTTTAGGGTCGTTCAACTGCTGCCTCTGCCACTATCAAAAGCCAGAAGCTTCTGGATCCAGTCACAATAAAGAGGTACTGTCACATTTGAAGTCTCAGTTGGGTGATATGACTGGCAGAGCTTGCTTTGCATTCCTAGGCTCTAACTACATGGAGGCAGGGAATTCGGGTTCTGGCCCCTACATTGAGGAGGCAGGAATTGTCACAAAGATGATTTTTTAATCCTTTTATTTTTAAAAATTAAAAAACATTCGATTATAGTTTATGTTCAATATTATTTTGTGTTAGTTTCAGGTGTACATCATAATGGTTAGATAATCATAAATCTATACTTTCAAAGTACTCTTCCTGGTATTTCCAGTACTCACCTGATAACACACATAGTTATTACAGCATTGTTGGCTATGTTCCCTGTGCTGTATACCATGACTATTCTGTAACTGCCAACTCTGTAACTTGTCAGTCCCTTTACCTTTGTTATCCAGTGCCCCAATTTCCCTTTCCTTTGGCAACCATCAGTCTGTTCCCTGTATCTGTGAGTACGCTTTTGTTTTGTTTGTTCATTCATATTGTTCTTTGGATTCCACATATATGTGAAATCATGTGGTATTTGTCTTTTTCTGACTGACTTATTTCACTTAGCATAATACCCTCTAGGTCCATTCCTACCATTGGAAATAGCAAGTATTCATTCTTTTTCATGGCTGAGTAATACAAGTGTGAAATTTTTTTCACTACGCCCTTCTATTCTTGTGGTTAGTGACATGTTTGGTGGAGCAGCTAGCCATAAGGCATTAACCAAGAGTTAGGAGACATCTTTTATGGCACATAATGACTTGGGTTGGCAGCTGGAGAACAAGGCTGCAGGTGCAGATTGTAGAGCTACATGAGGAGCCTGAGTAGCAGTGAACTGCCTCAGGGAGGAGTCAGAAGAGCCACAGTTTGGGGCTTTGGTCAGTGTGACATGCCCTTAGATCAATCACAACTCAGCCCTCGCCTTGCCCAACATTCCCCAATGGAAAGGATGAGGTTCTGACCATTACGGTATGTTTTTGGAGGCTGAGAACTCTTGACCCCTTTATTTGATACAACTTCCTGCCAGCATTTAAACAGTTAGTAGTCATAGTCTTTTCCAGGAACCTGTCAGGGTTGACTCCTTGTCAGTAGCAACTGTCTTTTAACTGACGATATTCACTGGCAGTATCTGCACAGCTTCCTTTCCCCTTGGAGACACAATATGGTGGCAAAGTGTGAGGTCTCAGATGGGGACCTAGCTGCGGTCCCACTGCCAACTGCACATGTATCTGCAGACTCACCACTTCAGTTTCTACAGGCACTGAAACAAGGGATAAAGTGAATTCCTAAGCCTTCGCTGTTATTGATTCTGTGAAAAGCCATGACATCGTTTTAGTTGGCAGGCCTAGCTTGGTTCTTTGTAATCATTTCTTTCTGTTAAGATTTGACTTTCTTTTCAGTTAGGATACTGATGGATAGATACATAGATAGGTGGAGAGATAGATATCTGTGTGTGCATGTATATGTGTGTATGTATGTGTATGTGTTTGAGTGTATATATGTGTATGTACCTATATGTGTGTCTACATATACATATTCCAAGTTGGTGGAGCCTTTAGGGCCATACAACTGCTCTGTGGTTTACCTTACCCGACTTTGGTAAAAATGATTATTCAAAGAATGGAGATGTTTTATTTGTAGTGTTGGCTTTTAATTTAGGAGAAGCTTTATTCAGAAGGAAGGAAAGGCAGAAGGAAAATAAAGATGGCACATGCAGAGAGTGCACACATTGAGGAGAGTCTGTGGGTAGTCTCAGATGCAGTGGTAGGTCGTGGCCACTTAGAAACTGAGTGGTTTATTCCTAGCTGTGGACACTCTTTCAGATGTTTTTGTGAGCCTTATAATAGCTTTAAGGTGTGTCTCACACCCTCATACTGAGCAGAACTTCTGAAGGAGGCAGTGGTGAGGAAGACAGAGAGGTGCCACTGAGTGGCCAAGCACTTCAGCATCCATGCGTACAGCCAACAATCTCCCTGTCCCCTGTTCTCTGTTTCTGCTAATGGTGAAGTGAGGTAAATGGAAAGTGACACTTTGGAGTGTATACCAGATGTCAGTTCTAGAATTAATATTTTAAATGTACATGGAATCCCCAGATCTCATTTTAACCACTGAGTTGAGCATAGTTCTTTCACTCAAAAAACATTAAACATGGGAGCATATATTATATATTGAATTTAAGATTTGAAGTTTCACTCTTTTTCTATTCCCTTCCCTGTCTACACCTCTCAAGCAGTCTTTCTAAAGCATGATACAATTAAAGAGCCAAATCAAAGAAAAGGGAGTGTAAAGGGTTCCAGGTAATATCCCCAGTTTGGGTTACGAGCTCCCATTTAATGGAGGGTTGATTATATCTTATAGTTCTCATTTTTTGAGGGCAGGTAAACTCCATGGAGGTAGATAAGGTCCATCTGGAAGAGATCTGAGATACTCCTGACTTAAGATGAAGTGTGCCTGTGTAATGTTCTCATGCAGGCTTTGGGATATACCATTAATAGTACTAAAGAGCAAAAAAGTTTCCTTCACAGATTTGGTAAGATGGAGCAGTTAGCTGTAACAGAGTGCAACCCTGGAGGTCATAGACCAGGCTAGGAGAAATAATTATGCATGGTAATGGGCAATTACAGATAATGGCCTTCTGGGGGTGGCAGGAAATACACAGCCCCACAGCCTAGCCTGCAGTGAACATTGAATAGCACATTAACTTTATAGCAAGCTAAAAGTTCAGCCCTGAAATAGCAGCAGTCCCCCCAAATAAATAAAATCCTTGGCTTACTTAGGGAAGCACCATAAGCTGCACTTCTCAAAAGCAGAATTGAATACAGGAAAAGGTGGGTCTGAGGGAGATGGAGTTTGGGGAAGGGAAGGAATGGTCAGTTCTTCTCCATCTGGCTGTGTTTGCCTCACTAAGTAGAGATGGCTCTGGGCTCAAGGCAGGTACACATTGAAGAGGTTGTGTATTTTCCTGGTGTCAGGTTTGTGCTTGACGTTTAAAATATTCCTGTCATGATTGCCTTGTGGGAGAAACAGACTGTTCCACATTTCCTGATTACGACTTTAGGGAGTGCTATCACGCCGCCTGCACTCAAGGCTACTGTCTGACCTCAGAAAAGACCAGGAGTGTAGGATTCTGCTCCTTTCCAAGTTCATTCGCACTCAGGAAGCCACACCAGGTGCAGCCCCGCCCTCCTGCAGTACCCCAAAGATGCACATTTAGAGCAAGGATAACTTTTTTTGCAGTTATTTGGTAGCTGTCTTATTTGATGGCAGAGAATGTTATCATTTTGTGTGACCATGATGAAAATAACAGCTAGCATTTAGTAAGCACTTACATGTTTCAGAGCCTTTCTTGGCTCTCTACAGTGTAAGTAGAAGCATTATTCCCATGTGACATATAGGTGCTGGGGCACAGAATTACCATATTTTTCAGACTATAAGATGCACTCCCCCAATTTGGGAGGAATAATGGTTATTACTGCTGTGAGTTCTGTTTACATTTACATTGGTGAAATATGTTATTTGTGTTATTAAATATTTTACCACATTTTTGTTCAAAAATTTTTTCCCTGATTTTCCTCCTCTAAAACCTAGGTGTGTCTTATGGTCTGAAAAATGTGGGTAAGTAACTGTTCCCAAGGTCATGGGGTAGTAGATTTCAGATTTAATCAAGCAGTTTGATTTGGGACCTAGCTTTCTCAACCTGAGGGTCCATTGCCTGATTTGCTTTAGGCTTCAGGGGAGATAAAGGACTTTATTGTGGATTGTTAACAGCTCAGAGAGGTAGGTCAGGATGAGACACTGGACTCTAATTGCTATGAAATTAGTCCTCCTGGAAAGAGAAGAACCTGTAAGACAGAGCTTCTCAAACTTTTTAGAGAACGCTTTACACTCTTAAAAACAAAACAGGGGCTTCTGGCCAAGATGGAGGTGTAGGTAGATATACTTTGCCTCCTCGCCCAACCAAAAGAAGGACAACAACAAATTCAAAAGGAAAAAATAACCAGAACTCCCAGAAAATAAAACTGTGTGGAAGGGTAATAGCCAAGTAGTTAAAGAAGAAACATTCATGCAGACCAATAGGAGGGATAGAGACAGGCAGCCAGGGTGAGGACTCACGGCAAGGTGGTGGCTGGAGGACCGGGTGGTCCCACATTCACATGCAGATAAACTGGAAGGAACAACTGGGGAGTGAGAAAGACCACACAACCCAGGGTCCCAGCAGTGGGGAAATGAAGCCTCAAAACATCTGACTGAAAAAACCTGTGGGGGTTGAGGCGGCAGCGGGAGAAACTCCCAGCCTCACAGGAGAGTTCATTGGAGGGACCCACAGGGTCCTTACATATACACAAACCCACCCACCTGGCAATCAGGACTGGAAGGCCAATTTGCTTGTGGGTAGTGGAGGAAGTGACTGAAAGCTGGCCAAGAGCCAAGTAAGTGGCATTGTTCCCTCTCTGGCCCCTCCCCACATACACTGTCACAGGGCAACAAGGTGAGTAGCCCCACCCTGGTGAATACCTAAGGCTCTGTCTCTTACTATGTAATAGGTGTGCTGGACAAAAATTATGGCTTAAATGAAAAGAACAGACCAAAGCTCCAGAAAAAATACAACTAAGCGATGAAGAGATGTCCAACTTTTACCAGATGCAGAGTTCAAAACACTGGTAATCAGGATGCTCACAGAACTGGTTGAATATGGTCGCAAAATAGAGATCTGAAGTGGCGAAGTGGTGTGGGGAGTTTTAGCCCCTCCCTCCACCCCGTGCAGCCAGGGGTGAGAGCTGCTGGTTTTGAGGCAGACCTGGTTCCTGGGAGGCCCAGTCCAGCAGTGGGGTAAATTATTGTTCATGACTTGAAGCATTTTACAAGACAAAATACCTGACTGAATAGTGGCAATATTAAATCAAAATAGCAAAATCTTGAACAAAAACCATGCCAAACAGTATGATACGATGTAATTTGGTTTTTTATCCCTTCTCATTGACTTAGGAGTGCAGTCTACTTCAGACTATCATCTGGAACCTGCAGGAGCAAAGACAAACATCTGCGATCTTACTTTCAAAAGAAAGTTATAAAAGCAGAATCAAAATCCCAACTCTAAAGGGTGGCTGGCCATGAGCAGACTTAAAAGTCTGTTTCTGATGCCTCCTGTGATCAGCACTCCTCAGGCCTGAGCACAAAGACCCTGATAAATTAAGCCCCTGCATTTCAAGCTGTCCAAATATGGTTCAGAGCGTACCTTTTCTGTGGAGACCTAAGCATACAGGGGTGAGAAAAAGTAGTTTTATAGTTGTAGTACAAATAAATAATGCAATAATAATAATACAAGAATAAGCTGTTTCACACCCTCACAGCTGTAAACCTACTTTTGCCACCCCTGTATAGTCAGGTATGCTTCTAGTTTAAAATGTTCTTATTTGATAGAGACGAAGTATGTTGGGGACCTTCCCCTCCCTTCTAAGCCTTGCTGCTGGCCTGTTGTGTGGCACTGTCTTCTCCAATCTGCTGGGAGGTGTTGACAGAGTCCCACACTGTTGCTGGTATCTTGCCAGTGATAGAAAATTCTGAACTGGCCTAAAGAGAGAAAACCCTTGTGGCCATGAGATAGGCTTCATGGTCATGAGACATTTTCTAGTAAAGTCAGAGAAAAGGCATTCTCTCTATATCTGACTCCCACTGTAGGGCTCACAGTTTCCCTGGGTGGCCCTGGGGGATTCTGAGGCTCATGCAGAGGGGAGAAGGGGAGACACAGAGAGAGAGCAGGAGCCAGGGAAGGGAGAGCAGAACCCTGTGAGTAAGAATGTGAGGCTTTAAAAAAAGGTTCTGGCCAAGATGGAGGTGTAGATAGATATGCTTTGCCTCCTTGTACAACCAAAAGAATGACAACAACAAATTAAAAAAAAAATAGCCAGAACTGCCAGAAAATTGAACTGTATAGAAGCACAACAACCAAGGAGTTAAAGAAGGAAACATTCATCTAGGCTGGTAGAAGGGGTGAAGACAGGCAGCTGGGGCAAAGAGGGTGTGCAGCAATGTAGCAACTGGAGGACTGGGTGGTCCCACATTTGCATGCAGATAAACAGGGAGGAAAAACTGGGGATAAACAGACTGCGCAACCTAGGGTTCCAGCGCAGGAAAAGAAAGTCTCAAACCTCTGGTTGTAAGAACCTGTGGGGTTTATGACAGCAGGAGAAACTCCCAGCCTCATAGGACAGTTTGTTGGAGAGGCCCATGGGGTCCAAGAATGTACAAAAAGCCACCCACCTGGGTACCAGTACCAAAATGGCCCAGTTTGATTTTGGGCAGTGGGGGAAAGCCTGCTGAGAGCCAAGCAACTGTTCCATCTTGAATCCCTTCCCCACAGACAGTGCCACAAGGTAGCCAAGTGGGTTGCCCCACCCTGGCAGATACCTAAGGCTCTGCTCCTTATAATGTAAGAGCTGCTCCAAGACAAAGAAGTATGGCCCAAATGAAAGAATAGATCAAAACTCCGGAAAAAGAACTAAGCAACGAAGAGATGGCCAACTTACGTTGCTGAGTTCAAAATGCAGAGTTAAGATGTAGAGTTCAAAACAGTGGTAATCAGGATGCTCACAGAAATGGTTGAGTATGGTTGCAAAATAGAGGAAAAAGTGAAGGCTATGAAAAGTGAAATAAAGGAAAATGTACAGGGAACCAACAGTGAAGAGAAGGAAACTGGGACTCAAATTACTGGTTTGGAGTAGAAGGAGGAAATAAACATTCAGCCAGAACAGAATGAAGAAACAAGAATTCAAAAAAAATGAGGAGAGGCTTAGGAACCTCTGGGACAACTTTAAATGTTTTAACATCTGAATCATAGGGGTGCCAGAAGGAGAAGAGGAAGAGGAAGAAATGGAAAACTTGCTTGAAAAAAATAATGAAGAACTTCCTCAATCTGGCAAAGGAAATAGACTTCCAGGAAGTCCAGGAGGCTCAGAGTCTCAAAGAAGTTGGACCCAAGGAGGATCACATTAAGGCACATCATCATTACATTACCCAAGATGAAAGATATGGAGAAAATCTTAAAAGCAGCAAGAGAAAAGCAGGGAGTTACCTACAAAGGAGTCCCCATAAGGCTATCAGCTGATTTCTCAAAAGAGACCTTACAGACAGGGGGCTGGAAAGAAGTATTAAAAGCCATGAAAAGCAATGACCTATATCCAAGATTACTCTATCCAGCAAAGTTATCATTTAGAATGGAAAGGAAGATAGTGTTTCCCAGATAAGGTCAAGTTAAAGGAGTTCATCATCACCAAGCCCTTATTATATGAAATATTAAAGGGAAAGGGACTTATCTAAGAAAAAGATCAAAACTATGAACAGTAAAATGACAACAAAGTCACAACTATCAATAACTGAACCTATAAAAAAACAAATTAAGCAAACAAAGAGAACAGGAACACAATCACAGAAATGGAGATCACATGGAGGGTTATTAGTGGCAGGGGGATGGGGGAAAAGGTACAGGGATAAGGAAGCATAATTGGTAGGTACAAAATAGGGGGAGGTTAAGAATAATATAGGAAATGGAGAAGCCAAAGAACTTACATGTACAACCCATGGACATGAACCAAGGGGTGGGAATGCTGGTGGGAGGCAGTGGGGTGCAGGGTGGAGGGGAGTAAAGGGGAGGAAAAAAATGGGACAACTATAATGGCATAATCAATAAAACATACTTAAAAAATGAATAGGTGCAAATGTGTATGGGGTAGGGGTTGCCACGCTGCCATAGCTGATTCTTGGGACCCCAGAGTGACAATTAAACTTCAAGTGTCTTTTCAGATCCAGTTAGCACCTTCATTCTCATTTTACCAGGACCTTGTGCTTCACCCGCTCTGCAGCCTGTTCTCCTGATGTCCCAGAAACTCGTGTCTTCCTTGCGCTCTTTATCAATAGAGGGTAAGCTCCTAGCGGGCAGGGATTGTTTTTGCTTGTTCTTGGCCAAGCACTTGGGGAGTGGCTGCACACAATGGCTGTGATTGTTACTTACTGGGCTTTTCAGTGGCCCCAGGGCAGGCAGCCTGTTTTAAATCCTGTCTTCCTTGGATTTGCTTTTCTCCTCTTTATATTTTTTTCATCCTTCTCCATTTCTCCTGCTTGGTTCCTCTGACCTAGTCATACTCAACAATCAATCAGTATCTCTCTCTTTCTCTCCCTTCCTCTCTCCTGCCCTTCCATTTCCCCAGATCCCTTTGTATCCCACATTGACATTTCCATGCCTTTGAACCAAGCCTACTCCTGGCTTTAAAGGCCAACTTCAAGTTTTTTTTATGAAAAGCCTTCACCCTAAGAAAAGTGAATTTGACAGATTCCTCCAGGACCAAATTACATTAAAAAAAATCTTCATAGTCTCTCACATATTGCGTGCCTGTGTGCAAGAGTGGCTGGCTATTAGTGGGTGAACATCAGCAGAATTTGTGCTTTGAAGGGGACCTAATCCTGCCCTCCCTGACACACAGTTTGTGTTTTCCCATAACTGTGGCCAGTCTCTCCTGTGTGTTTCAGAATCTCCCCTTACTGCCAAGACCTGTAGCATCAAGGATTATATCCTTTGCACCTTAAGGTACTGAACAGGTTGTCTTGCACATAGTAGGTGTTCAGTAAGTTTGTTACATTGAATATGAATTGTTTCTGTGGCGGGGAGAGGTGACAGGTGTGGTGATGTCGCTCGTTCATTATCAGTCACCAGTTAGTGGTATGAATAGTAGGCACACTGCTGCCTTGGTTATCAGGCCCCTCTCTCTGATGGCTCTGCTTTAATTCAGAAAACCAACTCACTTCCTCAGTTGGGATGGTGAGCTTTCCTTCTTGGAGTTGTATGAGAGGTGTCAGCTCATGGAACGACTTCTCCCTGCAGGCTCTTTCCCTTGTAGACGAAGAGTACCGAAGCCTTGCATGGATTTCTCAGTGGTTCCTAATGATGTCAGGAACTGATTAATCTGGACAAAGCATTGCCCTGCAGAGAAGGGTCCTAAAAGCAGGGAGCTGAGCAAGTTAAGCCTTCTTTCAGTGAGAGTGTACCCCACCGTCATCCTCTAGAGTCTGTGACATGACATCATCAAATGTTATATAGTCTTTTTACAAAGACCTTAATTTTCCTTAAAGAAAAAAAAAGAATGGGGAAAATGACTTGTACTTTCTCTGTGCCCTCCTAGCCTTCAGCACATGTTAGTTGATGGCAAGACAATCCTGTTCTATTTTTTCCCCTCTCATGTTTTTTTTAAAAAATCTAATGTTTATTGTATTTTTTCCCACTACAGTTTAGTCCCCTTATACCCCTGCCCCCAGCAATGACCACACTGTTGTCCATGTCCAAGAGTCCTTTTTCTTTTTTGCTGAATCCCTCCACCCCCTATCCTCCCCACTCCAGTAGCTGTCATCTCCTCTCCATCTATGAATCACAGCCGACAACTCTGATATCAGGTTTAGTGGTGAACAATTTTTCCTGATTGGTAACTCTTAAAACTAGAAGCTAAGTGTGAAGGTACCTGCAAGGTATGGATGATGAAGGCAAATAATGCCTGGTGTACATAAATTACTCATTTACATGAGATCATTGCAAATCAGAAGTAGTCCTTGTTGAAAATTGTAGATTTTGTTTTGATATGTGATCTTTCATATTGGAAGCTATGGGATTTGGTGTTGTCATTGAAAGGCTACTTTGGCTCCAGGTGTGAACATAAAGGACTCAAGGTGCAACAACTCTGGGAATTTTGACATTAGAGAAGGTGTGGCAGGGGGAGCCTTCACATGCCTTAAAATGAATTACTGGTTAACTACTATTAATATGCCACGGGCCCAGAAACCAGCATATAACACTGCAAGATCGATAATGGTATTTATCATGTGTTCGTGTATTGATTGCTTGTGAAGGAGTGAATCATATTTCACACTGCATATGTTAGTGCAAAATAAAGTAGCAGAAGGATTGGGAAGGCTTACCAAAGAACTAAACTGTGGAAGGTAAATGTATGGAGCCACAGATGTGAGCATTGGAATGAGAAGTGATCAAGCCTGCAGACCTCTCTGCTGATGAATGCTGTTGGTCGTGTTTGTAGATACAAGAATTCACAGCACACAGCTTGTGGCTCGAGGTTTGCAGTGATTTAGGTAGAAGCCCATCATCTTTATTCAGTGGAATTCCTTTGCACGTTCTTATTTGATAGTCAGGACTGTCACAATGATGCTGTCAGGGGTTACATATTTTTAAGGATAATTTATGAAGCAGTTGCT
The DNA here is from genome assembly GCF_019186645.2 of Phyllostomus hastatus. Classification (NCBI taxonomy): domain Eukaryota; kingdom Metazoa; phylum Chordata; class Mammalia; order Chiroptera; family Phyllostomidae; genus Phyllostomus; species Phyllostomus hastatus. The sequence goes on along the minus strand of NW_025333857.1, from coordinate 28,451,021 downwards.
TTGAATCCTGAGAGTGAACCAGCAGTTCTCAATCTTTTGATTGCATCAGAACCCTCTGAGGGCATTGTTAAAACTCAGATTGCTGGGCCCGACCCTCAGAGCTTCAGACTCCGTGGGTCTTGGGTGGGATCCACAAATGAGCATTTCTGCGGGTTTTCAGGTGGTGTTGGAGCTGCCGATCCATGACCGTACTTTGAGCACCACTGGATTAGGCACATGCAGTTTATTTCAACCTTGGGAAATTTCCATCTATTAGCAACATCAGAAAAAGGCTGGGAGTCATAAAGGTGTTTAACATTGACCACATGTTTTCATTGGCAACTTGAAAATACTGTTGGGTGAATTATAAAATCTAGAGTTTAGTAATTTTATGTGTCCTTAGAATAGGTTCTCTCAGTACTTTTACAAAGGCCAATTTTTAAAGTGTTTAAATACTTTAAGTATGTAGAATATTTAAACATCTACTTTTATAGAATGCAAATGCTTTTTATTATTTAAATATTGGTATGAAATGAAACTTTTCCAAAATATATCTTAATTTATTCTTTTAAGAAAATTTGTTACTAGCCCAGGCTGGTGTAGCTCAGTGGATTGAGTACTGGCCTGTGAACTGAAGGGTCACCAGTTCGATTCTGGCCAAGGCCCATGCCTGGGTTGCAGGCCAGGTCCCTGGCTGGTGGTGTGGGAAAGGCAGCTGACTGATGTTTCTTTCATGCATCAATGTTTATCTCCCTTTCTCTCTCTCTCTCTCTCTCTCTCTCTCTTTCTCCCTTCAAAAATAAATAAATAAATAAATAAATGAAATCTTTTAAAAAAAGAAAGAAAAGAAAACTTGTTATTAAAGCTCATTGTGATTTGAAGTAGGAAATAAAATATGGTTAAGTAGGAAAGTGAGGTCATTGTTAACTAATTACAATCAGCTGTAGCCAAACAAATTCTTGCTTTGACCTGACATAATATTTTATTTGAGGTTTACTATGCAGCTTATTGAAACCATTCTCTTGTTATATTGAGAGTATTACTGACAACATTTTGTTGCTGGATAAACTAAGGCCTGATAAGAAATCCAGAAATTCAGGAACCTGTGCCCTGATCCTAGAATACTGCTGCTCTTCAGTTTCTATTTAATTCTTTTATCTGCTACAGTATTGTGCTTTCTTTATTAAGAACCTTGTTTTTGAAGGGCAGGCCCAAAGGGATAGCCAGTTATTTCTACTGCAGGCCCAGGGCTAAGCGTCTGAAATGCCTTCCTAAATGTCTGTGAGATCATATATGGATGTCACACTGATGCTTATGACTGGGTGGTAAGAATATGTCACTCACTCCTTTTCTGATGTAAACATTCATATAATTTACCATTTTGGTGAGGTTTGTATTGCTTTTATAACTAGGTAAGTGATAAAGACATGGAAAACAAAAGAATTAGAGAGTGAAAACCACCTATTATGTCACTAAGTTGGTCTTTAAAATAAGAGAAAGGACCAGCGGGAGGTTGAAGAGGACATGTTCCTTCTCCAGATACAGTGTAGAATAATGGAACTGGAATTTTTATCTCATTAGTTGGGAAAAGGAGAAGAAAGGAGAGAAATGTAATAAAAAGTGGCTTGACAGGAGCCTAAGGTGGGTGGGTCTGGTATCCTTTCAGAGAGGAGACTTTAGCTCTGACTTTAAAATGAGAAGTAAAGTACATTTTGTTGTCCAGAGCGTGCACTTTTAGCCGTGTCCTCTGTTGTATGTTTTCTTCTTCTTCTTCCACACGTCCAGCTGGTGGACATTTTTCTCGCACCGGCTCCAGGCCGTGCACTGATTGTCCTGAGAATTTCTCTCCATTTGCTTCTTTTCCTTGCCTACATATGCTTAGCCTTTCTCCATGTTTTAAAAATGAAATAACATCTCACATTTATTTGGATGTTGAGGTACTTGAAGAACCATTATTTATTGACCCCTGTCTCAAATATTTACCACCAGGTGGCCAGCAGTGTGCTAGGCACAGGGCAAGGGGAAGCCTACAGGCATGGTGCCCACTTGCTGGATTTCACCTCTGGTGAGACACAAGGACCATCGCTTCTGTTTCCTCATTGCTTCCTTGCCCTCTTGTTCCTTCTGTGCTAAAAACACAGGTCCTGAAAAACCTAACCCTCTGTTGGCCTTTTCCAGAACTAGTTTTGCTTGATCTCTTAGCAGCAGTTGACAGCACAGCCTGCCTCCTCCGCAGTTCACGTCAGCTTTGGCCTCTGTGCTATTGTGTTTATCCTCAGTTCTCCCCAACTGCAGCCATCTTGACTCTCTTCTCAGAATATGCTCTTCTGTAACAACCCCCTCCTGCTCTCCCTAGAGGCAGCCAGAATTTCCCAGTGGCGACTCCTGAACCCCAGCTTCCAACGTCAGCCTCTCCCATGAGTGCAAGTGTCAAGTCTCTCACCCACATTCGTCTCTTTTACTTGCATGGCCCTATGGCACCTCAGTGGAGCAGACTTACCACCTCCCTCTCCTCTGTCACATCCAGCCTTCCTGCTGTCCCAGATATCTGCTTTGCATTTCTTTGTCTACTCCTGCATCTTATTTTGTGATGTCCTATCTATCCTCTAGTTTGAGTTACATCTCCCGCAGGTTCCTAGCACCTGTCCCCTGAGTTATGTTTGAGTCTTCTAGGTCTCTCCCTGACTTTGTCAGTGGCTCCCTTGTGGCTCTCTGTGCCTGGTCTTTCCTCCTTTGCCTGTCCAATGCTTTGCCATCAGATAAATCCCCCAAGCATGGCTCTTGTCCTCTCCTCTCCTTGCTCAGAAATCCTCAGCGGTTCCCGGCACACCCTGACAAGAGGCCAGAGAGCTGGACTGAGGCTTTCCCTCACCTGGCTCTAGTCCACCTGTCAGACTGGACCTCCCTTTTCCTTTTTGCACCCAAATTTACCTTCCACCTTCCTGCTTTTCTTTGTTCCTTGGGCCCTTTTCTCATTACTCATTTTCTCTCTCTCTCTCTCTCTCTCTCTCTCTCTCTCTCTTTTTTTTTTTACCTGTTTCCTGTTCTCTTAAGGTGCAACTCTGGTGCAGTTTTTTTTCCATTTTTAATTTTATTATTTTTATTAATTTTTATTTTTCAATTACAGTTTACATTCAGTATTCTGTATTAGGTTCAGGTGTACAGCAGAGTGGTTAGAAAATCATGTACTTTACAGAGTAGTTCTCGTGCTGCTTCAAGTACACGTGGCCCCATATATATTTATCTCATTATTGACTATATTCCCTATGCTGTAATTCACATCTCTAACAGTAAATACTGGTAACAGTTTTGTACTGCTTAATCCCCTCACCTTTTTCTCCCAGCCCCCACCCTGTCTCCCCACTGACAGCTGTATCTATGGGTTTCTTTCTGTTTTTTTTTTCAGTTTATTTTGTTTATTTTATTCCACATATAAGTGAAATTATATGGTATTTGTCTTTCTCTGTTGGAGTTACTTCATTTAGCATAATACCCTTGAGATGCAGGGTTTCCTATGAAGGTCTCTGTAATTTCTTTCTAGGCTGCAAGTCATCTTTCCAGCCTTTGAGTTTTTGTGAAAGTTTATGGTGTTCCTGCATCGATAATCCTTGTTATTATTTGTAATCCTGTCATATTTTTCCTCCTATATGGTAGACCTCCCGTTGGGCAGGGGTAGCCTGATGTCTTGCAGCCATTTCAGGCACCTGGACCAACCCTTCGAACATGGTTTAATACCTGTCCATTGAAAGGGTTACTCAGGAATCCATCTGGTTGTTTAATGGAATTGGCACAGTTTTAAGTGCAGACCTGGGGCTGGCAATCTGTATAGCCCATGTACCTTTTTTGCCCACTATCTGTGGATAAAGTTTTACTGAATAAAACATAACCATGGAACAACTTGTATATTCTGCAACTGAGTGGACCACAAAGCTTAAAAAAATTACTAACTGGCTGAAGTTTGTAGTCTAAATTGTTGTCCAGCCTTCTGAAGGTTAGGATATCAGCTGTGGAAGGAAGTAAAGGAAACAATGTTTGCTTAAACTCTTAACTTCTTGCTTTGACTTTCTGACATATCTATGGGCCACCATAGTTAGGATGCTGGGATTTTCTTTTGTGACCTATTTAAAATGAATTATAAATAATTTTGCTGTAAGAATGTTGTTGTGGACAGCCAAGTTAATTGGATTTGATCTCTATTTTCTTGATATTAGGATAGAAGTTACTGGTCAGACTTCATATAATTAAAATGACCCTTAAAATGTGTTTGATATCCTTAGTGAAAGTAATCTGCAGGACTTTTGTCATCTGCACCACCAGAATTATGCCAGCCTTACAAAGCCTCTTTCATTTTGGCTGCAGGTGAAGTAGCATGGTCAGGTACCTTGTTTTGTAGCTCTGCAGATCTTGAGGAGGATTGTCATGGGATGCAAAGTTTTGAGAGCCCTGAGGTTAATACCATATTGTCTTTTTTTTCTTTCTAGATGGACGTATGGTTGTCCAGGATATTCCTGCTGTCACCAGCAGAGGGCACGTGGAGAACACACCTGATTTGGTGTCAGACTCCGCCTACTACAGCAGCTTTTATCAGCCATCTCTGTTTCCTTACTACAACAATCTGTACAACTACCCACAGTACTCCATGGCCTTGACTGCTGATTCCTCTTCCGGGGATGTGGGAAACCCCCTTGGGGGATCCCCGGTGAAGAACAGCCTTCGGAGCCTCCCAGCACCTTATGTACCTGGTCAGGCTGGAAACCAGTGGCAGGTAAGATGTCACCCAGAGAGTGAACTGGGTATATGAAACCACACACACACACACACACACACGCACACACACACACAACTTAGCTCATATGTATATGCACATCATATGAAATGTATAAAGAATTTTTCACTCTACCCAAAAAGTCATTTAACACCAGAGGTTGTCTGCAAGGAATGTAAAGAAATATTCACATACTTGTTTTCTTTTTCAAATTTCACATTTCTCATTTTTCACTGTCATTTTGCATAAATACCCAGTTGGCCACAGTCAGATTCCCTAGTGGCTCACCATATGTGGCCCTACCTCCTCCCACCTTGCCCTCATTTTCTCTGAGCAGCATGGAAAATGCTGGGTGCAGTCTTCTGGGTGGCAGTAATTTTCCTGATAAATTTGCACCCTGGGAGGGAGAAGTGTTCTGATCTCAATGTTTTCATGGAAGAAAGATAAGGAAAGGAGTCAGGTTGCTGTTCTGCTGGGCCAGCATCAGTGTGTTTTTAGCTGGAAGTGGTCAGCCTTTCATACTCTTAAGTATTTAAAATAGTGTGCAATCAGGGCTTGTAATATTTGGGGTAAAACAAAGCATTTTGCATTATCAGGAATGTTTATCTAGAACTGTTGAGCCCCCTCAGTTTGGACCATTTCCTTCCTGCCAGTGTATCAGAACCAGTTTCAAGGCCCCAAAAGCACTTACAGTCAGGATCACCACGTTGTGGGGATGTGTGTACACAGGAGCACTTGCACTCAACACCTCCAGGTCTTCTTTCAGCTGTCAGGTTTATGATTCTGTGAAAACTATTCTTGTTTTGATGTGTGTACTGTACTCTTAAGCTTTCTCATCTGGGCACAGATGCGGAGACAATGCATCTTATGTATTTGGGAGTTTAGGGCAAATCTTTGACCTTCTTATGCCAACTTTTAAAATATGTGAATTAATTTTTTTTGAGAAGTTCTATTCTATTTTTCTTTTTTAGGTGTTGGGAAATTGTTAATATTCAAGACACTCCACTTTTTGATTCTCTCACTATCCTTAGGGATCTGACTTATTTGGCATATTAATATGTCAGCTTTACTCTCTGGGCTATACATTTTCATACATTTTATTTTTACAATCATATTTTTTTAAAGATTTTATTTATTTGTTTTTAGAGATAGGGGAAGAGAGGGAGAAAGAGAGGGAAAGAAACATCAATGTGTGGTTGCCTCTCACATGCCCCGCTACTGGGAACCTGGCCTGAAACCCAGGCATGTGCCCTGACTGAGAATTGAACTAATAACCCTTTGGTTTGAAGTCTGGCACTCAGTCCACTGAGCCACATCAGCCAGGGCTAAACTAATATTTTTTAAATAGGGAACTGAAAACATTGGTGTTAGAATTGAGGGGTAATATGAGTGTAAAGGAAAAGCAGCAATTTATGGACCTTCAAAGCTGTACCCTTACACGCCTTTCAAAGTGCCATTTAGATTATATGATTTGGGGCAGGTTCTAGGTTGATTTCTGTTGAATTCTTTCCACTCTGAAAGGAGAAAGAAGTATCTTGTTACAAACACCAAACATGCCCTGGCTGGTGTGGCTCAGTGGATTGAGCACTAAGTGTCTGTGAACCAAAGGGTCACTGGTTTGATTCCCAGTCAGGGCACGATGTGCCTGGGTTCTGGGCTGGGTCCCCAGCATGGGGGTGTGTGAGAGGCAACCATGTATTGATGTTTCTCTCCCTCTCCTTTAAAAACAAACTAACAAACAGTCAAACAAAACAGCTTATCCTACAGATTCCATGAGAGAGTGTCCTGGCTTTCTGGCTGCTTCCAGGACTTAGGGATAAAGTGGGAAAGGTCTCTGAACCTGCTGGCTTATGAGAAAAAGGATGAGACAGAAAAATGTTAAGTGTTTTCTTAAAGACAGCTTATGATCATTTTTCATATCTCCTAAATTAATTTACCCTTTTACTTTGTCAAAATCTTTCCAGTGGCAGATGGAACTGTTTGTTCTTACTTTACCTGGAAAGCCTGGGAAGGGTATGGAAGATTCCTCTGTGGCCCCTTACTAAGATCCTCTCTTAGGGATAGCTAGGAGAAGATCAGCTCTCTTGAATGGCGGTGTTGCCTGGTCTCGGAGAATTGCCCCAGCCACTATGTACAAGGAAAGGTCCCCTGGAGGGCAAGTTTTTATACCCCTGCTAGCAAAAGTGGGAGGAAAAATCTTGCCCAGATCTTCTTACTCCTGTGAAGGGCATGTAGTATTGATGCGATGCATACCTTCTCCAGAACCATCACTTGCTAGGCTGGAGAGAGGCGTCACTGGTCTGAGGCCCAGGAGAGATACCAAGACATCATGTAACATATGAGTTTGTTTTCCCCAAAGGGCTGGTCTTAAGCCTTTCTATTTCATAGCCAGTCACCATTGGTAATATGTCCTCATAGAACAGATTACTTTGCAGAAATAGGTCCTTTCTGCTACTGTGATTGGTGCCCACTCCTCTTAGTAAGTAATAACACCAGTAATGATGGTGCCTGTTTGTTTAGCAGTTACCCTTTCCCATCCTGTACCCCTGGGAGGCAGATGGCATTGTCTCTGTCTTATAGGAGAGGACATTGAGACTCAGGGCTGATGGGTACATAAGGTGGTGTAGCAGCTGAACTGAGATGGTTACTATACATGGAAGTTTTTCTCTGTACACCCAGAAATGCCATGCTAATATTAACAGTAGTGAATTTATTTCATTGTTATTTTCACTCGGAATGCTCTTTTTAAATCTATTTAGTTTTCAACCTCTTGTTCATATGTATTTTTTTAGTTGGCCACCATGAATCCCCTCTGCAACAAGGTAGGGTATACATAATGCACATTGTAGTTTTAAAGGGCTGTGACATATGAATGTGGACCCAGTATGAATGTATATGGAATAATGTTTATCAGGGTTAGGGAAGAATTTGATCCACATAGAAAATACAAAACTGAAAGGATATATAAAGATTATGATGGTGCAAAATATGTTTATTAAGGTGTATATGTTATAAAGAAGTATTAAGTGGTGAACACCTAAAGATAATACTTACTTACAACCAGTGCTTACAGGGTAAAACTGGATGTCTCCTGTCTTAACCACAGTCCTTTGGGCGGAGGTGTAGGGAACAGTGATCCAGCACGAGGCCTCCCTCCACCCTTGCTATTTCTGCTGTTTGAGGAGTGTGCTGTGGTTCTGCTCTTTGGGCAGTGTGTTGCTCCCTTCTGGCAGAAACTTCTAGGAGAGGGCTACTCAGGCTACGTGAAGGCTCCCCCTTGGTGGTTGCCATGCATTTCTGTCTCCTTTGTAGAAGGTGTCTCACAGCTGCACCTGGAGAGCACCTGTGCTAGTCTTTTTGGACTGGATTCTCCCTTGGTCCGATTCCCCAGCTTGATCGAAGGGCCTGAATCTTAGCCAGTGTCTCCTCCATCTGCTTCCTTTACTCTGTTGCTAAGACCTAACTTCCCCCCTAACTCTTCACCCTTGCTGCTTTATGTATCAGTGTGTGTTGAGGGATCACATGAATGTTTTTCAGCAAAGAGCTCCTCTCTTTGCTAATTCCTAGAAAAAAATTAACTCTATCAAAATTTTTTAAAACTAAACTTCTTACAGATTAGTTGGGAGGGTATTGAATTTTTGCAGAGACACTGTAGCATTGAGACTTCATATAATAAGTCTCCTATAAAATCAAGCAAGCTGCAAATAATTATTGAATACCTACTAAGCTCAAAACCTATGTGAAAAACAGAGCAGTCTACTGGGTCAGCATCCCAGAATCCCAAGTCTCTTTCTTGTGTACTGAAAGCTTGCGTACTGAAAGCTGCTTCCGGTGCTTTAGGTTGGTCTCCAGCCTGTGGAGATTTGTGGCCCAATCACAGATTCCTGTCCTGTTGTGAAACAGGAATAACACTTGTGACAGTGGTACAAACTCAGAATGAATGGCTGTTTCCACTGACCAGAGGCTCAGTTTCAGTTCTGCATTTAATTGCCTGCAAAAGCTGTTTATTGCCTTGTGCACTCCTCCACGGCAACATTATCTCTTAAATAAACATGTTGTACCAGGTTGACAAGGGAGAGGTGCATATCAAGTGAGCAGAAATAAATATGAGAGGCCTCAGAGCTGTACCTGGGAAATGCTTTCAGTCCCTGTGGCAGGCACCTTCTAGACTGCTTATCAGAAGCTTGTGCCACCAAATTGTAGAGTCCCATTCAGACCACAGTTAGGTTGTGGTCAAATGGCCGTGTAGGTGATTTCCTTCCTCTGGTGGTTATTTTGGGCTCAGTCTGAAATGTTTCATGATATACTTGTCCATTTATGATTAGGCACCTTACTGGAATGCATTCATGTATTCAGTAAACATGCATGGAGGTCCTACTGTGTGCTAGGGAATCTACCATTGAACCAAACAGACAAAAATGGGAAAGGCGGGTCTTGAGGGAAGACTGGCTGCTGTTATCACCTGGAAAACGGGAAGAGAAGTTGAGGATCATGTACATAGCCTGGATTTGAACCTGAGTAGAGGCAGGAAGGAAATCAGATTCTGGCACCTGCGCCTTGGAGCACAGAGAAATGCCTTTGGGAGCACCCCTGGGGTGCCCCCCCCCCCGCCCCCCGCCCCTATGTTCCTAATCCTGTAACCAGCCATCTGGCAGGGACCCTAGTTTTCACACTTCCTCCTCTTTTATTACTGTGGCTCAGTGTCGGAATAACCTGTGAGTTAAAAGAATATTGAGAAGTGACTTCTTGAGCATGTGCTTCATGGGAATGGCCACAGCCCCTCCACATCTGTGCCCTGGTAGCTGCGCAGGAGGGTCCAGCAGTAAGTGGGGAGCAGGATAGGAATCTAAGGTTTAAACTTGACTCCCATTCCCAGGGAGGTAATTATAATTAACAATCATTATTTTAAAATATTCCCAAATTTTTAAAAAATGATACATCAGGAAGAAGGCAGAATGCAAAATCCACTTTGATTTTTAAATTGACTTGTGCTTGTCTCAGGCCACCAAGCTGTACTGTCAGGCCCCCAAGATAATGTGCACCTGGTCACCCCAAACTTCTGGGTAGCTCTGGACTGAGGATGTTTAAGTGACTCGCCTGAGGAACACAGCTGTTAATGGAGAGCCAGGTCTTAAACCTGGGCCTTCCTACCCTTGGGAAAGGGTTCTGTCTACAAATAATCCTGTGATCCTCAAGTCTGCCCACCCAGTGTCTGACCGATTGAACTAGCCCTGGCTTCCCTTTTTACCCGTCACTCTCTGTTGCTGGACAGGCGCCTCTCTCCTTTGAAAGGAAAAACGGAAAAGTTTGCAAGCAGACACAAGAATAGTTTATGAGAACATACCTGGTTTAAGACATTTAAAGCAATTTCTACCCTCAGGAAAGGGTAATTAAAATAGATACGGTATTTGACTTGGACTGTTAGGGATAACAACCATAACTTGGTTTCTTTTTTTTAATTTTTATTTTAATTGTGGTTCAAGTATAGTTTTCTGCCTTCTACCCCCATCCCAGCCCACCCCCCAGCCCTCCCCATCTCCCTCCCATTTCCACTCCTCCATTGTTATTGTCCATGTGTCCTTTATACTTGTTCCTGCAAACCCTTCCCCTCATAACTTGGTTTCTTGAAGGGAATTAGTAGAGATACAAATTTCTATTGACTGAAAGGGTTACAAGTTTTAGTGCTATGATGTGGTGTATTTATTTCATATCTGGTCACTTTTTTGAATGCTAGTAATTCTGATAACCTTATAGTTGCTTATTTTGGGGTTTCTAGTTAGTCATTTTATACAAAACTACTGATACATTTTTCTTCTCCCTATAAATATCTCCAGTTCTTACTTATATTCTTAGTGCATTATTCAGTCTAGATACCAGTAGTGGATGCTGGTGTCATCTTGTTCCTCCTTTTACTGGGAACATGTCTAGCAGTTCTCTGTGGTGTATGCAAGATACTGCAGAGTAATGAGGAAAAGAGGACAAGTGGGTTTCTCCTAAAGCTAAATTACTCAGTTCAAAAATTGTTCTTTTTTAAAATTCCTCTATGTGACCCCTTTGCAGTTAACTATTCTCCTTATCTGTCCCTGTAGTTTTGCTTTTTCCAGAATGTTATATGAGTGGATCATACAATATGTACCCTTTTGGGTTGGTGTCTTTAACTTAGCAAAACGAGTTTATGATCCATCCACATTGCTGCATGTGTCAGGGGCTCATTCCTTTTAATTGCTAAGTAGTATTCCATCGCACAAATGTCCCACAGTTTATCTGATGTACCTGTTAAAGGCCACCTTGGTTACTTCAAATTGGGGTGGTTATAAATAGAGCTACTGGAAACATCCAGAAATTGTTCTTGAGACCATACCCTTCCAACTCTAAAAAGTAAAATGATGATCCTACTAAATGGCAGGATTTTTATGTCAAGACACTTAATTGGCAACATAAAAAGTTGGTAGAACTACTTCTATGTTCCTGCCACACACCCCTTTTCCACAGTTTACCTGTCTGAAGTCCAGAGAGAGTCTAGAAGCCACAGCATCAGTCACTGTGTCACTGTGATGACAGCAGAGTTCTTCAGGGTCTTCCATATGCTTTTTTAAGCAATTGTGTTAACTTTCTGCTTAACTCCTTATAGGCAGAGTGCTTTGGTCTCTTCCTTCCTTTTTTACAGCAGTCCTGTGATTACCCTCACACTAGCACTGCATTTTGTGGGAGTTCTTCATGTGCACCCCAAATAGGTCCTGCCTTCTAGTACAGGGAGGACAGGGCCTGCCAGGTTGGAAGACCAGTCTTGGAGAATCTTCTGTTCAAAGAAATGTGAAAGTCCCAATGGACCATGGAAGTTGAAGCCAGTGAGGTGAAGGTGTCAGGCTTCCCACGTTTGGGAGTTCCATCGCTTTTACTAGACACTTTCCCCTAGGTGGCCTGTCAAGTCTTAGCCAAGTCTGTAATTTCCTCTGCTAAAACATAATTCCTCATTAGAGTCTTCTCTTTTAAGGAGAGATAATAAGTCCAGTTCTCTTGGGCCTTTTACAACACATTCTGAATCCCGTGGGGAGAAAAGCTCTGGTTCACCAGCAGCCACTGTGAGGACAGCAGTAGTTCCCTGTGAGCCCCTCCAGAGCTCTGCAGCCCCAATGAGTGCAAAACTGACTTTCCGTTTCCAATCTACCCCCTATTCATGTGCACATGCACAAAGGAATTGCTCTTTTGTCTTGTTCGAGGTGGTCATGACAGCCATCATCTGATTTTTAGGGTACCTTTTCCTGAAGGAATTGCTGCTCTGTTTCCCAGAATGTTTAATCACTTGCATGCTGCCGGTCCTGTGTTGAGGGCAGTTGTTTGAGGGCTGGCACCTGTGATGATGACATACTTGGTGACTCGGTCTGGAGCCAAAGTTGAGGGAGCTGGGAGGCCTTCTAGAAACTGAACTCAGACAAGCAGTGAGAGGTGGGGCTGAAGAATGTTCCACAACTACAGCAACACACAGGAGAGCCATTTTTGCAGAGCATTTGGTTAAAAACCTGTGGATTATACAAGAAAGTAGAATTGGTCTCCAGAAACCTGGGGAAGGCAGAGGCACCTGAGACTCAGAGAGAAGACCCAGGGGCAGGGCTGGGCGCTAGACAACCAAAGGAACTGTTTTCTCAGCCTGGCTGACATGGTCCAGCAGCATCCCAGGAAATCCAGAGAGAGTATAACCTCAGGTTCTTAGGAACCTCTGGGTAACTCCAGTAAATCCTGGGTTGTCCTACAGGTTCATTTCCGTTCATACAGGAGTTCAGTGTGATGCAGACTAAGTTGGAAACCATAGAAAGGGGTGGTATTCTCTAGGGACTGCTCCACAATTTAGTCGGAGGCAGAAAGAAATACATCAGTCTGTTGAGAGATCTTTTTTTTAACACACCTGACCTCTGACACAATAGCATCAGGTTGGTAAATAATACAGTCATTTGGGGATTCTGTCATCTTCTTGCAAATTAGATAATTAGATCACAGTTTTGAGAGCTTTCAGATTCAATTTGCCTGGGCTGGTGCCTAAATACCTGGCTGTTTTCCTATTTAGCTTATTTTTTCTTTTTGTTACATAGCTGTGAATATGATATAAAATTGGTTGCTTATCAAAATGTTTTAAGTACAGTACTTGGATGAGTGATTATCAAATTTCTTGGGAGTTCATATTTCTGTGGCCTATCACTGAATTTTTCAGAATGTAAGACACACTGGACCATAAGATGTACCCAGGTTTTAGAGAAGTAAAATGGGAAAAAAACTTTTGAAGCAAAAAATGTGGTAAAATATTTAATAACATAAATAACATAGGCCACCCCCTACCCCCACAGCGCGCCAGGTAAGCTATATTCAGACTATAAGACACATCCCCATTTTTCTCCCAAATTTGAGGGGGGGGGGTGTCCTATAGTCCAAAAAATACAGTAAGTGTCCTTCATAAGCCAAATATATGCCAGAATCAAGGCAGTGTTTAACAGGAGCTGATTGGCTCTTTTTTTTTTTTACCACATTAGGAATATGAGGGGTGACTCCTCAAAAAAACAGAATTATCTTCTGGAGAGCCGGCCCCTTGTAGTATAGTTTCCCCCACTAGGTGAGTGTACTAGGAACCCATTTGTATCAGTGCACACTAGCTGGCATTGTTGTGAGAGGCTGCATTTAGGTTCAGTGAATTTTTTTGAACTCTTTAATCGCATTTGCCCATTTCATGATGGGTGATTTATGAGCGCCCCTGCCCACACTGGGCTGAATGTTCAGCAGTGTTTGAACAAAAAATGGCATGACACGCCCCCCTTGCCCCAACCTCCCCATTCACCTGATCTCACCCCAAGCAACTTTTTTTTTTTTGCCCTTGGATTAAAAAGTTCTCAAAGGGAAATGTTTTGCTGATGTGTAAGAGGTGAAACAAAAAACAGCAGAAGCGCTAAAAGGTATCAAAATCATCAAGTTCAAAAACTGTTTTGAGCAGTGGAAAAAATGTCTATAGGTGTACTGCATCAAATAGGGAGTACGTTGAAGGTGACTGAAGTTTACACGGGTAAGAGTAAATACACAATTTTTATAAATAAATTCTGGGTTTTTTGGGGGGTCTTCCCTCATATGATAGTGGAAAAATAAAAAGAACAGAGTTAGAAAAAATCCCCACCATAGTTCAGAGCGTATGTAAAAACCTCCTGTATGCATTCATTGATCCTTCATTTATCAAGTGCCAATTCCTGGCCGGTCTCTGAGCTAGACTCTCCCACCCCTCAAGTACGCACAGTGCATGCTTGGTGAGAAAGAATAGAAGGACGGTGGGAGCTCTGCAGTCACTGTTGTGATCAGAGGCCAAGGTTTCCTGGAGAAGGTGTGATGCCTTGTAGAAAGGGTGAGCCCTGTGCAGCAAAGGGTGGGTGGGGCATCAGACTGAGCATTTTATCACTGCTTCTGTTTACAATTGTCACTGCATAGTGATTATTACAGGCAGATTGCCTTTCAGTGAGCTTTATTACTTTTAAAGATCCTTTACAGAGACGCCCCAGGACACATTGCTCTCAGTGCCCCCTCCTGGTACCTGGCAGTCCTGTGGGCATCACCCTGGAGATGCACTCCGGGAAAGGGGTTCATAAGAAGATGGAGAAACGGGGAAAAAGATTATCTCCTCATTTTATTTTTCACACTGTTTTTATCATATTTCCTCTTACAGACATTCTTTTTAGCAATTCCCAGTTCTTATCAGCCAGTAGTGGAAGAAGGAAAGTACACATAATAATTTCATGTCTCTGGTAAGAGTATAAAACTAAAACATGCGAAGGAATGTTCCCCCCTCCCATCTCTGTGTTTAATAGTGGCCGTGTAGCATCTTGAGTTGGTTTTTCAACTTTTTAAAATTTGACAAGTAGAAAATTTTCAGAGAATGAATTTTTCTTTTAAATAACACACAGAATGTTTAGGTCCTTAAAATATTTCAAGTATACAATGGTCAGGTTTCTCTGCTTCTCCCTTTGTTACTAGAGCCCTGTCATGCCCATGAAAAGGCTCCGAGTTGTTTGGTAGGAACCCAAGAGAGGGGTCCTCAAGTGTGATCAATACCTTCCCCATGATGGTGCCCCAGCAGGAGGTCTCTGAGGAGACCAGAAGGGGAAGGAGGGACAGGACAGCTGTCCAACAGCCTCATGGTGCTGGACACCTCATACCTGACATTACACTGAACCATTAACCACCTCCCTGTCAGAGATTCTTACTGCCTTTTGTGGACAAGGAAACTGAGACTCACGAGAGGAACTAATTTGCCATTATCACCCACCTGGCAAGTGGGGGAGCTGGAATGTGAACCCCAGGTTTGCCTAACTGCAGAGGGTATGTTCACTCCTATCATATCTCTGTCTTCTAAAAACATTTCTTTGTTTTTTCTTGTATGAAGCCTTGAGGAGTATTATATGTTTTCTTATATCTTAGGACATCTCTTGTAACCTTTTATGATATATGTCTTATATAATGTTTTCAGAGAATTTACATGGTAGAGAGAGTGGAGGGTCTTATGTCTTGATAGTATTCATCAAATTTACATTACTAAGCATAAGGCTCTTAAGCATGGTTCTTCACACACACACACTCTTAATATAATTTAGGAAAACATTTTCTTGTCCTTCTTGTGTTCTTTTGTTTACTGAGAGGTGGATTCTCTCTATCTTGTTTTGGAGTGGGAAGGGCCCTTCCATGCCACTAGCCCATGGTGAGCTGTGTGTGCCCACCAGCAGTCAGCATCTTGTATTCGGATGTGTTAATACCAGTTCAGGTAAAATCATGTGAGTGTGTGTGCATGCTTAACTTAGAAGGTGGCCCCAGACATCTCACCTTGCCCTTCAGGCAGTCTATCATGTTCAGCACTCATAAGACACCCTTCACATTGCTGATTTATGCTAAAAGTATCCTAATGTTTCTGACAGATCATGTGTGACATGAATATAATCCATATTTCTTAGAGCAGCTAATCCAAGTGGTTTATTTCCCGATACTGCTGATGAAGCTATATCTCTTGGTGTCTGCAGCCATTGAGATTCTGATGGTAACATATTGTTTGTGGGTCACTAGTTTTGTCTAAAACAGTAGGTTGGAACAGAGTAGCAAAGGTTAATTAAGTTTGTCCATCAAAATGGGGACAGATATGGATGCCTCTGTTACTTCCGGTCCTAAAATCAAAGTTCCTAAATGTGTGATTACAGGCATCTTTTCTTCTCATTTTCAGACTGCCCCCCTAAAATTCTTACTTTATTTCAAAGCAGTGAAAACACGAGGAAGTTGTTAAAAGCCAAAGGCAGTGATGAGGTCTTGATAACAAATAGCAGATACCTTAATTTAAAGTTGGGCAAGTGGCTTCGTTTAGTAGAGAAAAGCTTCTGGGGTCCAGTTGCTTTGAATTCTGCCTTCTCTCTGTAGAACCAAGTTATTTTATCTCTGAGAAGTTTCTGTGTTAATGATGATTACATTATGACCATGAGATGACAATTCTCTATAGTATCTCTCAATAAATGCTCATTTCTTCCTCTGAAATTTTGTTAGTCCTATAGACAATAATGATTTTCTCAGCAATGTTAAGAATGTCCCCATTAGAAGCCCTCTCTGCCTATCTTAAGAAATATTCTGTAATGCTTTCAGAAACTTGACATATTAGAGATATTGGAGAGTCGTCCTATGTCTTGGTACTTATTAACCGAATATTTAAAATACAATTTTCAATCATTCCTTTTCCCACCAGCTCACTTACTGAAGTGCTCTTTCCTATTGGTTTTCACATAAACAATGCTTGCTCTTCTGCCTGGCTCTGAATGCATGACTTTAGATGGGTTTATGTCTTAGATTTGTGAATCAGACAAATGGGAGTTTCTGACTGACGGGCTAGCAATCTTGCATGGATTTGTGATAATGAGGAAGGTGTCCCAGCCAGAATCTGTCTCTAAACAGACCGCCCTTCTGTCTTTTGTGAATGCATCAACATCCTCCCAGGTCCCAGGAAAAGGAACCATCATCTTTTTTTTTTTTTAACCATCTTTAACATTCGCCTTTTCCTAAAGGCCCTTATTCCATTTACCCGATTTATATGCATCAGTGTCTTTCAAACATTTTAGACTGAGACCCACAGTAAGAAATGTTGTATATTGTGACACAGCATCTATTTATACATAAATATAAACACAAAATGAGGTGTCATAAAACAGCTCTTACCCATACTATGTACAGTGGATTCTCATATTTCTGTTGTTTCATTCCATTCATTGACATAGTTTTTTTCCCTTTAATGCTGATTACAATTCTCTGAATTGTTCTTGGCCCATGAAATGGTCACAGTGCTGCATTTTGGACACCACCACATGGGGGAGTAAACTTTATTCCATCAGTACTGCTAATACAGATGGTGAAAACCAACAATGGGACAACACAGTTAAAAACTTGGGGATTTAAAAGTGTTTTTTAAATAAGAACAAGCAGAATGGGCCACTAACAAATACACGTATAATCCTGACATCAGGTGGGGTTTCCATCCTTTAGAGGTTATACAACAGTGATGAGAGTCCCTGTTCAATGCCCCATCCAAAATTCCATGTTCCAGTGGTCATTTTTGGTTCTGTATTTCTAAATGACTTTCTTTTTTTGTGGTGCATCTTATGGCTGTTTTTGTGTTTTTAAAATCTACCCTGATAATAATCCAAGCCTGAAGATGAGCTCCTTTCCTTCCATCCTTTTTGGAAATACTACCCATGCAAGTGTTGTTTCGCTTTTGTAGTGTCAGATGTTCTGATGCTTTGGGAAACATGAGGTTGACAACTGAAAGCATCTTAGATGTATCATTCCTTAGACGATTTGTCCTCTCTGCCATATGGCATGAGCATTCTATCTCTCCGGGTATGTCTGCCCCTCCCATCCCCCAACCTCCTTTCTGAGGAGGAAGAGCATCCTTTCGGATCATTTCTGGACAAACAGCTGTTTGTCCCCCAGCCTCTAAGTGCTGACCCTCCAGCTCAGCACCTTCCTCTTTGGCTCCTTGAAGGTGTCCACCCAGGCTTTGCAAGAATCCCCTCCTGGGGCCAGAGTCCTCACAAGGCCAGTCTCCTTCTGTCTCCTTTTCTCTTTCTCCCTCTAGGGAGGAGAGTGGAAGGCATTTTACAATATGAACAAGATGAGTGCAGTCATGGAAGTGAACGAAGTTAGGAGAGATAAAACTAAGCCTAGAGGACCAGAGGGACAAGGAAGAAGGGGGAACAAGAGAAGAAAGTGAGGTCTAACATTTATGTTTTATTGGGATTTTATTGTTACTATGAAAAAGGGTGACTAAGGTATGTAAAATGAAACCAATGATTCAGATTTATTGTGCTGTATGCTCCCAACAGTTTAATAAAATAAAATCTAAAGCTCTTAGGTTCTCCTTCAGGGTTAATAGTTAGTGACACCATGCACTAGCCGACCAGCTGAGCTCCTGTCCACAGGTTGTACTCTGCTTCAGAGACTTGGGATGGCTAATAAGATTATAAAACAAGCCTCTTGTTTGCAAGCTACCACGTTAATAATAATAGTAGTTATAATTCACTGGAATCCTGGATTTTTTGGTTTTACTTTGTTTAATTTAAAGGAATAAAAAACCTAGAGAACATTAAGGCAGGAATGCATAAAGGGGAAAAATTCGATCCTTTTAGAAGAAGTGAACAGTTCCTTTAACTTGGGGGCACCTTTGTCCGTCAGCAGAACTTTGCTGTTTTAGTGGAGATGATGGGCTGAGCACAAGGGGATGGTAGGGTTAGGTTAGCTTGAAGCAAGTTTCTCAACCTTGGCACTATTGAAATGTTGGGCTGTGTAATTCTTTGTGGTGGGCACTGTCCTGTGCATTGTAGGGTGTTCAGCAGCATCTTTGGTATGGATTCACTACATGCCAGTAGCACCTCCTCACCCCCAGCCAGTGTGACAATCAAAAGTGTCTCCCGATTTTGCTAAATGCCCTCCGGGCACAAATCACCCTTCGCTGAGCACTGCTGGCTTAAAGTAAAGCAACAAATTTCAAAGTTTCCTTATTTACCCCTTTTGTCTAACCCTAAAGCAACAGGACTGTAATTTTTTTTTTTTTTAAGATTTGGAGCAAGAAGTGATTTGGAGGTTTAAATCGCATTTGGTCACGCTCTTTTCTGGGCTTTCTGGGTGAATCACAGTTCAGTTTTAACTTCATGTTTCAGAGGTTTGCACATGCACTTAGAAGTACATAGAATGGTATTTCTTTCTTATGCCCATGTTGTCATGTGGATGGTTATTTGTACATTATTCTTCCCATTGGAAGTAGTGGAAGTGATTGATGGTCTCAGTAAGTTCACATTTTGACAACTCTGATGGAGTCTGACCCTTTGTATCTTTTTCTTCTTTTGCCGAAAGTTTTTTATAGCCCAGTGATCTTGGGGATTCATTGGGGAAATTGAATGTTTGAGTTCAAATAACTCAATTCCTATTTCCAAATAATACTTGTTATCTGATGCTTTCTAAAAAAAAAAAAAGAAAAGGTACTAAGGTGGAAAGTAATCATGCATGGATTTGATAATGTGTTTATTTTCCAGCAAGCTTTAGTTAAAGAAAAAGAACTCCAGTTTATCTGCATCTCTATTGGCAGCAGTTGTCCAGTCTGTTTATCAGAGTTAAACTTTTTTATTTTTTAGTTACGGTACTACTGGGGATGTTG
Source organism: Phyllostomus hastatus (assembly GCF_019186645.2). Classification (NCBI taxonomy): domain Eukaryota; kingdom Metazoa; phylum Chordata; class Mammalia; order Chiroptera; family Phyllostomidae; genus Phyllostomus; species Phyllostomus hastatus. Next base: position 28,431,573 of record NW_025333857.1, on the reverse strand, counting down.
GGATTTCGTACTTCTTGGGGTATGGAAAACATAGGTAACACTAGTTATAGGTAATTCTAACTGTTTCAGTCTGGTTTCAACTAGAATTACCTGTGCAGCTTTGAAATAACCCAGGGCCCAGGTGGAATCCCAGACCAGTGAGGTACAACTCTTTGGGGATGGAGCCCAGGCCTCAGCGCAGGCCTCTGCTCTCCCTGTTCTGGTGGGGGTAAAGGCTGAGAATGAGGGCACATTTTTGTAAATAAAGTTTTATGTAACGTAGCCACCCTCATTCATTTACTGATTGTCTAGAGGCCCTATGGCTTGTAAAACCTAATATATTTACTATTTAACAAAAAGTTTGGCGACCCTGGCTCTAAACTCAGTTACTGTTTTTCAGATATTTTGAAAAGGGGCTTTATACAAAACTGATAGTAAAAGGAAAGAATCCAGCATTTTGCAAGTTTATAGGCTTAAATCCTTCCAATTTTCTTGCACCTGGGGGAAATTGAAAAGCATTTTTTTGAAGAACTGACTAGAAGATCTTGTCACACCAGAGGGAGATGTGACCAGCTCAGCCCCAGACAGGGAGGCACCATTGTTTATGTTAGGACCCTTGGTGATGAACAGTTGGCACTTGTCTTCTAATTAATGTTCATTACCGAGACTGTGTAATCAGCTTGAGGAAAGGCCTGTAGAGGCAGAAATGTTTCTCTCGTGCAAAGTGTATTTTGAGTTGGTTATTACCGCTGCAGCAATTCTAGATGGTGGGAGACCCCTGGAAAAAAATCCTTTAGTTCTGAGGAATCTCATATGTAAAAATAAGACTACTGAAAAATTTTAAATGACATCATTTCTGCCTTCTCGTAGTTCAGATGGAAAGTTGACGGGTGTAAACATTTGATCAAAAGAGTTTTTAGAAGGTCTTTCTATGGTCATGGGCCACTAATGGCACTAAGTATGAGAGAAAGGATCATCTGGAGGTGTCCAGCCTTTTGGCGTCTCTGTGCCACACTGGAAGAAGAAGAGTTGTCTTGGGTCACACATTAAATACATTATAATACACAATCACAAAAAAATTTTCATAATGTTTTAAGTAAATTTATGATTTTGTGTTAGGCCACATTTATAGCCATCCTGAGCTGCATTCAGCCTGCAGGCTGCGGGTTCGACATCCCTATTAGTCCCTTGTCACCACAATGAGATTTTTGTTCTTTTCAAAAGATTTCACTTATTTTTAGAGGGGAAGGGAGGAAGGCAAAGATCAATGTGTGGTTGCCTCTTGCACTCCCCCTACTGGGAACCTGACCTGCAACCTAGGCATATGCCCTGACTGGGAATCGAACCCATGACCCCTTGCTTCACAGGTTGGCACTCAATCCACTGAGCCACACCAACCAGGGCAACACAATGAAGTTTTTGAGCCAACAGAATCAGCTCTCCTGAGGGTGAGTTAGACTCTGAGGCCCCACCCCAGACTTACAGAGTCAGAATCTACTTTTTCACAGGATCCCCAGGCTGTTTTTGTACATATCAAGAGAGCATTGGGAAGCATTGGTCTATAACTGATAATTGGGTCAGTGCAGGAAATACCATTTTCATTTGTTGTCACTTTCCTCCTTAATGATCTCCCAGCTCCTTAACGGCTCTCCTCACTTGGGCTCACGCATTAAGAATGGCCAGGTTTCCCCCTTTTGCTCTTTCCAAGCATTGCTTGCATGCCCACTTATTTAGTAAAGATTTATATGATGGTAGAAAATGAAAATTGGATGATTGAGCTGGAAGAGGTATCATTTTATATGCTTCAGGAAAAGAAACTAGAAAGGATAAAAGGAACTTGCCAGATAAACTTCACTTGAAAGGTAATTAAGTGGAATGGTGCCTTCTTTGCTTCTACAAGAATAGTCCACTCATCAAGCATACCTTTGTGCTGGGGAGCAGCTGGGAAGGGCAAAAATGACCTCCTTGAGCTACTCAAATCAACACATGGAAAATCAAGGACTTGGGCCTTTCCACCAAGCAATGCTATAATATTCAAAGTACACTTCAGCTTATATTACTTGAGGCATTGTCCAAACTTTGGATGTCCATAGAAGATCTTGAGGAAGCCCTATACTTAATTTTATCCTACCAGGGTTTGTAAGTTAGTACTTTTTTTTTAATCAAGTAGCTTTCTAGAGACTTGATTGAAAAACATAATTTCAAAATCATTCCTTAATTCTAGAACAGAATTGGCTTATTCTGAATATTCCCTTAGGTTGACTTCTTTTTTGATAAAATTAATACCATTTACATTTAGTATTTTAAAGCAGTATAAATAATTGAAGTCTAGATGTTCTTGCTGTGAAAATATGATGGTGCATTAATGTTCCGTGCCTGTACCAAGGTGTGTGCAGGAAACAGAACAGTTCTAGGTGTTCATAGAAGTGGCTGGGAGGAGCCAGTAAGGTGGAAGGGGGAAGGGGGGCATTCCTTTATACCTGCAGGTCCTGCCTCCCTAGCGTTGAGTGAGAGGCCAAGTAGCTATGTGAACTGCTCCTTACATAGAAGCTGTCCTGTGGTTTCAAAGGCGAGGTCAAATTGCCAGAAAAGAATGCATGAATGCCAAGTGTCAGCTGCTCTCTGCTGCTGGAGGGACAGCATGTGGTCCCTTCTGCCTTCCCTTCCGTCTCCCATAGTTCACTCCATGTCTTGTTAGCAGAATCCTAATCACCTCCAGAACTCTGGTGACAGGAGAGTCTGTGAAACAGATATCAAACTTTTGTTCCTCGTTAGAGGGAATAGCATAGAGAAGGCTGGGGGTGGGGCAGAGGGAGGCTGGGATGGATGCTGAGTGACAATATCCAGCACAGCAACAGCTTACCTCCACACTATTGTCATGTTGTGTTTTAAAAAATACTCCCTTTATGAACACTGAGAGAGTTAACTAAGGGAAGATGCCAGTTTTACATGCGAGGACACGTGAGGAGGTTCAAAGACTGGCTGCCGGTCAAACGAGCTAGTCAGTGTCGCAGCAGACTGTTGGCTCCAAAAGCATGCTCTCCCGTCTTTCCTGCCTTATTCTCTTTATTCCTCGTTAATTGGGCATTGTATGATGAGATGGAATTTTAGAGGTGCTTTAGCAAGGACCCTGGGTAGAAAAGGCACCTTGGAATGCATAGTTCTAGTGTTTTCAGGGTCAGTATACTAGAGGGCATGTTCATAGCTGGAGGGTACTTCCAACTTAGTAGGCTGTTCCCTTAATTTAAAGAATTAGGGAATTTTTGAAATGATTGTAAAATGGAACTTCAGTCTCAATATATTTTGTCTTTTTTCTTAAGCAGATGAAAACCTCGGACAACCGCCATGCCATGAGTTCCCAGTACAGGATGCATTCTTACTACCCGCCTCCCTCCTACCTGGGCCAGAGCGTGCCCCAGATCTTCACTTTTGAGGATGGCCCTGCTTACCCGGAAGCCAAAGCAAGTGGTAGGTGTCTGGTTACTCAGGCTGGACCTGGGGGGTGGCAGGGAGAGGACGAGTGTCTAGACTGGGCCTCTGGCTCTCTGAGGGCTTATCAGTTAGGAGCTGCTGGAAAGTTCATTGCTCTGTGACTCCTATATAGTACCTTTAAATTTTTTTGGTATGGAATGATTTTGCTTTGCTATATTCTTAATATTATATTTACCTTTTCTGTGTACCTGGAATGATAAGAGTAAGATAAGACACTGTCCTCAGAAGCAAAAAGTGTGTTTTCTGAGGATCAATATGAAATACAGAGGCGCTTTAAATGTGAGTCCAAGTCCTGATATTTTTGAAGTGAATTTCCATATACTGAATACTCATTTTCTGAAACTTTTCCATTTTAAAATTGAAGGTGTATTTATCTTTTGGGGGAAGAAATAAAATAACATAATAAAACATTTTTGAACACAATAGATCTCAGAGTTTATGCAGTAGCAATGCAAATAACTTTGATAAAATGGCTTTAAAGTAAAAAATGACTGTTTAATGAACCAGAGCACTTTGAAATACACAATTGCTCAACTTCAATTTTAACCTTCTCCCCAACATTTACACTGTGGTGATAGATGTCTTTTATGGCTGCTGTAGTTCCAGGACCTGTTCTCAAGTTCTTTATATTTAAGCATCATCTTTTGATCTGGGGAAGTGAGAAGCATTCACAGTTGAGGCCATAAGCAGAAATTAGGGCAATCGTGAATGACTGGGTAGAGAAACTACTAGAACTTAGCTTGGACTAAATAAAAGAAGTTTGCTTTTTCAGTAACTTGACTCTCTATAGAGAACTTGTTTCTCTGTAAAGCAAGTGCTTAGAGAATGAGAATCAGAACCATACTTTAAATTTAGAACAATTAAGTCTAAAAAAGCTGGGCATCTTAACACTTTATTTAAATCATATTAAAATAAAGTGAAGGATTCCATTAACATAGAATATATAGGTTGAGGGATGTGATCAGTGTGAACTAAAGAGAGATTGAAGTCCACGTTATTGATTATACTGTGACTTTTATTAATAATCATATTTCATTGGAATAGACAAATACATCTCTATTAAAAATATTCATACTGTGTAACATGTGCCCATACAGTCTTTCTTTCATACTTTGATTATGTATATTTATCTGGACGGTAAGCTCCTTAAGGATAGAGATCACGCATCTCACATACCTTTTTGTCTGCTGTGATACCTTTTATTTGCTGTTTATTGGTTGAGTGATGAATGAATGAACAAATGATTTAGGTACTATTTTTAAGTAAGCTTGTTCTGTAAGGAAACAATCCTGAAAGGTCACAGTCCTCATTGTCTCATTGAACCAGTGAGCAACTTAAGGATGAGGCCTTTAAAGAAACATTCCTTCATTCAGAACATTAGCAATGAAACCTGTTTTCAGGAAGAAAGTGCCTGAGCTTCTTTCTCCAGGAATAATGGAATGTTTTTTAGAAGCACTGGCATTCTTGAGAAAAGGTGTAAATTCAGAGCAAGGCAATAAGACAAAAAGATAAGAGGAAATTTATTAGAGCAGAGAAGAATGAATTTGGAGAAGAGCAATAGGCATTTGAATTTGTGGCAGAAAATAAACAGACTCAGAGGAAAGAGGTTACAGTCCAAGAAAGAAAAGACTGGCCATGCCAGTGTTCATAGGGGAAGACTGAGTGAATAACACCTAGAATTTCTCAGAACTTTTCTGGTTCTATCTATGTTTATTTGAAAGTGTGGTTTAACCTTCCGGTACCCCTCTAACTCACTAGCTTCAGACATGAGGGAATTGGCCAGGAAGAATTGCAGTAAAATCTCAGTAAGACCTATTTTGGAATTGTCATGGGAAAAGAGAGGATGAATTAATATAAAATGCAAGTCTCAGCTAATTTTTTAAGAGAAATATGGCTTTCTGACTTTCAAATATGTGGTAGTTCCAAATATCATGGGCAGTACATTGCATGAGATTTTTATAGAGTTGGTGGGGAAGGGAAAAGGAAAGAGAAAGTCATGTTTGGGCATCCACAAGGACACCCCTGGTCTACTCTCCTGGGGCATTGGATCCTTGCTTTTATCATCAGTATTGACACAAGTGTGGGGAGCTCTTTGGGAGCAAATAAGGCCCTTAATGGGGCTGAGGCTAGTGACAGATTCCTTGAGTCGGGATGGGGACAACAGTTATTTATTTGTGAGAGTGTAACAAAGGCTGGCTGATAACCCGTTATAGGTATCAATTTGTCAAGTTTGAGTTGTGGTCCTTTGGTTGGTTAGGTTTATAAATAAGTTAATGACTTGTAAATAGTATATCAGTTATTCTAAGTGAGAACTTCTAAGTAATTTGAAAGCCAGTATTTTCAGTGGGTTTAATATTTTCTTTAAAGTCTTATTTAAGTATTCATTTGTCCATTAAATCCATTTTTTCTTCAGTATCTTTACAGACAACCATAACCTCTCTTAATCATCTAAAGAAATGAGTCCAAGTCCAAGGTTTTGCTAAATATTGCAACATGGAAATAGAATGTAAGGAGGAAAAGAATTACAGGGAAAGTTTTCCTTTTGCCATGTTACTCCTATTCAGTGTTTTTCTTTGTAAAAATGCTAGGACTTACTCTCCTTTTCATATCCTGAAATGTGTTAGGAGGTAGATCAGAGAGATGGCAGGTCTGGTTAAGTAGGACTTTGTAAACCATTGCAAACACTTTGGCTTTTATTTCAAATGAACTGGGAATCCACTGGAGAGTTTTCAGCATAGAGGTGACAAGTCTTCCTTGTGGTTTTTAAACATCACTCTGGCTACTGTTTAATAATAGACTATAGAGATGCAATGTGGAAGCAGGGGACCAGTTAAAAGGCTACAGCAATAATTCTTGCAGAAGATGACAGTGGCTTAGTCAGGGAGCGAGTGTGGTGTGCTGACAAGTGGTTGTGAATTCTAAATGTATTTTGAAGATAGGACCAACAAGATTTGCTGATGGATTTGGGGTGGGCCAAGAAGGAAAGAGTAGAGGATCACTCCCTAATGTTTAACCTGACCAAGTAGAAAACTGGAGTTTCCATTTATTGAGGTAAAGAAGATCATGGGAAAAACAGGTTCATGGGAGTTTGGAGTTTAATTTTGCACATATTTAGTTTGAGATGTTCATGAGTCATCCAAGTGGATTGTCAAATGGCAGTTGTATGTATGAAGATTGAAATAAGGTCTCGATAGTTCAGTGCATAGATGTTATTTGAAGTCAGTATGATGAGATTCCCCTGGAGAAGTGAGTGTAGATGGAGAAGCAGCACCAAGGATTGAACCCTGGGGTCCTTCAGTGTTGAGACCTCTGGTAGATGAGGAGGACCAGCAAAAGGGTGAGTAATACGGAGCAGCCTGTGGGGCAGGAGAAAAACTAGGAATGAATGGTGTGTCTTGGAAGCCAACTAGAGAAAGCATTTCAATGAAAAGAGTCAAATAATGCCAATAAACCAAATGGAATGAGGGCTGGAACTGACCATTGGCTGCTGCAAGGTGGAGAAGATTGATGACCTTGCAAGTAGAGCTTTGGTGGGGAAGTGAGACCCAAAGCCTGACTGTCCCTCAGGAGCCTCTGGCAGAGAAGCGTGGGGCAGTGAGCACAGACAGTGCCGCAGGGAGTTCTGCTGTGAGGGGGTGGTGGAAAGGAGCACTGACTAGAGTAAGACGTGAGTTCAAGGAAGGGAAATACTATGATAGGCTGTGTGCTGAAGGGCGTAACCCAACAGAAGGAAGGTGTCAGCTGGTGCGAGGCATGCATGGGGGCACAGGGACAGTGGCAGCGTCCTGAGACAGAATGGGATCTAAGGCAGTGGTCCCCGGAGTGGGGGCCACAGACTGGCAAGGGTCTGTGGAGAGCTTTGTTTCTGGTCTAAAAGGAGATAAGTAAAGGAATTACAATTAACCGAAAACTTTAGCAGCTTGACAGCAATTTCATGTCTGTGGAATTTAGTAAAAAATAGGGGCTTGTATTTTTTGTCCTTTATTTTTCTAGTAATTTTTTTTATTGAAGTAACCTTCACCTGATACAGAAATTAACTAGTTATCATTTTAAAGTATAAAAATCAGTGGCATTTAGTAGAGTCATGATTTTGGGCAACCATTACCTCTGTCTAGTTTCAAGGCATTTTATTCGCCTCGGAAGGAGACCCATGTCTATTAAGCAGTCCTTCCCCATTCTCCCTTCCTCCAGCCCCTGGTAACCACTAAGCTGCATTCTGTCTCGAGGGATTTGTCTATTCTGGGTGTTTTGTGTAAATGGAATCATATAATATGTGCCCTTATGTGACTGGCTTTTTTCACTGAGCACGTAATATTTTCAAGTTTCGCACAAGTTGAAGCATCTATCAGTACTTCATTACTTTTTGTGCTGAATAATATTACATTGTATAAAAATATATTTTGTTTACCTGTTCACAGTTGATGGGCATTTGGGTTGTTCACCTTTTGGTGATTGTGAGTAGCACTGCTATAAATAATCATGTATAAGTCTCTGTTTGAATGTCTGTTTTCAGTTTGTCTAGGTATATATATATATATATATATATATATATATATATATATATATATATATACACATATATATATACACACCTAGAAGTGGCATCGTTGCGTCGTATGTAGTTCTTGGTTTTGACTTTTTGAGAAAGTGATGACTGTTTTCCATAGTGGCTGCCCAGTTTACATTTCCACCACAGTTTGTGATGGTTCCAATTTCTCTTGCCAGCACTTGTTATTTTCCATTTTTAAAGTTATGATTCTCACCACTTATTTTTATAGCAGTAGGTTGGATACTGAAAAAAATTAAAACAAAGCAAAACAGCTTCCTCCCCACATATAGTTTGAGAAACACTCACCTAGTACACAAGTGAGGTTTGGTGTATGTACAAGTTTCTAGTAACAGGTACAAGTTGTACAGGAAGGGGTGCTGGGAGCATCCTGGAAGTGATGTTTCCTCAATGAGAGATAAAGACATGGACTGCACAGTAATACCTTTGTGTTAATAGATGGACACATGTCTAGGGGATAGGCATCTCTCCCTACATGTTTATTGTTGAGTAAGCTTTTGTGTAGAAAATAAGCAAAGTACACTTACTTTGGCTGGCCAACTCCACAAAAAGGTTTCGATTTAAAATGGGAAAGATGAACATACTTTGATCTTTTTATCTATATGTGTTTTTTTCCAGTCTCAGTTTCAAAGTCAGAAATGGTGCGCCCTGTTTCTTCTAGGTTGGGTCCTCTTCTGGCTCAGATATAGTGGCAAGCCCCCATACAAACTCAGCCTTCCTTTGCACCCAACCTCTGCTCTTTCCAGGAGGAAGAAAACATTTGAGGTGTTTATTATGTATCATGAGCTATTCATGTATTATTCATCTAAAAGCAAAGGATGTCGACAACTCTGTGAAGCAAGGTGCAGAGCACTTACATTTCACCAGAGGTGAGACGGCCAAGGCCAGTGGAAGAACCTCTCTGAGTTGAAAGCCTCATGCTCCTTCTGTGATGTCACAGTAGTCTGCAGAGGCCAATGTGTACCTGAATATGACTTTTGAATGCATTCAGTGCTAGCAAATTTGTAGAGAAATTAATCTAGAAGTGCCTGATTTCACTGATGGCATATGCTACACTCCCATAGTTGTGATGACTAAAAGCAAGATGATTAAGCATTCACTCCATAGAATAAGTTCATTTAATTAGGTTGGACTTTCAGCAAGAGATCATGCAGCCAAACCTCCCAGTTTTGCAGGTGAGAAGAGAGGTTGTGATGCCCATTGAGAGCACCCTTAGATCACCTCACTTGGGATCCAGGATGCCACTGGTGCCTTCTATGTGAGGTGATGTGACATTCTGCCAGGAGTGGGGGGAGTGGTAGAAACATTGTGTGTTTAGCATCTGAAGGGACCCATTGCCCACCAGCTGTACAGTGTCAGACTCTCCTCAGAGAGCCTGTTTCCTACCCTGTTAAAGGAGGATGAGGAGATGGGCCCCATCAAACCCACAGAGGTGTTGTAAGGATGAAATTGTGTCTCTGTGTAAACAAGCTCTATGAGTAAAATGCAACAAGAGGTGGCAGGATACTGTTCTTATTTTTACCATTTCTTTCTGCCAGGGTTATGTTGATGTCTCAGGTAGTTTCTTGTTAGGGAGAAAGCTGTTCTAGAAATGTTTTAGAGTCTTGTTCAGACAGGGAAGAGAGCAGGCCAGGGGGTCTGAGGGCTGCTTTTGTGATGTGTGTTCTGCTCTGGGCTGTATGGCAGGCTGGTGAGCAGAAAAACACTGGCCCCTTTCCCCCTACTTTTTAAAGAAAGCTGTGTATTTTATCCAACATTTAGAAAATGTTGAGTTTAAACTTGGCACTTTAGGAAGGGACTTATCATTTGCTAAATTCAAAGAGAAGAGCACTCGGCTGGTAAACCTATTTTCCTTATGTGACCTTTTTATTTTCGGCTTAGCTTTGAACCGAGTTAGGTAGGCGGGGCGTTCACACACACCGGCTGTGGCGGCCGGTACATGCAGGGGAATGGGCCCCAGCCCAGGAGCAGAGCATTGGGTGGGATCCTAAGATGCTCACTTTATCTCTCAGAGCTTCAGTGCCCACATGTGGAAGGTTGGAAAAAAAATAACAGCTTTACTTATTTTTATATATGGGTCATATAAACAATTACATGAAAGTATGGCAGAAGCTGTCAGCTCTCTCATGCTCACATGAGGACCCGTCCCGTCTTCTCTCTTTCTCTTTCAGCAAGTGCCCGGCAGTGGCCTGTGCACATGGAAGTGATTGCAGTCATCAAGCAGGGCCTATTTTTTAGCTCTGAAAGGAGCCTGTTTAGAACTAACCATATGTGGATTCTGATTCTCAAAATTAACGAGACATCATGGTCTGCTGAGTGAGGAAGATGAAGCATATAATAATTTTAAGCATAGAATAAGCATTTAGAAATGGCAGCTTTGAAGACTTATTTTTAGTATATCACACGTGACATGTGTCCCAAGTAAAGCAAAGGAAATAACTAGAGAAGAAGGGTATATAAGGATACCAGCAGGTCCCTTTATACCTGAAGAACAGGATAGAGGGAAGCTAAAATGCTATTTGATGGGAACATGTAGATTTTTGTCTTTTCTTTAAACCCCTTTTTCTTCCTCCATGAACAGAACACCCTACAAGGCAAACTGTGGGAAGGATTGAGCATGGATGTGCCTCTGACATGGCCTCTGTGTAAAACTCTGGCTTTTGACAAGGCCACCAGCAGTCTAGAAATAGCAGGCACTTCCCAGGTGTCTACCTGCACGACATTGTGCTCCCTCCTGTGAGGAAAGACTTCACTCACTGCAGCACTTGAGTAGGAATTACCAGGTGTGTTCTCTCACACGAGGGCAGGGATCCTAGTCTTTCAGCTTCATATTCCTCCCGGTGCCTAGCATCATGCCACGTTTTCAGAGGGCCCCAGGGGTGGTTCCTAGTTTCTTGAATGAATGCTTGCAGTGATGCTTTCTGGTAAAGCAATCCAAGAAATTGGACATGGACTACATGGGGTACAACCATACCCTGGATTTATATTGTGTAGAATCTTCTCTTTGGAAAACTTGCATTTTAAAGCCTTAATTCCTCACGCATACTTGGTTTATGATTAGTAATGTGGCTGTGCAAGAGTTGAGAGGGGCTTAGTCACTTTATAGTAGAGATTGGGTGGAGTTGCAGGCCGAGGGCTGTGCCGTCTGAGCCCTGGTGCTGGTATTTAGGAAGAGGAGCCAACACAGGAACCCAAATCTCTGAACTACTTCCTGTGCTTTCCTTTTTCCTTCCCTTTTTCCTTTTCTCACACTTAGGTAGCTCTTACAATCTCTGTAAGATGATGTTGGTGCACTTGATGGGCATAACTCACTCAGTTCTCATAACTGTAGTATTGTCCCCATTGTGGAGATGAGGACACTGAGGCAAGAGACGATGCCTTTGAAGTAAGGAGGAGAAGGGGTCCTCGTTCTCATGTGGCAGGTGGAGAAATACCATGCTAGTGAGTTAGCTTGTTTGAGGCCTCCCTGGACAACTGCCTGGCATTCTCATGTTTGAAATATTTTTAAGGAAATAATAGTTATAATTGGGGTTGAGAGTGTACTTGGAAGTGTACTATCTGCTAAGACTAAAAATATGGATGCAGTAGTACTTCTTGTGCTGTAATGATAGAATTTCAGAGCCTGCTCCTTTAGCATGTACGTCATGCAGCAACACCCCCATCTGAGGGTGTCTCAGCAAAACAAGCAAACAAACAAACCAAACCCCAAAATGAAAAGCAGCATATCAGGGGTGGTATTTACATTGCTATTCTCAAAGCTAAATACAATATAAATGTCAAAACCCCCTTTTTACTTAATACAGTAAAATCACTTTTAATTTTGTGGTTATATTTGAATTTTCTTTTTACAACAGCAGGGAGTGAAGTACACTATTAATATATGATGAAGGCAGACATTATAAAATATATTAGTTACTAGCTTTGAAATTATATGTGAATAGATATATAATCGGTTACTTTTATAGCTCTTTTTTCCCTGTGGACTTAAGCTGTTATTTTAAAATTATTGTGAAAAAAAGGCCTGTTGATTTTTCCCAGATAATTTTTGAAAGAGACAGTATTTCACACTCTGCTTACTCTATCAGTGACTTCTTAGATTTCTTTTACATCTTTAACTTAAGCTGTAAACACTGTAAAGCCAGTATACAGGGCACCTTTGTGGGGGTTTCCCTTTGGGCTGCAGATTGCAGACTATAGCAGGATGCAGAGAGTGGGAGCTCTGGAGGGTACACTTTCAGGAACTCACAGATGTCTTGAGATGACCAGGTTGAACATAATGACTAGGAAACATTGCTTGCCCATGTTTTTGATGCCCATTTTATCTTGATGGGATTCAGGTGTGACATTTAGTCCTTTATTTTTCCGCTCAGTGCAAGGAGCTCAGTCAGTTGTGGACATCACACATCATCAGGTTCTCCTGTTTCTGTTACTTACTCAGTGACCGCTTGCATTTAAAAATCCTGATGATGTAGTGTCCACATGGGCAATTAACTTGGATTTGACAGTAGCTACTCTGGTTAGAGCAACCAATATCATTGTGCATGGGGTTTCTTCATTTGGCTCTGACTTGAATGCATTGGGCCTCAACGACATTTTTCAGCATGGTGTACAGTATCTCAGAGTTTATTCTATAGAGCTCCTCAGAGGCACAGCTCAGGCCAACTACAACTTGAATAACCTTCAGGAAAGCTGTGCTGTCCTTCTGTCGGCCGCTGTCTTTGAAAATTGCCTCCAGAGTTAGTGAGCAGGAACAGTTAAGATTTACAAACAATGATGAAGCTTGTCATGCATCTTTCACCATTCATCATCCAGGTGCCGTGCCTGGGCGGTGAAGTGTTCTTCATAAAAACCAGCTCAGTGTGAAATACACCTCGCTGCAATGTTTACTGCTCTGAAGCTCGTCAGAAGCCCTTTATAGTAAATCCAGATTGCGATGTGACATTACAGTATATCATTGCCCGGCGCGGTGGGGTTTACACTGGGAATGAGTGCGGTGCACACCAGATGAGGTGTCCAAATTGAGTTATGTCAGAATTTGGCTGTTATATGGGGATAGCTTTTGTTTTCTGAGCACTGAAAGTTAGCTTTATATGTATTTATATTTATATATAGGCATATACTTCCCATCTTGCACATATACATGGGTATACAATATATGCTGAGGTCAGGTTCCAACTGGGCTTCTTCTGTAAAGGATGGTGACCAGCTTTTACCAACTGTTGTTCATTGAAATTCTCATAAATGGAATCTTTTGGGGGAATTGGAGTAGGTGGTTATTTTATCATATAAGTGGGTTTGATTTTGCTATAGTAAATTGGTTATATTTACCACTCTTCTTTACAAAACCAAGGATCCCTCTCTCCTGGAATTATTGTAGTACTGGAACGATCTCTTTGATTTGAGGGCAAAGAGAGGAAACCCTGCAGGACACATCACTTGGGGAGGTCTCTGAAGTCTGTTGCTTATTTATTTTTTAGTGGGTATCAAAATCTTAGTGCTGCCTCTGTTATCTTGAAAGATGCTATTTGCAAGAAAAGATTTATGGTGTTTTAGCTTAAATCTGAAAAATAAAAGCACACAATTTATTGGATGATCAGGTTTATTTACATTCACCCTAAAGGTGCCAATATTAAAAATGAGCTCTGTAGAAATATTATATTCAGAGATAACATCAGGCCCTACAGTCCCATGATCATCTTAGCACACACATTTTAAAATTCTCTTCTCAGTGCAGCAAAGTTGTTAGGGAGAATCATTCTGTGGCCTTTACATGCCTGGCACTACATTGAATCCAGGGTCTCTCCCCCATTTACACCAAGTCTGGGGTAGGGGTTCCCCCCCAATTTAAATAGCTCTCCTACCATTGTCCTCTGCTGGTGTTTTTGTTTTGTTTTTGTTTTGTGTGTGTGTGTGTGTGTGTGTGTGTGTGTGTGTGTGTGTGTATTTTGCTATGTGTCCTTTTAGTTGCAGTGTCTTCTCACTGGAGATTGATAAACAATGGTGCCACATATGAGCTTCCTGAAGCAGCATAAGACACAGTCACAGGTGTAAGGTGGTGCTGGCTTCCAGGGGTGGCACAGTGGACAGAAACCTCCCACTGCCTCTTGTGGAGGATGAGGGACACAAGTCAGCCCAGTGCAGTCACTTCATTAGGGTTGCAAGATCAAACAGAAAATGGCCAGTTAAAGTTAAATTTTAGATAAACCACAACAATTATTTTAGTATAAGCATGTATCAATACTAAAAATTATTTATTCCTGAAATTTAAGCATGCTGTATTTTTACTTGTTAAATCTGGCATCCTTAGGCTTCATCTGAGTCCTTTCCAAGCCACTATTTTAGTATACTGGGTAGAAGGCAAAAAGGAAAAGTAGAGGGAGGAAAGCAACACTTTCACTAAGCATATTCAGCAGTTTTAAGAGTTTCATTTATACGTCTATAAAAATAGCACAAGAGACAGTGCTGATCGTGCTTGGAACAGTTTCCTGTTTTGGCTGAAACCATTTATGGGTTTCTCGGTGAAAAGTTTCTGGGTTAAAACCTATCCCAGAATGTATTAAATGTACTGTTTCTTCCTTCTTTAGGTAATTCATAGGTCCCAGCATTTCTTTTTGTATGTTTTATAGATTAGCTCCAGTAATATAAAGATGAACCCACTGCTACTCAGAATCAGAGGGGAAATTTATGCTTTTCATGCATTTGGTTCAGTTGCCCCCTGGCAGTTTTGCCAGCCGGAACAGCGACTCTCAAAGCACTCTGACAGGACCAGTTCCATTCTCTCGCCTAACTCTCCCCTCCCCCCAGCATATATACTGATGGCTCAGTTAGTAAATAAGTAATAAATTCATTGAGCGCCAATTATGTATCTGTGGACCCAGCATTATGCCTAGGAGATGAAGCATGGCCCTAGGGAGCATTGCTGCAGTGATCCCCAAACATCAGCGGATTGGGGACACGCATCTTTCCTTCCTGTACCCAGAACAGCCTGGTGCCTAGACTCTACAGGGTGTACGAGAGAGTAGCCATGTGCCAACTGTCCTGCACTGATTCAAGACTCCGTTGAGGTCTTAGCCTTCAACCTAACGGAGAGTTTCCTTCTCAAGTTAGAGAAACAAAGACCACAACCAAATGTGATTGGGATGGATGTTCCAAATAATCAGCCCTTTCCAGGCATGCTTCACTTTTGTTACTTACATGGTTATAGAAGTGGGAAGGGCTGGTTGATTGATTGATTGATTTGTTTGTTCACAATGGTTTTATTGATATATAATTCACATACCATAAAATTCTCCCCTTTAAAGCATACAGTTCAGTGGTTTTAAGTGTATTGACAAAGTTGTACAACCATCACCCCTACCTAATTCTGGAATATGTCCGTCATCCCCCCAAAACTGCTCATTACAGTCACTTTTCATCACTGTTTCCCTCCCAGCCCCTGGAAGCTACTATGTTACTTTTTGTCTTCATGGATTTGCCTATTCTGGACATTTCATATAAATTGAATCATAAAATGTGTGGGCTTTTGTATCTGACTTCTTTCATTCAGCAAAAAGTTTTCGAGGTTCATTCAAGTTGCAGCGTGTAACAGTGCTCTCTTTTCATGTGGTTTATTTTTTGTTCAGAAACTATTGCAGGACCTAAAAATCTGGTAAACCATAAGATTCTCAAGGTGCAAAATGTGTGCTAGCTCATTTTATTAATCTCCAGCTCTTTCACCTCAACACATGAATGTCTGTAATGAGTAGAACCTATTATATGAAATGAGGAAAATGTGGTAGTATAGGCATCGAGCAAGCCAGATTGTGCAATTTTCCTATTTTATGCTAGTACTATTTATATTTTTCTGCTAGGGCTGCTGTAACAAAATAGCATAGGCTGAGTAGCTTAAAGAAAATTTATGTTCTCAGTGTTCTGATGTTAGAAGTCTGAGATCAAGGTGCTGTCAAGGTTGGTTTCTTGTGAGGCCTCTCTCCTTTGGCCTTTCGTGTGTGTGTGTGTGTGAGAGAGAGAGAGAGAGAGAGAGAGAGAGAGAGATTGAGAGATTGAGATTGCTCTAATCTCTCTTCCCTCCTCTTATAAAATCA
The DNA here is from genome assembly GCF_019186645.2 of Phyllostomus hastatus. NCBI lineage: Eukaryota > Metazoa > Chordata > Mammalia > Chiroptera > Phyllostomidae > Phyllostomus > Phyllostomus hastatus. The sequence continues at coordinate 28,415,451 of NW_025333857.1, read as the reverse complement.
CTAGGTCTGTCAGATGAGGCCCCTACCCTTAAGACCTCATTTAACCTCATTTACCTCCTTAAATGCCCTAACTCTAAACACAGTCACATCAGAGGCTGGAGCTTCAACACAATAAATTTGTGGAGACACAGTTCAGTCCATAGCATTATTGAAGGGTTTACCATAGCATCGTTGTGTGTCTCCTCTTTTTGGTTACACCTCTGGGAAATAGGAGAAGGATGGAAGGATACTGAGGCTTGGTGGGTTATTGTGTGTAGAATGAATGGATTATCTTTCCTGGGCTAATGTCTGCCACTTGCTGACCACTCACTGACCTCCTAAGCTCCCTGACATGCTGAGCACAGCTTATGGAAGGCCCTCACCTACAAGCCAGGTCCCCAGAGCAGGGATGTTTTTCGGAGATGGAGAACTTCATGGTGAAGCACACCCCGCTCTCCTGGAGCACTTTTCCCCCAGATTGTTGCTCTCCCTCATTTTTCTCCCCTTGAATTTCTTTTCTTGTTTTTCCTCCCTGAATTTCAGAAAAGAATTTCTTATTCTTTGCTATCTTTGCCATCTTTGCCCTTGAAGTGCTCAGTGTGCCTAAACAGTTTAACTGCAAATTAGAATTTTTGCCAATTTTCCTGGCAAATATTGTGGGGAGTGAGAGCTTTCCCACATAGGGAAAAGAATGAGAAAGCATTGCTTCCAGATGTCACAAACTAATGCAAAAGTTACCTCAGGATAAACTTACCGACCATGGTTAGCAATCATAAACTAACTGATGTTCATTACAGATCAGCCAAATATGAAAAGTACTCCATAAAGCAGTTTGAAACATACCATTTTATTTAATCATAACAGCAATCTTGTTAGGTAGGAAGTTTTTCCTCCTGACACCAACCAGTTCTGACACGAACTGGGTTTTCTACAATTCAATTCAGTTCTGATACAAACTTTCCACAGTTAGCCCAGACCACACAGGCGAAGGGCTTAGTCTCATGGGACTGCCCCCACTTCAGACACCAGCCACCAGTGGGGTCCCTGCTCAGCCACATTTGCCTAGCCCACAACTTTGATCCCTTCTCAGGTTGGATAGTTCACTAGAATGACTCACCGAACTTTGGAAAGCATCATACAGGATGTAACTCAGGAGTAGACAGATGGAGGAGATGTGTAGGGCAAGGTATGGGGAGAGGTGGAGAGCTTCCATGCTCTCTGTGAACAGACCACCCTCTCAGCACCTTCATGTGGTCACCAACTTGGAAGCTTTCTAACAACCCTGCCATTATGGGGTGCTTCTAGAGGTTTCATTGTGTGAGGTGTGATTGATCAAATCATGGGCCATTGGTGATTAACTCAATCTCTAGCTTCTTTCCCTGGATGTTGGCATGTGGGTAGAGCTGGATGGCCCAAGCTTGTATTTAAGGCTGGGTCTTTTTGGCACTTCAGCCCTAAAGCTATCTAGGGGCCCACCAAGAGTCACCTCATCAAAACCAAAGAGTCTTCTATCACCTTATTACTTGGGAAATTCTAAGGGTTTTAGGAGCTTTGTGCCAGGAACCAGAAACGGAGACCAACTGTCTTTCCATAGAAAGATAGAACAAAAGTCCCTGGTGCCACTTTAGAGCAGAGTTCATCACTGAAGAGAGAGAACGGTGACCCAGCTGGGAGTGGAACTGGGTGGTCTTTCTCCTGGCTTTAATTAATGCCTCTCTGGGACACTTTCCAGCTTCAGACTGTCGCATCACTATTGACACTATCTTTAGCCTGCTCTCTTAGACCTTCGCCACCTAGTACAGGACCTACTAGTTACATGCAGTTATTTGAATTTAAATTAATTGAAATGAAAAACCTAGTTTTTCTGTCACACTATCCCCATTTCAAGTGCTCGGAAGCAGCCACATGGGGCTAGTGACTATTGTACCAGACAGCGTGTAGAAGAACCATTCTGTCCTCACAGGCAGTTCTACTGGACAGCACTATCCAGACAAGTAGGTGAAGGCTATTTTGTTATGGACTTCCGAAGGGACAGGAAGGGGAACCGCAGGGTGTAACCCTGAGACAAAGGAGTGACGATAACTGTAAGTTCCAAAAGCACCATTTTAACAGTTCCTTCTGTGGAAACATCAGCCCTTATTTATAAAGCTTGTCTGGTTGAGGGACTCAGACTAATTAACGGCTGATAAATGTTAGTTGACCCTTGACAGTAATTATGGTGAACTTTTTTTTTTAATAGCAGATGGAAGTGAGTGAATAAACTCAAACATGGTTGATCTCAGTCCAAGAATAGTAGTACTTGTCCAGGGTGGATCTTTGTTTAGATCTCTGATCCATTTTGAGTTATTTTTTTGTTTTCACTTTGAGTTAATTTTTATATATGGTATAAAGTAAGGGGCCCACTTCAGTTTTCTGCATACAGGGACCCAGTTTCCCCAGCACCATTTATTTCATACACTGTCCTTCTCTTGTGGAATAGTCTTGGCACTGAGGGAGGAGAGTGACAGGCTAAAGTTTGATGCTTGCCCGTGGCCCTTTCCTTTGATTATCAGAACGTTAGGCATGGAATGCTGAATCCTCAGCACAAGCCTGTAAAGTTGCCAGTTGATGGATTCACTTGGAGCTCTGTGGTGAATAGATTTTCTCAGTTATTTTTTACTTTAGTTTCCAAGTCTCTCCCTCCTGTCTCTCAATTGTATCTTTTTTCCACTCCTTACAGTTCTGAAGTCAGAGAGAGTAGGGTAACAAGGGAAGGGAATCTTTCCCAAATCGAGATCACAGTAGAGCTGTGAGAATAGAAGTGTATGTAAAAGATATTTTTACTGATATTTTCATTTTTCTGATGGGAAATTGTTCTAATAGAAAGTGACCAATGTTGATGTTTAAAATTCTGAGTTTTTGAGGGTCATCTGAAGCTTCTTGTATGTAAGACATGGCAGAACCTCCTTAGCTGAGCCCCAGTGGAAAGCCCTGAAATCCTTTCAGGTCCTGTAGGAATATTGCTAAGGAAACAGACTACGGAGCTGAGAGCAGACAAGCACACAGGGGTGGGTGATAATGGCTGGCTGGCTGACTGCAGCCTGAAGTTGTCAATCACCCCTTAATGTTTGCAGAAGCGAAAAGTCAATGTGTAGTTGTTTTAATTTGACACACTCTTGGTTTGAGAGTGTAATCGCTGGAGGGGGCAGTTAAGTGGCTGTGTTCCTTGTCAGCTCCTGCGGGTCTGACTCCTGTGCTAAGCGCTTTTCTGATGAGCAATAGATTGGGTTAAATACCGGAGTAATTGCTCACTTCTGCTTACCAGTCTTGCAGTGCCTTGTACTACATTTCCATCAACACTTGCCTGAGGCTGTTGGGGTTTGGCTGCAAAGAGAGTCAGTCCATATGTTCATTTTCATGAATCAATGTCGGTTTTGAAAAGCAGTTGTTACAGCACTAAGTGGACTGAAATAAATTACACCCCCTCAGACCATTGGAGTAATCAGAACTGTTCATATCTACCCAAGTGGTCTTCTGAGTATAAATGACTTTTGTTTACTTATCAAGCCAAATGTTTTTTCCAGGAAACACAGGCAAATGATTTGCTCATTTTTTAAAATCCAGCCAATAGCACTTTGCCACTGTTCAGTCAGAGAGGAAATTCTGTGTACTATTAGACAGGAAAGTGTCCCTCCACACCCCAACCCCTGCCCCCTGCAGTAGGTGACATTATCCTAAAGTCACTTTCAGGTCTGGAGACACGTTATTGTAATTATACCAACTCGGTGTCAACCCTACTTCATGTGAGCCAGTAATGCTCTGAGCTCCAAAAAGAGGACAGGATTTCTTGCCCTGGAAGTTTCTGAGCAAAGAAACTAAAGTTTAGAACACACATTGCTTTCCCCGGATAGCTTGTGTTATCTGGTACTTACTTTCCTTGGTGGTTTAGAGAGAACTGTTGAAATGGCTGTGTTCTTTCATTTTGCAAACTCAAATGACCAGTAGCTTGACCCTTCATGGTTGGGACACAGATTCTGTAGTTTGATTGTGTTGCTCTATTATTATGACATGCCTTTCATGTTCAATACTATCTCATCATTTGCTTTCTTTTTTTCAAGGTTGGGAGGGGATTGGGCCACTGTTTTTTTCCATTTATCTTTTCCACAGAGCACTTACTAGGCCATGTTAATGTCTCTGTCAGTGAAACACTAATAATCTTTTATTTCTGTTATATGTTTTCTTACCATGCTAAATATATAAAACAAAGTTTACCACTTTAAACCACTTTTAAGTGTAGAATTTAGTGGCATTAAGTACAGTCTTAATGCCTTATAATGATCTAAGGTTATTTATTCTAAAGGTGTAAGGCAATCATTGACCTGTGAGATGGTGGCAGTGCTGGGTTACCAACCCCACCCAGGCTTTCCTTTTAACCTGCCCTCCACCCCACACACTGGTTGAGTTGTCTCGCCCCACAGCATTCTAGGGTGACCTCCAGGGTACCAATCATACCCCATTCACCTTTTGTGTGTCCTTCTCCCTAAGAACCCTCTTGGTTTACATGACTGCTGGATCCTGACCTTGCCCCTGCTCATGCTCTGGATAGTTCCACTCTTCCTTTCTGAGGTGACCATGGTGCATACTCGTTGCCCAGGGAACACTCACCAGGCCATTAAGGACATGCTTTTAACTGTCTGCCCATTCCTGTGGAACTTAACTTGTAGGTTGTATCGTATACTGAGAACGACCTGTACTCCCTGCTTGCTGCTCCCAGCTTCCCTTGTTCCTCAGGTCCTCTTTCCTAATTAGCTGCCTCTGAAACCCTGCTATCATGATGCTTTCCAGAATGAGTTACAGATAACAGGGCTAATTTTCCTAGTCCTGCTTTTTTGAAATATGAAACTTCCCTGAACATACTAGAAATAATCCTGTTTTCTGTTATATATTCTTTCTTATCATTCCTTCAACTTCACCATTTCTTTATTGGCACTTAGTGTAGATCACAGCTGCCTGAAGAAGGCTTTGCATTGACCTCTGTGTAACTTCTAGTCCAGTGCTTCACGCAAGGCTCGTTTTATCATTATTTTTACAAAAAGCAATGTAAGCTCATTGGGGGGAAAATCAAATAATATAGAAATATATTTAAACCACAAGTTTCATAGTGAAGTTTTATGATTTCTTTCATATAGATGATTGTACATTTTGTGTTCCTTTCCTCTTCAGTGTATTTTATAATAACAAATTAATACCAGCAAGAGTGGACATTATGTTTATATCAAATATATTTTGGCATTCATTAGAATAACCATGTGATTTGTATCATTTTAATATAGTTAAGTCATATTAATGGATTTGCTATTGTAGAACCATCCTTGCCTTCCTGGAATAAATTTTACTTCATCGTGAGGCATCATCTTTTTAATGCCTTGCTAGATTCAGCATACCCATATATATTCAGGACTTTCTTATTTTTAGCCATAGTCAGTTTGGCCTTGTTTCCTGTTTTGTTGGATCTAACCATGTCTTTGCATCATGCTTGTCAGTTCATAGGATGAGACTGAAGTCGAATGACTTCTTCTTCTCTTCTTCTCTTCTTTGGAGACGTTTAAATGGTATAGAAATAGTCGTGCCTTTGTGTTTAAATGAAATTGCCTATAAGACAGTCTAGGCCTGGGTCCTTTGCAGATGGGGAATAAGCCTTAATTAACTTTTCTGTTTATTTTATGGAAATCTATTTAATGAGTTCTCTTCCTCACTTGATTCTGGCAGTTTGTTTTTATTTGAAGAAAACTAGCCATTATACTTTCTAAACTTAATGATAACAATTTTAGTGATCTCTTACATTTTTGAAAACAGTACCTGCAGTTATAACCACTTTCTCATGTTTAATGCTTTTCTCCTTATGTCCTTATTTTCTTGTGTTCGTGGTCATATTTTCCAAAGGCTGGCTTGTTTTACTGAATTTCACAGCACATTATATGAGTTTATTTGTTCATGTGTAGATACTGGGTGACATAACTTCAGCAGAGCTGGATTTCAAACTCCGCTCTGTCTTCAAAGCTCACGCTCCCCCCATCCTTCGTGTTGTGCTGCTTGCTGAGGTATAAAGAATATCTGTTTCTTAGCTTGGCTCTACATAAAAGCAGAACTTAAGACAAGGACGTAGGTGCTGTGGTGTATAGGACAGTAATTCCAAGGAGGAAACGCCAACATAGATTGTGTCACTGGAGTCATTACAGACAGTAATAGGAGTTAGATCTGGAATCTTCTGAGGAGCTCCTAAAAAGTGTATCAGAATCATCTGGCTGAGGATAAGGCAAGAGAAACATTTATCCATGAGTTCCCATGCCCCTTGGCTGAGACGTTAAGTCCCCTCTCTCCTGAGCTGTGCATGCCTGGTTGAAGAAGCCTAGTATCTGTGGCATCAGAGAAGCCCTAGGGCAGGGTGTACGGGACCCACAGTCTACTCCTGATGCAAGATGCAGTCACAGGTCACAAGGCAGTGAGTTGAAGCTTGCACAGAGGTAATGCCAAGAGGATGTGATTTCAGTTCTACAGGCATCTAGTACAGTCTATAGGAATATCATCCAAACTCATACATCACAGTGCATTTACCTAACTCTCTTTCCCATGGAGGTAACACGCAGCCACCTAACACGTAGCACCTGGATATTGGGTAGTGTGGATTATTTTTATTTCATTAAAGTCTGAAACTCATTGGGATGGTGGGATATATGGTCCATTGCCAAATGCACTTCTTTTTTATCTCCGATTATCAGCCAAGGGAAGGAGGACCAGGAGGATTGTTTGAAAGGAATGTATTAAAGATTTGCCAGCAGATTCCAATTTACTGATGAAGTACCCCATTTCTAGAGTTTTATCTGGGGGGGTGGTGTGAAGCACCATTGCATAATGGTTCAGAGCATTGAGGTTGGTGGCTCACAGACTGCGTAGTCACTCAGTGCCACGTGGACTTGGGCAGGTGTCTTTCTCTGAACCTTTGCTTTTTCATCTGTAGGTTGGAGGTAATATTAGGGTTTTTAGTGTGAATTAAGTGAAGTAATGTGTGTAAAGGGCTTAGCACTGCATATGGCACGTGGTTAGTGCTTAATACATTGTATTTTTACCAGTTTTTGAAGAATTCCCTCATCTTAATTTTATGTTTCTGATTGAGTTGGTGCCTGCCAAAATTCTTCGAAAGTACAGTCGAAAGTGTTGCAAGCAGGACTGATGCCAGGAAAGAAACAGTGATTAATTAGGAGCATTAGACTTTTGTCATTTCTGTCATTCACACACAATAAGGGCACGTACAAATATAGAACTTCCTCTTAACTTCTGGGTGCCTACTTTCCTCTTGCTTCTCCCTCTTTTGAGAAAAAAATTGATAAATCACATGGTCAAATAAGATTGATTTTATGTCTTAAGCCTGCCGATTATTTGCATTTTCAAAGGACATCAGTGTTTATTCTGAAGAAATGAATCTCTAATCATGAAATATTAGGTATTTTGGTCTTTGGGTAGTAGGCATATTTTGAGGACAGAATTTCTTGTCCCATGAATCTCAAGTCACTCTTTTATAAGTAACCACGTCATTTGTGTGTATGGAACCAAACTTGATTCAAGCATCTCAATTTTTGAAGTGCTTTAAATTTGGCTTTCTTCCAAATACTGTATTTGTATCCCTATTATAATATCACACACTTATATAAGGCTGTGTGTCATAAAATATTACTGTTCTATAATGTTTCAAACATACACACTACAAAATATTTTTACTACAGTTGTCAGTTGCTTTGGAAGGTGCATGACTACTTATTAAGTTAACAAGATCATTTAATAAATCTAGTTGCCCAAACTACACATCACCTAGTGACTAACTTAACCTAAGGAATTGTGCAGAGCTCTCTGTTGGATAAAGACCTGCTGTATTATAACAAATTAGAAATAATAATGAAATGAAATACATGCTTATCAGCAAGTTATATCTTTTGCAAAGTACCATTTCCAGAAATTCATACGAGTTTTAAATGGTTCATATTAATTAATATAACTAGACTTTAATTACTACTTCTTTTATAATAGCTTACAGTCAGCCATTTCATACTTCCATGAAGATGAAACCTGCTATACAGCTAATTTTGTACTTTATTCATCTAAAACGTACCTTATAAGTCAGAGGTTTATAAGAGAGCAGTTAAAAATAACTTTGGAAAACTGACTTTTCAGAACATATTTCTGTATGTACACTTAAAGTAACTATTTTTGCTTAAATGAACAGAAGAAAAACACTGCTGTTCTTATTTTCTCTGTAATTCCTTGCAAGGGTTTTTTTTTAACCTGTGTTAATCTTGGTGTGCATACTATTTTGTGGCCTATTTTTCCCTCTATTTATTTTAACAGTTTGCCTGAAGAGCTAAAAACATAATGTATGTCATTTTAACTTTTTGCTATGGAATCACATGCAGATATGTGTTTCTGTAGTCATCATTTGCTTGGGTTGTAACATGGTGAACATATTGTTGCTCAGATACACTTTTTTCAAGCCAACAGTTGGTCTTAGAGATCTTTCATGTTAGTGTATAAGGGTCTGCTTTATTCCTTTTAACTGGTACATAGGATTTCACAGTTTAGGTGGATCATAATTTATAGGTTAATTTTCTTATTTATTGAAAATCATGTTGTTTTAAACAAATGCTGCAGTTTCTTGTACATGTATGCTGGTGTTTTACTGGGGAGATATTAAGAAGGGGGATTTCAAAGAAAGTCTGTTCTAGATAACAGTGAATACTGCCAGATTAACCCCAAGAGTGAGCCTTACCTGTTTCCATTTCTCCCAGCAGTGTAGGAAAGTACCACTTTCCACAGTCCTTTGCTAGCACAGTTTTACAGAACATCTACATTTTTGTCAGTATGGAAGCTATCCCCATTCTGCATCTAGGCAGTGCCTAAATCTCCAGGTGCCTGGACCATTTTGTCCACCACTACTTCCTTCTCTCCCTGCAAGAAAAGTCCAAGAGTGGGGTCAGAGGTCACAAGGTAAGGGCCGCCAGCATAGTCCATCTCTGCCTAACAGTCAGCTTGCTCTGAATCCCAATCAATCTCCACACAAAAACACGAGCTCTCACACAAGCAGAGGTGCTGGTAAAGACCCTAGTGATTTTCATCTCTTACAGCTGCTTTTGCATTGCTAGAGGATCTCATCTAATAGAAGACAGCCCCCAAAACAGAAAGAAGGCAACTCCACCTGCTTTCTTCTTGATGTAGTGTGGGGACAACTGTGCCTTCAATGCAGCTAAAAATGTGCTGTTGTCTTTGTAGGAAAGGTTATGGACATGTCCTCTCTGTCCTAAGGGGTGTATACATTCAGGTCTGTGGAGTTTTACTGTACGGTAGTTGAGATTCACACAGAGAGCCGTGAATGAGACTGCCAAGGACCAGGTTCATAGACTGAGCCAATCAAGATGCTGGAGAAATGCTAGTGTTGGGAAATGCATTGTAAAAAGTTATCTTTGATCTGATTTCCACCAAGTATTCATACTATGATCACCATTTGATTCTGAAGAAGAGGCTGTCACGTGTCACCTGAAGCCACTTTTGCACAGTAACACAAAGACGGAGGAGTTGAACCTCCTTCCGTGCAGACGAATCCATTATTGGAAAGAGCTTAGTCCATTATTGACAGAAAACATTAATGTCTCTATTAGGAAAGAAAAGAGGTTAATTTCCTGCTTCAGAAGTAATCACTTAATGCTAAATTACCCAGCTCTGTTTTGTCCTCAATTAACTCTGACTTTGAGCAGGCACTTGAACCTTTAGAGCTGAAAAGAAATGGAGACTTGAGAAACTGTAAATAAACAAAAAATTGTATTTCTGGGAGGGAAGTTAGAAGTCATTGAGCTCAGTTGCCTCACATTATAGATGTGGAAACTGAGGCCACAAACGTGGCTTGCCCAAGACACAGGGTAGTCTTGAAGACAAACACCATATGAATCCATGAGTTTATTATTGTACTAGCACTGATTCCTGGCACTCTGGTTTTAGATTTGAGCATGCACTGGACTCTGTGTTAGCTTCATTGATTGAATGGCCCTGGTCAGCCACCATGGCATTTCTGTTAGATGTATCAGGATCCCTTGATACTGATGACCGTGAGGTGCTGGAGCCTGCTGGGGTGAATTGGTTCATTTTTCATTGTCTCCATCTTGACTTCATGGAAGGTCACATGAGGTGGACTAGGGTAATTACTTATCTACTCTGAAAACTCACCTGTGTGGATTTGCCCAGAATTTGGCCCTCTTGTGCCTCTTGGGGAACATGATGGTGAGCTGAGGCCTGTGGGGCTGGTCCCATAGTGATGTTCACCCACCCCCTGTTGGCTCTGTCCCTGCTGTCCTCTCTCCTTCCTCTGTCAGTTGTATGATGTGTACTGTTTGAACAGTACACATCATCATTTTAAATCTGATAAAGGGAAAAGCAAAGCTTTTACATTACAAAGGGGCTTTTGTCCCCCTTTCCTCTTTTGTCCCCAGGCACATGGAACTCAGAAAAATAAGATCTCTTGAATACTCTTTTTTTGACACCTTAGTGTCTGGCAGCTTTCAAATTCCCAGACCCTATGGACCTGTTTCAGACCCTGCTGCTAGGTGTTCAGGAGTCTTGGTTGAAGTCAGCGTCCTCTCCAGGGCCCCCGCAGCCCCCTGCTGGCCCTGAGAGGCATTGCAGCCTGGTTGTCAGGCAGAGGTGGACTGCGCTGGAGGGGCGTGCCTTCCAGCCTCTGACGCCACTCTTAAGAGGTACTTTTCTCTCCACTGTTCTCTGCTGTTTCGGGGCTCAGAGGACTCTGCACAAGAGGTTGCTTCGGAAGAGGATACAGGGTTCTGCCAAATGACTCACTTTATTTTCTGAAACACACAGAATCCAATAGGGAGCAACCCTTTACTTCACCAAATTGCATGATGGACCTCTGAAGGCTCTTATGCTTAGAAAGTAGATTTTTAAAATGTGGGACTTGGGGTCTCGTGGACAGCTGCTTTCTTGTACTCATTTTCAGAAGACAAACCTACAACTAAGGTGCCTGGACTTTAGGGTTGTCTTTTTCAGCAAAATTGTGGATGGCTTTCTGGAGAGGAATTGGGGCACCAATTCTGTGAGTGTGCAGAAGAGCAAAGTTCATGGCAGAGGACTCCCTGGGTGGTGTCAGAAGTTAGCAGGGAATTGCATCAGCAAACCTATCGTAATTAAATCCTGTGTTATTTGAGTTTGTTTTGACATAGTGACTCTAAGTACTTTTTAAATAAACAGATGACCTTGGTTTAGCATGTAAAAAATTTCCCCTGTTAACTACCAAACACGCTTGTTATCTAATGCTAATATTTGTATCTTTTCCTTTTCTTTCAGTTTTATCTGGGTTAGTGTTACAACTAGCAGTATTTCCTAACAAAAATAATTAAAAGTTCATTTTATTCAACACTCTGACAAATACTGTATTAGAATCCTGGAACCCCAATGAAACACTAGAGAACATTAGAGTTTCTGTTAATGAAAAGTAATTAACTGTCTTGTAATTTCTCTTCTTTATATACTGGTTTTCTGGTTAGCATAGGACTACATTCTAATTAAGATTCTGGAAGGCAGAGTAACAGGGAAGCTGATTATCAACTTGAGACTTTCTCATTAGTCAATACTTTGAACGGCTGTGCCTCCATTGTAAGGTGGGGACGCAGACCAGGCATGGGCCAGAACCTCACTCAGCAAGAGCTACCCTTTTCTGTAAATTATGAAGACCTGATGTGGTAAAAGTAAAACTTGAGGACTTACCCCCTTAATAGCAGTGCCCTCTGTATCTTGAGTGGTATCAGCAACACCTTAAGAATTTGCCCTGCCTTCAAAGACGACAGCTCTACAATGTCTAAGGAGCCTTTTTTTTTTTAATAAAATATCAACAAGAGGGTTAGAACATGAAACCTTGCATTTACTCCCTGGGTGAATTAAATTAGTTGGGTATTTCACCAAGAACTTTAGGCAGTTACTGAAAGAACAGAATTGCTTCTAGAGTGAATTGAGCAGGGGGTATGGTGTAATTTGGTGGGGGGGGGGGGGGGGGCGACCAGGGAAGAGAACCAGGGAACATAGAACGCAGGGTACCTAAGAACAGAAAGGAGTGCAAGGAGATGAGAGAGATGTAAAGGATCAGGCAAACGTAATAGAGGAAAAGTGTCACATTCCTCCCGATTTTGCTTCAGATGGCCCCTGGTGTCCAGTGGAAGGACTTGCTATTTGCTCCCTTATTATGGAAAGGGACAGGCAAAGGAAGGACCCAGTGCTGGTGGAATGCTTGGTCTATTTTATTTTTTATTACAACAGCCTTTAATGTTGTGTTTCATTAATGGACGAGGAATTGAGGTTCACAGCTGTTAAATTATTGCCCACCCACGTCACATCAGCAGTAGGTGACTCAACTGGAACCCAGTCCCAGGTGTCCATGGCGTTTTTCTTCTGAGAACAGAGACTTGTTTTGTTCACAGCTATATTCCCTTTACCTACAGCAGTGCTGGGCACAGAACAGGTACCCAATAAATATTCCATAAATTAAGTAACCAAATAGCACTGGACTGCCTTCGTTCATGATTAAGAAGAGCTTTAGCTAGTTCTGGAGGTAGATTCAGAATTAAAGAGGACTAACAGCAGTCATGTTCCTGAGATGACTCAGCTTCCTAAGAGACCTCTTTCAATACCTTGTCTATAAAATAAAGTGTGCTCTGAAGTTTATGTTTTAAAAATTATGGTGTAATCAAAAGGCCAGACAGTGCATAAACTTGACAGTTTATGCAATTTAAGTAACATATCTCTTTTCCAGGAAGCTTACAGATGACTGGAAAGCATTTCTACACGTAAACTGGTCACTTTTGAGATGATCCTTTCTGAAATAAGCAGATTACCTAAGCTTGAAGGAGCTGAGGTCACCATTTGTTATTTGATTGTTCTTTGCTCTTTGCTCTAAGTTTTGAGGGCAGCCAATAGTGCAGTGACTGCTGGACTTTCACTCTTGTTTTCAAATTAAAGATTTAATTACAGTCTTCACTGAAGATGAACCAAGTGTGAAAATACCTGGCCTACTTGGAATGTGGAATCGAGGGAGGCATGTGTGGGTTGGAGTCAGTGCCTGGGCATTTAAACACTTCCCACAGTAGCATTAAAGGTGAAATAAATTCTGTTGTGACCAAATGCTGGCCTGTTGGTTAGAATCAATGAAATTTATTTCATCTTGTTTATCTTTTTTTCCCAAGCTGAAGAGTTCTTCCTTGGTAATTATTATGATAGACTATGGGCTTATATCTCCAGGATTTCTAAGGTTTGAAAGATACACATTTTTGAAATTTGTGGAGACCTGCTTTGCACACTAGTGCATGGTCATTTTGCATTAATGTTTCAGGTGTGCTTGTGAAGAATGTGGATTTGCTCATTGTTGGGGCTCAAGTTCTATATATGTCTGTTGAATAAAGCTTATTTACTGTGTTCTTCACATTTTCAATCATCAATCAATCAATGATAAAAACAGTCTATCCAGAACTTATCTGATAGTACATTACCTAGTTTTTGTAAGGTAGTAGTTTTAATGAGCTTCTTTTACTATAGAGGGGAGAGATAGTTTGTATACCTGTCAGTCTCCAGCTTGTTTTTCTGTCATTTCTGTTAGTGCCCAGAGTGAAGGTACATCCGTCCAAGGATTGGGTTGAAGAGTGGATCCATGCTGTCTTGTTAACTTGCCATCATTGAGAAATGATCTGTGTCACAAAAATGAGTTTTCCGAATAACTGATAATTTCTCCTGCAATTGCCAGAGTTTCCTGCTCCCAACCTTTGATGACAGGATGTTTATAAATAGATTTTCTTCTTTCTTGCCTTCAGGATGCTGAACCTTTCTTGAGGGTTCAGGTTCATTGTCACATCTATTATTTTTAGTTTTCCTCACCCCTTCCTTGAGGTGGGGCTGGCAGCTGTCATTTCTCTCTTGTTACAATAGCTGTTTCTCCACCTGCAAAAATTCTTTTCCTGCAAACTCATCTGTTATGGTGGTCATGAGTGGTTGGGTTCTAGGAAACAGATCAGCTGGTTTTGACCAGTAAGGCTTATCTTTTATTCATTCATCAACTGCTACTTATTGAGTGCTTACCAGGGGTAAAACTTTTAACTGGTGGCCGCCGAAGCGTCTCAGAGACATGTGATGTGGGCCTTACCCTATTCTGTGGAGAGCTGTTAGTTCTACAATGGAAGATGATAGGAGGGCAACAGTGATAGTGCTGCAAGAATGGTATAGGCAAAGTACTGTGGGTGTTGTGGGGGTGGGGTGCGGTTCTGTTAGAGAGATCAGGAAAGGCTGGCTTGTGACCTGGGTTTTGACTCGTGGAGAGTGCGGAGACAGTGGGACTGACATGAGCTCAGTGTCAGGGGCAGGGAACCTAGGTCTGTCCTAGAATCAAGAGCAGGAGTGAGTCGGGAACAGGTTTAAGTATAGGGGAGAAGTGGGAAATCAGGGTGCTCCTAAAATGCCAGGCCAGTGAGTTTGGACTTCTTCAGAAGCCACCAAAGGTGTTTGTTTAGGAAAACTGTCTTGTAGAGACATGCTTCTGGGAGAGTAAGGGGCCACCATGGGTAAGTGAAGGAGAGAGAGAAGATTGGATAGGGCAGCCACAAGCTAGCAGATTAAGTGAGATAATGATGGTGGGAATTCAGACTGCAATGTGGTCAGAAGGAGGGATGTGGGGAAGAGCCCTGGAGTTCACAAGAGCAGGTCTTGGCTGTTGCTTAGGTGTGAGAGGGTCTAAGATAAAGCCTGAGCAAGCAGGTGAAGTGGTCATGCTCAGGGCCCAAGAAAGGAGGGAGAGCATCAGGTTTATTGTTGGAGGAGGAAATGATGGGTTCAGTTTCACACACCATGGGTTTTACATTGAAAGAGGTTCAACCAGGTGGAGATGTCCAACAGATACTTAAAATACAGAAGTAGTTTTCAGGGCAAGAGATAATTTTTTAAGTCATTTGCAAGGAGGTGACATTTAAAGCATCTGTGACAAGAGAGGACCAAGTTGAACAGTTTGGAGACAGTCTCCTTTAGGACATGGAGAAGAGCTAGTCAGCAGAAGGGAGAGTCCAGGAAAGTAACAGAGAAAGATGGAAGGAAGAGGCCATGGTCAGGTGTCCAGTGCTCCAGAGGGAAGTAGGAAACACTAGGACAGGCCATTGGCTTGGGTGATCAGCAGGCTATAGGCAGTGAGGCTGACTCTTCAGTCACTTGGGTAGTCATAAAATAGAGACAGGATAGTAGGTCAAGGCCAGGGAAGAATGAGCAGAAATGGAAGGGGAGATTCATAGAAAAAGATCAAAAACTGAATTCCATATTTTACACCCAATAGGATGGCTATAATTAAAAAAACAAAACAGAACAGTGTTGCTGAGG
This sequence comes from Phyllostomus hastatus, assembly GCF_019186645.2. Taxonomy (NCBI): domain Eukaryota; kingdom Metazoa; phylum Chordata; class Mammalia; order Chiroptera; family Phyllostomidae; genus Phyllostomus; species Phyllostomus hastatus. Next base: position 28,400,040 of record NW_025333857.1, on the reverse strand, counting down.
ATGTGGAGAAATTAGAATCCTTGTGCATTGCTGGTACTAATGTAAACTGGTGTCATTGCATTAGAAAACTGTATAGCAGTTCCTCAAAAACTTAAAAACAGAATTATATGGGATCCAGCAATTCCACTTTTGGATATATACCCCGAAAAATTGAAAGCAGGAACACAAATAGCTATTTGAACACCAGTGTTCATACCAACAGTGTTCACAATAGCCGAAAGGTGGACATGACCCACATGGTCATTGATAAATGAATGAGTAAATAAAATGATATATACATACAGTGGAATATTATTCAGACACAAAAACAGGAAAAATTCTGCCACAGCTACAACATTGATGAACCTTGAAGGCAGTATGCTAAGTAGAATAACCTAGACATAAAAAGACAAATGCTATGTGACTCCACTAATATGAGGTACCTAGAGCAGTCAGATTCACAGAGAAAGTAAGGGGTGATTACCAGAGGCTGGGGAGCAGGGACCATAGAGTCATTGTTCGATAGGTACAGAGTGTCTGTTTGGGAAGGTGAAACAGCTCTAGCTATGACTGGTGGTGTGGTTGTACAACATCGTGAATGTACTGTACCCTCAAAAATGGTTATAATGGTAAATTTTATGCTGTGTGCATTTTACCATAATTTTAAAAATTAAAAACAGAAAACTAAATTCTGAAAGGAAACCACTTTTGACTAGTAGGGGCAAGAATTAAATAAAACTTGTCTCATGTAAGTTTCCTTTGTTCAGTTCAGAGCTGGGACCCGCTGACCACTGCCAGCAGGCCCCGTCCCGGAGCTTCTCACCCAGAGACACCAGAGGTGTCTGTTCTAGAAGCCCCCAAAGATAGGTTTCAAGTTAGTGTGGCTTCAGATGGGATGTGGTTGGGAGGAAAAGGAAAATCCTTTTTTTGACAGTAAACTAAAATACTTGTCAAAACATGAGGTCTTCTCTAATGAAACAATTTAAAATATAAACTCCCAGGCAGGGACAGGCGTGGTCACATTCCCTGAATGCCTCATATCACCTGCAGATTAACCTCTTAGGGTGGACATCCTTCCTGTGAGCTAACTGAACAGACAGCATTTTAAACCAAAAAGAAATTTTTTTTTATAAAGGAGTATTCTGGGTTTTTTTTTAAAGATTTTATTTATTTATTTTTAGAGGGAAGGGAGGGAGAAAGAGAGAGAGAGAGAAACATCAGTGTGCGGTTGCTGGGGGTCATGGCCTGCAACTCAGGCATGTGCCCTGACTGGGAATCGAACCTGCGATGCTTTGGTTCTCAGCCCACGCTCAATCCACTGAGCTACGCCAGCCAGGGCCAAAAAGAAATGTTTTAAGAAAATTAATTTTTTTAGCTATTATAATTTTATGAAAAGTGTTGAAATATTCTATTGGGAAAACATAGTTTGTGCTCTTGTTTTCTTATGCCTGATCACCCTGAACAAGAACTGCTCCAAAAGAAGGTATTCTTGCTCCTGTAATCTGAACTACCATCCATCCATGGTGGCTGTGTCATGTTTAGCTGTGCATAGCTTGTGCAGCTGTGAGTAGGCATGTATTCTCCTGCCTGGAATGCCTGGAACTTTCTTTTCAGGTATATATTTTATGTAGATGTATCTGGTGTTTGTTTGCTTCATTCTCTGTACCAGAAAAAATATTAATAATTTCTAGTCTTAAATTTCCTAAATGCTAGTTTAAAAGAAAGAAAAGAAAATGTTGACGTGGTATGATAGCCAATGCTGATGGAGTTTTGTATTTGCTTTTTGCAGAGGACAGAGTCTCCTGGTAGTTAGGATAAATAATTTACCTGACACAATCCTCTGCCTGCTGCTAGTATATCATTTCATATTAAATGCAAATGTTATACAAGTCCTACTTAAGAAATGGCTCATGAATTTTCTCTTATATTCATTTAATTGCAGTATAAGAATATTTTTAAGTAATGGACTTCCTAAAAACCATATAGCTAAAGCTCACATCTTCCATGTCTTGTTAAATGGTGTATTTTACCGAAGATGATGTAATTCCAAAGGGAAAGGCTAGTGGGTTAGACAGTACCCAGGCTCATTCTGGGACCCAGGTTAGAGGCATTGTTCACTGTCCTCGTGACCAGGTGTCCTGACAGTGGTGTTGGCTCCAAAACTTCAGTCTTTTTTCTTAGCTTTAACAAATGCCCATCAGGCTGAGCATGATTCTTTCTTCTCGGTGTGAAGAAAATGCTCTGCAAGACTACCATAAAACTTTTTCTTGTTGCAAAATACCTGGGCAGAGCCAACCTAGTTTCCAGGATGGCAAGTGGCACAATCTGCTCTATGGATCTGGTTCCTCTTGGATCTGAGAAAACAGCTTTCTCAGAATCAAAGGGGAATTCTATTCCAGAAACAGCTCATAAAAGCATCTTCTTTGCCCTGACTAGCTTAGTTTCTGAGATTATCACATTGGTATTTACACCCTGTCTTCAAATGCAGTTGTTCCTGTGACCACCAGGCTTGGCACTGAACTTGGATTTGAACCCTCATTTGCATTGTAAAGTCTCCAAGAAACATGGTCCTTCATGCTCAGTAAGAGCTGGACTGAGATCCTGGTTGCACCTCTTGTCCCAGGGTGTGTTTCATGCTGCTTTTCTCTTTGCCTTGGTGCCCAGCCTTTGCTTTAGAATTCCTGTGCAGTAAATACAGATGGAATTAAATGAAACCTTTGCTCTTTAAAATCCTCAAATCTGGTTTTAGACTTGAGACTCCTTTTGCCAATGTGTGTGAGAATCAGCCCTGTTTTGTGATTGCAGCATGTCTTTTAAAGACTAAATTCCATGCTCATTCTCACTCACGCATCCATTATTAAACACCTACCATGTGCCCTGCACTGTGCTAGGCAGTGCATGGTAGGCATTCTCAGCTCCACTGCAGTTTGCCAGATGTTTGCTGTAGACCCCCGTTTCTGCCACACGGGTTCTCCTGGCTCTCCGTCCCAGCCTGGTGCAGCTGATTCTTCTTGCCTCCTGGCCCCGCCTCAGGAAGTGTTATATGTAACTGAAGTCCTTTGCATAATGCTGTAAAAAGCACAAAATAACAGGCTCATGTTTCAGTTTGGAATTCATCTTAACTTTTAGTCTCTGGGTATGTAAAGAAAGAAAGAAAGAAAGAAAGAAAATAAAAGTCACCTTTCCCTGAACATAGAACTGAAACTTGTTTGAGAACATTCAGGGATATTTGAGCTGTGTTGTCAACTAAAAATCTTTTTTTTCCTTTCCCATCCAGTCTTTAATAAAAATATTTCTCATTTCTTGGTCCTGTCTCAGCAGAGTATAGATACTAACTCAATCTTCCTAGCAAAGGGCCAGGGGGAGGGGACAAAGAATATAATGACTGACATGTATGTACAGCCTTCAAGTTTACAAACTGGTTTGTCATATATCATCTCCTTGACCCTAAACCTCAGCTTTGTGAGATACATGATTATGATTCCCCTGCCAGGATCAAGAGCCTCCCACCCAGCCCACTTGCCCTCATTGGTGCACTCTTGCAATGGGAAACTGGTCTGCCTCTTCAGAGGTGAGAAGCCGGACCAGGAGCAGCAGCTGCCTTCTGACTGCTACACCTCAGGTCCTCCAGAACAGTGACGTGGGGGAGCAGCAGGTGTAGTTGAGAACTGCAAAGAGAAGGATAGAAGCCAGGAAGTGATGTGAGAACAGAGTAATTCAGACAGCACCCAGTGCTGAGGTGCTGGGTGAGCAGATGGTAAAGCTGTGCCTGACTGTGGGCTTTTCAGCCGCATCAGGCTTAGTGGGCCCTGACACTTTGCATAGAACCATCCTGAGTGCTTTACTGTGTCCCCATTTTACGGATGAAGAAACCAAGGCATAGAGAGGTTAAGGGACTCATCTGAGATGTCCCGGTAGTAAGATATGGTCCATGCTCAAAGCCCACACACCTAATCCTAGCTCTGTTCTGCTGCATTTTCATGGAGTGTCTCCTACCCCAGCAAGCCTTGCTCAGTCAGGGTTCCAGGTGCCCAGTTGTTGTAGGTTAGGACACATGAGCCTCTTCCTTTGGGGCATTGAATCCTATGCCCAGTACTTCCCAGAGTTCCCAACTTTTCAAACAAACTTAACCTCAAAAACAAGAGATTCTTCCTGCTTCCAAACACTGCTGTCTGAAGGGATGGTTTGCTAAATCACTGGATAATGACACTTTTTTGTATGGTTTATAAAGCCTGTCCACAGACAATCTGATTTAGATTTGGCACTGACATCTTATCACCCCACCCTCAAAATATGAAAAAAGCAGAGTATAAGTAACTTGGGGCCTGTTGTCCAAGTGAGGAAGAGGTGGTTTTGCCTTTTGGATACGACACTCAGACTATTACATAGGCCCAGAATGAAGTAAGCGTGTGTTCCTGGTTCCAGGCTCTCAAAAAGGTACGTGTGGTCTGGAGTGAATAGACCTTGTACTAAATGCTGATTGGATCCTGTCACCTTCAAAAGCAAGAGTCACCTAACTTTAAGACATTGAAACTTAGACTGTAGACAGAAGCAGCAAGGAAACAAATATGTACTCAATAATTATCACAATGACCTGTTGCTAGCCTCATTTCATAGACGGGGAAACTGAGACTCAGAATGCTTAAGGCCATTGCCCAGGTAGTAGAGGGCATTTCTACCCTGTCCCTCTTGAGGTTATTTCACTGAAGAGGAAAAAAGAGAGTTAAAGTGAGGAGTGTTACTTTAGGATGTTGTTAGAGAGAAGTAAAAGCCACATGGTATGTTTAGGTTCAAAACTGAGTCTGTTTTCATTAAAACAGTTCATTAGAGAATCTTTAAATGTTTGGATTGTGTGTATCATCAAATGCTTCCTCCCTGGATGAGACAAGTCAGTTGAACAAATAATGAGTTAACCCCTCACATACACACTTGCTCACTTTGGAAGGGGTTCAGGAGGAAGTCAGTCAGTGAGAGAAAAGTCTCCACAACTGCCTGTGAGTTTGGGGGTGAGGGAGCAGCCAGGGGCATCACCACTACTGATGGGCAAGAGGCATTTGTGGAAGTGAGGACCCAGGGTGTGAGTCTGGTCAGGGTAGCGCTGCTGTCAGACACAATGCTTATTTGTGGGTTTTCTTTGAGACTCCAGTTGGTTTTGGTGACCCCATCCCCATGAAATGAACAGAGAATTTGAGGCTCTGGCAGCTACAAGCCAGGAGGATCTGCTTTGCAGGGGGTACCTAGGAGCGGATGAGGAATGTCTGGCCCAAGATGATTCTGCCTGGGTGCTAGGTGGAGTGGAAGGCTGAATAGGGTCCCTTCTCTCTTTTCCCTTTGTGTGTACTGCATTGAAACAAACAGAAAAGGAGCCTTCCTGTCATGTTTAACTGTGCAAGGTAAGGGTGTAGGTTTTAGCTCATTATCCCTTTGTTTCTTAAGCGGTAGGAAAGCTGGTCTGCAGCAATGGCTGTGCCAGGCTGTGATCCCAGGTCCTCAGACTCTCTGATGTTCTACAAAAGGACGCTTAATACACTTCTGTTTATTTTGAGAATTAAGAAGTTGTTGCCCTGGCTGGCGTGGCTCAGTGGTTTGAGTGCAAGCCTGTGAACCAAAGGGTTGCTGGTTTGATTCCCAGTCAGGGCGCATGCCTGGGATGTGGGTCAGGTCCCCAGTAGGGGGCACATAAAAGGCAACCACACACTGATGTTTCTCTCCCTCTCTTTCTCCCTCCCTTTTCCTCTCTAAAAATAAATAAATATAATCTTTTTTTTTAAAGAAGTTCTTAATGGGAGAAGGGAGTCAAAAGTTTTTTAAAAAATGTTATTCTAATATTTTTGTGAATTGTGTATACATGTTACACAAAAAATTTGGGGGGAAAGAAGTACTGTTGATAGTAAATATTTACTTTCTGTTACAGGTTCACTTCACTTTTTAAAATGGGTAATTCCCAGTGCTTACCAGGGTTATGGTAGTTCTGTCAAGGAAGAAGCACTGATAACTTACCTTATTCCGTTTGAAGGAATTCTTCTTTGCCAGGGCTTGGCCCCTTCTCTATACAACATGCAAAGTGCAGAGCCGGCCCCTCTCAAATTTGTATTAGATTGTAGAACTGACAATTAAGATATATTTCCAAGGATAGCATAATCCTGAATAGCCCCTCTCTTGTCACTACTCTTTAATTACACTTAGGTGGAAAAAACACATTTAATTGTTTCAAAGATTTTTTTGTAGTAAATATGTAGTAAATGGGGGAAAGATTAGAAAAAGGGGGGTTATTTTTTTTTCTCAGCTTGTGGTTTCTAATTACATCAGTTACAGCTTAGCCTTCCTCTTAACTAGAGTGCAGGCATGAACTGGAAAAGAATGAGCTAATCCATGATAGATCAGGTTGAATAAAGATCTCCATTCATATCTTTAGCTTTTATCCCTTGTTCTGAGTGCCAAGAATTAATGCTGTTTGAAAGTGCAAACTGAACCTGCCAAGCTTTGGACAGCTAAGATAATCCTAATTATTTTGAATGTTAGTGAGAAGGGCCGCAGTTCCACTCTGGAAAAGAGTTCTGTTGTGAAACATTAAATATCTGCTAAGTGGTATTGATTGGACATGATTTTATTTCCAAACACTATGGTTATCATGAAGCAGAAGAATCTGTTGTTTAAGAAATATTCATCAGCTTTTCATCAGACTCTTAGGCCTGTAAACTCCAGGAAACCTAAGAGGCCAGCACTTTTTTCTGTTCCTGTCAGCATCTAGGTGAAGAGTTGCTAACACTTGAAGAAGGCCACTTGCATTTTTATTTTTAAATGGTTTTTAGTGAGAGTTTAATAGTATTTAACATATAGAGGAAGAAAATTTTTTTTCTCAAGCATGAATATCCTGTTTTCTCACATCACTGGAAGAGAATTATTCGTTCCAGTCCATTGACTTCCAACAAATCATTCAAGTTAAAAGTCAGGGGTCTTTGCAATGTCAAAAGATTTAGCAGTTAGAGTGGTTTTTGTTTTGTTTTTCAGAGAGGTGGGGCTTTTTGGCAGTATACAATATTTTCCAAAAAGAATACTGATGGTTAGATGGTATCACTGAAATTATCTTACGTTTTTTTTTTCCCAACATTCATTCTTGGTAAGAGTAATTGTGTGTAAGGTTTTTTGTTTGTTTTTAAATAATAATAAAGACCCTTTAGCTTCTGTAGACAAATAGGCTACTTGAGAGAAAACAGATACTGGGCTTGCTGGTTCAAACAAGGGTCAGCCTCAGAGGTTTACCCACCTTTCATTGTAACATAAAAAAGATCAGATGGGCAGGGTTTCCTTTTTAAATTTTTTTCCCTCCTTTTTCTTCCTTTTCAGTCTCTACTTTTGGTCTCCAGAAGTTATTTCTTCCATTTCTGTAAATACTAGGAGCCTATTGGTGATTACAGGGTAGCATAATCCTGAATTGTTCATTGCCTGTGAATGCTTCCTGCCCCCCAACCTCAAGGCAGCTACCCCTATCCCTGCCCCCAGCTCAGCACCAGAGCAAAGCACTAACATCTTTACTGATGCAAATAGTGGTGTGCTGAGCATCTTTGGGCCCATTACTCTTTCTTTCTTTGGGCTTATTCCCCAAAGTGGAATTACCAGGTCAGAGGGTATGAACAGTTTTATGGTTCTTATTACATGCCACTAGATTGCTGTCCAGAAAGATTGAACCAATTTCTAGTGCTCCAACAGCAGACCCTTACTTACAGTTTCACTGATACTAGGCATTAGCATTTTCACAAAATAATTAGGAGAAGCCTTTCGAGTTGAAATTAGCCTTGTGCAGTGCTCATTAGACTCAACTTAAAAAGCAAAAAGTGTAATTTTGACTTCTGAATTTTTAATTGGTATAAAATGATTTACATTGATCAATTATTGATCCTCCCCCCTCCGCCGCCCCACAGAGTGTAATGAAGCTGCATTAAAATGGGGAGGGTACCTTTAAGGATGGTAACATAGATTTTGGACATTAGTTTACTAAGATAAACACTGAAATCTTTAGTGCACTTGGATCTACTTTTATGAAGTGCTACACAGAATGAGTCAAACATATACTATCCCTAATTTCAACAGCCCATTATTCAAAGAATGCTAAGCCTGGAACAGAAATAAAATAACATGGATTTAAATTTTGTGTGGAGAAATGCTTTAAAATATTCAGGTATATTTCAAAACAGGTAGATTTCATTTATTTGCATCTTCTCTGTAGTACAGTCATGCACTGAGCACACCGAGTGTGCTCTGAGCCTCCCTAGTCTGTGCAGGTGACACTCTGCATGTTTTTGTAGCCCCAAGTGATAGGAATATTTTCCAATACCGACAAGGCAAGTGTGGGTAAAAGGGGTCCAGCCCCAAATTCCTTTCTTTTGCAGAACTCCTATATCTCCCTTTTGTAGTCCCAAATCCTTTAAATGGGGAGTGGGAGGTATGTGACTCGGGTGAGGGCATCTCCTAGATCATCTGCTACCTGAAGGCAAAGGCAGGCCTGGGGTTCAGAATGTCTGGAGAACACTCACTTATTCCTTTATAGCCTCTGTGTTAGCCTGACAGGAGTCCATGGTTTCACTTCCTTAAAATCACAGAGAGTTTAGGAAGGTTCAGTGGTCAATGACTAAATGCGTCACCCAAGGGTGGGATGGTGCAGGGGCGAAAGCAAGCTGAAGGGTTGGGCTCACCACTGCCACACTGCCCTTGGCAGCTTCCACAGGGTCCTTATGTAAAATGGAGAGAATAATTCTCTCAGTGAAAGGTTTGAGGATTAAACACTTCATTAAAGTATGTGGCATACAGGAAGTAGTAAATGCTCATTCCCTTCCCATCGCTTCTATTCAGAACTTCAGTCCCTGCTTTGAGGTGGGGATGGAGTTTGGCAGATTAAGTCTTAGACTCTGGCTGGCTTTTGGTAGGCTCTCCAAACTTGCTATATAGTAAGAAGATGTCAAGAGCAAAATCTATCACTGTTGGAAAACATTTGTATATTTGTGTATATACAACATCCTTGTGCATGTAACAATTCATAATTCATCTTAGACTTGCTGGGAATTTTAAATCCATTTAACAATTCAAACTTTAGAACTTTTTATGAACTACAATAAAATGAAGGCTTCAGAATTCATAGATTTCCAGTTTTTTTGGTTGCTATTATATATTTATATATGTACATGTACCCTTATTGGCATTTATAAAATACCACTATTTAGTAGCTCTTTCTTTTAAAAAGTTACAAACTACTACTTTTGCATTTTATGTAAGTTAACTAAACAAATACTGTCAATATCAAAATAATTGCTTATCAGGAAATTACCTAAATTGTTTTTCAAATTTACTATGTTTTCAGATCATGCCTTTCCTTACTGGATATTGAGGTGTAGCTATACAAAACTATCTGTCTGTTCATCTGTATGTCACATTAGAAGGGGCTTTCTGAAATAATTTGGTCCAGTGGAGTGGTTTAAAGTTCTGCTTCTTAAATCCCAGCCCTGTTCTTTTATTTTTGTGCGGTTTCACTAGCTACAGCAAACCTTTTCCAAACCCATAACAAGTGTAAATGGTGTTCTCTTGTAAAAAGGTCTCTTCAGCATGATAATATACCTTATTAAATTCCAAACATAATAAGTATTGATGGCAAACACATCAGGACCCAGTACAGCTTCTACTATGATTTAGTTCTCTACAAATGACTTCAACACTCAGCTCCCAATGCATTTTGCTAATTACATCATAGATTTCCCTATTGATGAACACAAGCTGAATTAACACAGGAGCACTAATGTACCCTTTCACCATTATTGTTGTACAAGAAGCCGTGGCAGATGCTGGCAGTTAGTTACACAAACATTAGTATTAACGATTGGCCATTTGGAATTGGTGACAAACTACTGCCCGGCAAAATCCTGAGGCTGAAACCAATCAGGAAGTTAATGAGGAGAGAAATTACCACTGCAGCTTCCCCTTAATTACATTCACACTAGGCAGGAAGGGAGTTCTGGGGGTGGATCTGAACTCAGCTAAGGTTAAGAAGGTCAGAGACCCTTTTTCTTTAATTTTGTATCTACTGTGGTTTGTAAGGTAGCAAAAATTGTTTAGCACTTTATTACTTTCGCGTCCTTCATTTTTAATGTCAATTTTTAATAGAAGTCTTATGTTCACAGGTTTGCTTTTTAAAATCTTGACCTGAGTTCTATTTTAGTGTTGTGGTATTAATTCAATTTCTTTTACTTTTTGTGGTCTTAAAAAGCTTCTCTCACATTTACTGCTTTTTACTTTTTAAAATGGCATGTTTGTATGTTTGCTGACTCCCTCTACCACCACCAAGTGTTTGTTCCCCTACATCCAAGAGAAATAATGGGAAAGCTGATAAGCTATCACCTTCATTTGCTATATATTGAAAAACTAGGGTTACCTGTCAAATGGTGGAAATACATGGGTGGAGTCTTGCTTAGGGTAATTTGTCAGATTGATTATTTGACAAGATAGGTTCTATTAGCATGTTTTATATAAAGGAGGGGCTCTGTGAAGGGTGGAAATAGTTTCCCCAAAGAGGGGAAGACTGTTTTTTGTGTTTAATGAACATAAAACTGGAACTTGGCTAGCTAACTTCTCCCTGTAGTTAAGTAGGTAATAGTGTTCAGAAATACTTTTATATTCTAAAGAAGTACTGAGGACTTTAATGTGTCTATAAAAACACTCAACTGGGAATAGAAATTCAGAGTGCCTCTTTCTTTGTTGCAACCTAATTGAAGACTGAATGTAGAAATACTAGACACTTTTAACACACTCTTCTCCCTCTGTTTCTCCCCATTTCCCAGTATTCTCGCCGCCCAGCAGTCAAGATTCTGGCTTGGTTTCCCTCTCCAGCAGCTCTCCTATTAGTACCGAGAGCACAAAGGGAGTGCTTGAATGTGAATCGGCCTCAGAGCCCAGCAGCTTCACGGTTACTCCCGTCATCGAGGAGGATGAGTAAGCCAAGCCCCATGCCTGTGGTGGTTCACTTGGAATAGCAGGCTTATTCCATTTATACACAGGGTTTGTCGTTAATATTTTGCCTTGGCTTAACTGTTGAGAACGAGTTTGGTTTATACTCATTAGGTCTTAGCCCAGAGGCTAAAATACATTTAGAATAGTTTAGGATTGGTGACTACCATTCCCAAGAGTTAAGTGGTTTGCTCATGGAATCAAAACACTAAATAGTAGGGTCCTTCATTTTTTATGACAGATTTATGTGTAGTTTTCAAGAAATACAGTAATTCACTCAAGTAAGAAATATGTTTGCACCTAAATGTGTCATAATTATTAGATATGTTAGTTTTAAAATGAAATCGTAGGTACTTTAGATATTTTTGAATTTTAGTATTTTCATTAAAACTTTAGAAAACATAAATTTAGTCTGACTGGTGAGAAGAAAAGAGCAAAGTTAGTGATGGTTTTAGAAATCTACAGAAGGTCAGTAAGTGGAACTGTGTGTGTGTGTTGCTGTTGGAAAAGCCTAGCCTTCACCCCATATCCTCAAAACATGTTCCCTTTCCAAAGCATGACTGAAATACAGTCAGAAGAAAAAAATATTGCTCTTAGGAATTGCTACCTTTCCTGTAAAGAGTAAGTTGACAACAGTACAATTTAAAGTAACCCCAGTAAGGCAGTTCCTGGCTGTTGTTTCTAGAATAATATAAGAGTTTACCATATACATTCTTTCTACTACAAGAAAAAAATGGATGCAATCTAGATTATTTTGTAACCTTAGGTTGTAATCTGATTTGAAAATAAGTACATCTTTAAAAGTTACTAGATATTTCTGAGTTCATTATTTTGTTAAAAATTGCTTGTGGCGTACTTCCTTATGTAACAGAAGCCATCCTGAAATGAAACTAGTCTTAAAAAATTCATTGTTCTGTAGTTGCAGCTGTACCTGAAATAAAAATGTTATTGATGACCGAATTTTCTTGTGTGTATATTTGGTTAGCTATATTAAACAGGAAAAAAGAAATTACTTGTATTTTCTTCGCTCTGTGCTTTGAAAACATCTATTTGATTTCACCCCCATCTGTTGTAATCAATAACCTGACCATCTTGTTTTTTATTAAATGCACTTACTCTTAATTTCATCCACCAGTGGTTTTAGAGAGAATAATGTGGAGTTACCTATATAGGTTTGACATTATAAATCACTTCTTGGGGCTGAATCGTATAGTGGTATCGATTGATCCTGATATATCACAGAAATTTACTGTCACTTCTGTTTTCAATTAAAGATACAATCAGTCAGATAATGACTTAATTGGATTTTACAGAAGATTGAGTTTTATTGCCGAGTGCTTTACGAGTTTAGTTAAGGGAGATCATTTTATCACACTTGTCAGGCTGCTGCTACTGCAGCCTGTGCCCTTCTGGGTGGTTGTAGCTGTAGCTATTGTGACGGCAACGCCGGGAGGCTGCGGAGCGCGCAGGGAGGGACCCGGACGTGGAGTCGCCACCTTCAAGATTTTAACGGTGGCGTCCTTGGAGATGGAGGTCCTTTGATCACCTGGGCACTCGCTGCTCACTGCCCAGACCTTTCTCATTTCTTTGAATAGCCAGCCCTGGTTTCTGCGGATCCAGGAATCCTCCAATTTCCTCAGTTTAGTAGTTAACCCCCAACACATTAATATTGCCTGGCAGTTTTTGTTGGAGAAGGGAGAAGCTCGGCAAGTCCCCTCAATGGGGGGAGTGCTCCCTCCAGCACAAGTCCCCCTTCAGTGACCCTGCATTTCTGGAAAGCCAGGCGGAGCCTGGATAAGCGTCCCAGCGCTCTCGGAGCCTTGATTAAGCACCCTCTGTGTCCTTAGTGTGCCGCCCGGGCTGGGCTTCGGTTGTGCAACTCTGTTCATCTGGGCCTGCTTCTGGCAACCAGGCTGGGTGGGCAGCGCCCGTCCTTCCCAGAGGCCCCTCTGGGGCCCTTGGCCCAGGGAGTCCGCCTGCCGCGCCTGACGCCAAGTTTGACTTTGAATCGGGCAGCCGCCTGCCTGACGTGGGTTCCCGTCCCAGAAGGGCCACACCATTGGGAGGGCCTGGCCCCAGGACCACCACAGGCCCAGGCCGAGTAGTCAGAAGATCCGGCCTCTCCTTCCAATAGCTCCATAAAAGAGGGACCTGGTGCCTTCCTCCCGTTCCTGAAGCGTTGAGTAGGCCAGTGACACCCGTTTGCTACTCGGGTGTTTATCCTTGACTGCCACGGAGTGGGTGCCAGGTAGGCCTAGGACCTGCCCCAGGTGGACGACATTATGAATTTACCTAATTCCGAACATAAGGCAAAACATTGCAATTAAGTATTGACTACTGAATTTTAAACATTTTTATGCACATTTGAGGGGCGGTCATTTGTTTCACAACTCTGCCCCCTTGAAAGGAGAGCTTTTATGAGTAGGACGGGATCCTCCCGCGGTGGTATCCGTGGTGTGTGCGGTATACGAGTGTGTGCAAGTAGTGCGTGCTGCTCTGGCGGGCTGCCCGGACGGCCCTTACTTTACAGGCGCGTCTGTTGCTCAGGCTCTGGCAAACGGAAGCGGGCTTGCGGGGCCTTCCTTTCCTGAGCCCCAGGCAAGGTGCTGCTATGCGACGTGGGGCTATGGGCAAACAAAGCATGTGTCTTCCTCCTCAGCCGCCTGCAGTGGCTGGGGGCGAAAGCGTCCCATCCCAACTTCCCGCAAATGCGGTCCAGGGCCGGTGGCCCACACAGTGCGTTTGGCTCTCAACGCACTAGTGCCGCGAATTGTGCGCTGCAGAGCTAGGGCTTCAGGGAAAGCCCTCGGTGACACGCTTCCTCCCCGTCACAACCATTGCCATACTTGCAGTGGGGCTCTCGAAAACCCACGCACCAAACCCCGCAGTTCGGGGCAGATGCGTGAGCCAGACCTGCCAAGCAGGCCCCTCCGTTTTCATAGCACCTCGTGGAAACAGGACTCCCACCCACGCATAGAACTCGAGCCTCTCTCCGCTTCCCATGAACTTAAGTGAACGGGTCTCACACGTACACCTGACGCTTCGCATCAAGAGGTATTACAAGCGCTTTATAGAATGCTATTCGTGCTACACAACCCACCCCCCTCACGCCCCCAGAGAGCAGCCTGTTGTTAGAGACGGATTTTCCTTGGCTCCCCTTGGCTGGTCTTGTCCGCCCAGCCAGACCCGGTCGCGGCTGTCTGCCCTACGTTACCGCTGCTCTGGAAAGATTTCTACGGAAACTTGAGCGGTGCTTTAACCCTCCTTTCTCCCCCGCGCACCCACACGAGTACAAGGCCTGATATCGGCGCTGCCAACGACTCGCCTTTAAAACACGACTCTTCCCCCAACCCCCTCACAGAAACTCAAACGAGCTTGACTCAACCAATTGTACGTTAAGTGTCCCCCAGCAAAACAACCTGCAAACTTTTCAACAGTTTCGAAGGGGGACCCTAACAGCTGGCGAGGGACCCGGTCGGGTAGGCGGGGCAAGCTGGGCTGGGGGCGTGGTGCTGGCTGGGTGGGCGGAGCTGCAATTGTTACGGAAGTCGCACGGCCCAGAACTTTGTCTCGGACAAAGTGTGCAGTCTCACCTCGAATTCCCCGGGTTGGGGTGCTGTTCGAGTCTCGGTGGTATTCTCCCGCGGGTCTGGCGTGGGTACCTGCTGTTTGCACGCACTTTGCCTGGGATGCGAGCAGCGCCGGTGCTTTTGCCTCTTTATTCCCCAGGCCCTTTACCCGAGCTGGGACTTATTTTCTGGAAGCCCGCCCGTTCTCCCCCTTCCCCTGAAGTGGGGCTTTGTGCTGGGACAGGAAGGGAGGGGGGAAGGGAGAGGCAGAAGAGAGTTCTGGAAAAGGGGCTCGTTCTTAGAAGAACTGCACTAGCGCGAGCCCTGGGGAGAGCTGGCTTGTCCCATGAATGTTGCTCTAATTACCTGAAAAGATTTCCTTGGCCTATTTTTTTTTTTGTTGTTTGGTATTTTAAAATTTAAAGTCAGAGGGGTAAGATAAGCCTGTGCTGTTCTCAATTTACCTTGCTGGGTACGTGTGTTTTTTTTTTTTTTTTTTTTTTAACCCTTTACACAGAAGGCAGACAGGGGTCTTTAGACTGCCCACTGCAACCCTGTCGCGGAACTTTGACCTCCGTTCTCAGCTCACGTCCAGTCCTCCTGCTGCGCGGGCTGGGTCCGACTCAGCCTAGGAACCCAGAGCAAGTTCCCACGCTCAGGGACAGAACCTCCAGCTCCCAGGTCTGAGGGAATCCAAAGGGCGGTGGACAGGCCGAGGCCGTGGGCGCTCTTCGGTCTGGAGGCCAGAGAGGACTGAACAACTGCGCCCTGGGCTTACCGGGGAAACTGGCCTGGCCCCAGGCCCAATGGAGAGCGGCCCGAGGAAGCGCTTTTCCGGTCCCTTCCTTCAAAAGCCTGGAGTTGAGGTCGCTGCTCAATAGGCCCCTTGGAGGAAGCAAATGTGGGAGCGACACACCCACCCCAAAAGGTTGGGATGGGAACGGCTTGTGTCTGGGCCAGGTCTGAGGAATCTGCACCTTGGGAGCATGTGTTCCCAAGCTGGAGTCGCTGCTAGTTTCGAAAATTCGAGAACACGAAGGCCCAAGCAGTAGCACCTGCGGGGTTGCAGGCCTTTCTGCACCCTCGTTTGTTCCCAAAGGCCTAGGCCCCTGGAGAGCCTCCGGCCGCCCACTGCCAAAACCGTCTGAGGACATGGCCATCCAGGACTTACTTTTTGCTTAGCTGTGTCCCCCAGACCCGCCAACTTCAGGTTCAGTCTCCCCGGGGCGCACGCGGTCTCTGCCCCACACCCCAGAAGGCAGCTCTGGGGATATCTTGGGGTGTGCTCAAGAGTCGCTCCGCTCCCCAAATAATTGAAGGCGACAAGGGCATTTTGTCACCTCAAGAAATCGATTGCTGATTACCCCACCCGAGGCCTTACTAGACATTTGTTCCCCCCTTTCAATTTGAAGCTGGCCAAAGAGCGATGCTTAGAGGCACGGACAGTGTGAGAGCTAAATTCATACTTGGTAAGAGAGGGCTCTTTTTTCCCCCCGGCATTCAAAGGGCTTTCTGCACGCCCCCGGCTTCCAGCGTCACTGTGGCCGCGATTAAAACGACAAAATAGGAACCCTGACCTCCCCCTCCATGAGAATCCAGCAAAGCAGAAAATGTCCTGATGTATTATTCAGGACAATATGAAACTGTCCTTTTGATTGTATCTTGAGGTGAGGAGCAGCTGGCAAGACTCCCAGATTTGGAGTCAGAACATCCTCAGTTTCTCAGCAAGGACACCTGCATTCCTCAAGCTTTTACACACACCCGTGGGATTGTGTGCACGCCAAGGGAAAGAACCACATACACACATTATCTTTTAGCTTTTCACTGTTAATATCTGTCACAATTCTACTGAGTTAATTGTGGTTTGAAAACACACCCCACCCCAAAGCAGAACTCAAATGGGTCCAGTCGAGTGAGGTTACATTTAGTTGTAATCCTCCCCTCTCTCTTTCCAATGTCTTTGATTATTTTTTCCCATAAGTGGAGAAGCAGGCCGCTCCTCCTAAATGTGATTCGGACCATATGCTTTCTACATTCATTCCCGCTTAGGCTTTTCTTCTCCGCACTAACTGCTAACACGTTATAGTCACCTTGAAATTTCCTCTGCTATTTTCCAATTAAAAGCTTAATAGCCCTGGAAACGGAGTTCATGTGGTGAAGTTTACCATAGCCCCTTGTTCTAAAAGGCTTTCTGCTGGGATCCCATTATGTGCTTGAATAAACCCTTTCTGCAAACAGAAATGGGACTCGGGGTTGTCAGGTGTTGGGTTACAATAGACTTGGAGGCAGGGGACATTTTACCAACATAAATACAAACCTGTCCCTATAGGGAGATGTTGTCAAATACTGGGATATGGAAAACATTCCCATCAAATATGAGAAAAGGATTATTATGTATATCAAATGAGTATTTAGATCTCGGGTCCCGATGTGCACTGGAGTGAAACTCAAGGCCCGGGACCAAATAATGCCAGACTGAGTGGCAAAGAGATAGGGTGGCTAGGTGACCGAGGGAGGAAAGGGGGCCGCTTTGCTAGTGGGAATGTCCCCCTGCCTTCAAAACCTGGTACAGAGCTCTGCTACTTTCCTTAAAAATAAATAAAAATATTGTACTCCCAAGGTTTTTACGGTCCTGGTTTCCCTGGCCATTTGGAGAAAGTTGGGAGAAATTTGGCTTTGGAAAAATGTCCATGGTGTCCGTGTAGCCAAGAGACCTGAAGATTTTAGTGCAAACTATCACTCCCAGATTCAGTGTCATTCTAGGTCCTCTGTATCTGTCATGTGAAGCCATGCGCTGCCAACTCCCCGCTTTGCGGCCTCTGGCCCACAGGACTGCGGGTGACCTCTATTTCTAGTCCAGAGAACTATTAAGTTCCTTCTGGTTGTGGTGCTTTAGGGCTTGTTTTCCGACCAAAAATTGGGAAAAAAGGAAGGATTGAGGTGGTGGTGGGAATGTTAAGGGAAAATCTGAGGGGTCCGAGCCCCAAGGGACTTCAGGCCTCCAAGGGTTAGCATTCTCACGCAAGAGTTCCTGCCCACGCCCCACCAGGTCAGCATCCAGCGAGTCCCACCTTCCCGACTGGCCTCAACCAGGGGTGAGGGCAGCTCTAAAGACTTCTGGGGAAACACACACACACCCATGGTCTCTTTTTAATCCTCCCCTCCTGAAGTCGCCCTTCTACGCTGTGGGGTTGGCTGCTATGACTCAGGGAGGTGCTTTATTTGAATTCACAACAAACACAGAGGGACGTTTTCGGGTTGCTTGTTTGCTTCCAGGGCGGAGAAATACGGCCTTCCCTAGGGGACGAGGACCTCTTCGAGGCCAAAAGATTGACCATTGCAGCAAACTGGTCTACGCTCTTGTCTTGTGTTCCCAGCTCCGCGACTGCCATCTCCTCGGCTTCACACCGGAGCCGTTGTGCTGCCCAGCACTGCCATATCCACCTGTATTTTGTTCTGTTTGGGGAGGGGGTGTTTAGTCGTCTCTGTGTTTAAGACGGTAGTCCGCATTAGGCCAAAACAGCACTCTTAGGAGATTAGAAACACAAAAATACAATTTGAACAAAGTTTTATGTTGCTATCATGTCCAAGGGCCCCCTCCACCCCTACTCAAAGACAATGGGGTGAGGGAGAAAAATGGCGCCATCCACATCCACGACTAAATCGAGTCCGTGTGGATTTGAATTGAGTAGCACGAGGTCTCCGTTTGACGGTTCAGTGGCAGTTGGGCAGAGGAGAGATCATATCCAGGAACTTTTGAGCTGCCATTCTGAAAGTTTAGACCCAGCACTTAAGCAGCATCTTCACATGAGCGTCCCTCCTTCTTTTCAGGACTGAGATTGTTTGTTAAAGCAGGGGAGGAGGTTAGGGAAATAAGTTCATCATCAAAGGAAGGACTGTACCTACAAAATGGGTTGTCATCTTTAGGCTAGCAGATTTTCAAAAACATTCATTTTCTTCTATAGTAGCACCATTTATTTTTTTTAAGTTGCAAAAAAAAAAAAAAGAACCAAAATTTTCCAAACCAATTCCACAATAGGCTCTGGTTCTCCCAGAGCTGAGTTTGTGT
Organism: Phyllostomus hastatus; assembly: GCF_019186645.2. Classification (NCBI taxonomy): domain Eukaryota; kingdom Metazoa; phylum Chordata; class Mammalia; order Chiroptera; family Phyllostomidae; genus Phyllostomus; species Phyllostomus hastatus. The sequence continues at coordinate 28,381,431 of NW_025333857.1, read as the reverse complement.
ACCTAAGTATTGGGATAAATGCGGCCTCAGGCTTGGTGCGGCCAAATCAGGCCTGGAGTGAAGGGAAGGGAGGGAAGAGGAGCGGCCACCTCACTCTTCAACACGCACCCCCACCTTCACCACACTGGCCCTCCCCTTCCCCGCCCCGTGTGTAACGCTGCATCCCGGGGCGCCACAGTCCCTCCCTCCGGGACTAGGGCAGTGCAGACAGCCTGGAGGAGGGGGTCGTGAGCGCCCCCGCAAGAGCGGCTCGGCTGCAGGTGGCAAGGAAGGTGATGTGCAGGAACTGTAGGGGCGAGACAACAGAGGAAGGCATGCAGTTGGGTGGAGAGTGCAAGTAGACCGGGGCTCTGGGGGGTGGGGGTTGCAGTGGAAGGGAGGAGGAGTGGGGGCGGTAGAGGAGGTGCTGCGGGCGGGTAGAGTGCGCGGGAGCTGCAGGCAAGCTGGCTTAGACCTTAACCGGAGTGCTCGCCGGCTCCTTGCAGCTTCTGAAACGCCTCGGCAAGGGAGGACGTGCAGACCAAAGCAGCAGCTGGCTGAGACGCGACCGGCGTGGGATTGGTGGAATACAAGCGACGGGCTGGGGCTGCGAGCGCTGCGGGAGTTGTAAAGACGACCGCAGCACCTCCGGCCATTCCGGAACGCACACGGTCGCTGGCACTGCGGGATCAAGGGCTGCGCTGGCCAGAGGCCGCCCCTGAGCTGGCCTCCCCGCTCTGCTGTCGGGCGTTCCCAGGCCCACTCGTGCCGCCAGCCCGCCAGCTCTTCCGGGAGGCCGGGGCATGAACGGCTACGGCTCCCCCTATCTGTACATGGGCGGCCCGGTGTCGCAGCCTCCGAGGGCGCCCCTGCAGCGCACACCCAAATGCGCGCGCTGCCGCAACCACGGCGTGCTGTCTTGGCTCAAGGGCCACAAGCGCTACTGCCGCTTCAAAGACTGCACCTGCGAAAAGTGCATCCTCATTATCGAGCGGCAGCGGGTCATGGCGGCGCAGGTGGCACTGCGCCGGCAGCAGGCCAACGAAAGCCTTGAGAGCCTCATCCCGGACTCGCTGCGAGCCCTGCCGGGACCCCCGCCATCCGGGGACACCGCTGCGGCCGCTGCTCCGCAGCCGCCACCAACCTCGCAGCCGTCTCAGCCGTCGCGCCCCACCGCCGAGTTGGCTGCCGCCGCCGCGCTGCGCTGGGCTGCCGAGCCCCAGCCCGGGGCGCTGCAGGCGCCGCTGGCCAAGCCAGGTGAGAGAGTGCGGGCGGGGGCCGGGCGCGCGCGAAAACCTTTGGGAGCTCCTGCTGCGGCTGTGCTTGGGAAGCCCGGAGGCAAATTTAGGCTAGTGGGCCTTGCCCGGCCATCCTACCTCCCCAAACTCCGCCAAGCCGGTTCTTTTTCTCGGGACCATAGCCAACCTACCTTCTGGATCAGGCAGGTGGAACCCAGACGCTCGGGAGAAAAACGCTTTATGCTAGCCAAACAACAAGACTGTGCGACGGGCTCGCCGAGTGTCATCCCCAGGTTATAGAGAAACATTTCCGTTTTAGCGGGTAACTAAAGAAGTCGTGACAGGACCAAATTAAAATCCATGCGAGTCTACACACACCACTGTGCAGTAGGGTTTTCCCGGCTTAGGACCTTTTAGAGAGGTTGGGACGGGGAGTTGCACGGACGGAGCCAAGGACCAAGGCTTGACCGACCCCGGGCTGGACGTTCTTCTGGCCACGGGGGAACTGAAGCGAACCTGAATCCTGTGTCGCAGCCAACTGTGGTCTCCAGCGTCTTGCAATTTGTTGAAAGAAGCCTCATTTAGAAGCAGTAGATGAAAGAACCAGGGAGGTTTCTAAACTGATAAGCATGGAGCCAGAATCTGGTTCGTGCAGAGTGAGCTCCTTTGCAAAACTGTTCGTGCCCTTCAATAAGTTCCTCAGGCCGCCTTCTGCCGTCTCTGTGGCTTAAAGAAATACTACAAACAAAACTGGGCCTAGTTTGAGGGAGGCCACGTCTAAAGAGCCCTTTCCCCTGTTCTAGGCGGGCCTGGGCCTCACTTTCCAAGATTTGGAGCAAAGGCTCTCTCTCTCTTCCTCCCTCCTCTCCTCTTGTGCTGTGCTTTAGAGAGAGTGAGTCTGCCCTGAGCTCTAGAGGTTTCCACCTGCCTGATTCCATCCCTTCCCCTCTCCCAGGTCTCTGCGGTCTGCAGACCCTAGTTGAGGCTCCTTTCTTTTTGGGTATCTCTATCTTGCTATGCTGCCCGAGCACTTCTTCAGTTTTAGGCTCTTGGAATTCAGTTGTGTTGGGCATTTCCCTTTCATTGTTGCAAATGTATGAAGGAAAACCCATCTTCTCAGGGACATGGTTAAGGAGTGCGCTAGAATTCAAGAGGGAAGGCCCTGTAGGGCCCAGAGCCCCATGGGTAGGAGTGGTAGATCTTCTGCTGGGGTGAGGGGCAACACACACCTCCTCGAGTCTGATGAAGTCTGCAAAAGCGCCTGGCTTTCAGGAATAATTGACTGCTGTGTGGAGCTGGGGAAATACAGACTCCCTCATTGGGGTGAGTTGATAGGCAGCCTGGCAGGCAGTTTTGCTGCCCTGTTGCTCAGTTGTATTCACCAGGCCTGAAGCTCTGAGAACATCCTATGTGAAGAGCAGAACTGGATATTTTCAGACAGAAGAGAGTTTGCTGAACATTGATTTTGTGGACATTTAATGCAAGGTAGTATCTAAGCACTTCTCTTGAATAATGCTCTCTATCCTAGTTGACTTTTTTTAGTCTGATCTCTTTATATTAGTAGGTTTGCCACAGGAATAGGAGGGAAAGAGATAGAAGTTTATTTTGTTTTTGTCCTTTAGGTTAGAACGAGTAACTAGGAGAGTTTTGTCTCAGTTCTAGAAGTTGATCCATGCCAATAACTTTTCTTAACCTTTCTGTCTCCATTTCCCCTAGCACCAGAGCAGGAGTCTGAGTTCATGTCAGTAGATGGTAGCATTTTGCATGGCCACCTGTAATACAGAGCACCCCTGTAACAGGGCCTTGGATTTGTGGGCCCTAGTCAAAGAGGGGATTCTGTTCACATCCTGGGCCCTTCAAACCATTCCTTGGGATACCCAACATGCAAGGTTTCTAGAGTCATGAAACCAACCTTAGGAGACGGGTAGTGAGGATGGAAGGAAAGGTGGTAGAGCTACAGCTGCAGCAGCAGCTGCAGAAGGATACAAGTTTGGGAGAATAAAAGAGGGGGACTTACTTCAACTGGACAAACCAGACCTGGTGCTCTCTTATTCTAAGTATTTAGGGATAGCCTGAGCCCTTCAAGTTGAAAGCAGGTAATCACACAGGAGAATAGGATTTACCATAGGGAGAGGTCAGAGTGGCGGCTTTGGGAGACTTAGCCACCAGGGACCAAGGACTCAGCTTCTAGCTGGTCATGTTGCATACTTTGCACATTCATATATAACTTTTACTTTCTCCTTTCAGTTAGTTTGACCCTGTGATTCCATTTAAAAAATGCCAATCAATCCAATGATATTGGTGGGGGTGGGCAGAAAAAGAACAGATAATTGTTTCCACTAGGAAGGCAAGCATACAGGTGGATCATTTTCATTCATTGCTTTGTAAGAAAGTCCATTTGGGGTTTAAGAGAAAATTGCTTGGATGACACTACACGTTGCTGTATGTATTACACCTTTTTGTAGTTGCTCTTACTATGATCTGTTTCTATATAACATACTAGGCATATTTAGAAGTATGTCAAACACTCCTGGACAATTAGTTCACTGCATGTAGAGAAATAAATGAAGCTCTATTCAGATGGTAGGTCTGCGTGTACATAAGTTCACTGACCATTAGGAATCTGTAAATATCTACTGGCAAATTATGGAAAACTATGATCTCTGTGTCTAAAACATGGCTGGTCCTTTTGCAAAGAGCTTCTTTAGTCCACAGCTGTGGAAACTTTTTTGTTGTGGGCTACAGATGCAGGTGAAAAGCATATGCCCTAGAGAAAGGTCTGTTTGCTGGGCTCCTCTGGAGAAAAAACACCCTCTTAAGGGAGTGCCACATTAACACCAAAATTCAGTTTTGTAGTTGGAAGAAATCTCCAAGTTCTGCTTTAGAATCTTTAAAGGATAAGGGGTTACTTTATCTAATGGTGTAGTGTGTTGAGTGTCCCTTTCTACGTGGTGAAGGTTTTAGGGAGAATTTTCATAGGGTAATGTTACTGTTTCTAACTATGGATTGAAACATTCTTTTTTCTTTTTGGGTCTACATTTCCCCTGCTCCTCTGTTATCATCCACGGCAGGCCTAGAATTATTAGATTTGAGTAAGCATGAAATTCTAATTTAAGCTTCTTTACATATATAACATTGATTCACTTATTCTCCTAAATTCCTTCTTCATCCCCCTCACATGCCCTCCGATGATCTCCCTTGAAAATATCTTGGGAAGTGTGACAGCTTTCAGCTCTTAGTGTATCTGAGTCAGCAGCCTCAACCAGCCAAGCCAGCCTTTCAGGACCTGGGCTCAAGAGCTGAGGGAAGTTAAGGGTCAAGACCAAGGTGAGAGCTAAAGTTACATTCCTGTATTGTGGCTCCCTTCCCCCACCCTCACCATTTCCTTCAGGACAGTGTCCTGGGTCTTCTCTGACTGTGAGGAGAAAGACCTGTAGCTATAGATTCTTTCTAGGTCTACATTTGTCATCATAATAAATATGTACACAAGTTCTTTAAAGTCGTCTTAAAGAAAAAAGCATCATATCTGGTTAGGAATAGGAGAGCAGGATCCAATAGGAAAGTGGGGTCTCCTTCTGTTTATTTCTCCTGAAAAGGGGCGAATAAGAGATCTCTAGTGTGAGAAGGTAGGAGCTTTGGAAAACTGCCTTTATTCTGTTTTACCTCCAGCCCTGTACCTCATAGCATCTTTATGTTTGCTCTGGGCCTTTTAGCTCCAGTTGGATTGGGTCCTGTCCAGTCTAGTCCCATTTTTTAAAAAAATTTAACTTTAGTTAAAAAAAAAAGACAAACAGAAATACCTGAAGTAGAAGTATAATGACCCGGATGGGAAACCTCTGAGACTATGGGCTACAAGAAAATGGAAAAATGGGAAAAACTTCCAGATCCTTCATGAAGTGTGCCTATGAACTTAATAACAGGGTCTGGTTTTAAGATGGCTTGATTTAGTGTGAGGGCCCCGACTCTAGAGTTGCACTATAAAAAACAAAACCCACCCAAATGAGAAGGAATAAGCGATAATGTACTACTGGTCTCTTCCAAACCCAGTGCCACCCAGGGCTGGCTCCAGGGGCAGACCACCAAGGGTATTCACAGTTCCTGGCCTTCCTCATGGGGCACCAGTCGGATTTGCTTGTTCACGGTGCAGTTGGTCAGGAGCGCAGCCCAGCCTGTGGGAACAGTTGCAGGGGACAGGGACCTCGGCAGCACTCTCGGGGAGGAGATAAAACAAAAATCCAGGGAAAGGCACATGCCAGGGGACTGCACCACTGTCCCCTTGTAGCCAGTCTCTGGGAAACTGCAGTTGGGCAGGTCCAGTGCGCTGGCTGGGTGAAGAGGGCACCCCACCCTGCTTTGGTCCCCGCTGCAGCGAGCTCCTTCCTAGCTCACTTACGGAGACTTGGGAAGGGCCTGGGAGCGGGGAGCCCGGGGAGTAAGACTTCCTGTGCATTTCTCTCTCCTGCTTCTCAGGCCATCCATTCCCTCTCTGCTAGGTTGCCAGATTTTGCAAAAAACAAAAAAAAACAAAAAACAAAAACAAAAAACAACCATGCAAATAAAAAACAGGGTGCTAAATTTTGCATGGGGCATGCTTAAAAGAAAAATTCTCCAGTATGTATCTGAAGTTGAAATTTATCTGGCAACCCCAGTCCTTGGCTGTCCCTCCCAGCTCCAGTCACCCAGGAGGGTGCCCCTTGGGGTAAGGGTCACTCGTGAGCTTCTTGCTTCTCCCAGCTTTTCTCTCTGGAGCCCACACTGCCGTGGCCAGGCATGGAATGGCACTGGTGTCCATCTTGCGATCTGAGGACAGGGCTGACAGGAAAAACCTGAGTGGTTTCCATGTCTAGAAACCAGAGTTCCCCTGCCATCTGGGAAAGAATCTGCCCCCTCCACCCAACACACTCCTCTGGGTTATAAATCTGGCCGATAGCCGTGCTCTGGACTTACACAACCAACTTTTCTTTTCCCTGATGGATGAACTCCTGGGTTTAAAAGATTACAGTAATCACAGGAGGACAGTGTAAATCGAATCTGATAGCAATAACTTTCGGAGAAGGTCAGGCTCAAGTGAAATGTTACCAAGCAACAGGCATTTTGTTTGCAAAATACAATCAAAGAGCATTGATGAGAAATTCTTTGCTGCAGCCAGTCAGCACTTTCTGCTAACAGCTTTATAGAGGGAAAGGGAGTAAATCTTCATAAATCAACATCCCTGGAGGACTTGAAGCCCCTTTCTGGAAATGTTGCACTTCTTCCTGACGGGGTGGAGGATGGAACCCAGTAAAAATCTGTTTGCCTACCTGCCTGCCTCCCCTTACCCTTCCTTCCCTGCCTTCCCCCTCTTTCCTCCTACGTTGGCTTTTTAACCTGTTGCGGCTTCCCCGCCATTCGACACTCAGGTTCCCTGGGCCCTTGTGTCTAGTTCGATATGGCTATGATGCCCAGTTCACTACTGGAGTGTGCGTGGGTGCCTGTGGCCAAGGTTGAGGCCTGAGTGTCACTCCGCTAGGGCCCTGCATAGCTCTAGTGAACCATTTCCTTGTCTGAGCACTAAGAGAAAACAAAAATATATATCAGTGGGGTTTTTCATTTTATTGTATAGTTGAACAGTTATAAAAATAAACCATGTCAACTCCTGAATGACAATATTATGGAAAATTTAAATAGCAGAACCTCAGTTCTTTACCGGGTCTCTAGTCCCATTTCATTCCGATGACTAGGCAGACAACTTTTACAAAACTGGGGTCAGTGTTTCGCTCCCCCCACCACTGAATTATTACTTTAATTCAGCGTGAATATCAGCTGCACCCATCGGTTTTATATGTGAATGTTTACCACACTATTCCCTCCAATGACTACACCATAGTCTGCCCAGATGCAGGCCAGCTGCTTGCTGTGTTTCAATGCAAATTTTGCAAAAGGTTAGTTAGGAAACTATAAGCCTTTCGGTAGTCAGGAGGCAATGCTTTGATCCTGTCTGTGCAGGTGTAATGGTACCTAGTACCAAGCCTGGGCTCCCAGTGAGGGATTCAAGGATGTTTTTTTAATAGATGGATGAAGGAGTAGACAGCTGCATTTTGGTAAGTACCAAATACACATGTAGGTTTAAAGGTAATTTCCCTCCTGCTTCTTGATCCTTTTCTGAGTCAAGAAAAAGGCCAGAAGTAAATTTTTGTAGGACATATGTAGCCCACAGTTACAGATCCATGCTTCCTTAGCTCCCCCTTTATGTCCCCCCAAAATATTGGTCCTAAGGAGGAATTTTGATACCACCACACATTATTAAGCCAGTATTGTTAGTGATTTTTTAAAGGGAAAGTATGACTGTATGTTTGTACTTTCACAAGTTTCCTCCCTGCCCCCTACCCCCACAGGAAGAAAAGGAGATTTTAGACTGACATTCATTTCCTGCTGTACTTTAGGTTGCCAGCCATTCAGTTTTTTATGATCCTACCTGTAGTGTGAGATAAAGATGACAGAAATGGTGAAAGCCTGTCTCCTATTAGAACCCTTAGTGGGCAGTTGGCTCTTCCGGAAGCCAGTTCTGGTCCAGCCCGGGGTTCCTTCCCCGCCATTGCTATAAGATATGTGTGCTTTAGAATGACCCGCTGGGGAGCAGTTATTTAGAAGTGTGCTCCCCAACGCCCAAGTGAACAGATGGGGACACAACAGTCCATGTTTCAAAATGCCCGATGTGATTTCAAAAGGGAAAAAAAAGTCCAGTGACTTAGCTAGGAAACATTTCTCTTGATGTTTTTGTGTTTTCATTTTGGATCTAAGATATAGTTTGTTTTTGTAGATGTAATTGGATAAAATGTATCAAACCCACCACACTTAAATAAGAAAGATTTTTCATGTTTATGTGTTTTAAGCAAAATGTTCATTTCCATATATGGTATGCTTTCTCAAAATGTTTGAAATGAATACCTAGAATTTTTTTACTTTATTGTATTTTCATATGAAAAAATCTTCTAAAGAAAGATTTTGCAATCTGTAATTTTACATTGGAAATTATTTGTGTGTGTGTTCATTTTCTCTCCTTAAATTTTTATAGCTATCTTATGGCATTCATTTATATATATATATATAATTATCCACATAAAAATTTCCTTTGTAATTGAATATCTTTTAAAAACTTTAACCCTAGTGAAGTTTATTTTAGGGGTGGCTGTATTTTTACATCATGAAAAATATGAAATTAAAGAGTGAACATTTAGTAAGATTTTAAAAATATGTATATGTTTAAACATTAGAAGCAGCAGATGTATCACTTTTAATAGGTGGTATATAATATCAGATGAAATTAAGTTCTTCTTAGTTTTTGCCTAGTAGTTTTGGCTTTTTATACCCATACATTAGGGGTAAAAATATTATCAGTTGAAATATGCTCTTACTCTGTGTTCTAGGAATTATGGTGTCAGTTTCAAGGAAAAACGGGGTACAGCACTGGGGAGCAGTTTCCTTTTTGTTTTGTTTGTTGGCAGTTTGACATTTCTATATCAAGAAAGGCCTTTGTGTTTTAACCCAGTGCGAACAATTTATAAAGTTTATTTAGGAAAAAATCTAGAGATGTAAAGAAACACCTGTTATTAAATTACACTTTATCACTGGGCTCACAACTCACCCTCTATAATTACTTGTGAAAGTCTGTGTTCATAGTAGAATAATTTACAACATCTAGTTCCAGTACAATAATACAGCCAACATACAACGACACTAGATACCACAGTGCCACAGAATTGCAGGGACTGTGCATTCAGCTTTCAGAAATTATTGTTGGGCAAAGGACCTACTTTTGGTGCAAGTGAGAGGCTTGCCCTGTTTTGAAACCCCAAAAGCCTTGGCTGTTGACTGGGGTCCTGCTCACCCAGCACCCGCTAGCAGGCCCTTCTGTGCCGCTCAGGTGTATGGATGCCCTAGGTGCTTCCTACTCATCACTTCTTTCAACCTCTTTGTCTTCCCTTTGAAAACAGTATCAATAGTGTTGAAATTGGTTGGTTGGAATGTTCTGAGTTTGTAATTTGAGTCCTGTGCCATCTTCTTAGCTTTTCTTACTTTTTTGCCATAGTGGATTCCCGGTTAGAGAGGCAGATCAGCCCAGAAACCCATGAGAGAATGGATGAATCAGCACAATCCACCAGTACTCCTTGAGAAATAACCAGAAGTGCATGCTGCACTGGGCATAGCACAGTAGCAGAGGCAAAGGGTAGTAGTGTGAGAAAATTAGAAACAGGCTTTTGCAGTCTTGGGCAGGGGTCACAATTGTGAACAAGGGGGCACCCATACAAGATTCCATTGTGGCCTGGTCTGCAGAACAGGAAAATAGGTTCGCCAGTGGAACTTTACATTGTCATAGGCTTACACTCCTGCCCTCCTGTAGCCAGTTGATTGGGTAGGTGTATCATTTGCCATCTTGAAAAAAAGTACTACATTTTCAGTGTGGTAGATAGGTTAGCCAGAACGTCGTTCCCTAGTTCCCCTTTGGCTAAACTCCTCCTTGAATCACGTTTTCTGGGGCCCAAAGCGTTCTGTGGAAGAGTGAATTTGGTTGATAGACCTCCGAACCTTTTCCCCAAATGTTGTCAGTGTCTGAAAGTCATCCAGGATAGGGAAAATTACCTTTCAAAATAGGAAGAGGTTCTCAGGTTCACACATTTCTTTTAAAAATAGCTAAGTTTTCCCTTTTTTTGCTCGATCCCTCCAAGGACTCGTGGACATGGATGACAGTGTGACTGCAGGAGGGGCCGGGGAGAAGGTGTAAGGGGGTAAATGATGATGGAAAAATACAATAAAAATGTAAAAAATAAAATAAAAACACTTAAACAACTTTTAAAAAATAGGTAAGTTTTAAGCTTTTTAGCTATACTTACACATCTTTTATTTTCTAGAACAACTGGTTGTTTTTCTTTAAAAAATCTCACCCCCTGCTACATCACTATGATGCTGTGTGTCATGTTTCTTTTTTATCATGCCAAAATATACATAACAAAATTCACTGCTTTAACCATTTTTAGGGTGTAATGCATGGTAGCATTAGTACATTCACATTGTTGTGCAGCCATTACCACTGTCCATTCCTGGAACTCTTTCATCATCCCAAACAGTAACCGTATACCTGTTAAATAATAAGACCCTATTCTCTTTTTCTCCCAGCCCCTGGTAACCACCAGTCTATGACTATGCCTATTTTAGGTACCTCATAGAAGTTGAATCATAGAATATTTGTCTTTTCATGATTGGCTTATTTCATTTAGCATGTTTTCAAGGTTCATCCATATTGTAGCACATGTCAGAATTTCATTTTTGAGGCTGAATAATATTCCATTGCATGCATAGACCACATTTGATTTATGTATTTATCCATCTGTGGGCACTTGGGTTGTATCTACCTTTTGGCTCTTGTGGATGCTGCTGCTATGAACATTTGTGTAGTGTGTTACATTTGATGCTTAGCAAGTCTGCCTGGGTGTGTGTGCTTTTCCCCCTGTACATGCGTCTTATCACCCCAACTTAATAAGTTCCACAAGTTGGGGGCAAGCCTCATACTTCCTGTATTTTCTGGCATCCATGCTGTATCTTCAGTACCTTGTGCATTATAGGGACACAAATACTTGGTACTGATAATAACAGATAATGAAAGCTAAAGTTAAAGAAATAACAAAACTGTTTAGAAGTACATAATATGTAAAACATTATTTTATGTCCATATTTGCTCAGCGAGAGTATTTGACTTGTTCTTTTGAGCTCCACTGAGCAGGCACCAAAATGCAGTTGTGCGTTCAGTCAGTGCTCAATTAACGTGCTGTCACTGTCCACTCATTTCCAGGTGTCTAACAGAGGAAGGGCTAAGAGGCATGCATGGGGTCAGGGGTCAGGAATATTTGGATAGGCCCAGCTGATTAGAATATGATTTTCTATTGTGAAAAAATTCTCAACTGAGGGCATGTTTTTATTGATTTTAGAGAGAGAAGAAGGGAGAGAGAGAAACATAAATTGGTTGCCTCCCGTACCTGCCCTGATCGGGGATTGAACACACAGCCTAGGTACGTGCCCTGACTGGGAATCAACCCCACAACCTTTTGGTGTATGGGATGATGCTCCAACCAACTGAACCACCCAGCCAGGGCTAGAATATGAATTTATAGAAGCTTTTTTGGGTGCTGTTTTTCTCTTTTGGATGAAGTACAAGTACCACATTAACTCAGGAAAGGAAAGCTGGGTCTCCAGTCCTGGGAAGTTGGAAGAGAGAGTATGTCAAATTTCTCTTTCAAAGATGGGTTTTTTTTTGCATCACAGAGTTGTAGAAAGCAGAGATGGCTTATCTGTGTGGGCTGTAAATGGACCCCATATAGAAATCTTATATTTCATATAGAAAAGAAAGCAGTTTACTTCAAATATAAATTTGGGATAAATATGAATTCATATCAGATTTATGACTGAAAATTGCACTGATCTAATTTAAGAATATATTTTTAAGTATTTATGCCTGGCACATAATTTATTGCTTTGTGAAGAACTGAAGATTTGTTTTTCAGTTATACTTAAGATACAGCCCATATTAGAAGAATGTGCATAAATGGACCTTTGTTAAAGGCTTTTAAAACAAACAACAACAAACAGGAGATGGATTTTAGAAGCTACTTTGATAGAATTTCACCAACTGGCTGTGTGCACTAATCAGGTGCGCCCTCAGAGGCGGCGACAATGAGGCTATTCAGGCAGGGAAGTAGAAAACACAGTCAAACCAATTGTTTATAGCCCGACAAGTGAGTCATTAATAATTTTCACCTTTAGATCAGTTACATTGGTTTGGAGTAGACACGGCCAGTTCATGTGTTAAGAAGGATAAAAATCCACTTGTGTATAGCTTATTAATAAAGAATATGTTTCTTTATAATAAAGGTCTGTTAGAATTTCTGCAAGGAAACCAGTCTTATCTCTCTTTTCCGCCTGGTTAGCACTGTAATACTAGCCATCTGGGTAATGTCTTGGGTCAAAATGTAAATTTATAACTAGTTTATTTCACAGCAAATCTCTGCTTATCTAGGAAGCTTTTTTCCTCTTTTAAAATAATTCAAGAAGGTTTCTTTAAGTTTTTTTCCATGAACTTTACTAATAAAAATAAAACAGTACATGAAAACCTGCCTCCCTCTCGTACTGCAGGTCCTGGCGTCAAGGACGCATTGTCTCATAGACGGGTTGTGCGCCTCGTGCAGCCCTCCCATGTCACTTCCTCCTTCCTTCCCCATGGCCTGTCCCATCATCCAGAATGCACAGCTGTTTTTGCTTGCCTTCTAATGCGAGTTATGGACAACCAAGTCTGCCAGTCCTGCAGGTGGTTTTTAAGAAAGATTTCAGTGTCCAGAGGCTGCCTTCTTTCACTCTGGCAGTTACATCAACCAGTGATTGTGCAGTATCCTGTTGAAACATTGGTGCCTGGTTCACAAGACATTTAGTAAGAAATCCTCATTTGGCAAAAGGGATTTAAATATTAAAATTTTCTGTGGTGTATGGGTTACATACCAGCCAATGATGCCCTTAGATTACACCTGCCACCTCATTTGCAGAAGAGGAGCCAGAAGAAAAGCCTGAGCTCATCTTCCTGATCTTCCCTGGGCTGTGTTTATGCCCAGCCTGCGGGACGTCCCTGTTTGGGTTGTGCTGCTGCACGGCCTCGTCTTCTGTGGGTCTGGCTGCCGTGTTTCCCTTCGTGTTTAAGGCAAGCTTCCCAGCACACACCATTCTGAGAAGTCACTCTGGTTTCTAGATCTCTATCTTTGGGTTTGGTTTTTTGTTTGATTTTATTTTATTTTTTGCCATTTGCCAATGACATAGTTTGAATTACCTCCTTTTTCTTTTTTTTTTCCTCTCAAGGCTTGTGGTAAGTTGTAACCCACCGGGATGCATTTCCCCTTCCAGAAAGCCTGTGCACAGCTCTCTCCTGAGCACATCTGTTCCTCTTTATGCACACCGGGAAAGGATTAACACAGCTGTTCCCTGCTTTTCAGATTTGACTGAAGAGCGACTTGGGGACAGCAGCATGGCAGACAACACAGAGACCTTCAGCGACAAAGACACCGACCAGAGGAGCTCCCCAGATGTTGCAAAAAGTAAGGGCTGCTTCACCCCCGAGAGCCCTGAGATAGTGTCGGTGGATGAAGGTGGGTATGCAGTCCAGAAAAACGGCAGCAACTCCGACAGCCGCTCCGACAGTCCCAAGTACCATGGGGAACAGAATCACCTTCTGATCGAGGGCCCCTCAGGGACCGTGTCTCTGCCCTTCAGCTTGAAAGCCAACAGACCCCCACTGGAAGTGTTAAAGAAAATATTCCCCAACCAGAAGCCCACAGTGCTTGAGCTGATCCTGAAGGGCTGTGGGGGAGACCTGGTGAGCGCCGTGGAGGTCCTGCTCTCCAGCCGATCCTCAGTCTCCGGGGCTGACCGAACTTCAGCAGAGCCGGAGAGTCTGGTGTTGCCCTCCAATGGGCACATCTTCGAACACACCTTGAGCTCCTACCCCATCTCCTCTTCCAAATGGTCAGTGGGATCAGCCTTCAGAGTCCCAGACACTTTGAGGTTTTCTGCTGACTCGAGTAACGTTGTCCCCAACCCCTTGGCCGTCCCCCTGCAGCACCCTTTCCCCCAGCCACCCCGGTACCCACTCATGCTGAGGAATACTTTGGCAAGAAACCAGTCGAGCCCGTTTTTGCCCAACGATGTCACCCTGTGGAACACCATGACGCTGCAGCAGCAGTACCAGCTGAGGTCCCAGTACGTCAGCCCGTTCCCCAGTAACTCTGCCAGCGTCTTCAGAAGCTCGCCTGTCCTCCCCACTCGCACCCCAGAAGACCCTCGGATCTCCATCCCTGATGATGGCTGTCCGATTGTGTCAAAGCAGTCCATTTACACTGAGGATGACTATGACGAGAGGTCTGACTCCTCAGACTCCAGAATACTCAACACATCATCTTAAAGTGGCACCAGATGGGAGGTGACCAGGCGACATGTTCTGTGCATTTGAAGCCTGGTGGGGGGACCCTGAGGAGAGGCCACATCCTGTGTACACCTTTTCCTTCTGTTTGACAGAGTGACTGTGCTTGATTCTGTACCTTAGCAATAAAAACATAACTTATTTAATTTCTTGCACTTCACTGGAAAATGCCAAATAGCTCTGCTCTGTGGCTTTAGTGCTAAATGTTCATTGTAAAAGAAAGTCTAATGCTAAGAATAGTCTAGGGAAAGCTGGGTCCAGGGGAGATTTATTTGGGGATGTAAAGCTGAAGGTCAGAATGTTCAATAAAATAGTATACTTGAATGCAGTTTTGTAAACGAGGATTCCTCAGGATATGTGAAACCTAAAGGAAGTGGTTCAATTGCAAATGGACTATAAACAGAGACATTATATTCTTACGCTAAAAATCCTTCTTGCATTTTAAAGAGAGACTGCACGTAAGAATAGAGCAAACTGCTCACATGCTTATTTAAGCCTGGACGGTTTTCAGAGACAGACTCCATTAAGAATTATTCTTTTCACATGGCTGAATCGAAACATGTGTAATGTCAATGTAAAACCAATCACAGCTGTGAACTGCATGAAATGTATTGTGAAATGAACACAAGATTAAGCTTTGTCAGGTTAATGTAGCATGCTGAGGACTCTAGAAGAAATAAACTAAGGAGATGATTTTGGTTTATGTCATTTCTACTGTGGAAAGAGGATCTCTAAAAATAGAAACCTGATGTAAATGCTACTTACTAGCGCACAGATCCCCAATCAAGGTGTCAGTTCAGTGACACACTCCTTGAGAAACATGAATGACAGAGTTTGGGGCTACAATCAGAAAGAAGTTATTGTTCAAGAATAGAGTTAATTCATTCCCTCTATCCATTCATTTATTCCTTCAACAGATACTTCCTGAGTGCCTATTATGTAACAGAAAGCTCCTTGTACGTGATTGTCCAAATTACCTGCCCATGTGTCCAAGATAAGCAGGGAGGATGATGGAGAATCCCATTAGAAACAAAGTGGACAGGACACAGTCCACCATATGGGAAGTGAGTGCAGTGTTGGCAGAGAAAACACTCAGTATATGAGAACCATTACTCCTATTAATTCAGCTCAGCAGCTTTGCATTTAGGATGTAGAAGGGAATTCCCTCTTGTCACTTGGAGAAGATGACCACCACAAAACTTTGAAAACCAGAGCTTTTATCCCTTAATTTAATTTATTATTTTGGTAAAGATTTTTATTTATGTATTTATTTTTAGGGAAAGGGGAAGGCAGGGAGAAAGAGATGGGGAGAAACGTTGATGTAAGAGAGAAATATTGATGTGAGAGAGAAACATTGATCAGGTGCATTTTCTACATACCCTGAACAGGGACCGAACCCTGACTCAGGCATGTGCCCTGACCAGGAATCGAACCAGCAACCTTTCACTTTGTGGGAGAACACCCAACCATCTGAATGCTCCCCTCAATTTTTAAAGCATTTTGGGAGTGCTACATATGTCAGACTTCTTGCTCAGATACGTTTAAAAATGAGTTTTAAAACAATGATACTTAGTAGTGCCCACACCAGCCATACCAACCACTTCTTGTACTGTTTTCATTCTTCATGGCAGTTGAACGGAAAGATGACTGCTTAGGTCAGACAAACTTATGAAGTGGAAGGGAAAGGAAATGAGTAAACAAATAAAAGCATCTCCATGACAGAGATGTGGAGAGAACTCCCAGGCCAAGGCGAACTCTTGAGGGGGTTAGCCTGGGGGAGAGGAGGGAGAGTCCTCTTGACCTGAGATGCTCCCTCAACCGCCTGAGCCAGAGCCGCCTCCCACCCTTGTTTGGGCCCCAGGAGAAAAGGTGTTTGCAACCGAAGGGCCATCTCATTTTTATTTATGCTGGGCACCTTTGGAAGGAGATATGTCTGAGGGGGGAAAATTCATTATTCTTCGTTGGACAAATGTGTATTTAATTGACATAGTTACATATCAGAATGTTGAAAAGTAACTGTGATTTAGAGTTACACTTAAACATTAGTGTTTACATAAAGGAAGAAAGCGAGGAAGTGGAGAGGAATACTTTGACCTCCGACTCTGAAGACACATGTTTAGGACATTTTATGTGGTAGTGATGGGCTAATGTCAGGGCCTACCTAAGACAGATGTGTTTGCAAAGGTGTCTTCATTTGAACAGTTTCTCTACATTTATTTAACAAGCAACACAATGATAACAGATCCCATGTGAGCTGATGGTGCTACAGAGTCTTCAACTGTTACCCCTCTAGCCTGAATGGTGTGGACTGAACAAAACTTGGTTAAGATACAGTGCTCTTATGGGGTGAGTTCACCCACAGGTGGTCAGAGTTGATGACTTCTTTTTACAGTGTCCAGTAAAATGGGGTCACCTGTAAGACAGCTTCCTTATGGGTGGGGCCGGGAACATTTCATCCTCAGTGTAATCTTCTGCAGCAAGAAATGTTTCCTGTGGTGGGCCAAGGGTGGTCGAGGGTCAGAAGGGAGAAGTTGGGTGTTAAAAACGAAAAACATACACCCGGCTTTGAGCATTCAGTCTGGCTTCCTCTGTAGTCTGGACAGCTGAGCCCCCTCTGGCTAACATGATTCTAGCCCAACTCTCGAAGACCGTCATGTGAAGGCATCTAGAATTCATGGGGCATGAACATTTGTCTGCCCAGGGGCACCAGTTACTCTTTCACATGAAACTGGACATCTGGGTAAAAAGAGAAAAAATCAGCCAACTCCCTGTTAAATCCCATCTGTCACACAGACCAAATATCAGGGTGCTTGGGTGTCCACTTGCAATTGAGTCAAGCCAGCCTTATGGGAAGTTAATTCACATTAAACCACAAGTTAACCCACATTAGACCACAGCGCTTCTTTTCCCTTCTAGTGAGGACCCGCCCACGACTAGTCTTAGAGTAAACGCTTTGTTCATTTAATACGTGTGCCGGTGGGTTAGTGTGCCGTTCCACAGCAGTTTGTCTCCCAGTGTGGCCCAGGCACCCCAGTGCTTTCCTTCCAGTTTAGATTCCCGGGCCCTGCTTATTGAGTCAGAATCCGTGGTAGTCTAAGCACTTGTATTTTTATCGTCCTCTACAGGTTAATTCTTGAACTCACTAAGATTTGGGAACCACCTCATTCTGCATCACATTCTTCATTTTTCCCCTAAGATCTAGGCCTAAGAGGTGAGCTAAGGGATACAGACTTGCTGGAGATTTTTAGTCCTTCCGCCCCATCTACTTTATGTGGCCAGCGTATACTTCAGTATGTAAGCGGTCTTAGCACAAGCCCTGGACCTCATTCAAATAACTGTAGTGTCAGTGTTAATGATTAGACTGAGTTCACATTGGGATCAGAAATGCCTGTTTTAGAAGCTACTGGTTGGTAAAGGGCCAGAGATTAGCATAAATGTGCTAGCCTTTCCCCTAAGGGGCATGCTGCTTAAAGCTCCTCCCACTGTTCATGCTGTTGATCCTTCATTATTTCATGATTCCTATTTTACTAGTGACTCCGGAATATAGATTTTGCCCTAGAGCTTTTAGTTTTAAGAAAAGTCAATAATCTTCCTCCCCCAGCTTTATTGAGATGTAATTGATGTATAACAATTTGTAAGTTTAAGGTATGCTACGTGATGATTTGATGTATTGTGAAATGATTACCACAGCAAGGTTCATTAACAAATCTATCACCTCACATGATTACCTTTTCCTTTTGTGGTGAGAACATTTAAGATCTGTTCTCAGCAACTTTCAACTCTACAATACAATATTGTTAAGTATAGTCACTATGCTGTACATTAGATCCCTAGCACCTGTTTATTTTATAACTGGAAGCTTGGATCCTTTAACCAACATCCCCCCATTTTTCCCACCCCTCATCCCCTGGCCACTACCATCCTCTCTGTGTCTATGATTGTTTTTTTTTAGATTCCATGGATAAGTGGGATGGTACAGTAGTTGTCTTTTTGTGACTGGCTTATTGCAGCCCAGTTAATAACATCTCATTATTCATTCATCCACTGATGGATACTTAGGTTGTTTCCATACCTTGGCTGTTGTGAATAATGCTGCAATGAGCCCGGGAGTGAAGATATCTCTTTGAGGTAGTGATTTCATTTTCTTCAGATATATACCCAAAATGTGGATCGCTGGGTCATATTGCAGTTCTGTTTTACTTTTTGAGGGGCCTCCATACTGTTTTCTCTGGTGGCCACACCAATTTATAATTCCACCAATAGTGCACAGGGGTTTCCTTTTCTCCACATCCTTGCCAATGCTTGTCATTTGTGGATTTATTGATAATAGCTATTCTGACAGGTGTGGGGTGATATCTTATTGTGCAGTGTCACTCTTGATGATGCGAAAAACAAAAGTAGTTTTGCAGATGTGTTGAGAAATAAGGCATTTGTTAGGCAGGTACGTGGCTGTGGTTGAAATTAATAGGAGAGCAACCTGGAAGGACAACAGGTACCATGGAGAAGGTGCAGTGATTCTAGCCCTCTGGTCCAGGCTGTTACAGTTAAGTGGCAGGCTTCTAAGTGTCTAACAACATTTACAATTTATTAAATGAAGTTGCGCCATAGGACGGCTTATGCTGGGTAGCAGTCACATATTACTGGATTTGCTCATCACAGACTCATCTCCCACGGTTCCCTGGTGGCACTATGGCTAGACCAGTGGGAGGTGATGGGAGGGACAGGTGCATCTTGGGAACATTTGTTGGGTGCCCAGCAAACAGGCACTGACTGCTTTTGAACTGACATATTTGAAAAATGAACTTGATTTCACTGCATACTGTTTCAGTGATTCATTCTTTATATGTGCATTTACTCAGCAGAAGTGAGTTGAAAATAAGATGGATGCTAAATTTATATGTTAATTTTAATATTAAAGCTATCCTATATTTGAAGATTAAGATCAATGCTTCAATTTTATTTCTTATGTGGCACTGAATGTTGTCATTACTGAGAAAAAATCATTTCTGAATGCATCCTCCCCAAATTCCAATCTTAGAAGGCAGAGGAGTCTCAGAAGAGGCAATCTTGCCTTTTGCTGATGGTCTATTCAGTGATATGCTTCAAAGTTCCCACGGTATCATTTACTATTTCAGTGTCAAGGTAAATAGCAAGGGTGGTGGTTTTTCCTTAAAGTACAGTGGAGTTTATTTACTAATTGTATTTTGAGAGTTTGCTGGAGTTGGTAGGCTTTTTCAAGAGTTTCATATATCCCATGGGCAAAGCCACTGGACTTAACCAAAAGTAAACTCAGCAGTTGTTCAGAAAAATGATCTCTCCAGAAGACTTGAGTCACAGCTCGGTGGTTTAAACCACAGCCTCACACTTGCACTGCGATTTAAATGAAAGATTCCAAAGGTCTGTGGAATATTCTTTGGGGGACAGAAGGGCTCCCTGCCCTCCATTCAAACATGGTAGAACCAGGTGTGTGATGGCTTCTATGGAGGGAGAGCAGGTGAGTTTGACTTGGGACCCAGCTCTTTTTCAGCCCCAGGGCTGCTGTGGCGATGCAGGTGGGCTCTGTCCTCACCGGAAGACTACTGGCTCCCATGCAGACCCTGGTCTTCCTCATTGGCTTCTGCCTTTGAGGAGCACTGGGTGACATTGGCTGCCGTGGGTGGTTGTGTATTTTGTGTATTGTGCTGAAGGGCTGAAACCCAGAATGTGTGTTTTTTCCTAATTTGCCAGACCAGAAATGTTGCTGTTTGGGGAGGTGCCTTTTTATGCTTTGCAAAGAGGCATAGTGAGTGCCACAGGGACCCTGAGGAAAAATAGGGGCGAGGAAGGAGTGAGTGAGTTGCAAGAGAACACCTTGAGCATTAGAAGGATTAGCTGTGAGAACTATTGATAAATCTTTGCCATCCCATCTCCCTCAGCTGGTTCCCTTTGAACTCTCAGTTCACTGAGAGTTTCAAGAAATCTCACTCACAGGAGTTGAAATTAAAAATGTAGGGAGGTGTTGGAAGGAGAGGTAGAGAACTTGACTTTATCAAGCCCCGACTACCTTCGCTGGTTACCTGAGACCTCCATTCTGACCTCAGCCTGTCTCTACACATTGTCTCCACCCTAAAACCAGCTCAGGTCACCAACAACCAGGCAGACAGATGCCATTTGGGGCTGTCTGAGTAGACAACAGTGTATGAAAGCAAAGCTGACGAATGAATGAAAATGCATGTGCAGTTTGCTGTCGCCAAGAGAGCTCTGTGAACCAGCCTGTCTGCATAGCTCCAATGCAGCGATATCCGTGATTCACTGCAGAGCCTGAATTTTCAAGAAACATTATGTCCAATGTGGTTTAGTATTAAAGACATATTAATATATATCTTGAGTTTTGAAAATTGACAATTGGGCATGATGCATACATAACTCCTTATTGAATGGAATACTTGATTTGCCAAAGTACCCTCTGTGTATCTGTCAGAATCATGTCTATATGTGCATGTTTATACTCACTGGAAAAAATCTTGTTAATCCAATAGTGATTGATTTAAAGTAGCAATTCAA
Organism: Phyllostomus hastatus; assembly: GCF_019186645.2. Classification (NCBI taxonomy): domain Eukaryota; kingdom Metazoa; phylum Chordata; class Mammalia; order Chiroptera; family Phyllostomidae; genus Phyllostomus; species Phyllostomus hastatus. Next base: position 28,360,680 of record NW_025333857.1, on the reverse strand, counting down.
AGTACCTGTTAAGATAGTATTATTTTAAAACACCTGTCTAGATCCAATCCAAATGCAAATTAACTTATTAAAAATCAGTGTTACCCTGGCTGGTGTGGCTCAGTGAATTGATTGCCCATCTGCAAATTGAGAGGTTGCTGGTTAGATTTCCAGCCAGGCTACATGCCTGGGTTATGGGCTGGGTCCCCGGTTGTGGGTGTGTGAGAGGCAATGATCAATGTATCTCTTACACATTAATGTTTCTCTCCATTTCTCCCTCCTTCCCTCCTCTCTAAAAATAAATAAATAAAATCTTAAGGAAATCCCCAAAACAACAAAACAAAACAAAACAGTGCTATCCAGAATCTGGCATTTTCCAAAAATGGTTTGGAGTTTTGTGTGACTCAGGAGCAATCATTTATAAAGCACTTAATCTGTTCTAAGTGATTAACCTCTATTAACCTATTTATCTCTCAACAAGTGCATGGGTCTGTAGTATTACTCTTTCCCTCTGACATTATAGAATGAGGATGCAAGGAGGTAACTTTCCAAGGACAACTCTGTGGAAGTGGATGTGGGTTTCAGTCTTGGCAGTTTGGATCCATCCAATGGGCTTAGAGTTCACAGGGTCTGTTAGACCTTCTGGGCCCAGGGATTCCTCCACCAGAGATGGGAAGTGCAGCTATGGCTGCAGATCCTGGGCATTTTAGCAACCAGAACCCTTTCTGCCCTCCCTTTCCTTCTGGACCCATGGAGCACACAGGGACTGATATTGACCAGTACTCTATAGCATTACTGAATGATCTTTCTGGCTCTGCTGCCCCCTGGAGGTAAATGAGGGTAAAACAGTAGAAATCGGCATTTTCCCTCTGTTCTTTAGTCATAGTTAATCCCTTGGCCAAACAAAAAGGGTGTGAGGCTGTTCAAAGTCATCTTGCCATTTCCTGTTTCATTCGAGTTCTAGGATTCTCCCTCCAGGACTGCTGTGACTACAGACCAAGGCGTTCCCACACCCCAGTCGCTGGATACTGGATCTGCAGGGAATTTCTGAGAAGCTTCAGCCTCTTGACCAGTGAACTCACCCCTGAGGGAATTTGTTTCACTGATGGTTGTGCCTGTTGACCAGAGATTCCCAAAGAAAGGATTTCGAGTAAAATGACAGTAAAATGGCTCCCAGATTAAACTCAAATACAAATTCTCTAAAACCACCAGGAAGAAAATGTAATTTTAAGTCACCACTGTATTAAACCTGCCAGACAAATAATAGAAAACCAGGGGTATCATATAATCCAAAGTTTCTCAAAGTGTTGTCTACAAATTCCTGTGTTTGAAAGGCCCTGAGATGCCTGTTCACAATCTAGAGCCTGGATGTCCCCCCAGTCCTGCTCAGCCAGGAGGTCTGGGAGCAGACCCCTCCCCCCCGCCCCACCTCCACTCCAGGGATCCACAGTGACAGAACCACTGAAACCCGCCCCTGTCTGGAGCCCCGCCTTCCGGGGAGAGCCAGTCCAGTTCTCCACTGAGGGAGGAAAAGGCAGAACCACTATCACAGTATTTGAGAATAGATTACTTATGTTTCAATGACCCACCAGGTGAGCAACATACTCCCTTCTTGTAAAAACACGTGTGAGTTCAAATCCCTGTAATGAGGCTCCTGAGGGAGGGGAGTCAACACCAGTGCTCAGAAGTAACGTGACGTTAAGTGAATCACTCTCACAGCACTTGGGCTGAGAGGACAGTAATTTCCCTGTTTAGTTATGGATTGGTTTGGTCAGTTACGAGGAAAATTACTTGGAGAGAACATTTCCCCCTAAACTTGGAGTTGGACCCTTTAGTACAGGTTTTGAAATGAAGATGGGGGACCAGTCGCCTTGCAGGGGGCTCCTTGTGAGGTGGGAGGAAGAGGAGGAAGGGGCCAGTGCAGATGGAGGTTCTCTCAGGGCAGAGTAAGACTTCTACCACGTTTAGGGGGGCAGTGCAGGCCCTGCCCAGTGGTGGAGGCCCATGTCTGTGTAAAGTTTAGGGACAGTGGGGACCAACAGGAATATCCACCACAGCCCCACCTGGAAGCAGGGTGGTGTAGGGGCTCAGAATATGCCACCCCTAAACTCGCCACTTTTGCACGAGGATTATTTGAGCTGAAGGCAATCAAGAGTCAACAGATGTAGGAAGGGTGCTCTGCCCTTCCCATAGCCACCTACAAGTGGGGCAAAAATTTCCCTTTGAAGAAGTTGCCTGCCCTGGACTGGGAGAGAGAAACAACTCTTACTACTGAAGGTGGGGAGTGAAGACCAAGATGAATCCACACAAACAGACCTTACTAAGTAGCCCCCGCCTTCCCTTTGTTCCCCCGTGCATTTTCTAGTCGCGCTCCCTTGGGCCCCATTCGTCCGTCGCCTGTTGAAGGTCTGACCTCTCTTTCCTTTTTTTTTTTTTAAAAAGGTGCATAAGCCCCTGAGTCTGACCACTTCTTTGAGTTTCACTTCTCTCCTGTGACCCCATATGCATATAAACAGTAATAAAAATCGTGTGCCTTTTCTCCTGTTACTCTGTCTTGTTAACTTAATTTGCAGGTGCCCAGTTACTTCACATATGAGCACAGGGGAAAAGTTTTTCCTTCCTGTCAATGGACAATGTCGGACAGTGAAGGAGGGAGAATTGTGGATTCTGGGGTGGCCTCCCTGTCACAGGAGTTGGGGGGGGAGCCTGGAGCCATCCCCAGTGCAGCTCCACAGTGCTGCAGGCCCCCACCAGGACCCCTGGGCGTGGTCAGTGTTCGGAGGGCTGTGGAGGCGAGCAGACCTGTGCTCTGGTATTTTGAGCCTCCTGCTGCAGTCCTTACAGTATGGGTACTATGGAAGCCAGGGCAGGGGAATGGGAAGAGTAACATGCATTCCTGCTGTGGCTTGAAGGCCTACCACCCAGAGGGAAACTGGCTTGCTAGGGGCAGCTCACCAGACAGCTGGTTCCAGTGGTCCAGAGCTCCATGTGCCCTTGGCAGTGCCTCTCTCTGTGGGTGGGAATAACTCTGCTCCTTTCTGCACTGACTCAGGCAGTGTTTCACACTCCAGGGCTTTGGTGAACTTCTCTGAGCCCAGTTGGCCCCCAAAACCTTTGTTTTCCAGATTTCCTGGTCAATTGAGACCAAAGAAAGAGGGGCTCAGAGATAAGCTGTCTTGGTCAGTGCCAGATACAATATACTAAACTTGAATTTCAAATAAATAGTGAATAATGTTTTAGTGTGAGTGTGTCCCAGGCAATATTTGTATATCTATCTATCTATCTATCTATCTATCATCTCTATGAGTGTAAGTATATTGTAAGCAATATTATGTAAATATTGCCTGGACATACTTATATTCTATACTATAAAGATGGCCTATGCATACTCATGCCAAAAATTGCTCATTGTTCTCTGAAGTCCAATGTAACTGAGTGTTCTGTGTTTTCATTTGCTAAATCTGGCAACCCTATGAGGCGAATAATGCTTCTGTGGCCTGACTGTGGCTGTGGCCATGGCCATGGTCCTGGTCACATCCCTGTAGTCAAGGCAACAGGAGAGCAGAGGTTGTAACTAGTGGGGCTGACGTCCTCACCCAGCCCTCAGATGTCATTTGTTGTCGACTAGTATGGAGTTCTCATATTCATTCTCAAATGATGCTGACGTCTGAAAATTGGGAGATCACACACACACACACACACACACACACACACATGCGCGCGCGCGCAAGGGGTTTTTGAGCCTTTCTGGAAAAATGTGGAGCTTTGGCAATATTTCTTGGGAACAAATTTGTTGGTGCCTGCCTTGATCTCGATCATTTGGGCTTCCGTAGCCAAATTGGAGGCTGACTCATCTAGAATGTTCAGTTTCCTAAATCTGGCCCTACAGCAGGGAAGAATTTTTTTTGGTCCCGAGAGCCCCGCGTGACTGTTGGCTTTGATCAGCTTGCTCTAAGATGTGAGTGTTCCTTATCTCCTACCCTCCGCTCTTGTCTCAATACCGTGTTCCTCGGATGGGCTGAGGTGGGACATGGGACCAGCCCCTGCCCCCTTCCTCTGGGGCTCTATTTTCATCTCTAGAATGAGAGAGAAACTAATCTTTATTTTTCAACATTTTTTTTGGTACCAAAAGTTCTGTTTCATCAACCTCATGCCACTGTGAACCCAATGTTTTGAAAGATCTTGTTTACCCAAGCAAATGACATTTATTACAAACTGCCCGTGAATTCTGGCCAGCCTGGAAACTGACCCGTGTCACCACACCTTATTGATCAAATTCCCTCTAAAAGCAAAAGCAAAAGCATTTTTTTAATCTCATGTAACCTTACTGAAAATGCATTCATGTCCCTCTGCTGCCACCTTTCGAGTCACTAGGGGCTGAAGCGCCCTATTAGCCAGGCTAGTCTAGGCTACACTGTGGTAACAAATGAAATCCAAGATTTCAGTGTCTTAATACATAAACATTTTAGCCCATGTAAAATGGGTTTGGCAAATCTGTAGGAAGTGACTTGGGGATTCAGTTTCTTTCTGTCGCATTGCTTTGCCATCTCAACAGGTGGCTGTTACTGTAGAAGAGATTGCTTTTTGTGGCCCCTCCTCTGCTCACATTCATTGGTTGGGTCCAGACTCATGGCCTCACTTAAGGGAAGAAGCAGAGAATGCATTTAGTGAGCACTACAAGGGACTGCCCCAGGCACCCGAGGTGACCCACGGGCCCTGTGGCTGACAGGCATCAGACAGTACAGATGTTACAGATACTCTGATCTTTAGGTGTTCCCAAGTCTCATCTTTTTGTTCCTGATAATGATAGCTAACCTTAAACTCTTATCATATATTGTACATATCTTTATACAGCCCTACCAAATAGATATTATTTTTTCCTGATTACGCTTTTATTTTTTTGTAGGTACATGTTTTATAGATTTTTTAAAAAACAGGAGCTATCTGTATTTGAACTGACGTTTGAAAAATGAGCTTGATTCCACTACATTCCATTCCAGGGACTCGTTTTTGTTTGTGCATTTGCCCACTGAAAGCCTCCTGTCACTGAGCTGCCCCCTCCAGTCCCTCAGCCCTGTGGCAGAGCCTGGACTTCCTGCCCTGAGAGCTCATCACGGAGCCGGGCCCGACGGCTTTGCCATCGCTGATGCTCGGCTCCGGGGGCTTCGTGGCTTTGCCAGGTGCACCAGGTGCTAGCTTCTGGAGTCCCCTCCCCGGGAATTCAGGGGCCATCCCATCTGGAGATAGCAGCCTGAATGAACGATGAAACTAGGGTTAGATTCATCAGGAACAGTGATGTGGCTGATCCGACTTAAGATGAGCCTGATCGGTGCTTCATTCCTTCCGCTGGGTCCCGGCCCTCGTTCCAGCTCCCTGCCCCAGCCGGGCCCTGCACGAATCATTGTCTCCCTCCAAGCTCAGCTGAAATTCCACTGACTCCTTCTTCTTTTTAGTTGTTAGGAAATTATTCTCACCTGTATTCTTTGAACAGGTCACGCATTCACAGTTCAACGAGCAAGAGAAAATTCTCCCCCCTTCCAGCTACCTAAAGGCAACCAACCTGACCATTGATGTGTCGGGCATCCTTCCAAAAGTGTCTCACGTGCACACAAGCAGAGGCGCTGTTTCCTTCCTTTCCCACACAAAGATCCTACACTGTACACACAGTTGCTTTATCATGCTTCCCCCTCCCCCACTTAATATGTCTTAGAGATAATTTGGTATAATTATAGGGATGCTTTCTTTACCTAAAAAAGTAACATAGCACTTCATGGTGTGTGCTGTTCATATTCATTCATCAGTCCTCTTCTGATATGTGTTCACGTTTTTAAATCATCCCCTTCTGATAGGTATTCATGTTTTTAAATCATCTATTACAAGCAATGTGGCCATGAATAACCTTGGAGAAACACGGTTTGTGGTGGGAGCAAGTGCAAGTTGGATAAATTAATATAAGAGGGATTCCTAGGCCAAAGAGCGTGTATGCATTTGTAGTCCTGCTGGATGCAGCCAGTGTCCCAGTGCAGGCATTGTTCCAGTTTACATTCCCACCGGAAAGGTGTGAGAAGGTCCATTTCCCTGCATCTTCAGCTAGTGTTTTCAATTGCTCTGTGTTTCCACAACCTGAAAATACCAGCATTAATTTGCATTCTCTGAGTATGAATGAGGGCAAGCATCTTTCGTATTCTTTAGAGCCATCTGCATCAACGAGCATTTCCTTCTTGGAGGTCTGGAAGAACACTTGGCTTGGAACAGGTCGCTGACCTAAGCTCACGGCTGGCAGAACCATTGCAGCCAACCCCTGAGATTTATGGGTCAGCATCTTAGGGAGCAAGGTGTTGGAAGTGCCTTCTGTTGCAAGTGTTTGGAGGCACTGAGTCCAATCCCAACGAAGCTGATGGCACCATCTGTTCTTCTGAGGTGGGTAAGAGGAATGCAATGTAGCTTAATAAATGGGACAGACTTTTGGGTCCTGGTTGAACCCTGATGGAGCTCTAGTATCGGCTGTGGCAGTGCCCCATCAAAGCTGAAGATTATCTCACTGACCTACTGAGTTTTCTTTTTCCTACCAAATATCATGAAATAGGCAGGCCTTTTTGTTTTTCACTTACTTTTAAAAAATCCCTTTTTATTATGAAACAAAAAATACACATATAGAGACTAGTACAGTGAACCCTAATACACACATCACTGAGATTAAGCCACTATAAAGATTATTCCACATTTGATTCATATATCTTATTCATATATCTTCCTTCCTTTTACTCAGATTTTAAGGCAAATAATGTAATTTCATCCTTATATACTCCAGTAAGCATCTCTCAAAAATGGATGTATTCATACATAACTAGAATGCTGCTATTACATCTGACAAAGTTAACAGTAATTACTTGGTATCATCAAATACCTAGTCCTTGTAAAAATCCCCTGATTGTCTCAAGTCCTCTCTCTCCCTGTACCGATGTGGCTCAGTGGAGTGAGACACTGACGGTTAGTTTCATGTAGGGTCCATGCACTGCATTCAGTTCTTATGTTTCTTAAGTATTTTCTATTTCACAGCAGACCCTTCCCTTTTTTGAGAAAACTGAATCCATTCCCATCCATTCTGAATTTGCATATTTTCTTCCTTGTGTAGTCATTTAATTTGTTTCCATATCCCATATATTTCTTGTAGAGTGGAAGCTAGTTTTAGAAGCTCATTTGATATGGGTTCAAGTATTTGGGTAAGAATCCATGCTCGGTATGAACTCATACTGAATCTCAGTATGAATCATACTGGGGATCTCATACTGTATCAGTTCAGAAGGCACATAGTAGGCCTTTTGTCCCACTAAGCAAGATCAGTGGGGTCAAATGACATCAACCTGGCCCATCCGTTGCCCATTTCCCTGTCAGTTTTTCCTGTTCCATCTTTCACATGCAGTTTTATCAGCCTGTGCTGATTTATGCAGTTGCTTGAATCAGTTATTTCATTAGGAGTTAGAGATGGAGTTTTATCACCCCTTTCATATTTATTTGATAGGTTTTTAAAAATATAATGAAAGAAGAACTATTTGGTCACCTTGGAATAGCTTCTATCATTTTCAAAATGGCCAATGATTTCCTCAGGTTTCTTTGCTTCTTAATTAGTCTGTCCTTTCTCAGTTGAGGAAAAATTTAAAAACCTAAGAAGAGGACCATATCATGTTCAGACCAGGGAAATGGCCCAGGAGAGAGCTTTATTCTAAGTTTTACTGATTATCATGGAATGTTCAGCACCAAGTGTGCATATAATTTCATAATTACTAATGGATTCTTTTCTACTGCTGGTCTTCTCCTTTCTCCCTACCTTTTGTCTTCTCCTCAGGGTCTGTCTCCTTAAATAAGCAAAATATTATAGATTGAAATATCATCACTGAATATTCTCTTAGATTAAAGCCAAACACCTCTTGTTTAGGTAATATATTGCAGTGAACATCAGTCATATACACTTTAGTAAGAATTAATGCAACTGGCTTGGTATCCCTTTCACAGATTAGTGACGAAAAATAAATTTGATAGTTAGTGGGGAGAAACTAGGCCTGAGAAAGAAGTAGTAAAAAGAGGAAATTTAGTTACTGTGTGCAGGGTACTGCCTAACTAGTTGTGAGAAGTCTGAGTTTTGGGTAGCTGAGGGCATTCCATGTTATAAGGAAGTACTAGAAAGAGGGAAAGAGATAAAGATGTTCCATCAGACTTTTGCTGCAGAAGAACGTGTTCGGTGCCCCTGTTATGGGCGCCTAGAATACCCATTCTTCCTCAATCACACTGTCTCATGTAAGATGTTTCTACTGCAACTCAGAATATTAGACTGAGAAAGACCAGTGTATGGACATATGCATTTGTGAAAGAATAGTAAATGGGAGGTAATATAGCACAGTGGTTAAGTTCACAGGATTTGGGGACAGATAGAACTGGGTTCAAGTCATGGCTTCATGATTTGGGCAAACTGCTTTAATCACATCAGCCCTCAGTTTCCCTACCTGTAAGATGTAAACCCAGAGGGTTTATTTTGGAGATTAAACAAACAAACAAACAAACAAAGCACTAAACACTCTTCCTCTTGCATGAGACCTCAATAGATTGAAAAAGTTTAAAAAAGAAAAATGGAAGAGTTTTTTTTTTTCCCCAAAAGGGGATCTACTAGTGTTCATAGAAAAAGATTTCTTTTTCTCTAATCCAGCAGGTACACAACTCCTCCAGGATCCTTCTTGTAAACAAGAGTGACCTGGTCAGCCTTCAATGCCTCGTAGACATTGCTAGATTGTTCTAAATGTCAAAGGTTCCTGGCCTGATGAAAAGCAGCTTCTAGCAGCTCTGATTTTTCACTCATAATTTTCATTCGCCTGTCTAAGGATTGTGCGGTAAAGTAGGGCTGAGAAAAACATCCACACCACACATACTTGGACACTTCGTGTTCCTCGAGCCGACAGCGCCATCTTGTGGTGTTATTACGCTATCTCAGTTTGGCACTGGTCCCAGGTTTTGCATCTGCTCAGATTTATCCTGAGCATTCCCAAGAATTCCTGTTTTGGTGATGTCTTCTTGTCTTTCACACTTAATAGAGAAAGTGCAGTGAGGTGCCTGGGATTCATTTATCATCAGCAGAAATGATGGCACCATGGCTCACTGTTCCCCTTCCGGCTTCACCTTCCTCTTGTGGCTCTCATTGCGGCATGCTGGTGCCAAACTAACAATGCCATTTCTATTTGTATGACACTATTTATGCTTGGGAGAAATGACAACAACGGCCAGATACCCAGGTAAGTGAAATTTATGTCTGTTTTGAAGTAGAATTCGAGGGGATGCTTCTATCTCTTAATGTCCTTCTTTGAACCCTAAGAATTTGAGAATTTCCAGTCTCTCTAGTTAGAACTCACTGTGCCACACGAGTCTGGGGCGCTTTAGAGAAAGTACAGTCCCTGTGCATGACTGTGTCCTGCTTCACGCAGGGTGTCTGCTGCACAGAGTGGAATAGAATGAGGACACCATGTCAGTCTAAGGCCACGAGGGACCAAAAGGCAAGATTGTTAACCACGTTAATTCCAGAACCTCATTACAAGGTGTGGTCTAAGCAGTAGCAGCCACAGCACTGACAACTAGTTAGTAATGCAGACGCTTGGGCAACACCCTAGACCAGGGGTGTCAAACTCATTTTCACCAGGGGCTACATCAGCTTCGCAGTTGCCTTCAAAGGGCTGAATGTAATTTTAGGACTGTATAAGTGTAACTACTCCTTAACTGTTAAGGAGTTGAAATTACATTCGGCCCTTTGAAGCCAACTGCAAGGCTGATGTGGCCCCCGGTGAAAATGAGCTTGACACCCCTGCCCTAGACCTTCTAGTTCAGAATCTGAATTTTAACCGCCCCCCACCCCAGTGATTGGTATGCACATTAAAATTCGAAAAGCATGGAGCTATAGCAGTGGTTCTCAACTTCCACTGTACTTTAGAATATCTTGGGGAGCTTTTTAAAATCCTGATAGCCAGGCCTCACCCTGGACTTATTTTGTTGAAATCACTGGGGGCTGGATACAAATTTAGAAAGAGATTGACCATTTAGAACAGAAACTATACAATTATTCAAAGCTGGACTTCACCATAATGATGGCTCATGGATGCTGGACCATGGACCCTTCTTCTCTGAAGACCTCACAAAAGGAACAACAACAACAGGTAAAAAAAACAACAACAGCAAAAATGCTTCAGCAGCAAGCAAACTAGGAAAGGAGGACAGATTTTAGCTGAAAACTTTGAAATGTGGTGGCTAAGAAAGTAAAAGGAAGATTCCAGTGTGGAACAGAAAAGTACCTACCTACCCTAAGGAAAGAAGGCTGGTGACATAATCATGAGCATTCTCAATATTATCCACAATTGCATAAAGAAAAAGAACCTGCCCCTGTGGTGTAGCTCAGTGGATTGAGCGTGGGCTGCGAACCAAAGTGTCGCAGGTTCGATTCCCAGCCAGGGCACATGCCTGGGTTGCAGGCCATAACCCCCAGCAACCGCACATTGATTTTTCGCTCTCTCTCTCTATCTCCCTCCCTTCCCTCTCTAAAAATAAATTAATAAAATCTTTAAAAAATGTTTAAAAAAAGAAAAAGAACCTAAGATAGTAAATAGGCAGCTTAAAAGAAAAGGTAGGAGTGTTGTGAGTTCTTGAGACCTCAGCAGAGGCAAGAAAACCAACTGATCTGGTCTGGCTGTTTTCCATGATCCACCAGAACTGGGTGAATGTCACCTGTGGGTATCCTCTCATGGGAATGAATTTATCTCTCTGTACAGGACATGTATAAAATCTCCTGTGGACAAGGGCCCCAGGACCTTCAGCAAGGACCTACGTAGCCTCTCTGTGCTTTTAGGCTGGGGAAAGTTAATTACATACACCATGCTGCATTCCAACAGCAGTTCGCATTGCGGATGACCAGGTCTCAGGTTGTCGATGGAAATTCAGATCAAATAGATCACAAATGTAATAAATATAATCACCTACTGGGGCCATGCAGGAGCTGTAAGTAAGTCTGGTTAGGTATAATGCAACAGGGAGTACTATGACTTGTGGTAATAGGAGAACAAGAACTTCATCTTTGGCAATGGTTGTTAAAGTGGGGTCCTCAGATCAGCAGCATCAGCAACACCTGTGAACGTGTTAGAAATGCTTGTTTCTTCAAGAAACTCTGGGAATGGAGCCTAGGAAAACCTAATTTAGCAAGCTCCTCATGTGGTCCCAGTGCTCACTAAAGTTCAAGAACTACCAGTGTAAAAAGTCTTAGCTGATTGTTGCCATCTGAGAATATAGGTCTAGTGTTGTTATCTCTTCTGATATTAAAAAAATATATATTTATTTTATTTTTAGGGAGAGGGTAAGGGAGGGAGAAAGAGAAGCATTAATGTGTGGTTTCCTCTCCAGTGCCCCCTACTGGGAACCTGGCCCACAAACCAGGCATGTGACCTGACTAGAATAGAACCAGCTATCCTTTGGTTTGCAGGAGGATGACCAACCAGCTGAGCCACACCAGTCAGGGCTGATTTTTTTTCCACCAAGAGAAGCTGTAAACCTTGAATTTTATGTGGAACCGCCAGTCTTTAAATTTGCTTGTAAGAAATTTGCATTTTGCAGAAAATAACCAGTGAACCAAACAGAATATATATTAGTTTCATGGGGGACAAGGTTGTGTAGAACATCTGGATGAAATTGCCCTTATTAAGCATGAAGAATACGAAAATAGATGACATAGCCCTGGCTCATGTGGCTCAGGGGATTGAGAGACGGCCTGCAAGCCAAAAGGCTCTCCAGTTGGATTCCCTGTCAGGGCACATGCCTGGGTTGTGGACCAGGTCTCCTGGCTGGGAGTGTCTGAGAGGCAGCCGATCTGTGTTTCTCTCCCTCTCTTCCTCCCTTCCCCTCTCGATCAAAATAAATAGATAAAGTCTTAAAAAAGAAAGAAAAATAAAGATAATAAATGACATCTCAAATTTATAAAATGTTACGGGAATGAGAAAGATGAACAACCTGGTCTACAAGGAAAAAGATACTTAAAGGAAAGGAGAAAACAAAAAATGAGATGACAAAAATGGAAAGAAAATGGAGCTGTTACATTTTAAAGACACTTGAGACAAATCCCTAGTTTTAAACCCTGTCAAAGGATCAACAACAGAATGCAGTGAACACGCTTTCCCAAGCCAACCAATCAGTGCCGGAGCCGCTCTTCCGAAAGTCAGCCAATCAGGGAAGGACTACAATAAACACGCCTCTGAGTGCCAACCTATCAACAACAGTCTCATCAGAGGATGCTGTTCACTAAAGCCTCCACGTGAACTTGCTCCAGACCGCGTGGAGATCAATAGCTTGCTCCACCGAGAGAGTCTGTACCAAAGCAGCGCTCCAGGTTTGTCTTTTTTATTTCAGATATTGAATGGTGTTCTCATCCTGAGACGAGTGCAGGAATGAAAGGGTTGCAGTAAAATAAAAAGATCAGTGGTGAGAAGTGAGTAATACAAACCAGAACTGAGAATAAAACAACCATGAGGTTGTGATTATTGAATAGGATGTAAATGTAATACGCTGGTGACAAAATGAAATAGAACTAACAAAAACAAGTTGGGGAAGGGAGGTGGAAGGAAGTTTAAGATGTTTAATTTCCTGAATTTATTTAACCTGGCATCATTTAGCAATATCTAAAATTCAACCAAGATGTTAAAAATGATTCTAATGTATTGATATTGCCCCTAATGTCTTTAAAAATTATTTTTAATAATATCATTTAAATATGTACTAACATGACTGGATATTATCTTCATATCCTTGGAGTTCTTATTCGAGAAAGTACAAACATACCAGTAAAATTCAGATTAACAACAATAATTTAAAAAAGAGATTTTGAGTAAAACATGTACAGAAAAGAGCACAAATATCTGTGCAACAAAATGGATTCACAAAGGATGAACACATGCGCGCTGTCAGCACCGGGTGGAGCCTGGCAGTGCTGCCAGTGCCTTGGGGCCACCCCAGTCGAGGTTCCTTTGTCAATCGAGGTAACCCCAAATCTGATTTCTAACACTAGGCTTGTTTTGGCTTTTCTGAACTTTGTAAATATGGGAGTTTTACAGCGTGTCCTCTTTTGGACTGGCTTCTTTCATTCAGCATTAATTATATCAGTGATCGTCATCTATATTTTTGTACGTGGTTGTACCTTCTTTTCATTTTTGCATCCTTTTTCTGTGTATGAATGTATCATAGTTTTATTTGTTCTGCTGATAATGGACATTTGAGCTATTTCTGGCCTTTGACTACTATGAATGGTGCTTCTGTGACTCTATTACACGTCTTTTGGTGAACATGTGTACATTTATCTATTATGTATATTTGAAGCTGTGGAGTTGCTCGGGCAGAGTATACATATGTTCAGTTTAAGGATATTTTGCCAAAGGGCTGTAGCAGTTTATACTTCCCCCAGCGGTGCGTGAAAGTTGCAGATGTTCCATACCCTTGCCAGCAGTTGGTACTGTCAGTCTTTTTAATTTTAGCCATTGTGGTGGGTGTTCATTGATTATCTTACTGTAGTTTTTTGTGCATTTCCCTGACAACTAATGATGTTGTGTAGTTTTTTCATATGCTTATTAACCATTTGGGTAGTCTCTTTTATGCACTGTCTGTTTACATTTTTTCCCATACAATTTGAATTATCTGTCTTTTTCTAATTGAGTTGTAGAAGTTTTATGTGAAGTTTATTATTAAATGTATTAATAACAGGAGTTGTTAGTTTTAATCAAGGCTAAGGTTATGAAGGTGGCCTCCCATGTGCCATCTGGTAACATTTCCCATTTAGATTTGCAACCCATTCGGAATTGATTTTTTGTGTCTGGGATAAGGTAAGGGTCAAGATCCATTTTCCTCCCCTACGTAGATGTCCAGTTGATCCAGCACCACTTACTGCAGAGAACATCCTTCCTGCACTGCACTGTAGTTCTGTCATAAATCCAGTGAGTGTGTGCAGGTTTGTTTCTGGTCTGTTTTAGGTCCATTAGTCAGTGTATTCCTCTGCCAGTATTACATTGTCATAATTACTATAGCTTTATAATTAGTCATATAAGTCCTTTAGTCTTGTTCTTTAAGATTTTATTGACTTTTCTTGGTCATTTGCATTTTTATATAAATTTTAGACTTACATTGTCAACTTCTTCAGGGGGAAAAAAGCCTTTTGGGCTTTTCATTGGGAATAAATTGAATTTATAGATCAAGTTGGGAGGGAACTGATGTTGTTACAATAGTGAGTTTTCCAACTTAGGATATACCCTTCCATTTATTTTTCTTCTCTAATTACATTCAGTAATAGTTCATAGTTTTCTGTATAGAGGCCTTGCATATCTTTGGATGGATTTATTCCCAACCATTTTATTTTTTTCATGCTATTATAAATGATACAGTTATAAATATTTCATTTTATAATATTTTCTTACTGATATATAGAAATACAATTGGTTTTTGTACCTTGGCATTTTAATCAGATATTTTGATAAATTCACTTATTAATTCTAATGGTTTATCTGTTGAGTCCTCTGGGTCTTTTGTTTGTTTGTTTGTTTGTATTTCCACAATCCTGTCATCTGAGTCTGGCGGGAAGTTGGGGTGGGGGTGAGTTACTTTATCCACTCTGGGTCTGAGCTTGTTAGAAGCTCAGTTTCGGTATTTATGAGAGCTGGCTTGTTTCCATCATCCTTAATCCTAGAATGGAGGCTTTGAGGGGTCTTAACAAAACCCCAGGGTGTTTCATAAGGTCTTTCCTAAACCCCAATTTTGTTTCCTCGGCTCCAAAAACTCTGCTTAGCTTCCGAGTCTCATGGTCATATATCGGAAGATGCCTGGTGGGGAAAGCGGGGCTGAGTGTCAGGCTTCCTCCCCCTGTGTGTCTTTATTCTGCGCCCTTGACTACAGACATCTCCACTTATTTCCATTAGTATTTTTAAAATCGTACCCATCTTACTGGCTGTGAAATGGTATCTCATTGCGATTTTGATTTTCACTTGATTAATGGCTAATGATATTGAGCATCTTTTCCTGTGCTTATTAGCCATTTATGTATTTTTTTGAGAAATGTTTATTTGGATCCTTTGTCTATTTTTAAATTGTGTTGTCTTTTTATTACTGAGTTGGAAGAGTCCTTTATATATTATGGATACCAGCCTCTTATGAGATATACAATTCTTGAGCATCCTATCCCATTTTGGGTTTGCAGCACAGAAGGTTTTAATGTTGATGAAGTCCAATTTATTTATTTTTCCTTTTGTTGCTTGTACTTTTGGTATCGTATGATATCTTAGGAGGCTTTGCCTAAAGCAACATTACAAAGTTTTCTCCTAAGAGCTTCATAGTTTTAGCTTTTCCTTTTTTTATAGTAGAGCTTTTACAGTTAGCTCTACATTTTGGTCTCTGATCTGTTTTGAGTTAATTTTTGTGTATGGTATTTTTGTCCTACAACTTCAAAATAGTCCCTCCATAGTGTTCCCCTCAGTGGCCCTGGGACCCTCCATCACACATGGCCTTGTTCTTGTCCAGAGGCTGCTGATTTCTGGGACATTTCCCTCACAATGCAATTGGTTTTTACCCATTTCTTTCCCAGGACCTAGAGTAGATTCGTTCAAGGATTTTGGCCCTGCTATCTTCAGGACTTAGCACAAAGTAAGGACTTTTCAGAGCGTGGTGTGGAATACATGTCATTTCATGGAAGGATAGGGGAAGGGTCTTGGTCAGGCTACTAGTCTGCAAAAGAAACTCTCCCCACAAGCCCCCAGTTTTGTATGGTGGAAGAAAACATGTGGTCTGGCTGTCAGAGGCAGCTCTGCTCCAACACCTGCAACATTGCTCTTTCTACCGGAGCTCAGCCTCCAAGCCCATTCTCTCATTGTGCATTCTCTCATGAGGTGCTGACTCTTGCCCCTATGGCCATTAAAGCCAAATGACCTTTTCTTTCTCCAAAGGGGACATCATGAACGCAGCCAGATGCCTGAAGATTTCCTGGGTGTCCAATGCCCATCTACCAGGAGGCCCGCTCTTTAATCAGTACTCTGTAGGTCTTTCCATGTAATGCCACACCTGTTTCTCTTCTAGAAAGAGGGGATTTGTAGTCTCTGCCTTTGTTTATTTAAAAAATTATTTGTTGATTTTAGAGAGACATCCTTAAATGTGGGGAGGGAGGAGAGAAATATCAATTTGTTTTCCCACTTATCCATTCATTGGTTGATTCTTTTTTTTTAAAGATTTTATTTATTTATTTTTTAGAGAGGGAAGGGAGGGAGAAAGAGAGAGAGAGAAACATCAATGTGTGGTTGCTGGGGGCCGTGGCCTGCAACCCAGGCATGTGCCCTGACTGTGTGACACTTTGGTTTGCAGCTCGCGCTCAATCCACTGAGCTACACCAGCCAGGGCCATTGGTTGATTCTTGTATGTGCACTGACCAAGTATTTAATCTGCAACCTTGGCATATTGGGACAGTGCTTTAACCAACTGAGCTACTCAATTAGGCCTTAGTCTTTGTCTTTAAGCATAAAGACAAAATTATCACTACCCTCCTGAAATTTTGGATAGAGTCCTTGAATCTGGACACTGTTCATGAAGTGTATAGAGCTACTTGGATGATAGCCTGATGCATATGAAGAACTGTGTTCCTGCATTTTCTTTCCTGGCCCCATGTTCAACAATCACTTTAGGCTTTTCCTCTGGAAGGCTCACCAAAATTCTTGATGGCTAGGGAGGACCTCATCCACCTTCCTCCTACCCTGTGCTTGTGCTAGAGCAGCAAGGAGCTTTCCTGGGAGGGACTGTGGAGCCACCAGAGGGAGGGCTTTCTGGGTGAGGGTCTTTGATGTCCTGAAGGCTCAGCTGTGAGCTAAGTAGGGGGGCCCATATCCCATGTTGCTATGTGTCTGAAGAATGCAAAAGGAGAAATGATAAAAAATTTAGATAAATCATTTGTAACAAGTTGAAAAGATGTGGATGTACCTTTCACTGAATTATCCTGTATCTGTCACCTTGCCTTGTCTCAAACTGCCAGTGAAGTTTTATATTTATTCAGTTATTGACCTAATCTACAAATATTTATTGCACACCTACTACATGTCAGGCATGGTGCTTGAGATAGCAAGGAACAAAAGAGTTCAGCTGCCATGGAGCTTTTATAGTCCAGTGGGGAAATCTGAAAATAGATATGAATACAGATAAAAATAAACTACAAGCTGATAACTAAATGGAGAAAAAATTAGAGGACACAATAAGATATGGTAGCAAAGAACATGATTAATTAGGGGAAAGATTTTCTGAGTGTGATGGTTAATTTTATGTGTAAATTTAAGTAATTTAAGGGAGGCCCAGGACGCTGGTAAAGCGTTATATCTGGGTGCACCTGTGAACGTGTTTCTGGAAGAGACTAGTATTTGAGCTGGTGAACTGAATAAAGCAGATGGCCTTCCTCAGGGGAGATGGGCCTCACCCAGTCAGTCCCTTGTGGCCCGAACAGAACAAAAAGGCAGAGGAAAGGTGAAGCCATGCTCTCTCTGCCTGATCTGAGATGTCCGTTTTCACCTGTCCTCTGACTCAGGTGCCCATGGCTCATGGGCTTTCAAACTGAGGCTTACACCATCAGTCCCCCATTCTCAGGTCTTCCAATGGGGATAGAATTGTACCTCCGGCTTGCCTGGTGCTCCATCTTGCAGGTCACAGCACTGCTCGGCCACCATAACTGCGGGAGCCAATTTCTGTAATAAATCTCTCTCTCTTTATATATGGATAGCCATATATATGGCTATATATATACATCCATATATATATATATATATGGATATACATATATATTATTGGCTTTGTTTCTCTGGAGGACTCTGAGTATGCAACAGACTTGAAGGGGGAATAGTAGGAGGAAAAAGGTTCTAGGAAGAGGAAACAGCAGGTGCTAAGGGCCTGGGATCAGAATGAACTTGGCCCATTTGAAGAATTGAAGAAACCAGTGTGTTTGGGGTGAACATGCGGAGAGCAAGGAGATGAGACTCAAAGGCTTTGGGGAGATGTGCTAAATATTTGACTTTCTATTCCAGGGGCAGTGGGAGACCGTTCTAAGGTTTTCAGTAGGGGAACAATCTGATCACATTTTATATTCATGCCTTGAGAGTCTCCGTGAAGACAGTAGACTCCTCCAGGCAGGGCCAGGGCCTCGTGTTTCTTTATGTGCTTCTCAGAGTGGGCGTTGTGCTGTGTGCTTCCCAGGGGCCTGGCAGGGTGTTTTGATGGTGATTCGTGTAGGCATTCGTTTAACTGTAGGTTCAGAGGTTCGTTTGGTTTGGTTGCACTAGATGAAAATAGGATATCTGTGTTCCCTATAACACAGTATGGGGAAAGCAGGGTTATTTTAGTGTACCAAAAGGATAAATGCCTTTCTCTTCATGCACATATGTACACCCCCCACATATATGTATGCATGTGTACGTGTGTGTGTACAGGGTCCAGCACAAATAACACCGCTTTTATTACAAAATCTTTTATCACAAATCATAAGCATGTAATTCTGTAACATAACAATATCACACTCAAGCATACCATATGACATTTTAGGTGAAATGTTCAAACTATAATTGTTATACCCATATTATTTATTACCCTACCAGCTGCACTCAAGCAGACCTTACTTCTGCTGGGCCCTGTGTGTGTGTGTGTGTGTGTGTGTCTATGTGTGTGTGTACACAATGATCTTGCTTGAAAAAAAATAAACTCACACACATATAGCAAGCAAGATCATTTCCTATCGCTGGAAATCCATAAATGATTTATTACTTTTCCTAACCCCTCTCTATTTCTAGTTGCAGACTATTTCTTTTTTCAATTCACCTAAAAAATTGTCCAGCTCATAAATAGGTTCAAAGGCAGACAAAGGGAGCTTCCACAGGTTATGAGAAAATGCCAGGCTCTTGAAAGACCTCCACGGATACAAAAGCATAAATCTCAGAGAGCGCTTTTGAAATGTCACTCACCTTCCTTTCTCATAGGAAGTCGGAGCCCAGAGAGAAATGAACTAATGTTACAGTTCATCTGGACCTTGTTACTCAGACCAGGAAGAGGATGGTAGAGGAGGATGGACCCAACAGAAGCAAGTCCATTTGGAGTTTTATAGTTTCTCATTAAAAGAAGAAACCCTCCTGAACTTTCTAGTAAGGCAAATATATTTATCCTACATTCAACACCTGGAAAATATTATTCACTGATGACAATCCCCAGAGTTATCTATTGGCCTGGGGTGAGGTGGCAGAATAACAGTGCAGGGGCAGAAGCCACCACTGGGGTCTGAAGCAACGGGGCGTCTAGAAGACAAAGCTGTCAGGGAGGTTTTAACGTCAGGACGCTTGAGGCCTTAGTGGCCTGGGGAATTTTGCTTCTTCATAGCACTACTGATTACTGTTATTATTATTTTAAGAAAATATGGATTCATTCATTTATTCCCTCATTCTGTCTCTTTTTCCTTTTCTTCTTCCCTCCCTTCTTGCTTTCCATCCATTGAGTATGCTCCATTATGAATGTTTAGTATGTGCTGAGGTGGATAGACAGAAGTTTAACAGGGGCTTAAACTCCTGCCTCCATGGAGTTTTCATTCTAGTGGAAAATAAAAAAAACCCACAGTGTGTGCAAAACAATCTAAAAAGTACCTCAAGACTGTAAAAAAGTTGTTCTGAGCAGGGACACCACCTCAGGTTGGTGGGGTGGATGCTCTTGAGAGTGATTAAGTAGTTATGACTGAAGACTTACAGCAATGGGGATTCCCTGCTTGTTAGCTTGCTTTGGGAAGGGGCCAATTCATCCTCCTGCGTGGGTTGCTTATGAAGATTTCTGAGGTCCAGCGATTTGTTTGGATATCAGTAATGACACCGAGGCTAACCTCCTTTGATCCAGCCTTTAGGGATGAGCCAAAGACAAGCTTAGTGTGCTGCAAAGGTGGGCGTTGAGACTTTAGTTTCTTGTTTTCCTGTTCAGTCCCCTGTGCACACGAAGGAGTTGCCAGTTACTACCTCTCTCAAATGGGCTGTTTCTTTCATCCTGGGGACCTAGTGGACCAGTTTTTTCTCAAGTTTGGATAAGGAATATTGATACCTAGTCCTATAGCTAAAGAGATACATAGGTCAAAAATCTCTGGCTTTCTTCTGTCCCTTTCCAGTCTCCACGTGATGGCTGTCCTGCTTTCTGTCCCTGTACAGTAGATTTGTCTTTTCTAGGGTGTCATGTAAGTAGAAGCATACAGTACGTGGACTTCTGTGTCTGACTTAGTTTGCTCGGCACAGTGTTTTTCAGGTTCAACTACATTGGTATACATATTAGTTCACTTACTTTTATTGAGTTCTCCATGGCAGGGATATCACCATATCACGATATGTCTGTCTGTCCACCTGTGGATGGAGACTCTTGTCTTACTTCCAGGTCGGGCTATTATGAATGAGGTTGCTATGAGCATTCATGTAGAAGGCTTTAGGCAAACACATGTTTTCATTTCTCTTGAGTAAATACCCAGAGAGGGATTGCTGAATCATATGGCCAGTATAAATTTTACTTTATAAGCAACTTCCAAATGTGTTCCAAGGGAAGGGTACTGCTTTTCATTCTCACAGCCATGTATGGGAGTTCCAGTTGCTCCACATCACCAATATTTAGTATTGTCAAATTAAAAAAAAAACTTAGCTATTGTAATTGGAGTATAGTACTATTTCATTGTGGTATTATTTTTAAATTTATTTATTTATTTATTTATTTATTTATTCTTAGAGGGGAAGGGAGGGAGAAAGATAGGGAGAGAAACATCAGTGTGTGGCTGCCTCTCGAGCAGCCCCTACTGCGGACCTGGCCCACAACCCAGGCATGTGCAGTAACTGGGAATTGAACCAGCAACCTTTTGGTTCACAGGCTGGTACTCAATCCACTGAGCCACACCAGCCAAGGCTCATTATGGTTTTAATTTATATTTCACTGATGATTAATCATGTCATGTGTTTATTAGGAATTTTGTGTATCTTTGGTGAAGTGTCTGTTACTGTCTTTTACCCATTATTTTAAATTTATTGGGGTGACATTGGTTAATAAAATTATATACACTTCAGGTGTACAATTCTATATACATCATGTGTATATTGTATTGTGTGTTCACCACCCCAAGTCAAGTCTTCTTCAATGACTCTTTATCCTCGCTTTACCCCCTTTTATCTCTTCCCACCCCCATTTCCCTTTGGTAATCACCATATTATTGAGAGGGTTTTTTTTTTTTTTTGCTTAATCCCTTCACTTTTTTTATCCTGTCCCCTACTTCTCCCTCCCTGACATCTATGAGTCGTTCTATTTTGTTTGTTAGTTTATTTTGTTCATTAGATTACACATATAAGTGAAATCTTATGGTATTTGTCTTTCTCTAGCTTATTTCACTTAGCATAATACATTCCAGGTCCATCCATGCTGTCTCAAAAGCTCTTTTACCCATTTTTTTAAAGATTTTATTTATTTTAGTTTTAGAGAGGGAAGGGAGGGAGAAAGACAGAGAGAGAGAAACATCAATGTGCGGTTGCTGGGGGTCATGGCCTGCAACCCAGGCACGTATCCTGACTGGGAATCGAACCTGCGACACTTTGGTTCATAGCCCACACTCAATCCACTGAGCTACGCCAGCCAGGACCCCCATTTTTTTTTAAATTGGATTGTTTGCTTTTTGTTACTGAATTGAAAGAGTTCTTTATAATTTCAGTTACAAGTCCTTTGTCAGATATATGTTTTATAATTATTTTCTTCCAAGCTAATTTTTACCACCTTTGCTCCTTCCAAGCTATAATGGATGTTAATCAAGAGTAAACTTGCCCTCAAGTAGTCCCAACCCAGGGATCCCTTAAAGAAACACCAAGTAGAAACTAATATAATGTTATATGCCAGTTTTACCTCAGTGGGAAAAAATAAAGAAAAGAAACACCACATAATTGCTTGCCCCTGCAACCCTGTATTTGTTCCATTCTTGGAGCTAAATGTTTACATTTGGATTTGAAAAGACAGCCTGTGTGAGCCTAGAAACAGCATTCCATCTAGTGCTGTCAGAAAAAAACAGCTCTCAGACGCAATATCCCCAAATCTGCAGGATGGAACAAACAGATGTTTTTGTCCATCGCAGCAGGGGATCTGCCCCCTTTCTCAACCGTTGTCTCTTTCTTCTGCAGCGTCCTGGCTTTTATTAGTGAGCCATCTGACCAGATGGGCCATCCCCCTCTCTGATTCTCGTCCAGCACAGAGTGAAGTTACCCACACCCGCAGGTAGGTCCTGGTTCTCCCACAGGCAGAGAGGGTGGTCCCTGTCGTCCATGCTTGCCCTATAGAGGGGAACCTTAAGAGGCATTTATCCAACCAGGGAAGTGAACCTTGAAGCCAAGTGTGCCTGAAGGAGAAAGTGGTGGTTCCTGCAGTCAGGAAACTTCATTTCCATCCTTCCCTAGCAGCCAGTGCAAGAATAGAAATCCTGTCTAATGTTGATCAAGTACTTACAAGTTGCCAGGTACTGTGCTAAACAGTTCTCGCAGACCTTCTCCTTGAATCTTCACAAGAACCTCAAGAGAAAGACACTCTTACTATCCCCATTTCATATAAGGAAACTGAGGCTTAGGGAGAATATATGACCGATTATGGCTGAGCTGGGACAGTCACTCATGTCTGACGCCACACCTGTGCCTTGAGCTATCTGAGAAAACTTTTCCCCACACAGACAAGGAGTTAGTCTACGTTGTTAGCTTATACTTTATTTTTTCTGTGTGGCTGCCTTTTCTTTGCTGATCCCACAAGTTTGCAGAGGAGGGGGTGGGACCCATTGCTTTTCTGAGTCCTTTGCTCAGGACCGATTTTCTGATTTGTGTGTGTGTCCAGGCGGAGGAAGCAGGGGGTTCTACATCATCTACCTGCTGACCTACCGACTAATCCATGCAGACTGTACTGTGAACACAGCTCCCAGAAGCAGTCCCTTGTCCCTACCCTTGCTAAGGATATACACCCTGGTTCCTTTACGACAGAGCGGAGGCTGGCCCATGACATTCTGCACATCCATTCCAAGACCTCACAAGAGCCCCCATGTCTCAGTAGCTTTCCTTTTTCCATAAAAAGCATTCTAGATTTTAAGGAGAGAAGCCACCCAGCTGAGGTGAGATGCCCACACTGTGCACTTAGTCAGGCCCACTGACTCTCGGCAAGGAGCTCACACCATCCATGCAGAGAGTCTGCTTCAGTTTCAGACCCCGGAAAAATCACACATGTCCGCGTGTCCTGATCTCCAAGATTGTTCATGGAGTTGGAACCATGAACATAAAACTGGGAATGCCAAGAGTTCACACTACTTAATCCAAGACAGTCCTTGATTTCTGTGCCAAATAACTTTGTCCACATCCTAGAATATTAAATTAAAGAAGGAATTAGGGAAGGGTTTTTTGAAAGCAAGAGTTGAAAATACCCAAGTCCATAGGGGAGCAGAGGCTCAGGAAGGCCTTACCTGTGTCCCTAGACACCTCAGCAGTAGAATCATGGAGGAGGCAAGCAGGAGACAAACCGGAGAAGGAATGTGCATGTGTGTGCACAGAGGCTCATGCCGAGTGTGCCTGGTGGAGTGTGCTTGTGCACACCGACGAATAGTGGGTGGGAGGTGGGGTGTGTGTGTGTGTACATGCACGTGTGTGTGAGCTCTGTCCCCTGGCATGGCGGACTGAAGGCGCTTTAAATGAGGAAGCCCACTTCAGGGCTCAGTAGCCTGGAATCATGGGAATCTGCTAGGCTCTCGGGTCAGCACAGCTTGAGGCTTTTGATCAATTTCCCCACCAAAAGCTGTCAGTAGGTCCTTCACCAACCCTAAGCGGCAGAGAGAAGTTTTGTTTTGGTTTCGATTAGCTTTCATGGTTACAGACATTGGGGGAAAATAAAAGCACAATTATTTCCTCTAAAAGAATAGGTCAGTACCTAGATGAGCACCTGCTTATTTTTTATTTTGAATAAGAGGAGGAGGGAGAGGGAGGGAGTTTGTTTCTGGGAAGGAACAGGGCACCCAGACCCAACTACAGGCAAAACCACGAGGTCAGCAGCACGTGTTGTGTAAGCCCTGATACTAATCAGCACCTCCACATTCCCTCATCTTTCAGGCACTCGTTTCTCTCTCATTTCTAAACTGTCAGGAAGGACTCTGCATATCAGCCATTTACGCATAGTGTGAAGTTGGAGTCTCTTTCTAATGCGGTGGAGTGGCATAGTGGTTAAGGTATTCCAGTCAGTCTGCCGGAGTCCAAATCCCAGATTAGTGAATGCATTCACTTAGCTATTCTCTACTTGCTACCCTGTTTATGGTGCTTCCAACTGTTTCCTGTGTTACATAATGCCACCACAAATATATTTGTATGTAGAGAGTTTCATTCTTGTGGGTTAATTTATTCCTAGAAGTGGGATCATTGGGTCAAAAGCATCTCTCTGGTGTATGAACTTTATAGAAATTATTTGATATCTCTACGCTCAAGCCTCCTCATGTGTAAAGTGGGGTTGAAAGTAATACCACTTTCTTCTCAGGTTTGTTGTGAGAATTAAATGAATTACTATATGTAAAATACTTAGAAAAATATCTGGCACATAGCAAATATTGAACTTAATTTGCTATTATTATTATCTCTGCCAAGGGTATAAATTTTAAGCCTTATCTCTATGAAACAAAGGGTTATCCCTTATTGAAAAAAGTGTTAGGTTTTAGGGAACATAGAAAGTGGTTTCTTTAGAGGGAGGCCCTTATCGACGCCTGGAGGCAGGTGTCTGCTGTTGGTGCCAGGGGCGGTGCTCTCTGCCTGGAAGACGGGCGCCATTCTCAGAGGTGAGTGGCAAGTGGTGCAGCTCAACGAACTCTCTTTGGGCAGATGAACCTGAGCAGCCCAGGGTCTGAAGGCAGGTCAGCTCCCTTGACTGCAAATTTGTTCCCCTTCCACCATGCTCAGTGATCCCTGGCTTCCGGGAGCAGTCAGTGGGGTCTCCAAAAGAGCTGGGGGTGCAATGACAGGAACCTAAGAAGGGCTAGGGTAATGTATTTGAGGAGAGGAGCCCCACTGGGGAGCAAAGCTTCACCTGCTTCTGCCCATTATCTCTGCTGCCTCCAGGACCCAGGCTCTTTGGAGGCCGGAGCTTGCTCAGGCCTGGGGGCTCCAGTGCACCTAAGTTCAACTCCTTAAAGCAGTGGACTATGAATTCTGGGCTCCTGGGAACCCTTGGCATAGCTGTCTCTCGTGATTTTCCCAAGGCTCATATCCAGGGGCTGTAAATAGTTAAGTGGGTCTCTATTTAATTAATAACTTAATTAAATAGTTATTTAATTTTTAATAAAATGCTATCAAGGCATTTTATTAAACATTATTTCACTTTATTTGTATTTTTCTATCTCTAATGAGTTATAATTGACAATAAACATTGTGTAAGTTTAAGGTGGACAATGTGTGGATTTAATACACTTACATATTGTAAAAGTGTATTAAATGATTTCCAATATGGGGTGAGCTAAACCTCCATTGTGTCAGTAGTTTCCATTTCTTTTCTGTGGTGACAACATTTAAGATCTACTTCCTTAACAACTTGCAAATATAAATACAGCTTCATTAACTGTAATCACAACTCTTTACATTAGATCGACAGAACTTACTCACCTTATAACTGGAAGTTTGTTCTCTTTGAGCAACATCTTCCCCATTTCCCCCATCCCCGGTTCCTGGTGACTACTATTCTACTCTTTGTTTCTATGAGTCTGGCTTTTTTAGATTCCACATGTAAGTGAGATCATACAGTA
The DNA here is from genome assembly GCF_019186645.2 of Phyllostomus hastatus. NCBI lineage: Eukaryota > Metazoa > Chordata > Mammalia > Chiroptera > Phyllostomidae > Phyllostomus > Phyllostomus hastatus. The sequence continues at coordinate 28,334,837 of NW_025333857.1, read as the reverse complement.
TTTGTCTTTCTCTATCTGACTTATCTCACTTAGCAAAATACTCTCGTTTCATCCATGTTGTTGAAAATGGCAGGATTTCCTTATTTCTCACTGCTAAATAATATTCTACTACATAAGCATAAGTATAGACATAAATATAAATATATCATCACATTTTATCCATTCACCTATCGATGGACAATTAGTTTGTTTCCCTGTCTTGGCTGTTGTAATACTGCAATGCACACTGGAGTGCACAGCCCTCCTGCAGACCCTGTTTTCATTTCCTTTGGATATGTACCCGGGAGTGGGATTGCTGGATCACATGGTAGCTCTATTTTTAAATTTCTGAGGAACTTCTTTCCTGTTTTCCATAGTGGCTGCAACAGTTGTATTCTCAATAACAGTGCACAAAGTCCCCCTTTTTCAACATCCCTGCCAACATGCATTACCTCGTGTGTTTCTGATCATAGCCATCCTAACAGTACCCTGGGCATTTTATTCCCTAGTGATTTGGGAGTGATACATGTATGTCAGTGGTCTACTAAAGGCTGATATTTCTTGACTTAGAGGTGACTTAGAGGGAAATCACCTAAATGTGTGTTCTGTCTCACTTATCTGTTATTGATTGTCCTAAGATTTGACAGAGGGGAAGGAATATTAACACATAGAGAGTAATTAAGAAGTACTTTTTGAGCAAATGAATGGGTGAGTGTACCATAGTTTATATAACTATTCCCCATTGCTGGGCTTTTAGGTTGATTCTTTTCTAAATTTTATTGATTATGCTATTATAATTGTCTCAATTACTTCCCCTTGGTCCCCCTCTACCCAGCACCTCCCACTCCCTCAGGCAAGCCCCACACCAATGTTCATGTCCATGGGTTATGTGTATAAGTTCTTTGGCTACTCCATTTCTTATACTGTACTTTACATGCCCATGGCTATTCTGTGACTACCAATTTATACTTCTTAATCCCCTCACCTCTTCACCCATTCCCCCACAACCCCTCTCATCTGGCTACCATCAAAATGCACTCTGTATCCATGATTCTGTCCCTGTTTTCCTTGTTTGATTAGTTTGTTTTTTAGATCAGTTATTGATAGATATGTATTTATTGCCATTTTACTGTTCACAATTTTGATCTTTTTTCTTTTTAAAAATATTTTTAAAGTGTTTATTTATTAGTTTCTAGAGAGATGGGAAGGGAGAAAGAAAAAGAGGGAAAGAAACATTGATCAGTTGCCTCTTGCATGTCTCCAGCTGGAGACCTGGCCCACAACCTGGGCAGGTGCTCTGACTGGGAATTGAACTGGTGACCTTTTGGTTTGTAGGCCAGCAGTCAATCCACTGAACCACACCAGCCAGGAGTGATCTTCCTCTTTCTCTTAAATAAGTTCCTTTAATATTTCATATAATAATGGTTTGGTGATGATGAACTCCTTTAGTTTTTTCTTGTCTGGGAAGCTCTTTATCTGCCCTTTGATTCTAAATGATATCCTTGCTGGGTAGAGCAATCTTGGCTGTCGGTCCCTTCTTTTCATGACTTTGAATATTTCTTGCCAATCTCTTCTAGCCTACAAAGTTTCTTTTGAGAAACCAGCTGACAGTGTTATGGGAACTCCCCTGTAGGTAAGTAACTTCTTTTTTCTGGCTGATTTTAAGATTCTCTCTTTATCTTTAACCTTTGGCATTTAAGTATGATGTGTCTTAGAGTGGGCTTCTTTGCAAGCATCTATCTTGTTTGGGACTCTGTTTCCTGGGCTCGCGTGTCTGTTTCCTTCACCAAATTAGGGAATTTGTCTTTCATGATTTTATCAAATAGATTTCTAATTTCTTGCTCTTGATCTTCTCCTTCTGGCACCCCTATGATGTGAATGTTCAGACCTCTTGAAGTTGTCCCAGAGGCTGCTTATACAATATCCTCATTTTCTTGGATTCTTTTTTGTTCTTGTTCTGATTGTTGGTTTTTGCTTCCTCATGTTCCAAATCATTGATTTGATTCTCATCTTCATCCAATCTGCTGTTGTTTCCCTGTATAGTGTTCTTTATTTCAATGAGTATACCCTTCATTTCTGACTGGATCTTTTTTATTTGTTTAGGTCTTCACTAAGTTCCTTGAGGATCATTATAACCAGTCTTTTGAGCTCTGCATCTGATAGATTCTCATCTCCCTTTTGTTCCTTTTCTGGAGTTTTGATCTGCCCTTTCATTTGGGCTATGTTTCTTTGTCTCCTCATTTTAGTGGCCTCCCTGTGTTTGTTCCTATGTATTAGGTAGAGCTGCTATGACTCCCTGTCTTGGTAGCATGGTCTAGTGTAGTAGGTGTCCTGTAGGGTCCAGTGGCACAGTCTCCCCTATCACCCAAGCTGGGTACTTGAGGTGCACCTTCCGTTTGGGGGGTGTACACCCTTCTCTTTTAGTTGAGCCTTGGTTGCTGTTAGCAGGTCAATGGGAGGGATTTAGCCAGGCCAGTTCGTTGTGAGGACTGGCTTTAGCCACTCACCACCAACCTCCTCTCTTTGTGGAGGATCAGCTGTGCAGGGGCAGGGTGGTGGTCCTCTGACATGGTCTGTAGCTGTCCACTGAGTGTGCAAGCCCTGGGGTTTTCTGGGTGGTGCAGGCCAAGGTCAGCCCCCACATATGTTTTGCCTTGGGCCACCATGCCTGAGCTATAAAGCAATCTGAGATGGCTGGTACTTGTGCTGGGCTTGGAGATTCCTAGGACAAGCCAAGCTGTGAATCTAGGATGGCTGCTGCTAGTGCCAGGCCTGGGGCCACTTAGCAACAAGTAGGATCCTGGGGGTTCACTGAGGTGGGCTATTGCTTGTTTGAAAGGATTTAAGAAGTTGTGAAGCCTGAGTCAAAGCCAGCCATTCATATGGAAAAGTCATGGTTAACAGCTTGTGTGGACCCATAAGTTGTGTGGGATGCAGCCTCAGGCAATCACCAGGGAGGGACAAACAGTATTAGCCAGATTGATGGAGTCTCAGATATGGTACCCTCTTGCTGGTTCTATAGCTCTGTGCGGGGAGGGTTCTGAAAAAGGACAGTGGTTTTTGCCTGCCTTTCTGTCTAGGAAAAAGCTGTCCCCCAGCTCTCGCCTCGATGCCAGATGCTTCAGTTCCTCCCTGTATGCCACTGGTACCTTTGAAGCTATTACCCTGGTTCTGGAGCTCAGAGGGAGTGAGCATGAGTAAGTCTGTGTATGGGTTCTTTAAGAGGAACTGCTTGGAACTCCAGTAGCTTCTTCCACTGACTCGTCCCCACTAGTTTTTGCAGCCAGAAGTTATGGGGAGTTATCTACCTGGCACTGGAATACTATGCTAGGGGACCTGGTATGGGGCTGGGACTCCTTGCTCCCAAGATATCCCTTCCAAATTTGTATCCACCCCATGTGAATGTAGGACCAGCTTGTTCCACATCTCTGCCCCTCTTACTAGTCTGGATGGATGTGGTTTCTTTAATTCCTTAGCTGTCAGACTTCCATTCACCTTGATTTCTGATGGTTCTGAGTGATGGTTATTCTATATTTTAATTGTAATTTTGATATGCTTGTACAAGGACACAACCTGTGTTTAAGTATGCTGCCATTTTGACTAGAGGACTTCAGGTTGATTCTGTTTTAAAAAATATATAAACAGTGTTTTCTTGAATATATTTGTGTATGTAGCTTTATCTTTGTATTATTTTCTCTTTTAGAAGTGCTATTTCTGGGTCAATGGGTATCAACAGTTTTATGGCATTTGATATATATTTCCAAACTTCTTTGCTCAAGGCTTATAGCAATTTTGAATGCTCACAGCAATGTTTGGGGGCCATTTTCATACTACCCTTACTGTGCTGAGTGTTAACATAAAATCCTTTTTTGCTAGTTTATTAGGAGAATAATGGTATCTTGATATTTTAATTTTGCATTCTTTGATCTCTAGTGAGGCTATTTTCCTGAATTTGATTATTAGTTGTAGTTAAGATTTTGTGAATTCTGTTCATTCCTGTTTTTTATTATCAATTAAATAACATTATTATCTAATTCAGGCATTAACCCTTTATCCTATTTGCTACAGATGTTTTCCCTAGTCTGTTATTGTTTCTTTCCTTCCCCCCCCCCGTCCTTCCATTTCTCCTTCCTTCCTTCCTTCCTTCCTTCCTCTTCCTTCCTCCCTCCCTCCCCCCTCCCCTTCCCTCCCTCCCTCCCCTCCCTCCCTTCTTTCCTTTTCCTTCTATTATTTGATTGTTCAATTAGTCAACTATTGACTTTTTTCTTTGACTTGTTTGTTTATAAGCCATAAAAATATGAGTGAACACTGGTAACAGAGAAAAAAAGAGAAGCACCTAATACATGAGGTGGGAAAATTTCTCTAGTTTTGTGTTGCTGGCTAGTTTATACTTCATTCCATATTTAATTTAGAAAATTTTGAATCAGATTATTCACACATAGTTGGAAGGGTATCATATAGTTCTGACATTTTGGTATTGTGCCTTTATTTTATGAGAACAGGAACAAACAGGCAGAAAACTAATTTTTCTCCCCTGATCCTTTGTGAAGACCATGAAGGGAGCAGGAGAGGAGGAAGGCAGGTGACCTGAGTGTTAGAGGTAAAAGGGATTGTCCAGTGAAATGTGTTTGGAGGAAACAACTACCTTCTAAGTGAAAACTGTGAAGAAAGGAAGGATGGGGTCAGTGTTTCTTGGCTCAGCAAAGCTGGCTTTTTGGGCTGAGTTGAGGGGAGATCTGTGTACAGAGGGAATGTTAATATTGGCCCCGGTGTGCAACTGTATTACATGGAAGAGAGGGAGATTAGCCATTGAATAAAGTGGAAATGTTAGGCCAGCTGTCTCCTGGGTATATCTGAAAGTCGGAATATGGAGGCTTTCAGAGGTGAGGTTGAAGGGGCCTGACTCCCAGGGTTTCCCATCTGGGTTTTCAATACCTACTCTGTTTCCCATGGTGGCCGTGTGCAGGGCAGGGAGGTGCTAGTTGTTACATAATCAAACAGAGCATGTGTACCACTCCCCAGCAGCCGGGAACTACTGTCCAGGCAGTTCACGTGGGAATGAGGGGATATAAACATCCTGCTTCTTGATGGGTGAGTCCTACTTTCCCTTGTGTTATTTACACATAAGCTACCATTGCTCTGTGGCCTGACCACAACATGTGGCTTTTGTGACTTATTATAGCAAAAAGCAATTACTTGATATATTAGCTTAATTGATCTAAAAAACCATTAAGATTTAACCATTTGGAATTTCCGTGATGTTTATGCAGTGAACACAGTGGGCTTAGAGCAATTAGTGATTGTAATGAGAGGTAAATATAAGAATTTACTTAATATTGAGCTGTTGAAATGTAGTGCAAAAGTCCAAATGGGAGATATATGTATAATTAGTGACACAGAAGATGAATTCTGTGCTTCACTTGAGATTCATTCATGCCTTGTGTTAAGAGTGGCCCATATCAGCCCTGCTGTCACCAATGAATATTAGTGCTGTGCAGGATTACATGTGACCAGCTATCAGAAAACAAGCGATAGGCAGACTTGCCTGATGGAAGTATAGCTAGCCTTTGGGGATTTTTCCTTTTGGCTGGTGACCTCAGGGAATAATGCATTTTTTATTTCTGCCTCATTAATGTAAGTGCGTTTTTGCTCTACCTTATCTTCATTCCTTGGAGCTGGCCGCAGTAGACACTCAGGTGGGGCTGACTTGTTGACGGACTGGTGGAGGGAACAGCAGGGGATGAATGAATGCTCTCCTTGCTAGTGCTCGTTTGAGGGTTACTGGGCTTTCTCTAGATCCTGAGAAGTCCTTCTGGGATAGGATTGTCATTTGGGAAGGACCTCGGTGTCTTCATGGCATGGTCTTTATTTAGAGGTGATGGCTCTGACCTCTTAGAATTGATAATGAAACAGCTAGTATGTAATGGATTCTTGGGACCATACTGAGACCTTTAGCGGGGGCGGGGGGGAGGGGAATTTGCCAAGTATGGGCTCTGGACCCACCATATCATCATTGCCTGGGAAAATGTTAGAAATGCAAATACAGGCTCCTCTTAGAAACTTGTGAGAAATGTACATTCCCAGGACCCAACCAAGACCTACTGAATCAGAATCTCTGGGGGCGAGTCCCAGTCATCTTTGTTTTAGCAAGCTGTCTAGGTGAGCCTGGAGCACGCTGAGTATCACTGTTCACGGTGTGCTAAGTAAGTCATGTAACCCACACAGCATCCCTGTGGAGTAGAACCTATTTTTAAAAGTCTCCACTTAGTATATGAGGAAAGACACAAAGGAATACACCCCAAGTTTCAGAGCATCAGAGCTCAGATTTGAACCAGATATGCTGGCTTAGGGCCCAGGATCTTCACCACTACACTGAGGTGTGTGGACAATAACAGGGGAGAGGAAGAGGGTGTGCTTAACAGATGATGATGATGAGCAGGGATGATTTTTATTCAAATGTTGTTATCCAGCTGGTAACCATGTGCTGGAGCCTGTTCCTACCAGCTCATGAGAACCATTTGTGAACATCTGCTCTTACCAGATCTGTGTCCAGTGATGTCAGGTTGGTGACTTGAAATTGGCCATGGTGGGAATATTTACACCACAGAAACTGTCAGGCACTGCAAATTAGGGCTCCCTGCCTCCTCCCACTTCAGCCAGTTGTTACACATTTACCGGCACACTACTGCCTAAATGTATTCTTAATCATTACATATTCTTAACAATATTGCATACCAATTGTACAGGCTAATTTGAAGCAAACATGGATTCATTAATATTTTAGCCACACCCTTAGTTTCTTATATCTACACACTTGTTTTGGCAACATTAAAACTCTAGAACCTTACAGTGAAAAAGAGAACTTGGAGTTTATCTTTCAATTCTTTGAGTTAAAAAAAAAAAGGCCAGGAATAGTTACTTGTGTTGGAGGAGCTCCAGGATTTTAGACATCCTTTCTGGGCACTTTTGATACCCACTGGGGTGAGGTGGGGTGCACACAGCTGGCCCAGGCCTGAGAGGTGGCAGCTGGTGGAAAGCTTGGTGAGGAGGAGGGTAGAGGGGGAGTTCCCTTTTCTGTGCCTTGGCCAGGGTATGGGAGAGATGGGGTCGAGAGTTCCATGCCTCTGCAACAGGATAATGAATTAAAATGTCAACAAGGAGTCTCTCTGAACTTCTGTGTCAGAGTGATTCAAGTAGGAACAACTGAGGATTTGAGATTTCAGGGTTCCCAGGCCAGGGGGCCAGGGCTTTCTGTAGTTTCCTGCCAGCCTCTCATTCCATCTCTGTCTTGGATGACCAGTTACTACTCATGGGCAATGGGGTGTCCCTCTCCCCAGAAGGTATCAGGAATGAATTAGCATGTTTCCCTCTTGTAAGTGATCCTCTCTTTGAGTAAACATCCCCTGGGTTTCTGTGATGTGTAACTAATGGAGTGCTAAACTCTCAGGGCTGGTTTGAGACTCAGAGCGCACACGTGTTGCCAATCCATCATGCTCCTAATACTAATTAACATAGCAGGGACACAGTAAAGCCACAGATCCTACACACACTACCCGGCTTGGGTTACGCTCTCATAACAGTCTCGCTGTTGACCCAGTGAGAGTACACGTTGGGAAAAGGAGCTCCAGCCACTTCTCCCTGGCTAGACCTGCCCCACTAAGTAAAAAAAGTCACAGTGCATCTTTATAACTGAGGTGTCCACTGTGCTCTTGGCGTTCCAGCTTCAGGGATGATGCCCAGTTCTGAGAGTGGCGGGGTAGGGCTCCCCGGGCCACCCCTGACTGGGAATCGGGAGTGTTTCTTTAACTTCCTGGGCTACTGTTCAGACTAGGGTTGCAGGTCCTACCCGGATCACAGCTCTTACGTGAGCCTCTCGGGAAGACTTTCTGTCTCACTGCAAACTGGTTTACCTGTAGAGTGAGGAGAGCATTTATCCCTCACTCCAAAGTTAGCCAGACAGAAAGGTGTCTGTATCCTGACTGAGTGTTGGTTACATGGGCACACACAGTTATCAGAAATCATGTTAAGGTATGCTTAGTGCATGTGTGTTTCACTGAATACACATTCTCTCTCAATGTAAAAGTTTAAAAAATTACGCTTTGCAGCTGCCTACCTGAATGAGCCAGGAATTTCTGAATGTCTTATAGTTGAAACAAGATAGGAAAACAGATGCTGAGGTTCATATGGGAATAGGTACCCATAACCCTCTGTTAAATCTTGTGGTCATTCTCTAATGACATCATTCTCATTAATTTACATGATTACAGGTATAAACTTATACACTATTTTAAAAAAATAAAAGGACGGACATGTTCAAATTCTGTTCCTGGTGGAGCCTCTTGCTCTACCAGTGGTCGGCATATAAAATATTAAAGATTCCTGCTTTAGAGGCCTCCCATAAAGGGACTATCCCAGAGAACTATGATAAAGTGTGTGTAGTCTGGTGTTGAAATGCTCGGCAAACAAACCCTGAACAATGTAGTGCCCGGCTAAGCCCCCTTTCCCTCAGTTTCCATGATTTAAGGACCACAGGGCTGGGCTGGGCTGGGCTGGGCTGGGAGGAGTGAAGCCGAAAAGCACAGGGTGCCTGTTCCTGTTCCAGCCAGGTGGCTCAGAATTTAACTGTTTCACACTGGGGTCCTCTAGAATTCTTTTTTTGGTAGAAAGAGTTATGAAACTAAAATATGTTTGAAAATCACTTGAGTAAAATGATTTCTCCCAGCTCTCAATTTAATGTATCTATCATTCCATAACATAGTCAGGAAACATTTGTGTGAGTACATATCTCATGTAGGATGTTCTTTTTCATCTTTTCAGAATCAACAAATCTTTTCATGCTGAAGTTTACCTAACATGTAATGCAGAAAAAGGTTTGTGCGATGTATAATATTGCAATATTTTAAAAACCACATATGTAATAGTTACATGATATAGAAAACAGAAAATAACTATGCATAATATAGAATATTATAACATCCAAAAATTAGATATGAGAAATAGTTTCATAAAAATAAGAGAAAATTCTAAAAGAGTTTTAAGAGTTGTATTCTAGGGGAGAGAAAGATGACCTAAAAGTGGTTTGCTTGTGTTTCTCTCTGTCTAAATATTTTTAAAGATCAGTTTGTTGGTGGGTGATGGCTTTTTTTTCTCACATATTCTCAACCTTGGGATTTGTTTATCTAACTGACCAACAAGTAGGCACATCAAGAGGATATTAAAACAAACCAACAATAAACCTTAGGAAAAAAAGACAAAAAAACCCAACCCCACAAGTAAATAATGTCACACTGTCAGGCTCCAAAAACATCAGAGGAAGAAGCCAAAAGCTCAGAATAGAAACAGTAGCCAGCAGTTACATAAACAAACAATTAGATTAAGAACAGCCGTGTCAGCACGCTGACAATTTGATAATTAGCAAATTGTTGATGGCTTTGATCCAGCTGTGGGATTACATTAAAATGTAGCTTCATTAACTGGGATTTGGTTGATAAACCCCTGATAATTAAATGTATCCTTTTAAATATCAGCATTACGTGGGCTTTCTATTGGGATCTCAGTCTGTGTACTCCTGTTGTTAAGTGGAGAATAAGCAGGATTTTTACCTGCTAAATGTCAATTTTAATGTTTCTTACAATTTCAGTTCTTTTTTAGATCAGGCAGGATGCCTTTCTCTAACTGATACTCTCCCACTTAACTCTTGTATGAAGCACGTTGTTTCATCTGCACATCCACGATGGACATCGCTAAGTGACCACTCCGTTCTTCCCTGTGCAGCCTCAGGGTCCCTGCCAGCCACAGTCTAGCTCTGAGCTGGTGCTGGAACTGAAACCCAGTTGCCATTTTGCCTCTGATTACGGCCGCTGTCTGATTCAAGGATCAGTTGGCCAGTGGGTACTTTCTCTTTGTGGTAACAATACTTCTCACTCATTTTCTGCTTCTTAAGAATACCTGTCAATAGTTCCTCTTTTTACATATCCACATCCAAACACTGAGTCTAGAAGTTTATCTGATAGACACAATGTTTGATGATTCTAAAACGAAAAAGGAAAAAAGGATTTGTTGGATAAATATTTAGCTAGTGGGCCTTTTAGTTACTAAGCCAAAACTGGAAATATTTCCTAGGTATCATAGCTCTAACAGACTATTTGAACTGCTAGGCCAATGATTCATAGTCTACAGTGGGCATCAGAGAGCCTGGTTCCCACTTCACATCTGTTGATTCAGCACCTGCAGGTGTGGTGGCCTGGGTGGTTGTTTTAGGAGGAGGAGGAGGCAGGCAATATCTCACAGGTGGTTTTCATCTGTTCCAGAAGTTGAGAACCTCTGTCGCTGGGAGCAGGTACAGTATTTGCCCCTTTGGGTATTGCTGAGGCTAGTGGAGAGGCTGCAGTAACAGGATGCAGGGACCTGGATGCTGAGGGGTTCTACCTGTGGGACTCTTGCTGTCAGGCCTCCGTAGAACTTAGTACCATGAGAGCAATGCTTTGCTAATGATACATAAGTGGCCATTAATTTATCACTTATCTATGCAGTGCCACTTGCCAATGGTCTATATCCAGATTCTTGGATGTTATGGATAATACAAAGGGACACTCATAGATGACATCAACTATTTTCTAATCTGTACTTACATGTGTATACTTTAATGTATGTTTGAGATGTCTGTCATTTCCATGGGCAGGGGTATCCAACCTTTTGGCATTTCTGGGCCACACTGGCATAGGAAGAGTTGTCTTGGGCCACACATTAAATGCACACACACCAATGAAAACTGATGAGCTAAAAGAAAAGGTTTTAAGTAAATTTATGATTTTCTGTTGGGCTGCATCCATGGTCATCCTGGGCTACATGCAGTCTGTAGGCTGCAGGTGGGACACCCTTGGAAGGGAATGGGCTCTGAAGTTAGATCTATCTAGGTCTGAATTCCAGGAATGCCACTAATTAATCAGATGTGTGACCTTGGGCAGGTTTTGTATAAACTCTGTAAGTCTAAAAAATGGACATAATACTGATTCAGAGTGTAGTTTTGAGAAATGAATTAGATAATCTGTTCATCATGAGGCCTAGGTGGGTGCTCTCTAAATGGAATTGTGTTTTAATTTTGCACAAACAGCTTGAGTGCTGGTCTGATCTCAGACACTGGCATTCATGCTGAATGATACAATCTGCTTTCATGCTTTATACTTTCATTTACTGAGGTTTCCCATCTCTTTCAGAGTGAAGGGCCAGGTCCTCTAGGATCCATATGATCTGTTCCTCCCTTTTCCTCCAACACTCACCCCTGCTGTCTCCCTTACTCATTCTGATACTGCTGCATTTGCCACCTCTTGTTCCTTAAATACACCAAGCACATTTCTACCCCAGGGCCTTTGCACTTACCATTTTCTCTCAATAGAATGTGCTTCCATCAGATAGCAGCACCTCCTTTAGGTCTCTGCTCAAATGTCCCTGATCTGTGAGGCCACTGTGCACAAAACCTTGTTCCTTCTAACCACTTCTAGCCATTCCTTATTCCTCTTAGTCAGGTTTTTTTTTAAAATGGCACTTATCACTGTCTGACGTGTTATATACTTTCTTGTTTGTTTGTTCTTACCTGTCTTCCTTCCCTGAAACCAGGAGACTTTATCTGTTTTGTTTACTGCTCTGTTCCCAGAGCATAGACGTGAGTCTACCACACAGTAAGTACTCCATAAATGTCTGTTAAATAGATGAATTAAAGACTTCCATCTGCCACTCACAGATTAACAATCATTTAATCAACAAATATCTACTGACCACATATTTTCTTTCAGGTGTTGTTTTAGGTATGGTCAGGAACATGAAAAGTTTTAAGATGGGGTCCCTGTTTTTAAGGAGCTTATAGCCTAGATTTGGAAAAAATGACTTAGACCCAAATGATGAAAACTAAATAAAATAATATAGCAGTAATTAAAAATGTAAGGTAGTAGATGATAAAGAGCATGCACATTGAGATAAATCAAATGTCAAAGGGAAAGGGTATTTCTTGGGTGGGGAGTGGGGAGAGGAGGTGTTTCATGAAAAGTGGGATCTGAACAAATCCTTAAGAGACTATAGATTGTGATCAGAGTGTGACTGGCAGGAAACTGAGGGGCTGGCAGCATTGGAAGGATATGGAGGAGGTGTCAGAAAAGACCTGCAGTGTGTGGAGGGCACTGGGTAGCCAGCCCCACGTGGGTGGGTTCTTAGTGGCAAAAGTGGGGTGAGGTTGTAGATGGCTTTGCAGGCTGGACAAGACCATTAGGGCTGGGGCACTGGACTGGGGACTGGACCTCAGCAGTGCCAGCCAGCAATGTATCTGCGGGAGAACTAAGTTAGGATAGACTTGCCAACGTAGGAGGCTATGGAGACAAGCCAGGCTCAGGTCATGGCAGACTGGGCCACCCCCCAGAAAGCAAGGCTGGCTTTGAAAATAAGCCCTGATTACACAGGGGGTGGTTAGAGAGCTTGAAAATATTAAGGCCCAGTGTCACTTTATATCTTTCTTATATCAACATTTAGTTTTGTGGTCATTTCATGACTCATTGGCCCCTTTAACTTAGATAAAAAGGGTGAAAACTTGTGTTTAAAAACCTTTCTCAACCACTTTTTTTTTACAGATTTTATTTATTTACTTTTAGAGAGAGGGGAAGGGAGGGAAAAAGATATGGAGAGAAATATCAATGGTTGCCTCTAGAATGAGCCCTGACTGGGGACTGAACCCGCAACCCAGGCCTGTGTCTTGACTGGGAATTGAACTGCTTACCTTTCACTTTGTGGGATGATGCCCACCTGAGCCACACTGGTCAAGGCACAACCCCTGTTTTAAAATGGGTTTGCAGAGGGGTGGAGACTTGGGTCCAGGGCTTTTATAAACATTAAAAAAATAAACATTGTGAATATTAATTTTAATGTTTTATAAACATTAATTACATCAGGCTGTGAGTTTAGCAAGATTAGTTCACTTCCCCTGCCCATCCCCAGTCCCAAATGCCCAGAGAGAGAGAGATGTGAGCTTCCTCTTAAAAACTGTTTTGGCTTTCTGACTGCAAAGCTCACAAGTGTTTTGCTTAGATACTGCTCCACTAGCAAGGTGGAACAGTGCAGTTAAACAAATGTTCGCTGGTCTCTGGGCCACTATCAGGTCAATGGACTACTACTTATGCCTGTAAGAATTGTCAGTTCCTGTCTGTTTAGAGACATGGCCTGCTTCCCCACTCCCAGAACCCAAGTGTTAGGGGAAGAGCAGTTTGAGTTTCTAATTACTTACCTTCTTGCCTCAATTATCCTCTGGGGGTTCTTTCAGTAACAGCCTATATGATGGATGTGAATTTAACTTCTCAAACACATTAGAATGGTGTAGCTACAACTTGAATCTTGGAGAGCCATCAAATGTGGACTTAAAATTCTTAAAGTGTTGCCCTGGCTAGTGTAGCTCAATGGATTGAGTGCTGGCCTGCAAACCAAAGGGTTGTTGGTTTGATCTTCAGTCAGGGCACATGCCTGGGTTGCAGGCCAGGTCCCCAACTGGGGAAGTGTAAGAGGCAAGCACATGTTGGTGGTGTTTATTTCCTCCTCTTTCTCCTTCCCTTTCCCTCTGTCTAAAAATAAATAAAGTCTTTTTAAAAAATCTTAAAGTGTCAATGACAGTTGAATTAAAAAAACTCATTGCTTAAGGAAGGAAGCCTCAATATTTTTCACTATTAAGTAAATTGGGTGATAAAAACATAAGTGAGAGTGAAAAAATACATTCATGAAAATGCCTCTTAAAGCCCATTAAGATCTGCTTTCACAGAAGCAATGAATAGTAGAATATTATGGGTCACTTTTCCTTCTATTCTTTTTTTTTTCCTGTGAGCAGCTGCCAAAAATTTCAAAATGATGCTACTGAAGCTTACTAGGGCCGACTTGGATTGAAGTTAATTACCTGTAGGTTGGATGGGACTCAAAATGAAGGTAGGACTGGACCCAAGGTCCCTGAGGATAGTTATCAAATAACACAGCAGCATAAAACAAGTGGTTCACATGAAAAATCCCTTGCCTGTCACCCCTGAATAAGTCTAGTGCACATGATAAATTGCACTCCCAACTTCCTTTGTTAGAATATTGAAGTATGTATTTACTTATTTAAAGTATATTTTATTGATTGTGCTGTTATAGTTGTCCCATTTTTCTCTCCTTTATCTTCCTCCACCCTGCACACCTTTTCACTCCAGCATTTCCCACATCTTAGTTCATGTCCATGGGTTGTACATGTAAGTTCTTTGGCTTCTTCATTTCTTATACTATTCTTAACCTCCCCCTGTCTATTTCATGCCTACCAATTCTGCTTCTTATTCCCTGTACCTTTTTGCCCATTCTCCACATCCCTGACCCCAGTGATAACCCTCTATGTGATCTCCATTTCTGTGATTCTGTTCCTGTTCTAGTTGTCTGCTTATATTTCTTTTTTGCTTTTTAGGTTCAGTTGTTGATAGTTGTGAGTTTGTTGTCATTTTACTGTTCATATTTTTTATCTTCTTTTTCTTAGATAAGTCCCTTTAACATTTCATGTATTAAGGGCTTGGTGATGATGAACTCCTTTAACTAGACCTTATGTGGGAAGCACTTTATCTGCCCTTTCATTCTAAATGATAGCTTTGCTGGATAGAGCAATCTTGGATGTAGGTCCTTGCCTTTCATGACTTCAAATACTTCTTTCCAGCCCTTTCTTGCCTGTAAGGTCTCTTTTGAGAAATCAGCCGATAGTCCTATGGGCACTCCTTTGTAAGTGACTATCTCCTTTTCTCTTGCTGTTTTTAAGATTCTCTCCTTATTTTTAATCTTGGATGATTTAATTATGATATGTCTTGGTGTGTTTCTTCTTGGATCCAACTTCCTTGGAACTCTCTGAGGATCCTGAACTTGCATGTTTAGTTCCTTCATTAGATTGTGGAAGTTTTCCTTCATTATTTGTTCAAATAAGTTTTCAGTTTCTTACTCTTCCTCTTCTCCTTCAGGCACACCTATGATTCAGATGTGGAAACGTTTAAAGTTGTCCCAGAGGTTCCTCAGCCTCTCCTCATTTTTTAAAAAAATTCTTGTTCCTTCATTCTGTTCCAGTTGAATATTTATTTCTTCCTTTTGCTCCAAATCATTGATTTGAGTCCCAGTTTCCTTCCTTCCACTGTTGGTTGCCTATACATTTTCCTTTATTGTACTTTGTATAGCCTTCATTTCTTCTTTTATTTTGTGACTAAATTCAATAATTTCTGTGAGCTGCCTGATTACCAGTGTTTTGAACTCTGCATCTGATAGGCTGGCTATCTCCTCATCACTTAGTTCTTTTTCTGAGGTTTTAATCTGTTTTTTCATTTGGGCCATATTTCTTTGTCTTCGTGCACCTGTAATGTAAGGGGTGGAACCTTAGGTATTTGCCAGGGCGGGGCAATGCACTTCACTGTGTTGTGGTGCTGTGTGTATGGGTAGGGTCAGAGAGGGGAAAATGCTGCTTGTTAGTTTGCTTGGCTCTCTCACCCCACTTTCTGTCACTTCCCTGGCTTCCCACAAGGAGATTATGCCCTTTCAGGTGCTGATTCCCTGGTGGGTAGGTTTTTTAACATTCTGGGACCCTGTGGGTCTCTGCAATGGACTCTTCTGCTGCAGCAACCCCTACAAGTTTTTATAGCTAGAGGTTTTGAACCTTTTGTTTCCTTCACTGGAACCCTGGGTTGTGCAGTCTGTCTTGCTCACTAGTTGTTCTCTGGGCTTATCTGCATGCAAATATGGGACTGCCCATTCTGCCAGCTGCCACCTCACCTGTCCCAGTCTGCCAGCTGCAGCCTTGTTGTGCATCTTCTCTGCCCCAGCTGCCTGAGTCTGCCCCTCCTACCAGTCTGGATGAATGTTTCTTTAACTTTTTTGTTGTTGGACTTCCATTCAGTTTGATTTTCTCCAGTTCTGTTTGTTTTTTGTTTTTAAATTGGTTGTTATTCTTCTTTTGGTTATGCAAGGAAGCAAAGCATATCTACCTATGCCTCCATCTTGGCTAGAACTCTGGAAAATTATTAATTAATTTAAATGTAGCCTATTTTGGCTGTTTTCATGTAAAATTTTGTGAACAGCCCTGACTGGATAGCTCAGTTGGTTAGAGCATCATCCTGATATGCCAAGGTTGTAGGTTATACCCCTGGTCAGGGCACATACAAGAACCAACCAATGAGTGCATAAATAAGTGGAACAACAAATTGATTTCTCTTTCTCTAAAATCAATTTAAAAACATTAAAAAATAAAGTAAAATTTTTCATACAATAAGAAATAGAGATGGAATGGTTATAAGTCTCCTTCCCCAAACCAGGCACCACAGATTTTGTATTTTTCATATCAATTTAATTAGATTTGTAGTTTTTGGAGAAACTAATTTTGCAGAAGTAAAAGCTAATTATACTTCCTGGAAAGTTTTTTAAAATTCTATAACTAATTTGTGTCAAATATGAGAAATTTGGTTAATAAAACTTTAACGCTTTATAAGCATACAGACAAAAACAAATGTAAGATTCATCTCATTATGATATAAATTTATGAACATTTCTATATAAAATCCCACATTTAATATCTTCCCAGAAAATATCATTTATAAACATTGGGAATTTTGAAGTGAATGTTCTAAAATTTTCTGAAATTTACTTTGTTTTTCTGTGTACTATACAGAACAGAATATTATTTCTCTTTCCCATTTTTTTTAGAAATGGAGTTGTTAAAAAATAAAAATACAACAAACAAAAATCTTTCCTATAGTAGTGATAACAAAATTAGTTATTTATATGCACATACCAAATCTGTATACCTCTATAGCAATAATTACTTACAATTATGGAACTTTAGAAAATGGAAATAATTCAGTTGAGTCATAAAATTTGTAATGTAAATGGATTTTTAAACCAAATTTGCTTTTACTAAACATTTGGTAACTTCCTAAAGTCTCGAGTCTTTCTCATGACAGGCTTAATTATATGGCCTCTTCCCCTCTTTCAACTTTTAATGATCAGCATACTCAAGTTTAGGTTTAAGACACTAGTGTGTATGTTACCACTGTCAAATAACTAAGAATTAGTTTTCTCAAACTTTCTTTTTAAAAAAGTTGTGTTGAGCATAGTGTATGCATAAAAAATTTCACCCCAGAAGGATAATGTTTTTGGAAAGGAGTGAAAGCAAGCAGGGCTTTGAGTGAAAGCGTGTGTGTAACTGTAAGTGGAGGGTGAAAGGCTGTAATTGACAGGTCCCTTCTGCGGTGCAAAAGTCACCGTTACAGTAACATTAAGCTACACTCAATTAGGCAGTTACCCAACTTGTGTCTTGACTTGAAAAAACGTTTGAAATTCAGGAACTGTGATCCTGAAGCCAGAAAGGAAAATTAAAACATGTTAAGCTAGGAAGTTCATTGATTTTTAAAATGTTTTATCTTCAGTTAGGAACAGACATCTTGGAAAGACTTTAAAAAAAATGTTTCAAAACACCAACAATCCACAGGGACAAATAAAAAAAAAAAGGAATCATAACAATGAAACTCTGCATCTGGTTGACATTTAAATGAAGCTGCCAGAGTACAAACAAATTTCAGGACAACTCTAGTGACATATTTTTAAAAGAGAGTGCAGGGGAAAAAAGAAAAACATTTGGCTGAGCAGATATTGACACCACATGTAAGGGGACTATCAATATTTATTGCATCATAGATTTGCCAAATGACACAGGGCATCTGGGAATACTATAGAGAATGCTATAACTGGAACTTGATTATGTGCTTTCATATATTGGACTGTGTACTGAGGCCAGATCTAGTTCTTTTGGAAGAGATAAGTGAAGTCTACTGACTTTGTAATTCTTAAGTAGATGAAAGTTAAGTGTGCAGATGTCTGCATGAATTGTGCAAAGGGATGAAGAAAAACTACAGAAGTCAACAGCAACAACAAAAACCCTGTGTTTTGAGATCCTGGGAAGCTGCTAGTATAAATGTGATGCAGGCAAAGATGTATTAGGTTGGATTCAATACATGTTTTTACTCCTGGGCAAAGCATAGAATTCTCTGAGAGAGGCAGAATCCAATAGGTGCATAATTCTAACTCGAGGGCTGAGATAAGCTCTCTGCTAAAGGAACTAATTCCAGGCCTTTCCAGTGGAACAGTCCTAAACCTTTGAGAGAGTAATTACTGTGTGTTTTAGAGGAAGTCCCCTAAGTTGGATAGAAAAGCAGACTACGGGGAATTCAGTTTCTAGACTTGACACTCTAGAGCCGTGATTCACTTTTGCCTCCTGTGTCTCTGTCCACAACCCACTGGCACCAAGCTACGTGCTTAAATAATGGGTATTTTGCGGGAATAATTTATCGCAAGTTTGTGAATTCTAGAAAGTATCAGATCCAAGGCTCAAGAAATTCCATCCAATGGGTACAATTAAATCTTACCATCTCAGTCAGTGGAGCTGCAGCTTTAATTGACAGAAAGGCAGTGGCATTTCTGAAACATTCTTCTGAGCAGAAAGAATGGCCCATGACAACGGTTAAATCTGGCTAATGGATATACAGATATTATATATCCACATAGGTATATGGATAACATGGATATCGTACTATTAATTTAGACAAATGGATGTTATACTATTTGGGTTATTTTTATATATTCTTAAACATTTCCACTATAAAAAGTGTAAGTAAAAAAGGGGGAAAGAAAACAGTTCAGCTTAGAGCTGCAGTTGGCAAGCATCCTTAGCAGACTGAGAGAGAGTGAAGATGAACCTTTTGTTTCAGCACAATAACCAAGTTTCTTTGGAAGAAATGAAAACTATTTGGGTCAACTTGTTTATTTAGCAAGGTTTTTTATTACCTTTCTGCATTCCTCCTGCTTTCCAAAGTGAGAGTAGTATTTCCTTTTCAATGCTTCCACAGCAGTACAGAATTCTATGCAAACATTTCCATAGCTTTGTTCCCTGGTAGCCCCAAGGGAGGTAAGGCACTGTTTTTGTTTGTTTGTTATTGTTTGTTTTTTTCTTTTTGTTTTTTGTTGTGTTTTGACTGATGAAGGAGTATAATGACAGCTTCATTTGAGAGAAGGGCACTGCTTGAAAAACCATTAATAAATAAAATAGCATCTGTATTTCCCTCTATAGCCTTTTACAGGCATCATTTTTTTTTTATCTTATCAACTTGCTACTCAGGGCATGATGTTCTTGATTTGAAAGTGAACAAAATAAGACAGAGGAGACCTCGCTAATGCCCTATGCTCAAAACACCTTATGATCCTCAAAGTATTCCTTTTCTTTTTCATTTTAAACTTAGGAAAGTATTGATATAGGCAAGGAAAATACTTATTATCCCTTTTTACAAGTGAGCTTTGAGAGGTTAAGTGCCTTGCCCAAAACTTTTGTCAGCTCCAGAAATGACTTTGGGTTGGCTATGCTTTCAGAGCCCAGGCTGGTACACACAGCTGCCTGTAATCTTTACATTATGTGGATTTGTCTTGGGTTATTTCCTACCACCAAATTTTAGACTTCCTCACTGGCTACAGAGTGAAATTCTGAAAATCTGTTCTGTGCTGAAAGTGCCCTCTCTTCTCAGGGCAGTTTCTGCATGAGAGATTTGCCAAGTTGAAGTAGGAGTGGAGAGAGTATGGGTGGGGAGAAGGACTGAGAACAAGGGTATGGTATGGGGTGGGGGTGGGATTTTGAGAAGAGTCTGCAGAATTTGTGCTCAGGGAGATAATATTGGCTTCTTTTGGAACAAATAGTTGGAGGCCTGGGAGTGGCTGGGATTGGTTTCCTGCGGAAGCAGTTGGCACCTAGGTCCCTTTTTGTTTGGGCTGGTCTATCTACCTCCTGGTGGAAGAGTGCTGAAATGGGATGGTTTCAAATTCAGATCTAGGTTCTGTTGTCTGTCTGAGTCCTGTACCGTGGAGAAGACAGCCTCTTGAAACTTGCTGCTTTAACTGTAAAAGCTGTGACGAGTCAATAATGCCAAGGAGGAAGGGTGTAGGACAGAATCTGGTGGATGGTGGGCTCTCAATAATTGTAAATGCTTTTTCTTTCTTTTTTGGCAAAATCATACCAAGAAATCAACACAAGAAGAACCCTCTCCATTCTTCGGAGTAGAAGCTTAAATGGTGGAAGAAGCAGTGATTGGGAACCTGCAGAGAATCAAATGACTCCTACAATCTCCCCTTCCTGTGCTGGTGACCCTCCAAAGTTTCCAATCCATCACTGTTTGCTACCGATCTCAGATGCTTCCTGGAAACAGGGGCAGGAGGTGGCAAGGATTAAATGCTGCAGGTGTGCTGGTGCTGCCCTATTCCAGACACCTGTGGGCTCCTGGGCCCATGAGTGGGTAGGATCTGGGGTCACTGGGTCTCAGATTCTGCTGAGCAAAGATCCATGAGCCAGCCCCACAGCACCCCTGCGTGGGCTCTTGCTTCAGGGTGGACACACCTGCCACTGTTTTTAGGGAAGTTGAGTCCCCAGCAGTGACCCCAACGGGGTCTCTGCCCTTTGGCAGTGAGTGCAGTCCACTGGGGACTACTAGACACTGGGAGAGGATCAAAGCATTCCTGAGGGGCTGAAATGCCCAGGGCTGCAACTTTGTTAGCCTGGCCTCACCTTGACAATAAATTTTCTGTGAATGAAGGAGCAGGAGTGGAGGGGTAAGGGGGGCTTGGTGGCCAAGAGTAGGGGACAAGAGTTTCTTGCACCTGCACTCCCGCTGCTGCATTAAATCAGTGTGAAGCAAGTGACGTCTCCTTTTTGCATGCCCCCTTCTGCCTTCTGCCTTCTCATCTCCTTCCTTTAGAACACCCGCCTGCTCTTTGGGGTCAATGTTTTCAAAGAGAATATATTTCCCGTGGGCTCTTAAAGTTTATGTAGCACTTTGTTATAAGGGGCATGCCCTCAAGCTGGGCTTTCTCGCTCCCTGTCCCCTCTTTCTCCTCTCCACACACCTCCTTGGAGAAACCTTCATGTGAGCATTTTCCATTTTCTCACCCCATGTAGAAGTATTTAAAAAAATATGGGGAAGAACATTAGAGGTGATTTGGTTCAACTTCAAGTCTTTTATTTTGCAGAGTAGCCAATCAAAGCCTAAAGAAGTGGTAGTGAGTAAAATGGCTCAAGATCAAGGGTTACTTTAGTTGGCAAAACCAGGAACAGAACAGGAGGGTCCCTAGAGTCATACCACTTTTTTTTTTTTTACCACTTATTTCATAGACGGAAAGAATCCCAGAACTCTATCTTAGGCAGGTCAAGTACTTTTAGAGGTGTCTGTGTTTTTGCCAATTGGCTTTGAGACATGGGATCATACTTCAGTCACTTGGATATATGGACAGTCACTTGCTGTCCATATGAAAGCAAAAACTGAGCCAAGTACAGTTTGATTGTTTCATCCTCTCTTCTTCCCCACCGCCAATCTGTCAGGACAGACATGGAGCATCTCTGCTATGCAAGTCACTCTGTTGCCATCTTCTCCAGGCCAGGGCAAAGCTTGAGCATAGGGATTCTACTGGTGGATTTGGGAGGAATCCCTCCTGCCAGCAAGGACACTGTAGAGAGACTTTTCAGAGATAACAGCAAAGGAAATATTTTGGCTCTTCCCAGAACCTAAACTCAGACCCCAGAAGCTGTTTATCACAGGGGACAGGACTGGGAAGGCCTGTTTCAGAAGGCTGGTGATATATATATATATATTTTTTTGCTTAGAATCCAGCCAGAATAGACTTAATCTAGAGCCCACAACAGTATCATGGGAACTTGATGACTTGTGAGAAGCTTTTGTCACATGAATGAGTCTGCACTGGGCCTGGGCTCTAGGGAACTACATCTTTTGTGAAACTGTGCCATGTCCCCATCTTTCACTAGTTGACAGATTTTTTGGGTTTGTTTTCACATTATTGACTAGGATTTTGTCAGGCAAATCAATTGTACAAGTATGTAGGAGCAGAAATGTCACCAAGATGTCAAAATCAACACCAAGGTTTGTTTGTAATCCCGTAGCCCACCCCCCTTCTTAGACTTTCTTCTGGGCCCTTGATTTTGTTACTGGAGCCATGAGTGCATCAAAAGACTTACTTTGTTAAAGTTTTTAATGTTTGAGAGAGAATTTAGAAATCATTGAATTTTACTTCTCACTTTAGGTCCCTAGTCACCTGACTAGGGACTCTGAGGCCTAAGAAGGTGAAAAGATTTGCCCAATGGAACACATGGATGAAATTAAGTTTCACTATAGTGCCTGCCCCATGAATGCTTTGCTTCCTCCTCCATCTCTTTATTACTCTCTACTTGGTAGTTGGACTGTTGGGAAAACATAGAGAATGATTTCAGTGTGGATAAAATGTTAAACTCCAAATATGGAATGGGACTAGGGGCAGACAGTTTGCAGGGTTTAATGTCTTGGTTAATCATGAGGTCCCCTAGGGGCTGCAGGGAGGCCCAGAGCAGGATCTGTGTGTGCGCCTGGCCTCTTGATGTGGCCAGAAGCCACATGCCCTCTGATGCCTCCCTTCTGCAGCAAGGACACCACCGTGTTGTGGAACCCAGGCCCCACTACAATCCTGCATCTCTCCCTCCCCGGATGACCATTTGGAATGGGTACTGAGAAGTCAAGGAGGCCTTCGGTTGCATCATCTCCTTAGCTGCTACACGACCCCCAAGGGAACTGAATGTGTTTCGCAGCAAGGAGGATGGAAATTATCTGGTGGTTGGGATGGGTAGGCAGGGCAGATCCTTCTATATGCGCTGCATGATTGCTTCACAGTCCAGCATTTGACTCCAGAACCTAATGCAAAGGGCACTTAAAACAAAACAAAATAAAACAACAACAAAAAAACTGGATGATGGAATCAGGTGGAAGGCCCTGGAGTTACTGTGGCCCCTTTGGCCCCCAGCAGCCACTTTGATCCCAGGAACTTCTCTAAGCCTCAATTTACCTCTCCATTTGCAAACAGAGGGGCGTGCACTAGACGCATCTCTTTCAGTCTTAAATGCCTGTGATTTAAACCCTGCTTCCCGCGGAAGAAGGATGTGAGCCCAGATCGCACTGTCCTTTTCTTCAGCCTTTTTTTTTTGTTTGTTTGTTTGTTTTTTGTTTTTTGGACACTCAGAGCAGAAAAAGGGAGAATTCTAACAGTTATCTCTCGCAAGCTGTCCCCCGCCCCATTGCTTGTGACAGGTCGTATATTTCATTACGCAAAGCAAATTAGGAAATTGTATCTCTGCAATCCCATCTGGGATTATTTATTTCGCTGCGTCCACAGCAGGTCAAAATTGTGAGGCGATACAACGTTAAGAGTGGCTCTCTGCGAGGGGAAGTGGATTCGAGGTCATCTCTAGAGTAACCAGGGCCATAATCGTTCCAGAGTAAAGCACTTCTACAGAGCTGTCCAAAAGTTCCCCAAATCATTCCCAACCCCGGGCGGTGCAGCAGGTTGTCAGCGAGGTGACTGAGGCTGGAGGTGAAGGGGCAGGGTTCCAACTTGCCCAGCCACATCTCCAGGCCTCCCGAGCTGGTAAACGGGCCTCGAATTTCCCCAGCTGCATGGGCTCCCTGCAGGTCAGTTCACTGAGTTAATAACAAACTAATACAAGTAATACCTCCCAAGTACTGAATGTTCAGCATGGGCAGTCACCCTGCCAGGGGTCTGTCTACAAGTATTATTTAAGGTTAACTCCACTGAGTAAAGTGAAGCGCAAAGAGAGGTTAAAGATCCTCTTCGTTGCAAACCCAGCATTTTAACCCATTTGTCCCATCCGAATCGGCCTCCAAGCCCATCGCCTGCGCCGAACCAAGGCTCCGAAAACCGCTCAGGACTGCTCAACTCTGACGGTCCAAAATTCAAGGAACCGGGCGAGAGATAGCCAGGTGCTGGAGCCGGATCTCAGGCTGCTTCACGGAGTCAGCGCCTGTGGAGTGGCAGGGGTCCTGTCAGCTAGGATTCGCAGCAAGGAACTGGATGGGCCAGCAGGAGCCAATTTGAAACACCCTCCCTTCCCTCTTTTTAGAGTGGTTATTGGTAGTAAAAAAAGAAAGCCACCCTCATCAAGGAAAAATAAGGAAAACAGAAAATCCTCCCCTTCCTTTCTGGCTTTATTTTCAGGTTCCCTTGCTTGACTCCCTGAAAGCGGGCTTCACACTGGGTGGGTCTTAGTGGCGTGGGGACCGGGTGGGGTGCTGGTGAGATCTGGGGTAAAGGGATAGGGAAGGGAAAGGGGGAAGGTCCGCAGCTTCCAGCTAGGAGAAAAGAAAACCCCGGGCGCCGCCCGCCCCACCAACTGGACTGGCAACGTCAAGGGGGGGGGGGTGCCCCCCCTTTGTAATTTACAAGAGGGGCTCCAAACTGCACTTTGTAATTTGGTGTCGGTTTACAAGCCAAAGCACTTCTCTTTCTTCACCTAACAGGTCTTCAGCCACGTACTGACCCCTTTTAAGAATGGAACCTGGAGAAGAGCTGGATTTCCTGTGCCCTGCCTTTCAGTACAACCAGTGAGGCACTGGGTGGCTGGGCCCTGGGACCTGCATGGCACTGCTGTCTCCGGGATAAATGGAAGTTTACTGAGCTCTGTGTGAAGACGATATGAAGACTCTCTGTCCTCTTTATTACTGTCTTCACAACCACTAGGCGAAGGAAGGCCCTTCTTCCCATTTTGCACCTTTGGTGACTGAGGAGCAGAAAAATAATCGACCATGGTCAGGGAATCAGTGGAACCACCAGCCTTGAGCCTAGGCTCTCTGACTGTTATTGTCTCTGAATATTTAATCCACTAACCAGTTTGCGTAACTTCAGATTCCTTTTAAATTTCCCCCGAAAAAATGCAGATTATTTTGCATTTAATGCGAGTTCCTTATAATTCTTAAGCTCAAATTTCCCCGCCCTCCAGCCTTCTCCTTCACCTCACCTCTCAGTGGTTGGTTGGGTCATACATAATTCTCAGGGCCAGGGAGTGCAGTGTAATTCAACTGGATCACAATTACAGCTCCTTGCCCCCAAGTGCAGCAGATGGGGTTCAGGGAGGGTAAGACAGGTGGAGGGGGGCACATGGAGATGGGTAGGAAAGTCTGGCGGAAGCAGTGGGACTGTTACATAGGTTTTTGCTAGGGGTGGGGGGAGCATGTTAGGTAGGTAATTGTCCTGGGCCTACCTACAGAACCCCGTGGGCCCAGTTGCTCCAGGAAGCACACCGGAGCCACTTTCTCCACTTCTGGCTGGATGCTGCTCTGAGGATGCCGCCAGGCTCTGATCCACGTTGGGAGGGCTTGCTCTTTTGGTTTGCTCCCAGGGTGGGCTCTACTGCCCTTGGGTGCCCACACAACCCCCACCTCCCATCTTGGCTTCAGCTGATATAGTTTACTGTACACAAATATCACTTGTTTCCTCCTTATATAGCAGCTTGTACAACTCAAACTAATTCAAGGGCTGCCCATCTGGTTCATTTTAGTAAACAGCAGCTCACATCCTCGTCCTCTCCTGTTCCTTCCTGGTCCCCTTCTCCCCAGTCTGGTTTCCTCAAATTAACAAACCTACTTTCTTGATTTTGTTTCTTAATATTCATCACTGGAGAAACGCTAATGATTTCTTGCCCACCCCACCCCCTGCACCCCAGCAATTAATAAAAACCCAGCCCGCCAATCTGAGTGGTACACACAGCTCTGCTCCCAGGTGGAGGTGAGTGGGTGGGTTGTAGATTGCATACACTTCATGGAGCTTATGTTTGCAAAGGCAGAAAAATGAAGCTAGCAGGGGGAGTCTTAGAAAAGAAAAACCGAATGAGTTGATCAAAACGTGCCATGTCCTATTAAAGGAGGGCTGCTCAAAACGCCAGGTACTAAAATGAAAAGCAGTGCAGGGGAATGAAATAAAAAACGCGAACCTATGTGAAACTTTCTGGCTGGGAGCAAAGAGCTCCACGAACTTTCTCAGATTTAAGGGCTTAAGAGCAGAGGTCGATATAGGACCAAGCTGCTCACCAGTCCACTGCCGTCCCCAAGACTAGCGTGTGACCTAGGGCTCCTCTTTAAACCTCAGTTTTGTCATTGACAAAACGGGGCAAATAATTATTCTGCAGTCAAGAATCTAAACTAACATTGATGAACAAATGCGCTTGTGTAAGTATAAACTACAACACCAAAGCTAAAACTCACTGGTGTTATTTGATGGTGCCAAGTGAGGGGCTGACTCTGTCCCCTGTCTGCGCTTGCACAGCTCCCAAGTCACCCTTCGAGACACCCAGAGCTGCTGAGCTGCCCGTAGGAATAAGCAGGGCTGTTTCTCTACTTCCTTCACTGGGCACCGCAAGCGGCAGAAAAGTCCCCGCACAAAGGGAAATCACAGTGCCTAGTCACTGGGGAAGAACTTTCTAACCTAGCCAAAAGCTGGAGAATACCTGCGCCCGGTAGTTCGCATTAGTTTCACGGCAATTCGTAAGCTCCCATATCGCAACTCTCCGAGTTTGGTTAACTTCTAACTTCCTGAGGGGCTCCGAGAAAATCACATTAGATTCAGTAGAGCAATTTCCTTTTTATTGCGGGCCTACTGTGCGCTCAATCTAAAGGCACTCAATTTCCTAATCTGTCTCCTAAACCGATTTTGAGAGATATTATTTAGAAGTGTAACTAGAAAAGCGTCTAAGTGATTTTAAATTTACTTCAAGAAATAGAATGCAGCATTGAATTGGGGGACTAATTCCTTTCAACGTGTTGTTAATGAAACTGTTATTAAATATTTATGTAAGGATTTTGAGGCAGACAGTAGGGCTTTTTTTCTTTATAAAAAGGCACACTAAAAAAAATAATCTTTTCATTAAAAGAACTTCGTTTTAAAACATGCTTAGAGTGAATATATTGTACCTAAATCTCTTAAAGGCAAGTAGGTCCGTTCTCCTTCAAATCAATTGTAATAGTAATTGAAAGCTGAAAAATGTAGTTGACATAGGTGATTTGGCGACCTGCCTGCCTCCCAGCCTGGGTGAAGGTTAACGAGGAACTACTCTGCATTTCGAAGACTACAGGCGTTGGCCAGAAAAATATCTACAGGTTATTTGTCCGCTAACCCCGGCGCTGCGGTGCAAGGCAACTATTGATTTAGTCTTGCAGAAGAAAGAATGCAGCTGTGCTCCCGATTAGAGAGGCCTCATTTTTGCGCCCTATCTGGGTTAAAGATCGAGCCGCAGACTACTGGTGATGCTGACAACGTAGAGATCAACAGTAACTTTCTATCTCTGCCATGCTATTACCTTCTCCTGTGGGCAACGCGATTCGTAATAGTGTGTGTCTGTTTCCTAGTCGGGGAGATAAATGGCGACTTCACCTCTGCAGGCGCCGTCAAGCTTTGGATTTAGCGTCGGGACTAGCTACCCGGCTGCACCGAAGGCGGCGCGGGACTATTCAGGCGCAGTGCAGCTGGGAGGAGCGTGGCCGCTGCAGGGCGGAGACGCGGCAGGGAGGGGGTCGGTGAAGAGCCGGGTCGGCAAGCCTCGACCAATCAGCATGCACACCGCCTGACAACTGGCCAATCAGCGGGCGCGAAGTTCGGGGGCCCGAGCGGATAATACTAGGAAAAGGGAGCTGAGGCAGAAGACTGCAGCTAGGAACTCTGCTTCGTGCGTAGCCGTGTGCGTTCGCCAACCCAAAGAGCCCTGGGTCTGAGGCAAGCCGGGGCGGCTCGACCCTTCCTGCCCAGCTTGGGGCAGAGGAAGCCGAAAGTAGCTTCAGCGAAGTGAAGCGCCCGGGGCAGCCGTGGACAGATCTTAACTTTGCCGAGACCGGGATGTGTAGGGCGAGGCCGTAAGGACTTGACTCACCTTCTCCATCCCCTTTCTACCCTACTCCCCATCCAGTGGGCTCCGGGCTTCCAGCTGTCAGCGCCCCCCCGATTTCGTGGCAGGGTGTGGCAACCCCGATTTCTGTTTGCAAGCACAGCCAGCAGTCCAAGAGCCAGGTCCCAAGGCTGGATATCTTTTGCCTCGGCTGCTAGCCCGGGCTTCAGAGTCTTGGTGAGTGCTGTGATGTTGCGGGGGTGTCGGGGGGGGGGGCAAAGGGTGAGAATCGCCTTTCCTTACCTTTTCTATTTTACTTGGAAGTCTTGCCTTAAAGTGCAAACCATGCCCGATGTGCACAGACCCGCGCGGCTCAGCTCAGCGCGGCCCAAACACTGTTGATGCTGGAAAGGCATCTGCATCTCTGTGACCAGTGTCCCTATGGGACTTTAATGACAGCCCAACACTTTGGTTATTAGTCACTTATTAGCTGGGGTGGGAAAGGGAATGAGAGGACTTCTCCAAGCCCACGGAGGGGTCTTCGTGAGGGTGTAGGTGGATGGAAGACATTTAGGAGCCAAAGAGCGGTACCTCTCTATTTGAAAGGCCCCTTGTGAAGCAAAGGAAAATAATGATCCTATAGACGTTTTTATATTCATCGTGGCCATACTAGTTGGTTACGGGGAAGCCTGACAAGTGGCCTAAGCCGGCCTATTTGCGGACAATGCTTATGTGCGTGTGTGTGCGTGTGTGTGTGTGTGATCAGTGCATTACCCCGGGACTCTCCCGAAAGTGTGTGTACAGCTAGAGTGGGCTGCGGTTAAAGCTCACAGAGCACTTCGAATTAATAGATAAATCCTTGTTGGGTTAGGATCCGGGGGCGGGGGTGGGGCGGTTAAAGTTACAAGACAAGGCTTGTGTGACCTGGATATAAGGAAAGGGTAAAGAATAGGGCTCTTCAGGGGCTGGAGGCAGGCAGACCGGGAAGTCTGGCCCCAAGGCTTGGGGATAGTGCCTCACTGCTGTGGGTTTTGGGGTCATTTTGTGTCTCCCAGAGTGCAGGCCACTGAGCGTGGGCCCGAGAGAAGCGCCACGCGCCATGGCCGACCGGCAGGCAGGCCCGGCGGCCGGGGACTGGGAGATCGACGTGGAGAGCCTGGAGCTGGAGGAGGACGACCGCGGGGCGCCGCCGCCAACGCCGCCTGGGCCCAGCCCGCAGCCGCCTGAGGTGGACGGCGAGGATGACGACGAAGAGGACGAGGACGATGACGATGTGGACGAGGAGGGCGACAGCGAGGAGGCAGGCGCGTCCCCAGGGGTGCTGTGTCGGCCACAGCAGCAGGGGGTCACACCGCCGAGGCCGCCTCCCGCGCCGCAGGCCTCTCAGGCCTCGCAGGGCCCCGCCGGGCACCCGGAGCGCAGCGCGCACGCGGGCAGCGGTGCGGAACCGCGCAAGCTGAGCCGCACGCCGAAGTGCGCGCGCTGCCGCAACCACGGGGTAGTGTCCTGTCTCAAGGGTCACAAACGCTTCTGCCGCTGGCGTGACTGCCAGTGCGCCAACTGCCTACTGGTGGTGGAGCGGCAGCGCGTCATGGCCGCCCAGGTGGCGCTCCGGAGGCAGCAGGCCACAGAGGTGCGTACCCCGGGGCGTCCGAGCCTCCGTGTGTGTCCGGGAGCCGTGGGGGACAAGGCTACACCCTTCACAGGGGGGCCCAGGGCCCCAGGGCGCGTGGCACTCCCCGGCGCCTGGGAGTGTGTGAGAACAGTTTTCTCCCAATGCAGGCTTGCAGGGTCAAGAGGTAGGATGCTCTGGGCGTCGCTGGGGAACTTCGTAGAAAAGATTTTGTGTTAAAAAGCAATTAGGGTCTGGAAGTCTTTAGGCCTGCTCGGGACATTGTGAAAAACAATTTATTTTATTTTTTATATTTTAAAGTTTATTGGTGGTGTTGGGTGGAGGAGGGTTACAGTGTGGTGTCCTTTTCCACGCTCAGTGCTGGACTCTTGTTGATGGCGAAAAAGAAGGAGCTAGGGCCCAGGTTCCTCCCACTGTCCTGGGCCGTTTCATATAGGCTGATGTGGTGCCCATTTTACAGATGAGGTCAGAAGTGGCGTGGGAAGTTAAGTGTCCACAGTTCAAGATCATGCAACCAGAGCTTTCTTAAAAGCCATTGGAGGGGTGTCTGCCGCCTCCCACCATGAGGCCCCAGCTGTGGGAAGGACCCAGGATTTTCCTGAAGGGAGAGGAGTTTCCTGAACGTCTGACTTGATGTTTCCACTTGTTCCTGCATAGGGGGAAGGGAGCTCAGAGTGAGGAAGGCTACACGCGGCTCCCTCTCACACTCAGGGCAGGGGAAAGATTTTTTATTTTACTTTTTTGGCCAAGAGGGGCCGGAGAGTGGATCTCTGTACACATCGAAAATAATGGCCCTAATGGAAAGCCTCCAAGGTCCCTGGAGAGCGAGCTGGATGCCTGAGGGGGTCCTGATCCGGGTTCCGTCTTGGCCGCCTCCTGCGTCCTGTGTGTTTCACCGCGGACCCTGGGACCCTGCGTTCCCTCTTGCACCCCAAGGCCTGCTGGGCTGGACACTAGACCAGAAGGGCACAGAAGTCTACCCACCTGGCGGTGACTGCGGGAGGAAGGCCTCGATGTCCGGCAGCTCTCGCGGCTTCGGAGGATTTTGTTTGCTGTGTCGAGTCCCCCTCACCCACGAACAATCCAGAGTTTCCGGCCGGAACAGGGAAGAGTCTAAGAGATAGGGATCCTCATATCTATTCCTCGACCCCCTGCACCCATCCTACTTGTCCTGCTGTGGGGAGAAACCAGCATCACGTCATTGCCCAACAGCAGGCCATGCGCACCTTCAGCCCTGTCTCTGGGTGCAGAGGATACGGTGCTTGGCGGCGGTGGCGGCGTCGCAGCTGTCTTTCAGGGCCCAGGGCCGGGTTCCCACTGTTTACTGTGGATTTCCTTCCTCCGAATCGTTCCCCCAATTCTGGCTGCTGGTCGTATCTGGGATGACTCTGGCAAAGCAGCCCCAGAGAAAGCCAGGGCTCTGCTCACCAGTTGGTGGCTTTGGATAGAGCTAGCTCGTTGTGTTGGAATTAAGGAGCGCTAATATTAATTCGTTTGGAATCATTTTCACATGGGATAGAAAACATGAATACATTTAGCCCCAGGAACATTACTGACACCCTTTCCTTCTTGTTTTTCTCCCACATTTTTAAAAAAGGCATTATTGATTATTTCTTGTGTTTGCAGGACAAGAAGGGGCTTTCTGGGAAACAGAATAACTTCGAGCGCAAAGCTGTATATCAGAGGCAAGTCAGGACACCCAGTTTGCTGGCCAAAAGTATTTTAGAAGGTAAAGCAATGCAAAATCGTCCCTTTAGCCTTTAAAACCAAGTTCCAAGTGATTCTCATCATTCTGGTGTATGGTATTTTTATTAACCTGTGAAGGAGAAATCTGAGGGGAATGTACCTTTCATTAGAAGGTTTTGCTCCAGGAAGGAAATCAGGACACGGGAAAATGAATCCATCCTGTTTTTGTCACTGATAATTTTGTTGTCTGCTTAAGAGTTAAGGGGTTAGCAGGGAGTACATATGAAACTTGCCCTAGTATGAGGGATGTACAAAGTTATGCTGCCAAGTGATCCCAGAGCAGATGTCCTGGAAGGAAATAAATTGTAAAAGCTTATTTAGTTGTTGGAGCTAAGTAGAGTACGTCAAGTGAGGACTTTAGCAGCTACCCACACTAACACTTCGAGTCTGGGCAACCCAACCTCTAATTCCACTCATTTTCATTTTACCATTTCTCTCCCTAGATTATCTATAATTGTGGTTTTTCCACAGTTTATTTTATCATTTTGACAGTTGACATTGTAGAATCAAACAGGTGAAGTGAAGGCTGAATTTGAACAGTGTGAAATCTTTAACCCTCTCCATGTTTTTACTTCCTTTAAAGCCTGGGATACATTAATTTCTCTTAAAATACTACTGATTTTTCAAAGCATATTGGTATGGAATTTATTGATTAACCTGCTAAATAATATATTGACTACCTTTCACCAATTAAGGAAAAGAAATGTTTATTTCTACCTTTCACCAATTAAGGAAAGGAAATGTTTATATTTGCTCTAAGTACTGCTGCCTCAAAGATTCAGGTTGAAAAGCAAATTTTTTTTTAAAGGAGACATTTGAATTTTGTTTTTTCTTATGTAGCTTCTGAATTGAGTTTGGTCTGGACAGGCTTTAAAGTTTGTTCATGTTTTACCCTGTGCAGTGTACTTCTGACCTTAGAATGGTTTCTGATGCATTGAAAGTGAATTTGATTACAAACTGGGTAAACAGATTTATAACCATAGGGCCTGCACTGATAAACTGAAATTGCGCCAATGCAATTTGAGAAGTGGGAGGAAGAAATAAATGTAATAGTAAATTGGAGTAAATAACTTTCTGACAAAAACTTACCTTAGAAAAAGAAACATTAATTTTCAAATTTTATTTTATTTGCAAATGAGTATGATGGATTTGTCACTATGTAAACACAACCATTACAATGAATCCTTCAAACAAATTTCATAATGGTAAGCAAGTGCTTGGGGATGATGAAAGTATTTTATACCACCAAGAAATCTATTTATATTGTTAGATTAATTTTTGCTTTCAACTTCATAAATTTGAGATGACTTAATCTTTGTTCTAATGATTGCTTATTCAACCATCGGGGTGTCTGGCCAACATGATTAGTGCTTGGGGGAAATGCATTAGAGCAGTTTTTTTATATAGAAGGGGATCTCAGTGCCAGCCCCCACTTTTGTTTGTTTGTTTTCTATTGGTGGTCAGGGGCAGGGGCCTGGTTCAGTGTTCACTGCAGAGTCTGTTTGACGAGGTAACAGCTCTTTCTAGTTTCCTTATGTCTTTTCTGTATTTCCTTATGTCTTTTCTGTTTTTCTCCTCACTAATCTGCTTTAACTTTCTCTTTTTTCCTAGTTCTCCTTGGATTATTCTCCAACTGTAACAATGTGTACATAATGAGCCATCTTTAGGAAATAAAAGTGACATCAGCTCTAGGTATAGATACCTTTTTTAATAATGGAAAAAGATGACATGGATAGTAATGAATCATTGATTGAAGTAAGATTAGCAGCCTTGTTTATGTGTAGGAGCCTGGGAAGAATATTAAAATTTCAGCCAGTAAAGTACGCTTGTCAAAGTAAACAAACACACTTATAAGTACTAAAACAACAATAACAAAAAGTTAGAACACAAATATCCTTTCCCCCAAAAGGAACAATTTTGAATTGAACCAATACTTTTGCTTTCTGTGTAAAAATATTAGTGACATAGAACTATAAACACTTGTTCTGCCAATTTGCAGTGTGTCTGTTGCTTTCTGGATTTCTGGATTTCTAGATTTCCCCCCCTAGATGTTAATCTCTTTTGTATGCAATGCTTGCTTATTTCTAGGCTACCGCCCCATCCCAGCAGAGACTTATGTGGGAGGGAGCTTACCTCTACCTCCCCCAGTAAGTGACCGGATGAGGAAAAGGCGGGCCTTTGCTGATAAAGAGTTGGAGAACATTATGCTGGAGAGAGAATATAAAGAGAGGGAGATGCTGGAAGCTTCCCAAGCTGCTGCGTTGTTCCTGCCCAACCACATGGTACATGGACCCGAATACAACTCCTACAAAAGTGCTTACAGCCCCACCCCAGTGGAACCACCAAACAAAGACTTCTGTAATTTTTTGCCCACCTGCCTTGATCTAACCATGCAGTATTCAGGGTCTGGGAATATGGAACTAATTTCTTCTAATGTCAGTGTGGCCACGACTTACAGACAGTATCCCTTGTCCTCAAGATTTTTAGTTTGGCCCAAGTGTGGCCCCATTAGTGACACTCTCCTCTACCAGCAATGCCTGCTAAACACCACCACCTCTGTTCAAGCCCTGAAACCTGGGGCCAGCTGGGACTTGAAGGGAGTGCAAGTCCAGGATGGACTGGTTGCAGAACATGATATGATGCCACCAAAACTGGAAGGTTCTCTGGTGCTGCCTCACACTCCTGAGGTCCAGACCTTAAGAAGTGACCTTCAGGGTCACCAGGCTGTCCCTGAGAGGTCTGCATTCTCCCCACCCCGACGGAATTTCTCTCCTATTGTTGACACGGACTCCCTGGCAGCTCAAGGGCACATCTTAACCAAGATCAGCAAAGAAAGCACCAGGCACCCTCTGCCACTTAAACATAATCCATTCCACTCATTATTCCAGCAAAGTCTTAATGACAAATCAGGTTCTGAGTTGAAAACACCATTTGTCAAAGAGGCCTTTGAAGAGGCCCCTAAGAAACACAGAGAGTGTTTAGTCAAGGAGAACCAGAAGTACACATTTACAATAGATAGATGTGCAAAAGACCTTTTTGTAGCCAAACAAGTTGGAACAAAACTCTCAGTGAATGAACCGCTGTCATTTTCTGTTGAGTCTATTCTCAAGAGGCCTTCATCTGCCATCACTCACATCTCTCAGTGAAAGCCTGCTGAAATGGAAAGCTGGATTTTCTGCAGTCTCAGAAGGTTCTTACCAGTTGCTGATTTTTTTAAAAAGAAAAAAGTTAAGATGTTTGTATAAAGGAATTTCTAATGTAAATGATGGTGATTAAAAAATTTATATTCATATGCATGTACTTCTTCTCACCACCTGTTTAAACTTAAAAATGGAAGTTGCTTATGTGCAAATTATAAAGTTTCACACTTTATACATTATTTCAAAAAGCAATAAAATTGACACTACCTTGGAAAAGACCTAGTATTTGCTGAAGTAAATAGTTGTCCTTGTCTAGGCAAAAAAACTAATGTCCATGAAATGTGATCTTTATTTTTCTATGATTCTTTGTATTTTCAAGTGCTTTTAATGGTCCATGGGGGCCACAGGAGAACCCTTAGAATGCCTTAGTTGTTGCATTTTGGAGGGTATGTAAATTTAGTTATTTAAGACTGAGGCGAAATAGCTTTACAGAGAACATAGGTAAGATTTTCATGTGTATAGAATCATAATTTTGTGTGATTAGGGAAAGTTGAATTAAATTAAAGAGAAATCAAGTTTAATATTTTGTTCATATAAAGACATGGGTTCTTGGAATGGATCTCTTAACTCTCTGGGTCCCAGTGTCCTTCCTTGATGGGGATGTGTATGTAGTAGAGCTTCAAGCTTCTTTTCTCAATTGAACCTTCATACTATGGTTTGGGGGTTGCTAGGAGCCCAGAGCAGATTCTCTTGTAGGGTGCCATCAGTTTCAACCATGATGGCACAAGGTTAGAGACCCTCTCAGCTTTTGTGTAACTTCTGTTTCCTAAGGACTGGTGGCAGCAGGCATTTAGAGGCAGGCCCTGGGTGTCAGCTTTATGTGTCTCACATTTTCAGCAGCATCA
The DNA here is from genome assembly GCF_019186645.2 of Phyllostomus hastatus. Taxonomy (NCBI): domain Eukaryota; kingdom Metazoa; phylum Chordata; class Mammalia; order Chiroptera; family Phyllostomidae; genus Phyllostomus; species Phyllostomus hastatus. Next base: position 28,299,674 of record NW_025333857.1, on the reverse strand, counting down.
GAGGTTTTCAGTGGAGCTCTTTTTGGAGTTAAAAGCTTTTACTATTCAAATTGCTTTATCTGCCAGTTGTGGGGGGGGGGCAGTGGGGGGGGGGCCGGGGTGGGGGGAGCCATCATATGTTTATCATAGCATGAGGGTGGCTTCTTGATTCTTAAACTTTCCCCCTCTGTTTTTAAAGGTCAATAAAATGCAAACTGTTGTTCTATATGATTGATACAGTAAGACCTCATCTGTGGACCCCAAGTCAAGTTCTAAGATGTTTCAGTCATTTCTGCACAGAAAATCAAGAGCCAAATATCTCACCTTTTAATTTTGCCGTGGAGTGAGTTTATTTTCAGCGCTGCTCTCATTTGGATGACAAGGCTGTTAGGTGGGTGTGTGGAATGTGCCAAGAAATTTGGCAGTTTAAAGAGTTTCTTGCTCTGGAAAACATTTAAAATTATTCAAAAACGATTTTGCTACTGATGAGCTCATGTAAATCTCCAGGGGTTCTCTGAATTGTTGCTTAAAATTAGCATCTGTTTCAAAAACAACAAGCCAAACTTAGGTTGATTTTCAGTTTGCATTTGTAAAATAATACTTGGTTTGGTGAGTCAAATTTACTTATTTTTACTGTTGCAAAAGCCAGAGCGAATGGAAGTTTGCCAGAAGAAAAGAAAATGAAAGCAGGCAGAGATCCCAATAACTGTTGAAGATTATCATTAAGTGGAAAAATATTTTCTAGCCCTGAATGCCCTGGTGTCAGAGATGGAGCCTCACTGCAGTCACCCACTGCCCCCTCCCAGTCACTTTGCTGTATCTTTATAGTTATTAATTTTATTTCCTATCAGGAATTTATTTTTTGTCAAGTGTTAGATGTAAACTTAGTATTGAAATCCAACTGCTGCAAGGTAATGGGGGGAAACTATAAGTCCACATTAAAAAAATTTCAAGGAGAAGGCCTTCTAAATCTAAACATGGATTTTCTCTCTTACTTTATTGTAGTTTTTTGAATACTTATATTTGTCAATTATGTCTTTTTGTATTCAATGAAAATTTGGGGATGTCATTTCTGTTTTCTCTTTGTATCATTTTCATCTCATTAGGTGAATCCAGTTGACTGTGGGTATTAGTGGTTTTCCTCACACTACCAGTGACCAGAATTTTATTGTTCTTGAACATGGATGAGGGTCAGTACTTTGCTTGGTGAAATTATTATCATACCATTCATTAATTCTATTGTAATGGCGAGTTCTCAGAATTTCAAACCCACCAGCTCTCCCATCAGCCACTCAGTGAGAGGTTTGTGCTTGGCTCTTTGCTTCTTTTAATCATTTTCTCTCATAAAAGCTACTATTTTACTATAAAGAGCCTTCAAAGGACATTGTCATTGACATATTAAATCAAACTCATGCTTCAATTTAAGCATTTTCTATGTTCGAGGCAATAAATGAATGTAGCTTTAATCATTTTAAGAATGTAATAGGCCTTTTTCTCAATTTAACTCATATTAATGCAGCTTTAATGGCATTTTTTTTCTTCTATCTCTACTAATCTAATATTAGTTTTTGCTCAACTTGCAGTTTTGAATAGTTAATAGTAGTTAATAGTTTATTTAGAAAGTTCCCTTTTAACCCTTTGGTGGCTGAAGTAGGAAAAAAACCTAAACGAAGCTATAAAGTAGAAAAGTTGTTTCCCTTCTCTCTTTTTTTTAAACCTAGGTCTTTTAATTTAGTTAACAATATACTATATGTCTTTAATTGTAGTAAAATCCAAATAACATAAAATTTGCCATCTTAACCAGTTTTAAGTGTACAGTTTTAGTGTACAATGTGAATGTAACAGTGTGAATGTACTTACATTCACATTGTTGTGCAATCATCACCACCATCCATTCACAGAACTCTTTTTATCTTCCTACCCCCAGTCCCTGGCAGTCATTCTGTCTATAAATTCGATTACTCTAGATAGCTCATGTAAGTGAAATAATACTGTATTGTCCCTTTGTGACTGGTTTATTTCACTTAGAATAGCTTCTTCAAGGTTCATTTATGTTGTAGCACATGTCAGAATTTCCTTCTTTGTAAAGACAATAATATTCCATTGTATGTATATATCACATTTTGTTTGTCCATTCATCTGTTGGGTTGCTTTCCCCTTTTGCTATTGTGAACATGGGTGTACAAATATCTCTTCACCTAGTCCCTGCTTCCTGATTTCACTTTCTTTCCTATCATAGTTTTCTCAAGTATACCTCTCTTCCACTCTGTCCCCCTCCCTGAGCTCATGGACCATCTTCATTTCTTACCTAGGCAACACCAGTGTGTTCAGAGAGGCTCCAATATCAGTTGTGTACCTTTTAATGTGAATTTGTGTGTGTTAACACATCATCTGCATTTAAAAGCTTACTTCTAATTGTGGAATGAAAGACTTCTGTTAATTTGTATTAAGAAACTTTCTGGAATTCCTCCTACAAACTATCAGCAGTGCTAAAGAGATGAAGAAAGAAGGAATATCTACAATTCCCTGAAAAATAATAACTTAGTATTAATGTTGGGTTTTTCAGTCAGTGCTAGAATTTTTACTGCCCTGCCTAATTTTATTTATTTTTGGATTAACCTCCTTTGTTCCTATTCTATATCTGTAAGCTCAGGGTTACTTTCTTCTAGGGTCCACTTTGTAGAGCTGATAGTTCTTGAAATGCTGGATGCTGCAATATATAAACTTGGGTTTGTGGCACTCACTTATTTTTATTTTAATAATTGTATCAAGCCTTTATCATATTGATTACCTTTATTTCGTTTTTCAACTTGTTATATCTAAACACATTTAGGGCATGCTAGACGGAGACACCTGAAATAGGCTGGCATCTGATGTAATGAAAAATGTGTCATAATAATAATTAACATGTGTTTAGTGCCCCCTAATTTATGAAACATTCATATTTATTTCTTTTGTTCCTCCTATAAAAGTTCTATATAAAACTGGCAAATGACAATGTCAATAATTGGATCTACGTCCTCTGTGTGTGTACATGGGAGATTTTTTCTAATATGTATGAACTGACATGGCCTAATCTGCCTCTAAGAGTTTGTATGTATGTAAATGTTACGTACATCAAATGCTTATAATATATAATATATATGATAAGTTACATATGTATAATGTTCCCTGTATGACTGCATATATTTCTATGTAGAAACATTGGTATACCTACTTTAGCTTTATAAAGTATAGTAACATACATATACACACGATCTCAGGGAGTTATGAGAACAAATGAGATAAAGAACAAGAAAGGGAACCTACTGGGGAAAGGATAACTAACTGGTAGTCTCAGCTATATCACATTTGAATCCACTGTGGCATTTATATCAATGCCACACTTTCCCCAGGCTGCTTCCAGCAAGTGACAGAGAAGTGCTAGAATGGAACCTTTTTTTGTCCTGAGAGGGGACCCCTCATGTGGGAACTCCCCATCCAAGCATTTTGTTATGGATGTTTTAGGAGCCTAAAAATGAGCACTGCTATTATATGCCTGGAGTTCAATTAAGAAATAGAACAAAGGAGCTGGCATATGGAGATTAGAATATACCTTACCTAACTTTATTACTGATTGTGATCATATCAGAAGATGACATATCCAGGAGCAAGTTCCAAAACTAACCCCTAGAATTGATCTCTAGTACTAAACCCAAGAATTAAATAGAAGTAGCCACCTGAAAACAGTCTGCATTGGTTCACCACACCTCCGCTGCAGGCAGAGGCAGAGGCAGGCAGAGTGATTGAGTGTTTCTGTTCTCTGCCTGTGTGTTTGTTCTTGAAAGAAAGGGGAGAGAAGAAGGCAGAGCTATTCATGCCTTTTTCCTTATTCCATACTCACCAATCAGGTAAGTTACTCTAATCTCTACCCTTTGATTAACATATAATTTGTTAGTTCTTTGTTTTGAATTAAAATCAATCTAAAGACCACAAACCCTAGAAGAGTTCAGGTCATTGCTGAAGATATGAGTTAGGGGCCAAGGAATGGTGTGGTTACTTTATGTGTGTTAACTGGACTGAAGACTGTGTGCACTTTTTTTTCTTTAGAATAAAAACAAAAACTAGAGGAATCAATTAATTTACCCCAGATGGTATTAAGACATTACGTATAAAATGTTGGCCAATAATGAAGTATTATTTCACTGATGAGTGTATCATTTGATATTATTAAGTAGCATGACCCATGGGGATTGTACTTCTATCATTCATCACCAAATTATTGTCATGGATTAGCATCCTAAAAAGTTATCATAGGAAGGTACCTGAGATGTTGTGGAAGTTTTAAGCCAAACTAATATTTTCTCTTTTGACAGGGTTGCTAGAGAGGTATCAGGGAGAGGAATGCTAAAGACAAGATATAGCTCAATTCAGCAAGGCATTTAATAAAGTCTTGAGTAAGAAAAAAATTTTAGGATGGAAAACAGTGAAGTCAGGTGGATTTTTTAGCTGTTTGAAGAGCTACCTTCAAAAGACTGAGTAATAAATCCATGACAATTTTGAGGACAGTCTGTAGTCTTAGCGCTCATGGTTCTCTTATTTTGGACCATCTTGGCTAGTAAATGAAGGCATAAACAGTTTGTTGTTAATCTTTGGATGACATTAAGTTGGGAGGTCTAACCACCATTGTTGATGGCAGATTAGGCCAGATTAGACTGGGACTATACATCAAGGAGAAAATCCTATATTTGGATTTCAAAAACAACTGTCACAAAACTATGAAACTATATGTTGAGGGAGATTTGACCTGACATTAGTTTATGTGAAAATGAGCTAGGAGTCATAGGGGATCACAAAGCTCAAAAAAGAACCAAGAATGAATACAGTTAATATGTTATAAAATCATATACCTGAAACTTATACAATTTTATTAACCAATGTCACCCCAATAAATTCAATTTACAAAAAAAAGAACCAAGAATGAGTCATGGTTATAAGAAATTGCTAATGCAAGCTTAGATTCTGTTAATAGAGTCAGTCTCCAGATCAAAAGGAATGCTAACTATAGGTCTTCCCTCCCCCCACATCAGATCACATCTGGGATTTGATATCCAGTTCTGTGCATTGAATTTTCAATGGGACATTGATAGACTTGGTTCCAAAGGAGGAATGGAACCAAGGATGAGGGTGCTGAAAGGTCTTCCAGTCTTGTCTGACTGTAGACAGTTAAGGACATTGAGAACGATGACTTGGAGAAGAGATATCTTAAGGGATATCTTAAGGGCTTGATTTGCATTTTCATATATTTGAAATACTGTCATTTTGGAGAAGGAATTAAAGCACCTTGGGAGTCTCTAGAAGAAACAATCAGGGCTAAGAAGAGGATGTTACAGGGGGTAAAGGAGAGCTCAATTAAAGGGAGACCATGTTTCAATTTGGGTTGTCCACGAATAGACATTTTTTTCACAAGGCAGACTAGTTCATTTATGGACCACCCATAATTTAAGGTACTGCTTTCAAAAATTTATAATCTGGGAAGTTAATATAGATTACATTCATTACTTTACTCTCCATTATACTTTGTGAGTGCAGACAGCCCTCTGCTTCCCCACTTCCTCTCTCCTGCATGGAAGGAGCCCACAGTTATTTCCTGTCATTTCAGGCATGGATTGTTTGGATGTGACTCAGCTCTCTTTCACTCTCTCTCTTAATAGTTTTCATTTCAGCCAGAGCTTTTTAAAGTGAAACTTGTAGATTCAGGAGCTCCCTGTAGGAAAGCAGTTTAGCCTCAGCTGCCCCAATTTGTTATGAAACTCAGGCTTGGTGGCCATGGCCATGAAATCAACAAAGGATCATCATTCTTCAACACACACACTAAAGCAGTGAATGGCCCACTGTGATCCACAACTCAAAAAGCCCGGAAGCCCTTGCTGTTAGTGATGACCTTGCATAAAACACTTGCAAAAGCCCAGTGAAATACAAACACAATATACCCATTACTGTCTTCTGAGGTAACGGATCTGAAGACTCAGGGCAGGCAGAGAGTAGGAGGGTGAGTGAGAGAGCGTGTGATTGTGTGATTGTTCATGGAATTAAGTTCAGTTTAATGGACATTTACTGAGAACTTCCTGGGTGCCAGATACATGCCAGTAACTGGGCCTGTGTGTTATTTAGATTCTTTGAAAGTAGGAAAAAAACCTCAGAGGCTTATTTAAGTTATTTTTTAAAATAGTTTATTTTAAGGGGAGATAAGGAAGATGGAAATCTTGACACTTAGGAGGTCTCACAAAGACTGGAATGTGGTCTGGTCACTAGAAGGTGATTCAGCCCAGGTCTAGCAACCTTATTTCCTGTTATTCCCTTGACAGTTAAGTAAATGCATGGCGCAGGTGGGGGGCAGGTAGTACTAGAAATGGCTAGTTGCCTATTCAATATCTATTCTCCTCTTCTTTAGTAACAGAGCCCTCCTTTTATCTAGACTGGTGATGTGCCCAACTGAAAGGCTGCATTACCCAGCCTAGTTTGCATCTAGGTGTGGCCAGCAAAAAGCAGGTGGACAGCCATGGGTGGGACTTCAGGAAATCTCTCTAAAGGGGACTGAAACAACAGGGAAGAGTGCCTTTTTCATCTTCTCTCTTTTTGGAATTTGGGACTCTGGTAGCCTCTTGTGACCTTGAGTTTGGCAGCCATGTTCAAAGGAGTTTGGAGCAGAGAAATCAAAGCAGCCTGGATGCCTTTCACTTTGAGGATCATCTATACCAGCTCTGGATTGCTTTCCTCTGTTTGTTCATCTTTTATGAGAGATAATAACTCTTTATGTGCATGAGCCATTGTCTTTAGGTCTTAGTACAAACAGCTGAATATAATTCCTTCTGATAAAGAAGGGCTTATACATTTGGATGAAGTGTCTACTGCCTGTGTCTGCTTTTCCTATGGTTCCCACTCTATTTTCTCAATTTTCCTTCCCCACGTGACTTCTCTTTTCTGTCATCTCTATGTGCATCTTTTGGTTTCTTTCTCTACCACCTATTGTCTCCTCATACTGTAAGTACTTTTCTCAAACCTAAGAGTGGGACCTGATGAGTTTAGTCAATCCCTGTTGTCTTCTTTTGGGCAAGCCTTGCAGGTAAGGTACTTGCATTGGTTTCTGTGGGGAGTCATGTGGTATAAGCCATGATAATGTCACAAATGAAACACCTCATTGGAAGCCTGGATGCAGTGGATCTTGGAATATAATAAATTCCTCTCCCAGATTAGTTTAAGATAGTTTAGAATAAGACATGGACTCTGCATTCCAAGAGCTCAGGGCCTACTGAAAGAGAAACATCCATATGCTTCATGTTTTTTGCAAAATCCATTTCCAACTATAAGTCAGATATTGTTACTACTAATGGTAGCTAACATTTATTCTGGTCTTTGTTTTTCATCTGACACTTTGCATGCCTTATTTAATCCACACAACTTTTAACTTGTGAATTAGGTATAATTGTTATTCTTATTTCACATGTAAGGGCATAGGCTTAAAGTGAAGCAACTCGCCTAGTATCATGTATATAGGATGTGACTGCATAGAGAAGAATCCCAGGTCATTGGAATTTCAGAGTTTTTACTACTAACCATCTCAACCAATGTCTCACATCATCACCCAGAAATGAAAAAGGGCTCATTTTCATGGCAGCATCTTGCTGTAGAAAGAAGGATACAGGATACAGAGGTGGAAGGTCTGAGTTCTGACCTCAGTGCTTCCTTTCTTTGTCATTTTGCTCCTCTGGATCTCAGGTTTTGTCCATCTGTAAAATGAAAAAGTTGATGAAATGGACCTTAAAGACTTGGCTGTTGAAAGGCCTGAGTTTGAATCCTGCCTGGGTCACATGGTTGTCACATGGCAGGAAGACCCAACAGAACCAATTGAGCTGTGGTGGCTCTGGTCAATCCAGTCAGCCTGGGCTCCACCTGTAGCTTTAATCTTCAAGGAAGAAACTCTTTAAAAATACACTTCTTGTAGAATAGAGCTAAATTGTCCAGGGCCACATGTGAGGCATGAACCAGAGGATGTGTTTGAAGATGCTTACGCGCATGCTGAAAAGCCTGCAACAGAAAACAGACATAGCTCATAGTAACTAACAGTTCTAGTCTACCAATTTTTATATGGCATTTCCCCCTCCTTTCTCCACTCACATAAATGACTAATATTCTTAATGTGAACCCATTCTCTTAGATTACTTCCAGGAGGCAGCATGGCAACCTGGAATGCATATGGACTTCGAGTCAAGTTAAACCTGGATTTAAACCTCAGCTTCTCCTTGGCAAACCATCTCACCTCTCTGAGCCCCCATCCCTGATGTGATGGAGAAATTACCAGCACAGAGAATTGTTGTAAGGATTAAATGAGATAATACATATAAAGTGCCTGTTTTATAATGAAGTCACTCTCCTGATGTTAGACTCATGGTATTCCCTAGAAGCAATTTCCTTCCACCAAGAGCTTGTAACTTTCAACAGCCTACAAGAACAGTCGAGTGGTTTTAAGAACTAATAACTTTTTTAAAAAAGATTTTATTTATTTTTAGAGAGAGGGGGAGAGAGGGAGAAAGAGAGGGAGAGAAACATCTATGTATGGCTGCTTCTCATGCGCCCCCAAGTGGGGACCTGGCCAGCAAACCAGGCATGTGCCCTGACTGTGAATTGAACCAGCAACTCTTTGGTTTGCATGCTGTCTCTCAATCCACTAAGCTACAGCAAGAACTAATTATTAAGGTAGAAAAATTTAGCCTCAAGATTCTATAGAACTGCAACCATTTAATTTTTAATATTTTAATATAAAATTATTATGAAAGCAAACTAAATGTAGATGGAAATTCACTATGATAAAAACTAGCCATTCAGTATCCACTTGTAATGTGGGTCTCTTTTCTAGGTTTTAAATTACTAAAAAAAAATAGGTGAAGAATGGCCATGGTATAAAACTACAAAGGGTATACAAAGGAGAACTCACAAAAACCTGGAATTTATTTATAAAAAATTGGGTATTTATTCTTACATGTTTAATCTTCAGTCACCTTTAAAGTACTCCCCACTGAATGCAATACACCTATTGAGGCGTTTTTCCCACTGCTCAAAGCAGTTTTTGAACTCGTTGATTTTGATGCCTTTTAGTGCTTCTGCTGTGTTTTGTTTCACCTCTTCCACATAGGCAAAATTTTTCCCTTTGAGGGCTTTTTTCATTTAGGGAAACCAAAAAAAGTCTCTAGGGGTGGGATTGGGTGAATAGGGAGGGTGGGGCATAGGGGTCATGGTGTTTTTGGTCAAAACTGCTGAACACTCAGCATGGTGTGGGCAGGTGCGCTCGTAAGTCACCAGCTATGAAATTTGCAAATGCATTGAAAGATTTGTGCATGAAATGTGTTGAAAGATTTAAAAAAAATTCACTGAAGCCGAATGCAGCCTCTTACAGCAATGCCAGCTGGTACAAATGGGTTCCTAGAACATTCACCTAGTGGGGGAAACCTGTGCTATAAGGGGTCTGTCCTTCAAAAAAGATAATTCTGTTTTTTTGTGTCCCCCCCTCATAAAATACCCCCATTTATCCATGGAGGATATGTTCTAAGACCCCTGTGTGTAGTACCAAACCCTATATATACTATGATTTTTCCTATACATACATACCCATGATAAAGTTTGATAAATTAGGCACAGTAAGGGATTAACATTAATAATTAATAATAAAATAAAACAATTATAACAATATACTATGGTAAAGTTATGTGAATATGATTGCTTTAAAAATATTTTCTACTACTATTTTCACCCTTCTTGTGTTGAAGTGAGATGAGATGATACGATGTCTACGTGATTAGATGAAATAAGGTGAATGACCTAGGCATTGTGATGTAGCGTTAGGCCACTATTGACCTCCTGATGAGATACCAAAAGGAAGACCATCTGCTTGGGATGATCCTGGATCATAGAGCCATGACAGTGTTGGCAGTTATGTCAGAAGCAGATGGTTTGATGGTTGGGGATCCTGATAGTTGAAAGTTGTTTTTTTTTTTTGAACCTCTTTGAAGAACATTGTAATAGGGAGTTCTGTCTTTCTTTTTCTTAATTTTTTTTATTGTTTATACTGTTACAGTTGTCCCACTTTTTCCCCTTCCTCCCTTCACTGCAGCCCTTCCCTTTCCACAGTCAGTCCCCTCACCATTGTTCATGCCCATCGGTCACGCATATATGTTGTTTGTCTGTTCCGTTCACCTTCTTTCAACCACTCCCAACCTCTCCACTCCCCTCATACAGCTGTCAGTCTGTTCCTTGTTTCTGCACCTCTGGTTCTATTTTGCTTGTTAGTTTTTCTTTTCTTCCTTAGATTCCAATGATAAGTGAGATCATATGGTATTTGTCTTTCATTGCTTGGCTTATTTCACTTAGCATAATAGTCTTCAGTTCCATCTATGCTGTTGCAAAAGGTAAGAATTTCTTGTTTTTTACTGCTACATAGTATTCCATTGTGAAATCACAGGTGGCAAACACAAGGCCCGCAGGCCAAATCTGGCCCTCCACCTTGCTTTATCTGGCCTGGTACCTTGTTTCTACCCGGCGGCAGCACCGAGCTCTTGCTTAATTAACTATTAAGGAGTAGTTACATTTATACAGTCCTAAAATTACATTCAGCCCTTTGAAGGTAACTGTGGCCCCCAGTGAAAATGAGTTTGACACCTCTGGTATAAACATACCACAGCTTTTCTTATCTACTCATCTACTGATGGGCACTTAGTAGTGCCCATCACTACTAAATCTTGGCTGTTGTAAATAACATTGCTATGAACATAGGGTGCATATATTCTTTTGAATTGGTGTTTTGGGATTCTTAGGATATAGTCCCAGAAGTAGAATTGCTGGGTCTATCTCTTTCTTAAAGGAAGCACTTTACGGCTTCTTTTTGGGATGTCTGAATTGCAAACTTCAGGCAATTACACTTGTACTTGGGGCCATTATTGAGTGAAATAAGGGTTGCTTGAACATAAGCACTGTGATACCATGACAGTCAATCTGGTAATGGAGATGACTACCAAGCGACTAAGCAGTGGGGACTGTATACAGTATGGATACCCTAGAGAAAGGGATGATTCATGACCTGGACAGGATTGGGTGGGATGGTGCAAGATTTCATCATACTGCTCAGAATGGTGTTCAATTTAAAACTTATGAATTCTTCATTTCTGTATTTTTCCATATAACATTTTCAGACTGCTGTTGACTGTGAGGTAACTGAAACTTGGAAAGCAAAACCAGGATAAAGGGGACTACTGTACAATACAAAGTAAGGCTTCCTATTCTGGTCCTCCAAATCCTTTCTCCAGAGGCAACTACAGTTGCCAATTTGTCATGTATTGTTCCATAGATAGTCTGTGAACACACATGCATGAGAGGGAACATATATGTGCACAGTTATGCACTTTGCCCTTTTCACTTAGTAGTGTGTCTTGGAGACCATTCTGTGCCAGTTCATATGGAGATGCTTTAATGCTGATTCAGACTGTTGATCTCTGTGTCTTGGATGGGTGCTTAGATATGACCTAGCACAACACTCTATTGCACAGATGTGGACACTGGCCCCCAGAGCAGGTGTGAATTGTTCAAGGTTGCAGATCCCTTGATTTTCATTCAGCCAACTTTTAATGCCATCATGCTTTGTATGAGCCTAGGTGTCTGAACATGCACATGCATGTGAGCATATTGGCCAGTGAGTTCACTAATATTTATTTACTACTTATGATGTGCTAAGTTTCGTTTGAAACTCATAACAAGAGCTATAGATACAAATGAGGTTAGTGAGGCTTAGGTAGTTAAATAATTTGCCCAAGGTTTCTGGTCCTCTCCAACTCTAAAACCCATACTCTCATGCACTGTACTCTTCTTTCTCTCTCCCTCTTGGAGGGGACAGGACTGGGAAAGAGGATGGTGTGAAGATAACAGGTTTTGATGAAACATAAAGTACTGCTGATAAAAACAAATTACTTTGTTGACTTTTGATGGAAAGGCACATTGTGTGTGCTGGGAGAGGAGAGGGTAACTGGGAATACTGGTCATTAGGGGACACAGTTGAAAGCTGCCTGCAGGTGTGGTGAGAACACTGCAGCATCATGATGGAGGCCCACTCATGTAGGTGTGTTCTCAATGTGACACTGCCAACTGACTTCACATCCATAAGGACCAAACTTGCCAGCCAACCTAGCCAGCATCCCTCTTCCTTTTAAACCCTGGAACATGCCACCCAGTTTCATTATAGCTTCTCAGCTTGTTGTGAAATCTTCCCACTTTCCCCAGGAGGGTGCTCCATTCATTGGACCTTGGAGGATGAAGTCATGTGGGCCACCCTCACTCTGTGATAGCACTGATGAGAAGGAAACATCATTGCACTTCTTACCTACATTGAAGGGTCAGGTTGGTTATTTTTAACTTAACTGCCACTGATATTGTGTCTCTTGAAAGGAAGATATTGTCAAAAATCAGTGGAAAGGCAGGTAGTGTTAAAAAATATAACCCTCTACCCCACACTTAAGACCTCCTGGAATTCTTAGAGTAGAGGTACTGAGAGTTTTAGGTTTATAAAAATCATCTGGTGTTTGTGTTCATAATGTGGTTTCTAAGATGCCTCTCCAAAGATTATGATTCAGCAGATCTAGGACAGGGTCCAGGAACCTACATTTTGGATGAGTAATTCTCTCTCATTGCAGACCAGCTCTCCCTCCCAAGCATCATATTTTTATACCGTTCACCCTGAAAATACTGAATTCTTGCCCTTGTCCTAGTTAAAAGTCCTGAGAAACAACTCTGATTAGGCAGGCATGGGAAAAGAACCCGGGATCAACCACCCTTGTGCAGGAAGATGAAGACACAAAGCACAGGCAGGTTATTGGAGACCAGAAAAGAGACTCCTGAGTCAGACAGACCTCATTTGGTGCCTATCACAGTGCACTGGTCCTCCATCTCTCCAGGTGCCTAGGCAACTCTGCATTTCCGGCCCAAACCCTGTGCACCTAGTAGGCTACTGTGCTGATCTCCAGGTGCAGAAACCTGGAGGAACTCTTGATGATACACGTGGAGACCACATACAAGTCTCTGGGCTAGGGTGAAAGATTCTCTTGGTCAAAGGAGAAAGTGTGGGAAAGGTGTAGAGAAATTTCTTTTACCTGCATCCTAAATGAATACACATTTCTTAGAGGTGGGGTGAACACAAGTCCTTTGACATTTTATTTTCTCCATGAAAATGCATGTCAAACCACTAGCTCATTCATTTACCTTCCTACCTTTGAAAAGATGCAGCCCACCTCTCCATCTTTGAGATGCCCAATGGAGACACGTACTGGGTTTTATATCACAAATAGTTCTTTTGGAAGAAGGTGTTTGCTGAGGCAGCAGATTCCCCTGATTGATTCTTTATTTTTTTGTATTAAAATACAATAGGTTTGCTGTTTTAATCCTACAGCAGAAAGAACATAAAAGGCGTTTGATCTCTGGTTCATGATGGAGCTCCTCAGGTCTTGGACAGATTATTTCTGAATAGGTGCCCTTTGCCCGGAATTCCAGCAAGTACTCCAGGGTCAAAGATAAACTGTGTATCCAGAGATGAAAGGACAGTTGTTTCCCCACAAAGCCTCATAAATCAGTTACGTACCGTTCCTGTTTTATTTTATTTTATTTCTTCTGGCACCACAACATTGGGGCTGTTTGATGCATTTAACTGAAAATATTTGTATAGGACCCTTCGGTTTTCCTTTGTGATGAAAAGTGTTACCTAAAAAAACGAGCTGATAAACTGAGAGGCAAAGTGAAGTGAACATCCACCCAGCATCCGGCTCACAGAGTCAACATCTGATTGTACTTAGTGGGGAGGAAACTTTAAAAAACCCAATCCAACTTTCATTTCTTGCCTCTTTTATCCTTAAGCTCAGCAATAAACTAGCACTCTTTGGTTAAAAAGTCAAGGGAACAGATGTATAATTCTGGTGCTTCAGCATCTACATCTCAAGTGGAGCATGTAAATTATAAGAACGATCCTCAGCACCCAGCGGTGAGAGCCTCCAGGAGCATGCGCAAGGCTGCTGTCCCTCGGTGCGTTCCGCCCATTCTGGGAAAGCACCGCTCTGCCTGACTGGCTGGTCAGTTGGCTGGAGCGTGGTATGAACGGATCCTCTTACGGAGGCTGTTTTGTTTCAGAGAGGAAATAAATGGTTGAACTGCACAGAACTGAAACACCAGGATTTGTCAGCTGGTAGGTCACAGGCAGGGCCTGGAAAAGATACTGCTGATAACGGAGGACAAACATTAGAGGCAGCTTACAGAGCAAAGACAGTGCAACGTCTCCAGTTCTGTTCCCAAACACCTGGGTTTTGGTCCACACTGCCTTTGCTAGTTATGTAGCGTTGTACTTAGTTTTCTGCTTTGAAAACTGGGTGTACACATTCTTACATCAGAGGACTGTTCGGAGGCTAAACAGTGTACAAAATGCTTAGCCATGTTCCAATGTAGGGTTTTTTTTTTTTCCTCACATAGAATTCATTACATATTAAAAAGGTGGTAAAGTAATAAAGTTTTATTAAAAATTTCAAATCCAAAAGCTGCAAAGGACTTTTAAAGCCATCTGGTCTGACTTCATCATTCTGGGATGGCCTGTGGCTATCTCAGATGACCTGTAGAGTCAGCTGGAAAAGGCACATGTCCCAGTCCTTCTGTGAAATCACACTTCCAGACTCCAAGTGCCACCAGGCAGGGCCCCCAGAGGGTATTCAGCACTTGCTGTGATGTCTGGCACCCAGTGGAGATTTGTTCAGTTGGCAAGTGAAGCTCAGGATTGCTAGATATGTCACCAGAAGAGATCCTTTGTTGTTGTTTTTTGCTTTATGTTTTAGTTTCTAGGTCTTTCTGAAGAGTCAATGAACACAATATTGTGAACTGCTTTATTTAGGACAATATTGTGAACAGCTTAATATGTGAACTGAGTAAAAAATAATTGGGATATTTTAAGGAAAATTGCTAACTGATGTAGTTCAACTCTAATTTGGCAGTCAAAGTACTTTTTTAGATGCCCAATTTATGGACTCAGTTGTGTTGAATGAGTTGAGAATGGAGGCTAAAGAATTATGGTTGCCAAACATCCCACAGAGATGTGCTTAAACAAATGAACAATTCTACTGATTCCCAAAATGCCTTTAGGAATTGGTAGTGGTCTGCCCGTCTTTCCTTAAGAAGTAGGGTCAAATAAAGGCATTTCTCCATCTTCTCAAAAATACCCTTTTGTATGACTAGGCCAAGGTTGTTGGCTTGGTTTTATGCACAGCCATGCTACCTTTGCTTCATCAGCACATGGAATCCACAGAGGACCCCTTGACTGTCATCTGCCATCCCCCATCCCCTATACCTTCCACTTCCTGCCTCTTAAGGAAGGATGAAAAGCATGATTAGACTCTGAAAGCCTGACATACAATGGGAGTAATGGCTAGGCTTCAACATCCTAAATGAAAGACCTTCTGGAATTTTTTCCTGGAAGTAGACCTGGCCAGGAGCAGGTGGCTTCCCAGGCAGTCCAATAACTTGGTGCCTTGTTAGTGTTCAGTTTGTCCTCTTTTTTCCTAAACAGTTCAACTCCAGCACCTACCCTGATTATCCAACCTATAAAGCAAAAGCCTTGCATTCTGACTGAGTGACCTTCTCAAGGAGTTAGTTTAAACAGGGCCACCATGGACAATCTTGCAGGTCGTATGTAAACAACAGATGTTGGAGTTGTGCAGAGCTCTTCACTGTGGCCCTAAGTTTAAATAACTTCTATTATTATTTGTGTGTTTCCCTGGGAGAGGGGCCATACACAGCCCCACCCCACACAATTTATAACTGGGTTCTTTCTAACCTTGCAAAGTGATCTCTGTAACAGGAGTGCTAAAGAAAATAATTTTTTTCCATCTTGCTATAATTCTAGCGACATTTTTAACACCTCTTAAATACTAGCACCCCAGGCAAATCCTGTCTGACACACCCTTTAATCTGGCTCAGTATGGAATAGAATATAAAAAGAGGAAAGAAGAAATTTGTGGTAATGAGAGATCACTGGGGACATTTAAAAGCTCATAAAATACAGATAAACTTCCAGTGTGGGAGACTTAGGCAATGTGTAAATCACCAATTTTCAGAATTCACTGAAGATCCAAAAAATTAGGAGGAAAGTCTATTTTGGTTCATTTCACTCCTCTTCAAGTGAAGGAAATAATAAACTATAAACTGTAAAACTTTACATCCTTTCAAAGGATTTTCACATGTATGAAGTAATTTCTTTTTAACTGAAGGTATAAACTTCTCAGTTCATAATGTCTTTTTGTCACTTATTATTGGTCCATGTAACACCCCTCTTATTTTGTTATTTTTCCCTCAATTCCCAACCTGCGTTTCTAGTCCTCTGTCCCCTATAACTTTCCAAACTAATATGTTGATAATGAATCTTTAAAGATGCATGTGTTCTAGTAAAATATAGTGTGTTGTTTGGAATGTGTTTGTGATTTTAATTTATCATTCAATCTTTTTTATGATCTTTTATATGGCTAAAACTAGTTAGCTCAATATTTTTTACTTCTTCAAGGTATTTCATAGTGTGCATCTGCTGTATTTTAAAAATATTTTTAAAATTATGGTAAAATATTCATAACAATATTTAAGACTTTAACCATTTTTAAGTATACAATTTTTTTCACAGGTGCACACTCAATCCACAGAGCCACACCAGCCAGGGCTAAATGTACAATTTTTTGACATCAGGTACATTCACATTGTTCTATAACCATCACCACTCTCCTTCAGAACTTTTTCATTTTCCCAAACTGAAAATCTGTAACAATTAAACAGTAACTTCCCATTCAGACTTCCCCTCAGTCCCTGGCAACCACCATGGCATCCACTGTGTTTTATTCTTCCCCTACAGATGGACACTTAGGTTGCCTCCGAGTTCCAGTACCACAAACTACACCACAGTCAATGACCTTATACAGATCCCCTGTGAGGCTGTGCAAGAATTTCTCTGATATATAGAACCAGAAAGGAATTTTGGAGTCAGAGGATATATTGTTTTTTTAGAATTACTGCACCAATTTACAGTTTCCCACAAAGTATACCAGAGTTTCTATTTTTTACATTCTGTCATCTCTGAAATTATATAACTTTTTAATTTTTTGCATTCTAATAATCTTATTTTCATTTCAATTTCTTTGTTTACTGAAAAGTCTGAATATTTCTTGACATTCTTATTAATTACTTGGGCTTCCCTTTTGAGAATTGTCTATCCAATATCTTGCTCAGTTTAAAGTTGAGCTTCTCACTTTTTTTTCTTACCGATTTTTAGGAGTTGTTTGGGTTTGGCAGGTGTTAAGTTCTTGCTGGCTTGTGTGTTACCAATATTTTTCCCCAAATTCTCCTCTTTACTTTTTCTATGGTATTCTTTATTTTGACAGAATCATATTAATCAATTTTTAATTTTGTGTTTTTAGAGCCTTATTCAGAGAGGTCTATCTCCCACCCTTATATAAAAAACATATTATTGTACATTTTCTTTAAAATTGTCTCTGTTTTTTATTTTTTAATTTTATTTTGTTTTACTTTAAAATTTATAATCAACATTTTCTGTTTTTAATTGAATATATTTGACATATAACATTGTACATTTAAAATGTATAATGTTTCTTTTATACTCATACCTTTATATATTGCAATATGATTGCCTTTGTAGCTGTACTTGTCACATTACATAATCATAGTGTGATATTGTTGTTTAGATTCATTATACAGTGCATTAGATCATGATGACGACTTACATACTACTGGTTGCAAGTTTGTGCCCTTAGACAACATCGGTCTTTTCTCCCCACCCACGGTTCCCTGCTAACCAGCATTTTACGCTCTGTTTTTTACTAATTCAACTTTTTAAAATGTATTTTATTGATTATACCACTACAGATTTCCCATTTTTTTCTCCCCTTTCTCCTCCTCCCCCTATGCCACCCTCCCTCTAACATCCCCCCGCCCCTTAGTTCATGTCCATGGATGACACATGTAAGTCCTTTGGCTTCTCCATTCCCTGTACTATTCTCAACCTCCCCCTGTCTGTTTTGTACCTACCAATTATGCCTCTTACTCCCTGTACCTTTTCCTCTATTCTCTCCCCTCCCTCTCCCTGCTGATAACCCTCCATGTGATCTCCATTTCTGCAATTCTGTTCCTGCTTGTTTCTTGTCATTTGATTCTAGTTTTTTGCTTAAGTTTGTTTTTGTTTTCTTTTTAGGTTCAGTTGTTGATAATTGTGAGTTTGCAGTCACTTTACTGTTTATAGTTTTTGATCTTCTTCTTTTTCTTAGATAAGTCCCTTTAACATTTCATATAATAAGGGCTTGATAATGATGAACTCCTTTAACTTGACCTTATCTGGGGAGCACTTTATCTGCCCTTCCATTCTAAATGATAGCTTTGCTGGATAGAGTGATCTTGGATGTAGGTCCTTGCCTTTCATGACTTTGAGTTTAAAATTTTATGTATCACATATGTGTGTTATCATGTAGTATGTGTTTAAACTATTTGAATATAATGTGTTCAAGGTCCATCCATGTTGTTGTAAATAGCAGGAAACCCTTCTTTTCATGGCGGAATAATATCCCACTGTGTATATACCACATCTTTTAAACCTATTTGTCGATGGTGTTTAGGTTGTTTCTGTATCTTGGCTATTGTTAATAATGCTGCAGTAAACATGGCAGTGCATGTATCTCTTGGAAACACGGCTTTCATCTACTTTAGAAATATGCCCAGTAGTAGAATTGCTAGATTGTTTGGTAGATCCACTTTCAATTTTTCTTGTGGAGTTTCCATATTTTTTTCCATAGTGGTTGGACCAATTTACATCCTCTTTTCACTACATCCTCACTAGCACCTGTTGTCTCATGTCTTCTTGTTGATAGCCATATATGTCTTTCCCACACTTCACATCATATCCCTTAAAAGATGTCTAATGAGAGAATGAAAGAAATATATACAAAAGTAAAACCCAGTCATTGAAAACAAAACAGAATTCCATCTCAATATGTTACAAATTTGGGGAAAAAGTAAATGAACTAGAGCTTCTGTGAGAAATGAGTGATTCCAGGACTGAAACAGTGAAGGTACCAGATAACTTGGAACATTTCTGCCAGAAAGTAAAGAAGTCCTCATAAGAAAATGATGAGGACCTGTCAAATGATGCAGGTACCAGCTTAAAGGAGCTCCTGCTGGCCAAATCTGGAAAAATTTGAGCAGCAAAAGAAATATGAATAGCAATTAATTGTAATCCACTGAATAAAATAAGAGCCCATGAATATATACTTATAATTAAATAGATAAGTTAAAAAGGGGGGAGAAAGAAGATTCTTCCTTGAGGCAGAATGCCAACTGATAAACATGGAGGAAGTGGTGGGGAATAGTTGGAAAATTATTGTTTTGCACTCATCATACAAAGGTTGGTTTAGGCTTGAATCATGAATGGATGCTAAATCTAGTGTATAAATTCTGGTGGAAAGCAGGATATTTGCAAGGTCTGATAATGTCTTTCCATGCATTATTTATTAGGTACATAGTAGGAAAGCAGTACAGATATAGTGGAAAAACTGAATAACACCTTAACGTAGTAATACAAATGATCACCAGTGATGGACTTACCTGCCTCTATATGTGATACTCTGAGGACACAACATTACATTATTATTCTGGCTGAGCAGATGTAACCAAATCTAATAATAAGGAAACATTAGGCAAACCCAAACAGGAATATTCTATACAATAGCTGATCTCTACTGAAAGACTGAGGAATTGTTTCAGATTTAAAGAGATTAAAACAACATAACATATAAAATTCAATATGTGATTCTCGACTATATCCTGTAGGGAATGTTTTAAAAGACATTATGGGGCTCTGACTGGTGTAGCTCAGTGGGTTGGGTGTCATCCTGCAAACTGAAAGGTTGCCAGTTCAGTTCTCGGTCAGAGCACATGCCTGGGTTGCAGCTCTGTTGGGAGTGTGCGATAGGCAACTGATTGATGTTTCTCTTGCACATCAGTGTTTCTCTCCCTCTCTTTCTCCTTCCCTTCCCCGTCTCTAAAAAGAAATAAAATCTTTGGAAAAAAGGCATTTTAGATACAGTTGACAAAACTGAATTGTAGACTGGAGATAAAACTTTTGTATCTGTGATAAATTTTCTGAATTGGGTAACTATTGTAGCATTGTGAGAGAATATCTTTGATCTTAGGAAATATATCCCAAAGTATCAAGGGGAAAGGGGGCATTCTCAAATGGTTCAGGGAGAGATAAATAATAAAATACATGTAGCTGGAAGAATGAGAGCAAATGTGGCAATAGGGTAAAAATTAGTGAGTCTGCGTAAAGGGAATATGGAAGTTCTCTGTATGATTTTTATATCTTTTCATTAAATATGAAATTATTTCAGAATTGAAAAAATTGGGGAAAAATTAGCAATTAAGGTTGTTTGTCAAAAATATTGACACATACTGACCATTGGCATTTGTCCCATGCTGTCTATTTTCCTCCAAGAATGTATTAAGAGCACTCCTGAAGGCCATATTTGTCCTCAAGATGGACTCATTAGAAGCCAAGACCTCCTAAGTCTTGGCTTAACTGCCTTCTTTTCCTTATAAGTTTAGTAACATTATTAAAGGACAGGAGCCATTTGTTGGTGAATAGAGGTGTTATCTTTTCCTTTACTCAAAATTGTGTATGCTAAGCCTAACAGTTTCAACCTTGTCTCTCACATCTCTATTTCCTAACGTGATATTTATAACAATCCATAAGAAATCACCCTTCAATGATACCCTGTACCTGATGGGACTTGTACTCTTGATTTTTGGTTTAATCTCCAGCTGTGCTCCAAAATTCTATGTGGAGTTCAGAGTCACTTATGGGATGTGGTTTGAGTGGTGCCAAGGAAGTCACCCAATGTATTCTCTCTAATACTTTTCTTATCAGAAGTGAACAGACATTTTACAAGTTGACTTGTATTTGTCTTTAAAATACATTTAAAAATTGCGGTAAAATTCATATAACATGAACTTTACCCTCTTAACAATTTTAAGTGCATAATTCAGTGCCGTAAAGGACATTCACACTACTGGGCCGCCATCACCACCCTCCATCCACAGACCTATTTCCTTCTTGTGAGACTGAAACCCTGTGCTCATTACATGATAACTCCCTACCTCCCTCTCCCCTCAGACTCTGGCAACTACCATTCTGTTTTATGTTTCTTTGAATTTGATTATTCTAAGTACCACATGTAAGTTGTCCTTTTGTAACTGAGTTATTTTATTTAACATAATGTCCTCAAGGTTCATCCATATTGCAGCATGTGTCAAAATCTCTTTCCTTTTCAAAGTTGGACAGTTTTCCACTGTATTTATGAGCCATACTTTGTTTATTCATTCATCTATCAATAGGTATTTGGATCACATCCACCTTTTGGCTGCTGTGAATAATGCTGGTATGAACATTTTTGTACACACATCTGTTCAAGTCCCTGCAATTCATTTGGGTGTGTATACAGAAGTGGGATTGATGGATCATATACTAATTCTATTTTTAATTTTTGAGGAACTCCTGTACTGTTTCTGAAGTGGCTGCACTATTTTACATTCCTACCAATGTTACACAAGGGCTCCAGTTTCTCTGCATCACCTGTAACACTTATTATTTTGTTCTGTTTTGATTTTTGCGAGCAGTCATCCTAATGGGTGTGAGGTGGTATCTCACTGTGATTTGAGTAGTATTCCTCTTAAATGTAAACTCCCTTGAGAAGGAAAAACAAGTATTGTCAGACATTAATATTCTACATCAGTTTGTAAATTTCTTTTTTTTCCCCCTCAAAATGACAGCTCCCTGTAGAATGAAGCAGTTAGCAGGAATGTCTGGATGGAATATACTTGCGTGTAGTAAAAATAGCCCTGGGTTTAGAGCCAGAACATTACTGTCTGTAATGTCTCCATCATCTTACTGTGATGCCTTTGATAAGTCAAGATAATGTACCACAGCCTTAATTTCTTTATCTGAAAAAATTGTATGCCACACTCTGTAGCAGTGGCTCTTAGGCTTTAGCACACATCTGAATCTCCTGGAGGGCTTGTTAGAGCTCAGATCTTTGCTTAGAACTGATATTGTCCAAGTTTCTGATTCATTGGATCTTAGTTGTATCCTAAAAATTTGCATTTCTATAGGTCATGCTGACGTTGCTAGACTGGGGACAACACTTTGAAAATCACTGCTCTAGGGGAGGGGTGGGGAGAAAACATGGACAACTGTAATTGAACAATACAATAATTAAAAAAAAGAAGAAAATCACTGCTCTAAAGAATTGTTTGAGAGTGGGATAATGTAAGTAAAATAATTTCCTATAATTGTTAAGCACTGTGAAATGCCAGAGATGAACTTAATCATGCGAGGATAGAAAGGCCTCCTAAGCTAGGCAGTGGAATCTACTAGAGTGTCACTTTTCGGGACTGCACTAAAATCTCTGAGACTTGAGCATCTGAGAAGTGGGCCAACGAGGAGAGGATTTCATGAAGGAGGAGATGAATTTCGGGTGTTCATTTTATCTAAGGCAAAAGTTTGCCCAGAACCAGGCTCACTCCTCTCCGGAGCTGCTGTATCAGTAAAGAATCCTGTTTGGATGCAAGGGGGAGAAAACTCAGGAAGTGGGTATTATACCTATGTAAGTAATGAAGGACTTACTTTTTTCTCATGTAACAAGAAGCCCGGAGAGGAAGCTATTAGTATTAACTCAGTGGTGCACAGATTTCAGCATTGAGGCCTGTGGTTTTCCCGCCCCTTCAGTCCTGCGCGCAACATGCTGTTTCCGGGCCAGCTGTTACCTCTGCTTTCTGCACAGGTTCAGGTGGGAAAGACAGGAAAGAAAGGTCACTGTCTCTGTCGGGAAAGCAAAACTTGCCCAGACATTCTCAGCAGGCTTCTATTTATGTGTCCAGAGCTGTCCTTGGGCCATTTGTAGCTTCGAAGTATGGCTGAAAAATATTTCAGTTTGGCACGCTGATGCCCCAAACTAAATTAGGGTATTGTCAGTAAGGCAGAATGTATCTGTCCCAGCTTCCTATTTTTTTTCTGCTGCTAGTGATTTTAGAATAGGGCAGTAAGGCCACCTTAGCTCTGTTTTACTTACTTTTAGCGGGCAAAGCTGTTAGTCTGAGTTCTTTTATTCTTATATAACTTAATGTCCTTTTTTTGTGGTTGTTGTCACGTTAGTGCTTTAATGTGTATAGCAGATTGAAGTCTGAGAGCATTTTCACTTATAGCTAGCTCAGTTGTTTCTTCAAGTCACCTTGGGAGGTTGTTTCAGCCCTATTTTGTTGTTTTGGGAATATTGGCTCCTTTTCCTTTTGTTTCTCTTCTGAATCCTACCACTTTACCCCTAAGTTTCCAGAGCCTGTCATGCTCGGTCCCTCCCAGAATGTGGCATGCTTTCCAAATTTCCCAGTCAAAATCTTAGCCTTTCCTATGGTCCCCTTGCCCCTGGGAACTATGTGTCCATGAAGCTAATCAGATCGACTGGTCCGTGGGAAAAACACATTAAGAGGTTAAATGGGCAGGTGAATTTTGGCTGTCACTGTATGGAAAATTTTTTCAGTCTGTGTTCTCAACCAGAGGTTAATGATTTTCTTAGCCTCCTAAGCCACTCGCGTGAGGTAGAGGCACCAGTGAAGTCCTGTTGTTACATTCTTGAGAATCTCCTTGCAAAAGTGTTTCATAAACATGAAATATATTTCTTTGTAGCTTCTCTCCATTTTTTTCTTGTGAGCTTGTGTGGGGAGTAAGTAGAGAAAGAAACTGTGTCTTACCAGGAAGGTAATATTAAAAGTATTTTTGAAGAAGGGAATATTAAGGGAGATTTGAAGAAAGGAAGGGTGGTAGCTGGGTCAACAGGCTGGTGGCAGGCCAGTAGCCTCAACCATAGTCATCATGGGAAGACAGAGGGAGGAAGGGAGAAAAAGAAGGAAATACGGGCAGTGGGTAGTGAACTATCCTGGGCGGGTGAGATGGGAGTGGGTGGAAATGAGCGCTGACACTGATAGTTGCTAAAGACCAAGCTGAAAAGTGTGAACAGCAGGCAGGAGAAGGGGGCCAGCTGGAGGTGCTCTGGTGCGGACAGGAAAGTGGCAAAGAAGACAGGGAGGTAGACTGACTCCAGGAAAGTGCCAAATGCCTGGAAGGGAGATGATGTTCCAGATAAAACAGGAGTCAGGGGAAAAGTGAGCCACCACAGGTCAGTTTAGCCCATTTGAATCCAATTAACAAACATTTAATGAGTCCCGATAGGTAGAATACCACCTCCCTAATATGTCCATTTTCTAATCCCTAGAATCTGTGAATAGTCTACTTTATACTTTGCTGATGTCATTCAATTAATGATCTTGAAATGGGGAAATTATTTTGGATTATCCAGGTGGGCCCAATGTAATCACAGGGCCCTGATGAGTGAAAGAGGGAGGAGATAGGGAAAGGGAGAGAGGAGAGAGTGGAGAGCCAGGGAAGAAGGAAGGAAGGGAGAGAGAGAGGAAGGGGGCGGGAGAGAGAGAGAGAGGGAGGGAGAGAAGAGAGAGATGGATGGATGGATGAGAGAGGAGAGAGGAGAGGATTTGAAGACACTGCTGGCTTTGAAATTGGAGAAAGGGCCAAAGCCAAGGAGTGCATATGACCTCTAGAATCTATGAAGGAAAGGGAATGGATTCTCCCCTACAGCCTGCAGAAGGAATGCAGCCCTGATGACACCTTGATGTCGTCCAGTGAAACCCATTTGGATGACCTCCAGAACTGTAAGGCAATAGCGTATTTTTCCCTTAAAGTCACTGAGCTTGTGGTAATTTATTGCAGCAGTGACAAAGAACTGATAAATTGAGCAAGTACCAAATGGTGCTATGGATTGGGGCTATAAAAAGGGATAAAATATTGATTATAGCCTTTAGATGGGTGCCAGTACAGTGGCCAAAGTCAGGTATCATCAAACTTTAATGTGCATAGAAATCACTTGGCGAGCTTGCTAAACTAAAGATTCTGATTGACTAGGTCTGAAGGGGCCATGAGATTCTGATCTATGGTGGCTCACTTCTCCCCAAACTCCTACTTTGCTCAGGTGATGCCAATGCTGTTGGTATAGGGACTACACTTCATTTACCAAGGGTCTAGGTAAGTCAGTTCTAGAGCCTGGGCCTCCAAGCAGAGCAAAGCTTTCAGGTAGTTATGATGGAGAAAATAGTTGAAATGATCGCCAGACTTAAAGTTTAAAGATCTGAAACTTACTAATAGAGGGAACTTGGGGCTCCAAGCTTATTTAAAGGATTGTTGTGATAATCAAACAAGATGATGTATATGAAACAGTAGGTAATGTATAAAGCACAGTATACAAATGCTAGTCTTTAGATGTCAGATGAGAGCAGATTTGGAAGAAAGCACACGTGCCATTCTGGGCTCATACTTTCTTTGCAAAACTGAAGTGAAGGTAGAAATATTTGGATGAAAAAATGCCAACATTTATCCAAGACATTTTTCTTTCATTTCCTATAAGTTCTCTGTTCTACTCTGATATGATACATATATGGAATAGAACATTTGGAAAACAAAACAAACAAAAAGCTTACAGAAAATAAATAATTGTCACCTATAATGCCATAATTCAAAGATAACTAGAGATTTTCCAGGAATTTGGGTTAATTTGACATCCTTTAAGAGTCTGCAGATTTTTATCCCTTGAATATTCTACAAAAGTATAGGATAATTTTGGGTTGTGCACTGTTATTGATACTGTGTAACTACATTGATCAGAATAATCCCAATCACACCAGGGAACGAACACTTTACCATAAAGCAGTAATTCCCAACTGGGGCAATTTTGTCATCCAGGGACACTTCATGGTGTCAGGAGACTTTTTTTGTCATGACCGAGGGGGGAATGCTATTGGCTTTTGGTGTGGACTCACTAGGGATGCTGCCAAACATCCCACAATGCACAGCAGAGCACCCACAACAATATTATGTGTCTCAAATTGTCAGTAGTGCCAAGGTTGAGAAACTCTGCTACAGAGCAGTCGTTTCCACATTTTAGTGGTCATCAAAATCACCTAGAAGGCTTGTTAAACCAAATATTGCTGTCCACCCCCACCATATTTCTGATTTAGTGAGTCTGGAAGGAGACTGCAAATTTGCATTTCTATCACATTCTCAGGGAGGCTGGGTTGCAGCACTTTGAGAACAATTGCCATAAGGCTTAATAGCTACACAACTGTAATTGGTCTCATATAAAGTATTAGCTCAATAATTTGTGCCCTGCCCCATATTTTATTAGGCTTATTGTCTTTTTTTCTGGTATGTAGCAGGCTAGGTCTCCCCTTTCCTTTGGCATGTCCTGGGGTGCTAGGAACAGGCCTCTCTCATTATTGTGGACCAGATGGTTTCATTTGGCTGTGTGGACTTGGCACCATATAAGACCTGGCACCAAGGACATATGAGTGAGTTGTTGGCTTGGGGGAGATGAATGGAGGGGCAAGTGAATGAAAAGGGGCTTGTGGAAAGAAAAGAAACAGCCATTTTTGTTGTGCTTAAGACACTTCTCTCCCCAACAGTGTCTTGAAAACCCAACATACTTGTGCACAGCTGTGCAATTTCTTACAAAGCACAGTCTTTTAGTCTGAAATGTAAGGCTCCCAACTTAACATGCTGTCTTATTGGGGTTGGAATTAGGCTAATGTTTCACTGTCATCACACCAGCAGGCCCTAAAGAGAGGAGATTTATTGCTTCTGTGCCTGGGTTCATAATCTTTTCTCCAAGGATCCTTTCTCTCACCTTGTTCGCTATTGTCCCTGACCTTTCAGCATGAGGGCAGAGCTCACCTGCCTCTGATACATTTCACATTGAGTTGGGCAAGGGTGGCAACTGGATTCAGCATGGGGAAAACAGAAGCAAGGTTGAGAACAGAAGGCAGGGGCCAGATCCAGGCATGGGTTGGTCCAGGAAGTGCCTAGACCCTTTGGTAAGAAACCAAGGAACACGTTGACCCTTATGCTCAAAAGGAGACACTAGGTGAGAAACCAGGTAAAAAGTTGGGAAAACACTGGATCTGAGGAGTCTGGGAATGTGAGAGCTCACAACTGAAGTGAGGCCTATCCATGAAGCCTTTGATGATTTCTGCTGGGCCAATAAGTGAACAGGTGCCAGCCTTAAAGTGCTAACCTGCTTATTCTGGCTGATGAGGCAGACTTCAGGGCATGAGAAGAAAAGTCAGTGGCGCCTTAGGTGGAGGACGGACTAGAGTGCCCAGGGTGTTTCACAGATACTGCGAAGACTCCTTTCCTTGTGCTGTAATCACAGCATTTATTTTATTATTTCAATACTTATAATTTCTATTCTATTATAGTCAATATTTAACAAGAAGGATAACAGATGACATTAATTAAGCATCTACTATTCTTCTCACTAGTATGCCAATGTAATTTTCTCCCCCTCTCAGAGATAAGGAAATGGAAGCTAAAGTCATTTGTCCAAGTAAGTGTAGAGCTGCAATTTGTTCCCTCTGTGAAGGTCACAGTCCTTTCATTAAAGTGGAGGCAATTTGGGCCACAGGTGGTTTCCCAAATTTCCTCTTAATTATTCTGGAGTTCTTTCTCCATGGAGGGGGGGTCACCCTGTCTCCTGATATTATGGGTTCTTACAACTGTGATATTCGAGCCTGATATAATTTAGCCACCTCCTTAAGAAAGGTTTTTTATTAATTTCCCTTTAAATATGAAAAAATTCTCAAACCATAAAGATATCAGTTCTTTTCCACCTTAACCAGCACATTTTGGGAAGGGAGAGTGGATTTTGAGGCACTGAAATGAAATTTAGTGGTATGATATGTCACCCTTATTCCACATGACCACCCTTGAAGAAAACAAGCTGCAGAGCTCATGGAAGACCCCCCGATTCACTGGCACTCATCTGGCCATGTACAAGTTCCCTCTTTACCTATGGGAGAGAGTGTCACGCCAGAGCCTCCTGTAAAACAGTGCTGTATCACTTGAAAATGTTCCACCTCGTTCACAAGACTTGAGTAGAGTCTGAGTGGTGCTGTAAGACTGAGTTTATAACACTGAGTCACGGGGAAGGAGTGGTTTGGGCAGCAGCTAGAGCCAGAAACAGAACCAAAGAGAGAAGCAGAAGGTGGAGACCAGGGCTTAGGGGTCACAAGGGCCTAGGAGTCATAGATTAATACATCAGAATGCCCTGGAGGGTCACAGCATCCTAAAAAAATTGAGAACAAAGTGGACAAGTCAGTCTGGCAGTTCTTACAGGACAAAGTCTGATAGAAAACCAGGGCTGTGCCTAGAGGCAAATCAGAGATATGCGTGTTTATTTTGACAGTACTTTCTTCTGGACCCCAAAAGTTGGGATGTGACAAACTTCTCAGATCTTGCTTTTAAATATGGTATTC
Organism: Phyllostomus hastatus; assembly: GCF_019186645.2. Taxonomy (NCBI): domain Eukaryota; kingdom Metazoa; phylum Chordata; class Mammalia; order Chiroptera; family Phyllostomidae; genus Phyllostomus; species Phyllostomus hastatus. Next base: position 28,271,171 of record NW_025333857.1, on the reverse strand, counting down.
TACATATGTTCTTTAAAAATGCTTTTTCATCATCCCAGCTCCTATCAGAACAATGTAGTACCATTTGCTTAGAAACCCCAGCTCCACTTTGTAGCCAGACTGGCCTATGTTCCCTGTCTAGAGCTGTTTTCACTGTAAAGCAAGGTCTCAGTGGTTGTCCCTGAGTCACAAGAAGTCAGGTGTGAGGCATGTTGCGAGAGCCCCCAAGGCCACTTCCCTCTCAGCAATGCCCACTAGGTGACGCCTGTGGATGGCACAGGCTTTCCAGAGTACTGGCTTCCACACCGCCTTCCTTGCCAGGCCTACGTCTTGTCTAGAAGAGGCCGAAGTGGCAAGATCCTTAAAGAAATTATTCTGTACCTAATGCTCAGAGAGAGGGCATGTGAGGATCCCAGTCAGCTCCCTTCTTTTGACTGGAATACTGATATCTCTGCTTAGTCTACATGGTGGTCTAATTATGAAAGCAGGAAAAAAAAAAAAGAACCAAAACCCTCCATAACCCAAATGGCTTTAGATTTTTTGGGTAGGTTCTGATTTAAAAATGCAAACAAAATTCCCCAAACTAAGGTGATTTCTGGTGGCCCTAGGATGATAAGCGTAATTATGGACTTTCTGTAAAGAAGATTGGAGTCAGGCATGATTAATTTTCATGGTAGCAGCGCTTCCTACACTGGTGTGTGCATCAGAATCACCTGGAAGGATTGTTAAACCACAGCCCTTGGGACCCACTCACAGTTCCTGATTTAGAAAGTCTGGGGTGAGGCCTGAGAATTTGCATTTCCAACAAGTTCCCAGGTGATACTGCTGCTGCTGCTGCTATGGGAACCCATTTAGAGAACCATTGCCTGACAGCATTCTGTTGTAACTATGTGGGGGGACAGGGATGGAAGCTGGGAGCTGGGACATTGTGGAGGGGCGGGGGGACAGTGAACTGTGAAGTGGTGTAAACAAATTCCTTCTTAGCTATGGCAAAATCACTCCCCTGTTTCCTTGTACAGCTTTTTAGACGTTCTCCTTATTCCAAAGAATGTCAACAACACATTGCACTTTTGTTAGATAAATCCACCGGGCAGGGATAAGTTAAATCTAATGGCAAGTCGGGGACGAATAACCAGGCAGCTGGGCCATTACTGGAGATACATTGAGGTGATTTATTTAAATTTGCTTGATGGTTTTTCTGGTAGGGAAATGAAATGTTCTCTCTGTGCTGCAGGTGTTCAAGTGCTTTTTTAAATGGCTAAATATTTAAAGTGACAGGCAAGTCAAGGTTAAGAAGGTTACGTGAGAGTACAAAGGTAGTGGTTTCTGAACATCCTGAGTAAAACTCTTTTGTTCCTTTAGAAAAGGTGACAGTGAGTATGTAGGTTTATATTAAAATAGTTAATCCCTTTGTATCTCAAACTACTCTTGAAGTGTGTGTTATTATTGCTCAAAGTTTCCTCGGGTGACATAGTCTCTTTCCTACAGATTTATGATTGTTTTGCCTTTTTAATTATTTTCTAAACTAAATGTTCTATGCAGTACAAGATAGGTTAGTCTGATGATCTCCATTCCACAAGCAGTTCAGTACAGCTAAATGACAAGCTAAAAGTTACTTGGTTTAGCATCCAAACTGGAAACACAGAGTCTAGACTTCAGTTCTCAGGCCCCACCTCCATTTTTCAGACCTGCCTTTCCACCTGAACTCCCTCTATTAAAGCATCTCTTGGGAAGATAAGTATTCTGTAGCTGTGTGTTATCCCCAGTTATAAATGATGTCCCCTTAAGGACTGGCATTTCCTTCTCTTACTGAAATATTCAGGCCTCAGTTGATAGCAAGGCAGTAGGCATTTTCCCCTGTATCTTTCATATAATGAGCATGAAACTCCTTCCATGAGAACATAGAGGTTTTGTTCTGTTCTGTTTCTAATTTCAGAACAATAAGTTTTTAATGCACCACCACCCACCGGAAAAAGAGCACACAGTGACTGACAAGGTGAGGTCTTTGTTTGGTTGTATTTCAAATCTTGTACTTTCTGAAATCCCTAACACTTTGGTTATAAATCACTGAAAGGTAGATGTTCTCTAAAATGAATTTTGCATGAAATGTCAGCCAGAGTCAAGGGGACAGCTACAATATTTACGACTGGTGGTATTTCTTAGGGGAGGTAAAGGAAAATGAAGCCAATATAGTTTAGCTTATTACTAGGGGGCAGGGAAGAAAGGGAAGATACCACATTTTTTTTCACTCACCCAGGTAGTTTGTTTATTCCATTTTCAGTGCAAATAAAACCTGTTGTGAACAAGGCACAGGGTGCAAGAGTGTTGATCCATGTGGGGAAAGTGTGGGCTGGAAGAACGGGCAACCGTGTAAGGGAAAAACAAACAAACTGGAAACTACTATGGTAATGTACTTGTTAGTAGGGAGATTGTTTTACTAAGTCCTCTATGTCTGTAAGACAATCTGATCCTAATCACAGCTTCTGGTCATTTGCCTTCGAAAGCAAAGTGTTCTGTTTATTTGGAGGAGGAAATGTTGCAGAGATAATGTGACATTCAAGTGTCCTTCATCAGTAAGAAAACACAAACCGTCTCTGCCTGCCATTTAAGGCAGGCACCAACTTATATTTTAAAAATTCTGTTCCTCTAGTCTTTCTTCCTAACTGTATTCTAGTTGCCTGGGTCCCTTGGGTATTTCTGTCCTTGTGTCTCTGCTTGAAAACTCTACATATGGTATATTCTTCTCCTTTTTTTCTGCTCAAGTAATTCTTGCTCATTAAAAAAACACACCCTTTATTCCACTATATATGTGTATCACATCTTCTTTATCCAATCATCTATTGAAGGATTGATGCAGACTCTGACCAGCAGCGTCCACGGTGTTGTGGATGTGACGAACAAATTCACACAGACTGCAGAAGTACTGTGGAGAAGAAGGGACAGCACGGCCACTCTCTGAGTGAGACAGTGCCCTGATCCTTGCCTGGACAGGCTTTTATTGCTTTTCTGGGAGCATTACCTCAAGGAAGGTCTTCATTCATCATTGTCAGGCAGTAATGATCAAACTATAGATAACATTCAAAGAACTATGAGGGCTTATTCTGAGTCAGGATCAGTTAGCTAAAGGGCCATAAAACTTTGGGAAACAAACTAATTTTATGCTTGGACCCTTATCAGAAGGACATTCTTAGCAAAGCAGGTTTCACAGGATTTTATTCATTTTTTCTTATGACTGATCACCCCGGGAAACCACCCATTCCTGCCCAGGGCTGCATTGCCCTCTGGCATTGTTTTAGTCTTACATCAGGCAGGGGAAGTAAGGCAGCCAAGAGATTACAAGACTTTTCACAGACAGAATGAGGACTCAGGCTATGTCAAAGTTAAGGGGGTCCTTCACCCCCTTTTTCTATAGCCCCCCAAGTCCTTCCCTGAGGGCCCCTTTGTGACCGTTCCTGTCTTAGGTCATTTCTCCCTTGAGGAATCTTACCTGTCATTGGCTAACCAGTCATCTGCTCTGGACCAAGCAGGGTGAAGTGAAAGGGGGCAGAGGCAATGTCCTTGCCAGGGAGATAAGCTTCGTCTCCTTAGTGGCTTATGGTCCCAGGTCTTTTTACTCAGACTTAGCCATGGGGGATACAGCTTCTGAAACCAGGCAGGGCGGTTCCCAACATGGGACACTTTGGTTGTTTCCATGTCTTGGCTACCGTGAAAAATGCTGCAATGAACATAAGAGTGCATATATATTTGTGAACAAATGTCCCCAAATATTTAGGATAGATGCCTAGAAGAGGGGTAGCTGGGTCATCTGGTAACTCTAGTCTTAATTTTTTGGGGGAAACTCCATACTGTTTTCCATAGTGGCTGTACCAGTTTACATCTCTACCAGCAGTGAATGAAGTTTCTTTTTTCTCCACAACCTTTCCAACACTTGTTATTTCTTTTATTGTTGATAATAGCCATAGTAACAGGTGTAAGGTGGTATCTCATTGTAGTTTTGATTTGCATTTCCCTAATAGTTAGTGAAGTTGAGCATCTTTTCATGTATCTGTTGGCCATTTGCATGTCTTCTTGGGAGAAGTGTAGGTTCGAGTCTTCTGACCATTACTCAGCCACAAGATGAAATACTGTCATTTGCAACAACATGGATGGATCTTAAGAATATTATGCTAAGTGAAAAAAGTCAGACAGAAAAAAGTCAAGAACCACATGATTTCATTCATATGTGGGATATAAAACTGAAAGCAACAAACAAGAAAAACAAACAAAAACTCATAGACACAGACAACAGTATAGTGGTTACCAGAGGGAAGGAGGCTGGGGTATAACAAAGGGGGTTGGATACAGGGATGGACAAGAGTAGGTTTATAGTTGTGAGTATGTGAAACACAGAGCTAATAAAGCTACTGTAATAATCATAACCTGTATGTCTTTTTCAATACAAATAATGGTAAATCTACTTTTGCCTGCCTCAGTATATGGTGACATAAAATTTGACTTTGGGTGGTGGGCATACAATGCAATATACAGATGATATATCATAGGAGAGTACACTTGAAACCTATATAATTTTATTAACCAATGTCACCCCAATAAATTTTAACAAATCCTTATTAAGGTACCTCACTGTCTTAGCTCAGGCTATTATAACAAAATACCACAGACTGGGTGACTTGAACAATAGACATTTATTTTTCACAGTTCTGGAAGCTGTCAATTCCAAGATCAGGGTAGTGGCAGTATCTGTTTATGGTTGGCAAAGAGCTCTCTTTCTGGCTGGCAAAGAGCTCTCTTTCTGGCTGGCAAAGGGCAGCTTTCTTGCTGTGTCCTCAGATAGCTGAGAGAGCATATGAGTGCTCTGGTATCTCTTCTTAGGAAAACACCAATCCCACTACAAAGGCCTCATCCTCATGACCTCATCTAAGCCTAATTCTTTTCTAAATGTTCTGCCTCCAAATACCCTCATATTGGGGGTTATGGCTTCAACATATGAATTTTGAGGGGACATAAATATTCAGTCCATAACACTCACATACCATACAATTTATAGATTTAAGTATAATTCAATTGTTTTTAGTATATTCAGTGTGTAGTCATTACCGTAATTTATATTTAGAACATTTTCATTGCTCCAGAAAGAAACCCTGAACCCATTAGCAGGCTATATCTATATATATATCTGTATCTAGATGAATAATTTCTCCATATATTAGCCTATGTAAGATATTTCATATAAATGGAATCATAATATGTGGCCTTTTGTGACTGGCTTCTTTCACTAAGCATACTGTTTCCAAAGCTCATCCAGGTTGCAGCATGTATCAGCACTTTGTTCTTTTTTATTGCCAAATATTTAATTGCATGAATGTAGCACTTTTTACTTATTTATTCATAAGGTGATGGACACTTAGATTATTTCTATCTTTTGGATATTATGAATAATTCTGCCATGAATATTGGGGTACAAGTTTTTGTGTGGATATAAGTTTTCATTTCTCTTGCATATACGAAGGCTGTCTGGAAAAAGTCCAAACATTGTTAGTATAATGAGAACGGTTTGCATGACATCCATGTAACCTGGCAGCCCAGGAGAATGGACTGAATGAGCATGAGTGAACAATGATGACTTTATTGTACTAGTCAGAAGGGGAGGTAGATGCCACAGAGTAAGTGTGTCTACTGTGTGGCCATGACATTAAAAATGACTGAGAGAGTACAATGAATTTGCATCCAATTTTGTGTTAAGCTTGAACATTCCTCTATGGAAACTATTTGGATGATTCAGAAGTGGGAAGCTATGGGTAACTGATGATTGGCAGTTTAATCACGACAATCTGCTTGCTCATGTATTATGTCTCATGCATAATTTTTTGGCAAAACATCAAATCACCCAGGCGACTCAGCCTGCTTACAGCCCAGATTTGGTGTCCTATGACTTCTGGCTTTTCCCAAAACTAAAATCACCTCTGAAAGGGACAAGATTTCAGACTGTTGATGAGATTCAGAAATATACAAGGGGGCAGCTGACGGTGATTGGGAGAACTGAGTGAGGTCCCAAGGTGCCTACTTTGAAGGGGACTGGGGTATCATTGCCCTGTATACAATGTTCTGGTATCTTCTTCAATAAATGTCTCTATTTTTCATATTACATGACTGGATACCTTTTGGACCAACCTCATATACCTAGGAGTGAAATTGCTGGGTCATGGTAACTGTTTATTAATTTAAAGAAATACCAAACTATCTTTCAAAATGACTGTACCCTCTTTCCATCCCACCAACAATAAATGGGAACTACAATTTATCTGTATTCTTGCCAACAAATATTATTGCTGTGTCTTTTAAAAACTTTCACTATTCTAATGGGTGTGAAGTGGGTTTTTTAAAAAATTATATTTTATTGATTATGCTATTGCAGTTGTCCTGGTTTTTCCCCCTTTGCTCCCTTCTATTCAGCACCCCCCACTCCCTCAGGCAATCACTCCACCATTGTTCATGTCCATGGGTCATGCATATAAGTTCTTTGGCTATTCTATTTCCTACACTGTACCTTACATCCCCATGGCTATTCTGTAACTACCTATTTGTACTTAATCCTCTCACCTCTTCACCCATTCCCCCACATCCACCTCCTATCTGGCAACCATCAAAACCCTCTCTGTATCCATAATTCTGTTTCTGTTCTTCTTGTTAGCTTAGTTTGTTTTTTAAATTCAATTGTTGATAGATAAGTACTTTTTGCCATTTTATTGTTCTTAGTTTTGATTTTCTTTTTCTTAAATAAGTCCCTTTAACATTTTATATAGTAATGGTTTGGTGATGATGAACTCCTTTAGTTTTTTGTTGTCTGGGAAGCTCTTTATCTGCCCTTTGATTCTAAGTGATAGCTTTGCTGGGTAGAGCAATCTTGACTGCAGGTCCCTGCTTTTCATGACTTTAAATATTTCTTGCCAATCCCTTCTAGCCTACAAAGTTTCTTTTGAGAAACCAGCTGACAGTCTTATGGGAACTCCCCTGTAGGTAAGTAACTTCTTTCTTCTGGCTGCTTTTAAGATTCTCTCTTTATCTTTAACCTTTGACATTTTAATTATGATGTGTCTTGGAGTGGGCCTCTTTCCATCCATCTTGTTTGGGACTCTCTGTGCTTCCTGGGCTTGCATGTGTATTCCCTTCACCAAATTAGGGAATTTGTCTTCATTATTTTATCAAATAGATTTCTAATTTCTTGCTCTTTCTCTTCTCCTTCCGGCATCCTTATGATGCCAATGTTGGACCTTTAGAAGTTGTTCCAGAGGTTGCTTATACTGTCCTCATTTTCTTGGATTCTTTCTTCTTATTCTGATTATCTTTTGCTTCCTTATGTTCCAAATCATTGTTTTAATTCTCAACTTCATCCAGTCTACTGTTGTTTCCCTGTAAATTGTTTTTATTTCAATTAGTGTATCCTTCATTTCTGACTGGATCTTTTTTATGTTGTTTAGGTCCTCACTAAGTTCCTTGAGGATCATTACAACCAGTGTTTTGAGCTCTGCATCTGATAGATTGTTTATCTCTCTTTTGTTCTTTTTCTGGAGTTTTGATCTGCCCTTTCATTTGGGCCATTTCTTTGTCTCCTCATTTTGGCAGCCTCCCAGTGTTTGTTTCTATATATTAGGTAGAACTGCTTGGTCTTCATGTCTTGGTAGTGTGGCTTAATGTAGTAGATGTCTTGGAGGGTCCAGTGGCACAGCCTTCCTTATCATCATGCTGAGTATGTTCTCCTCTTGTAATTGAGCCTTGGTTACTGTTGGCAGATCAATGGGAGGGATTTAGACAGGCCAATTAGCTTCAAGGACTGGCTGTGGCCACTGAATGTCAACCTCCACCCTTCTGGAGAATCAGCTGTGCAGGCACAGGGTGGTGGTGCTCTAATGGCTGTAGCTGTCCATGGGTGTGCAAGCCCTGGGGTTTTCTGGATGGTGCAGGCCAAGGCCAGCCCCGATCTGTGTTTTGCCCAGGGTCATCCTGCCTGAGCTATAAGGCAATCCAAGAAGGCTGCTACTTGTGCTGAGATTCTTAGGTGAAGCCAAGCTGTGAATCTAGGCTGGTTTGCTGCTAGTGCCAGGCCTGGGACTCACTGAGGCCAGCTGTTACTTGTTTGAGAGGATTTAGGAAGTTGTCAAGCATGAGCCAAGACCAGCCATTCATATGGAAAAGCAGCTTGGGTGGCCCATAAGTTGGGTGGAGCAGAGTCTCTGGGGATCTCCAAGGCAGGTCAAACAGTGCTAGCCAGGTTGTTGGAGTCTCAGATATGGTACCAGCTTGCCAGTTCTGTAGGGGGAGGATTTAGAAAAGGGACAATGGCCTCTACTAACCTTGATGCCAGACACTTCAGTTTCTTCCTTTATGGCACTGGTGTGTTTCAAGCTGCTACCCCTGTGTTGGAGCTTAGAAGGCGAGAGTCTGAGTAGGTGAGTCTGTATGTAGGTTCTTGAAGAGAAACTGCTTGGTGCTCCAGCAGTTTCTTTCATCAATTCAATCCCTGCTGGTTTTGCAGCCAGAAGTTGTGAGAGCTTATCTTCCTGGCACTGGAACCCTAGGCGGGGGGGCCTGGTATGGCGTTAGGGCTCCTCACTCCTGAGATACCCCTCCAGGATTTTTATCAACCACACATGGATGAGGGACCAGCCCATTCCATATCTCTGCTCTTCCTAGCAGTCTGGATGGATGTGGTTTCTTTAATTCCATAGTTTTCAGACTTATATTCAATTCAATTTTTGACAGTTTTGAGTGATGGTTGTTATATATTTTAGTTGTAATTTTGATGTGGTTGTGTGAAGAAGTGAGCCATGTTTACCTATGGCACCATCTTGACTGGAAGTTGGTGTGAAGTGGCTTTGACTTACATTTCCTTTAGGCACTAATAAGATGACTAATGAAAGCATTTTTAAATCAGATATAGAGGTAAAGGTCCAATTTTGTTCTTTTCCTTGATAGCACCATTTGTTGAAGATTATTCTTTCCCCATTGAATTAACTTAGCACCCTTGTCTAAGATCACTTGACCATAAATGTGAACACTTATTTCTGAACTCTCAATTCCATTCCATTGAACTATATGTCTATCCTAACACTGTCTTGGTTAGTGTGGCTTGTTAGTAAGTTTTGAGTTGGGAAGAATGTGTCTCCCAACTTTGTTCTTCAAGATTATATTGGCTATTCTGGTCCCTTGCATTTCCATGTGAATTTTAAAATCAGTTGTCAGTTTCTGCAAAAAAGCCAGGTGGGGTTTTGTAGAGATTGTGTTCAGTCTGTATATGAATTTGGGGTACTGTCATCTTAACAATATTATGTCTTCTGATATATAAAAGTGGAACATCTTTCTGTTTATTTATATCTTCTTAAATTTCCTTCAATAATGTTGAAGTTTTCAGAATGTTTTGTGCTTCTCTGGTTAAAGTTATTCTTATATATTTCATTTTTTGATACTATTGTAAATGAATTGTTTTCTTAATTTCATGTGTGTGTTGCTCATTGCTAGTGTGTAGTAATCCAAATGAATTTTGTATATTAATTTTGTATCTTGCAATCTTGCTGAATTCACTTATTCTACGTTTTTTAGGGATTTCATAGGAATTTTCTGTAAACAGGATCATATCCTTTGTGAATAGTTCTATTTTTTCTTTTACAATATTGATGCCTTTTATTTCATTGTCTTTCATAGTTGTTCTGCTGAGGATCTTCAGTAAGATGTTGAGTAGAAGTTGTTTGCCATTTTTATCTTGTTCTTAATCTTAGGCTGGTAGCATTCAGTCTTTCACCATTAAGTATAATTTTAGCTGTTGGTTTTTTTGTAGATGCCCTTTATCAGGTTGAGGAAATTTCCTTATACTGTATTTCTGATTTGTTGACTGTTTTTATTGTGAAGGCATGTTGACTTTTATCGGTGCTTTTTCTTCTTTTATAGATCATACAACTTTTATTCTTTACTGATTGTGGTTTATTGTATTAGTTAAACTTACATTTATGGGATAAATCTCACTTGCTTATTGTGTATAATCTCTTTTTATATGTTGGTGGATTCATTTTGCTAGTAATTTGTTGGAGTTTTTGTATCTGTATTCATAAAGGATATTGATCTGGATCTTTTTCTTTGTGATCTCTTTGGTATTGGTTTTGGTATCTGAGTAATATTGGCCTCATAGAATGAATTTGGTAAATGTTCTACCTTTATGGAGGGATTTATGAAGGAGTATTACAGCTACTTCTTTACTTTATAGAATTTATCACTGAAGGCCTCTGGATATAGCCTTTTATTTGTGGGTCATTTTAAAATCAGTGTTGTTCTATTTGCTTGTTATGGGCTTATACATATTTTATAATTATTGATAAATTTTAGTAGTTTGTAGGAGTTTGTTCATTTTGTCTAAGTTTTCTAATTTTTTGGTATACAGTTCAATAGTATTTTTTATATTTCTTTTTGTTAATAATATTCTTGCCTCTTTCATTTCTAATTTTAGTAATTCATCATTACTTTTTATTTCTCCATCAGTTTAGCTAAAGTTTTGAAAATTTGTTCTTCTCAAAAACCAACTTCTCATGTCATTGATTTTTCTATATTTAAAAATTGTTTTATCACTTCTATACTAATATTTACTATTTTATTTATTTTGCTAGATTTTAACTTCATTTGCTCTACTTCCATTTTCTTAAAGTGGAAGATTACATTGTTGATTTGAGATTTTTTTTTATAATGTTGTCTATTACAACTATGTATTTCTCTCTAAGAATTGTTTCACTGGTGTCCAGTAAATTCTGGTATATTGGATTTTTGTTTTCATTCATATCAAAATATTTTCTAACTTTCCTTGTGATTTCTTCTTTGAACCATTGGTAACTTAGGAGTGTGTTTTTACTTCCCACATTTGTTAATTTCTCAAACATTGTTTTGTAGATTTCTCATTCTATTGTGGTTGGAGTACTTTGAATCACTTGAATCTTTCAAAATTTATTGAGTATTATCTTGTGGATTAGCACATATTTCAGGTACACTTGAAAATAAGGTGCCTTTTTCAGTTGTTGAGTGTAGTGCTATAGACATCTCTATATGTCTGTTGGTCTTGTTGCTTTATAATGATTTTTTTAATTAAAAAAATTGATTGATTGATTTTTTTAGAGAGAGGCAGAGATAGAGAAAGAGAGAAAAAAAACCATCAATTTTATTGTTCCACTAATTGATGCATTCATTGGGTGATTCTTATATGTGTCTTGACTGAGGATGAGACTGCCAACCTTGGTATACTGGGACAACACTCTAACCAAGTTAGATACCCAGCCAGGTCTATAATGATTTTTAAGTTGTCTATTTCCAAAAGTGGAGTATTGAGATCTCCAACTCTTTTTTAAAAAAGATTTTATTTATTTACTTTTTAGAGAGAGGGGAGGGAAGGAGAGAAACATCAATGTGTAGGTGCTTCTCAAGTGCCCCCTACTGGGGACCTGGCCTGCAACTCAGGCATGTGCCCTGACTGGGAATCAAACCAGTGACACTTTGGTTCACAGACCAGCACTCTATCCACTGAGCCACACCAGCCAGGGTAAGATCTCCAGCTCTTAATGTTTAATTGTCTATTTTCCCTTCATTTCTGTCTTTTCTAATGCATGTATTTTTGAGTCTCTGTTAAGGACATGCATGTTTATAACTGTTATATTTTCCTGATGGATGAACTCTTATCATTATGAAATGTTCTTTATCTCTAGTGAAAATTTGTTTTAAAGTCTACTTCATTTGTTATTAGTATATCTATTTCAGTCCTCTGTTTGCATGGTATGTATTTTTCCATCACTTTACTTTCATCCATTTGTATCTTTGAAAGTAAAGTATATCTCCTGTAAATATCATATAGTTGGTCTTGATTTTAAAAAAATTAAATCTGGTATTTTTTGCCTTTTGATTTGATTGTTTGATCTAATCCTATTTAATGTTATTAATATTGTTAAATATATACTTGCTATATTCATTTTGTTTTCTGTGTGCTTTATGTTATCTTTGTTCTTCTGTTCATCCTTTACGTTTTTCTTTTGTATTAAGTGATTTTTTTCCAGTGTAACACTGTAATTTTTAATTTTAAGAATACATTTTTTAATTGTTTTTCTGTTAGTGGCTCTATGGCTTACTGTATGTATAATAAATTATCTAAATCTAAATTATACTGACTTACTACCAGTACCATATAGAAGTTTTATCCCTATATAGTTTCATTCTTCCTTCCCCCTTTTATACTGTTAATTGTTATACATATTGTGTTTATGTATGTTACAAAGTCAATGATACACTATTAAAATTATTTGATGTAATTTATGTCTTTTAAAAAAGTTGAAAGAACAAATACATATTTGAGTTTTTATAGTAATTTGTTTTTACCACTTCTAACTTTCTTCATTTGTCTCTCTGAATTTGAGTTGCCATCTGGTGTCATTTTCTTGCTATAATACAGCTTTGGTGATATCCACTTCCTCATACTATTATTTTAATCAGTGATTCTCAGAGTTTTGGATTTCATAGAATAAGATTTCAAAGTTATTTTGTGATAGACCAACTTCCACTTTGTAATTTGGACACCAAAAAAGAAACCCAACCAACTATCCTTTACTATCATCATCATTATTTAAAGGAAACCATGTTTTTACCATCCCTTCTTTTCCTACCCCTTTCAAATAGGAAAGCTATAATCCCAGAGAAAGGACAATCCTTCTAGAAGAAAAGACAGTTGGAAATGTTCAAGTAAAAGTTTTGCAGAAGACTGATAAACTTCATCAGAGATGAGCATTTGGGAACTTTGGGTTTATGCAAGTTATAACAATGTCATCATTATCATTAACAATGGTGACTAATTTTATTTACAGGGGTGTCCAACTTTTTGGTGTCTCTGGGCCACACTGGAAGAGGAAGAGTTGTCTTGGGCCACACATTAAATACATTTTGACATGTGATCACACACACACAAAAAATCTCATACTGTTTTAAGTAAATTTATGATTTTGTATTGGGCTGCATTCACAGCCATACTGGGCTGCATGCGGCCTGTGGGCCGCAAGTTGGACACCCCTGAATCTTAATTCATGTTATGTTTGAGTCACACTGTTCTTAAACATCCAATGTATATGACTCATTTGCTAGCATAATCTTTGGAATGGATAATACTATAATTATGATTTTATAGTGGAGAAAACTGAGGCACAGAGAGGTTGGGGAACTTGCCCAAGGTCCTACAGTGGCAGAACCAGTATTTAAGCCTCAGAGTTCTGGCTCCAGCATCTGTACCCAAAACTGCTGTAATAAGCTGTGGCAGTTTGGCTGAATGTGGCCCTAGACTGTTATGGCGAACAGAAATAACCCTCTCTCAGACATTCGTTTTGTTTGGGATGGTGAAAAGTGAGGTTCTTACATGTGTCCCAGAGAGAGGAACTTAGACCTTGACTGTGTGAATGACAGGCTGAACAAGGCAGCAGTGGTGATACCTTCATGTGCATTGAACCAGAGAGCACACTGGTTGTACAGAAGTATTCATAGAATGAGGTAAATTTATTATCCAACCAGCTGCAAAACCCAAAAGTTTGGGTGTCATTTTTGACACTCTCTCAACCTCATGACCTGTCATGGAGGTTTATTGATTCACTCTCCTAAATATATTTCATATTTGTCTACTTTTCATTTTCTTTGGCTCCATGCAATCCAAGTCATCTTCATGGCTTGCCTAGTTTATTTTAACAGTCTCCTAAATTGGCCTTCCTGCTTCTAGTCTTGTTCTTGAATCCATTTATTCTGCACACTGACTGAATGGGTTTTCTAAATAAAAACCTAGTAAGGTCATACCTCTTCTTATAATCTTTAAATTGTTTTCTTCTGCTGCAGAACACTCCTAATAAACACTACAAGGCATTCTGTTCTTCTTTGTTCTTTGTCTATTTTCCCTTTCTTGTCCTAATCTCCAGCCATAAAAATTGTTTTCTTTCTTTTTTTTTTTATCCTTACCCAGGGACCTGCTCTTTGATTTTAGAGAAAGGAGGAGGGAGGGAGGAAGGGAAGTTGGGAAGGAGAAAAGGAGAGAGAGAGAGAGGGAGAGGGAGAGACAAAAAGAGGGAGAGAGATGAGAGTAAAACATCAATTAGTCACCAATCGATTAGGGGCCAAACCTGCAACCTAGATATGTGCTCTGACCAGGAATCAAACCCACAACCTTCAGTTTACAGGATGATACTTCAAACAACTGATCCACACTGGTCAGGGCAAAAATTCTGTTTTCTTAGAGTGCTTTTAAAATAGCTGTTTGTTGAATAAGTATATAAAACTTCATCTAACCAAGATTCAAAAATTTAATCATGAAAGTTTTAAGTTTCCTAGGACTTTTGTAACATTTCTACAAACCAGGTGTCTTAGGGCAACAGAAACTTACTATTCACAGTTCTGGAGGCTAGAAGTCTAAAATCAAGATATGGGCAGGGTTGCTTCTTTCTGAGGGCTGTGAGGGGGAATCTGTCCCATGCCTCGCTCCTAGCTTCTAGTACTCTCAGAAGTGTTCTCCCTGTGTCTTCATGTCATCTACCCTCTATGTGTGTCTCTGCTCAAATTTCCCATTTTTATAAGGACACAGTCAGTTATATTGGGTTAGAGGCCACCATAATCCTGAGAACCTCATCTTATCTTTTTTAAAAAATATTTTTTTTATTTATTTTTAGAGAGAGGGAAAGGGAGGGAGAAAGAGATGGAGAGAAACATCAATGTGCAAGAGATACATCCATTGGTTGTCTCTTGCATGTCCCTAACAGGGGACCCAGGCTACAACATAAGCATTTGCCCTGACTGGGAATTGAACCTATGACCTTTTGGTTTGCAGGCTGGCACTCAGTCCACTGAGTCACACCAGCCAGGGCAACGTCATCTTGTCTTAATCATCTGTAAAGACCCTATTTCCAAATAAAGTCACGTTTATAGCTACTGGAGGTTAGAACTTCGTTTTTTTAGAGAACATAATTCAACCAATAACAAAAATATCTTTTCAGATATAACCTATTTCAGGAACTTTGAACATAGGTAAAGGCAATATTGTGAACAACTCTACCATCCTAAATAACTGTTGTTGGCATTTTGGTGTGTTTTCTTTTATTCCTTTGTGTAAGCACAGTAGGAATCTTTATCAGCAGTGTCATTAGAACAGACATCCTTCCTCTAGCCAGTCTGTCAAGGACATTTGACTTGGCAGTCTTTGCCCCCGGGACTCAGAACAGTGCTGGGAACCTACAATGCACTCATCAAATAATGGCCTTGGAGTGAATGTCTATGGATCTGTCATCACCAGAGAAGTTGAAATGTGTCTTCACTCTGGCCAGAGACCCCCACTACGGAGGCAACAGTTTGGAAAGAGTGCCTGGGTGACTCGAATACCCTGCTGCTTTTTCATATTGCTGCTTCTAGATATCACCCCAAAGACTTTTATGAAAGTTATATACTTCTCTAAGAAAAAAAACAATGTTTTTTTTCATTTTATCAAAAGAATTAGGCTATTTTGGATTCATTGAAAATGAAAATTCAAGAAAAGTAAAGACTGGTTTGCACAATAAAGGGACGACTTTTCAAGGCCTTTTTTCTTTCCTAGTTAAGTGCTTGAAATTTTCCTTTTTTCCCTATTTTTCTTGCTTTTTTTCCCCTTATTTTGTGTTTTCTTCTTTTTCTTCCATGTACAGATAACACAGTCTTCTCTGATTGTGCATTCAAACCCCCGAGGATCAAACTCCTGGGGAAAAACAGATGAAAAGGCAATAGGACTTGAGAGACGGCTGGATTTACTCAGGGGCAAATTCAGAGTCCTGACCTGTGGAGGGAGGGGGTCTTCGTATTGGGGAATAGACAATCCTCAGGCAGATAGTTGGGGCGTGTGTGTGGGGGTGCACGTGACTTTTCCAATTCCTGTTCAAAACGACCAAAAGTGCTTATCTGTGGTGGTGCTATAACTGTGTATGGCTGATCTAACAAATACATGGGTGGGCAAAAGTAGGTTTACTGTTGTAATACTATAGTTGATAAATAAATAATACAAGAAGAAACCTTGCATTTCATGTACTCACAACTGCAAACCTACGTTTGTCTACCCCTGTATACTGGAACCCATATGCCCATGAGAAACTCTATACTTACTGTACCATGAAATTGCTTTTCAATGTTTTTGGTTGTCTAGCACCAAACATTCCCAAGCAACCCCCACACAAAAGCTGTAAGGGCCAGACTTTACTTTTCTCTAATCTCAAAAGCTGAGCCCCAGTACATTATACATCCCAGCATGCAAGTTCTTCCATCTCTTGGAAATCTTGCTTTTGGGATGCTCCTCCTCAGAAGCTAGCCACCATGCTGAGAGAAGCCCAAGCCACATGCAAGGGCCACGTGTAGTTGTTCTGGTCAGCAGCCAGGATCACTGCCAGCATGTGAGCGAGCCACCTTGGACTCATCCAGACCCACCCTTCAGGGGACAGCAGCTCACCCCCCACCACTACCTGCCTGAGGGTTGTCTATTCCCCAATACGAAGACCCCCTCCCTCCACAGGTCAGGACTCTGAATTTGCCCCTGAGTAAATCCAGCCATCTCTCAAGTCCTATTGCCTTTTCATCTGTTTATCCCCAGGAGTTTGATCCTCGGGGGTTTGAATGCACAATCAGAGAAGACTGTGTTATCTGTACATGGAAGAAAAAGAAGAAAACACAAAATGAGGGAAAAAAGAGCAAGAAACATAGGGGAAAAAAGAAAATTTCAAGCACTTAACTAGGAAAGAAAAAAGGCCTAGAAAAGTTGTCCCTTTACTATGCAAACTAGTTTACTATGCAAACTAGCCACTGGGCAGTGGCTAGTGCTGGCAGAGGGTGCCTTTCCTGATGGTTCTTGTGATATGATTTTTGGCTTTGTTCTGGCTTTCCACTCTTCCCTGTTCCTACCTGTTTTCTGAGTCTGATTTTTCAGACTTCCTGGGAGTTCCATGAGCTACTCTATATCCTCTCAATCAGTTCGTCTTCTCAAATCAGTCAGGGTCATTTTCTGATGTGTACAACTAGTAACTAATTGATAAGCAACCATAATATTATTATTCCTTGTCCTGTTTGGGAGTGACTGTAGAATTGGAAGCATAATCTGTTAAATCTCATGAGCATTTTCACCCTGTAAGGCCAAATGTGATGTTTAGTAGTGACTCAAAACTATTGAGAGGAGGCATCCTGGTGGATTGGGTGGGGGAGGGGAAACCAACCACCCAGCCTGGTAGGAGTGAGGAGTTGTGTGTTGCAGCCCCAGGACTGCCACTAATTTCCTTTGTTGATGTTCAGCATGTTGCTTCCTCTCTCTGCTGTTTCCTCACCTTTACAGGTGAGAATTAGACAATACCAAATAATACCTAATATTGCTTTCAGCTCTGAGGTTTTCCAAGGTTGCCTCTATTAATTTTAAGCAGATGTGTCCTCCAGACATTGTCAAGAGAAGAGATCCATGTGGTCCACTCTGGACCCCAACACCCTCAGGATGACCCTGGGAACTGGGCCGGGCATATTACAGATGCTCGGTAAATTATTTTGAATGAACAGCTGAGTGGTGCTCTCCTGGGTACTGGGGTTAGATATCAATAAACTGTGATTCTGGAGAGGCACAGACAAATACAACACAGTGTGAGAAACATTTATATTAGAGACTTGAACCAAAAATGTTGGCGACACAGAGAAGGGGGACACACAAATGAACTGCCCGAAAGGTGTGTGTGGTTGTGTTTGTGTGTGTATGTGTGAGAATGCATGTGTGCTGGGGGGAAGTTAGGGGAAGCCTTCGTAGGGGAGGTAACTTTATGTTGGAGAAGTAGATGAAGGGAACTCCAGGTGGAGAGAACAAGATAGAGAAAGCACCAAAGACCATGGAGGTGTTTGGAGAACAACCATTAACTCACTGTGGCTGGAATGCAGGCTTGCTGATGAGATGGGGAGTGTGGGGGAGGTGGTGGGAAATAAGGCAGGGCTGGATCACGAGAGGCCTTCTAGAACAAGGGAATGAAGTTACTCCTGTGGGCAAATAGGGGCCATAGACATTTTTAAACATTAAATGTTAATTTGAGGAGATCAAAACTCCAGGGCTGACTTTTGGTCAAGATGCTGACAAAGAAAATGTTTTCCTCCTTATTCTAGCCAGAATAAGGAGACATTTTTCTGGTTATGTCTGGACAGAGGTTTGTAAAGTGACACAAGACTGCCTCTTTACAAACCGGAGTTCAACTTCTGAAGCTCCAAGGGATTAGATGCCTCATGGAACAAGCCACCCAAATTCTGTCAGTACAAGCATGTATTTTACTGGCTCTCTGTGAAGGTGAGACTAGGAAGGACATAAATGAAGGTATCAAATATTCTAAAGCATGTGTAGATTAAGTTGGTGAAAAGTAAAGTTTCTCTCCTTCATGAATTAATGCCTTTTAAAAAATTAGAAACTTTACAACAAGAGTGAGAAAACCCCAAAGACCTTGGAGATGTTTTTGAATACTAAAACATCCATATATGCTCGGTCAGAGTGATAAAAGACATGTTGTCTTATTGGAATGCATTGACATTGTAAAAGGCTTTCTTTGTTATATTTAAACTTGCATGTCAAAAATTATTCTCTGCATACAATTTATTCTCTATTCGATGTTACTGTGCAGTGATGTTGATATAAAGCGAGACAGGACACTTTTAAGTTCTAAGCTATGATTGTTGGACAAGAATCTTGACAATGTCAGACTAATCTCTTCTGATTGGGGCTGTATTGATATGGGTTGACAACATAAACCCATGCTGGAATATTCTAATCCATCACCTGGCATATGAGGCATTTTACCTTGGGCTTTATAGGAAGAGAATCCATTTGCATCTGTATTTCAAAGTGAGTTTTTCTAGTTGCATGAATGTTCCAACTTGCCACCATCTCTTTATGAGGAGGGATCACAACAGGCAATCTTGAAATTAAAGAAACAGCAAAATGTTTGTATAGAGGTATCTGCACTTTCATTCAGAACCACAGTTACCCCTGTTGTCTTTGAAATCTTTTCTTTGTGTAATGCTTCACAACTTGACCTCCATCACAGGGAAAAATCTGGGCCAGGATAAAAATCTTCACAAAATGGTCCTTAAGCAGTCCTTTGTTTCTTGGTGGAAATGGAAGGAACCAGACATTATGGAGTGGAAACAAGTCACCTGTATATTCCCTGTCAGAGTTCGACCTGCAGAATTCATGAGCATAATAAAATGGTGGTTGTTTTCATGCCCTAAGTATTGGAAGGTATGTTATGCAGTAATTAGATAAGTAGAACAGGTATTATGGTTGGTACCTGAACAACCTTGAATAAGCTATTTAACATTAAAGCTCAGTTTCTTTATCTTCAAATAGGGTTAATGGTAGTGATATTGATCATCTATTAACTGCCTTTTACTTTTTGGGCATTTGTACATATACATAATTATACATCATATATGCATGGATATATTATACAATCAATTTTCTTTATTCATGGTAGTTATGTTCTATAAAGTAACTGCAAACACTGAATCTTCAAATATTGAAGAATTGTTTCTAGGGGAAAGAGAGGGTCAGATTCCTGAGAGTCTCTGGTCACAATGTTTTCATCAACCAGTCAATACATAACCAGGTTTTTAAGTGTGCTTCTGTTTTAAGACCTTTAATATATTCATTAACATGAACTCACAGCCAGCCGACAGCACCATTATCATGTCTGAGTGTAGCTTACCTAATAACACATGTGTTTTCTCTGTATGGCGTATCACAGTTTTTTTTTTTTGTGCTTGGCAACAGTAGACAGAACTGCAGTACTATGCTTGGGATTGTTTCAAACAGCAAAATCACCAACAAAAATAAGAAAAACATGACATTAAAATTACCATGAAAAAACACTTGTTTTAAGTATGAGAGTTGGAACAAGAAGGCAGAGAGAGTATGGCCTCGTTTGACCTCAGCTGGGACTGCATGCTTTGAGTGAGTGACATTTTTTACCACTCTGCACATGTCCATGAGTGACTGCAGAAGAGCCACAAGATTACCTTTGAGGTTACAAATAAATTCTAGGAAGTAGGGGAATTAATAAATGTGGAATCTGTGAATGAGGATCAAGAGTATACATATATAATCTCATTTTATTCTCATAATAGTTCTATTGTGTAAGATTAGATGTTTGCTCTTGACCATTCTACTAATCTACTCTACTGCTTTTTAAAAATTTTTTATTTATTTAGTTTTAGAGAGAGGGGAAGGGAGGGAGAAAGAGAGGGAGAGAAACATCAATGTGTGGTTGCCTCTCGAGTGCCCCCTATTGGCGACCTGGCCCACAACCCAGGCATGTGCCCTGACTGGGAATCAAACCAGCGATGCTTTGATTTGCAGGTGAGGGCTCAATCCACTGAGCCACACCAGCCAGGGCTGCTCTACTGCTTTTCAACTTTTGAATGTTAAATGAGATAACATGTGTAACAAAATTTTTGAAATATTTGGTTTTTCTCTTGTGCATTGTTTTGGGTCTGACTTTTTTCTATGCTCTAGAGGCATTAGTTTGCTTCAGAGAGGATGGAGAAGCTATAGCAGACATGCTGAGAAAGAAAAAGCAAATAATTAAAGCCACCACTGTTACAGTGCATACTATTTGCAGGTGCTGTTCTCTCTGCTTTACATACATGAATTCAATCCTCTTAGTAGCCCCATAAGGTAGGTGCAATTATATAATATGTACCCAGGCAGTCTAGCCATGCTTTACTCTATGCATTTGGGTACATTGCAGCAGTAAGTTTTTGACATGCAGAGTACAAGATTTTACTAGGCCAGAGCACAAAAGTACACTTAAATAAAGTAGTATTAGAGAAGGAATTCCGCAGTTTCCTTGCTCACATACCAAGATTGCAGGCTGGTCACTAGAGAATTTCCTTTGTAATACAGAGACTACTCCTTTGTTTTAAAGGCATGGTATCTCCATGAAGAAATAGGATGCAGTGTAGGGGGAGTGCAGTTAGACTTGTCTCTTTTTCCACAGTGGTCTGTGGGAAAAAGAAAGGAAATAATAGAGGTAGGCAAAAGCAGAAAAGCTATTGGTTACTTGGGTTATGGTTCTACACTTACTGCCCCACTGCCAACCAAGGTCAAAATCCTGAGGAAGGGACAATATATTAGATATATTGAAAGGAAAGTAGAAATAAGGATTTTGTAGGGAACAGACCTATATGATGTGCTCTGTATCAGAGAACATTGTCACTGTAGTGGCATTAGGGCGAGGAAGACCCCAATCAGGGTTATTGCATACAGCCATGTGAGTTGTGCACTGCACACTTCCACAGGTCACTGCACACTCAGCCTTTGATGGGAATGCTTTGTTGTGTTTTGTGGTGGTTCTGGGCTGAACTGGCTTTTGTGAGTCTGTTTTGGCTTCTATGTGTGATAAGGAAAAGTCAAGAAACCTCTCTGTGCGTTGTGGAGGAATGGATAGTGGTTGATGGGCCTAGCAGGCAGCATTCTCAGAATGCGTATTCCAAGCTTAACGAAGCAGAAACCAAGGGAGGCCGCATAACTCCCTGGAATAGAAATCAAGTGGGAGTTTTTTGTTTGCTATACAATGTCATGATCCCTTTGGCATGGAAATATTTGCAGGGTGAGTTCAAACCTTCTCAGGTACCAGGGTGACCTGGAGCATGCACAGCCCTGGCTGCCAGTTTCCCCTTCCACCAGGATGGGACAAACCTGCTCCCCAATCCACTGGAGATGGGCAACCCCCAGTCCAGGGTGTGCTAAGTATCTGGAACCAGTATGGGCAAGAGGCTAACCCCACCAACTGACCTGCAAATGCATTGTCGTGCTGCTAGCCCAGGCAGGGGTGGCCACCAGCATGCTCGGCTTTATTCCAGTCCTCCCAGTACCCATACCCAGATCCGTGTTGGGGCAGAGGGTGCTAGTGGTCACTGGCTACTGGAATGAAGCAGGGAAGAGAGAAGGCAGGCAGGGCTCTGTTGCCAAGATTCCCTTACAGAGAGGTGGGACCCAGGGTGAGCCGCTCCTCCAAGTCTCTAGCACTGCTCTATTGTCCAACCAACTTCATTTATAAAACACAAATTCAAAGATAAGCTTATTAAGAATATCCAGAAGATGACCACAGAGCATCAAACCCTAAGTACTTCTGTACTGTTTGTAAGTCCAGGAAATGCATGCTATTCCTGCTTGGAGAGCTCAGATTCTCTTACATCCCCAAGCCTTTGCATATATGGGGCCCACCACCTTCCATCAAGTCCCTTCCCACCTAGCAAGTCTGACAAATTTCCAATCATCCTTTAAAACTCATGATGGCATCACCTCTCCTGTGAAGTCTTTCCTGCCTGCTCTGCTCTCCCTTGTATTCACCCGTGTTACCTCAGGCACACTTCTGATACATTATTATCAAACTTTATTTATATTTATTTGTGTCAGTCTGTCTTTCCCATGAGCCTAAGAAATTTGAAAGCAAAGCCTATAGTTTAGCCATTATTATATCCCAGAGCATGTTAGGTACTCAGCTCTGAGTTGTTTCTGGGCTTTTTTTGTGTGTGTTGACTTGGTCCCTACCCATCCTGTGGGCATGAGCTGATGAAGTCTGTGGCCAGTGGTCCATGAGGCCTGGCAGGTCCTTGATGCTGAAATGGCCCTCCTTCAGCTCTTGCTAGCATGGTACATCCCTATTGACCATGGCAGGTCAAGAGAGAGACTGGAATACACAATGTTTTTTATTTCAGAACTCACCCCACCTCCTTTCCTTTTTCAAACAGGGGACCTAGAATTTTCACTTTGTGCTCAGTTCCAAAAGTCCTGTTGTAAGTACTCAGTTTTGGGGGAAGGGATAGCTCTGAGTGTAGACCCCAAGCCACCACATCTTTCTGTCCCCTGTTTGAGTGTTGAGTGACTTGACTTTACAGGAGCCCTCAGTCAGTTCTCACTTTACAAACAAGAACATTTACAAAAGTCTTCCAGTTTACCTGGAAGACAGAAGACAGAGACAATGTCAGAGGTCCCAGCTCCAGGGTCCACCCTGCTTGTCAACCCTGAAGGCTCCTACTCCTCTGTAGTCCTCCATGGGCAGGATGATAGACAAAATACAAGACTAATGCAAAGAGAAAGGGGAGCTATTGATTTACTGCATCAGGAATGTATTAAATTATACCCTAGTGGCCTAAGAGAGTGAATACATATTCTAAAGCAGGTAATTTACTGGGCGGCAATTGAGAGGAATATGGAATCAGGAGACATAAGTGCTGGAGTGGGTGGTAGTGGGGGAGCCTGAGATTATATGGCCCAACTCTTAATAGACAATGAAACTGACTCAAGAGGTGAAGTGACTCACCCAAGTCACTCAGTTACTTGCTTCCAGATGGACTTGATTCAGGTTTTCTGACTTTAAGGCTAGTGCTTTTCTAACTCTCCTGTCTCTGAATCCAACAACTAATAAAAGTGACCATAAATTTTGTGGCAAAGAATTCACTTGATATTTGTATAGCACTGTATATTTGTAACTTCAGAGTGGCCTGTTATTTTTTTTTATTCTTTTTCCTTCTGGACAAGAAACTTCAGTGGCCTAATATTTATGTAGGCCGATGGTTTTTTGAAGATGAAATTTATGAAGCATACAAAATTGGCCCCCATCAACAGGGTTTCCTAGCTTGGCTCTGAACACAACCAATGAGAAATACAGCCTCCTCATCTTGAATAGTGACCGTTCCAGTTTGTCGAGGCAGCAGGACATTGATACAATGAGCTCGGCTGGTTGCTTGGAGTAGGATGTGAAGGACTTGCTGGAATGGGCCAGGTGAGAGCTGACGAAACCACATGCCTTCCTGCAATAGTAATACAAAAAGGACAATGTTCTGTCAAATTGTTCCCTTTCAGAATGGTATATTTATTATAATCCAGGGTACTTTTGCTTGCTGTCTAGGGCCAAGGCTTTCCCCTATTAGGTCAAAATAAATATTTGGAACTATGAGAAGAGCCTGAGAAATCCGAATGGGAGAAAGTGAACAGATGATAGATTATATGGTAGCTCAGAACACTTGGCTAGGTGTTAAAGTGAGACACCAAGTGGAGTGGATTATTTTTCCCAAAATGTGGTCTTGCTGCCAACTGTGTCAGTTAATGAGTCCCTAGTTACTTCTGGGATCTTGAATGAGATGGAGACACTTGCTTAGACATAAGAACCCTCTATCTTTGTTGAACTCATTTCTGGGATGAGACTTGGAAGGAATTGTGTCATACCTCCAGTGCACTGACCTGGAGTTTTAGGGTTAGCTGGTTCCATTCTGAGCCCCACTTGGTGCTCCCCCGATTCCTCTCTATCATTTAATGCCTTGTGCCGACCGAACATACTGCACTCTAGATGGATCTTTAGAGTGCTGTAACTTAAAGGAGACATGGGTCCTGTTGATTAGGTTCCTCATTTTATAGATGGAGAAACTGGAAACCAGAGAAATTTAGTCACTTATTCCAAGTGACCCAGTTTGTTAGTAGTAGGTCTGGGAGTAGAGCCCATGTTTCTTTCCTCCGTGCCATGGTACGTGGACATATGTCTATTATATAAATTGTAATAATTTCAGGGGAAACTCTTGAAGTAGCAAACTTGACTTCCAGAAATAGAATTTAAAATAATGTTTTGGAAGGTTGTTTCTAATGGTTTCCCATGAAATGTGGTACCCAGTCATCCTAATACTCTTTGGATCCATGTCATAGGATTACTGTGGATGTGAAACGGACAAGTGACTTGGCTTATTGATTCTTCTGATCACAGGAAGCAGGAACATCTTCTCAAGGGCAAGACCTTGTGTTGTTATTAACATCCTAATGCCTAACATAAAGTAGCTAACTGAAAGTGTTCAGCAGAAACTCTTGTTTATCACATTTTCACTACTTAAATGTTGTTGACCAGAGGACTTGCTATTGATCATAGTGTGTCAGAGTAAAGAGAACATCAGAGAAAATATGGCCTTGCTGCTTTTTGATCTTGGATAGTTCATTTCACTTTTTTGAATTTGAACTTCCTTACCTGTAAAAGAGTCAGAACACGAAATTTCTTTCCTGTGCTAACATTACATAATCTACCCCACACATTCAAAAACTCCTAAATCCAAAAATACAGACTTTTACATAATAAGAATTTTGATCAAGACATTATATATACATGTGTATGTCTTTGGCTTGCTCTGTAGACATAATATATAGGAAAGTGGTTTTTTATTCTGAAAATCAAAAGCACATGGGTTTAAGTGATTTTACAATTGTATAGGCTAATCATTTCTTCTTGGCCTAGTTAACAGCGGTAACAATACCACCATGAAAATCAAAAGTTTTTGAATAGCTATAGAGGAAAAATAAAGAAATTAATTTTCAACTAAATTAAAGTGATATTTGAGGACAATATTTGTTTAGTTTAAAAGGGACATTCTATCTATTTGGAAACCTCACAATTTACTCTTACATCTGCCATAAACCATTGTAAATTGACAACCAATATACCATATTGCTTATTGTATTAAAGCTGAAGATTCTATAACTTGCATTCAGGGTGTTGGATTGGGCTCAGGCTCCAAGAATTGATTTATAACTTGAGGTGAAAGTATGAAACCACATGGACTGTTGTCTGAGAATAAGTATGACCAATTACACCTGTATTCCTCAAAGCAAATGCTACTCAAATCTCAACTCAGCATACTTTTACTCTCAGCAGTATTCAAAAGATATCAATCATATACTGCTTCATGGGAAGAATTCATTTAAGGGGAATTGACAACACTTTGCTGTATGTTTCCAAAGTTAAGCAGTAGGGATCCAGGAACCAGAGACTCTTAAGTGTGGCAAGAGACCATTTAATTCAGCCCTTTTATTTTATAGATAAAAAAAATAGACCCAAGGAGGTTAAGGGACTTGCTTAGGGGCACACAGCTAGTTTGAGACATAATGGGGACCAAAACACAGGTCTCCAAGCTCCTGGTCCAAAACTCTTTCCTCCACATTCCTGAAATCCTGGTGTAATCATTACTTAAATCCCAAGGTGTGTCTGCCATTTGCTGTTTGCTATATGCAGAGGGATGTTGTGAGCATTTTATATGATTCAAGTCATTTAATCCTCAGAATAACTCACTTAACCATTGAGAAACTGGGCTTTGAGTGGCTCCTAACATGGTTATTAAGTGGTGAGACCAGGATAGAAATTCAGGCAAGTTAACTTGGAGCCTAAGCTGGGGCATATAGGACACTCAGTTAAATTTGAATTTCAGATGAACAAAACATAATTCTTTATTTTTTTGGTATACACAGTATATCCCAAATATTGCATGGGGCAATTCAAATTTAACCAAGCATCTTGTGTTTTTATTTACTAAATATGGCAACTTTAGGCCAAGCTGTCCTATCCCATGCTTGTTTCATCTCCTTGAGAACTATGCTGGGTTGATTTCTCTGCTGCCATTTCTCTGACCCGCATCAGATCTTGAAATTAAAATCATCCTTTGTTTCTAACATTTTTGTTTCTTATAGCTAGAATTTGATCTAAGTCCATTGGGAGCTTGTGCTAAGGAGAGGTTTGATTGGGAGCAAAATGGGGTAGAATGCATCTGGGGATAGGGTTGCATGGGTGCTCAGCTCAGTGCTGAGAACTGCTGTGAGAGCAGTTTTCTATTATGAGTTGGGTGCTTTCTTTCCCTGGATATGAGGACATGATTTCTGGTTTTCCACTGGGTTTATTTTTCCTCCTTGTTTCCCATAAGAAAACACTATTTAATGTAAACTAGGTCCATGACCTGTTAATGTTATTTTGTTTTTCTACAGGACGTGGAGCTGGGGGTAGCAGTATAACAGAAATCTTGAGGTCAGGCAAAATGATTGAAGACCTGGATCCCTAGGTGTCCTGAGGAATCCATTTTCCCAAATATGAGGAGGAGAAGAATTTTCCCCTTATCTCCTCTCTTTTCAAGTCCACCCTGTACTGACATCTACACTGAGTCAAAAGCCAATGCAAACATACTTCAGGAATGCAGGGAGGTTTCACCACTAGAAAATTTAGATGTAATTCACTGTGTCCTGCCCTGCCCCCACGAGATCATCTCCATAGACATAAAATAAGGATTTGTTAACATTCAACACCAATTCCCATGAAAAGAATCTAAAAGTAGAAGGAAAGTTTCTTGGAAAAAAAAGTATATATAAGAAACCTAGAGTCAGCAACATACTTAGTAATGAAATATTAGAAACATTCCCATTAAAGTCAAGAGTAAAGCAAGGATTTAACATTTTTCTGGAGGTACCAGTCAATACAGTGAGTGGGGGCAAGCAATCAGGTAAGAGAAAAAACTACATTTAGACATCACCTAATTGTATGGCAAGAAAATCCTGGACAATCCATTGGAAATTATTAGGGTTAATTAAAGGAAGTTTGGGAAGGTATCCAGAAATATGATTAATAGGTACAAATTGATAGCATCTTACATTTTAACAGTATCTAGAAAAATGAACAGAAAAAACCCATTTAAAATAGAGAAAATTCCTCAAATATCTTGGAATAAACTGGAGAGGGAATACAAGGCATATATGCAGAAAATGATACAATTTTCTAGGACAATAAAAAGGTCTGAATAAAAGAAGAAACATACATTTACAGATGAGAATACTATATAGATATTCATTCTGTTCAAAGTAAAATTTAAACCACACCCCCACAATACCAAGATTACATATTAATCACATATTAATTTTTCATATCTTTATGTAACATTATGAGCTAACATTATAAACTTGTTAAAACCAAAAAGAAACATAAATCAACTCAGGAGATATGTAAATTAAAAGCAACAATGATATATCAGATGGTGACAGAGTTGGTGGGGGTGTAGAAATGAGGAATCATATGCATTTATGGAATTGTAAATGAGTACATACCCGTTTTGGAATTCAACTTGATTGGGGCTATTAAAATTTAAATGTGTGAGGAAAACTAGGCATTAACATTTAAAAGAAAGAAATTCTTACACCACTATCTTTCACAACTCACAAAAATCAACCCAAAATCCATTAAAGAATTAAATATAAGATCTGAAACAATAAAACTAGAAGAAAAACTAGGGAAAAAGCTTTTTGACATTGGTCTGGGCAACGACAACAAAGCACAAACAGCAAAAACAAAAACAAACAAGTGGACAAACTCAAACTGAAAAGCTTCTACACAGCAAAGGAAACAACAAAATCTACAAATGGGAAGAGGCAATCTACAAATGGGAGAAAATATTTACAGATCATCTATCTGATAAGGGTTAATATCCAAAATATACAAGAAACTCATACAACTCAGCCCTGGCTGGCGTAGCTCAGTGGATTGAGCGTGGGCTGAGAACCAAAGCATCGCAGGTTCGATTCCCAGTCAGGGCACATGCCTGGGTTGCAGGCCATGGCCCCCAGCAACCGCACATTGATGTTTCTCTCTCTCTCTTTCTCCCTCCCTTCCCTCTCTAAAAATAAATAAATAAAATCTTTAAAACAATCTTAAAAAAAGAAACTCATACAACTCAATAGCAACCCCCCCCCCCGAATAATCCAATTAAAAAATGGACAAAAGACGTTTTTCCAAAAAAAGATGTATAGATGGCCAATATGCACAGGAAAGGATGCTCAACATCACTAATCATCAGGGAAATGCAACTCAAAACCACAGGATGACCTCACATCTGTTGGAATGACTAGTATGAAAAACTAGTCAGAAGATAAGTGTTGGTGAGGGTTGGAGAAAAGGGAACCCTTGTGCATGGTTAGTGGGAATGTAAATTGGTATGGCCACTATGGAAAACAGTTTGGAGGTTCCTCAAATAATTAAACATAGAACTACAAAATAATCCAGCAATCCCTTTTCTGGATACATAGTCCAAGGAAATCAAAACAGGATCTGGAAGAGGGCTCTGCACCCCTATGTTCATTGCAGCATTATTCACAATAGCCAAGACATGGAAATAACCAGTGTCCACCAACAAATAAATTGATAAAGAAGGTGTGGTATATGCACATACAATAGAACATTATATAGCCATTAAAAAGGGAAATCTACCATTTGTGACAAAATGGATGGAGCTTGAGGTCATTACACTAAGTGACATAAATCAGACAGAGAAAAGCAGTATATGATCTCACTTACTTGTGGAATCTCAGAACCTCCCCCCCACCCAAAACTCATATAAACAGTAGAGTGGTGGTTGCCAAGGGTGGGGTGTTGGGAGAAATGGGAAGATGTTGGTCAAAGGGTAAAAAATTCCAGTTATAAGATGAGTAAGTTCTGGAGATAGAATGTATAGCATGGTGAATATAGTTAACAATACCACATTATATACTTGACAGTTGCTAAAAGTAGATTTTAAATATTCTTGCCACAAAAAATTGTAATTATGTGATGTGATGGATGTTAACTAATTTTGTTATGGTAATCACTTTGTAATACATACATATCAGGCCACTACACTGTATACCTTAAACTCACACAATGTTATATGTCATTTATGTCTCTGTAAAACTGGAAAAAAGTAGAGGGGGTGGAGCTCAATATAAAATCTTGTAAAATAAGAGAAAAAGGTAAATATGTGAGAAAAAAGCATGATACAGGTGGCAAGTATTAAAGTATAGTAGATTTGAAAAATAAATGTCCTTATATGTGTACAGTGAATGAAAATGTGTATAAGTAAGTGTGGAAAAAAATTTCAAAGATTGTTTTCTAAACTGTTTATAGTGCTTATTCTGAGTTTAGGGACCTAGAGTGATGGGGATCAAGCTGTTTTCTTAGATACTTTTATACTGTTTGATTTTTTTGTCATAAAAATATTAAAAAGAGTGGAAATCAGAATCAAGTCCTGTTTTATTTTCACATTTGTCGTTTCAAGAATTGGAGTGGAAATTTCCCCTTACTTCAAGAGTTAAACCTGCAGCTAGTTTCCTTTAACTGTTGGTGATGTCCTTGGACAGTGAGAGAGGTATGAAGAAACAAACCTGGTTTTAAGCAGTGGACATCCATTTGATATCAAATTTGTCTGTTTGGTAACAGCTTCTTGCCAGAGCCTGGTAAACAAACAGGAACCTCATGGATTCTTCTAGAAGCAGAAAGAAGAGGGATGAAAGTTTCCCACAAACTCTTGGTGACCCTTGTAAAATATTGGTTATTCTGCAGGTTGAGAAAGTTGTGACTTCCATTTGTCTTTCATATTCTAAATATTTTCTGTGATTTAAAGCATTCATTGCTTCCTTTTGCTGTCAAGGAAATGAAGGAAACGCATTTCAGTAGCACTTTGCTGAATGCACTTATCTCTAGCTACTGCTATAAATATGTAGTGATCAGATTCTCCCAGTGCCCAATAAATCACTATCTTTGGCCAGAACTTTACTTTTGTCCTATGAAGAAACAGTCTCCTCCCCAAGTTATATAGTGAATTCTACAGTAACTCTCTTCCCTAGGGACTGAAAGTAACCAAAGGTAAATGTGAGTTTTAAACATGCTAATTCTGTGGCTTGATTTACAACAGGCTGTGGAACATCTGTGTGAACTTGTGACTGGAGGGTGCAATTATGTCTGAGAGTCACTTACTGAGCACCAACTATGAGCCAGGCACTGTTTTTGTGCAAAGGTACATAGAAAAACAGGCCTTGAGAGGAAGAAGCAATGCAGGTACATATGCAGGAAGAAGCAAGAAGGTCCATATTTGGGTCAAATGAGAGGGGTGGCAATGATTGGGCTTACCAGGAGAGATCCAGCTGATTAAGAACATAAGAATTTGCTTTAAAAGTTTTGAATATTTCATGGCCTTCTTTAATCAAAATGCTAGAATGACATTGTTACTGTTAATGTTTTGTTCCTTTTCTGTGAGATTTTAAACTCTGGGCATCTCACAAGCTCTTTGAGCACTGGTAGGAACTGAACTTCAGCTATAAGCATTTCAGGAAAATGCATAGTAACTGCATCTCTACCAGCATCCCTAGATTTTCCCTACAAATGCCCTCATAAACTGAACATGAGGAGTCAGTGAAAAAAGGTTTCCAGACACAGGAGGAGAGGGTGCAAGTGTAGACATCCTTAATATATGAACTTAGCACACTTAAGACGGTTGGTTGTTCTCCAACTGCACATGAATCAGAATCACCTGGAGAATTGATTCTGATTATTGGGCCCAATTTTCCAGTTTCTGATTCAGTTGGCTAGGGTAGGGCAGAGAATTTGCTTTTCTAACAATTTCTGGAGGGATACTGATGTTGCGGGTCTGGGGACCACACTGGAAGAACCACAGCCTTAGGGCAAGTGTCTCAAAGAGAAAGATGATTTGCTTTAGAAAGAAAGCCAATAGTCTGATGTTCATCAGAGTCAGCTTTAAATGATGTGCTGTGAAGATCACAGGTGGTCAACTCAGCATCTTCCTTCCTCCAGAAACAGAGTCAGGAATGTTCATGGTTGAAAGTGCAGGTTCAGACAGCCTGCGGATGAATCTTGACTCTGACCCTCAGTAGCTGTGTGAACTTGGGGATGTAACTCAACCCCTCTGTGTCTGTTTCTCCATTTGTAAAATGTGATCTATAATAGTTTCTATGTCAAAGGTACTTGCGAGGATTAGGTGAGTCAATATATGAAAAGCAGCTAGTAAAAAGGCTACCACATGATAATCACTTGAGTAGTATTAGATGTTATTATTCTCATGCAGGTGCTGGATTTTGCTGTGCAGTGATGACTTAGGGGGTTTTATGTCTCAAATTTTAGCTAAATGCTTGTACTTGTGTAGGCAAAGCTTTAGGTACTCCCTCAAATAGATTGGGATCTAGCCATATATTTAAATGTGATTGAGAAATCTACTCTTTTGAAACTCTTTTATAACCAAATACATTGTTGTGGCCATGCCTGCAAATCTTCCCCAAACCCCAAAGGCACACTCAGGGCATTTGTATTGGTTCTCCATTTTTCTGAATCTTTCTGTTGAGAACCCTTCGCTTTCTGTGAATTTCCTCAGAGTCCAAGGAACCACTTTTCCAAGTTTAACTGACATTTAAAATGTTCTAACTTGGCTGTTTTGGACAAGAAAAAATATTTTACTACTCCTGTTTATAACTACAGGGAGGTTTCGAGATACTCCTAAAAGAAGAGTCCTTTAAAATTTAGGTTTTATCATTATAAAGGCATTGTGAGACCAGGAGGTGATTGAAAAGGCAGTTACTCACAGTTCTCCAGAGGAGGGGGCACAGTGCGTCATGCAGGGCCATGTGAGGAAGCCCTAGGTTTGGTCAGGAGGCAGAAGAAGCAAGGGGAAACCATGGGTAACAGTTTTTACTATACTTTCTCTGGGAAAGGCAAGGCAGGGTAAGCAGGTTTAGGATTGGCTAGTTGAATAATTTCAGTGGGCTCTGGGGCAGAGGGGCCATCCCTAGTTTTTTAATACCAGATGCTAGGGTGATTGGGACAGGTGGATGGTGGTTCGGCTGTGAGAACCCACAGAGGAGGTGACTGGGTTTGGGCTTTGGATTGGTTAGATTGTACATGAAAGCTGTATGCCGGAGCATCACGGATACAGAAAATATAGTTAATACGAAGAGGAAGTGGCAGAGTTGCTTTGAGACAAGGCTGATTGTCAGTGTCCCTCACTGGCTGGGTAACTCGTACCTGCTCACCAGTATCTTGGCATCCACTCATCAGGGTCTCTGCTGTTAGAGACCTACATGCCACGGGCACATTCAAATTCACTTGAAACTGATAGTGCTACTTTATTAATGTCCATGAGGAAAGGGACAGTCTTTCCACTGCTTTGGTCTGGAATTGCCTGACAAAATGTTGGGATGCCCAGTTAAATTTGAATTTCCGATAAATTGTGAATTTTTTTATGTTCCAAATACTAAAATATTATTCTTGTTAATCTGGAATTCAAATTTAACTAATAGACATTCTGTATATTTATTTACTACTTCTGATAACCTGACTCTATTCTATTCTACCACCTATTCAGAGCTTGAAATATTTGTTGAAATAATCCATAAATCCTATTTTGGATTGAATAATTTTGTTTCATCTGTGCCTGAACTCCATTCTTGTGGAAAATTGACCATTAATACCAATTTTCTTCTGTGTTCTTTTTTTTTCCTAAGCCCATTGACTCTTGTACTTCCTAGCTCTCACAGTATTCCTTCTCTCATACTTGAGGCCACTGCACAGCTCCCCGACCCAGATCCTGAGCCCAGTTAGGATTGGGGAGTTTAAGGAGCTGTCAGAACTACATAGAAGTCTTGACACCAGGTTGGGCTTGCAGCCCAAGTAGGTTAATTAAGATGATCTCTCAATAACCTGTCCAACACCCCAGATTCTCTAAAGCTAAGGACTGAAATTCTTCTTGTCAAAGTTACCATAAACAGTCGTATTTTCAAAATTCAATAGCCATTGCTCCAATCTCATTTTTTTCCTGAGGGCAGTTCATTGGGACCTTAGTGGATTTATAGGAATCCAAAGTTATCCAGCAAGAACTGGGTGTTACCAAAAGAGGGCACTGATTGTCTGCTGCAGGCCCACCTCACAGGCATTCCTATGGGATTCTAATGTAAAGCTGCCTAAGAACTTTACCTTATGGGATTCCTCAGGGTTTCATTCTTTCCCTCTTAATTCCCTCACCATGGCAATCTTGTTTGTACCATTTTAGACCACTTACACTCAAATTTACATCACTAGCCAGACCTCTTATCTGAGCTTCAGATTCACAAATCTGTGTATTCGGTATCCCTACTTGGATGTCTTACAGATATCTCGGAAGTAGCATATATATTTTGCTCTCCAAGTCTCTCCCATCCTTCTAGTGTTCTCCAATATGGAAATTGATAGTAACAAGTAATTCAGTTGTTCTGGCCTGAAATCTGGAAGTCATCCTTACTTGTCTGCTTCCCTAAGTCCTTACTTTTCATCCAGCAGCAAGTTTTCAATTCAAACTCCAAAAGATGCCTTCAGTTCATCCTTTATCTCTATCTCCACTGTTTCACTGAGTCTGATATCCCACCATCTGTCTCCTAAATGTTTTCCTACTTTCCTTCTTGCCTTTCTCCATTCAATTCTCTCCCTAAAACAGCCACACTGTGGATTGATATGTATCCTTCTTTTGTGTAACATTTTTCATTGGCTACTCATTCACTGAGTTTGGAATAAAATCTAAGCTTCTTAACATGTTCTATAAGATCTTTCATGAACAGACCCCTGCTGAACTCTTCAAGCTGCTTTTCCATTTATCACAGTGCCCTACCCATATTGGTCTTGTCTTAACTCTTTAAACACATCAAGTGCTTTCCTACCTCAGGGCCTTTGTACTTGCTGCAGTGCTATCTGGAACACTTCCCTTCACATGGCTAGCTCTGCTTCATCCTTTGCATTGAAGCTTAAATGGTGCAACCCCAGAGAACATGCCCAAACCACCATTTCTAGGTTTCTTCCCCCCATTTTCTACCTCAATGTCTTATTTGTTGTTTTTCATAACACCAAGGACAATTTATAATTATTTTGTCTCTTCATTTTCTTTAGTTGGAATAAATTTCTTAGGGCAGGAACCATGCTTATTTTGCTCACTGAAGTATGTCAGGTCCTGGTACATAAATATTTTTGAATGAATGAATGAATGATATGGGGCCCGCTTATTTTTGCTACATACTACCCAAAATTTGGACTTCTGTCAGTCAAACTTTGGTACCTACATCCTTCATCTGCTTCCAGAAACTACCTGCGTATTTGACTACTTACCTGTATCTTGCAGAGTGGGGATAGTAGTTCCTGTTTTATGTTTAACCTGTTCACCTGTCATTGCTCATCTATTAGTTGTTATTATATTCCACTGACCATGCTGAACTTTCTGAATCTAGGTCTGCTCCCACTACATAGATATTTTTTTCTCTGCTCCAGGCTGCTGCATTTAACTCTTCATGCCTGGTTGAGTCATAGAAATGACAGATTAGATTCCTTTACTTTTCTGGATAGATTAGAAATTCATCTTCATATATCCATGGTTGTGTGTCATTGTCACTCTCCTTTTCAGGTAAACAGATAGAGTAGATCTCAAGTTCACTTTAAAAAGTTTCTTAGTGAATAATTTTAAAGAAAAACTTCCCAAGTGCTACCTGTGGCATAATGCAAGCTGGTTTGGATAGGACCACCTGAAGCTAACTATTACATAGCAAGGCAAAAAAAAATGTGTTTGTGTTTATGCTGCCTTGTTAAAACCTTGCAGGGATTTTTGTCATGCCTTCTTAGTGAGACCATGAAGTTGGAGTAGGAGCCATATTGTATGATTTGTTTTTCTGGAGCATTGCCAGTAGTATGCCAGTGCATTTTTATCCCCTTGAAAGATATTTGACTGAAGAGTCCCCAGTCAATGAGAAATGGAAGGCCACATGTCAGAATGGATAGTCCAAATAGCAAATTGTGGGGCAATTATGGGTACAGAAAACAGGAGTGGTACATTACTAATCTGTTGGGGTTTTACTTTTTTTTTAAGATTTTATTTATTTATTTTTAGAGAGGGAAGAGAAGAAGAGAGAGAGAGAGAGAGAGAGAGAGAGAGAGAGAGAGAGAGAGAGAGAGAGAGAGAGAGAGAGAGAGAGAGAGAGAGAGAGAGAGAGAGAGAAACATCAATGTGCGGTTGCTGGGGGCCATGGCCTGCAACCCAGGCATGTGCCCTGACTGGGAATCGAACCTGCGATGCTTTGGTTTGCAGCCCGTGCTCAATCCACTGAGCCATGCCAGCCAGGGCAGACTGTTTTTTTTACTAGACAGATAAAGTAATTATTTCCACTTCCCCAAGAGGGGATCAGGAAAAACATGGAAACACTTGAAATTATTGATGGGGCCTACTGTTAAGAAAAATAACAAAGGGAAGACTTAACTTAGAAGATCTCTGATGCCTCACGCTGCTAGTATGGTAGACACATTGCTGATTTGACTCTTTGTCCTGGTTTACTTCTTTCTTTGTTTTTTTTTTTTTGTTTTAAAGGTTTAATTCACTTTTAGGGAGGGGAGGGGAGGGAGAAACAGAGGGACAGAAACATCAGTGTGTGGTTGCCTCTCAAGTGCCCTCCACTGAGGACCTGGCCTGCAACCCAGGCATGTGCCCTGAGTGGTAATTGAACGGGAGTCCCTTTGGTTTGCAGGCTGTCACTCAATCCACTGAGCCACACTAGTCAGGGAAACCTTTATTTTAAACTCAAGCTTCATACTAAATCTGTGTGCTACTGGGCCCTCCCCACCAAAAAGTTTCTAACAAATATAAGCACTCAATAAATATTTGTTAAGTTGAAATGAATGTATAAATTACTGGTAGTGACTGAGTATTATAGTGGATTTGTAGTATGTATTGTGGAAGATGGTCCTAAAGTGAGCAAAAATCCCTGAAATCACCATTGACATCATAAAGAAGGCAAATAGACATACTGTCTCTCGAAAAATCCAGCATAGATATGCTTTTTCCCTACTTGAGTTAGAACAGTTCTTTGGACAAAATGAGTTACTTTGCTTATGTTTTAGGGATATTTGTGCAGGGTACAGGTGTTGCACATTGCATTTTTAAACATGAGGATTACACTTGGATTGGTATGCTGATACAAGGAGAAATACATGGAACTAAGAGAGAGGAGTCAAGAGGAGATTCCCATCTCATGTTGGTCTCGTAGTCCAGGACATCTCCTGAGTGAAAGGGGTTGTGGATAGAATTGGACTTTAGCAAGTAAGTTGAAATAGTATAAGCAAGAATGTACACAGATCTGCTGTAACTGCCCGGGGTATTTGTATTTTTATACTTCTTAAAATCTTAAGCCAAAAGAATTATCTTCTAGTCACTTCTTTAAAAATGTATTTGCATGTTTTTGAACAGGAAATAGTTACTTGATTGAAAATTTAAAAGGTATAAAGAAATATACAGTGAAAAGCCTCTTTTTCATTCTTACAGCTACTCAGTTCTCCTTGCTGAGTATAACCATTACTTCATGCTTCTGATGTATTTTTTTCAGAGGCATTTTATACATATATGTATGTGAGCATCTTTGTTTCAGAAGATTTTTGTCTTCTACCTCTTTTAATCCTCATCAAATTTATCCATTCATCCATCCATCCATCCATCCATCTATCCATCCAACAAATATTGTTGAGAATCTATGATGTGCCAGGCACTTAGCTAGGTGCTAGAATAAAATGATGGGTAAAAACAAATATATATCTTGCCTTTTAGGATTTACAATCTGCTTGAGGGACAGAGAATTACAAAATCATAATAACAAGTGTCATATTGCAGTTGTGACAAATTCAATGAAGGAGAAATACTAGGTACTATGAGAGCCTAGATTAGGATGACCTGAGTTAGCCAGTGAGGTCATGGATAACTTCCTGAGAAAAATGAAATAGAATAGAGATCTGAAGGATGAATAGTAGTTAACTAGTTGAAGAGGGGAAAAAAATTTCTTGCAAAGGGCCAAAATATAAAGACAAGTTCTGCTGGTAAGAAAAGGAGTGTGAGGGACTGAAAGGAGGTTCGAGTGGCTGGAAGGCAGACACTATGGGGGTGGGCACTGGGTAGAAGATGAGGCTGGGGAGATAGGTGAGTTTCAGACCATATAGGTACCTTAAGGTATGTCAAGGGGTCTGTTTTTTCCTAAGAGAAATGGGAAGCCATTAAAAGATTTTAAGCAGGGAGTACATGAGCTGTGATCAGATAAACCTATCAATAAGATAGATCTCTCTGGCTGCAATATGGAGAGCCAGTTGCAATGGCAGAAGGAAGAGGGGAAGTGGGGAGTGGTTGAGAGTCTGCTGCAATATTTTAGGTGGATAGTGGTGGAGATGAAGGGAAATGGGTGGAGTTGAGTGATATTTAAGAAATGATAGTCTTAGTTCCTATCAATGGATTTGTTATGTGGGATAAGGGAGAGAATGGTATTCAATATAAATACAAGCTTTTATGCTTCAGTATAGAAAAGGGTGCCATTTCCTATGCTAGGGAATCTTGGAGGAGAACTTCTCTAGTTTTAATTGTGAGTTTGATTTTGAAATGACATTATGACTCTCAAGAGAAAGTTTCAGATAGCTTTATGGATCTGGATTTATGGATCTGGAGCATACAGAAGAGGTCTGAGTTGTACATAAAATATATGAGTTATTTGTAAATAGATAAGTTATTCAGCTTGGATGAATGGGATCATCTGAGAGTGTCAAGTATGAAAAAGAAAGGGCTATATTTCAACACTTGAGCAACAAGACATTTATTTTCTAGGCAGAGAAGGACGAGCCAGCATAAGGAGAAAATTTTAACATGGAAACAAAGGAAAAGAGAATATTTCAGGAAGGGGAAAGAGGGAGATATCAAGTGATATGTTGCTGAGAAGTCAAAGGAGACGAGGACTGAAAACATCATGCTGACTTAGCAAAAAAGAGGTCATTGAAGATTTTAGCCTTATATTTTTGGTGGATCACTGAGGCAAAAATAATGGAGTGGGTTGAGTTGTAAGCATGAGGTGAAGAG
This sequence comes from Phyllostomus hastatus, assembly GCF_019186645.2. NCBI lineage: Eukaryota > Metazoa > Chordata > Mammalia > Chiroptera > Phyllostomidae > Phyllostomus > Phyllostomus hastatus. The sequence continues at coordinate 28,232,621 of NW_025333857.1, read as the reverse complement.
ATAGACATCATAAATATAAAATCTTTTAAAAGAGAAGTGGTAACTAAAATAATGTTATCGAGAGATTTGAGCTTTAAAATATTTAGTGGGGAGATTTCTATTTCTAATAATCACATACAATCTGTTGTAGACCTCTTTTCCTACTTAGGACAATTGGAAAAGCTGGCCAGATACTTAAAAAAAATCTTTTTAATAGGCTCTTTAAATCTATAAGAAACACACTGAGATATTCCAGGACCAGGATCTGGGAAAGATGAGTTCAGCATTTGGGACTGATTTTACCCTGGAGTAATTTGCTTATTTTGCTTGCTGATAAAGAGCTGCACAGAACTTTCGACAGACTCATGAGTTTCTAATGCCAAAAACTGGGTTTTAGTGACCTTCAAAGAGAAGGGGCCCAAGTAAACTGCAATCTTTGGGTTAAAACCACAAAGAGTTTAGCATCACTACGTGAGTAAGAGTAAACCAGAAATAGACCAGCCCTCATAAAAACTGAAGTTTAGCTTTGAATAATTTCAGTCCTTGATCGGATTATGGTGATCGGGGATTGTTAATACCCCAATCTTCTTGCCTGCCAGAAGAAAGCTAAATCTGTCCAAGGTTCAAATCATCTGTCCTATTTTTAAATATTTACCAGGCATAAAAGTAGACAAGACTTGACTATAAATCAAGGGAAACAGCCTCCTAGGATATTAGACAATGGAATTATCAGACACAGACTTGAAAATAACCACACTTAAGGAAGTAAAATTATGATTGAAAATTTCTGCAGAAAATTAGAAATTAACCCCCCCACCGAAATACTAGGTATAAAAATACAATAATTGAAATTAAGAATATAGTGGATTGAATTTAATGACAGCTTAATCCAAGCTCAGGAAAAACTTCAGTGAACTGATAGGTCAGGAAGATAATCAGGATAAAACAGAGAGAGACAAAAAGATGGAAAATAGATAGGAAACTAAGAATTACTGGTATGTGAATTATCGTGAAAAGATATAAACATAACTGGAATTGGAATTTCACAATGGGAACAGAGAGTGAATGCAGCAGGAGCAACGTTTGAGGAGGTAATGGCTATGAATTTTCCAAATCTGATAAAAGCTATGAAACCACAGATGTAAGAAGTACTATAAACACAAAGGAGAATAAATAAAAAGAAAAACCACATCTTGGCACATTAGAGAAAAACTGCTGAAGACCAAAGAAAAAGAAAACAAATCTGAAAGGCAGGGAAAAGAAAAATCTGTATTGCCATCAAAGGAGCAGTAAGAAAACTGACAGTTGATTTCTCTACAGAAATGGTAAAAATCAGAGTAGAATGGAATGATATCTTTAAAGCACTAAAGGAAAATTGCCAACTTAAAATTTTATATTCACTAAAGAGTCTTTCAAAGTTGAAGGAGAAATAAAGAATTATATTGAATTAAAATACATGTCAAGTGGGTAGTAGAGTTGAAGTGTTATCAAGTTCTTTTATTGGGAAGTGGTAAAGACTTTGAGAAGTCAAAGAGGTATTGTAATTTCTAAGGTAATCACTAAAACAATAGCAAAAGAATTTATAACAAGATAATAGAGAGGAAAAATGGAATAATAAAAACTGCTTAATTTAATAGAACACAATAAAGGTAGGAACTAGAACATGGAACAGGGAACTAATAAATTACAAATAGAAAAACTTTATTTTAAAGCAAAAAGCATATGACAGATAAAGAAGAATATTAATAGTGATAAAAGCTTTATTAACTAGGAGAATACAATTCTAAATCTTTATGTAGCTAATGATTTAGCTTCAAAAATACATAGCAAAAATTGACAGAATTAAAAAAGAAACAGTCAAATCCAACATAGTTGGAGATTTTAAATATACTTTTTCATAGTATGACAACTAAAAAAAATCAATAGAGATATAAAAGATTGGAGCAACACAGTAAAAACTTGAGCTAATAAGGCATACACATATACACTACTACACTATACCTAATGTCTGTAAAAATCCATTTTTTCTAAATGTGCTTGAAATTTGCCAAAGTTGAACATTGCTGTGTCATAAAATAAGTGTCTCAAGAAATTTCAGAGGATTAAAGTTGCCTGAACTTTGTTATTTAACCCAGTGGAAAGAGATCAATAAACAAAAACTAAGTAGAAAAACCCTCAAATGTGTGAAAGTTAAGCAGTATACTTCTGAAACTCTTTTGGTCAAAGAAGAAATCACAGTATGATTTAGAAAACATTTGCAACTGAATGAAAATGAAAATACATGTATAACATATTTTTATATGACATTATAGGACATAGCTAAAGCTATATCTGAAGATGGAATCTTTTAGAATTTTTGCTCTGTTTTGATAATCTTAAATTTCTTCTCTAGACAGAGATATACTTTTCCTTATATCTCATCTCTGGCATTCTATGGGTCTTTTTAATTTAAAGCTTTTTATCTAGCTTTATTTCTAGAAAATTTATCTTCATTATAGCTTCAAACATTTTCTCCTCTTTATTTTTTGTCTTCCTGAAATTCCCATTACCCTGATAGAGGCAGTTTTTTCTTCTTCATATATGAAATGCTGTTTTACTTTCTCTTCTTCCTGTCTCCTGAGAGAGTTGCTCAATTTGTCCGTTAAAAATTTGTTCTGCAGTAGTGCCTGAGAGCTCCTACTTCTCAGGAGGTATGAGATACCCTGATTGATAATGTATTAGATAATGTGCTGGGAGAGTCAAAAGAAGGGGACAGATCCCAGGACACTCAGCCTTGGTTCAATAGCACCACTACCTAATATTCTTGTTGGGGGTCCTCTCACTAGGTAACTCTGTGCTTGCAGGATTCACTTGTAAGCCCTTGGGAGACAAGCCATTCTTTTTCTTTTTTAACTTCTTTAAAGTATATTTTATTGATTATGCTATTGCAGTTGTCCCAATTTTTTCTCCCCTTTCTCCCCCTCTACCCTGCAACCCCCACCCTCCAGCATTCCCCCAACCCCACCTCTTAGTTCATGTCCATGGGTCATACATATAACTTCTTTGGCTTCTCCATTTCCTATACTATTCTTAACCTCCCCCTGTCTATTTTATGCCTGCTAATTATGCTTCTTATTCCCTGTACCTTTTCCCTCATTCTCCCTCCTCCCTCTCCCTGCTGATAACCCTCCATGTGATCTCCATTTCTGTGATTCTGTTCCTGTTCTAGTTGTCTGCCTCATTTTAGTTTTTGTTTTTTAGGTTCAGTTGTTGATTGTTGTGAGTTTGTTGTCATTTTAGTGTTCATAGTTTTTGATTTTCTTCTTTTTCTTACATAAGTCCCTTTAACATTTCATATAATAAGGGCTTGGTGATGATGAACTTCTTTAACTTGACCTTATCTGGGAAGCACTTTATCTGCCTTTCTATTCTAAATGATAGCTTTTCTGGATAGAGTCTTTTGGATGTAGGCCCTTGCCTTTCATGACTTGGAATACTTCTTTCCAGCCCCTTCTTGCATGCAAGATTTCTTTTAAGAAATCAGCTGACAGTCTTATGGGAACTCCTCTGTAGATGACTGTCTCCTTTTCTCTTGTGGCTTTTAAGATTCTCTCACCTTTAATCTTGGGTAACTTAATTTTGATGTGTCTCAGTGTGTTTCTTCTTGGATCCAACTTCTTTGGGACTCTCTGAGCTTCCTGGACTTGCATGTCTATTTCCGGCTCTCTATTCTGGTTTCTCATCTTCACCCCTCCTACCAGTCTGGATGAATGTTTCTTCTTTAAGTCCTTGGTTGTCAAACTTCCATGCAGTTTAATTTTCTGGCAGTTCTGGTTGTTTTTGTTTTTAAATTGGTTGTTATCCTTATTTTGGTTGTATGAAGAAGTGAAGTGTTTCTACCTACATCTCCATCTTTGCCTGTACTCTCTGAGAAGCCATTCTTGGAGGATGAAGCCTCCTCAGCACATAATCCATAGTCTTTGGAGACTGGAAGGGCTGTGTTTTTCTTTGCTCTGAGGTCACCATACTTAACAAATAGCTTCATCACAATCAAACAGAAAACTAGTGAAAAGGCAACAAACCATTCAAAACTTTTGAAACCAAACAAAAATTTCAATATGTACATTCCTGGAATCTTCCAAACCAGTTGTAACTTGAGAATTCTTTTACCCTAAACTGAATGAGTGTAAGCTTGTGTCTCATACATTAAAGAAATCCTTCAAGAAGAGTATATCCTTGAGTACACATTTTTTTCCAGTCATGTTTCTAATGTCTGGAGCAGTGTAGCTTGAAGCACTGGGTGTGTGTTTAAGTCATCGGGGAATTCCTGGCTTTGTCAAATGGATCAGTTTTGCTATTTTGGGGAACAAAGATATATCCTAAACTGGTTAATAAAGCACTCCCTATTGCCACTTCTTGCTTCTCCCTGATCCCATTAAACACAAACTGAATCAAAACAATCCCCAAACAAACAATCCATCTCTAGACCCTAGAACTCCTAGATGTATAATAGGCATTTTATGACTTTTACAAATGTAGTTTTTTATTTCAGTGGGATTTTTTCACACTTTAAAGTTATCAGAAAATAAACTCCCATTAGTAGGACTCAATCTACTAAATAGAGTTAATAACCACAAAAACCAATCAAACCAAATCACAACAATAGAAGCAGCAGCAGGAAAAACAGAAAACAGCCTATGCTCAAAGTTCTTGGAATAAGTTACATATCTGAGATCACCTGTGGTGGTCTCTCCTTCAAGGGCTTAATCACAAGCAGGGGTCCCTGAGGCCTGCACCCCAAGGTCATGTGCGCCATTTTGAAGAGTTGTGTGTGTGTCTATCTTTGCTACAACTTGGCAAGGAAGACCTTTGCTGTCAGGTGGGATAGCCATTCTCTCTTCATTGTATACTCTGTGCAGCCCTGGGAGCTTCCTCTGTGTGATGCTCTGTAATTGTAATTGGACTTGTCCTCTTACTGGCCTAGCCAGGAAGCCCTGTAGAGAATGGCCAGCTCAGGGAAGGGAGAATGGAAAGAGTCAGATGCTGTGGACTAGAGACATTATTTGACTTCCCCTAGAAATTCATAAGACTTGAGGCTTCCAGGAAAATTGTTGAAATGTAACTTTGTGCAAGTTAAATGATCTCTTGAGCAGGGGTTGGCAAACTTTTTCTGTAAAGGGCCAGATAATATTATCAGCTCTGTGGGCTCTGTTACAAGTACTCATCTCTGGCATCATAGCAAAAGCAGCCATAGACCATGTGTAAATGAATGGATGCAGCTGTGTTCCAATAAATCTTTATTCATAAAACAGGAACAGTGGGCTGACTTTGACCCATGAACAATAGTTTGCCTCCTGTGTCTTCAAACCTTGGGGATCTTATGGTTAAATTTATTATCTATAGTAATATGTTAGAATACAGTTAGACTATAAAGATGAATATTGTTTTAAAACTAACAATGTATAAGTGGTTATAATTAGGAGTTGATTTTCAGGTGGAATGCAGATGCTTCAGGAAATTCAACAGCCTTCTGTAGCTTAGGCAAATCCAGTTTTCTAGATGAAAGTAATAGTCTTCATATGGTTTTTCTGGCTACCCAGTAGTCCTAATGGAAAGGTACTGGCATGAGTCAACTGTAAATGAGTAGGAAACTTGCAGTGGAGAGTACTGGGAGGTAGGAAAGGAAAGGCCTTTGGCCATATATACCTGGACTTTGCTAAACTGCCTCTTGGAATAAGTGATGATTTTTCATAAAACCATTTGGCTTCAGAAATATCCTTTAGTTGCTCTGACATGATGTTCATGACTGCCTTTGGCTTGCTCTTAGGGAGGAAGGCTTAGCTTAGAATCAGTTGCTCAGGAAGGTGGAGAGAAGTGGAATCTTCTAGGAGGGTTGATCTGGGAGATGAGAGAACTTCAGAAAGGGAAACGTGGGATGTGACAGCACTGTGACTCCAGGGTGTGCAGGGTGCGCGAAGGTGGCTGTGAGCAGCTCTGCTGTCTCCTGGGCTAAAATCCAGGAGGTCTTCCTCACCCTGGGATCTACACAGGAAGGGAACTGGCAGCCTGTGTTGAATGATTGGCTGGTTTTGTGTTGATTTGTCCAATTTCACTCAGAAATAGTTTTTCTTAGATGGCCAGTGAGCTTTTTCCTTTTAAAGTTGGAAATAACAGTGCCTGACCAGAGGGTCACAATAGCTTTCTCAGCTTTTGTTTACAACCCATGATCTAATTTTAGCAAGAGAGATTAGGAAACTGCCTCTTTGCTCCTGTGTTTCACATTTGTCCAGATATCAGCATTTAAGTGATTAAGAAGTAGTATCTCTCTTAAAAGCTGTGGCTAACAGTTTTACATTCTTAAATGTCTCCACTAGAGCAAAGCAAATTGTTCAAATGCCAAAATATAGGCACAGAGGCCCCAGAGATTTGTTTAGGGGCCATGAAAACATTTCTTTCTCTTTTTTGTGACTTCAAACATCTACAACTTAAAATATGATATGGGATGAGCAATACAATCTGAGTAATGCACCGGTGAAAAGATACATCTCATTGGTCCTGGGAGCAAGTGTGAAAATCTGAGTGTGGCTCTGAAGGAGGAGGAAGTTATTGTGTGTGTAAGTGATGTGGTCTACAGAAGCGGAAACACATTCAGACAGGCATGAGCGCTGATAAAAGGAATCGCATATATTATTGGCATGAATGCCACCTGGAAATATTCTTCACTATTTATAATAATAAGTAAATGGTTCAGAAACTTCTGTTTTGTTCTATTAAAACAAACAAACAAACAAACAAACAAACAAACAAACAAACACAGTGTGTCTGCGATAACAGTCCCAACATTAGGCTGTTGGATGGGTAGGGACTTCTGCTCTATCTGGTCACTAGTCTCCTCTTATGTACTTGCTCCAGCTTCAGCATCCCATGGCACAATCCTCATCTCTTTGGTGTGAGCTGTGTGTGTACACAGCATTATAAAATATCATTTATTACATGGGACTCTATGAAGCTATGTTAATTTTAAATGGAAAAATGCATCCAATAATATTCTTTTCTGATATCTTTTCCAGCAACAAAGCTGTTCAGTTATGATTTACATTGTCCTTTTTCAAAGAGTGAATCTTCAGCAGACCTATCCTGACTGAGCCCTCACTTCCTCAGAGCAAAGCTACGAGGCTGGAATTCCAGAGGCTGGAGCTCTAAGGCGCTCAACAATGAGCCCAAAGTGTGGGGAAGGAGCTGGATGCTGCTGTGAATAATGAGAAAACCAAATGGAAGGAGGGTAACAGTGACAACAGATAGCTTTGTCTTGTGAAAATTAGGTTTGTCCAGAGCAACAGAAGCTAGGATAAACTCAAAGTGAAATTTCATCTTCCGGCTCATGTTACCGTCAAAAGCAATTGAAAAAGCTAAAAAGTAACCCAAACTACTCTCTAATAAGCAATATTTTTTCCAGGTCATGTCAGCAGAGAATGCTGTGTCCTAACTATTCCCTTTGGATGGTACTGGCAGGCTTTGTTTGGTGGGTGCACCCATCTGCTGGCCCACCTCCTCACTCCTGCTTGACTTGGCTTGAGAAACTACTCACGGTATTTTGTATTTCTCCGGCAGACCTGGTGCTCGCTGCAGCTCACATCTTTGTATAAACATCACACTTTACAGTTGACAGGCCTTGGGCTTCACTTCACACTCAGAGGCAGAGGTCTGTCAGATTTTAAGTGAAAGGTTATAGCTTGTTTAAACCTTCTTCAGGATAAGTTGGAAGGGAAGGAGGATGCCGAGTACGCAAAATGGCTTGGTTTTCTTTCTCTCTTTTTCTTTCTTTCTTTCTTTCCTTCCTTCTTTCTTTCTTTCTTTCTTTCTTTCTTTCTTTCTTTCTTTCTTTCTTTCTTTCTTTCTTTCTTTCTCTCTCTCTCTCTCTCTCTTCCTTCCTTCCTTTTCTCTCTCCTGTCTCTCCTTCTTTCTCTCTCTTTCTTTCTTTCTTTCTTTCTTTTTCTTTCTTTCAATTGTTAAACATAGACTTTATTCTTTTTTATTTTTATTTTATTATTGTTCAATTACAGTTGTCTGCCTTTTCTCCCCACCACTCCCGCCCACCCCAGACATCCCCACCTTCCTCCCTTGACTCCACTCCCCATTGGTTTTGTCCCGGTGTCCTTTATAGTTGTTACTGAAAACCCTTCCCCCTTAAGATTACCTCTGAAGAGCACTTTCATTGGCTGGCATATTTCTTGGCAAAACAAATAAAAAAATTCTAGGGGTAGCAAGGCATGGAGGAAGGAGTGTGGTCTTTAGAATCAGACAAAGTCAGGTTCTGATCTTAAGAATCCTGAACACCTGCCAGTTAATTGCTAGAGTCAATGAATTGTCCCCAATTGTTCATTTCCCCTTCTTTCTTTTGAAAATAGAACAGTGGGCATCATCACTCTGCAGGTTGATATGATAATTCCAAGATTCTTTGAATCTAGGTGAGGGCAAATGGATAAATTCTCCTAAATGAAATGTGAGTGGAAGTGCTGTGAGAAATACCAGCATCACCTCCATAAAGGAAATTGTCAGCCTTTCATCACTATCTGTAGTTGTTTTCATGGGTTGAAACACTGATGTGGCACTGATGTGGCTACCACCACGCTGGTGAGGACTGCAATGGAGAGAATGGTGAAGCAAAGGCAAAGGAGGAACCTGGGTCTCCAAATTATCACCCAGAGCAGCCAAGCTGCCCACCTCTTCTCTCTGTACTGTTAGCTGAAAGTAGAACTATCTTATTTTTGTGTCACTATATTATTTGGTCTAGTTTATAGTCCAATTAATAAACTGACTTTGAGGAAGTTAACTCCTTTGCCCCTCAGTTTTTCTATCCTCTTTCCGGGTTTATTGTGAAGATTACACAAAGAAGTAAATATTAGCATGTTTGTTGTATGTGCTGTTTGCCTAGTGCTATTATTGTTTATGCATGCATGTAAGTCCACCAGGAAAGTACAGATTTTCAAGATAGAAGAAATGAAGATGTATATAACATGTTTTTATTTTCTTTGTGTCACAGCTAGGGTGACCATCCATTCCAGTTTTCTAAGGAATGAGGAGGTCTTTGGGAAGTGGGCCTTGCAAAACTTTTCAAACTGATACAGTTTCAGGCAAACTGGATCAAGCTGGCCACTCTGAGGGGAGGCCCAGCAGGGGGACTTTCCGTGCGAACACTAAGGCAGTCCTAGGAAGGCTGCAGAGTCGGTCTGTCTAGTCACACCAGCTGGAGAAGTTCTTTGAAATAAGTGATACTTGTGAATTTGAAGTAACGTGCATCCAAATTCTCTCTCTGGATCTGGTGGGAGTTTACAGATGCCAACCCTACAATTCATGTAATTTGTTTTCCTTTGAGACACTCACTATTGCAGATAAGAAATGCCAGTGACCTACCTCTGCCATTAATAACTAGTTCATTGCCACCCTGAAGAAGTGGATGTTGTCATTCGTTTGTAGTAAGGAAATGTAGGCTGTGGTGACATAGTCATTGGGGTCCTTTGGGTAACTTTATGTGCAAATCTACTTTTACTGGATGATCGAATTGGTGGTTCTGCACATAGGGAAGGTGACTGAAATATTGATTTGTTTTGCTGGGACAGATTTGGTGTGCTTATTATGCATATAGGTTCATTCAGGGGTGGAGAGAGCAGATATACATGGATTACTGAACCCTCTGGTGCATTATACATTGTTTATGCTGTATCTCAAAATTGGGTTTTGAATTTACTGACTAGTAAACTGCCTTGGCGAGTTTTAACTTAGTGAGAACTTAGAGCATAAAATCCACCTTATTTTTTCTTGATATGACTTTTTTCAGATTCTACTCATCCCTCCACCCCCCATTTCCCCCCGAGTATGAAAAGAATTGTAATTATATCCTAGACCAGGTCTGAGCTTATTCTTCCAAATATGACTCAGTGTCTCCAGCAGTCACCTGAATTCTAAACACATGTATCTCACGTTCTGGAAGGGAGTGCACTGGGCAATGTGGTGGGCCAGGACCATGTGTCCTCTGCAATTGCTATTCATCTTTGAATCTGGAACTTTTTTGTTGGTCTTTCTAACTGCCATAATAACTTGATAGTGATATTTTCCAGAGTTTACTGGCTTTATCTCTAGAAGTACCTGGAAGAATTCTTCATCTTAAGTAAAATCATATGGGGACAATAGCCCCTCTGGCAGCAGTAAAGAACACTATATAGTCAACATCAAGTGCAAGGCCAGTGTCACTGTGGGGCTATGATAGTCACTATTGTTGATTTCATTGGACTGATTAGTTAGGGGATGTCTCCTACCCCTCAATTTTCCCAAGATTCATGCTGGACCAAAAGAATGGTATTTCCCAAACCTGAGAAGACCATAATTTGCCAAGAATATATGAGTATTGTAGGTAGGGAGGCAGTCCAATTCTTTCTAGGGAAGGAGTTATGTCTTCAGAGACCAGATTGCATTTTCATTGCTTAAAGCTATCACTTTCTTATCAAACAGATATTTTGGCTATTTTTGCCAGAAAAGCAACCTAATGAAGTGTCACATACTTTTATATACAATGTTTTTTTCTTTGGCATCGTAACGTTATGATCTTAGCTTGTGTAATATTTATGTGAGGTGAACTACAGGTCTAGAAACTAACTTTTGGGGGTCAATAATCAGAATACTATTAGCTAGAAAAAGAGAATGTACTTTCTCATAAACTTGCTTTTTTATTTTCAATGGCAAGAAAAAGTTCTTGCTATAGTAATGGAATCTTAAACAATGCTTATATGATTTATAAGAAACCCTACATGGAAAGAGACTTATTTTTCTTGTATTCTGGGGCTTAGGGCATTTCTGCAAAGTTCCCTGTTACAGAAAATTGGAAAATTCTAAGCAAGATTAATATTTCTGCTTCTGGCATCCTGATAATTTTATAAAATTATTGAAAAGAGGAGCTAAAATGTTACAGGTTTGCATATATTGTCTTTGAGAACTTGAAAGAAAAATAGACATACATTTTTATTTCATTGCAAATGTTTATTGACTAGATTTAAATGTCTTACCAGCCTTGTTTTCCCTTGGGCTTCAGTTTTCTTATCTCATATAGAAAACAGATACAATAATGCCACAAAGGCTTACTATGGAAATTAAATAGGTAATACTTATAAAGCTCATGGCCTAGTGTCAGGGACATAGCAAGAACTCAATAAATGTTTTATATTCTATTATTAATGCCCTCATTATCATTATACTGTATAAAAACTGTGGAAGGCATAAAGATCTGTCTCCAAAGAATTTATAATCTAGTTGGTTAGCTAGGACTTGAACTTGTGGATTTTTACAATGTTTGCCACCATAGGGGCAAATTTTCTGCTTCTATATGAATCATTAACATTGGACTGGGATAGTCGTATTTTAGCCTAATGGGTGGACCGGAGAGCAGAGATGCAGAGAATGTGGGCAGAAGGTGAATACTCAGAAAGCAAGTACAGATATTCACAACCAAAGTAAGCAACTGCAAGATACAAAATTTAGGGAGCAGTCTGAAGAGAAAACTGATAAAAAAAATGAACAGCCTAGTTGGGGAGCAAGACATAGGTTTACTGGAAAATTTAAATTGGGAAGTTTTTCTTCTTTTGTGTTGCTTTGTTCCTTTCATAGCTAAAGCTTCCCTGTCTGGCTACTACAAGAACAGTATTGATGTAATTGGGAAAGGTTTCATGGAGGAAATGGGATGCTAACTTGACTTTGGTAGATGGGAAGAATTTAGACAGGATGAAAATGAAACACAATTGCAATCAGATGGGAGAAAAGCGAGCCACTACATGAAGGTGACAAGAGGGGCCCAATAATGAGATTATGTGGAGTTATTAGAGGATTTATTTAAGGGAATAATGGGATAGGTGGGCTGGAGCCATACTGTGGTCAGCTCAATCAATCAAGTCTGGATTTTTATCATTTAGGCAGAGGAAGGTGTTGATAAGTGTGAAGATGGCCTTTGGGGGGGGGCGTTCATATCTTTTATTAACCCCTGCACAATTACTTGTTTTCTGCTTTATTGAAGCAATATGTCAGACAGTCTTTGCTACAACAATGTCTGTCAAAGTAGCTGACCATAAAAAACTCCAGCACTACATTCATTTGAAGAGCACATCTAGCAGTAGCTACTGATTTTGACATTCTCACCCATCTTGCAGTATTTGAGGACAGCCAGCTTACCTTTCTTTCTCTTATGCCTATTCTTTTTTGGAGTGGTATATGAGGCCTCCTTTTTCTTAGCACCATCATGAAGTCTCAATGTAAGATAAAGGGTGGACTCCTCCTGAATATTATAGTCATAGTATGTTCATCTTCCAGTTGTTTGCCAGCAATCTTTCAAATATGCAATAGGATATTAACTATAGTCACCATGTAGTACATTACATCTCCATGACTTACTTATTTTATGACTAGTGGTTTATACCTTTAGACCCCCCCTTTACCCATTTTATTCACTTCTTTATTCATCTCTCCACTCTGGCAACCACCAATCTGTTCTGTATGAGCTTTTTCCCCCCACATACAAGTGGGATCACCAAGTATTTGTCTTTCTCTGTCTGACTTATTTCACTTAGCATAATGTTCTCAAAATCCATCTGTGTTGTTGCAAATGGTAAAATAGCCTTCACTGTATGGCTGACTAGTATTTTATTGTGCATATAGAGTACCACATCTTCCTTATCCATTCATCCATTCATGGATACTTAGGTTGTTTGATCTTGGCTATTGGAAGTAATGCTGCCATGAATAATGCAGATATCTTTCAAGTTAATGTTTTTGCTTTTTGGGGAATAAAGACCCAGAAGTGAAATTGCTAGATTATATGGTAGTTCTATTTTAATTCTTCAAGGAAATTCCATTACTGTTCTCCATAGTGACTATAACAATTTACATTCCCATCAATAGTGCACAAAGGTTCCCTTTCTCCACATCCTTGCCAACACTTTATTATTATTATTATTATTTTATTTTATTTCTAATAATAGCCATTCTGACAGGTGTGAGGCAATAGCTCATTGTGGTTTGATTTACATTTTCATGATAATTAGTAATGCTGAGCATCTTTTTATGTACCTGTTGGCCATCTGTATGTTTTCTTTGGAAAAAAATGTTTATTCAGGTCTTCTGCCCTGAATAAAATCAGATTGTTTATGTTATTAAGTTGTATGATTTTTTCTACATTATGGATATTAATTCCTCATCAGATACATGATTTGAAAATATTTTTCCCATTTAGTAGGTTGCCTTTTCATTTTGTTGATGGTTTCTTTGGTGTACAGAAGCTTTTTATTTTTATGTATTTATTTTTAAAAGTGTATTTTTGAGTTTACTTGGATCATATTGGTTAATAAAATTGTATAGGTTTTAGGTGTACACTTCTATAATACACCATTTGTATGAGTATATTATATTGTGTGTTTACCACTCAAAGTCAAATCTCTTTTCATCACTATTTATCCCTCACCTTTACCATCTTCTATATCCCCCAACCCCCTTTCCCTCTGGAATCACCATACCATTGTCTGTGTCTATGTGTTGGTTGTGTGTGTGTTTTTTTTCTCAATTTATTCACTTTTTTCACCCAGACTACAAAACCCCTCCCCTTTGACAGCTGTTGGTCTGTCCTCTGTATCTATAAATCTGTTTCTGTTTTGTTAGTTTACTTTGTTCATTGGATTTAAAATATAAGTGAAATCATGTGGTACTTGTCTTTCTCTGACTGGCTTATTTCACTTAGCATAATACTCTCTAGATCCATCCATGTAATTTCAAAGGGTAAGAGTTCCTTCTTTCTTTACTGCCGAGTAGCATTCCATTGTGTAAATGGACCACAGCTTTTTTATCCATTCATCTATTTATGGGCACTTGGGCTGCTTCCAATCTTGGTTGTCATAAATAATGCTGCAATGAACAAAGGAGTGCATATATTCTTTCAAATGAGTATTTTGGGTTTCTGTGCAGAAGCTTTTTAATTTGTGTTTGCTTTTGTTACCTTTGATTTTGGTGTCAGGTCCAAAAAATCATTGCCAAAACTGATGTTTTGGAGCTTACTGTGCCAAAGGAGCTTACTGCCTACATTTTCTTTTAGAAATTTTATTTAAAATGGTAGAAGAGAAGTAGGTATTCCAGCCTGCAGGATTCTGAAAAACAAATTCAAATGCTTTTTGGAGGAAACTGCTTTCATTCCACTCTGGATTCACTAAACATTTTAGGGAAAAAAGTCATTGTAACTGAGAACAAACAAACAACATGTAATAGAAATCGATCCATAAAGACTTTGATACTGGCATTTTTAGACATAAAACATAAGTGTTTATCATATTTAAAGAAATAAATTTGTTGATGGAATAGTAAACCATAAAAAAATAATTAATCAGATTTGTATTGCATCTGAGAGGTGCATTATTTGAAAAACAACACCCTCTATTAATGTGTTTAATGGCAGATCTGATTAGTTTCCTCACAACATATATGTGTCTATTCTATCTGCTTGGATTCTAGTTACATGGGAGTAGTGCAATAGTGGGGGTGGTATTTGAGCTACTTTCCATGAATGTCACTTCAAGAAAAATTAACTAATTGAATGTTACTTGGAAGAATGAGGCAACATTTCACAGTTTTTCTGATATAATTCCAAAATTCCTTGAAAGTCCTGTGTGGTACTGTGCTAGGTACTTAAAGGGAGTGCAAAAATAAATATGCATGGTTTGCATTTTCCAGAGCCCTCAAAATATTGAAAGAATAAAACATGTAAAAATCTCAGATACAGTATACTGTACAGCATATACAGTATATATCATGATGTATATGCTAATTTATAAGAATTGATGGCATACAGGCATACAACATGGGAGTCCAGGAGCAGCACAACTGGTAAACATGGTTTTTAGAGGAATTTTGTTCAAGGTAAGTGCTGTTACTTTTTCAAAAGAAATTTCTTAACAGATCATTATGGGTGGAAGCTGAGATGCCAAGTGTCTTGAGTGAATTGCCCCACTAAGGACAAAGCAAGACATTTGTTGGTTGTGGAAGGGAGGGAAGGAGACAGAGGGAAGGTGGGAGAGGGAGTTTGGCATGGAGCCAGAGGGTAATGCAAAGTCATATGCTTGTCAGTATAATTCCTCCCTAAGAACTGCTAAATCTTCAATGATGCCTACAAAGATAATTAAACAACTAATATAAATACCTTTTCCTAGACTGAGTCATGTGTTCTTGCCTTAGTGAGGCAGAATGGAGGTATTTTGGATGCAGGGTACAGGCAGCAAATTGAAATGGGAGGATGAGTAACAGGAACTCATGTGTATCAGGAGAAAAACTTCATGCCAGCCCAGAATATGGAACTGGAAACTGGGTCAGGTTTAAGTACATTTCTGAGAAGAATGAGGCCTGGGACAACATTTGGGTGATGGTAAGAAAGCTTGTGGAAGAGAGGGTCTGAATTGGAACTTTGAAATATGGGTTGGACTTCAGCAGGAAGCTGTGGGGAGAAGAGGAGGATATTCCAGGAGGAGGAATGAGCATGAGCAAGGGCACAGAGGATGGAAGATGCTGGGAGCTGTTATTATGATCAATGGCCATACCAATGGTGTTCACAAATCAGGCTATGGGAAAGACAGAGACTGACCCAACTTGAAACAGGCCAGTTAGGACAGAACCTAGGACTCTAGGTCCCCTGTAGTTCTTCTAATTATGGGTGGCTCTTTTCTTTCTATTGCATTTAGAACCTGAATCTCTGTGGCCTCCTTCCTGTTAGGCCTGCTTTTGCAGGCTAGATTTCTGCCTCCTGCCAACAAAAGTGAGGGTAGTCTAGGTTTCGGGAATGGGGTACCCACAGTGGCCAACTGTGCAATGCTGCATCTCCTGGTTATGATTAAGTTGTTGCCTGGCACATTTTTGCTTTGGATATGGCTCTCTGGAGCACCTTGGGAGATGTCAAACTCCATAACTGAGCCCTGAGACCAAAGCATTCATGCACAAGTAAATGAAAGCAGACCCGTCACTGAGGGCTGCCCCCTGAAATATGGCAGCCCACATCTTTGAAAGTTACAGACCCCATTGTCTATCATCCCCTATAGATTCTCCATTGCTGGTGCTTGTCAGCTCATATGCAACCTGAATCCCTTGACACTGGGGAAAAGGTGAAGTAAAAGTGCAATAAAGCCCACTGTCGCCTGGCAGTGCCCTTGAATATGATACTCCAGTTCAAAACACAACATTTGAAACAGTGAGGAGTTTCTGACAAACATGTAATTAATGACTATCAAATGCTTCTGATTAAAAAGAGCATGAATCTAAAGCCACATGGAAGGTGACTTTCTCCAGTCATTTTTTTAAGGCAAGGAAGTTGCTTGTATCTTTGTGCTATTTAATAACCATAGAATTTTGGTTCAGGGAGTTAGGAGTTTGTACAATGCTACATCACAATCTATATTTGATTTATAAACATAGTTGTTCCATCACCAAGTAGCCACTCAATTGAAGTCAAAAGTTATCTGATTACAGGGAAATAACTTGATCATTCTGGTTACTGTCAATATTTAGTAAGCTTGTTCCAGCCAAGCCCTCTCAAAAACTTTCCATGTTTTCATCTTGTATTTATACAACTTGGGTAATGTTCTGTCAATTTTGGAAAGAGCTGCAATTTGAGAAGAGGACTTTGAGTCCTTTCAAAATGATTTGCAATTTTTCCACTGTATTAAAGAGTTGCAGGTCATCCCAATATGGCCCCAGTCTAATATGATAAATTAGTGATGCATGATGCATTTAGAGGTAAGATATGGAAAAGTTCCTTCATGCTAATTTCCTGCCCATTTGTAATCACTAGGTCTTAAAATTCTCCATATATCTCTGTCAGGTAGATAAAAGGTTCCAATTACTTAACTTCTGCTCAGACATTTCACACACCTGGTTTTTGGTAACAGTTTTAGACTCAGAAGAGAGGAAGGTCTAAGGAAAGAAAACATGGATAATGCTTTCACTTTGCAACATAATTTTATTATGTTGGATCATAAACAACTCCAGTTAGCAAAGATGTTCACAGTTAAGATTTCCTTTTGGAAAGCAGTTGTGTATACATTTCCCAGGGAGCAGATGGCAACTGTGTGGAATCACTGCAGTGTCCTTCATTCTGGAGATTTATAGGGAGAGGTGGGGCCATGTTTACCAAGCCTTCAGTGTTTTCACCAACTCAATTCCTTCTCAGGGTCCAGTCACATCTCTGGAAGGGGTTAAGTAGGAGTCCAGGGAGACCACTTGACATCTGCTCCACTTATGACTTTTTGATCTTGTTGTTTTTGGCTTTAGAAGGGCAGGCCCACATTGAAGAGTGTGTGTGTGTGTGTGTGTGTGTGTGTGTTTGTGTGTGTGTGTGCATGCACACGCGTGCTTGGGGTGGGGGCAAGGGGGCAGAGAGAGAGAAGGGAAGGGAAGGAGAGAGAAATGCTAGGCTTTGGTGTGGAAGAGAGAAGGAAAACAATCCTATGATGATAGATCAAATGAAGGCAAAATGACTTAAAAAATTGAGTGGGATCACATGCTATGAAATGATGGTAATGGGAAGGAAAACACTGGGGGTCTCATGTGTGAAACCCTCTGTGAATAGGAATGTAAACCTTTTGGGTGATTTGCTATCATTAACCGGCACTTCAACATGGGTGTCAGTGAAAACCAAATTACATGCTTCACTCTGAGCCATGGCCCTCTGGCTGAGCCTTCTGCAATGGAACTTTTTCTTTCTTTTGCAAAAACAAAATGAAATCTTGCCAAGAAGAATATGGGGAAGCTTAGGCAGATGGTGGACCAGTAACTATCAAGTTTACCAATCACATCCTGTCTTTGTCTATTTGGGTTGTTGTAATAGAAATACAATAGACTAGGTAGCTTATAAACAACAGGAATTTATTTCTCAGTTCTGGAGGGGAAGTCCAAGGTCAAGGTGTTGGCAGATTCAGTGTCTGGTGAGGCTCTACTCTCTGGTTCATAGACATCTGTCTTTCTTCTGTTAGCCCCTGGGGCTTCTTTTTCAAGGGCACAAATCCTATTATAAGGGCTCTACCCTCATGACCTAAGCATATCCCAAAGGGCCGACCTCTAAATACCAATACACTTGGGGTTAGGTTTCAACATATAAATTTGGAGAAGTGGGACACAGACATTCAGTCTATGGTGCATCCCAAACTCTAGTCCTCATCTTCCATGGTGGGGAGTGGGAAGAAAAATGAGGAGGAGGGACTGGGGCCAGGAAAGGAAAACATTCTTAAAGCATCCAAAAACCCAAAGCGTTGTGGCACCCTGAAGAGGGGCAGAGAAAAGGTGACACCAGCAGTTGTTGCTGTTGTATGTCAGGATTGACAATGTCAGGGCAGCAGCCTTCTCAGCCAGTGGGCCCAACCAGCCACTGGGCAACTGTGCAGCCCTCCCCTTGATCCTGGAAGGTGGTGAAGATGGTCTGCTTCAGAGCTTTTAGCATTTAGTGTGTCTCCCTGCCTTAACCACTCTCAAATATAGTCCCTAGCTGATTTTTTTGTTGACTTCTCTAAAAAATGACATAGCAGGGCCCAAAGAAAGCCATCAGGAAGGCCATGGTGTTCCATGCAATGTCTGCTTCCACATTTTGTTGGAGAATGAAACTATGTTCATCAGAGTTTTAGGTGTTCCCTTGGTCTACTACAGACATGCTATCCAGCTCTTCTCAGGTATGTTCAGAATTGGTTTATTGGAGTGTTTCCAGTTCCTTAGTGAGAGGCTGAGTTTGGCTGTTGGGAGCAGGAATATCAAATACAGGGTTGGCAGTAGGGAAGCCTGCAAGGTGAGGGGAAGGAAAGGGTAACCCCACAAAGTGGCATGTTGTGGGAGAACACAAAAGTCCGACTTTCGCTGCAATCTGATTGGTGTGAGAGACTCTGATAGGTCCAACTGCATCCTAGAATTCCATGTTTGTGGAATACCTGCAATAAGTAATTAGCATTTGTGTACTGGTTTAGAGATCCTGAAATAGGCTTGTCTTCAGTCATAAACCTAGAAAGTGGTCAAGACAAGATTTGACTCCAGGTTACTCTAACTCTGGGAATTGGTACCCTAAATCCTGTTCCTTGGTCCTGAGGGACTTGGTGGCTAAGAAGTTGCTCAATGTGTGCTTTAGAGTTCAGATCCCACTAGAATAGTTGGTCTGGCTCCTTATTGGCAATCCCATCTATACCTGGAGATGAAAGGTTATTGTTTCCAGTGGATTTTTTCTTGTGAGAGGGTGCAGTGTTACATGTGGCTGCTGTTAGGTGGAACCTGCCCTGGCTGCATCTTCATGATCCAGCTGCTCTGGACATCCATCTCTACACCCTGGGTTCTGAGTCCAGACATCTGGAAGGGGGCATGGGGCTGGGCTGCTGCCCCTCCTCTTCCTTTCATGTCACCTGGAGTCTGCTCAGCAAGGTCTACTGTGAGGGCTTAAAACTAATCTCCCATAGTTTATGAACCCAAATCCATTTGCAATGAGGAAGACCCCAGCTGACCAGCAGCTTAAACAAATGTTCTCCTCTATAGCATTCCTATGGCGAGACTCAAGTTCCACATACATGATGTAAGTGAGAGCCTGGGCAGGCCTTTCTCCCACACGTGGCTCAGAAATCATTTACAAATCAAACAGAAAAGACAGCCCTGGGCAGGCAACTCTTCCTCGCTCTCTGGGCCAGGCCTGCACTCGCCAGCCACTCCTCGTGGGCTCCTCTGATCTGAAGGTGCGATTGAAAACAGGTGTCTACCCAGTGCCTATAAAATATATACTGGCAATAGGGGAGATCCTTGGAGATCCTTTCAACTGGTAGAAATATGGAGACAATTCCCAACTCTGACTCTTCCTAGATCCAGGACTTCAGCCCCATCTCTCTTGGAAAAAAAAAAAAAAGAAATCCCCAAAAAACTTTCAGGGAAACTGGGAGCATATGGTTCCACCATCCTGTTCTGTAGAAAGAAATGTGAAAAAGATTAGAGAGACTCTGTCAAAATGTCATACTTGGCATTATGTTGCTGGAAAAGTAGCTGTTGTCCCCTGCCTTCCCTCCTCCCTCCATCAGGATGACCCAAGTGACCTTGGGCTGTACAGGCAAAGCTGTGACTGTGATTTGAATGCCAGACTTACCCAATTTCTATTTAGCAAATAAATCGAATGTACTGCTGTTCATGTTTGGGATAAATACCTGATTAAAGTCTCTTAAAATATGACTACCATTGCCCATAAAGGAAAGGAATTTCAGCTGGGCAGTGTCTGTCTGGGGTGAGAGGATTGGGTTTCCTCTTTATTTGTTGTCAGCAAGTGCTCCTGATCTTTCCTACCTTGCAAGCTCATTAAGCAGATGTTTGAATGTGGGGATACTGACAACGCAGCTGTATTTCATTTGTAGATAATTGATGCAATAAATGTAATAACCAAACGAGATATGTTGACTCATGAGCTAATTTGGGTGTCGATGTTACAACACTAGTGCAGCTGGAAATGTTTGCCTATCACAAATCTGTTTCAGATAAGTGCTTCCCCCCCATGATTCCTGTTCCCAGTATGACAAAAAATAAATAAATAAAAATAAAATATCAAACCATCCTCTATATCTAAAAATACATGTTCAGAAGTTATGGTCAGGCTAAACAGCATTTGAAAGAATATTAGTATCAGCAGTTCATTACAGAAACAGGTGAGATTAACCCCTTACATACTGCTGGCGGGGGTGGGTGGGGGTGGGTGGCGGGTGGGGAGGCGAGGTACACACCCCATTTCCTTAGGCACGTTTGGTCTGGAAACCTGAAAAATCTTAGTTGGAAGGGTGTGGATCCATTTTTTCTTTTTCCTTTTACTGCAGGCATGATTCCTTTTTCATGGTCTGTATATTCCCAGAGTCTCCTCAGCTTTTATCTTCTCTGAGTAGTTGTATGTAGGAGGCACAGTTCTGTGACTTTAAAACAGTGGCTTTTGGGATGCACAGCTTTAGCAGAAAGGAATTTGTGATATGTGAGAGACACATACCTTGAAGCAGTCCTAATCACCATTTCCAATAGCCTAGACCAGGGGTTGATAAACTCTGGCTTGCCCCTGTTTTTGTATAGCTTGTGAGCTAACAGTGGTTTTTACACTTTTAAATAGTTGAAAGGTATCAATAGCAGAATAGTATTTTGTGTCATATGAAAATTATGGAAATTCAAATTTCAGTGTCCATAAGTAAAGCCTTAGAATGCAACCACACTCATTCATTTCTCATTTTCTATGGCTGCTTTAGGGGGTTGTTCCAACATTTACCATCTAGCTCTTAACAGAAAGTTTGCCAATCTCGGGCCCAGATTAAAACACCACTAATTTCTGCAAGTGAGGAAAAGCTAAACTTGATTGCAGTGTATTTTAGATTGAAATTATCTTACTTCCGATTAAGTGCACAAAGGGAAAATAGATGAATCACTGGTCGTCCACAGAGGTCCTTCTCGAAGGAGCCCTTGTTATTAGCATTTCTCAGTAACAGCTAAACCCTTCGGAGGATCACAGTTTGTATGCAAACACTATTTCTAATCTGCTTGAAGAGTTTGGGTAATTTTCTACTTTATAATCTAATTTTTGTACTATAATTGTTCAACAAATTGTTTTCTCAATAGATAATTTTAAAAGGTTTATTGGGGTAAAATTTTCATATATTACATAAGTTTATAGTATTATGAGTTTTGACAACAGTATTTATTTACTCTATCACCATAAAATCAAGATATAGAATGGTTTCATCACCCCCAGCAGGTCCCCCCTGCCCCTCTGTGGTCAATCGTTTTCCCCCTCCCTACCCCCGACCATGACTGATGTGTTTCTGTTCCTGTAGTTTTGACTTTTTCAGAATGTCACAGAAATAGAATGATACAGGACGTAATAGATATTTCAAAGTGTACTTCAGTTCCCCCAACTGCAATTTGGCCACCAGTATCGCTTACTTGATGAGCTTCTATTGTGCATAAAACAAACACTATATAATTAAGGTTATATCTATTTTTCTTCGTTATCTGGATGAGGACTTATCCATATTGATACATTGAACTTGTGGGACTAGAATTCCAAAGTTAATATATATAGCTCTTTTTAAGAAAGGAAGAAAAATTTGGTTTCATTTATACTGAATCTTCCTGCATAAATTTTTTCCTTTGGTTACATAATTTTAGACTTTTAATAGCCCCCACAATAAACCATAAGATAGGTTTCTCTGTGAGTGAAAATAGAGAAACTTTGTTTGTATGGCCACAATCTGCCAGTATAAACCTCTCTCTTCATTTTACATATTGTATCTTAAAAAGCAAAAACTTATTATATGGAGTATAGGATTATTCTCCAGGAGTGGGGAACTGGAGGAAGTCTTGTTCACCATGTGCATAAACAAAAGGAAGCTGAGTACACTGTGTTTCTGCAGTATATTGAATCGATTTTCTAGCGGGTTGAATTTGCTCTTTAGCAATAGTTGTTAATATGCTTATTTTCTTTCTAGACAATCCAACAACAAAGGGTGAGTTTCCTTTTTGCTGACAATGCTGTTATGAGTGCAAATAAACTTTATAAAGCAATTAATATTCAAGATCATCAACACTAATCTAGCACCCTCTTTTCCTCTGTGTTTCTTCTCCTCTATTTAGTGTCACATACTATTTACTCCATTTGTGACCCCTTTCTTATTGCCTAGGATGGGGAAACATCCAAAGGACCCCCTAAGTGGAAGCCAAGTATGAGCCTCAGTAAAGTAGTGGGTATTTCAACAAATCAAAGGTCTTCCTAGATCTGGTTTTCTATCTTAACATTTTTATGCCTTTGTATATTTTCCTTCTAGATCCCAGAAGACTATAAAAAATAGGTTTAATGCACATACTTTAATCATCTTTCTTAGTGGTAGGTTTTTATCTAAGAGGGCTAGAATTTGCTTTCACTTTCTATATAAGTGATTTTTGGATTAAAACTCAAGGTAGCAAGTTCAGAAATTGGTCTGAAGTTTTCATTTTATTTCAAACTGAACTCATGTTACTCCTGTTGAAAATTGTACTGACAGGCCCATACGTATAATTTATGATATTTCCTATCAAGATGTTTAGCTGAATTAGAAACATTTGTGAACAAGTCCTTCTGCAGTTGGTTAAAAAGCAGTTTTCTGCTGGGGAAGGGAGGAGTGCATGGAGGGCAGAGGCACAAAGAGAGCCTGGAATACTTTTTATTTCAACGACTGTTGATCAAGTAATTGACCGTAAACTGTTTACAACCATGACCTTTGTTGCAACCACAGAAGAGGTGTTTATGGATAGACATTAAGCTCTTTTTTAAGTTGTTCACAAAGTGCACTGTTTACAGAGCAAATTTCCCCAAACATCTTATTTTTCTCTGAAACATTAAATGAAGTAGACAACAAGGTTGGTCAGCATCGAGAAGGAAAAGGAGGTGAACAAGGGAAGCTTTGCCTATATTTTTGGGAGAACCTGACTTTTTCAACAGCAATTCCATTTTCACATCTCAGTTTATGGAAAAGGGAAACCTCAACATAAGGTCCATAAGAAGCATTTTAAAATATCAAAGAGAACCTCAGCATTTTAGACAGAGGCTATTGCATTGGTTTATTAAATTACTTAAAGAGAAACAAGATATTGAACACTTGGCTTTTATAAAAATCAATAAAACTTACCAATGAAGAGATGTAATAAGACTGCGAGAGAGAAAATATATTTGAAACTACATTTTCAGGAGACTGAGTAAGACACTTTTGGTTTAAATCATATTTTTGTCAAGGGAATGCCAAGACATTTTTTAAAAAGTGTTATATGAATTACTTGTCAATTAAAAAAGGCACACTTATTTTTTCAAAAGGAAGTGTTTTTGGAAGGTGTGATTGTGGCCTAATGAACAAACTTGTGGAGAAATGTGGTGCAAATGGAAAGCATTACTCTGTTCATATAAGTGCAGTTCAACTCCCAGTTGTAATGCACAGCTGACCTCATAGGGACCAAAAAATGATGCCATCTGATAAGGTATTTTCTGAGGGCCCATTATGTGTTTGCACTTGCTAAGTGCAGCTGAGATGTGAGAGACATTTTCCTTTTCTCTGGTGAGGCTCAAAGACTGGAACACAGTGAAAAGATAGCTGGCAAACTGAGGCACCACCATGAACAAAGCTTTGGCAACACTCTAGTTGTGAGGTGAAGAGAACCAGTGCTCAGGAGGCTGTGGAGGAAAATGAACAGAATGAATAAGTAGAAGAGGTCTTAGGCAGGAAATATTGGTAAGATTAGTGCCTGGGCTGGAAAGAAACCCAGATGACTCTACTTATCAAGTCAGAGTGACCAAGAAGGATGGGGGAGTCCAAGAGGGTTTTGCTGAAAAGGATGCCCTGCTTAATTTCACAGAATGTGATTTTAAGGAGGTTCTGGAATATCCAAGGAATAATGCCTGGAGGTGGGAGGAATTACACCATAGATGACTCCTAGGTTCAATAGTAAATGCTGGTTTTGACACTTAAAATATTAAGGAATATTAATATTCATGTTGAACTGAAAGGCAATCACTTTTGACAACTTCCTGTATTGCTAAGGAGCCCAAGGAGAAGAAATCACTGGAGACAGAGAAGCAGAAAGGGAAAGAAATATTTCCTGAGGAATCAACCAACTCTTGGTAATAGGCCATGTGTTCGGTGCTCTTTCTTCTCATCTTCATGACACTTCATCCTCTTCTGAGCTAGGTGACATATGCTGTTTGGATGTGCTCAAGGAGGTTTTGTCCCTACTTCACAGATGAGAAAACAGAGGATCAGAGAAGTTCAGCAACTTATTCACAACCTGAGATTTAAAGCCTGGTCTTTGGACTTTTGAAATCCACAGGCTTTTCTCTGTACTACATACACAGCTGGCCTGGCCTATATTTGTTTTCATATCTCAGTTATGGTTTTTGTGGCCTTCTCCCTATCCATAGTCTTTTGGATGATTGCTCATTAGGTTTAAGACTTCCAACTCCTATTTATGGCATTGCCAGATATAAGTAAGTCTGAGAAAATGAGCTCTGAAGACTCAATTGTATCAGGTCGGCAGCTGCCTACACTATCTTCAGACACTACACTCCTCATTTCCAACTCATGTAATAGAGGAAAACTTAGTTTTGAGTAAGTTGCTCAATATCACAGAAGAAAACATCCTTTGGACAGTTACTACACTCCAGACACGTTAGGTGTGGAATACCAAAGTGTCTTCCAAGGGAATTGGGAGCTTCTCCCTGGATATGGATGCAAGACATACAGATGTTGCAGGAAACTTTATTAAGAGATGTGTTTTCATTCTCCTTTTGTATTTTACCCTCACCTGATCTACAAAGGTAGTTAGGCCCCCTCGAACCCCCTGTAAGTCTTAATGTATTAGTGGACTTCAAGACACTGGCTCCCTTCCGTTTTCTTAAAGGCCAGGCTCATTGGAGAATGGAGTGGATGGGGAAGAATTTTACGCATAATGACTTGGAAGGAAACAGTAGGGGACAGGAAGGGATTTCTCTGAGATCCCAAAAAACCCAGAGGTGGATCAAAGAAGAGCAGGGCCAATTTCCTTGTCTGTAGCAGTGCAGTGTGTCAGAGGGAAAAACTGCATAGCACCCTGAGTGAAGCGGGCGCTGTGCTCTCTAACTCATACCTCCACGAGAATTCCTATAGCCCACGTGTGCCTTGTGTACAGAGTTCCCAGCTTCAGAGGAACAGACTGGGCCCAGACAATTGAAATGTGAAAGGCTGAATGATTCAAAGTAACATGTATGTCTTTGGGCATGAATTAGGAGTGTCCTTCTCTCCACATAACTGATGTCCATGGGGATGAAGCCAAGAGTCAGATTCAATGTGAGTTAAAGAAATTGGAAGAAGATATTTTTTTAAAGATTTTATTATTTATTTATTTTTAGAGAGGGAAGGGAGGGAGATAGAGAGAGAGAGAAACATCAATGTGTGGTTGCTGGGGGTTATGGCCTGCAACCCAGGCATGTACCCTGGCTGGGAATCGAACCTGGGACACTTTGGTTCCCAGCCTGCACTCAGTCCACTGAGCTATGCTAGCCAGGGCTGGAAGAAGATATTTTTTATACATCAGGATTATAGGTTGAAATTCTTACCTACTATTTTTGTATGTACATACGTCTCTGATCAGATTCATAATCGTGGATGGGCTCCAAATGTGAGGAGAACCAACAGTCAATGCTGAGGGATTTTTGCTGTGGGAGAAATATTTATGGGAAAAAGGAGTCCAAAAAGGCTCCACTGAAGATTTAAGTATGATATTTGTGGCAGAAACTGCTAGTTGCCTGCCCAATGTCTTTTCTCCCCTTCTTTTTTGCTAATCAAACTCCAGAAACATGTTATTCTGCTTGGAGCTTGGGTAGCAGCGCTGTATATGTCTGGCCAACAAGATGAACAAGGCCAGGCTTCTAGGAAGCTTTATTGTTTCAAAAATTTAAAAAAGCCAGACTTAGCTAGCTTAAAAGACTTTTGCCTTTACCCTTTACTTCCATCTTCTTGTCTGGAGAGCACATGTGATGCTCAGAGGTGGGATTAGCCATTTTACAACCTGGAGGACAAAAGCTATATGCTAAGCAAGCCGGAACAGGAGGAGCGAAGGGCAGGGGCCTTCATTGAGTCCTTGAACAACTGTACCAGCCCTGGAAGGTGTACTTCCAGACTTCTTGGAGGAAAAGCAATGTCTTTTGAGTTAAGCCATTGACATTGGGTTTCTCCTCCAGGTGGTTAAGTCTTAATTGGCAGGGTCTTGACTGAGAGGATCTAGGGAAGCAGAGAGGAGATGGGAGGGCTGTTCATGGGAGGCACAGAGGTGGGAATGAATGTGGCATATCTGGGGAACAAGGCATTGAATAGTCTGGAGGGTAATTTATCCTTGCTGGAAAATATCTGGCGAAAAGATGGGAAAAACCAGATAAGTATTGAACTGATTAAATATTAAAGTTTTAGGCTTCAAAATGCTGGGAAGTGGACTAACAAATATATTTAGGGCTAATTGGATTTGATCGGCTTTCACTGATGATAGTTTTGTTCTGAGAAAAAATGGTCTTATTATCAATTATTAGAATGTGTCAGATATGCCTTCATAATGAAAATTCCACTGTATTTTCTGAGAACTGGCTGAGGATTTATGGAGGTTGGGATAGCAGATGCTGTGTTGCTGGTATCTGATCCAGATTGTGTCTACACAAGAGAAAGCAAAGTGGAAACCTGGCGATGGGTCTGATTGAATTTTTCCCTCTTTGCTGAGTGAAGTTTTATTATTCAGTGGATATCATTCAAGCAGAGGCTTGGTAAATCCTCAAAGAGCTTCAAGTAGCTTCCTTCACCTTTACAGGGACTGTTGGACTTTAGCAGGCATCAGATTTGCTGGGGGACTTTGTTCAATACAGATTCCTGGCCCTGGCCCTCAGAGAGTCTGGCATAACAGGTCTGGGGGGACCGTCAGGAATCTTCGTTTTTTGACAAGTGCTCCTGGTGACTCTGTTTCAGGTGGTTTTCTGAGTGCCACTTGAGAAGCCCTGGCCTACAGTCTGTTCCCCTTCTTTATTTCCTCTCCACCCCTGTGCCAGTGCTGTGGTGCTCTCCAGAAAGAAAGGAGTTTCTGAAGGTGAGGATCTCACTTAATGTCCCATGACTTTCTACTAGTAGTTGGGAGCTTTCACTAAAGGACACTGTTTTCCAGATTCTGCTCATATCTTTTAAATATTTTTGTTTTTCAGATTCCAAAGGAATACGGTTTATTCTTTCATTTTATTCATTTATTCCTTTATTTTATCCTAGATAATTCTATTAACTGCAGAACTTATAAAAATTCAGGAAGAGTTCCATAAGAAAATACAAATCATCACCATTCATCTACTTAGAACCATTGCTAATGTTCTGGTGTACATCCTTTTTGTCCGTAAACATTGAAATGAATCACCTCAAAGACCTATGCTGTTTTCCATATCCTTCATGCTTTATCTTCTCAGGCTTAGTGATGTTAGGGTCCTGATGGCTAGTATGAAAATGAAGATGCTCTGCTTTTTTTTATCAATCTATTGTTCATCATTATAAGACCTCTCTAGAATACTGTGCACACATCTTTGTTTTATAAGGTAAAGATACCCTTAATAAATGAACAAGGTCTGTTGGTTTAAAGTAAGTAGTGTAATCATTTCAGGAAAGACTTGGACAGAAGTCACTTCTTGTTTTGTGTGAATTTAAGTTATAAGCAACTTTCCTTGTATCACTTGCACTTAAAGCCTTAACTCGTATTATGTAAGAGAAGGACACCCAAGGCACCAGTCCACCATGCCTCTGTGCATTTATGTCAATAAATGGTGGTGTTGTAAGAGCCTAGATAGATGGCTTCTTGAATCAACCAGGAATCTTTGATTGCAAATAATAGAACCTGACCCTGGCTTACATAAAATGGGAAATTTCCTGGCTGGACAGGAGCAGCTCATAGAACCATAGAAGCAGCAGAACAGGGCCTCAGTGAAGGTGGAAGGACAGTTCAGAAAGCCTAGGTGGCAGGGCCTAAAGGGTGGTCTCTTCTGAGCACTTGTCCCAGGAGGAATTGGCACTATCCGTTTCCTGCCACTGGGTCCCTCCTCTAGGAGAACACCATGTTTAATGTTTATTTACCCATTCATTCACCCTTCTTGGTTTTGGGGTTACAACAGTGAGCAAAACAGACAAAAGCCATATCCTCATGAAGCTGACATTATAGTTAGGGGAGATGACAGTAAACTACTAAACACAAATGAGTAAAACATTTAGTACATTAGATGGTGACAAGTGCTATGGAGAAAAATGATGGAGGGTACGGGCGGATTAGGGAGCTGCCTGGGAAGGTGATGCGATTTCAGACTGAGTGGTCAGAAGAAGCCTG
Organism: Phyllostomus hastatus; assembly: GCF_019186645.2. Lineage (NCBI taxonomy): Eukaryota > Metazoa > Chordata > Mammalia > Chiroptera > Phyllostomidae > Phyllostomus > Phyllostomus hastatus. The sequence goes on along the minus strand of NW_025333857.1, from coordinate 28,203,719 downwards.
ACCCGGAAGGTGATGTTTGAGTCAAGAGATGGAGGAGATTAATGTCGATGGTGGGCGATGAGCTTTCTTGGCAGAGGAGACAGTGTTCACTTACACTTTACAAGGATCATGTTGGTTGCTCTGTTAAGAATACAGTGAAAGGGGCCAGAAAGTGTATCCAGTCATGCTGGTGGGAGATGGATTGGGCTTGGGCCAGAATGATTTCAGGAGGTGATGATAAGAAGTGATCAGGTTCTGGATCTATTTTGAAGGAAGAACTGTCAGAATTTGATGGCAGCCAGGATGTAGGGTATGAGAGAAAGAAATGAATCAATGGTGACTCCCAGGTGCTTTACCATGAACAGTTGTAAAGATGGAAAATAGTACAGGAAAGAACAAGTTTGCTGGGGTTGAAAGCTTGGTTTGGATATATTAAGGGTGAGACTGGGTGGAAGTATCAGGAGTAGGCAGTTGGACATGTGAGAAGGCCATCTGGGGTTCATGGGAGAAGTTTGTGCTGGAGAATAGTATTTAAAGTTAAATATTTTAAATTTATATAAATGGCATTTAAAGCCAAGAGGTTGGTTGATATCAACTTGGTAGCAAGATAGAAAAGAAAAAGCCTGAGGTGATGGTGGGGGTGGGGAGGTCTTGAAAAAGGGACTGAAAAGGAGTGATCTAATCCATTGGAGTAACTTGTGTCTTTTGGCCATGCCTTTGTCTGGGAGTGGGAGCAGTCTTATCAAGGTGACAGCCTCACCAAGACTGTAAACCGTGGTTAAGATGGTTCCACAGTCATTTTCCAGACAAAGGACTGGACCCTGTGCAGGTATAAGCAAGCACATGGCCACTATACTCCCCTTTCCAGACTTTATTAGATATACTTTTAGCTCTTTTCACAAAAACATGAAAAAAGTCATTTGCATATGAGGTATGAAGGCACTGATTGGATTATGTAAAGTAGCTAGGTCCTTTTGCTAATTCATGCTATTTCATTTCTTTATTATTATTATTATTATTTTTTTTTTATTTTAATCATTGCTCAAATACAGTTTTCTCCCTTTTGCTCCCAATCCAGTCCCCCCTCCCACCCTCCCCACTTCCCTCCCATTACCACCCTCCCCTTAGTTTATGACCATGTGTCCTTTAAGTTTGTTCCTGTGAACCCTTCCCCCTGTCCCCTTAAATTCCCTCTTCTCTCCCCTCTGGTCACCGTCAGCCTGTCCTCTATTTCAGTGTCTTTGGTTATATTTTGCTTGTTTCTTTGTTTTGTTATTTAGGTTCCTGTTAAAGATGAGATCATATGGTATTTGTCTTTCACGGGCTTGTTTCGCTAAGCATGTTTTCCAGCTCCATCCACGCTGTTGCAAAGGGTAGGAGCTCCTTCTTTCTTTCTGCTGCATAGAATTCCATTGTGTAAATGTACCATAGTTTTTTGATTTATTCATTTACTGATGGGCATCTTGGTTGCTTCCAGCATCTAGCTATTGTAAATTGTGCTGCTATGAACATTGGGATGCACAGGTTCTTTTGAATTGGTGTTTTAGTATTCTTAGGATAGAGTCCCAGCAGTGGAATTGCTGGGTCAAAAGGCAGATCCATTTTTAGTTTTCTGAGGAAGTTCCATACTGCTTTCCATAGTGGTTGTACCAGTCTGCAGTCCCACCAGCATTGCACTAGAGTCCCCTTTTCTCCACAAGCTCTCCAACACTTGTTGTTTGTTGCTTTGTTTATGATGGCCATTCTGTCTGGTGTGAAGTGGTATCTCATTGTGGTTTTAATTTGCATCTCTCTGATAGCTAGCGATATTGAACATCGTTTCATGTGTCTTTGGATTTTCTGTATGTCCTCCTTGGATAGGAGTCTGTTCAAGTCCTTTGCCCACTTTTTAATTGGATTCCTTGTCTTCTTAGAGTGCAGTCTTGTAAGTTCTTTATATATTTTGGAGATTAAACCCTTGTCTGAGGTATCATTGGCAAATATGTTTTCCCATACAGTTGGTTCTCTTTTTATTTTGATACTGTTTTCTTTAGCTGTGCAGAAGCTTTTAATTTTGATGAGGTCCCATTTGTTTATTCTTTCCTTTATTTCCCTTGCTCTAGGGGACACATCAGTAAAAAAGTTTCTTCATGAAATATCTGAGATTTTCCTACCTATGTTCTCCTCTAGGACTTTAATGGTGTCACATTTTGTATTTAAGTCTTTTATCCACCTTGAATTTATTTTTGTATATGGTGTAAGTTGGTACTCAAGTTTCATTTTTTTGCACGTGGCTGTCCAGTTCTCCCAACACCATTTGTTGAATAGGCTATTTTTATTCCATTTAATGTTGCTGCCTCCTTTGTCAAATATTAATTGACCATACAGACTTGGGCTTATTTCTGGGCTCTCTGTTCTGTTCCATTGGTCTATGTGCCTGTTTTTATGCCAGTACCAGGCTGTTTTGATTACAGTGGACTTGTAGTATAGTTTAGTGTCAGGTATTGGGATCCCTCCTACTTTACTCTTCTTTCTCAAAATTGCAGCAGCTATTCAGGGTCGTTTATAATTCCATATAAATTGTTGAAGTGTTTGTTCTATGTCTGTGAAATAAGCCATTGGTACTTTAATAGGTATTGCATTGAATGTGTAAATTGCTTTGGGTAGTATGGACATTTTGATGATATTAATTCTTCCAATCCATGAACACGGTATATGTTTCCATTTGTTTGTGTCTTCCTTGATTTCTTTCTTCAGTGTTGTGTAGTTTTCTGAATACAGGTCTTTTACCTCTTTGGTTAGGTTTATTCCTAGATATTTTATTTTTTCTTTTTTGCTATTTCAAATGGGATTTTTTTCCTTGATCTCTGCTTCTGCTGTTTCATTGTTGGTGTACAGAAATGCCTTTGATTTCTGGATATTGACTTTGTATCCTGCTGTTTTGCCAAATTCATTTATTAGGTCAAGCAGTTTTTTGGTAGTCTATAGGATTTTCTATGTATACTATCATGTCATCTGCAAACAGTGACAGTTTTGTTTCCTCCTTTCAGATTTGAATGCCTTTTATTTCTTTTTCTTGTCTTATTGCTGTGGCTAAAACTTCCAGTACTATATTGAATAGAAGTGGTGAAAGTGGACAGCCTTGCCTTGTTCCTGATCTTAGTGGAAAAGATTTTAATTTTTGGCCATTGAGTATGATGTTGGCTGAAGGTCTCTCATATATGGCCTTTATTATGTTGAGGAATGCTCCCTCTATTCCCACTTTGCCGAGTGTTTTTATCATGAATGGGTGCTGTACCTTATCAAATGCTTTTTCTGCATCTATTGATATGATCATGTGGTTTTTGTCTTTGCTTTTGTTTATGTGATGTATTACATTTACTGACTTGCAAATATTGAATCATCCTTGCATCCCTGGAATGAATCCCACTTGGTCATGGTCTATGATCTTTTTAATGTATTTTTGGATGTGGTTTGCCAGTATTTTGTTGAGGATTTTAGCGTCAATGTTCATCAGTGATATTGACCTGAAGTTTTCTTTCTTTGTTGTGTCTTTATTTGGTTTTGGAATTAGGATGATGTTGGCCTCAAAAAAGAGTTTGGGAGACTCCCATCTTTTTGGATTTTTTGGAATAGTCTGTGAAGGATAGGGGTTAGCTCTTCCTTAAATGCTTTGTAGGATTCTCCTGTGAAACCATCTGGTCCTGGGCTTTTGTGTGTTGGGAGTTTTTTGATTACTGCTTCAATTTCTTTTATTGTTATTGGTCTGTTCAAGCTTTCTGCTTCTTTTTCATTGAGTTTTGGAAGATTATATTTTTCTAGAAATTTGTACATTTCACCTAGGTTTTCAAATTTCTTGGCATACAGTTCTTTGTAGTAATTTCTTACAATCCTTTGTATTTCTGTGGTATCTGTTGTAATCTCTCCTCTTTCATTTCTGATTGTGTTTATTTGGGTCTTCTCTTTTTTTTCTTGATGAGTCTGCTTAAAGGCTTGTCAATTTTGTTTATCTTTTCAAAGAACCAGCTCTTGGATTCATTGATCGTTAGAATTGTGCTTTTAGTCTCTATGTCATTTAATTCTGCTCTGATCTTGGTTATTTCCTTCATTCTGCTTGCTCTGGGCTGCCTTTGTTGTTGTTCCTCAAGTTCTTGTAGAGGTAGGGTTAGGTTGTTTGTTTGGAATGTTTCTAACCTTTTTAGGTGGGCCTGTATCGCTATGAACTTCCCTCTCAGGATTGCCTTGGCTGTGTCCCATAAGTTTTGGGTTGTTGTGGGTTTGTTTTCATTTGTTTCCAGAAACCTTTTGATTTCTTCCCTAATATCATTCTTGACCCATTCATTGTTTAATAGCATGCTATTTAATCTCCATGATTTTCAGTGTTTTTGTTTTTTTTCCTTCAGGTTGGTTTCTAGCTTCAGTACCTTGTGGTCTGAGAAAATGCTTGGTATGATTTCAGTTTTCTTGAAATTCTTGAGGCTTGTTTTGTGTCCTATCATGTGGTCTATCTTTGAGAATGTTCCGTGTACATTTGAAAAGAATGTATATTTAGCTTCTTTTGGATGGAGGGTTCTGTATATATCAGTAAAGTCCATTTCCTCAAGGGTATTGTTCAATGTCACAATATCTCTGTTGATATTTTGTTTAGAAGATCTGTCCATTTTTGATAGTGGGGTGTTAAAATCTCCCACTATAATTGTGTTGCTGTCCATATCTTTCTTGAAGTCCTCTAAGATTTTCTTTATGTATTTCGGTGCTCCTATGTTGGGTGCATATATATTTACAATATTTATGTCTTCTTGATGGATTCTTCCCTTGAGTATTATGAAGTGACCTTCTGGGTCTTTCTTTATGGACCTTTTTTGGAAGTCTATTTTGTCTGATATGAGTATTGCTACCCCGGCTTTTTTTTTTCCTGTCCATTTGCTTGGAAGATTTGTTTCCAGCCCTTCACTTTCAGCCTGTGTAGGTCTTTTTATCCTGAGGTGGGTCTCTTGTAGACAGCAGATATGTGGGTCATTTTTTCTTATCCATTCAGCTATTCTATGTCTTTTGATTGGAGCATTTAATCCATTTACGTTTAAGGTTATTATTGATAGGTACTTATTCATTTTCTTTTATGTACATGTGTTCCTCTTTCTCTCTCTCTCTCTTTTCCCTCCCTTCCTTAAAGCAGTCCTTTTAGAATCTCTTGCAGAGCTGGTTTGGTCGAGGTGTATTCTTTTAGACTTCTTTTGTCTGGGAAGCTTCTTATTTGGCCTTCAATCTTGATCGAGAGCCTTGCTGGATATAGTAGCGTTGGTTGCAGCCCTCTGGTTCTCATTACCTGGAGTATTTCTTGCCATTCTCTTCTGGCTTGAAGTGCTTCCATTGAGAAGTCAGCTGTTAGCCTTATTGGGGCTCCCTTGTATGTTACTTCCTGTTTCCCCCTTGCTGCCTTTAAGATTCTCTCTTTGTCTTGAAATTTTGTCATTTTAATTATGATGTGCCTTGGGGTGGGTCTCTTTGGGTTCCTCCTGATTGGGACTCTCTGTGTTTCCTGGATTTGTGTGACTTTTTCTCTCATCAAATTAGGGAAGTTCTCCTTCATTACTTGTTCAACTAGGTTTTTGATCCCTTGCTTTTCTTCTTCTCCTTCTGGTATCCCTATTATACGGATATTATTACGTTTCATATTGTCTTGCATTTTCTCTTAATCCCTCTTCATTCTTTCTGAGCCTCTTTTCCTTTACTTGCTCTTTCTGGATGCTGTTTTCTACTTTGTCCTTCAGCTCACTAATCCGATCTTCTGCTTCATCGATCCTGCTTTTCATTCCTTCTACTGTGTTCTTTAGTTCAGAAATTTTATTCTTCATTTCCTCTTGACCTTTGTTGAGAGTTTCTATTTCCTTTTTCATGTTTATATAGTTTGCAGTGAGATTGATGTAGTTCCCCTCTAATTTCTGAAAGCTCATTGTGAGTTCATTAAACTTCCTGGTAATCATTGTTTTGAAGTCATTATCTGATAGTTGAGTTGCCTCTATTTCATTTAGCATTTTTCCTGAGGCTTCCTCGTTTCCCTTCAGTTGGGGGTTTTTTCTTTGTTTTCTCATTGTTCGTGTATTTCTTCTTTTTTCTTCTTGTTTGTTAATTTGATCTGTTCTAATTCCCTTTAATTATGGTGTGAACTTCTGTGGTAGAATATTTGTGAGATTCAGTGGTGCAATCTCCTTCGTGCATCCTGGTGTTCACAGCTTCCCCCTACTCTTTTTTGTGATCAGTTGGAGGAGTAAGGCAAAATGGTTTAAAACAGGAAGACAGTATACTATGATATTTACTTTAGCAGCCAGTAGAGAAGAGATGGGTTATCCTTTCACTCGTTATAGTGTTAACCGTGATCCTCCACCCCACTATCCACGTTTTAGAAAGGATGGAAAGAAGGTAAGACTCTTATTGGGGACGAGAGGATTGTTAGTTGGATCTAGAAAGCTGTGAGGCTGTGGGAGGTCAGATTCTAAGGTAGGGTTGGACTAAAGATTAGTATATAGGAGTAGTGAGTAAAAGAATAGAGACAACCCCCACAATAGTATAGTTCATAAAATTGCAAAGTGGGCTGAGATCAGGTAGGGGTATTGAGAAGCAATTACAATTGTATAGACTAGGTCTTACTAGCAGTAATAGTAAAGTGACAGTCTTGTGGCAGAATCGATGAGGTCTAGATAACAAGAATAAAGAGTATAGAACCTTGAGAGGTGTATTAATGGAACGCAGATGAAGGATAGTAACTTATCAACACCTTGTGACTGAGATACCGGGGGAATCTATCAAATGACAGTATAACCAGCCAAGCAAAGAAGATTATACAGAAAGAAAAAGAATACCAAAATATTATTAAAATAAAAAATGTCAGAAGAGTGAGAAAAAGATAATACAAATTTACAGCAACTTGCAAGATTAAAAAAAGGAAATAAAAGCAGAAGATGTAGTGCAGGAGAGAAATTTGGAGTGGAAAGAATAATATTAGGATGAATGGAAGAGAAACATAAGGGATTGTGAGATAAAAATAATAAGAATTGAAAAATAAAATGTCACATAAAACACAAGATAAAATCAATCAACCAACAACAGCCAGAGAAACCAAACAAAACCAAACAATACCAAAAAAAAAACCAAACAACAAAAAAAAACCTCTTGTTGGTTTCTAACTGGCCAGACCAGTTTTTCTGATCTTGTTGGCTTCAGCTGGCTCAGGGACCTTTGAAATGCTTCTCTCTCTCCCAGCCAGATATCAGCAAGTCTGTCAGGTAGCCTGGGCGCTTCCGAACACACTGGCTCTCTGGATCTCACTTCCACGTTCTTCCGGACTCCGGGGTCCTGCAGGGTTCCAGCTCTATGATCTCAGGAGGCACCCGCGATGTTTTGGGATTCACTGCGCCCTCCCTGGGGATCGTAAAAGGGCACGCCCCTCCCCCAAACTTTTGAGATTCGGGGTCTAGGATTGCCCTAAGTGCCTTGCCGAGACCCTTCCAGGATCAAAGCACACGAGAGTCAGTCATCCCGGATGACTGCGCGATGACTCCCCAATGGTGCTCGAGCCAAGCCGTTTCTAGCTCCTTGGTCATCACCGAACCGCACTCCGACCCAGTGTTGGCACCTTTCCCGGCCTCCCTGGTCGGGCTGGCTGGAAATTTCTGAGCCACTACTGTAGGAACGCACCAAGCGCCACGTCCCTCCCAGGACCGGACCGCAGTGAGCGATTCAGGCCTCCCTATGGGGCGCGAGCAGAGCGAGGCCCGGCTCTGTACTCTCCACCAATTTGCACTTCCACTGGGCTAGGGGTGCAGGCACCCTTCCAGGCTGCCCCTGGTCCTGTCGGCTAGAGTCCCTCACTCCTCTCAGGTCTCTGGGTGGGTGTTCATAGTCCCTGGGTGATTTTTTTCCCAGTCCAACTGGCCAATCTGTTCCTTCCAGCAACACGTTCTCCCCTGGAGTTGCTCACTACCCCTCCCCCCCCCGTATTTGGGGGAGGGAGCAGCGACTCCCCTCTCCTGGGAGCCCTGGGGCAGACCCTGGAGCACCGTGTAGGCCTGGGGTCTGCACACCCCTAGACCCCACGCTGATCCCTGGGCCCCTTTTGTCCTGTAGCCGTTTCCTTACCGTCTGGTTTTCCAGTGAGTGCAATAATTTTTGATGTCCCGCTTTCAAAAGTGATTCGGTAACCTAGCCCACTTGCTCTGTTTCTCCACTGATCCGCAAGTTTCCCCACTCTTCACAGAAGCCGAGAAAAATGCTGCCTAGAGTAAAGCCACCATCTCCATATACGACCGCTATTTCATTTCTTAATGAAAATAAATTCAAGAATACCCACTATGTCTGGAACATTTGAAAATGAATTTGGTTGCCAAATGAGTACTAGTACCTTAAGGTTTTACAATAATTATGTCTTATTTGTCTCTGGGTTCCTAATATCAAACATTGAGCTTGACTTAGGTTATGTGTTTGATATGTGCCTTTCGAACAAATTAATGCATAGATCATTTGGGGCAGCTAACACCTTTTATTTCCTTCAAGTTATTGGGTGATGTATCTATCAGAACTCTTGTTTGTAGGGCAGAAACCCAGCTAAAACTGTCTTAAGCAGGAGAGGAAATTTATTTGTTCTCATGATTAAAATAGGGCTGTAATTTCAGGTATGGCTGGATCCAGGTGTCAGACAATTTTATGTATGTCTCTCACTTCTGACAGTGCTTTCTTCTTCAAGAGCATCATTCTCACACAGCGTCTCTTCCACCCACACCCCATTTTCTCCAGGTGGTATTTCTCCTGTGAGTTTTTAAGAAAGTGTTGGCATTCCATGTGTAGACATTTATATAGTAGATTAGAGCATCCCAAATGCCACAGAGGGAAGCCAGCAGATCCAGACTTACATTACCAGCTTATCAACTCTTGTGGAAAGGAAACATCTGACAGTATCGAAGAAGTTCCTGGATAGGGATCACATGCCTGTCACTGAGTCAATCACTGCAGCCTGGGTGAGTCCTCTCCTTGGGTAGGGCTGGTCAATGTTTGCCTGGAGTGCTTGGACCTTGGGGTAGGCTCCATCCAAGTTGTATCATCCCCTCAAGAGAAATTGAGGTTCTAATAGCTGAAGATGAAGGAATGGATTCTGAGCAGGAAGAAGTGACAGATGACCATTACAAATACAAAGTATATCATAGGAGCATTTGGGGGAAGCAGCCACAATCTTTGGCTCTTCTATAGTGTCTATTTACTCAGAAACTTCTGCACCTGACTGTGGTTTGGAATAAGTTGGCAAATATCAAGTAGTTGTGCTTGAACTTCGTAAACTAGAGCACCACTAGGGTGATGCTGATGTCTGTTTCCTGTCTTTCTCTCTGCACCTTGGGCTTGGGAGAGCAGCTCCAGGCATTGCCTGCCCCTCTGAAGGCTCACAGAGCTGAGGCCACCTGGAGCCCTGCCCAGAGGACACCCTGTTAAACATGGAGATGAAGTTATCACAGGCTTGGCAAATTTTTCTCTGGCTGTTTTATAAAACCCTCAGCCAAGGAGATGATCCAAAGCATGGTGCTTCAGAACAATGAAACCCCTTGGTGGAACACCACAGACTCTGGAAAAAAGAATTTTAATACCCCTTGGGGAAAGTTGCTGTAATTTTAAAGGTGTTTTACTCAGGAAGGGAGCCTGTGATTTGTGAAGCAATACTAATCTGCTCGTGGGAAGCTGCAGCATGAAATGAGACAAGGTGTGATAACCTGTCAAGTTCCAAAGAGAGATGATTTAGGGGGAGATAGTGGTTTGAAAATGTGAGGATGGGTGTTACTAACTTAATCCATATGATGCCTTCAAAACAAAAAGTCTATTAGGGGCGAAAGGCATGAAACAGACATTATTCATTGTCTCCAGGTGATATTTCTCCTGTGAGTTTACAAGCAAGTGTTGGCATGCTGTGTGCAGACATTTGTACAATAGATTAGAGCACCCAGATCGCCACAGATGAAAAGTAGGGGGGGACACCTTTGACTCTTTCCTTTCCCCCTCTAATTTATCTATCTCATTTATTCCAGACAAGAGCTCCTTTCCTTTGTGAAAATTAGAGACATCTGTAGTTAATACAACCTGAGTTGAGGATAATCAAAGCTCACGCTGCCAGGTGTGAACAGATTGCTTGCCGGGTCCGGAAGGTGACTCTTTTCCTCCTTCTCCTCCTCTCATGGGCACCATCCACAGTCATTAGGAGGTGTTTTCCAGGAGTGGGTGAGGAGGGAGGGGAAGAAGAATCATGTTCTGGTGGGAGAAGCAGATGCTGGCTGGACCAGGATGACTCATACAACTGGCAATGTGCTTCCACTTCTATAAGACAGTTCCACAGACTCTCCTGCTAGTCTTGGGGATTGGGGTGATGCTGTGAAGGGGGAACATGGACCCTTGAATGGTTCCATATTTGGGTAATGTTTCAACTGCAACAACTCACTTTTGCTAGGATGTTGGAAAGACTTTCCAAATCTAGGTAACAGATTCTGAACAGGGTCTATTGCCCCTGGGAAGATGGGACTACAAGGAGTCTCTACTTCGAAAGAAAGGAGGATGGAGTTCTATGGTAATTCCTATATGATTTTTGTTTTGAAGTTGAAATTTTCTTTATTTTCAACTAATTTAAACTTAAAAACTGATACATAAGGCCATCACTGGAGAATTTTTAAATTTGTTTGGAACAACTTGGTTATGTAAAGCTACTTTAGAAAATACTTTAATTTTTGGAGCAGTTTTAGGTTTACGACAAAATTGAGGGGAAGGACAGAGATATCCCATATACCCTCTTCCCTACTACATGCAGATTCCCTGCCCCGCTGTCAACACCCCCACCAGAGTGGTACATTTTTTACAATGAATGAACTGGCTTTGACACATCATTTCCCAAAGTCCATAGTTTACATTCGGCTTCACTCTTGGTGTTGAGCATTCTGTGGGTTTTAACAAATGTATAGTGATTGTATGTACCCACCATTTTAATTACATACAGAATAGCTTCCATGCCCTAAAAACCCTCTGTTGTCTGCCATTCGTCCTCCCCCCACAACCCCTGGCAACCACTGATCTTTTCACTGTCTCCATAGTTTTACCTTCTCCAGAATGGTATACAGGTGGAATCAAACAGTACTCAGCCTTTTCAGATTGGCTTCTTTTACTTAGTAATATGCATTTAAGATTCTTCCATGTGTTTTCATGGCTTGATAGTTCATTTCTTTTTTAGAAAGTTATTTTATTTTTTGATAATAGTTAACATTCAAAATTATATTAGTTTTAGGTACAGAGCATAGTGATTAGACATATATGTAGATGAAGCAATCACCTCAGTAAGTCTAGTGCCCACCTGGCCCCATATATAGATATTGTCATATTATTGACTACATTCTTTATACTGTACTTTACATCCTATGACTGCTTTTATAACTTCCAATTGTTGTAAAATCCCTTCTCAATCCCTTTACTTTTTTCCCCTAGCCACTGCCTCCCCCCAAACCCTTTCCCATCTGGCTAGATCATATTTCACTCTCTGGGTGTACCACACCCATGTGGTTTTGAAATGGTGGGTTTACCCCCTTGGGACAAGGGGTGTCACAAATAGTGGGGTCGAGCTGGTGGACTGCATTTAAATCATGAGCAAGCTTTCTTCTACTTGCTGACACTAGAGTGCCACTGCTTGCAATGATTTAGTGGGCATGGGAAACTTGTGCTGTCTTTTCACCTTTAATTTTTTTTATTGTTGTTCTATTACAGTTGTCCCAATTTGCCCCTGTTGCTCTCCCCTGTCCTTCACCGCTGCCCACTCCCTGCTCCCACCATCAATCCCAACCCCATTGTCCTTGTCCATGGGTCATTTATACATGTTCCTTGACTAGACCCTTCCTCTGCTTTCTCCCTTATCCTCCACTCCCTTTCCTCTGGTCACTGTCAGTCTGTTCCTTGTCTCCATGGCTCTGGTTCTATTTTACTCCTTTGTGTTTCTTGTACATTAGGCTCCTCTTATAGGTGAGATCATATGGTATTTGTCTTTCACCACCCGGTTTAGTTCACTTAGCATAATACTTTCCAGTTCCATTGACACTGTTGCGAAATATAGGAGTTCCTTCTTTCTTTCTGCTGCATAGTATTCCATTGTGTAAATGTACCAGTTTTTTAATCAACTCATTTACTGATGGGCACTTAAGTTGTTTTCAGCACTTGGCTATTATAAATTGTGTTGCTATGAACATTAGGGTGCATAGGCTCTTTTGAATTGGTGTTTCAGGATTCTTAGTATATAATCCCAGCAGCAGAATTGCTAGGTAAAAAGGCAGTTAGTCCATTTTCAGTTTTCTGAGGAAATTCCATACATTTTCCACAGTGGCTGTACCAGTCTGCTTTCCCACCGACAATGTACTAGCGTTCCCTTCTCTCCATGACCTTGCCAGCACTTGTTTATCCATTGGGTTATGATGGCCATTTTAACCAGTGAGAAGTGTTGTTTCATTGAGGTTTTAATTTGCATCCCTCTGATGGCTGGTGATGTTGAGCATTCCTTCATATGCCTCTGGGCCCTTTGTATGTCCTCCTTGGAGAAGTGTCTCTTCAGGTCCTTTCCCCATTTTTTAATTGGATTGTTTGCCTTCCTGGTGTTGAGTTGTATGAGGTCTTTATATATTTTGGAGATCAAACCCTTGTCTGAGGTATCATTGGCAAATATATTTTCCCATGTGGTTGGTTCCCTTTTCATTTTGCCGACGTTTTCTTTAGCCACACAGAAGCCTTTTAATTTGATATAGTCTCATTTTTTAATTCTTTCCTTTATTTGCTTTGCCCTAGAGGATATATTGGTGCAAATATTGCTGTATGGGATATCTGAAATTTTCCTGCCTATGTTTTCCTGTAGGATTTTTATGGTGTCATGGCTTATGTTTAAGTCTTTTATACATTTTGAATTTATTCTGGTGTATGGTGTTAGTTGGAGGTCTAGTTTCTTTTGTTTTTTAATGTACATTCTCCCAACACCATTTGTCAAAGAGGCTATTTTTTACTCCATTGTATGCTCCTGCCCCCTTTATCAAATTTAAATTGGCCATAGAGACACAGGCTCTCTATTCTGTTCCACTGATCTTTGTGTCTGCTTTTATGCCACTACTAGATTGTTTTGATTACAGTGGCCTTGCAATATAGTTTGATAGCAGGTATTTGTGATCCCTCCTACTTTGTTCTTCTTTCTCAAGATTGTTGTGGCTATTTGGGGTCATTGTTGGTTCCATATAAATTTTTGAAATATTTGTTCTAAATGTGTGAAATATGTGATTGGTATTTCAATAGAGATTGTGTTGATGTATAGATTGCTTTAGATAGCATGGACATTTTAATGATGTTAATTTTTCCAATCCATGAACACAATATATACTTCCATTTATTTGCGTCTTCCTTAATTTCTTTCTTCAGTGTTCTGTAGTTTTCCAAGCACAAGTCTTTTACCTCCTCAGGTGAGTTTATTCCTAGGTGCTTTTTTTTTCTTGTTGCTATAGTAAATGGTATTTCCCCCAATTTCTGTTTCTGATTTTCATTGTTGGTGTATAATTTATGAAGACTGAGTAACATGCTATTAAATAATCAATGGGTTAACAATGAGATCAAGGAAGAAATCAAAAAGTTTCTGGAAACAAATGAAATGAACACATAACAGCCTCAAACTATCTCTGTGATGGGGAAGTGCAGGACCATTTCTTGCATCTTCACACACTGAAGGGCAGTTCTCTCCGAGCAGGTCAATTTTAGAGACCAGATATGCCCTGTACTTGTAACTCATGAATGAATCTTCACTGGCCTATATAAACTCCCATCAACACCCAAAGTCACACTTCAAACACTGCAAGTCTCATAGACCAACCTAAATAGGGATTGTGCCAAACTAAGTCTGGATCACCCCAGACTCTATCCAAACTGCTCAAACCTAAAATTACCAGCTACTTTAATTAGTCCACAGTTGATTTCTTGACTATGTCATTAGTTGAGTTGTTTCCCCCTGAGTTCTGATTGAAGCAAAGCAAGTTCTGGGTGACACTGAGGAAGCTGTTGTTTATAGGGACTCTTGGGAATGAAAACCTTCCACATTTTTCTAATTAGGCCACATGAGCAATGGTTCAACCATATCATTGGTGCTTGGAGGTCTGATGTGCCCCTTACTCACTTTTGACAGAGGTAGTTATTGTCTTGGGGACATAACAGTCATTCCTCTAAGTTATAGCACAGAAAATACATCAGAAAGTCATTGTCAAGATGAAGGGAGACCTCTCAGATCATCCATTAGCACACAGATTTGGCTGTGAATTCTAACCTCTGACTCCTACATGAATGTAGACCCGGATCCTCCAGTATGAGGTGAGCTCCATAAGGCAAGGCGCTTGTGTCTTATACTAGTTTCCTGTCCTTTACAACTTGTAGAACAATCATTGGATTAATTTGGCCTAAAGAGGTATGAAAATGGCCTGGGGACTTTATGGGAAGAGAATGGTTTTGTAGATATTCAGTAGTGAAGAAGAAGTGATCGTTTAGACAGAGCATGTGTAGACTTCAAGTGAAGAAATGGATACCAATGCTGGCTTTGAAGTTTTGCAGTGGATTTGGGGAAGGAAAGCAGTCTATTGAAGATAAGAAGTTGAGGTTTACAATCTATAGAGAAATGGGTTTCTTTCACTCCTTTAGTATTTGCTTCAAATCCTTTTTTTCTTTTTGAAGTAGAAATGGGTATAAATGGAGAAAGACGGAATGTTTTGAGAAAGAAAATGAAGGCATTCCCAAAATGTATTCATAAAAAGACTGGGTTTTGGGGTTTTAGATGTGTATTTTAGAATCTAGAGTTTTGTGGTCAACTGTGCCAGGTTAAAGCAAATTAATATTTTGTTAGTGCTGTTAGCATGTGAATATCAATTATAAATTCCCAAGAAGATTTCTATAGTATGTATCATTACTCAAAATTATTTAATCATGGAGCCTTCAAAAAACTTCAGTATTTTATTCTGTACTATGATTATTTCAGGGGTTGCAAACTGGATGTTCCAATTTGCATGCTAGAATGTTTTAAAATAAATGGAATTTAAATAACTTTGAGCAGTGCATGGTCTTACTAGTTCTACACTGGACTCTACTGTTTTATTTTCAATCTGATGCAGAGAATTAGTTACCTACTTATAGGCATTTGGGTTTTCTACTCATAGCTCACTGTGGATGGTTCAGAAAAGAAAGGAGTGTGGCTTATGAATATTGGAACTAAATACCTTTCATGTTCTTAGAAGGCAACAGAAATCTAGGACTTCCCCAATATCAGAAAGAAAAAAAAAGAAGGAAAGAAGATGGTAGGGCCACTAGTGGACCATCTCATTGTAGCTTCACTCAGTGTAGAAATCCTTTTCAAAGCACTCTGGACATAGACATTTCATGTCTACTTCAGCACCTTTAATGACAGGGAAATTACTGCAAATATATAGACTTAATACATATAAAACAAGGGTCTTTTGCACATCTTACTTAAGATTTCCACGTAATGGTTCTGTCTTATGGTGGAACATAGAACAAATCCTTGTCTTTGCTATAATGCCCCTTTTATTGGATGATCCTCTAAACATACCAATTCCTTCAATCGTTTCTCATTTGTAATCATTTCTACATCTCTTCATTGGTTTGATCCCACTCCTATGGATGATCAATAGCTTGACCACATTGTATACTGAATTTGAACAGAGCAGTTAGAGTTGCATGCATCATTCAGGACGTGCCCTGCTCAGTGCAGGCTGTTTTGGGACCTATATTCATAATCTGGGCATCATGCTTCTCATGACACAGGCCCAGATTGCCTTGGCTTGGCTTTTTCAGTGGCAGTGTCCCTCAATTGGTTCACTTAAATTTGCAGTCAACCACGGGTCATAATCTCTTTCATACAAAGCCAAGCTAAGCCTCTTGATTCAGGAAAATTGTCTTGACTTCATTATAGTTAATTTAGAAATGGCTGTATTGACCAAGACTTATGCATTGGGTTCTCTGTGAAATGTAATAATATAAAATTTGTGTAATCATGAGAAAAGAAGTTTATTGATCATTTCATTACTATATATTGAGAAATAAAAGACTGAGTTCTGGTTGTTAAGAAATATCCAATTGGGAGGAAAAGACCTAGATTTATTTAGAAAGCAGTTAGTGAAGAATATGAGGAAGTATGTAAATGATAAATTGTGTCCAGTAGACCAAAAGTCTTGATCAGAGTTAAGTTGAGGGTACGATGGTGGGAGATATAAAAGTAAAAGACTCCCTAGTGCTTGAACAGGGCTTTGAATTGGACTAGTACAGACTGAGGGGTGGGTCTTGTTGGTGAGAGGAGTCGCAGAGGTGGTCTCATTTGATAGCATAAAGGGTGTCTTCGAGTATTAAAAGGTAGGGTGGGGCTAGTTATAGTGAACCCTGATATCCAGATAAACAAATTTAGCCTCTAGAGTTTAGGTTTTGGGAAAGGTATGAAATGGCTGAAGCAGTGCTGAAGGAAGTCTAAATTGGAAGTGGTATTTAGGATGCATTTGTGGGGCTGGAGGCAGGGGTCACAGCTCCAAGGCAATTGGAATAAATACGCAAGGATCATATGCTCTAAAGGACCATTTTGAAAGGGAAAAGACATGATTTATTTGATTGCAAAGAGGTGAGGAAGAAGGGTTAGATAAATATAACTTCATATTTACATATCTGGTTGATGAGGATAATGGTGGTTCCATGGTCAGAACTGAAGAAATACAAGATTTGGATGAAAGGGACTGATTTTGTTTGGGGCTAGATTGGGTGGCAGTGTGGGTTTGGGGCAGCATTCAAATGACATGGTCCAGTGAACCATTTGGAAATTGGACATGGACAAGCTGCTGTTGTGCCGCTGGCAAAGAAAAGTGTGAACAATGTGATTGTCTCCCCTTCTTAGTACATGCCCTGGTGTTCATTTCTGAGTGAGCAGACAGGTGTGTACCTGGTACAGAGGTTAAGAGCAGGTGCTTCAGGGTTAGACAGATCTGGCTTCAAACTCCACTCTGCCACTTACTGGCAGTGTGACCTGTGCAATCAATGCATCCTCCCTAAGCCTCAGCACAGTCATCTTTAAAAGGAGGGGTAATAGCATCTACTACATAAAGGCTTTGGGAGGATTAAATGAAAGTGAGTACAGCCTGGCTGGGTTGCTCAGTTGGTTGGAACATCATCCCATGCACCAAAAGGTTGTGGGTTCAATCCCAGGTGAGGGCAAATACCTAGGTTGCAGGTTCGATCCTGGTTGGGGAACATATGAGAGGCAATCAATCAATGTTTCTCACATTGATGTTTCTCTCTGATACTGATGTTTCTCTCTCTCTGTCTCTCTGTATCTCTCTTTCTCCCCTGGACACTTTCTCTCTCTCTAAATGGATAAACATCTCCGGTGAGGATTAAAAAAAGTGGGTATCGTTTTATTTACAAAGAAGTGTGCTGTTATTGGTGATGTCACTACTGTGTGGCTGCCTGCAGCAACTGCTCTCTACCCATCAATGGGCTTGGGCTCTCAGGAGACTGTTCTTAGGGACTGAGACTATTCTGAGTGTGGGGATCTCTCTGATAAACTTTTGATTACTGTGGAGCTGCTGAGCAGAGATAAAAGCATTTGCCACTTTCTGAGAGCCTGGATGAAGAAAGATAGCCACTCACCATGGGTGAAGAATATTTTCTTTAAGCAGCTTCCAGAGCTTCTGCTTACCTCCCAACTTCCATGGGAGGGCTAGCTTTGCACAGCTGCCATAACTCAGCTATCATCCTTTATAAGTCTCTACCCCACCTCCAGTAGCTGCCTCTGAGTTCTAACACCTGAGGACCACAGTGACCTCAGAATAAACATAGGTGGCAGCCAAAACATGAGGATCTTCCCCAAATACTCCTGCTCCTGCATAGACATGGGCTGTAAGTAGTTGCCCCATGCCAGATCTCAGGATGCATTTCAGGTGCTTGTAGGTCATTTGGCACTAGATACAAGCCCCCAGTGGAAATACCAACACAGCTATTTCATGTGCTGCGATGTCAGCAAATGCAGCACGCAAACAAACCAGGGTTGGGTAGCCTGTGTGTGGTAGCACAGGTGAGGGCAGCCAAGCCCGTCTGAACACAGAGAACTCCGGGAAACATGAATGGGGATTCTTGGCAGCTTTTAGAAGAGCCAGATTCCTCAGCACAGGGCCTGGGAAGCTATTTATATTTAGATTATTTTTTCCTTAGTAATGTAGGAGGTGTCCAGTCTGATGGTGGAACACCCTAGGACTATGAGAAAGTCTCCTCTCCTATGTCAGCTTTATACCAACTTCTTGGAAAATGACCCTTGCCTGATCCAGCCACTACCTGGTCCATGTGAGTTTGTGTGTGTGTGTGTGTGTGTGTGCGGCTCTCAATTGGACAGCAAAGCAACTGCATTTCACTCCTCTGGACAAATGACTTAGGCCATAAAGGCTTTGGGCTCCGTGTTGATGCTCACCTTTGGTCATTGACCATTCCCATTTGGCACCCAATGAATGCAGTCTTTCGTGTGGTTTAGGTGTGATTGTAGCTAATGGTTTTGAAAGACAGATTTGCATAGGTAAGCATCTTGTAAAATATTTTCCTAAAAGCATTTATCAAGGAGAAATGGAGAAATGTGCAAGCCCAAATGTAGAAGGAAGCTGGGGGAGGGAGCAGGAGAGGAGGTGAGAGTGGAATACCAAAACATATGCTTTTCAGCTGCCCTGGCTGATCCTGGAGACCCACTCCAGTGGGGGAGGGGGGTGAAGCTCTGCAGGTTGCAGTGTGGATCTGAGAGATTTATGCCGTGCACACTGAACACATATCGACCACTCTCAACGGCACAATTTTGAAAAGGTGATTATGGGTCTGACATGAAGAAATATTTTATATGAAATTGCTGAAAGATCTCTAGGTACTAAGCAATAATCACCTTAATGTTTTAGAAAGTCTTCCAATTTGTTTCCCATTGGCTTCTTGGCAACTGGGATTTGCATACCACTTAATATCCAGTTCTAGGCATCCTGCATACCACCATACTAAGTGTGGGGGCTCCCCTTGAAAAAGCATGCACTACAGACTGGGGATAAGTCTCAGCAGCTTTAAAAATGTGCATAGACTTGGTATCTGCAATTCTACCTCCTGAGAAGTTTTAAAGAAAAAAATTAGAAAAAAAAAAGATTTTCATTAAAAAGATATGTGGTAAAAGATGGTTGTCATAGTGTGATTTTTTTTGTATATGTTTTTCCAGAATTTAATGCCATACTTTTTTCACCCACACATTTTAAGAGAATAAAGTTGGAAATACCATGAATATGGCAAAATAGAGGATTTGGTGTTTTAAAGAGTACTATACGATAATGGTAGACAGAAGTGGAAGGGACTATACAAAGAATATGTATGAATGACCCACAGACATAGACGACAATGTGGGAATTGACTGTGGGAGTGGGGGGTGTGCTGGGTGGAGGACAGCAAAGGGAAAAATTAGGAAGACTATAATAGAATAACAATAATTTTTTAAAAAGTACTATAGAATATTACATATTACTAAGTCCAAATAACAAGTTGTAGCATAGTATATATATATGTGCTATGGTTCTATTTTTATAAAATGCAAATGCATACATATTTCTGTGAGAATGAATTCTTGAAAGGCATATGTAAACCTGCAAAGATGGTTACCTACGGATGGTCAGGATATGGGTGACTTTGCTTTTTAAAACATTAACCTGACAGTCTTTTTTGTGATAAACATGGATCATTTATGCTGAAGAAAACAGGGGATGCTGCCTTAGTGAGGGACTCTGTTGTTGGCTTTGGTCCATTGCCCTGTGGGCTTCTCTCCCTGAATAGTTTGTGTTCATGTGACCTCCATGGAGTGTGGAGCAGAACCAATTCTGCTGTTGGCCTGAGGTGTCCAGTGGGCTATTCTTGTAGCATAATGGAGCTGCTGAATAGGTCAAAGCTGCAGAGACAATGACAGGCAGCTCCCCTTAAATTCTGGTCCCAAGGAAAGGAGCCATTGGTTAATTGACATCTTCTATCAGCTGAGCTTGGGCTACCATGTCAGACTTGTGGAGAGAACATAGGCCTCATTACAATGATTGTGTTTGGCCTGTGGCCACATGTCAGTGCACCAGAAGGCTGCTTTCTTTCTATTGGTCTCTGCTTTTCTTTTTAAAATTGTGTTATCCATTTAGATACTGGTTCCATCAGCATCGTGAGTCTTTGCTGCTGAATCTGAGTCAAAGAATGAGAAGTCTATTGGAATCTGGCATTTTTGCTTTGTAATTTGTTATCCTAGTCAATAGGTTGGCTGAAATGTTTGGTGTAACAATTCACCAAATGGCAGTATAGTAGCTATCAGAAGTCTGTGTCCTAATTTCTTCCCTCTGTGTCTTCTCTCTTAAGATTGGGTGGGAGGGGCTTTTTTTTTTTAACACATCTGGCCTCCAAAATGAGCCTAATTTTGAGTAGTCTTTTCACATTTCTCATGACTGTCCTACTACTAGGAAAATGAAGTTTGAACAGAAAGGCTCTTGAGCTCCCCGCAAGACAAGAAGAAACTCTGTTCATTTTAGTTGTTTTTCTTCTTTTCATGTGTGCCATTTTGGAGACAAATCAATTTAACTGTTTCTAAGCAAAGGGCCCAGTGCTCATTTGTGCAAAGAAAAAAATGATGCCCCAAGTGTCAGATCTCAGTTTCTGTGCCAGTAGGCAAGGAAGCAATGAGTTCTACAACATCTGCATTAAAAATTGGGATTTCTTTTGTCATTGCTGGCACTGCGTGGGTGAGATGTGTTTCTTGAGGCAGATATTTGGGAAGCCTTCACTTTTTTTAGTGTCAGGAATACACTGAAGGGCCTGGGAAAAGGTGTATAAAGGGAAATAACATTTACTTGGCATTGACAGTGTGCTAGGTGATTTAATTTCATGTTTCATTCCCGGGTTCAGATTACATTCAGCATTCTGATCCTAAAGCCCACCATGGAAAGCAAAGTGGAATTACCTCTCTGGAGCTGACAGTTTGTTTTTCTTAAACTATTTGTTTTTGAAAATAGGACTCTTCTGTTTTTCTTGGAGTAAGTAACAAAATGAGTCTGATAAAAATAACAATATTTTAGCTTTGCTCAGTCCAGTTAACCCTGAACATTACTGGATTGAGTCTTGTGCTCAGAAAGAGACCATTTTGTTGACACCTATAATTTTACAGATGAGATCATTGAGATGAGAGGAGAAAGGGACTTGTCCAGGTCACACAGAAAGTTGCAGATTAGGTCCTTGAATCCTAGGATGCTGATCCCCAATTACTGATGATGATACCATATGAGAACTGATTTCCATTCAGTTGGTTATCCTCCCGCTCCTTCTCCTCATCCTCCTCCCAGCTCAGCAACTATCTGATGAGAAATGGTTTAGGGAGCAAACCTTCCACCTGGATCCAACAGTAAGGACAGAAAGAGTTAAAGAGTTGCCTTCTATTTTCTGATGATTCTGCAACCATGGATCTATATGCCACTGGTTTCCTACATTAGGTTCATGCCCATGTTGAATCCCAAATGAGTGATGACAAAATGGAAACTCACAAGGTCCAAGAAAGCATTTGTTGTACCTCAAATCCTTCAGTAGGTCCCAAGAGAGAAGAGACAATAGCTACAAAAAATGACCTATCTACCCACCAAAGAGTTGGCAGTTGAAGCAACAGATACTTGTGATCACTGACACCACAAGTGTTGATGGACATGAACCATCTTTGGGCAAATAGAATCAAATTCCACAAACTATATGTATATTTATATTTAGGCCTTGGAGTAAATTGTAAGTTCAACTCCATAAATGATGAAATGATGTTAATGTGTAGATAAAAATGTAAAAAAGAAGTTAATGTATGGAAAAAGTATAGACTTCTTTTTGTCTGCCACAAGTTACCTTTTTTCTGTCCTGAATTAATGATGCATTCTTTTTAGTTTTACTGGTGTGTTGTCGAAAGTTCCACCATCCCCACCTGTTCCATGATATGTAGCAGCAGATGTGATGCTGTTGCTTTGGTCACGTGACCCACAGATCAACTATCTCTCAGCCTCACACTTACCTCAGGGAAGCTTAGCTTTTCATATTGTCTATTTCTTGGAAAAGTTGTGTTGGAAAATAAAAGTACATTTATGTAAAAAATACTTTTACAGATATTGTTTAGCTCAATCCTCCATGTTTTATACTAGCCACATTTTAACATTTGAAAGCCAAGGAAATGGAGTGTTGGAGAGCTGGTAGTATTTTACCAAGGGCACACAGCTCACACTCAGAGTTGGGACTCAAATCTAAGACTCAGGCTCTTTTTAAAATGGTTATCCCACTGAGTCCACGTTTGATTTTTGATGGAGAAATGCTGAGGCAGCACTGTTGTTAGTTCACATGAGACATTGCTTTGAGCTTTCTAGATTGTTCATAGGTTTAAAAAAAGACAATGCCTCAGACACCTATCTGTTAGCCAAATGAGCTGTGATGACAGTGCTCAGTAGTCACCAGTTTATTAGGGGGAGTTAGGATTAGCTGAACGCTCCATCTTACCCTCTCGTTCCACCACTGTTGAGGGATCAGAGCTTGGGTTTCAATTTTCAGCGGTGCCACTTATTAGTGATGTGATGTTAGGCAAGTGTGAGCCTCAGTTTTGTGAAAAATGAGGAAAATATCTACTTTAAAATGTTGTAAGACAAAATGTGTTAATGTATGTAAAACACCTAGCTCAGCACTGGGGTAAATAAATATTAGCTCTTACTATTACTGCGACTGAAGTTCTAAGGATGAGACAATGAAATAAATTGTGTGAAAAGCTATCAAATAATTTAAAAACAATTATTCATTGATCAACATCATTGGGTAGTTTTAATTGGAGACTTAATCTATAGGAACTAATGGAGTCCTTATTAAGAAGGGAAAGGTCTCAGGCATTATTTAATAACTTCTCCTGGAGTAGAGAAAGAGTATTTCATTAGATTTTCCTAAGAATCCTACAGGATAGGTGTTATTGTGCACATTCACAGGTGAGGAAAATGAGACTTTTGGAGGTAAGTAATTGACATGTAATGTGTAAGCTGGTAAAGCAGGAACTTGAACCCAAATCGATTTCACTGTGAGAACTCAGAGTGCCTAATGCAACCTACAAGAGTATCTCTGTGATGCTAAAAAATAAAAGCCCAATTAGCCCCCTTGATTAGCCCCCTCTCTCCCTCTCTTCCCCTCCCTCTAAACAGGAGATTTAACAAGGTGGGTGTCAAAAAACCATGAAGTAGCTTCATCTGTTTAATAGATGAATAGTAGAGCTATTCTAGTTATTAAACAGCTCTACTAGTTATTAAAGACAGACGTTTTTCCTTTCACCAGCATTAGACATCTTTTAAATTGAATTGATAGTGTTGAAGATTTGGAAGCCTTTGTTTATGTATTTATGTAGATTTTTTAAGTAAGATGTAAATTATTTGTAAATGAATGTACAAGGGCATTTTTGTTTAAGCTCCTCATGTCTGGTTATGATGCTTTATGATGAATGGAATAGAATGTGGGAGAAATGATTGACACCAAGGGTATTTTTTCTAAATGAAATTTTAAGTTGCATCAGTGACTAGTATCTGTGAAATAACTGTTTCAAAAAGTCCTGCTTCTTCATTCAGTGTTGACTGCTTTCCCCATCCTCATTTTACAAATGGATTTTATATCCCTCCCCCTAAAGGCTTATATTTTTTCCAGAAATTAGCATTATATATAAGTCCTGATGAGTCAAAAACATCTTAAACATGAGATTCATTTCCTTAGAAGATAGATTTTTAAAACAAGGTTTTGATCTGCATCCTGGCATTCTGGTTACATTGTGAGAAACAGCTGTATTCCTTGTTAGCATAACATGAAAATTTCCTTTCTCTTGTAAAGTACCAGGGGCAGTGAGAAGGACAGAAAAGAGAGAAAGACAAGAGCAGGAAGCTGAAGAATAAGGCCCAGTGGGAGATAGGTGAGGGAGAGATGGAAAGAGAGAAAGAAGGAGAAGGAAATGAAGAGAGATGTGGAATGACATAGAAATGGAATGATGGAAAGGGAAATGGCCATGGCTGGTGTGGCTCAATGGTGCTGATGTGGCCCAGTGGACTGAACACCAGCCTGTGAATTGAAATGTCACTAGTTTGATTCCTGGTCAGGATATATGCTGGGTTGCAGGCCAGGTCCCTGGTTGGGGCACAACCAGTTGATGTTTCTTTCTCTCTCTCTCCCTCCCTCCCCCTCCCTTTAAAAATAAGAAAGAGAAATAGAGAGATGGGAACAATAGAGAATGAGAAAGGGGAGGAGGATCAGAGAGAGACAAAAGGAGAGGAACCAAAAAGGCAGGACTCTATCTCCTCCTGGGCCCAGCAGGGAGCTGGTAAGAAAGAATTTGAAGCCAGAGGGACATATTATCCAGAACCAGGAGTTGAATGTAATTGTAAGCAGACCCTGCCCGCCCCCTTCAGATGAGTGATGGACTCCTGGCATGTGACCTAGCTTGGCAATCTCCACCCCCTGTCCGCCTGCCATAAGTAGATACGTAATGTCTAGAGTGATGGGAAAGTCATGCTTGCAGATGGTACAGATGGAGCGGCCTCATAAAATGACTCACTGTGAATCCTCACTGAAATCTCCACTATAAAAATGATAATGGAAAAAGCAAAAGAAAGGCTAAACAGGCTTGAAAGAAATTTGTTCCAGCTTGTGTAGTTCCCTTCACATTTTGAAAGGAGAAAAAAAAAGACCTTGTAAGTAAATTGCAAGGAAGATAATGTATCTTCTTCCCTCCTGGCTATAGCCCTTCCTCACCCAGACCTCCTTTCTGACATCAGTATGTAAATGAAAATGGTAAGGGAAGAAGAGGAATTGTTTTGGAGGAAAATGTAAGAATTGTTTATTAAGCAGTAGGGGGATGTTCTGAAGGGGGAGGGCTAGGATGCTCAGAAGAAAGGGACGGGCATTTTGGAGAGCAAAGAGAAGGCTCTCAGGGAACAGGAGAAGTTGTGTTTCATTTGATGTCTGAGGTAGATACTGCCAGAGTGAAGTGGGCCTCCCAGAGAGTGAGGTCAGACACTGGATCAGGAAGTATATAGCAGTTAGTCATGAAGACCTCTTTAGCAAGAACAGGAAGTGCAAAGTGCAGAGAATTCTAAGAGTAAGTATTATTGGCCAATCCAAAGTCACCCAATACCACAATGCACCTATAGATGATCCCAAATATCGCTCAGTTTTACGAATATGGAATTTGTCAGAATTTGAGGGGATTATTCAGTGGAAGGTTCTTATGACTTGCCTCTCCTTATTCCCCCCTGTGGCAGATCTGGAACTGCAATGGAACCTACTACCTACAAGAAGGTAGTAGGAACAGAGTTACAGGATCGAAGAGCAGGTATGGGGGCGGCTTAGACCCTGAACAGCACATGGAAGCTGGGAGTCAGGTTAGAGCTGGGCTTCCATACAAGGGAAAGAGCCCAGAGTGAGGTACTGTGGTCAGTGCAAGGTAGGTCAGAAGCATGGTGTGCATGAGTAGTGTGAATTGGGACAGTCTATATCAGAAATGGTCCAGGTTGACATTGAAGTCATAAGTGTCTTGCTTGTGTGGATGGCATGTGGAGAGACTCCAGCGCAATGTTCTGAATAGGCAGAGCCTAATGCCTAGGGGCATAGAATGATTGGGACACTTAGTGGGATGCAGAGGTTGGACATTCCCTATTCATAGAGCAGAGTTGTCTTAGGTAGGGGGGTTGGTGAATATGGCAAGTTGGATGGGGTGGCAGTTCTGGAGGCTAGAAGTCTGAAATAGAAGTGCCAGTCTAGTCAGGGGAAGACCCTCTTCTGGGTTTCAGACTTCATGTCCTCACATGGTGGGAAAGTGAGAGAGCTCTCTGGGGTCTCTCTCATAAGAGTACTAATCCTATTATGAGGGCTCTACTCTCATGACCTGACTACTTCCCACAGGCCCCACCTCCTAATGCCATCATGCTGGGCAATAGAATTTCAATGTATGAATTTTAGGGGGACATAAACATTTAGTCCACAGCAGAGGACATGGAGAAGAAATACCCTGACCTCTTATCCTTCTCTCCCATCTCCTCCTGGTACCTATCATTAGTCAACCCAGTCTGGAGACAGCAGTGAGGGAATCCATGATGTCAGCCTCCTGGGGCACAGAAGGGTGGAGGATGGTTAGGGTTGAGGGGAAAACAAAGACTGACCAGCATATATGAAAACTCATCCAGATGGCAGTTGTTCAGTGCCAGGTAGTTTGCCTACTTGTGTGTAGACCAAGTCAGAGGCAGCCAGATCTAGCCCACAGGGAGGAAGCCATAAAACTACATAGGCTCTCAGGCCCAGGCTGTGATGCACATGGCTCTTGTTCTGATGAGCAATGAGAGTGTTAATTGGGAAACTGAGATACAAGCTCTACCTTTTGGAGAGCTCCAACATGATGAGAGATGGGGGTAGTTATATGAGGACTGTCTAGAAAAGGTCCAGCCATTGTTAATATAATGAGAACAATTTGCACGACATTGATGTAACCTGACAGCCAAGAATAGTGGACTGGAATGCACATGCATGAACAATGATGACTTCATGTACTAGTCAGTGGGGATGGTAGACACAATTGAGTGAGCATGTATACTGTGTGGCTGTCGCATTCAAAATGACTGGGTAAGTAGAACAATGAATCTGCATCAAATTTTGCATTAAGCTTGAACATTCCTCTGTGAAAACTACTTGGATGATTCAGAAGGCTTTCAGGGATGATGCAATGCATCCCGTGCAAAAAAGAAGTGTGGTACAAACTCTTCAAAGATGGCTGAGAATCTGTTGAAAGTGATCTATGATCTGGAAGGACTGTAACGAACAGAACACCTGAGAATGTTGTGCATGTATGGGCTGCAATCAACAAAGATCAGTGTCTGACAGTGCAAGAACTAGAAGCTGATCCGGGGATTTCAAAAACTACTGTGTCTGAGATTTTGACTCAGGATCTTGACACAAAATGGCAAAATTCATTCCACAGCTTCTGCCCCCAGAGCAGAAGGAACATCGTACTGCAGTTGCTGATAACTTGATTCAAAGTGAACCAAGTTTCCTTAAGAAGGTCATAACCAGGGATGAATCATGGGTCTACGGCTATGGGTATGATCTGGAAACAAAGGTCCAGTCATTCTAATGGATATTGCCTGGTTCTGCATGCCTGAAGAAGGCATGGCAAAGCCACAGTAAGATCAAGACCATGTTACCTATATTTTTGGATTGGGAAGGTGTTATCCATCATGAATATACCCCTTCAGGCCAAACAATTAATAAGGAGTACTACCTCAATGTTCCCCATAGGTTGAGAGATGATGTGCAATGAAAATGGCCACAGCTATGGGCAACTGGTGATTGGCAGCTTCATCATGACAATGTGCCTGCTCATGCATCAGGTCTCATGAAGAGTATTTTGGCAAAACATCAAATCACCAAGGTGACTCAGTACCCCTACAGCGCAGATTTGGTGCCCTGCAACTTCTGGCTTTTTCCAAAACTAAAATCACCTTTGAAAGGGAAGAAATTACAGACCGTTGATGAGATTCAGGAAAATATGTTGGGGCAGTTGATGGTGACTGGGAGAACTGTGTGAGGTCATAAGGTGCCTACCTTGAAGGGGACTGAGGTATCCTTGTCCTATGTACAATGTTTCTTGTATTTTGCATCTTCTTCAATAAATGTCTCTTTTCCATATTACATGGATGAATACCTTCTGCACAGACCTCATTGTTCTGAAGGAGGCTTACTATGTGCCTTGGCTATGTACAATTGACCTAGTGTTGGTTCCATCAGATGCAGGCGGCAGCACGGTGCTGATGTCCTCTTCTCCATCCTCATGGGCTCAGGAATTGGGCTGAGTCTGGGACCTCCCAGCGTTTAAGTTGTTGGTATTGCTGTGGGGTGGAGGGAGAAAGCCTTGCTTGATGGGGGCAGGATGGTTTGAGTGCTGGTGGACCAGTTAACACACAAGGAATACAGAAGCCCTATAGGAAAGGCTGAGAGTGACCAAAAGCCTAGAGAATTAGTTTCCAGGGGCTGAAAGGGGCTGTATGTCACAGAAAAAAGGCCAGGGTGGCATCCGTATGAAAAAGGGCCTTGAAAACAAGATGAGTTTCCTTCACACCAGAACTTTTTGTTTCAGTTTTGGTTGTTAAAGGGCCTCTCTTCATGTCCTGAGCCTGGGCCATGTGGAATGGATAATAACTTGCTGAGCAGTATGGTAGAAAGGGAGCAGAAATAGTAGTTTTGGGGAGAAAGATCTTGACACTCTCTAGTTTTAGCCATACATTTTCTTGTAAAACATATCTTAAATATCTTTCTTGAATGAGAATAACACTTGAAGAAGGACCTTTCTACTTCATGTTAAAGGCTAGCCCTGAGCTGGTTTCTGCATTAACTGATGAAATAATTAATTGACTCATATGAGATAGATTTTTGTTTCATATGTTGATAAATAATACTAAAACAGGTTTTTAAGGACATATAGTATATACCTTCAATTAAATCATGTAATTTTTCCTTAGATATTCAAGAAGAAAATGATGATTATTTTCTAGTTATGCCATAAAGCACATTCTGGAATTTTGAAATCATGGTTGTTTCTGTCTTGAGAAACTCCTGTTATTATTTTTGTCACTTTCCCCCTGGGGCAGAAGTGGGTCATCTGTGTGTGCTTGCCTTCCTTGGCTGTGGTACCTGTATCTTAGTTTCCATCTCAGGAATTGAGAGGTTTTGGCTCTGATTTCTTGTCACCTGTGGTTATCATTGTTGGAACAATGACCCCCTGATGTGGACCCTGGCTCGTGGGGTCCACAACATTGTGGATGGGGAAAGACATTCACACGGACTATTGAGTCCTGTGGAGGAAAAGGGCAAGCGGCTTCTCTCTCAAGGGGAGCAAAAACCCGTGGCCTCCGCCATGACAGGCCTTTATTTCTATCTCTGGGCACATTACATGACGGTCCTCATTTGCTATGCACAGGTTCGCTTTAGGTGGTTACCTTTTACAGAAAACAAAGGAACCAATGCTGCTAATCACATCACAGAAGAGGGATATTTGCAAATGAAAAGGCAAAAGTGGTTGAACAGGTACACTCATCCTTGGAAGGCTTAGCATGGAGTTTAGGAAGTTACTTTGCAGTAAATGTCCTCAGTTCAGGGTGAGGGAGTTTTTTAGCAAGAGCAAGACTCAAAGTGGCCCAGGCACATTGCAGGCCTGATTCCCCACGGGAGAACCTATCTGTGGGCGTGGGTCCTGTGCGTCTCTGAGTGGGAGCGTGGCCCACACCACACAGAACAGTCTCCTACAACCCCCATGAAAAGTTAATTATATATCAGTTATGTTCCCAGTGTTAGATAGATTTAAAGTTGGAAAACTTAAAATTGCTAGAATGAGTTAAAAACCCAGCCTGAATCTGTCCCTTATGTCTTCAGAGGATGTTAAAGATGTTACTGGTGTCGATTTCCGTTCATACAGGTGGGACTAAGCAGACAGACGCAGCCCCTCCTTTCTCTGCAGAGCAGTCTCTGACCAGAGGGCCGGCCTCCCACACCCACTTGTGTCATTGGCAGTTTTGAACCCTTTTGTTCTAGTGTTCTCTGCCTCATGCTGATGTTTTGTGGCATCATTAAAATTTTTTAAATTTAATATTTAAAAAACTATTTTTTTATTTACAGTTGATGTACAATATTATATCAAATCTGGTGTTTTTATGGCATCTTGAAGTTGGTTGACCCAGATATCTCAATCATCCTATAACTGAGGTTGTTACAGAACAAAGGGGTCCAGGGGTGATATAATATTATCGAAAGGACCCCCTATTGGGCTTGATTGTCTGCCTCCTTATAGGAAAGACATCTCTCAACGCCAGAGATTTGTGAAAAGGAAAGGAAATGTTTATTTAATGCTATACAGACTTAAAGTAGTGACCTAACATCTTCATTAAAATTTCAAAGTCCTTTAGGATACCCACAGATGCCCACAATGCTTTCTTCTCCCTCTGCCCTAATTCGGGCTACCATATCTCAGGAAAAGAAGCAAACATCCCTGTTTCAGGCCACTGGCACCATCAGCTGTGCTGCCATCCAGGCAGGATCTCTAATTAATCCAAAGCCATGTGGCACCTTCCCATGGCCTACTGGCAAGAGTTCTTTCACCCTTCTTCCAGGCAAAGTCTCTTCTGCTTCCCAAGTCAGGCAGTCAGAGGGAGCACCCCAAAGCCGCATGGTACTCATCTACCAAAGCTGCAGGGGTCTGCACTCTGGCAAAGTTACGTGGATCTCTCCGCAAAGCTGTGGGGATGGGGGGTCGCCACTCTGCTAAAGTGGAGTGGCGATTCTCTGCTAAAGCCGCATGGTGGTTCCCCCTATGAAAGCTTCAGGGGTCCCCATTCTGTCAAAGCTGTGGGGTTCTCTCTAGGATGGCTGCCAAGTCTCCTATTTAAATCCCCTTGACATTCTTCCTCTGCAGCCCCATTTCTGACTCCTCTCACAATCAGCTACACTTGCCAGCACTCCCATATCCTTCCAGCTTTACTGGGCTGTCAAAGTGGGTCTGGGCAGGCCTGGCCCCATGTTGTGGAGCCAATCATCTCCAAGCTCTCTCACAGGCCCTGTTAACTAGGGGGGGTTGCCTCCCAGTTGTGTCTTGAGGGGGAGTTACTTCTATTCCCCTGGCTCAGAGCATGGCCACAGCTATTTAACATATCTATGTAACCAGTTGAAGTTATAGATATGTTAAATGACCATGTCAGAGGTTAGCTGCAAAGCTGTTGCTATATAAAAGAGCTCTTAATGGTCCTGCTCCATGTGTCCCTTCCTCCAATCCACATCTTTGGGGGTGGAGGGAGGACATCCTAATATTTCCTGAACATCTTGAGTTCTGAACCCCATTCCAAATCCCTATTTGGGGCCCCTCTCTTGGCTGCACCCTGTATCAAGGTGATATTTAAAAACAATTGTGGGAGTTACAAATGGGGAATGGAACAAATACTTTACTAAAAGGCTTTGGAGAATTATCCAAAATTTAAGTTATCTAGTTCTTAAAACAAGTGACTTCCAGGTTTAAGTGATCGGGTCAACACTGTTAATAAAAACTTCGATGAGGTAATTATTTTACATTTTACTATACTTTTCAGATTTACTGTACCTAGCTAGACTTATGTTCATTTTTTGCTTCCAAGACTTTGAAAATTGTG
Source organism: Phyllostomus hastatus (assembly GCF_019186645.2). NCBI lineage: Eukaryota > Metazoa > Chordata > Mammalia > Chiroptera > Phyllostomidae > Phyllostomus > Phyllostomus hastatus. The sequence goes on along the minus strand of NW_025333857.1, from coordinate 28,172,430 downwards.
GATCTTACCCTTTAGCTAATTATATCTGTAACCAAACTAAGTCAGAGGCTGTACCCTGAGAGCACCAGGGCAGCCCACAATATCCTGGCTTACCCTGAAGGATAGGCCCCCATTGGATGCCATTTTGTACATGCTGGTAGAATATTAGACTCACAGACTCCATAGGACTGGGTCTTCTGGAATAGTTCTAATGTTAATATTCTGTCTTGCAGCCTCTGCAAGTACAGTGGAAACTGTTAAGACTATGTATCCTAATTTTAATTTAGAAAATAGCTCACACTTCTTTTCTATCTTCCTGATCTTGTGCCCCAGGCTTGTGCCCCAGGAAGTTACTGACCTGCCTGGTCTGGTACTGGCCTTACAGGGACACCTTGTGGTCCTTCCTACCCTCATCCAGTTTGTTTCTTGGTATCTGCCATTAGCTTCCGGTGAGAGTTGTCTTTGGTTTGGGGTAGGAATAAATAACTTTGGTGTTATTGAGACTGTTATAATAGAAAAGATAAAATCTTCTTCTGTGATCTTCTTTCAGTCCCCCTATTGTATTTCTGGGCAGTGTGGGTTAAATAAATGCCCATCTCAGCCTAGGACTGGAGGAAATCCTCAGAGAACTTTAAAACCTTTCCTGCTTTTCCCTGTGCTTGCTTGGGTTACAGGGACATGTGAGCCTCTGACTGTGTCTTCCTTCTCTTCTGCTTCCCAGAGAGAATATGGGAGAGACAATGTGGTCACCTTTACTGAGTTTCCTCCTGATATGTCTGAAGGGTATAGTTATCTTGTTTTTATAAGTTTCTGATTTGTAGACCAAATTTGCCCTCTTGACTTTCATTCATTGATATGTAATTGTGAATGTTTGGATGGGCAGTATTATGTTAAATTAGTGTTGCTGGAAGATTTCATTGCAGTCTTCTTCTCCGTTAAAGCTTTATTTAGTACTTTTGTACTATCTTTGTTTTTCTGCTTATGAAAGTAATATAAAAAGTATAAATAATTTATTTCTTTAAGACAGATTCTTAGAAGTAAAAGTGCTAGAGTCATGTAGAACATAAATATTTTAAAGACCCTTTATGTATATTTTTAAAGAAAATACATATATATTCTTTAAAACATATTTTACTATATATGAAATAAATATATATATAGTGAAATTGTATTCCAGAAAGTTTGTACCAATTTACCTTCCTGCCAATTGAGTAAATGAATAAAATTTTATTGGAATTGAGTATTAATGTTACCAATAAAATCTTTGCTAAATTGGTAAGAAGAATATCTTATTTTTACTGTATTTTAAACATTACTAGTGAGCTTTATAAAAAATATATAAATAAGCAAGGAAATACATATTTATTAGCCTTTTGTACCTGTCATCATTGACAGTAGAGAAATTAATGTTTTAAGGGCTAAAATATATTTACATTTCTTTGTTTTCTTTTTTGCTTTCCCACTCCCTCCCCAAACAAATAGAATTTTTAATTTGTCACCATTAAATGTCTGAATTTTAAACAGATTCTTGGACTGGGGCTCATATCTTGATATCAGCTTATTCAACTTACCTGTCTCATCCCCAGTAGCTTTTTCAGTTCTGCTACCTTCCCCATGAATCTCCACGAGTTTTCCCAGTTTGAACTTGGGCTTCTTTAGCATTTTGACTTTTCTAACAAAGACTTCATAAAGTAGATACATAGATTGGCTAGCCTTTTCTATGTCTTTTCTAGTGCTATCTGGAATCAATTTATTGACCAATTCTTTCAAGTCATTTGTCTGGACTTCTTGGGTCATGATTTCCCTTATGTTCTTCCTGAGTTGGCAGACCTGTTGCTGCTGAGCATAAGAGGTCTTCTGAATCTAATTGTTGTGCTCAGTCAAACCAACACAGAATAGATGAAACAAATAACCATCGGTAGTCTTTATACCAACATTAGCTTCAATCCTGGCCTGCCATTTTTGACCATGGAGCACATTTTGTCATGGGCAAGATCCACGCCATGGAAATGAGTTGGTTAGTTTTTGCCCTGAACATCCTCAGCAATTAGCTTGCATTTTCTAAATACAACTTCGTCATTCTGCAGATGAGCTAGACTCACTTCAAAAACATGACCCTTAAGACTGTCAGATGTAATTTTGGTTCCTTGAATTCTCACAACTAGTGGGTTTTCCATATTTCTTATATTGAACATAGCTGATGCTTTCACACACACTGATCTTTCTTAGAAAAAGGACCAACCACTCTCTTCTTGGCTCCCTTTTTGCTGCCTTTAATGAGGCACTTGTTCTTGCTGATCACCATGGTGCTGCTCGGAGAGCCAAAAATCTTTGCTCTCTTTTTTGATAGTATTTTTCTATCCAAAGCTCATCTATATTTTCCCTCTAGATTTTAAAATTGATTTGATTTAAAAACAAATTCCTTTAAATTATTTGAATGTGTGTGGTATGAAGTGAGGGTTTAAATGGCTTTTTTCTTTAAATCAATAACCAATTTTATCAGCACCTTAGTTGTAAACAATAGAACCCTCTCAGGCTAGCTTAAGCAGATACAGAATATTCTGAGGATTTGGGGCGGCTCACAGTAGCTCTGGGTTGGGCGGGGTGGTAACTTCCAACACTGATCCCCAGAGCTCTGCCACAGGACTGGCCAGGTGGGGAAACTGCCACAGCCTCTGCTACATCCTGTGCCAGCAGAACCGAGGCTAGGTCACACTCAGAACTGGTCTTCTCACTTACTCTTGAGAAAAAGTGTCACATGGTTTCATCTTGCTAGGGGACTTAAGACTTGGAAAGTTTTAGCTTAAGGTAAAAAGTTGTAAATCTAGCAAGTAATGTGTATGTTAAGCTTTTGTTTCAGAAACTACAGATAAGCCATCCTGGCTCCTTGGAAAAACAGCCAACCTTCTGGGGTACTGGCTAGAGATTACTACCTGGGGACAAGTTGTAGGCATCAGAGGCCTTTTGTGTGATGCCCCCCACCCCCACTACCAACCTTGGGAACAGCTAACTGCCAAGAACAAGAATTTCAAAGCCCTCACCACACCTTGTTTACCCTCCCTCACCACCTTATAAAAGATCTGGCCAGTTAAGAGAAGGGAAGATGGTTTGTTAGGGTATGAACCTGACATCTTCTCAGATCACTGGCCATCTGAATAAACCGCCTATAAAGATTCATTCTCTGTCATTGCTTATTGGATTTGGTAGTGACAGGCAGCCTGACTGCCAGTGTCTTTTTCGGTTACAATCTGATTGGAGAAGCAATTTTCCTGGAACTTGTTTTTGGAAGGCAGTTTTCATAATGTGGGAAATTATCAAAATACAGGAGAATAGGCACAAGATTGGGTGACCACAAGTGACTGACCCAGTTGTTGCAACAGCCTTAACCACTGATTGGGGACAGCACTAATTTATTAAATTTGCATTTTAGAAATGTATAGACTAGTAGGATCAGTTTCTCCTATGTACTCAATTGTATTTGATCATTTTTTATTCTTATCCTAATGTCATAATTATTGTATTTTGTTGTTGTAATATGTCTTAACTACTGCTGATGTACCTTGCTCTTCTTTTTCAGTTCGTAGTCTTTCTGGATGAACTTTGACCACTTTATCAATTTACAAAAAAACAAATTATTTTTTATTAGAATTCTTCACTATCATATTAATTTGACACCTATTGACCTCGTTAGAATATTCATTCTTTCTGTCTATGTATGTGGTATATATAGGGTGGGGCACAAGTAGGTTTACAGTTGTTCACATGGAAAATGATACAGTAATTAACAATAATACAAGAATAAACTGTTTCATGTACTCATAACTGTAAACCTACTTTTGCCCCCTCCTGTATTTTCACGTAGTCAAAAATTTTAATGTTCCTTGATAAAATTTTGTCATTTTATTCATATGGGTATTTGTCTTTCTCACTAAAGTTATTCTTAAGTATACATTATTATTAACACTAACAGATATGGTTTTCCTTTTATCTTTCTTGTTTTTTCCCCCCTGTTTTCATTTAACAATGAAAGTTGTTAAATTTTGTATATGTATTTTGTGAACAGAAAGTTAAAAAATGTGCCCTGGCTGGTATGGCTCAGTGGGTTGAGCACCAGCCTGTGAACAAGGGTTGCTGATTTGATTCCCAGTCAAAGCACATGCCTGGGTTGCAGGCTAGGTCCCCAGTGGGGGTGTGTGTGAGAAGCAACCACACATTGATGTTTCTCTCCCTCTCTTTCTCCTTCCCTTCCCCTCTGTCTAAAAAAAAAATAAATAAAATCTTACAAAAAGAAAGTTAAAAATTTATTATTTCTAAGATAGCTTTAGTTAATTTTCTAAGCTTTTGAAGAATATATCACAATATGCATATAAGAATAATTTTGGAACATGATAAGTCAAACAACTAAAAGAAAGGACATGAAAAATGATTTATATAAAATTAATTCAATAAGCTAGGTGTAAAAATACCCTGGAAGGGAAGATGGTTTTAATTTTATAATAATGCTTGCATCCCCTCTGTAGGAATACTCTAAATAACGTGTAAAGCTGGTGATTTATAGCACCCAGATATCTGCATAAAGTCAACCACATGCATGCCTCGGTTTCCCTGTAAATCTATACTGCATACACAGACACACGTGGTGCTTTCTCCCCAAATGAAAGTTCCTAAGCTCAACACTCAGATTCTGGGTAGCAACACATTAATTCAAGCAGAATGATGCTTCAAGAAGTCTCTGTAGCATTGCCTCTCTGTGGGCTCACTGATGGAAGGGATTTCATAAATGAAAACAGGCCGGGGCTGGCTCAGTTCAATCTTCCTGCCCCAAGCCACTCTCTTCCTTTCGACAACTAAGCCAGGTGTTAGGAGTACAGTGTCGATGGGGTTTGTGGAATGTTACACTTGGAAGGTTTTTTTTTTTTTAAAGTCAGTAAATAAGCTCAAACAAGTGGAAAGAATTTGCCTGCTTTTAAGACTTCAGAGACTCCAAATTATCCTGTCTCTCCCAGGTAGGCTAACAACTAACAAAAGGGCATTAGTTAGTTGTATAGAAATTCCCTAAAAAGCCTTGGAAAGATTAATGTCTGAGGTTTATAATAAAGCATCATTGGATAATAGCTTCTAATTCCACAGGGTATAACTATACAGAGATAATTATGTTCTGAATAGGGACAAGATTCTTCTTGGCAGATTTTCCCAGGGACTTCAAAATTTTTAGTGAGTATTCATTTTTATTTGTCACTTTAAAGACAATTACTAGGCAGTGGCATTCCTTGGTTGTTCATTGGCCATCTAGCCATACTATGTCGTATCTGCATTTTGCCTGTTTAGAGTACACATAAAGAAGATGAATAGACTGGACTGAATCCACTTGTCTGGGTTGCCCCATTCTGAGATCCACAAGAGAGGGTGGGATTTGGGGGTGTTTTGCCATAAGACAACTGAAGGTCCTGCCTATTGCTCTAGGTTGTTTGTTTGTTTGTTTGTTTGTTTTAAACAGCTGGGACTCTTGTGATTGGTCATTTTAGGTGGGTTCTTAATAAATTTAGGTTTTTGGTCATATTAGTTTGGCTATTAATGAACGTAGGAATTTGGCTCTGAGCGAAACTGAGTGCAGTTGATTTTGCTCTTTCTGGTAAGAAATCCAGTGATGTGACAGCATCTGGGAAGGCCTTCTGGTGAAGTGAGGAGGTAAATTAAGCCAAATATACTAAAAAGCCAGGGTAGAAACTTTCTTAATTCTTGAAGGATTACAGGATATTTGAGGTTGGAGGAGGTTGCATTTACAGCAGGAAATGCAATAGCTCCTGTCACATCTTGAGGGAGCTCTATAGGGGCTGGACTGGTCTCCTGCTGGGCTTAAGTATTAGAATCCTTACGCAGCCCTTTCAAGAGCCCTTCAAAGTCTGCTGGGTCTGACTTCAGTAGGGACACAAAACAATGCTCCACACATTTCTGGCTGGCTAGCAAAAACTAAATGTGTGGTTGCTGAAAAGTTAAAAAAAAATCAATTGGACGTGTGTGGGGGGGATATCTTGTTGTGATCCTGCTTTAGAAAATCAGTGTAATTAACCATTTTTACTACTAACATTGTTGCAATCAGATCTGGAAAAAAAGGACACAGTCCCCTTAAAGCTTAAATTTAATTTTGGAAATGAACTGGATTTGAGCAATGATTAGAGCAATGATTAATTCTATAATAATCAGTTAATTTTTTCTGGTAATCAATTCATGATAAAATCTTGCCTTTTCTCTCTTTTTTTGGAAAGCAACTTCCTTCTGCTTGAAAAAGGGCTATTAGGGTTTTGACACAAAGGAGAAATGCATCAAGCTTTTGGAGTTGTGAACCTAAGTTTTCCTGCTTTTGAAAGCTGTATAGAAATGTGATTTAAAAAAATTGAGTAATGACAGAGTAATTATTTTAAATTAATATAATAGAAAATTACATTTTTAAATAAAAAAATGAGATTGAGTGGCACAATATTGTTCAATCCAGCTGTCTGTGTCTCTTGATAAACCTTCATATTTGGATCACAGGTTTCAGGCACCACCACCTACCTGGGACAGTCCAGTATGGGAGAGTAAAAGCTATGCTGTCCATGCAAATGCAAATGCAGACACCAAGGGCAAAATCACAGATCACATGACAGCTTTTTCCTCCTCCAATGGACTTATTTGGACAGTGTAACTAGTTGTATTTTAAGATATTCATTTGTGTTAATATGTTTCCCCTTTCTCTTTGGTATGTATTAAGTCACTTTCAAGGAAGTCAACGGCAAGGTTGAAAGGGAAAAGGGAAGTCATCATGAATTCTTCTTGGCTTTTGTTTTCAAAGGCCAAACCATAGGAGGGCTTAAAGTACTACACAGGAACCAGAAAAGGAGAGATAGTTTCATAGAAAGAAGCAGTGTGAGCTGGCAGAATTAGGTGTTCATAGAAGGGCTTGCTACAGACCAGAAGAATATTCTCCTGCACTAGAAGGAGGAAAGTTGAGCAGCCCTAGAGAAGTGCAGATCCTGACTCTGCATCCTGCAGAAAGAGCAAGAAGTTGTGTCTAGGTAAACAAGACCAGAGAGATTCTCACAGAAACTAGTGTTATTGGCCCATGGAAACAGCAAAAAGAAATTGGGCCTCAGGGAGCCATAGTTACAAAGGGCCATCTCTTTGGCAAATTGTTTAGACAAATGACTGATTACCAACAAGCCATTCCCCCTCACTACCCTAGAAACTTACATGTAACCTAAGCAGAGAGGGATGACCACTGAACCACTGTGATTGTTTTCTACCAGTTTGATGAAGGATTAACTTGACTTCTAGAAAAGAAAGATATGCTATCTCTTTTAGATTTGATTTTTAGGGTTAAAATTGATTCCACTATAGTTGCTTAACCTGATCAGTTACCACTATAGTGAAAACATTAAAGCTATTTGTGTATAGATGCAGTTATATAATGAATTTCCACATGATTCAGTCCCTGTGTTAAGGTTTCTGTTTCCGATGGAAGAGGTGGTGAGAAGACTTGTGTATTATTGGAAGAGAACAATGACCGGGCATTTAGAAATACAATTAAAATGAATTCCCTACATGAAAGTCAAGTTATACCTTCTATTGACTTTCTTTTATGGGTGTGAACACGTAAATTCTATTCTCTTAACAAATTTTTAATTCTCCAATATTATTAATTATAGTCATTATTTTATACATCAGATCCTCTGATCTCATTCTGCTGACTTTCACTTAATGTATCAGAGATCTGGAAAGAAACAGGTGAAATACTCAAATTGGAGAATTTGAGAAGAGACCAATAAGAAGGGCCTATTTACAAAGGGCAGGAAAAATTTAGGGAAAACTAGAAAGGATGGTGTAATACCTTGAGGGTAGTAAAATAGCAAGTTCTTTTCATCCCTGATTGTCATTACCTCTAAGCAGATGTTTGGAAATAAGAATGACTGCATTTCTTCATTCTTTGCATATTTATTGAGAAATATGGAACTATGTCCTTGAGGACACAAGGGATTACTCCTCTAATTCCCTTATTGTCCATCCTTGCCCCATGTACTTTCTCTAAAACAGTTTCTTCAGCATGTGTAAAACCTCATCTTTGAAATGGGATGCATTACAGGAAATGCTCCCTCTCACTTAAAAAACAACTAACTTTTGGTGGAGTGAACTCTATCAGCCCTTTTACTCACTCTAGGGGAGATGTGTTGACTCATCTAACTGGTAAATTTTGCAAGAACTGGTCACATTATCTTGGCTTGATCCTCCTTTCACTTAGGAATGTGCCTTTCTGTAGGGAGAGAATGTGAAACCTATGCTTCCACGTCAAATATTGTTGAGGGACCTCCCTAGTGGGGACGGCCTGCTGCTCAGATCATGATTGGATAAGTTTTTGTCTTTTTAATTCTAGGTTTCAGTATTAGCAACCCTGTTTAGCCTACAGAATTTTTCATGATAAAAAAAAAAACCACTTCATAGTCAACTAGGAATAGAGGGAAGTTTCTTAACCTGATCAAGGGCAGCTAGAAAAGCTTATATCAAAAGCCAAAGTTAGTAGTAGAATGTTGGAAACTTTCCCTCTGAGAAGAATGGGAAGGGAATGTCTCCTATACCCTCTTTAATTCAACATTTTATTGGAGGTTCTAGCCAGCATAGTAACCAGGTAGGCAAGGAAACAAAACAAAAAATAAGTAATTAGGAGGAATTAAAATTGTCCTTATGATGAAATAACTGTATAACAATGTAAGAGTTTTAAAATAAGTTATTAGAAGTAATAGGTACACTTAGGTTACTGTATATTAAATCAATGTACCAAAGTCAGTTGAATTCCATACATTATCAACAGACAATGTAATGTCAAAGAATTTTATATTTTATAGTAGCTACAGAATTATGAAGTCCACAAGAATCAATAAAAATAAAATGCAGACACTTCAAGGAAATCATGGTGGCATTAAAAGCTATTAAAGTTTTTACCCCAACAATGAACTATCAGAAAGAGAAACTAAGAAAAAAATCCCATTTACTATAGCAACAAGAAAAATAAAATAACTAGGAGTAAATTTAACCAAGGAGGTAAAATACTTGTACTTGGAAAACTGTAGAATACTGAAGAAATAAATTGAGGAGGATACAAATAAATGGAAGCATATACTATGTTCATGGATAGCAAGAATGAACATCATTAAAATGTTCGTACTAAGATTCAACAGCAATCTAAGATTCAATGTAGTTCTATTAAAGTACCAATGGAATATTTCACAGATTTAGACCAAATATTTCAAAAACTTATATGGAACCAAAAAAGATCCCAAATAGCTTTAGCAATCTTGAGAAAGAACAAAGTTGGAGATATCACAATACCCAATATCAAAGTGTACTACAAGTCCACTGTAATCAAAACAGTCTGGTATTGGCATTAGAACAGACATGTAGATCAATGGAACAGAATAGAGAGCCCAGAAATAAACTCACGTCTCTATGGTCAATCAATATTGGACAAAGGAGGCACAAACATACAATGGAGTAAAAATGGCCTCTTCAATAAATGGTGTTGGGAGAATTAGACTGGTACAGGCAAAAAAATGAAACTAGATCACCAGTTTATACCTTACACCAGAATAAACTAAAAAATGGACAAAAGACTTAAATATAAGTCATGATACCATAAAAGTTCCAGCAGAAAAAGTAAGCAGTAAAATTTCAGATATCCCATGTGGCAATATTTTTGCTGCTATGTCTCCTTGGGCAAGGGAAGTACAGGAAAAGAATAAACAAATGGGACTACATCAAATTAAAAAGCTTCTGCACAGCTGAAGAAAACATCAGCAAAGGGAAATGGGAACAGACTGTATGGGAGAACATATTTGCCAATGGTACATTGGACAAGGGTTTAATCTCCAAAATATATAAAGAACTCATACAACTCAATACCAGGAAGACAAATAATCCAATTAGAAAGTGGGCAAAGGACCTGAATAGACACTTCTCCAAGGAAGACTTACAAATGACCCATAGACATATGAAAAAATGCTGAACATCACTATCCATCAGAGAAATGCAAATTAAAACCACAAGAGATATCAACGCACACCTGCAAAAATGGCCATCATTAATAAATTAACAAATAACAAGAGCTGGCAAGGATGTGGAGAAAAGGGAACCATAGTGCACTGTTGGTGGGAATGTAGACTGGTGCAGCCACTGTGGAAAACAGTATGGAATTTCCTCAAAAAATTAAAAATGGCATTGCCTTTTGACCCAGTGATTCATTGCTGTGAATATACCCCAAGAATCCCAAAACATGAATTCAAAAGGACTTATGTACCCCTATGCTTATACCAGCGCTGTTTACAATAGCCAAGTGTTGGAAACAGCCTAAGTGCCCATTAGTAGATGAATGGATTACAAATTGTTGTACATTTACACAATGGAATACCATGTAGCAGAAAGAAAGAAGAAACTCTTACCTTTCGTGGAGCTGGAGACTATTATGCTAAGTAAAATAAGCCATCGGTGAAAGAGAAATTTCATATTATCTCACTTTTAAGAGGAATCTAATGAACAAAATAAACTAATGAGCAAAGCAGAACCAGAGATGTGGAAACAAAAACAGACTGACAGTGACTAGAGGTGATGGGATAATACAGACTCTGGCCCGCAGTGTCCATGTCCTTATGGATGAAATGAGACATTCACATGGACTACCGCGTCCAGTGCAGGAAAAGGGACAGCAAAGCTTTTCTCTCAAGGGTAGCAAAAGCCTTGGCCCTTGCCGTGACCAGCCTTTATTGGGTTTCTCACCATATTACATGATGGTCCTCATCTACTATGCACAGGTTCGCTTTAGGTGGTTACCTTTTACAGAAAACAAAGGAACCAATGCTGCTAATCACATCACAGAAGAGGGATATTTGCAAATGAAAAGGCAAAAGTGGTTGAACAGGTACACTCATCCTTGGAAGGCTTAGCATGGAGTTTAGGAAGTTACTTTGCAGTAAATGTCCTCAATTCAGGGTGAGGGAGTTTTTTTAGCAAGAGCAAGACTCAAAGCAGCCTAGGCACATTGCAGGCCTGATTCCCCACGGGAGAACCTATCTGTGGGCGTGGGTCCTGTGCATCTCTGAGTGGGAACTGGGCCCACACTACGCAGAACCGTCTCCTACAATGGGGGAAGAAGGGAGTGGTGTAAAGAAGGGGAAGGAACTTCAGTCAAGATGGCACAATAGGGAGACATAGCTTGCCTCTTTGCACAACCACATGAAAATTACAACTAAAATATTTAACAACCATCAGTCAGAACTGCCAGAAATTGAGTTGAATGGAAGTCCAACAACCATGGAATTAAAGAAACCACATCCATCCAGACTGGTAGGAGTGCAGACATGGAATGGGCTGTTCCCTCACCCATGTGTAGTGGATAAAAATTCTGGAGGGAGATCTCAGGAGCAAGGACTCCCAGACCCACACCAGGCTCCTAGCCCAGTATTCCATTGTGAGGAAAATAAGTCCCCACAACATTTGGCTGTGAAGCCATCATGGATTAAGTCGATGGAGAAAATGCTGGAGCCCTAAATAGTTCCTCTTAAAGAAACCACATAGGGACTCACCTACTCAGACTCACTCCCTCTGAGCTCCAGCACTGGGGTAGCAGCTTGAAAAGCACCAGTGCTATATAGGGAGTAACTGAAGTGTCTGGTATCAAGCTGAGCAGAGACCATTGTCCCTTTTCTAAACCCTCCCCCAACAACCTGGCTAATACTGTTTGACCTGCCTTGGAGATCCCCAGAGACTCCACCCCACCCAATTTACAGACCCACCAAAGCTGCTTTTCCAAATAATTGGCTTGTCTTGGCTCATGCTCCACAACTTCCTAAATTCTCTGAAACAAGCAACAGCTGGCTTCAGTGAGCCTCAGGCCCAGCACTAGCAGCAGCCAGCCTAGATTCACGACTTGGCTGTGCCTGGGAATCTCCAAGTTCAGCAAAAGTAGCAGCCTTCTCAGATTGCTTTATAGCTCATGCAGGGTGCCCTGGGCAAAGCACACATGGGGGCTGACCTTGGCTTGCACCACCCAGGAAACCCCAGAGTCAGCACACCCAGTGGACAGCTACAGACCATGTCAGAGCACCACCACCCTGCTCCTGCACAGCTGATCCTCCATGGAGGGTGGCAGAAGTTGATGTTCAGTGGTCACAGTCAATTCTTGCAGCTGACTGGCCTGGGTAAACCCCTTCCATTGATCTGCCAACAGCAGCCAAGGCTCAACTAAAAGAGGAAGGTGTACTCAGCCCACATGAACAGCACACCTCAAATACCCAGACTGGGTGACAGAGGAGACTGTGCCACTGGACCCTAAAGGACACCTACTACATTAGGCCACACTACCAAGACACGGAGACAAAGCAGCTCTATCTAATACATAGAAACAAACACTGGGAGGCTGCCAAAATGAGGAGACAAAGAAACATGGCCCAAATGAAAGAACAGATCAAAACTCCAGAAAAAGAGTTAAATGAAATGGAGATAAGTAATCTGTCTGGTGCAGAGTTCAAAACACTGGTAATAAAAATGCTCAAGGAACTTAGTGAGGACTAAACAACATAAAACATATCCAGTCAGAAATGAAGGATACACTAATTGAAATAAAGAACAATATACAGGGAAATAACAGTAGAGTAGGTGAAGCTGAGAATCAAATCAATGTTTTGGAACATAAGGAAGCAAAAACAACCAATTGGAACAACAGGGAGAAAAAAGAATCCAAAAAGAAAACAAAACAAAAACAAAACCCCTGAGCATTATATAAGTAGCCTCTGGGACAACTTCAAGAGGTCCAACATTCATATCATAGGGGTTCCAGAAGAAGAGAAAGAGCAAGAAATTGGAAATCTATCTGAAAAAATAATGAAAGACAAATTCCCTAATTTGGTGAAAGAAATAGACATGCAAGTCCAAGAGGCACAGTGTCCTAAATAGGAAGGATAGAAAGAGGCCCACTCCAAGACACATCACAATTAAAATGCCAAAGGTTAAAGATAAAGAGAGAATCATAAAAGCAGCAAGAGACAAGAAGTTAGTTACCTACAGGGGTGTTCCCATAGGACCGTTAGCTGATTCCTCAAAAGAAACTTTGCAGGCTTGAAAGAATTGGCAAGAAATATTCAAAATCATGCAAAGCAGGGACCTACAGCCAAGATTTCTCTACCCATCAAGAATATCATTTAGCATCAAGGGCAGATAAAGAGCTCCCCAGACAAGAAAAAACTAAAGGAGTTCATCATCGCCAAACCATTATCATGTGAAATCTTAAAGGGACTTATTTAAGAAAAAGAAGATCTAAACTATGATCAATAAAATGGCAAAAAATACATTATCAATGAACAATTGAATCTCAAAAACAAACTAAGCAAACAAGAAGAACAGAGACAAAGTCATGGATACAGAGAGCATTTTGTTGGTTACCAAATGGGAGGGGCTTTGGGGGAATGGGTAAAGAGGTTATGGGATTAAGAAGTACAAATAGGTAGTTACAGAATAGCCATGGGGATGTAGAGTACAGTATAGGAAATGGAATAGCCAAAGAACTTATATGCATGACCCATGGACATGAATGATGGTGGGGTGATTGCCTGAGGGATTGAGGGGTGCTGGATAGAAGGAATCAAAGGGAAAAAAACAGGACAACTGTAATAGCATAATCAATAAAATATAATGTTAAAAAAAGAAAGAAGAAGAAAAGATTAGTCAAAGAACATGTATGAATGACCCATGGAGTTGGACAACAGGGTGAAGATTGACTGTGGGAGCAGGGGTTGGGCTGGGCAGAGGAGGCAAAGGGCTAAATATTGAGACAACTGTAGTAGAATAAACAATAATAATAAAAAATAGATTAATATAATATTTACCAAAAAAGCTATTAAAGTTCTAACTAAAAGGAGAGGTATTTTATATAGTTGGATAGAAAAATGTCCATCCCTTTCATATTTATTCATAGTTCATAGTAATTATGATTAACATACAAATTGTTTTTTTTGGTATAATCAACAAACTTTAAAGTTTAACTGGGTAAACAAAGGACTTTTGAAGAATAAACAAACTCTTGAACATCAAAATAGGGACTTGAACAAGACTTGCCTTGCCGTGACTTTTGATTAAGCTGTGGTAATTAAAATAGTGTGATGTTGGTGCAGGGATTAATGAAACACCACTTGAACAGAATAGGAAGCTTAGGAAAAAGTCAGGGTATGTAGAAAAATGCTTTATAATAGAGTTGAATATGTGTATACCATAAGAGCCAGCTTTCATTACTTAGGAAACCCTTAGAAAACTCTTTGCTTTTGTACACTGGGATACAGGTTCAAGAATGTTCACAGAAGCAATTTTTTTAAGCAAGCAAACAAACAAATAAACTGGGAACATTTCAACCAGACAAAGTAGGGTATATGTTTATAATGGAATAGTATATAGCAGTAAAAGGAAATGGACTATATCTTTAGCTATCAAGATAGATGAATCTTAAAAAGTGACTTCTTTAGAAGTCACAGAAGAATATATTTAGTATATTCATTTATATAAAGTTCAAAACCAGGCAGAGCCAAGCAATACATTACTTAGGCATGCATTATTTAATAGAATCTTAAAGAAAAACAAAGGCACATTTGTTACAAAATTCAGACTAGTAGTGACCTGTGTAGGACGAGAGTGGCAGTGGGGTGAGGGGAATACTATTAGGAGGGAACATTCAAGCAATAGGTAAACTTCTACATCTTAAGCCAGGTGTTGGGTACATGGGTATTTATTTTTATTCTTCTAACTGCATATATTAATGTTATATTTTCATATGCATAACATATTTCAAAATAAGCACAGCCACAAATCATAGTTGGCAGGATTTGAAATGGTGGGAAAAGATACAATAGGCAAAAGATAACATTTGGGGAGTGCAAAGTGGCTAAGCATAGTGCCCTTTTGCTGCTTGGATTTTATTTTAAAAATACCTTTTTCTAAATTTTATATTTTGATTATAGCTTGCATTCAACACTATTGTGTATTAGTGTCAGGTGTACAACACAGAAGATAGACATTCATATAGCTTACAAAGTATTCCTTCTAATAATTCAAGTGCCCACCTGGCACTGTAGATAGTTATTACAATATTATTGAGTATATTCCTTATGCTTTACCTTACATCCCCATGATGCTTGTTTTGCAACTAGCAATTAGTTCTTCTTAATCCCACATCCTTATTTCACTTTGCTCCCCCCTCCAAACAGTCCTTCCTTCTGCCACCTATCAATCTATTCTCTGTATCTTAAAGTCTGTTTCTATTTTGTTTGTTTTGTTCTTTAGATTCTACATATAAGTAATACATAGTATTTATATTTCTCTGTCTGGTTTATTTCATTTAGTACAATACCCTCTAGGTCTATCAATGGTATTGCAAATGGTAAGATTTCATTATTTTTTATGGCTGAGTAATATTTCATCGTATATATGTACCACAGTTTTTTTAATCCACTTGTCTATTGATGGGTGCTTGGGTTGCTTCCATATCTTGGCTATTGTAAATATTGCTGAGATGAACATAGGGGTGCATTTATTCTTTTGAATTAATATTTTGGGTTTCTTCAGATATGTACACAGAAGTGGAATTACTGGGTCATAAGGCAGTTCCATTTTTAATTTTTTGGGGGGGAATTGCTGCACTGTTTCCCAAAGTGATTTCACCAATTGATGGGAATGCTGCTTGGATTTTGAGCTACAATGGGCTGCAGCTTGACTCAATGTCACTACTGGGCTCTTTCTACTGGATCTTACACTTTCATAACTTACACTGGATATAGCTCCTGGCAAGAGAAGGGAGAGAACATGGGTTTGCTTCAGCAGGAGTATCAGCCATGGAAAGTGCAATAGGAACATCACAAGGGTTTTACAAAGAACCCAAGATGTAAGCCATGAAGGACCAAACTTGTCTTCAGCAATCTTATAGCAAGAATGAAGCCAGTGCTTATTCTGACATCTTTAGAAGTCAAATAACATCCTGGGTTGCTCAGTGGCTAAGGCAGTAGGTCTCACTTAAAGTATAGCTCTGAATTGTGACATACATAATTTTTAGTTACTAATAACTACAATGCCTGTTTCCTAATAATTTGAATTTTGAATAAATTTTTGTGTCTTGAAAGTTTCCTCCATGATATGTCCCTATGCACTGATACACTATCTGCCTTCTTGAGTGAGAGGAAAGTGGTATTTCACTGAGAGGTACTGTGAATAGTTATGATTAGAAATTAGTTTAGTGTTTGACTTCTCTGCCAAATATTCTTGGGGGAAGGGAGTCAATCAAATCTGACTTTGCATCATTGATCTGTGTCATTGTTAAGGAAACCTTGAGAACTGCTGGGCTGGAGTACTATAGAGAAATGCCACCAGGCCACTTGGAAAAATACCTGAGCACTTAAATAACCCCCAAGACGGATGTCAGCAAGTGGGCCTAAATCTTACTAAGCGGCTGAAAACATGCCGAATGCTCTCTGGAAATATTATGGCCATTGTGCAGCTCAGTTTTGTAAGTCACAGCTATTAACTAAACTCAAAGGCCAAACTGTTGGGCAGCCAGCCCTTTCCTCAGCTGCTCGTTTTCTAGTTTCCCTCAAATGCATCTTGTCAGCTGTGGTAGTGAACAGAGAGCAGCACAACATGGTTGTGTGGAGTCAGTGTTTCTGAGTTCTTCCCTTCTCTCCCATTCTTCCCACTGCTGGGGAGAAATGGATACTGGCTGGACAACTGCAGGGGAGGCTGTCATGACAAACACTTCCTAGCTCATCTGGAAGGGTGGCAAGGAGATGAGGATTACTGGTGGTTTACAAATTTTATTGGACACTGTGTATGGATGGGGAAAGTTCAGAAGCCATGTGCCAACAGTTGGCACATTGGAAATATTTGCTAACGGAACAGCAGACCCAGAGCATTCTTTTCTTTTTCATTAGCTGGATTGCAGGCCAATGAAGAAGTAGAAAGTTCATGGATTTTCCTTTCTGGGATGCAGGCCAGGCCTGTGGAACACTGGTCATAGAAATCTGATTATGAAATAGTCAGGAACTAGGAAGTGGCATCGTGTCTACTCGTTTCCTCACGTCAGGAGTTCAAGCTACTTAATGCCGCTCAGAAGTGCGCTTGCAAAATGCTGTCTGCCCATCTGTCTCTCTTTCCTATACTCTTGTCAAAATCATTGCCAAACTATTTTTATTTGTCAGGAAAAGTGAATGCTGTTTAATGATTTGTAGTTTTTGAACACAAGAAGGAAAGGTGGTAAATCCAGATATAAACTTATTTTTATTTCATAGATTGTTTTTGTTCAAAGAGCGTATCAATATATTATGCTACATCATATCTACTTTTTATATTTAAATAAGTTATGTTTAAAGCAAGCAAAATATAACCAGAGACATTGAAATTAAGAACAATCTGACAGTAACCAGAGGGGAGGAGGGGAGGGGACAGTGGGCGAAGGGTTTTCAGGAACTACTATAAAGGACACATGCACAAACAGAGGGAGAGGGTGGAAGCAGGGGAGGGAGGTGGGTTTGGCTGGGGTGGCAGGAAGGTAAATGCAGACAACTGTAATTGAAAAACAATAACATAATTTAAAAAATAAAAAATAAAAGAATAAATGTTAAAAAATAAATAAGTTATTTTTACAAAATTATACAATTTTGATTGTTAGGTGAGGTAAAAATTCATAAACTCATGATCATAGTAAATTATAGTATTTTTAAGAAAGAATATTATGTTGTTATCTATATGTATGTGCAGCTGAATATACATTCTTCACATAACATTGTATTATCATTTTCCATATTGCTACATAGTCTTCATGGTCATCTCTCCAAATAGATGATTAAAAGTACATACTCTTGAAGCCCTGGCTGGTGTAGCTCAGTGGATTGAGCACGGGCTGCAAACCAAAGTGTCACAGGTTTGATTCCCAGTCAGGTTACATGCCTGGGTTGCAGGCCATGACCCCCAGCAACCGCACATTGATGTTTCTCTCTCTCTCTCTCTCTCTCTCCCTCCCTTCCCTCTCTAAAAATAAATAAATAAAATCTTTTAAAAAAGTACATACTCTTTAAAGAAAATGTTGAGAATAGTTTAGAAAATTGTTAATTTTCTGAAAATATCTGCATATTTTGCTTTAGTCTATTTTTAATCCATAGTCTAAAAATATTTACCATGCAATTCAGTGTCTTGTTTTTGACTCTTAACATAAAAATTTGTCTACTTTATTGCATAACCAGCATACACATAATTTTAATGGTTACACTAAATTACACTTGGTAAGTTTACCAACAATGTATTTAAGCATTCTGTGGTTGTTGGTATTTAGATTTTTTCCATTAACTTGCTATTAGAAACATGCCATCATAAACATCTTCCTGTATGTAGCTTGTCCTTTACTTGGGTTGTTTCTTTAGGACATTACTGGGTCAAAGGCCACCAAGTTTTCTAGCTCCTGATGATTTTTGCCAAATGGCTTTCCAAAAGTATTGCATGAATTTACATAGCTACAAGCTTTGTACAATAGAGCCATTTTTACACAATTCTCCATGTAATTATTAGTAATTTTATAGCTGTTTTAATTTTTACTTATTCAATTAATAATGAAAATGATTTCTTACTGTGTCTCTTACTGGTTTTTCCATTTTGTGAATTGTTGGTTTACATAATCCATGTTCTTTTGTTATTCATCTTTTAGAAGTGTTTTTCTGATTGTATTATATCAAATTTGGTATAAGTATTGCTGTGCATATTATTTTCCCTCAGACTTCTTCCATTTTTTGACGTACTCAAACTGTCATTTTTGTTAGCCACTCTTTTCCTCTGTGGTGCCACTGAGAAAGTCATTTCCTCTCTGAAGAATTGGTTAATGTTCAATCCTGTATTTTTCTAGATTTCTTATGCTTTAAGTAACAGAAACTTCTCCAGTAATGTGAAATTTTTGTGAAAAGCTTACAATATACGGATATGCACCATGGAAAAAAAAACAAAAATAACCAGAAATTCTGCTTTCTAGAGACAATCATAGGTAACATTTTTTGTATAGGTCCTCAGACAATTTATAATATAAATATAGAAAAATAAATATATAATTATACACAGTTTACAAAACTGATATTGCAGAGTGAGCATGTATTGCTACGTAAGCCTTTTGCTTTTCCTACATTAAAATGTAACCTATCTTTCTACTCTAGATTCTGACTCTAGATGCCCTTCAGAATTTCAAATGGCTATGTAGCATTTTGTTGTACATAGCCATTCCTTTACCACTGGACTTTTGGGTTTTCTTCTAAGTAATCCTGAGTTGAAAAATCTTGTACAAACATTTTTCCCACTAGTGTAATTCAAGCAGTGGGTAATCCCTGAGGCTAAGAGTTTTCTAAAAAGATTTTTGATTATTTTCCCAAATTGGCTCCCAAAGTTGTGTTGGTTTCCGCTTCAGCCAGTTAAATTTGACAGTTCCTATATGTATGTAATTCTCTTTAATCTTTTGTCAGAAAACTACAATATAAATATGTCTTGTTATCACTCTAATTTGTATTCTTGACCCGTTTCCCATTAAGTTTTTGTGTCTTTGTGTAATTTGGTTTATATTTTAAGTCTGATGCATAGTGCCTGCCCCCTCCCCTTTTTAGTGGGGTATATGGCCTTGAAATCAGTCCTTAACCTTAGAAGTAAGGGACAAAAGTACTTTGCATGCCAGAGCAACCTTACACTTGCTGCCACCTGCATGTGTAAGGAAACCACACTCCTGTTATTCTGCACATGGAATTGCAGTTTGTATTAAATTGTAGTAATTGCTATCAAGTAAGGCAAAGCTACATTAATGTATACGTGGGGAGCCATTTTCCCCTAAAAGTGAGGAGGAGAGATGTCGCAGACTCAGAAACCAGAATTGAGAGAAGGGATCCTCAGGGGGCACCAGGGGAGCGAGATGGTTCTTGAGCACAAAGATGTCAAGACCATCAGTTGTGGGTGCGGAAAAGCCCCCAGTAGGTGGAGATAAAGCAGTGATCATACTTCAACACGAAGGTTCCCAGGGCTAGTGCCTCCTCAGGAGGAAGGTTGCCTGAAACAGCTGTGAGCCCACAGGCAAGTGCAAACACCCTGCCTTGGGGGAGGAGCATTGAGGATCAAATTGGCAACTTGGGTTTCAGACGGCTCATTGCTTTCCAATATTTTAATAATTAAATGACCAATCTATGGCTGGACGTATAGCCATCCATAATAGAGACTATATCCTGCAATTTCCCTTGCAGCTGTTTGTAGCCATGTGACTTACTTCTGATAAAAGAAATGTATGCTCGGGAGCAGAATGCATCCTTTCTGGGAAATGCACTTAGGATGAGGATGCCCCTTCATCCTTTCTGCTGCTCAGAATGTGAATTTGATGGTTGTACACTGTAGTGGACATTGTTGATGCCCTGCTTAGCTCCCCTTTACTGGGCCAGGACCCCTGCCCCATACTGCTGAGAGTGTTGGTAGCTCTTGGCTCACAGTTGTCCTCTCCTCCAGGGAGTTGTCCCCAGTCAATCTTTCTTTCTGGAAGGGGGACTGTGAGGTGGAAACCATATATTGAGGATAGTAGAACAACAAAGTAGGAGAAAGCTCTTTCTCTGTGGCTTGTGACTGTCTGCCTCTGGAATTTTTATGTGTAAAGTGCCTTGGAAGTACTTGGACCATTCAGAATAATGATCACAGGCTATTGGTTCCACTTGCTTTTCTGAGGAGGGAAAAAAAAATCATTCCATGCTGATTGCAGCCTCTGTTTAGCAGAGGATTTTCCTGAGGATGTCACCTAATAGAGCAGCAGTCCCCCACCTTGTTGGCACCAGGGACCAGTTTTGTGGAAGACAACTTTTTCACAGACCTGGGTGAAGGGGGTGGTTTGGGGATGGTTAAAGTGAATTACATTCAATCTCACATCCTGCTGTGTGGCCCAGTTCTTAACAGGCTGCAGACTGGGACTGGTACCAGTCCCAGTCTGTGGCCCAGGAATCAGGGACTTCTGTAACAGATGATCTCAGCAGGCAGAGATTTGACCAACTGGTTAGACATTTAACACAGTGATTCAGTGTGGGCTTCCGTGCTCAGACAGAACCCTGGCTCTGCTGTGTACTCTTTCTGTGATTTTGACCTTTCTGCTTATAAAATAGGCCTAATGTTACCAACATCGCAGAATTGTTATTGAGATTTAATATGTAAAACGTACCATATAACGCCTAGTATAGGTGGGTATAAGGAGAGCCAATCTCCATGTATAAATTCCTTCTGGGCTTTAGGAAAGGAAAATAATGAGGTGTTTGGAAGCTTCTCAGAAACCCTTTCCAAACTAGTACTTTTAGGTGGTTCTCATTCTCTCTGAGGGCATTTGCCAGGATGGGGTGCATAGAGTTGCTGACAGCTTTTCCCATAGATGCTCTTTCATGGAAGAAAGGAAGCTGCAACTTAAATCTGTTATCTTCATGGCTTACAGAGCCCTAAATAGCTGCAGGAAGCGCATCTGACGCAGCCACTCCTTCTTGTTCTCTAAATACCTGCAAGGCCTCCATAGGAAGCCACCTCTATGATTCAACATGAAAATCTATGCCAATATTAAGAGTTGTTCAAGTTCCCAAGCTTGATTGGGCAAACTGAATCCCAAAGAAGAGAAACAAGTGCTTAGAACAAAGTAGATTCAAATAGTCTAATGAGCCCACAGGGAGAGGGCAGCTGAGGGACAGGCATTAGGTCATAGTGTGGCTCAGACTGTTAACAGATAAAACACAACATAGTCTTTGGCGAATAGGAAACAGTAAGTGTTAATGCTAACTATTATTTTTGATTGACTGAACAGATGCTTTGCTGATCAAAAGATGGGAAATTTGAAAAAGGAAGAACAAATAAAATCATTCACTTAAGTGAGGCTTTTGTATTATCTCAAGTTTGCAATTTTTTATGCTTTCCTGACTATCCATATCCATGAATAATTAAGAGTGTTGAATATGGTGTGGTGGTGGCTTTTCACAAGGTCTACTTAAAACATGCCCTATAACAGTTGTTTTGGTAATCTGGATGGGGGTAAAAAGAAAGCAGTGAAAACTGTTAGAAAATCCTAAGTCTTTCTAGGCTGCATAATAAGACCAACTTGCTTTTTGCCTGTATAAACAATTTACTTTTAGAACAGAACTTACGGAATGCAGACCTGGGATGGCAAGGCAAGGTTCAATTTGCGGGGTCATGCTTTGGTGAGAAAAGTGTTCCCAGAAATAATTTTTAAAGAAGGATTACATTCTGAACCCCGGTCAATTTCTTACCTCCTGGCAAAATAAATTATGGTGCTGGGCAGGTTTCAAGCATCCCCCCTCCCTCCAACCCACCCCTTCTGCCCCATCAATGCCAGAGTGGATATTCAATGAGGTTCTATTTGGGGCTTTTTACACACATTTTAAATGGCTGGCAAGGCATTTGCTTTTTCACTACATCTCTGTTAAGCACTAAAGCTCGTGGCTTGATGTGCTGCACAAGCTGCAGAAGGGAGTAGATTTTGATGACTTGGTGGGTCCACAGATTCAACAGAGGCTGAGATCAACTGGCAAAGGAAAGAGAGACACAGCCGCATGGTGGGACTCTTAGGCATGACTTTGATTTCCCTTATGAGGATAAGAAAAAAACTCTGTCCCTACTCTAAAAAGGGCAAAAAATGATCAGTTTTGGCTGAGGATTTGAAATAAGCTTGATATGTATACATATATATATATGCTTTATATATATTTTATATATAATATATGTGATTTTAACTAGAACATGTAGTTGTATATGTCACTATATATAGTATGTAGTTATATAATATATGTGTGTGTGTGTGTGTGTGTGTAGATATATATCCTCTGAATGTACTCAAGCACACACACACACAGAGGATTTTTTCCTCTCTGGTGTTGGGCAATTAAAAATCAAAAAAGACTGAGTTTAGTTTAAACATTCTTTGGTAGCATTTATTTATTGCTAAACACTGAATTGGCAGTTACTAAACACAATAAGCCTGATTAACAAACACATCATCATCATTGATTTAACCATCTGACAGGACTGAACATTGAATTTCCACTGTGTGGTAAACACTGATCTGATCTGTGGTCAACATTCTTTACAAGAAGATTGAGGTCAAATCAGTATGAAAGGTATAATCAAAATCATCAGAGGAACAGGAAATAGATTATCAACTAGATAAGCAAAAGAAATGCCTATGGCATAGCCAATGACAACAAAAACGTCACTGAACTGCCAGGACTTTACTGGACAGATTTGGTCTTAGTAGAGAAGGCAGATTTATGGCTGGTAATTTGTGTCCTTCAGAATTTAGAGTCAGGAGGCAGAAAATATAGCACGTTCAGCAAAAACCTCTCGACAGCCAACTGTTGGACAAAAACCCAAGTTTCCTGAAAACTCATGGAAAAGCCATTCGGAGCCCTAACTCCTAAACCTTTATTAGGATTGTAGAGAAAATAACTTCTAAAACCTGATATGTTCACTTATGCACAAAGATATATTTTTACAGTATTGCAAAAGTAAATTAGGAATATTTTTTTAAATTTCCAATGACCTGGTATTACTTTATTTTGCCATAAATTGCATGTGTCCCAATATGATTGAAACCCTACCAGGGTTTGAAGTTATAACTGGAGCTAATGTATTTGAAAAAATAAAAAGCTTTCTGTCAGTATGGTTTTTACTTCATACTGTGCAAGACATACTTATTCTCCAAGATAGAAGGACCTTTTTTTTTTAAACAAAAAAACCTTAAAAGACTAAGCAGGAAATAACACACAGAGAGAATTTTATCCAAAAAGGAATAATTGAATGCAAGTGAGAAAAGGGATTTATTTTAAATTAAAGAATTTTGACAGGACAGCTAAAGAACAAAGGGCTGTATTCTATGTTACCTATTTTCCCAGGGGTTCCAGGCTCTCATAGACTTCAATGGGAAGGCTGCTCACAGGAGGGAGGGCTGGAACTGAAGAATGTAGATCAAAGCAATCAGTGTAAAGCAGCTCAATCTGCCTTCTCTGGGCCAGCTGTTCAGAAAGTTCTATTGCCTTCCACAGTCATGCCTGGCCTTTCTGAAATGGCAGTTGCAAGAGTTACAATCCCAGCCTTAATGACTGGGTTTGGTTTAAAATACTTTGTTAGCTTTTTGAGAGATTTTTGTGTGTCTGTGTCTGTGTGTTTGTACATTTACACCATGGTTCAATGGGGTTTAAATGGGTTAACCAGGGACAATGGGCTTTTGGTTGATGGGAAAAAGAACACAACATAAAAATGACTGTTTCTTGGCTGAATATCATAAAGAACGTACTTCTAAATGAGGATGAGATTTGGCCTTGGCCTCTTCATGCTCACAAAGTGAGCTAGAGAACGGGTGTGATGCCGAGGAAAGAATGAAAGTTTTGGGACCCATCAGATCTGGGTTTGAATTCAGTTTTGCTAGTTCTCACAGCAAGATGATCTTAGACAAGCCTCTCACTCTCTTTGGGGCTCAATTTCCTCATTTAAAACGGGGCTAATAATACCTACCTCAGGAAGTTGGGGTGAGAATTAAGTGAAAATTGATGTGAGAGAGAAGAGCAAAGCATGTGTGCTTCAGTAATCATTAAATCCAATTTACATTAGTTTTTCTAAGAATTCAGTCTCCATGACTGCAGAACTAGGTTGACTTTCTAGTTCCACCATTTCCTCAGTTGTGTGACAAGGGTTTCTCTGAACTGCATTCATCAGAAAAATGCAGATGCAAATAGGTCATACCCCAAAGGTTTGTTGAAAACTGTAAAACAAATATAAGATTCAAAAGAAACAACTAGAACAAGATAAAGCATTTATTTAATACAGATCTTAGAAGATAGTAAGCTCTAAAAAAAAAAGCCATCTCCTTTACCATGCCCCAGTTCTCGGTTAGTGTGCTTGGCTATTTTTCAGAACCAAATCCTATGCTCTTCTCTAGAGCCTGAATCTTCTTTCTTTTTCAATGCACCCCCTTTCCCAGCCCAACACCACATGTTGGAATATGCATCGTAGAGCATGCCCTTTGGTCCATCTTCAGTGTTTGTAAATAGCATGAAAGCTACTATGACATCCCAAAGCTCCTCCCTGCAAAATCCAACCCTTTCCCACTGGGCCATTCTGGTTTTGTTTTCAGTGGGAAAACAGAAATGACAGTTTTGAAATTAAATTAACTGGATAATAATTTATAACATTGATGCACTGATAGAGAAAAACTATATATAGAAAGAGCTTATGTTCTATATATTCCTCATTTTTCAGCATGACCATACATTGCTTCTTTACTTACAAGGAATGATAAAAAGGGCAAGGACATTTAAAAAATGTAAATATATACTCAGCTGGAGCAGACTTTTCCATATTCTCTGCTTCTTCCTCACCAAACACCTTAAAATTAATGCATTATACAAACTGAAGGATTTGTTGTGTGAGACATTAAAAAAAAAGATAAACGAGATCCTCTGTATAATAGGAAGATCTTATGCTCAGGAGGGAAGTTGACAAGACTTTTTACCAGTACCCACCCACCCACCCAACTGCCCTCTGGCTAAACTCCTTTTATATATTCCTAAAGACGTAATGATGGCAAAATGACTTTGGATGAGGGTTTTGTTGTTGTTTTTTAAAAATATTTTGTTTATTTATTTTTAGAGAGAGAGGAAGGGAGGCGGAGAGGGAGAGAAACTTTAATTGGTTGCCTCTTGCATGCTCCCTGACCAGGGACCAAACCACCACCCAGGCATGTGCCCTGATTGGGAATGGAACTGGCGACCTTTTGTTTTGGGGGACACCCAAGCAATTGAGCCACATTGGTCAGGGCTGCATGAGGTTTTCATTGCTCCACTACTCATGGTATCTGCAGGTCCCAAAATTTCTTGAGAAGGTTTTGGGCAGGGCCAGATAAACCCAATTTCTTGTGACCCCAACGTGGTATCTTGGAATTTATGGGGAACTTGTTAGAAGAGAACTTGAGTTCTATCAAGTTTCATACTTAATAATCATGAAAATTTTGGTAAATCACTGAATTTCTTGGGATGCAGTTTCTTTATCTGTGAGTCGGATGTACCAATAATAACTAATACCTACCTGTCTTTTCCACAGACTGGTTGTGAGATTCAAATGAGAGAAGCATTTGTGGGACTGTGTTACACAATGGTGGGACATGTGTACACTATGTTTATTCTGTGCCAGTGCCTGTTTATCCTCCTTCTATGGGCATCATATATAAATAACTCATGTGTGCATGCATGAAGCTTATGACCATAATGCATTAATGACTTGTAATTCTTAGACATACCTGTATGGGCTTTTATGCACTGTTTGGGATCTAGCAGCACTAAATGGCCTACACAAATGAAAGTTATCTTATTTTTATCACTGGGAAAGTTTCCAGGACATTATCAACACATGCTAAAGTTTCCTACATAGAATGTAATACTGAAACCTCTGCTACCTTACACTTAGGCTCACAACTTCCATATGATTTGCCTCTCGCATATAAAAAAGCCACAGGCCTTGTCAGCCAAATTCCATAGTGACATTCAGCAGTGGATAGTTAGATCCTGTTTTGGTTTTGCTTTCACTGTCACAAAAAACTACAAAAAAGGCTAAACACATGTATTCACCTTCCCAACCTTTTTTTTTCTTTCTCTAGAGCTCGACTAACATGACTAACATGCTCATTTCAAAACCACTAACACACATGCATTCACTTTCCACATGGTGATCATAGATCAATTTAACTATACAGCACTGCCCTTGGTTATCATCCCTCCTGAAACCATGTGGAATACTCATCTTCTCTAATCCTGGTCTATAGTATTTCCAAAGTACTTTACAAGCCGCGAGTAAGGGCCTCTAATGCTTTGCAGCAGCTGAGCTGGTAGCACACATGATATCTTAAATGTAACAATCAAAGGAGCACACGGGATCTTGGTATTTCCGCTGGCTTGCAGATGTGCTGTGTCCAGGTCCAAAATCTGTAATGTCAATTTTAGACAAAAGAAGCTTAAAACAAAATAAAGTGTCCCTGCTTTGTGTCAACGACTGAGCCAGGGTGAGAGAACGCGCCTGGGTAGGGAAGACTGCATGTATTGTATATCAGTTATCTGACCCCTACAGTAATTTTTTTTTGGGGGGTGTGGGTCCATAAGCAACCTTGCTCAAGATTTATGTAATGGGGGCCATTGTTTTATTAATCTGCACCATGTGGAACTCTCCAGGTGCTAAGCTTTGATCTTCCTGCCCTCTGGTGCATTAGGTTTTCTAGTAATCATTGACAATGATGTTTGTGATTTAAAGCACTCTTTTCCTTACTGCAGAGGGGGAGAGAGAAAGGACTCAGATAACTCTACATTGAACTGGAGACCCTGGACTTCTTTCCTTGTTTGGTCTCAGTTTGGTATAAAATTTACTCTGATGCTGTTTAGGAGAATTTGATCAGCACTCCAAGGAGTGAAAGAATAGCTTTCTGAAACATTTTACGGCACATTAGATTACTGCAAAAAATGCTAAACTCGGCTGGCTGGGAAAGCTTGGCCTTTGTCAAAGTGGTAAGATGGAAAAGAAATGGTGACTTTCCATCTCTCCTGGCTGAGAACAAAAGGGAGAACAGATTGAGAGGGATCAAAAGAGATACAGATGTTCAGAAATATAAGTCTATCATGCCTCCAATAGCATTAAGAAGAAAAAGTACAATGATGAAGCAACCTGATTTGTTGTATTTCAGCAAACACAGTATTACATTGGATGAAAATGCAAAGAAATGCCAAGCAGGTTAAAGGCAATGTAATGTATATTCCTTAAGGATACAGACCCTGGCATCAGACTGCCTGTTTCAAATCCTCTTTCTGCTACTTACTAGTGTCAGGTTCCCTACTGAAATGGGGGTAATAATATCTATCTCCCAGGTTATTGAGAAGATTAAATGAGCACTAAAAATAGAGCTTGTATATCCTACCTAAGTGGTATGTGTTTGCTAATAACTTACTTAAGCCCTTTGGCTATAATATCTGTGATTTGCAGCATGAATTACTTTTTCTTTTTACCCCCATTGCTATTATTAAACAGAGTGACATCTTTGAACTTTCTAGGTTGGCAGAGATCAAGGCTGGGTTCCTACAAGGTGTGTCAATGGAAACCCTTTACTGGGGAAGAGAATAGTACATTTATGTTCAAGAGCACTATTTCATTTTATTATTTTTTATTGTTGTTCAAGTACAGTTGTCTCCATTCCCCCCCATCCCCCCATCACTCCCCCATCCCCCAGCCTTCCCCACCTCCCATTATCAGAGGAAGAAATTAGGGAAGAGTCACAGGGACATTCTGGGGTCAAGGAATCCTTATGGCTCTGCAAGGCTATTCCTACATTCTCTCCTGAAGGTAAGGGGGTTGTCCTCTTCCTCAAACCTCTGGATCCATGGGGGAGAACAAAAAAGCTACTCTCACCTCTATCAGCACAGATTTGTTTCACCTCTTCTTAGATTTCATATAAATAGGATCTATTATATTAGATATCCTTCTGTGTCTGGCTTTATCCAGTAAGAAATCTAGGGTTTATGCATTTTTAAAAATCCTCACCTGAGGATATGTTTATTGATTTTAAAGACAGGAGAAGGGAGAGAGAGAAGAAGCGGGGGGAGAGAGAGAGAGAGAAAGAGTGAGAGACAAGGTCAGAGAGAGAGAAGCTTTGATCAGTTGCCTTCCATGTGTGTCCAGGCTGGGGATTGAACCCACAATCTAGGTATGTGTTCTGATCAGGGATCAAACCCTTAAACTTTGGTATACAGGACGACACTCCAACCAACTAAGCCACCCGACCAGGGCTATGAATGTTTTTGTGCATGTCAGTAGTTCATTCTTTTCTTTTTTATTTCTGTGTAGGATTTCACTATATGAAAAATCCTACTGTTGATAAGTTTTCAGTTTTTGGAAAATAGAAACAAAACTTGAGCATTACTTTTAAAAAGACATTTTAATAGTACCTTACATCAATTTTTGTAGTATTGTGTATACTAACTTCTCTCTTGCTCAGAACTGAGTGTAATACAGGAAGCCTTTATGCTTTCTAAGCGTTTTCTTTTTCTTTTTCTTTGTTTTTAGTCTTTACTGTCTAAATCAGATTGTCCTTTAAAAAGGATTTAATTTTCAATATTTGGATCATTGCCAACCATCTTTATTCATAATTATAGCTAGCTTAACAGTAACAAATGATTATCATGTGAGATGCATCACATCTTTTGCAAAACCACTGAGTGATTCCATGACTCATTTGGTCTAGCTCAAAAGAGATGAACATGCCAAGACAGTGAAAGATTCATGTTTCTAAACCACTGTGTGGAGGACAATAAAGGTTTTCCTAATGAAGGCTTCTACATCCATATTCATTTTGAGATGAATGTGTGTTACTTGGAAGCCAGCTCAGTTGCTAGACACACGTGTTCTAGGATTCCACATCTTGCTCATATAGCATTAGGCAGAAGTTAGAGGCAATTTACGCCAGAAGTATATGAGAGAGGTCATGCCTTACTTTCAAAGAGCCTGAGCCTGTCCCGTACTCTTCTATAGTCAGTGCTGGAAACACAGGCCATGGGGGTAACACATTTGGAAAGAAATGGAATGGTTGGGGAGAACTAAAGTTTAGGATCTAGCAGTCCAATTCTTTCTTCAAGATGTACTGAAATAGAGAAACAGCCTCGAGAGATTTTTGTAATAATTGACGGTGGCCAAAGAAAGAAAAGGAAGGCAGAGGCAAGTTCTAGAAGGCCCTGATGCATTCTCTTTAGAAACATCGACATACTGGGAACACATTAAATTAGACTTTCTTGTCAGGCTCAGGAAGAAGGTTTTCCATGAGCCTGGGACTTTCAGGGTTAAAACTGGGAAAGTCCTGGGAAAACCAGGAAGTTAGGACAACAAACAGATTTAGCAGATCCCTCAGAGTTGTAGGTTTCACTGTAAGGGACCACCTAATCCAGTTGTTATAAAGTTTGTTTTGCAGAAGACTAGCCTCTCTTGTTTTGAATGCAGAATGGAGGTGTTGTTTTAGAAACTTGGGTTGATAAAATAGATGCCCTGTTCAAAGCGGGCTGGGTGAGTGGATGTTCAGGGAAGTCTTCATCTGGCCTAACCAACCCACATTATAGAGAGAGATTCTGGAGGCATCAGGTACTCAAGCCACTACATCTAGTCACAAGTCTAGAACTGAATCTCAAGTCTTTTGTCTTTCGAGTTGTTTTTGGCCTGTCACCACTATCCCTCAAATTGTGAGCAGGGCATCCCCAAATCAGAATCCCTCTGGGTGCTTGTTAAGTGTACCCACCAGGGGACCCCATCCCAGGTCTATCATTTTAGAATATATCAAAGAGAAGCTAAGGAATGTGCATGATAAAAAGTTCCCAGGTAATGAAGATGTGGCTGCTTAAGTCCTCACCCCCATCCCCACCCCTTACTATAAGATTCCTACCTGAGAGGTGCTGAAGACTGCTGAGAGGAATATCTTGCCTGGGCTGACCTGAGGAGTCACTCTCTTTCATCATTAAGAGTTCCCTCTGTCATTGTGGTAGGAACGGTCTTTTCCTTGGACAGAGATAGATGAGTCTTCCTAAGATCCTATTGAGAAGCTTTGCTCTTTTGACCTGGGGGCTGGCATTGCTCCTGTGTTAACTGCAGTGAGTCCTATGGTGATTCCAAGGACATGAACCAGCATGGTGTGCCTTATAGGGCTTTTCTAATTTTCTCCTCTCATTCTATCTCTCAGAAGCACTCTCTTCTTTTGTATTATATGATTGGCTTTGGCTTTGAGAAAGTTGAGGGGGACAGAAGATTGGAATGAGAGTATCTTGCAAACTATTCAGATTTTCTTATGCAAATATCCTACCCTTATGGTTTTGGGGTGGTTAATGTAAGTATTAAGAAATAGCAACTGATGTGCTGAATTCTTCTACACTGTCTTCTTTTGAATTTAAAATCAGAACAATATTTTTTACAATGAAATTTTTTTAAAGACACCTATTTGTACTTCTTTTTTTTCTGTTATTTTTTTAAGATTTTATTTATTTATTTTTAGAGAGGGAAGGGTGGGGGGAGAAACATCAATGTGCGGTTGCTGGGGGTTATGGCCTGCAACCCAGGAATGTACCCTGGCTGGGAATCGAACCTGGGACACTTTGGTTCCCAGCCCGTGCTCAATCCACTGCGCTATGCCAGCCAGGTCACAATGAAAATTTTTTATAGCTTTATCCTATATATTGGTTTTGCTTTAGATTCTTTCTTAGTGATTCAAATAATACTTCCTTCCACCCTCATCCCAGAACCGTTCCTCATATCCCCTGGTCACAGGCCTATGGGTCTTGTGGTTCTCATATCCATGGGCCCAGTGCAAGGAAGAGGGGTGGGCAAAATAGGGCAGCTGTGTGTGGCAAGGAAACCACTTCTGGTGCTGAAGAAAAAAGATTTATAATGTGCTAGATTTGGAAAGCTTCACAGGGCTGTAACAGTGTGTACAGTTAGGGATCCACCTCTTTAAAGCAGTGCCCAGGTAACAAATTGCCAGCCACAAATAAGGGAGCATTTAAAAAGGAATGCTTCTAGGGCAAAGCCCTGAGACTACAGACACCAGCTATCATTTTGCTGTGGTCATTGGAGATGGCTGCATTTTGGTGGAACAAAATCCACAGAGGTGCCACTTCTAGTGATTCAGTAGTTGTGTATGCCTCAGAGAGGGTAGGAGATGCCCTTGAAAGAAAAGGTTTGGCTAAAAGAAATTGGAGTATGGACATACAGGAGAAGTAATGAAAACTCTAGGAATCAATATGCAAACATTGCTCAACTACCTATACCCCACAGTAAGCTAGGGAGAGTATCTGGCAGGGAATTTTGTGGTACATATTTGCGGTACTGCTGTGAGTGTCATAGGTATGCCTGGAAGGGATGTTCTGAAAGTGGCAGGTAGGTTCTCTCTCTAGCTATCTGGGAGTTGGAAGTCCAAAGAGGGGGCCCAAATAGGTGACTGAGGAGGATAAAGCTGGGATATGGAGTGAGGACTTACCTTGCAAATTAGGCCAGGTGTCAAAACGATATTCTTGGTTATGACTACAGCCTAGGCTAAAGAAAGTTAAAATGGATTTTTCCACTTATCAAAGAAAGTCCTGTCTGGGCATCTGCAGCTATGATTCTAAAATGTAATCTCGGAGGTCAGGGATTATTGGATTTCTATTATCCCTGTATTCCCAGTACTCAGCTCATTGCTCAGCACATAGTAGATGCTCAGTAAGTATTTATTGCTTTGAGAATAGGGTCTAAAGGAACTGGTGAGGGGTATAAGATGTTTTGTGTTGGAGATAGAAGTGGGCTCAGCTCTCATGAGTGAAACGAAGAAATATGATCTCTGTCCAGTATAATATGGTTTGCCTGGAGTATTGGGAGGATGAGGGGAGGTATTTTACACATTGCTCTAAAGTTTGAGCACTTGGGAGTGAGGATCCCCTGTGGATATCATTCTAGTTGCTTAGTAGAATCTCTAGAGATCTGAGGAACCCTTTCTGGAAACCATAATTAGAAGCACTGCTCAAAAATAAAGGCTCAGTCATAAAAGCAGAAAAGGAACTCTAAATCTAGCATCATATTTGACATGTAGATTTGTGAATGGGCGAGCCTTCCATAAACTTGTATCTGAGTTTTATGAAAGTGACAAAGGGCAAAGAACAAATAAGAAAAATTTTGATAGCAAAGCTGTTGTGACACTGTAATTTTATAAGCAGCCTTACTTTATTTAATACCTGTATCAGTCATTACCACAGTAATGCTGTATAACAAACCACCTCAAAACTCTGCAGCAAATTCAACAATAATTTATTCTCATGCACATGATTCTACAGGTTGGCAGGGAGACCCCATAGGTCATCTGAGGTGGCTGTTCTCCTTGTTGCTCATACTGGGGACCAGGCTACCCAGAGTAGATGGTCATAATGAAAGCAGATGCACAGGCACAAGACCAAAGACACAAGCACTTTTAAAACCTCTATTCATATCTTGTCTACTAACATTTCATTGGCCAGAGCAAGCCATGTACTCAAGGCAAAAATGAAAGGGCGGGGAAGTACATTCTACCCTTCAAGAGGTCATGGTAAGGATGTGTATATATGTGAGTACCACAGGCGAGTACAGAAATACCAGCAATAATTCAGTCTGTCACAGTTTCCACACAGCACAGTGTAATCACCAGTGGGGAGGATGACATTCTCCTGCCCTCTCCCCAGACTGCAGTACAACTACTACACATTTCGAAGTCCAGAGAGTCCAGACCTGCTTCAGCACCTGGAGGCTTCCAGGCATCAGAGGCAGCACATGATGGAGGTTATGGCACTGACGGGCAAGGTTGATGGTGCTTGGTAGATGGCAATTAGACAGCATATTCTGGAAACTGTGGCAAGAGCTGTAAGAAGGTTAGTGTAGCAGAGGCTAAAGTAGGACTTGCAAAAAATGTGAAATACCTCTAGAGACTTCTAAGAACACTTAGGAGTGACTTTGGGTAGCTATACTGGCAGTTGGAGATGGTTTTACTGCTATTAATGCAACACAATGTCTCTCAACAAGCTGACATGCCCAAACTGCTGACATGGTCTGGGGAAACATGGATTTCAATAATCAGATCTAGAATCTCAGAGTTGAAAGGACCTTAAATCAGTGTAACATAACCTCCTACTCTATAATATCAGAGATAAATGTCATTCAACACCTTTTTGAAAACCTCCAGTGATAGACACTCCCCACAGGCACCCCATCCCACTTTGGACACACAACATTGACACTGACCTTTGGAGAGTGTGACATGCAGGACTAGAAGGCAGGAAACAAGATATCAGGGAGGTAAAAGTACAAAACAAGAAGTTTGAAAATTTTCTAATATAGAGAAAAGATTCTTTCTGTTGTATTCAGAGGGAGAAAAGATAAGGGAGAAGCCAACAGAAGACATAAAGAAGGGGAATTATTTTTCTTTTTTGTTTTCATGATCTCTGTGAATTTGAAAATCAATTGTGGTTAAGAGATAGTAAAACCTGAGAAGTGGAGGATATAAGAGCACACTTGGCTCTTTCCAAGAGATTGTGTCTATGATGACCTTGGGTAGACAGAGATTTTGAGGATAAGATCTACAAATGGTTCTACTACAAACAGACAAATTAAACTGACACTTGGCTAAAGTTTGGCTGTGGTTTATACATTCTATGTCCCATTTCATGAATTACCCTTACAGATAAGGGAGCATATAGACAGAGATAAGACTACCACTGAGTAATGACAACTAAGGAATAGAAATGTTTTCTTCTAGTCCTAGTCTAATAAGCCCATCTTGAGAGCTGATAACAACTCCATGATGAATCCAGGGTATATGCCGGAACGTGGTTTATGTAGTTAGGAACTATGCCCTCAGTGTTTAACTTTTACGGAGCTGGGAGCCAAAGCAGCTCTCAGATTGTTTCAACAATAACACCAAGCTCAGCTGTCAAATCAGTCAGGGGGAACCTGGTCAAACTGGTTATTTGACTTCTTATGTGTAACTAACCAAAGGAATAAGAACCACCACCAACAAAGTTTAAAGACTGATATTTTAAACTTTCAACGAGCTGTGTTGACATGCAGTCATAACCTTAATGTGCAAACTACTTCAAGCAGAGTGGGTTTTAAAAGCTGTAAATTAAAATCACATTTCTTTTGCAAGCCCTTGAAACTTTTGAGACACAAATCAGTCAGACTGTCCTCTACTGAGAATCCCAAATTTCTCCAGCAAACTTTGAGCTCAAAAAGAAATAAAAGCAGAAACTGAAACCGTGATTGTAGAGTAGTGATTTACTGCCTGTTAGGGAGTATGACCCACATTGTTGCTTATCTGATTTAATAATATTCCCCATCCCTTGAATCTTAAGATTTGGGTTCTAATGTAGTCACTATGCTGGTCAGCTTTGGCTGGACTTTGCTGGTATGTCCTACCCTCTGCATGGTGATTCCAACATGGGTTGAATCCCAGTGTGTGTGGTCAGAGTACAATAACATGAATGCTTACAGCCCTGATGGCAATAGACTGGGTCTCAGGAGAGATACAGCCTTATAAAAGCGGCCCATAGCTGAGGTAATTTTAAAATCAAAATTAGTAACATTGATTTTGATCAGAATTAGTTTGCTCTGAAACACCTATTGTAAGAAGCAGAGACATTGGGATTTCTCAAAATCAAGGCTTGAGACATAATTGAGAAGATTAGGAATAATTATTACTATATTATTCAGGGACCTAGTGTATGTTTGTGTGTCTGTGTGTGTTTGTGCATGTGTGTCTTTTTATTCTCTGTGAAATCATGCATGGAGATTTTGGGATTGTGGCCTAGGTTGCAGTACAAACTGTCTTGCCCTGTGAGTCACGTTCCACGGTATTAGTTTGGCTAATGCTGGCATGCTGAGATGTTTCCTACTGTGCGATCTTTTCAAGAATAGGCAAACTCACCCTGTCATCAAGGCAGAGGCAGGGCACTTTCACTTGCTTCTGTGGTCTTTCAAGAATGTGATTTTGTGGGGTTCACAAATTCATCAACAGGCTTTCCTTGAAAGAACTAACAAAACAAAGCAAAACAAAAACAAACCATTAAGAAACCTTTATAACTGCTTAGTGATTTAGCAAAGATACTGTCCTCTAGAGGAATGACCATAGTGTGAAATTTCCTTCTATCAGGGATGGTTTGAGCTATACCCCACAGCTGGGAGTTATTGGAGAGGACAGTGGCTAGCCTACCCAGGGAAGCAGCAGGAATGGCCTCTGGGAACAAAAAAAAAAAAAGTAGAACTGAAAAATGTCTAGCCTGTTCCTCTATTCCAGCTGGAGTCATCATTTTGAAAGCTAAGCAGGGTGAATGTTTTAGGGCATTTGTAGTGGTGCTTGTGTGGTGAGATGGGCAATGGTGATCAGTGAAAACAGAATGGGGATGAGTTATAAAATTTTTGCAAGTAGGAAATCATGAAGGTTGGGGGCATAATACAGACCACTTTCAAATGATCAGAAACATCCAACAACCCTCCATTCCTGCGATCATCTTTGATTCTCAAGTGGGAAGATTAGACAGTGAGGGTAGGGAGAGAGTTTTAGTTGTGTATGTTTGTGAATTATTTTGTTGTAATGTGGTGTGTGTGTGTGTGTGTGTGAGAGAGAGAGAGAGAGAGAGAGAGAGAGAGAGACATACTTTTTCCTACATGTCTTTATTTACTTATTAATCTGACATCCACTGAGTGCCTATATTGTACCAGGTTATGCAGTAGGTGATAAGGATGAAAAGACTGAACAGAAACAGGTACCTGGCATGAAGCAGCACACAGCCTAGGAGGCAAGTGTGAGGCAAGGAGGCATGGAGGAAGGAGGGAAATGGGTTTGCAAGCCAGTGATCACAGTAGAATTATAAGGAAGGGACTATGCAAGCAGAGTAGTGGGGGCCTCTGACCCTACCAGGGGAGAAGAGTCCATTTGCATTGTGTTTAGGAGGATAAATAATGGTCCTTTCAATTGACATGATTAATGGGGGGCAAATGCACTGGAATATTGCATAAGAGGAGCATGTAATTAGCTCAGTGTGGTCAGAGTGTATGGAACATGGTGGCATATTGGGGGAGAGATGGAAGTAAGGCTTAAAGAGATGGCTAGGCTCCAGATCAGGAAGAACCCTGAATGCCACACCCAAGAAAGCTGGGAATCCACTGAAAAGGCCTAAGCAGGGCAGTGAAGAGATGATCTGAATTATCTCTACAGTTATTGCTCAATGTTGATTATGGTGGATCGGTGCAGGTGTGCTTCTCTTTTGGGCTTGGAGTGACTCCCCTTCACCTGGACTGCATCTAACATGGAGGCTATAGTAGAACTTTAAAGGGAAGTTCCTAATTATGCTCAGAAATTAGTGCAAGGCCAGAGCATTAGGGCAATAAGAAGAGGCAAAACACCCTCATGGGTCGAGCCCTGAGAGCTTTTTAGATCCAGCTCCATCATCTTACATCCACATGTGCATGAGAGCGTGAATGCAGGAGGAAGGAATGGCAATATATTGCACACAGCAAGTTGCTAGGCTGGGGTGGACCCCAGAGATGGAAAGAGCTCTGCTCTGGCCTATGCTGTGGTACAAACAGTCATGCCTCTTTAGTCAAATGACTCAGCAGATCCCAAGGTCCCAGTGGAGTCTGAGGTAGGTGAGGAAGCCACACGACAGGTGGAGAGTCACAGCACAGAACCCTAGGGTTCTTGAGCAAGACCATATCACCTGTAGCAGAGAACTAGTGCAGCTTGTGTCAAGCCCTGAGACCCTAAAAGATAACTGTCTATTTGTGGAACAACAAGAAACCACGTGGTCAGAACTGTTCAGTATGAGTTTGGCATGTCAGATTCAACATAAGAAGGAAATGTTCCATTTAGTATTGGCATAAGTTGAGAGGGCACAAAGAGCTGAGAGGATAGATGGCACAGATCCCATGTCACCTACCACTTTTGTACTGGTGTGTCTCTTCAGTTTATGCTCATGGTTTCTCCATGACCAACTGATAGAAAAGGGTGAAACCTGAGGCTGCTTTTGTGAATGGTGCAAACCTAACAGATCTGCTGCACTACCACCTCGCCCAGGGGTAGATGTAAAAGACACTGCTGCGTGGAACCCCCATGGAGGCCAGAGCTTCAGGTAGAGAACCTGGTCACTCTGTGTGGAAGGAGAGGTGGTCTGAGGTAGAAGAGCCTGGTTGGAAGGCTGGGGACAAGGTGATCTGGGATAGAAGCATAAGGATGGGCCTGTGGGAGTGGTAACCACGTGTGAGCAACTTTGTACTGCAGAGTGATGCCCACCAGAGAATATCTGCTATATAAATATCCCTAAGTAACCAAGTGGACAGGATGTCAGCCAGTGCCATCCTTGGCCTGCTCACTGGCAAGTCTATTACATTGAGAACCTTCCACCTGGAAAAGTTATCAAATCATCCCACACAGGATTAACACATATTGTAGGTATGGTTTTTTCTTTCCTTCCCACAGTGACTTAATTGGTATGATGATGATGGCTCACAGAGTTATCTGATAAGCTGGCAGGGTTCTGCAAAACCTCACCTGGAACCAAGGGACCCACTCTATATTGAAGGAGCCATGACAGTGGGCACAAGATCAGGGGATGCGCTGGTCCTACCTCATGCCATTCCATCTAGAAAGTGCAGGCCTGATAGGATAACGGAATGATCTCTTGGAGGCAAAAGCCGAAGTGTCAACTTGTAGACGATAGCCTGTGGGGCTGGGTGCTGCCCTTCAGGGTGTGATGGGTATCCTCACCCATGGCCACTGGGTAGAATGCATGGGTCTGGGGACTTGGGGAAGGAAATAGGAATGGCCCTGCTCCCCATCACCTCCAGGGATCCACCTAGACGACTTCTGCTTCCTATATCTACAATTTTAGGTTCTGTGGGCTTATAGGTTCTGATTCCAAGAGGGTGTACCTCCATGAGGATTGCAGTAAGAGTCATACTAAATTTAAAGTCTGGCTCTAACTGGTCACTTTGGATGCCAGGAGAAGGGCAGGCAGAAACAAGAATTAGGGGTAACTGGTTGCTGCGGGGAAGTAGGGCTGCTTTGGGGTCATGGTGGCCAGGAGGAAGGCGTTTTGCATTTAGATGATTCACTGGGGCATCCCTTCCATGTTCAGTTCTAACCAGAAACAGACAATTGTAGCAGCCCTCGTTTGGTCAGGGCATGATAAGCAGGGCCTTAGTGTGTTCAGGGAGGAGGTCTGAATCCCCTACCAGTCTCATCCCGTAGACCAGCAGAAGTGCTAGTTGAGGGTGAGAACATGTAGAATGGTGGTAGAGAAGAGTGATGAGTTGATGAATATCAGTTCTGGCTCCAGACTAATTGAACACTGAGACTATTTCAAACAAACCTTCCTCTTATACATTCCCCCTAGAAATGTTGATCAAGCAGAATCCCAGAGAAGCTGTGTCTGGAAAGATAAACTTAATACAGGAAACATAGGGCTCTGAGCAGTGCAAGAGGCAGGCTCACCAGCTGCTGGTGGTGACTTGACTGGGTCCTCTTAGTCGGGCTGGTGCACTGTCTCCATCTGCATTGAGTGTGGACCGTTCACAGCTGCATTTTTGTATGGAGAAACCCTTCCTGAGATGGGAGCTCATGCATCTCCCCCTCCTGCAGGGCAACCTGCAACTAATGATTGCATGATATGGTAGTAGTTATTGGTGGTGTCCATCCCAATTCATTCAGAATTGCAATTCATGCTGTAGAGCTGTCAGTGGCATTAGGATGAAGCTTGGCCTCAGCTGAAGTCCTGTTTTTGCTAAGCTTCTTACGTTGCCCTATCTTGTGCTCCTAACTCCCTTATCAATATCTCCCGAAACTCCACAAGAATCTCTTTTTTCCTGCTTCTGGGAAAACTGACCTAAAACAGTTGAATAGAAGAAATGTTTTCTGAGCAAGCAGCTCATCCTTGTGAGCTCAGGCAATACCGTGCTGGCTCCTGAGACAGCTTCCCCCCGACCCCCCAGGGAAGTGTATGTGTGTGTATGTGCCTGCAGAACACTTAGTCAGACTTCAAGCCAGGTGAATCCTTCTTAACAGTGACCCTGGGATACAGTCCTGGCCTTTTACCAAGAAGTTACCTTTCTAAAATTCAAACCCAGTAGGTGGGAAACAAAGCCTAGCTTCTTCCACCTGGCATCTTCTGGAATAGTGTGAGGCTCCCTGTGGATCTCCCCCCTCTCATCTTCAGGCGCCTCAGGCTACTCTTGTCAGCTTGAGAACAGAAGGGCGGTGGGTGGACAGCGCCTGGTGAATTAATTTACACACTGAAATAATGGTTTCCATGTTGGTTTTTCATAATTAACTAAACAGGCTGGAGTTAAGTTTCATATGTAAAAAACTTGTGAGGAACTCTTGTCAAGAGATGAAGGCTGATGAAGGCAATTAAGGTTTATAGAAACTTCTTCCCTCCTTGGGCTCTTTGTTTCTCTTTTTCTCTCTCCCTCTCTATTTTTCTTTCTTCTTCCACACTCCTCCCCTCCCCTCCTTCCTTTATCCTCTCTAC
Source organism: Phyllostomus hastatus (assembly GCF_019186645.2). Lineage (NCBI taxonomy): Eukaryota > Metazoa > Chordata > Mammalia > Chiroptera > Phyllostomidae > Phyllostomus > Phyllostomus hastatus. The sequence goes on along the minus strand of NW_025333857.1, from coordinate 28,132,264 downwards.
TCTTTCTCCTCATAAACCCTCCTTGGTCCTGTTTGGGTTTTCATGAATATCCCTACACACTTCCCTTCCCAGCATGTGTGTGAAAAGAAAAACAGTAACATTAACAGATTATGTGGGTGCTTCTGTAATTTGAAAATTGCATCTGCAGATGCACCTCTGATCCTGAAGGAAAAAAAAGAGAAAGGTTTTACTAAGTCTCCAGCAAGAGGTTTGGAAAATAAATGGGATGGCAGGTGGTGAGAGAACTGAGAACTTCAACCACAAGGGAGGATGCCACATCCACCCTGGGAGGGGGGCATGCTGTAAAAACATTCCTTGTTTGTGAAGACAGACCTTGCACTTCTTGAGTAAGAGTCTGCCATATCTGCAGAAAGAACAAAGGCCTTTATTTCGGTGTCTGGTCAGATTTTGGCATTTGGAAACTTCACAGCTGATGCTGCTGGCTGGTCATGCTGCTCCCTTAAGTGATCTCTAATGATAGCCCAGAGAAAATTTGTGTTAGAATGGCTAACTTTTGCCTTCAGGAGATTCTGCCTTTGTGATTTTATGCCTCCTCCCCTGAGGACACTACTAGAATGAAGTCTTTCTTGGCTTGACAGTCAGAAGAATGTTGGCATTGACAATGAACAATTATATTTTCTCACCAGCTATTTCCTCAGAACCACAAACATTAAAAAACTAAGACCCACCTTTGCAGATGCCAGTGTGCCTTTGAGACCCTCAGTTCTCTGTTAAGGTCTTTCAGAGTTAGGCTTCTTACCTGAATAAGTTACGTCACAGCTTTCTCATTGCATGAACTCTCTGTGCCTGTTGGTTTTTTTCTAGAGTGAGTTTTCATGAGTCATACAATGTGGGCTTTTATAACCTTTGCTCTGACATGAGAGACCTAATGCTAGGGTTTCTCTTTGGAACTGGACAGAGGCTGTAGACTTCCTATGGGGTTTCCTTGGTTGGTCTGGGGTAGAAGGTAGATGTGTACGGAGCACTTGGTTATCTGAAGTGTCTCCAGTTCCCATCAAACACTGGAGTATTGAGGTGCTGTATAGGTAAGTGGGTGTAGAAGTCCCACTTAACTAATAAAATAGAATTATCCACAATAATTAACATATTGTTTCAGAGATCCAAGTTCCTGAACATAATGTAGTTTTTACTGTTTAAGAATTGTAGGACAACAAAATTTATTTACCTGCCTTTGTTCTTCCCCATAACTTTTATTACAACCTCTTTTATTAGAAAAATTCTCAAAAGTAATCTCTGATTTTGATGGATTTAGGAAAATCATTATTCAGCAACAGATCAAATAAGACCTTCTAGGCTATTGTTGAGAAACCAGATGAACGGCTTCTAGTGTGGTTTCACCTACCAATACAGACATTTCCTCTGCTTTCCTTTCCTATTTGTGCTCTGTTATAGTATACCCATCATTTGCATAGTCACTATCATTTGTTAGGTATGTTGGCCTCTGTTCCCACTATCACTCACCATATTGAACTTGCCTACCCTTCAAGATTCAGCTCTTTTCCTTGCCTTTCCCATAAAGATCTACCTGACTGTTCCAGCCCACCTAGTTTACTCTCTTCTCTCTGGATTGCTGTTGCATTTGTAGTCAGTTCTATATAGTTCAGTGTGTTCTCCATCGCTCTAGATCTAGAAGGGTGGTAGAGGAGAGTGATGAATTGATGAGTATCACTATATAGTTGTGTGTTCTCTAATGATTTAATGTTAATTTCATTTAAAAAAATTCTTTGTATCTGGTAATTGTGGTGACAGTTTAAAGTACCTATTATGTGTTAAGCATATTAATTATGTATATCACCTCTAATTTTTACAATAACCTTTCAAATTGTTAATATCCTATTTTAGAGTTAAGAAGGTAGAGGCTCAGGGTAGTTAATAATTTGCCCAAGTAGCAAAGCCTGACTTGGAACCTGGGCCTAATTTCAATTTTCATGATCTCAACTCTTAACCTCACTTAGTCTTGCCTCTCAAGGGCAGGCACTGAACTGTCTATTTCCCTTTTAGTTGAACATTATTCAGTTTACAGGTGGACAGAGAAGAGATGTCATGCAAATTTCCAAATGGGTCAGTAGTAACCACCACTCTGCCCTCTATTTGTATGAGTCAGACTTTTTTGATTTCACATATAAGTGGTGTCATGCAGTATTTGTTTTTCTCTTTCTGACTTGTCTGACTTAGCACATTGCCTTCAAGTTTCATCCATATTGTCACAAATGGCAGGATTTCCTTCTTTGTCAGGGCTAGATAATATTCCATCATGTATGCACATCACGTCTTCTTTATCCACTCATCTGTTGATGGCCACTTGGTTTGTTCCCATAGCTTGGCTATTGTGACAATCCTGCAATGAACAGTGAGATGCAGATATCTCTCTTAGAGAGATCCTGTTTCCATACCTTTGGAATAGATACCCAGAAGTGGAATTGCTGGATCATATGATAGTTCTATTTTTAATTTTTTGAGAAACCTTTATACTGTTTTCCATAGAAGCTGTACCAATTTACACTAACTTAAACAGTGTACAAGGGTTTCCCTTTCTCTACATCTTACCAACACTTCTTATATCTTGTCTTTTTTTATGATAGCCATTCTGTCAAGTATGAGGTAATATGTCATTGTTTTGATTTGCGTTTTCTTGATGGTTAGTGATGTCAAACACCATTTCAAATACCCGTTGGCCATCTTATGTCTTCTTTGGAAAATATCTATTTAGTTCTTCTGCCTATTTTTAAATTGGATTGCTTTTTTTTTGCTGATACACACACACACACACACACACACACATATATATCATACAACTCAATGTGTATATATCATACATATAAGGTATATGATAAGATGTATATATGTACATATACACCTTATCAGGTTATAATTTGCAAATATTTTCTCCTGTTCTATAGGTTTTCTTTTTATTTTGTTGATTGTTTTTGCCGTGCAAAATCTTTTTAGTTTGATGTAGGCTCACTTATTAATTTCTACTTTTGTTCCTTGTGCTTTTGGTATCATATTCAACAAGACCATTGCCAAGACCATTTGATGTCAAAGAGCTTTTTTCTGTTTTCATCTAGGAGTTTTATAATTTCAATTCTTATCTTTATGTCTTTAATCCATTTCAAGTTTGTTTTGGGGAGTTGTGTAAGATAGGAGTCCATTTTATTCTTTTGAATGTGGTTATCCAATTTTCTCAACACCATTTATTGAAGAGACTATCCTCTCCCCATCAAGTGTTGTCAGCTCCCTTATCAAATGTTAGTTGACCCTATACCTGAGGGTGCATTTTGAGGCTCTCTGTTATGTGTCACTGGGGAGATTTTATATTTTTGAGTATATTGTGGTACCCCTGTGAGTTTTTCATGATATGTTGATGTATGTAGAATGTACAAACCATAGGTTTAAGTAAGAAATATGCTAAGTGTAAAGATTTTATTTGCTGTCATTTATATATCATCACATATACCAGAAATGCTGTGATTCTGTTTACTCTTTTTAGCTTCTGGCTTGTAGCCAACAAAGTCTTTCTCCCAAATTTGTCCTCTTTTATTGAGTTGAAATACTTTTTCCTTCCCATTTACCCTAGTCTGGGTCTTCCTATAAGAAATTTGCAGTCACACCGTGAAAAATGCTTGTAGCACACACATATGCAAAGTATTACCACTTTGCTTTAATCACCAGAGCAAAGTCACTCCATGAATAATTTGAGCCACAAGCATCCTATTGAAAACCAAGACCTCTGGGTTGTGAGTCATCTGTTCTTTCTGTGGCAGGTGTTGAGGTCAAAGCACTTTGGATCTTTACTATGGTCTGTAGAAAGGACAGTTAGCCATGTAAGTCCCAAAGCCACTGCAGTCTGTGTGCCTTCATTAGATGAATATTAATTTGAGGTGGCTGCATACTCTACTAGAGAGTTTGCCTTTCTCCCTGTAGACCTGGGTTTTAGTTTCTTTCTACAGTATTTCATGTGGAAGCTACTGTGGATGCATTCTAGTCTAAAAGCTCCAGAGCTGGAGCTTTTATCTGAATCACAAAACCACCAAGAATCTTAACATGCCTAGAACTCTTTTGTGGTCTGTTTTGTGGGGAGCCAGGTATGGACAAAGGTTGGAGAGGTGTCCACTGCTGCCCCTTAGATCCACCAATTGATTTGACTGATGCTTGCTGATGTTAATGATGGTCATGTCAGAAGTAGGTGGGGATAAGGACTACAATACAACATAATTATTTCAGAGAAGGGTAGTATGAGTACATGAAATATTGATTTTAAAGTCTTATTTAGGGCTAGTAAATATCATTTATTAATTCATTTGTTCCTTTGTTCATTCATTCATTCAAGCAATCCTGATTAATAGCCATCAGAAGGCTTATGATGATATGAGGTTAATTTGTAAGTGGGTTTATATGTTGGTTTATATCTTGAAAATTTCTGAGGATGCTTAAATTTTCTCTCTGAAGATATAAAATATATATGAATATAATGTTGGATAATTTTTTGAAATGCCATTATTTTCTCTTTATTTCTCACTGGGAGCCTGAAAAAAGTAAAAATGCAATGATTTCACCCTCTTGCAACTGTGGCCAATGTCTGTATTCTGGCTTCCCTTGTCACTGGATAATTCATGGTTTCTTTGGACTTCTGTGGTCAGCAAGTGAAAGCCCCCAGCAAGGCTTTGTGTGGAAGCCCTGAGATCTCTGAGGGAGGAGGCTGGAAGTTTCTTGTGACATGGTAAACAAAACATGTGGCCAGCTCTAGGAGCTGACCTGGGCCTTCTCCTGCGCCACTAGCAGAAACAGCAAGCCCACTGAGCAGGGATGGCAGTGTACATGGCTGGGATGGGACACTAAGGAAAGTTTGTCACCAGACAAAGGACCTGGGAGTACCCAGAGAGGATATACTACAAGCAGAAGGGCTGTTCCCTCCACTGGACTTGATTGCTTAGACAAGGGACATCTCAGAGTGATCACTGATATGCTTCCTTTTAAGCAGCAGATGACCTTCTCCAAGTTGCCCTAGGATTCCTCTGCTGGAGAAGAGTATACAACAAATTAAGAATACTGGATTCTCACACACTCTGCTAAGAATGGATATAGACAGTTCAGTTGGATTTAGAATAGTGCTTCTGTAACTTTACTGTGTGTATGTATTACATGGGATCTTGTTCTGATTTTATAGGTCTGGGATGGGGCCTGAAATCTTGCAATTCTAGTTAGCTCCAGGTGATACAAATGCTGTTGGTTTATGTGTCACACTTTGAGTAGCAAGGTATAGAAAGATAAATCATGGCATTTTTCACACTGGAATACTTAGGACCAAATTTGTACATATACACACACCACATATATATACACACACACTAACATATACATATATCTATCTAGATTTACCTAGATAAATATATTTCTCAATAAAGCATTTTAACATTTAATCAAATGGTTGGCTGTGAACCACCTGTTTCAGAACTGAACTATCTAGAAGTGTGTGTTGGGGATGTAGATCTCTGGTCCAAGCCCAGACTCGCTGCATCAGAATTTGGTGGAACCTCCTGGCAATCATGGCTACAAAATGAGAAGCTTCAGCTAGACTTGCAGCTGAAGTCTATAGCTTTGTAACTGGTAAAACCTTAAACTTACATGGAGAGTTCTTTTAAGAGGCCTTGTCTTCATTCCAAGAGATAGTGGTTTAGTTGTTCTGGGGTGGGGTCTGGGCACTGGGCTTTATTATTATTTTTTAAATTTCCCCTTGGTGATTGTAATGTGCAGTCAGGACTGAGGTCCACAAGGAGGTCAAGAGCCATGCAGCTAGAGTCAGACTTCACTGTGAGGCCTGGCAACCACACTTCCTACCAGGGTGACCTTTCACAGTCACTTAACCTTTTAACCACAGTTTCTTCATCTATAAAGTAGGGACATTATAATGAGAACCTCATAGCAGAAAGAACACATGCTACATATTTGGTTATAGTGTCTTACACCTGCTGAACAATAAATGTTAGCCATCATATTTCTTTTATAATCTTATCTGTCCTATTCATGCATTTTGTCTCTTACAAAGGGTTTACTATGCAAGGCCAAATTTCAACCCAACATGTGTCCAAATTTTCGCGAATTCAGAATTTTGATAATTTGCATCTGGATTACATATATAGTCAATAGTTATATTTTGTATAGGAAGGTTATACTACTTTACTTGCATTACATTTTTCACTTGAAAGTAATTCATACTCACTAGAAAAATGTTTGGAAAACTTAGAAAAGTAAATATAAAGTAGAATTCACCCATGATCCTTCTATGTGGGGTTAACTATTATTAATTTTCAAATATTTCCTTTTAGTGGCCCTGGCTGGCATAGCTCAGTGGATTGAGCGCGGGCTGGGAATCAAAGTGTCCCAGGTTCGATTCCCAGCCAGGGTACATTCCTGGGTTGCAGGCCATAACCCCCAGCAACCGCACATTGATGTTTCTTTCTCTCTCTCTCTCTCTCCCTCCCTTCCCTCTCTAAAAAATAAATAAATAAAATATTAAAAATAATATTTCCTTTTAGTATTCTCAAGCACACATACAGAGCATATATGCATATGTAATAAAATTTGATATATGTGTATTTTATAAAATGGGAGTCATTGCTATATGATTTGTACCATGTGTTTTTAACATTAATATTTTGTCATAAACATTTACTTATGCTATTAAATATTCTTCAGAAATATGACTTTTAATTTCTACCTAATATTCTATTACAGGGCTATATTCTAATTTGCTGAATCTTTTCCCTATTATGAGATCATTACTAGGTGATAAATATTTTTGCCTATAAATCTTTTACTACATCTCTCATTTACTTAGAATAGGTTTGTAGAAGTGGGTTATTTATTCAAAAGTATGAACATTTTTATGGTCCTTAATACATATTGCCAAATAGCTTCCCAAGTTAAAATTCTAATAACAATATATGAGAATACATGCTTCTTTTTTTTCTACTAGTATTAAATATGACCTTTAAAAATATTTCAATTTGATAGGAATTTTAATTTACTTTAAAAAATCACTGGTCAACTTTTATTAGTGTCCACTTTATTCTTTTATAAATTTTCTGCTCATGTTCTTTCTTTTTCTACTAACATGTTTTTTTCCTGTTGATTTGTAAATTTAGTATAGATATTAACCCTTTATTATATTTATAGGTAATGATTTTTTCTTTTTTTTTTTAAAGATTTTATTTATTTATTTTATTTTTAGGGAGGGAAGGGAGAGAAAGAGAGAGAGAGAGAGAGAGAGAGAGAGAGAAACATCAATGTGCGGTTGCTGGGGGTTATGGCCTGCAACCCAGGAATGTACCCTGGCTGGGAATCGAACCTGGGACACTTTGATTCCCAGCCCGCGCTCAATCCACTGAGCTACGCCAGCCAGGGCTTGATTTTTTCTAATTATTTAACATTTACTTAGATTCTGCTATAGATACACAGAAGTTTAAAAAAAAACAATTTACTGTATTCACATATGCCAATACCTGCTTTATTTGACTAATTGTTTTATACTTTGAATGGCTTCCCTCAGCCTCAGAGCAGTTAAATAGCTTCCTATATTTTCTCGTGCTGTATTTTAGAGAGTGTATAATTCTTTAACTTTTATGAATGTTGTTTTGGTATGTAAGACAAGACTAACTCTGAGTTCTGGCAGAGAACAAAGCTCTGGAACTGAAGGCTTATGTAGGTCTCGTAGGATGGGCTCCAGAAACTTCTTCCTTTGTTATTGAATTATTTTGCACAGAGCTAATAGAGAAGGGACCAATTGTGTTCTAACCCTGATGTGAGATTATTCATGATATGTTCTCCTTGCCCCACCTCATTTGATAGGAGTTAGTAATTTTAGTTTTTTAACATAGGTTTATTAATCTCTAATTTCACTGCAATGTGTTTAAAGATATATATATGTGTGTATATATATTACACATATATGTAATACACACACACACACAAATTATTGATTATGCTATTACAGTTGTTGCAATCTTTTTCCTTTTCCCCCCTCTACTTGGTGCCCCTCATTCCCTTGACAATTCCCCCTTAGTTCATGTCCATGGGTTATGCATATAACTTCTTTAGCTACTTTATTTCCTATAATTACTCTTAACATTCCCCTGCCTATTCTGTAACTACAATGTGTACTTTTTAATCCCTGTACCTTTCTCCCCATTCTCTCCTTTCCCCACCCCAACTGATAACTCCCCAAATGATCTCCATGTCTATGATTCTGTTTCTGCTCTGCCTGTTTTTTAGACTCAATTGTTGATAGTTGTGAATTTATTGACGTTTTAATGTTCACAGTTTTAAATCTTCTTTTTCTTAGATAAGTCCCTTTAACATTTCATATAATAATGGCTTAGTAGTGATGAACTCCTTTAGCTTTACCTTGTCTGGGAAGCACTTTATCTGCCCTTCCATTCTAAATGACAGCTTTGCTGAATAGAGTACTCTAGGTTGTAGGTCCTTGCTTTTCATCACTTTTAATACTTCTTGCCAGTCCCTTTTAGCCTGTGAAGTTTCTTTTGAGAAATCAACTGACAGTCTTATGGGAACTCCTTTGTAGGTAACTATCTACTTTTCTCTTGCTGCTTTTAAGATTCTCTCTTTATCTGTAACCTTTGGCAATTTAATTATGGTGTGTCTCTGTGGGGCCTCTTTGGGTCCATCTTGTTTGGGACTCTCCATGCTTCCTGGACTTACATGCCTATTTCTTTCATTATTTTCTCAAATAAGTTTTCAATTTCTTGCTCTTTCTTTTCTCCTTCCAGCACCCCTATGATCAAATGTTAGTATGTTTGAAGTTGTCTCAGAGGCTCCTTAGCCTAACTTTGTTTTTTATTTTTATTCTTTTTTTCTTATTATTGTTCTAATTGAGTGTTTTTTTTTCTTCCTTATGTTCCAAATCATTGATTTGATTCTTGACTTCATCCACTACATTGACATATTTTCTTTATTTCACTTAATGTAAACTTTATTTCTGTATGGGTCTTTTTTATGTTGTTGAAGTACCCAGTGAGTTCCTTGAGCATCCTGCTAACCTGTGTTTTTAACTCTGCATCTGATAGTTTGCTCCTCTCCATTTTGTTTAGTTCTTTCCCTGGAGTTTTGTTCTATTCTTTCATTTGGGCCACATTTCTTGGTCTCCTCATTTTGGCAGCATCACTGTGTTTGTTTCTATGTACTAGGTAGAGCTGCTTTGACTCCCTGTCTTAGTAGCATGGCCTAATGTAGAAAAGTGCACCCGTAAAATGGATGGGGCAGAGCCTTAGGTAGTTGCCAGGGTGGGGCAACCCATGTGAACCAGGTTGATGGAGTCTCAGATATGGTGTCTCTGCTCTGTGGCTCTGTGTGGGGGAGGGCTCAGAAAAGGGACTCTGGCTACCTCTGGGCCTCTGAGGTTTTGACCAGGAGGAAGCTGTCCCTGGCATTGACCCTGAGATCAGACACTTCAGTTTCTTCCTGTATGCTACTGGTGCCCCTCCAGCTGTAGCCCTGGTACTGGAGCCCAGAGGAAGTGAGTCTGCATAAATCCTAAGTCCATTTTGGGTCCTTTAAGAGGAGATTCTTGAGAATCCTTCAGTTTCTTCCTCCACCTCAACCCACTGGTTTTTATAGCCAGAAGTTATGGAGACTTATCTTTCTGGCACTGGAACCCTGGGCTGGGTGGTCTGTTGTGTGGCTGGGATACCTTGCTTCTGAGGTATCCCTCCCAATTTTTATTTACCAAACATAGGTGTGAGACCATCCTTTTTATGTCTCTGCATCTCTACATGTCTGCCCCTCCTACCCATATGGATAAATGTGACTTCTTTAATTCCTTGGTTGTTGGACTTCCATACAACTTGGTTTTCTGAATATTCTGGGTGATAGTTGATTTGTATTTTAGTTGTAATTTTTGCTATGGTTGTGTGATGAGGTGAACTGTGTTTACCTATGCCTCCATCTTGACCAGAAATCTTGAGGTTTATATTTTTAATTCATTAGTTTTCCATTGTGTCTCATCACGTAGCAAAATCATTTTCACTTTTATTTTTAACATTGTTGAAAGAATCAAATATTCCTGTTGAACTTCTTATAAACAGCAGGAATCTCCCTCTGACCCCAACTTCCCATCACCTATCCTTCTCAGAGGCCACCACTTCCAGCCCTTTCAGGATTCTTTCAGCATTTACCTCCATGTGCCATGTGACATGTTAATATTGCCACTTCCCAAAGGACAAAGATTTATTCTTCTGATTTCTCCAGAGTCATAAAGACACACAGACATACTCAGGATCTGCACACCCCATAGACTGTACACTTCCCATTTTCCCCTGACATATTTATATATTTATAAGATAATCTTGGTTTGGTTTTTATTCAGTGTTTATGTTCTTATTACTACATCAATACAACTCACATCTAAGGAACATTGGATGGGCTGATTATTGGTGTCACTGCATTTTGAACTGACTGGACTGTTTCACTAGGAACCACTGTTGTTTAAATCTTTTTCGGACAGGTCAGTTACACTAGATATGGCTTGTCTTATTTTCTGCTTGGAGTGAGCATCAGACCTGGTTGCCTGTACTGTGTGAAGTGCTCAGGAAAAGGGGCTGGCACTGAGGGTTAGTGGGTTTCAGAAGGTGTGCTTAATTCTTTAATTTCCGGTATGGCTCAGGACCCTCATTCTCACCTGTGTCTGGTATCTCTTTGCTTAGGACATTCTGTTATATTCTATCTAGAGATTAAACTTCCAGTCTTATGTATGGGTTAGGGGAAACTTGGGAGGGGGGAGGGGTGGCCAGTTGCTTGGCCGCATGAAGTGGTAGAGGGGATGTGGGGATCTCATTACTTCTTTAAACCGACTTGCACAAATCCCTCTTTAGTCTGACCTTCACCTCCCACTTACAGAGGTACCTGGTGCTGCCAATTTCTGAGTCTTTTGGGTGTTTTTCAGGGTAAATTGGGTTTTTCATGGGTTTTCCTACTGTCAGCTTAGGATTCAGCTTTCTTGGGTCTGCTAAGTCAATTACCATGGACCATCTGCTTTCCAGCTTCCGAAATTTTGTGGCTGTTGTCTTTTTTCCTGCTCTCTTTATCCTAATGGGTTTATATCTTTATAAAGGTCCATTTACTGTCATTCTGGTGTGGAATGTTGGGGGCAGTGTATGCAAATAAAAGCACTCACTTTGCCTTCTTCATCTAGTAGCCCATTTTTTCTTTATTAAAAAGAATTCTATGTGTTCATTTTAGAAAAATTAGAAACTACAAGGTAGGGAGACTATTTAAGAATCACCCATAGTCTCACCTTCCAGACATACTCATTATTAGTATAATTTTGATATAGAGATTTTCAAGATATATATATATTTATTTATTGAATATATTTATAGGTATATGGAATTATTATATGAAGACATTTGGTAACCTTATTCAAGATCATCTTAACCTGGTAATAAAATGTACTCAATTCTTCATAAGTCTTAATTAAAACAGGTAAAAAAGATTGTCTAAATAACTTTGTAAATTTGGTTTAATGCTGAATGCAGATTGTTGAAAGTGAAAAAACAATTGTATTATAACTATATTCTAGCTTTTTGTTACCAGATAATATTAAATAAAGAGGAAGAAATGAAGGTAGGTAGGAGTATGGAGCATAAACTGCCAAGGCATTTGTATTAGATAATGGGATATCAAGAAATTGTTTTATTCTTGATTTTGATAATTAGGGAAAAAGTAGATTAAAATTATTTCTTTTGTTTAATTTTTGCAGTGAAGACAGAAGCAAAAACATTGTAGAGAGAAAAAGTAGCAATGAAGGAAATACAGTATAATGGAAAAACACCAAGACAGAAAATAAATGAGAAAAAAATAATTCTTTGTGCAAAGTTACCCTTTTTGTTTTCTGTTATTTCCTGTCAGGCTCTTGCAAGTTTGCTAGATTGACTGGACCACAGTGCTGACCACAGTAAGAGCTACGTTTTTTATTCTAAAAGTATTTTGTAAAAAAGTGATTCTAGTCAGTGATTCTGGCACAAATGTGAAAGGCTGGCAGCTCAAAGACATTCATAAATCATGGGCAAATAGATTAGAATACACATCTTTTTCATTGTGGGTCAACTGTATTAGAGTGTAATATAATATGTAATATATATGCAACAAACAGTCTATATTTGAAAGTGGGCAGTACTTACTGTGCACTTGTTTGTCAGGCACGGTTAAGCATTTAAAAATATATATACATTATCTTTGCAATAATAAATATTAGGTATATATTATCCAATATTTACCACGTAAGGAAGCAAAGTCTCAAAGAGGTTGTTCAAGTTAACTTAGCTAAACATTATATTACAGATTATGGGCTTTTGAACCATTCTGTTATCCATTTCTGTGCTCCTCTATAAGATGCTACCTTGAATAAATGTCCACATATTTTTCCCCAAAGTATTAAACTGTGCCCCAGTGTAATTATTCCTCCAAAGATTAATATTTGAAAAACTGCCAAGTTGTTAATTAAGAATTCCAATCCTTGGGAAAGTTGGGCACTGCAATGTTGAGCAATACTTAAATACTTCTAGAGGTCTTGAAAACAGTGTGTGTTGTGAATCATCAGAGGGAAGTACTGTGTACCTGGTTTTGTAAACTTTCTTGTCCATGAGCCATTTTTGTTTCTGTTATACCTAGAATTGACTCACCTGGATTAGCCTCATGGGGAATGCTGATTTGGGACATTATGGTACAGTGATCATCATACATTGTGCTATGCGATCTGAAATGTGCTGAATCTGGTAACTCCTTTCTCTCTTATGAAAGAAAGAAATGAAAGGAAAGAAGGAAAGAAGACCAAAATGAGAGAAGAAGCAGAATTTACAGGCAATTTCCTCTTCTTTTTTTTTAAAGATTTTTATTTATTTAGTTTTTTTTAGATAGGGCAGGGAGGGAAAAAGAGAGAGAGGGAGAAACATCAATGTGTGGTTGCTGGGGTTCATGGCCTGCAACCCAGGCATGTACCCTGACTGGTAATTGAACCTGCGACACTTTGGTTCGCAGCCCGCGCTCAATCCACTGAGCTACGCCAGCCAGGGCTTAGTTTCCTCTTCTTAGGAAAAGTATGCACTAGGTAATGTCATTCAAAGAGATTTTCTCCAGTTTTGGAAACACAATAGACAAAGAAACAAATGATATAACATTTTGTGAGTAAAAGAATGTGTTTTAATTATCTTATATCTATAGTGCCTAACACAGAGCTTGTCACAGACTTGGTGCTCAATAAATCAACAAATGAGTGAATGTGTGAATGAATGAACAGAGCTGCAGAATCTGAGGGGTGGGAGCACTGGTGAGCTTGGGCACTGCCCTTGAAACCTCTGCTCCTCTTGGGTGAAAGGGAGATGAATCCTTCTTTGCAGAGTGTTGTGAGGATAACACAGATGGTGAAATCCCTACCACAGTGACTAGAAGAGAATAAAAGCCAATATATTTCAGTTAACTTTCTTTTCTGTGAAGATTTTATGGTTAACAATGGCATCTTATTTAAGGCATCTCTGTTTCTTAGGGATACCTCACTTAAATGTCCCTAGGAAATAGTATTTCTAAAATCTGACAGGGGTGGCTAACATTTAGTAACCCTTCAATGAAAGCAGTGATTTTTCCTTTTTCCTGGCCACTGAGTGGAATAACTGTACAACATGTGTTTGTACGTGTATGATGACATACAATGAGAAAATACCTTCAGAGTAGACCAGAGACAGAGTGTCTGATCTCCCATAGATGTCTATAAATTAATACACTCTTAGTATTCAATCATCTTCAGAATATCTCAAGGAATTTTTTTTCAAATAAGTAGTCCCCAACCCCATCCTCTTACACCTTTTTTTTGCACAAGATAATGGGTTGTCTAGACTCATGTACTAAATATTGACAGAGGCCCAGTAATGTACAAATTTTTCCTGACCCTAAATATGGGGGTTGTTTTGATAACCGCCACTCAGCTGGTAATCATTGGGGAAGCACTGTGTGATGCTTGGCTAGGAAACTTAACAAGTAAAAAATAATGGGCCCTGGCTGGTGTGGCTCAGTGGATTGAGTGCTGGCCTGTGAACTGAAGAGTTGCTGGTTTAGTTACCAGTCAGGGCACATGCCTGGGTTGCAGGCCAGGTGCCCAGTAGGGGGAGTGCAAGAGGCAACCACACATTGATGTTTCTCTCCCTTTCTTTATCCCTCCCTCTCCCTTTCTCTAGAAATAAATAAATAAAATCTTAAAAAAAAATAATGGGTCCTTCATTACATGGGGCACCAAAGGAACCCTTTGGGAAGAGACAGGCAGAAAGTAGTAGGGCATGGGGCAAAGTTCATGGCAAGCTCATAATTAACACAGTTTCTTTCTGAAACCAAACAGAATCTCTGCAGATCCTGAAGCTAACATTTTCATTTCCCCATCTTTTCTTTCTTTCTCACCTGCCTCTGCTCTCTGCCATGGGTGTGTTACCAAGGATGGAAGCTTTGCTTGCATTACCTCCTTTCATAAGCTTAACATTCTCAAAGAAAACAGGAGTGGTCAAAAGAACACCTCATAACACTTTAACGAAAGCAGTGATTTTCCTTTTTCCTGGTCATTGGGTGGAATAATTCTGTACAACTTGTGTTTGTGTGTGTGAGACAACATACACAAAGAAATGCCTTTCAGGACAGATCAGAGACAGAGTGTCTGATTTCCCAACCTGATAAGGCCCTGGGATGGAAAAGGAGAAAGAGAGTTAATTTTAGGTGCTGAATGCAAATATCTTTTGTTGCCTCTGTGGCTTTGCATTCTGAAATGGTGCACAACTGGACTTCTCAAATTTCCTTATGCTTCTCAGCTTGGTTTTTGAGCTGATGGTATGTTGACGTCTCTCTCACCAGCAATAGCAAAACTATGTCTATGTATGCTTCTTTCATCTGCATAGATGGATTGCTTTCTTCCAACAGGCTTTAGCAGCTGCAGGTGGATATTCTCTTCAATGTTTTCATTATTTTCACAGGAGAGCCAGGGTAGGGCCCTTGTCCGAGTACTTGTCTATTCTTTAAGACTCAGTGAACCACATAGCACATACTTTTAGTGTGTTTAGGGATATCTCCATTAGTGCTCAGCAAGCTAACTGCTTTCAGGATAAAAACCAAGTTGTTTTCTTTTTGTTCTCAAGGACACCCATCAACTAACCTCCCCTTCCTTATTACCACACCTTCTGTTCTTGCCCAGAGATCTTTCTTTCCTCCAGTACTGCTTGCTGACCCACATCCCTCATGGACAAGTTTTGGAAGTCACAGAGCTTACTGCTGGAGCACATTTGGGGCTCAGAAGATCCTGGTTCCTCTTCAGGGACAAGTGTGGTGGAAAGATCCCTGGGCTATGAGTTTGAGCCACTTACTGCTCCTGACCTCTGAGCAAGACTTGAAATTAAAACTCAGGTTTCTAATCTGTAAAATGGGGTACAGAGACTCAATTTTCTAATCTATAAAATGGGGTAGTTGTATAGGGATATATAGATTTATAAGAATCAAAATAATAATGGTTATGCAAGTACTTTACACTTAGGAAAGTCTTGGACTTTTATAGCCATATGGCTTCAAAGGAGGAATGTCCCCGCTTATTTTCTTTTTCCACCTCTTGGCAACTCCCCCTCTTCCTCTCTGCCAGCAAAATACTTTCCACCCTTAGGGCCCTTCTTTTGTCTGCTTTATAATACTTTACCCTGGTGCTCTGACCATGTAGGTTTCTCACTGTTCAAATCACCTATAACCTTTACTTGACAGAATAATATATTGTGTCACTTTAATAAATTCAGCTCTGTGTTTGACTTAAGTTTTCTGCTTATAACTCTTAAGGAATTGATCCTCCTTCTGACCAGTCCCACTAGTATATATACAGAAAATATGTAAGTTCAATATCTAAAATAAATTGAACATCCATTAGATCTTTACCATAACCTTTCTACAGCACCAAAGGGCAGGACATTGCATGACAAACTAAGAAGGTTTCCTCCTCATCACAGCAACTTTGTTCCTTCCTTAACATTCTGTGCATGTCACACACTCATGCTTCTTTCTTTCATCCTTCTGGGTCTACTTTTCTTTTTTTCCTCGGTGAGTAGCTCTCTGATGTAGATGAAGTTAGAATTTCTGGCCATTTGGAGAGAAGGGAATAATTGTGAATCCTTCAGTACCTAGTGTAACACTGTTCTGGGCATGGGCTAGGTGTACCCTCAATAACTGTTGTATTGCATTCATCCTATAATAACCATGAAGGTATTGTGATGAAGAAAATCAGACTGATGATGCCACACTCCTGGGTCTTGAGTTGGCCACTTTGAGGCTGGGAATGGCTGTGCTGTTGGAGCCTGGAGTAATATAAGAAACAACAGCCTTCGCTCCATGACCATCCCTGTGTTTCCCACCTGGCAGCTGGTCAAGGCCTATAGTCTACTGCAGGTCAGTCAGTGGTGGGTGTGGGTGTAGGAGTCGGGCCCAGTCACCTCGCCTGGTTCTCTCTGTCTTCCTCCCCATCCAGTCTCCAGTGCAGCTTCCCCTCAGATGGCCCAATGGCCAGGACTCACAGTTGCTTTTTCTGGGGAAAGGAGTCTTGTGTGCATATCTCCCACCATCCTGTTTTACTGCCCAGCCAGGCCAATTTCACGTGTCTCGTTAGAATTTGATATTCAAAATAACCATGGAAAACACACAGTACAGAACTCTGAAACCCCCCTTTCACAGAAGAGAGAAGGGAAATAGAAGAAGTACAAGGTTTCCTCTGTCCATCACTGGCCACAGAATGTCTTCCTCAGACTCTTCCCAGTTTATAGTTATCCCAATCCTTTACCTCTAGTTGCATACATCTCTTTACTACAGGTTGGGACAACCTGTAGATTTACAGTTGTGAGTAAGCAAAACACAGTTTATTCTTATATTATTATTTATTAATGATTGTATTATTTTCCATGTGAACAACTGTAAACCCACTTTTGCCCCACCCCAGTAGTTTGACTGATGCTACGGTCCATTCATCTTACACCCTTTAGGTTTGTCAGCACTGAAGGCAGATCCCAGCCATTTAATCTCATGGAAGGGGATTCAGCAGAATATTCTGCATGTATTATGGAAAATGCTTCTGTTGTGTTGGTGTTGACAACTGCATACCTGTTGAAAGTGGGGCTTGGGGGCACAGATGGTGACCAAAGGAATGCAGATAATTTAGAAAGAGTCTCTTCTTTGACATGCAACAAAGTGGAAGGTGCACCTGGACTTTCACGGGTACGTGGGGGAATGAAAAGGAAATGGTTTCCAGGAAACAGGCATCTTTAACCAGCTCCACCCAGTCCATCTGGGTTAACTTTTAGTGCAAACCCTGTACCGTCTACCCATGGTTTTGTGAGTATCATTTGGTTAAGAGATGCAAGCCAGCCCTTTAATAAGTTAACCAAACCTGTCACTGTTTGGGTTCCAGCTGTATTTTACTGTTATCACTTCTATGATCAATGATTCCAGATTTCAACCATGAAAAGTGGTAGGTTCCTTGAAATCACAGATCATAAGCTGGTAGACTTTGGGCCTCATTTAACCCATAGATGTGTTTTATTTAGCTTATTAAGAGTTAAAAAAATAGTTTCCAATCTTTACAAAGTGTGACATTTCAAGTAAAGCTGTATGTTTGGAATCTCTAGAAAATTAGTTTGTTTGGGGCCACTGGGGTTGAATAATTACATGTCAGTGTTTGGTTAGAACGAACTAGTGGCCTGTGGGCTGTTGTTTGCTACAGTCCTGTACGGTTGCCTCCCTTGTTTTTGTTGCTTGCCTAGTTCCTGGGGGCACTTGAGTTTCCCACTCTTCCACTTAAAAGTGATCCTGCCCCAAAACCATTTTCACAGAGACACAATTTGAAGTTGAGAGACTGGGGTGGTTTGGGGGTTGATGTGGAAAAAAAGGAAGTGTTGCCCAGGAAATCTCTTTAGGCTTCATTTAAAATTTCTTTTTCCATTTCTACTCTTCTCTCTCATAGGTGACTTAATTCAGATCAGACTATTACAAAGCAAGGATTGGAGGCATGCTAGGTTTGTCCTATGAATAATAGGTTCCACCAGTGCTTCTCAATCCCAGCTATACACTAAATTCTATACAGTCAATTAGAACACGCCACTGCCTGGACTCCACCCCAGACCAAATGAATCAGAGTCTCCGAGGGTGGCGCTTGGACGTCACACATTTTTACAGCTGCCTATGTGGGTCTGAGGTGCATCAAGGATTGAGAACTGTTTGGCTAGGCGTTTGAAGATGTTTACGAGGGTCCTTCAGGTCTTTGAACTTAAGAATGTCCTTTACTATCTTGTTAGGCAGATGTAGAGATGTGTGTTAGATAATGACCATTGTAAGCTTCTGCATGCATCAGCTCATTCTCCTGAGTGAGAGGGCATGCTCCTCACTGCTCTACTCTTCATTCCCAGAGTCAGCTGGGCAAACCGAGGGCAGATTTCCTCTCCATTGAGGTAAGGGGCCCAGTTCAGTATTTACTCTCCTGCCACAGTGGACAGTAATGTATGTAGCAGTGAATGTCATTGGATGTCACTATCCACTAGCCAAATGATCCATCTACATTCATGAAAGTTTTCTGAAGCACTGGATTCTTTAACTCATACACTGAATGGTGGATTAATAACAAGAATGTGCTATCTCCTTTCTCATCCCTATGTAAAGTATTGGAACAAAACAAAATATTTTATTTATTTTTTTTTTAGTTTCAAAACAGATCCCAGCAGTACAAACTGGGAAATTTTGCAGCTCTACATAGGGAAATAGGATCAGCAGACTGGGCTTTTCTCTCTGGTATGAATTCTAGCTGCTTTTCAAATGCTACTTTTCCTACACAGGTCAGAGCCACATGTGTGAGTAATTCTCAATAAGATGAATAACTGCTACGTAGCTAATGGGTACCTCCTGCAAAGGTGGGTAGGTGGTTTACCTCAGGGGTTCCTAATCCTGCCTAATCATTCTATTTCCTCAGAAACTTAAGAAAAAGACAGATACAGTTCTTTGGACCTCACTTGAGATATATTTCATCAGATTTCTGAGAGCATGGGGCCTGGGCATCTCTATTTAAACAAATTATCTCTGCTCATCCCTAGTAGGTATTCTCATATATTTCTGGGAGATTTGCAATTAGTGGACCATTATTTGAGAGAGCAATTTGATTCAATCAAAATATAAAATACACTTTGTTTTGAACCAACAATTTTGCTGCATCCTTAATCAGTACGAATACATCTGTATTTGTACAAGTATCAAATTATGCAATTTTGTGATAGTAAAATCCTGGAACCACCTAAACACATAAAAATGGAGTTGGTTAAATAAATGAAAATACAGCTACTACAAATATACTGATACTACATAGTTGTTAAAAATGTTAGATCATTTGGGAGTGATCTACATATATTGATACAGAAAGATATGCATGTATAATTTAAGTGGAAAAAAGTAAGTTGCAGAATAATTTGATTCCTTTGATTCCTTGTGTGGGTATGTATGTATATCTGTGTGTGTCTATATGCTTGTATATGCATACTCAGACATAGAAATGTGCACATACGTATGTACATGCACATACACATGTATCCCTAGATCTTAACTTTTGGAAGGATATACTGTTAACCAATTGGATTTATTTACTTTGAGCATATTTCCTAGGCCTCTCAGTGCTCATCAGGCATGCCTGAGAATCAGTGGTTGAGCTGCCTTCACTGGATTCTCAGGCCAAGCCAGTGATCCTTGTAGTCTCCCAGGAGCCATCTGTGAGTGTCCCTTGCTAACTGAAGAAAGAGCCACTGCTCTGGGCATATTAAGGTAGCAACTGGATTGGTTTGGGGATCACCTTAAATGATGGGGGCCCCTTGCTGGAGTTTCAAAAGTAATGTCTATATTTTCAGGCAATTTCTTTTCATTTATGGATGAATCAAATTCAGAAATATGTTTTAAAATGAAAGAGGTGATCTCGTTCTTCTAGTGGAAATAATATTTAAATGACTTTGACTATATAAATCTTATTTTACAGGTTTTATTTTCTTAAGAGTTTCTTTTTACATTTTGTCAGTATAAAGAGGGAATTTATGATGATGAAAGGTCATTTGAATCACTTGCTTTACTTCAGGAAAGAAGGGGTGTTGAGGAGGTTCTTTCTCTTACTGATGATGGTAGGTACAATACCAGATGACGAGGCACAAACATAGCTTCTCATTAAAATGAAAGGGCTGCTGTTTTGTTAATCCTGCCGCCAAACCTTTCCTTCCTTTGTGCATTTTCAGAGGGCTGTGCACTAAATGCAAGGAGTATGAAAAAAAATTTAAGTACTAGTTAGGTATTGTGCTTAATATAAATTGTTTCATAGCTTTCCTGGATAATCCTGCAAAGAAATATTCTTCTTTTACAAATGAGAAAACATATTGAGTGGGATTTTGTGTTGCCCAAGGTCTCATCCAGTTAGCAAATGTTGGAACTCGCATTGGGCCTCTGTGGGCCCATATTTTTCCTACTGCCTCAACCAAGTGAACCCCAAACTAATGATTTTTGCAATAATATTATGTTGGGTATTAAAACAACCTGGCAGTCACTCTATCAAGGTTGGAAAATGCTGACAGTATCTTAAAGTGCTAACATTTTCCCAACTGAAATCCAAAATAGTTCTTATTGTGTAGGTCTTTCTTACATTATATGAAATGGTAGTGGGAAAATATTTTTATTTTCCCCAGTGCATCTTGTCTTTTCGACGCTTTTCCAGTTCAGTCAAATGGCCTGGAAATATTGATTGCCTTAAGGAAGGAATCTGATGGTAGCAATAATAAAATCTATATTAGTTTGCTAGAGCTGCCATAACAAAGTACCATAAACTGAGTGGTTTAAATAACAGAACTTTATTGTCTCACAGTTCTGGAGGTTGGAAGTCCAAGATCAAAGTGTTGGCAGGATTGGTTCCTTCTGAGGGCTCTGATGAAGAATCAGTTCCATGCTTCATGCCTAGCTTCTGGTGGTTGGCTGGAAATCTTTGATCTTTCTTGGCTTATAGAAACCTCATCTTCACATGGCATTTTCCCTGTGTTTGTGTCACTGTGTCCAAATTCCTGCTTGTTATAAACATGCCTTTGTATTGAATTAGGGGCCTGCCCTACTCCAGTATGACTTCTTAATGAATTACATTGGCAACAACATTATTTACAAGTAAGTTCACATTCTGAGTTACTGGGGGTTAAGATTTCAATATATGAATTTTAAGGGGATACAGTTGAACCCATAGCACAATCCCTGACACACTGTGGGTATTTGAAAGCCAAGGAAACATGGGCCTCATTTCTCTAGCAGATAAGACAGCAAAGTGGAAATGGTCAGGTGGTGGGACCACACAAAACAGCCTTACCTTATGAGAGGTGAAAACAGCAAAGTGGTCCTATGTGGCTAAGTAGGGCCTAGAAGAGACATGGTCTAAGAGGGCTCCTGATGCTCCCTGAAACATCTTGATGGTACTGGAGCAGCAGAATGTGTTTGTGCACCGAGAAAATCCCCCTAAACTCAGAGCAAAATTCAAACAAGAAGGTCTTGTTGGACAGAAATGAGAAAGAATGGAGCCACCATATGCATGGGAACGTGGAGGAAGGAAAGTGATCTCAGTTCTCTGACTGTGGAGAGTACTCAACCCCTCTCCCTCCACAAGAGGAGTTGTGTCTGGAGTGGGTACTTGGGTGGGCCAAGCTTGTCTTGCACCAGGCAAGACAGAAATGAAGTCCAGAACTGTTCATGCCATTAACACTAAAAGAGAAAAGCCTCAGGAGGGTGGGAGAGGCCAGGCAAACCTCTGGGTATGATATCTCAGGCAACTCCAGAGGAAGGGGAAATGGGGATCTTCTCAGGGTGGCTGTCCAGTGAAACAAATTTGTTGGCCTATTAGCCAGTAGTTCAATGCACATTGGGGAGAAATAGTACAATCCATTTTCCTCTTAATTGTTTATAGGTTGAAACTCTTTCGTAATAAAATTCCATGAGACATTAGAAAGCAGGTAGATCACTACATTTTTCACATAAAAACAGACTTTTCTAAACATTGGCAACAATTTCCTTTGTAAATAGGTTTAACCTTAGACCTGCTGTCAACTTGCATTTTTGCACAGGAAATTAATTTTCTCCATCCCCTTGGTGTTTGAGAGAAGAGGGGGAAAAGTTGAAAAAGTCCCTAGGATTTCAAAAAGCTGCCATATAGACTTTAAAATTAAACAGATGTTATGTGAATCACATGTAAATTGGAGCTGTGGGAACCTGGGCCATAAATTGAATGGGATGATCTGAAGCAGAAGTGGATTTTGGGACAATTATTGGGGGCCGCATGGATCAAAAATATCAAATGAAGATGGATCTTTGGGTTTCAGCAAGAGTTAGAAGATATTCCACACCATAAATCCTTTTGTTCAGAATTTAAACTTCCTGAGGGCAGAGGCCTTGTCTTTCTCCAGTTTCGGTCTCAGCATCCTGCATGTATCGTGCCTAGAGCAGACCCCCACGCTGGTTGCTGAGTTCAGTTCTCTCTGAGCCAGCACTTAGCCACGGCAGGTAACTTTTAAGTACTGAGATCCCTAGAGCTGACCTTGGTGTCATTCTTTACCGTTTGAGTTTAGATTTTTCCCCCAAGCAGAACCTGATGTAAGGACTTGGGTGCAGGTGGTATATTTGGAAAGTGATTCAAGAAGCAGTGTGAGGGAGAGGTGACCATGGGAACTGGGAAGGAGGAAAAGAAAACATTTGGGAGAATTATCAAAGCTTCTGCTATAGGCAATGGTGAAATTCCTTTGAAAAATACAGAATATACCCCAGAATTTCCACCCTGAGGGCAGCAGCTGCCACACTTATTCACTGTTTCCACTACCCCATGTTGACAGAAGTGCCAGAGCCCAGGTAAGTGGCTGCAAATGAAATTTTATGCATGGGCCCTTTAAGGGGCCCTCTACATCTCCTGCTGTCTCTCCCTGGTAGACAGAAACCCTGCTGCTTTTCACAGCCAGGTGTTATCTGGGTTCCTTTCCTGGCTCTGTTGCTGTAGACTGGGTAGCCCAGCTTGGGGTTTAGACCCCATACTTTTTAGGGGGAACCTACTGGCCATTGAAATACCCCTCTGGCACTTTAGCTGCTGCCCATGGGAGCCCAGTCAGCCCTCTTGCACCTCCTCCACACTCCATATCAGTCTCGTGGTGAAGTGGTTTCTTCTGTCTGTCTTTGGTTATAAGGCTTCTCTCCAGCAGTGAACACAGGAATGCATGTATCTTTTCAAGTTAGTGTTTCGATTGATTCTTTTCTGGAGTTTTCACCTTTTTATTTAATGTATGGCAGAGATGGTAGCATATTTTAATATAAAACTAATAAATCTATAAGATAGAATAAGATTACAATAGAGTTAACATTAACTGCAAAGAGAATGTATACATTTGGCACTAGAACATTTTTGTTTAAAAGTGAAATATTCAGCAATGTATCTAGATGTTTATCCTCAGGAATGGCATATAGTAATTTAGTGATTTATTTTTTGACTACAGAAATTGTTTGCTTTACACAGGATGTTTTTATTTCACCCATTGTAAATAAGTTCATTCCAAAATGCCAGCTAGAGTGCACCCTTTTAGTCAGGTAATACAGGGAGAAATTTTATTAAGGGAAAAATTCTTCTCTTTGCCAAACAATTAGCTTTTGGTAATGAAAATGTAAAGAGAAGTACAATTCATTATTGTTTAAGTTTTTTCCCTACCACATATGTAGCTGACATAGACACATAATAGATTGATATATGCAAATGTATCAACACACTCCCCTATGCTAACATGCTTCGCATGTTGGTATTGGTGTATGGCTTGTTCCTTTCTGCTGCTTTGGAGTTTCTGACACGCTTATACTAACCTGTGTTTTGTTTTGTTTTGTTTTGTTTTGTTATTAATTCTGAGTTTGCAAGTTATATAATTTTCTAAAACTTGTAGAAAAAGCACTGGACTAGGGTCAATGATTCTGTTTTCATCTCTGCCACGGTTTGGTCTGTGACCCTAGACAGTTCCTCATCTCTTCGGATCTTGATCTTAACTATGTGATTAAATTGGACTAAGAGAATGGACTTTGGCATCAAGTGAACATGAGTGATCTTGGGCAAGTCTTTTAGCCTCTTAGGTCCTCATTTCTTTAATTTATAACATAGGGATCATGCATTTTCCCTCTCAAGTCAAGGTGAGCATTAATGAGACACACCTCAAGTTCTGGTTCATAGTGAGTACTTAATTATTTGCTTCCCTTGCCCCATCTTTCAGATATTGAAAGCTAACTTCTTTCTCCCCAGAGGAGCTGCAAATATGGGAATTTAGTCTTCCTTATCTCATTGGAGGTCAGACTGTTGTAGCTTTTACTAGACAGAACTGGACCTCTGTCCTACTCTTTTGGTGGTCAAGGAACGTACGCCTAGAAAGGGAATGTATTGAGACATCAGCTACTATACATTACACATGTTGGAAGCACCCATACCAGTGGAGTACCCAGTCATGTGCAAAAGCAGGGATGCACACACACACACACACACACACACACAGTTTGAACTCAGTGTCTTAAATTGCATCAGCCATTACCCTTCTGATTTTCCTGCTCACTTTTGTATAATACCATCAGAGACAGAAGGAGACAAGAAAAGGTGGGGAGGGTGGGGTTCTTGTGTTTGCTGCACAATGATGCTCTGACAGTATTATAGTAAATCTGTAAGGAGGACATCAAAGAAAAGTTATCAAGAAATGTCTTTACAATCCATGACTTATAATCTCTTTTTAGGATATTGACTTTGTAATTTGTAAAAGATCAAAAAAAGCACAAGAACTGTTGTATTCCTTCAGCAGAACTTCTGTTAGTAAGATTGAGAAGTGCCCAAGTGACCTGTGAGCTGACTGAGGTGAGAAATAGTTTCCTGGGTCAGTTCTTGGCCTTGTTACTCTCCAGAAAGGGAGAGATTACAGAAGGTCCACTCACTGTCCTTACTATCATCATACAAATGAAGAACTAGCCTAGGGGCAAGAACCTCATTTCTTGACCCTGCTTTGCTAACCAGCTTGTAACTTTCAGCTTATATTTTAATTTTCCAACCCTCAGTTTCCCTATTCTAACATTAGGGAGTTAGACGTCATTGACCTCTCAGATCTTGAGTTCTAGCACTACATGAATTGAACATGGGATTTTTCTTGAGTATAATGCATGTAATTCAAAATAAACTAATTTTTATGTTAATTTAGTCCATATTTTTGCCTTCATCTATGCAGTATTTAGACTAGTCAATAATTTGCTCAATGTTTTTTACTTCAGTCACATTAAAATGATCTTCTTCCTCAGCAGTAACATTTGTGAACTTACAGACTCGATGACACCCACATGCACACACACATGCACGCACATGCCATACCTCTGGCTATTGACATTTTTTGTGTTCTTGCATGTAATAACACATTTTGGAAAATGCTGCTGTGGTATTTTTTGAGAAAGATTAATATAAGGCTACTCAAATTTAATTTTTCTATCTTTTTAAAAAAGTCTGTCTATCTTGAATATCTTATCTGGTGAGGATTATAAATTGATATGCCAAATATTTATGCTGGTTCATAGGCTATTTCCCATTAGCCACAAAATATCTAAAGTGTATCATTTTTTTGCTCCAAAAAGCTTTTAGAAATGGTAACCTTGTCTTCCCAGTAACACCTGTTGATTTACACCTGGAATTCTGTGTAACACAGCTGCGGCATAGATTATAAGATCAGAAGAGCAAGAAAAGGGGCCTAAGGAGGGTTAGAAAAATAGTTCAGATCAAGTTATGGGTAATAGAACTTGCCCTTTTTCACTAAGAAAGCAATGGATCCTGTGATAATACATTATGTATGTTCTATCTTTTCTATGTTTTGGCTTTAGAGTTGAGTTGCACACATACCTCCTTCAAGCTCCCTTTTAAATATTAAAAATATCAAATGTGCTTACACTTAATTAATTAATCTTAGAAGATGAATTCCTTGCATGTCTGGTTTTGAAAGCATTCCACAAGAACTGGAATTCATGAAACATACAGCAAATTTAACCCAGCCTATTTTGAAATCACCTGATATCAATTAGCATTCCTCCAGTTTGGGGCTGATTTATGATGCCCTTGTAAGGCCCTGAAAATATGAAAGCAGAGAAGCAGTATTTCAAAATGCAGCATAAAATCAACAATAAAATGTATATTTATAACCTGAAAAGTATGATTTCATCTTGGAGAATTACCAACCCTATAGCAGTAATAAGCATGATTTTCATTGTACCATATTGTACTTATTAAGCACTTCAGGGGACTTGTGAATAAATCAAATTGTGGGATCAGTTTTGGATATCTGAATACATATTTTTAAATATTATAAAAATGTGGAAAAGTATCAGAACTGGTTATCATTTGTTCGTGTTTTCCAAGAGAGTTTTAATAAAAAACTCATTCTTACATCCTCCTATAAGCTGGACTGAGGCCGAATGGCCTGTAAAGTGACATACTTTTAATAAATGCAAATTTAATATGGTATTGAAATAAGATTAAAGAACCCCATTTGAGTACCACAGATTCTGATTTATGCCCATAAAAGTCAAGGAGAGCTAGGTGGCTTAGAGGATGCAGTGTAATCAGATAATTTAGGGTGATGTACATGCCTGCTTTTTATTTAAAAGTTTAATAAAAATATCAGTATGGAAAGTTAAGACACTGAGTTGAAATACCTCAACTTGCTCTGTTGGCATTAGCTTGGCTTCCACAAGTCAAGTCAATTCAGTCCAGCCAACATTCATTGACAATGCGCAATGTGGCAGGCACCAGGATAGGTGTGGGAGCTACAACATCAAAAGAGAGTAGTCTGGGAGAGCTCTCCCTGACACATGGGTCAGTGTGAGAGAGCTGAAGTTCCAGGCTGACCCCATAGCATAGAATTCCCAGATCTGGTTAGTATTCTGAGTTAATATGTAGACTAGTGATTACGGATTCCAGTGGGACAGGGGTGCATGGGTTGGTGTGGGTCTGTAGAGGTCAGGATCCCCAGTAAGTCATTTTAATGTTGCCCTGGGTTAAGTTCTACTAGCAGCTGGGTTAACCTGGAAAGTCTGACTTAAGTTGCCTCAGATGGATGGTTTATCTCCTAAGAAGTTATCACTTCTCAGTGGGGAGAGGGATGATGACCTGGGCATCTCTAAGAGCTTTATGATCAAGACAAATAAAATTTAAAAAAGCATTTTGTTGACATTCCTTCTTACTAGGCTATTAGAGCATAGTAAAAACAAACAAATTACTTTTGTTTCTGATGTACATGTGACAGTGTGTGAGGCTCCTGCCAAGTTTCCCAAAGGAGGTGATAGAAGTGCATGAGCCACAAAGATTTGACAGGTGTGTCCTGAAGTGTGCTGCTGAGGAAGGTGATGACACTGAATGTCACCATTAGGACTGGCTCTCCTCCAAACTTCTCAATTTTTTACCACCACTAAGTCACCAGTTCAAGGATGAGAAAGTCATAGGCTATGATTATCAGAATGCCATGTTTGATATTGGGGGTCTGCTCAGGGTAACCTGACCTGTCCTTTATCAATGCAATGTAGGAGTTTCAGAATCTCTGCTTATAAGCCCTTGGGCTCTTAGCTTCAAAATAGCTGACCCAAGGCCTCTGCAAGCCACATGCACTCAGTGATGCAGTCATGGAAGTAGTGTTCATTCCGTTCTTTAGTCTCTTTCCAAAGGGTAAAATATACTGGGAGGTGATGGGGAGCAGAGGAAACCAAGTGTAAGGTCATGTAGATTATTTAAAAGGTTTTCTATTGACTTTCGAACAGGTTGCATTTTCGGTTCCAAATTTGCTTGGGTAACAAATTCTGTTTCTGACTAGGCAATGAAATGTTGTGATAGTTTTGGAAATAAATATAAAATCTGATGTGTCCCTTCCCACATTTAACCCCTGTGTTTTCTTTTGATTACGTATACTGGGGTACTGTTTTGTCAGAGAAGTGCAGGCCACAAACAGGAGCCAAATTTCAGCTGCACAGGCTAATACAAGCAGCCAACAGCACAGACAGCTCAATAAAGAGACTCTGAATTAATTTTAATTTGTGAATAATAATAATAATGATAATAATAATGGCTACCATTTGATAAGTACTTTGTAGGAAATTTTATGCTATGTATTTTACATAACATGCTTTTATTTAATTTGAGACTCACAATATTCTTGTGAATTAGCTATCATTGCACTGGTATACTCGAAAGATAAGAAAACTGAAGCATGCAGATTTTAGGAACTGAGCTGAAGCCAGAATCTAAACTGATCCCGTTTTCATTCCATAGCCCATCCATTTTTATTATCATGCTATTCTGCTTAGTTTGGAATGATATGTAAAGTTTTCTGATATAATATTCATGTTTTTATGGGACTAGAGGTACACTTTTCAGCAAAACTCTTTGATAGACCATTTGGACCCTGGAAGGATGGGCCCCAAGGCAGTGTGTTTCAAACTGTGGGCGTTATAAACTGAATGTCTGTATTCTGCACCCCTCACCCCAACTCATATGTTAAAGTCCTAACTCCAATGTGATGTGAGGTGGGGCCTTTGGGAGATAATTAGATTTAGATGAGGTCATGTGAGTGGGGACCTCAGGATGGGATCAATGTCCTTATAAAAAGGGGAAGAGAGACCAGAGATCTCCTCTGTGCTGTGTGCAGACACAGGAGGGAGGTAATTGGAAAGCCAGGCAAGCCAGGAAGAAAGCCCCACAGGGGAGTGGGACCAGCAGGCACTTCAATGTTGGGGCCCCCAGCGTCCAGCACTGTGAGAAATAAAGTCCTGGTGTTCACACCCCCAATCTATTGTATTTTGTTATGGCAGCCTTAGCTGACTACAACAGTGGGCTATAACCAATACGTGTCATGCAATCAATTATCAATGGATTGTGTAAGTATTATTTTTTTTAAAAAGAAAACAGAGGAGACTAGAATAGAAGATATTAGAATACATAGTGGCATGGGTAACTATTATTTCATGAAACTTTTGTTTTGGTATATATATGTATGCATACATACACACATAATTTCTTGTATACATATGCTCATACACGTATGTGCATGTGTATAAGTGTGTTCACAAAATAAAATATATATTTTCCTCTTGATTTCAATCAAAAAGTTTGAAAACTGTCACCTTAAGATATGGATAAGCTGGGGAGGCCTTAAGATTAAGAGATATCTAACTTATCCTGCATAAGGAATGAGGTATTTGTGGGTATTTGTGGGGGATCAAGCTAGAGAGGAATAAGTGGAAAAAAGAACAAGCAAAATAGACACAGACTTATAGGTAGATAGCAGGCTGGCAGCTCAGGGGGTGGTCAGAGGGGTGGAGAGAATGAGCGAAAAGGAAAAAGGACTCATGGAAGTGAACAACAGTGTGATGCTTACAGGGCAGGGAAGAGGTTTAAGGGGGAGGAATTATAATGGAAAAAATACAATAAAAATAAGTAAATAAGAACAAACAGTTTCTAGCAGTATGGCAAGGGAAAGGCCCCTGAGTGGAAAAAAAATAAAGAATGCAGTTTCCCAGGATGAAGAAATGGTGAGTGACTTTGAATAATAAGAATGTCTATTTCTTATGTTTAAATTTTTTGTGTGTGCAGTTTTGCACTCCACCATACCTTTACCCTCACCTTTCCTTTGCTAGAAATCTTCAGTTGACTTTACTAGGTATATAGTGGAGAGGTGGAGTATAAAGAAACTAGAGAGGTATCCAGAAAAACTCAAAGTGGAATGAAAGAACTGAGCAGAAGCAGAAACTGGAAGTTGAGGTGACGGGTTATTGGGAGGAATGCTGGCTTTCCTACTGCACCCTAGGAAATGAGGACCAAAGTCCACTTTACTCACATGCAAAAGGATAATGTGCCTCTAGTAAGCTGATGACATGGAGACAACCAAGAGGTTGACATGGAGACCCCATGTATTTGCCCTGCCCACTCATGCCTTTTCCTCTTGTTTCCTTCCTGCTGTACTATGGATATCACAAAAGAGTTGGCAGGATGGATGGAAGACTACCAGATATGAAAGACAGACATAATGGCCCAGACTCAATCTCAGACACTTGGAGTGCTGAGTGTGTGTATGTGTGCATACCTCCTTTTGTGCAGGACCAGGTGCTCTCCTGAGACCAAAGCTTAGAGTATGTGTGATTTGTGGAATGTGGGGTTTCCAGCACACTCCTCTTCTAGGGTGACTTTATCAGCTTGGCTAAAAAGTCCGTATGGTTTTTTTTCCAACAAAATAAAAGACCACTTTCCATTTTCACCAATAACTTTATTGATTTTGATATTTTGAGTGTGTCAGCTATCTCCCACATTGATTTTCCTCAGTTAATGTCTCTATTTGATCGCTGTCAACTTCAACCTGTCTACCTGACTGTGGAGCATTGTCCAGTGAGAAATCTCCAGCACGAAACTTCACAAACCACTTTTGACATGTTTGGTCAGTCAGAGCACCTTCTCCATTCACTACACAAATCTTTCATTGCATTTCAGTTGCATGTTTACCTTTCTTGAAATAATAAAGCATAATATGCTGAAAAGGTTGTGTATCTTCTTTCATCTTCAATATTAAAAGGGCTGCACAAAAATTCACCAATTTTGATGTTTTTTTAGATGCACACTGATATGGCAACTATTACAACACAATCTAAAAAAATTATTTCAAATGAAGTTATAGCAAACTAACTAGAGCCATCTTGCAGGGAAAAAACAAATGAACGAACGAACAAACTTGGCCTTCCTGTTATTTTCACTGGGTGGCAGCTTGAAACAGTGATCTGGTCTGACCTCCAGAGGTGTGCATTCCTGTCCACTTTTGCCCTGTTTCCACTGTGAGTTTTTGAGCAATCTATCACTTTGGTTCTCTCCTTATAAAAGGGAGAGGATGGATTTTGGTTTTTTTGCTCTGTAGCAGCTCTAATGTTGCTTGATGTGAGTCAGTGTTGTTTGACGTGATATGAGTGAATGGTGTTTCATATGAGTCCTTGGAGGCTACCTGGAGACCTTTAAGCAGTTTCTAGATGGCCTGGGGAAAGAAGGATCCCTCCCCTGGGCCTGTTTCAACTCCCTCCTCACCACCCTCCATAGCTTCACCAAGAGCAGCCCTGTGTTTCTGTCTGTTTTATATATTGAGATTCCCTTTACAAAAACAAAAAAAGTGTGAAAAACTACTGTACTCGACAATCCACAAGGGAGGCTGTTCACTTTCAGTGACTAAGAAAGGGCTGAAACCTGAAACCAATAGGAAACTAAGCAACTGAAAAATATTTTCCATGGAAAAATTTCAAAACTACAAAGGGATATAAAAAAGGCCTCACAGTCCATTTTATGGCAGGTGGAGAGCAATACCATTAGTGACCAACCAACATGGATGATATCTAAATATCTGGATGATACATGATGTCTTTACATATTCTAAAATATTTAGTGTGCCACATTAATAAAGTGTCTTTCTACAATTACGAGATGACATAAGTCAATGAATTAGCAAATGGAACAAGTTATTTTATGCTGGGACTTGTCCAGTTCAGTTTGAACACACAGGTTTGGCCCAGGTCTCCCATACCTGGCTCACTTCTACACTTGATCTTAGCCAAAAGGCCGAGAAGCAATTACTTCTGATGGGAGTAAATCTTTTCACTTTGGAAGCCTGAGACCAGCCAGTTCTACTTCAAACCCTTGTTGGTGTTGACCAGATTGGAGCTGACTTGAGGAGCAGAGAGGAAACAGCAAGTCAGCCATGAATTGCAACAGCAGCTAACATTTACTGAATACTTATTATGTATCAGAATCTGGCCCAGGTGTTTTTCTTATAACCCTTACCACAACTCCGTACAGATAAAAAAGAACTGCGACTGAGCGAGATTAAGTCATTTGCCCAAAGTCACTACAGCTGGTGAGTGATCACCCATTAATGTCTCCAGTTTCTGTTCTTTCCTAATTATGCTGTGTGGCTACTCCTAACAAAAGACATGACCCTTATTCACTCTAAGCATTGTTGAGTCACATTCTAATTCATAGTGTTTAATCTCAATGTATAATTATTAGATTATTCAATAAAAAAATAGTCATAGAGCGTGTGCTATGTAAAAGGCATTGTGTATGAAACTTGGAGGTTAAAATGTAATTTAAATATGCATCTTCATCCATAAAAGCTTAAAATCTAGTAGAACAAGTAAGCTATGTACATAAAAAATTACAGTTCAAGAAAGTAAATGTCAGGTGTCCTATGAGGAGGTATAAGTGTTATGAGACTCAGAAGAGGGAGAAAAAACTTTCTGTATCAGCAGGGAAGTCTTGTGGAGGAGACGGCTTTCTGATTGACCCTTGAGGGGGATATAGTTGGTACATATAAATTTGTGTTCAGAAAGGAATTCTGGGAGAAGGAAACTACATGAATAGAGGTGTGTGTTAAATATATAGTGCTGAGTGGATAGGGAAAAGCTGTGTGGCTGATAAGCGTGGCACATGAAAGGGAGCAGTAGAAAATTAAGTTGGGAAAATATATTTGATCAAGTTAGATCATGGCAGCAGGGTAATGTCTTGACTTAAGCTAAGGAATGTGGGCTTTGCTCTCTGGGAATGGATGGAAAGCCATCAAATTCTTGAGCAGGAATGTGGCAGAACAAAACAGTGCCTCAGGAAGGTTAACCAGGCCACAATGCATGCAATGGTCCAGCAGAGACTGGCGGAGGATAGACAGCTTAGGAGGGTTTTGAGATAATCCTGGCCAGGGACTTTGAGTACCTTGAATGGGAGGAGGGAGTGGGGGAAGAGAGGAGGGGACAGTTGTGAACATGAGTATGGGAGCAGAGGTGAATGACTGGGGCGATGGGCTGGGCCTTTGACTGAACAGGGGATATGGAAGAAGGAGCAGATTTCTCAGGTAAGAGGATGTGTCAGTTTGGGACATGCTGAGTCAACCCATAGGAGGGACGTCAAGAACACGGGACTACACAGCTGGGGGGGCATGAAGCTTAGTGCTATGTAAATGTGAGTAAGAGGGACTAACAGTTGAGACAGGCAATACCACAGCATCCAAACTAGTGTCAAATTGAATGTTTTATCTTGGTGATGATGGCAGGATTTATGTGTTCATCCAGATTTCCCTGAGCCACTGTTGGATGCCTTGAAGGAGCAGTGAGGCATTGCCCACTGGCCTGTGGGATATTCCAGACTTTAGCATTTTAAGACTGCATTAATACAAAGGATTTGGTTTTGGTTGAATGACTATTAGTATTTTAAGACATAGTTATTTTTATCAAACATCTGTTTTGTTTTAGAAAAAAAAAATTCCCGCTGAAATGACTGATGATTTTAATGTCCCTGGGATACAGTCATCTTTGTCAGAAGGGTGAGGCATCAGCCCACTGGCTTTGAAAATTGCCTAACAGTTTGGCATCAAGGAAATTTTGTCATCTTCGTGGATCCCACCCCAAGGGTAGAAACATAACTGCTATCTTGTGATAGTATTAGGTCTGTGGATAATATATCCTCTATTTGGATGTTTTTTTTTGTTTTCTGTTTTTTTTTTTTTTGCAGTGAAACTTTTATTATTCCTAAGTAAAGTTGAACTGTGTGGCCTAATTTACAAGCATGGAACTACATACTTCTAAACAAACATTTACTCTCCTGACTTTGCCCTTTCTGTGGCTTTTCTGGACCAGGTTTACTCACAATGTTCAGTTCCTCTCCTTTTTTGGGATTCTGGTGCTGATAGCTATGCTTCTCCTGGATAGTGTGCCAATTTTTCCACCAGAGCACTGATTGATCTCTGCATCAATGCATGTGGTCAAATGTGTTGTACAGCTGGAGATCCTGAGATGTATTTCTCGTTCCGTGATGAGTGGCATGCAAAATGGAAAGCACCAGCCCCTGGGATTGGACCTAGCTCTTTTAGCTTTAGTAATGACATTTGTGGTGACTTGTTCTAGAAATCCTATAGAAACAGAGTTTAGTGATTTGTGGACTGTTAATAGGCTAAGCTACTTCCTCCCTTGTGTCTGTCCTGGTCTCATAGTTCTCAGACCTGATGGTAGGATATACCCAACAAACAAGCTGCTAAAAACAAAACCTCAGTAGGCTTCTCTGCTATTAAATGCATTCTCTAGAAGAGTCCATGTAATGAATCCATCTCCCCATGATTCATGGGTCAATTGGCATACCATAAAATTTATCTTTTTAGCTGGAGGAAGGTGTCATGAAAATAAGGGGCTCCATTTACATGAAAAGAGAAAATCCTGAACTATATGGGACATCTCTGAATATTTTGTAACCAATTATTTATTTATGCTCTTAGAAATTTTAAATGTATTCATTGGGCATCAATTGCGAGTCAAGCCAATAGGATGAACACGTTCTTTGTCTGGCCTTTGCTGGTTAAGTCTTATTTCTTGACTTAGCTTTGTCTCACTATGAAAAGCCATTTATGGATCAGGAGATTCAACGCTCAGAAGCTTGTAGAATTTTTAGGAATATGCAATGAAGCATGATGTTTGGGGGCCTAGAAGGTCAGAACTGGAGCTGGGGTGTAGGTGGACATAGATGGGGGCCAGACCAGGAAGAATGAGGGCAGTGGCCAAGGGAGTATGAACGCAAGGAAACTGAAGAGGTGCTGGCCCCCTGGGAAAAAAAAAGAAGCCCTATTTAGGGAGAACGAGGAGCATTCTGATATCTAACAACTACTAACGAGGGTCAAAGGGGAAAAATATCTGGGGAATCCCTATGACAAAGTATAAATCATGTTTATGTTGTCTTTACTATTTTTATTTCTATTCTTCTGATGAGAAAACAGAGGATCAACAGGTCACACTGATAAAAAGTAATGAAACCAAATATTTTTCATTTCAGAGGCCACACTCTTTATCTGCAGAAAAAAATGTATTAGAACCTATGTTTAAATAAAATATCCATTTAATCGGTTAGATTCCTAAGGCTATAATCTGTTCTTATCTATCCCTAATCTCTATTGTGGAGCCTTCTATGGCAATGAAGAATGAGGGTTTGTTTGGTGTAGTTACTTTATAGGTTTGAAGACCACTTTTCTTTTTAACTTAAAAAATTATGATTTGAGGTATTGATTGGGGCTCAGAAGCCATAGACATTTTCATTCTGGAATCTTCTATCACCAGTTCCATGGGTCTGGTCTCAGATTATTTTCCCTCACAGGGTTGTGTGGCATAACTCCAGGAAGCACCATTCATGCTAAAATTTAGGTGAACACTTAGTGCAGATGATACTCATGGAGTTGTGTGATGTCAGGATCCTGGTCCAACATGGCCCCATCTCTTCAACTACCTTCCTGATGTGAAAGCTGCCCCTCATTTCACCCTCTCTCAGTAAGTACAGATTGGCTCATTCAAGAGCCAGTTGGAGTTCATCTATGAACTCCAATTGTGGACAGACCTGATTCTGCATGGCTCCCAAGGCATGAATTGTAGAGCTCTCTAGATTTTGAGGTGGAGAACTCAGGGTCAGGTGAGGGGCCAAACAAAGGTGAGGTCAGCTTTGGAGTCACAAACATGTTGTGCTTGCCCTATTGGGTTTATGGAATCTGCTGCTGTTGGGCACATGACTGGACCTTTTGGTGACCATTTTCTCCCTAGTCTCAGAAATGCAGAATTTTAGGAGCAGGTGGTAATGTACTAATATGATATCAGATAATTCCATTATGGAATAAAAGTTATGAGAAAACAGGTTGGGGCAATGATTTTTCAGGGACGGTTTTACATATTAACCCCATTACAATAAACAGATTGATGTAGGGGCATTGTAATTCTTCCCATCTTAACTTACTGCCATAGTTACTTTTGCATTGCCTGCTGTGTGCAAAGTTCAGGTTCCTGCCCTCTAGGAATTTAAGATCCACTTGTCTGCCAATGGGTAATGTTTCTTCTGTGGAGTGATTTACGAAAATTCTATTTAATTATACTGATAACATGTATGTTACTTAAAACATTAGTGGACCTATGAAGGTTAGACAGTGGAACAATACAACTAAACCACTTTTTAAATGTGTAAACTCAAAATTGTAAATACTTCAGAATTTTTGGAAACTATAGATTATGTTTTCATTTGAAGTCCATATCTATCTGCTGTCAATTTTTTTATTATCTGTTTCTTGAGTTGAGTACTCCTCTCTTCTGGGCCTCGTGTCTCCTTCTGGTACAAGGACTTTGGGACCTTTCCTTTTATTGGTTAAGAGCTAATCCAAGACACATCTTTTAACTACTCACAGACCACCATTAACTCTGTTTCCTAATTGGTTAAAGGCTCAGTAGTTGAGTGGGCCTGGCTTAGTGTGGAGTCTGCCCCAGAAGAATTCTCTGGACAAGCTGAAGCAAAGTCTATAACTCACCCCTCCTCTTATGAGGGATATTCTCACTGAAGTGCTGTGTACAGGGTCTGTGGAGGGATGACTCGTATGGTGATGGTGGGTCTCATGGCCCCAGCACCCACTGAAGCCCTGTCAGCATTTGTCTGTC
The DNA here is from genome assembly GCF_019186645.2 of Phyllostomus hastatus. Taxonomy (NCBI): domain Eukaryota; kingdom Metazoa; phylum Chordata; class Mammalia; order Chiroptera; family Phyllostomidae; genus Phyllostomus; species Phyllostomus hastatus. The sequence continues at coordinate 28,095,628 of NW_025333857.1, read as the reverse complement.
TCTCTGCTTGTACATGGCTGTCTCTGGTAAACATCAACAGCAGATTTTGAAACCTCTGGTGGCTTCCTCTTCTCACCCAGGATGCCATTAATTATCCCCTCTACACAGATGATGTGCGTTAAAAGATTCAAACTCATGTGAACCTGGCATGTAAATTATAGATATAATATCTGAAAACTCAAAAATTGGAAAAGTTTTCTACATGCTTTCTCTTTCTCACCTTTGTTTTGTACCTTTGTTTTGTTTTTAAATAGAAAAGATATAAAACACAAGTTGATTTTTGAGATGACCTTTGTGCCCCTTCCCTCACATGGGTGTTTGACCTGTTTAATGAAAGAGGGCCTGTGTATAGTAAACAATACATAGTAAAGTCATGGTGGGCCTTCAAGTAAGTCATGGACTTACCTCAGCTGACTTAGGGTACGTGTTCTGTTGTGCTTCCTGTACAAGACCTCATGTAATACCACTATGGTTCTGCCTTGTACCCTAGCTCAACACCACTGGTAGGGAGATCCCCAACCTTTAATTGTCTGTGAGGTCTCCGGTTCACCTTGGCTTCCTATTTGATTATCTGCTCTTTCATCTGGAATCCTTGTTCCTTCTCCCGTTCCTCTCTACACATTAGAAGTGAATACTTCAAGTCCACTCTTTTGAGCCCAGAGTGCTGGAAAAAAAATGAAGGTTATTATGCTTGAAATAAAAGCATTTTAGTTTTTATTTGTCAGGAATCAGTAATACGTAAGTCATTCATTTATTCTTTTGGTGACTATTGCATTATTGAGTTCCTTCTATATGCCTGAGAATGTTCTAGAAATTGAGAATACATGGATCTAGAAATCTCGGTCCTGACCAACTAGAATCAATATTGTTTTATCATTGTTCTGCTAATGCCTTATGTCTCAATTAAACTTACTTGAAAATGTCAGAGAGTGCCAGTTGGGTTTAAACAGTTATGGCTTTCTTTTCATCTTCTGATTTGCTCAGCCCGATGGTGATTTTGAGGGATCGAAAAGACTTGGAATTCTGTCCACACCAAATGTGGCAGTGTATTTGCAGAGTAACTGCTATCTGAAGCCATATGGGAGGGTTAGTTTCCTGAGCATATTTATTGTTACATATTTTTTAGGATGGTCAAATGACAATTTCATGTAATTTTTGGGGGGTGAGGGATCAGTCTATTACATAGATAACCAAATATGATCTCATTTAAAAACCTTTGAAATCTTTTACAAATCAAAATACAGGGTCTGGCAGAAGTAAGGCCTGCTTGAATGTGGTTGGTAGGGTAATAATATGGGTGTAATAATTTATAGTTCTAATTTGAACATTTCACCTAAAATGTTATATGGTATATTTGAGTGTGATAGTGTTATGTTTCAGGATTACATGCTTATGATTTTTGTAATAAAAGATTTTGTATTCAAATAAGAGCATTATTTGTGCCAGACCATAAATGTACACCGACAGTTTTCAGTACTATCTCAGCACAATCAACATTTATCTTGACTAGGGATCAAATCCTGATAGCAGTTTCTAACTTTAAAAGTTTAGAAAGCCAAGTACACCAAAAGGAAAGGTGGGGAAGTCCCAACCACAGGTTCACTTTCTGTTAAAATGAGTATTTTTATGAATCTAGTTAAAGATTATGCTTACAAGAGAATTGGATGCATTATTGTGCCATTAAAGAACTTGAAAAGTATTTGCCCCTTCCCTCTCCCACTCTCTGTATGAACTGGAGCAAAAACAAATGTGGTGGGGTTGGTAATAAGAATGTGGGGTACTGATAATCAGGAGAGTCTTGATATTACCTAGTACAGGTCTTGTGCATTTGGAGCTTTTTGGGGGGTTGGGATAGAAGGGGTTGGAGTTGTTGTCCTGGTAACTGACTTGCTTTATTAGCCAACAGCATCAAACCAAAGCAGGCCAATGCTTGACTGTGGATTTCATTACTCCTTACAGTCTTATCCATAGTCTTCCTAAATTGTCTAGAAGCATGGAATTGCTGTCTTTTGTGTATCCAATCTGCCTTTTTTTTTGCACTGAATATATTGGAGTGGCATTGGTTAATAAAATTATAAAAGTTTTGAGTGTACAATTGTACACAGTGTACAATCTGTATATTGTATTGTGTGTTTACTACCCAAAGTCAAGTCTTCTGTCACCATTTATTTCCCCTTTACCCTCTTACACTTCCCCACTCCCTCTTTTACCTCTTGTAATCACCATATGTTATCTGTGTCTATGAGTCTTAATTCCTTCACCCTTTTCATCCAATCCCCCAACCACCCTCCCCTCTGACAGCTATCAGTCTTTTTCTGTATCTATGAGTCTGTTTCTTTTTTGTTTGTTTATTTTGTTCATTAGGTTCCATATATAAGTAAAATCATATGGTATTTATTTTTCTCTGACTGGCTTATTTCACTCAGTATAATACTCTCCAGGTTCATCCATGCTATCACAAAAGGTAAGATTTCCTTCCTTTTTATGGCTGAGTAGTATTCTACCATGTAAATGTACCACAGCCTTTTTATCCACTTATCTACTGATGAATGAATATAAAATATATATGCACCCCTATGCACAGCATTATTTACAATAACCAAGATGTGGAAGCAGCCCAAGTGTCTATCAGTAGATAAGTGGATAAAAAAGTCAATCTACCTTTTCATTGCACATTCTCTGGCTTCTCTCATCATTTTCCCTGTGAAAGAAGGAAAGTCTGGTCTTTTTTTTTTTTTTTTTTACCTTTGGAAAGGCCTAGTTCTCATTCTCTCCTCGCGTCTTTGCAGCACCAACTTTTTAGGCTTAGAAAACAAAAATGAAACCATGAAAGAGAGTGACATCTGCTGGGGTGTTTATGCCCACATTTTACACCTGACTTGGGTTAGCATAAATAAAAAAATAAAGTAATTTCATTTTCTCTTTTTTAATGTTTATTGGTTTTAAGGGGGAATGGAGAGATAGAGAAACATCAGTTTGAGAGAGAAACATTGATTGGTTGCCTCCCATAAATGATTGAATGTGCAACCCAGGCATGTACCTTAAACCAAGAATTGAAGCCACAGGCTTTTGATTATAGGATGACACTCCAACCAACTGACTCACTCTGACAAGGGCAAGGCATTTCATTTTCTGGCAAAGATGTATTTTTCTTCCTTTGTGTGTGTGTGTATGTGTGTGTGTGTGTTTGGAGGGGATGATAGGATAAGGGTGGGAAGTCCAGTGGAAGTGTGTACAGTGTGGTTCAGAGCTTAATAAATATGAGACTTAGTTTGGAAAAAAAGGTTATATACCTCCTCTTAGGCTTCTAACAGAATTTATGAAGCATCAAAATAGGGCTCAGAACATCCCAGGTAAAACTCACCTAGACTTCTGACGTAGGTTACTAGCCTTGGTTGAACCAGTGTTAAGTATCAGACACTGTGGGAGCATTTCGTGTGCATTTCATATAATTTTTACAATAATTGTATAGGGTAGGTAATATTAGCACCATTTTCAGATGAAGAAAATGATGTCCTTAGCAATCAAATAATTTGTCAGATTCACACAACTGCTAAGTGCCTGAGTGGGGATTCTTGCTTTCCTTAAAGCCTCTTAGGTTCCCCCAGTGAGGACCTCATAGCTCTATTGAAAGAAATGCCAAGATACCCTTGAGAATATTGGCTGCAAGCATCCAGTTACACATTCCTGAATGGCTCCAACACTGAGGTGGAGGAAACAAGGCACATGTGAGAGGAGTGTTTATGACAGAATTGAAAACAGGCAGGGCCCAGGCAGAGGGTCTTACATAGTGTCCCTTCCTACCTGGGTTCCCAGACTCCCTGTGGGAGGAAAGCAGATTCCTGAAATCTCAAGATCCTCAGGAGGTCCGGGGTCTGACAACTCAATGGTCTGCATGTGAAATGCGGGCACTCGGGTGTAGGTAAGGCTATAAGGTGTGTGCAAAGGCACTGATGCTGGCTGGAATGCTTTTCCCTTTAGAATACCCAGTGAACCTCAGAGAAGGAGGCTTCTTGTCAAAATCTATGTTTGAGGAGGGAGAGAAATAGGTAGCTACTAGCAAATGATGCCAAAAGATTGGTTAGGAAACTCAGTTCCATATGCTCATTTCACAAACCCAGAAGAGTATGTCGTATATAATGTGGATCAGAAAGTAGACAGAGGGTGGTCTGGGAATGACCGCAAGGCCTGTGCAAAGACTGAAGGTGTTTCAGAAATTATTTTGAGTAAGGTGTCAGAGTTGGGCTTAAGAGATACCTTGTCTAGCATGTTTATTTTTCATGTAGTTTAGAGTAAGCTGTTCAGCAGTTGACTAGGTGCTCAATTTGAGTGTCTGCATTCTCTTGTGATTAAAATTTTGGCCCATGCCACCAGTATCAATTGAAAGCTTGTTGAAAGTGCAAAATCTCAGGTCCCATCCAAGACCTATAGAATTATTTGCATTTTCAAAAGATTTCCAGATGGTGTGGATGTACAGTGAAAGCTGTGATAAAACATACTAGATATGGCAGAGTAAATCAACACTATTAATCAGAGGTCTCAATCCCAGCTGCACATTCCTATCACTTGGGCAGCCCCAACCCAGACCAATTAAAGCAGATTCTTTTGTAGTAGAGCCCAGGTATTGGCCTTTTTAAAAAGCTCCATAATTTATACCTAGATGGTGAGTGCCCATTTGAATGTGGGAATGGTGTGTCTTTGATTGGAGTCCTGACAGTGGAACCTGATGTGATACTACTTAGCAATATTCGTTAGTGATTTAGAAGAGTAAGTATAGAACATAGTGATTCCATCAGCTGTAGATAGGGAATTGCACAAGACTGATAGCTAACATCCTGAAACCCATCAGGACTAAAATGTTAAGTGACTGTGACAAGAGGGGAGAAAGTGTGAACAAGAGTAAGAGCCCTACTAGGTCTCAGACCTCCATCCTATTACTTCAGTATCCAGAGGTCAAAGTGAACTGCAAGTGGACAGTCATTCAGTAATGGTGAGCTGTGATCAAAACAGCAGAAAAAAATCAGAGCGTGTAAAGTGCAAAGAGCAAGAAATCATGCCCTAACTTCCCCTGGCAGTTGATGTGGTTAGGACTTTATATTGTATTGTCCAAGTTAGGATGCTGGGGCTGAAGTTCAGTTATGATGAACTTTGGGCACTTTCAGAGGAGCTAATAAATATCAGCCATAAAGTAAAGCAAAAAAGGTATATTGTATTTAACATGTTGAAAAGAAGACTAAGAGGAGTACTTGACATTTTTCAAATATAGGAAAAAATGTTTTTGTTGATTAGCTGTATTTTTTTTTACCAGAAAGATGAGAAAAGAAGATAAACATTAGAAGGAACTTTCTGATGTAAAATGTGGGGAGACTGTGAAAAGAACATGAGGAAAAGGAACACATGCTGATGTTGCTTTGCGGCCCAAGAGGCAACAGTGAATTTTAATAATATATTAATATCTGGAATGTGAGGCCCTCTCCCGAAGGGTAAATAAGTGACTCTTGCAACTTGCTCTGTGTAAAGAGTGAAATATTGTCCTGGAATTCTGCAAATTGTCACACATTGACAAAGTTGGTGCACCTTGAGTCTACTAGATGTCTGAGCCAACTCTGATTTCTGCACACCCATTCTCAGTCAACCAGGACTATAGGAAAACTTTATCTAATAAAGGGCATCTATAAATTACCTTCAGTAAACATCAGGCTTGATGGAGAACACATGCAAGCATTGTCTTAAAGACGGTGAACAGGACAAGGGTGCCCTCTATCACCAGTTCTAGTCAACCTTGTATAGGTGTTTCCAACCAATGTGTAAGACAGGAAAAAGAATTCAAACATATGCAAGCATTTGAAAGAAAGAAACAAAGCTCTAATTCATGGAAGATATGCACAAGTACATAATTATGTTTTTTGTTTCTTTTTAGAAGACCTCAATGAGTCTATAAGTAAATGATTGGAATTAGAGAATTTAGTGATGTTGATAGATATAAAAATAAAAAATTTAAAAACCAATCATATTTCTGTATGCCATTATAATTGAAAATTTATTTTAAAAAGATAACCCTTACAGTAGGATCCAAAATTCTTAAGTATCAGATTTTTACTTTTAGTAATGGTTTACTGGGATAGCACAGGCCAAACCTCAGAGCAAAGCAGTACAAAATACACAAAATGAATGTTTGAAGGTGCAGAGAGCTAGGTAGGCAAGTGAATAGTTTCAGGTCCAAGATCTGGAATAATGGAAGCCACAAAAGAAGTGAGCTGAGAATTTGGGTGTTGCTTTTCATCTTGAGACAGCTAGAGATTCTGACAGCAAAAGCAGGGTCTGAGAGATCCAGAAATGACCAGAGTTTTCAGGACTATCAGGACTGGAGTAAAAAAAAAAAAGAGTTTGGAGCCCATTAACAAGAAGGCACCTTGCTAAATATCCTAAACTTTAGTTAGTACACAAAAGGGCTACAAACTAGGATTAAGCATGAACCAGAACTGGTCAAGTCCTCACGGGACTAAAACTCAGATCAGCTTAATCCTGCTTGATTCACAGTAATGTGTTCCTATAGTAACTGCCTATAAAAATAACTGTAAAATTAAATCATCTTTTGAAGATAATAACATCATTCAGAACAGCATACTGCTTCTGTAATTTTTCCTAAAAGTGTCCTATGTGCTATCAAAATAATTAATATACAAGTATACAGAAGAGTTAGTATAAAATATACAAAAAATGAGATTTAACTCAAAAATAAGAGAAAAATACAGCAAAAATGGACCCTATAGGGAGGTCCAGTTATTAGAGTCATTAGATGTGGACTTTAAAATCACTGTGATCAGTATATGAAATAGTAAAAAGAAAATACAGAGAATGTTAGCAAAGAATGAGAAACTTAGAAAAGAAAGTCAAATGGATGTTTTAAAATAGAAAAAATACAATATTAAAATTAACATATTGGATGGGTTAACTTCAGATTAGACATAGCAGCCAAGAGAATGAATAAACTGGTAGATCAGAATAAAATACCTATAATAGAGAATGAAATGGAAAAGGATGGACAGTTTTAGAGAGAGCATAGGAGATATGTTGGACAGAGTGAAAATGTCTAACAAAATTTGATAAGAGATAATGTGGCAGGAGCAGTATTTGGAGAGGTAATGACTGAGAATTTTCCAAAATAGAAGAAAAACTTGAAGTTTCAAGAGGTGCTATCATTCCCAAACAGGAAAAATAAGAAGAAAATTATACCTGGACACATTATTTCCCCCTGCCTTCCTTCTGACGTGTCTTTCACATCAGCTACCAGTCTTGCTATTGCACCTGTGAAGGTCCTACATCTCTTTTCCTCCGACTTACTCTCCCCATAGATGGTTATTGGCAGAGGGGTGGAAAATAGACCACTTGAATGGAATAGAGAGATTAGAAATGGACCCAAGAATATAAGAACATTTGTGATGACTATTTTGCAGAGTAGAAGAAAGAAGGTGTGCTTTAAGCAAGTGACATTGAGACAATGAAATTTGATTCTACCTCACACCATACCCAAAGATTACTTCCAGGTACATTAAAGATCTTAATGTGGAAGGCAAGATAATAATATGTTTTGAAATTAATATAGGAGGATATAATTGTGAAGTTAGGATACAGAAAGATTACTTAAGAGACAAAAGCATAACAAATAAAAGGAAATATTGGTTAAAATAATCTACAATAAAATTAAGAATTCCTGTTCATTAGAAAAGTGAAAATATTATTCAGAATACACAAATTCCTACTATCTAATAAGAAAGAGAAACACCCTGATAGAAAATGGGCACATGAAATAAATAACAATTTTATAGAATCAGTTTCACATGACAAGTGGATAGATGGTCAATTTTATTACTAGTCAAAATGCTAATTGAAATGACAATGACCTACCATTTTATGCTCAGTTGTAGGACAATACCAAGTATTACCTAGAATATGGAGATATAGGAATTCCTATCCACTGCTATTAAAAGTAGAAATGGGCCCTGGCTGGCGTAGCTCAGTGGATTGAGCGTGGGCTGAGAACCAAAGCATCGCAGGTTTGATTCCCAGTCAGGGAACATGCCTGGGTTGCAGGCCATGGCCCCCAGCAACCGCACATTGATGTTTCTCTCTCTCTCTCTCTTTCTCCCTCCCTTCCCTCTCTAAAATAAATAAATAAATAAAATCTTAAAAAAAGAAGTAGAAATGAGTGTAACCATTTTGGAAATATTTGGCAGTGTTGAACTAAGAGCATGCCCTATGACCTATGAATTACATGACTAGGTGTATACATCACAGAAAATCTTGCATATGTATACCAGGAGACATGTACAGAGATATTTATAATTTTATCTTTTCTTATGAACAAAAATATATAATGTATTTATATAAATTATGAATGTAAATAATACATATAAATAATCTAATTGTTTACTGTGATAATTAATTTTATATGTTAAATTGACTGTGCCACAGAGTACTCAGATTAAACTGTACTTCTGGGCATAACTGTGAAGTTGTTTCTAGATGAGACTAGGATTGGAACTGGGGACTCAGGAGATTGTTTTCTCCAATGTGAGTAGACATCATCCGTTCTACTGAAGGCCTAAGTAGAACAAAAGGCAGAGGAAGGAGGAATTCATCCTTTTGCTTTGAGCTCTTTGAGCTGAGGCATCGGTGTTCTCCTGGCCTTTGATGGGTCTCACACCATCAGCTCCCCCAGTCTTCAGGCCTTCGGACTTGGGCTGGAACTACACCACTAGCTTTCCTGGGTCTCTGCAGAGGCAGATCATGGGACTTCTCAGCCTCTATAATTATGTGAGCCCATTCCCCATTACTTATATGTGTATATATATGATCTCTATCTATCTATAAATCATCTATTTACCTACATTTATAACAGAACCAATAGAATGTATATTGATATTGCCTCTCTGGAAATCCCTAACAGATTTATCCAAAGAAAGATGTATACTTATAGTGAAATACTATATAGCAGTGTTTATAAAAATCAGTTTTGTGCCCCTCAGTGATCACTCTCACAAACACAATATTAAATTGATAAAAGCAAGTCACTAAAGAAGAATATATTGGTATAATTCCACAATTGTAAAGTTCAAATATATAGACAAACTGCATATTGTTTCAGGATACCTACTGAGGTGGCAGGAATGAGCTTCCCTGAGTGATATATACAAGTGGCTTTAGGGGTATGGTTTTGTTTAGCTTTTTGAGATGGATGGGGAGTGTTGTTCATTTAAGAAAAATACTGCAGCAACCTTTCTGTTTGGGGCTGGATGACATCGTCCAGTGAGTTGTAGTCACCCGCATCCTAGCGAAGGATGTGCACCTTGAATGAGCTACACATGTTGACCAGTTTTGGCTTTAGCCAAATGTCTACTCACAGCCATCCTTTCATCACTCTCCTCTTCAAAACAACCAACTCATATTCTCTTGAGAATAAACCTAACCCATCACACTTCAAATCATTTGTGACCAAATCGCCAAAAGTAATGTTTGTACAGCTACTTACTTGTTTTCACAAAGTCTGTGGACACTTGGCTACACCATTTAAAGTTTATCTCCCTCTGCCCAACACATTTTGAAAGGTTTGGGATGATTCAGTTTCTCTAAGCTGACAGCTTCCATGGAACATCAAGCGATGGTTTTCTCTTCATTTTGATGAACATTAAGTTTTCACCCTCCAGTCCTGCATATTGTTGTACATCTGTTTCTCTGAGTCCAGGAGAAGAGCTTTCTGTTCACTGTAGGAGCTCAGGTGACCTCCAAACCAGAGCTTTAGAAAACACTCTCTGAAGGAAGAACTTGCTAACACACGGTGGCTTTCAGTTCAAAGGTGATCCTTCACTCCATGCCCTCAACATCATCTGTTGTTTGTACAGGCTACTGGGTCTTCCTTCCTCTGGTCGTTTTAAGTAGATGAGGGTGGATTGCAGGGTGTGATTTGATGGGGGAGCCAGACTTTTCACAAAGACCCTGTTCTATTCCATTTGTCTGTTGCTGCCTATGCCCAGTCCTTAATCCTTACAAACCTTTTGTCAACCTGGTAAAATACAGTGGATTTCAGCCTTTCTTATCTTCCTGGTGTTTTGGTACTAGGATATATCTTGAACAATGTAGTCTGCCTCAAAACCCTGGGGAGGAGAGTAAGTGGAATGATAGCCATCTTGGGTAGATAGAGGGTAAGTAGTGGGAAAAGGGTGGATTCTTGGTATTTTGCACATGCTGTAAATCCCACCTACCTTTGATGGTTGGAAATCATTGACAATAGCCCTTGATTATTGTCTTCTGAACATTTGTGAATGGCCATGAGGTCTTTCATTAAGCTAGTAGTAGCAGCCATTCAGTTTTGTAATAGGGGAGGAGACACTATCTCATGGCCTTAGGTACTTGTAGAGGTAAAATAGTTTAAATGGCATAAGCCCCTGTGTCTGCACCTCAGACCCCACCATGGCCTGACAGCTGAGAAGAAACTCAGGAAGCAACTGAAACACTGAATGTCAGAAAAAAGGGTCCAGCCCCAACTAACAGTGATACAGACTTTAGGAGGCGGAGGAGGTCTGCAAAAGAGAGAGGGAGCGAGAGGGGAAAGAAGAAGGAGAAGTAGAAGGAAGAAGAAAGAGAAGAATAAACAAGAAGAAGAAAAAAAGACCATACGAGCAAGTCAGGGGACCAGTTTTATGTGGCTTTGAGGCTTTGTAGTTGTGTGTATACTGCGGGATTCCCTTGGTTTATTTGTTTACTTAGGCTGTGTATGAAAGTGAGAAGATCCTACTTAAGTACTTATCCAAGTACTTTAACACTATTTGAATGGACATTGTGTGAATGCATCAATTAAAAGAGGTGTGTGTATTATGCTGGGATCAGGGTGCAGAAATTCAACAATCCAGAAATGCAGAGCAGGAAAGGAAGTGGGATGGAGCTGAGTGTGCACCATTGAAAAGCCATCATCCCAGGTGGAGCTCCTCTCTCTCCTGCCCAAGGGGCTTTTTTGCCGGGATATCCAGAGGGCAGAGAGCTTGCAACAGCTAAATCACTGGATGCTGGCTGGGGAAGACCCCGTGTTTACTTGGGCCTGCTTCTATTTTATGGCCTGATGGATTTGGGATCTCCCTTTCCCTCTTTAGAGGCCTACAATCCGCACCAAATGTTTCACATTACTCAGTGTGAAAAACCTCCTATTCTTTCAGATTTTTTACAAGTTCATACATCCGTGGAAACCCGATATTCCATATTTCATTCTGCTTCGTGGATGTCATTGTGAGGGATGCGGGTTCACATGCACCAGGCCTACTCTGGCTTTGATCAGCTTGACCGCAACTAATTGTAAATGGAGAACAAATGAAAGAAATATTTACAAATTTCATGGGAATTCAGGCGGGGCCTAAGCCTTCCCTAATGCCTCCATTCACAGTAAACATTTATTGAACACTTTGACTCTACTGTGCACCTCAATATTTATACAGTATTAGGTTTTAGCTTGTTCTGAAGGGATCCAAGGAGTTAGTAAGATGACCTTCCCCACCTCCCGCTTTACCCCCTTCCCTTCTGCAAACGTCCTTTCTTTTGCAGCACAAAATCTGCTGCTGCCTAAAGAAAACCAACTCAAATTCCAAAGCTACAGCTGTAAGAAGGGGAAGAGGAAAAAGGGAGAGAGAATTTTTTTTAAAAAGGACCGTGAAATTTAAAACAAATTTTGAGTTGCATAGTCGAGTTGGGAAAAGTCAAATGAAAATGTTAGAGATTTGTTCAAAATAAAGTCATAAATGTCTGGAGCCAAGTTAAGCAGCTGTTGGGTCAGGCAGGATAAGGTCTGAAAGGCAACCCCGACTAAAAGCTAAATATTATGCAATTAATCAGCAGTTGCCTGGTTATAAAGAAACATGGATAGCCCTGTTGGAGAATTTCTGATTTAGGCTGTTCCATTCCTAAGCATACTTTTCCAGAAGATTTTTGTTTACTCAGGAACCAAAATAACCTTTGTGACTTCTCCCTGGAGGTTATGGACAGGAGGCGCCCTCTGGCTTAGGAAGGGTCAGCTGATGTCCCCCCAGCTCACCTGGCTCTTGGCATATGCTGGAACCCTATCAAACCCTAGCTCCTTCCCACTGTTGTCAATGGCTGCTGGCACCTGCAGGGCAGCTTAGACAGACGATAGGCCAGATGCTGATGGGAGGAGAAGGGGTGACCTCTCTCCAGAGAGGCCTTTGGATACCACCTTGGATGGCAAGTATTTCTGGGGTCAGCCAACATCATCCAAATAAATGCTCTAACAACTGCTCTTTTAATTAGGGGCATTTCACATCTGTGTCATCTGTACCCTGGGCCCTCTGTACTCTAGCAGTCATAAAAGTCAGGCTACATTCTTTTATGTGCAGGGGCTGGCTTAACTTGCTGTTCTCCAGCTTTCCACTCAGACATGAAACATGTGATTCACGGGTCTCACAAACTAGAGGTGAATGACCCCAAACAGCCCAAAGCATCTAATGAGAGAGGTGCATGCGGAGAAGGTGGTTGCAAGTGTCTTAGGGTAGATGGTTTGAACCAGAGCAGCAGAAAGCTGAGAAGAGCAATAGGGCATTGCCAAAGGAAGTCAACTCCAGAACTGATAAGCATGGGAATGAGATCCTAAAGGGGACTGTTCAGAGTATTCTATTAGTATACATTTACTTTATAAAGTCAAATTTTAACTTTTAGTCATTGGGGAGTCACTCAGCGAATTCATCAAAGTCATTTTTAGGAGCATAAATATCAGAAATCAGCATTATAGATTTTGAAATCATACCTTTTCATGTTTTGGTGGTGTAGCGTTGAGAAAAATCCTTACTTATAAAAATAAATAGCTTCAAATATTGAAGTTTTAAGCAGTTCACTTTGTAATTTACATTCTTTTAAAATTAAACTATCTAAAAACTTGAAGGACTCTTCAATAGTTATATTTAAAAATTCCATGTGGACATTTCTTCACTAAATTAAAAAGCCAAACAAGCACCCCAAAATTATGAATGGTGAAACTATCTAAATATCTACAAATCATGATGAAACATCTAAAAAGTTCACTCGTTATTGTATAACTGACTAGTGCATATTAATGAGAGAATGGCTGACATTTCATTAAGCAGAACGCATGCATTCTATAAGAAGAGTGTGCAAATGTGTTCAGTTTTACATGGGCGGACACCAACTGGTCTGACTGAAAACAAAAATGCAAAGCCTGGTCACACAAATTCTGCTCTAAGTCCTGCATCCATGAAGTTCATTGTCTCACATATTGTCGTGTTCATTTTTGTAGGCAATAAAGTGCTTCTCTAAGCATGTGAAATGTAAGGGGTCAACTTTTACCAGTGACAGGTGTCAGGGTGGGATGGGAAGCTGAAAACTGTATCCATTCCCGTGGCCTTTCCGGCGGTAGACTTGGAATTCCAGTCCAGGCAAGGTCAAGGAGATCAAGCAAAGAAAGAAATTAACCCAACTTTTTGGACCTCTTCTGCAGGGAGCAGGTCTATCTCTCTGAGACTGTCAGAAAACAATACCATAGAAGACAATCTTGTTATGTGACCTCCTAGGTGAGATCTTTCCTGTGGCTGTGGCCTTACTTTAAGCTTGTTCCAGGCTGGGTGGAAGAGTGCCATGCACCAGCTCTGCCCCTCTATTGCCTGGCTCCAGTGGGTTGCTCTGCGGTCCTACTGAGCAGGACTGAGCAGCCATCAGTAGATCAGGTAAAGTTGTGTTAATTCTCCAGGAGTCAGTCCCTGAGAATCCCAAATCAGGCTGGACTGGCTGAGTGATGTCCTTGTTCTTCTGTGTTTCTTCTCTTGCCTCTGGAGCTGCCCCTTGTCATCCCCAGAAGTCCCCTCTTTTTTCAAACAGCCTCTTTCCATCTGCTCTTATAGCCTTGTTTACCTTTAAATGTAAATAATTTTAAACTGTTTTCATTCTTAAAGTTTATTTTCAGGAAGACAAATGGACAGAGCTGAGGTGGAGAAATTTCCTGCCAATGCAGCAGCAGAGCAGGGAGTTGGCTGGAAGCGAACTGACCATATATGCAAACAGCCTGAGGCTGCATGTGTTCAGTTAGTGGGGGACAGAGGTCTCGGTGAGTAATGCAGTGCTCTGTAGGTTCAAAGGGCAAGTAGTGTGGTGTTGAAGGATTTTAGTTTTCAAACCAGACTAGCTAGATTAAATCCTGTCTGCCATTTATTAGCTGTGTGATAGGAAACTTTCTCCACTGCTGTCTACCTCAGATTTTTCGTCTATAAAGTGGGGATAATAGTAGTGCATCCTCCATAGCATTGTTTTGATAATTTAATGAGTTCATATACATAAAAAGTTTAGGTCAGTACCTAGCACATAATAAATGGTACGTCAACATTACCTATTTTTATAATTTTATAAGGACGCAAGAAGCATAATCTTTATCAGAGCATTCATTAAGTTCCTGCTGCCACCTGCGCAACAGAAATATTTATTCAAGTCAGATCTCTTCTTTTTCAGAGAGATTCTCTACTCTAGGGCCTTTCTGGGACTAAGAGTCCTACTGACTTACATTTAACACTCAGGGGTTTTCATGTACATATTTTAGTTATTTCTTATGAATTTGTGCCATGTTTCACATAAATGTTTTAGTTACTTCCTATGAATTTAATTCAATACTATGTGTATTTTTTAATTAATCTTGTATTTTTTCCTTTACCATTTGATCCCCTTATACTCCTCTCCCCCCAGCAATCACCACACTGTTGTCCATGTCCATGAGTCCTTTTTCCTTTTTGCTTAATTCCTCTACCCTCTAACCACTTCCTCTGCTAGCTGTCATCTGCTCTCCATCTGTGAGTCTGTCTCTGTTCTGCTTGTTAGTTCAGTTTGTTCATTAGATTCCACATGTAAGTGCTATCATATGGTACATGTCTTTCTCTGACTGGCTTATTTCACTTAGCATAATGTTCTCCCAGTCCATCCATACTGTTGCATAGGGTAAATTTTTCTTCTTTTTTATGGCCAAGTAGAATTCCACTGTGTAAATGTCCCATAGTTGTTTTATCCACTCATCTATTGATGAACACTTGGGCTGCTTCCAAATCTTGGCGATTGTACATAATGCTGCAATGAACATAGGTGTGTTTATATTCTTTTGAATAAGTGTCTTGGGTTCCTTTGGATATATTTCCAGAAGTGGAATTGGTGGGTCAAAAGGCAGACCCAATTTTTAATTTTTTGAGGTATCTCCATACTGCTTTCCACAGTGGCTGCACCAGTCTGTATTCCCACCAACAATACAAAAGGGTCCCCCTTTCTCCACACCCCTGCCAGCACTTGTTTGTTGATTTATTGATGATGGCCATTCTTACAGGTATGAGGTGGTATCTCATTGTGGTTTTAATGTGCATTTCTCTGATAACTAATGATGTTGAGCATCTTTTCATATGTCTATTGAACATCTGCATGTCTTCTTATTTTAAATCATTTTCAGGGTGGGGCCAAAATAGGTTTACAGTTGTTTGTTTGGAAATGAATACAATTATTAATAAATAAAAAACAAGAATAAACTCTCCATTTTGTATACTCACAACTTAAGCCTACGTTTGCCATGCTCCCTATGTATTTTTAAAATGATTATTTTCCTTGAGAACTGAGAGGAGAGATTCTCCCCACCGTGCATTTGCAGAATGCTTGATTAGAATACTCAGTATCCTTAGACCAGTTTTTGTCAATGTGCCTTAAGCAGGTAAATGACCCTTTTCCCTAATTATCTGTTCTAAAGATAGTGATAGTAATTGTTCAATGGTCAGATATAAAATGAATTGTTCTGAAACAAAATTCAAGTGTTCGTTAGTCGGTATTCATTGATGGAAGCAGCAGGAGGAGATTGTGGGCAATTGTGAAGCAGTGTTATTTACCTTTCCTATTAAGAACTTGCCTGGCTTCTATGAACATAGTACAGAAGACATTTATTCTACCTGCAATTTGAGCTATGAAAATTGTCCTATGTCTTAACATTCTTAATGCCACCAGCATTTTTTCTAAACCACAATTTAAAGGACAAGAAAGTAAGCAATTTACCAATGGTACTTGTCTGTACAAATGGACAACATTCCAGATGGGGTTTTATGGGGCTCCGCCTACATTAGCCTGGCTGAAAGGAGGGTAATCCAACAGTAGATTCCTGTATTGTATTGCTTTGATGCAGACCAAGTGACATTCCTCAGGCCCTTTTTCATGTAACAGTCTGTCACAAAATATGTTGATATTCTTACCTGTGGGACTGGGTTATATCAACTCTAACACTTCCAGGCTTATTTGATGGCAAATGAAAAGTGACACTGGTGGAGAGAGTCATGACCACTTTGTTACCAGACAACTGTCACCACTGTGTCTAAGTACTTTGAGTAGTTTCAGTTTAATCCTGAAAAAAATGTTTATGAGCTTTGATACTTACCCATATATCCAAGGATACATAAAAAAAATAGGGAAATATGCATGTGTGTGCTCTTTGCATGACATATATTATGTATTCTTGCTGAGATTAGACATTCTATCATGATTACATATGCATACAGGTTCTCTGTGTATACCTGTTTATGTGTAATAACGTGACTCTATTTGGATAGGTGCACATTTATGTGGATATCAAAGCATTTTCCTTGACACTCTGAGAACTATCTATGTGGCTATATAGTGAACAAGCCCCAAACCCATGGATTTATGTGAATGCTGCTCATATAATTTGTAAATCCTACAGCATTCCTAAGTCAGAATTGCTGGAAAAGGGAGTCGTTCTTAGACTGTCTTCTATAACATTGCTTGTGACATCATGATTTAACTGTCCCGGAATGTGGCATGAGATAGATTTTCACTTTTTCCTCACCTTGAACACTGAGAAAATGATAGGTTCTGCCAAATGACAAAGAAACAAAGACCTGTTGAAAATAAACAATCTATTTTATGTGTTTTATGAATGATGACACAAACATTATAAATATGCAGTAATTATTCTTGCTATCATACACATTTAATACATTCAACTTTTCAACTTCAAATGTTTTCTAGAATGCTTCTCTGTAGTTATGTCTACTATATTTGGAAATTGTATTTTAACTTCAGCCTTCGGTAAATTTCAAAGAATCACAGATCACTAAAAGTGACTCCTGAAGCCACTGAAAATAGAAATTGAAACCTGTTAGCTAGCTCCAACTAGATTTTACAATAGGGTTTTTTGGTCCACTCGGTGTGTGTATGTGTGTGTATATGTTGGGGGGGGAGGCATGTGGCATTTTATTGAGGTATAATTGAAACCCAGTAAAATGCACATATTTAATGTATACAATTTGATATTTTTGGACAAAGATTTATACCTATAAAACTGGCATCACGATCAAGACAATTATCATACTCATGACTACCAAAAGTTTCCTCACAGCCCTTTGCAATCTCTCCTTCCTACCCTCAACCCCTCTAGGCAACCACTGATCTGATTTCTGTCTCTATAGATCTGTTTGCATTTTCTAGAATTTATCTGAACAGAATCATACAGTATATACTCTTCTGTCTGGCTTTTTTCACTCAGCACAACTATTTTTGATTCATCCAAAAGTCAGTGATTACAAAGGTTTTCTCCCATGTTTACTTGCAGTTTTAATTTAGGTTTTTGCATTATTTTACATGTTTACATTAGCAAGACTATCTCCATTTTAAGTTAATTTTTTACATGGTCTGAGGTAGGACAGCAGTTCATTTTTTTCACATAGTATCAAACTGTTTCAGCACCACTTGTTGGGAAGACGGTGCTTTATCTACTGCACTGCTGTGGCACACTCTCAAGCTGGGCAATTGCGGGCTCACTTATTTTTCCTTTCTCTGAGGTCATCAGTCCTCTTTGCCTGATGTCCATGTCTTGAAAACCATTGTTTCTTATATTTTGTCTGTTTTTCATTAATTTCATGAGGGAGGGTAAGTCTGCTCTCTGCTACTTCATCTTGATCAGAAGTCCACACTTAGTATATTTTTTAAATAATCTAATTTGTTTCTAAAATAAAAACTAGGAGATATTATATCCAAATTTAGATTTGTGGCTTCTCATGGAAAAACTGCAGATCAGGCAAAATGAGTTGCACAGCACACACTGCATCAATCAGTTAAGAACATATCTCTCCTCTTCCTTAGAGGCAGGAGCTGCCTGGTTTCTCACAGTCCCCACCCGGCTTCCTTCGCTCATTTAAATTACTTACACGACTCCCTTAGGCCTGATCAGACCAAGCCTTTCATTTTATTCAGGGGGAAAGAAAAAGAGGCAAAGTGAAATGGAATCGGATCTGGGTTCTCTGGCTCCAAATCTAAAAATATTTCCACAGAGACTGAACAAACATGTTGTATGGAGATGAAAAAACAGAAGGTCTAATTACTGACACATTTAGATGCTCAATGCCTGTAAATCCAACTCTTGTTACATCTTTTTTAAATTTGCTAATATATTCTTTTTTATTTTAATTGCTGTTCAAGTACAGTTTTCTGCCTTTTACCCCATCCCAGCCCAGCGCCCCCAGCCCTCCCCACCTCCCTCCCGTTTCCATCCCCCCTTGTTATTGTCCATGTGTCCTTTATACTTGTTCCTGCAAACCCTTCCCTTTTTCCCCTGAAACTCCCTCTGCATCTCTTGATTAAACCTGTGAAGGTATTATAATTTATCTGTTGGCATATTTGGAAGCAAGGACTTAGCTGTTACTTAATTCTTTAAAGGAATTATTCATTTAACAAAACCACCTTTTGGGGATTATGATAATTTTTCCTCATTAAATAAATTGCCTGTATACCCATTAAAATGGCCAAAATCCAGAACACTGACAGCACCAAATGCTGGCAAGGATATAATGCTACATGAACTCTCATTCATTGCTGATGGGAATGCAAAATAGTACAGTCTTTTTGAAAGACAGTTTGGCAATTTCTTATAAAACTAAAATACTCTCACCATCTGATCCAGCAATTGTGCTCCTTGGTGTTTACCCAAAGAAGCTAAAAACTTATTTCCACACAAAAACCTGCACGTGAATGTTTATAGAATCTTTATTTATAATTGTCAAAATTTGGAAGTAACCATTATGTCATTTAAGTGGAAAAATTTAATCTGGTAGCCTGGGAAATTATGTGATAAAAAGTTATACCTACCTACCTTTTTCCTTTCTCAACTGTTAGCCAAAATGTTATTGAACTGTTCTGCAGCACATAGGACTAGGGGTGAAAAAGCAAACCACAAAACCACTAAGAATCACATGAAGTCATACTTCTTTAGTAGACATGTAAAAATGCATATAATGCATTTTGGGAAATAGGTCCAACATCTTACAAAAATCTGTCTCTTTACTCTCAGATGTTAGCTATGTTGGACATATAGACTGTGTAGAGCAATTTATAACTTGATTTCATATTCTGGATTTTTTAGAAATGTAGATGCTATACAAAAAGTAGAACTGAAAGCATACTGTGGAATTATTTTGGTATTATTTTACTGAGTTACCAGAGATGCCTATTTCTGATTTAAAATTAAAAAGGAGCTGTCAAACTATCTTATGATTTTCATGTTTGCCATTATATTAAATACTTGAACAAGCTGTTTCACCTGCTTGCAAGAGCTTTTAAAACTGCCTGTGTGACGAAGAATACTGCAAGCCATTCCAAAAACAAAAGGCTAGACAGTGCATCCCCGTCTGCGCAGGATCAGAGAGCCACAGGGCTGATGGAGATGAAGAGAGAAAATCAGGGTGTGGGTTCCTACTTTCTGAGGCTGGTAGTATTTGAGTATAGGATAGTGTGTATATGTTCCCAGACAGTAAATTCTGCTCTTCTAATAGATTTTTCAAGTTTTGGTCAAAACCACCCAGCTACTTTTTCTCTCCTTTTCACGTAAATTCTCTTCATTTTCATTTTCTCTCTTCGTCTCTTTTTTTTTTCCCCTTCTCCTTTGCACCTTCTCGGACTTGCTTGTTTCTAGATTCAAGCTTGTCTGTATTTTTCTCTCTTCAGGAATTCTCTCATAACTACACTTCTCTCCAACCTTTATCCTTACAAGTTTCTTTAAACACTGAATAGGACATTCACACCTCCTGTGTCTCCTCAAATCCACCAGTGCAACCAGTTTCTGTCCCTAGTTCCCCCTTCAAAGGTTTAACCCTGGCTAACATCTCCTGTGGTCTCTTTCAGTCAAGACAAAAATTGGACAGATTCAGAATGTTATAGTAATCTCATGCCTTCTCGGGCAATTTGTTTGCTCCTCTCCTCTCTAAACCTCCCTAGTTTGAGTACCCGAGATATTTTTCTCACTTAATTTTTTTCTCACTTCATTTTTCTTTCGTTTTCTCAACCTTTTCCCTCTCGTCTCTTCTAACCTGATCACCAACTTTCCTGAGCTACTCACTCAACATCAATTTCCTCCCAGATTGTATCTCCTCTTATTGCATTTTCTACATGTTCACAGAGAATATGTAATTTTTATTTTTATAATGTTTGGCCCCAAAGCTTGTAAATATGCTGGTAAGTTTTTAATAGTCTGGGTTTCTTTCACCATCTCCCTTCACTCCCCATTACTCTTATATTTCCTTTATTAAAACCAAAACTGTTATTCTCACCACTGGGAGAGATCAGTTACTTAAATAGATTTTCTCAAGCAAAGAACACTTACTTTTGACATGCAGTTTTGCAAATCTCCTTCATTGTTGCTACTCTTCATGACCATTCATTATGAGATATTTATTTTGCTTTTGTGACTCGTTAGCATTTTACTCCCAATCTCTTCTTTCCCAAATCCTTCCTAAACCTGACTGTGACTTCTTTGCACTGAGGAAGGTTGTAGATGGGCCTGAAGATGAGGTGCTAGTAGTGGTTCCTCCTCTCTCCTCCATTCCTGGCTTTTGCCAGTGGCAACATTGGTATGAGAAACTTACAAAGAAACGCAAGTCTATCAGGAAAAAGTAGATAAGTAATCTTTAGACAGCTTCACTAGCCAAAACAAAACAATCAAACTCCAAACCATATAAAATAGTCCCCATATGACATGTAAGTTATTTCTTAAGCAGGCCATATTGATCAAGTCTCATATACTTAAAAAAAATCTTACTAAATGAAAAACAAAAGATGATGGTGGCGTGGAGACTCTTAAAGTCTTCAAGTTGAAACTCTCTCTGCTTGGGTTCCTCTCAGTGAATAGGAACAAGCAAGTTGGAGCAAGATTATATGTTTTCTTGATCCAGCTTGTGGTTTTAGGAGCTACCTCTTCTTTAATGCTCTTCTGCTGCCTTCTATTTGGAAATAAAAGGAAAAAATAACCTAGCATTCATGTGGAGCAACTCAGATGAAAAAAGAAGTCACTAGGAGAGAACAGCCTCCAAGAAACAGCAGCTACTGACCTGCTCTGGCCCATCCTGGGATTCCAGACCTTGCCTGTAAAAGCTCAGTCTGCCCAGTCCAGGTTTCCATGCACAGGGCCTGCAGCAGTATCTTTAGCATGGGGCTTTTTGAAGATTGGCAAAAGAGGCATGATGGTATAGTGAAGCACTGAGCAAACTGTGCTTCCAGACTTTGGACTTCACCACAGTCCCACTGACTCTGAAACTCTAGAGGTGTAGCCTGAGGGCCTACAATTTTAACAAGATCTTCAGATAATCCCCAGTGAATTTCAAAAATCTTTGCTCTTGTGGTTGGCTTTACTGTCTCTGGGTTCAAATCCTGATTCTGCCTCCTTTTAACTGTGCAACCTACAAAAGATCTTTAAGATGAGTCCCACTTCCCTTCTCCATGAAATAGGAATAATGATTGAACTCCACCCCCTAGACTCCTGTTGAGAATTATTTAAATGAGGTAATGCAGTGAAACACTTATTACAGTATCTGGCTCCTACAGAACACTCATAAATTTGAGAGGCTATTCTTATCATTAGTGTAAAAAGTTTTATGAAGGATATCAGAATCTCCACTGTGAGAGCAATATAGAATGTGTATTTAAAGGAATGAATACAAATGATATAGTGAGTTATGATATTAAATTATAGCTCCTCTTTACTAAGATGGTTAAAGTAATGGTCACTTTCTTAACTTTGCCTGCATTTTTCCTGTCCCAGATTCTGCTGATACCCTTTGGGTGCTCTCTTTGGTTCCTGCCCTCAGAGGCAAGGGTTTGGCCCTCTTTCATTGGTTTAAAGACCTGTAGTCCTGGGTTTCTGCTTTTGAACCAGTTCCAAGGGGCGTCTTCAGCAGATGATTTACAAAGAGGGCTTTGATGTTCTCTAGTTTGCCCTGCCAAACGCTGTCAGTTTTTCTTACTTGTTAACCCTGGTGGCCTTTGCAAGAAAGGCCCTGCAGCTGTCTCTCTCCAGTCACTCTCCTGTCCTTGTCTGCATCCTCTCTCTGCTGCAGTCGGCTTCTTCTGTGGACCACCATCTCTCTGCTATGATTATGGAATCAACTTGGTGGGACAGCTCATTGTTTTATGGCCATTCCCATATTCTAGATATCACCATTCAGTATCAAATACTAATACTCCCTTCTAACCACAAATTGTTTTCTTAACTTTTTAATCACTTTAAATTTATTGGCATTTAGGGATTCTATTGCTGGCAAAGAATCACTGATTCTGAGGGCTGGAAATGTTCTTGAGTCATAATTTATTTGACTCTTTTCCAGAAAATATTTTAGGACATAATGAAATAATATAGTCTGGGTGGCTTAAATAACTTAAATTTATTTCTCACTATTCTAGAGTCTGGAAAGTGCAAGATCGAGGCACCAGCAGATCCAATGTCTAGTGAGAGCTCTCTTCCAGGTTTGCAGGTGACTGTTTTGTCATTGTATTCCCACATGGCAGAGAGAGAGATGGGGGGGGGTGCAGAGAGGGAGAGAGAGAGGGCACACCAATCCCAATCTGGCATAACTGTCATGACTTAGTTACCTCCCAAATGACCACCTTAAAATACCATCACATTGAGGACTGGGGGCTTCAACACATGAATCTGAGGGGGACCCAAACATTCAGTTTATAGCACATGCTGTAGGGAGTATGAGAGATTATCAGAGACTTTCACTGTACAACTCTCAAAACCAGGGCACTTTGAGTCTTGTAGTTTTGTTTATGGTAAAAAGGCAGACTTGGGGCTCATGATCCAGGTTTGGGTGAAGGCAGAGAACATGGCTGGAACTTGGGAGTCACTCAGTTTAAGGAGGTGCAGGTCCTCATGGTGCCACAGATGCC
This sequence comes from Phyllostomus hastatus, assembly GCF_019186645.2. Classification (NCBI taxonomy): domain Eukaryota; kingdom Metazoa; phylum Chordata; class Mammalia; order Chiroptera; family Phyllostomidae; genus Phyllostomus; species Phyllostomus hastatus. The sequence continues at coordinate 28,072,375 of NW_025333857.1, read as the reverse complement.
AGCATAAACGTAACACTTGTCCTTGGATAGAGAAGCCAGGAGACGAATGGGCTCTGAGAGGGCAGGAGGGGGTGCCCCCCACACTGTTGCTACTTTTGCTGGAGGACAGAGTTTCTGAGACTTCATCTCATACAACACACATGTGTGCAGAGGGCCAAAATGTACATGGGCACATTCAGACCCAACAGACCTTGGCAGACCACCAGCTCTGAGCCAGATCCTGCACTTGGCACTTTTTCTTCTATGACCTTGAGCTTTCCCAGCTTGTGGGGATAGTGAGCTCATTCCTCTTCATAACTACAGGTCCTGGGGACGAGAGTGAATAATCTCAAGGTTCTTTAGGGAATATGAACTTGGAGCTGGAAGAGCTAGAAGGTCTGAAGTAGGATGCATGAGGCTACTGTGCCTAGAGTCCCCTATTCCTTGGGATCTCTGTGCATTTGGGACAAGATGTCTGTGTGGCAGAGTGGTAATAACATTTATGAGTTTTGGAGTCAGACAAATCTGCAAAAAAATCCAAGCTCCTCTATTTATTAGCAGAGTACACTTAGGCAGTACACAATGTTCACAACTAGTGTTTATTAAATGCATGTTATATATCAGATGTCAGACATTAATGAGGTATTGATACCTTGCAAGTATTAACTGACAAGTATTCTTAAGTATTTAAAAGTTTGCTATGAGGTTGATGTTATTAACTTCATTTAATAGAATAGGAAACTTAGGCACAGAGGGGTTAAATAACTTGTCTGAAGTCACACAGCAAAAATTGGAACCCAGGGAATTGCCTTCGGTACCTATGCTTTCAATTGCTAAGCTCTCCTACTTCTTTTCCTTTACCTGTAAACAAGGATAAAAACAGCTACATCAGTAACATAAAGGTGAGATTAAATGAGATGCCACTAGATTGAAGCAACCATCTCTGCCTGGCTCACAATGGTACTAAGTTACCAGCAGCTGCAATTCCTATCTTCCTTCTCTCAGAACCAATCCCTTTTCCAAGCAAAGTTGGAGCCTCTTACTGCATGTGTGTCCAGCTCTCCTGTCCCTGGGTTCCTGGCTGCCTGCTGCTCTTCCCTTTGTACTTGAAGCTGCAGCTCCACCCTTCTCATTGCTACACTTGTCTATAACTTGTCTATAACCAGCCTGAGTGTGAGGCTTATACTGCACAACATTATTTCTCACAGCCTGCTTCCCGGCCACACATGTCTGGAAGGCACCTTAATCTCCTGGGTAAGGCTTCTCCACCTCACACTGGGGTGTAGATTTTTTCTGGGAAGGGCTTCTCACTTTGTGTGTCTTCTTTTTTAGTGATAGTCCCTTTCCTGAATCTTTCCTTTTCCCCTTTTCCAGCTTCTAACATTCTTCCTGAAGTCACCTTATTTTGGCCACTGTTCTGGCTGTGTTCCCTGCAGATACTGCAGTGTCTGAAAATCCCTTACAGAAGACTCTGTACCCCAAGTTCCAGAGCCAGGGTGTTTCCATCCCTGTCTTGGAGAGGACCCATCCTGGTTAATTTCTGCTGGCAACTGGCACCACATCACCATTATTCTTTCTCTCTGTTTTCTGCCAGGCTGTGTGTCTTGGAGGCTGGCTCCTATGCACTGTATTGCCTGTGCTCTCATGCCTCTGGCTTCCAGATGGGTTTGGCCAATGGAAATTACCAGAAGCAGATGGAGAGGAAGCAGTAGCTGCAGTCTTCAGGGGACTACAGTGCCTCAGCAATTGGGGTCTGGGGGAGATTTAACCTCTCTCGGGGCCTGAATCCAGGGCTAAACTCATGGTGTCCTTAGAAGAGAATAAAGGAAAAGTTGTAGATTAAAAGTGAAAGCACACCCCACATCCCTCATGCTCTTCCTAGTTCCAGTATGGATTTGGAAGCAGAAGGAATAAGGAGGCTAACAGAGTGATTTCTCAGTGTCAGACAGTATGCTAAGCAATTTACACAATCTCATCTAACCCTTACAGTAGCCATTGGATCCCCAAAGCATCAGTGGTGAAACCGAGGTGCAGAAAATATGGTACATTGCAGAGGGACACATTGAGGAAAATTATCTCAGTTGTGGCTATGCCAAAGGATTAGGCTTAACTTTTTCAGTTTGGTTAAGTCATAGAATCATTCCCACTCTTCCCAGTCCTCACATGCAAATGGGTCTTACTTCCCCACAAGGTTAAGGTAAATGGGGTTATTTCATTTATCCTTCTTTTTGGGTCTGCTTTCATCAAAGTTTGCTTACTTTTACTATTTTAAATTTTATTTTACTTCTGGTCTTTTGCCAAACAGAAGATCAGTTAGGTGTCTGTAGTTTTGCTTATTGGTTGTCTTTTGTGCTTTTTCAGAAATCACTATACCTGGGAATAGACAAAAGGAATGAGAGAACAAGATAGGAAAGGTTTTCCTACAACGCATGGCTGTGACCCATGTGGCAGTGCCTTCTTGTGGAGGAAGCCCAGAGGAAAAATGTCTCTGCCCTACGGGTCACGTCCAAGGCCACTCCACCAGTAACCCAACACCTTTCCCACCTCCAGTGGGCAGACTGTGTTAGCTTTTTACTCAAGATAACATCATTCACCTTGACAAAGTCAAGTCTCTTATTTCTACTTTCTCTCAGCCTTCACATTTTCATCCAGAGTCATAAAATCATGACTAGTTCCTTAATCTACTGGTTGTTAAAGTAGTTTCTACTTTAGTATGAACAATTGAGCCAAACGTCTGTCTCAGGGAATTATGGGATATTTGTGTGAGAAAGAATTTTTCTATGCCCAGTGCCACAACTGGACCATCTCTCACTGACCTGGGTGACAACTGTGCGCTGGGAGAATTTGACGTCAACATATACCAGGGACCAGAGTCACTCAAGTATGTATACAAAATACCCTGTGGGTTATTTACCTCAAAATGGTCTCATTTGAGAATAATTACAGTAAATTCATAATTTCTGTATGCTGTGATGAAAAATACTGATATTTCATGCATAGTAGGTTTAAAACAGTTGGCCTCAAGAGACTTTCCAAGTTCTTGTTCATATTTATTTTTCTCCTCCAATGGAGGGGATAAGAAAGAATGAAACTCACAGAAAAGTCACCAGATTAACATGCCATTTATATGTTTTCTGTTTGCTTGCTTGCCTTTGTCTCTCCCTTCCCCCCAGTTCCCCAGTTCTTCCAATTACCAGTTCTTGTGTCCTTGGGCCAGCTGCTGAACCTCTCTGAATTTAGCTCTGTGCAGTCATGCTCTCCCTGAGAGCAGTGGTTCTCAGCTGCAGGGTCAGTTTTGTCCTCCAGGGGGCATTTAGCAATATCTGGAGATATTTTTGGTTGTCACGGCTGTTTAAAGAGGCTGCTGCTGGCATGTAGTGGGTAGAGACAAGGGATGCTACTAAACACCCTACAATGCACAGGACCCTGCAACAAGGAATTGCCCAGACCAAATGCCAATACTGCCAAGGGTTGAGAAATCCTGCTCTGGAGGATGTGGCCAGGAGAAATGTTAGAGTTAAGTGCTTTGTAAAGTGCTTAGAGCTGTTACAATATCTTCCTTCAGACATGGGCGCTAATCCAGACTCTGTAACTAGTTAGAATCCAACATGCCCCAAGTGCCGTTTAAAATTCAGACTCCATTTCTTTCTCATTAAATGTATTGGGCTTCATGATCTCCAAGATCCTTTCGGGCTCTACATGGGGAAATCATTACATGGCACTTAGGTCCCAAGTTAACGAAATCAGTAGTTGCTAATTTCAGCATTTTTTTAGCCCTCATGCAGATCACTGACCTGAATCTTTTCTCTCCAGATAAACCTGAGATTTGCTACGGGGGAGGAAACAAAAGTCTTAACTTTTTCCTTGAATAGGTGGTGTTTCCTCTTGCACCACATACAATAACACTGACCTCATGTAACCACAACAGCTCACGGTTACATAGTGCTTACCTGATGCCAGGTACTTGAATACCTATTGTGCGCCAGAACCTCCCCTAGTGCTCTAGGTACAGGAACTCATGTTATCGTCACATCATGCCTGGACTGGTGGTATCATTTACATGAGGAACATGAGGCTCAGACAGTCTGAGAGACTTGTTTGAAGTCACACAGCTAATGAGTCCTCAAATTGCTTTAAAATGCACAGCCAGAGAGAAAAGAGGGTTGGGGTTGGGTGGAGGTGGGCAAAGGGGAGTGGGGAATAGGGACATCTGTAATAGTGTCAACATTAAAAATAAAGTTAAAAAAATAAAATACAAGGCCTGAGTGCTTTCTACCTCTCTACATTCGTACTCAAGGTGGTCCTTTTAATGAAATTAGTAGGCCGTGGGCCAGCCGTCCTGTAGAGGCCAACCTTGGCTTCCTCAGTCCTTTCTTTCTCTGTCCTTCCTCACCATGGCCCTAGCCCAGTTTGGAAATATCTCTCTGTCCTAATTTCAAAGTACAGTAAATTTATTATTTGTATGTGTACATATAAAAAATAACATACATATATAAGTATATGTCCATATACATGTTACATATCTATATAAAATACATTCATGATACATATTGATCCTTGGTTCATAGGAGATATAACGGCAGATTAATTACAAACTTAGGGTGAGGCAACTTCCTATAGACATCTGTTATAGTCAGGGTTCTCTAAGGAAACAGCTAATAGGGAACATATGCACAATTAATGTATGTTAGGCATATATACATTAATCTGTGTTACATATAAGTTAATATATAATTAATATATGTTAAATTTAAACAGATATTTCTTATGAGGACTCAGCTGGTATGATTCCTGAGAAATGCCGTGGTCTGTAGTCTGCAAGCTGGAGATGCAGGAAAGTCAGTGGTATGTATCTGCCTAAGGACAGGAGAAGATGTGATGACATGTCCCAGCTTACCAGGGAGGCAGAAAAAAGAGCAAATTCCTTTTCTCTCTGCTTTTTGTTCTATTCAGGCTCTCACTGGATTGGTTGATGCTCACCCATACCGGTGAGGGCAGTCTACTCAGTCCACTGATTGAAATGCTGCTAGTGCCTGGAAATGCCGTCTCGGGCACACCCAGCAATAATGTTTAATCAGGGCACCCCATGTCTGGTCAAGTTGACAGCTTAAAATTAACCATTGTAAAACCTCACAGCTCATTTTACTTCTGGTTATTCTCAGAGCATTTGATGCCTTCTCAATTGCAATGTCTCTAAAAGAGCCTTTGTTATTGTTGCAACAATCCCCATGTTTCAGGAACACCCCCCCAAGCCTCCCAGGACTTGTATGGTCATGCACCTCAGTGCTAAGTGTAAACATCTGAATCCCTGAAGCACAAAGTAGCTGCATCATAGGCACAGTTCAGTCCATAGCAGGTTGGCTGCCTGTTTGTAAACTTCTGGGTTGCTGCGAGAGCTAGACTTTGCTAAGCTCATTCCATACCATGCTTGGATCTTCTAAAAACATAATTCAGCCCTGGCTGAATAGTTCAGTTAGTTAGAGAATCATCCCATGATGCCAAGATTGAGGATTGAATGCATAAATAAGTGGAACAAAACATTAACATTTCTCTCTCTCTCTATCATCAATAAATAATATAAAAACAGATTTAAAAAACTAAATTCATATCTTGCCTTTTCTCTGCTCAGAGTCTTGAACTGGTTTTCCATCTCTCACAGGATAAAAGCCAACTGTCTTACATAGTTTGCATGGTCTTCATAATCTTCCCCTTATATCTCTTCCTGTGGTTCACTGTGCTGGAGCTACCCTGACTTCCTCTTTGTCCTTTGAACACAGAGGCATTCTTTCAGCTCAGGGCCTTTGCACTGGTTGCTCCCTCTCCTGGGTGCACTCTATCTCCAGACACCCACATGTCTCTTCTTCCTTCAAGTATTTGCTCAAATGTCACCTGTACACCTAGGCCTACCCAGACAAGCCTACTTCAAATTGCTCCTCAGCCACATCACTGACACTGCTCATCCTACTTACCCTGATCTATTTTCCTCCATAGGACTTAGTAAAATCTAACACATATTTACTTAATCATCTTCTTCATTGTCTGTCTAGTCCCTTTAGGATGTAGGCAAAAATTTTTGTCTGCTTGGTTCACTGCTGTTTTTCCAAGGTCTAGATCACAGATAAGACCTGGCACATGATAAGTATTCAACAGATGCCTACTGAGTGAATGAATTTCTTGCTGGGGCAGAAAAAGGAGCCCCTAGAGCTGTGGTAGACCTCGAGCCGTGTTAGACCCTGTTAAATGCTTTTTACTCCATGCTGTTCTGTTTCATATTATGCTCCATTTTGGAATAACTTGGCCAAGTTAGCCTTAGCTACAGGACCAACCTTACACAAGTGTTTATTTTAGGCATTTCAATCCTCCAAATGAACTGCATGCTCCCAAATAATGCCCTACTAACCTGGCAAATGCCCTAAGTAGTCACTCCAGCATATTTATCCAAGTGAAATGATCTTACAGAGAATACCAAGAGTAGAAATAGTAACAGATGTCTGTTCAGTGTTCACCACATGCCAAACACTCACTAAGCATTAATGTGCATGAACTCATTTCATTTCTCTATGAACTGTATATGAGCAGGGACTGTTATCATGTTGCTCTTACAGCTGAGGAACTGCGAATTTAGTCCCTCAATTCTGGAGGCAGAAGGGGGTTTACTTGTGGGAGAGTGTCCAGGGAAAGGAATGGCGTATTTCAAGGTTTAGAGGGAAAGATGGGTGCAATGTATTGGGGTTACAGAAGGTGTTAAAAATGGCAGGAGTGGACAGTACATGTGAAAAGAATTCAAGTTGAGGATGGAAGATTCATAGCTGTAAAGACTTTAGGTCCACATGCCTAGAAATTCCTACACATATGTTTTGGTTAATATTTTAAAAGCCTTTGATTCATGAAATTCTCATAACACTATAGTATGCCTCCAACTTACAGGGAGTTTGTCTGTTGTTTTCACCTAAAGTTCTGGTGTTTTTCTAGGCATTCCTAAGATCGGGGGAATGCAGGCTTTCTTGGTTTAAAAAATGTGTTCGCCTTCCCCATATGCTTATAATTCTGTTTTTGCTGATCTCCAGAGACCTTTGTGTTATAAAGAAAAGTGACATAATACACAGGTACTATTTTGCTCTTAGGTCATAAAATGGAATGTAGCATCACAGAAGATTTCATGATAATGTATTTGTTAGGATTATTACAACACTTCAGTTGAAGATCAAGCAGAAATGCTAAAGGGAATAGTTTTTACTTGATTGTAAATATATAAAACAGTGTTTAGGGATGAGTTGAAAATACCCACAAAACTTAAGCTGTAACAAAAATAGCATTTATGTAAAGTCTTTCTCCTGGCTGGTATAGCTCAGTGGATTGAGCACGGGCTGTGAACCAAAGTGTCGCAGGTTCGATTCCCAGTCAGGGTACATGCATGGGTTGCAGGCCATGACCCCCAGCAACCTCACATTGATGTTTCTCTCTCTCTCTCTCTCTCCCCCCCTCCCTTCCCTCTCTATAAATAAAAAAAAACCTAAAAAAAAATAAAGTCTTTCTGGATTTTTGTTTACTTGTAGCAAAAGTGTTTTTGAGGTATGAGATGTATCGATGATTAGTTTACATATATTTTATTGTTATAATGTGTTTAGAGAAATAGGACAAAATATAAAACATTACAGAACAAGTATAAAAGTTGATAGTTGCAACCATACTCATAATAAACTGAAATCTATAATCCTTGCACTCTATTCTAGAAGATATTATCAGGCATTCAGAAAATTAACTTGATGGCAGAATTTTAATGTATATTAGTGGGAAGTCAGTTTTCCAGATTCATTTATTCATTTAACAAATACTGAATGCCAGTTTGTGCCAGGCACTGGTATAGGCACTGGAAATACAGCAGTGAGTAAAACAAAGACTTTTTGATGTGTAGTTTACATTACAGTGGAGAAAAATGGACAATGAACAAGTCAATTAATACAAATATATGTAAAATGTCAGATGGTGATCATTTCTAAGCAAATGATTAAGGGACAGATGGCATGGGCTGAAGATAATGTGACTATGGAAGGTAAATGTCAGCAGGTAAAAATTAGGTTACCCACTAAATGGCGACCAGGCGGCTGACAGAGTGTGGTGGAGCATTCCATGACTCCATGTTTCTGGTGCTCTCTGTATTATTTTCACCTAGAACTCAATGCATGACTCTGGGTACATGACATTTTCTGAGCCTCAGTTTATTGAATTGTAAAAGGAGAGGGCTATATGAATGGATCTCTGAAGCTGTTTCTGGATGTGCATTTCTGGCTCTGTTCAAAATTGGCTGAATGCTTAGCTGTAGACAGGCAAATCTCCAAACCTGAGCACACAGTTGAGAAGTCTGAAGGAAGGGCAGTTCAGAGAGTACGATAGTCATTAGGGCTGTCAGTAAGTACGGCATTTCAGTTCTCTTTCCTTGGGCTGAATAATGGTCCCCAAAGTTACTAGGTGCTAATCCCTGGAACTTGTAAATGTCACCTTATTTGGAAAAGGGTCTTCACAGGAGTGATTAAATGAAGGGTCTTGACTTGGGAGGATTATCCTGGATTATCTGCGTGGGCCTAATGGCAGTCACATGTATGATCGATCATAAGAGAAGAGCAGAGCAAGAGTTCACACAGACAGAGATGAGACTGTGTGGAGACACAGAAGAGATTTGAAGATGCTGGCCTTGGAGAATGGAGTGAGGGGAACAAGCCAAGGAATGCTGTCAGTCCCCAGGAGTGGGAAAGAGGCAATGAGTCCCCAAAGGAAATGAGACTCTGCCAATACCTTGGCTTTAGCCTAGTGATATTGATTTTGGACCTGTGGCCTCCAAAGCCATAGGTGAATAAATTTCTGTTCTTATCTCTACCAAGTTTGTAGTAATTTGCTACATCAGCCTCAGGAAACTGGTGTAGCAGGATTGCACTTCACTTCCCTGTCCACTTGACATTAGTTAGATGTGGCCATGTGGCTGCTTGGACTGGACTGATGGCGCTCTGGTGGGTGGAGGCAGTGGTGTCTTTAAAGACCAGCATGGGCTTTACCAGGCACTCTTTCCACTTGATGATGAGACCATTTGGACAGGGGCTGCCTGGTTAGTCTGGGTCTCCAAGGGATCACAATGAACAGATCTCCCCGTTTGACTCATAAAGGACATGAGTGTGATTGAAAAATTAACCTGTGTTGTTTAAAGCTCCTAAGACTTGGGAATTTTTCTGCTGGCCTCTCCTGACCAGAGACAAGGAAGTTGGATGGATGCTATGAAATGTTCCCAGTAACACCCTCTTTGTTGTACTGTTTGCTCTTCAGTGGTCTTCTGGGTCCCTTGAACCCCCTCCTCCAGCATCACACGAAGCCAGGACAACCTCAAACCATGTCCTCCAGATCACTGATGTCCCATGTGATAGTAATATTCTAAGATTCTGTGGTTGAATATGGAGAAATGCTGAGCTAAGCAAGGAGAAACAGTTTCCCTCACTGCCAGACTTCTCAGTGGCTTCCACATGCTAATCTGTAGTGTGAATCACTGGGAGGAGGATCTGGCATTGCTATGGAGTGAATATTTGTTTTTCCCCAAATTCATATGTTGAAACTTTAATACCAGTGTGATGTTTGGAGATGTGTCCTTTAGGAGGTAACTAGGTCATAAGGGCAGAGCCTCCAGATCTTCAAGATGAGATTAGTGCCTTTCTACAAAGAGCCTCAAGAGAGCTCTCTCTTTCTCTCTCTCTCTCTCTCTCTCTCTCTCTCTCTCTCTCTCTCTCTCTCTCTCTCTCTCTCTCTCGCTCTCGCTCTCCACCTCGCTCCCTCTCTCCTTTGCAGAACAGGAAGAAGGTTCTCACCAGAGCCCAACCATGCTGGCATCCTCATCTCAGACTTCCAGTTTCCAAAACTGTGAGAAATTAATTTCTGTTGTTTAAGCCATCCAGGCTGTGGGTTTTTGTTATAGCAGCCTGAACTGACTAAGACACTGTTTTAAAGCCCTTTTTGGCATTGTGAGGCATTGCCCTGGGTTGTGACACTTCCCATGTCAATTGTTAACACACCATGTTCTTTCATCTGACTAACCTGGGGTAACCTCAAGTAGGATAGTTTTAAAACAGCTTCTGGGCCCTGGCCAAGTAGCTCAATTGGTTAGAGCGTCATCCTGACATACCAAGGTTGTGGGCTTGATCCTTGGTTAGGGTACATACAAGAAGCAACCAATGAATACATCAATTAATGGATGTTTCTCTCTCCCTCCCTCCCTTTCTGCCTCCCTTCCTCCCTCTCCCTTCTTCTCTCTGTCTCTAAAATAATAATAATAATAATAATAATAATAATAATAATAATACCCCAGCCTCCTCTTCAATATTCAATAGACTATATTGTTAGAGAGGCAGATTAATATTTTACCTGACAAATTACAGGGAAGTTTTACCTGAAAAATGAGGATGGCAGGCTTTAGGCACAGTGATGAAGAAATTTCCCTGAATTTTCCTCACTCCCTGCATTTACCCCCTTGAGCCTGCTCATAAGCCTGCTTGTCTGAAGGATGATGCAGCCAAGGGCTTGAACTTGGGAGACCTGCTCCCAGCTTTTACTTGTTTGATTTTGGTTGGAACTCCCCTCTCAGTTTTCCAGATATTTTTCCATCTCTTCAATGGTCGTGATCCCAACCCTGGAGCTCTTGGAGCTCACAGGCACTAAGAAACAGGTCCCTGCTTTTTATTAGCTATAGTCCTTGGAAAGACTTAAAGTGTTCTTTTAACATCCAAGACCACATGAATCTTTATGAGAAGAGAGAGGTTTGCCAAAATGAAGAATCAGCATGAGACTTCAAGTGACCTGACTAATAAAAAAATAAATAAATAACAATAAAAAGTGACTTGACTGGTCCTACACTTCGTGGAGCCTGGAAAAGAGCTCAGCTTTTCTGGCATTGTTGAGTACCTGTGATCAATGCCGAAAATGGGCCCCAGTTCTTCACCACTCCCCGACCTACTCACTTTTCCAGGTTACTGTATAGAGCCCTTCCCCTCTGGGTGGGTCACTCTGGCTAACCCCTTCACTCTGACCTCAGCCATGTGGCTTGCTTTGGGTCAATAGTGTACCAGCTCTTTGGGAATGAAAAACAGGCCCTGATTTGTAGTGTGTGCTGATTTGGCTTTTTAAGCCTCAGCCTACCAATGATTAATATCTGACTCATGCAGTTTCTGAATATTTAACAATAGGCTTTTGCATACTGGAGGAGCCAGTTCCAGCAAACTGCTGCTCTGGGCCAATAGGATGTTAGTGAATATAACACAGACACAGGTTTGAAAAGCACTCATGAGATGGGGCTTGCTCACTCTTGTTCCTTTGCCATTGCCACAAGAATTGCCTGGGTAAGGCTGTTGGAAAAATGAGAGCCACATGGAGTAGAGAACCCCAGTTGCCTCAGCCAATAGCCAGCTGACCCCCAACTGACCTCAGACACACAAGTTATCAACATACCATGAAATGTCACCTTGGCTATGTGGTTTGTTACACAGCATGATTGCATCCATAGATAACTGATACAGTGCTTAATAGCAGCAACACATGCATGAGAGACATTCCACACCTGTTTTTTTTGACTCCACCCTACTCAGATGGGCATTTGACAGGCTTCAAAGATGAATAACCTACCCTGTGCCCCTCCCCTATTGGAGGTAGAAGCAGTGGTAAAAGAGCAAAGTTTTTCCTCTTTTAGAAAGTCTTTTGAAAACTCTCCTTCTGCAGGGGTACTTCAGCTGTTAAAGTGCGGGCCTTGCCTTGGGTGTGCTTTTGCATTGTCGGAACTTCCAGAGAGTTAAGTTTGCTAGAGAAAGAAAGGCCTTGGGGGAAAGGAGAAGGCAAGAAGATGGTTGGAGTTATCAAGTTTGTAAAATAGTGTCCCTTAAAGAATGGCCTGCAAATGTTCCAGGTAGAGGGAACAGCAAGAGCAAAATCCTTAAGGAGGGTATTTATTTATAACTGGCCTAAGCCCCTTTTCAGCCAAGAAAAAAAACATTCAGCAGATTTTTTTTTTGGTAGGTGCTGGTCACTTAGGGTATGCATTGTGTTTGTTATGTATGGGTCTTCACTCATGATGGTTCAGGCCAGCAGGATGTCATGCACAGACATTGTCAGGGAGTAGCCCTCAGAATTAGGCACAGTTCAGTGTGCTCTGTCAAGTTCCTACTGTCAGTCTCTGCATTCTTGTGCCTGAGGGCTTTTCTCCAGAGCCCAGTGAGCCTAGTCCATCCATGGCCACAGGCGCAACCCTCAACTAGTGACTCGGGGATCAGTGCATAAATATCCCAGTTCCCTCATATTTTTGGTTGGGATGCTTCTGAGGTGTCAGTTTTACATAAGTTCTCAGGGTTTCCCTGTGGGATTCAGCTCCAGAAGCCCACAGTGGTAGCCAGCTTGATAATATATCCTTTCTTGGTTGCCTTTCTGTGTATCCCACACTCCTACCCGTGATCCCCATACCTTCTTCACCCCCAATAAATGTTTTATACTTGAAGTCTTTTTTTTGAGGTTATTTTCACTCCATTTTATTTTTTTAAAATTATTTTATTATTATGTAATTACAGTTGTCCATATTTTCTCCCCGCCCCCTTCAAGCCTACCTCCCTCCTTTGCTTCCACCCTCCCCTTTGGCTTCGTCCATGTGTCCTTTATAGTAGTTCCTGAAAACCCTTCCCCCACTGTCCCCTCCCCTTTCCCCTCTGGCTATTGTTAGGTTGTTCTTAATTTCAATGACTCTGGTTATATTTTGTTTGCTTTTTTCTTTTGTTGATTATGTTCCAGTTAAAGGTGAGATCATATGGTATTTGTCCCTCACCGCATGGCTTATTTCACTTAGCATAATGCTCTCCAGCCCCATTCATGCTGTCACAAAGGTCAGGAACTCCCTCATTCTTTCTGCTGCATAGAATTCCATTGTGTAAATTTACCGTAGTCTTTTGATCCACTCATTTGCTGATGGCACTTAGGTTGCTTCCAGCACTTGGTTATTGTAAATTGTGCTTCTGTGAACATTGCGGTGCATAGGTTCTTTTGGATTGGTGTTTCAGGGCTCTTAGGGTATAATCCCAGCAGTGGAATTGCTGGGTCAAAAGGCAGTTTCAATTTTAGTTTTCTGAGAAAATTCCATACTGTTTTCCATAGTGGCTGCATGAGTCTGCATTCCTACCAACAGTGCACTAGGGTTCCCTTTTCTCTGCATCCTCTCCAACACTTGTTTGTTAATTTGTTTATGTTGGCCATTCTGACTGGTGTGAGGTGGTATCTCATTGTGGTTTTAATTTGTATCTCTCTGATGGCTAGTGATGCTGAGCACCTTTTCATGTGTCTCTGGGCCCTCTGTATGTCCTGTTTGGAGAAGTGTCTGTCCAGGTCTTTTGCCCATTTTATAATTGGGTTTTTTGTCTCCCTGGACAATCGTGTGAGTTCTTTATATATTTTGGAGATCAAGCCCTTGTCTGAGGTGTCGTTGGCAAATATGTTTTCTCATGCAGTTAGCTCTCTTCTCATTTTAATGCTGTTTTCTTTAGCCATGCAGAAGCTTTCTAATTTGTAGAGATCCCATTTGTTCATTCTTTTCTTTATGTCCCTTGCTTTAGGGGACATATCTGTGAAGATGTTGCTGTGTGAAATGTCTGAGATTTTCCTGCCAATGTTTTCCTCTAGGACTTTTATGGTGTCACAACTTATATTTAAGTTTTTTATCCACCTTGAATTTATTTTTGTGTATGGTGTAAGTTGGTGCTCAAGTTCCATTTTTTTGCATATAGCTCCTGCTCACCTCCCGCTTCTTCCAGATTACATTCGACATTCGACGGGTGTACTTGAATTCTTATCTTAGGTGCTGCTTTTGGGCAAGCTTATATTAGGACTGTCATAATGAAAACAAGCTCAAATTCCATCAAGTGGCCAAAGATTAAGCAAACAGGCACAAGACAGGTTTACAACCAGTTCTGTAGTTCTACTTTGGTGCTCCAGCTAACACCATGCATGGAAAGACTCGCTTTTGGGCAGATGAAAAACACTCTGATAGCTGGACCAGACAGCCTCATGGTTGGTCAGGTCATCCATGAGGTGGAGGGACTCAGAACATCCAGACTAGAGCCTTGAGCTGACTGGTGAACTTGTGCTGGACAGATCTTTCTACTTTGTTTCCTTCAGGGCAGTGGAGCCTTTACCATATTTCCAACTAATCATCTGTATTGAAATGCTCTCATTTTACCAGTAATAATCTAGTATTTGTTTTGGTAATTAACATGGCTTTTGGATAACAATATTTTAAATAACTAATATTCAAAGTATTGCTTTTTTATTAGGATCCCTCATATTCTAGTTAACCATTCCCTTCTGGGGCATTGAGATTTGATAAAGGAACTTTGAATAACTTTAATACTAACTGCTTGTAGGGTTTAGATTAGAATTAATTGATACACACACACACACATACTTTCTTATATATACATTTATAAACACATGCACAAACATGTCACATTTTACACTAAACTCCCCATGCAGTATAACAGTAAAAACAACCTTGTATATTCAAACAGTAGAATGCATTTACTTGGTAGCGAGATTCAGAGAAACTTACCTATTTACAGTGCCTCACAACATAGTAGGTGGTCAATTGCATCCATACATATAGGTACTGCCTCATGCCTGGCATTGTTTTAGGTTTGAGGAATATGACAGTGAATACAGTAGATAAAACCCCTGCCTTTATGGAGTATACATCCCTGTGTGAGATGCAGATTATATGTAACAGATGACTATATGATATTTTAGTTTAGAGTAAGTGTTACTGAGAAAAATGAAGCAAGACAAGGAGAAAAGGAAATCCTGAGAGGGCTGTTGGGAAGGAGTGAGTGGAGGGCCCTTGCTATTTTAGACTGGGGGGCCCTCACTGATAAAGTGACATGCGAGCAAAGATCTCAAGAGAGTGTGAGGATCTGGGGAAGAGAGAAGGGACAACTAATACAATGTCCCTGGGATAGCAGTGTGCTCTGCCAGTTCCAGGAACAGTGCAGAGGCCATTGTGGTTGGAGTGTAGTGCAAAGGAGAGAGTTGCAGTCAGTGTATTTGGACAGAGCAAGAGATGGGGTCATCCAGGCTTTGTGGTGACTTCAGTGGCTTCCGGTCATGTGCAATGGGTGCCAGTGGAGGCAAGGAGCACAGGAGTTACCTAATCTGGTTGTTGTTATGTTCTGTTGTTTTCTATCATTAAAGTTACCTGCTATCAAACGACAGGGCCAGAATTGGACTCTGGATCTGTTTTGTGTCCAGGTTTGTGCTTTGATACTCCACCATTCTGTCCTGTTACCTGTCATGTCTGTGGTCTCAGGGTCATTACAATATAAAAGGGATCTGAGTCTCTAAGAACCCAGTATGGAAGACAATTGAAAGAATCCCAAATGCTAAACAACCTCCACCCACTCAACTCTGCAGTGTTTGCCAGCCTGGGTTGTTAGTCAGCCCTTCATTCATCCCCTCCTCCCTGTTCTCCAGTTTAGCCTAGTTTATAGGAAGAAGTTAGAAAAAGAAGGACTTCCCACAAAGGCAAAGGAGCTATGCTTACAGAAGGTTTGGGATTTTTCTTTTGTCCTCTTTTGCCTTCTTGGGACTCATAACACAAACTGGATAAAGAATATCTTATTTCTCAAAGGCAAATGCTAGTGATATTTGGCCCAAATAACCTTTCCTGCCCTTGCTGCTTTCACTGAACTCATCATATGGGGACACGATTTACATAAGAAGTAGATCTGTAATAAATTTTCCCATAAATTCCTTCCAGCAGCATGCAAACCTTTTTAGTTCCACGGTGTGTGCTCATATAATGATCCTCCACCTGGCATGGGACCTTTTTATGTGGAAACATTAAACTAATTTTGCTCGGAATGTGGGATGGTTTCTCAAGATGGCACACCTGATTCTAAAACGCAGATCACAAGGCTCCTTGGGAAGATGGATGGGTCCCTGGAGGCTCTTTAGGCTCTCCCTTGCATTCAAACCTTCTCTCGGAGACCAGCTCAATTCTGACAACCTTCTGCTTCACATTTGGTATCCCTGTGACAGCCACCGAATGATTGGGTGGGGTCAAGAAGTCAACTGACTTCCTCATATGCTTCTGCCATCACTCCATGTGTGGGTGGGGGTGGGAGCCAGCAGAGGTGTCTTGGGTCTCTGCAAGGGTGTAAGAGTGACTAGGATGCTGATAGAAGTACAAGATCCATTAGGATACTTCACTGGGCATGGGTTAATTGTGATATCTTATGCATGGCTTTCACCTGGTTGAAGCAAGAACTCTGAGTAGTATGATGATCTCACCGCCTTTGCTTATGACATGAAGATATGCCTTCCTTCTGAAAACAAGTTGACTCTTAGCTGTGTATAGAATGGTGCTACTGGGAGACCTAATGGGCTAATTCCTGGCACAGATGGCACAGATGCTATGCATTAAAGTATTTCATGTCAGCTACCAAATGCCACCCCATACAGAAGCCAGGGATGAGTCCAGGAGACATTTGTCATGAAAGGTCTAACTTAATGAAAAGGATCTAAGGAGACACAAAAGCATTATGTTTGCAAATGGAACAAAAGCTAAACCAGGATCTTGTATTATTTGTTACCTAAATGGTAACTCCCGCTGCATTCCTAACTTTCAGAAACCTCAGTTGAATCTAAATCTCCTACTTATGCTTTGTGGGCTATCTCAGCTTAAAGCAAAGCTGCATTATCCCTCTTGATATAGCTGGGATGATTGCTGGGTTATGAGTGTCGTCAGAAAACTCTGGCATCAAAGAGATTGTGAATGAACAGATGAATAGAGCAATCAAAGGGCCATCTAATCAAATCTGAGCAGATTAGAACTTCCTGCACCCTCAAACACAAAAATAGATGGAGTGCTCTGTGACATATCAGAGTCACTCATTTGAGATGCTCATGTGACTCTCAAATGCTGCTCGAGAGGCTGTCCTCAGCTCCATTTTTTTATAGGCATCAGTCAAATAAGTATTCATAAAATGGGATCCCAGCTTTTAGTGTTGCTGTAATTTCTCTTACTGGTTTTCATTTGTAAGTATTTCTCTGTTTAGGCTTTGATCAAGTGTTTTTATGATGATTATTATGGTTATTATCTAAGCAGTGGCTCTCAACCTGGTGTGATTGTTTGTAGGCAGTTTTGGTTGTCACAACTGCAGGGGGCAGAGGTGATACAGGCATCTATTGGTAAAGGCCAGGGATGCTGCTACGCAGGACAATGTACAGGACAGGCCTCCACAAAGGATTATTGGACTCCAGGTTGTGAAACCCCAATATAGAGGGAGGCTGTTGGCAATGTTTGTTTCAGAAAAAAAGTTGCAAATTTTCACTGACTTAGGCCAAGTCTAAATGATATCTTAAGCAGACTGTTCCCATAATTTTCTCTTGTTAATCAGATCACATCCCATGTATGTTCCTTACAGTGTATACTCCAGATTCCTTAGCATGGCAAACACAGCAACTTCTTCTCAAATCTCCCCACCCAGGTCAGCATCAGGACAAGTCAGTACTACCCAAATCATGTATCTCCATTCATTTACCATCACCCTAGGAGGTGATACCTTCCTGTTACGGTAAAGAGCAAGGCTTTGAAATAGATCTGGGGGTGAAGTCCTGGCTCTTCTGTTTACTAGTTCTATGACTTTGGCCAAGCTCTGTAACCTCTTTGAATCTATGTTCTCTTACTCATGATATCAAGATAGCTGTAGAAGCCCACTGAGTTGTGTAGGATAATGCCCTGTGTGACTCACAAATGACACATGAACACTGGACTCTATTCTATGTGCTCAGATGCTAGTCTACTCAAACCAAACATTACTGATACAATAATTTCTTGATTGGCCTCTCTGCCTCTTTTCTTAGGATAATCTAGGATAGTAGTGTATGTACATTCTTGTGGAGAGCCATTTAGAGAAACCTAAAAAAAATATTGGTGAAAGCTCTTTCTCATTCAAAAAGAAAAAATGGCTTTATTATTTTTGAGGGAAAATTATATGGATTCTTCCAAGTGAGGTTAATTGCTATATGCAATTGAAGAATGTCAGTGAAAAAACTGTGAGTGATGTTAGCCCAGAAAGTTAATGGCTGGATATGTTTGAGAATAGTAATAAAAAAGTAACCTTCTAGTCTTTCAACATTAAATTAGATCCCAGATTTTATTACCAAGCTAGAGGAGTTCTTTGTGGCCCCAGGGTCCAGGTTCCTCACCGCTAACGTGGTCCATCCATCACATTGCTGACTCTGCCCTAAACATAAGTTGGATGGTGCTGGTGTCCACCAGTAAGTTCATTCACAGCTTTCTGATTTGTCAGTGTTGTGTCTGGTGTCTCTGCCAATCAGATCCACCCTATGATTCTAGTTTTCTCCCACTTTATTCCCTTACTGAGCTGCTCAGCTATACCAAACCATTCCTTAAATACACCTGTATTTTTCATACATGTGTCATTGCTCACTTATGCTGTTCTCTCAGCCTAGAAATCTGCCAAGTTCCTGTCCCTGCCTGTGTAAATCCTACCCTTCATTCCTCTGAAATCTTTATTGAATTCTGTCAATCAATCAGACAGGATCACTCTGTTCTTGGTGCTTCCTTTGCAATTTTAGTTGTATTTTTGTTAAAACATTGACTTAATTCTCCCAATTATAAGGAGCTCTTCATTCTTACATTAGTGGTGATTTATATCAGATTAAAACTGTCTCATTCTACTTGTAATCATCTACATTTATGCAACAGTGCTTTGAAAATGGTGCACATTCAACCATTGCTCTTAGTTTTTTTCCTTATTGAAAAGAGGAAACAAATTACATATTTATTAATAAGTTATACCTTCTTCAGTATCATTAGGACCAAATGAACTAAAGTATATTAAGATATTTTATAACCTGCATACTATTTTTTGAATAGTTTTTATTGCTATGATTGTTAGAGGGTGCAGCCAATAGGGGGGACCCCAAATGGGCATTTAAAATGGGGTCCAGAACTCAAGGTTTCTAGGAGATTTTAGGATGTCTTCACTCCCACTTCCCAGGTGTGGGTTGGGGGAAGGGACTAATGGAGCAGGGCCATTGAGAGCTGTTTTGCATAGCAACAGCCTTGCAGCTAAGCTCTGGTGTGGTCATTTAACATATCTATAGCCTTTGGCTGGTCACTTAGATATGTTAAATAGCTGTTGCCATGCTCTGAGCCAGAGGAATGGAAGTAACTTCCCCACCAAAACATAACTGGGGGGGGCAGGTCCCCGAGTTACAGCGCCTGCTTGGGAGCTTGGAGATGATTGACTCCAGGACATGGGGCCACGCCTGCCCAGACCCACGATGGCGACCAGAAAAGCTGGAGAAGACAGCAGATTGAGGGCAAGTGTGCCTGAGTGTGGGAGAAGTCGGAAATGAGGCTGCAGAGGAAGATTGGCCGCGGGGATTTAAAACCCAGACTTGGCGGCCATTGAGGAGAGAACCATGCGGCTTTAGCAGAATGGGGAGGACCTCAGCCACTGAGAGGAGAGAACCATGCTGCTTTAGGAGGAGAACCATGCTGCTTTAGGTAGGAGAGCCATGTGTAGCCATTGAGCGGAGAGAACCATGTGGCTGTGGAGGTGCAGAGAGGATCATGGCCATTGGGGAGAGAGCCACACAGCTTTAGCAGAGTGAAGACTCCCGATCCCTGGGAGAGAGGACCACGTGCCTTTGCCAGAGTGGGGACCCCACCCCCGCAGCTTTAGAAGGGGAACCACCACCTGGTTTTAGCAGAGATCCCGGCGACTAAGCTGAGAGTGCCGGGAACCCAGGGAGGCTCCCAGTCGAGATGGAGGACTAACTTGGAAGAACCAGAGGACTGCCTGAGCCATGGACTTCTATTTCCTTTCCTGAGATACAGTACTCTGGACTGGGCAAAGGGGGAAGGAAGGAAGGACTGTGTGTTTGTGGGTATTTTAAGGGACTTTAGGATTTTTGATAAAGACATTAGGTCACTACTTGAAGTTTGTATAGCATTAAATAAACATTTCCTTTCCTTTTCACAAATCTCTGGCATTGAGAGACATCTTTCCTAGGGCGGCGGACATAACGGACCCGGGGCCTTCTTTCAACAATAGTATATCGTCCCAGGCCCCCCTTTGTTTGTTCTGTAACATGATGATCACACAACGCTGAAGCACAGATACTCTTTTCACACAGATGTAATTCAGTGTGACCCCACCATTCCCTGGGTGTCATGTTGCAGGGGTTAAACGCTTTTGGAGCAGGTTTGAAGCTAGTTACTTCGCACTCTTTGCCTCAGTTTCTTTTGCCTTCCTCATTTATGTAATGGGATCTTTATGAAGATTTAGGTGAATGAGACAGTATCTGTAATTTTCGTAGGCTAGAACTTGGCACATTGGAATTGCTCAACCAATGTTAACTGTCATTATGACAAATATAAATATATACATTTATATATATATAAATATATATGTATATGTACACATGTATGTATATATGTGTATGTGTGTGTGTGTGTGTGTGTGTGTGTGTGTATATATATATATATATATGTATATATATATATATATATATATACAATTGCTCAGCTTGGCAAATAATGACAAAAAGCCAGAGAACCAAAACATAGCACTCCTCTCCTGCATGTATTTCTCTTAAGAAAGGGTAACATTTTGGCAGCAGAGGAGTTGTTTGTTGTCTTAGAACAGTTCCCAGAATAGAACTGGGCAATTTTCTTTTGACCGACACTGTGGCCCCATGTGCCCAGGGCTTCTCCTTGAGCTCAGCATTGGGAAACCTGCCCAGCTGGTAGGCTGAAGGGGGTCCACTCTGCTAAGATAATAGAATGTTTTAGATTTTGGCTGACGATAAAGACAGATGCTGTGTAACCTTGAGTGAAGAAACATATCTCTATTTGGGTATATATTTTTTGTCACATTATTTTTCTTCTTACAAAAGAAATATATGTTCACTTGGGGTTAACAATTAGGAGGGGGAAGAGGGAGAATGGGAGAAACAGTGCAGGGATCAAGAAGTACAAATTGTAGTTACAAAATAGACGGGGATGTTAAAAACAGTATCAGAGATGGAGTAACCAAAGAAGTTATATGCATGACCCATGGATATGAACTAAGGGGGGTGATTGCTGGAGTGAATGAGGGGAACCACATGGAGGGGAGCAAAGAGGGCAAAATTTGTACAACTTCAATAGCATAATCAATAAAATATATTTAAAAAGGAAATGTATGTTCATCTCTAGTCACTATGGAATTATCACTTGCCACTTACTGTCTTCCATTAAATGTATATGTCTTTATACTTACCATAACTGCTTCTTTGAAGTTTTTGTTTTATGTTTCCAACACATAAATTTTATGATCTTCTCAGGGCACAGACTATTTCTTTTGCTGTTTTTTATCTTTCACAGGGAAGCCATTGATGGATTCATGTAAATCCCTGAAATAATCATAATAATTAAAATAATTTTTCTATTATAAGTATAAATATGGGAATAGGTAGGTTCACAAATCCAGACACCTCTATGCAGAGGCTAGGTAGAAGTCCCAAAGGAGCTGATGGGTCAGGTGGGAGCTGCATGAAGTGGGTGAGTGCAGGCTCTGCCCAAGAATGAACCTTTAGCCTCTGCTGATAGCTGTTATGGGCAAATGCAAGCCAGGCTTGCCATTCTAGTAAAGGCGGAAACCAAGAAATTGGAGTCATAATTCTGGTTCTTGAATGTTGACAACTAGTTAAGTTATTTTTAAAACACCTCATGGACCAAA
Source organism: Phyllostomus hastatus (assembly GCF_019186645.2). Lineage (NCBI taxonomy): Eukaryota > Metazoa > Chordata > Mammalia > Chiroptera > Phyllostomidae > Phyllostomus > Phyllostomus hastatus. The sequence goes on along the minus strand of NW_025333857.1, from coordinate 28,050,584 downwards.
CACGAAGTCAGTGGACTACCCTGGGCCTCCTTTGTGACCTGTGGTGTATGCAGTCATTTTCAATTTAATAGGCTGATTAAAAATCTTGAGAGGTGTGAAGGAATGACTATTTCCTAATAGAAAGCAAACTTAAAAGTATCTCACCAAGTAATTCGTGGCTTCTTGGAACTAAGGAAATACTAAGGAAAGATATTTAGTATATGAGTAAGGCTGTTTCTATTAATTTCTCAAATATCTTAATATGGATAATTATAATTGGGAACAAGCCAAATAGTTCTAACTAGTAGATTTTCTTTGAAAGCTTTTTTTTTTCATTTGACTCATAGGCCTATGAACTGTCTTCTCTAAACATTTCAATACATGATCGGGTTTCTAGATGGTAGTGAATTGAAAATAAAGCAAAACATTTGCTTGTTATTATTAGTAAACAGAAATATTTTCATTGCCTGAGGCTAGGTTAGCTTTTTACTTCTGAGGTAGGTCCTGCTGGTTGTTTATCCACTAACCACTTTCCCATTCTCCTTTAGCAACAGAATCTGGATTTTTGGGTAGGGAGAATAGAAATGTGTCAAGAAAGCAAGCAAACAAACAAACAAACTTAACAAAAGAAACACTGTACTTCTGTGTCTTGCTCCTGAATGGCCATGTGACTTGTTTCTGGCCAATGAGAAGCCAGAAGGCCTCAAAAAGGCTTTTCAAAGAGGATAGATGCACTTGACATGTACCCTTTATCTCTTGTCTTTTCTCTCTGCATGGGACATGTATACAATGATGACATAATATTTTTACTCACTTATTTCCCTGGCGCTTCTCTCTGATACTTTTTTCTACATTAGCTGAATCTTTTCATTTTTCTTTTCTTGTAGCTCTGATTTTGTAATATTATTTTCCATAGGGAAACTGTGAAGGTTTCAGTGTTACAGAATGGTTGATCATAATTTGATTGTTATTATTGGTAAATAGTAATGATAAACACAGACTTCTGTCACTTCATATAAAGATGCCCTCTTTCCTATAGCACTGATCAAGATTGGATCCTATAAATCCAGGAATTCTGTCAGATTTAACTTTATGTAATTACTATTAAAAAAGAACAAAAAGAAGCATGGTATGTTTATAATAGCATCGGTTCATTATGAAATTTGTTCTTGAAAGGAGAATGCTTCCATTTTGGCTGTGTCAATAAGAACTTAATTCTATGCTTACAGTTTTATATGCTTGATGACTAGTAGAATATTCCAGTGGACATTTCAAATTGTGTCTTTTCATCACAATCTAATTCATTCAGTGCTGGGCACCACAGGATACATTTGTATTGTGACATGACCTTTGTCTCTGCATCTCTGTATTACGATATTGGGTGAGTTGACATTTTGGGCTACAGGAGGCTTCCTGGAAGTTGGTCTTATATCAGGAAAGCTAGCAATAACTTAACTAGACACAAAAGTGACTAAACCATGCACATATATCTTTCTGAACCCAAACAATGTCTATGCCTATCACAAATTTCCTTTCATCAGATCCCCAAAATATCTATGACCACTTAGAAGCCACCCTTTCCGGAGAGGAAGTAAACAGAGAAGCCGCTAGAGTGGAAATAGACAGCAGTCCAAGCAGGTTATAGTTAACATTGTGCTTTTGAAAAATTTATAGTGTCTTATATACCCCTACTAGGACCTTGGATGAAATGTATACAAATGAACTTAAGCAACCTTAGCTTCTGGGTGAATTTGCCTCTACTTAAAACTTGAACTGGCTATAGACATATCTGCCCTTCAAAGGAGTGACTTAATTAAGTGGGAAACACATTTCTGTCCTGCTCTCTTCACCTACAGACACTTGGGTGTAGAGTGTTAGAAAAAGATATAAATTTCAAAGCATTTTTTTCAGTTCTCCTATGACACCAAAAGGTAGGTTTGAAGGTGAGGATATGTTTTAGCTAAACACACACACACACACACACACACACACACACACACACACACAAGAGACTGAGTGTAGAAGAAAAACTAAATCACATAATAAAGAAAAGAGAATTAGGCTTGAAGACAGGAAACATTTCTACTATTTATTTTTATGAAACAAGATATCCCAAACATAGTGGCTTAAAAGAAAATCTATCATGTATTCTCTCCATGATTCTGTGGGTTGACTGAGCTCAGCTAGGAAGTTCTTCTGCTACATGGGATGTCAGGTGGGGCTACACCATCTGGAGGCTTGACTGTGTTGGTTCATCCAAGGTGCTTCACTCACATGGTTGGTAGTTATTGCTACCAGCTGGGAGCTTAGCTGGGACTGTTGGCTGTGTTGCCTTGGCCTTACTCCATGTGGCTTGTCAACATATATAAACTTATGCCATGGTCCAACAAAACTCTAAGAGTGTTAGAACAAAAATGAAAATCGTAGATCATTTAGGGCTCAGCTTTAGAAAGTTATACAGAATTATTTCCAAAACACCACATGGATTACACATGTCACAATCCAACCTAGATTTAGTGGGAAGAGAAACAGACCCCACTTCCTAATGGGATGAGTGGCAAAGAATGTGTGGCTACTACAGGAGGTACGGATATCCAAAGTTTTGCATTTTTACAAGGTTGTGCTGGACATCTGGATTCTAGAAATAGAAATGAGCAAAGATAGGGAGACAATGACTCACACATAGTAGGTGCTTAAAGTAGTTCACTGACTTAAATGTTATGGATTAGGTTTTTCAGTCTGTGTGGCTTTCAATGTATGTGATCTTACATTTTGCTTTTTAATTTTATTTTATTTTATCCTCACCTGAGGACATTTTTTCACTATTGTTAGAGGGGAAGCAGGGTGGGATGAAGAGAAAGAGAGAGAGAGAGAGAAACATTAAAACAGGTATGTTCCCTGACTGGGAATCAAAACCTTAACCTTTTGGTGTATGGGATGATGCTCCAACCAATTGAGCCACACTGGCCAGGGCATGAGCTTACATTTTAGATTCTCCAAAATGTTCATACAGTTGACTCTTGAACAATACAGTTTGAATTGTGCAGGTTCACTTATATGTGAATTTTTAAAAATAAATACCTCTTCTGTTTTCAATCTGTGGTTGGGAGACTGCAGGTGTGGAGGGACAATTCTATATATTTAGCTATGCCATTTTATATAGGGTACTTGAGCACCCACTGATTTTGGTATCCACAGGGCATCCTGATGTCAATCCCTCATGGATACTGAAGGATAACTTAAGTTTTGGGGGAGTCAAAAATTGCACAAGAATTTTCTGCTATGTACATGGTCAACATGCCTAACCCTAGAGTTTTTCAGGGGTTAACTGTACTTTCAAGTGCTCTGTTCTAGTCTCACATTTTTCATCAAATTGAATCCTGTTTTGGTTTAGAATATCTGGTAACTACTTTCAGATTATTTGCCTGTGGTGTTCACTTGTCTAGCTTTCTCCCATTTGGGCTTTATGGAATTATTTAGATCCCTATTGCTTTTTTTCTACTTTTCTTTGCTCAATAGGCATTTTGGGGCAAGGGCAGGAGAAATGAACTCTTAAGGCTGGGGTTTCCTCTAGCCTGTGGGCTCAAAGCCAGTCTGAGACAATCTGTCAAAAGAGGTAAGCTATCTGAAAGCGGGAGTGGTATCTCTAACCATAGCACACATTTGTTTCATACCACAGTGTTTCCACAGACAATCAGAGGAGGGGGAAATAAAGAAGAAAGAAAGAAAGAAAGAAAGAAAGAAAGAAAGAAAGAAAGAAAGAAAGAAAGAAAGAAAGAAAGAAAGAAAGAAAGAAAGAAAGAAAGAAAGAAAGAAAGAAAGAGAGGGAGGGAGGGAGGGAGGGAGGGAGGGAGGGAGGGAGGGAGGAAGGAAGGAGAAGAAAACAGAAGAAAAGGAAAGAAAGAAAAGAGAAAGAAAGAAAGAAAGAAAGAAAGAAAGAAAGAAAGAAAGAAAGAAAGAAAGAAAGAAAGAAAAAGGCAATTTTGGAAGATGGAAGGGGAATCAGGAACATGTTTGTCTACATGAAATATTCATTTGAGTGCCAGAGGAAGCTATGAGAACCATAAAGATGAGATGGGAATAAAATCCTTGATGCCTATACAGCTCACCTGGGATTAAAATTCAAGACCATCCTGGAACCTGATATAAGCATTCACATTGTAATCTAAAGCTTTGTCAATGTATCACAGGTGCACACCACATGACCAGGTGGGGGAAAAAGAGGTGAAGCCAACTGGGAAGAGATGTGGCGGTTTCATCTTCGACTTACATACATCCCAAGGTGCGAGTGCGCATCTGGTTTCTATTTCAGAACTTTTTACTAGTAGCTTTATCCAAAGTGGGGCAGACAATTCTGTGAGTTAGGGAGACCATATGTTAATGAGGGGCTGGGAGGGACATGGTGTGGCAGTGATGCTGAGGCACCTAGGAGGGCAGCTGGGGATGAAGAGGATGAAATTCAGGGATCTGGAAGAAGGTGTCCAAACTTGAGGTTGAGCCACCTAAACAGTCATATGTTGCTTGGCACTGCTAAATCTTCAGGGACTCAAAAGAATTTTGAAGACATGAATTTAAAAAAATGTCTTGAGAATGATTGCATTTTGGATAGAGCTAAAATGCTTTTCTGATGTGGAACAGATGAAAAGTCATTGAATTCTAGAGCTGGGAGGAATTTGAAAATCATCCAGTCCAGCTCTTTATTGACAGGTGAATCCTTAAAGGCCTCATGTGTCAAATGGGTTCTTGACCTGCCCAAGGTCACAGAGTCTGTGTTAGAGGCAGCCTAGAGACCCATATTCCCTCCCTTGGTGTATGGCTTTTTTCTTAAATGCATGCTGCTATGTGAAGCATTAGCCATGAGAATGTGTTAAGACTCCACTACCCCCAGATTTCTGGGTCACATCCCTGCCATTGAAATTCACATTTGCAAACATTTTTTTTGTTTTTAAATGCAGTGATGCCATGGTTGTAGTGGTGGTGGAAGCCCCCCTCAGTGGTTTGGCAACACGGGGACACACTGGTTTTCATCTGGAAAGCCCATGTCTCCACTTTTAGAAAGCAGTTCCTGGCCACCCACCCCCAATGCAAGCCCTCTTTACCAGTGTACTTTGGAGGCTTCCCCTGAGCTCTTCATTTTGTTCATATGTATGTATTTATGTATTGAGGAAACTATGTTGAGAACCTATTTCAGGCAAAGGACTATGATGGGTGCTGTAGGGGTGACATATGAAATGGACATGAACCCCAAACTTAAGAAATGGACTATTAGGTAGGGTTGGAAGTATAACAGTACTTTTTAAGAAAAACATTTAAAATATTCAGCCAAAAGGGGTGAGAGGAGGTTGGCTTTACAGCTGAGGTTTTTGATCTGGGTGTTATATGTTGAATAAGATGCAGTTGTTGAGAAAGGAGAAGCATGTGGATGGGGAAGGCTGTGTGAACAGAGGCACCTCCTTCTTGTCTCCAGAAGCCAGAGTCTCAGTGAAGAGCATGACTGAGCTGTCTCTGAGGCTGCTGCCACCCCATAGGCACTTGTCCCAACTCTTTCCTAAGAGGAGAATAATTTCCTAAGAAATTTGAAAAATTTATCCTCCCCCGTCTTTTCCCCTAATCTCCAGCATTTTGATTAGACATTAATAGAGAAGAAACTGAGAAACAAATGAGCTATTTTAAAAATGTCATCCCATTATTATCTGAATCTCTAAGAGTCCCTTTAAAAAAAAGTTAAATGGACAGCCAGTGTCTCATACATGTCAAAATAGATTTTTCCCCCTGAAAGCATCTACCCTTGTGGTCTCTGAGGCTTTCTCATGGCCTGCTTTGTTTTATTCTCCTTCAAACTCCTATTGTACACTCTTGAGCATCTAGCAAACTTGACAACTTCGGACTGCTTCTCTGGATGGGGCAGCTCCTGCGAGCTCCTTCTTTATGTGGCCCCAGTGTGCTCTAAAGGTCCCACTTTGCTTGTCCTGGAAGGACACCCAAATGAAACCTTCAGCGATATGTCAAGGAGAGGTACGTTGGGATGTGTGCTTTTGGCAATGTTGAGCTGACATGAGCATCTGTCAGGCCTGCTCTTTTATAGCTCCCTCCAGACAGCTTGAAAGAGATGAAAAGGTTTATTGGATCCAAGGAAGAAAGTGGTCAGGAAAGAGCATGAGGAGAGTGAGGCTCTTGGAGAGCTCAGGTTCCCCTCTGATGTCTCAGAATACATGGTTCCTTGCTGGCCAAGTGAGGTGTGTGCTTTGCATTCTCATTCTCTCTACCTGCACCCCTCTTTCTCTCTTTCTCCATTTCCCCTCTCACCCTCACTAGGAGCCATCTTTGTGCATTATCTTAGGGACCTATTGCCTTTTATTTCTTTGTTTTGGGAAACTTTCAGTCAGCCTGCGAACCACCCTTTCGGTATTTCAAATGGGGCAATCTTAGCCCTATGTTTTGGAGTTCTTTCTGGAAGGTGAAAGAGGGATAGAAATGCTATTGCCATCTTTGCACAAGTCCCCTACCCTCCTCTCAGAACTCTGTGAAGCTGTTTGCTACTCTTCTGTGGTAGCTCCTGTTGGCTCTTTGGGCTCTGTGGCCTACAGCCTCTTCCAATGGTCATTTTAACTGAATTTTACATATCTAGCCATTTGATCCCTACCTGACATTTCAACTTTATTTTGGGCTCCAGCAGTAAACCTGTCATTGGTTGGAGCAATTTTAGGAGTAGTGGTTCAGCTCACATTTCTCAAAATGGTATCTTGTTGTTGTTACTTGAGATCTGACTTTGTTCATTCACTCACTTGACAAGTATATATTGATTATCTACTCTTCTCAGACATTGTTTTAGTATCTAGGACTATGGTAGAAAAAATAGATAAAGTGTGTGCCTTCAGGGAAGACAGATGACAACTCAATAAGCAAGTAAACAATTTATAGAGTTTTTTATATGATAATAAATTTTTAAATTTTATTTTAATTATTGTTTAAGTATAGTTTTCTGCCTTTTACTCCCATTCCAGCCCACCCACCCATCCCTCCCCACCTCCCTCCCATTTCCACCCCCCCTACTTTTTGTCCATGTGTCCTTTAAGTTTCTTTCTGTAAACATTTCCCATTATCCCCTGAAATTCCCTCTTCTCTCCCCTCTGGTCACTGTCAGCCTGTCCTCTATTTCAGTGTCTTTGACTATATTTTGCTTGTTTCTTTGTTTTGTTGTTTAGGTTCTTGTTAAAGGTGAGATCATATGGTATTTTTCCCTCACTGCCTGGCTTATTTAACTTAGCATAATGCTTTCCACCTCCATCCAAGCTGTTGCAAAGGGTAGGAGCTTCTTCTTTCTTTCTGCTGCATAGAATTCCATTGTGTAAATGTACCATAGTTTTTTGATCCATTCATTTACTGATGGGCATCTAAGTTGCTTCCAGCACTTAGCTATTGTAAATTCTGCTGCTATGAACATTGGGATGCAAAGGTTCTTTTGTATTGGTGTTTTAGTATTCTTAGGATAGAGTCCCAGCAGTGGAATTGCTGGGTCAAAAGGCAGATTTATTTTTAGTTTTCTGAGGAAGTTCCATACTGTTTTCCAAAGTGGTTATACCAGTCTACAGTCCCTAGGGTCCCCTTTTCTCCACAACCTCTCCAACACTTGTTGTTTGTTGCTTTGTTTATGGTGGCCATTCTGATCAGTGTGAAGTGGTATCTCATTGTGGTTTTAATTTGCATCTCTCTGATAGCTAGCAATATTGAACATCATTTCATGTGTCTTTGGATCCTCTGTATGTCCTTCTTGGAGAAGTGTCTGTTCAAGTCCTTTGCCCATTTTTTAATTGGGTTGCTTGTCTTCTTAGAGTGGAGTCATATAAGTTCTTTATATATTTTGGGGATTAAACCCTTGTCTGAGGTATCATTGGCAAATATGTTTTCCCATACAGTTGGTTCTCTTTTTATTTTGATACTGTTTTCTTTAGCTGTGCAGAAGCTTTTTATTTCCATGAGGTCCCATTTGTTTATTCTTTCCTTTATGTCCCTTGCTCTAGAGGACATGGCAGTAAAAAAGTTTCTGTGTGAAATATCTCAGATTTTCCTACCTATGTTCTCTTCTAGGACTTTAATGGTGTCACATTTTGTATTTAAGTCTTTAATCCACCTTGAATTTATTTTTGTATAAGGTGTAAGTTGGTGCTCAAGTTTCATTTTTTTGCACGTAGCTGTCCAGTTCTCCCAACACCATTTGTGAAGAGGCTATTTTTGTTCCATTTTATGTTGCTGCTTCCTTTGTCAAATATTAATTGACTGTAGAGACTTGGGTTTATGTCTGGGCTCTCTGTTCTGTTCCATTGGTCCATGTGCCTGTTTTTATGCCAGTACCAGGTTGTTTTGATTACAGTGGCCTTGTAGTATAGTTTAGTGTCAAGTATTGTGATCCCTCCTACTTTACTCTTCTTTCTCAAAATTGCAGCAGCTGTTCAGGGTTGTTTATAATTCCATATAAATTTTTGAAGTGTTTGTTCTATGTCTGTGAAATAAGCCATTGGTACTTTAATAGGTATTGCATTGAATGTGTAAATTGCTTTGGGTAGTATGGACATTTTGATGATGTTAATTCTTCCAATCCATGAACATGGTATATGTTTCCATTTGTTTGTGTCTTCCTTGATTTCTTTCCTCAATGTTATGTAGTTTTCTGAATACAGGTCTTTTATCTCTTTGGTTAGGTTTATTCCTAGGTATTTTATTTTTCTTTATGCTATTTCAAATGAGATTTTTTTCTTTATTTCTGCTTCTGCTGTTTCATTGTTGGTGTACAGAAATGCCTTTGATTTCTGGATATTGAGTTTGTATCCCACTGTTTTGCCAAATTCATTTATTAGGTCAAGCAGTTTTTTGGTGGAGTCTATAGGATTTTCTATGTACACTATCATGTCATCTGCAAACAGTGACAGTTTTGTCTCCTCCTTTCCAATTTGGATACCTTTTAATTTCTTTTTCTTGTCTGATCACTGTGGCTAAAACTTCCAGTACTATATTGAATAGAAGTGGTGAAAGTGGACAGCCTTGTCTTGTTCTTGATCTTAGTGGAAAAGATTTTAGTTTTTGCCCATTGAGTATGATGTTGGCTGTAGGTCTTTCATATATGGCCTTTATTATGTTGAGGAATGCTTCCTCTATTCCCACTTTGCAGAGTGTTTTTTTATCATAAATAGGTGCTGTGCCTTATCAAATGCTTTTTCTGCATCAATTGATATGATCATGTGGTTTTTGTCTTTGCTTTTGTTTATGTGATGTATTACATTTACTGATTTGCGAATATTGAACCATCCTTGCATCCCTGGAATGAATCCCACTTGGTCATGGTCTATGATCTTTTTAATGTATTGTTGGATGCAGTTTGCCAATATTTTGTTGAGGATTTTAGCGTCAATGTTCATCAGAAACAGAAAGTTTTCTTTCTTTGTTGTGTCTTTATCTGGTTTTGGAATTAGGATGATGTTGGCCCATAAAAAGAGTTTGGGAGTCTCCCATCTTTTTGAATTTTTTGGAATAGTCTGTGAAGGATAAGAGTTAGCTCTTCCTTAAATGCTTCCTTAAATGCTTCCCAGAATTCTCCTGTGAAACCATCTGGTCCTGGGCTTTTGTGTGTTGGGAGTTTTTTGATTACTGCTTCAATTTCTTTTGCTATTATTGGTCTGTTCAGGCTTTCTGCTTCTTTTTCATTGAGTTTTAGAAGATTATATTTTTCTAGAAATTTGTACATTTCACCTAGGTTTTCAAATTTCTTGGCATACAGTTCATCGTAGTAATTTCCTACAATCCTTTGTATTTCTGTGGTATCTGTTGTAATCTCTCCTCTTTCATTTCTGATTGTGTTTATTTGGGTCTTCTCTCTTTTTTTCTTGATGAGTCTGCTTAAAGGCTTGTCGATTTTGTTTATCTTTTCAAAGAACTGGCTCCTGGATTCATTGATCCTTAGAATTGTGCTTTTAGTTTCTATGTCATTTAATTCTGCTCTGATCTTGGTTATTTCCTTCCTTCTACTTGCTCTGGGCTGTCTTTGTTGTTGTTCCTCAAGTTCTTGTAGACATAGGGTTAGGTTGTTTGTTTCAAATATTTCTATCTTTTTTAGGTGGGCCTGTATCACTATGAACTTCCCTCTCAGGACTGCCTTCACTGTGTCCCATAAGTTTTGCGTTGTTGTGAGTTCATTTTCATTTGTTTCCAGAAACCTTTTGATTTCTTCCCTAATTTCATTCTTGACCCATTCATTGTTTAATAGCATGCTAGTTAATCACCATGGTTTTGGGTTTTTTTCCTTGGGTTTGGTTTCTAGTTTCAGTCCCTTGTGGTCCGAGAAAATGCTTGGTATGATTTCAATTTTCTTGAAATTGTTGAGGCTTGTTTTGTGTCCTATCATGTAGTCTATCTTTGAAAATGTTCCATGTACATTTGAAAAAAATGTGTATTTAGCTTCTTTGGGATGGAAGGCTATGTATATATCAGTTAAGTCCATTTCATCTAGGGTATTGTTCAATGCCATAATATCTTTGTTGATATTTTGTTCGGAAGATCTGTCCGTTTTTGACAGTGGGTGTTAAAATCTCCCACTATAATTGTGTTGTCAATATCTTTCTTGAATTTCTCTAAGATTTTCTCTATGTATTTGGGTGGTCCTATGTTGGGTGCATATATATTTACAATATTTATATCTTTTTGGCGGGTTCTTCCCTTGAGTATTATGAAGTGACCTTCTGGGTCTCTCTTTATGGCCCTTTTTTGGAAGTCTATTTTGTCTGATATGAGCATTGCTACCCCGGCTTTTTTTTCCTGTCCATTTGCTTGGAAAATTTGTTTCCAGCCCTTCACTTTCAGCCTGTGCAGGTCTTTTATCCTGAGGTGGGTCTCTTGTAGGCAGCATATGTGTGGGTCATGTTTTCTTATCCAATCAGCTATTCTATGTCTTTTGATTAGAGCATTTAATCCATTTACATTTAAGGTTATTATTGATAGGTACTTACTCATTGCCTTTTATGTATGTGTGTTCCTCTCTCTCTCTCTCTCTTTTCCTTTCTTTCCTTAAAGCAGTCCCTGTAGCATCTCTTGCAGAGCTGGTTTGGTGGAGGTGTATTCTTTTAGACTTCTTTTGTCTGAGAAGCTTCTTATTTGGCCTTCTGTCTTGATTGAGAGCCTTGCTGAATAAAGTAGTTGGGGTTGCAGACATCCGGTTCTCATTACTTGGAATATTTCTTGCCATTCTCTTCTGGCTTGGAGCGTTTCCATTGAGCAGTCAGCTGCTAGCCTTATTGGGGCTCCCTCGTATGTTATTTCCTGTTTCTCCCTTGCTGCCTTTAAGATTCTTTCCTTATCTTGAAATTTTACCATTTTAATTATGATGTGTCTTGAGGTGGGCCTCTTTGAGTTCCTCTTGATTGGGACTCTTTGTGTTTCCTGGATTTGTGTGACTTTTTCTCTCATCAAATTAGGAAAGTTTTCCCTCATTACTTTTTCAAATAGGTTTTCTATTCCTTGCTCTTCTTCTCCTTCTGGTATCCCTATTATGCAGATACTATTACGTTTCATATTGCCTTGCATTCTCTTAATCCCTCTTCATTCTTTCTGAGCCTCTTTTCCTTTTGTTGCTCTTTCTGGGGGTGTTTTTTTCTATTTTGTCCTCCAATTGGCTGATCTGATCTTCTGTTTCATTGATCCTGCTTTTCATTCCTTCTACTGTGTTCTTCAGTTCACAAATTGTATTCTTCATTTCCTCTTGGCCCTTGTTGATAGTTTCTATTTCCTTTTTCATGTTGATATAGTTTGCAGTGAATTCGTTGTAGCTTCTCTCTGTAGTTTCTTCTAGCTCATTGTGAGCTCATTGAGCTTCCTGATAATCATTGTTTCGAACTCAATATCTGATAGTTGAGTTGCCTCTATTTCATTTAGCATTCTTTCTGAGACTTCCTCTTCATTTGGGGATTGTTTCTTTGTCTTCTCATGGTTTGTGAGACTCTTCTTGTTAGCCTCTGTTTCTTAAATTGATCTGTTCTGGTTCCCTGTGTTTTTGGTGTGAAGTTCTGTGGTAGAATACCTATGAGATTCAGTGGTGCAGTCTCCTTTGGGTATCCTGGTGTTCACAGCTTCCCCCTACTCTTTTTTGTGATCAGTTGGAGGAGTAATGCAAAATGGTTTAAGAAAACAAGACAGTATTCTATGATATTTACAGTAGCAGCCAATAGAGAAGAGATGGGAGATCCTTTGGCTACATATAGTGTTAACCATGATCTTCCACCCCACTAGCCATGTTTTAGAAAGGATGGAAAGAAGATAAGACTCTTATTGGGGAGCAAAGGATTGTTAATTGGATCTAGAAAGCTGTGAGGCTGTGGGAGGTCAGATTCTGAGGTAGGGTGGGAATAAAGATTAGTTAATAGGAGTAGTGTGTAAAAGAATAAAGAACCCCTACAATAATAGAGTTCAGGAAATTTCTAAGTGGGCTGAGATCTGGGAGGGGTGTTGTGTAGTATTTACAATTGTATGAACTAGGTCTTATTTACAGTAATATTAAAGCAACAATCATGTGATAGAATCTATGAGATCTAGATAACAAGAATAAGGAGTATAGAACCTTGAGTGGTGTACTAATGGAACACAAATGAAGGACAGTAAATTAGTAATACACTATGAATGAGATACCAGGGGGAACCTATCAAGCGACAGTATAACCAGCCAAGCAAAGAAGATTATACAGAAAGAAAAAGAATACTAAAATACTATTAAAATAAAAAATGTCAGAAAAATGAAGAAAAGATAATACATATTTACAGTAACTTGCAGGCTCAAAAAAAAGAAAAAACAGCAGAAGATGGAATGCAGGAGAGATAAATTTGGAGTGGAAGGAATAACACTAGGATGAAAGGAAGAGAAACATAAGGAATTGAGAGATATAAAAATAATAATTAAAAAATTAAAATTTACTTAAAAACAAGATAAAATCAAACAATCAAACAAGAACAACAGCAAAACAAACAAACAAACAACAAAAAAACCCCTCTTGTTGGTTTCTAACTGGCCAAACCAGTTTTTCTGGTCTTGCTAGCTTCAGCAGGCTGAGGGGGGATTGGAATGCTTTTCACTCTTCCCATTCAGAACTCAGTCAGTCTCTGGTGTAGGTACTGTCCCCAGGGCTAGCTGAACACTCTCCCCAGAGCCAATCTGATGGCTCTCTGCAGGTCCCTAGGTGTGGGCTTGGGCGCTCCCAAGCACGCTCTCTGGAGCTCACTGCCACAGTCACCCGGGCTCTGGGGTCCCACAGAGTGCCCGAGTCTTTTCCGGTTCATGGCGCAAGCTCTGGGGATTGCAAGGGGTCTCGCCCTTTTTCCACTTTCACCGCTGCGGGCTCTACGTTTCCTCGAAGTGCTCGCATCTTTTCCAGGTTCGTGGTGTAAGCTCCAGGGATAATGAGGGGTTGTGCCCTTCCCCCAATTTCCCCGCTGCGGGCTCCAGGAACCCACAAAGTGCCTGGGTCTTTTATGGGTTCCCCATGTGAGATTCGGGAATCCCGAAGAGGCATACACTCCCCCGAGTTCACCACCGCAGGCTCCAGAAACCCGAGAATACCCGTGCCCTTTCCTTGTTCAGGATTGTGGAGTCTGGGTCTTCCACAGAACCACACTCTCACCAGGTTGGGGGTGTGGGCACATAGCCAGGCCACCCTTGGTCACACAGGCTGGGGCACTCACTCTTTCCAGGGCTATGCGTGGGTGCTCACAGCCCCTGTGTGACTGTCTCTCAGTCTCACTCCCCTCTCTGTGCCTTCAAGCAACAAGGCCTCCCCCAGTGCTGCTCAGTCCTTGTTGTCTGGGGAGGGAGCAGTGACTCTGCTCTCCCAGGTGCCCTGAGGCAGACCCAGGAGCACCGGGCCTGGGGGCTGCAACCTCCCTGGTCCCCGTGCTGATCCCTGGGCCCTTATTATCCTGAAGCAGTCTCCTTACCGTCTGGTTTTTCAATGTCCACTATAATTTTTGATGTCCTGTTTTCATAAATGTTGTGATATTGTTGGCCCCTTGCTCTGTTCCTCTGCAGATCCACCAGTTTCTCTCCCATGCATAGGGGGAATGGCGGCTCCCTGCTACCACACCGCCATTTTCCGGAACCCATGACAATAAATTTTAAGGAGAAAAATGAAAGTGTAAGGGGATAAGATGTGCCAGCATGGGAGAATGTGGTAGTTTTGTGTAGGGTGGTTATGGAAGTCCCCACTGATACAATTACTTGGAGACCTGGGAGAACATTTTAGGAAGAAGGAACAGAACATTCAAGCTTCTTGTCTAGAGAGTCTACATACAGTGTTGAAGGATCAGCAACTAGATCTGTGGTTGCTGGAGTGGAATAAGCAGGAGGGGGAATGGTTGGGGCTGAGGTCAGAACAGGGAGTGGAGGCTGTAGAGTCTTGAAGGCAACTGGAAGGACATTAGCTTTTGTTTTGAGGAACATGGGAAACTATTTGATGTTTTTTGCAGAGATGAGAACTAATATTATTTATTTTTGTAGGATATTAGTTTAAGTAGTATGTTCAGAATAAATGGTAGGGATACAAGAAAGGAAGAAGTTTAGAGGCTCTTGCTGAGAACAAGTCAACGGTGTCTTGGACAGGGCGGCACTGGTTAAAGGAGGAAGGAATTGTTGAATTCTGTATATGCCTTGAAGGTTGAGACAACAGTATTTACTGATGGACTGGGTGTTGTGAGAGGGAGAAAGGTATAAGGATGATTAATACCAAGGTTTTGACCCGAGTAGCTGGAAGAATAAACTTACCATTTGCTGAGATATCACAGAAGCCCTAGGTTTCAGAGGGTGGGGAGACACCAGAAATTGGTTTTGATCATGTCATGGGAGATTCCTATAAGACTTCCAAGGTGCCAAGTAGGGGTGCTGATATAAAAATATGGGGCTCTTGGAAGAGGTCAGAGCTGAGGATATAATTTTGGGAAATGTTAGTTTATATATCCTACTTACAGCCTGGAGACTGGCTGAATAATTGAGGAAGTATATGCAGAGAAAGAAGAGAAGTCTGAGGATTGAGCACAGCATTTAGAGTGGAGATAAGGAACAGGCAAAGGCAGCTGAGAGGCAGTAGCCAGTGCAGTAGAAGGAAAATATCAAGAGAGAGTAGTATCTAAAGCCCAGGGAAAAGGTATGGCCTAGTGTTTCCAGTGTGGCTGATGGAACAGGTAAGGTGGAGACTAAGAAACTGGCCATTGCAGTTATCACTGTGAAGGTCATTGGTGGCCAAGACAGTGCATGAAGCTGACTGGAGTGGCTTTCAGAGAAAATGGTTGGAGACACATGGGTGATAAACAACCCTTTCAAGGATCTGGCTGAAAATTGGACATTTAGACATTAGTTGGAGAGAGATATTGTGTCAAGGGAAGTTTTAGTTTTATTAGGATGAGAGATACTAAAATACATTTGATGATCAAGCAGACAAGAAAAATTTGTCACAAACTGAGAGAAAAATTTTGCGAGTGATGTCCATGAGTAGGTGAGAACAGATGAGACCTGCTATACAAACAGATGGAGGATGGGTAACTGATCTGGTGGAGCAGAGGCAGCTGGAAATACCTTTTTACAGAGAATTATGACAAGAAGTTAGCCATTACTTTCCAAAGGTTCATGAAAGGATTCTAGAGTGTTAGAAGCCAGGCTTACACTCTCTGGGTAGGAAGTCGGGGGACTTTCTTTTCTCTGGAGGAGGAGACCTTGGAGGAAAGCTACAAATGTTATTATAGAAGGGGCTCCAAGTAGAAGTCCCATTATCCTAAAGTGATACTCAGCAGCTTACAAGCCTAGTTCAAGCAAACAGAACTTTTATTCTTTACTTTTTCAATATGAATAGATGGTCAAAAAGCAATGGACAACACCAAGTGCTGAGATTATAAAATATCAAATAATAGGACTTATGAGGAAAACATGATTTAGGGAGTAGAAGAGGTAAGGGACGATATTGCATGTGAAATGATGAGAAAACAGTACTCCAAAAAGAAACCACAAGGAAGAAATTTGGAAAGTAAATTCATGACAGGCAATATTGAATCTAATAGAAGGGAGGGATAGGCATGGAAGATGAAAGCAAGGATTGCCCACAGTATGTAGAAAAGAAGGTGAAGAGATATCCATAGGAGAGAGTTCTTAAGCACATTAGAGAACTGGTACAGACTTTAGAGAATGACCCAAAGGAACAGGTTTTTCAGAATCGGAAATGGAAGATAGGAAATTTTTGAAGAAATGATATCAGAAAAAGTTGTCATAATAGAATGAACATAAATTTCCATGTTGCGAAAATCCACTTAGTCCCTAAAACCATGACCAGAACCAGGATGCATTCTTATGGCAGGGATGAAACCTTCCAAAGAGTAAAACAAAATTAGAAAAGATGAGAAGCTAAGATGGAATTGTTCAATAGCAACATGAATCAGTCCAGAAGATAAAAGAGGAAAGTCTCCAAAATTTGCACAGAAAATGATTTCCAACATAGAATTGTATACCAAGAGGGACTTATAAACAGGTGTGAGCGTAAAATACTGACAGACATTTTCAGATATGGAGGTTTTCAAGGAATCTTCTTTCCATGCCTCTTAGAGGCTACTGGAGGAAGACATGCAATCCAGGAAATAGAAAATGCAACAGGGGACAGTGGTGAAGGGAATTTCCAGGATGTCAAGAAGGAAATCCCTAGGACATCAGATCTGCAGCAGGATTGGAGAGTGAGTGTTCAGTCTGATGCAAGAAGAGAAGGCAAGAACAAAATGTAATTAATGAACCTACTTTACATACTTGAATATGCAGAAAATTGTATTAAGGTGCATTGAGAGAATAAAAGAAAATCCAGTCATAAGTGCCTAGAAAATTAAGCAAACTCCAGGAAAAGCAAAGGTTCTATAAGAAAGAAAATGTAATGATGCTTAACAGTTGTCACAGCAGTGAGCAATATTCAATAGTCACAATGATGTATAAATTAAATGATTGTATAAACCTGAACAGCAGATTGTGGGGGAGGTGAGTAGAAATATGGAGAATGGTGGTATAAATGAGCTAAAATATCCCCTACCATAGTGAGAAAAGAATCTATATTGGTTAAAATTGACAGTAGGAAAGAATAATATAAATACAGTATCTTAAAATAGTTTCAGACTGGAAGAACATCTGAAAGAGCTGAGAGTTCATCTCTTGGAAAAGGGCTGTAGTGAGGGAGGGAGGGTAAGTTAGGAGACTTGCTCTTTGTTACATACCTTTCAGCATTATTAGTTTTAAAAGCTATGTATATTTATGACTGACAAGTAAGCATTGATTTCAGGGAAATTAAAAATAAATGAATGAGATGAGATGGAGAGCATAGAGTTTGTGCTCTCTGTCTGTCTTGGCATGTGAGTGGGATAAAAGAAGGGGAATCTGCTTTCCAGAAGTAGCAACTTGGTTTACCCAAGGTCAGTACATATGATTAAGGAGTTGGCTCTTTTCTGCATCATGAGTGCTTGACCTCACCTGGTCAAACATGGTGTGCATCCTCTTCTGTCTGAATCGAAGGCAGGACATAATGTACATTCCTACCTTCACTACAAGGGATACTTTCACATGAGTAGCATGGGAGTAAATATGATTTTTATTCTTTGGAAATAAACATTTGGCCTGGATTATAACACATTTGAAAGTCCCTCTCATACCATGCTCTTAGCCTTTCTAAATGTTGTGCATTGGATGGGAAAAGCATGACTATAGGCATGGGGGTCAGGGGAAATTTGTTTATAACCTTTGCTGTACTCTGGTTTTCCTTGTATACTTGGGTTTCAATCTTTTGCACATTTTTATTGACTTCAAACAAAAAAATGTATACCTCCTTGTCTAGGGGTTCATGAGGTGGCCAGATGATTAGATTCTTTGGGGTAGTGATTCGCCATTCAGCTAAGAGAGAGGGAAGCTGCTATAATGGCAAACCATATGTATGGGAACCAGAGGAGCCCTATTAAACTCATAACCTTGGAGAGCATTCTTTTAAACCAATGTGACCATTTTATGTTTTTTATTATTACATGTGATATCATTTCTGGAGAAGAAACTTGATTCTTTTAATAGGTCTACTCTTTGCTAGGTTTTATACTTGGCTCTTACCAGTGGACCCCACAATATATTTCTGGAAACCTTGTATATATCTGATAAAGAGTGAAAAGCTGACATCTTTTGTGGACTGAAGTGTCATGCTGCTTTTGGAAAGAGTGAGTGTAATTGATAGGACAGTGAGTGAGTCTGGTTAGATAGACCATGTAGTCTGGTGATTCCTATTTCATCATAAATTGTAGTTCAAAGATGATCTAAATAGGGCAATGTGGTGATCTCCAATGTGTGGCCATGTAGAAGTGTGTGAACACTCATACACACATATGTTTAAGGTAAGAGTAAATAGTCACATGCACACAGCCATAAAGCCATGGTTAAGAAAAAAGGACATGATGTCACTGCAGTGAACCACGGACAGGAGCTTCAGGACTGTAGCAAGGGAAGAAGATTAGAAGGAGTTAGAGGTCTCATGCTAAAATGTGGAATGAGAAGCCTTTTAGTGTGTCTGGAAGGTTTTGTTCTTCTGCCTTCTTGAAAATGAGGAAATGGTTGCCTAGGTGGAAGGAAGTGACACATTCAAATCACATAGCTAGTTAATGGCAGAGTTGACATGCGGGACAGGTGCAAAGTTAAGAATTTATCCCAACAGAAATGAGTTATTGTCCACCAGAATTCAGGCTGGGAGGCTAAACACTTCAGAGATGACTGAGGATAAATAGAAGTTCAGTTCGTCTTAATACATTAGTCTCATGTCCCATTCATAGCGAATGGGAGTTTGAGAGAAAATAGTTTGATTATAATTTTTCTAATCACTTTTTAGATTTTAGAAGTAATTACATTGTAATTACATTAATTGACAGAGGGTGTGAAGATTGGCTGATGACTAAACATGGAGAACAGGGCAGGGGGTTTTGGGCACAGTGGCAGGGTCCAAAGATGAAGAGGAAACAAGGACTCCTTAAGTGAAAGGGACTAGCATTTGTTTAGTATGTCGTATTAAGTCAGAGTCCCCACAAGAAATAGATGGCATGCTCAAACTGGGTAACGGAGAGTTTTTAACAAAGGCACTATTTGCAAAGGTGTGGCCCAGATGGAGACAAAGACACACAGATATTGCCAGTTTTTGGAGCTGGCAGCCATGGAGCCCTTACCATGCCGCACCAGAAGAGGCAAGTAGATAGCACCTGCAAGTGAGTCGCCCTGCTCTAGGCAAGGTTACTGGCAGGAGATACAGATGTAAGGATATCTGATCGCCAAACCAGGTGATCTGGTAGGAAAGAACTCAGAGGAAAAAAACAAACAAACAGATCCTCACTTCACTTTTCTCCAACAGTCTGAACTTTTCCTGGTCCTTTTTTGCCATCCCAACAGGAAGCTGGGAGGGCACTGAAGTTCATTGACATAGTCTATATGAGTCAGCCTCCCAGAGCACAGAGCAGGGCAGAAGAGGGCAAAAAGAATGTCTGGAGTCGAAAATGCCAGGTATCCAGGACAGGAGTCTTGAGTGACTGTGATAGACTTTCTACAAAATGCATATTGATTTATTACCTAAATAAACCTGTTCCTTGTAAAACTATTTCCCCCCTCAAGTTAGTAACATATGTTACCATTGCCAGGTTTTGGAAACAACTGTAAAGGACAACTCTGAGAATGCTCTTTACCATGCTTCTGTGATCCCTTCTACCACGTGGCACTGTCCTTTAACCTAACGTAGCAAGATGGCTTTCCCAGGCTCTTTGATAAATTATGAAGCCTTATTTGACCTTACGTGCTTATAAAAAATTCAACTCTCTTGACTAAATTAAAGTACTATTCACATGGCAAAGTCAACTGTGATGACTTAGTTTTTTTCCCCTTTGGTCCTGACCCACGATAACCACTGTGGTTTCCAGGTGTAAAAGAATGTGAGACTCTTTAGTTTTGAAAGTACATGGATTTCAGAGGAAGCAGGATAGCTTTTCCCATAGATCCAGTATCTGCAATATAAGACCAAATCCTGCTTCAATATTTGTGAGTTCAGGAATATATTTTATCAGCCCATCCTGGGGTATTTAGACCCAGTAACAGGCTAATTTGACATTATAAGACTCCAGCTATAAATTAGAATGAAAAATAATTTAAATATACTTGGAAATACAACTGCCAAGCAAACAAGAATGCTTATTTGGACATTTGATGGGTTCTCTGCATAGTGATGATGATGAAGATGATGATGTTAATGCTGGTGATGGTTAACAGTTATTGAGTCCTTACTACGAGTGTAGGAGAGTTTTATATATAAGCAACCCAATAGATAGGTTCCTATTTTACATCTGAGGAACTAGGCCTGGGGAGGTTAAGTAACTTGACTAAGGTCCCACAGCTAGTAACTAATAATACATTGCAGTCAGGGTTCTTAGTTCTAAGTGATGATTATTTGATAATTACCAGGAGGCATCTTACTGAACAAAATAAATATTTAGCCTAAATAGTTGGTACAAGGAACCATCCTAGGAAACAGATTCCAAAATGGGATTTTGAACTGGATCATCTATCAGCTGGCCAAGAACAAAGTCCCCTTTGCAACCCCTGGGATGTGGCTGCAGAGCAATTGGTAAAAGTTCACTGGTGTTGAACTTGAGTGAGACACAGGTGGAAGGGAACACACTGCAATATTTCAACTTTTCAGAGGTTCATTTAGTAGTTATAAGGATTATGGAATTGGATGCCTTTTCCTAGAACCCATTTAGGAGCTGGAGAAAACAGTGATAGACTGAGGGTGATTAATTACCAATTTAAACTTAAGGGTGAAAGCTGGAGAGCCTGTGACAGCATATAAAATGATGCCCATCTGCTGCAGTTGGAGAACAGGAAAAGCAGATGATCCCTAACTCAATTCTCAAATATGGAGTAGCAGAGCATAAGGGAAGGTTCAAGTCTTCACTCTGGCAAGTCCGCTCTGCCAAGGTTAGGACATTGATTACAAAAAAAGTAGCACCTCGAGATTTGGCATGGTAATAATACACTAGAAATTTTGTATCCTCAAAACTATTTTTTCCATGAATAATCCTGGGTCTACAGTAGGCCCATTCCTGCTTGTATAGTCTAGTACTTGCCCCTTTTAGAAGAAGATGAAGAAATATTTGTCTTGGACAATAGGTAGTCCTCTCAGAATTTACCTTCACCACCTTCCTGGCCAATAGACCATCAATCAGAGGCAGGTTACAATATAACCTAGCAGGAGGAGGGGCTCTTGTGCCAAGGGAGGAAAGGAACTATACCCCCAAGAAGCAGTAGGGCTTAGCCAACTTTTATCAGCAGGAGCTAGGAAAATGTGGATCCTGTAGGTACTGAATAAAACGGGAAGGTGAGATACAGTTGGAGAAGAGAAGCTTGTTATTGATGTGGGGATATTTTCCTATGATATAGAACTTAAAATCCATAAAGTACCCAAAAATATGATACTTACATGCTGCTAGAATTTCTCTTATAGTTTGAAGATAATGATGGTCCATACTGAGTATAATAACAGAGATGCCAAAACTGCCATGGCAGCTGGTGGGTGTATCAAAACACTCAAAGAAGAGAGCATGCTAGTGTGCAAAATCCACCAGCCAACTATATTCTGTGTGAGCGTTTAGAGGACACTCCACTTACCAAAGTGAGTGGGGAAGGGAGGGCCACAGCATTGCTGAGAGGCTCAGTGGTGACTGTCCTCTGGGGCCAGGCTGAGAGAAGGGGTACTGTTATAGAACTGAGCTCCGATGCAATAGGATTGACTGAAGCCTCTCAATATAGGTCAGGTAGGGGCATGTGCCCATCACATAGAGTAATTATAGTAATATACAGCAGAGTTGGGGTGGCAGCCAGTCAGCCTGACCACTCCAAGCAAGCTATGAAGATGGCTAATAGAATACAGAGTTCTTAGGGGCAGCCAATGATAGTATTAATTAATCAAAGGAATTAGGAATTGATCAGGAGTCTGAGGGCAGCTGCTTTAGTAGAAAGTCACAATTCCCAGCTCTGCTTGAGGACTTGAGCCACTCTTTAGACGTGAAACCCAGTGATGAAAAGAGAGGCTGAGTACTCAGGGTGAAAGGCCTTCCAACACCATGACAAATGCACATATTAATTATACTCCCAGTCACCCCCTAAAGGAACCTATGGCCATTTACTTGAGACACCATATATTGAAAAAAAGGCATAACTCAAGTATCTTGTGGACTGTTGGACACACTGTCCATGGTGATATTGATTTTTAGGGCCCTAAAACATTATTGCCCTCCTGTTAAAGTAGGGGCACATGGAGACCAGGTTATAAATAAGGTACTGGCCAGGTAAGGCTCCTAGTGGGTCCCCTGGGTCCAGAAACCCATCTAGGGATCACTTCCTTGGTCCTGAATGTATAATGGAAATGCAAACCTTTGGTAATTGGAGTAATTCCCCCATTAGTTCATTGGAATGTGTGGTAAGAGCTTTCATAATGAGGAATACCAATTGGAGGTCCCTGAATCTGCCCTTTGCCTGGATGTTTAAGATAGTAAGTAAAAAATAATAGCACATCCCACTAGAATAAGAGGCTTGTGCCACCATTAGAACCCTAACTAATACAGGGTTGGTGGTTTCCTTTACATTCTCAATTAATTCACTACTCCAGCATTTCCAAAAAGCAAATAATCCTGGAAAATGATGTGAACTTCCACACATTCAACCAAGTTATTTCAACCCACATTGTAACTACTGTATCTGATGTGGTAATCTTTATAGATCACAATGTCCTTTGTAAATGTGCTTTGTACATGTGCTTTTTGATTTGGTGAATGATCTCTGAAGAAGGAAGACCAGATGCCATTTGAATGTATATAAAATGATCAGCAATGCACATTCATGATCCTGCTCCAAGGCTGTTTACTCTCCCACCCCCAATACAGTCCAAAGGGAATTGGACCACTTGGATACATTGTAGAACATCACACTGGGCCACAATAGTGATGATGTCTTGTCATTTGGACCAGATGAAAAAAATATGGGCAATGTACTAGAGCTGTGGTAAAACACATGTGGTCCAAAAGGTGGGAGAAAAGATTCAGGGTCCTGTAATATCAGTGAAATTTTAGGAGTCCTGTGGTCTGGTGCATGTTAGGGCAATAAAAGGAAAAATGTTTCATCTTGTTCCTGCCATTGCTAAGAAAGAAACACAGTACCTGGTAGATCTTTTGGGGTTCTAGAGGTGGCATATTTCACATTTAGGAATACTGCTCCCACACATTTGCCAATTGACAAGGAAGGCTGCCAGCTTAAGTAGGACACAGAGGAGAAAAGGGTTTGTAGCAAGCTCAGGCTGCCTGGTAGATTGCACTATCTAGGAGAGCCTATGGTATTGGAGGTAACTGTATGACAGCAAAGAGGCCATGCAGAGTTCATGGAAAATGGTAGGGGCTCTGGAGTTAAGGCTGTGCCATCTGTAGCAGAATATTGTACACTATTTTAAAAATGGCTTCTTGTATACTCCTGGGCCCTGGTAGAGAAGGAGCACTTGGACAAGGGACATCAAATGACCATTATGAGTTCAGTTCTGGCAGAGCCACTCAGTCATAGTTCAGGAGGGGCCCAGCAGAAATCCTGTGCCTCACATATAGATGGAAGTGGTACATCCGGGACTGAGCATGAACATGGCCAGAGAGTGCAAGTAAGATGCTCAAGCACAGTCCCACCATGTCATCTACCACTATCTCATTCTTCAACCTCAGCTTGCACCTAAATGAGGAGGGTCCTATGTCCAACTGACAGGTGAGAGAAAAGTCTAAACCTGAATCATAGATGATGGGTACAAGCTGAAAATGGTTTGCTGCTGCATAACAGTGCTCCAAAAGAAAGACATAGAAGAAATCCTCCCAGCCGGTAGAGCCTCGGCAGGTTTATCTGGCATCCACATAGTGCGGAAAGAGTTATGCATATAAAAGTACATGTGGATATGAGTAGTAAATGGTTGGCAGTCTGAGAATAGTTTCGAGGAAGAAAGATTCAAATATTAGAGATGGGGAAGCTGGGGAATAACAAGCATGTGGATGGACCTGAAAGAGGCATGAAGTTTGAAGGCCTGGGTATCCCCTGTTATTTCCCACCAGGAAAACTGCTTCAAGAAATGGACACTAGAAAGAATGACTTGAACAGCTGATGTCTGCAGACAGTAATTGGCCATTTCACTTTTGGCACAGTGGGCTCATAAACAGAGTATTCTTCATGACAGGGAAGGGAAGCTCTGTGTGGGCCCAACAGCACAGGCTCCCACTCACTCATCAGTGCTGGTGTGGCTGCTGCTGCTGCATGTCCAACCTGGTCCAGCCTGGGCCCCTCATACAGCATTGTCCTCAGAACTGACCAGCCCCTCCTTCACCCTAAAAGGGGCAGTGAATCATCTCAGCTGGAACTGATATATATTCCAGGTATGGTTTTGCCTTTCCTGGTGGTAGGGCCATGTGCATTACACTCTCTGACACCTTATAGGGTGTTTTATTCAATGAAACAAGATATCACAAAATATTGCCTCGGACCAGGGACTTACTTGTATCAAAGAAGGTGTAGCAGTGAGCACAAGACCAGGGGTCCACTGGTCGTATCACGTACAAAACTGTTCAAAAACCATCATCTTGCCAGGGAAGTGGAGCAGCCTTTGGAAGGTATAGCTAAGGGGCCACTTTGGAGGAGATGGTGATCAGAGTGCCATCCTCCAGGTTGTGGTACACACTCTGAATTCATTTCCGTAGGTTGTGTTCCTAATATGTGGACTCCTTTGGTCTCAGAACCAAGGGTTGGAAATAAAAGTAGCCTTGCTTATCACCATCACTCCCAGTGACCTCCTTGGAGGAATTTGTGTTTCTGCAACTCTAATCTCTTTAGTTCTAGAGGTTCCCAGAGGTAGAATACTTCCATCAGGGTACGCAGCAAGAATCCTTTTGTATTTTTAGCTATGACTGCCCCCTAGCCCCTTGGGGCTCTGATTGCCAAGACATCAGCAGAGTAGGAAATGTATCATTATCCCAGCAAGAGTAATTAATTGACCCTGATTCTTAGGAGGAGAGAGAGCTGGTCTTACACAATGGGCAGAGAAGAGCGCCTTTGGCACCCATGATGTAATGGAGATGTTTGTTAGTTCTTTCCTGTATAATTCGTTACTAAACAGACAAGGGCTGCAGTTACAACCTGGGAAGCACACACTGACTGGGGGCTTAGACCCCGTAGGGATGAGGGTGAGCCACCAAGATACACAGAGGTATTAGCAGAGGGTAAGAGGAATCTAGAAATGGATAGTAAAGAAAGAAGACAGTGAATACTAAATGTGTCCCTGTGACTAGCTCCAAAAGCTGAAGTTTTAATTTATCTCAATAACTGTCCTCTTGATAGTTTCCCCAGGAAAAGACACAAACCAGAAAGAATCCCACGACAGTTGTTTTCTGACAGAAACAAGTGGTTTGGGGTGGCAAAGAGAGGCCCCTAGTGGGTCTGTGCTGAACACAACCCTGCCTGAGCCTGCTGGCCACCCACAGCTGAGCCCCTCTTGGGGAAATGACCTCAGCTGAATAAAGCTGCCTCACCAGAGTTTACACCTCTCTCTGGTGTGGGCTGCATTGGATGACTGGTCAAAGCATGGGGACTAATATCTAGCTACTTTGGCTCAATTTGGGACACTTTTCTTGGGCCGTTCCAGCTCCATAGGCCTCTGCTATTGTCACAGCACTGTGGTTCAACTTTTCTTGTTGCCCGAGCCTGCCTTCCCTGCTCTCTCAAAGAAGTGATTCCCCCCTTAATATCATTCATGGAACTCTCCATTCCAACGTCTGTTTCTTGAGAAACCTAAACTAAAACATAAACAATCCCTAAATCATAAAACATGAGGGGGGCCAACTGCTCCTGGTCATGGTAGGTTAGGTTTTGTCAATTTCAATTTTTATAGAGGGACCTTTCCTGACATTGTCATTAGCTTTTAAGTGTGCCCTACATGCACTCCAGTAGTCCTCTATTTTCTTATTGCGTTGATTAGAGACCCAGAAATTCTCTGAATTCCCAGCTGCAGGAAGTGCCCACTGAGGAAGACATCATCTCAATGTGGATTTGTGTTTTTCTATGGGCTTATTTTGTGGCCATGCCAGCTGTCGTTTTCAGCTGCTTTGAGTTGGCCCATGTTGTCATAGTCCTTGGGATGCCATTAGAGAAAAATCTGATTCATTATTTTGTTCCTATTGTACTGACTAGATATTTCAACACAGATTGTTTCATTTAGCTCTTGAAGCAAGACTGTGAATGAGGTATGATTCCTAATTAACAGAAAAGGGAAATTGAAACTCATTGAGGTTGAATATCTTTTTAGTACAACTAGTTAGCAAGTTTTAATAGTCCACATTCAAAGCCAAATCCTGACTCCAAGTCTAGTATTCTCATCTCACCTTCATAAGATAACCATTCAATGTGTGTGGACTTACATCTAGTGTCTGGACTGGGCCCAAGCAATTCTCTACATTAAACAATCATCTGTAATGAAGTGGATTCTCTTAAAACTCCTTGAAACATTTCCACATCCCTTTTCTAACTGACATGGATCCACTTGAAGTCACGGATGCTGTTTTTTCCCTTTTCTGGTGAGCCCCCACATCCTGGTTGGGGAGTTGCATCACTGTTCTGGCTAAATGTTTCTTTCTCACATGCTGTCTGCTCAGTGAAGTGTTCATTTATGGGCATCCATAAATACACAGTGGAGAAGCTCCACAAACTCTTTCACTCTTGTTTATTTATTTGCTTGTCTGTTTACTTTATTCTATAGTCACTATGACTGGGAAAGTCACCCTGTGTAGTCACAATGTAGATTTGTAGTCCTTGGTTGGGAAAAGGCTTGTTGGTGAAGTCTGATACCGAAATGTAATCTTCTTCAGGAAATGAGTCCAAAGTGCTGTCATTCTCTGTAATAAGAAACAATAAGGATCCTAAGAGAGAAAGTAGTTTGGCAACTGATGGACAATCATCATTATAGACTGAGTGCTCAAATAAAAATACTTTTCAAACCCTGAAGAGGGATTTTCTACATTTTAAGTATAGAATCTTGCTTTTTAAATGAAACTGTTTCCAAATGACTTCCTGACTCAAAGGGGTAGAGGTAAAGAATAACTGAAGATAGCTGTGTGGTGGGAAGAAATGAAATGAGGCTGAAACTTTGGAAACTGCAGAATATGTCTTCTGGTGTTTTATATGTCAAACAAAGAGCTTAAAGGTATACATATAAAAATATGCAATAGCATATGTGTTGAATACAACTAAAGTTTGGTGGCAAATTATCATCAGTGCCATTGGTATAGTCCAGAAGGCTCAGCCTGACTCCTAAATAAGGCTGGATCCTTTGGAAGATGATACAAGGCATGAAAATATAGGCCATAGTTATGATGCTGAGAAGTGCATGTGATTATTCAGGTAAAAAATCTAAGGAACACATATAAAGGACCCGTGGACAAAGCCAAAGGAGGGTAGGATTGAGGGTGGGGTGGGGGAGTGTGGTAGGGGGGAAATGGAGACAACTGTACTTGAACAACAATAAAAAAATAAAAAAATCTATGTATTTTTAAAGAAAGGAAGCGCTTTGCCATACAGCATCCCATTTGGCTGGTGAAACTAAACTCAAGAAAGCAGCCTGGTGAGGCTGATCTCACCATGATGGTAGATTCCTTGGCCTTTCTTCAAAACACATTAAAAAGGGAGACAGAGTGATTTCTGCTGTTTGCCCTGGAAATATGACTGATTCATGTGGCTTTCAGGAGAAGATGTGATGGGGAAATAGCCTCCAGTGATTCCACACGGGAATTTTGGCTTGACATTCTTAAAGGATTTGAAAATTCTATATACGTTGTTGCAACCCAATTGATTTAAATGGTACCCAAAATGTGACTACCAAAGCCCTGTGCTTTGGTTACCACATTCTATTGCATTTGCACTTAAATGTAACTATCTTAAAGAGATTCATCACAGACTGATTTCCTCCTTTTTCCTTATTTCTATCTAGGATTTTTTCTTTTGGGAAAGTTGCAGGTTTAAATAAAATATTTTTTATGACCAGCTATCTAAATTGAAAATCTCTTTCAAATAAAGATGTGCCTTTGCAGTGTTATTAAATATTTTTAAAAGTCATATATGTGATATATATCATAAATAGATATGATAAATGTATAGATATAGATCATATATGTGATATATATCATATAGAGATATAGATATGTGATATATATATATATATTTTTTTTAATTCTTTCACCTCAATGTGTTGAGTGACTACTCTGGCCCAGGCATTCTCCCAGGTCCTGGGTGATGGCATAACGTAAGAAAGGGGCCAGAAACATGGTAGGAATTTGAATAATTGTTGAACTGCCCTGCATACCAGCTTCTGGTCTGTAAGTAAAGGGGCTGAGGCTGGAGGTGATGGGGAAAAGGAGTACTATTGATAAAGTACAACACTTTGCTAAGTGTTTAGTTAATTGGGACCTTAATTTTACAATGTATTTTAAATGTTTAAATGGAGATTCCTGAACTATTAATAAAAACATCTTGAGTAATCTAAAAAATGCACCTCCTTAAATTCTTATTGAGCCAATTCTACAAAAATAATTCCCCTTTTTAAAAATGTTTGCTAATTAAGCCCTGGCTGGCGTAGCTCAGTGGATTGAGTGCGGGCTGGGAACCAAAGTGTCCCAGGTTCGATTCCCAGCCAGGGTACATTCCTGGGTTGCAGGCCATAACCCCCAGCAACCGCACACTGAAGTTTCTCTGTCTCTCTCTCTCTATCTCCCTCCCTTCCCTCTCTAAAAATAAATAAATAAAAATCTTTAAAAAAAATGTTTGCTAATTAAAAATAGTAGATACATGTAAAGAGTATTAGTTTTGGTTGTAAGCAACAGAAACTTGTGCCAGGTAGCTGGGTGGAAAAAAGTAGATTTATTACAAAGAAATATGAGTTTTCTCAGGAAATCCAAGGACAAGATTGCAGCTGGGCTTTAAGAATGAACTGAAAGAAGGACTTGCTGTCAAGATTTTTCTCCATCTGTTACCTCTGCTCTTCTCTGTGTCAACTTAGTTCCTCCTCTTGCAGACTGAGAAGCCTTTGCCACTGAGAAGACTCCTGTTTCATTTGATACAGACCCTCCAGCAGACGAGATGCAAATATCAATCCATGTAAGAATTCCCAGTTCTCTGACCCAGTTTGGGTGACATGGTTTGCCCATGGACCAAACTAAGACTGGTAGGTAGTGGGTTCTCACTATAAGAACTGGACAATGTGAGTGGGTAAAGGGTAGAAAAGGTAGGTCTCAGGAAAGGGTGACCAGGGGGTCTTTCAGAGAAGCAGTGTAGTCAACAAAGTAGTAGTTCATGGAAAATAAACTGTGTGTCTACATTTATTGCACATATATATATTTCTTTAAATTTTGAGAAAATTTGGCAATAAACTGGAGTTAACAAATTATGATCCACAGGCCAAACCCAAACCATGGCTTGTTTTTGTAATGGCCTGTGAATGACATTTAAAAATGATTGTTAAAAAAGAAGAAGGAGAAGACTCTCCCACAGAAATCATCTGTGGCCCAGAGACCTGTAATATGCATCGTCTGGCCACTTTCAGAAGATGTTTGCGGACCTTGCTCTATAGCACGGTGGGCAAGCCTGCAGGCTCTGCATCTAGTCTGCTGGGTGCTAACCCTGGCTCAGCCACCTTAGAGGGGGACCTGAGGCAAGTTACAAAACCTATCTGCATCTCTGTTCCTCTTTTGTAAAATGAGAATAATAATAATTATGCTTATCTTATAGGATGATCATACAGAGTAAATGAGTAAATACGGTATATGTTAAGTCATTTAGAAGAGTGCCTATATGTTAAGAATGTTAATTATGTCAAATCATGCACAATCTCAGACATGTTTATATATAAATAAATATATATGAACATATACACTATGTATGAATATGTATTATAGATAAATATATTTATATAGCTGTATACATAGAATATGTAGGAATATTTTCTTCTTGTGAATATAGTGGGCCCTGAAATGTATACTTAGATAATATTGTTGAAATGAAACCTATAATAATTTGGGAAGGAAAGAGTTATTTTTTAAAAAGAAAATTCCATATATACGTATATATAAATAGATATTTATACATATATGTAATTATTTATATTTATTATATGTATTTATAGAACAAATACCCATGATATAAGTACATTAAATATATAAATAAAATTAATATATAATATATAAATATATATACATAACTTCTTAAAGCAGGACAGAACTATATTTGGATGTGATCAGATTTAAAACCAATAGCTCATACCAAACCAAATATATGAATTTGACATAGTTCTAAATGTTATTTTTTCCTTTAAAAGCAAAATTTTACTTTCTAACACTAATAGGGAGCATTTGTGTTGTAGTAGTATTAATGCTTCAAAATTAAATTGAGAACATTTACAAAACTGCACCAATGCCACTTTGAACCTTCACAGCTCCTATTTAACATAGTAGTGCCATGTGGGTATCCATGTATGACTTAAAATCTGCATGGACACAATCACTGTGTTTCATTCAGAAACCATCCCAATCTCTGTCTCTGCCCTCTCTTTTGTTCTCTTTCTTTTCTCTCAGATTTGCATAAGTTTGTATACACACTGTACACAAAGCCTTAGAAAGCATGTAAAGAGAAAAAATATTGGCACAATCTATATTTATCTATAACCACATTTTATATCACATACCGTGTATGAAAAAAAATCACCCTTGTAATATTTTTATCGGAAATAAAGTCTGGGGGTGAAAAGGTATATCTTACTGACTTTATGGTTGCTTAATTTAACACATACAGTATAAAGCTCCATTTGGAAAAGATCTTTCTGAAAACGGGGTTATCTCATCAATCAAGCACTTCCTGTGTGTGTATTGTAAATAATAAATGTATGCCACATGTGTGGCTGGAGGAATGCTGAAAAGCTGTATTGGCATGCCAAGGAAATACAGCTAAAATAACTTCTACCAACCCAGTTCATTCCACTCAGCAAAAATTGGGCGAGCTAAATTCATCAATATTGATTTCAGGTTTCATCAGCAGGGATTTTTTTGAGCAAGACTCGTTTAGTTACATTTTCCATTTGACATTTCTTGTTAGACTCAAAGTGTTCTCTGTGTATAAGTCTTCTTATGTAATTCGAAACTGAGCTCATCAACCAACCTTTCCAATAGAAACAGTAGACACGTTTGTTTCTTGAAGAAGTAAATTTCTATATTGAGACATTCCTCACATGTCAACCCAGAATCCTTGTTTCCTCTTCATCCTGTGTTTTGGAGTAAAGATTTTTACTTGTTTTTGTTTTTCATCATTCACAAAGAAAGGTAATGTCTCCTTGTCAGAGAGATATTGGGAGTACCGTTAGGCACTATTCAAAGGAATCATTCCATTGGCTGTTTTTTTTTTAAGTATATTCTATTGATTATACTAGTACAGGTGTCCCATTCCACTCTACTGGCTATTTAATGGAACATAGTGCTCTAGTTAGGGCTTTTGGAGTCAGCCACATTCTGTCCACTTGACTCTAAAATGTGGGTCCATTTGTGAGTCTAAGTGACTCTTACTTTTTCTAAGCTCTTTGTGTCCACTGGATGAAGAATAAATAAAAAGTAGCTTTTATGTGTTGAGATGAATGTAGAGGATCAGGTTGTATGTTATACTTGTACACATCTTCTTTCACACCTTCCTGACTTCCACTTTTTTTTCCAAGAAACTTAACTCCTTAAAGACAGCTAATATTAAAACAAACAAATAACTTACTTTAATGCAAAAGACAGCTTCTCTGGTGATAACCACTCACCTCTGTCTGTGAATAGGCACCATGTACACTAATCCCATCCCTTGATCGATGTCAGGATAGGCACTTGATCCAAACTGAGCCAACTAGATTCTTGCTCCTGGAAATCTGAGACATGGACTGGAGAGGGCAGAAGCCCAGGACTCCTTGGGGCAGGTAAGGAGTATGTTAGTTCATTGGAGAGCACTTCTGCTTAGTTATAGAAACTAGGGATGTTTTTGTGCCTATGGTTTTCAAGGCTTGGCTGTTCAACAATTCATTTGGTTTCAATAAATTACTGTTCTTTTGTTTAAATTAACCAGATTTGATTTCAGTTGCTTGAAACCAAAACAAATATGCATTTTTAAGCAACTTGTAATACATACAAGGTAATCAATTTAAGACATTTTAACGTGTATATGTTGGGAATGGGAAAGTTGGAGTAATTGGGAAAATACTGGTGAAATGAAAATGTTTATGTGGTCAAAATGTCAACACACTGGATTGGAATTAGATGTAGTCCAGTTGTAAAACTCTACCAATCAAAATATTTTAAAGTATAATTTTCTGACATTTACGGTGTTCTACAAGTAAACTGGAGAGATATCATCTTCATAGCTCCTTGATGTTCCAGGATTATTCTGAGTCAATAATCTCAAGTGCTCTTATTGGGCTAGCACTCTGTGCTGTGTGCAGGGGGACACAGACTCAGATTCTTCTGTGTAAGAGAGCAGTGGAGTGAGGGAGAAGGACAAAAATCAGGCTAAATCACATGCGGCCATCAGTGAAACCTTAGTGCTTTCTGTCAAGGCATTTACTTTCCATAAGTAGTTTTCACTTCCTTCACCTCTGTTGTGCTAATTTATGAGATGTGGTTGTATGCATCTTGTTCAACTGTGTCCCTAGTGCCAAGTGATTCTTGGCACATGGTGGGTACATACAAAGTGTATTTGTTGAACAAATGAGTATAACTGTAACACAAATCATCTCACCTCAATTTATATATTACTTGAGGACCTAGAAGTTTTTAAAGAACAGAATTATTGTTAGCTGAATCAAAATTTAGGTATATTAAGGCCATGTGCTATTTCAAAGAGTTTTATTGTAATTCCTTTTGTGATGGAAATGATCATCTCCAATTTATACTTCTGATAGTTTGGGTTGTTATGTCACAGCTTTGCTTATGTCAAGGTACGGAAGCGGATACTTCTCACTTTAAATAATGTAACTCATCTGAATATGATTCTTGCTGTCTAGGCCTCAGCTTTGCACTTATCAAAAATTAAAGAAGAAGCCTTGGCTGGCATAGCTCAGTGGATTGAGCATGGGCTGTGAACCAAAGTGTCGCAGGTTCAATTCCCAGTCAGGGTACATGCCTAGGTTGCAGGCCATGACCCCCAGCAACCACACATTGATGTTTCTCTCACTCTCTCTTTCTCCCACCCTTCCTCTCTAAAAATAAATAAATAAAATCTTTAAAAAAATTAAAGAAGAAAATGTACAATAGTGGGATGTGGTGGGTGGGAAGCAGAGAAGAGACCCAAACTGCAGGAGAAGGTCTCAGAAGAAATTTACTAATCAATTAACTATTTATATCACAAGTGAGGTTGTAGTAACATCAGCATTTCTTCTATTTTTCATCTTATATATTCACAGACATGTATGATGTAGTTCATAATAAAAAGTTTTAAAATTTAAAGCAAATTGAAAAGAGCTTTAATATTAGATTTATTTAAAATATGGCTATTTAAAAAATGTTGATTGATTTTGGAGAGAGAGGAAGGGGAGAGAGAGGGAGGAAGAGAGAGAAAGGGAGATAGAGAGAGAAAAAAGCATCAGTGTGAGATAGAAACATTGGTTGGCTGCCTCCCATTCTCACCTCGACTGAGGATCAAATCTGCAACCTAGGTGTGGGCCCTGACCAGGGCTTGAACTTGCAGTCTTTTGGTGTATGGGACAACACTCCTACCAACTGAGCCACATGGGCCAGGGCAGATTGTGGGTATTTTTAACATGTACAAATCTAACTGCCACACTTAATTATATTGATCAGATTTGACTATATGTTTTCCTGAATTGGATCCCTATTTATTTTCTTTCCTTTCAGAACAGAAAAGAGTGTCCTAATTGTGAAATATAGATTCCCCTTTGAAACTCTCATAAAAATGAGGGTATTATTCAAATATATTATACTTCAAAAAATAAATTCATCAGAGGCTCCTTAATAATAAGAGGCTAATTGAACTCAGGGCCTTTTAAGTACCACTGGTTGGTTATTTTGAGAGGGCATTTTAATTGCCACAACATTTAGTAAGATTAAAAGTCTTACTAAATGTGACCTATTTCACAGAAACTTCAGAATGTACAATGTTTTCCTACCTCCTGTAGGAACATGAGCTTTTGCAATCCCTTTACACAGAGATCATTTATTCCTTTTAAATGTTTTTTAAAAGCTTTTTGACTTCATACCCGAAACCAATTAATGACCACTCTCTGTGAAAGGATGAGATACACTGAGTGATGGGGCCATATGGCCTGCTGTGACCTAGAGATTACTTGAATGACATACTGAGACTCAATTTAGAGATGGACCTTGTTACAGCTTTTGAGGGATGATGGGTAAGTTCACTCATGCCTGGGCAGAGTTTAAATAATCTTTCATACTCCTGCACTGAAAACTGAATGAACATAAAAGGGCAACCTTTGCAAGGATCATTTTTATTATTTGCAAATTTAGTGATTATATTAGTTTCCTAGGGCTGCTATAACCAAGTCCCACAAACTAGATTTCTTGAAATGACAGTGATTTATTGTGTCACCGTTCTGGAGGCCAGAAGTCTGAACCAAGGTGCCAATAGGGTTGGTCCCTCCCGAAGGCTCTGAGGGAGAATTTTTCCTATGCTTCTCTCCTAGTTTCTGGCTGGAGCTGGCCATCCTTGGCATCCTTGGCCATGCATCACTCCAACACATGACATTCTCCCCATGTATCTTCTTTTTAGGATACCAGTCATATTGGATAAAGGGCCCTCCCTACTCCACTATGACCTCATCTTAACTAATTACATCTGCAACTACCTTATTTCCCAAAAAGATCACATTCTGAGGTACTGAGGGTTATGACTTCAACATATCTTTTGGAGGGACACGATTTAACCCAATGGCAATTATTTGAAATAATTGTTTAAAGAGCTGAGGTGCCTGTTGTATCTATTATTGGAGAGGAATTACTTGATGAATTCCCTGGAATCTGTCAAGGGAGGGGGCCAGTTTTCTCTCCCCTGACCCATTTTGGAAGTTTCCTACTGAAACAATGGAGGCTGCTCATGCACGACCTCCTTCAAGTTAAGTGCATCTCACTGGGCTTCCTGGAATCCTAGACTTTGGCACTGCTCAGAACATTAGAAAACACCTAGTCCTGTGCTTTTTTTAAATTTTATTTTTCAATTGCAGTTTATATTCAATATTGTTTTGTCTCAGTTTGAGGTGTAGCGCTTTCTAAAGCAAGGAGTCCAACTAGATCGCACAGGCACTTCATGGTGAGACAGAGAGCAGGCGGTGCTTTCCTTGCGGTGATGGGGCAGATGGCAGGGCCCCTCACCCCAGGACTCTGGAGCTGCCTCCACCATTCTTGTGCAAGAATCAGCCTCAAAACTTGTTAGCAATGTAAATTTCTGGGTCTTCCTCCCTCCCTGACCTACTGAGTTAGTCTCAGAGGTGGGAGGATTATGTCTATGGGTTGTGAACATACTTCCTATGTGGCTTTTTTATACTCACTCAGGCTTACCAACCTTTCTCCTAAGAATTTCATGGAGACAGTTAAAATTCTCCAGTCTAGATCACCCCCTTGAACACGAAGAGACTGAGAGGCAGACAGGCTAGCACGGGCTGGCAGGCAGAAGAGGCTGGTGAGTAGCAGGTCGAGGGCTGCCCCGACTCCTCTGGCCTCCAGCCTCTGTGCACATTCTGTACAGGAGGCAGCCCTTTATTTTTTAGCAGAAGTCGGGGAGAAAGTCCATCTGTAAACTCTCTCAGAACATTTCCCATGTACCACTTATCAATAAAAGGTATTTATTTCTCTATTTTGAGGGTGAAAAATTAATCCGTTACCCATGTTTTCACCTAATAGAACACCGTATTCCCCAGGGTCAGCATTTAGGCAACTTGTAAAAATCGATCTCCCAAAGCTAATGGTTTCAAAAAGACGGGAAAGATTTGGGTTCTAAGCCTATTCTTTTAACTAATGGCTCAATAACAAGACTGAAATCAGTTGGGACTGAAAGGAATTTCCAGTGATGAAGGAGCATCTTAATAAGAAATGAGTGGGATAATGCTGTAACCTCGAAATCTTGGCACTTTCAGCCTCATAAACCTGCCTTAGTTTCTGAAAGCAGCCTTTGTGCCTTATCTGGCACCATGTGTGAGAGAGATCCCAGGTTTCCCATGAACTGAAGTGGCTGGAGTGATGCATCCGACCGTGTGAGGTGACACACACCAGGCCTTGGGACTGCCTGTAAACCAAGCGCCCTCTCAGCATTCAGGATTGAACTCTGGGCAGACCAAGTCAAAGGAACTCTGTCTGCCCTCTTCCCCTCCCCTCATCCCTCATCATTCCTCCAGTCATTGGCTGGTTGTTAGAGGTAGGCAATGCAAGGTGGAAGTACATTAGAGGAGGGGAAACTTATTTTCATTAAGCATAGATGTAATTTAAGTTTGTAGTAGAAGGTAAAATAAGACAGGAGTGTCAGTCCTCATAATTATCAACAATATGAATCCCCCTTCAAGTCCTGCTGGGATGTGTGTGCATTGTTTTAGCACCAGTGAATTAACACGTGTTTTCATGCTGCTGCTGCTGTTCTTCTGGCAAGTGTGTAGATTGCTAGCTCTTTCTGCATCCCGTGTTTGTTGGGAAGTTGCCCAGTGGTTTCACAGAATATAGGACAATTCTTCTGAGATTCAACATTGTAACAGGCCTTGGGAGCTACCCACATGTCTACTTCTAAAGAAGTTGTTGCTATCATAAGGTCTGAGCATGAGCTGGAGGGAAAACTCTCCTTTCTGTCTTCCTGCCAGATACAGATGCAGCTGTGCTTTTACGATAACAGTGCCATCTGGCACCCTCCCCCAAGATGGATGCTCCACTTGATGACCCAGTGGTGACAAAGAGAAGCAGAGCTGCTGCTGCATGTCTTGGAACACTCGTGTTGCCATGGTGAGTATGCCTTCTTTCTTCTGTGGGCAGGCTTCGAATGTGAAGCAGTGCTGGCTATGAAATTTGTGGGGCCTCTTGTTCAAAAAGCGGGAAAAAATTGTCACTAGAGGAAGTAAAATAGAAGGCATTTTCTTTTCTTCTGTGGCCTCAATGCGTCTTGCTATTTTTATTTGCTATTCAATGCCATTTTAAGTAAAGAAAAATTAAAAATTTAAATTATTGGCATGAATTTTACTTTTTATAGTTTGCAATGTCAGTTTTAAATGAAAATTTAATAGCATTTAACTCATATGCATGAAATTACACAATGCGTATTTTGTGGGTCATGCATGTGTATGTATTTCATTCTTTCCAGAACAGTGGGATTGCTACAGATACTAACACAGTTGTTTTCATTTCACTTCTTGATTTATCTTGATTGTACCAACACTATCACCTTTGGCTTACCCAAGAGTAAGGAAGAACTCAAAGGATAAAGAACCGTGGGTTGCCCTATCTTTTCCTTTCTATGCCATCATTCAGCATAAGTGTTTGGCTAATACAGAGAAATAACACAGGTAAGAAAAGATGTGATAGAGTTCCTTGGTAGTTCTTGTTTCTTATAATTCCTTTGCATTCTTTCTGTGTTTGAAGCAAATTCTAGTTAGAACAGAAAGCATGGCATCTCTGCTTACTTGGTACTCCTGCTTTTCTTGTGGACACAGCATTCTTTTATATGTGCATGTGTGGGATCCCTGAATGGTTTTTGGTTGACCAAAAGCACACACTTTGAGTGTCACTGAACTCCCATGCATTGTGGATCCACCAGAGTTCTGTGCTCATAGGGCGATGCAAGTGGGACAACATGAACCTTGCCTCTACCTCCTCTGCTCATGCGTGTGCTCCATTTTCCCATTGAGCTTCACTTATAAAACACAAGTTCAAAGGTAAAATTACTAACACTTTCAAGATGGTGAAAGTAGATTATTAAACCAAGGACGGGGCCCTTCTGAGCACTTGTGTAGCTGGCCAGGTCACACTCCAAGAAGCCAGTCTTAATGGGAAGCTATAATCAGAGGGTGTTTGGTAGGTATGAGGTAAAGTCCAAAGATTTTTAGGAGGTCTCAAGTGACTACTATGGGGAATTAAGCCTAGGACAAGTCCTAGCCCAAATATCTCAGGTCAGATGTCACTTTTGCAGAGAGGTTTTTCCTAACCACCCAGTGTAAAGCAACTCTCCCTTCATCATTCTTTATCATAGCAGTGGTTCTCAAAGTTTGGTGTGCATCAAATTATCAGGTCCTGTCTCCAGAGTATCTGATTCAAAAAGCTGAATGAGTTTTGAGATTTTGCTTTTCTAATGAGTTTCCAAATGATGCTGATATGCTGATTCAGAGACCAAGCTTTGAGAACCATTGCTCTATTTCATCACTCTGCTTTATTGTTTTTTATGGCATGTATCTGAAATTTTCCTTTTATTTATTTGCTTATTTATCCCTAGGGCTTGGAATATGACTGATTTGAATTTAATGTGAATAAATATCTATTTAATTAATGAGTGTATACATGACTGGGGGGGTCAGTGAGTGAATGGTTATTAGATGGTGATGATGAGGGTAGGGTTGGGCCACAGAAACACTGATACTAGGAGTTAGTGCTGGTCAGATTTGCTTCTAGGAAAATAAAATGCAAAGTTGCAAATACAGGGGCAGGGAGCTGTAATCCTGAAACATGATGTTAGGGAGCCAACTGGATAATTTAAATGGTCTGGATCAGTGGGGGCTTCCGGACTTCATTTCAGGCTTAGATTTTGGCCATTGTTAAAACAGAATTACATGCACGGGTCCTTCTTGTCCATAGGTGGATTCTAGACTCTTGGGAACTCTGCATGTGTGGGATCCCTGAATGGTTTTTGGTTGACCAAAAGCAAATCTTCAAGCTAGATCACATATTGCAGTTATCTTTGTGTTTACAAATTGGGGTGAGCAGGGTGATCTTCTCTGATGACCCTAAGGGGAAGGACCATGCTTTTCCAGCTATTCCAAGCTGGCATACTCTGACTGTGCAGCCCCAGGAAAAGCTGGAGACTTTCAGGGACTTTTAGGGGTAACTTGTGACATCTCAACCTTGACTGTATAATTTTTGAATCACTGAGACACTTCAGCCTTCCATCTCTTAACAATTGTCCAGCATTTTGGTCAGCTTCACCTGATTCTCTTCTCTCTCTACTTTTTTTCCTTAAAAATGATATTGCCATGTCATCTTAAAATACCCCTTTGCACTGTCTTTCAAATAGCTTTGGTTGAAGTACATCCTGAAGGGAGAAGTTCCCTTGAAACTCCTAGAACCTCAAAGAAAGTGGCAGTTGTCTCACAGGGAGTCAAGTTAAAGGGGAAGAGGAAGAACCAGGACTCCACCGTGGACACCTCTGAGTGTTTCTATGGCAAGCATGGGCCCATCACTTGGCCACACTCAGAGCCAGTCAAGGTGATACATGATCTGGAGAAGCCCTTTAGTCTCCTGGGGAGAAGTCTACACGGGTAGTTCTCAAACCCTAGTTTGCAAGATTGCCCCATCTATAAATTATGATTTGCTGTATTTGGGGAGGTGTATTAATCAACTTGGGCTTTGTAACAAAATACCACAGCCCGGCTGGCTTACGTAAGACATGTTTATTTTCTCACAGTTCAGGAGGCTGGAAGACTGAGATCATGGTGTCAGCAAAGTTGTTTTTTTTCTGAGGCCTCTCTCCTTGGCTGCTTCTCTCTGTATCTTCACATGGTCTTCCCTCTGTGCTTGCCTGTACACTTCTCTTCTTATAAAAACACCAGTCATATCGGATTAGGGGCCACTTGACTTAATTTAACTTTAATTACCTCTTTAAAATCCCAGTCTCCAAATATAGTCATATTCTGAGGCATGGGGGGTTAGGACTTCAATGGAGGAATTTGGAGGGGACAAAATCAGCCCCGTAACAGATGGAACTTGAGGAAGCTGTATTTCCAGCAGTGTCTCCAGGTAATCATGATACAGCTGGGCTTAGAGCCAGTGTTTTGTAGCCACTGCAAACACCTGCTGTATCTGCAGCCCTGTCCACTGGCATAGTCCTTGCTTTTCTCCTTTGCAAATGAGAGCTTCTCTGCTAAGCCAACTGATTTTCAACGGGATTGTAACAAATATGCTCCGGAAGGACTTGGTAACCCAATACCTTGCTGCCTGCAAATATAATCCGGGTTCATCTGTGGCCTGACTGTTGCATGTCAACCCAGAGACATTTCATTTCCAATGAACTATGTCCTCAAAAGAAAAGCAGGTTTGGTCTTTGCAGAAAAACGTGAATCTGAAGACAGGTTATGAGTGAAACTTTGCATGCTGGAAAATGGATCAGATGCAGACCTAACTGCCTATAATTTATTTTCTGTGGCTGCAATTTGGTCTGCTCTCCAAGAATCCTCATTAAATCTTAAACCTCAGGATATACCTCCCTGTCCCCTTAGGAACATTGCAACACTAACAAGCATTTGCCTGAAAAGTCAATCTTCAGTATATATTTCCCCTCAAATAAACCCTTCCTTTCTGCCACCTGTCAGAACTGTCTATATGGATGCAAATAACTCATTTATAGTGGGAGCTGTTCTCTCTGCTTGTGTGTTTTTTGGGTCGGGAATATGGAGCTGAGGTGAGTTAGAATTAGCCTCCCTTCATTTGTCTGGAAGGGTTTAACTTTAAGAACACACTCCCCTTGCCATTTCTTGAGTTTACGAAGTAGTAAATCTGCTCCTAACTGGAGATAAAATATTTTCATTAGAATTTGGTGGGGCATTTTTTTTGAATTTTTCCTTCCATGTCTTAGGGTTGCAAAAATGATAGTTTGCTAAATTATCCTGCTGTATTGACAGTCACAGCACCAATACCACAACCTAAGTATATAATTCACTGTTTGTGTGGGAGATGAATGCTCGGCCATCCCCAGGCTTTGGTTTTGGACTAAAAGGAAGCCGAGACACAGCTATACCATTCTTACAGAGGGTTTGGAAATGTGTGGGGGTGTTTTTTAATGCCTGGGAGCATTCCTGGAATTTAATGGTGGGAAACAGAGAAGTGAGACATCTTACAATACAACAAAGACTGATACCCCCCAAAAAGCTTTTAATAGCCCAGTTGAGAGGCACTGATGGATATCAAAGGGTGTACTTTAGTAAAAGTAAAGATGGAATGGAAATCAATGTGGTGCCTCCCTTCAATGCATCTCTCAGAAGCAGGTTGTGCCCAGTCTGTACTTCTCATGTGGACTTGGGGCAGTACCCCTGAGCTTTAATGCTGCTGGCCCAGCACAGGTGATGTGACCCAAGTACACATTAACCCCACTCAAAGAGAAATGTTGTCTCATGAAGGCAAGTCAGAGAGACAGGGTGTGAGGTGTTGGGTAGAGC
Source organism: Phyllostomus hastatus (assembly GCF_019186645.2). Taxonomy (NCBI): domain Eukaryota; kingdom Metazoa; phylum Chordata; class Mammalia; order Chiroptera; family Phyllostomidae; genus Phyllostomus; species Phyllostomus hastatus. The sequence continues at coordinate 28,009,045 of NW_025333857.1, read as the reverse complement.
AAAGATCATAAGTTCCAGAACTTCCCTGAAAGGACAGAAGAGTTTATTTGGTTCTGTTTTTTAACTTGCATGACTGGAATATTACCTCCTTATACTTTGAACTCTATTTGTATAAATCTGCGTGAGTATTTTCTTCATGACTTCCTCAGTTCCTCAGCATTGTCCTTAAGGAATAGGTCTTTATCTTTGATTCCATTAAAAATCAATATCTTTTGCAAAGTAAAATCATAAACTTTTAGTTAAATTCTAGTCACTGTTACCTTTTTTTTAAATATCCTCACATGAAGACATTTTCTTATTGCTCTTCAGAGAGACAGAGGAAGGGAGAAAGAGAAACATTGACTGGTTGCCTTCCATATGCTCATGGACAGGGGATCATCAGCATCCAGACCAAGAACTGAACTATAACCTAGGCAGGTGCCCAGACCTGGAATTGAACCTGCAACCTTTCAGTTACAGGACAACAGTCCAACCAACTGAACCACACCAGCCAGGGCTACACACTGTTTGTTACCTTTGACCAAAGAGTTAATGAGAGCAAAAGTGTATTTTTAAAAAATTCACTTGTTTCAGTTCAAGTTACCATAAGTGATTATTTAAAGCAACAATTATTTTTGCAAGCATTCTCTATTTGTTGGTCATAATAGGATACTCCCTATATATTCTGATTGTTTAAATCAAAATATATAGGGAGATGACTTACAGTTGGAAACAAGATAATTTTCCCAGATGAAAAGTATGTGTTATTTCTATAACCCAATGTTCAATAATATCGATTTTTATAGTAATGACCAGCAGTATGAAAATAACATTGATTACTTATTATGGAAATTGTTATTTCAGTTTACAATATTATGATCATTCCATTTTAAAGTTACTTCTGTTTTATCTGTGTAGCTGAGACTCCAAATGCTAATTTATTTCCCCTTTGTGAAAAGCATCTTTTTACATCCAAATCTTTCTGTGACCTCAAAAGGAATAAATATTGATCATTTAACTTCAATTTCACAACATTTATTGTGAACCTATTGTTTTCTTTCTTTTTTAATCCTCACCAGAGGACAATTCTTTAGAGAGGTAGTAAGGGAGAGAGAGAAACATGTATGTGAGAGAGAAACATCAGTTGGTTTCCTCTCATGTGTGCACCCATCAGGACTGAACCCAAAACCTAGGCATATGCCTTGGCCGGGAATCAAACCAGTGACCTTTTGGTGCACAGGATGATGCTCCAATCAACTGAGCCATACCAGCCAAGGTGTGAACCTGTTATTTAAAATAGTCTTCTAGGTACATGGGAGATGCAAGATTAATAAGATGTATTATTCACTATCTATTAGGGTTTAGAGATAAGAGCTGACATGACTGGAAAGCACCTCTTAAGAGCAGAAGTGTTTCCTATTAAATTTTTTTAAGGCTAACATTTTTCCCCTTCTGTTGTGGGTAGTCATCAAAGGCCTAGAATATTTTGATCAAGACAATGCTTTGATTATAACTGAGCTTGAAAACAATAGCTTGTGACAATAAGACTGTTTAAGAGATAACAGTTATAGGCTCGCATGCCCCCTCTCAATCCCTGATGGATAGGCCACAGTAGACATGGCATTCATGGGCATTTAATCCGAAAGCTATCAACTTAGTGGTGTAACTGATGATGAAAGGAGGCCAAGAAGTTGAATCTGAGCCACTGAAATGCAAAGTGTCATGTATGGCAAAAAAATGAGAAGCTGGTGATGAGAAGCTAGAACTGAAATCCAGTTAGTGAACATGAACAAGGACGGGTAGAGACTGTGTGAGAAGATGCAGTGATGGCAAGAGCAGTTTACATTTATGCATGCCCTTGAGAGTTACAGGCAATCCACAGAGGTGGGAGTCTGTGTTTTGGTAACTTGATGGCTGTGGGGGAGGGAAGTTTCCAAACAGGGAAGAGTTTAATAGGACACTGAGATTTAAAGACAGTGTTTAGAGTAGTAGTGAGCCCACCATCCGTGTTAGAACACAGGAGGAAGGGAATTTTATAGAGAAAGAAGGTGCTGAGTTCTGTCTTCAACAATTGAGTGGAGGTACCTGTGGACTATGTGTAAGGGAGAGATGTAGAAATGAATGACTTTGTGAATCTACAACCCAGAAGAGAAATCAGTGAATGGGAAGAAAGCCTGCATTTATAGTATGTCTGTGATGGAGCAGGTGCTGTGCTAAATGCTTTACATAGAGATTTTCATTTAGTTCACAGTCTCTGGGCAGGCCATGTCTTTTGTCTGTTTGTTCCCAAATCCATCCCATGAACTTCTCTTGCTCTGTTCTGAGTTGAAGAAGGCTGTCCCTTGCAACAACATTTCCAAGACTTCTTTGAAAATAGCTTCTGGTTAGGTTTGTTCCATGGGAACCATGGTGGGAGACTAGAGGGCCGGGACAGGTATTTCTCTCCTTCTCTCCTTCCTCACCAGTTGCATCTCCAGTATCGGCATGTGCTTTATCTCTTCTGTGGCACTCTTTTGCACTAGATAGAAAAATAAAAGAGGGTGAACTGGGTATATATGAGGTCTGTTAGGAAAAAGTCCAGCCCTTATTAATGTAATGGGAACAGTTTGTACAACATCAATGTAACCAGGCAGCAGAGGAAAGTGGACTGAAATATGCATGTGTGAACAATGATGACTTCACTCTACTAGTCAGTGTGGGTGGTAGATGACATTGAGTGAGCATGTATACTGTGTGGCTGTTGCATTCAAAATGACTGAGTGAGTAGAGCAATGAATCTGCATCAAATGCATTAATCTTGAATATTCCTCCATAGAGACTATTCAGATGATTCAGGGGACTGAAGCTATGGGCAACTGGTGATTGGCAGCTTCATCATGATAATGTGTCTGCTCATGCATCATGTCTCATGCAGGGTTTTTTAGTAAACATCAAATCACCCAGGTGACTCAGCCTCCCTATGGCCCAGATTTGACACCCTGTGACTTCTGGCTTTTCCCAAAAGTAAAATCACCTTTGAAAGGGGTGAGATTTCAGACTGTTGATGGGATTCAGGAAAGTACAATGGGGCAGCTGATGGTGATTGAGAGAACTGTATGAGGTCCCAAGGTGCCTACTATGAAGGGAACTGAGGTGTCGTTGTCCTATGTACGATGTTTCTTGTATCTTGTGTTTTCTTCAATAAACACTTCTCTTTTCCATATTCTTTGGCTAGATACTTTCTGGGCAGACCTCATATGCTAAATGTGTCTTCATTTGCATATAAAAGAAAAAACTTGCCAGACTGATTTTATTCCTCTTTGTTAAATAAAATACAGGCAATTGAGGGCTTTTGCAGTAGATTCACAATCTCTATTGGGAGTCAGTCATGTATCTTTCTGCTTGACTATCTCTAGCAACTGGATTTTTCTCTCAGGGTCTCCTCGTGGTCCAAAATGACTGATGAAGCTCAGTGATCATTTCTGTATTCTAAAAACAAGACTGAAGAAAGTAGAGAAAAGGATTATCTTTGGACTGCCTCAGCTTACATCTCATTGGCCAGAACATATCACATGGCATCTCACTGGCTGAAACATAATACATGGCCATAAGAAAGTGAAAGAGAGGCAGAGAAATAGTGTTTTAGATTGGCCATAATGTACTTAGCTAAAAATCAGGGTGTGGTTACCGAGAAAGAGGGGAGAATAGACATTAGGCAATACCTGGATGTCTCTGTCTCACCTTTGAGGTAAATTGTACCCTCCTTTTAAAGATGAGAAATGGTTCTAGAGGGCTTAAGAAGGTCTCATAGGTTGTACACAGCAATGCTGATATTGCACCCCAAGACTGTGACTCCAAGGTTCATAAGCTTTTCTTTACGGTAAGTGTAGGGCTGGAGGGGTAATGAAGAGTTCACCACATAAAGCTAATAGTTGAAGCATGAGAGATGATGTGGTTTTGCAGGAAAAACAGAAATATAAAAAAGCAGAAGGACTAAGAAGAGAAATAAAAACCAAAGGGGCTTGGGAAGGCCTCAAATCAAAGGCAGAAGATAAATGACCATTTGGGGAAAATAGGATGGAAGAGTTGAAGAGAAAGAAAGCCAGGGAACCAAGGTGCTGAACAGGAAGAAGCCAGCCGAGGCAGCAGTTCAAGGTGGAGGGATATTGGCCTTGGGGTTAGGGAATTGGGGTTCAGATCTCAGATCTGTCATTTTCTAATGACGTGACCTTGAACAGTTCTTCCACAGTCTGAACTTCATTGCACTCATTTACTAGTAAACAGAAATCATGCTCAGGTCATTGCTGGAGAATGTCAAGGCAGTTTATTTTTAAATACAGGCATAAGTAATATCAGTGAGGAGGGTGTTCCACTGGTTGTGTCCTGAGTTAAAAGCACTGCTTGCTAAATTCCTGCTCTTTTAATAGTTTCCACTACCTTGTATGTGGCCTAGGAATATGAGTTGCAGTTTATGATCCATGTCTTAATTCTGAATCACTATTTCTACCTCTATTTACAAAACAAGTGTGGAATAGCCAAAGTCAGGGAGAGGTCAAGCCATTTCTTCCCATGATCCACTGCACAGTAGAGGAGCTCTGATGTGGCAGAAAGTGCCCATGCCTGGAATGGGTCTCTGACACTGGATAACTTCAGCTGCCCATCCATCTCCTTGCTCCCTTTTCTCCTTGGACACCCCCACCATTGAACTTGACTTGCAGGGTCCTTTTCCATGATTTGGGAGAAGGTGTTGTTATTGCATTGGCTCTCCCTATGATATTGTGCAGTGCTCTGCACATTTATAGCTTGCATAAATATTGAATAATAATAAATAACTACAAGGATGGAAGAATATTATAGGCTTGGGAGAGTAAAAGATGCTGAACTCATTATTCGAGGGCCAATCTCAGGCCTCTTGGCTATCTCCTTCAAAGAGATTTGTTTGCCAGCTGTGTTGAAAAATATACTTTCCATATGATGAGCCCAGAGAAGCAGCCAGTTTCCCTACAGAGCTCTTTCAGAGTAGCCCCAGGAGGGCCCACAGAATCGTTAATGGTGTTTCAGAGAGGATAACCCCTCACGCCTCCCTGGCAACTGGGTTAGAGGAAAGCCCTGGGGGAGAAAGGCTGAAGCAGGATGATGAAATTAGAGGAATGGGATGGATTCTCTTTATTTCATTTTCTGATTCCATGTGCAAACAGGGAAGTTTTCCAACCATTTAATGGATGCCTCCTCAACTGAGAAGGTCACTTGCTTTTCACTTCACAATGATCTTGGCTCAGGGAGGGCATTTCTTGTTTAATACGTAACCCAGGTTCAGTATGTCAATCAGATGCTATCTGTACCTTAAGAACTGGTTTTTCTGTTTGGTGTTTATGGACCAGTTAAGAGAGACAACTGAATTCTTAAATTTAAGTGCAGTAAAATATTGAGTCAATATTTACAAACTGAGAGATTGGAGGAACTATAATAATAAAAAGGAAAAAATAATATGCAAACCAGTTGGACTCACATTTTTTATAGTTCTGACTGGCTATAGCCCAGCTCAGCAAACAAGGTGTTTAGTAAATAAAGCTAGTGCTTTGTTTACAGCATGATCAGAATCTGCGTGTTGTTACAGAAAATGTTTCCATCGTTTGTGAACAGGTAGGTTTCATTCACTTAGAATATATCTACCTTGGGATGGGAATGAATTTCTTCCTAACTCTGGAATAAATAAGAATGAACACTTGCTTTGTCCATACATCTCCTCACCTTACTTCTTGATGGACCCTTGTAATAGCCCACATGTGGCTGAAACACAGTAGAAGAGGGATGAGGAAGAAGGGGAAGGGGGACTGGACATAAGTCAAGAGCAGGAGATAAAGGTGGATAGAAATGGTGGTTTTAAGCACAGCAGCTCAGTGCTAGTCTTTAGACACCAGAGCTCTGGGAACCTCATTGTGGTTTGACTTGCTGGTGGTGGTGGTTCACAGCAGCTGCTACCACAGGGAAATATTTTTGTGCTAATTGGGAAATATTTTTTTTCAGAGACCCAGAACTATTTGCAACCAAACTTTTGAGAATCCGATTTTGGGATTCCAGCTTTTTTCTTATGACAGCTGATACTGTAGTATAAAAGCTTTTTGGACTTGTCTATCAACTATTTCCCAAAAGCAAGTCTTTTATTTTTTAGATTCTGTTCTTTTTGTGGAAGACTCATGTCCAAAACTGGACTAGGAAGATCTAGAAGGGACCATCCCTGGTTATTTTGTAGAAAAACTGACTGAAGAAACTACAAATGTTTTCACTCAGAAAAGATTTTCCTTGGGCTTTCTATGCCTTCACATTTTGGAAGGAATGTTACAGAAAAGAGAAATTTGACTCCCAGGAAGGCCCTTCCTGACCCCCTTAACCTACAATAGGCTTCCCTGTATCTCTGCCTTTGGTTGGTTTCCTTCATAACACTTTTTACAGCAATTATCTTACATATTTGTCTACCATTTTGGTCTTTTTCCCCTCCAGAAAGGCAGGAGTAGTGTATGTCTGATTCACCATTGTCTCTAGCTTTGGGTATAGTATCGGGTATGCAATTAGTACTCAGTAAATATATGTGGAAAATGAGTAAGTGGGACAGCTAAGGAGACCCGGTAGTCTTCTTTTTGAAATTTTTTTTTCAGTTGCAGTTATATTCAATATTATTTTGTATTAGTTTCAGGGGGACAGCATGGTGGTTCTTAAACATACACAGACTGATCCTGTTATGAGCTGGTGGGCTGGCTGCTCTCTGGCCCAGAATTGCTAGCTGCCCCTAATTCTACTCCTAGTCTTGTCATTTGAAGTATAAATCCATACAATGGGTCATTTAGGGGTTGATATCAGTGGGCTGATGCAAATCTTTGTTAAAGAAAAAAAAGATGAAATGAACTGAAAGTGTATGTATGTCCTAAAAATAGTTTCCTTTTCAGGGAAGCAATAAGGTAAAAAGGTCCCCTCCTCACCAACTCTCCAAACACACACATGCAAAAAAGCAAAAAAAAAAAAAACAAACCCAAAACAAAAACGGATAGTTCATTTTTACTTTCAGGCATTACTGATAATAGCAGCAGACTGTAATTTCAGCTAGGAATTAAACAGACTTTGTGCTTGAAATGGCTGGCTACTTGGTGAAGTGCTCAGTGGTCAATTATCAGTCAATCTAATGTAATGACAGGCTTCCACTCTGTTCTGAGTCAAAATAAGCAAACAAATAATGGACCTGAATAAAACAATTCTCTGCTTCTAGCTGTTCGTTGACCTCAAATATATAACATAAAAATATCTCTTCCAAACCAGACATTAAAAAAACTAAGAGTTTGTTGAGCCAGAACAATGCTATCTCATGCTATCTCAAGGTAGCAGTTTTGCAAGATTCCTTAAATGGGTGGTGTCCAACCATACTTTTGATGGATGTATTCTCAGTAGTTCAAAAATGGCTCTGCCTCACCTTATACCACAGAATTAAAGGGCAGCTTCTAATATATTTGCTGCACCCAGTATGCATGCCAAGAGTTTACCAACAGGCTGAGTAAATGTAGAAATAGAAGTTGTGTAGCATATGAAGATCTGATTGACCCCATCAATGTTTTTCTGGATGTAAAAGTTCTATCAATTTTCTTCTTACAGATGGAGGAAAACAAAATGCAGATTCTGCAAGAGAAAGAACCATTTAATGGTCAGTGGAATCAAGTCCAGGGTGGTGGCAGGAGTTTATACCACTGGTATAAAGGCTTCTCATTATTTTCATGGCCAGATCCCAAGAATTTGGCCACAGTTTGAATCCAGGACAACATGTCCCAGAATAGTTCGTTTTTGTCAATTCTTCCTATGTGGCCCAATGGGAGTAATTTTTTTTTAGTGTTTGGTCAATGTTCAAGAAAAGTACCATCCTGTTATTATAGGAAAATAGGAACTTCCTCTCCCCTTCCCTACCCACTAAAGAAAATTTGTCATTGTCTGCTGGGTGTCCTCAGCCCCTGTTGGACAGATCCTGGGTAATGGAGAAAAGGAAAAGCTGAGGAGAATCAAGACTGGCTTGATTTGATTTTCGTTGAAAAGTGCAGGTAGGAGAAAGATTCTAAAAATGTGGAAAGGAGAAGAGACATTGAAGTCAATGTGGCCAGTTTGGGGAGGTTTCAAGTAAAGTAGGAGAGTCTTTAGGGACAATTACCGCTAGTTTGAAATTATGAGACAGGGAGGTGTGGAAAGTTTTTTTTAAAAAAAATTCGGTCACATATTATGAATACATGATCCCTACCTGCTATTTTCTCGAGATATTGCAGCTCTGCAATTATTTTGGATTCTAGGCTGATTGATCTTTGAATGCAAATCTGTATCCAAATTGGGTCCTATGGCAGATTCTTTAAGCTTTGCACAGTTATAAGCTTACAGATAAATGTGCACAGTGGTTATATTCTGGACAAGATATCGTGTATCACTGAAAAAAATACTCTGAATTAGGAAATAGATGTTATTACTCAGACATGGAATTCAAAACATCCTAACATCCTAACATGACATTTTGATTTTCTCAGAGTGGTCAAAAGACCAGAACCCTCCATGAGGGAGATGTTGCTGTTCTATTTGGTCTTTGGTATTATATCAATTGGTTTGGAATGTCAGAATTATGTGTTGGGCTGTAAGGGAAAAGTTTTTATAAGGAGAGTTTGATCATCTAATAAGCAAAATGATCTTAAAATCATTATTCTTACATAGTGGGCTAAACAAACTCTGTAGGTAAGAAGAGATTAAGAGTGGGCAATAAAGAAGTCAAATTGGCCACAATATTAACAACTATGTCTTAAAGTTTATCAGTTCCTTAATGGGTTTTCTCGGGCAAGCAGGGAGGAAAGTTTCAGTGAGGATATTTTGAGAAGCTTTGTGTTGTTTTTGCCACCAGAATTTCCTTTGCCCATGGTATTTTTCAGGGCTTCATGGAGGTTCCATTTTCTAGGCTTTCAGGAGAGGTGCCATGTTTTAAGACTTTCCTGACATGATATAAGTACAGGATAAATTTCTCAAACCTCTTTAGCAAATCTTATCTGATAATTAGGGTAAAAATAAGAGTAATAAATATACAAATTTGGAACTTCCAATGCCAAGTCTTTAGCCTACCTTGACAGTGTTTTAGAATTTATTGCAGCCCCCAAGTGAAGAACGTTTAGCCTTGTCGGGTCTATTCTAAAGTTAGTGCAAGCCCTTCTGACCTTTCTGTGACTTCCCAACATCTACCCTCTTTTCCTTCTATTACCACCCACTACTGATGAATCCCTTAATGTCACCCATCCATCAGAATGAGAATCACTCACCATCGCCTCTCTTTTATGCTTCACCTCACTGTGTAGGGTCTGTGCCTATCCTCAAAATAAGATTCTACAGAGTTTTGTCACCACTGGACATTTACTAATTGAAAAACACCAAGTAAAAATTCATGCTGAATTTGCAAGACCCAGTGTAAAGGAAGATCATTTAAAAATGATTCAGAGTACTTGTGCCCTGACCAGCATGGCTCAGTTGGGTGGGCATTGTCCTGCAAACTGAAAGGTTGGGGGTTTGATTCCCAGTCAGGGCATGTGCCTGGGTTGCAGGTGTGGTTCCTCATTGGGGCACATATAAAAGGCAATCAATAGATGTTGCTCTCTCACATTGATGTTTCTCTCCCTCTCTTTCTTCCTCCTTTCTCTTCTCTCTACAATCAATAAGCATGTCCTCAGGTGAGCATTAAAAAAAGATTCAGAGTACTTCATTTCATATCTCTGTTTAGTTGGTTACTGCCCGGTATCAATTTTTTATAAAACTAAGATTTTCTAGTCACTATGATTCCTAGGAAAGATTCCTCATTCAACTCAATTGAATCTAACACATTTATGGTAAGGAATCTAAATTAAGTGCCTTACCACTTGAAGCAAGAAAACAAACTTGGGAGAACGATATCTACTGAGTATGCCTAGTGAAGTCGATTAATAGAGGGGACCTATTAATAAGAGTTTACACACTTGTTATTTGGCAACATTTCACTTGACATGTAATATAGTCTTCTCTGGTTTATGCAAATTACTAATGACATAATATCTCCATACATAAGAAAACTTCATTCTGACTACATGATTTTTAAAATCAAACATGAAAAGATTAGAGATACTGCTCGTTAACCCTCTCCTAGCTCATTATAATCCTAAGAACAAGACATTACTGGTTAGTCCAGGTTAGCTTACAAATCTAGAAAATTTTCAGAAATTATGTTTTCAGATATGCCTTTTTATATTTATATTTGGGCTCCTCAATATATATTTTATGTATCAGCTTTCCTTTCATATTTTTATCTCTTTATCCTGCTGTGCCGTGTTCTGAGTGATTTAATCAATCAAATCTTCTAATTTACTAATTATTTCTATACTTATGTCAGTCTGTTGTTCATTCTGTCCATGGAGGTTTTAAAAAAGATAAGTTCTGCCCTGGCTGGTGTGGCTCAGTGGATTGAGTGCCAGCCTGTGAACCAAAAGGTCACTGGTTCAATTCCCAGTCACGGCACATGCCTGGGTTATGGTCAGGTCCCCAGATGGGAGCATGCTAAAGGCAACCAGACATTGATGTTTCTCTCCCTCTCTTTCTCCTTCCCTTCCCCACTCTCAAAAACAAATAAATAAAATATTTTTAAAAATCATAAGTTCTAAGATTTCTATGCATGAATTTATTATCATTTGCTATGGTTTTATAGCTTCCTGTTTTTGTTATATACATAATGATTTTTCTCTTGAAGATTTTAGAAACTCATACTTTAAAATTGCTTTATAATTTTAACTTCTTGGCTGTCAATTTTTTATTATTGTTAGATAACTATCTTTCCCAGTGCTAGATTTTTCTGTGTACTTTATAATTTTCATTTGAAAGATATCTTAATTGGGTATTTTCCTTTCAATTATCCATATGCTCACCTCTGCCATCAGAGGATTTCAGCAATACACAGGTCAGAAGCAGGTCCTGGTTTATCAGATTAGAGCTCTTAGGCTGCAGGAATATCATGGTTCCAGGCTCTCAGCCAGAGCAGGGCACCACTCAGTTCCCAGTATTGAGGGTGTATCTGCTGCCTCCCTTCTCTATAGGCTGCAACCCCATGAAGGAAGTTAGACCTAACAGGGCAGAGAGTATAGTCTCAGATTTCCATTAGGCTTGTGCATGCTTGATTTCTGTTCTTCATAGACATGATTTTCTAATTTGTGGCTTGAGCTTGTTGACATTTCTTTGTCTTATTAAAACGGAATTTTAGTTCTGTCTTCTAATTTGTTGTTGTGGAGTGTGTGTGAGTGTATTTAAAGTGAAGTGAAAAAAATAAGGGTCTCATTCAGTCACATAGGTAATGATTTTTCCTCCCCAATGCTGACATTTTTAGCTATTAAAGGTAATAAGGTAATAGTTTTCCTTGGTGCTTAACCAGAAATTTGAACCTCAATTTAAGGATAGGGTAAGAAACTTCCAAGAGATCATATGACTCATTCAAAGTTGGCTATTAAGTAGGTGTAAAAGTCAGGATTTTATGTGTACTAGGTCTTCTGGCCTCTGAATACTAAGTGCAGTTATTAACCCTTCAAAATTCATTATAAATTCTCCTATTTCATGTGACAAATATTTAAATGCCATTGCTGGTTCCATTATTTCTTGGATTGGATTCCTGCCGTGTGAGATTGTGAAGATTCTCCCCACAATCCTGTAGTGTGTCTTTACCTGCACACTACATAGTGACGTGTGTAACAGCAATAGTGTGTTGAGTGAGGCTAAATCCTTTTCACGAACATCTGTTACTGGCCTGCTCATACTTCCTTCCTGTTATAGCAAATCATCAGCAGTAGTGGGACTCTATTTTAAAACTTGAATTAGGTGAAAAAGGTGATTCCATGCCATTTTAAGCCTTGCAAGATAACTAAATCAACCCAGCTGAATTCCCTGAAATGATTTAGAGAGTCAAATATGCAATATATATGAAGGAGAGTAAGGCACTTCACTTTAGGGGGTTAGGGAAACTTATGAGGGTGCATTAAATTTTGCCGTGTAAACTTTGTTGTTGGAACCTCCAAACTATTTCCTATTTCCACCCTCTAATGATGGGAGGCACTCTCCTCACCTCAGTGCACATGCCTGAGCCACAGGATTTGATTCACACCTTGCACTCTACCTGTCTATAAGATGGTCCTGGTAGAGTTATCCAAAACAAATGGAAGGAGCCCTCCACCTGTAAAGGTCTGAATTGGGGAGCATTATCTGGCTCCTGCCCACCTTATCATCACAGACTGCTGCACACTCTCCGAATTTACAGTAAACTCCTTCACATCTCTGTTCATACTCTTTTCCTAAGATTTCATTGCCACACTGCATGTCCCCCAACTAGTCCCTCAGACACATGTCTACTGAGCTGTTTAGCGTGCCTTCACCTAAGACTTTCTCCATCAAGATTTCCCCAATTCCAACTGGCAGATGTAGGGTCTCAGCCCCTTATATGTACCTGGTACACACCTCTGTCATTGCAATTGCCACTTCTGGTGTGTCTTTTCATTCCTGTCTGTAAGGACAGAGACTGTTGCCTCATCAGATTATTTCCTCAGGGCATTACATGGGCATTCACATGCTTGTTGAATGAATGACTGAACCAAGGCATCCAAAGAAACAGCCCACGTGCTGCTGTCAGAGCTAGAGACTAACTGGGTTAAGACTTAAGAAGGGATCCCCTAGCTCCAGGGCTTACCTTTGTTCAGTCACAGGCATCTCAGTATCTCTGAATTGGGGCATAACTGAGCATAGCACTATAGGCACGAGAGAGAAATGGAACAAGGTTGTTGGCAAAATAGCGGCTGAAATTAGGTTTGACTTCACTGAAATCTAACTCTCCAGAGAGGAATAATCTACTTAACTTATTGGATCAAATAGCCTCAGTGAGATCATACTTCTTAAATGCTTAGCAGATATTGAAACATCCAGTTTGTTAACAGGCAACATCTAATAATTAGCAAAAGAGCTTTTTTCCTTAAGTGTTGAAGATTTTGAGGTACAAAGGCTTCTCCTCCAACTATTTCCATCTCCCCTTCTCCTCTCCCTGCCCGTGCTGACAGTTAACTTGGTAGAATTACATTAAAAAACACTGTGATGGGTGGGTATATTCAGCACAAGAGTTTCTACTGATCTTTGTCTAAAGAGGATTATGGGTAACCAGACTTTGAATTTGGGAGAGGAATGAGGTGTCCCTAAAATCCCCATTTTCATAGTAGTCCTCATGGGATGAGGGCCAGGGATGTGCGGTCCAGCTGCTGTGCAGGGTGGAAGTCCCGCACAGCCTGGTCTGGAAAAGGCTCCAGAAGCACAGATGCGCTGACAGTCATGGTTTCTGAGTGCCCCTCTGCACAAATGCTCTGTCAGTTTGGCACAGCAGGGATAGAGAGTAGGGGTGGCCAAACCCCTTGGCTCCTTGTCACATTTGCTGGAGGAAACAAGGGAATGCCAGCTTTTTTCCACAGTTGTTGTGGAATTTCACTGGAGCTCTCAGAATATGGAAAATAACCACCTACATTTTCTCTCACTTGCATCCTCATTTTGCTTTGCTTATAATTCAAGTGCAATATTTATTGAGGAGTATTAGTTCCGAATTTAAAAAGTGTGTTAAAATTTGATCTTTGTGCTGTAGATTTTAAAAATGTTGCTAATACGGTAGAACAAATGGGTTAAAGCTTGAAGAGGCCCTACGGATAATTGTTTTTCATAGAGAAACTGAGGCTAGAGGAATATCTAGTGACTTCTGGAATATCATCTGATAGCAATATCAGCCTAAAATTGGGATGTGAACTCCGGTCTCCTTTGTTAGGCCCCAGGCTTCTTATTAATTAGAGCATCAGAAAACTTGACATGTTTGTGGTTATATAAAGTCTTAGGTCATAATCTCAGTGAAGTAGGGCACCTTAAAAATATTTAATTAAATTAGTTTGTCGATATTATAAACAAATGGGAATCAATCTGGGTGTTCTAAAGTGTAACTTATTTTAGTTTCCATTGCTGGTATTTGCAACAACAAATACATCTGCAAAATAGCTAAGCAGCCTCAAAGAAAACGTTATTAGTGGAAATAAGGAAAATTGAAATGATGACTGTCAGCCTGTGTATATTCCAAATAGAAATACAGAGTAATTTTGTGGCTGATAATTATGCTCTCTGATTTTCTGACAGAGTTTTAGTTCTAAAAATGAAATAAAGTCATCAATCAGAAACTGTTTCACAGTATTTGTCAAACTTACTTTTTTAATTTTTAAATTTGGAAAAATCAATTTCTGAAAGGTTAGAAGTGTCTAGGCCCCAGAAGACAGGTGTCGCTGGGGTTAACTTCCTTTGAGCTGTTCATGGGACTTCATGTGAATGATTCAACTAAAATTGGTTATTTCTCAACTTCCATCTTTCTTGAGTAAAGGGCAGAAGAGGGTGAAACTGGAGTGGGGAGCTCTTCAGCAGTCAGATCCTTGTTCAAACAGAATAAGGAAGACTTTGCCTTTGATACCTAACCACAAGCCAAACATAACATGTTCTAGAAATCTGAAGATTTCTGGTTTAATTGCTGTAGCTAAGAGATTGACATATATACCAATTCCCTTGAAAACTGTCAATCTGAAATTCTCTTTGAAAGTCAGGTGACTAGCTTCCTATGCTCCAGGCAGGAACCAGGGGCACTCTGTGGGTCATCCAGAGCCCTCAACAGAAGAGCTTATCTTCTTTGTAATTCTGTGTCTCTTCTTTACATCTCTTTGTAATTCTACATTAATCAGTTGGGATGTGGAAGCTGAAAGAATCTCAAAACGTGTTGCAAGGCTGTAAATCCTGAGAATTTTCTGGGGAAAATTCACACTCTTGCCTATTTCTTTTCTGTAGACACTGGGCAAGATAAAGTGATTTCAGAAACACATGGACTGTATTGACAAGTGTAGACTTGCTCTTAAATATCTGTGATTATCTACACATACAGGAACTGAATCTATGTAACTTGTATTATTGGTGCTGAAAATTAATCATTATAATAAGGACCTTCTTTTCCATTAAAATCAAGGATGTCACTCATTGAACTCAGGGAAAATAATATATTTTTAAAAGATTTTATTTATTTATTTTTAGAGAGGGGAAGGGAGATAGAAAGAGAGAGAAACATCAGTGTGTGGTTGCCTCTCATGCGGCCCCCACTGGGACCTGGCCTGCAACCCAGGCATGTGCCCTGACTGGGAATCGAACTTGCGATGCTTTGGTTCGCAGCCCGTGCTCAATCCACTGAGCTACACCAGCCAAGGCAGAAAGTAATATTTATTATAAAAGTAAATGCCAATCCAAAGCTACAGTTTATATCAACTTCTTTAGCCATTCGCAAGATCTTTTTAAAAAATTATTATTATTATTTTTAATTCTCATCCAAGGATATATTTTCATTGATGATTAGCGAGAGAAGAAGATGGGGGGAGAGATGGGGAAGGGGAGGAGAGAGAGAAACAGAGAGGGAAACATCCACATGAGGGAGATCTCTCAGTTTCCTCCAGTAAGTGATGGGTAGAACCTGCAATGTTGTTGGTATGTGGCTTGACCAGAAAATGAACCTGCAACCTTTTGGTGCATAGGGCAATGCTCCAATCAACTAAACTACCTGGCCAAGGCCTTTTCAAAAGAAATTATTGATTGATTTTAGAAAAGAGAGAGGAGGAGAGGGACAGAGAGTACAAGGAAAGGAGGGAGGGAGGGAGAGAGAGAGAGAAGGAGACATCAATTTGCTGTCCCATTTAGCTGTGCACTCACTGGCTGCCTACCTACCACATGTGCCCTGGATGGAGATCAAACCCTCAACCCTGGCCCACTGGGACAATAATGTTCTAGTCAACTGAGCCACCTGGCCAGGGCCCCTATTCCTGAAATCTTTTAAAGAAGAATGGAGTGAATACATTTCTTAGACACTGGGATTGTCCTTCCCAAAGCAGGTATTTAAAAAAATATATTTTAAGGACAATAAAACAGGCAAGGGGGACATTGAAAACAGGTTAGTGAAAAGATCACAGGTCTCACAAGCAACAGGATGTAGGTAATAAGCTGGGTGACTGGGCAAAGGAGTTAGCTAACCTCTCTGAATCTCAGCTGTCTCATCTGTGAAGTGGGCCTAAGAAAATTTCTATCACAGTGTTGCTCTAAGTACTCACTGAGATACTGCATGTGAAGTACCTGGCTCATAGTAGAAACTTAAATGCTCATTTCTCCCCTTGTTAATGGCTTGGATAGTGCTTTTGAAGGACATGCTAGTTTTGCTCTGAAAGTGGTTTGGGGGTTCAGCAGCTTCTGTTGGCTCACTTGGAAGGGGCAGAGGAATGAAGTTGGCCTGGGTCGAAGATCCATCCCTAAGAAGCTTGAGGAATCAGCACCTTGTCAGCCTCTCCATACAGTGTGGAATCATGGGTGTTGCCTCAGGTTCCAATGCTCAAATCTACCAACACTGGTGCAGTGGTTTCTGACACCTACCTCACATATTATTCCTAGTGTCCAATATCTTCTTGCAACAGCTGGAGAAAATTTTGAGGGTCCATGGGAGGTCAACAAATTCTATCTTAGCACTGGACAGAGATTAGGTTAGGTGTGGGAGTCAAACAGAGAAACAACTCCAGCGAGGACATTAACAACAGGGGCTTATCCTTACAGAACATATTGCTTGTGTGATGACTCTGAAGCTGGGTTTTAGTTGGGGACTCAGGCGACAGATGTGCACAGCTGTGCCAAGGAAGCTAACCCTACCAGATCAAGAAAAGCCACACTCTGGTTGTTTTACTTCTGAGAGAGATGCAGGGGAAATAAGTCTCTTTCAGGAGAGAAAAGTAATATTGTTAATGTTTATTACTTGTCAACTTAATTCTTTCTCTTTATCTTAAAACCTAAATGGGACAATTTGTCTTTAACATGCTTTTCCTGATCTAAATATAAGAGAAGAATTTTGCAAGAGATTTCCCAATCCAAGTGGCTTGTTTTAAAAAGGTTTCATTTATTCAGTAATGTGCAATTTTTAAGAGGCTATATTATTCTTGATAATTTTTAAATGTCAGGTCATGAAAAGGAATGCTGATCCTGTGTGCAGAAGTATTGCTTTTATAGTCATATATTTTTTCTTTGAGAAAATTTCTTTTACTTAAAACCACCACCAACAAATATCATTGCTAATGGTCATATACACAGTGAGACTAACTTTTCTCTGGGGTGGTTAGTCCCACAATTTTCAACTGGTATGCTGCAAGAACTTTTAAAACACACAATACCTGACTCTTTCGTCAGTGGCATTGTCCTCTTTTCCCTTAGTTTGTCAAATAAAAAAATGACAACAGCCAATACAACAATGACCATCTGGTGTGAATCAATCAAAATGATACCTACTTTTTGTCAGATCGGCATAAGATATATTTTTTGTTGTGCTGCAGAATTTTAGTAATTAGTTTATGTGTGCCAGA
The DNA here is from genome assembly GCF_019186645.2 of Phyllostomus hastatus. Lineage (NCBI taxonomy): Eukaryota > Metazoa > Chordata > Mammalia > Chiroptera > Phyllostomidae > Phyllostomus > Phyllostomus hastatus. The sequence continues at coordinate 27,991,583 of NW_025333857.1, read as the reverse complement.
AGATTAAAAAGGTTGAAAATCTCTAGGTTAGTCCATTGAATATTACCTGCTGTGACTGATTCATTACAGTAGGTAATATTGTGGTTTCTAACAGAAAAGTATTTAAAATGTTGTCATGTGTTATCAAGGAATAGTTACACTTCTCAGACTGTTCTTAAACCAGAGTACTTTTGTAACTGAGTTACGAAAGGGACACATTCAGATTGATATAGAAGAAAAATAGAGTACAGAAGCCTTGGTTTTATAATAGTTTACATCTATCAAATGCTAAGTTACCTGGAAAAATTGGCTGGGGTAGAATATTGCTTAATTTCAACCCCTTTAAAACTGAGCTTTCTATTGTGTCTGTGTATATGCAGAATGGTGTTAAAATGCAAAACACACAAGAAGACAGTATACAATGGTTTCTAAAAATCTCTTAAGTTTTGTAATTCATTATACTGGCAATTCAAATTGGAGATATTAACACACTAGAATAATACTAAAAGAAAGATTAGTAAGTGAATAAAATTAGCAGCAAAATTACCTTTCCTTCCTTCTCTCTTTTGTGATGGGAAACACTGGGAAAAGTACTTGGTTAAATCACATGAGAAAAATACCTGTTCAGTGTCAGACTACCCTTTATGTTCCAGCTATGTAAACACATTGCATGGCCCACAGGGAGCTGAGTTCCTTTGCTGTGTAAACACCACACAGGTATGCATACAAGAGGTGGAGTGATAAAGTCAGACAAACTGTTGCTAACACAGATAGCATCTCCTGGGCCCACAATTCCGAGTCCTAGAGGCAACATTGGCATTTTGGGCTTTTGCAACAGTGAAGGACCGCTGCCACCTGTGGACAGCCGCAAGCATTGGCCCTGACATGCTGCAGGCCCAGTGGAGCTGACCAGTGATAGGTTGTGAGTGCAAGAACTGGGCCACCTGCTGAGTCTTGTAGTCTAAAATTTTCCAAACAGCAACTGCTTTTATGGGTACATCGGTGGCCCAGGTGGGGCTTTTCTCTCAAAATCATAAGCATCCTCTCAACTGTATGAAGGATCTGCTTATTGTATATTAATATAAAGCACAGAGCAGGCAAGTTAAACCCAAAGGCCTTCAAAGGGCAGGTAGATAATGTAGATGAAAATGGATGAGTGATTGGAACAGTGAATTGGAAACCACATGCTCCACCTAGAAGCATTCAGTTTTATTTAAAAAATTTTTTTAAGGAAGATTTTACTTCATCAAGCAACACACACATACTTGCAGCTCAGGTTTAACCTGCACCACCCAATACTGGAGGTCAGTGAGTGAATGTGCAAGATTCTAGGTGACATTTGTACAGAGAGGAACAAAAATCTAAGCATACTTCATTCACCTATTCATTAATGTATTAATTTACTCATTCACAATAAAGTACTTATTGAATGCTTCCTTTATTGTAGGCATCATTCCATATTGATAGACAAGTTGGGAAAATAGTTATTAAACAGATAATCACCCAAATAGAATTACAGTTGTGATCATCATAATGGATAAAAAACCCAGGCAACTGTACAAATGTATACAATGTTTCATAAAAATTACTTGTAACTCACATCACTATTTTATATACTATTAAGAAAGATAAAAACCTGACAATTAAATTATATCCCTATGCTTTCTTATCTTTAAGAAATCAAAGTCCTATGCTTTCTTATTTACATATTTTTGTTTCATACTTATTGAAAGAATTCATTTTAGACTTATTGGAACAGAAATGTTTTTTTTTTACCATAATCTCTCTTATACTTATATCAAAAGGAAAATATAAATTAAGTAAGGCATTTCTAAAACTTTTTCACATTGAGAGTCAAACTATTTTGGATCACTTTTTGACTAAGAGTCATCATTGTTCATACTTTTCTATACAGTGTAATTTACTGGCCATTAAGGGAGTTAGGGAGCAGAATTTCTTAAAAGGGTATTTCACTATTGTCTTGAATTTTCTCCCCAGGAGCTGATACCAATTTTTAGAGTTTAGATGCTGGTGCTGTCTGATCTTACAAAAAGGTGTCAACAGAAGCTTTTCAGACATCAACTAGAATTTCTATTCTTTCCTTAAATGGTCCTCAAATGGTTTGTTGAACAAATAGTTGAGGGGCTTCAGTTGCACAATCACATTGCCAAGACTATCAGCCACGTTTTCACATGTGCCGGCAATGACACGAGGCCAGGATGCCCTGCTCATCTGATGCATGAGGTTGGAAAATCTCATTGTTAGAAAGTCACATCTAGATTTCAGAGATGTGAAAATATGAGAACAATGCAGAATCTTTGAAATGCAGTCACTTGATGATTAGACCTGATCTTTGGAGCCAATGACATTCTCTTGGAAGAGGTGATTTTAGGCTTAGACTTGAAAACTATGAAGCTCTCCACAAGTTGAGGTAGAAAAATGTCAGCCTAGTAGAGGTAGAGCCAGATTACAGGGCAGTTTAGCTGGACGGCTTATCAGGGGCCAAAATTACAGGGGTGCTTCATCATGCCTGTTTCTTGCAAGTGCTCTTGGTGTGTGTTTACACAAGTTGCTTGGTGCAGGTATATCTGAAACTGGCAGTCACAATCATATGAAATTCCAAAACCATATCAGACACATTGTAGAATAAGTTATAGGCTTTGTGGTTTAAATGTAAAAAAACTTTAAAATATACTGTTCAACCTTTCAAAGAAATGGCCCTTTGTATTAATTGACAAAAGAAAGCTGAAGAGAGACCAAAACTAGAGACCAAATAAAAATAGTCCAATTTTTTCAAAATATCAATTTTGCTTACCTCCAGGTAAAGTAAGTTGTATATTAATTAAATATGTTTTAGTAAACAATTATTATTAAAAGCAAATTACCTACTTTCTGACTTCCAGTCAAGATGGAAGTGTAGGTAAATATGGCTCACCTCCTTGCACAACCACAGCAAAAATTGCAACTAAACTACAAAGCAACTATCATCCAGAATGATTAGGAAATTGAGCTATATGGAAGTCCAACATCAAAGGAATTAAAGAAGTCACATTAATTCAGATGAATAGGAGGGGTGGAGATGCAGTGACACAGAAGTGTGGAACCCGTAGTCCCACACCCATGTGTGGTGGATAAAAATCAGGAGGGATATCTCAGGAGTGAGGAATCACAGCCCTACACCAGTCCCCCAGCCACAGTGCCAGGAAGATAAGTCCCTGTATCTTCTGGCTATAGAAACCAGTGGGGGTTGGGGCTGTAGAAGAAACAATGGGATTCTCAGGTGTCTCCTCTTAAAGGTTCTGAAATGGGCTTAGGACTTATACAGACTCATTCCTTCTAGGGTCCAGGACTGAGGCAGCAGCTTGAAGGGCACCAGTGGTATATGGGGAGAAACTGAAGTGTCTGGCATCAGGGTGAGTACCAGGGGTCAGCTCCCTCCAGGACAAAACTCCAGAGGCCAGGCAGTGGCCATTGTCCTTTCTGAGCATTCACCTACACACAGACATAGAGCAGTGACACCATATCTCATACTCCATCAATCTGATTCACATGGGTTGCCCCTCCCTGGCAATTACCTAAGGCTTCACCCCATCCAACTTATGGGTGTACTTTTCTACAGTAGACCATGCAACCAAGATGGGGAATCCAAGCAGCTCTATCTAATACATAGAAACAAACAGAGGGAGGCCGCCAGAATGAGGAGACAAATAAATATGGCCCAAATGAAAGAAGAGAACAAAATTCCAGAAAAAGAACTAAACAAAATGGAGATAAAAAAAATCTATCAAATGCAGAGTTCAAACCACTGTTTTATGATGATGCTCAAGGAACTCGTTGGATACTTTAACAGTATAAAAAAAGACCCAGGTGGAATTGAAGGAGATATTAAGTGAAGTAAAGAAAAATATACAGGGAACCAACAGTGGAATGGATAAAGCCAGGAATCAAATCAATGGTTTGGAACATAAAGAAGAAACGATAACATGTGATCAGAACAGAGAGTTTAAGTAAATATCTCAACTTTACACAGCTTGTATGTTGTTGAGAAGGGCTTCAAAGGTTTCAATTCTGGCTCCAGGATTCACACATTATCATTAAGTTGTCTCTCTACATGGCTTAAATAAAATACTACTGAACAACATAAATAAAAATAAATAAATAAATAAAATCTTAAAAAAATAAAAATTAAAAAACAACATTCTTCAAAACTTTAAAAAAGAACAGACAGAAGAACAAAGAATTTAAAAAAAAAGCAAGGGTAGCTAAGGAGCCTCTGGGACAACTTCAAATGTACCAACATTTGAATAATAGGGGTGCTGGAAGGAGAAAGGAAAGAGCAAGAAATTGAACATTTATTTGAGAAAATAATGAAAGAATAGATGTACAAGTTCAGGAAGCACAGAAAGTCCCAAACAAGATGCACCTAAAGAGGACCACATGAAGACACATCATAATTAAAATGCCAAAGTTTAAAGATAAAGAGAGAATCTTAAAAGCAGCAAAAGAAAAGCAGAGTTACCCACAAACGTGTTCCATAAGGCTATCAGCTGATTTCTCAAAAGAAACTTTGCAGGCTAGAAGGGACTGGCAAGAAGTATTCAAAGTGATAAAAAGCAAGGACCTACAACCTAGATTACTCTACTCAGCAAAGCTATCATTTAGAATAGAAGGGCAGATAAAGTGCTTCCCAGACAAAGTAAAGCTAAAGGAGTTCATCATCATCAAGCCATTACTATGTGAAATGTCAAAGGGGCTTATTTAACAAAAAAAGCTCAAAAGAGTGAACATTAAAATGACAATAAATTCACAACTATCAACAACTGAATCTAAAAAACAAACTGAGTGAACAAGCAGAGCCGAAACAGAATCATAGAGGTGGAGATCATTTGGAGAGTTGTCAGTTGGGAGCAGGAAGGGAGAGAATTGAGGGGAATGGTACAGGAATTAAGAAGCACAAATAAGTAGTTACAGAATAGCCATGGGAATGTTAAGAACAGTATAGGAAATGGAGTAGCCAAATGACTTGTATGTATGACCCATGGACATGAACTAAGGGGGGGATTGCCAGAAGGAATGAGGATACCAGGTGGAGAGGGACAAAGGGGGAAAATTGGGACAACTGTAATAGCCTAATCAATAAAATATATTTTTAAAAAAGCAAATTAGGTTTACCCCACTCTCACATTGAGCAAATGTTTAAAGACTAACTGTTTGAAGGGGCTCTAGACTATTGGTCTTCATGGGCATGGACAGATTGTACTGGCAAGCAAATAGGGTGGCAAGTTCAAGGAGCCAGCTGAAGGGCAGTGCAGCTGGGACATGGGGTAGGATGAAAAGGGAGTTCAGGGAGGAAGGCTGGAGGCTAGCCCAGAGTCATACCATACAAATTCTCTGCTAAGGATTTCAGTCTTCATCCCAAGGGAGTTGGGAGTTATTAAAAGGTGTTCAGCAGTGAATGACATAATCATATTTGCATTTTTCACTCGGGCTGCTGTGAAGTGAATGGACGGTTGGGAGCCAGGTATTTTCTCTGTGGGCAAGGTGCAGTTCTTTGTTCAGCAGCAACGTCCATGCAGCAACATGGACTTCAAATGTTGGTGAACCTTCTTTTAGGTGTTTTTTTCACATGAATTATTAATCATTCACAGCCACGTTTGGAAATTTTATAGAACTGAAATTAACAAACTACAATAACAATAATAAATCTGCAAGCAATCTGTTAAATGGAGCCTTCAGTGGTTTTATTTCTTATTTTTGTTTTGGATAAGTGAATTAAATAATAAATGAGCAAAATCGGGATTTGGGACCAAAAGAAAAATTTTCCTATGAAATTTTCCTATAAAATACAGTGAAATGAGATTATATACCATATATAAACCGTTTGAGTAACACACTGTAAGTTGACTTTCAACATCTAAGAAAAATGTAATGACACTGAAGTATTAAACCATTAATGGCAGTTTTGGTTTAGTTGGTGATAACTTCTTACTTTTGTTGAGGAATGATCAAGTTCATTTCAGGAACACTCAGTGATCAGAGCTGATGACAAAATTAGGTTTGGGCTTACCAGTAGTCCCCCTTGAGTACCTCAGTACATGGCATTTGAGCTAGGTGCTAAGCTTATTATGCTTTTAAAATTCTTTTAAAAACTTTTTGGTATAAACATATCATGCTTATTTTATACCCTCTATAGGAGCATTCCAATTAAATGGCAATAATTTTACTAATGATGATGAGAGCTAATAGTAACACAGTGCTTATTGTGAGCCAGGAACTTGTTTAACCCTCATAACAGACATAGTAGAGAGCACTATTATGACCCTGTTTTAATAGATCAGGAAACTAAAGCACAGAGAGGTTAAGTAACTTGCCCAAGGCCACACAGCCTGTAGAGAGTTGTGGACTGGATTTGGGTTCAGGGAATCTCGCGTCACATTCTGTGTGTTTAACTACTATACATATCACCTCTTTAAAATTAATGCTTTTTGAAAAGTCAGTTCATGATTAATACATATATGTATACACAATATTTTTCTCTTAAACATTTTCATAAACCCCTTTGACTGAATCACCCCATCATAAAAATATGGGAGTTTTTTGAAACTGAATCCAACTTTACAGCACATGATGAGTAAAGTTTAAGAGCAAACAGATGTTTGCAAAGCATATAAAACTCAAAATTGCTCTACACTCGATGTTATTTGGAACATAGGCATAATTCTTTTCAAATATGATTTTATCTAAATGGTGTCCCTTAAAACTTCATTTTAACACCCAAATGATCCCCAGCTGTTCGGGTAGATCGGCCCCTGCTGGGTCTGTTCCCCAACACTTCCCATATTCCACCATAAATATTCATGAGGCATTGTTCCTGCTGCCCCAAGGGGAGGCGGGATTCATTTTTATGAACTCCTCTCAACTGGGATTAGCATCTTTCACCTATTACCCAACTCCTGAATTATGGTTTTGTTCTGCTGTGGTCTCCATTTTCTTTCTTTTTAGTGATATCTGAGACGTCTGAAGAGAATGTGAAGTGTGAAAGAAACTTCTAATTCCAGGAAGTTGGCCCAAGGAGTATACAAAATCAATTTTTAAGATACAATATCTTATTCAAACTTTACACCCAGACCAGTGTGAAACCACTGTTTTCTTAAGTTGCCAGATTTCCTAGGCAATAGCAATGCCTCTATAAGAAGTTTGCAAACTTAATTTGAGGGCCAGGGGTGGGGATGATGGAGGGGCTAGGTGTAGGGAATGCTATTTCCATAGATAAAACATGCTTGGGCTACAAACACGATGATTTTTCCATATGATTTATGTTTGTGTTTAGATCCCAGAAAATATTGATACTGGGAATACATCTGCTCCTTTGGGCATTGAAAGGTGGCAGAAATGTGAATTTTCCTTTCCACCTTTGCAGCTCTCTTTCTCCCTCTCATGTTTTGTGGGATTCTTAAATCAGATCTATTTCCATATATCAAGTTTATATCATACTCTTATGTACCAGAGATGCTTTCAACCTCATTCAGACTCAAATCAGGAAGCTATGGGAAGAACACTTGATTTTTTACATTAGATTTTAATTCTTATACCTGCTTGGTTGTAACTGGTCAGACATTCTTGGATACAATATTTAACTTCTCAAAATCTCTATTTTTTTAATTTGAAAAATAGAAGAAGTATCTGTCACACATGCTTCTTGTGATGCTTAGATAAGGTAGATTGAGTACAGCTACTGCAGCGTCGGAGGAAGAAAGGAGTTGTGGGAGATTCAAGTGGTCCTTAGCACACTGGAGCATGGTGGCCACTTCCCACTCATGGGTTTGCCACATCACACAATAGCAAGAGTTCAGCCCCTGCACATTCTTGAAATGCCATCTAATTCTACAAAGTTTTCTTCCATAATGTGAGTGGATTGTGAGGAGAGGCTAACTGGATTAACTGCACTGTGTCAGTTCATGCCTACATGGAGGAGTGGGTAGTACCTTCAACTGATCTTTCTGTAACTGTTACTCTGCTCATTTGGAAATCCGTTGGAACCTACCAATTTCCAACAGCTCTGTCAAGAATGCACAAAAGTAGATGCTGGAGACATAATTACTCATCAATAAGTACAAGTTATGGAGTTCCTGGAAATGGACCTCATAGACAGACACCTGCTGACACCCTCGCTGCCCAAGTCAGAAGCTAGAACAGAGTCAATGCCCCCAAACTCTGGGGGCAGTACAGTGGAGTCATTAAGGCATGAAGTCTGCTGTTGGACTGCTGGGGTTTGAATCCTGTCTATGTTGTACCTAGCATTGTGACACTTTGCTAATTGCTTAATCTATCTAAGCCTGGGTCTCTGATAGCAATAGGATCTATCTCATATGGTTATGGGAGGGATTCAATGACATAGACTAGGTAAAACATTTAGCACACTGAACATAGGGTTGGCACGATGGACTCATTTATGTAAGCTTAAATCTAGCTGAGAGCAAAAATTATGTTCCATCCACGTACTTAAGGCTGGATGCTTAACTGACCATGCTGGCAGGGCCTTGCGCTGAAATGCAACAAAGGTATTGGGTGTCCCTTGAATACAGAGTATGTTTTAAATAAAACTGAAGGCTACTTTATTTTTTTAAAATATTTTATTTATTTATTTTTAGAGAGGGAAGGGAGGGAGATAGAGAGAGAGAGAGAAACATCAATGTGCGGTTGTTGGGGGTTATGGCCTGCAACCCCGGAATGTACCCTGGCTGGGAATCAAACCTGAGACACTTTGGTTCCCAGCCTGCGCTCAATCCACTGAGCTACGCCAGCCAGGGATGAAGGCTACTTTATATCCGTGCTCATATTTTAAGGGGTGACAGTGGATTGCTCTGTGTAGGGAGGTGAATAATGTGTGCATATGAGAGGTGCAGCAGTGACTTCAAGGTATGCACATGGAAAGATCATTTTTTATATGAAATAGTGGTTACTACATGCAGAGCCTGTTATCACTTGTGATTCCATTTCTTAAATGTAACTGTCACCCACTAGGCAGAAATGTCTGCTCTTTCATCTCCAGCATCTTTTTAAATAGATTTTTAAAATTTTATTTTAATTGTTCAAGTACAGTTTTCTGTCTTTTACTCCCATCCCAGCCCACCACCCCCAGTCCTCCCCACCTCCCTCCCATTTCCACCGTCCCCCTAGTTTTTGTTCATGTGTCCTTTATACTTGTTCGTGTAAACTCTTCCCCTTTTCCCCTGAAATTCCCTCCACTCTCCCCTCTGGTTACTGTCAACTTGTTCTCTATTGCAGTGTCTTTGGTTATATTTTGCTTGTTTGTTTGTTTTGTTTATGTTCCTGTTAAAGATGAGATCATATGGTATTTGTCTTTCACCACCTGGCTTATTTCGCTTAGCATAATGCTTTTCAGTTCCATCCATGCTGTTGCAAAGGGTAGGAGCTTCTTCTTTCTTTCTGCTGCATAGAATTCCATTATGTAAATGTACCGTAGTTTTTTTTATCCATTCATTTGCTGATGGGCACCTAGGTTGCTTCCAGCACTTGGCTATTGTAAATTGTGCTTCTATGAACATTGGGGTGCATAGGTTCTTTTGGGCATCTTCAGGCTTGCCCTATTATTTTAAGCTGTGCTTCAGTGTGTATTTGGAGCATTTGTTCAGCTTTCCTGCTTCTGGTTACAATGTACACTTCAGTCCCTCTTGAGCTTTCTCGTGGTCTCCCATGCCACTGAGAAATCTACCCCAGTTGGCTAGTGAGGATTGTCTAGATATATTCCTGAACCATATTACGGATGGTTATTTGGCATCAATTAAAATTAATTTAGCTGAGTGGTAATAACAATAAGACTCTTCAAGAAATTAGACATAATATCATAGTGTTTCTGAGGTGATAGACTTGGCAAGTGGGGTCAGAGACTGATAAGGAGAATCGTGATCCTCACTCCTTCTTCACACGCTCACTCTTACCTATTTGCTTCAATGTCTTTGCATACAAAGGAATGTTATCTGGACAGGAGGCAGGCATTTTCAATGAAGGGCCTACTATGGTGTCTGTTACCCCTCTGAACCCTCAGACTGGGTTCAAGCCTCTTTTTTTTAATTTTGTTTTTTAATTACAGTTGACATTCAAATTATTTTATATTAGTTTCAGGTGTACAGCATAGTAGTTACATTTAAGCCTCTTTTGATAGAGGAGAGACAGAAATGGACTAAATTCGTGGAAAGCTCTGGGCCCAGGTTAGGCTATTTTGGCCACAGGTCATAGGTGGAGCACAGCAAGTCCAGAGAGGTCCATCTGCCCAACTCTATTCGGAAGCTCATACTGTATTGACTTGTGAGGGATTGGCAGCTCCTTGACTGCTTCAAGCATCGTTGCTCAGGATGGCACCACCAATATCATATTGGGGTAGTTCCTTGAAGCAGCTTCCCTTAATGTTAATAGGTTTAGTGGGAATGGGAGATGGGAAATTGGGGGCCAGTAGTGACTGTAGCTGACAAAATGGTTCACTCTGAGGACCCTAGAAAATCCTGGGAGAAACTTTGAGGCTGTCTCAATTCTTACCTAGTAGATCTGATGGGTAATAGGAGCTACTAAAACTTTTATAATTTAAGTATTTAAATTCAATGTGATTTTAACTTTCATAATAAAACATATTTTGGGGGGAATGTTTTGGAGTAAATAGTTTTGGAATATTCTTTTAGACAGAACTAGAAAAGGATTCTGCTATATGTTTACCGAGTTAGTCGCCTATGGGGAATTCACTGCCTCATTATAAGTAAGTCGTTACAAAAAAATAGTGGAAGCAAAGCATGTACAACTTAACAGATCACATTATTTATGTGTTTAATATTATTTTAAGGGACCTTTCAAATAATGGTGAATCTCTACAATAATCTGTAATAAGATGGTCCATGATCTGAAATAATATTGTTTTTTGCTGAGATTTGTTGGCTATTAAAACAGTTGTCTGATTTAAAGACCCTTCTTGATCTGTTTCCACTTCTCAAACCGTGCAGCTGTGAGGATAAAACATGAGATTGCAGAAGATTTGAATAATTCATAGACCGCTACCTCTACAAGTTATAAAGTGCTTAACTTAATTCATCCATAAATGCAGGATTTTGGGTAGGGACACTCCATTTTTAATTTTGAGCCTCACTTTTTGTAAGATTTGGGTAACGGTGTCTGGGTATAAAGGAAACTTTGAAATCCCAGGTGAGAAATGCAGCAGTGAACCTGGCAGCCATGTTTTGTAGTGCCTGTCTGCTCAGAGACTTTCTGGCTACTCTCCTACCTGTAACCACTCTATCAGAGGCCTGGAGAGTCATGCTCTTTTGTGACCCATTCCCTCAATGACAGCAGATTGGATCAGAAGTGGTCATAACCTAGTTGGTACAATCATACTGCTCCCCTAGGATTTTGAAATCAGGACACTGAGAGAGATTAAGTGTCATGGGTTGTTTTTCCCCAAAGCTGCAGGCAAGGTTTTGAGTGCAGAAGTTTATTTGAAAGGAGATCCCAGGATGCATCTGTAGAGGAGTGGAAAAGTAAGATAGAGAATGGAAATTTGCCAATAAAATGTACTCATCAAACAAGTGACCACTTGGGAAATGGAGCTTAATCCTGTTAGAAAACTAAGTGTAGAATATATGTATGAATTATCTTACCTTACCCTATGGGGTGAGGGAAGTAGGGTATTTGTCCTTTAATTGGTACTGCCCATTGGTTAAGGGCTACTTCCAAGAGGTATTAATTCACAGGCCTAAGGAGCCAGAGATAACTCTGGGGTCAGGAGTTACAGGTGCAGGCATGGGATCCTGAGCTAGTGGGTACAGAAGTCTTCAGGGCTATGGGATGTGAGAAGCGTAGGACAGAGTCTTATTGCTGTGTCAATTTGCTGTTTGTACATGAGTCACTTAAACTGAAGGGCCGAGGGCAAAGCTTTAGGCCTTATATAAGCCGTTAAATAAGAAGAGAAATCCAGTTTTCAGATAGAAGCTGGAGAATGTAGTAGCAGGTGTCCAGAGGCAAATAAAGAAGACAAGGATTGGGGCCCCTAAAATACGGTGAAGGGGACTGTTCTTGAAGATGCTCCAGTACACGTAAGACTTGGCTGCATTTCACTTTTTTGTTTCCAGATTATGTGGAAATAACTGGCCCCTGACCCTGTACCTTTTAATTTAGCTAACATGAATATCAACTATTCATAAGATGTGGCAGATTTTATCTTCCAGGAATGGCCCAGCAGTATTTTCAGTCTCACATGCTCACTTTGCTTATTATTTGGATTCTGCCCGCCCCCACCACCCGCAACACTGAGTTATATTGAAATGCCTGGGGCCCTTGATATTGACCTCAGAGGCTCATTACAATTTACCCTGTCCACCCAGGCCCCCACTGAAATATGCAGTGTGTACTATCCAATGTCCCTTTGGGTTCAACTGCACCTGTTATTTCTGTGCCCACTATGGAATAAAGATATCGTCACAAGCTTGACTGCTTTCTACTCAAATAACAAGTGTCTTCCAACAATAAGGGCTAGAAAACTTTAATAGTCTTGTCTGTAGAAGTGGAAACCTCAGCTCTGGGAGGAGTGGGTGGACAGCTGTGGCTCGAGGCCCCACAGCCTGGGTTGTTACCTGTTGAAGTCTCAATGGGACAGGTATTCTAAAGCACAAAAGCTTCAGCCCAGTAGCATGCATGTCCCATGCAGGAAACCTGAGTTACCACTTTGAGCCAGTTTTGGGGTTCTCAGATCCTACTTCCCTTCTTCTCAGTTACTTGGTTTAATATTTCATCTGTCATCCACTGTCAAACATAAGGAAGACCCTGCTATCCCAGGCTGCCGTGGTCTGTCCTGCAAGCTTCTCCAAATGTTGCTGGAAGGAAAGTTGAATGGGCCATGAATGTTGACAGCCACCTTTCAGAGCAGCACTGGCCTCCTGGTCCCCAGGTTGCTGCCATTCCAAAACATCAGCTGCCAGTCTGTCAACTGAACACAGGCCTTTCAGGTTAGCCATGGTGAGATGTGTGTAGCTGAGCCTGGAGGACAAGCACACGAAACTATGCATGTCCACTCCCTCCTAGACTCCCAGCACCCATTTTCCCCCTTTCCTCTGTTTTCCGTCTTAATTCTATAATTTAAAAGTGAAAACTGAACTTGTATTCTGCTTTCTTAATCCTCAATCAAGGATTAGTGTCTGTCACCCTTTCTTTCCTAGTGTAAACAGCACCAGTCTTTTCATTTTAAGTGTTGACTTGGGAGACAAACCAGTTCTTGTTTTTACATTCAGAATGGTCCAGAAAGTGTTTTAAGACTTTAAGTCACACTCGGCAAGCTCGTGCCCAGTGGGTAGAAAGGGTACACAGGGCTGGCCCCTGTTTCTCCGCTCCAAGTTCATTGATTTGATACAGCTTCTTTTGTTACTGCTGAAAAGGGGGCAGGGAAGACTTGGATTAATAAGAGCATGAAATAAAATACACGTGTAAAATGTAGTAAGTAACAAGGAAGAGCATAGGGGTGAGAGCAGAGAGCTGAGGAAGCTCATTGTGTAAAAAGGGAGGTTTCTGTGGTCTCCACGGTGGTTTATTGGGGAAATTATGGCATAGGCACCTCAAGAAATTCACTGATGACTGTTGACTGATAGATTCTCAAATGAATAGCTAAGCATGAGAAATTAATTTTTAGGTGTACATGACCACTTAATTTAGATTTTTTCCCTTTGATTAATGTGGCCACAATGAAATGAATGTATCATTTGTGTCATTCAAGGCAGGCACTCTGCATCCTGTGGGACATGGAGTAAAATGTTCCCTCAATATAGGCAAAGATCCTATTCAAGGGTCTTGTCTTTATTATAAGAAATGTCCAAACTATTTGGAAAATGCCAGAGAATTTGACAATGCTACATGGAGTTAATGTATTTCATGCAAAATAATCATTAGCTAAGAATGTCAATATGATACTATTTTATCCAAAGTTTATGAGAAAGCAAAATAACAAAATGATTCCCTGCCATACAGAAACCAATGCTGCATTGTAGTTGCTGTGGTTTGTGATTATCATGGTTATTATAAAGCAGTTATGACAGATCTGAGCTCCATCAGAAACTTTATAAAGAGACACAGAGCAAATCCCTGACTTTGGTGCTAAGTGCATGTATGACCTTGTACAATCCCTTAACCTATCTTATCTGTTAAATATATTGGTCTAGATAATTTTTATTTCCATTTAAATTGTAAAAACTCTGTGATTGTAGGGCACTAAACTCAATGAACCCTGATCTGAAGCACTGTGAACAAGATGAATTATTTATGTTGTGTCTGATGGGGCTGTCCATAAATTTATGGGTAATAAGAGGGCAATCTGAAGACTTGATCTATGACAGGGGAAGACAAAGGATTAGATTTTTCTAGTCCTATAAAAGTCATCTGAAGAAGTTCACATTAATTACTTGCACTTTAGTTATTTTAAGTGGTATCCTTAGACAAGCAGAAGGTGAGCTGAAATTCCTTCAGCATATGCTAAAGTACAGAATCTTACTGAATTGTGTGACAGGCCTTGCCTAGAGCTTCCATATCAGATGTTCTTAACTACTTTAGCTGTTTAATCTACTGTCTTCATATTTCTGACAAAAAGGCTTATTTAGTTTATCTTTTTAAAATTATCACAAGGCATCAGTTATTCAAGATTCACAATAGATCTCACTCATTTGTTTTCAGGTGATTTATGATTCATTTTATGTCATGTCTTACACTTTTATTTGCTTATTATTATAAAAATAATATAAAATTACAGGGAATTTAAGAGCAATGTCAAGGTACCATAATTTTTTTTTAGTTTCCAACAACTCTCATTTTTTATTTATTGCCAATTAATAATTGTATTAATGAAAAATAGGTCTACACACAGTTATTATTGTGTTTGGGTATAAATCTTTTTAGTCACCATCAATATCAGTAATTTTTCACTTTCAATTTGGGTGTTCTTGTGTAGGTCAGTGTATTTTTCCTTTCTTTTCTTTTTTTTGACAACCCCCTATAGGATGGGGTAATTAAGCACAAATAAAAAGAAAGACTAAAGAACACAACTGAATAACTTTGTAGCTAAGCAAATGAATGAGATGCAAACTCAGTCCAGAGGCTGGAAGTCAGGTGGGGAGGGAAGCATGGAGAAGGACTTGCTGTCTGTGGAAACAAGGAAATCTCTCAGCTTGCTCTGTGGCTGTCACATGTCCTATGCCTAAATCGTTAGTTTTGGCTTTCTTCCTTGATTAAATAGAATATCCATATCTCTTCCACTTTGAGCTCTGTTAATAAAGCTGGTACCTGTGTCTGTATTCATGAAATGGATGGATTCATGTTTGACCAATCAATTATTTGTCAAATGTTGAGCATGACTGTATTACTAATTGAGCTGTCTTGGCAAGGTTGGGAATCAGACTGCCAAGATTCTAGAATCACAGGCATTGGAGATTATCACATATAGTCTATAGCCCCAAGTAGTATCCACAACACAAATATTTCCAATCAAATCATTCACCAGCTTTCCATCTACCAGGGATGGGTTACTCACTATGCTTATGTTGGTCTACTCTAGAGGTACTAACTCAACTACCTATCAGAGTTGGCTATTTAATAGGTGAAGAAAGCAGACCCAGAATAAGAAAATCAAATGTAGAAATCAAGTCAAACTATTTTTATAGTTACTGAAATGTGGCATAAGGATGTAACATGATATAAATATGTAAATATTTTAAATTCAAATTTGAAAAATAGAAACAATGAGTTTTTTCAACACAGCATCCTTTGTATGCATATTAAATCCATATGCCTAAGCTTTCTCTTATTTTTCTGGAAATGTGTCTTTTTCAATCTGTCTTCTATTTTCCTACATTTGCTATAGATGCAGGTTCAGAGAACTAATTCCCTACTATACAGGGGAAAAAATGGGTGAGCATGATGCTAAGTGGTAACTGATATGAAACCCTAAAGACAGGGAGGCAATAGGCCTGTGGTGACCTCGAGAGTCCAGGGCCCCGCAAAGCGGGAAGCCACTGCTCAGTTCCAGACTCCTGTTGACACTTGCTGACACATTGGAATGTGGGCCCTGTGTTCCTAATCTTCTCCTTTCTCAAGTAAAGCTAGGAATCTGGACTTTTAGTAAAATTCTCCAACTATTATATGCTTTTTTTTATTTTAAAGCACAGTTTGGGCCAAATAAAACATGTCTGGGTTCTTGATGACATTTATGAGCTGCCATTTGCCTTCCTTGGCCTATTCCAGGGTTTGGCAAACTGTGGCCTGTGAGCCAAATCTAGCTAACCCCCAGTTTTTGTAAATAAAGTTTTATTGGAACACAACCATGCTCATTTGTTAATGCTGTCTATGGCTGCTTCTGTGCTACACTGGCAGACTTCAATAGTTAGAACAGAGATTATATGGACTACAAAAACGAAAAGGCTTACGATCTTGACCTTTACAGATAAGGTCTATGGACACCTGATCTATTCCAATCTGGTAAAACTTGTAATGTTTAGAAAACCCTTCCTTATTTTTAATAAAAATCTGCCTTTCTGCAACTTTCATGCATTACCCTTATGTCTGTTCTTTACTTCTCTGGGCATTCATAGAAGACCTTTGGACCCTCTTAGATTATTTAGTGATAAGACCATCCAGGGATGGGTCTTTCAGGTCTGAAAGCTGCCACCCAAATTAGACCTGACTTCTTGGATAAGTGGTGTATCTTGGAATAATCTAAGATGTTATGTGTTTATACAGAAAGTGAATGGAGTTTGTGAGCCAATTACAAACTTCCTCCCAACCTCCAAAAAAGCCCCAGGGGTGGTTAATAGGAACACTCGATGAATGCAGCCTATGAGAGTTGACTGATGGCATGTCTCTGCGCAGTCTAAATCCTCCCTTGCTATTAGAATAACATCTAAATTTTGTCCTATGGCTCATGAAGTTCTGCACTATCCAGTCTGGCCTCTCCATCCAACTCTCTTCTTCATCCCACACCCATATTTCTTTGGTCACCTGGGGCTTCTTTTAATTACTTAGACATTCCAGGGTCTTTTATATCTTAGGCTCTTGGCACTTGCTATTTTTTTTTTCTGCCTGATACACTTGTCCTCATTTCTTTACAAGGAGGACCTTATCTTTTGGATTTTAGTTTAATGTCATCTTCTTACAGACATCTTCCCTGATCACCCTCTCTTAGATGGCACAGAAATGACCTCTTAGCACCTTTCCACTGATCAAATTTCTCTTACTTAATTGTAAGCATCTTGCTCATTTTTCTGTATTCTCATTTACTGCCAGTCTTACTCTATTAGAATATAAGTGTATTGTGACCAGAACCTTTCCTATGTTATTCATTTTTTTTTCCTAGGGCCCAGAAAAATCATATGCCCTCAAAAATATTTGAGGAATAATAAATTACACATCAGAAGTAGTTTAGCATTATATAAGTTCCACTGATGATTATTTGGTTTGATGTATGAACTGGCAAAACACATCCAACGGCATCATTAAAAAAATCTTACCAAGAGAGAATGCTTTGAATTAAATTATTCCTGCTTAGTAGTAATTGAATAGCTACACTTTGGTGAGGGCATTTTTAAGTGTTCTGGTTAGTAAAAATCTATAATCATGTATCAATATGTTGATTATTAACTAAATTAATGATATGAATGTTTTTATATGATGCTTTGCCAGACACAATACCCATATTCAAAATGGTCCTGCTTTGCAATTCTCCCATAAGAGGAAAATCAGAAGGGACATTATTGATTTTCCACTTTATGTTTCCAGTTGAGGAAACTGAAGCCCAAAGAGATTTCCTAAGGTCACATGGCCAGTTAGGGGCAGAGCCTGGAGAACAAATGAATTTTGTCAGCTTCAAAGAATTTAACTGTGTTTTTCTTTGCTGGTGATTGGTTTATTTTATAGATGCTGGTGGCAGTGAGAATACTTCATGACTTCAAAATAGCAATTTTTATTATTAAGTACCCATGTTCTATTAGATACATAGTAATCCCATGAGAAAAATTTAACAATTACTATTACTGTATTTTTTTAATCCTCACCCAAGGATATGCTTATTGTTTTTAAAAAGAGGGGAAAGGAGAGAGAGAGAGGGAGAGAAACATGGATGTAAGAGAAAAACATCAATCTGTTGCCTCTTGCATGTGCTCTGACTGGGAATCGAACCCATGACCTTTTGATTTATGGGACAATGCTCCAACCAACTGAGCCACATAGGCCAGGTTACCCTATTTTTCTTTTAAATTTAAGAAATGGTTGGGTGGAATTTTGGATAGCATTAACTCCATGACCAAAGTGTCAAAGGTAGAAATGGAATTTGAATCTAGGTCTTCACTAGAGCACTTTCTTCCCCTTTGATGTAGTATCAGCTGGCCCTCATTCTCCTTTTAATGTGGAAGTCAGAATTTAATGTTGAGCTTAATGATCAACAAAAATGTAGGTATTCAATATATGTTAAGGACCCTTATGATGATATACTGAAATATTAGGTGTTTGTGGATTCATAACAATGGTGAAATCTTTTTATATATAATACTTAATATATGTAAGCATGGTTCTAATCACTTTACATTTATAAACTCGTGCATCTTTGTAGAAAGCCTATGAAATATATACTATCCTATCCCCATTTAACTGTTGGGGGAATTGAGGCACAGGGAGATTCACTACCTTTTTTTTTTATCCTCATGTGAGCACAATTTTTCATTGCTTTTCAGAGAGAAAGGAAGGGAGGGAGAGAAACACTGATGTGAGGGAGAAACATCAATTGGTTGTCTATAGTGTGCACTTGGACTGGGGATCATATACTCCCAGACCAAGGGTTGAACCCACAACCTAGGTGTGTGCCCTGACTGGGAATCAAATCCTTACCCTTTTGGTTATGGGACAATGCTCCAACCAACTGAGCCACACTGGCCGGGGCTGAGTTGAACTATCTTGCCTGAACTAACATAGATGGTGACCAGCAAAACTGAGTTAAAGCTAGGAGGCCTGTGTTAGTTTCAAATAACTGCATCAATTTGCTTTCCTTCTGGCCTAAAGAATCTTAAAACCGAAGTCATGAGCCTGTCATGAAGGCTGAGTTTAAGCCCTGGAGAACATAACTCAACAGGAAATAGCAGAATTCTTAGTTACAGGGCTACCTGTCTCCTCTCCCTCACTGCCAGGTTGGCCTGTGGAGAGGGAATTTCTGCCACCTTCTGTGGAAAGTGTTGACTAAGGCATTTTGCTTCTCATGCAGCCTGCTAATTGGCTCTGCTCCATGCAGGAGCAGAGTCTTGTTTGGCCACTAAAATGGTGAAAGAACTAATGACATATAACCAACTGTGTCAGTAAGAGTGAGGTGTTTCCTCCCACAGTTTGAGGCCAAAGACCTTGTTCATAATGATTAGCATAACATTTGTTAAACTGCCCCCACTGCTTTCCCATCTTGTGACCCTGTGGTTGCCGTTACTGGTGGGAAAGGACTTGGGTGTTTGGGACTTTGCCAAGTATCTTTGCTTCTCATCAGAGCAAATGTTTGGTAAAGGGGAGGGATTCAATGCAGTGGTGCTGGAGGCAGGGAGGCCTTGGTGTTCGCAAATGAGGGAGAGGAGACAGCAACTCCTTGAAATAAAGCAGCTTCGTAGATTTTTCCAGGAAACAGAATGCAGAGTAGAAGCAGATTTCATTCACTGCACAAATACTTATTGAATTGCACTATGTGCCAGGCCTTGGGCATTCAGCTTTGAACAAAATAGATACTGTTTTTCAGGACTTAACATTCTAGTGAAAAGGGATAACAAACAAGTAATTAGAGAAATAGGGTAATTTCAGAGAGTGAGAAGTGCTCTGAAGGAAAACCAAATTGATAGAATGACCACTGAGGAGTAGGAGAGGGACTACTTCAGTTTGGGTAGTCAACGGGGCCCTGCCTGCAGAGGTGACCCTTGAGTGATGAGGATACAGCCTTGTGAGCTTCTCAGGAGGAGTGTCCTTGCACAGAGAACTGTACCATGACCTGCTTCTCCCTTTTCCTCTCATCTCAGGCATGTGGTCAATTTCCCAAGTGCCTCTTCCATCCTGAAGGGTGTGCTTGCTCTTGTCCTTCCTGGTTTGCCTAATTCCACCAGTGAAGAAAGCTCCAGTGTTAGTAGATATCAGCAAAGACTATCAGGTGCTCTGTCAAAACAACAGCCCCTCTCTCCTACAAATCTCTTAGGCCAACTCAAAAAAGAAACGGGGTTAGTTTGGTTTGATGTGTTTCTAGGGAACATGCTACTTCCTTTGCAAAATTCTCAGGAGCCATCTGTTTAATAATCTATTCTTGAATTTATGCAGGAGTTGATGTCATATGCCTTGGGATTGAGTCTCTTAAATTCACCATTCCTCCTCTTTTGAAAATATGAACAATATTGTAAATTTGCAATCTTCTGGAACAACATCTGCTTTCTACTATTCCTTAAAATTGCTGACACTGGTTCTGTGACCACATCTGCATGTTTCTTTAATATGCTAGGATCTGATGTGCAACACAGGAAACCTCAACTCATTTACTGCAGCCATTTCCTCTGTATCTCCTCATGTGTCATTGGCAACCACCCTGTCCTTTAATCTACTTGTTATATGTGGTTTTCTGATTAGAAAAGTAATACATGTTGTAGAGAAAATTATGAAATATATAAAAACAGATGTAAAATAACTCATATCCCTATTATCTAGCGATGATTACTTTTTGCATCTTGTGATATATCTTTCTAACCTTCCCTCCATGGCCTCCCTCATACTCACATATATGTGCACACACATACCTACAGTCACATGCATGCATGTGCAAACGCATATGTTTTCATATGCTTATATTTTATAATTTGGGAAATAATGCAAAATCTACTGTAACATGATTTTTAATTTAAAGATATATTTTCATATATATATATACACACACACACACATATATATATAATCCTTACCCAAAGATATATTTCCATTCATTTTTAGAGGGGAGAGGGAGGTGGGGAGATAGAGAGAAAGAAAGAAAAAGAAAGAAAAGAAAGGAAGAAACATTGGTAGGTTGCCTCCAATACCACAACCCACAACCTTGGTATATCACCTGACCAGGAATTGAGCAGGAAGCCTTTCAGTGTATAGACCAATGCACCAATCAGCTGAGGCATGCAACCAGGGCTATTTTCAATATTATTCTTTACAGTCTGAATCCATTGTTTAAATAAAAGCAATGTTGATCATAGCTAAGACAGTCCCTTGGATGGCCTCTTGCAGTACCAATGCCTTTTCTGGTTATATGAGTTCAGAAGGAATGGCACACTTTCCTGCCTGTCTTGGGACTTTCACAACTACTTGCATCAGGACTGTGTCTCTATCTTGCATTTGGGGTTGTGTTACACTTCACTCAATGCATTTGTTCAGGAAACTTTCTCCAGGTAATTAATTTCATGCCAGTTATCAGAAACTTTTTTCACAGGTCTCCTGGGAATATCTGAGAGAAAAAACCAGCATTCCTTCCAAAAATTATATTAAGACTTGCAATTTACAAAAAAATGGTATGTCGTACATACATCCAACAGTAAAAGTGGAGATGTCTTATATGTGGTCACCTTTAGTCTACAAAACCCATCACCCATCAGCAACCCTGATTATGCTCCTGAGCTGATGGGAGGACTGGGTAGGTGGGGAGGAATTATGGGCTGTGCTAGCTTTTATGTATAGCCTTCCAGCTTCCTAGATCTTCTTGCAAGCTCTGATGTCAGAACTCTGCAGTTCAACAATGCACAGATCCTCACTGACAGATCCATGGATCCTTACTGCTCTGTAGTGCATTTCTGTCCTGAATACCCCTCTGCAAAAACACATACCAAAAATTGAAAACATTAAGAGAAAACCGTCCATGGTTCATCTAAGCTAAATTCTCCTCATTTGACAGGATTCTGTGGGCTCCTGATTTAGTGCACAATCTTCACTTTGCAAGGCCTTTACCAATGTTATAGAGTAGAGAATGTAATTCATTTGGGGGAGTGGGAGCCATTGTTTGTGTTCTCTCTGTGTCTTCCTGAACCAGCGAGGTCTTCTGCAGGCTGTTCCAAAAGGCTGGCCCTCTGAAAACCTCTCTCTGTAGTACATACCTATATTGTATTTCAGAGAGTTGGTTATATACTCTCTTTTCCTGTTTCCATAAACATGTAGTAATCTGAGTTCCTCAGAGAGGTCCTTTTGTAGCTCACAAGTAGATTATAAACTTCAGAAGTGCAAGGTCTACACCTGCTGTTCAGGGTTGGCAGAATGCCTGACATAAAGTAGGTGTTCAGTAAACATTTGCTCACTAATTTAACAAATATAACTTGATATCTACAACATGCCAGGAAGCATTTTAGAGACTTGGGCCAGCCCAGTCAACAAAACAATGTCCTTGCTTGAATGGAGCTTAAATTCTCATTGTGGAAAACAGTTATAAAAATGGCTATAATATATAAGTGAATTGTATAGTATGTTAGAGCATGGTAAGTGATACTGAAAAATCAGAGCAAAGTAACTGGACTGAGAATGCTGTGAGTTGCCATCATAAATAGGGCACTTGTGGGAGGTCTCATTTGAAAAGGTGACATTTGAGCAAAACCTGGAAGGAAGTAAGGGACTGGCTGTGTGATATCTGGGGGATATTTTCAGGCAGAGAACAGGTAGGGCAAGGCCCTGGGAAGTTTGGGAACTTGTTGGCAAATTCAAAGAATGGCGAGAAGACCAGTGGACATGCACAACTGAGAGGGAAAATGTGAGGAAATGAAGTCACAGTGGTAATGATAGAAGAAGGATGAAATTGCCACCAACTGACACGGGGAAGACTACACATGGAAGAGGGTTGTGTGATGGGGATAGATCATAGGTTCACCTGGCACATGTTAAGTTCAAGATGGCCATTAGACCTCTAGGTAGAGAGGTTGAGTAGACAGTTGAATATATAAGTCTTCAGAAGACTGAGCTTAGAAGAATGGGCTGAGCTGAAATTTTGGGAGGTTTCAGTAGATAGATGGTTTAAAGCCAAGAGACATGATTTACACATACACATTCTAGTGATTGTGTATATTTAGAAAAGTGGAGGGACCAACAGTGGGGTCCTAGTACACTCCAGTGGCAGGGAATCTGGGTGAAGAGAAGAAAACAGCAAAAGAAACGGAGAAGCTATGACCAGTGAGGCTGGAGGGAAATCCAGAGAGTGCCGTGCAGAAGCCCAGGGGAGCAAAGACTGAAGTCAACCATCATGCATCCCTTTTGATAGATTGTTTTTGTAGACTTGTGGGCAATATTTTCAATATTTTTCTCACTTCTTTTTTTTGTAATCTTCATTACAGGATATGTTTATTGATTTGAGAGAGAGAGGAAGGGAGAGAGACAGACATTGATGTAAGAGAGAAATATTGATAAGTTGCCTCCCACACACTACCCTACTGTGAATGAAACCCATAACCAAGGTATGTTTCCTGATTGAGGATTGGACCTGCAACCTTCTGTTGTGTATGGAATAGTGCTCCAATCTATTGAGCCACCCCACCTGGCCAGGGCTCACTTCAGACTTCTTAATAGTGGTTTTGGTGTCCTTCTAATTCTGATTACTTTTTTCCTGATATCTTTTATTATCATTATCCCAGTCTATATATTAACAGGGTATTGTTTCCTCTGACAGCTGATTAGGCCAAGTAGTAACTGCTGGACCACATTCCATTGTAGGCGAATGTTCTCTGGTTTATAGGGAAGTGAAACAATAATGTGACCCTGAAACCAGTCTGATGGAGGCACCTTACACAGGGCATAGAGATAATTATGGGCATGAAAAGAAACCAGAAAGTATTATGTCTGATAGGACCTTTCTCCGAGTCTCTTTGTGTATGTTAATTCATGTATCAGATCACTCATTCACTCTCAGGAACTGAGGAGTACACATCAGAACAAAACCATCAATCAACAAATGTAAGACTTTTATATGAATGAATAATATCAGTTAAAATGATAAGAAGCAGCACTTTCCATATAATGCACTATAATTAATATCATGAGACTTAATGTAAAATTGTCAGAGTGGTAGTTTGACACATTTGAGAACTATATCTGGTAGATGTGGGGAAATTCATAGAAACATAGGATGGGATTTATCTGTGCTATTGCCAAGACTAAGCTGCTCTAACAGGAAAACCCCCAAAGACTATGGCAGAAAGAAAGCAGATGCTTATTTTTTTCCCACAAACAAATCTGGGATGAGTGGTCCAAGTTGGCAAAGAAGCTGTGCTCATAGTCATTCAGGAACTCGGTTCTTTCCATTATTTTGGTCTGCCATCATTGAGAATATTATGCCCTGACAAACGGTTTGAGCTTGGATCCAGGAATATCTGGGATCCAGCTTATGGCACAGGGGAAAACAAAGTGGAAATCACATTTTTAGGTTAAATAGATCTAGAAGTTTCAGACATCACCTTACCTCACTATTCGTTAGCAAAAACATAGTAACATAGATTCACATAACTGCAAAGGAGGCTGGGAAATTTAGCTTCCGCACATATCTAGCTTCTGATTTCTTCAGGGCAGTGAAGACTAGATTTTAATGGATAGCTATACATCTCTACCACTGTCCTTCAAAGTGTTTTCTATCTTGCAAAAGAGATAAGATGGCATGACTTTCACAAGTAACCATGTTACTCAGTAGACTCTGCAAGTCCCATAAAAGCTGCTGTAGAGTGACAGAGGAAAAATAAAGAGTGTAGATGGAGAGAAAAGGGGTACTTCCTGGAGCAGATGGCAATTAGGTATGGCAGGATAACAGTAGGTAAGAGTGCACAGAAATCCAAAAGCAATTCTGGAGAAAGGGTATGAAGCTTGGGGTATAAAGCTGGATATGTTTAGAGAATAAGAAATGGTGGGGGAAGTGGGGAAGGGTTTTCAGGAACAAGAATAAAGGACACATGGACAAAACCAAGAGGGGGGCGTGGAATCAGGGTGGGAGGTGAGGATGGCTGAGGGTAAGTGGTGGGGGGTGAATGCAGACAACTGTACTTGAACAACAATAAAATACTTTTTAAAATTTTTAAAAAATAGGAAATAATTCCATTTGTCTAGAGGGTAGGTTATTTTAATAGAGCTATAATGACTTGAGACTAAATCTTGGAGAGCTTTGGAATGCCAAGATATGATGTTTGGATCTTTAGCACAAGCACCAAAATGTTGTGGAACTTCTTTGGATGGAGAACATTGTAATCCAGACTAAGGGCTTTCACACTATGTTCTAAAAAGCCCAAGAATTCTGACGATGGACCTCAGGGGCTGAGGGGAGGAGGAGAGCACTTGGCTCCTGAAATTGCACTTCCACTTCACACAGCAGTAACTCTTTCATCTGCTCATATAATGCAGGTACACAGTGAGAAAGATTTCACTGAAAAAATGTTTGTTACCAAGTAAAGGGTATGAACTCTTGCTTTAAAATGCATGTTAGGAAAAGTTATCTAATGGTTTCAGAAAAGTTGTCTAATAGGAAAGGTATGTGTGTGTTTGGGGAGTATGCTGGGGCTTAAAAGTAAAATGCCTACCTAACCTAAAGATTTGCAAAGTTCCAAGATTCAAAAATACTGTGCAGGTAAATGACACATCATTGCAGGCTATCAGTTTGCAGCTTTTGACTTCAAGGAATAGAAACATGGTACTTTTAGTGATAAATTTGATTATTAACACCTTGTGGAGAGACACACAGCTCTCTGCTTTTGGCCATGGCTTTCATTGTCTTAAGTGTGTGTGCAAACAGCTACGGGAGCAAGCCTTCGCTTAGCACTGGGTGTCTGATGTCAGTTCTCATTACATGCTTCTCCTTGTGAAAAGGGTACTTTGAATATCTGTAAATCAATTTTTAAAAATTATCCCGACTTCCTTCCTTCCTTCTTTTTTCCCTCACCTCACTCTCTCCCTCTCTCCATTTCTGTCTCTCGTGTTTCCTTCTTTCTATTCATTATTGGTCTTCATTTATTGTTTTATTTTCCCTACAATTTATTTCATATGATTTTATTTAGACATAGCCCTGCTTTCTCCTTCTAGAGATTATCCAGTTAGGCCACATTCTGTAAAGTAAAAAGATGAAAAGATATAGTGGCACAATAAAATGGAAGTTTGTTTCTTTTTTTGTTCAAGTAACAGTCCTGTTATGTAGTTTAGCAGGTTAGCTGTCCTCCACATGGTCGTTTTGGGCACTGGACTGATGGTGGCTCTGCCATCTTTAAAGTAGAGCTTCCAAGGTCACCCTGAGACAGGATGACCAAACATCTTGGTTTGCCAGGGTCTGAATGAAGGGCTTCCTGAGAAGTAAGAATTTCATTGATAAAGCTGGGAAAGTCCTGGCATTAGGGTGGTTGGTCACCCACCTGGACATAAACATTCCAGTCAATAAGAAGGGGAAGAGGATGGAGAATCAAACATAAGAGATATTTTGGTCAAGCCTGATGTCTCTGCTTACATTCTTTTACAGAAACCTTAGGCCCATGATCATACCTAACAGAAAGGAATATTGAAAAATGTAGTCTAGCTGTGCTCTCAAAGAAAGGATTATGTTGGATAGTTGGAGGTCTCTGCCATAAAGAGAAAACAAGATTTTTCAGATTCTTTCAATTTTCAAGATGTTTTTATTATACATGTACAATCAGCAGGGGCTAGCGGACTCTCCAGGCTTACAGCACGGGCGGGCTTCTGTTTTCCACTTTAGTGTGCAGCTGAGAGGCAAAGAGCAAAGGGGATGGCTCATCAAGAAGTTGCAACTAAAACCATTTTAATGTTTCTCTTTAAAATTCTCGTTTCCAACATGTGTATCCTTGGAGCTCATGAAGAAATTAACCTATGTACCACTGCCACTAAAATGTGATTACATGTGAATGCATGAGCCAGGTGCCCTCTCCCAAGTGACAGTACCGTCTGGCACACAGCACTGCCAAGATGGGGAAGGGAGGCATCTGAGAGGAGGACACTTCTGAAAGGAGTCCTCCCAAGCCTTGTGCACTCAAATGTAAGGAAGGTGTTTCTGCCTTTTAACATTGGAATAAAAACACCACAGAAGCAGATATTATTTGGCATATCTACAAACTCTGACAAGTATATTTCTTCATTCCAAATTATATTCCAAATTAGTGTATGAACTTGCAATTGATTCAGAGACATGTGAAAGTTCAGTTAATAGGGACAGGAATTTTAAAAAATATACTTCTAGAGCTGGTCATTTCATTTGCAAACAAAGGAACAATGCCTGAATTTTGTTAATATAATAGTTTCTAAGAAGACCAAGGTCCAAAATATTAAAGCCATGTCATAAAGGTTCATTTTATTTTTAAAAAATTGTTATTGATTATATTGGGATGGCATTGGTTAATAAAATTATTTAAGTTTCAAGTGTACAACTCCATAATATTGATATATCATGTGTATATAGTATTGTGTGTTCACCAAAGTTGTCTCCTTCTGTCACTATTTATCCCACCTTTAACCTCTTCACCTGTCCCCATCCCCTTTTCACTCTGGTACTCACCTTACTGCTATGTGTGACTATGATTTTTTTGCTTAGTCCCTCATACTTTTTTCACCTAACCCCTCAACTACTCTCCCATCTGACCACTGTCAGTCTGTTCTCTGTATCTATTTTGTTGTTTATTTATTTTGTTCATTTGATTCCATACTTGAATGAAATCACATGGTATTTGTCTTTCTCTGACTGGCTTATTTTACTTAGCATAATACTTTCCAGGTCCATCCACACTATCACAAAAGGTAAGATTTCTTTCTTTTTTTTTACGGCCAAGAAGTATCTCATTGTGTAAATGTATCACAGCTTTTTTGTCCACTACTCTACTGATGTGCACTTGGGCTGCTTCCAAGTCTTGGCTATTGTAAGTAGTGCTGCAGTGAACATGAGAGTGCAAATATTCTTTCCAATCAGTGTTTCAGGTTTCTTTTGATATATTCCCAGAAGTGGTATCGCTGGGTCACAAGCCAGTTCCACTTTTAATTCTTGAGATATTGCCATACTGCTTTCCACAGTGGCTGCACCAATCTGCATTCCCACCAATGGGGTTTCATTTTCTCCACATCCTCACCAACACTTGTTTGTTGACTTATTGAGGATAGCCACTCTTATAGGTATGATACACCTTACTGTGGCTTGATTTACATTTCTCTGATAATTAGTGATGTTGAACATCTTTTCATATACCTTTTGGCCATCTGTATGTCCTCTTTGGAGAAGTGCCTAATAAGATCCTTTGCCCATTGGATTTTTTTTTTTTGGTGTTGAGTTGTATAGATTCTTTATAAACTTTGGATACTAACCCCTTATCAGATGTATCATTGGCAAATATGTTCTCCCAATCAATGGGTTGTCTTTTCATTTTGTTGCAGTTTTTCTTTGCTGTGCAAAAACTTTTTAGTTTGATGTAGTCTTATTTGTTTATTTTTTTGTTTCTCTTGCCCAAGGGGATATATTCAGAAAAAATATTGCTACAGGAAATGGCTGAGATTTTACTGCCTATGTTTTCTTCTAGGATTTTTATGGTTTTGAGTCTTTAATACATTTAAAGTTTTTAATACATTTAAGTTTTAATACATTTTTAGTTTATTATTGTGTGTGTTGTAAGAAGGTGGTCTAGTTTCATTTCTTTTGTACATATCTATCCATTTTTCCCAGTGCCATTTATTGAATAGGCTCTTTACTCCATTGTATGTTCTTGCTTCCTTTGTCAAACACTTATTGACCATATAGGCATGAGTTTATTTTTGGGTGCCCTATTCTGTTCCATTGATCTATATGTCTGTCTTTATTTTAGTACCATGCTGTTTTACTTAATATGGCCTTGTAATATTCCTCCAACTCTATTCTGTCTTTCTCCACATTGCTGTCACTATTTGTGATCTTTTGTGATTCCATATAAATTCTTGGAACATTTGTTTTAGTTCAGTGCAAGTCCTATCATGATGGCATTGCTATCATGATAGGACTTGCACTGAATCTACAGATTGCTTGGTGTAAGTAGTATGTACATTTTAATGAAAATTCTTCCTATCCATGAACATGGTATCTGCTTCCACTTATTTGTATTTTCTTCATCTCCATTTCTTTCTTTCAGTGTCACAGTTTTCTGAGTACAGGTCTTTTCATCCTTGGTTAAATTTATTCCTAGGTATTAGATTTTTAAATAATTTGTAAAAGATATGGCTCTTTTAGTTTCCCTTTCTGATAGTTCATTATTGGTGTATTAAAATGCAACTGATTTCTGGATATTTATTTTGTTTACTACTACTTTACTGAGTTTAGTTATCTTAAGGGAAACATTTCTAGTTTTTGTCATTGAATATGAAGTTTTCTGTGGGTTTGTCATAGACGGCCTTTATTATGTTGATGTATGTTCCCTGTATTCCCTCCTTGCTGAGAGTGTTCATCATAAATGGGGGCTGAATTTTGTCAAATGCTTTTTTTTTTTGCTTCTGTTGATAAAAATCATGTGATTTTAATCCTCTGTTGGGTTTATGTGGTGTATCATATTAATTGATTCACAGATATTGTACCAAACTTGCATCCCAAGATATACCAAACTGATCATGGTGTATGATCTTTTTAATGTATTGTTGGATCTGGTTTGCTAGTATTTGTTGAGGATTTTTGCATCTATGTTCATGAGGGATAATGGCCTATAATTTTCTTTTGTTTGTAGTGTCTTTATCTGTTTTTAGAATTAAGATAGGGCTAGCCATTTACAATAAAAGGAGCTTGGGATTCTTTCCTTCTCTAGATTATTGGGAAGATTTTGAGAAAGATAGGCTTTAGTTCTTCTTTGAATGTTTGGTAGATTTCATGTGTGAAGCAATCTGGTCCAGGACTTTTGTTTTTTGGGAGTTTTTTTTATTACTGCTTTGATTTTATTAGCTGTAATTTGTTCCAATTTTGTGCTTCTTCTTGAGTCAGTTTTGGAAGATTGAATGTCTATAGAAATTTATCTCATTTTTCTAGATTAGCCAAAGTGTTGGCATATAGTCGTTTGCAATGTTTTCTTTTAATCATTTGTATTTCTATGGGTTAAGTTATTAATTCTCTTCTTTCATTTTAGATTTTATTTATTTGGGTCATCTCTCTTATTTTTCTAAATGAACTGGTAAAAGGTTTATCAATATTGTTTATCATTGGAAGAAACATCTCTTGGATTCATTGAACTCTTGTATTTTTTTCTTAGATTTCATGTTATCTTTTTCATTTTGATCTTTATTATTTCCTTCATTCTAATCATCTTGGGCTTCTTTCATTGTTCTTTTTCTGGTTCCTTTAGGTATAAGTTTAGATTGTTTATTTGAGTTTTTTTTCTTCTTTAGAAAAGCCTGTATTGCTATGAATTTCTCTCTTAAGCCTGCTTTCTCTGTGTTCCACAGATTTTATGTGGTTGTGTTTTCACTTTCATTTGCCTCAAGGTATATTTTAATTTCTTCCTGATCTCATTCTTAACCCATTCATTGTTTAGAAACATGTTATTTCACCTGTGTGTGCTTGTGTGTTTTTCAGTTTTTTCTTGTCATTGATTTCTAGTTTTATACTGTTGTGGTCAGAGAAGATGCTTGATATGATTTCAAATCTCCTTAAGTTTAATGAGATTTGTTTTGTATCCCAAAACAAGTCTCATCATATGGTCCATCCTGGAAAATGTTTTATGTGCACTTGAGAAGAATGTGTAGTCTTTGAGAAGAATGTGTTGCTTTGAGGCAAGATGAACAGAAAATATTAATGCAATCCTTTTGGACTAGTGTGCCATTGACGACCTCCATTTCCTTGTTGATTTTCTGCCTGGAAGATCTAGTCATTAATGCCAAAGGGATGTTAAAATCCACTACTCTGACTGTATTACTGTCAGTCTCTCCTTCACTGCCCACCAATATTTGCTTTATATATTTAGGTTCTCTTCTGGTGGGTGCATAAAAGGTTACAAAGGTTATTGCCTATTGCTGGATTTCTCTCTTCTCCTTTTAAAAATCATTTTGTAACCTCCCTCTTTGTCTCTTTATATGTAGCCTTTGTTTTAAAGTCTTTTGTCTGATATAAGTATTGCTACCCTAGTTTTTTTTTTAATCTCCATTTTTATGAAATCTCTTTTCCATCCCTTTACTTTCAGTAAAAGTGTCTTTCGTTTTGCAATGGGATTCTCATAGACAACATATATATGGGTCTCCTTTTCTTATCAATTCAGCTACCCTGTATATTTTGATTAGTGTGTTTAATCCTTTACATTTAAAGTGACTATTAATAGTTACCTATTTATTGCCATTTTATTCTTTATAACTGTGTTCTCTTTTTTCTACCCTTCTTTTTATTTTTATTTTTTATTAATTATTTTATTGTTGTTCAGCACAGTTGTACTGAACATTCCCATCACCCCAGCCATCCCCACCTCCCTCCCCTCATTCTAACCCCCCTTGGTTTTGTCTATATGTTCTTTATAGTTGTTGCTAAAAACTCTTTCCTCCTTTCCAACCTTCTTTCTAAAAAATTCTCTTTTGACATTTCTAGTAGTACTAGTTGTGTGGTAATGAATTCCTTTAGCTCTTTCTTTTCTGGAAGGCACTTCATTCTCCTTCCATTTGAAATGTTAGTATTGCTTAGTAGAGTAGTCTTGGTTATACGTTTTTGCTTTTCATCACTTTGAATATTTCATGCCAGCCATTTCTGGCCTGAAGTGTTTCTGCTGAGAAATCAGTTCACAGTCTTATGGGAGCCCCTTTGTAGTTAATTGTCTTTCTAATACTTCTCTTAAGATTTTTTACTTGTCTTTAACTTTGCCATTTTAATGATGTGTCTGGTATAGATCTCTTTTGGTTCAACCTGATTGGGACTCTGCACTTCCTGGACTTGTGTATCTTTTTCCTTTACCAGGTTAGGAAAGTTTTCTGCCACTATTTTTTCACTAGGTTCTCGACCCCTTGCTCTGTCTCTCCTCCTTCTGGTACTTTTATTATGCAGATGTTGCTATGCTTGATTTTGTCCCCAAGGTCCCTTAGATGTTTTAAAATTAATTTTTCCTTGTGTTGTTGTGTTTGTGTGTTTTCTGTTATTTTGTCCTCTAAACTGCTGATTCATTCTTCTGCTTCACCTAGAGTGCTGTTGATTCCTTCTAGTGTACACTTTGTTTCAGATATTATATTCTTCATTTCTGACTGGCTCTTTTTTTGCTCATTTAATGTCTCACTGATTCTATTCATTCTTCCTCTGAATTCCTTGAGAACCCTCAGTACCACTGTTTTGAACTCTGTGTCTGGCATATTGCTTGCCTCCATTTCATTTAGTCCTTTTTCTGGGGATTTCCCCTGTTCTTTACTTTGAGGCATGTTTCTTTGTCCTTTCATTTTGGCTCTCAGTATTTGGTTCTGTATATTAGGTAGATCTGCAATGCCTTCCAGGCTAGTTAAGGTGGCCTTATGTAATAGTGTCCCAAAGGGGTCAGTGGTGCAGTCTCCCTGATCACCTGGGCTAAGGGCTCCACAAAGTCCCTCCTATGGGTTATGGGAGTCCTTTCATTGTAGTTGATAATTGGTTGCTGTTTTCCCATGCATGGGTGGAACTGACCCTCAGGCTGGCTGACTACCAGGACCCACCCCCCCTACAGTGTATGAATTGTGCTGGGGCTGACCTCACAAATCAGATTTGGCTAAGCAGGGCCTGATGCATGCCAAGATATCCTGTTGGGTGTGCTGTTTGTGGAGCTACTTAAGTTGTACTCTGTTGTGGTCTGAAGCCTGCCACTGGATATGTTGGTTCTGTGGGGTTTTGGGGGCACTTTGGTGCAGTTTATTGTCAAATGTTGCCTGTGAATGGTCTTGGGCTACCTATACTGGGTTTGGCCAACACAGTATAAAGTGATCCACAGTTGATGGCTGCTGCTGCTAGGCCTGGGTGCACTTCAAAGTAGCCACACTGCATACCAAGGCCAGCTTCTACCAGTACAAAGCCTGGGCACAGGCCTGTACAAGACTCAAGGAACCCCGAGATCTGTGTCTGCCTGCCATCAGCCTGTTAGGCTCAGTCACTGAAAGAGTCTCTGGCAGTACATGAGTTGTGTTACTAGGTTCTTAGTGAGTCACAAGGTAGAGACAGTGGTGGTCCCCAGTGGTGTTCACAGATTCAAACTCAACACCTAAAGCCAGTCAACACAATTCTCAGTGTACTCTAAGTCCCACTGCCACCTGCCTGAAGCCTTTGGAACTTTGTGGTGGGGTGGGGTCTCCATGAGTCATAAGAGTGAGGCCAGCAGAGTTCACCAGACTAGAACAGAATAAGATTGTGTCACAGGGAGGGAAGGCTCTGCACAGAAATGATAGTGGCACTCAGGTGTGTGAGGGGAAAATGGCCCTTACCCCAAAGCCATAATACTCAGTCTCTCCCTACCCTCTGCCATCTGCTGAGCCTTCCCAGACCTCTTTCAGAGCTGTCCAAGAAAGTCTGCATCACAGGTCCAGGCTGTCCACAGCCAGATGAGTATTTCTCAGGGCACAAACTTGGCAGGGCGGGGCCACCAGGAGTCAGAAGGGTGGGGGTTGTGCATTCCACCAGGCTGATGCTTTATGGAGGGGAATGCTAGGCCTAGGATAGATGACATCTGTGGGTTGTGTGGGAGATGGACTCATCATAGGGACGTTGGAAACTGTCCCTCCAGCCCTTTCTTTGTATGACTCAAGTCTGCTTTGGGCCACTGTCTCTCTGCCAGAGCCAGAGATAAGTGCCTGGATGTGAGATTTTGTGCACTGGCCCTTTAAGAGGTTACCTGGTTTTCTACCAGGACCTTCTGTTTCAACCTGGCAGATGAAATCTCCACTGATTTTTACAGCCACATGTTATGTGGGTGCCTCTTCCTGGCTCTGGTGTTCTGGGCAAGAAACCTGGCATAGGGTTGAGACTCCTTCCTCCTCAGGGGAAAGCTTTGAAGCTGAGATACTCCTGTGGGTTCTGTACTGCTGTGTGTTGATGCTGGGCCAGCCGTATTATCTCCATCCTTTCTACCATACTGGATATGGCTTCTTCTGTAATATGTGGGGGAGATCCCTTCTTATGACTTCCGTACACTAGTCTTCATGTGGTTACTCAGGTGGACTGCTCTGTAGTTTAGCTGTCATTTGTATTTGGTCCTGGGAGCACATAAGTGTACCTTCCACTCACTCCATTCCCATCTCAACCTCCCTCAATCCCCTGCCATTTGTGTAGCTTCTGTGGTGAGGTGTCTGTCCAGAACTTATGCCCATTTCCTAATTAGGGTTGTTTGTTTTCTTATTGTCGAGGATTAAGAGTTATTTTAAAATATTTTTGGATACCAGTTCTTTATCAGATCTGTGTATTAAAGAGCACTTTCTCTGAGTTTGTGGCTTACATTAAAATATGTTAGAACACTGCCATCCACAGAAATGTTCTCCTCTCCTGTCTCTCCTGCTGTCCCTACCATCAGGGGCATCCCTCTGTACCTCCACGGAAAGCCTGGTGAACCCCACCTCAAGGACTTATGTTCTCTGCTCAGAGTGGGGGGTCCCATTCTGAGCAGACAAGAAATATGTCACTGACCGTGGTCTCACATGGCCGCCTTAGACCAATGGACTCCACCTGACCTGACTTTGAAGCAGATAAGGGCTCTCTCCCTTGTACCCACTGAGCAAAGCCCCACTCACAGTAGCTGGATGTGCTTGCTGGGTGTGAGCGCCAGGGGCTGGCATGGGGCCAGGGCAGAGGTCACTGCTGGAGGACCTCTGTGGGTTGGGTGCTATGGCCTGCCCCAAAGCTTCCAGCCTGATGTTCTGACCTTCTGGCACCTTCCGGGGAGTCCATTGTAAATTACCTTCTGCTCACACAAGCTCAAGCAGGTCCTGTTGCAACTGAGAACTTCACCTGGATAGAGCACATCCATGGTGGTCCCTGTGACTGGAGGAGCCTCCCTAGATCTGCTTTGCTGACATAGAGGAAGGGGCCCCACACTGTGAGGGAAAATGGGCAGGCCAGAATTTGCAGGGCCAGGCTACTCAGCTGAGTTGAGTTATGGAGCACGGTGGGGCTGGTGTGGGCTAGGCATTGGTTGGGGGACATGAGACAAAGCAGAGGCAGGATAGATGGAAACTTCAGCTGGGCACGTCACCCCCAGGTACATTTATCTCCTCCTCTTCCCTCCCTCCTACACTCCCCCAGGTCTTAGCAACCCTGCTGTCGTTAACAAGGCTCAAAGTGAACAAGCTGACTTGGATGTAGGGAACTGCCCCCAATACCTTAAAATTGTGTTTATATTAGACTGAGAGTCTCCACTTCTAAAGACATATTCTAAATAAATAAAGATTTTTGGATGTAGATGCTCCCTTCAGCATGCTGATGGAGTGAAAAATTGGAAAGGGCTCATGTTCACAGCAGGGGCTCCAGAAGTTCTTTGGGGGGACACAGAAAATGCCAAGGAGGAAGAGCACTGACTGGCAGTGTCCACCCCTAGGGAAATGAGGTTCCAGAAGGTGACGCAGCTGGTAAAACTCCCTGCTCCACACTCATAAGTGCACATGCATACACAAATGTGAATGTGCACAGGCACTCACAACTGCATGCATGAGTGTGGAACTGCAAGCACACACATGCACCTGCCAGCACATGCACACTCAGGGAAGGGACTACAGCTGGGTGCACCCCTGTCAGGGCTCCCCTCCCTGGAAGGACTTTGTTTTTACTTGATTCTGGATTGCTTTAGAATTTATATTGTACTATAATAAACTTATATTTTTCTTTTCCTAAATCCTTTAAAAATATTGGGGTGGCCAAAAAGCTAGCCTCGTTTTTTTCATGAAATGAAAGACACATTTCTTCTTTTCAGCAATAACTTTATTGATTTGAATATTTTCAGTATATTGGCTCTCTCCCATGTGGTATAACATTAGTTATTCTCAGTTAATGTCTTGATTTGATCACTATCAACTTCAACTGGTCTACCTGATTGTGAAGCGTCATCCAGTGAGAAATCTGTACAAAACCTCTCAAACCATTTTTGACACATTCTATCAATCACAGCACTGTATACACTACACAAATCTTTTTTGTGTTTCAGTTGCATTTTTACCTTTCTTGGCATAATAAAGCATAATATACCAGAACTGTTGCTTGTTTTCTTCCTTTTTTTAAAAAGGCTACACAAAAATTCACCACCTTTGATAATTTTTTAAGTGCACACTGATATGATAGTTGTCACAATACAATCTAACATAATTGTTTAGAATGAAGTTAAAGACAACTAAGCACTGCTAGAACCATCTTACGGAAAAAAACAAATGAACTTTTTAACGAACCCAATAGCATAAATAATGACACCTCCCTCCTTCTCAAAATTCTTTAGAACTTTAGTTGGTTTTGGAGGTAGAAAGAGAGAATGACTATATACATGTATGTTCTGGGCGTTTGATATGGAAATTATGAATGGAAAGTTTACAATGTACTGAGTGTTATTGCTCCTAGAGATGACACAATTCTTTGGGTGATTTTTTGGGATGCAAACTTTGCCAACTATAAAATAGTTGGGGCATAGTTTCATAAGCATGTTGCGAAATTCCTGACATTGTGCAGCACAACACAATCCTGCACCTTTTGGAGAGCTTGGGAGAATAAGCATGCTTAAGCTACCTTTGGAGGCCCACGCAAATATAAGGGTGTGGCAAGCATTTCATGGGCTGCTTACAATGGGGCCAGGGGTTGAAGAGAAAGAGAAATCAAATCTCATGATGAGGCTCAGGCTGCCAGAAAAAATCCCATTAACATGTGTGAAGAGTTGGTTGAATTCAAGCAATTATCCATGCTTTTATGGGTATTGTGAAGAGCTGTAGAAGCAGCAGGCTAATGTTGTGGGTGATGGGGAAGAGGAATGCATTCAATCCTCATGTAGCACCTGTAAACTTCTCTCTTGAAGGGCCTGGGTAGGAAACAGAAAACCTCTGGTAGGTTTACTGGTGAAATTAGCATGATGAAAATACATTGTATACAATATTATTGTTGAAGGTGCTGTACACAAGGGCCCACTCCAGAAAGTATATATAACCTGCTAACCCAACCCCTGTCATCCAAGCCTTTTAAAACAGTACAGTACAACCTCATAACTTCAGTAAGACAATGTGTTATGGCATTGTACCCCGTCAGAACACAGAAAACAGCACACAGGGTTTATACTCTTGTCCCTGAATACAGATTTGAAGATCTATTTAATAATGGGCTAATCTGAAAGGATATTTTGCCCTTCTCATCGGGTAATTGGGCTGCTGCCATGTACTTTTTTTTTATTTTAGTTTAATTGTTGTTGAAGTACAATTTTCTATCTTTTACTCCCATCCCAGCCCCCCATCCAGCCCTCCCCTCCTCCCTCCAATTTCCACCTGCTCCTAGTTTTTTATCCATGTGTCCTTTATACTTGTTCCTGTAAACCCTTTCCCCTTTCTCCTGAAATTCCCCTGAAATTCCCTCCCCTCTCCCCTCTGAACACTGCCATGTACTGTCTTTATACAATCTCCATTTCCCATTAATAAGTATACCTGAAAGTGAGGTTAGTGAGGCACATTGGGACAATCTGGGAAAGCTAATTATTTGAGGGTCCTCAAAGCCATTATATACCCTTGTATATGTAATGAAACCTGTATTAGGAAAGAGAATGGGCCTTTTTTCAGTGAGGACATGAAGGAGGTCTCAACTACAAGGGCTACACCTAGTGGCTCCTTGATTGCCCAATGCCATTCAGTTCTGGGTAAACCTCCACACCCCTGTCAGCAAACAAATTCTACAGAAAACAGCTTCACCCTTCTTAGAAGGTAGTGTGGTGACCATTCATGGTCACTCTAGCATATCTCTTGAAGGGGTATACTTCCTCTCTTTGAAATAGGTTATAAAAGACTCTTAACTACATATAGTACTCTTTTTTCTGAGCAGTGCTATGATAAATACAAATGCTTTTATCTAGTACATTATTTAGTGAGTGATGAGTTGCAGTTACTTATCGTAACAAGACAACTTCCCAGCTGACCTGTCTTTTAAAAAGGCTTTGCCTACAAATTCTTATATGTAATAGTTAAAAGCATCAATTTTTCAAATGCACTTTGCAGTGAATCATTTGACTTACAGATACATAAGCATTGTTATTTTCACTTTACACACGTAGAGAATAAGGCTCAGAGTTGGAGATGCCTATATGTGGTGGGAAGATGAAGAGGAAATGAGGAGGAATGAAATCCTCTGGAGTCCTCTTAACCACTAGAGGGTCATATCACATATTGGTGAAATGCTTTGTTCCATCTGCAAACATTGAAGAAGTGCTCAGAAACCATAGAAATTGACAAATGAGGGTTTAAAGCAGAAAGAGGTGATGTATGGGTATATTTTGGAGCCTCTTGAGTGCTGGGGGCATAGAAAGAAAACCCTGGTAAAAGGCTGGAGCTTTTCAGGATGTTTTCCTTATCCAGGCATGCACCTGGATGGCATGCCTCAGAGGCGACAGAAGGAGACTGTGCTTTGTGCTCCCAACTTTGTGTGGCTAGAAAGCATGGGGAAACAGTGGTGAGGGATTGGGATCAAAAGGACCAACTTAAAATAATAAGTAGAGAAAGGAGGAGAGCCATGAGTACTAAGGACTTTTTGGAAAGACGAACCCTTTCAAGGATGTAATTGAGCAGATTCCTGGTCAGACAGTATCCTGGTCAGTTGTGAGAGGGCGTGGATGGTACCTTCAGTGTCCTTGGCTGTGTGGCTGAGCTCTGTGACCTTTTCTATGGCTAGGGCACAGTTCCAAGTGCGAGGTTCTGTGCTTTGTGAGAAAAGAAGATACAGTTTCCTAAATGAGCCCTGCTCCCCGGATGAGTTATGCAGGAGGAGTGGGTAACTGGCATGCGGGCCATTTTACTTTGCATTATTGAAAAAAATATTTGTTAGGCAAGATGGTGAGATCTCTGAGGGGCAGAACAGCATTCAGCTCTGAAGTCCAAATAAATTACATGGTGTTCAGTGAGTATTGTGTTACAATAACTATAAACCATTTCTGAGATAGTCCTAGTTTCAAGTCTCTGTCCTGCTGTCTTTATCTGATATCAAATGTTCCAGAAATGCCATGATGTGGGTGATCTTAAAATAAGTATCATTGATAGCAAACCCACCTACTATTTACCAGGCTTGTTGCCAGGGTCTAATGACACAGACCAGAGTTTCTGGTGCTCCTGACCTTAAGTGTCCAGAGAGGCAGGCAGTTCTAGAGACAAAGAATTACAAAAGAATCTTGTGGGTGTAGGGTTGTGGAGTGCATCCAGTCTCTGAGAGAACAAAGGTGGGCAGCCTAATGCAGGCTGAAGGGTGGGAAGCCTTTCTGTAGTAAGGAGCATCTAAGCAAAGCCCTCCAGGACCAGTGGGTGATGGACCAGGTGGAGGGAGGTAAGATAGAAGTTTAAACAGAGTGAGTGTGGCATGGGAAAAGTCTGAAATCAGAGATCAGAGGGTGCTGAGGGCTATCTAACAAGTTTTGTTTGATTTTAGAAACAATGCTTGTATGTGGATGGGATATTATAAGGATGGAAGTAGTCAAAAATAAATTTAGGAAGATGGGCCACGATGATAAAACTATTTATGCTAAGATCAATGCTTAGTTTATATTTTACCAAATCTTTGTGACCAGCTGTGGAAGATGAATTAGGACAAGTCAAGACTGGATGCCTAGATGCAACTAGGAAGTTAGTACAGGAGTACAGATGAGAGAGGAGTGCCTGACCTAGTGTGTTAGTATTTGGGATGGAGACTGAAGAAGACATGCAAGACCTCCACAGCAGTAGTCCCCAACGTCTTTGGCACCAGGGGACAGTTTTGTGGAAGACAATGTTTCCATGGACCAGGGTGCAGGGGTGATTTTGGGATGATTCAAGTGCATTACTTTCAAGCTCACCTCCTGATGTGTGGCCCAGTTCCTGACAGGCCCAGACTGGTACTGGTCCATGGCCTGGAGATTGGGGACCCCTGCTCTGCGGGACTTGGTGAACTATTCCTTGTCAGTTTCCTATCCCTTTGCTTTACTTTCTTTCTCCACTTCTGAATCATCCTGAGAAAAGGAACATAGGAAGAAAAGCAGGTTGGGGAGGGGAGGACATGAATTCAGTGTGGGACATGCCAAATGTAAGGAGCATCTGCAATCCCCAAGTGGAGATGTCCTATCCACAGGGATTTGGGGCTCAGGAGAGATTAGTCTGTACTATGTATTTAGGGGCCATTGGCCTCAGGATGGTAGTTGATGTGGTAAGAGTAGATGGATGAATTTTCCAAGGAATGATGGTAGAAGAAGAGAAAGGAATCAGACTTTAATGGGAGCATCACAGTCAAAGATTGGCCAGATGAAAGGGAGGATGCAGAGCAGACCCAGACACGAAGGCCAGAGACTCAGGAGGTAACTGATAGACCAAGAGAAAAAGGCATTTTGAAAGGGAAGGTGTTTTAGGAATGTTAAAGTACCTCAGAGAGGTCAGAAGGCCAAGGGTTTAAGTAGCAGCCACTCTATTAATTAATCAGGAGCTTGT
Organism: Phyllostomus hastatus; assembly: GCF_019186645.2. Classification (NCBI taxonomy): domain Eukaryota; kingdom Metazoa; phylum Chordata; class Mammalia; order Chiroptera; family Phyllostomidae; genus Phyllostomus; species Phyllostomus hastatus. The sequence goes on along the minus strand of NW_025333857.1, from coordinate 27,950,984 downwards.
AGGAGATCAAGTACCAATTTATCTTGTGTCCAGGAAAACTGCAAAATTGTGTCAGATGATGTGTGTTAGTTTTCTGACAGCTGCCCCTATCCCCATCCTCAGCACACACACTCCCCAGAGCTGGATTGCTTACCTGTCTCCAACATGCCAAATGCATCCTTACCTCTGGGTCTTTGCTGCTACCCACTCACCTGCTGGAGCTGTTCTTTCCCTCCTCTTTTTGACTACCTTACTACCTCTTCTCCTTTCTCAAGGCTTGGCTTGGTTGCTGTTTTGAAATCCTTCCTAGTTTTTTAAACTCTACCTCCCTTCCTCTCTGCACCTTTGTTCTCCTAGCATTTACTGACAACATATTTGTTTTCTATTAGCCTTTGTGTGCTCATCCTCCCAAATGAAGACTCTGTAAGTTCATAGTTTATTTGAGGACAGGTGCAAACAAATTAACCTTTTAAAATACCATGAAATCAGGGAGTATAGATAGCACTCATGAGCATTTCTTAGAAATCAGCTCCACAACATGTTGCTCCCCAAAAGCTGAACCAAAATAAAGAGGTCAAGAACAGAGAATACCTGGTAAATATAAATATAAAGTGAATATAAATGTAAATAGAGAGATTTAATTTAGTAATGAGTGAGTATAGTTGGAAAACAGAATGAAGTTTGCCTTTGGTGGACATGAGTATTGGAAGTAAAAGATGGGGCACTGCCTCTGACACAATGCATTCTTTCTGGTTCCTTCATGTCCATTACCACTGTGCTGGTTGAATGGAAAGTTCCCAAAGAGTGGCATTGATGGTTTCCATAATCTCTAGGGACATTAAGCCATTTCAACACAATAGAATTTGGAAGTAATACATAAATTAGTAATTTGTCTAAGTGGAAGTGTTGAACTCTGTCAAGTAGAGGATGTCCCACAAGCTCAAACCAAAGCCTTATTCTTACTGAATTACAACTTTAGAGATAATTAGAGGGAATGGCAAGGCTGGGGGGAATAAGGTAGATTTTGACAAAATGTCTCCTTTCCAGGAAGAGAGCTATGGTAGAAATTGAGATTTTTTAATAACTAGGATTCTGTGAAGGACATGGAATAAAAACAAGTTAACTACTTGTCCAATGCACCTAACTAGTTTTCCATCCACGCTTTTTTGAGGTTGACTGTTCTCACACTTTCACAGTCTCTTGCTATTATTAGCCAACGAGTCCAAAATGTATCATTTCCTTCTTTTTACCAGATGGCCTACATGTGATTCTCACTCTTCCACTTCATGTTGTCTTTGCTCTGTCAATCAAAGATTGACTATTTCCTTATAAGGCAGACTCCTTGGGTGGTCAGTTGGCCTCCAGGTTTCTGTGTAATAATAGAAGACAAGAAATTAGGCAACACATGGAATTATATAAGGAATATCAATGGGAATATTTCTGGGATGGAAAGGAATGGTCCCTTTTTCCCCTTTGGGTTCATTGAAGGTCCCACTGAAAGCAATTTAATAAGTACAGGAGTTAGGCAATAAATCCACATTTTTAAAAGAAATAGCTCCATTGCAATTCAGGCACAGGCACCACAGAGTTTTTAGACAAAGAACTCTGTTTTCAAGTATTCATCTCTAACAACAAGAACAAAAGCATTGTGTATTTTAGTATCCGTCTGCCAAGATAATAATCAATTTTCTGTAGTCAATGTGATATAGTAGTAGTGCTCCTAAGTTTAGGAGCAGCTAACATCTTTTGCACTCATGAGAAAACCAAGATGGGAGTGGGGATACTAAATTCATGAGTACTTCACTAGACTCTTCTTTAGAGATATGTAAATCACCTGTTGGTGTCTCTTGGTGGGTAAGCATATTATATGAAGACAGAAGTGCACTTATTTTTCATGAAATAAAACCAGAGAGTAATGAGAGAGTAAAACTCCTTTGAGAAAGAAAGGGAAAGCAGAAGAAATGTTGGCTCCATAAGCAGATGGGACTGGCAAACATTACAGAAAGTCCCTTCATATCTTCATCCAAGGAATTGGCCAGCTTTGTTTGGGAGCAAGAAATAATGTCTTCTGAGTTACAAAACATAATTTGTTGGAAGAAATACATATTTGAATTAAAATCCTATATAAATCATATCAAGTTTCTACTTTCAGCCTTAGATGTTTCTGTGAAGGTATTTTTTAGATGAGATTAACATGTAAATCAATAGAGATTGGGCAAAGCAGATTGCCCCCTATAACAAGGGTGGGCCTCATCCAAACAGTTGAAGGCTTTATAAAAAAGAATGAGTTCCCTTGAGGAAAGGCCATTCTGCCAGCTAACTGGCTATAGACTTTAACTGCAGCATCAACTCTTACCTGGGTCTTTAGCCAGCTAGCCTACCCTATAGATTTTGGACTTGCCAGTTCCTTGAAATCTCTATCTATCTATCTATCTATCTATCTATCTATCTATCTATCTATCTATCTATCTATCTCTGTCCCTCCCTCTCTCCACAAATACACACACACACTATTTGTTCTATTCCTGTTTTTCTGGAGAGCACTGACTACTATAAGTCCTCACTAGTGTCTCTCTCAAAAGGAGAGGGGTATAAGTCCTCAGTTCTAGAAGGCAGTCAGGGTGTGTGAACTGGGCGAAGCAGGAGGTTATAATTGGCCCTTTTATATTTGAGAATTAAAGCAGAAAATGACCTTAACCTAGGTTGAGCCAAGTTAGAGACTATTAATTGATATAGGTCTCAGCATAAGCTGATCCTATGATCTGATACCAATTTATGCCCAGGATATAGCTGTGCATATAAATGGAGGTGGGAGCACGAAGTGTGATGCCATCAGCCTATATCACCTACCACCCCTCATTGTTGCTGTCATCTATTTACCAGTTGTCATGCTACCCTATCTCCAACCCTAGATCCCTGAAAATGTTGGCTCCTGGCCCTAATTCTATCATCATTTTTCATGATTTCATGACCTGTATAACACCCTGGCCTCTTGTTCCCTTACTTCCTCATTTCTAACAACATATTATTTTCTAACACATTGCAGCCAAGTTTCATCTTACCTTGTCATCACCAGTAACTGCTGCAATTCAAAAGTCTCAGTTCTGAAATTTACTTACTCCATATACTGCTTCCTATATTTCCACCTTATTCACTGTAACATCCTTCTGCCACAGTTCCTTAACAAGGGAGATCCACAAATTCCTTGATCCACAGCTTTCTCAACACCCATCAACGCCTTCCTGTTTTGTCTGACCTCTTCCTTGTTTAGCTTATCATCACATGGCCCTTCATTATGTGAACACCATAGGAAATGCCTTAAACTAGGTGGAGGCAAAAATGAATGGACGTCATTGGCTACTTGAACTTGTGAATTCTTTTCAAAACATATTTTCATTCTCACCCAAGAGTATGTTTATTGATATTAGAGAGAAAAAGATGTGGAGGGGTGTGGTGAGAGAGAGAGAGAGAGAGAGAGAGAGAGGGAGAGAGAGAGAGAGAGAGAGAGAGAGAGAGAGAGAGAGAGAGAGAGAGAGAGAGAGAGAGAGAGAGAGAGAGAGAAATATCGATGTGAGAAAGAAGCATTGATTGGTTGACTCCCATATGTGCCCCAACCAGAAGATCCAACCCACAACTGAGGTATGTGCTGTGACTGGGAATCAAATGTGCAACTCTTTGGTGCATGTGTCACACTGTATCACACTCCAACCAACTGGGCCATCCGACCAGGGCAATACTGTGAATTCTTAAAGGACCGGTCCTTATCATTTTAAAGGGAAGTATATTCTTAGGAAATGTGATGAGGTGGCAGGGGCATTTGATAGCCATAAGGGAGGACTGACTGGGTGGCTCAGTTGGTTGGAGCATCCTTCTGTACACCAAAACAATTACATGTTCGATTTCTGGCACATGCGTAGGTTGTGGGTTCAATCCTCAGTCAAGGCGTGTATGCAGTCAACCAATCAGTGTTTCTCTCTCACAATGATGTCTCTCTTTCTGTCACTGCCTCTGTCTCTCTCTCCCCCCTCTCCCTTCCTCTCTCTATGAAATCAATAAACATATTCTTAGGTGAGGTTTTTAAAAAAGCTGTAAGGGATTTTGAAGCAGATTTCTCAGCAGATGAAATACAGTTATTTTTTCCAAGTTTATCAGGTTGGGCTCCTTGTAAATGGTCAAAAACCTTGACTTTTATAATCCCACTGATTGAAGCAACTTAATATAACCACCAGCTTTGAAAATCTTTCTCTTGTTCTGAATGTGCAAAAACAGAGAATATTTCTGTTTTATAACATTAGGCAACTTCGGGAGCTTCTGTTTCTTGTATCATATTGAGTAAAGAGACTCATCATTACAGTTATATTTTCAAGTTGCTGACTATCCAATCCAAAAAAGTCCACTCATACTAATTTTAGGGGGTTGGTAATTTGAGTGATCTCTAAATAATCTACCCATGTAGGCAAACCAATACTCACATACAACCATTTAAAGTGAAGGAAAATTAAGTAAAATTTAAAATTCAGTTTTTCAGTCAGATTAGCCATACCTTACATGCTCAAGAGCCACATGTGTCTAGGGGCTACCACAGCGAACAAGTGCAAGGAACATTTCCATCATCACAGAAAGTTCTGTGAGGTGGTGCTGTCTCAGATCAAGGGCAGCAAATTACAAGCACTGGGCCAAATCTGGCTCTTGGCTTGTTTTTTTTTTTATTTGTTTGTTTTACACTCTGTAAACTAAGAATGGTATTTATATTTTTAAAGGACTGTAAAGGAAAACAAGGAAGACTATATGACTAAGATTATAGGTAGCCTACAGAGCCTAAAATATTTATTATGCAGCCTTTTACCAAAAAAAGGTTTTCAAGCCTTTTCTTAGATAACAAATCACTTAAATATCTATGTTTTTATAATGCATTGTGAAATGTAGCTGCTTGTGGTCAAGAATTATATTTTTCACAATTCTATTGCATAAAATCCAGTACATGGTATATACCTATTGAATATTAATTCAATTAAATAAATATTGTTGAAAGCCTTTTAATTTCCAGTTGCTGGAAACTTTTAGATAAAGAAGACATTTTGTAAATTCAAGGAATTCATGTTTTAGTGGAGTAGGTAGACATGTGAAGTCCTAGCTGTAGTATTACTTAGATCATAAGTACTACTAATAATGGTATTAAATACAGTAGTATTGGAGTATAGAATACAGAGTGATGAGTTCTGACTGGGACAAATGCAGCTGAGGAGTAGAGAATGCAGCATATAAGAGGGACTTTGAAGGATGAGTAGTCATTAGATAGGCAGAGAGTCAGGGAAAGATATTCCACGCTATGGGATTGGCAGAAACATGTGTGTGGAGTGATGAAAGCATAAGGTGCATTTGAAGAAATATCAAGTAGCCTAATATGATTTGATCATAATATAAGGAGTATGCAATGCTCCAGGAAGCAAGTTGGAGGTGTTGGAATTTGATGAAAGATGCTGCTTTTCTAATATTAGGTAGTAAGTCGGCAGACTATCACAGGATCTCAGAAGAAAACCCTAACCTGCTGACTGCCTCAAATAAGAAATGGTATGTCCATTTTTACACCTGTAGGTTTGGCTTCCATACTTGTCAAGTGTGACTAACGACTTTGAAGCTGATGGAAGGGTGGAGTCAGGAATATTGTTGGGAAATTGATAATAGCATCCCTAGTACTTTAGCCTGGCTCAGAGAATTTCAGTTTTCATGGTACTTGGGATCAGCAAGTCTTGCTTATTGGGACAAGTGGATTGTGATGGTGATCACAATAACTACCACAAACATGTACGTTTTGCTTGAGACTACAGGAAAAAAAACTGGAAGAAGAATTTTTTTTTGCATAGTTACTATAGAATTCACTGTTTTTTCCCAGAAAACAAAGCAGAGTGTTAGAATCAATGTAAGAATCATATACAATACTATACAATAGCATGGGATTGCATCTAATGAATTTGTGCTTCTAGCACCATTTTCTGGAATTTTATAATCATGAACATTTGAAGAGACCTTAGTTGAATCATTTGAAATACAAGTACTTAGTCTCTGGGAACAAATCTAGGGCCCTGTGAGCTTCTTAAATAACATGCAAGACTGATCCAAAACTTCTGAAAAGGAGTTTGGACTTTCCCCTTGCCACATGAGGGTATTCAGTGTTTTATCATTAGCTGCACTTGTTCAACTTTTTCATTTTATTTAGATTTCAACATTCATTTAATCAAGAGACTCTCTTCTTTAGCCAATGACTATATAAGGGCAAAACTCAGAATAGATTGTGCCAAGTTTAGAACCCATTCAAAATTCATGGGTATGAAGTTTCAACCTGCATTCAAACCTTTTGATGTCCAAATTAATTTATATTTGGCAAAGAATAATACCCAGGTTTCAAAAAAGGAAAAACAAAGCAAAAGAATCTTTTATGGAAGCATACTTTAAGGTTTCTTGGATACCATATATCTTTTAGAAAAGAAAACAACACTGATGTTTTAAGAGAAAGCCAATCAGAGACACATGAATTAAATTTCCTTCAAAGAAAAGAAAGCTTTAAAAATTAAGAGGCAATAGGACTTTAGAAAAACCTGCTGATGTTTTCAAAACCCAGAAGTTTGGAAGAAAACAGAATAAATCGAAACATGCCCTTAAAATAAATGTCTTTTTAGCTAACCAAAATTAGCCCTCAAAATTTATCTCCTACTGCTGCTGATTTGTAGATATGGAAAGTGAGACAGTAGTCCCACAAATCATGTCATGTGGAGATCAAGGATTTATCCATGAGCTGGTGATGGCACTCGCTCTTGACTCAGGGTGTGAGGGGCAGAGGCTGGTGTAATGCTTTACCCCTAAGTTCTAGACATAGTGATCTGGAATCATGGTGAACTTCTATAATCCTTTGGACAACTGTTGCCCAGAGAGGAGCAAGGGAAACAGATGATCTTTCATAAAACCTGAATTTTGGGCTGCACACTCACTAGGTCTTTATACCTCTATGTAATGGCATTGTACCATAAATGCATGTAATATATGCCAACTCAACTGTTAGTGCTGTCCAAAGTTTAAATTGAATAGATAGAAGGAGACAGAGAACAAAAAATAACAATGATTGTGGGTGATTCTAGTTACTATTCTACCCAATGAGCATGAGATGGGAGGCAAATCCCTTCAGCTTTGAGTGATCTCTATTCCCGTGTAACATTCTTAATGAGAGCATCTTGCTACACTGAAAGTAACTCTAGTGATTAAATATACAGGTAGGTGTCATGTATAAAACAATCCCTTAATGCAAGTAACCACTGCAGCTATCGCTCACCCAAAGAAATGGTGATGTATTTTCCGAAGATAACTGTGATGGATTGACTGGAAAATTGCACATTTGCTTGCAATGTGACCCCCTTTCTAAGATTTTTTTCAAGAGGAAATTTGATATTACACAAATTTTTTTCTTATGCACTGACTTTAGAACTTAGCCATGAAAGAAAATGGAATTCTACTATTATCCACCTGTAGAATCCAGGAACTGAGCGAAGACAGGAGATTCAGAGAGGTATGAAATTAGTACCATCAAGTAATGTTAGTGTTCAATGGAAAACGTTAAAGAGAAAAGGAAGGCAGAGCTGGTTATAAAACAAACATGGGCAAGAGACATGCTTTGCAGAACCCTGATTTTCTGTACCTAAAGGAAAGACTAGGATGTAGAAATAGGATATAGAACAGAGAACTGTGGCCCTGGGCAAGTGGCTCAGTTGGTTAGAGCATTGTCCCATACACCAAAATGTTGCAGGTTTGATTCCCAGTCAGGGCAACAGGGCATATAACAAGGTTGCAGATTTGATCCCAGGGCACATACAGCTGTTTGGTCTCTCTCTCTCTCTCTCTCTCTCTCTCTCTCTCTCTCTCTCTCTCTCTCTCTCTCTCTCTCTCTCTCTCCTCATCTCTGTCTCTCTACCTCATCTCATCTCTGTCTCTCTCTCTCATCAATGAACATGTCCTCAGGTGAGGATTAAATAAAAAGAATAAAAAAAGAGGATTGTATTGGCAGAAATTAAGTGAAGAAGAAAGATCGCACAGCAATGACAATTGAAAGGAGGTTGCAAACATGGGAGGAATAAGTGAACTATGCCAAACAGATGGGCTTAATGTAAAGGAATTTTTTTTTGTTGGGCATTCACATAATTTGTTTAGTATTTGGTTACTAATTCTAATGGAAAATTGTATACCCTAAGTCTCTTGAAAATCAGTTATGAAGGTAGAAGTAATTAATGTAGAAAGCACAGAATTTGGTGTTATATTATGAACTTCACTTTATTCATCTGCAAACTGGCTGTAATAATAGGGCTAAGCCCATTGCATTGTTAAAAGACTTAAATGAGATATGACAAAGTGCCCACCATAATGGAATTATGGCAAATGGAATTTAGAAAAGCTGAAGCTTTACTTGGGGGCATGCAGAAAGTCTCTAAATGTAGATGTGTATGTCAGATCTTCTACGACCTTGTAATAAAACTCCATCATCTTGGAAATGAAAAATAAGGGCTGGGTGTAAAGTTTTGGAGTCAAACAGACATGGGCTAGATTCACTTCCACATCTCCAGCTGCCTGATGTCCTTGAGATAATAGCTCAACCTAACTTTCAGAGTTTTCATGAGGATTAGATGAGGTAATAAGTACATTGAGAGAACTTACTAAGCGGTTTTTACTGGGAATCTTAGTTCCTTTCTCATTCATTCTTTTTCTTTTTCTTTTTGTATATCAAACAACTTTAACACAATTGAAAAAAATAGAACTACTTCTACTTGTGAACTTCTGAACTGTATTTTTAAACTTCATAATGACTTCAAATATTTCTAATTAGCAACATTTAAAATAGTTTTTAAATTTATAGCAGTGTTTAGACATTTGGCAATATGATTTCAAATATCTTCTGTGTTTTTACCTTTAAGATGCAGTTTATGGTCTGTCCATAAAGAATCCAGCCATGTGCTATAAAAAATAGACAAAACATTTATTGAAGAAGATACAAGATACAAGAAACATTGTACACAGGACAATGATGCCTCAGTTCCCTTCAAAGTAGGCACATTGGGACTTCACACAGTTCTCCCAGCATCTCTTCCACTGTTCAAAACACTGCAAAATCCTTTGTTGGTATCACCATCAGCTGCCCTGTTATATTTTCCAGATCTCATTGACAGTCTGAAATCTCTCCCCTTGCAAAGGTGGTTTTAATTTTGGGAAAAGCCAGAAGTCACAGGGCGCCAAATCTGGGCTGTAGGGGGGTTGAGTCACCTGGGTGATTTGATGTTTTGCCAAAATTGGCCAAAATACTCTGCACAAGACATGATGCATGAGCAGGCACATTATTGTTATGAAGCTGCCAATCACCAGTTGCCCATAGCTGCAGCCATTTTCATCCTATTTCATCTCTCAACCAATGAAAAACATTGGGGTAGTACTCCTTATTAACTGTTTGGCCTGGGGGGCATACTTGTGATGGACAACACCTTCCCAATGAAAAACACAGTTAACATGGTTTTGATCTTGCTGTGACTTTGCCACGCCTTTTTCAGGTGTGGAAAACCAGGTGACTTCCAGTGGGACCACTGGGCCTTCATTTCTGAATTGTAGCCACAGACCCACAGTTCATCTTCAGTTATGACCTTCTTCAGGAAATCTGGTTCATTGGTAGTGATTAGAAACTGCAGCAGGATGTTCCTTCTGCTCTGGTAGCAAAAGCTGTGGAATGAATTTTTCCATGACACATTTCATGGCTAGATCCTATGGCAAAATCTTGGACACAGTAGTTTTTGGAATCCCCAGATCAGCTTCTAGTTCTCACAGTGTCTGTTGCTGATCTTTGTTAATTGCAGGCTGTATACATTCAACATTCTCAGGTATTCTGCTATTGCAGGCCTTCCAGAACATGGATCACTTTCAAAAGTTTCTTGACCATCTTTGAACCATTTGTGCCACACTTTTATGGTGCTGCACTCATTGCATCACCCCCAAAAGCTGTCTGAATCATCCAAATAGTTTATACAGAGGGACATTCAAGCTTAATGCAAAATTTATTGCTCTACTCAATCATTTTGAATGAGACAGCCATGCAGTACACATACTCACTCAATGGTGTCTACTGCCTTCACTGACTAGTACAGTGAAGTCATCATTGTTTACACATGCACATTCCAGTCCACTCTACTTGACTGCCAGATTATATCAATGTTGCACAAACTTCTCATTATATTAACAATGGCTGGACTTTATATACATATGCTCTTTATCCATGAATCCTAGAATCCTAGTATATATGGATAAAGAGAATTATATTTGTTAGTGTTTTTGAGGTATGATTTAACTATAATAAAATTCATCAATTTAAAATATGCAATTTATATTTTTATATTTTGACAAATGTTGGGGGGCTCCACCCACAGAGCACCCCTGGCTGCTACAGATGAGAATAAGTCTACCAAGACATGATCTGCTTGGGGAGGAAAGGTGGCCAATCTCTCAAAGAAGAAAGGCCAAGAGCCTTTTCCTCAATGGCCTTTTATTGGGTTTATTTGCACAGGAATACAGATAAAGCTCATTAATCATTGCCAGGCAGTAAGGATCAAACAATAGATAACAAAGAACTCTGAGGGCCTATTTTGAGTCAGGGTCAGATAGCTAAAGAGCCATAAAACTTTGAGGAACAAACTTACTTCTAGCTTGGACCCTTATTATTTAATTGAGAGCATTCTAAACAAAGCAGGTTTCACAGGATTTTACATATTTTTTCTTAGGCCTGATTGCCTGGGGGGAACCCACCCTTTCCAGCACAGAGCTGCACCACCCTCTGTCATTGTTTCAGGCTTAGGTGGAGCAACAGGAAGTAAGGCAGCCAAGAGATTAGGAGATTTTCTTGCAGACAACGAGGACTCAGGCTAACTCAAAGCTGAGGGGCGAGGGTCCATCACCCCCTTTTGCTGTAGCCCCTAAAGTCCTTCCTGGGGGGCCTCCCACGTGGTCATGCCTGTGTTAGGTCATTCCCCCCTTGGGGAATCTTACCTGTCATTAGCTAACCGACCAAGCATTGGGGGCCAGATATGGATCAAGTAAGAGGAGCAGAAGCAGCACTCCTGTCAGGGAGATAAGCTTTTGTCTCCTTGGTGGCTTATAGTCCAAGGTCGCCCCCTCAGCCTTAGCCTTGGTGGGGGTTACAGCTTCTGAAACCAGGCAGGGTGATTCCCAACAGACAAATCTATAAAGTCATGTCACCACTGCCACTATAACATTATAGAAGATTTTCATTATTTCCTGGCACCCTCTTTGCAGTTGATATCCTTCTGCCACCACCTGGTTTCTGCCAATCACTAGTTAGTACTTTTCCTTTCACTACTCTTGCCTTTTCTAAAATTTTATACTAATGGAATCATACTGTCTGTAGTCTTTTGTGTCTAGAATTTTTTTCTATTTAGCATTATGTTTTTGGTAGTCATTCAGATAGTTGAAAGTATTTTTAGTTTGTACCTTTCAATTGGTAATTAGTGATCCCATTTATCACTGTACCACAATATTCATCTATTCCCCAGTTAATGGACATGGGTTTACTTCAGTTTTTGGATATTGGGAATAAAACTGCTAGGCACATTCATATATGTCTGTGTGAACATATATTTACATTTCCCTTGAGTAGATTCCTAGATGCGGAATTGCTAGGTCTTATGTTAAGTATGTGCTTAAATTCATAAGAAATTGTCAAACTGATTTTCAAATTACTTGTTCTGCCCTCTGTTGTCACCAGCAATGCAAAATACTTTCAGCTGCTCCACCTTCCTCACAGCACTTGTTAGTGGTTTTAATGTTAGCCATTTCTAGTGAATATGTGTGATTATTTCATTGCAGTTTTTATTTAAATTTCCATAATAACTAATAATACTGAGCATATTTTAATGTGCTTTTTTGCTACCCACATATCTTCTTTGATAGAGTGTCTTTTCAACTGTTTTGTCCAATTTTGGGGGGCTGTTTGTCTTATTATTATAGAGTTGTAAGAGTGGTTTTTAGATTCTGAATACAAGTACTTTGTCACAAGATAGACATTTTGCAAATTATTTACCTATCTGGTTTGCCATTTTATTTTTTAATTTTTTATTATTGTTCAAGTACAGTTTTCTGCCTTTTTTCCTCACCCCTCACCACCATCCCAGCCCTCCCTGCCTCCTTCCCCCATTTCCACCCCTCCCTTGTTATTGTCCATATGTCCTTTATCATTGTTCCTGAAAGCCTTGCACCCTCTTCCCCCATTATCCCCTCCCCTCTCCCCTCTGATCACTGTCAGCCTGTTCGCAATTTCAATGTCTTTGGCTGTACTTTGCTTGCTTGTTCATTTTGTTGATTAGGTTCCTGTTAATGGTGAGATCATATGGTATTTTCTTAATGGTATCTATTGAAGAGTGAAGTTTTTAATTTTGATGAAGTATAATTTATTAATTTTTCTTTTATATTTTGTGCTTTTTGTGTCTTATGTAAGAAATATTTGTCTAATCCCAAGTTTTATAGTTTTTTTCCTATGATTTCTTCTAGAAGTTTTATAGCTTGGCATTTTTATTTAGGGCTATGATCTATTTTGAGATATTATTTGAGGTAAAGATCTATGTTAATTTATTTTAACATGATAAAATCATTCCAACAGATTTTCATGAAAAAAATTCTTTAAAATTGACTTATTTTGCCACATTCATCAAACATCAGATGTCAATTTTGTTGTGAATTTATTACAGGGCTTTGTATTTCATTGATCTGTATGTCATTATGCTATCTTATTGTAGCTGTGGAGTAGTTATTGAAATCATATAGTGTGTGTCTTTTAACTTAATTCTTCATTTTCAAAATTAGTTTGTTGATTCAGGATCCCTTGGGTTTCCATATGAATTTTAGCATTCCCATGCCAATTTTTATAAAGAAGTCAGTTGGGATTTTGTTTGGGGATGTATTGGCTCTATAGATCAATTTAGAGAAAACGATCTCAAAATATAAAATCTAATCATGAAAATGACATAGTTCTGCATTTGTTTCTCTTTAATTTGTCTCAGTGGTATCCTGCAGTTTTCAGTGAATACAACTTATGCACATTTTGTTAAATGTATTTCTATTTATTTCATGTTTGATACATAAATATATTTTAAAATTCTGATTATTTGTGGCTTATATATAGAAATATAATTGATTTTTATGTATTGATCTAGTAGCCTATAATCCTGCTGAACTCACTTTTTATTTCTAGGAGCCTTTTTAGAAATTTCTTAGGAATTTTTACATGAATGAACATGTCCTCTGTGAATAAAGACTGTTTGAATTCTTCCTTCCTAAACATGTATTCTGTCTATCTCTCTATCTTCTTTATCACCCTGGCCATGATTTGCAGTAAAATGTTGAATGGAAATAATTAGAGCATAAATGTTAAGCCCACCTTGAGTTACTGTGATGGGGTTCTATTGTTGCCACAACTTCTTTCTTTGGTTTTGAGATCATGGCAAAGCCAGCCTCATTAGTGAGTTGGAAAGGGTTCCTTCATGTTGTATTTTCTAGAAAAGTTTGTATAAAATTTGCATTATTTCTTATTTAAATGTTTCAAAGAATTTTCTAGTAAAGTCATCTCTGCTCTGTTTTGGGGGGGGTTTAAAAATTATGAGCTCAATATATAGATATACAAGGCTTTTCAGGTTACCTGTTTATTTTATGTTAAGCTTTGGTAGTTGTATCTTTCTAGGAAGATTTCAGGGTCATCAAATTGTTGGTCTTCTTTTTATAAAATTCTTCATAGAATTTTTATCTCAATTATATTCACTTATGAAAATTTTAATGTATGTAAGATCTGTTGAGATGTCTGTTCTTTTGTTGCAGATATTTGTAATTTGCAGCCGTTCTTTTCTCCTACTTATCGGCTTGCTAGAGCTTTATCCAGCTCATTGGTGTTCAGAACCAGCTTGTGATTCATTGTGTTACCTACTTTATTTTGTTTTGTGTTTCATTGATTTCTGTTCTTCTTTTTTAAAAAATGACCTTCTTTTTGCTTACTGTGGGTTTAACTTGTTCTACTTTATCCAATTTCTTAATGTGGAAGTGCAAGTAATTGATTTGAGATATTTCTTTTCTTCAAAATAGGCATTTGATGCTATAAAATCTCTTCTAAACACTAGCTGCATCCCACAAATTTTATTTATTTTGTATGTCCATTTTCATGATGTTCAAAGATTTCCTATTCCCTTTTAATTTCTTCATTGAACCATGAGTTATTTAAAAATGTCATTTAATTTTCCAATGTTTGAGGATATTCCATGTACCTTTTTATTATTGACTTCTAATTATATTTTGATCAGCTAATATACTTTTTACTATATTATTAATTCCTTCTAAATTTGTTGATACCTGCTTTATGGCCAAGGATATGGTCTAATTTAGTATACGTTCTGTGTGCACTTGAAAATAGTGCCTGTTATACTGTGTTCAATAAATGTCAAGTCGATTGTGTTGTTCAAGTCTTCTATGTCCATACTGATTTTCTGTTTACTTTTTCTACCAATTATTGATAGAATTTTTAAATTCTCCAGCAATAAACTTTTAAAGTTCTCTCTTTTTCCTTTTAGTTCTATCACTTATTGGTTAACTATTCAGGGGTCAGCAAAAGTAAGCTTATAGTTTTAAGTGCATGAAACAGTTTTTTCTTGTATTATTGATGTATTAATTATTGTATTATTTATTTGCATTATTTGTCTTCTTATCATTATTGCTATTATTTTGTATTCTATAATTTATCTTTTAGGTAATAATGGCTAGTAATTTAACCTACTTTTGCCCATACTTGTATTTTAAATTTTTGTTATTGAGTGCAAACACTTTTCAGATTTTTATTTCTTCTTGATAGAGTGACATCTGTATCACTATGAAATGATCTTTCTTACCACTGATAATATTATTTGCTTTAAAATTCACTTTGTCTTATATTAATATAGATACTATATCTTTCCTTTATTTTGTGATTATATGGTATATCTCTTTCCATTCTTTTAGCATTTATCTGTCTTTTTATTAAAATGAGTTTACTATAAACAGTATAAAATCAGATCTTTCTTTTTTATTCATCTAGGAGTCTGTGATTTTGTTGAAATATTTAAGACACTTACACTTAATGTGATTATATCAATATGATTGTGTTTAAATCTACCATCTTGCCATATGTTTTCTATTTGTATCTTTTCTTTTCTTTTTGTAGCTTTTCCCTCTTTCTTGGATAAATTGCATATTTTTATTATAATTTCATTTTATCTCCTTTGTTGGCTTGTTAGATGCATATTTTGGTAATTTATTTTATTAGTTGATCCAGTGTTTATAATGTTCATCTCATGCTTGATGTTTTACAATACTTTACATCAGAGTAAGAACCATATAAAAGCATACTTCTATTTTACTTCTTATTGGCAATATTACAAATAGTATTATTGTAACATGCTATAAATTTCATTATAGCTCTTATTATTATTGTTTTGATAATCATTTATCTTTTCAAAAAATGAGAAAAATGTCTTGTACATTCACCCATATATTTGCTCATTCATGAACACTTCTTTCTTTTGCGTACATCCAAATTTCCATCTGGTTTCATTTGCTTATGCTTAAAGGACTTCCTTTAGTGTCTGAAATAGTACTGAAATAGGTCATCTTGTAGTGATTCATCTCAACTTGTTTATATCCAAAAAGCCTTCATTTTGTCTCTGATTTGGAAATATTTTTACTTGGTATAGAATTCCTGATTAACAGTTATTTAAAGAGTTCATTGCATTCTCTTCTAAGTTTCAACACTGAAGCCTCCTTTCAGTGTTGCCTTTGTTTCTCTAGCTGCATTAAATATATTTTATTTATCATTTGTTTTTGAAAATTTGATGGTTTTTTTAATTTTAAAGGTTTTTATTTATTTATTTTTAGAGAGGGAAGGGAGGGAGAAAGAGAGAGAGAAACATCAATGTGCGGTTGCTGGGGGTCATGGCCTGCAACCCAGGCATGTGTGCTGACTGGGAATCAAACCTGCGACACTTTGGTTCGCAGCCCACGCTCAATCCACTGAGCTACGCCAGCCAGGAGAAAATTGGATTGTTTTAATTCTCTGCTGATGATTCCTTTTTTTTCTTGTGCTTGGGGTTTGTTGATTGTTTTGTATCCGCATGTTTGTGGTTTTCTTCAAATTTGGAAAATTCTATCATTGCATTTTCAAGTATTTTTTTCTTCCCCATGCTAACTTCCTTCAGGGGCTTCGATTAGACATATATTAGAATGTGTGATGTTGTCCCAAAGGGTAATTGAAGTTCTGTTCATTGTTTCAATCTATTTAATCTGTATTTCTTCTTTGTCTTTTTAAAAATCCTCACCTAGCACATTTCTTCATTGCTTTTAGAGAGAGAAGAAGTCAGGGAGAAAGAAAGAGAAGAAGGGACAGAGAGGGAGAGAGAAAGAGAAAGAGAGAGAAACATCAATGTGAATGAGAATCATTGACTGGTTGCCTTCTCATATGCACCCCAACCAGGAATCAAACCCAGGTGTGGGAAAGTGCCCTGACTGGTAATCAAACCTGCAACCCTTCAGTTTGTGCAGTGATGCTCCAACCAACAGCCATAGCAACCAGGGCTATTTCACTTGGGTACAGTTTCTATTACTATATCTTCTGGCTTACCAAATTTTTCTTCTATAATATCTAAGCTGATGTTAATTTTTCTATTCATATATTATATTTTTCATCTGTAAAATTTTGTTTGAGGCCTTTTTATATCTTTCATTTCTTTGTTTTAATACCCTTGTCTGCAAATTCTATCACCCATGTCATTTCTGGATCTATTTCTTTTGATTGATTCTTTCTCCTGGTTGTGAGTCATAATTGGTAATTATTCATTGGATGAAAAAATTCTGAATTTCATATTGGTAGGTGTTAGGTTTTTTAAAAATGTTGTTCGAACTTATTTTGTAATATAGTTATTTAGAACCAGTTTGATCCCCTTGAAACTTGCTTTTTAACTTTGTGAAGGCAGGTCCAGGAAAACCTTTAGTCCAGAATAAATTTGGCTCTGCAATTAAAGAAATACCCTGTTGAGATTCACATCTGTGCTCTGTGTATTATGAGGTATTTCCAGTCAGGGTTGTAGGTATCCGAATTAGCTCACTAGCATTCTGTGAGCTCCAGAGTCTTTTGTCTTCTTCCAGTGGTACTTCTGTGATACACACACACAATCTAATTGTGAACAAAAATAGATATACTTAAATTGAAGGAAAATTTAGAAAACAATTGGCCGGTACTTTTAAAAATCCTAAGGTCATGAAATATAGATAAAAACCTAAGGAACTTTTCAGATTAAAAGAAACCACAGAAATAGGACAACTAAATGCAATCAGATTCTAGGTTGGATTTTAGACTAGGGAAAAATGTAAAGGGTATTATTGAAACAACTGTAAAATTGATAATGATTTTTGGATTAAATAATAGTAATATAATAAGGTTAAATTACCTGGTTTTTATAATTATACTGAGGTTGAACAAGTGAATATTCTTATTTTTAAAAAATACTTGCTGAAGTATTTAGGGATTGGGGATATGATGTATGCAACTTTCAAATTATTTAAGAAATTACACCCACACAAATACAGGTGCGCATACACAGCACAATTATAAAGCAAATTGAAGAAAATGTAAATTGTGAATCTGAAAAAAAATATACAGAAATTATTTTGTATCAGCCCTGAAACTTTTCTAAAATGTTAAAATGATGAGAATGAAATCACCAGAAATGATTTGGCTCAACACAAAATTATTTCTTTCTATTGCTAAGTATATATTGCATAGCCTCTTGGGAGAGTTGATGAGTGCCATCTAAACCTAGAGAAAAATGGAATGATTTATAATTCCCTCCTGATAGCTCCCCCTTTCCAAATTAAATTTTAGCCACAAACCAGCGGCTCTCTGATGCCAGGACTGATATCTTTGTCAGTCAAGGAGACAGTTTACTATATGCCTACATGTCACTGCCCATTACCAATGGCATGAAACTGACACTGAAAGAGAAGAGGGCATTAGAAATTGCAACCCTGGCTTCCTAGAGTCATTCATCATAAGTTCTAGTAGCAAAATGTTCCCAAACTCTTCATGTAACCTCATGAAACCAGAGCTGACTTCTTGCTAAATTCCAATATTAGTCACAGTTCTGTGGTCACGGGGCTTTGTTTTTTGTCTTATTGTTTCTTGAATAAAAAATTTCTCATGACTGTGACCATTTATTTTGGGTGGAAGCTGTAGAGCTTGGCGTCAGGGGAGGAGGGGAGGGTTGTTTGTCATCCTCTATTACAGGTGACCACAGATGGGAGTAGAGGGGAAGGAAAGCTCTCAGAAAGTGGTGGTAATTGTCAAACTCAGTCAAGCAGGAACAATGTGGGCAGTGTTACAAGTCAATGAAAACTTTTCAGCGAGGGAGTATGTGTGTTCACGGGTGGGGGGACCATATAAGAGGTAAAACAACTCACCATGAGTTTCTCATCGCTTCTCTCACCTAGTCCTGGTTACAGATAGCACCCCTCATCTGTGCTTCTCAACAGGAAAGAATGCATGATCTCCATGTCTTGTCCAGATGATTAATGGGGATGCCGCTGCAGGGTTAAATGCTGCTTCCTTGCATGCAAACTTGGCATCAAGTAGCACCAGCTCAGTTACCAAGGAGTGTTATCTTACAATCAGTAGATGAAGTTGGGGTGAACCAGAGTGAGCATCTTAGACTAATGATAATATTTAACAAGGCAGGAAGCTAAACCACGAGAGGGATGCCAGAGGGTCATGTGTTTGATTCCTTTGATCAGTTTGAATATGACCTGAATCAGAATCACAGATTGTTACTAGCAGCATATCATTCCATGAAAATTGCTCTTCCTAACACATCAACTTGTTCCTCAGGAATACTGGAACTTAACAGTTCCAGATAGGTTGATAGGGTAATAATATGCCCCAGATTGACCCTAAATGAAATTACTCTCTCATGTTATGCCCAGTGCTCCAGTTGTCCTTACAGGTACTATTGTCTCATCCATCCCTCCCTTTAGAGTTAGTCTTGTTATAAGCCATAACTTCAGATTTAAGATTTAGTTCTGAAAAGGTAAAGGTTTACTAGGAAATGGTTAAGTACTGCCTAGATGATTTAACATGATTTAAATAGTCTCTTGTCAATCCAAAAGCCTTCTATATAATAAGAATTGTGACCCCTATTTAGAGATGAGGAATATGAGGTAGGTACCAAAAAGATAAGCAGTTTGGGGCAAACAGGTAACACAGATTCAAGCCCAGCTCTGCATGACCCCATTCCTTTGGCACTCAGATTGGAGATGAAAAGCCCCTGTCCTACCTCAATCCTTCCCACAAAAAACTGCCCCTATATTCCCCCTTTCCTTCATGCAGCAGATATATCCTGAACACTCTATATGTCAGACATTGGGACAGGCACTGGGAATACTAATGAGACTTAATATGATTGCTGCTTTTCAAAAACAATGTAATGAGGGACATCAACATAAACAACTAACACATAAAATATAATCACAGAGTTTGATGGAAGGACAAATGCATGGTGATATGGAAGAAAATATATGTGTAGGGCAGTGGTCTTTTTTGTGGTTAGGTTAGAGACAGGCTCTCTGAGCTGGTGATACTGAGATCTGAGAGTCTAAGTGTGGAAAGGAGGAAGCCACACAAAGCCCTGAGCTAAGGGCACATGCCCTAAAACAAGAAAAAAAGTCTGTTCAAGACACTGAAATGAGACCTGTTGGGGTAGGCACAGAGAAAGACAGAGAAAGGTGTAAGATGGTCACATTCTTCTCCCAAATTTAATGTGTGGGTTTTTTTTCTCACATCTAAACAGTTCTCAGTGACACCAGCTGTGTATCCTACAATTCAACTCAGTTCTGACATTATCTACCTGAAGATAGCATTGGATTCCACAGGTTAAGTGCTCAGACCTACAAGACTCACAACTCCACTTTCAGACAGCAGGACAGATCAGAGGTTCCAATAACCCTGCCCTTGGGATTGATTCATTTGCTAGAGCAGCTAAAAAAAACAACAACTCAGAAAACCATAATAGATTAATGGTTTATCAAAAAAATATAAGTCAGGAATAGTCACATGGAACAGATGCATAGGACAAGGTTTGGGAAAGAGCGCTAAGTTTCTATGCCTTTTACTCAAATCTCCACATATTCACCAACCTGGGAGCTCTACAAACCCTGTCCTTTAGGGCTTTTATGGAGGCTTCAACACTTAGGCATAACCGATTAAGTCACAAACCAGTGGTGACTGAAATCCATCTCCAGCATCTCTCAACTCCTGATCATGCAACTTGTTCCCTGGTAAGAAGCCCTTTTCCCTAGGTGCTATCCAAAGTCACTTCATTAACACAGCAAAAGACAGATTCCAAGGGTTTGGGAAGCTCTATGCTAGAAGCAGGAACAAATAATTTCTAATTAGAAATTAGAACATCACAGATGGGATTCGGGAGTGAGGCTGAGCATGGTCATGAAGATCCTGACAAGGTTTCACTGCACTCCAAATATCTGCAGCAGGTGCCAGTCATCAAGGTGCTAGAAGCTCCAGTGAGTGCTAAGGTTTAGCTCTTCATTGCCAGAGAATCTTCAGTGTTGCCTTGAGTTGGTTTTGACTTTCATTGGGACCTTTTCTTGATGATTTTAAGGATAAATTACTGTTGGTTAAGTGAAGAGATCCTATGTAACCATTCTTGCTACTTCCCAAGCAGTATCTACTGGGTTGGCCAAAGTTTCATTTAGTTTTTTTTTTTTTTTCATACAATGGCTCTAGTAGTGCTTCATTGTCTTTAACTTCATTTGAAACAATGTTGTTTGGTTGTATTGTGATAGCTGTCATAACACTGTGCACTTTTTAGAAAGCTTATCAAAATTGGTGAATTTTTGTGTAGCCATTTTAATACTGAAGATGGAAGAAAATAGACAAACATTTTCAGTGTATTATGCTTTGCTATTTCAAAAAGGATAAAAACACAACTGAAATGCAAAAAAAGATTTGTGAGTGTATGGAGAAGGTGCTGTGACTGATACTGATTGAATGTGTCAAAAGTGGTTTGTGAAGCTTCTTGGTACTACTGACATTTTGGCCAAACAGTTCTTTGCTCTGAGGCTGTCTTATGCATTGGAAGATGTTTAGCAGCACCCCTGGCCTCTCCCCACTAGAAGCCAATAGTGGAAGATAGCTGACATGCTCCAAATATCCAAATCAATAAAGTTATTGGTAAAAATGAAAAATGTGTCTTATTTTATGGAAAAAAATATGGACTTTTTGGCTAGCCCAGTATCTCCAATGATAATCATATGCTCAGATGTTTCTACAACTTCTGCTTTGGTTTCAGTTCCCACAGAGTCTGTCATGGTGACACAAGAGTGGAGAGGATGAGTGAGAGCATTCCGCTGGTTGCTGTCTCTAATCCCACCTCAAATTTTGTGCTTCTGCAAATTAAATCAATTAAGATAAAAATCTTCGTCACATGGACCAGGCAGTTTCAGACCTCCATGTATTTTGCATAACTTTTGCACACTTTTTCTTCTTTCTAGGATATCATTTCCTATACCTTGACTATTTGACATCCTTCAAAGCTATCTCTTATCAACTTCCTTTATTTGGGAAAGAATTATTCTAGCTAAGTCTATTCTTTTTATGTGCTTCTATTACTTCTCTTGCCTAGTTTTAATTATTTACACACATGGTTCATGCCCTTTAATAGTGTCTGAGTTCATTGTGGCTACTGACTTTGTCTCATTCATCTTTGCATCCTTAGCATTTAGCTCAATGCATAGTGCCAAGTAGACTTTACATAAATACCAAATGAAATGAATGTCAAGTGGAAGTTCATGCTCTGCTGTTAATGGTTTTAAGGGAGATATTGGGGGCTTCTTGGGGGCTTTTGAATTATGTAATTTATGATACTGTATTATAGTGGATTAGACACTGTAATATTAATAATTATTGAGTATGTACTTTGATTGAGTGCTTACTCTGTACAAGCTCTATGCTAGGTGCTTTTTATGCATTATCTTAATTGGTCCTATGTCAACTCCATGAGGTGGTTTGAGGTATCATTCTCATTTGACAAATAGGAAACTGAGATCCAGGGATGAAAAATGACTTATGCAATGTCACACACACTCTTAGAGATTAGAACAGATTCAAACTGAGTGTGTTATATGCCAAGAGCCATGTTCTTAAGTGTTCTGCTGAAGTATTTTCAACTCCAGTTTTGTGAATAAAGGTGACCTTGATGAGGTCCCTTCTCCACTCCTTTCTTGCCGATTTAGACGTGCCTAGAGCATTTGTTGGCTCATTTGTGTTTATTCATTTCTTTTTTTGTTATGATGAGTGAGAAAGTAGAATCTTTCCCAGGCTGAGGTGAGGTTCATAGTTATGTGTCTTCAACAAGTGTTCTGAAAATGATTCAAAAGTGAGCTTTTAGGGAAGGGTGAATTCCTGAGAGAACCGTGGAAGACTGACACCACGCTGGAAAGGGAAGCTGGTCTGAGCCCCCAGAGAATCAGGGTGCTGGGACAGGGTAGGATAGCAAGTAGCTGAATTTGGAGATTTGAAGGTAGAGGGCTCATAGCAAAATGTAACCAGTTTTAAACCCAAAGACTTTGAAACAAAAATAGGTAACATTGGAACAGATTATATTTAACTGGTGGAGTTATTTAACATCATGGGCCTGCAATTTAATACTGGGGAATAAAGATGGCTGAAGTTATAAATCTCACAGAAATGACTGTGGCAGCCTGGGACACAAGACCCTTCACCATAAGAAGAATCTATCACCAGAATAGGGCAAAGCCAGTCAGCACCTGGCCTGCGTCATGTCTGTGGGTCTGTCTTGCTAGGTTCTGCCCACATCAGCCACCTTACAGAGGACAAATGTCACAGAGCAGGGAGGAATACAGTGTCATACAGGTGCATTTTATTAATGTATCGATGGCATGAGGTTCTGTAGTTCATGGGCTAGGGCTGAGGGACCAGCTGCTGAGCTGTATATGGTAGACAGGTGGATAAGAGAGAACAGAAAACTCATGTGTGAATGTTTGAAAAAGGCTTCTGTATCTTCCAACTCCTGTTCTGGCACAAAATGACCAGCATTGCCACAAAGGTCAGACAGCAAACCAAAGGTCTAGTTTGAGAAGTCCATTGAATCGTGGACTCTCTTCCTGCCCACTCTCTTCATTTTTCCCTCTGATCCTACTCAGACAGACAAAGCCCATTCCAAACACTCTTCCTTGTTTGACTTGAAGGGCCAGAGTTGAAGTTTGGCTATCGCTTCCTGGTTTACTAAGCACTTTCACACAGTATTTCCTGGCAACCCTGAGATACAAGCTATTATTATCATTCCCATTTTACACATGAAGAAACAGAAACTCTGAGAAGCTCAATGATTTACTCAAGGTCACAGGCTAAAAACCATTATTTTCAGGAAAAATCCAATCATTTAATTCCATGTATTTGTTTTTTCTTGTGTATGTGGCCAATATTGACTTTAGAGTGACTTCCCAAGCAAAGCTCATATCATACTTCTCTGAAAAACTGGCTGTGCCCTGCTTCTATCAGAGAGGATTAGCTGTGCCTTCAAACTTCAACAAATTTCACGTTTAATTTTGTATGTAAGACCTCTAGATTCATAAACTGCAGTTAATTTCTCCTCAAAACCACACTTTCCTTAGGGTGACTATAAAATATACTGTCCAACTTATGATACATTTGAGATTAAAATCAGCAATGAAAATAATAAAAATATA
Source organism: Phyllostomus hastatus (assembly GCF_019186645.2). NCBI lineage: Eukaryota > Metazoa > Chordata > Mammalia > Chiroptera > Phyllostomidae > Phyllostomus > Phyllostomus hastatus. Next base: position 27,927,128 of record NW_025333857.1, on the reverse strand, counting down.
ATTTTAAAGTATTTATTAATTGAATAATTAGGTTAAACAATTCTATTATTCACTGTCACCACACATGTTAACTAGACTTATTGAGATGAATGCTTTGCAATATATACAAATGTCAAATCATTATGTTGTACACCTGAACCTAATATAATGTTATATGTTAATTACAACTAAAAAAAGCAATAAAATAGAGGAAAAAAGAATCATCAAACACAAAATTTCTCCTAAAAATAAAAACACATATCACTTAATGTGTACTCAAAACTGCCCTGGCCTGTGTTGCTCAGGGGATTGACTGCCAGCCTGTGAACTAAAGGGTTGCCAGTTCAATTCCCAGTCAGGGCACATGCCTAGGTGTGGGCTGGGTCCCCAGTAGGGGGTGCTTGAGAGACAACCACACATTGATGTTTCCCTTTCTTTCTCCCTCACTTCCTCTCTCTAAAAATAAATAAATAAAATCTAAAAGTACCAAAAATTTTAAAAAATGTGTATTGATTGTAGAAATACTAAAAAAAAAAAAACCATGCAAAATAATTATTCTGGGTATTTGTTGACCTACTTTAATTAGTTTATTAGCCAAATATGTTTCTAACATTATCTCACTGATATTTCCTCTAAAGAATTTTTTTAGTATCACTATATTATTATTTTTAAATAGTTTGACCTCTTCTTCAAAGTAGTATGTTATAATTAGTAACATTAAAATTTTTGATACTTCCATTGACTACACTTTATAGACCATAATATTATTAATTAAAAAAAAATAACATTCTCTACATGGAAGCTCAGAGAAAATCTTGCTAAGTAAAAACATTTCCAGTTGTAATTTTTTGTAGTGAATGCATAAATTTTATGCAGGTACTATTTTATTACCTTCATTCTGTATGTCTTTCTTTAAAAAATATTTTTATTTAAAATATGATCAACTAAATTGTTCATATTTATGATTGTTTTAATTATTTTGCCAAAAGTAGATATTACAAAATATAGGCCTTCTCTTTTTTATTCCATTCTGACATAAAGTTATACAACTAAAAGAGGAACTCCATCAAACATTTGCCAGTCAAAATATTCTAAAAAACAATTTTAAAATTTCAAAATTAAATCTTATACACCATTAGAATTTTCATTGTTTTATTTGTTTAGCTTTTCCATGGATTATATATATATTTCCTCCTGATCTTTAGAGACTTAAAGATTATAAACTAGTGAACTCATAAGAGCATGTGAATTTAAATGCCATCCATACATTTTCATGATAATAGTCCTCTGGCCTTCACTGTGTGATTTTTCACCCAAAGTAAATTCCAACATGTGCAAACACTTGAACTGGCATAGAGATAGATACTTTACCCCTCTATTCATAGATTGCTGCAGAACTCTTTTCCTTAGTTAATGAATGTGTGCTTGGGCATGTTTAGGGTGTATGTCATGTATGCTTTGTGTGCATGAGTTTTCAGGATGCAGAGTGAGACTTGTGCCCTGGAGCCAGGTTGGCCAATTCTATGGAGCAGTGGTTATGCTGGTTTGCGGGACCAGCAGCAGTAGAATAACCAGACCCATTTGCACATTCTGGAGCCCCATCTCACACTTCCAAATTCTAAAATTTCATGGGTTCATGGATTTATATTCTCAACCCAATTCTGGTAATTATTTTCTATAGACTGGAACAAATATTTGGTGTTTGTTTGTTCTTTTGTCTGGAATACTAACCAGGGAAAATCAGCCCTAGGGGGAATTTGTTGGTGTAGGAAGAGATGCTGGAAGTGAGAAGGTTTGTAAAAATGTCATCAGATGACAGATTTCTAAAAAGGACACAAAAGAATGAATCAGAAGTAACTCAGACTTCAAAGGCATTAATGGGGGGCATTGACCAGGCTTATATAAATGACTGGTACTTGGGAGCATCACAGGACATTGCATGGTAAAATGGTTCACATTAATATGGGTGACAATTAGATATTTAAAATAGAGGGATTAAGAGGAGTGATAAATTTATTAGTGTGGAAAGCAAGTCCATAACATATGACACAGGAAATCCCTGCTTAGATTTGTAAACTTTAGAGAAAAGGGAAGTGGTTACAAAGATGGTTTTATTAGTGACTGTCTTTTCTGGGAGAGAAAGGGGCTCTGGACTGGGAAGGTAGCAGGAGTGATTTTCAGGGACGTCTGCAGTGTTCTATTTATTGACCCAGTTGTAGGTACATCAATGCTTGCTTTATGGCAATCCATCAATGTGTATGTTAATGTTGTGTGTGCTTTCCTGATTGTGTTATCTTTCCCAAAAAGTATTTACTTTAAAATAATTACTATAAAAACCAACTAAATTTTGAAGTTTTCACACCAACAGCCTAATGTTTTGATTGCCTAGAAAATTTATTTAGGATGAATGTCCTTACCAAGCTTCTGATCAATTCCCAAAACAGAAATTTTAAAAGTTACACTTGTTCATGATTCATAGGATTTTATTTGATTTTAAACCCTTACCATTATGAATCTCTTGAAAATAATTTTCTGGTTTAATAAAACAAACTACTCTGTAGAACTGAATCACAATTCCTTGGCTTAAAACCAGTCCTTGGGGTATCAGTGTCTCTATTTTGTTTTTCACTAAAACTTGTTTTTCCCACTGTATTATTTTATGTTACTTTTTAATTCTAGAATCTGATGTTTTATATAGGTCCCCAGCACTGTGTGGTTTATAAGCTGCTTTGTCTATACTGTTTATTTGATTTGGTTTTTAGAGTATTTCTCAAAGGCTGTGGAGAGATAAACCACTAATCTCTTTAGATCCAACCTCTTCATCTGCGAAGTGAGTAGAATTAACTTAGCTATTGTCATATAGCTAGTGCTGGGTGGAACTGTCAATCATACCCTGATCTCGTGAATGTAAGTGCAGTGTTCCAGCCATTATTTAGATGTTTCTTTTTAAAAAAATAATGAAGACACATGTCCTCCAATTAATTTGCTCTACTTACATGGCTCATGATTTCATATTTTGGATTAGTAGCCCTTGGTGGAATGAAAATTTTCCCAGCTCTAGCCTATAGGACTCAATTGTTAGCATTTGCTTTGTAGAAAAATGAATTGCTTAACCAAAAAAATCTAAATTTTCCATTCAGTTATAATATACATGCACATAAGAGGACATTGGTAGGTCAATTGATTTTTACAAGGTGACTACAATCTTGCAACCAGTACCCAGATCAAGAAATATAGTGTTGAGTTTTCCGGCCAAGATGGAGGCATAGGTAGACACACTGTGCCTCCTCACACAACCAAAATAAGGACAACAACAATTTAGAAACAAAATAACCACCAGAACTGACAGAAATTTGAACTGATGGAAGTCCGGCAACTAAGGAGTTAAAATAGACACATTCATCCAGACCAGTAGGAGGGGCAGAGTCCGGTGGCTGGGCAGAGAGGGGTCGTGGCAAAAAAAAAGCAGTGGCATCAGGGCACATAGGAGGCAGCTGGCAGACCCCGGGCATGGGGTGGTAACGGGCAGACCCAGTCAGGCAGCGATTGTGAAGTCAAGCATGGCGTGCAAGGAGGCTGGCTGACCTGGAGGTCCCACATTCACACACAGATAAACCAGATAAAACTGGGGCATGAGACAGACATCACAATTCAGGGTCCCAGAGCCAGGAGATAAAGCCTCAAAACACTGATTGAAAACACCTCTGGAGGTTGAGGTGCAGGGAGAGACTCCCAGCCTCACAGGAGAGTGTGTTGGAGAGATCCACAGGGTCCTAGAATGTACACAAGCTCACCTACCCAGGAATCAGTACCAGAAAGACCCAGTTTGCTTGAGGGAAGCAGCAGAAGGGCCTGACATCTGACAGAGAGCAGAGCAAGTGCCATTGTTCTCTCTTGGACCCCGCCCCCATATACAGCATCACAACTCAGTGACTGGGTTGCCCCACCCTGGTGAACACCTAAGGATCCACCCCTCATGTGTAACAGGTGTGACCAGATCAAAAAAAAAAGGCCCAATGGAAGAACAGATCAAAGCTCCACAGCAAATATAACTAAGTGACGAAGACACAGCCAACCTATCAGATGCGCAGTTCAAAGCACTGGTGATAAGGATGCTCACAGAATTGATTGAATTTGGTGGCAAATTAGATGAAAAAATGAAGGCTACACTAAGTGAAATGAAGGAAAATGCACAGGGAACCAATAGTGACAGGAAGAAAACTGGGACTCAAATCAATGGAGTGGACCAGAAGGAAGAAAGAAACAACCAAACAGAAAAGAATGAAGAAATAAGAATTCAAAAAAATGAAGAGAGGCTTAGGAACCTCCAGGACATCTTTAAATGTTCCAACATCTGAATTATAGGGGTACCAGAAGGGGAAGAGGAAGAGCAACAAGTAGAAAACCTATTTTAACAAATAATAAAGGAGAACTTTCCCAACCTGGCAAAGGAAATAGACTTACATGAAGTCCAGGAAGCTCAGAGAGTCCCAAGGAAATTGGACCCAAGGAGGAACGCACCAAGGCACATCATAATTACATTAGCCAAAATTAAAATGAAGGGGAGAATCCTAGAAGCAGCAAGACATAAGGAGATAGTAACCTACAAAGGAATTCCCATCAGACTGTCAGCTGATTTCTCAAGAGACCTTGCAGGCAAGAAGGGTCTGGAAAAAAGCATTCCAAGTCATGAAAGGCAAGGATCTACATCCAAGATTGCTCTATACAGCAACGCTTTCATTTAGAATGGAAGGGCAGATAAACTGCTTCTCAGGTAAGGTCAAGTTAAAGGAGTTCATCATCACCAAGCCCTTATTATATGACATGTTAAAGGTATTTATCTAAGAAAAAAATAAAAAATATGAACAGTAAAATGACAACAAACTGACAGGTATTAACAACCACACCTAAAACAAAAAGAAACTAAGCAAACAACTAGAACAGAAACAGAACCGCAGAAATGGAGATCACACGGAGGGTTAGCAACAGGGGAGTGGAAGGAGGAGGGAGGGGGAAAAGGTACGGAGAATAAGTAGCATAGATGGTAGGCAGAAAATCGACAGGGGGAGGGCAAGAATAGTATGGGAAATGTAGAAGCTAAAGAACTTATGACACATAGACATGAACTAAATGGGGGGAATGTGGGTGGGAGAGGGTATGTAGGGGGGAGGGGAATGAAGGGGGGAAATAGGACAACTGTAATAGCATAATCAATAAAATATATTTTAAAAAAGAAATATAGTTTTTACCTGTCCCAGAAATTTCCTCATGTTTATTTCCATACCCCATAGCTAGCCATTGTCATGATTTATAGCACCATAGATCAATTTTGCTTGTTTTTGTGTTTTATATAAATGGAATCATATGGTCTACATTCTTTTGTGTTTGGCTTCCTTAGCTCAGTGTTAAATATATGTGAGATTCATCCATATTGCTATTCACACTTGTAGAATACTCATTCTTTTTGCTGTCTAGTATTTCATTGTATGAGTATATCACAATTTATCTATCAACAGTTGGTGGGTACTTGGCTAGTTTTTCCTTTTGGGGCTAGTACCACTAGAATACTGTGATTACTTAGTCCAGGTCTTTCAGTGAGAAAGCATACACATTCCTGTTAGGTGTATAGCTGCAGGTGGAATAGCTGGGTCTTAGCTTTTAGTGTGTTCAGATTTAACAGATATTGGTGAAAACTTTCCCCTAGTGTTTGATACTCCCATGTACCCCATCAGAGCCAGGTAGGGAGAGGAAGGGAAGGGTGACAATTGTCTGGGTTGAGATAATTAAATTCTCTTATAAGGGATTTGAACTTAGACACTATGAAAAAAAAGTCAGTGGTGGGTTTCAGAGATTCTAGAAGTGAACACAGAGAGGCAATAGGCCAGGTGATAATGGCAGAACATCAACTTCCAAAGTCAGGGTGCCAGGGCTGCTCAGATTTCAGAGCTTTTCTTGAAGACCCTTTCTCAACAACTACAGAGATGCTCATTTTCCATCCTTGTAACCAGGAGGTCTGTACCTCTACAACAAACCCCAGCAGTTTAATTTATCTAGATTGAATACACTTTTGTGCTTTCAACTAATATATCTGTGTTGTTAAAACAGTTAAAAACCACTTGTTGGGTATTGATTTCTAGAAAGTGACAATTTATGGTCCCTGTGAATATTTTTATACTGGAAAAAATAAAAAGTATTTACTTAACACCACTTACATTGCTAAGTGCTATAACTTAAATAAACACAAAGAACACTGCAAACAAAATAAGCAAGTGGCTGAGTGTATGGGGGGTGCTCACTGTGAAGTTAATGATGCTTAAGAGTTAAGATCTTTCATTGGCACAGAACCCTTCCTAAGCTCTGGGGGGACCCTACTCATCATGTTTCTGTAAATGTTGCAAAAGTAAGGTATTTAAACTGCAATTAGTAGATCTCTATTTTGTATTATTTTATTTTTAAAGAGTCTCTCACCCTGCATTTATTTATCCATGGGGTTCTGCAATATGTGGACCTGCCCCATTCGAGGGAATTTTGTAAGTACTTCAGAGAGGCAGTGACCTTGAGTTGGATCTTGAATCATGAAGAGTATTTTCGCAGGTGGACAAGGGCAGATGGGCCAGGCCAGGCGACCAGGACAGTGATTGTTAAGGCACACTATGTGAAACAAATGTGGTTGAAGACAGACAATTTGATACTAGAGCTGAGAGGGAAGTTCCAGGATTTAGATAGAACTATCAATGAATAAGGAATCTGAGAAGGTGGGTAAGGGTCAGTCATAGAGACTGATCTCTGCCATGATTGAGATCTTGTATTTATCATGTGGGTGATGGGAGCTGAGGGACAGAGATGGCATAGATGGAACCTTCCCCAAAAGAAAAATGATCCCAGTTCCAAAAATTCTCAACAAGATCAGGAATTTTTGTAACTGCTCTGTCTGTAACTTTGAGGAAGAGAGGACATGACAAAGGAGAGAGAAGGAAGTAACAATTTGTATATTTGGAAAGATAATATATTGGGTGAGAATAAAACACAACTTGAAATATTGTACAAATATGCAGTTGAAATAATTGTAAGCAGTTTCTAAGATATCAAGGAGAAATACTAGAAAGGAAGTGGAGAATGAAAAGGCAAATATTTGTACTCACTACTACTTTAAGAGACCTTTTCCATAGTGTGTCTCTACTAATGAAAATTGGACACAGTCAGCAGAAATAGTCAGTGGTTAGAATTTCTGCTGCGCTCTCCAGACGTGCTTCTATAAATGTATGCGCATTAAGTGCTGCTCGGTGTAGTCAAGGACATGAGACAGTCTAATGTGGCAGGAAGGGACCCTTCCAAATGCCCACATGCTAATGAGCTATGACTCCCCAGCCACTAGTATCACACTCTTTCATGAAGTGCAACATAACCCATAGCCAGTCAGCTCTGGGATTTCAGACTTGGCTGTGCACGCCCGTAACCCAAGTGTCTTGGCAGAAGTTGCCCTATCACCCCTGCTCCATAATTCTTATGTGGGCATGAGAAACTTTTAAATTGTATTTGTGGCTAAGACCTCAGCAGCAGTAAGTTAAATCCTAGAAATATGCATGGGATATTGTATGTGTATTTCCATAAAGCTGTTGTGTCAAACAGACACCAGATAGACAGTTGCTCCAAATGTGGCCACCTGTACATTTCACATGTTAAGGAGAGGCTTGTTCTTCCTACATTTGCTAAAGCTGTGGGACAATTGGGTGAACAGACATGGAGCTGTAACAACACAGGCTCATGACTTAAATCCTCCACATCAAGATTTCTCACTATGGGTTCTCTGTGGCAGCACATGGATACAGTCATTCAACTTCAGTGCTAGTGAAGCTCCTCCCAAGTGAGCAAAAGCCACTCTGCTTCATGTATCTGGTATCATCTGACACTAGCAAGTCTGGGCAAAAGGAACCCAACAAATAGGTAGGAATTAGGTCATTATTGTCTTTGCCTCCACACCCACTTCCACAGTCTTACAGCACCAACCTTCTGTATTTATTCCATGTGTTTTAATAACAATAAAAGAGATTGAATCAGAAATAAGGTGTGATTCAGCAGAAGTTTGCATTGGCTCAATGAATAAAATTGTCTTTGGCTTCTTGGAAGGCCTACATGTAAAACTAAGCTAATTATGACAGCATTTGGAACTTCAAATCCATGTAGACAGTGAATATTTGTGCAGGTAGATGTTCTTAAGAGGTAGACAATGTAAGCAAAACAAATGTATTTCTGGGCAGCACTGTGTGTAGAACTCCCCAGCAAGAAGGATGCTCTGCCTGTTCCAAAACATTGCTGAATTACTTGCCTAGTGAGTTCTGAAATCATCAAATTCTGAAAATGTGTACTTTACAGTCTTTTGTGGGATGCCCTGTGTCACAGACACTGCCTCACTATTCAGAGTAAAGATATTCCCTGGTAACAAGCAGCCACTCACACTCTTTATGGACCATATTGGAGACAAACCTTCATTCACTTGATTTCTCCTACTAGGTAAGCATTGGCTCTGTATCAGGGTTCAAGTATTGAATGGAGGATTTCAAGCCCCAACTTGAATTAGTTTTGAATTGAATCCCTACTCAGAAAAATGAAGCCACAGATCCTGGGTACTCGAGGAGCCAATGTGTACAAATTATTTAATTCTTGGGGACTGTGTTTTCAGGGTGTCTTAAACACACTGTTTAGGGATAAGCAAGATCGAAATGGAAGAAAAACTATAGGTCTGCCTAAGATTGCTTAGTAAAAACATGTAGATTATGGATTGAACTAAATGTGAAGACTAAAGCTCATCAAAAATGCCTTTTCTGAAATTGTTTTAGGCATGATTTGCATAAGTACATTTAAGGACATGTGGCTTATAATCGAGCTATTGTACTCCAATAACAAAGGCTGAGAAGGCTCAAAGAATGTTTTATGCCAAAGCAAGAATGAGTTTAATATTGAAAGTAATTAAAATAATGATTAAGGTAGTTTTTATATTTTTTTGGAGCTGTATCATACTGCCTTGAGTAGATTTTCTGGTTTCCTTAACTATAGTCAGAATCAGATGGGAGATAGCAGAAAGACAACTTAAGGTTCAGAATAATACAGAAGTAATAGTGGAATTGGTGTCTAGTATTTTCTAAAAAGGAGTCCTTGTGGTTCAGAATGAGAATTCAAAGGCTACTCCAAGTTCAGTGATCTTTTTCACGAGTTGCCTTGCAACAACATGGCATAGCTTTTCAGTCAAACTGTAAGATACTGTTTATGCTGGAGTTACTTGTACAGCAGGTACCCATGTGAAAGGGCAGCTGGAGCAGTCTATAGAGCTGGAAATATTGGAGTCAAATTATGCTCCTGCTCACATACCAATGAGTAAATAATTTTCCTACAGCAAGTAGAATCCGTATCATGGGATAACTCCTCATCCCCAGCTACTAACATGATAGAATTCCAATGTATCACTACATTGAGAGCCAACACCAATTACTAATGCATTTTAAATGCAGCAAGGTAAAATTCATTGTGTGTGCCCCTTAAGGTGCCCAGAACATTCATTATTATTCACCACTTCCCCTCTTTCCCTGAATGTTAAGTAGAGCATAGTGTTGAACACATGGGTCCTGGAACCAGACTAGTGACATTGCAATTGTGACTCTTCCACTTATTAGCTATGGAATCCTAGGTAGATGAGTTATCCTACCTCTCTGTAAAAGTGGTATGAGGAGTGATATAGTATAGGAAAGCCTAGTATTTTACTTGTTCTATCTTAGAGATGAAGAAACAGCTCAGGGAGGAGGGTTATTATTAGGATTGAGTTTATTATGTAAAGAAATCATACAATGTTGGGAACATAATACGTGCTTAAAATGGTATTTATTTCTATAACCATTGTCTTTTTCAAAATCTGAATTTCCAATCCCACTTCTTTTGAGGCAGCAGCAGAAAAAGCAGGGCAATGGCATCAGAGATTTGGTTTGCCACTTACTGGATCACAGCTTTGGTTAAGTTATTCTCACCAACTGATTCAGTTTCTTTCCTCATAAGATGTTCACATCAAGAACATTATCTACCACATAGTAATGTTCAATAAATGTTAGTTTTCTTCATCTCCCCTTTTTGATTCACAGATGTCCTAAGACAAAGAGACAATTCACATGGTCTTGTTATTGGGGAGGGAGTGTGTTTTCCATGTTCTCTGAAACAAACGGGTGAGAGCGAAGACTTCTAGCTAAGAACAAACACGTGAAGGTGAAGGCTCCAAATCTCTGCTTTGCTTCTGATAGCAAGAGAGGTAGGGAGAGTCGCTGATGAGCAGTTAACTTAATGTAACATAGCCAACCCTGGAATTTTTATTTTGAGTCCCAGAATTTAAAAATCTGACACTGCTTGGCTGACTGCTTGACACTAAGATATCAGGAGGAAGTGGGGATATACAAGAGATCAGAGACACAGTCTCTTTTATTTATTTATTTTAGGAACCAATGATTGCTTTTAGTAATCTCCATTGTTTTGCCTTTTTCAGAATGCCATATAGTTGGAATCATGTAGTATATAACCCTTTCAGATTTTCTTTTTAAAAAAGTTTTATTGTATTTTTTCATTACCATTTAGTCCCCTCATACCCCACCCCCACTCACCACACTGTTGTCCATGTCCGTGAGTCCTTTTTCCTTTTTGTGCACTGTTTCCACCCCCTAACTCCACCCCGCACCCATTAGCTGTCATCCTGCTCTCTATCTATGAATCTGTCTCTCTTTTGCTTGTCTCTTCTAAAAAACAATTCATAGCCCATTTGAAGTAATCTAGGGCCATGTAAATTCCAACCAGATGAAGATACCCTATGGTGGCCAAGAGGTAAGAGGAGAAATAGAAGGAAGGTGTGACCTTATACGGAGGATCTATGATGTATAATCAGAGACCAAATAAGCCTCTACATTTGATCATAGTATAAAAGTATCAAAAGTACTATGGCTTTTTAATTCCAAGAAAGGAATAGCAAACACTTAATTATTGGGGTGGCCAAAAAGTCTTTTTAGTTTTTTCTCTAAAATTAAAGACACATTTTTCATTTTCACCAATAACTTTATTGATTTGGGTATTTTGAGTATTTTGGCTATCTCCTACTATTGGCTTCTAGAGGGGAGAGGCCAGGGGTGCTGCTAAACATCTTCCAATGCATAAGATAGCCCCACAACAAAGAATTATTTCACCAAAATGTCAGTAGTACCAAGAAACTTCACAAACCATTTTTGACACATTTGATCAGTCACAGCACCTCTCCATACACTGGAGAGGTGCTGTGACAAATATTTTTTTGTGTGTGTTCAGTTGCATTTTTACCTTCTTTGAAATAATAAAGCATAATATGCTGAAAAATGTTGTGTATTTTCTTCCATCTTCAGTATTATAATGGCTACACAAACACCAATTTTGATAAGTTTTTTTAATGAATGTGATTGGACAGCTGTAACAATACAATCTAACAAAATTGTTTCAAATGAAGTTAAAGACACTAAGTGCTACTAGATCCATCATTTGGAAAAAAATAAACAAACTTTTTGGCTAACTCAATAGAAGACATATAATTCCCCAAAGCAAAGGATGGTTAGACAATTATATTTGTTCACTGATATGCTGATATAAATTGTGTTTGAAACCAAGTGTCATAACATTTCATAAAATTCAAAAATTTTTTTAAATTTTTATTTTCATATAAAATTCAAACTGTATTGCAAATAAAGAAGATAAGTGGTCTTAAACATAAATAATCAATTAATTTAGATGATTGTGGGAGGTGAGAAATGACTTAAAATCTAGGTACCTAATTCTTGTAAAAAATGTTGCAACAGAGATATGGACAAGCTTCTGAAACATTGGTAAAGGATCTTGAGGGTGAAACTAGAGGCTAAAGTTGCCGTCTTCTACTTGCTCCTCTGAATGTCATTTTGAAGGGTCGGCACTGGAGGGTGTATCTAGGGAGAAAGAAATAATTAGCAAATCTCGGAAGGAGAGGAAGACATTTATTTTGCTTCTAATGACATAAGACTTCTCTGGGAAAACAATTATTTTCCTTTGTATGATTTGGTTTGGCTTTCCTAAGCTGCATACCAAAAGTTCAGAAACCAAATCTTTCCTGTATTCTATTCCCTTATTATAAAATGCCTAGAACTGTATAGCATCCTTCGAGCACTTTATAAATGTTTATTGGAAGCTTAGAGATTGAATTACACATAAAGCATTCCGCTTATCTTGTAAGAAATTATTCTGATCTGGTAACAGCCCTTAGCCCAAGGTGTAACTTAGTTTCCCTAGCATGGTGTGGACTCCAGAAACCGGCAGCTCAAAGTATTAGGTATAATGAGACCAAGGTGACATTTGGGAATGGTGGCCATCTGGTTCAAAGAAAGTGAGACTTGTTATTGGGCCATGGAAAGTTGATTGGTTCCAGGCCTTCTGTTCTTACTATGCATCTCCAGGCTATTGGAATCCTACTGCAACTTCCACTCAGCAAGCAGACACGCAGCTGCATGGAGTCCTGGATGAGCTCGACAGCTCTGGGCCATTTAGCCAAAAGAGCAGTGTGCTTAACTCAGTGTCCCAGGTGTCCCACGGTCCATTTGCCATTGGTTTCCAAATTCTGTAATGGAGTAATCGTCAGAGAAGTGCACCAAGGATCCTGCAGGAAAGTATACTTCCATCAAGGTGAGGCCGTGACAGGGGGATGGTTGAAAACTTTTAGAACTATGGACATGGAGAAAAGTCTTTACCCCTGTCAGATATCTTAATGAATCTCCTTAATCACCTTAAACAACAATAAAAATAAATAAATTTTAAAAATCATCTTGTTCTTCACTTAATCTGAATTGGAGGTTCTAAACTCTATCAGATTAAACACCCACTCTCTCTCTATTTTTTCATAATGGATATTTATAATACCCCCTGTGGTATCCTGAAATGAAAGTGTGTTAAATAACATCCACACCTGCATTGATATAAGACAATATAAGCCCTAAAACTAAATGTAAAATAAAAGAAAAATGTAAGAGAAGTAATTAATAATAAAACATGTTTGAATATATGTACATTTTGTGTGCAAGTGAGATACAAATTGATCCAGGTATTCGTTCTGGCTAATAAATGAGCACAACTGATATTGTTACTAGTAATGTCATTTTTCTGAAAATGTGAGCACATTAATGATAATATTCCCTTGATTTTCAAGGTAGCTATGCTCCTAGAAACTTCAGCATAGATTTAGACCAAGCAAAATATACATTTTGTCTATATTTAAAGTGGAGTTAGGATCTAGCCTTGGCTAATTCTTAACAGATGGATATCTGGCAAGACATTTAGGAACTGTGAGAGATATAACAGATTCTTTATTGGGAGGAGCTGTGTTCCATATTGAGTTCCATATACTGTGTGGGAATTTGCATCTTTGACCACATCCTCTAATGCCTGTGGTGGTCTATGCTCTGCAACCCCGCAATCATTGTGACAACAAAACACCCTCTCCCAAATTTCCATAACAGCCTAGGATATAGGTGTGTTAGGCCAAGTGCTCATAAACCATAATGCCGTGATGGGATTAGGCATGTAAGAGGCTTTTTGTGAGGGAAAACTGGGAGGGAGCAGGAAGAACTGGGAATGCCATCAGACCTTAATTATAGGTCTGACCCTAGAGAGGAGAAACAAAGGGAAAGAAAGAATGAAACTCTTAGATTGTAGTATGCTATTATAAAAGTTTTGGTAGGGTCAATGAGGAGCCAAAGTCACCCATCAGAGGAGTCCCCCACCTTCCAGGACTGGGTCTATCCTAGTTTCCCTGTTGAACTCTGTCTTTGTCTGGGAACTGCCCAATGGAAGCACGTCATTGACACACGCAATGATGGATTTTAAACACAGACACTACCCACTGCAAGCAGAGACCCTAAGAGACACATTTTCATGCTACCACGTTGTGTTCCTCCTCTATACTTATTTATCTTTATCTGTAATTTAGCTCAAATTTTATCTCTCATCTAAAAATTTCCCCAAACACTTCTTCTAGACTCTTCAGGTAAGTGCTTTTGACCTGTTCTACAATAACAAGGAGTGTAGATGGCTGATCATTGATATTCATAGATTTGACACATGGTTTCTATGGAGGTTTATCCTGGGTAATAATTTGATTTTGACTGAGATTTTGTCTTAAACTCTAGGAACTGTGAGACTGGCCTTTATAGTGAGGCTTGTAGCCAGTGATCAAATCTCATTAATCACTTACTGATACCTTGATCTTTGCAAACACAGTAACACTAGTATAATTGTTAAAAATTTCTTTTGACAGTAATTTTTTCCATAAAGAAACATGTTGCTGGTGCTATTAATGGAAGTGGGAAGCAACTGAAGAGTTACTAGGAAGTTATTGTTCCTAGCTAGTAATAGCCTATATTGTATATGATTTTAGTACATAAGGAAAATTATTTATGTCTGAAAGTACCATTTAAATACATTTTGACTGTGTTTTATGAAGAAAATTGTGTGATATATGAATTTAGGAGTGCAATAAAGACTTAGGACAGAGTTTTTAGGACTATCAAGAGTCTTTTGCACTGCCCAAGAGATATTTCATGCATCTTGTCTTGGATCCTCAGAGAGACGTGACTTCCTGAGAACAGGGACTGTCTTATTTCTCCATAGGTCCTGGTATGGACCTATACAATGGGCATATTTTAAAATATACCCAATATATTGCTCATAATATCCAAAATTTTAAGTACAAATATAACCCATGCAATTAATGAGAAAAAAATCAGTAAACCACAAAATGAACTGCATCAGTGGGGTGGATATTGGTCTCCACTCCAGGTTCAGTCTCAATGCAATATGGAAGTCACTAGTTCCACCAAAGGTTAAGCTAGTTGCAACCCCATCCTCATCACCACAGTATGAGCCACACTTAGAGGCAGCTGGTAAGAAAGCACTCAAAGAAAGTTTTAGGCCATGTGATTGGAATGAGAAGCCAATTCCTGGATAAAAGTTAGCTGTCATAAGGCATTTAGTAGATAGTGTTGTAAGAAAGTGACTACCTTTAAATACAATAGATAGAGATTCCTGTTTAAAAAGAACTTGAAGCCTTTGAAAGTGGATATGGGGAACTTGTGGCCTTGATGTGGGTAAGTGACTATCATTACACAGACTAGCATGAGGCAGGGCTGCATGAGGATGACACAAAAAAGGAGAAACAGAACTAGGGTGCAGGAGAAGTTCAACAGGGCCATTATCCCAGCTGTACCCCTCTGTGAGTTCAGCTGGAGTTACAAGGCCGAGGGACTGGAAATGAGCAATCAGGGTTGCATGATGCAGTGTTGGTAGTGGATCACACTGAGGTCAGTGTGCATCATTCTCATTCCCACTCTCCTTTCATATGGAAGGGTGAGTAATTTCTCAGTGAAAGCATCCCTCCAGGTATCACTATAGGAAAGGAACAAACCTAGAACACCTGGTCTGACTGTTGTAGACAGATGCTGCTGCTCAGATTGGGCTAAACCATTAAAACAGCATCCTTATTGTGAATGCTCTTTTTTTTAATTTAATTTTTTAAAGATTTTATTTATTTATTTTTAGAGAGGGAAGGGAGGGAGAAAGAGAGAGAGAGAGAGAAACATCAATGTGCGGTTGCTGGCAGCTGTGGCCTGCAACCCAGACATGTGCCTTGAGTGGGAATCGAACCTGCGACACTTTTGGTTCACAGCCTGAGCTCAGTCCACTGAGCTACGCCAGCCAGGGCATAAATGCTGTTTTAATAAAGTTCATTTCTGCTTTGGTAGACTCTTTGTTACAGTGTTTTTAAAGGAAGCAGAGAAATATTTTTTCCAAAATAATTCAGTAGGTCAGTACTAAGTGGTAAAGATTTCTCTGAACTCTAAGCCTCACAATAGAAGAGGCATTCAAAGTAAATTTTACAGTTCTCACAGCACTTAATAATCACTCCACTAGACTATTCAATTAGATATTTGATGATTATAATAAAAAATGAAGGAAAGAAATAATTAAATTATGTTTTTGGATGTCACCATTCTAAAGTTTTCAGAAACTCTAGATTCCAAATAGCGTGTCTCCAGAGTCCATAAATACTTTTTCTTTTTTGGCTATGAGTCCTCAGTCTTTATTTAATAAGGACATCATTTCAAAACTCAAAGTGGGAAAGCCAAACAATATTTTAAATTCATGAACCACATATTTCAGATGAACTTAAGGAGAAAGCCATGTTATTATTGAGGAAATTATTGTCCAAAAAAAAATCTCTTTAGATGCTCTTGGTTTCATGATTTTCTGTATTGTTTTCATTGTATTGTGTAGTTAGTATGGTTACAGCTTGTCTCTTTTCTGAAGGGGATAGAGTATGATGAGGTGTTGGATTCCCACACAGTTCTGTGTTTTTTCTATAACCTTTCCATTGTAAATTGTGGCAAAAACATTTTAAAGTCAGTGGTGGGCAAATGAAAAATACTGTGTACTTTTAAGATTTCAGCACTCAATACATGCTATTTAATGATCTAGCCTCCCAACCAAAGATGCTAGCAATCACACATGTGAGGCAGAATGTTCCTTTTAGCTTCTCTGAGCAGAAATATTTATTTAAAAACAGTGGAAGATTCTGTTTCTGGTTATTTGTTTGTATTTTGTCAGCCATTTGCACGTTCCCCTTGCTGTGACAAATGTGAATGTCCCCAGGACAGGACCTGTGGCATATCCTTCCTCAGACCTCTCTACAACACATGGCAGGATGCCTGGCACAGTAAACCTGTGTTGAATTGAACTGCAATGAAGGAGGCCAGTAAAGATTTTGACCTTTCAAAATAACTATGGCTCTTGGAATTTAAATCTTCTCTGTCTTTAGGAGGTTTTTTCAAGGTGAGTGATAATTCTGAAACCAAAGATTTCCTAGAATTTTGAACAGAGAGTCCCAGTTGGTTTATCACCTTAGAGTAGCCTATTCACTGGATGTGGGGGCAGTTGTGGGAAATGTATGGGCTCTGGAAGAATAGGCAGCTCGCTACAGTGTAATAATGGGGACACAATAAAGTTTAGGCCATAGTTGTAGTTGGCCTGCAGCATTGTGGCTCACCAAAGAAAAAAAAAACACTAAACTTGGTGTTGTTGAAAATACCAGAACATTAGCATCTGTCAGAGATTGACTCAAATTCTAGCATTAGCTGTGTGACTTTGAAAAACAAAAATATACCATATTAGTTAGGAATTTTAATGTTTCATTTAAAAGAAGTCCAACTCAAATTGGCTAAAATGCAAATGAAATTTATTAGTTCAAGTTATTTTATAAATCTAGGGGTAGTCTAAAAACTCAAATTATATACACAGATGCAGTTTCCTGGAATCACAGTTCTGCTTTCTGTGTGTGATGGCTTCATCCTGAACTGACTTTCCTTGTGATATAAAAATCACTGCAGGAAACTCAGGCCTAGATAATCTTAACATGATCAAGTTTAGTGGAAGAGAGAAAACTCCTCTTTCCTAAAAGTCTGGACGTATATTTCCTTGAGTCTCATAGATTAATGACTAGAACACCTTTCCCATCCTTGAGTCAATCTCTGTGCTCAAAAGGAGTGTTCTAGACTGAATTGTATCACCCAAAATTGATATTTTGAAGTCCTAACTCCTGGTACTTCAGACTGTGACTGCATTGAGAGGGAGGAACTTTAAAGAAGTATTTAAGATAAAAAGAGGTCATATGGGTAGGCCCTGATCCAACATGACTGGTATCCTTATAAGAAGAGTGGATTGGAAGAGATACATGTGTGCACACAGGAGAGACTGTGTGAGGACACAGCAAGAAGTCCACCTGAAAGCTCAGGAGAAAGGCCCTGAAATTTCAGAAGAAGCAAAGCTTGATGACAACTTCATCTTGGACTTTTAGCCTCTAGAACTGTGAAGAAGTGCATTTCTGTTGTTTAACCACACAGTTTGTGGTATTTTGTTATGGAAGCCCTGGCAAACTAATATAAGGAGAGGGGATGCACTGGTTTGAGACAATCAGGGTCCAGTCTTAGGAATGGGAATGTGGCAAACCTCTTTCAACTTTATGGTTAAGAAAGAGCAGTTTCCCAAAGGAGATTCCAGTGTCTGTCTTCAAATCAAGGGGGTGCAAATCCTGAGAAGTCAAATTCATACGTTGATGCTTAAACAACATGGGTTTGAACTGGGAAGTTCCACTTACATGCAGATTTTTTCAATAAATACCTGCACTGTTTTCATCTGCAGTAGGGAGTCCACAGGTACAGAGGGCCAACTGTATGCCTTGGTCTGTATCATTTTATATGGGGGACTTGAGCATTGGCAGATTTTGGTATCTGTGGGGATCCTGGAAGCAATTCCCTGTGGATATCAAGGGACAACTAAGTGTTTGGGGAATCAAAAGCTTTTTGTGGATTTTTGATTGTGTAGGGAGACAATACCTTAACCTCCATGTTGTTCAAGGGTCAACTGTCTCGTCTGTGCTGCTGTGGTCAGCCTCAGAACTGTAGCTGGTGCTAATCTGTCTCCTCCACCTGCCCCCCCCCCAACCATGCCCAGGTTGCCTTTCTAAGATTCCACCTCTTTTCTCATAGATTACTTGTTAATGTGACCAACCATCATGCACAAGAGACCTAAATTCATAGTCACTATGCCCTTCACAGACTATAGATGTTGTACTTGCTGATTTATAGTCAAGAGGGTACTAAGTGGACTACATGGGTCCCATGTGTATTCCCTCCTGCCTTCACATGTAAAAGCTCTATCTTCTTCAGGTGATCTGGGTTAATTATCTTGCCAGCATGATGACTTCTTGCTTGCTAGTCCCTGAACACAAGTTCAAAATGTCTAGGTGGAAACTGTAGTTAATAATTTAATGGAACTCTTACTATTTCTCCTGGTGGTGAAAATATATCCTATTTGGAAGCAGATTTCTAACCATGCAGAGCCCTGAGTTGTGACAATGGGAAGTACAATGTCTCCTGGTGGATGATAGAGAATGATGGCAAGTAGAGCCACTACTGCCTCCACCCCTTGGTTCTCATACCCATGTGTTTATTCTATTGGAGACACTTTGATTCAATTCATATACTGCACCTGAAGGATGACACTCTATCATCACAGATTATTGTGTGCAGGCTGGCACTTTAACTGTGCCTTAGCAGGCCATTCCAAGGACCAGTGGATCCCATGCACATGGGCCCACTCCTATACCTTCTTTGGTGTGAGTACCCTGGTATGAAGTGGTATTTGTGGAATCCCATGCCAGTGGATCAAGCACTTTGTACTTAGTGGTATTGTCTAGACCCTACAGGCAGGAAAGGCAAACAAAGATATGGAATAAGGGTCAGTTCCAGTGAGAAAGAACCATTGGGCCTCTCAAAATGGGGTCAGTATATGCAGTTTGTCACTAAGTGGTAGTTGGTGTTCTGTCATATTGGGAGTTCAGCCTTGGTCTCTGTCACTAGCACGCTGGATATTCAGTTGCAGCAGTAGATAAATCAGCTTTGATAAATGGGGTGTATACTGTTGGGCCCATACATAGTTTTCATCTCTGCCATTTAGGCCAGCTAGTTTGTGTCCCATTATGACAACACTGTAGTAGCCAATGACAGAAACTGGCTCAACTGGCTCATGCTCGCTGACTAAATAGTTTTGTCTGGTGGTGTTAACAAACACACAGAAAATCTTTACACTTCACACCCACTGCCGTATGTCCACTCCCATGACTGAATCTCCACCTCATTATTCCTGATCTTCCAATCCTACCCCTTCCACATCCCTGACCAAGCTGTCCAGCTATTCATTGCTACCTGTGAATCCATATATGTTCTCAGCTTGGGTTTCTTCTCTTTCCCACAGATAAAGTAAATGACCAGGTGCAGTACCCAAAGCTCTTCCCATCAGAAGGGTTTCTCTCACTGCCATCATTTAAGGCTCTCTCTGAAGGCAGTGCAGCTGTACCCACATGCAGAGCCAGCTCACCTGCAAACCAAACTCTGACTCTTCCCTCCTCATGCAGCTGGTCCTAAGGGAATTCTCATGCATACATAGGTGTGAGCTCTCTGAGTAGCATACTGATACAGCAGTGGTGGGCATCTTGGGGGCCTGAGCCACCTTCATATCCATCCACGCTCAATACCAAAGTTATCACTTTTGTGTTATCATCAGTTGATGCTCACTCAACCTTTTGATTTGGTGAATTTGACAGGAACCAGCTCATGGTGGGCCGTTCTAATTTCATGTCATTTGGTGTCCCATACTCAGGTACTCTGTCCCTCCCAAGGTTCAATGGCATGGCAGAGGTTGTTATTAAGAAGGCATATGTTCATCCCATGAAGATGGCATAGCTTTGCTCCAGAACTCCAGGTGCCTGTACTATAAATCTCTCCAAGGGGCTTATAGCAAACTCACTGAGGTGTCCAACCTGCAGCCCATGGGCTGCATGCAACCCAGGATGACTGTGAATGTAGCTCAACACAAAATCATAAATTTACTTAAAACATCATGAGATTTGTGTGTGTGTGCTTACATGTTACAATATATTTAATGTGTGGCCCAAGACAACTCTTCTTCTTCCAGTGTGGCCCAGAGACACCAAAAGGTTGGACACCCCTGAATGATGTCTTCTTCCACAGTTGATACCTGCAATACTTCAGGCTCTGCCATGTGTCATGGCTCTAGTTTTTCCCAAACCTCGCATTAACCTATCTGCTTGGTTGTACATTTAACCGCATTTAAGTTTTAGCCTTTCTGATCAGGGCTGGTCCTTAACTTTCTTTGCCATTACTCTGTATCTGAAAAGACCTTCTGTCTTTCATTCCTGGTGTTCAGTTTTTCATTACTCACTCTCAGATGTTCATTAGCTTTCTGTGCACACTCTTGTTGCTTAGCAAAATTCATCAGTACCATTGTCATGGTAGCTCTTCTTTCCTCCACATGTCTCAAATGCCTGACACCTTGCACCCCATAGAGCCTCCTTTTACTGGTTCACCATGCCAATGTACCACCAGTGAAAGGTTTAGCAGTTGGACTGCCAGCTGTGGCAGGAGTGCCTGTATTCTAGCTACCACTCGTAATGATGTCTTTAAATGCTAGCTGAGAGGTATGATTCAGTTTCCAAACCCTACCTTAGTATTGCTTCCTCAGACCATTCTTGGTTACAATGTGGACATATTGGGTTCTTTGGAATCAGACACTGAGGAGAGACAGTATTAAGGAAGTAAGATATTTATTATGGCTCAACACCTGTGACTGGAAAGGAGTGGGGAAACAGGATTGGGCAGGGAAGAAGTTGAGCTATGATGCAGGCCTGACAAAGCCTCATTCAACCTAGCAGGGAGTGAAGACTGAAAAGCAGAGTGTACCATATTAAGCTGAAATGACTGCGCCTTTAGATCTCTCTCATGCTCAATCCCTTGTAGGTGCTGCCTCAGGAAGGGCATGAGCTTGGGCATGGTGGCTCTCTGCAGCTGAGGCAAATGCTTCAGGAGCTAATAGCTGGAAACTGCATAGGCCGCAAGGCAACAATCCCTTCCCTGAAGGAGCATCTAGGCAGCATGTCTCTGTGGCAGTCACAAATGCTGTTGTTTAGGAGTTACCAATATGCAAAACAGCATCAGGCAAATCTTTACAAGGCTACTTCTTCATGAATAGAGTAACATCACCAGAGGAGAGTAAAATTGAGACAGAACAGCTTGGATCACCATATTTTTTCCAAAGTATATTCCTGTATGTGTTGGTTCCATGAGAAACTCTGAGAAAAAGAATGCTTAAGTCAAGTCAGTTTGGGAAGCGTTCCACGCTACATCCCTCTTTTGGAGATTCACACAAACAGTGGTATATTTCAACCTTTGAAAAGTTCTGCATTAAAGACACATGTTTGTTTTTCTCTGTGTTTCCAGAATATATTTGATTATGAGAATCACTGCTACCTCTTTGCTGGTAACATCCGTCAACAACCTGCAGAAATAGAATTTTTTGTAATGCTTAGGACAATGCTGGGCTAAAGGACTCATGGTAGTGAGCCCCAGGGAATCAAATCACCCCTGTGCTATGGTGCTAAGAACTAGCTTTATCCACCAAGTCTGACCCTGGAACTGACAGGAAGTTCCCTAGAGGTGCAGAAGGTTTGGAAAAGAAAAAAAAAAGTGTGCTTGTTCAGGAATTGGCATTGCTTCATGAAGCAAAAAAAATGATGCATTTGGATAGACAGTTCCCAAGCACAGGAGGCAAGGAATGAATGATAACAGTCAGAGCCTATGGAATGAGAGCCCTGCTTTTAGTAAGATGCTAGGATCCATTCTGTAGAGCGTGGACAAGGGCTGCCCTGTAAGAGGCAGATGACAAGAGGGTTCCATGGTCAACAGTGGAACACATGGGCAGAATTCCAGGCCAAGTGGATACATTGGCCTCTGGCTGTTCCAGCTGTTGCTTTTGGTCTTTTCAAATAAACAAAGATAACATCAGTTTAGAGAAACATTTATATCAATAAGCACTATGAATGGAACAGGCACTTGGAACCATTTACGTATTACATTACTTTTGAAAATCATGGATGACACCTGTTTGTACAGTGTTTCCTGATTAACAACTTAAACAAATCATGTAAAGAGAATTAATTCATGGATGAGGAGCAATATAAGATAGTAATTTTCCCCATAAATGGCCCCTTTTATACTCATAGATATTACAGTTTATAAATATCAAAATAAATTAGGTAAAAGTACTTTTGAAAAGGAACAGGAAAGAAAAAGAAAAATGGAATATTTGGAGAGCATAAATAATGGCCAAAAGATCATAAAGAAAGAATATCAAACTGGGAAAGCAAAAACCACCTCTTTTCTTCTTTCTGCAGCAACTTCCCACCTCTAACCCATAGGATTCATGCATGTTGTCTACACAGGTTTTTAAAAAATACATTATTTTCAGAGTAGATTTTTTATTTTTATTGTATAAAATTAAATAAGTGGGAAAACAGTGAGTTCTTATTTCTTTTCTCTTTATAGTTGCATTGACAGATAACTTCCTCTTTAGAAAGATGTGTTTGCTTGATAGCTCTCAATGTTGACAAACATTCACTCTCTCCTTTCATATATAGCTTCTACAGGTTCTGCCTTTCCAGTCCTTGTTGTATTGCTATAGGACCATGTAACAGAGTTTTGATGATAGAATATGCTCAGAACCTATGTATGCCATTTCTAAGCCTAGTGCATAAGCTCCCCCCTCCATGTAATCCTTCATCCCATCTACTGTCAGGATGCAGAGACTCCTGCAGAAGATTCCAAGGCTGTAGGGAATGGCAGAGCTACATGGAAGGACATCCATTGACCCAGAAGATGCACATTGGGAAAGGAAAAGGTGAAGGGATTAAGAAATACAATTAAATCTAAAAACAAAATAAACAAGCAAGCAGAACAGATACAGACTCATAGATACACAGAACATTTTGATGGTTGCCAGATGGGAAGGGGTGGAGGGATGGGTTAAAAAGGTGAAGGGATTAAGAAGTACAAATTGGTAGTTACAGGATAGCCATAGTGATATAAAGTACAGTATAGGAAATGGAGTAGCAAAGAACATATATGCATGACCCATAGACATGGAGTACTGTGTGGAGATGGCCAGAGGGAGTGGGGGTAGCTGGGTGGAGGGAGACAAAGGGGAAAAAATTGGGATACCTGTAATAGCATAAACAGTAAAATATAAAAACAATTTTTTGAAAGCTACTGGACTTCCAACTTGATGCTTGTAGTATTCTAAAGAAGGTGACACATAGCACGGAGATGCTGCTGAAAAGATAACTTGACTTATCACTTAGATTATTGGGTTTTGTCCAAAGCAAACTTAAGTTTAATAACTCTACTTCATTTGATGGCCTTCTGTCTTAGCTGTGCTCTTTTGAAATGTCACTCTCTAGCATGCCCTACATAAGAGAAAACTCTATTATGCAAAATACCTCCACTCCAAATGACATCACCACATTGCCTCACCTTTCCTGCCCTTTTATATTCCACCCCCAGTCTTCTGCAAACATAATTCAAAATGAATATTGCCTCTTTCATCAAGACTGGAATTTTAGTCTTTGCTTGAAATAACTTCGGCATAATTTTCTAGGCCAAGGGTGAGGAATGACAAAATGAGACCCAAACATGCTAAAATATTGGGTCCATTATTGTTCCCCAGCTCCTACCCACTAACATTTCCAATCTACCCAAATTGTCAGACACTCAAATTCCTGCTGCCTCCTCTTGAGCTACTTTCATCAGACTTCAGCTTATCTTGTCAGATATGAATTGCCAAGAAACAAACATTTGCTTCTACATAGATAGCAGTTTCTGTTCCTACTTTGCACCGAGGCCTAGAGCTGCCACTTTCTGGTGTTCCTGAGACTCAGAGGTTTTTTCGTGAGAAGTAATGGCACAATAGACTATCTGGTGGGAGGTTCCTCGTGTTAGAGCACCTGGATTGTGAAGCTGAACACAATGACCTTTCTAGGTCTACCTTGCTATTGTCTGAAATTCTTTACTTGGATCTGAAAGCCTGAGAGGGGCTTAACATCACTTTAAGAATATTAAGGATGTTTAATATGAGCACTACCTCTGATTGATGGTAAGAGTTATTTCTGGAGCATCCAGAAATATTTACAGGGATTCTGAGTTATGGTTCAGCAGAAAAAACTGACATAATTGATTTTAACAATGGCCACTAAGGATGCCATTGGGGGAATAGTGAGCTCATGTGTATATGTATTTGCCAACTTGGATATAGTTAAATTCTTATGACACAGCTATTGAATTCAAATCTCAAGTCACATTTGTATTGAAGAGACAGATTTTGGTGTCAGATATAGCAATGTCTGAATCCCATACTTTTTCTATAACCCTGGGTAAATTACCTATGCTTCTGAGTTTTATTTGTGTGTGTATGTATGCATGTATGTGTGATAATGCAGCTAACAATACCCTTCTTTTGTGCTGGTTGTGATAATTAAGCAACTTATGCATATGAAATTATCTATCCAGTATTTTGTAATTGATGGCCTTTGTAAATAAGTGCTTGTGCTTTCCCTTGACAGGAAACAGATAAACTTGAAACATATCATATGATGATTGGCACCTTTACTTTCCCCCCATAACATCAATACTTCTCAATTAATTTTGAGGGAAATGACTCTTAAAGATTTTATTTCCATTTCTACTTTTAACTGCAACTAACATAACATTCCACAAGAAAAAACTCTCATGAAAAAGATTATTTGGTTTTTTGAAGGAGTTGTGTGACTAACTAACATTGCAGATTACATCAAGAGGAAATTATATTGACTTTTTCAGCAATGCAGTTCTGGATAGATTTGCCTGGGAATGTGCTCTCAATTTATTTTAAGGTTATTTTCCAGAGATTTTGAAGTAAGGATTTCAAATCTTCAATTTAGATGTCTTGTGTCAAGGAAGTTCTATATCAGTTCAGTTTGGGGGGAGTATATGCAGAAATGTGAGGAGCTGGTATCTCTTTCACCTAAATTATAAGGATCTGAAGCTTCAGTAGTTAGTAGACCAAAGAGGTGGCTCTGGTCCTTGATTCCTCTCTCCAGTTGGAAACCAATGGCTATAGATTTCTGGCCAACATGGAGGTGTAGGTAGAGACACTTTTCCTCCTTGCACAACCAAAGGACAACGAAAAATATAAAAACAAAAAATAACCAGAACTGCCAGAAAATCTAACTGTATCAAAGTCTGACAACCAAGGAGTTAAAGAAGAAATATTCAGACTGGTAGGAGAAGCCTGGGTGGAGGGGACATGAGGCAAGGCAAGACAGCGGCTAGTGTACTGGGAAGTCACACATTTGCATGCAGATAAACTGGGAGAAACAATTCAGGAGCAAGACAGACCTCACAACCCAGGGTTCCAGTGTGGGAAAAGAAAGCCTCTAAACCTCTGGCTGTAAAAACCTGTGGGGTTTTCAGTGATGGGAGAAACTCTCAGCCTCACAGGAGAGTTGAGTAGAGAAACCCACAGGGTTCTAGAATGTACACAAACCCACCCACCCAGGAGTCAGCAACAGAAGGGCCCAATTTGCTTATGCATAGCAGGGGGAGTAACTGAAAGTGGCCCAAGAGCCAAGCAAGCAGCATTTTTCACTCTCGAATCCCTTCCCCACATATAGCACCACAATACAGCAATGTGGGTTGCCCTGTCTTGGCAAGTACTTAAGACTCCACACCTTACTACATAGCAGGCATGCCAAGATAAAAAAACATAACCCAAATGAAAGAACAGATCAAATCTCCAAAAACAGAACTAAGCAATGAAGAGATAGACAACCTATCAGACACAGAGTTCAAAACACTGGTAATCAGGAAGCTCACAGAAATGGTTGAGTATGGTTGCAAAATAAAGGAAAAAGTGAAGGCTGTGAAAAGTGAAATAAAGGAAAATGTACAGGAAACCAACAATGAAAGGAA
This sequence comes from Phyllostomus hastatus, assembly GCF_019186645.2. NCBI lineage: Eukaryota > Metazoa > Chordata > Mammalia > Chiroptera > Phyllostomidae > Phyllostomus > Phyllostomus hastatus. The sequence continues at coordinate 27,900,669 of NW_025333857.1, read as the reverse complement.
GGAAACCAGAACACAAATCAATGATTTGGAGCAGAAGGAAAAAATACACATTCAACCAGAACACAATGGAGAAACAAGAATTAAAAAATAAATGAGGAGAGCCTTAGGAACCTCTGGGACAACTTTAAATGTTCCATTATCCAAATCATAGGGGTGCAAGAAGGAGAAGAGGAAGAGCGAGAAATGGAAAACTTACTTGAAAAAATAATGAAGGAGAAATTCATCAGTCTGGCAAAGGAAATAGACTTCCAGGAAGTCCAAAGTCAGAGTGTTCCAAAGAAGTTGGACCCAAGGAAGCACACATGAAGGCCATAATAATTACATTACCCAAGGTTAAAAATAAGGAGAGAACCTTAAAAGCAGGAAGAGAAAAAGAGAGAATTACCTACCAAGGAGTTCCTATAAGACTACCAGGTGATTTCTCAAAAGAAACCTTTCAGGCAAGAAAGAGCTGGAAAGAAATATTCCAAGTCATGAAAGGCAAGGACCTACATGCAAGATTACTCTGCCCAGCAAAGCTATCATTTAGAATGGAAGGGTAGATAAAGTGCTTCCCAGAAAAGGTCAAGTTAAAGGAGTTCATCATCACCAAGCCCTTAATATGTGAAATGTTAAAGGGACTTATCTAAGAAAAAGAAGATCAAAACTATGAACAGTAAAATGACAATAAACTCACAACTATCAGCAACTGAACCTAAAAAACAAAAACAAAAACAAACTAAGCAAACAACCAGAACAGGAACAGAATCACAGAAATGGAGATTATATGGAGGGTTATAAGCAGAGAGGAGGAGAGGGAACAATGGGGGGAAAGGTACAGGGAATAAGGAGCATAATTGGTAGGTACAAAGTAGATGGGAAGGTTAAGAATGATATAGGAAATGGAGAAGCCAAAGAACTTATATGTACAGCCCATGGACATGAACTAAGAGAAGGAAATGCTAGTGGGAGGGGTGGTGCAGATCAGAGGGGTATGAAGGGGAGAAAAAAATAGGACAACTGTAATAGCATAACCAATAAAATATGCATTAAAAAAAGAAAACCAATAGCTACAGGATCAGCTGTATCTGTATATATGAGGTAAGCCCTACAGAAGTGCCAAAATGTCTGAGTAAAGGGAGAAATTTGGCTTGGCTAATGTAAGAATATTTCAGAAAGGCTGTTTGGTGGTATTGACCTTCATGTCATTTGGAATCAGAGGTGTGAATGTCACCGGGATTCTTTCTAGCCATCTTTTACTTTATTTTTCCCTGAATGTTAACTTCTGCTTCATTCTCTCAAGAGGTGTTGGTAGATGGTGGAGAGTAATGAGGGAGGCCATAGGCAACTGTGAACTCTTCCATGAATTAATTGCTAGCAAAAGAAAAAAGGATTTTCTTCTTCCAGATGAGTTTACTGAATCTTAGAGAAGGCATCTTATTGTTATCACTTGAGTCACATGCCTATTCTTGAACTGTGGCCAATACTGGCTCACATTGAGTCATGTGAGTGAATTTATGGTGGGGACAGTGTCGAGGTAAGTAGCCTAGATGCTGTAACTGCCAGCCCCTGCTGAGACCATTTGGGCTGATACAGGGGTAGAAATGGGTGGTGCTATTCTGGACAAACAAAACATTAAATATCTGCCTCAGTGAGGATAAGCAAATTCCCTTTATAAGAGGGAAGACAGTGAAGATTCTTTCCAGAGGGGTGGAGTCTTTTGTCATTGATGTCTTTTGGCTGTGTATGGTTAGTACACTTTTTAAAAAAATCCTCGCCAGAGGATATATTTATTGATTTGAGAGAGAGAGGTGGGAGGGGGAGAGACAGAGAAAGAGAGACACAGGGAGAGTGAGACATGATGTGAGAAACATTGATGACTTGCTTCCTGTACATGCCCTGACCAGGGGTTGAACCTGTGACCTACGCATATGCCTTGACCAGGAATCAAACCTGCACTCTTTTGGTGTACAGGATGACACTCCAATCAACTGAGCCATCAGGTTAGAACTATGTTTTCTAGTCTTATAACAGTCTTTAAAAAGCAAATAGTAAAAGGAAAAAGTAAAGAAAAATAATTTGATTGGAAGTTAAAATTCATAATGGACCATTGGCTGGCTCTTAAAGAAATTATGAGGACTTCTGATGGTTATCCATATATTTTTTAATTGAGGTTAAATTTACATAGCACAAAACTGACCATTATGAAGTAAATAATTCAGTGGTATTATTATATGCACAGTGTTGTACAACCACCAGTTCTGTCTAGTTTGAAAACACTTCCATCAGCCTTAAATAAAACCCCATACCCATTAAGCAGTTACTCACCACTCTCCTCTTCCTTCAACCCTGATAACTGCCAATCTACTTTCTGTTCTTATGTATTTACTTATTCTGGATCATTCATATAAATGGAGTCATACAAAATGGGACATTTTGTGTACCAGTTTTCAATTCTCGTAGGTACATGAGGTCTGCCCAGAAGGTATACAACCATGTAATATGAAAAATAAAGACATTTATTAAAGAAGATATGAGAAACATTGTACATAGGACAATGACAGCTCACTCCCCTTCAAAGCAGGTATCTTGGGGCCTCACACAGTTCTCCCAATTACTAGCAGCTTCCCTGTCATATTTTCCTGAATATCATCAATGGTCTGAAATCTCTTCCCTTTCAAAGGTGATTTTAGTTTTGGGAAAAGCCAGAAGTTTCAGGGCACCAAATCTGGGATGTAGGGGGCTTAGACACCTGGGTGATCTGATGTTTCACAAAAAAACTGCAGGAGACGTGATGCAAAAGTGGACATTTTGTTGTGATGAAGCTGTCAATCACCAGTTGCCCTTAGCTGCAGCCTTTTGAATCATCTGAATAATTTCTGCAGAGAAATGTTCAAGCTTCACACACAATTTGATGCAGATTCATTGCTCTACTTGCTTAGTCATTTTGAATGCTACAGCCAAACAGTACACATGCTTACTCAAAGGCATCTGCCACCCCCACTGACTAGTACCGTGAAGTCATCACTGTTCACACATGTGCATTCCAATCCACTCTCCTTGTCTGGTAGATTATATCAATGCTACACAAACTGTTCTCATATTAACAATGACTGGACTTTTTCTGAATAGACCTTGTATACATAGGAGTACAATGCTGTCTCATGGGATAATTTTATGAAAAATTGACAAAACTCTTCCATGGTGGCTGTACTAGTTTACGTTCCCACCAACAAAGTACAAATGTTTTAGTTTCTCTATATCCTTAGCAATGCTTTTCCATTTTTTGAGGCTATCCATCTTAGTGGGTGTAAAATGGTATTGCATTGTGGTTTTAACTGACATTATCCGAATGACTAATGATATTGATCATCTTTTCAAGTGCCTGTTGGCCACCTGTATATTTTCTTTGAAGAAATATCTCTTCAGTTTTTTCCCCAATTTTCAATTGTGTTGTCTTTTTATTGTTGAATTGTAAGAGTTATTTACATGTGCTGGATACTGGTTTCCTATCAAGGATATGATTTGCAAATATATTCTTCCATTTTGTAGGTTGTCTTTTAATTGTGATAAAGTCTAATTTTCCTACTTCTTTCTTTTGTTGGTTGAGCTCTTTATGTTATATCCAAGAAACCTTTTCACATCCAAGGTCATCGAGATTTACCCCTGTACTTCTATGCATTTCATAGTTTTAGCTCTTATATTTAGGTTGTTGATCCATTTTGAGTTAATTTTTTTATGTGGTGGAGGTAGAATTCCAACTTTATTTTTTACTTGGATATCAAGTTGTCCCAGTACCATTTGTTGAAAAGACTCGTTTGTTTCTCTCTATTAAATGGTTTTGGCACCTTGTTGAAAATTAATTGGCCATGAATATACATGCTTACTTATGAACTCTCAATTCTATTTCAGATGTTCATTTTATGTTTTCAAAAATATAATAATAATAAACTGTAATCCTGTGTGTAATCAAGATGATTCTGAAGTCACCAGGTTGAAATTTTGGGTATACTATGTGTAAGGGCACCATGTATCAGTCTTCAGTGGATAGCCAGTACAGTGATTCTTCCAGGGTTAGATTGCTCTATAGGAACATTCCATTTACTATAAACATTATATCTTCAAACCAATTGCAAACACACAAACTTTCTGTGGAAGTCTGCATATGCAAAGTTCAAATGACTATTTTTAGATTCCACTGACCTAATCAATCTCAATATGAATGATGTTTTCCCGTTTTGCTTTCCTGGTACCAACTTTCTTATATACACACTTCATGGTTTAGAAATATCTTTAACTTTTTTCAACAAGAATGTAATACTTAAAATGAGTGTTATGCCTTTTACTTTATCTTTAAGGGGATTTCATGTAAGTATAAGTCAACAGGTTTGAGAAGAATTTGAGGGGGGTTTGTATGGTAGGGGAGAAACCGGTAAAGTAACTCTGCACTTGAAGCTTCAAAAAAAATGCAGCCAAAGCAAAAAATTAGAAAGATAATCAAGTGGTGGTTGACAAACGCTTTACATTCTTTCAGAATGGGTTATATGCCTGATTAGATTTGTGATTGAAGATGCCACTGGAGAAAAGGGGCTCCATTTGATGGCAGGCATGCATTGCTTTTGTTATGCTATATGGTAGATATTTTTGATGATGGCAAGAGATTCTGCTTCCAGGATTTGCCATGAAAACCCTATTTTTCAAAAATGTAGTCCTTGGCATGGCATCAAAGCACCTGCATTCTCCTTAAATGGAGCTGCTTCTTGGGAGTTCTTATTTAGTAACTCAAAATGGACAAGGTGTGAAACCATATTGCATTTGTCTACATGACAACCACAATCCACTATATTACTAAAGGGAGCAATTTTGTTCTATGATAAAAGGACAGGGTGGGAGGGAATGGAGAAAAGTATCACCATCTCACATGTAATGCCTAATATGCATCTCTTGAATCATTGTGGGTGGGAGGAAGGCTGGGACAGACAAAAATTCCAAGTATATGAGGCTGAATTGTTGACACTAAGAAGACTTTCATGACATCTTTGAAGAGCCTAAATATTAATTCTGCTCAGTGAATTCGGTGACCATTGATTTGCCTGAGTTGAAGGTGCCAGAAGGGGCTAGCAGATATGAGCAGATTTGAACAAGCCATTAGAATAGGTCTCCTTTTCCAGAATACCTTGGTTATGTTAGAAATTAAGCCGGTTATTTAAATGGAGCTAGACAGCTGGTTCTGTGGGGATTCTAGCACTGTAGCCACATACTTGATGTTCTCCATTTGCCTAACTGCTATTCTTTGCATTTATGGCTTTGGTTATCTCTAAAATGGAAATATAAACAGGCTAATACTTTACTTTATTACAATTAATTTATGCATTAGAGTGAATGAGCATTTGAATTTCACAGTTATGACATTTTGAGAGGTGGTTCTTATTTGAGGAACACTCTGACCATTGAAGAGGGACAGGCAGACAGCCTAATGAAGCCTGGGTAGGGGAACAACTGCTCTCTAAATTTGTCTCAGTTTACCTGGTTCATTGACTGACTCCCACTGGTTGCCAAAAGGCAGGATTCCATTTTAGCTCATCCACCATTGCGACAGTGTGGAGGAAAAATTGCTGAGCTTGAGGCGGAAAGACCTGTTAGTTACCAGCTGTGTGATTTTAGAAAAGTCATTTGATCTCTCCAAGCTTCTGTTTCCACAGCTGTAAAACATAGCTAATACTTCTCCCTAGCATTGATGTGAGGATTAAATGAGCCAACACATATAAAGCACTATATAAATGTATTTCTATTATTATCTGAGGTATTGAAAACATCAGAGGTGAGGTGTAAAATCTTGCAATCCACTTATTAGCTCTGTCAGTGGAGAGAAGAAGGGATTAAACCTGGCAGGTTCTAAGCTTCCAGTTTGATTTAAGTTCTTTCCTCCCACTCCCCTATTTGCAAAGAGTTTTCTTCCATTGTTGAGAGTCACTGGAGCTTGGGCCAATTACTTGTGTTGACAAGTCATTGGGGAAAGTCATAAGCACCTGGCTCTGAACTCTAGGCATCCACCAGCAGCTCCAGGGCCTACCAGGTTGTGTGCAATGTTGGAAAACCTGTCTTCACCTACCCTGGTCACAGACAGGTCTGTTTAGAGGTAGAGCCCTGGCTGCTATTGACTCTGCATTTAAAAGTAAAGAAGGTTTAGTGACCTGAGCATTTAAATGGACTTGTTGTATGCTTTTCACAGAGGTACAGGCTTTCTCATGTTGTCTATTCTCTGAGCACCTTACTTGTAATGGCCAGTTGAGATTTACATAATCCAAATATATGTTCATAGCTGCTATTGATTTTTGTCCACTTCATGATAATTATAGAAAAACTTTGAAAATGCATATATTTATCTTTTTATATTATGCAAGGAGGTCCTTTAAGTTAAACATTTCAATATCAGTACAAAAAGATTAATTGAGAAATGAGCTCATACTATAGAATTAAGTTGGAAAGCCATTCACTTAAGACAGAATACCTGTACTTACATATATGTATATGTACACACACAACACATAGTTGTGTGTATGTATATATATTCATGTATATACATATACATATATACAAATATAGATATATTTATATAATGGTATACCAGTAAATACTTAATAACTGACTTTTCCCACACCTCCCAAAAAACCTGACTGAATAGTGTTTGGCAATTTCCATAGTGTAATTATTTCCACTATGGCCAATTTCAATCTACCATGGTGACATCATTGGATATGGAGTTTAGAAAAGATGGGAACAGTTAACTCCCATGAGGCAGTAGGGACTGGCTTCAGCACACCACTGGATGTATGCATGCACATATTTCTAGTAGGTGGATACATATAACACACACACACAAAATTATAAACAACATACACAGTGTGAGTTTGCATTATAGTTCTGATATTAGTACCCAGCCTGTGCTTACTAGGGAATTGCAGAGCTCTTTATGTACAGCCTGGAAGTGTTATGTTTGGCCTACTCTGTCAAAAGTCTACATTTTCTTCTTCCAGTTCTTTACTAATCTTCCTTTGTAGGAAGGCTTATAAAGAGTCTTATATAGATCATTCATAGAAGAAGTCATCTGGACAAAGTAGCATTATTGAAGATTGTCCAAAAGAGTTTCTAGTTTGTAAGTAACTCAACAATAGCTATAGAGAAACAGCTGCTGTTAAGTGTAGCACTCTGCAGTGACAGCAAACAGGAAGAGATTGCTCATTAGAGAGTGCACACTTGTTCTCTGGGCCCACCTACAGCCAAGAAGAGAGGATGTCCTCTCCTGTGACTTAAGTTTGCTGAGAAGTCTTATTCCACCCTCCTCCCTTCAAAAGAATCTTCCACCAACCTGAAAGCCTAGAATTCTTCATTATCCATTTTCTTCTCTTCCATTTTGTTCCCATTAATATTTTCCTCTTAAAGAGCTTAGTCTACCTGGGAAAGAGGGGTGTAGGATGGGGCAAAGAGCATCAAAATGAAAGATAGTCAATAATTCAAAGATTGACTTGCTTTCTGCATAATTTGTCCTTAAACAGCTTGCCAGGTGACAGACTTATTTTCCTGGACCCTGCAACCTGTCTCCCCACTTGCCAATCGATCCACCCCAACCTCACCTGGTCTATACTTTTAAAAAATTATATTATATTGATTATGCTATTACAGCTGTCCCAAATTCCCCTCTTTGCCCCCATGCACCTAGCATCCCACATTCCCTCAGGTAATTCCCACATCATGGTTCATGTCCATGAATCAGGTGTAGGTTCTTTGGCTACTCCATACTGTATTTTACAACCCCATGGTTATTCTGTAACTACCTATTTGTTTTGTACTTCTTAATCACCTCACCTCTTCGCCCATTCCCTTATACCCCTCTCCCATCTGGCAACCATCAAAACACTCTCTGTGTCCGTGATTCTGTCTCTGTTCTTCTTATTTGCTTAGTTTGTTTTTTAGATTAAATTGTTGATAGATATGTATTTTATTGTTCATAGATTTGATCATCTTCTTTTACTTAAATAAGCCCTTTTAACATTTTATATAGTAATGGTTTGGTGATGATGAACTCCTTTAGTTTTTTCTTGTCTGGGAAGCTCTTTATCTGACCTTCGATTCTAAATAAAAGTTTTGCTGGGTAGAGCAATCTTGGCTGTAGGACCCTGCTTTTCATGACTTTGAATATTTCTTGCCAATCCCTTCTAGCCTACAAAGTTTCTTTTGAGAAATCAGCTGACAGTCTTATGGAGACTCCCTGTACATAACTAACTACTTTTCTCTTGCTGCTTTTGAGATTCTCTCTTAATCTTTAACCTTTAGCATTTTAATTATGATGTGTCTTGGAGTGAGCCTCTTTCCATCCAACTTGTTTGGGACTCTCTGTGCTTCCTGGACTTGCATGTCTATTTCCTTCACCAAATTAGAGAATTTTTTCCTTTTATTGTTTTTTCAAATAGATTTCCAGTTTCTTGCTCTTTCTCTTCTTCTGGCACCCCTATGATGTGAATGTTGGTGTCTTTGAAGTTGTCCCAGAGACTGCTTACACTATCCTCATTTTTTTTATTCCTTTTCCTTCTCATTGTTCTTATTGGTTGTGTTTTGCTTCCTTATGTTCCAAATCATTGATTTGATCTTGGTTTCATCCACTCTACTGTTGTTTCCCTATGAATTGTTCTTTACTTTAATTAATGTATCCTCTGTTTCTGACTGGATCTTCTATATGCTGTTGAGGTCCTCTCTAAGTTCCTTGAGCATTCTTATAACCAGTGTTTTGAGCTCTGCATCTGATAGATTGTTTATCTCTACTTTGTTTAGTTCCTTCTCAGGTGTTTTGATCTATTCTTTCATTTAGGCCATGTTTTTTGTCTTCTTATTTTGGCAGACTCCCTGTGTTTGTTTTGTTGTATTAGGTAAAGCTGCTTTGACTCTGTGTCTTGGTAGTGTGGCCTAATGTTGTAGGTGTCCTGTAGGGCCCAGTGGTATACCCTCCACTGGGTACTCAAGCTGGGTACTCAAGGTGAACCTTTTGTGTGGGCTGAGTACACCCTTCTCTTGTAGTTGATACTTGATTACTGTTGATAGGTCAATGCATGGGATTTATCCAGGCAAGTCAGATGCAAGGACTGGCTGTGAACACTGACTACCAACCTCTGCCTTCCACAGAGGACCAACTGTGCAAGCACAGGGTAGTGGTACTCTCACTGGGTCTATGTTGTCTACTGGGTGTACAGACTCTGGGTTTTCCTGGGTGGTGCAGGCCAAGGTCAGCTCCCCACTGTGCTTTGCCCAGGGCAACCTGCCTGAACTATAAAGCAGTCTGAGATGGCTGCTACTTGGGCTGGGAGATTTTCAGGTGATGCCAAGCCATGAACAGAGGCTGGTTGCTGCTAGCGATGGACCTGGGACCCGTAAGCAAGACGGGGCTCACTGAGGCTGGCTGTTGCTTATTTGAGAGGATTTAGGAAGTTGTAAATCATGAGCCAAGACCAGCCATTGATATGGAAAAGCAGGTTGGATGAGCCTGTAAGATGGGTGGGACAGTGTCACTGTGTACCTGCAGGGCCAAGCAAACAGTGTTAGCCAGGTTGATGGAGTCTCAAATATGGCACTAGCCTGTTGGTTCTGTGCCTCTGTGGGAACATTCAGAAAAGGGACAATGGCCCACTTTTCTGTCTGGAGGAAGGTTTTCCCCCAGCTTTTTCCTTGATGCCAGACACTTCACTTTCTCCCTGTCTGCTGCTGGTACCTATCACGCTGCTATCCTGGTGCTGGATCTCAGAGAGTGAGTCTGATTAAGTGTGTGTGTGGGTTCTTTACAAAGACCTGTCTGGGAGTCTAGAAGTTTCTTCCACCGACTCAATCCCTGCTGGGTTTTGCAGGCAGAAGTTATGGGGACTTATCTTCTGGGCACTGTAATCCTGGCTGGGGGACCTGGTGTGGGCTGGGACTCCTTGCTCCCATGATATACCTCTCAAAGTTTTATCCACCACACATGGTTTGGGACCAGCCTATTCTGAATCTCCATCCCTCCTACCAGTCTGGGTGGATGTGGTTTCTTTAATTCCACAGTTGTCAGACTTCCATTTAACTCAATTTCTAATAGTTCTGAGTGATGGTTGTTCTATATTAGTTTTAATTTTGATGTGGTAGTTCATGGAGGTGAGCCATGCTTACCTATGCTGTCATCTTGACCAGAAGTCCCCTGGTCTATACTTTAGTTGGAGCTAACTTGTGAACTCAGTTCCAAAACTCTGAATCATTTTTGAGGGCTCTAGTAACAAGTTAACACAATCTCCAGGCTCACAAGGAGAGGGACAGCCATGTAACTTCCTTTTGCCAATAGAATGTGTTCAGAGGTGATGTCCTTTACTTCCAAGTTTCTCATCTCTCCCCAGTCATAAGGAGTATCATTTAGCTCAAGGGTTGTGGAGCATCTGTCAGTCTAAACTACTGAGTTTCTGCATGGAGGACAGTTATGTTGGAAAGATGACTAGGTCCACAGGAGGGTATGAGAAAGAATGAAATTTTATTGTAGTAACAAAACCTAACCTTGCCTGACTGATACAGCTGTCCATGTTCAGACCCTTACTTTAATTATGTGGGCTCCATGACTGAATTCCTGAGCTAATTCTTTCTTCCTAAACCTTACCTTTGCCCATTCACATGGGCTCCTCTTGTCCCTTCCTTGGGGTAATGTGCCTAATATCTTACTCTGTTCCTAGTAGATCATGCCACTTATTTGTACTTTCCAGCTGTAGTTTCCTAGGAGCTGAAGTTTTGGTCCAGAATTTCTATCATCTGTGCGTTCAACCAATCAGTTACCTGCCTGGCTGTGTTACCTGACATTACCCTACCCAATACTGAGATATACCCAGATAAAGTACTCTTTCCAATTTCATAGCAGTCCCTTAAAACTATATTGTGGAGTATTTCTAGATATTGTGACTTTTCTTGGGGAAGCCTTTCTGACTAGGTATAATCATTAATTATTATCCAAACCTGCTTCTTAGCACTTCATTCTCCTACTGGACCAGTGCTAGCATCTGATTCTGGCTTTCCCTGTTACTGTCTCTTATTTATAGCCATGGATTTCTGGTTATCTCCTCAGTTAAAGCCAATGTATGTGTGCCTAGAATGTCCATGCTAGCAATTCAGAAAGCTCATGAGTGTTGATAGACTAAAGCTCAACTTCCACTCACCCCTAGTTCCTTGGATCATTTCAGTGTTCTTCCTTTTCTGCAACTACTAAAGATGACAAAATAAAATTTAAAGGAATATTTAATACCTGGGCAAAGAACCAAAAGAGAAAGTTTGTATGAGTGTGTGTATAGTCCTGCTTTAGTTACAAGTAACTGTGGTAGGCATAATTCTAAGAGATCCTCCAAGATTCAAGTCCCCTGGGTTACCTGCTGTGGATGATTTCTTCTTGGATGTGAGCAGGACCTGTGGATATGATGGGGTACCACTCTCATAATTATGCTACATATTTTAGCAAAGAGTATTTTGCAGATGTAATTAAGTTACTAATCAATTAATTTCATTTAACCAAAAGGAGGATTTTTATTGGTGAGCCTGATATAATTAGAGAAGTCCTTTAAGAAAACAAAGGCTCCTGCTGGCCAAAAAGTAAACACAAGGCATTCTGTAAACTGTCCATGGAAGGGGCAATGTAGTTAGGCTCTGAGAGTGATTGACAGTTGACAGCCAGAAAGAAAGTAGGATATCAGTCCTACAACCACAATACCAACAACTTGAGTGAACTTGGAAGGGTTTGTAACCTCCAGAAAAGATATAGCCTTGGACAGTCCCCTTATTTCAGCTGTGCAGGATCCAGATCAGTGAACTCAGTTGGGCTATGTCTGGGAATCTGACCTACAGAAACTATGAGATAATAAATGTGGGTTGTTTTAAAAAGCTACTAAATGTGTGATAATTTGTTATGTAGCAATAGAAAACTAATAGAATCATCAATTGCTCAAATGGGGAAAAAGAGATAACTGATTGGATACCAAACAGAAAAATACATAAATAAAACAGAAAAATGAGGTTTTAAAACAACAGGTCTTTATGAATGCCTTTATATTGCTGGAAAGATAAAGAAAACATAGATTTTACCAGATGAGAGAACAATAGTCCCACTGCCTTTCCCAGATTAATTCATTGTAAAGTTACACTAACTTTTTTCATTTACGTTTGTTATATTACTGTTAACAGATTTATTGAGATACAAGTGACATACGATAAATTTAACATATTTAAAGTGTATACATTTTGACATATGTATGCCTCTGTGATATCATCACAGCAAGGAAGATTGTGAATATAAATATCATCTTCAAAAGTTCAGCCTGATTCTTTTTTAGTCCCTTGTGAACTTGTGCTGTATGATAGGGAACAGCATGGCCAAAAGACAACTTAAATCAAGGATGTTAATTTTTTTCCCTTTCTTATATTTGTCTCCTCACAGTACTTGAGTTAAAACCAGTCTCCTTTTTAGATTGGCAATTCCAAATCTGACTCAGTGTGAACTATTGGGGGAGCTATTGGGGGAATAAAAGGGACAGAAAAAAAAGAACTGTGCCATTTTCACACAAATGATTGTGAATGCAATAATTATGAGTTTTTGCATCTAGACATAATTCAGAGTTTCCTAGTCATGTTCATACAATAACACAACTTATTTAATGTATTTTGGCCATTAATCAGGAAAACAAGGTATTCTTTCCACCATTTTCCAAGTCTGGCCATTAATCCATCCATACTTCCTCTTTCCCAGCATAATTCACAGGCATCTACTAGCCTTTCTTCCTCTTTTTCTCCTCCAGGTTATTTTTTTAATATACTCACCAAAGAGGAAATTAATGGAGAAAACCAACAGGGACCTTTTTTTACCTTGGACATTAATTAGATCATTCTTTTAGGAAACACTGATTTTTTTTTTTTCAGAACCAGCCAGACGTTTCACTTCAGGGATACAAAAGAAACCTAAAATACATTTTTTTCACTGAAGTATATAACATAGGCCTTTTTCCCTTCATATTTTAGAACTCATGGAAATCAAAAGTTCAAAAAGAAAATAGTGAAAATTTAAGAATAAGTAACTCATATGGCTCATATTTCACTTATATGAAGGTTGGAGTCTTTAGATATACCATCAGATAATTTTAGTGTATGAACCTAATGCTTATTTCTCAATAAACAGGTATGAAGTTTTCAGTATCGGATAAACCTTTAAAAAGTCAGCTCATTCTAATATAAATTCTTTCTCACTTTAGATAATATTTTCAAGTCTGCTACTAATGTTTTCTGCTTTATAACATTTTACAATTCTTTAAAGTACTTTGTTTATACTCTTTATTCTGATACTTCTAGTATCTCTGTGAAGCAAACAGGGCAAGTAGCTTTATTCCCATTTAAAGATAAAGAAAAGCTGAAGAACAGAGCCTCACTGATTTGCTAATGGATGTTCAGTGGTGTTGCTCAGATTAAAACCCAGATCTTCTAGATCTTCCTTTTGACCCAAGACTATTTGCACTCCTTTTTAATAAACAGGTACAATTTTAATAAACCTTACCATATAATGGGAAGAAGGTAATATGTATTTTATTTTCCTATGGTACATTCTGAATAAAAGAATTCCTTATGAATCATTTCTCCATCTCAGACAAATTAAACTAACATAATACCAAAAATAAGAGTTTTACTGAAACATTGTTCAATAAAGAAAGTCCTGAAATAGTTAAGGATCAAAATTAAATATGCTTAGTTCCCTCTCATGTAGGAAAAGACAAAAGCATTGCTGCTGTACAAGTTCCTGCAGGCAAAGCAAAGCTGGAGAAGGTCCTCCCCATCTGTGTTTATTAGGAAGAATACTGTTTAATCTTCCACCTTAAATTGCAATTGCCAATTTTTTTTTGTTAAAAAATAAGAAAAAAAGACAATATGAAAACAAGAGGAAAGGCCCTCTTTGAGTCCTTATTGCCTACAGAACAATTCTGAACAAATCTCTGCTCTGAGCTCCACTTGTCAGCGAAGTGAAGGAGAAAGAGAAGAATGGCTCTGTAATTTCCAGGTGAATAGGGAATAGCACCTCCCAGATCCAGTGCTCAGAGTAACACAAATGGAACTGTTAAAGATTCACCAGTGCAAGGGGTGGGGATGGGACAAAACCAAATAAAAGGCCAACAGGAATATTTGTTTTCTTGGTTGATATAGTGCCAAGATGGAAAAATAAAATACTTTGAAGGCCGAGAAAGAAAAAACAGCCACAGACAAATGGGAGAGGTGACTGTATCTTATTGATTTCTCAGGCTCGCGCAGGCTCTGCTCAGTCCATCACTTGGTAGGATGATCTTGACTGACTGAAAAAAGTGGGCAGAGGTGAAGAAACTACAGACCATTGCATGTGTTGGTAAGGCAGAAGCAGAGGGCTTTGGAGCTATCACTTTAGTATCCCAGGATGCTGTCAGCAGCAAGCTTCCAACAGCCTTGAAATTGTAAAGGGGATGAAGTGGCTTATTTTGGGTAATTTGTGGGTTTAGTCTTATTAACTTATAGCACACCTTTCCCCTTCACCTTCTTCCAACTTCTCTTCTGTTGTGTTTTTTTTTTAATCTCCAGACCTCACACATTTCTAGGTGGCTCCAGTTTTCTAATCCATGCTCATTTCATGTCCTTTAATTCTCTGACACTAACCACCTTAATGGGCAAATGTCTCAAGCAAACCTGGACTGCTAAGAAATCTCTCCTCCCTCTTCCTCACACATGTTGATGCTAAGCAGTGACCTGTCACAGCCCAGGACGGCAGCTCCTCTCTAAAATTCTTCTGATTACTCTACGTTTGTCTTTCGTATTTCATTCTGTCCTACATATTGCCATCAGATTAGTCTTTCTCTGATGCCCCTACTCAAATCCCTCTTTTGCTCAAAATTTTCCAGCAACTCTTTGTCTCACCTTCACTTATGTTGTAAGAGGCAAACCACCAGTGGGCCAGGAGATTCCTGCGCTTGTTGAGGATGCCAACTGCAAGGTCTAACCGTCCACTGGTCCTGTGTCAATTCTGTGTCTAGTCACATGGCAACTAAGTACGTCAAGGCGACTGCAGCCTGACTGCCCTGAGATTGCTTGCTCCTTGGAAGAAGGGGACCAGTTTGCTTACTGCGTGTTATGAAAGGTGATGAGCCTTGAGTTCTGGGTTCCTCTGTGGCATGCCAATCCATTGCTTGTGTGCATTGCATCACCCCTTTGGGACAGGAGCTTTGGGACAGGGGAACCTGCACAACCACGCAGACGCTGCTGCAGTTTGCTGTGGTGTGAGTAATAAACTATCTTGTCCCGATCCATGGAGTCTCGTTTTCTACTCTTGGTAACCATGGATTTTTGGCAAGTCAAAATGTTTGCTTGCCTAGTCTATGAAAGTGGGGTTTTTCTTTGCCAAAGTATTTTCATAATCTATAATTTCTTTTAGTTCTGAATATGTACTTGCTTAATGAATCAATTAATAAGCAAATCTTTGGCACCAGCCAAATCAATCTGGACTCTTTTCACTTAGAAACCCAGTGCTTTCTACTTTAGCTCACATGGTTTCCTTTACTTGGAATTCTCTTTTTGTTAGCTAGCACTTGCCCAAATTCTTCCCTTCCATTCAGAGCCCTCTCTAATGCCACCTCATCCAAACCCAATGTAATACATTTATGTTTTCTTTGACTTCCCACAGGTATATGCATATCTTATATGACACTGAGTACTTTAAGTATGGTATTATACATATTAAGCTATTTTCCATTTGCTTCCAAAACAATAGATATCTGTTGAATACTTAATGTATATCAAGATCTGGCTATTTACAGAAAATGGTGGACATGCAAAAATGAATAAGATATGGTTCCTATCCACATTAAATTTCAGTGTGTAACAAAAGAGTCCTGTGTAAAGGGACATGTTCTATCACAAGGGTATGACTCCACTGCTATGGCAGGACAGCAGTAACTACAATTGTTTCTCCCTGAATGGAAGATCTGGGAAAGCTTCAGAAATGAGAGTATATTTATTTCTCTGTTTGTCATTTATGCCCATTATGCCCATGAGCATAGGACTTATCTGCCTTAATAGTTCACACAAAATTTTTGTACTGCATTATCTTGGAATCCCTCATCATGAACTAAAGCCTGTTCTCTCTTTCTCTCGCTCTCTCTCTCCCGTTCCTTTCCTTTCCTTCCTTCTTTCCTTCCTTCTTCCTTCCTTCCTTCCTTCTTTCCTTCCTTCCTTCCTTCCTTCCTTCCTTCCCTCCTTCCTTCCTCCCTCCCTCCCTCCCTCTCTTTCTTCTTTCTTTTTCTTTCTTTCTTTCTTTCTTTCTTTCTTTCTTTCTTTCTTTCTTTCTTTCTCTTTCTTTCTTTCTTTCTTTCTCTCTCTTTCTTTTCCCCCTCCCTCCCTCCCTTCCTTCCTTCCTTCCTTCCTTCCTTCCTTCCTTCCTTCCTTCCTTCCTTCCTTCCTTCCTCTCTTCCTCTCTTCCTCTCTTTTTCTTTCTCTTTCTTTCTATTTCTTGTATTACATTGATTTAGTACATTTACTGAGCACTACTCTGTACAAGGCAAAAAACTAAAGACCAGGAAGCATATAGCTTTCCTATAGATACCCCTGCTTTAGGGAAATGTAACCTTGCAGCAACTGATGTTTGCAGGTCTGTACCCAGAGGATCCAAAGGTCCTACAGTGGTGTGCACCATTTTTATTTAAAATATTTCATCTCAGATAAAAAAGTTATAACCTTAAGTTAATTTCAGGGGATTATACTTTTTTCCTATGTAGTTTCTGTATGTGGAATACTTCTATTTATCTTTAAATGCTTAGTTCAATGACATTTCCTCTCAAAGTCTTCATTGACCTCTACATTTAGGCAGAATAACTTCACTGCACCCTCTCCTCTGCTCCTGTGCCGTTTGTTAATATCTTTACTCTGTTTCATTTTAAAAAATGTTTGATTTTCCCTTTAACTGTGAGCTCCTTGAAGGCAAGTATTTTTCTCAGTGGCATTTATTTTACTACAGCCTGTAGAGTTCTTGGCACTTAGAATTTACTAAGTAGGTATTTAATTAATAATTCCAAATTCAAAATTTCTGACATCTGAGCAATTATAGTTAAACACATTTGATTTTTAAATGCTATTATGACTTATATATAAATCAAACAAAGGACTTATATTTAAAATATATAAAGGACTCTTATAATGCAATCAGAAGCAGAAAAACATCCCAATAAAAAATAGCAAAGGTTGAAACAGATACTTCACAAAAGAAGACTTATGCCATAAAAAATTATCAATATCACTAGTTATCAGGGAAATACATACAAAACTATAACAAGATGCCATTTCATGTCTTGAGAATGGCTAAAGTGAAAGACTGGCAATATCAAGTGTTGGTGAGAGTGTGGAGCAACTGGACTTATCTACACATTGTTGGTGAAGTGTTAAATGTTACAACTACATTTGAAACTAGTTTCCTTCTAAAGCTAAACATGAACTACAGCTATGTTACAATAGAGCAATCCCAGTTCATCCAAAAGAAATAAAGTCCTGTGTTCACACAAAAACTTGTACATAAATATTTATAGTAGCTTTAAACTGGAAATTATCCAAATGTCTATTACAGGTGAATGAATTTTGTTTACAGGTAAACAAAATGGGGTACATTGTACAATGGAATTCTTCTTAACATTTAAGGAATAACTACAAATACAACAAGACCAGTATTAGTTGTATCCTTACTGGCTAGCAGCTTTGCATCAGGGTTTAACATATGGGAATGATGTTTTGGGTGATGAAGCTGTGGAAGAGTGAGGAGTAATTCAATGGGATTTGCCCTCCAGAAACACACTGTCTGTGGGGAAAACATGACATAAATACTAGGAAAGATATGGATTTTAAACCATACACAAGAATCAAAAAAAGATTCACTCACAGAGAGAAAAAAAAGTCTTCTGCCTTTATGGGCAGGTTGGACAAAAACTTCTGAGTTGGAAATTTGGCATTTTGAGCTGAGATGTCAAGGAAGTTTTATATAGTTTTAAATTTTTAAATAAAAACAAAGTATAGCTATGATTGTAGTTACAGACACACTCAGCTCTCTGCTCTAAAGCTGTTTACAGTATGGCGTTCACACTCTATAGTGAAGAAATATCTAGATTAAAGACATTTTTAAAAAGAAGAAAATGAGAATGACTAAAGGTGGGAATATAGGTGTGTTGAATAAATGGTGTTTGAACAGCATAATTTAGGTAATTTTACCAAAGCAGATGACTTTAAGACTGTGCATGAATACAAGGAGTGGGGTAGTGGGGGTGTCAAAGAGCAAGAGAGAGACAGAGCTAGCAAACTCAAATGTTTCCATGTATTTAGTGACTGTTCATGGGTGTCTTTGGAGCAATTGCTATTCTTCTTCCTCTGTCTTTCTGTGTTTTCTTCTTTTACTTAGAATTTCTCCTAAATCTGCCATAAGAGTGGTCCTGAGATGATATGAAAAGCCACGTGCTAAGTAGAAAGGAGAGTTGACTTACCTGCCAACTCTTACAACACGCACAGAAGAGACCTGTTAGTTTCAGCTTACAGCTGGAGCTCTGACAGTGTATCAGTCATCGAGGGAGTGTCAACTATAATGGAATTTTAAAAGCCTGGTCTTTCTTGCCATACCATCCATATTCCTTAAGCACCAGGAGAAGCAAAATCCTGACAGGAATAGTTGTGGGGTTTTTGTTTGTTCTTGTTTTTAACTGTAATTAACCTGGGAATGGCACAACTTCATTGACTCTATGAAAAGAAAGAAAGAAAAAGGACAAAGAGGCAATGACATTCTTGTCCTCATATCTTTGGAAAGTGCATGGCTGCTAAGATGAGATTTTGTTCTAACATAAAAATTGGCTTAGGAAGTGGGAAGAGGGAGGCAGCACTTGAGAACAGGTAAGAGTATACATGTCACGAAATGCCTTGTGCCTTCGTATCCCTGACTGGTCCTGAGTGTCAGAGCCCCTCCATTCTGGAGACAAAATAAATACTTGCTATTAGAAAGAGATGATAAGATCTGTGTTCCTAGGAAAGGGTGAAAATGTACCATGAAACTGTCTTTTCCTTCCTTGGGCTTTTTTCTTCCAAAAGCAGTTCTCATATGTGTTTATCTTTCTCTGTATTTTGGTATTTTCATCTCCCCAGGTTATTTTTCTTTTGGTTGGGATGAACCTGAGCTCTGAATTTAGACCTTTGGGTTCAAGTTGCAAGTTTACCACTTATTATATGTGAATGATTGGGCAAGCTATGTAACCTCTCTGAGTTTCACTTTCCTCATCTATATAAATGGAGAGACAGGATTAATAGTAACTGCAAAGGAATTCTGAGAGAATTTATTGTTAGGCCATAAACATCGATTTAGCAGAGTATCTGGGACATTGGAGGTTTCAGTAAGCACCAGGCTTTTATGGTTGTCACTGCCCAACCCCAGCTGCCTGCTTTTTCCTCTGCTTTCTGCACTGCACAGGCATTTTGAGATTATTCATAAACCCAAGGCTTGCTTAAGCAAGGACTCAGGTGAGTCTGGGTCCTACTAATTTTCTTGGGTCTGATGACTCAAATATAGATTCTTAACATAGCAGTCTCCAAGGCCATGTATTTCCAGACCACCTGTTTTCCCTACTACATGCCACTGCCCTGGGGGTGGACCTGGGGGTAGCAGTGAGGATGCGGACGAGGGAGGAGAGGAGGAGAAGACAAGTTCACATTCTGTTTTACAGCAACAGTAAATAAGAGCATCCTGAGATTATTAAAATAAGCCAGAGTAGAATTAGAATAGTAACACTAACATTTGTCTAACTCTTTGAGCTCTTCATGTAATTATCTTATTTGATCCTTAGAGTAACCCTCTGAGTTAAGCAGTATGGCAAGATAATTTATAGATATTCATTGCAGTAAATTAGCCTATCATCCATTTACTCATTTCTTAATTCATCTATCTAATACATATGTACTCCTACTATGTGCCAGGAATTTGACCTGCATAAAGGACAATAATGAGATAAACAGGGCAGACTTCTATTTGGGGGTGACAAACAATAAACTAATAAGTGAAGAAACACACAAGATAGTTTGAGATGCTGGTGCAAATAAGCAAGATGCTAGAAAGACTTTTTAAAAATACAATTGCCTGAGAAGACCTTCCTGAGAAAAAGATTCTGAGCTGAGATCTAAAGCATAAAACAAAGCCAGGCTATGCGCTGAGTTGGAGGAATGTTGGAGAAGGGAGAACAGAGACCGTCAAGTCCCCAAGGCAGGCAGAAGCTGGAGCTGTGCCAGGAGCAGAAATGACGCTACTGTGGCTTTAGAAAAGTGATGAGGTTGGAGGAGGAAAAAAATAAAAGTTTTTCCTTCTAGGTCTCCAAATAAGTATCTAGGTCCTCTGTACCTCCTTAACTAAGGAAATCTTATAAAAAAATTCTGGAGAAATAAGAATTTCTTATTATTTTATGGAAGCTTCAACTTACTATAGAGTATGATGAGTCTGCAAGGCTAAGTTGGTAAAGGAGAGGGAAAAGTATCTTTTCCTGGTTGTTAGCTACATAGACAGATGATAGATATATAGGCAGGTAGATAAACAGATGATATATACATAGATAGGGTTCCCAGTGAGTGAGAAGTAGAAAAAGATGAGAAGTTCCAGAGGTTGGAAAACTACTTGCTTTTGAACTGACCTTGGGGAGGTGGCATGACTTCCTCTAGAAGTAATTATGTGGTGACCTATTAAGGCCAAATACAGGCCATAGGGAAGTCTAGCTTCCTCAAAAGTTCTGAGTCATGGCATAGAGAACTCACCTGGACCACTAGACCTGAAGGGACTATTGGAGCTGAGCTAATGGGCACTCAGAAGTTATTAGTATGAACCAATAACCAGTCTTTTGGTGCTAAGAATGACCCCAAGAGCTTGGTGCAGTCTCCCAAGGGCTGGGTGGAAACAGTGGGAAATAATGACTAAAACTGATAATGTGGCAGGACAGGGAATGAGAGCAGAAATAAGTGATTTGCTAATTATTCTGAGTGCCCCACCCCAGAATGCCCCAGAGCTCTTGTTTTTCGGTGGTCTTCTGAATTCCACGTGGATCCAGCCAACAGGAGACAGGCAGATACAGAAGTGTGGGAGGAGCAGAGCTCAGACACTTGTCTTAGCTTTCCCCTTAGGCACTATGCAGGCAGTGGCTGTGTTTCTGGGGCTGCAGCCTCTCTTTTAGGCTCCAGCTTTCTCACTGACTTGGTATCATTTCCCTGTTCTGACCAGCTGGATTTAAGTTTCTCACTGTTAAATCTTGTGTCACTCTCCCTTGTTCTTTTCCTTAAATCTGCTCACAAACTCCTTTAATTAAATCTCTTTCAGACGAATCCCTTAGAATGGATCATCTAGTTTCTGCTAGGACACTTATGAACTCAAGTTGATTAAAAGGAAAACAAGTGTTATTTCTTAAAAACTCAAGTTTGTGGACTAAGATTCATGCTTTCTCTCTTAGGACTGGAATAACTCTTCCTCATTTTATAGATGGTGAAAGGGTTAGTAGTGTTCCACATCACACAACAGCTAATGTGTGGCCATGCTGGAGCCTTAACTCAGTAATTCTGACTCCATGGCAAGTGCTGTGTTCTAGGTATGAAACATATCAAAGCTAAACAAACATTAATCTTCTCATCCAACTACAAACAGGAGGGACTGGCTAATCAGCAAGGAACCTTCCACTTTATCATTCTAAGACTTTTCATTTTTCAAAGATCCTTTCTAGTTTATCATTCCAAAACTCTATGCCATCAAGTTTTCTAAACCTGGAAAGAGGAGGCAAGACTGGCTTCCAAAGGGAAAATATTTGTTCCCACAGGAAGAGTTTCCACCCCTTTGAGGCTTCCAAATCCTGCAATGTCAAGTGACTCTCTGGTTCTCAGTAGGGTGGACATCAATATGCATTGCCACTTGACCTCATGGTTGCTGCCAGGAGAAATGGACTCTAGTGCTATGGACAAAGTTCAGTGAGGCTTCTCCAATTAAAGTTCCTTTTTCAATACCTATCAGTTAAGTGTCACAGACAAGCCTGCTGTTTCCTTTACTCGTTGACCTAGTAATGAAAAGGCATGTGCAAAGACAAATACCTTTGTTTTCTGTTTTTCCTTGCAGACATACAGTCTCAGCAAACCTGACCTGGACACTCATTGGTCTGGGAGTTACAAGCAGAGTGTTTTTAAAGATGAAGTAACTAGGTTTTGCATTTTGTCTGGAAACAACTCTACCCGTTTAATCACTATTGTCTTACACCTGGCTCTGTCACTTGCGTTTTTGAAGGTGATGCCCTCTGCCATCATTTAAGTTTGTGGACATTGGCTTAAACCCACAACAGAGAGAATATTTACTCTATAAGCAAATTTTCTTTGACATGCTGAGAATTATAAGCTTTCTTTTCCCTGCCGTTCTTGGTGCTTGCCTACAAAAGTCCTATGATTACTTTTCATTTTCATTTAAAGTTTTTATTCAGGTATAACATTCAGGCAGAAAAGTGAAAAATGATAGATGCACAGCCCAATTTTCCCATTGTAAACACCTCCATTTAAGGACCACTGCAGGAAGTAGACCATTACATGCACCCAGAAGAGCCCTTAGTAACCTCTCCCAGTCATTCAATCCTTTACCAAAGGTAACCACTCTCCTGGTCCCTATCACCATTAATTTTTGCCTGTTTTTGGACATAACATAAACAGAATTACATAGTATGACTTTTGTGTCTGGTTTCTTCTGATCAGTTTCGTATGTATGAGTTTTATTCATGTTTTTTCATGGAGCAAATTTATTCTCATTACTGTATAGTTTACAATTGCTTGGGTTTATCCAAATGTATCTGTTTTACTGTTGATGGACATTTGGGCTGTTTCTTTTTGCTATTAGAAATAATACCACTATGAAGATTTTGACAAGGAATGAAATGCTGAGTCAAGTGATACACATATACTCAGCTTTAGTAGATGCTGCTAGTTTTCCAAAGAATTTGGAAATTTATGTCCCCTTGAATAGTGTGTAAGAGTTACAGTTTTCAACATCTTGCCAACACTTGGTTTTATTAATTTTTACAGTTCCCATAATTTATATGTGCATTTAATTTGTATTTTTCTGATGACTAAGGAAGTTCAATATTTTTCATATGTTTATTAGCCATTTGGGTCTTTGGGGATGAGCTTTTTCAATATTTTCCCATCTTTTTTTAGTTATTCTGTTTTTCTTTTTGATTTATAAATTGTTTAGTCTTAATTAGTATTTTATTAATTACAGATATAGTACTTTCCTAATTAGAGACTTACTTTTTCACTTTCTGAATGATGTCTTTTATGAATAGCATGGGCAAAGCCTTTAGGACAGCAATGAGCTTGACGTGTTCAAAGCAGAAGACCAGAGGGCCTAGAGGGAAGTGAATGAGAGGAATCTGTGTATCTTACTACCAACCAGGTACCACCAGGCCTGATAGGTCATTGTAAGAAATTTGTATTTTGTTCTATTGGACATGAGAAGCCATTGGAGGATTTTAAATAGGGGAGAGACAGAAGGTAAGCTTTGAAATGACCTGGCATGCTGAGTGGAAATAGACTTCCAGGTAACTGTGTGTGTGTGTTTTGAGGCAGGAAGTCAGCATGGAGGCAGGAAGAGCAGTCTGATGACTATTTTAGGAGTCCAAATGAAAGACAGCTATGGCTTAGATCGAGACTATGAGAGTGGAGCATTATGGATTAAATCGTGGCCCCTCGAAAAAGATATGTTGAGGTCCTAACCCCTGGTAATAGAGAGAATGTGTCTTTGTTTAGAAATAGGGTCACTTCAGGTACGATTAGTTAAAATGAGGTCATACTGGTATAGGTTGGATCCCTAATCCAAAAAGACTTATGTTCTTATAAGAAGACAGCCACAGGAAGTCAGAAACACACAGGGAGAAGACCATGTAAAGACACAAGATTGGAGTCATGTATCTATAGGCAAAGGAACACCAAAGATTGCAGGCAGCTCACCAGAAGCCAGGAAGGATTCCTCTACAGTGTTCAGAGGGAGACTTCTAGCCTCTAGAACTGTGAGAAAACTACATGTTTGTTATTTTAAACCATCCAGTTTATGGTGCTTTGTTATGGTAACCTTAGGAAAATAATACAGAAGTGGTGATAACTGGCCACATACATTTTGAGGAAAAATATATAATATATAGGTAATATATTATTAATATATGTTATTAACTATATTAATTATTTGTTTTATAGTTGTTAATCTTATTACTATTATAACATATTACAAATATGATATATATTGGTTAATGTACTTATTGAGAAATTATACACATTTATTGAAGAACATGGAGAAAGAACTGAATAAATATTCACACTTAAAAGGCTCTATATTGTAAAGATGTCACTGCTTCCTTAATTAAATCTATATAATTTCATAATAAATAGTAACAGGAATTTTATAAATTTGTGAAATAATTCTAAATGTGAAAACACAAGGTTCCAAGAATAATCATGGAAGAACAAAAGTGGGACTTGCTCACATAACAGCAAATAGCAAGAGCATTCATAAACCCATAGATGGGTGTGGCATTGACACAGTGTCAGAAAAAATAGGCAAATGAAGAGATAATGAGCCAAGAAATAAATTCAAATAAATATGAAGAGCTGGCATATATAGTAATACAAACCCATAAGTGATTCTAGGAAAATGTGAAAAATACCAGTATGTGTGATTCTTACCTGATGCCATCACAAAAAAATTTCTAAAAGTGAAAAACAATATTAAAACATTTAAGAGAAATATATTCATTCCATATTTTAATCAAAATACTGGAAGAAAAATACAAAATAAAGAGTTTAATGAATATGACTAGTACATTAATATGAAAAAACTCCTAATGTATCAGAACATTACAGAAAGATTAGGTCATACAATTATGAGTCAAAATGCAGTATCCAAGGTTATTTAATAAAACCCCATAAATTAGTAAGCAAATGCAAAACAATGCAGGAGAAAAAAATGGGAAATGGATGTACACAGGAAATTCATAAAGAGGAAACCCAAGTGGCCAATAAACACTTAAAATATATTAAAAAATACTAGTAATTAGAGAAACTCAAATTGAACATCCAGATATTATCTTACTTAAATAAAAATATTTTAAAATACCAATGTTGGTAAAGAAAGACAAAAATAGGAATTCTGAAACCCACCTGCTGTGAGGTTGTAGTGAAAATTGGCACAATTACTAAAGATGAATTGGTAATATCTAGTTAAGTTCATAATATGCATTCACCAGTCACCCTGAGATTCTACTTCTTGGTATATGCCACATAGTAACACTTGCACAAGGAGATATCTACCTGAATGTTCATTATTTGTAATAGCAAAAAAATCTTGGTAAATCCAAATATTCACCAAGAGAAGACTAAGTAAAATTGGTGTTTAGATGAACAATAGTATACAATTAATATGTATAAGAATTGATTTTTATATTTCCACAAAGAAATATATTGAATATATATATTGAAAAAATATATATCTCATCAAATAATCATATTGAATAAAAAAGTTTGGAATATGAGCCAATGAATATGAGGTCATTTATGTAATATTTTTAAGACTAGCATATAATTCAATCCATTGAGTTCAATCCATAGTGATAAGGAAAAAAATTTCAAAAAGTCCTAAATTAAATCACAGCAGGTCAGAGTGTGGAAGGAACAGACAAGAAGGGGTTCCTGGTTGGTGTAGTTCAGTGAATTGAGCATGGGCCTGTGAACCAAAGGGTCACCAGTTCGATTCCCAGTCAAGGCACAGGCCTGGGTTGTGGGCCAGGTCCCCAATTGGGGGCATGTGAAGGGCAACCACACATTGATGTTTCTCTCCCTCTCTTTCTCCTTCCCTTCTCTTCTCTCTAAAAAATAAATAAATAAAATCTTTAAAAAAGAGAGAGAAAGACAAGAAGGGGTTAATCAGTTAACAAATGCAGGGCAAAACCAACTAATTGCTTACATTCCTAAATGTGTGTTGGAACTTTGAATTAACTTCTCAGTGGCTATTTCCAAGATTATATAATAGAGAACTTGAGCCCCGACTGGTGTGGCTCAGTTGGTTGGGCATCATCCCACAACACAAAAGGTTGCTAGTTTGATCCCAGGACAGGATACCTGGCTTGTGGATTTGGTCCCTGGTGAGGGCATGTATGAGAGGCAATGGATGGGTGTTTCTCTCAGACATCGATGCTTCTCTCCCTGTCTTTCTACCTCCCTTCCCCTCTCTCTAAAAATAATTAAATAACATCTTTAAAAGAAAGAGAGTGAGAACTTAACATATGAACTTACCAATTCTTAACACATAACCAACCTGAAAAAGTACACTGCATGTCTTCCTTATGGACATCTATCCCAGAGCTGCTGCTGACTGCTTCACCTGTTCCACCCATCTGTAGCTGATATAAATTCTTTGAAAACAACTTACATCTTTTCCCCTGCAGCTAACGTACAAAATTTTGCCCATCCACTGCAGGACTGTGGCCATGTTGCCTTCTTCACCTAACGATGCTGCTTGTGGTTTGGATTTTACGCCCCGGGACCTGGTCTTCTCCTGTTAGCAATGGCCCAGTAAAGTGTTTCTTAAAAACAGATAAACATACAAACAAAAAAAACCTTTCATCAGTGGAAGTCAGTTTTTTTTCTTTCACAATAGAAACAAAGACTGGCAGCTGACACACTAACTTCAGAGTAGTGGTTTCTTTTTGGCAGAGAGAGAGGGGAATTATGGTATTTTATTGAAGCAAATATTAGTATTTATAATTTGAGACACATGACTGGTTTATACTCTGTGTTTTTATATATATTTAACTGAAACAGGCAAGTCACAGAAGTACAAAGGTCAATGTGCACATGAAAAGGTTTTCAACCTTAGCAGTCACAACGAAGCGCAACATCATACAAGATACTTTACACATACAAGATACTTTAGACTGAAGGACAATATGGCAATGTGCATTTACATTTAATTTGTGAATTCCTTTTGAGCCAACAATTCTACTTTTAAAATCTATTCTTAGAAAATAATAAGGCAAATAGGTAAATTCATATACATGGTGATACTCCTCACATATTTTTATTATAGCAAATATTAGGAACAAATAAATGTCTCTAAATAGATCGAGTGAATGCTTCATAATGTATTCATCCAATGGAAAACTATGCTGTCATTAAAAATCCAGATGTTATATTGGCATAAATGAGTATTGTAATATATTTGAAAGTCAAAGTATAATGACATAAAAGTAATTAAATGTATCATCTATTTTTATTATTTAATATATGTATTGGGATCATATGCATAAAAGCCTGACTTTATTTTAAAGTGTACAATGAGATCATCAAAGATTAATCATTTATTTGTAATTATCTTTAGTCTCAAGATCTTTTTTAAATGAGTATGCATAATTTTTAAGATAAAAATTAGAGATATTGTCATTTGAAAATAAGAAGATATTAAGAACCGAAGACAAGAAATATTTGGGACCAAATTAGAGAAATTTGAACAGTTTCTGAAAACAGTGGAGTGACATCATTTGTTGGTTCCTAAATGATGACTGATTCATTGACCTAGTGACTCTGTCTGCAGCTCTGTAGGGAGGAGGGAAGCCTTACAATACAGCATCTCCAACTAGAGGTCAATATACACACAATATAGTGGAGTTACTTATATCCTCCCACAAGGGGGATATTATCCCCAAAGGAGCAAAGATTGGTTCTTAGTGGGGGGAAAAAAAAAAACTTAGATAGTACAGTGGTTTGTGGCTCTCCAAAGCTCAAACCTATTCAATAAAGTATTAATCCTGAGTACTTAATTCCCCCATTTAAAAAAAAATTAAGTATAATTTAAATGTAAATTATTTTAATTACTTATATTACACTATTTACAGTAATAAAATTTTAATTAAATCAATTTTTCTCCTAAGGGGCAATAGTGGTAAGAGATTTAAAAATACAGAGTAGATGAATTAACTGAGAAGTGCTTAACCCCCCTTCAAGGAGATGGTGGAGAATTTAGTATTATTTCACCTCTCCAGACAGCAATTCTATCTTTTATTTTAGTTGTTCTGGATATAAAAAAGGAGGCAGGTTTTTAGGATTACAATATTGTTGGAGACTGATTTTTGTCTAGTGCATGTCTTTAGAGACCTAGGATTGCAGAGACTCAGTTAGGACCTATGTTTGTCCCCATGGATAACCTCCCCCACACATCCTTACCTCAATTTGAGTTTCCCCTCCTGCTCTCTCACTAACCACCTCCATGGCTATCATACACACTATACACAAACCTCAGCCACTCAGACACAAAGGTGTGAAGAGAGAATGAAGGTGGAAAATAACAGCAATAGCAGGGCTTCTTTGTGAATGGGCTCAGGGAAAAGATGTACTGTACGTGCCAAGGGATTTCTCTGAGCTCTTGATGGATGGGCAGGACAATGGAAGGAGGGACTTGTAAAGGATTTATGGGGGCCAGGATTAAGGGAGCGTGTGAGAATGCCGTCACTAAACGAGCTTGAGGTAAAAGAAACATGTGGAACACTTCAATGAGACATTAACTAATGCTTCTGCACAGGTGCAGCTGAATGAGGCTAACACCTTATAACAGATCCTCTTCATGTTGCCCGGGATGTCCGTGAATAAGCACATAGAGGTGGTGCAGACAGGGAGGCCAGGTGGCGGGGGTGGGGGAGGGGGACCATTTCTACATTCCTTGCTCTCTAGGCTTTGAAATGTAGCTTGACTCCATGCCCAGAATTCGCCTGCCTATTTCTACCCACCCTGTTAACTACAAAAAAATTCCCAGTAAGGCTGAGGAATCCAAGACTTAGGCCTTCCTGCCACTTGTTGCTGCCCCTTTGGATGGCCAATTGCTCTGTGATACATGAGAGCCTGAGTCAAGTTATAAATATGGGGGCTGAGAAGGGCTCAGCCTGCCCTTGAGATTATGTCTCTCCAGGGGCATCCACCTTATACAAAATAATAAAGCAGACAGGGGGTGTGGGAGAGAGAAAATACCTAAGTCTTATTATGTGCCTGACACTTTTATATGCATTATTGTTGAGATTCTCAAAGCCACTCTGCAAAGTAAGTTTATCTTCCTGGTTTTACAGGTGAGAAAACTAAGTAGCAAAGGGATTAAGTGAATTTCTAGCTCAAAGTTCCAATGATAATTGTCAAAACTGGATTGAATAACTTTCTGGACCAAATTCTGGAACCTTATTTCTACCCCCAGGGTTTTACAAACTGAGTTTCATATCATGTTAGTTGGATACAACCATTATTTTTGTTTGAAGAAATAAAGAAATGGAATAGAAAAGATCATCAGGGTGTACTCTTGGTATTCAGGGTGTTTTATCATAAAACTGTAATATGTGTATACTGTGATACATGAAAATGTATTTCTTACAGAGAGGAAGAGGCAAAAGAGTTCAAAACTTACTAGATTGCACCCGGTTGTACGCCACCTGCATTTTCCTCATCGCCACTCCCAACTACGCGGTGCAGGGCCTCTAAAGTGGGCCATCAGAATCAGCACAGTGCCTGCAGGTACTTGAGCAGTATCAAGACAGACCTAAAGGGAGCCTGGAAGTTAGTTTAAGGAAATATACCTTATAAGATGAAAGAGACTGTGGACTCCTTTTGAGTTTTTCCCTGAAATTTATATGAAGTTGAGAGCCTATTAGTTTTCTGTTGTTTTCACCATTATTAGTAATGCATCAAATAGGAAAAGAAAGGAAGCAAGGGATGTGAGTAGCCTGGAAAATGCTGCTGGGGCCATTGCCCATTTGCAGGCTGCATGAATTTTTGAGTTTTGAAAATAATTGGCAGGATTGAACTGTATAGTACCTTCAGGGAAGATGTATAATAAAGAGATGTGGATGGAGGAAAAAAACAGAGGAATACAGCAGATACAAAAAATGATTTTAGGACATTGTCCTTTTCATCACTATGGTCAAGAACCCTGATTATTTTTCACTACAAAGCAGACCATTGAGCATTTAGAATTCTAAAACTCCAGGGAAATCAAATCAATTGAACAACCATCTCTCTTGTAAATAATGACTTCATTCACTCACACCCCATTTGTGAATTGAGCATCACTATCTGTGCTGTAGGTTGAAGCAAGATGCTCTTGCTTCTTCATGTGGTTAGGCAACATCATTGAGTGCTTACTATACTATTCTATGGCAGGCACAGTGGTAGAGGCTGTGAGGTACAGGCTTTCCAGAATAAGGTGGGAAAGAGTTCAGTGAAACAATCTAGTGAACATAAAGGAAGACAATTAAGGGCTAAACAAGAGAGTTTTGATGAAATCTGCTAAAATAAATAAACCCCATATGGGTAGCTCAACCTAAGGAAATTAATAATTTTCAAAGGTGTATTTAATTTGTCTACATAACTTATTTTTGAACAATTTTAGAACCACTAAAAAGTTATAAAGTTGAACAGGGAGTCCACATTTACTCTTCCCCCATTATCCTCTAACGTTAACATCTTGTTTGTCAAAACTAAGAAATTACATACTTTATTTTGGTTTCACCATTCTTCCCATTATTTTCTTCTTCTGTTTCAGGATCTAATCAGGGATGCTGTATTACATTTAGGGTATGCTTAATTGTGATATTATTCCTGGAAAGTATAATTCCTTTCCAAGTTTGACTATTTTATAGTGGGAAGAGGGAATATAACAGGTGCCACCTGCTAGGGTATTTGTGACTGGATCACTGAAATCTTGATCAAAATGAAACTTATGTACTATTGTCTTAGTCAGTTAAAGAAGCTGATTTGAACCTGGATAATATAAACCATGAACACTTCACTCTTTACCTGTGACTTGATCATGAGAAGTCCTTTTAGACTTTTCCAAAATTCTTTACAGAGAATTACATATATGAGGTGTGTACAGAAAAAGTCCAGACATTGTTAAATACCAAGTATGATTTGCATGACATCGATGCAACCTGGCATTCAAGGAGAGTGACCTAGAATGTACATGTATGAACAATGACAATTTCACTGTACCACTCAGTGGGGGCAGTAGATGCCATTGAGTGAACATGTGTACTGTGTGACTGTCACATTCAAAATGACTGAATGAGTAGAGCAACAATTCTGCATCAAATTTTGCATTAAACTTGAATATTCCTTTACAGAAACTATTCAGGTGATTCAGAAAGCTTTCAGGGATGATGCAATGAGTACAGCACAAATCAAAATGTGGCACAAATGCCTTAAAGATGGTTTAGAATCTGTTGAAAGTGATCCACATGCTGGAAAACCTGCAATAAGCAGAACACCTGAGAATGCTGAACACATATAGGCTGCAATCAACAAAGATCGGTGACTGACACTGTGAGAACTAGAAGATGATCTGGGGGTTCCAAGAAACTACTGTGTCCAAGATTTTGCCATAGGATCTAGCCATGAAATGTGTCATGGCAAAATTCATTCCTGGGCTACCAGAGCAGAAGAAACAGCATGATGCAGTTGCTAATGACTTGATTCAAACCGGTACCAATGAGCCAGGTTTCCTCAAGAAGGTCATAAGCAGAACTGAATTCTGTGATCTGGAAACAAAGGCCCAGTGGTCCCACTGGAAGTTGCCTGGTTCTCTGCACTCGGAGGCAGCATAGCAAAGGCACAGCAAAAGAGCAAGATCAAGACCATGTTAACTGTGTTTTTTGATTGGGAAGGTGTTGTCCATCATAAGTACATTCGTCCAGGCCAAACAATTAATAAGGAATATTACCTCAATGCTCTTTGTCAGTTAAGAGATGCGATATGACAAAAATGGCTGCAGCTATGGGCAACTGGTGGTTGGCAGCTTTATCACAACAATGTGCCTGCACATGTATCACATCTCACACAGAGTTTTTTTATCAAATATCAAATAACGCAGGTGACTCAGCTCCCTACAGGCCAGATTTGGTGCTCTGGACTGTAGGGGCACCAAAAAGTCAGACTTCTGACTTTTCCCAAAACTAAAATCACTTTTCAAAATCCCCTTTCAAAATCACTTTTGAAAGGGAAGAGATTTCAAACCATGCATGAAATTCAGGAAAATATGGCAGGGCAGCTGATGATGAGTCCAACAAAAGATTTTGCAGAGTGTTTTGAACAGTGAAAGAGGTGCTGGGAGAACTTTGTGAGGTCCCATAGTGCCTACTTTGAAGGGGACTGAGGTGTCATTGTCCTATGTACAATATTTCTTGTGTCTTCTTCAATAAATGTCTCTATATTTCATAGTACATGGCTGGATACTTTCTGAACAGACCTTGTCATAATTGAAACGGGCCCTATAGCTAATATAACCCATTCCTTTCACTTATAATATAAGAACTGAGGCCCAAAGAAATTTCAGTGACTTCCCTATAGTCACTTTATGAGTAAGTAGCCAATTCAGAATTCACATTTGTCTCTTTTCTTCCCTTTGGAGAGACACACAAATCATTTCTAAGTTCTATAAAAGTAAAATGTAATTATTTTGGGAGAACAGAAGAATGGAGAGAAGAGTTAGGGAGAAAATTAAAGCATTAAGGTATCCTCTTTCCTCTCTCTCTTCAAACTTAACACTATCTTTATCAAACATGCTCTCCACTGTGAAGAAACTTTGCCATCTCCACATGTGTGGCCCATGGAGAAGACTTATTCTCTCAGGTAGGTAATTACCTGTTCTCAACTTTCTACCACATCATTTCAAAGAAATTGGACTTCTTGAGTCCCTGGAATTTCTCAACAACGACTTCATACTTTGTTAGGGGCTTGGTTGAGCTTTCTTTTCCTTCTTTTCTATGCTTTTTCTTTCTTCTCAAATTTTGCTTTATCTGTGTTGAATTTTAGTTAATATTTCCTTACCTTACTGAGAAAACTAAACTGTGATCAGGTACTTTGGAAAGAATGTCTGTGAAAATCACAAAATGCTTCTTCTTAATCCACTATGATTAATTTTTCCATAAGAATTTTGAGTCTATTAGACTTGTTTTTATAGCAGTTACTGAAAAAGGATCTCTGTCAGGCATACCATATGTTTATTGTAGATGCCCTTGTTAATGAACTGAAGTCAACATATCACTTTTCAGTTTTAAAGTGGTAGGTATCAAATGAATAACCAGGAACAAAACTTGTCAGTTGTGTCTGGAAAGCCATTGTTCAACACACACTAAATAAAATAAAGTGTGTTGTTTTCAAAGAGATGAGAGCTCAGATTTTTAAAACTCATCACCTGGGCTTACCTCACACAGAAACAAAATAAGTAAGACTATTCTTTCTCATAGCATGTGAAGCTCTTTAATAAACAATAGCTTGCTGTCCCACCAGAAATGTAAGGAATCAAAATTCATCTTTATGTGAACTATTTAGTTATGTCTAGATGCATAGTTGAAAAGCACATTTACTTTGGAGTCAGACAAAACTAGATTTAAATACAGGGTTTTTATTTTACTATCTGTATGACCTTGGGTGAGTTATTTATTCCTTTTAGAAATTTATTTTCCTTATCTACAAACACTTCTCATGACCAAGGTGATGGTGAAAACTGAAAATATTGAATTTTTACCTTCTTAGCATCCTGCTGTACCCTACAAGAATGTTTTTATTGTCATGTTTCCCCAAATTATCAAGTGGGTAAAAGTCCTAAATTGCATATTTCACTCTAGACACAATTTAGTCTCCTCTTAATCTAATTAATTTTTCTAAGTCATGTATACCCAACAGGGTTGTAAATATCTTGAGGTCCTGAGCCATAATATAAGTTTGGTTTATTTTGGTTTTCCCTACAGCATCATTGTCGTATCTCCTACACAGTGAGGGATTAATGCAACAACAACAACAACAACAACAACAACAACAACAAAATAAACAGAATCAAATTAGTGGAACAGTCTTATAACAACTAAAGGAAATATTCAATGAAGAAATCCTCTATGAAATACAGGGCATCCTAGTTATATACAGGCTGAATAATAGCCCCCAAAGATGTATATGTTCTAATCCTCAGAGTCTGTACATGTGTTACTTTTAAATGGCAAAAAGGGATTTTGCAGATATGATTCAGTTGTATTATTTTGAATGGTCTGGCTGGGTCTAGTCTAATCACATGAGTCCACTGAGGATTTCTAACCTACAAACTGTAATATAATAAACTTTCACTGTTTTAAGCCACAAAGTGTGTGGTAACTTTGTATAGAAACAATACCAAAAAACTACACTATTTCCCTAGAAAGCTCCTACATTTAAGGAAAGGAGAAAAGAGATAGAAGAAAGAGGACATAAGGGACCAGAAATTCTCATGAATGTATATTTTTTCCTTTCAGATTTTGGAAATTCAGCAAGGGCTTCCGTGTCCTAAAATGAGAAGGATGAATCAGATATGTGCTGACAGCAGCAACCAAGAGGAGGTCAGTATTCTAGTCATGAGCTCAAATTAAAGATCCACACAGGATAAGTCCCCACTTCCATATGGACTTTGGAGGCTGAAAGCACTTGTTCAGCTGCGGCCTAGGGAAAGAAGTAGGGTAGATGAAAGACCTAGGACAGAAAGTTTGGCTCAATCCTGGTACCGGTATTCAGTAGTGTTGTGAATTGGGGCAAGCCACAGACCACTCTAAACTTTACTACCTTCACCTGTCGTTTTGATTTTAAATGTACTTTACTGGTGGAGGTGTCATCAGACTAATGTGTGTGAATCCTCAGCACAATTTTATGCACACAGTATGCATTAAATAACCACTAGTCATTTTTAGTTATTTTTATTGGGAGAGAATTGAGATGCCTGAACTTCAGCAGCATAAAACAAGGTAGCCACAGGGGATTAATTTATTGGATTAATCAAAAGATTTTACTATGTATCAAATATCATGTCAGATATTGGAGACAGAGAAATGAATAAAACAGAAACAGACACAGTTCTGACCTCACTGAATTTGCAGTCTCCCAAACAAAGGTAATTTTAAAAATGATGGGCTTATTTACTGTTTTTAGTCAGCAACAAGGTAATTGAGTAATGATAGTATAAACTGATTTACAACAAGAACATGTAGCCTATATCATACAAAATATTCATATGTATGATCATTGTAATGATAATCATGCCTAAAGGTTTATTGAGTATTCCTGTTGTACTATTAGGAGAATGACAACAGAATGTCACTGAGTAATGGCAGAAAGACAACAGGAGAATTATGATGTTGGGCAAATTATTGGGGAAGGTGCTCTGTTTTGTCACTGCCATTTCTGTGGGTCTAAGTTCACTATTACAAATAAATTAGTATCACAATTTCAACAGCAGTTAAAGATACAATTGGACACACATACCCATACACACACACACAAAGACAGTTCACCCAAAAAGGAAATTAGTGGAATGGTTTAGGTGGAGAGGGGGGATAATTAAAATTTCCCCAAAAGCCCTGGCTGGTGTGGCTGTGGATTGAGCACCAGCTTGCAAACCAAAGGGTCACTGGTTTGGTTCCCAGTCAGGACACAAGCCTGGGTTGCAGGCCAGGTCCCCAGTAGGGGGCACTCAAGAGGCAACCACACATTGATGTTTCTCTCCCTCTCTTTCTTCCTCCCTTCCCCTCTCTCTAGAAATAAATAAAATCATTTTTTAAAAACTTTCCCAAATAATATAATAGTATACAAAGAATAAACACTCTCATTTTTTTCAGTTCTTCTGTAGAAGGAAGATAGGATTATCAGGACCAAATGAGAGAGAGTTGGGAAGCAAGAAATTCTACATCTACTCTGTTTACGGCCAGAACCAGCCCATGCAAAGGCAAAGAATCAAAAGATAGTTCTTTGAGAGCTAGTGAGTTGTCATAAATGTGGAGTTATTGTAAGCATTGTCCAAGGTCTTGAGCAGTCACAGCAAACTGCTACTTGTATACTTTTTAAAAAGACTTAACCTTTTCTTATTAAATGAGCACAAAACTGTATCTCATTGTGATTTTCATTTGCATTTCTTTAACCAGCATTGCTTTGGCTGTGTCTTTAATTTTGATATGGTTTGTTTGTATTTTTACTCAGTTCAATGTAGTATTTTTAAAAACAGTTCCCTTGATATTTCCTCTGTGACTCAGATTATTTAGAAGTATATTGTTTAGTTTCTAAATGTTTTGAGAGTTTCCAGGTATCTATCTGTTGTCGATTTCAAGTACACTTTTTTGAAATCAGAAAATATATTTTGTATAACTTAAATTCTTTCAAATTGTTGAACTTTGTTTTATGGTCCCAGGATATGTTCTTTCTGAGTATATGTACTGTAGGCACTTGACAAGAAGGTGGATTATATAAAATGTTCTTTAAATGTCAATTAGATCATTTTGGTTGATAGTGGTGTTGAATTTTATGTCCTTACTAATTTTCTGTCCAGTTGTTCCATAAATTTTTAAGAGAGGTATGTTGATATATCCAACAGCAATTGTGGGTTTGTCTATTTCTCTGCTATGTTCCATCAGCTTTTGTTTCACATGTTTTTCAGCAATGTAGTTTGGTTATTAGAATGGTGTGTTCTTGATGGAGTAATTCTTTTATCAATATATAATCTTCCCTCTGTGATAATTTTGTTTGCTTTGATATTAATATAGCCACTCTTGGCTTTCCTTTTATTAATATTTGCATGATACATATTTCTTTATGCTTTTAATTTCAACCTGAATTATTTTAACTTGTATGATAAAAGACAATCAAGGGTTGCCAGTGCCAAGATCACAGAAAATTTAGAATTATCTAACAAATCATGGTAAAGATGCTTCAGTGAGCAATTATAAACATGCTTGAAACAAATGGGAAAAAATGGAAAATCTCAACAAAGCAATAGGTGCTATAAAGAAAAAACAAATGGAAAATTTAGAACTAAAAATTACAATAACAGAAATGAAAAACTCAATGATTAGGCTCAAAAGCAGATTGGAAAAAAACACAGAAAGGAATCAATGAATGAGAAAGTAGAACAATATAAATTACCCAATATGAAAAACACAGAGAAAATCATCTAAAAAAATGAACAGAGTCCTGGAGACCTGTGCAACTATAGCAAAAGATCTAAGATTTGTGTTAGCAGAGTCCTGGAAGGAGAAGAAAAATGTATCTGAAGAAATAATGGCTGAAAACTCCCAATTTGGCAGGAGACATAAACCTATAGATTCAAGAAGTAAACCTCTAACAGAATCTAAAAAAATTTATATCAAGACACATTATAATTAAACTTCTGAAAACTAAAAATGGGGAAAAAGTTAAAGCAGCTAGAGAAAAACAACACCTTATCTGCAGGGGAGAAACCATTAATATGACAATGGATTTCTCATAAAATAACATGGAGGCCAGAAAAAAGTGGCACAATATTTTTCAGATGCTAAAAGAAAAGTAATATTAACCCAGAATCCTATAGCCCATGAAATATATTCCTCAAGAATAAAAATAAAATCAAGGAATTACAGGATGAAGGAAAACAAAGATAATTTCTCCTCTGGACCTACCTGAAAAAATCGCTAAAGGAAGCACCTGAGGCTTTGAGGCTTTGTTAAAAACACTTCAAAAACAAATGTATTAGTCACTGTCACCTGAGGCAATGGTTTACAGTTGGGGTAAATAATACACTAACCAAAAATCTTAGGAAGAAAGGCTGGGGAATGAGGTTCTTTGGTGAATAAAGGCTTTGAAAAGCTCTAACATATTCCTGGGAACCTAGAGGACCACACACATGCCCAAGTCTGGGTACACATTAAAAAGACTTGAGAGATCCCTATCTTCTTGCCTTTGGCTGAACTTCAGGTTCCATGCAAGCAGATGCCAAGGCTGAAGCTGAGTTGTGAACTGTGTATGAATGCTGAAGGTATGCCCGACACACATACAGAGCCCATGTATAAAGACTGGGATGTGTGTGTGTGCAAGTGTATGTGCACACATATGTCTGTCTGTGTGGTCATTCATTTGAAAAATCCTTTGCTGCATCACTAGCTTACCACTAAGCTAGTGGACAAAGGCTTCAGTGGCCACACATGATGAAAAATAAAAACTTTACAAAATTAGCTCAGAAAAGTCATTGAACAAACAGCAACAGCTCCAATAAACAGTAACAATAAATGCTCAGGTGAGAGAAGTATCTGATTTATCTAATTACTACATGGTAACATTCAAAGTTTCTTGCTTTCAACAGAAAGTCACAAGGGATGCATAAAAAGAAATAAAAAAATAGACCATGCATAAAATAATTACTAGAAAATATCCCAGAGGAAGTTCAGAGATTTTTGTCTTGCTAAACAAAGACTTTTAATTGCCTACTTTAAATGTGTATATTAAGCTAAAGGAAACCATGAGACAGCATCTTACCACGTAGATAATATCAATAAATAAAAATAAAAATTATGAAAATGAGCCAGACAGAAATTCTGGAGTTGAAAAGTACTATAGCTGAAATTATCATTTCACTAGATGGATTTAACATCAGACTGAGTAGGTAGAAGAAGGAATCAATGAACTTTAAGAAAGGATAGTTAAAGTTATCCAGTCTGAGTGGCATAAAGAAAATAGAGTGAAATAAAAATGAACAATGCCTAAGAGACCTATGGGATACCATCAGCCATACCCACATATTCATATTGGAAATCTCTGAAGGAGCAGTGAGATAGAAAGGAGCAAAAGTATATTTGAAAAATAATAGCCAAAAAATTCGCTCATTGGATGAAATATAATCTGTACATCCAATAAATTCAACAAACTGTAAGAATGCTAATGCAAAGAAATCCACTCCAAGCCACACTGTAATAAAACTGACTGACAATATCCAAAGACAAAGAGGGAATCTTGAAAGCATCAAGAGAGAAGTGACTCATGGGCAAAGGACCTTCAATAAGATTAACAGCTGGGTTTTTTTTTTTAATATTTTATTTATTTATTTTTAGAGAGGGAAGGGAGGGCGATAGAGAGAGAGAGAGAGAGAGAAACATCGATGTGCGGTTGCTGGGGTTTATGGCCTGCAACCCAGGAATGTACCCTGGCTGGGAATCGAACCTGGGACACTTTGGTTCCCAGCCCGCGCTCAATCCACTGAGCTACGCCAGCCAGGGCAGATTAACAGCTGGGTTTTTTTTTTTTAATAAAAAACCATGGAAGTCAGAAGAGAAGGACACAACATACTCAAAATGCTGAAAAAAAAAATGCTATCAACCAAGGATTCTGTATCTGGCAAAATATGATTCAAAAATGAAGGAGAAATGAAAACATTCCCAGATAAACAGAAACTCAGTTCATCACTGCTAGTAGACCTGTCCTACAAGAAATGCTAAAGAGAGAAATGCTAAAGAGAGTCATTCAGGCTTGTATGAAATGATAGCAGATAGTAATTCTACTCAAACAAAGAAATAACAATGCTGGTAAGGTTAACTACCTGGATAAATATAAAGATGAGTATTAATGAATTTTTGACAAATCCTTAGAGAAGACCAAAATTACTATAATAAGAAATAAAGGTGGGGACATTACCACTCAACTTTCAGAAATAAAAAAGAATTTTAAGAAAATACTATTAACAATTATATCCCAACAAATTAGATAACTAGTGCACAGAAATTGTCAAAACTGACTCAAGACTAAATAGAAAATATTAAGACATTTAACAAGTAAAAAGTGATTTAAAGACTTCCTACAAAGGGCCCAAGTCAGGTGACTTCACTGGTGAATTCAACCAAATGTTTCAAGAACAATTAACAACTATCCTCAAACTCTTCCAAAATAGAAGAAAAGGGAACACCTACTAACTCATTCTATGAGGCTAGTGGTACCCTGATACCAAAGCCCACAAAAGACCACATAAGAAAAGGAAATTACAGATCAATATACATAATGAGCATAGAGGCAAAAATTCTCAACAAAATGCTGAAAAATGGAATCCGATAGCATATTTAAAAAATTACACACCATGACCAAATAGGATTTATCTAAGAAATCCAAGGATGTTTCAGTATATGAAAATCAATCAATTTAATATTTATATTAATTAGAATACAGAAAAAAAACACATGATCATCTCAATCAATGTATAAAAAAATATTTGCGCAAAATCCAATATCCTTCCACTAAAAACACTGAACAAAGTAGGAATAAAAGTGAACTTTCTCAACCTAATAAAAGTCATTAATGAAAACACGTGGCTAACATATTTAATGGTGAAAGATTGAAAGCTTTCTTCCTAATATTGGGAACCAAATATTGATGTCCACTATTACTATTTCTGTTCCACATTATACTGAAAGTTCTCACCGGGGCAATCAGACAAGGAAAAGAAAGAAAAGGCACTCTGATTGGGAAGAACAGAGTAAAACTAAGAGTATCTAGTCACAAATGACATGATTTCATGTATCTAAAGCATTAAAGTATTCACAAAATATTATTAGAGATAATAAGGTCAGCAATTTTTCAGCATATGAGATCAATATACAAAGTGCTTATATTTCTATACACTAGCAATGAAGAATCTCTTAATTGTTCATTATGTGCTTAGTGCCTCCATACTGTTCCTTTTGTTTGGAGTGACCTTGTTCTCTCTGCCATACCTTTTGTACCTGGTAAACTCCTCGTCATACTTCAGAGCAAATGTGAATCTCACCTCCTCTAGAGTCTTTGACCCTCCTCCCTTCAGTGTCCCTTATTCTGTATAACCCTCAGTTTCCTTCTGTAGTGTGGGGATAAAAATATCAGTATGATTGTCTGTGTGCTCAGCTTGTTGTGAAGATCACGCAGGTTAAAGTGGATAGAGTACTGAGAGCACTGCGAGAGCGCTGCCATGAGTAATTAATGCTACTCTTTGCTAGAGCTCCCTCGAGGCAGTGGGCCCCTCAATGAAGGGACTGACGAGCCTTATTCATTTTTGTATCCCTAAGACTTAGCACCCAGCTATGTACCCAGTAAACAGTGATTGGCCCATCAACCTAGAAGGATCCTTCCAGATCCTCCTCTAGCTCTCATTTCACAGATGTGTTCACTGAAGTTCAGAGAGAAGGAACTTGCCTGCGGTCTCACCACCAGCAGGTGATGGGGCTAGGCCTCTGACACCAGAAAAATGCTTTCTGCTCTTTCTCATGCTGCCTCGTGTGCTCACAAGTTCAGAGACTCATTTTTCTCTTCCCCAGGCAAAGCTCTGTGAAGCCTATTGCAATGATTAAGTGACAGCAAGAAAGAGTTGCTCTTCCTCTGGACAAATGTGGGTAGTAGTAAACTCTCCCTGGGGTGGGGTTTCTATGGGACAATGCTGCTGGGACTGCGGGGAACCACCAGAAAGCCCTGCTGCGCACCAAACCTCACCCCCAAATACCTCCCCTCTGCGGCCCCATAAATTGCTGCATAGGGTACACCAGACTGGACCCTTGTGTGGCTTTCTGTAGCCCTGACAGTCATTCAACTGAGTTATTACCAATAGAACGTGAACATATGCACTTCACACATATGTACTGAAACCTCTGAAATCTGTCCAAACTCCTCAGACTCTGAGACTGAGACAAAGTTCATGACCCAAAGATAAGAATCTAAGTAGTTTATGGAATACCTAATTCCCTCTTCATTTTAGTCTCCTCTATATTTTTTAACAAGGAGCTTTTTATTGGATTGTTTAATAATGAATGAACACTTCTGACACATTTAATAGAGGGAGCCTTATATAGCACAAAGAACTCCGATCTGTTAATGAAGTCTCTTGGATTTTAGTTCCCACTACTAACTAATAGGCTGTATGGCTTCAGGCAAGTAGATTAACCTTTCTGATTATCAGTTTCCTCATCTGAGTAACGGAAGTCTGTGGTTTCTAAGTTCCCTTCAAGGGTTAACATTTTAGGTGTCTGTCTAAATATACCCCGTCATGCATTTAAGACCCCAGAAAGTGTTCCTCCAACCATTGTGATACTCACACACTCCTGTGGCTGGCATCTGTGCCTTAGATCTGGGTGATGCAGAAAAGGAGGAAGGAAAATGCAAGATTGGCATTTGTAACAGGATATTTCATGAGATAGAAGAAACATTGGTATTTAAATCTTAGTTCTGATAGGAACATTCTATGTGGCTATACTTTAACTATATAGTAAGTATGTAATGTTCTTAGTACAGTGAATTATATTAAGTTTAAGTATATATTAAACATATTGACTGCATCTTGGACAATGCCTGGCACATAGTAGGTGCTTACTAAATACTAACTGCCCATCTGCCTTCTCTTGCTGCTGTGCCTCTTGATTAGGGATTCTAGGTGGATAGGTAACTACTACCAGGCTCCATCCCACTCTAGTGTTTCGTGCAGGGCAACCTGGTGACCCACCCATTGGGCCAGCCTCCCTTGTTTGCATGTAGCTGACCTGAAATCAGATCTCAGTTTCCCTGACAGTCCTGTGTTTTGTAATCAGGGGAGACTCGGTGCTGACATTGTTTAGTGATTATTTATACTTGGACACTACTAATAGACAGACTGAATGGATGCCAGGTCAATTCAGAACATTCTATTCCCAAAGGTGGATACAGGGTAGAAACTATGGCATCTCGTCCCTACAGTATATTTTAGGCATTTCAGTGAGAATTGGATCTTCTGCCTTTTTTTCTGACTCCCCTCCCTTGATGCGGACACTGGCCAGCAGTGTCCACGTCATTGTGGATGAGATATGAGACAAATTCACACGGACTACTGAGTCTTGTAGAGGAAAAGGGATGGCATGGACACTCTCTCAAGAGGAGAGTGCCCTGACCCTTGCCTTGACAAGCTTTTATTGCCTTTCTGGGCACATTAAATTGAGGATGGTCCTCATTTACTATGCACAGATTTGCTTTAGGTGGTTACTTTTTACAGAAAACAAGGGAGAGGATGTTGCTAATCACCTCACAGAAGAAGGATATTTGCAAATGGAAAGGGAAAAGTGGTTGAACTGGTTACAACCCTCCTTGGAAAGTTTAGCATAGATTTTAGGAAGTTACTTTAAAGATATGCAGTAAACATTTGTTGCCTCAATTCTGGGTGAGAGAGTTTTAGCAAAAAGCAAGTCTCAAAGTGGCCTAGGCACAATGCAAGCCTGATTTCCCACGAGAGAACCTATCTGCGGACATGGGTCCTGTGTACCAAACCTTACTTTCCACTGGCCTTTCCCATGCACGCAGAATGGTCTCCTATACTGCCCCATTTTGGTGCACCCTCCATCCTGCCCAGTAGACAATTCTGCCTGGACTTCTGCTTCCAAGCTTCCAAGAAGCTTTTTGAAGTTGTTCTCGTTCTGACCAAATGTAATGTGTTTTATTGTCAGCCACAGGATTTCTTAGTCTCTTGATAATTTTGAGGTAGGATTACTTCCTCTGCTCCTTAGAGAAGCCTTGCTCAGTAACTGGCTCACAGAACTAAGAGGCTTCTACCTTTTATTTAAATAATCCAACTTGATTCACAGAATCCCAGGCATTTGGGGAGGAGAAAGGGACAGAGAAGATTGTACATCCTCAAATTCGTGCAATGGCTTCCCTGGCAAAGGATAATCTATTTCACAAATTATTCATTTACCTGGTAAGTTGGAGAGCCTGAATAATATATCCTTACCCTGCACCTGGAAGTTTTACTTTGGCTCTTATACAACGCTCTGCCTCAGCACATGCATGTGGCTATTTCACCAAAAAGTTATTTTATCCTTGGATGTTATAAGCTTTCCAGTCAATTTCCCAAGGAAATATTTAATTGAGAGAAGGATAATGTAAAATA
Source organism: Phyllostomus hastatus (assembly GCF_019186645.2). Taxonomy (NCBI): domain Eukaryota; kingdom Metazoa; phylum Chordata; class Mammalia; order Chiroptera; family Phyllostomidae; genus Phyllostomus; species Phyllostomus hastatus. The sequence goes on along the minus strand of NW_025333857.1, from coordinate 27,856,859 downwards.
AATTGGAACTTCCTATCCTGAGGGCAGCTGGGAAATGTACACTGCTTGCCAAAATGTTTTCTGGGAGAAATGTTTAAACTTAAATTTAAAGTGAGTGTAAAAATTTTTCTCTTTTTCCTCTTCCCTCATGTCCTTGTTACTGCAGATTTCTGAAAATAAAGAAATAAGATTTTACAGTATAGTAAATGTATTTGCCTTTCTGTTTAGTCATATTCAGACATAAATAACATGGTATTTTAATCCCTCCAAAAGTCAATTTATTGGTGTATTTTATAAGACCATAGAACATTTCTACATTTTTGATAGACTTATTTATTTTAAAATATCCTGTCATTTGTTCTTATGAAGTGTTGTACATAAGCGAGAAATTTTATATTTACTTTATGTCATGAACTTAAATGTTTAGTAAGTAGACCCTACCGAAATCCAGCTTTCTGTGTTGATGGGAAGGATCTGCCTTCTCTCTCCAGGGTGGAGTCCTGAGCCAGGAGAGTGGTGGGGGAAAGCTCTCCTTTCACAGCTGCCCAGACCCCAAGCCAGCACCTCATGGCTACCCCCCTCCTCCCACGCTGGCTTGGCACCTTAGGAACATTGCAAAATGCCAGGAAAAACTTGATCAATAAATATTAAATCTTAATAAATTATTTCAAAATGCATATACACATAAACACGAACACATGGTCTTATGTTTTCCAGAAGCATATCCTATGCACAGAATGGGGGTGAATATTTTATTTAGCTGTTGAGCCCAGGAAGCACTGGTAAGAAGCTGAACACAGTGTTCATGAGTAGAGTAGGGTTGGGGCAACTGGAGCTCGGGATTAGGTGGGACTTGTGTTAGGTAGTCCAGGTTGTGTCTCTGGAGTGTTCCTGTCTGCCATTGGCTGAGGATCCTCCCTCCACCAGAGCATGAGACAGGGCCCCTAAGCCTGCCCTGTGTCTGCCTAGCACATTCTCTCAAACAGAGTTGCAGGTGCTCACAATAAGATGCCACCCACAGTTCCTGGAATGGTGAGTGCCAAGTGGCCAAATTTAGGACACTAAGAACACCTGCAACATATGCCATCTAGCACTTGGGGGAAAGGGAGTTGAAATGAGAATGAGGAGTAGGTGTGAGTCGTAAAGGCAGATAAACACTTCCACAAGATGCCCAGGACACCCCCCGCCTCTTAATTTTAGTTGCACAATCATTTACACAGTGCCAGAGGAGTTAAAAAAAAACACTTTTAAATGCTGCCAAAATGAGCAGCTTTTTACTTTGTGGATCTTCTTGCCTTTCTCTCACTTTCCTGTTTTTCCTCATCTTTTAATGATTAGTAGTATGCCTCGCTCATAGCAGGTACATCATAAGTTTTTCTACAGCTTCTCTCTTATTTCTCAATGCCCAACTTTCTAACTTCCAAATTCAGCCTGTGACTGTGGGCTCCAGCTTCCCCTTGTCTCCCAGTATTTTATGGAATCTGATCTAACTCCTAATTTCACGAATTAGGGCTGCTTCTGAGAGGTAACCTGCCTTGGCCACAGTGAGAACCAACTGTGTTAGTGTACAGTCTTCTTTCAACTTCAACTTGTCACTTGTGGTTCTTATTTGCTTCATTGCAGCAAGTGTTTGCCTTCTAAGTCTGAAAAAAGCCCCATCAGTCATGCTCATCTGCTACTAAGCAATCAGTTCTGCCTTGACTCTAAGGGTGACTTGTATCCTGTTCCATCTCCCACCCTGTGACCCCTGTCCTACTCTCAGTGGACCAGTGGACCAGCTTTTGGCCAGCATTGCCACCTCCATCCTCAACATTGACTGGAACACAGATCACAGTTTATATTTACAGAGCATGTCCAGTACTCATGAGAAAAATTCTGTCTCCTCAAGAATTAAGAAAGGAAGCAGTCTTCCCTTCTAAGAGAAATAACATATTTTCAAATATTTGCCTCATCTGATGAACTAGACAAAGATAGTATAAAATTTGGCTGTATATTTCTAAATTTCTATTGATTTAAAAGTTATATCCTATTATTTTCCCCCACTGTAGTATATACTTTGTAGTCAGCCTTCAAACTATGGCAAAAGAGTAGAAAACTTCAGTGAGAGGCCTGGGTTCCAAATCCATAGTTGATGATTTTTGCCAGCTTCTTGGCTAGTTGACTGGTAGCTAAATCAGTGGCATCAAAAGCAAGCAAACAAGTAAAACACAAAACAAATTATTTCTTTAAGGATGGGAGATTGCCTTTGCTGTTGTCATAAGCATCCCAAGTAAAGGCTGAGTGTTTTCCCCACCAGAGATGACAGCTCCTATTAATAATGAATGAGAAAGAAAAGAGAATTCCAGAAAGCCAAGGGGACTGTTTGAGGTGTCCTTGTAGGTCCTCAGCTCTTGTTGAAAGATAACCCATTATGTGTGAAGAGATTACTTCTAATTCTAGGACTAATTAGTCATGTAAACATAAATAAAGAGTTTGTTTCTTCATCTACAGAAAGCGACTAATACTGCTCTACTCACCTAAAAAGGGTTTAGATAATATAATATAGGGGAAAGTGCTATTTGGTAAACCCAAGGACTGACAATTATTGAGACTGACTTGCAAATGAGGGAAGCAGGTTTTAAGATCATTGCTTAGTTCCTCCATAGCAGCACTTATGTAAGTAGGTTCTTCCTGTGTCCTGCAAAGGTATAGAATTTTAATTTCTGATGGGTATAAAAGATCTGATTCCCTTTGGCTACTAACTGCCCTGAAAGTCTCAGATGGTTGTTCTCAGCAACAATTAGTGAAATGTCAGGACCAGTCTCTGGCAGCGGTGAGTTATGGACTTAGCTCCTTAGGAGTCATATGCTTAAAACTAGTTTCTAGCTATAAAACCTACCATGGTGACAAATACCTCCTGAAACAAGAAATGCTCTTTTCCCATTGAAAGATATATTTTCTACATTGGTGATGCTAACAATTACCACTACTGCTGTACAACTAAAGTACTTATTTGGCCCTTATAAAACTGGGGGTAACCTTTGTGTACATTGCATAATAAAAAGACCTCAAGTCTTAGGCGCATACTCTGGTATGCATTGTTCATTTGTCATAGTGAAGGCCACTCTACCTTAATCAAACAATATGCATTAATTACATTCTTTGCCTGCCATGAGCATTATATGCTTTCAGATTCTGGAGAAACCAGAATGTGCTCTTGAGAAACAGACAAGAACACTTCTTTTTTGCTGGCTTGAGACATATGCTGAATTTGGGAGCATGATAATACCTTAGCCAGGGAGTCAGTGTATTTTCTGTCCCTGGGCAATTGTTTCTTCTTTCCCTTGGGGAAGCCCAGAGAGGTGAGCATGACTTCCTCTGACATAGGGGCAGTGTCTGTCAGTACTAGTCAGGGTTTCTTCAACTTCATGATGCATGGACTCCTTTGGCAGTTTGATGAAATCAAAGCACCCTTCCCAGAATAATATTTTCAAATTCACAAGATAAAATACACTAGTGTTACAAAGGAAAACAATACATTGAAAGAGACTTTTACATCAGAGACATTAGGTTAAGAGCCCCTATGGGTGAAGATTCTTTTTTGATAAAGGACATGGTGCAACAACAATAAAAAAGAAATTCAAAATGTTTGGATTGAGCTTTGTTGTGCTTTTTCTTTGAAGAGCTTACAGAGTTTTATTAGAAATGTTTGAACATAATATTATCTCATCAATGCAGACACAGACATCTACCCAGTCCAAGGGCTGCTACAGCGGAGGGCCTCCCCTCTAGCTTTTGCTTCTCTCTGCTGCCCTGCCCAATGGAATGGACCAAGCTCACCCTAAATCCTGAGTACATGACCATTGAGTAGAGGGTCCCAGGGACTGGAGGTAGAGTTCCTATTGTTAAAAGCAGCAGTGATAAATGAAAGAGATTGAGTGTGATTAGATCAAAACCGGAAAGCCTGGAGGAGTTGGAACAGAGAGACAAAGCCAAAAGTAGCCCCAATGAGTAAAGTGTGAATCTTGAGCAAGAATGGTTGAAAAATGCAGGGGGATCCAAGATCACATTAAGGGTTAATTCTGATCTTACTAGCTGTATCATGGTATGGCTCTGATATAATTTGTGTCTAAGTCAAAGGAAAATTAATGTTTTTAGGTAATAGTAACAATATTTGACATTCTAGTACAGAAAGCAAAAATATAATTTTCTGCTTTTTTCTCTCATTTTTCTTTACTTCTTTTTTTAGATTTAATGAATACATATTAATACAAAGTTCTATTTATGCAAACAAACCTTAGACATGAAAACCAAACATAGAAAGGTTTCATAATTTTAGTTCATCGGTTAGGGTAGTGGATTTACTTATAGTTTCTTCTTAACTACTTGAAAAAGATTTTTTAAGGCAACAGATTAGTCATCTCTTCCTCCACAAATCTACTTAAGAAGAGTGTTAATTCTGTGCTCTGACCCTCAAAACTTCCTTCATTAACTAGTTGTCCTCCCCAAGAAAGCCACCTAGTGGTCATTATAAGAAACTCTCCAATCCAGAGTTTTGATCACAGCACTTTTCAAACTGTAGCATGCAGGATCTGCTGGATAGCTTGTTAAAACACAGATCACCCTGGCCAGATTGCTCAGTTGATTGGAGCATTGTCCTGTACACCGACAGACTGTGGGCTTCATTCTTGGTAAGGTGATACCTAGGTTGTGGGTTCCTTCCCTGGTCGGAGTGTGCACAAGAGGCAGCTAACTGATATTTCTCTCTGATTGATATTTCTCTCCCTCTCTAAAAAGCAATGAAAACATACCTTCTGGTGAGGATTAAAAAAACACAGATTGCTGCACCTCATTCCCAGAGCTTCTGATTCAGTAGGTCTAGAGTTTGCACCCCAAATTTTCATTTCTAGCAATCTCCCAGACAATGTAATAAAGCAGAGCTGCTAGCCTGGGGGCCACACTTGAGAACTACTGCTTTACCATAATATTCTTTCTTTTAAGGAGCACATGCATAGGCTATACTCTATGCTTTTCAACAATTTCACTAAACACAGGTCAGTTCATTTCACACTGTAGGTCAGTCTCTTTTGCACATGAACACACACTTAACTTATGCGACTGCATTTTTGTAACATGTCCAACTTTTACCTAAGATATCACAGAAAAATATAATTTTCTGCTTTTTTCTCTCATTTTTCTTTACTTCTCTTTTTAGATTTAATTAAAATTAAAAGATGAAAAAGAAGAGCCTAATATAGCCTGATGAGCATGACTAGTTAACACATCTGATGAAGTAAATAACACAGGTTCTGAAATTTGCCAATTGCCATTGAAGCCTTAGAAAGTGTCCAATTATTTACTAGGGTTTTTTTGGCTTCTACGTCTTCCTCTGATTAAAAAATATGTTTCTATTAAAAAACTATTCAGAGTAGAAAAGTTATTTTATATCTTGTTGAAAGCACAGAATAGTATAAATACATTTTGGGTTAAGGAAATTTTGAGGAGCCCTAAGCATAACTTCTAATCTTATTTCTCTGTGAAATGGGTTCTGACTTCTAACATACATCAACTTATAAATGATCCTTTGGAGATTATCCATTTATCAGTTTAAGGCCAACAGTGCTCATACAAAGCTTTGATAATTCAGTTGTGTGCACCTGTATAATTCACAAAGAGAATTATCTATCATAAAAAACACAAGAAGCAGAGAAGCAGAAATGTGGTGATTAATATTTTAGTTATGACCAAATGGGTTGTGAACCAGATTACTCCCATAAACTTTAGAGTAGTCATAGTGGTATTTTTAAAGACCTTGACTTTTTATTTTATCTCAGGAGTATTTTGAAAATAAAACCAAACAAATAACTCTCCCTCCTAGTTTATTTCATCTTTTCAGAAAAACTTCATCAGACAGTGATGCGTGTGCAGTTTCCCCAGACCCAGCGCAGTGACCCATCAGTCTGTTCTCCAGCAGTTGTGTCTCCCAGAGGGTGAAATGAGAAGCTTGCATGTCCCTTCAGTGGAGCCCTGGGTGAAGATGAAAGACACACAAAGGGCACCCTGACCCCATCTTCATCAGTGTCTGTACTGCCAGTGTGACTTTATAGGCCAAGTGAAAAAATACTGGGGACTAATTTGTAAGCAAATGCTTTCTTTGAAGTGAGGCGGACAAGTGGATTCAAAACAATTGTATGTGTAAGTAAAATTGGGCATGCTTAAAAAAAAAATAACCAGGACTTTTGACACAGCAGAGCCACAAGGCCACAAGCATGGAACATTTATTTAATAGGACCTTTGTGACCAGCAGTCTTAGATCTCAGGACCTCAGGGAAATAAGTAAAACCAGTTGGCGAACTGAGGTGTCAATGCGTCTTATGTCTGTTTTAAGGTTTCCTTTTAAGGAAAGGTGGTGTCATGATTCTGCTCTGCATTCAACCCTGAGATTCAGCTTCTACAGCCCAAGGCACGTTAAAGTATTGGTTCATGGAAAATGAATATTCAGAGCATAAAGGTATTGCAGACATACTTTACCCCAAAGACACAAGACCTTGGTGGAATCATGTGAGCCAGTACTCTATTACTATACCTTGTGAATAGCTCTCCAAGTCTTAGGATCAGGGACTCCAAAGATGTTGGAGTTTCTCTGGTTAGGAGAGAAACTCTTTGGAGATGAGACCATGTGATTGACAGACATACAAAAATCTGGTGTTGAGCCACCCCAGATTGCCCTGGGTAGAGTTCTTTCATAGGCTTCTATGAGATAACACTTTTTTCCTAGGGGAAGATGCTGCAGTGAGCACAGAGGATGCCAATCATGTTGCAATCAATACAATTCAAATTTAAATTATCCAGCATTATGCCTGCTTGAAATTCAAAGCCAAACTCATCAGCAGCAAAGATTTCATTATCTTATCAGAAAAGCGCTCTTATAATCTATTAAGACTCATAACACTTGTGTACTTACTTCCTACCAATACCCACTTTGAAGCATCTTCAAATCAGTTGTTTATGATAATCAAGAATCCAAAATGACCTCCAAAATCCTGGATAAGCACAAAATCCTGGAGTTTGTCCTGGGAAGCAGGACAAACTCCTGCCAAGAGCAGGCGATTTTCCAGCCTGGGTCCTTTTTTGCCTTCTCCCTTCTTTGCCTTTAAGACAGGATTTCTACCATCTCTTGGTATTTTTGGTCATTGAGCTCTTCCTCTGCCTGCCAGCCCAACATCCTCACATTGATGAGGAGCCAGAAAACCCAGGCAGAATACCAACGCATTGCTCCACCCAGCAGGCAGCACATCTGTATTTATCATGGTAGGAATAATATGAGCATATGCAAAAAACAGCTGCTGCCTTTGGGTCTCCAGCACCCACGAACAAAAATAAGTCCAACCAACCTAATATATTTTCCACTGCATGTCCCAGAAGTTTCAAAAGAGCTCCTTAAATTGCTTTTGTTTCCATTTTTATGGCCCCAGGGGGAAAAATATCTATCAAATTTAGTATATGGGTTTTACTTTGTGGTGGTTTGAGATTCAACCATATCATCTGTAATGAAAACAGAGCAACCTTTAAAGTAAATTTTTTTTAAGGAAACCTCTCTACCAGAGACATGGCCTGAACCAGTGCCAAAGATTTCAAGCTGGTAAACCAGCAAAGGAGTCAGATAAATCTGAATGAGTGTAACAGATCTGATCTATTTCAGCTCAGATTAACCTCTCTACTGTGTCTTCCACAGCCAAAAATCCTGGGTTGCAGGAATAAAAAAAAAAATGTTTAATAGAGCAGAAGCCTCAGGGGGGAAAATTTTTTAAAAGAGAGAAATTGCATTAAAAAATGAGACCATAGCTATACATGACTGGACTATCATGAGGGTAGAGAGCAGGGAAAGGAGGGATTCTGAACCGTGCTGATCTGAAAGGCAGATTCATTTCACTAGAATATAATAATAATTCCAGATCCCAGTGACAATTTCTATTAGTTGGCAACAGCTGCTTATAGGTCAGATAACAATCGCATTAAATAACCTCATAACGAACAACTGCGGATTTCACATTGGTGTTAATTGCATTTCATGATCTCCGAAAGCCTCAAACAGGCTGTGTGAAAAACACGGAACCAGATTCTGCTTTTCTGATTTCTTCACCTAGGAGAAAGCTTTTACAAATCTTCAGAAGGAAGGTGGAGGGTGGGAAGGTGATTGCGAGTTATGGACCAACTGGGTCTTTCTGGGCCAAGGTCAGTGGATAATTTCTAAGAATGGACGACACCCATTCAAGTTAAAAGGAGTTGCAAGAAATGTGTATTGGAGCCCATGTACAGATTTGTACAGTATGAACAAGGAATTAACATATAGGGGTCTTCTCTGTGTTTGTCATAATGCTTGGTTTAAATCCTGCAACTTAAGTATCACAGTGATTGGAACAGTCCAATCTGAATCCAAGTGTACAGGCTTTAGGTAAGTGTCCTAGATTTGTGTTTCTCACACTACCCTTCCCCCTACAGTTTGACTGAGATATTATTGACATGTAACATTGTATAAGCTTAAGGTATGCAACAGAATAATTTCATATATGCATATAATGTGAAGTGATTATCACAGTCAATTAATGTTCATCGCCTGATATGGTTACATTTTTTCCCTATGATGAGAACTTTCACGTTCTCATACTTTTAAAAGTGCATATGAGCTTACCTAAGGTCTTGCCCCATACAGATGCTGATTTAGCAGGTCTAAGATGAGGCCCAAGATTCTGCATTTCTGAGTGCCCAGGTGATGTTAAATGCCATAGCTCCTCAGACCATATTCCCAGTGCTGGGTCACAAACCCCTGGCATTTCAACACTATTAGGACTTTATAATTCTAAATTCTGGGACAAAAGATGAGTTACATCAGATGGCATTCACTGATACTAAATGCATCCATGCCAAGGCAAGTTGGCCTAGTTTCTGACTCCTTTGCCTCATAATTCACTACGACTTCTCCAAAGAATCTGTACAACTGCAGCCATTAGGATTGTTTTGATTTTCACTGTAGAAATTTTCAAATTCACTTATGAATACCCTGGAGAGCTGTGACAAAACTTTGGATATGTGTTAAAGTCTGTAACCCTTCTTCAGCTCTGATATTCAAAAATATTACTTAGAGATAGGAAAATAAAAATTTTAAACAACCATACTTTCCCACTTGAAGACTCCATTATCATTTTTTTAATCCTCATCTGAGGATATGTTTATTGCTTTTAGAGAGAGGAAGGTGGGGGGAGGGAAGAGAGAAACATGGATGTAATAGAGAAACATCAATCTGCTGCCTCCTGCACATGACCTGACAGGGGATCGAAGCCACAGCCTAGGTCCTTTTGGTATATTGAATGATGCTCCAAACAACTGAGCCACCTGGCCAGGGCTCCATTATCATTTTTTAAAGATTTAATTTTTTTATTTTTAGAGAGAAGGGAAGGCAGGGAGAAAGGGAGAGAAACATTAATTGGTTGCCTCCTGCACGTGCACCAACCAGGGACCAGATCACACCCCAGGCATGCACCCTGACTGGGGATGAACTAGCAACCTTTTACTTTGCAGGACGACACCTAACCAACTGAGCCACACTGGTCAGGGGTCCACAATCATTTAAATACTTATTGAGAAGGCAAAAAGTACCAAGCTAAGAACTTTCATCTTTTGTTACAGTATGAAATACGGCATAGAATATTTTCACTTTGTATATTCCTTGGGTTCTGTGATATTATCAAGAAGCTTTGAATGAATTGTTGTAAATAAATACATAATATTAATACATGTATTTACTTTTTAATTTTATTACTATATTATATTACCATCTGAATTTTTATTATAAAAGATAAAAAGATATGTGTTATTAGATACCTCTTATAACAAACTCTTAGGGTATTTTTCCTCAAACTATGCAAACTTTTGATAGAACATCAAAGTGCTGCCCTTTATAAGGTCAGTAAAAATTCATGACAGCCTGGCTGGGTGGCTCAGTCGGTTGGAGCACTGTCCCACCCACCAAAGGATGGTGGGTTTGATTCTTAGTCAGGGCACTTACCTAGGTTGTGGGTTTGACCTCCATTTGGGGTACACATGGAGGTAACTGATCAATGTTTCACATCGATGTTTCTCTCTCTCTTCCTTCCTTCCTCTCTCGCTTTAAAAATCAATAAATGTATCATTGGGATGAGGATTTAAAAAAATCACTACTTATTAGGAAGAATAGAGATAAATACATGGGATTTATATCTTTTCACACACCTCTTCCAGATTGCTGCCCACTTTTTCTTAAACATTTCCAATGAGGACTTACTGCTTTCAGAGATAGACTATTCCATCTTTGCCCTACCTCAGTGAATGAAAAATGCTTTGCTGAAGCTCTTCAAAGTCTGTTTCATGACATGCTGTGTGGGGAGTTTTATCATAGGCCAAAATTCTAAGAATTTTAGTCAGTAATGTTACTCAGTAAGTCCAATTGTTTCTGGAAAAACACATGTACCACTGAGAATGAAACATCACTGCCTTTAATTCAGTCAATAAATGTCTACTGACCATGCACTATTTTTTAGAGATTAATCAGACTGGTACAGGTTCCCAAGGAACTTTCAATTTGGGGGAGAAAAAAGGGTAAAATTCTATTATAGCACTTACCACATGATATTTTATTTTTATTCACTTACAAAAGTTATGTGATGATAAAGAGAAGGGGAAATCAAGTCAATATGCACATGACAGGGAAAACTTCAAAAGCAGTGAATGGGCAGTATTTGACAATGAAGATGGAGAAAGACGCCAGAGTGTATACAGAGAGATGACTCAAGAGTCTTGCATTTTAGATGACTCAGTGGTTCTCAGAATTCATTCTACTCATTGATTCACATATTAAGTGATGGAAGTTTTTATAGTTGAGTGACATCTCAGATTCATTCATTTAAACACTACATTTTTTTAGAGTGGATGAAGCTGATTGGAAAACTCAAATTCTTCAGTGAGAGAATTATTGGAAGTCTTGGGTCTTGTGTTTATAGCATAAAGAATGCAGATAAGGTGATCTCAAGACTCCATCTGCAACTAAATTTTGTTAGTGTCACGGGCCCCTCAGTAAAAAGATTCCTGGAGTGGGAACCTGGGCACACTGTCTGGGGTCCAGTCTTCACAATTACCACTGTCCTCATAACTTCTTTATAGAGTTAGGGGCTGTTCTGTATAATTCTTAAGGTTCTTCTTGGACCTATCATTTTATAATAATACATTCTTTCTTTCCTTGAGAATGCTATATTCTGTGTGAAGGAACCAATTTCCTACTTTCTTTCCTTTTTTTTTTTTTTTTGGTAACTTGCATGTTATTCAATGGCCACATCTGAACTTGGGAACTAGCTTTGCCTGAACTTGGATGTGACCGGTAGACAATTCCATTGACTAGAGGGAACTGAGGATAAAGGGGACCAGATCAGGGCTGAAGATAGAGACTGCTATAGGCCATGGGACAATCTGAATGGGAAACCCAGAACATGGCACAGCTACCTTGTGAAACTTAGAATTTCACCATATTTTTAGCATTTTCAGCCCTGGAAGAATAATTTCCAGGTTCTCAGAATTAACCTATAACCTCCTTCTCCCAGGATATCACATGGAATCATAACTACTATTTTTAATTATAAAATGCTTTAAACATACTTGGAAGTGAAACTACCACTCAAATTTAATGAATGTGAACATATACTTGTATATTTGTTTCAAATATTTGTTGTTAAGAAATATAACATCACAAATATAACTAAAGCCCCAGTTGCCCCCCTACTCCCCACATTCGCTACCTCCCCAGGGGTAAACACTGTCTTCAAGTTGCCTGTATTATTCCTAAACACATATTTTTTACTTCTGCAACACAAGTATATATTCTTTAAATATATATATATGAATAGTATCCTATTGTGTGCTCTAAAATTTTACATAACTGGTATTATTCTGTATGAATCCATTGTGACATAATTTTTCACTTATTATTTTGATATCTGTCCATGCTCATAATATAAATGATTCACATATTATCATTTTAGTATAGCATTCTACTATATTTTATTTATTTACTCCCCTACAGAGAGATAATAATATAAAAATAATCCTAGAATGCTTAAAATATTAGGGTTGATTTAAGGACCCTTTCTTCATGCTCCTGTTATATACTAAGTTTGGCCTTTTGGTAGCATTTATCGTACTCTCTTTTTATCATGATTTTTCTTCCAGATTAGACTAAAAATCCTTGCAAGCAGAGACACTTTCAATACATTCACGCAGTCATTCATTCAACAGGCATTTAAAACAGCAATCACATTCCAGGGAGTTTCCTGCACAGCACTTCCCGCCTGCCCCATCCGGGGTTTTGCTCTCTGGGTTTCAGTTACACGCCCACTCCCCACCCCCACCCCCATTCCCTAACCCCTGTTCGCTGTGGTCTGAAAAGGGAAATATCAGAAATGAACAATTGAAAATTATGCGCTGGTCTAAGTAGTATGACGAGATCTCACAATTTCTCGCCAGGGACGTGAACTATGCTTTGTCCCAGGGCTCCAGGCTGTGTGAGTCTCCCGCCCTGCGCCCCCACCCCCGCCGCCAGGTTAGTCACGCGGCAGCCGTTAGTCCCGCGGTAGCCGCCATCTTGGTCACCCTTTGGCTGTAGCGGGTGTTCAGGGCTTGTGTTCATCTTACAGTTACCTTATTTCATAATGGCCGAAGGACAAGGACAGTAATGTTGGTGACTAGGATATTAAAAAAAAGAGAAGCTGTAAAGTTCTTTAAGTAAAAAGGGTGAAACTTCTCAATTTAAGGCATTTTGTCATCCACATCATCGCAAGAAGTGTGAGTACGGGACATAGAATATTTTCAGAGAAATTGACCACATTCACATCAGTTTTATTACAGCATATTGTTGCCATTGTTTTACTTTGTTATGAGTTAGTGTCAGTTTCTTACTGCGCCTAATTTAATAATTAAACTTTATTGTAGTTACATACGCACAGGAAGAAACACACTAGATCCAGGGTTTGGTACGATCTGTGGCCCCAGGCGCCCACTGGGCATCTTGGAACATCCCCGCGCTGGGACACTGAGAATAGGGGACAGTGTGTGTGCTGAAAGACAGACACTGACTAGCTCCTAAGTAGAGAGAGGGAGAACCTGGAGCAGAAGTCAGGGCCTGAACTGCGGGCACTTCGACTAGATGCAGCCCCAAAGCAGTCTTGTCTTATTTGTCATTAAGCTAACGTTTGAAAACTGAGAAACCGCACGCAAATCCAAGGTTCTGATCTCTCCTGAAAAGCTGAAGACTGGCAGCGCGGCCTGCACTCCGCTTTGCTGGAAACTGCCTGAGCCGGGCAATGGCGGTGGCCTGCAGATGGGGGCCTCTCTCTGCGGGCCTGCTCTTCTCGTCTGCAGCTTCTACGGGCCTCACAGCGAGGGAAGGGGCGGGGGCAGGGAGGCCATCCCCCGTTCCGGGGCAGAGCTGGAGCAGCCCACCTGGCGGGGGAGGGGGGCGGGGGGTGGGGCAGTGTTCAGCAGTGCTGACCTGCCGTTTGCTATACAGACAAACGGTGCTGTGTTTCATCTCCCCCAACAGTTGTGTTTCTGGCACCTGTCTCTCCCCACGTACCACTCAATGCTTGCTTTTCCTTAAGTACTTGATTCATTTACAACGTTAGTTTCTATTGTAATTCCATTATATATTTTGACAACTCAAAGTGGCCTCATTTATCCCATGTAATAGTTCCTCAAATTCTACCCTCTATAATATTAATAACATCCATTTTTCTTTCTTCTCACTTTGCATTTTCCTGATGGATCTTTGCTTCTGTTTTTTTTATTTGTAACTTTTTAGTGTCATTTTGTTTTATGTCTTCCATGTATGATACATTTTTGGTTTGAGGATATTTATCTTTTCATAAGAAATGCAGTCACTTCTTATTTACTATCTTTGTATTTTAATACTAAAATTCAAGCAAATGATATTTACCTTATATTGCCTATTTTGTATGATTTCTGATTTTGGTGCTATCATTTTTGTTCCATGTGTTTTTGTTGGTTTGTTTTGCTTTCACTGTGTGATTACATTCCATCATGTTTGGTTTCATTTTTTATAGTGCTGATCAGGATATAAAATATTCTGATTCTCAATGTATTAGGAATTGATTTCACATTTATAAGATGCTTAATTAAATGTGCATTTTTTTTATCATAGAAAAGCAAAGTAACAGTATTAACCTGTCCAGGGAGCAACTGAGCATTCTCATGGCCTCTGCTGTTGGCCTTTCCTGCTCCTCAACTCTCAGTCTGTCAGTTTCATTAGAGGTGAAAGACACCTTTTAATTATTATGTCATTTTATTAATTAAGCAGTTATGTAGTAGCATATTAAGCATATTAAGATTCCACTAATCTTTTTTTTAAAGAAAGTTTGTCCTCACAACTCTATATGTCTGTTTTCTTGAACATTATAAATCCCTTGACCACAAGGTCCATTTTCCTCTAGTTACCATGGATATATGAACAAGAGAGCCAATGGGAGGAGTGCAAGTTTGCATAGATTGGAAGGTTATTCCTGTGTAGTGCTTACTTGGATACCTAGTTTTTAGGTCTCTATTCCCCTTGCAAATTAGAGTAAGTCAAGTAGGGGTTATGGTTGGTGTGAGGCGCTGCTTAATAACTAATTTTAATGTTGTTTTAAAGAGTTAATAATAGAAGGAGGAACCACTAAACAATATTGAGGTGTGAGGAAAATCGTAGACAATTAATTTTAAGGTTAAGAGACTCAGCTGTTCTCAAATTTACCCACCTGTCAATTTTCAGAGACCTATTGAGTTGGGGAAGCAGATTTTTCCTATCTGATGACTTACAGGAGATGGGATGGCTGGTGGCTGATGCTTTGGCTTTGTGCTTTTCCAGGTATTCAGATGTGCCACATTATTACTCTGAGCCCTTGACTTTTATGACATAAATGGGAAAAATAATACCCTCTTCAGAGAATTAATTGAGTTACCAAACATAAAAGTAGCATACAGCATTAGGGCTATACCTAATATACAATCAAATAAATAAATCTTATTTAGATATTTTTAGATTTGCTGCTTGAGCAAATCCCAAATTTATCAAATTAGCAGTTTCCATATTTGCTCTAGATAGTGGAGCATATGTTAGAAAAATGTCTTAATCCCAATCCACATTTGGCCCACAGGATAGGCATTGGGAAGGGAGAATACTGAAAAATAGGTTTGTTTTTAGGTATGCTAACTAAGGTATTTTCGAAATTGTTCACTCAGCCCTTCTCTAATTTGCTGACTCGGGAATTCTCAGATCTGCAGACTTATGGTGACCTCTTTTGTAATGTAAAGCTCATTATTATTCTCTTTTTTTTTTCCACTTAAACAGTCTGATCATTTGATAACATTTCTCTTTCCTTCACCCTCTCATCTCTCCCTCTTGCTGACCCATGTTTTATTTCAGAGAATTGCCTTTGAACTATGGATCACTGTTAATCAAGGTCTTCCCTAGAGCTCATTATTTAGTAGTGCCTTCTCCCTGTCCTGTCTTTTAGAGGTGCATTCCAAGCCTTCTTACCCATTCTTCCTAGACACTCTTCCCTGTTACCATGGCTTCACTGATGACCTGTGTGGACTCCCGACTCTGTATCTACAGCCAAGGTCTTGGTCTTGTTTCAGTTATTTACTGGCTATCTCCACTTGTGCATCTTGCAGAAACCTTAACGTCATCATGTCTCAAAGGGAGTGTCTATCTGTCCCCTTTATCTTCTGTCCCTCAATATATGCTCCCTGGCTCAGGGATGTAACATGTTCCATTCACAAAAACTAGTTAGAAGCCCTGAAGTTCATCCTAGACTTCTGTTTCCCCTCAAGGTTTCAGAGTCTTTTGAAGTCCAACTTGAAGTAACAGTAAGTCCATCTCACTCTCTCCCCGCCACCCCCTGCACCACTGCTGACTTTCTTCTGGCCCTTCCCATTTATGTCTGGATTAATGCCAGAGTCCTCTTGTTTTCCAATTCACTCCTTTCTGATGTTTTCCTCATTGATAGGAGGACGAATGTTTTAAAATTTTATGTTTCTCATGTTACTTTCCCCACCTTTGAAGTCCTGTAATATCTTTTCAAAACATAGAGGTTGAGCCCCTAAGTCCTAACCATGGCAGATGAGGCACTTTATCACCTGATTGCTGCCTCCCTCTTCTGCCTCACTTTTCACCCCCTTTCCATGGCCAAACATTCCTTAGCCTTCATATGGGAGAAAAGTAAACTATGTTATATTAAGCCATTTAGGTGTCAGGGTTGACTTGTTAACATAGCAAAGCCAAGCTATCTGGAATAGTACCATCTTCCCCCAAACCTAATGAAGAACACTTACTTTGTGACCCCTCAGCATGTCTCCATTGAAATTATTCACTCACTTCTCTGTCTTCCCTTCTTGACTATGAGTTCCTTACGGAAAGAGATTGCTTTTTATTTCTGTGGCCTCCACTCTTAACACAGTGCTAACATAATAGGAACTCAAGAAATGTTGAATACTTGATTAATTGAGTTGTATCTTACCTGTGCTAAGCATAGGCAGAGCAGCCATTACAATATCCATTGCTCATAGGGATTCAGGAGTGCAACATGACTGCTTAAGGTTATTCCATCTGTTAAATGTCAAATATGTTTCCACTCAGCTCTTGTGGTTTGTGAGTCTACCCAAAGTGAAGTATAGGTTGGTAGAAGCTCTTCTTTCTCTGGTACATTTATACTTTCTACTTCATTTTTATAACTCAAGGTCTCACAGAAAATAGATGGCATCTTGGTGAGGGAATTATAAATACTTTTTTAATGAAAGAATCATTTAAAGAGGTATGGGTACAGTTAAAAGAACCAACAAGGAGTATTGAGGCAACGGGGCACTATTGACAGGGCAAACATGGAAATGGAGTTCCTAGAGTCCAATAGAAAGTTGCCAATGGAGAGAGTCCCCCACAGATGCTATTATCATAGGAAGGTGCAATGACTAGCATAACTGCAATAAATATGAAAGGAGTGTGAGTTATAAATACCCTAAATACCTTTCCTCTCTTCTTCCATGGAATCTGCTTGTGCTTCCACATTGGCCAAACCTAACTGAAGCCCAAAGGACAGTGGAGCCCAAGTAACACAGTCTCTAGATGTCATCCTCTTAGGAAAGATCAGGGACAGAGTAAAATGATCTAGTTGCCTAATGTATTATATTGGCCAGACATCTCAACCAGACATTGAAGAACAAGCAACATGGGGCAGGCACAGTTTCTACCCTATAGATGCTTATAGCCTGTGACCAGCCCCCTGATAGAGGTAGGTACACAGAGGCTAAAGAGGGAACTTGACATTGTTTCAGGTTTGCATAGTCACAGTGTCTTTCAATTTAAAACACTGTGGTGAAGTGCAAAGCACCTGGGTATTAGGGTTAGAGTCATTTGAAAATAAGTCATAAGGCACTACTTTATGTGTAGGGACTAGTTTATTGACCTTTATGAGCTTCAATTCTCTCTTCTCTAATACCTGCCTATGGGGTTGTTGTGAGGTTTAAAATGAGCAACTTTTGTGAAGTACAAGGTTCAGTGTAGGTACTTGCTATGAATTTATTCCTTTTTATTTACATTATGGCATCACATCCAGAGACTGGAGATGAGGGATGAGAGGCCGCATTTCAGTATAGTGGAAATTGAGCTATGGAGTCGCTAGTGTAGGTAGATAGAATGGATACCAAAAGGAAGGAATAACATCTTTTTGATATGATTAATCTAAACAAATATCTGAATTGCTTGAACTACAGCATCTGCATCATATTTGACTATCCTCTGCATTGATATTAAAACACAAGCTGAGTCTTTAAATCTGTCATTGTGGCAGGTGGGAGAGCCTATGTTCTCACTCGAACTTCTTTGGCTCTTTATTTTATTATAGCTCTTCACTGCCTCTCTTGAGATTGCTCAAGACTCATTTCCAACCATTTCTTCTCCTTCACAACCCAACACTCATCACAATCAAAACCACACAGCACACAGTGAATAATGCTGATGTGGAAGGGAGGTATAGAATCTTTCAAATGAAACAAGGAATGTGAAACAACTCTGTCTCCATTCTCTGTTGTCATTTTTTGCAGAGTGTCAGAACACCGACCCATAGTAGACAATGCCATCTTGTGGTTCTTGTGAAAATCATTCCTTGGAAAATTCAGGGTCACTGTTTAAATCTGTCTATGTTCTTTCCTATTATATTTTTATAGATTAAGTCATTATCTTCTAAAACTCCATCTAACAAAAATAGGAGCCACATTATTTATATGGCAACAGGTCACACTAATATGGGGAAATCCCACCACCCTGTTTTTAAGAATCTTAGTACAGTTGTGTGCTTGACAGAAAGATAGAGGCAGGCTAGCTCCTTGTTTTGTTTTCCTTGGGAAGCAGTCATACCTCAGTTTGTAAAATAGCATAGCCTGGAGTACTGATTCCCTTGCCATACTCATCCTGTGCGTCAGTGTATTGAATCCTGTGCAGAGGGCCCACACTTGTTCTAAAAATTTTTCCTCTGGGTTACAATTGGCACATAAAAGTTTCAGCAGTGGCAGCTGTTTGGGCCACTTTCTGGCATTATCTGAGTGTTGTGGTTTCAGTTTTATTTCCTTGGAACATAAAAATAGTAGGTTTTGGTTTGTTACCTTTAAAACCTCAGGAAAATAAAAATTGCAACTGATTTTGGCTGCCAAAATGATTAATCCATAGTGCCCTCTGAGTTGAAATAATGACTTGGATGTCATGTTTTTATATCTTCTTTCTTTCCCTGAGTATGCTCCAGGCCGGGCAGCAACTTAGCATGCCTCCCTGCCTTTCCTATTCAACTCTCTGTCTCTGTCCACTTCATCAGAAGTCAAAGACGCCTTTTAATTATTATATCATTATTATATTAAGTACATAATTAATTACATAATCATATGTTAAGCATATTAAGATATATCTGGTATTCTTTTACAAGAAAATTTGTTACTTGACTCTATATGATTTTCTTGAACACCTAGATCCATTAACTACAGTGACTTGGTGCACCAGAACAGTTTCTCTGCAGCAATATTCTTTCTTCTCTCCAGAAGTGACCAGAATCAGCATTAAAAAGAAAATCACAATAGCACACAAAGTACTCATATGTATAATAAACACCAATTAATGTTTCTTTTAGTGTTTATCACCCAATTCCAATCTAATTGTAATCTCATAAAATTATAATCTAATAAAACCAAACCTAAATTGAAAAGTAGTTTTAAATTATTAATATATGAATTTTAATTTGTCACATACTGGTATTAAAACAATTTTATAATGTCTATGAGAATAAATGGTGTTTTGGAAGACCATTTGCCCTTTTATGATCTCAGATATAATCTCATAGAATTTATTTGTTCAGTAGATACTTTCTGAGGTTTTCTTGGTCCCAGAAGCTCTGTGAGGTGTTGATTATACAGAAAGGAGTAAAATATGGTTCCAGCTTTGAAGCAATTTACAGTGTAATGGGAGGAACGAGAAAGTAAATAAGCAATTACAAATGCATGTGGTTGGTTCAGTAACGAGAGGAATTGAAAGTTATGTGGGTGAACACTGGAGCAATACAGAGACCCAGTCTTAAGAGTTGCAGGCTTCTAGATGAAAGTGATAAAATAAAAGATGAGAAAGAGTTCAGGTGAAAAGGGTAAGAAATAATATTTCACCCAGATTGAGAACATGTGCTTTCCTGGAGACTTGCACTAATGATGGCAGTACTTAAAGTAATCATCTCAAAATGGTGTAATATCCTCAATAACATTTTTACTGGTCTCTTCCAATCAAAATCTCAGCAAGTTATTTTGTAAATACTGACAAACTGATTCTAAAGTTCATATGCAGAGGCAAAAGACTCAGAATAGCAAGCACATTATTGAAGGAGAACATATTGGAAAGAGACACTATCCAACTTCAAGATTTACTATAAAGCTATAGCAATCAGGATAAGGTGATATTGGCCAAGAAAAAAAAAAGCTGAGCAGATCAAGTGGAACAGAATAGAGAGTCCAGAAGTGGACCCACAAAAATAAAGTCAGTTGATCTTTGACAAAGGAGCAAAAACAATACAATAGAACAAAGATACTTGTTTTCAACAAATGGTGCTGGAGCCACTGGATGTACACATGTAAAAAATGAATCTAAATGCAGATCTTACACCCTTTACAAAAATAAACTGATAATGGATCACATAACTAAATGTAAAAATGCAAAATTATGAGACTCCTAGAAGATAAGGAGAAAACCTAGATGACCTTGGGTATGGTGACAACTTCTTAGATGCAACACCAAGACACAATCCATGAGAGAAATAATTAGTAAGCTTGACTTCATTAAAATTAAAAACTTCTGCAAAAGATAATGTTAAGAGGATGAGAAGATTAGCCACTGATTCAGAAAGTATTTGCAAAAGATACAACTGATAAAGGACTGTTATCCAAAATATACAAAAATCTCTTAAAACAACAAGAAAATAAATAACTTGATTAAAAATGTCCTAGAGCTTAACAGACACTTCACTAAAAAAGATATGCAGATGGAAAATAAGCATATTTAAAGATGCTCCACAAGATATGTCATCAGGGAAATATAAATTAAAACAGGAAAGAAATGCTACTAAACATCTATTGGGATGGTCAAAATCTGGAACACTGATGACACCAAATGTGGGCAAGCTTGTGGAGCAACAGGAACTCTCCTTTGTTGCTGTTGGAAATGCAAATGTAAATGGTACAGACACTTTATAAGACAGTTTGGCAGTTTCTTACAAAACTAAAATTACTGTTACGATTCTAGAAATCATGTTCCTTGCTAATTTCCCCAAAGTAGTTGTAAACTACGTCCACTCAAAAACCTGCACATGGTTGTTGGCAGCAGCTTTATTCACAATTGCCACAATTTAGAGCAAACCCAGATTTCCTTCAGTAGGTGAATGAATAAATTCTGGTACATTCAGATAATGGATTATTATTTAGTGCTAAAAAGAAATGAGCTATCAAACCATTAAAAGACACGGGAGAAACTTTAATATACATTACTATGTGAAAAAAGCCAACCTGAAAAGGCTATGCACCGTATGATTCCAACTATATGATATTGTGAAAAAGGCAAAGCTGTGGAGATAGTAAAAAGAGCAGTGGTCACCAGGTGTTGGGGAGTGGGAATAAATAGGTAGAGCACAGAAAGTTTTTAGGGCAGTGAAGTTATTCTGTATGAAACCATAATGGTGGATATGTTATTATTCATTTGTCATAACTGATAGAATGTAAAGCACCAGGAATGAACCCTAATGTAAACTATGTATTTTAGGTGATAATAGTGTGTCAGTGAGGGTTTATGGATTGTAACAAATGAGTCACTCTTGCGTGTGATGTTCATAGTGGTGATGGCTGTGTATATGTGGGGGTAGGAGACATAGAGAAATTTTCTACTGCTCAATTTTTATGTTTACTTGAAACTGCACTAAAAATTAAGTATATTAAAAATTACATGGAAATAAATACATATAAGTATGAAAAACTTGGGAAATCTGAATGTGGTGGGTGATTTGTATCAACGTCAATATCCTAGTAGGAATATTGTCCTGTTATTTTGTAAGATAGTACCATTGTGGGAAACCAAGTGAACGGGTATGTGGGATCAATCTGTTTTATTTCTTATAACTGCCTGGGAATCTACACTTATCTCAAAGTTTTTTGAAAATGTAAACTAGACCAAGACTCCATCCTGCATAAAAGCATTCAACCTCCACTCCCCTTAGGATGAAATCAGAACTTCTTTCCATATTGTATATGGTCTTGTAAGACCTGTCCTTCATCAGCCTTCCCAACTATATTTTTCTCTCTTTGAATGAGCTTCAACCACCATGGCTCTGTCACTGTCCCTCAGATATGTCAGGCTGCTTTCCTCCCTGTGCTTTTATGCTCTTCCTGCTGCCTGGATCCTTCTCCAGGTTATTGTAGGGCCACCTCAGACTCCTCCATCAGTTCAAATGTCACTATTTCAAGGGGCGTGTCCCTGATTATTTTATATAAAATGGCACGTCACCTTTGTTACTTTATTTATAAATGATCATCAGAAACTTTTTATAATCACATTTGCCTTATTCTTCCTTATAAGCCCAATTCTGCAGAATGTTAAGTTCCACAAGTGCAAGGACATTTGTCTGTCTTGTTTCTTACTATGCCCCAGTGTCCAGCTCTGTATCTGATTCCTAGTAGGTGCCCAATAAATAGTTGCTAAGTTAATTTTTTTTAAAAAATGCATGAATGTCTCTAAGAAGGGTCCCATTAAATTAAGGGGGAAATCAACGAAGAATTTACAGCTTAAGGTCTTCACAATGCAGCTACATAAATTGAAATTTCACTGAGAACAAATAGTTTTAAAGGAAGGAAAATGAATTTCTTGGTGAGAACCAACATTAATTTCCCAGTTTTTCTGAACATGTGTAGAGGTGAATCTGAAAAGTAATTACCTCCCCTCTGCATCTGAAAGGGAGGTCAATTTACTTTCAGAGTAGAAAGGCCTTGTGCTCTCCCAAGATGAAGATCTGAGGTCAAGAAGAATTACAAAGCATGCATTGTTGGTACAGGGTGGTAGGATGTTTCATTCTCACTCATTGTTACATCTATTTTGCCTGCTGTTAGCCTGATACTTCTCTCATTTCACTCAGTTTGGTACCTGGGGACTATGAAAACATGGTGAAGCATGAAAGAAAGAGAAAATGCCCAACTTTTGGACAAATGGTGTTTACTCCTTACAGTAGCACTCTGGTCTGACTCCATCATGTAAGAATTGTTCAGAAAAGCTCAGAAGAGCCAGACAGGAATTTGCCATCCTCACCTCTCCACACTCGCTCTTTTGTGGTGTGTGCTGCAGCGGACAGGCCCTGCCTGGACTAGGAATGGATGTTTTATTCTCCGCTCTCTCAGCCAGTTTGTATTGCTATAAAAAGATACCACAAACCAAGTGGCTTAAACAACAGAAATGTGTTTCTCACAGTCCTGGAGGCAGAGAAGTTTGGGGTCAATGTGCTGGCCAATTTGGTTCCTGTCAAGGGACCTCTTCCTGGGTTATGTCCTCATATGTTGGAGAGAGAGGGAAGCAAGTAAAGTGCTCTCTGGCCTTATAAGGGTACTAGTCTCATCGTGAGGGCTCCACCCTTATTACCTAATTACCTCTCAAAGACCCCAACTCCAAATACCACCACGTAGGGGGTTAGTATTTCAGTATATGACTTTTGGAGAAACACATAGTCCACAGTACGTGCCAATCTCACCTTCTCTCTTCTGTGCACTATATTGAGTTTAGCAAAGTATAATTTCTCAGTCCCCTGCTCCCAGCTGTGCCCTGGGAATTTGCAAACAGAGGAACATGAAGACTTAGTTAGGAACATCAAACTATCCCAACAATGGAACAAACCTTCACAAAGCTTTGGATTGAGAAAAGGTTCTCTACCAATGGGTAGAGTTTCAGCACCCTCAACACACCTTTCTTAAACAGTAGGGCTTAATGTGTTTTCCTTGTTGGCTTCTCTGTAAGACAGATTCAGAAAAATTTTTTTGAAAGATTTATTCTGCTCTAAAAAGAAAGTTTGAGAACTGTTCTACCACCCTTCTGATTTGTATCCTTTCCTTCTTGGTGTAATGGCCACATTGTCTCTGTCTTCTTTGCTGGACACCCCTCATGATCCAAGTTTGCAATCATCAGAGGGCCCCTATGTTCAGTCCTTAGCTCTTTTTTCCTATTTACTCTTTTGGTGACCCATCCAGTTCCTTGACTGTAAATACCATTTACATGCTGAACACTCAGAAACATATTATTGCCAGCCCTGACATTTCCTCTGAATCCCAAAGTTCTCTATCTAGCAACCTCTGAAGTTTGTCTCCTTGAATATGACGGACCATTATGAGTATAACATGTCTGATAATGAACTTTTGATTCAGCCATCTAATCTGAATCCATATTTTTCACTTTTCTCTATCTCATACTTCATATCTCATGCCCTCAGCAAGGCTCAAATCTGCTCTGTGTTCCAAATATATCCCAATATTTCTCACCACTTGTACAGATTTTGCTCTCATCTCTGTTTTTTCCTGCAAAAGCATTGTATTCCTTTATTTGTATTCCTGACCTCTATGGTCCCCTCAGAACAGCCACAGACATGATTTCAAAATATAAATCAGAGCATAGCGTTCCCTTGCACAAAATCCTTGAGTGACTTCTTAACATATAGTGAATAAAAACCCAAGTTCTGCCCATGGCCATGAGGCCCCAATGTAGCCCTACTCCTTCTCCCAAGATTTCTCCTGTATCAGTCTTCTATAACTGATTGCCCCCCCTACTGTCCTCATTGCACCATGCATGCTCCTCCTCCAGTGTTTGCATCTGCCTCTCCTTCTGCTTGAACCACACTTCCCCTAGGTATTCATATCCCTTCTCCTTCACTTTTTCAGGTCTCTGTCATAGTGTCACCTCTCAGAGAGTCCATTCCTGGCTCTCAATCTAAAATATCAAACCTCATCCCCATCACTGCTGTATTTTTCTTGTTAATATTATAACAGTCTGATACTATATTTCATAATTCTTTGTTTATTTTTGTCTCTCTGCCCCACTAGAATGCAAGCTCCATGAGGCCATAGAATTCCTCTTATTCACTCTTGAATCACCAGCCCCTAAAGCAGCACCTCCTATAGATGCTTAAGAAATAGTTGCTGAGTAAAAGAATTCATTTTCTCAGAGAAGAAAACTGAGGCCTAGAAAATAGGAGTGCTAAGAGGTAGAAAACTATTGTCTAACATATATTGCTTAAGATAAGTCAAGTAGTTCATTTTTTTCTCTTGCCTGGTTATGTTAGAAAACTACTGTTTCAATGATTAAAAAAAAGAAAAGAAAACTACTGTTTCTGCAGGCGAGAGGTGCAGAATTTTATAGAAACTCTTTTCCTCAGTTCTACACTAACACAAGAACTAGCCAGATAGTTGAGACAACATGCAAAGTAAAGGTAAGTAACTGGGAATCTAGGAACATAAATTGAGACAGAGGTTGTTCAGCAGTACATAGTATTGAGATGTTGTGGACTGAGAGGAGTGGACTGAGTAGGACTGAGAGGAGGTGGGCTAGAGGCCACATCCCTTTGTTCTTTGTGAAGAAAAATGAGGTGTATGTCCAAACAATAATAACCAGCTAGATTGTCTTAGGGTCTATTAAATAAGTGGCCAAGGGTTGGATGTTCAGGTCAAAGAGTAGATAAGTCTGATATATATATGCCTTCCTACCTCTAGTTTTATATCAATGGCTCATTTAATTTCATAATGAAGCAATTTATATAAAAATATGTATATATACATATACATGCAGGTATAGGTAGGATAGATACTTTGTTCTCCTTTACAGGACAATTATTTTATAAAGCAGATAGGGTGTTTGTATTAATTCCCTAAATTAAAAAGTATCTTTAAAGAGATCCTTTCTTCTGATACACCTCTCATCCTATGGACGTTCCTCCATAGAGCAAATGGTGGGAATGCCAGTGACAGGTCAATGTTTGTGTCTGTTAAATCTTCAGTGAGTCTTGATTTAGATTTATCATCTATTTGGCCCTTAACATTACACCAGTGGGCTGTGTTTTACAATCCATATAGACCTTCACACAATACACACAGTCTCTTCAGCTAATTTCCACTTGAAAGCAGTTCCTTGGGCAAGTGTTGTTCACACTTACTCACTTTCAGTGTTAATAGATGTCATAGTTTTCATGTGAAGCATTGTGACACAATTGTTGGAGTAAAAACAAATGCTATCCTGATTCTTCAAGTGCTACCCTAACATTTTAATTAAAGTCCAGGGAGAGAAACAATTTTCTTACACAAATTTTGATATTAGCAAAGCCTCCTGGAGAGGAAGTGCTGAGAAACATCATATACCATTGAACTTGACAAGGCCTGACTTTTAAAACTGGGTTCATGATGTCCTTCTGTAATAGAGACAGCCACACAAAAGGATAAATGAACAGAGGTCATCAAACACTCTGCATTCTCATCTGTTTCAGGCTGTATTCTTTTTTCCTTTCAGAGTTCAACTCAATACCCTTCTTCTGTAAACAATCTTCTGATATTATTGCCAGCCCACATAGACACATAGCAGTCTCCTGAGCCTGGCAGTGAAGTACAACAATGCTACATTATACAGGTATGGAATTTTTAATTCCTTAATGATGAAGGGAGTGTGCCTGCTTATCTTCCCACTTTACAGTATGTTCTGATGGAGGGCTTGTGTTAAAACTAAAAACAAAATAGATATAGGTAATTTAGGATTTTCTAGGACTTCATATGGGATGTAATGTGGACAGAGCAATGGTTCTTGATCATGACCACACTTTAAAATCACCTGGGGAACTTAAAATGTCATTGCTTAGGCCGACCTCCAAAGATTGGACATAACTGGTTGAAGGTGGAACTCAGGTAGAGGTAATATTATTTTTAAAAGTCCCTAAGTGCTTCCTATCTGCAGCAAGAGTTGAAACCACTTGGTTAGGGAAGATTTAAAAGCATGTTTTATTACCTAGAAATTGTTTCCTTATCTTTTAAAAAATAAGACTAACAATGTATACTTTCCTGGATTGTTATTCCCTGGCTGGATCACATCTTCCACATTTTGAATTCCTGACACCTTAGGCAACTGTTTAACCTCTCTAAGACTTAGATTTCTATTGAGGAGTTCAGTAAGTATCAACACATACATTTGTTGTAAGGAATAAATAAGGTAATGTGTGAGTAGTACTCAGTCTAGTACTTGGCATATTAGAGCTCAACAAGATTTAGCCACTGTGTGCACTGTGCAGCATAGCATCTGCAGCATGGTAGACCCTAAATAAATGTTTTCTTTTTCCTCTCTTTCCCTTCCATCTGTTACTATCCTCTAACCCAGTGATTTTTAACTGGTGTGCCACAAGAATCTTTAAAACACACAATACCTGACTATTAGTCAGAGGCACTGATCTCTTTTCCCTTAGTTTATCAAATAAAAACATGACAACAGCCAACACATCAATAGCTGTCTGATGTGAGTGTCCTGTCTTGAACTATAAATATATTAGTCATATAATAAAGTTGCATCTTATTGATCATGTCACTTATTGGTCAGGTTGACTATGATTGGTTAGTTCTTTACTATAAATTCTTATATACAAGTATAGGCACCTGATTTTTAAAAAGTCGCTTTGGAGCAAAAAGGATAGGTAGTTACTATCATTATTACTTTGTGTCACTCAATCAGAATTATACCTATTTTTTGTCAGATCGGCAAAACTATATATTTTTTGGTGTGCCACAGAATTTCAGATCTCTAGGAGAAAGAGACAATGAACAGTCCATGAGCACACTTAGCCTGGCAAAGAGAACACTGCAAGTGGCTAGCACTCTCCATCTTCTCTTTAGAAAGTACTATTTTGGAATGCCCTGAGGTTCTGGTCTTTCTCCCTATCTATATTTTCATTTCCGCCAGATTGGTTAACCAAAAGATTTCCTACGTTACAAACCTCAAAAGCTGCATCCAACATACAAATCGATAGATCTTTCACTCAGCAGTAGCTAAAGGGAACCCACCCTCACTTATTTTCCTACAAATATGCTATTTTGGTTTATTTCAGTGCATATTTTTGGCATCTTAAATTACATATTTTTTTACCCCAGTCATTTCACAAGCAAAACTGACTTTCCTGATAATTAAATTTCCTTCACAATGACAATTATACCACTTATTTTCATTTTACTACAGAACGCCTGTAGATTATTAAGCTGGTGTCAGCTTTCACCCACCCATATACCTTCGATGCAGTAGGAAAAAAGTGTCAGAATTTCCAAGGTGTGCCCAGATGATGTGTAGTTCCCATAATTTCACACTTGGAGGCATGTATCATGTTATTTATGCAATAGGCTAGCTCATTACACATTTGGGAATTTATTTTACAGGTTACTAATTTTGGGAAGCTCTGAATGCAAAGAGAATGCTTTTAATTGGCAAAGTTTTATTAATATGTAATTTTAAATTGAATTTAAATAGTCATTGATATTATTGGGGGCTTTAAATAATAAATTATAGTCTACAAAATCCATTTCAGAAGATATTTGACTAGAAAAAGTAATAGTCTATGTGACCAGCAAATTTGGAACAAGATAGTCTGTGACCTCTGTACATGTAAAAATTCAACGAATGCACGGGCTTGACTTGATGAGTTCTGTTTGATAAATTAACTAGTTCCATTCTCATCACTCCTTCCTCCCCTGCACTAACGCTCACATTATCACCAATTGGACAGACATTTTTTCCTCTAGCCCCGAATTTATAGTATTTTACAAATTGCCTGTTTCATTCCTTTAGTGAGTCATGAAAATTATTTAGTAAGTTTTATGAAGTATTTTTAAAAATTGAACAGAATAGATCAAAGTACCTCACAGGCAGAAGGAATAAGTATTTCAGTGATATGTGTATGTATAATTATATGATAATGTAGATTTTATTGTTTATTGTGGGTTGTAGTAAAAAAAAAGAGTTTGAAATGCACAAATGTACTTATTGACGCCTGCTAAAAAAATTCTGTGACCTAGATATTGAGCAACCTTCATCTCTTAAGAAGCCAAAATCTTTAGGTTGCTACTAAGCTAATACCTCCTAACAGGACCAAGCACTAGCTCTGTATCCTATAGTTAAGTAATAGTACTTAGAATGATCTAATTATCAAAATTTACAGTTTGCAACTGTAGCCCCAGGAGCAGCAGTAACAGCATCATCTGAGAACTTATTAGAAATGAACTTCTTAGGTCACATCCCAGGCCACTGAATGAGAATTCTGAGGTGGGGGCCAGTAACCTGTGTTTTCACAGCCTTCCAGGTGACTCTGATGTGTGCTAATGTTTGAGGACCACTGGCCTACACAAGTTTGAGTCTGGACTTTGCTTTTACTTGTTAATGCGGACCTTATCCATTAGAAATTCCCATCTTGACTGTTTCTCATGGGTGCCTCCCACATGATGACATGAAGTCTATTCAGTTATCCTGTGACATCCCACAACGTTTTTCCTTTGTAGTATGAATTTATAAAGTTATTCAGAACTTAATTAACTTATACTTTGGTGTTTTGTTTAGAAAATATTGTAATTTATCATATTCATTGAATGGATTTCCTTATTGAATTTATTGGGGTGACACTGGTTCACAAAACTATATAGGTTTCAAGTGTACAACTCAACAAAATACCATCTGCACACTGCATCGTGTGTCCATCACCCAAAGCAAAGTCTCTTTCCATTCCCAATTATCTCCCCTTTGCCTGCCTCTGCCTATCCCCATCTACCTTTTCCTCTGACTATCACCATACTCTTGTCTGTGCCTATGTGTATATATGTGGTGTGTGTATATATGTGTGTGATATGTTTTTTACTTAATCCCTTCACCTTCTTTCACCCAGCATCCCAACCCAATTCCCTTCTGACAGCTGTCAGTCTGTTTCATGTATCCATACCTCTGTTTCTATTTTATCAGTTTATTTTATTCATTAGATTGCACATGAAAGTGACATCATATGGTGTTTGTCTCTCTCTGATTGGCTTATTTCACTTAGCATACTAATCTCCAGGTCTATCCATGAAGCTGCAAAAGGTAAAATTTCCTTCTTTTTTATGGCTGAGTAGTATTCCATCGTGTAAATGTATTACAGATTTTTTTTATCTACTCACTACTTGTGGAAACTTGGGCTGTTAACCAGATAGTTTTTAATACAATTCTATATACCAGTAATTCTTATGTAATTTTACGTACTTTTTAGAACTCGAACAGAGTTAGTTTTTTGATATTTCCATGAATCCTGTAAAATTAAATGAAATAACTTATATAAAGTGATTTGTTTGTGTATAGAACAAAGTACTTAGTTTCTCTCTGGAAAGATGAAGATCCTTGGCTATTAGTTTAAAAAGACACAAGAACCCTCCCACATGAGTGCTCTAGTTTCCACAGTATGAACCCTAGTATTTGGAGGACTGGACACACATACTTAACATGAGTCTGGAGGGCCTAAGGAGAATTCATCTCATGTCAACCCCAGTGGTTAAGTGACACATAAAGTTAGTTCTCTAAGGACTCAAAGGAAAGCAGAGAGGACAAGTTTTTAGGCTAGAGAATTCTTAAGTCATACCACATACACACCACAACATACACACATTCATCAATATATTGCCTTCAAGAACTGTCTTCCTGCTTCCTCTCAGCATGACTCTAATCTCTTTCACTTGGGTGGGGGGGTGAAGAAGCCATTTCCTTTCTTTGACTTTTAGCCATTGATATAGGTAGAAAATGTAAACTGTCATTAAAAAAAATCTGAAGAGACCAATTACCATGAAAAATATTAGAAGTTTTCAGAGAACTGCTCAAAAAGTTATAAGTCCCAGTGGCATTGAAATAGAGAGTTTTCAAGACCTCAAAAATAAACATTTCTCAATATTAATTATTCCAGAATATAGGAAAACAGAAAACTTCCTAATTGACTTCTCAATGTGAACATATCCTAGAAACCAAGCTGGACAAAGAAATGGCACCAAAACAAACAAAAAACCCCCAGCATACCAATTGTACCTATGATTATAGGTGTAAAGCTCAAAAATTAAATAAATGTTAGCAAATACAATACATCAGTATATTAAAAGAAAAAATACATGACAATGTGGTATCTTGACTGAAGAATATAAAAACAGTTCAACATAAAGAAGTCTAATGTAATTCACCATATTAGAAAAGGAGAAAAATATATGAGCATCTAGATAGATGTGGAAAAGTATTTTGACAAAAGTCAACATCCATCCATCCATTCTTAATTATAGAAAAGCAGCAAAATCGACAACAATGCTTCAGGAAACTCCTGTATTGTGTAAAACACATCTGAAACAATAGTAAGCAGTATAATGGACACAAAAAAAGTCAAAATAACAAGAGTAGGTATTATGATCACTATTATTCAGCACTGTTCTTTATGGTTTTCTGTGTATGCACATATCCCTAAATAATATATTGCTTTGTTTTCCTATCTTTTAACATTATATAAATAGAGTTGTGTTGTATGTATTCTATAGTGACTTGCTTTTCTCACTTAACATTGTATTTGTAAGATTTCTGTGTTGGTCAGTAGAGCTATGTAATGTATTTATTCTTACTTATTTTAGTATTCTTTTATATGAATATATCCAAATTTTTTATTCTTCTGTAAGTAGGCATAATTTGTGTCTACATTTTTGCAATTACATACAATGCTGCTGTTAATATATATGTGTGTATCTCTTGGTTCAGATGTACAAGAATTTTTCTAAGGGATATACATAGGAATGCAATTCCCGAGTCATTTGGCAAGCATACATTCAACTTTGTAAAATAACGTTATTTTCTAATATGCTTGTAACAGTTAAGGATTTACCCTAAGAGTGAATGAAAGTTCTGTTGATCTAGTCCTAATCACATTTGTTATTATATATTAAAAATAAAAATGTTAGCTAATCTACTTGGTAGGGAATGGTATTGCATTGTGATCTTAACTTGTTTTTTCTTACTAAAGATGTGCTTGAGCATCTTTGCATATGTCCTGCTCTTTGAAATACTTATTCATATCTCTTGCCAATTTTTAGTAGGATGAGATGTTTCTTTTTTATTGATTTATAGAAGTTCTTTATATATTTTTATACAAATTCTCTGACAGTTAAGGCATTGCAAATATCTACTAGTGTGTGTGTAACTTTTCTTTTCATTCTGATGGTGTCTTTGGATATCTAATTGCCTTTCTAAACGCTCTTATTGATTTAAATATATCTGTAGACACTTTTGTGTTTCTGTGTAAACAGGTATATTCTTTATTAACAAAAGTTGCATTTATTTTCAGTCTTTATAACTTCTATTTCTACATCTGGCTAGAATGTTCAGTACAATTTTGAACAGAAGTGGCAGTGGGAGAAATTCTCATCTTGTGCCTAGCTTCAAATGGAACATTTATTATATTCCAACATTATATCTCCTGTATGATTTGTAGATATATTTTAGGTTTTAATAGATTAAGGACATTATCTGCTTTACCTAATTGTGAAATTTTATCAGTGCTCCTTTTACATCTTTTGAGGTAATCATGTCTCTCTCCTTTAATCTGTTAATTTTACAAATTACTGTATTAATTTCCTAGTGTTGTACCAGTCTTGCTTTTGTAGAATAAATCTAAATAAGCAATATTTGGGGATGTATTTTACTAATATTTTTACAACATTTTAGATGTTTGTGAATGAAATTCACCATCTTTATAACTTTAGGCTTCTCAGCTTTTAGTATTAAGGTTTTACTAGCTGCTTTAAATTAGATGTTGTTTCCTATTTATCCATTTTCTGAAAAAAGGTTATGTATGATTTTAATCATCCATTCTTTGAATGTAGATGGAATTGACTTATGAAATCACCTGAGTCTGTTTTCTTTGTGGAAGGATTTTTTGACTTCCAAGTCAATTTTTTTAATGTTTATGGAGCCATTTAGGTTTTCTGGATAGTTTTGGCAATTTGTATTTTTCTAGAAATGTGTACATTTCACCTAAGTTGTCTAATTCATTGGCATAAAATTTTTCAAAGCAGTCCTAATTTAAATATTTTCTATTTTTATCAGATTTTATTTTTAATCTTATTTATACCTTTTCTTTATTTGTATTGATCAATCTTGCCAAAGCATTTTCCCATTTTATTAATCTTTGAAAAGAATCAACTCTTGGTTTTGTTGATTTTTCCTAGATTCTATTATATCTTTAATTTTGTTATTTTCTTTTCTTATATTTATTATTTTCTTCATTCTGTATATATTTTGTTTCAAGTGTGTTTTTCCCCTAACTTTTCAAGTTAATAAGCCTTGTTCATTATATTTTACTTTCTTCTTGTTCATATAAGCTATAAAATTTCCTCTGAATGACATTTAGTTACAGCCCCTAAGTTTTGATATATTACGATTTCAGTTGTATTTTTTTCATCATACTGTCTTTTCTAACCCATGAATTATGTAGTATGGCTTTACATTTCCCAATGTATGTTTTTAATCTTAGCTATTATTAATTTATATTAGAACCTATATTGATACTCTTATTGGGAACATAGAAATTTTGTATGTTATAACTTCCTGGTAAATTGAAAATTTACTGAAAATTATTCATATCAGTATGCAATGACCTTTTTAACTTCACTATCTTCCTGAACACTGCGATATATTACTCAAATTGCTAGCCCAGCTCTTTTCATTGGAATTTTTCCAGTCAGTTATCTCCCATTCTTATTGTCAGCCCTACTGAGTCTTCCTGTTTTAGTTAGGTCTTTTTAAAAGAGCTTTTAGCTTGACTTTACTGAGCTTTACTTTACTAAAAAAATGTCTTTTTTTTTTCAATTTAGTGATCTTTGTCCTTGAACTGACAAGGCAAATACTTTCACCAATTGTGATTACTTAAATATATAAATTTATTTTTTTAATTTTTATCTGTGGTAAAAGACAACATAAAATGTACCATCTTAACCATTTTTAAGTGTACATTTAAGTAGTATTAAATATTAGATTCAAGTTGTTGTGCAACCAATCTCCAGAACTCTTCCATTTTGAAACTGAAACTTTATACACATTAAACAACAACTCCCCCTTCTCCATTCCCCATAACCTTTGGCAACAACCTTACTCTAAGTTCCTCATTTAATTGGAATCCTGTAGTATTTGCTTTTCTGTGATTGGTTTATTTCATCTAACATAATGTCCTCAAAGTTCATTCATGTTGTAACATATGCCAGAATCTCTTTCCTTTTTAAGACTGAATGATATTCTATTGTATGTATATACCACATTTTGTTTATCCATTCACTTGATGGATACTAGAGTTGCTTCCACTTTTTGGCTACTGTTACTAATGCTGCTATAAACATTGGTATAAAGATATCTCTTCAAGAACCAACCTTCTTTCATTTAGTTTGGGTATATGCCCAGAAGTGAGATTGCTGGAACATATGGTAATTCTATTTTTAAGTTTCTGAGGAACCATACAATTTTCCTTAGTGGCTGAATCATTTTACCTTCCCACCAACAACATGTAAGGGTTCCAATTTTGCCACATCAGTGGAAACACTAATTTGTTATTTTTTGTTTTTGTTTATATTGTATTACCCATCCTAATGGGTGTGATATAATATCTCATTGTGGTTTTGATTTGCATGTCCCTAGTGATAAGTGATGGTGAACATCCTTTTATCTGCTTATTGGCCATTTGCATATCTTCTTTGTAAAAAAAGTCTATTGATATCCTTTGCCTGTTTTTTTCATTGGGTTGTTTTATTGATTTTTTTGAATTATAGAAATTTCTTTATATATTCTGGATTTTAACCTTTCATCAGATACATGACTTGAAAATGTTCATCCACTCTATAGGTTGCCATTTCACTCTGTTGGTTGAGTTTTGAGGCACAAAAATTTTTAGTGTTAATGTAATCCAATATTTTTTCTTTCTTGCCTGTGTTTTTGGTGTCATATAAAAAAAAAAATCATTGCCAAATCCAAAGTCATGAAGGTTTTCCTTTATGTTTTCTGCTAAGAATTTTGTAATTTTTAGCTCTATGTTTAGGTCTTTTTTGTGTTTTGAGTTAATTTTTGCATATGGTGTGAGGGAAGGGACTAACTTCATTCTTTTGCATAGGGATATACAGTTTTCACACCACCATTTGTTGAAGAGTGTCTTTTCACCATTGAATGGTCTTGGCACCCTGCTGAAAATCATTTGACCGTGTATGCAAGGGTTTGTTTCTGGGCTCTCTATTTCATTCCACAGGCCTATATGTCTGTATTTTTGCCAGTATTGCAATGTTTTGATTATTGTAGATTTTCAATAGGTCTTAAAATCAAGAAGTGTGAGACCTCTGATTTTGTTATTATTTTAAAAGTGTTTCAGCTCTTTGGAAATTCATATGGAGATTCCATATGAATTTTTTTTTAATCCTCAAACCTGCAGCCTAGTCCTATAACCTCACTGGGAATCAAACCCCCAACCTTTTGTTGTACTGGACAATACTTTAATCAAATTAGCCACTTGACCAGGGCTCCATATGAATTTTAAGATTGATTTTTCTATTTCTGCAAAAATAACATTGGGTTTTGACAGGGATTTCACTGAATTTGTAGATTGCTTTGGATAGTATTGACATCTTAACAATATTGAGTCATCCAGTCCATGTACACCAGATGTCTTTCCATTTATCTGTGTCTCCTTTAGTTTCTTTCAATAACATTTTATTCCAAAATGTTTTATTCTCTTTGATGCTGTTATCACTGGAATTGTTTTTTCAATTTCTTTTTGGATTATTCCTTGCTGGTCTATAGAAATGCAGCTTATTTTTATGGGTTGATTTTGTATCCTGAAACTTTGCTGAATTATTTATTAACTCTAACAGTTTTGTTATTGTTGTTGAAACTTTAGGGTTTTCTGCATATACCATCACATCATCTGTGTACAGAGATACTTCACTGTTTATTTTTCCAATTTGAATGCCTTTTATTTTTTTTTTCTTGACTAATTGCTCTTGCTAGGACTTCCAGCACTATGCTTAACAGAAGTGATAAAAGTGAGCATTCTTATGGAATTTCCTCAGAAAACTAAAAATGGAAAACTAAAAGGAAAACTGCCTTTTGACTCAGCAATTCCACTGCTGGGATTATACCCTAAGAGCCCTGAAACACCAATCCAAAAGAACCTATGCACCCCAATGTTCATAGCAGCACAATAGTACTGGAAGCAACCTAAGTGCTCATCAGCAAATGAGTGGTACATTTACACAATGGAATTCTACTCAGCAGAGAGAAAGAAGGAGCTTATACCCTTTGTGACAGCATGGATGAAACTGGAGAGCGTCATGCTAAGTGAAATAAGCCATGAGGTGAGGGACAAATACCATATGATCTCACCTTTAACTGGAACATAATCAACAAAAGAAAAAAGCAAACAAAATATAACCAGAGTCATTGAAATTAAGAACAATCTAACAATGGCCAGAGGGGATGGGGGAGGGGACAGTGGGAAGAAAGGTTTTTAGGAACTACTATAAAGACACAGGGACAAAACCAAGGGAGAGAGTGGAAGCAAGGGAGGGAGGTGGGTTTGGAGGCGGTGGGGTGAGCGGGGGAGAAAATACATACAACTTTAACTGAACAACAATAAAATAATTTAAATGAAAAGAAAAGTGAGCATTCTTGTCTTATTCCAGATCTTACAGGAAAAACTTTTAGTTTTTCATCACTGAGTAGATTAGCTGTGGGTTTTCTATATATGATCTTTACCATGAGGTAGTTTCCTTCTATTTTTAGCTTAAGTGTTTTTTAACATGAAAAAGTATTGAATTTTGTCAGATGCTTTTTCTGCATAAATTGAGATTGTCATGTGGCTTTCCTTCATCATTATGTTAATATGGTGTGTTATACTGATTGATTTTAACATGTGGAATCATCCTTGCATTCCAGGGATAAATCTCACTTGGTTGTAGTGCATAATCCTTTTAACCTGCTGTTGAATTCTGTTCGATTGTATTTTGTTGAGGATTTTTGTGTCAATATTCACCAGAGTTATTGACCTGTAGTTCGCCTGTTGCTTGACTTTGGTGTCAGTGTAATATTGGCTTCAAAGAATAAGTTGTGAAGTGTTGTCTCCTCTTCAGTTTTTTGGAAGAGTTTGAAGAGGATTGAGGTTAATTCTTCTTTAAACGTTTGATAGAATTCACCAGTGAAGTCCTCTGGTCCTGGGATTTCTTTGTTGGGAGTTTCTTGACTGTTAATTTAATCTCCTACTATTTACAGATCTGTTCAGTTTTTCTATTTTTTTCACTGTTGGTAGGTTGTGTGTTTCTAGGTACTTATCTACTATACTT
Organism: Phyllostomus hastatus; assembly: GCF_019186645.2. Classification (NCBI taxonomy): domain Eukaryota; kingdom Metazoa; phylum Chordata; class Mammalia; order Chiroptera; family Phyllostomidae; genus Phyllostomus; species Phyllostomus hastatus. Next base: position 27,819,848 of record NW_025333857.1, on the reverse strand, counting down.
TAGCTACAGTATCTAATTTGTTGGTGTATAATTATTTCTGTAAAAATCAATTGTAAAGTTGTAATGTCCCTTCTTTTCACTTCTGATTTTAGTTATTTGAATCTTCTCTTTTTTTCTTGGTGTATCTTAAGGTTTGTTGATTTTGTTGATATTTTTGAAGAAGAACTCTTGGTTTCATTGATTTTCCCTATTGTTTTTCTATTCCATATTTTTATCTCTGTTCTAATCTTTATTATTTCCTTCCTTTGAGTGCTAGCTTTGAGTTTAGTTTTCTTTCTATAAAGATTAGTTTGTTAATTTGAAATCTTTCTTCTTTTATTGTAAGTAATAACAGCTGTAAATTTTTCTCTTCGCTTAGCTTTTATTCTCCATAAATTTTGGAATGTTATGCTTTCATTTTCATTTGTCTAAAGATATTTTCTAATTTACTTTGTAATTTGTTACTGCTTAATTAGCCAATCTTTGTTTAAATTCTCTGGTGTATTTAATGATTTATCATTTTTTGTGCATTTCAGATCTTTTTCCTGATCTTATTTTCCTTCTAATCAACTCCTCCTTTAGAAATTTCTTTAGTGAAGTAGGGAACAAACCCTCTCTAATTTAGTTGTTCTTAAAATATATTTATTTCATCTCACTTCTTAAAAGATAGTTTCACCAAATATAGAAGTTCATGTCTCAGCATTTTAGAGATATTATGCCACTGTCTTTCTCTTCTGGTGTTGCTGGTTGGCTAACAGCGCCCCAAAGATGCCCACATTCTAATCGCTGAAACGTCTGAATATGTTACCTTATATTGTAAATTTGTAACCAATACTCTGCAGGTGTGATTAAGTTAAGGATCTTGAGATGAGGACATTACCCTGGATTATTCTAATGAACACAGAGTAATCACAAGGGCCATATAAGAGACAGGCAGGATGATCAAAGTCAGTAGTGGGGTAAGTGCTAACAGGAACAGAGGCTGGAGTGATTGCAGACACAAGCTGGCAGCCTATAGAAACTGGAAAAGAGCAGGGAGCAGATTTTCCCCTGAGGTGTCCAGAGAGAACCACCTCAGCTGACATCTTGATTGTAGACCCATAAGACTCATTTTGGATTGAGAACCTTCAGAACTGTAAGAAAATAAAGGTGTGTATCAGGGCGGGGGGGCGGGGGGTGGTTTTAGCCATTAATTTGTAGTAATTTGGTTTGGCAGCAAAGGGAAACTGAGGAAGTTGCTTTTGAGAAATCTGCTGTTGGATTAATTATAGTTCTACTATTGATAATTTTTCTTCCTCTCTGGATGCTCAACTTTTAAAGTTTTCAAGTTTTCTTTAGTATTCTGCAAGTTTATTTTGATGTCTAAGTGTGAATATCTTTTTATTTATTCTGCTTGAGTTTCCTAACTGGTGTCTTTGATCACTGCTGGAAAATTCTCATTTATTGCTGCTTCTAATATCTCTCTACCAATCTTTCTGTTTGCTCCTCCAGGATCTACTTTTATGTTTGCAGTTCTTGTTCACTCTGTTTTCCATGTCTCTTTTCCATATTTCACATTTGTGTTTCTATGTACTGACCCTCTGTAATTTCTCACATCTGTTGCTCATATACCTCTTTAGCTGTCTCCAATCTTTTTCTTATTTCCACCCATTGACTTTTTAATGAAAATTGCTGTATTTCACATTTCTACAAGTTCTATTTGGTCCTTTATCAAAAATACATGATCAGTTTGGTAGTCTTTCATCTTACTTTCAATACTCTCATTTACTTCCGTAAATGTATAAAGCATATTGATTTTATATTTTGTGTTCAGTCAGTTCATTGTCTACAGTTTAATGGGCTTTGTTGCTTCTCCTGACTTTTTCTCATGGTTTTTCATTCCCTCTTGTAATTAGTGAGTTTGTGAGCTTCTGTCCCTTGCAATCTTGTATTATTTGGGGCATATATATGTGTTCCCATAGAAAATGTATGCATTTGCTTCTCCTAGGCACTTTGTGTCATGTCCACACAGTTAATACAAGCTCCAAACCTCTGTTTTGTGAGTTTGTGCCTATAGATTTTAATGGGACACTTTTTTCTTTTTTCTTCCTCTCTATGCTTTCTCCAAGGTCAAGTCAGAGACATATTATCTCTATCTATTCCTGCATGGTGAATTTTTCTCTAGGTCACCTACTGAGCATGTCACACTTTCGGTGATCTATATGTGAGGGGATTCCAATCAAACCTCCCACACTATTCAGGCCCAGGGCTTTGCTGCTGTCCTGTCAGTCCATTATAATCCAGGACCTAAGCCACCAGGGACTGTCAGATATCTTGAGGGCAAAAAAGACTATAGTACTTGCTTATCAGTTACTAGGTTTTCACTTCTTGTCATTCTCAGCCTCCAAGATTCCATTATTTTCCTGGCAGCTCATGTATACATTAAGAAACATGTCATCAATATTTCATGCAGCATCTTAGGTGTAAGGTATCTAAGAATCTAGTATGCTGTATTTTTGTAAAATTCCTTGAATTAGTTAGATACTTCTATGTAACAAATTATTCTAATACTAAGTGTCTTCAAGCATGAGCTGTTATCACATAGGTTCTATGGGTCTGGAATCTATATATAGCTTCTCTCTCATAAGACTGCAATCGAGGTGTTTGCCTGGGCTTTGGTCATTTAAAGACTCAGTTGGTGAAGGATTGACTTACTCATGTGACTCTTGGCAGGTCACGGGATGGATGCTCACTCCCTACCTCACTCAAATGGCTGTGGGCAGAACTCATGTCTTGCTGGCTATTGATTGGAGACATTAGTTCCTTATCATGTGGGCCTTTTTATAGGGGTACTCACAGTATAGTAACATGCTTCTTGCAGAGTGAAGGATCTGAGAAATGGAAAGAGAGAAAGTAAGAGAGGGCGAGGAACATGGAAGAAACTACAGTCTTTTTGTAACCTGATCACAGAAGTGACATCCCATGAAGTGTGCCGTCTTCTATTCATCAGGAGCAAGTCAGTTTCTGGCCCATTCTCAAAGGGAGGTGATTACACAAATGTGTGAATACCAGGAGACAAGGATCACTTGGAACCATTTTAAAGGCTGCCTACCACACTTCTCTAAGTCACTTTTGAAGAAAATATACATCAAAGTACAAAAAAAATTAAGGACTATAAACAACCTTTTTTTAAAGAGATAATTTAAATGTCTCATAAATATATGGAAACTGTACAATCTAGTAATCTAACCAATACCATTTTAAACAGTAATTTTGAATAGATAACAATTTTTATCTATCAGATTGACAAATTTCTTTATAATATCAAATGTGCAAATGAGAATATTAGAAACTAGCAACATCATGCATTTTACCATCATGTAAATTGGTATGTATTTTGCAGCTTAATTGGGGAGTATACTATTATCTTTTATATATGTCTAAAAATCTCTATATAAATCTCTGTATAAAAATCTCTATATATAATCTACTAAAATACATTGTCTAACAATTTTAAAATGAGACACTCACTCTAAGCAAAAATTATAAAAGCATTAAGATATTTATGTAAACTTTGCTTATCTTTATGTTAAACCAATTAGAAATAAATATCTAAAAAGGGTCATTGGTAAATAAATTATCCCACGTGCTCATAAAACTATGGCTCTTTTAAAAAATGATATTACAAATCTGCCTATGTTAACATGGAAAGATGTACCCAACTTATGTTAGTAAGTGAAATAGTAAATATCACATAATTCATTTTTATTACATTTAATGTTCAAATACATATGTATGTAAAGAAAAAATTAGCAAGCTATACCTAATAGTGTTAATGAGGTCATCTCTGAGTAATGGAATCACAGTTGATTTTTATTGTTTATCTGTATTTTCTAAATTCTCAATAATCAATACAATATACACTTACTAATTTTAAACAAAAATGTTTGTTTGTTTTTAGTATGTATGCAAAGTTTATTAGTGATACATTCCCATGAAAGAGAACAGGCCTAGCTGAGGTGGGTGAGAAAGGCATAGACACTCCGTCTCTTGGTCCTGAGGACTTACATAGTTTGTGGGGTGGGGTGAGGGAATTACATATCAATTTGGTGGAGAATACTCTTCCAAGGGAGGGCACAGCATTGCATAAGTATAGGTGGAGGTATGTTAACTCAGAGTTTTATCTTGCTCCAGACCACCTCTTGTTATCCCATTAAAAACATAGACGTGGCCAGGGGTAGATAATCAAAGATATTTATTAGCTTTTTCTGCAAGTACTATGGACCCTCTCCCACCCCTTCTCCTTCTCCTAAATTTTTACCTAACATTTTCCCTTCTCAAGCATTAGGAACCCAAATCTTTGGGGACTTTGGGGCAATGATTGCTCTGTCTACTTCTGCTATAAAGGGACATTGAGACTTCTTTGGGTTCCATCTGTTTGCTAACCACCAATCAGAGGAGGCAGAGGGAAGTGTCCATCTATTGGCCCATGATAGGCTTCTGGAGCCTGGGGTTTCCTGGGGTAAATAGTTGTTCATGATGATCATTTGTAGCTTTATAACTTCTATTCTGCCACATCCATGCATACCCTAGGCTCCAGTTCAGTAATAGTGATCTCTTGAGGGAGGGCCAACTGGGGTGGGCAGCTTCAGCCCTCAGTTACCATCTGCAAGGCAGTTGCAGCCTCAGGCCCCAGGGCCCTATGGCCTGAGAGACAGAGGGCTGCTTTTCTAAAGTAAAAACAAAAAAGTATAATCTAAGCAACCTCCTATAAGATATAAAGTTGTTTAGTAATTTCTTTAATGTTTTTGTTAAAAGTTCAGAAACATACATTTGTCACTACATTGAAGATAAATGGGTAATGCCAAGATTTGTTTTGCATCCAGGAATCCTCACATTAAGAATTCCCACTCTTGACCCACAGATAATTATGCAGATAATCTAATTTTTACATTGGAGCCTCATTACCAAACTAAACTAAAATAATCAAACTTATAATGCAATGTGCAATGTACAAAGCAATTTTTACAATATAAATTTATTTAACCATCAAAATCCTTCTACAAGATAAGTTTTACAGTCCTTATCCAGTTTATAATTGAGAAAACTGAGATTCAAAGATACGAAATAGGTGAATAAAAAGCTGTGGCACATTTATACAGTGGACTACTGCTTGGCCATAAAAAGGAAATCTTACCCTTTGAAACAGCATGGATTGACCTGAAAAGTGTCATGCTAAGTGAAATAAGCTGGTCAGAAAAAGACAAGTACCATAATTTCACTCATCTGTGCAGTCTAATGAACAACATGAACTAATAGTCAAAACAGATACAGACTTATGGATAGAAAGCAGGCTAACAGCTGTCAGGTGGGAAGGGGTTGGGGAGCTAGGTAGGGGTGCGGAGGGACTGAGCTAAAGAGAGAAAATAAAACTCATGGACACAACAGCGTGGTGATTGCTGGGACAAGGTGGGGTGGAGGGAGGTGGAAGATGGTATAGTGGAAATAAATGGTGGTGGAAGGAGACTTGACTTGGGGTAGTGAACATACACAACATGCACACATGCACAATACTGTGTACAGATGATGTGTTGTGGAATTGTGCATGTGAAACCTGTCTAATTTTGTTAATCAGTGTCACCCCAATAGATCCAATAAAAAGGAAGAAAAAGACACCAAATAGTTTGTACCGGACATGATTATTGGCAAATGGAAGAGTTGAATTCAAAATTTCTCACCATTGCCTGCAGGCACTGGAGTCCTTTCAGCTTCCAGCATTTGTGTGCCCCAGTTCCATGCTGAGGTACTCTAAGTGCAGGGAGCAGAGAGATGAACAGAGCCTTGCTCTATCCTGGAGAAATTTAGCTCAAGACCTGCAGGTACCCTTCTCTCCTGACAGGTAGTTTTGTAAATAAATGTCTGGCACAGACCATTTTTTATACTATGCACATAGAGATGCTGGTATTCTCTCACTGCCTGACCCTGTATGTGTGCCAGTCACGTCATGTGTATCAATTGCATAGTGATTTCCACAGCTGCATTTACATCTTGCCCAGAGTCTTGGGTAGCTGGATTCTCTAAGTTCAAGTAATTTCCTTAGGTTTTAATACTGTGCAAAGTTAAAATATCTTCCTTTGTGCCACTAATGGGTTTGGAGGATCTATGGTGCCCAACAGGTTACTGTAACATCCTAGACGAAAATGCAAAATGGTCCTCATAGGAAAGTGTAAAATTTTGCCCTCACAGCACTGTTCCTTGACTGCAATAAGGAGTCAGGAAATGGTAGTTGGAACCCTCTGCAGGGCAATCTTAGAAATTTGAATTAGAACCATTGAATTTAGTTATTGCTTTAATTTCTATTTGATTTCCACTTTTAATATCTATGCCTTTATGGGTATTAGTATTAAGTCCTATTTTCTTAGTTGTGTTGTACAACATTCCTTATCTACTTATATATTTTTAAATACCCTAGCTCTACTTTAAGAAAGGACAATGTCATGTATCATTAAAAAGTGAACTTCTAAAAGTAAAAAGAAAAACTGGGGCAGAATTGGTGTCATGAAGCCCATTTTAAGGGTTTAGTCTGAAATGTGATTATATTAACTTCAGATAGTACATTTAGTTAACACATTAATTGTCCTCAGTACACTTCATTTATATTCTGAACCTCCATTTTGAAATAATGCTTATTATTATGATGATTAATAATAAATGTACTCATAATTCTGTGTTTATTTTAACCACCACTCAAAGGGAGGAATCAGTGAATTGTTAGGGCAGTTGTGGCACAGAGAGAGAGGAAGTGCAATATGATTCAGGTGTCTTGGTGGGAAATAAAAAGGATCCCTATTCTCCAACCTATTTGTGTGTTTTTGGCCTTCCTGAACCGGTGTCCTACCTGGAAAGTATGACTAATAGTGGTTATAGAGTTGTTGTGGGATCAAACAGCATAATTCACCCAATGATATCGGCTTATATTTATTGAAAATTTACTAGGTCCTTGTGCTGTTCTAAGTCCTTTAAGTGAATTATTTAATTGTCACAATATAGTTTTTCAGCAAGTACTATTATTATCATCATTAGCCCAAATTTACAGATGAGGAAACCAAGGCACAAAATGGATTGAATAACTTGCACAGAGTTGCACAGCTAATAACAAAAGGCAAGGTTTAAACTCAGACAGCTTGGTTCCAGTGCTCACACCCTTAAGCCCCTGGGCCACTGGAATGCATTGCCTTTTAAGTAAACTCCCTGATTGGGTTTTAGTTCATAATGATGTACAGTGCAAAGCAGTTCTTATTATAGTTAATATCTGTAAAATATAATTTTAAAAAATCACCTTGCCAAACTATATATTAAAGATAAATGAGACTTGTATATGAAATTATATGACACACACCAGCTTTTCAGTAAATTTCCAGCATCTTTTGGATTCATTTTTCATAGCACAAAGTAAAAAGAGATGAGCTGGGTGAAGAGAAGAGGCCAAAGGCTATGTCACTGGGTGGCCACAAGGGGCTTGGGCTGCTGTGGGTTTCAGAGGAGACATGAAGACTTCTGTTGAATACTTCTTTCTGCTCCATCCACAGTTTCAGGAACTAGAAGCCCAACTTCTAATTATTCAGCACTAATATCTTCTCTGATAGGAAGTTGCCACTGTAGGTAGGATTCTATAGTAAAAAGTCCTGTACTAGTAGTGGAGCACAGGAAAATGCTTAGATATGCTTCAATGCTCGGAGGAAAGAGCCCATGGAAAGAAGGTTGTTGAAGACACAGAAAGAAACTCATTGAACATCATGGTTAAAACAAAGGGCTTTGGACTCCAACTGGCTTAGAAACTATACCCAGCTCTGCCACTCACAGAATGTCATCATACTTACACTCTCTAAGCTATTTATCTATAAATGGGTATAATAATAGTTTCAACCTCACAGAACTATTGTGTAGATTGAAGGAAATATCACATGTAAAGGTCTTAGCGTTTTATTTAGCAACCGGTGAGAACTCAATAAACATTAGCTTGTATTATGGTCACCGTTGTAGTTGGTGGAATAATGATCCTGTGTAGTAATAGCATATTATCTATGCATAATGACACACAGGAGGTGCCCATTACCCAGTTGTTATTATTAGCAACATTATTATTATTATTGTAATTTTCATTAGTTTGTCATATTTGGGCTCTAGTCCCTGTTCAGCTCTGTGACTTTACAAAAGTCATATCACCCCTTTGAGCCTTGTTCTTCCCATCTGTAAGATGGAACAGTTGGACTACATTAATGGTTCCTGAACATGGATAGGTAGACATCTGTGCCAGGTCATAACAAAGTTTTCTTTGGGCCCTGTTGGAATTGTCTCCATAATTGCTAAGAATTCTTTACTCTGAGATAATGTCCATCTGCTCTTTTTCTGTTACATTATGTGTTTATTTCATGAACTGATGATAATTGGCAGTAACCTTTAAAAATGGTATTTGGTAAAAATACAATGTTGGCAACCCCATAAATGTCTACCTTTCTTCATTTAAAAATATGTTTTAGTTATACTTCTCTGTGAACTATAGAATTCTGGGAACTCTCACTGCCATGATGATCTCTAAGACACTTCTAACACTATCAGCTTCATGCAGACAACATGGAGCACCTTGCTGAGTGCAGAAATAGATGGGAGAGGAGACATCCAGCCTGCAGTGTCAGGGAAGTGGTGAGACCCTTGGATGAAAGCAAAGGAAGAAGCTCTGAAAAGAGGGCCAGACGCATTTGTTCTTCATTTTAACAAATATTTATGGGTCACCGATCTCAGTGTGAGTACCATGCAATACACTGGATGTGAAATGTTCAGTGTAGTGTGTTGAATAGTGCCCCCCACCCCAAGAATATGTGCATGTCCTAAATGCCTGGGACTGAGACAGAAAGTTGGTACCAGGAGTGGAGTGCTGCTATAATAGGTACCTAAAAATGTAGAAGAGGCTTTGTAACTGGGTAATGGGCAGAGGCTGAAAGAGTTTGGAGGTATATGTAGAAAAAAATGATTATTTCCATGAGTTCAGTGTTAATTGGATTCCATGAATACAATGATGCTCATGAAGTCTCAGAAGAAGAAGGGAGCTACAGAGGCGTTGGACATGAAATGGTCAGTGTAGTGGTTTAAATGGTTCTCCACCCACAAAAGTTATGTCCACGTTCTAATGCTTGGAAACTGTGACTACCACTATATATGGCAAAAGACTAAATGGTAAAATTATGTCATTCTGGATTATCTGAGTGGGCCCTAACTTCAATGACAGGAATTCTTATGAGATAGAAAAGAAGGGACATGACACCCAAAGAGGAAGAGGCAATGTGACCTCAGAAACAGAACAAAGTGAAGCAGCCACAAGTCAAGGAATACCTGAAGCCAGCACACCTTGATTATAAACTGCTGGCTTCCAGAACTGGGAAATATATTTCTGCTGTGAACCATTTTGTGGCAATTGGCTAAAGCAGCTGGAGGAGACTTAAGCAGTTAGTAACTTGGACATAGAGCCTGGTCTTTATGGAGCTGAGAGACAGAATGAATGAATGAATGCATGAATTAAATAAGCATTACAATAAAGAGGGATAATACTTATAAGTGACAGGATAAAGAGGAGTCCCAGTCTCCTCTTTATCCTGTCTCCTGTTTGGGATACCTGACATGCCAGGAACAACTACTTATATGAAGAATCAGGGAAGTCTTTCTTTTGTAGATTGAGCAGGAGCAGGGGTCCCCTTATGCTTCTGTTGTCACTTCTGCATATTTGAAGTCTGTGAGAGGCATGCTTTATATTCCTGAATCCCTACTCCTCTAACTGCAAGAGGTGTAGGTTGAAGCTGCATGGCCACTGAACCTGCCAGTCAAGATTGATAAAAGAAAGCACTGAAAGTGATCCAAACCACTAGAAACACTGCCAGATGCCTACAAGAGAGCCCCTGCAAATCCAGCCACCGGGACAGCCTGTCAGAGAAAAAATCTGCATCCAGCCATTTCCAGCACACCCTGATTTTGCAGCTCACTGTTAAGTAGGATGTCCCTTGGCTTTCATAAGACTGAGATAGCAATCCACAGACTAACAGTTAGTCCAGGCTTAAATTTCAAGGAGTTTGCCAAATCAAGCCATGAAAACCCACTGGTATAAAGATAAATTCCATTAGGTGTGGTGGGGGTGCATATGTAAGGGTGAAATAGGGGCTTCTTCATGTCATTTTTACATTTTCCTGTACTGCAATTTTTCTCCTTTTATAGCATTCTTCTTAAGGATGTGTGTGAGCATTGACAAAGTAGACAGGAAGCTTGGGGAATATGAATACATGTAAATACCAAGTCAGACATTTTTTAAGGATGTCATTTATTCTAAAGTGTGTAAGAATTACTTTAAAGCCATTAGTGTCTGAAATTCTCTAAAGGTAGAGACACTTTTCTTTTTTTAAAAAAAAGCACTTTTCTTATCAGACTTTAATAATGTTAAAGCCAGATTTTTTTCAACAAGAAACAAAAAATACTGCTTCTGATCTGACAAACCATAAAATCTGCCTGTAAGTTTTTTATCAAGATCTCAAACACAACATCTTGAGGTGTTCAGCTGTGAAGGGTTATTCTGATTAGAAACTTCAAGGAAACATTTGTGATATTGACTTGAGTACTGTGGGTCCTATATTTGGGGGGAAGTAAAACCTTGAACAGCATTTATTGTCTGACTTTAGATTACTGCAGATTTTGACATGTTTCTTTTCTGTTCCCTTTGCCATCCCTGGCATCAGAGGCAAAGAATGAGCCCCTATTCTTCCCTACTTCTACACATCCTTGAATTATGTGTCAAGCATCTATATATTGTAGTGTGCCCTATAAAGCACAGTGAATAACATAAAACAAGGATAAAATATTAAATTAATTGTCCAGTGTCAAAGCTCTTAAACAAATAATGAAAATCTGCCAGGCTTTAAGAGCAAAATTCTCTTTACATAGAATGATTTAAAATAAAAGAGAGAATTATGGTAACCCCTTTTGCATTTTATTCTTGGCAGTTTTCACAGACTTCTATCATGTCCTGGTGCTTTTCTTCTCATATACTTCAGAGAAAGTCAATAAATAGCAGTTCTAGACTAATATCTTGCCCTGTGGAAACTTACTAGGAACTATTTTTACCAGCTTTACAAGCTTCACTCTTTGCCTGCTTTCTGAGAAATTACAGTCTGATGGCAATTGATTCTAATTATGGATGGGAAAATGGGTTTGAAAGAAATAGAACCATTGCTGGAATGATACTTCTGCTGATTTGGGGAATTGGTCTGATCTGAAGTTGCAGACTCTTGCTTGAAATGTTGTAGCATCTTCTCCCTCTCTCTGTCTCTGTTTCTTTCTCTCTCTCACTCTTTCCATGCGAGGAAAATGGGAAGAAAGAACTTTCTGAGAAAATTCTCTGCCATTAATTTTGCAGTTGAAATATAGGATTTTGATTCATGGCACCAAGAATGAGGAAAGGAGAAAGCCAGAGAAAATGGACAGGAAATGGAAAAGAGAGAAACAGAGAAAGAAAAAAACTGCACAAACACTGTGTGTTCTCAGCCTCTGTCCCAATGACATATTTGCTCATTCATGTGAACATGTACCTAGAGTTAATATTAGTTCCTGCAGACAAAGGGAATGATCCCTGGATGGTTTCAGACATTTATCTCACCTTCCCCATGGTTTGACTTTTAGAATAAATAAAAAATAACTTTCAGACCAAGGAACATGTTGGAGGTGACAGTTTTGTGATGTTTGTAAATCTGTACTTTCTATTAACTACTTTGTGTGAAACATTACTCTTGTCAGCAAGTAACCTTGAGATAATAATTAAAGGACATTTCTATTGCTCTGTTGGTATTTGAAAATATGTGGCATGCAGTGTGGCATGCATTTGAAAATATGTGGCATGCAGTGTGATCATGGAGGTAGATCAAATTATAATTACTTCAGTAGAAGTTTAATATACCCACCTGAGGTTTACATGATTGATCTGTAGGAAAAGAACAGAGTCTGGCACCTAGTAAGTGTCCCATAATATTAGTTCTCATTATTATCACCTAAGTTTTTCACTTCTTGTCAGAAATGCTGTTTTGCTTTCGAAACTGCATGTTTATAGATATTATAAGAAATTGGAAAAATTGAATTTAAAAGGAAATGATCCCAGGAGACAAAAGTGAGTTTTGTCTTCCCTACACTAGAAGTTGAAGTTTGCATGTGCTCTAACCTCATTTCTAGTCTATATTCAGTGAAATAAATGTTAATTTAGAGCAAGAATTTTCAACCTTTTCATCTCATAGCACATGTAACTAATTACTAGATTTCTGTGGCACACCAAAAAATGTATTTTTTGCCTACCTAACAAGAAAAAAATAGGTATAATTTTGATTCATTAACATTGGATGGCTGTTGCTGTATTGGCTGTTGTCAATTTTTTATTTGACAATCTAAGGGAAAAGAGGTCAGTGGCCCTGATTAAATAGTCAGGTATTGCATGTTTTAAAAAGTTTTGTGGCACAGCAGTGTGCCTCTCACAGCACAGAGGTTGAAAATGATTGATTTAGAGGTATGGTGAAAGGTCAGACTCCTGTGAAAATCTGCCATGCCCTTTGTGACTGGGGTAGTTACTTTCAGTGTAATCCTCACTAGCATCTTCTGTGTATTGGGAGTAATTGCCCTTGTGATTAAAAGGAAGGTAACACAAAAACAAATATAAAAACCAGGTATGGTTTTAAAACGTGTTTATTTTAATCTGTTACAAGCATGTTTTCTAAGGGATAATAAAAATAATTACTGAATCATCTAGGAAAGTTGCTATCAAGACCTTGATTTATAAAGTAGCTCTAGCTCTCTCTAAAATCCTTAATAGGTCCTTTAACTAGCTATTATTAATATAACTCAAAAACAAAATTGCCCAAAGAACATATATGCATGACACATAGACACAGACAACAGTGTGGTGATGGCCAGAGGGAAGGGGCTGTGGAGCTAGGTGGAAGTGGGCAAAAGTAGGAAATGGGGATAACTGTAATAGTGTAAATAATAAAAATAAAGTTAAAAATCAACACTTTCCCCTAAAAAATTTTTAGAAACTTCACTTCCAATACTAATGACAATATTTATTGCTTACTATATACCAGACTCTGTCCTATATACTTTATTTATATGTTTTAACTCACTTAACCCATACAGTCTTAAGGATACATACTACTATTATTATACTCATGTGACATATGAGAAAACTGAAGCACAGAGATGTTAAGATACTTGCCAAAGATTATATATCTAGTAAGTGGAAAAACAAGTACTTGATCCAAGACTGTCTGGCTCTGGATTCTAGGCTTGTATCAACCCCACTCTGCCGCCTCTACAGCAACAGTCTGGAAGTTGAAATATCAAGACATTATTTCCAACGTTTTAAAATATTATTTACTGTACAAAGTAGTCTAGGTGATTTTTTAAAAACAGGCTTTCGCAGTCTTGCAGTCATTGCCAAAACATGTAAAATGTAAGTTTAGGGGATTTACTAAGAATCCAAAAATTGCTTTCAGATTCCTATGTAGACTTCCATGGGAATAGGAGAAGTGACTTCAGTTTAATTAAGGGTTCAGAATTTCAAACTGTCTATAATAGGAAAGATACTGAACTAAATCATCCTGGCCTCAGCCATTTTATCAGTCAGTCAATCAATCAATCAATCATGACACAAAGGCAATATGATCAAATTCATGTTAAAATTAACATTAATGAAAATCAGAAGGAAGTTTGTTTTGGAAAATCAGAGGAAAATATTTTCTCTATCTAGGGTCACACATTGTCCCTGGTGATATATTTTGAGCTCTATTGTCTACTTATAGCTGAAGAATCTGGTTTGGCTGTTGTGACATGACCTTCAGGTTGCCACATTAAAAATATTGTTATTATTATTGCTTTATTTTATGGATTCCTGTCTCTTGCTGTGTGCTTGCTAAAACCCAGAGTGAGCTTCTCAGAGTCTTCCTCTGGCCAGCAGCCAGCTCTCTGCAGGTGCCTGGGATTCTACCCCTTGAAATACCAGCATCTGGGGATTCTCTGGGGAGTCACTTCTCTTCCTTTCTCTTTCCCTCATTTTCCCGCTTACCTTCCTTTCTCTTCCCCTATCTTCCCTCTGACACATCTCACCTAAAATGCATTGCTCTGCCTTTGAATTGAAGAATGGTCTTGATTACAAATGCCTGCTTAGACAGGCCCAGCCTCCCAAAAAGAAAACCTGCCATGGCCTTGGCAGCATCATAGGTGGCACTTTGAGCTATGTGGGGACACTCAAAATCTGCTGCAGCTCTTGTCCCTTGATTAGGCCCCAGAGCCAAGGCTTGTCAGCTGTCAATCAGAAGGCAGCCTGTCCCTCCCAGGCACTGCCCCTGCCACAGGAGGGTGACCAGACTGTAAAAATGAAATAGACTTCAGTGGGATGCCAGAAATTCATTTTCTCCCTCAGATGCTTTCATCTCACTCATTTCACTGTGTTTACAGGCCCACAGGTTTCATGAGGGCAGCCATGATTTAGATTTACAGTTCCCCAGGCAGTCTGATTCTGAGGAAAAGTTATAACACCTGTAATGTATTACTGTCTCCTAGAGGAGCAAAGAATGTCAGGGGCTGCAGAGGTTGGCTACCCCAGTAACTGCAGGCTCTCTCTACATTGCAGCACTGAAAATGCAGGCTGGGCTGGACAAGCCTTAGCCTTTCTCATTACCTCCCCACACATAAGCATAAAACACACTTAAATTCTTAAAGATTTAGTGGTGGCAATAGTGATACTGATGGGGAGAGGAGTGGTGGTAACTTCAATGTGTCATTATAAGAGGCTCTTTATGGAAGCCCAGGCAGCCAACCCCCTGAGAGTGGACAGGGCAGAGAGAGTTCAGCTATAATGTCCACAAACTACACTGGATTTGGGGGAGAGAAATAAGACTGTCTGGCTGGTGTGGGGGAGGGGTTGCTGTTGGCAAAAATAAAAGCTCCCTTCAAAGTCTTGTCTCTCTTGTGACTTCCTTTCACTTAAAATTTGATGCATCTTTGCTAAGTGAAGTAGAATCAACATTAAAGTGAGTCTTTTTTTTTTTTTAAGATTTTATTTATTTATTTTTAGAGAGGGAAGGGAGGCGTGGAGAGAGAGAGAGAGAGAGAGAGAGAGAGAGAGAGAAACATCAATGTGTGGTTGCTGGGGGTTCTGGCCTGCAACCCAGGAATGTACCCTGGCTGGGAATCGAACCTGGGACACTTTGGTTCCCAGCCCGCGCTCAATCCACTGAGCTACGCCAGCCAGGTAAAGTGAGTCTTAAGGGGAGTTGTCAAATGTGCCAGGGCAAGATGATTAACCCCTGCCCTGCAAGACATGGACCCTGTGGTCATTCTTAGGTAGGAATTCAGCTTCCTTGAGGGTCTGGATGCTGCCATTTAGCTTAGTACCCATTTAGGAAGCAAAACCTATAACAGAGTCACTTTCTGAAGCTGTGAGAGGTGATAGATACTTAAATTGTTGATCGGTGTTTGTTCTTCAGCTTGCCTGTAGCACAGGCCCTGAAATACGGAAATCCAAAGGCTGCATTGTCCTTCCTCAAGGTGCCCTGTCTTGTTCTCAAAGTTCCCATCTGTAGTTCTATTCACTACTCCTGGCATGTGTGCATTGCTCTGGCTTCCCTAAGGGTAGACAGTATACTGAGACACTCATTTGTTTCTGCACCTGCCCTTCTCATTCTGTTCTGCTATCTAGTATGTGAGAGAGGTTATTGGCTCTGGCTGTGAGATGCTCAGGTCAGTCTGTGAGAGGAACAACTGAAGGTTGAATAACTAAGCAGAAATATACACTTACAACTTTATAATTAAATGTGCCTTATTAATTGAATAGAATTATGTACCATTTGGAGACCTTGTCCTCCAGAAACCAATGATAATTTCAAAACCTGAAAAAACATAATGGGCTTTAACTTCAGTGTTTATCTTGCCCCCTCCCCTGATGTCACTGTTTAGGAGATGCCTACAGATATAAGTTAGGTGCATGATTTTTTTTAATTGGTAAGAGACTTGTTTTATATAATCTGGGATACTAAAGGAAAATCAATTTTCCATTAAGTATTAATATTTCAACCAAGGTTAGTAATTTTTAAAATGTAGAGTTATTGGGAAGAACTGGCCAAAAACCTTGAGGATCTCAAAGGAAAAAATTTCATCTTAAGGAGAGGCTAAAGACTAAATATGTCTTGGTAAGCAACAGAGAGGATATAGCACCCTGGAGGGCTCAACAAATCCTGTTTCTTTTGCCTTCTAGAAATACATTTCCCAGTTTCCCTTGCTGTTAAGTAGAGCCATGTGTCTTCTGACCAACTTCCAGGTCCAGTCCCATGAAATCCTGCATATACTCTCCCTTCCATTGGATGGTTGCAGAGAAGGACAAGACCCTAGAGTATGTGGAGTCACATGAGACAAGGAGCCTGGTCAGTGAATGACAGTGTGGAGCAGAGGCCTCACTGTGCCCTTCTCCCTTACCTTACTCACAACCCATACTCCTGTACCGTTCTGTGTTGGACTCTGACATGGGTAAGAAATAAACTCCTATTGTGTCAGATCACTGAGATTTTTGGGTTTATATACTTCATATGATGAAATCAGTGATTTTTGTTAGGTTAAAACAGCATGGAAATATTATCTCTTGATAAATGCCAACATGCCTTCCTTATCCCTCCCCCATTCTTTGTTGCTAATGAACTTTTTCTTCCTCTATCACCAATGCTTCACTTTTGTTGAACAAGTTCACCTTGCCAAAGAAGATAGGCAGAATCTCCAATTTGGAAAAATATTCCAGAAGTACATGCCAATTTACAAACACTAACAGAGAAAGTATTCAGAAGAAGAAAGTAAGATTAGACAGGCTTTTGCTTCCATTCAATTCAGTTTAGAACATTCATAATTGTATAGAGAACATCTCCTCTTTTCTTATGCATTATAAACAAACAAGCAAACAATTTGAAAGATTTTTGCAGCATTCTTAATGCAAAATTACAGGTAGGAATAATAATAGCTACATTTATATTAGACTTAATATGGGTCAATTATTATGCTAAGTACTTTTACATGAATTATTTTCTTTAAAAAATCAAGAAATTGAAGCTAGGGAAGTCATGTAATTTGCTTAAGTTTACATAGCTAGGAAGTAGCAGATCCAGGAATCCAATAATCCAAGACAGCCTGGCTCCAAAGTCCATGCTTTTAAATACCATTCTTACCCTAATTAAAGAGCAATAAATGTCAAGTCCATTTAAAATAAATGGTACATTTTGGACCTCTATAGTAAAAAAAAATATTTCTAAGCCAAAAAAAAATCACCTTAATTTGCTTTTTATAACACATACCTTCGAAATGGCAGGGACATCATGGCCACTTTGTATAGGACTTCTGACAAGCCAGCTGTCTAATCAATTCTGAAACCTCACTGTTGATTTTCCTTCCCCATGGACATGTTGCTTGTGATTTATGTGTTTTTTCTGCACCATGTTCTACTGTGACAAGATCCCACCTTACCTCACCCTATTCTCCAAGAAGTTCACAGGCCTGCATCTTGTGATGAGAGCAAACCTAGAGTGAAAGAGAAACAGAGAGTAATGCTGGGCAAGTTCCTTAAAAATTCAGCTTTGATTTTTAGTCTTCCACAAGAAATTACTGCCATGATAGCACTCCAGCATGGCTTGGGACACATACTGCAGAATTTCTTGCTGTTCCTATATTAAGAATGTGTTCTCAGAAACAGCTGGTGTGTTACAAATGCAACTGAGTGTCTAAAGAAGTGGGATGATTGGAATCCCACTCCTAAGCACCCAGGCTGTCGATATTTGAGAGTTGGTAAATGACATGGCAGGAAGGGGTGCAATGAGGACTGGAGATTGCTGAGCATGATAGAGCCAAGCTCCTTGCATCTGTCTGCTGGCTCTGTAAACCTGTTTTTCACCTAACCATGACCATGGAGGACTGTTCTGAGAAGTAGTTAGTTTATATTTGTAAATAAATCCTCACATCTTGGTAGTAAGATATTGACAGAGAAGAAGGCTTTATGACAGTCTTTTCAAACAAATATGGGTGATGTAGGGGTGGCTGTGATCAGTAATTCTTTATTTCTTCTGTGACAAAATGTTCAAACTTGTATGGGAGGAGTTTTTGTTCAAATAGATATTGTTAAAATGCCCCAATATTAATGAACACATTAGCAATAAAGGCTTTACAACCTCTTTTAAAAATAATCACAACTAACATTAATAGAATGATATATAGTTTACAATTCAATTTTATATACATTATTTCAGTTGATGTTTAAGAAAAGTTAAGTGGGAGGGACAAATGTTACTATTATCACTCCCATTTTAAAGATGGAGAAGCAGATTTAAGGAGGTTAAGTGGCTTGCCCCACTTACCTACTTAAGTGATGTTGCATTCATTGCATCTCTGAATTCCCTCCTTCTGGAATCTGTACTTTCAGCTTCTAGGACAGTGTATTCCTGGTTTTCCATTTACCATCTTTTATTCTTTCTCAGTTTTATTTCTTGGATATTTGTTTCTGTCTTTCTTCAAGTATGGACATTCTAGATCTTCATTTACCCCTTCCTTTCTCTTCCTTCTTTGATAAACTTTCATTAGGAAAATTCATCTACCCCTGTTGGAAGGAAACAAAAGATTGGTTTGGCCAACATTCACTTGTATTTCTTCCAGTTTAATCTTCTGTAATAAAAGCTGGAAAGCTAAAAATTACATTTCTTACACCCCCTTGCATCTAGATTTTAGAGTGCAGAATACATTACACCAATTAGAAAATATGGGCCCTGGCTGGTGTAGCTCAGTGGATTGAGCATGGGCTATGAACCAAAGTGTCTCAGGTTTGATTCCCAGTTAGGGTACATGCCTGGGTTGCAGGCCATAACCCCCAGCAACTGCACATTGATGTTTCTCTCTCTCTCTCTCTCTCTCTCTCTCTATCTCCTCCCTTCCCTCTCTAAAAATAAATAAATAAATATTTTAAAAAAAGATGAGAAAGAAAAATAAAAACACCCTTTAAAAATATGTAAGATATTAATAATTATTATTAATAATTAATAATTAATAATCTTTATTGATATATAATTCACATACCATATAATTCACCCACTTAAATTGTATAATTCAATGGCTTATAAATAGTATGTCCACAGGGTTTTACAATGACCACTGCAATCAAGAAAAAATGTTCTTTTTGAAAGGCAAAGGTGATACCAAAATAGATACTAAAGCCATCTATTTGCCACTTTTGATTATTATTGATGGCAAGCACAAGCATGGCAGCATTGGGTTTCTCTGCAGTGGTTGTGTAGTCTCCAGTCACTGAGTTCCTGTATGTCAAGAAGTAGTTGTAGCAGCAGCAGTAGTGGCTTCCTGATTACTTGATTAAACTTCCTAATTATGATGGTGATTACAGCTCTTCTAGCATATTATTTCTACAGCCATTTTCTGGGCATTATTCCTGGAAATCCAGTTTAGAATCTGCTTCTCCCCACTTTCTAATGATTTCATGAACACTTAATTCCATGTATTAATTCCTTGCTGGTGAGAGTAATTTGTTTCTTACAGTTGGACCAATTTGTGCTCGATTTTTATATCTTTAACATCAAACTTCTTACTCATCTTCTCTACTTTAAGAGGTACCCCATAGTCAACACGCTCCAAACAACCTATTATCCTAATTTATAAGCCTGACCATTGTTCTGATTATCTTACCCCAGTTAATGCCTTTACCCAACATCCCAGTTACCAGGTCAATAACATTGAAGTCACCTATAATTACTTTTCCTCTTAACTTCCCTCTCTCCAGTTAATCAGTCACAAAATCATGGATTTCAAGGTTATATATCATCTTGGCTTAGACCTTCTTTCTCTGTTGCTCAGATTTTTTCAAAGAGTAAGACTCCTTATAGCTAACAGGATGCTCTACCACTCTTGGATCAGCCCACATGGAGGCCAGAGTGACCTGTCTAAAGCATCATTTTAATAATGTCATGTTCTTTCTTAGAATCCTTTGGTAAAATATATTAGCAAAATACAAAATTTAAGTTCCTTACAATTGTGTTCAAGGCCATACATGACTTGCCCTCTATCTCTCTATCCTCATTTTCTGCTGTTTACTTTTCTCACATTTTACACTTTAGTCATATGAAACTATAAATCAAGGCTTTTTACACTCTTATTTTTGAGCATGCAGTTTTTCAATCTTAATTTTACTATCAAATTCTTATTTATTTTTCTAAACCCTACTTAAATGTCACCTCTTTGATTATGAAGCCCTTACTCATCAACTTCCCTGAAAACCCTACCACAATTCAGTAGAATCAGTCATTCCCTCCTCTCTTTGACTCAGTGTATTCTAGTATTGCCTATAATTCATGTATTGTTCCTTTCCTACTGTCTGGTATATGTTTTAAACCTGTGCACCCAAAGTACTTAGCACAGAGCCTGGAACATAGCAGATACTCATAATATTTTTAAAGAAGTTAATTATACTGGAATACATTCCCAGATATTCATCTTTCCATTCAATGTTTAAGAAAAAGGCTAAATCACTTATTGTTATCAGTATGGGCTTCGGCCTTCCTAGGATTTGAGACACTGTGGTGTAAACAAGAAAGTATTCTTTTCTGGAAATTCCGTTCCTAGATATATATCCAAAAGATTGAAACTGGGTTTGTAAACAGATATTTTACATCAATGTTCATAGCAGCATCATTCACAATAGCCAAAAGGTAAAAACAACTCAAATGCCCATCAGCAAATGAATGGATAACATACAGTACTTATATGTAATAGAATATTATTTAGCCATAAAAAGGAAGGAAATTCTGATACATGCTACAATATGGATGAACCTTGAAGATATTATACTGAGATAACCAGACACAAAATGACAAATACCATATGATTCCACTTATGTAAGGTATCTAGAGTAGTCAAATTCATAGAGGCAGAAAGTAGAATTATGGTTACCAGGGACTAAAGGGAGGGGAGGACTGGAAAGTTACTGTTTGATGGGTACATAATTTCAATTTGAAACGATAAAAATGTTCTGGAACTAAGGAGTGGTGATGGTTGCCCCAAAATATGAATATATTTAATGCATCTAAATTGTACACTGAAAATGGTAAATTTTATGTTACATTTTACCACAATAAAAAAAAACACTGTTCTGTTCAGGATACATGAGTTTTATCCTCAGATCGTTCATCACACAGCTATATAAAACTGAAATTGATACCCAACTTTCATAGGACTCAGTTCCCTTACCTACATAGTGAAATATCTGAAGTAAGGCTTGACAGTTTCTTCTACCTATAAAGTGATTTTGCCACCAACTGGAAGATCTATTTTTTTTTGGTGGAGGGTCCATGTTAATGACCATGTTGTGGAAGATTCATCACATCGCAAGACCAGAGAACATTTACAGCTTTTCTCCCATAGGCTCATGGGGGACAGCTAAGCTTCTTCTGCAAAATGATCCTAGTGATGGTTGACTGGAATATGATACTTCATTTGTATCCATGGCCTATCACAAACAGAACAAAATAGCTGTACAGGATTCAATTAACCATTCATTCTTCCATGAATCTATTCAGCATTGATTAAATATTTGCCATGTATTAGGGACTCTACTAAGTGCCATAGATATAGATATCAATTAGACATGTATGGTTCAACATTCATAGTATACTGGGAGATACTGGCATGTTAACAAATACTTAACATAAAAGGATTTTGCCTTTAAAAATCCAAAACAAGAATATGTACAAAGAACTATGGGATTTGTAAAGAGTCACTCATTGCCTGTGAGAGGCAAAACATCACTGAGAAGGTTAATTCTGAGCTAGTCTTGAGTGAGGAGTTCATGAAGGAGGAGCTAAGTAAGAGAATTCCTGATTTTCCTCTTTCTTGATCTACTCCCTGTTCGTGTTGCCCCAATATGGAACCTGGGGTGTGAGAAGAATTCAGAAAAGGTTACCATAATTATGTCAGGATGGCTTCTATAAATAGCATTTTTTTCTTAAAACTGATATCTTCTGATACATTCTCATAGATATATAAATCATTCTCATATATATCTTAGTATCTTTTAAAGACCACCTTTGGCAAAGATAAAATGTTGCTCACAATCTGTTATTCTCTTAATAGCTTTGCCAATGTTTGCTATTCCAATGTCAACAGTCATTATATAGCTTGGCTTTCAATCTGGGATTAAACCTCTTTTATCTTTGCACTAATCAGAAAAGCAATTGGATAGTATGCTCTTTGGAATTTCATTGTAAAAAAGTGAGATTCTGCCAGATTCTGTCTTGAAAGAAGGAAGCAGACACGAAAGGTGGAAAAAAAAAAAGCTTCTAAAAGGAAGTGCTGACAGTTTACAGTAGTCACAAAACAGACATCAACACCCAAGGGTCACTGACTTGGAGGATGTACCGGAGTTGGCCAGCAGGTCCCAGCATGGAGGGGCTGGAAGGAAACTAATTAATAAAAGAGCATCAGACATGTCAGAGTGCAGAGAGCACAAAATAAAAATGGACTTCACATGATTTAACTGGTAGGGGAAGAGTAAGGTCATATTGAACTCATAAAAAATTTCTTCAGAAAAAGATAAATTTTAACATCTTTTAATTCTATCATGGTTAGAAGATATATTGCTATTTTAAATTCTGTCTTAAGAGAGAGGAACTAAAGGCTTCTTTTAAAATAATAGAAGTTAACAATTATTCAGCACCTACAATGTATCAAATAGTGAGAGAACCTTCTGGGCAAATAAGTTGACACTTCCAGTTACATTTTATTCTGTGAAGAGTTGTGTAGTGTTTCAGCCCTGGTGCCATTTAGTTTATGTTCCCTCATTTAATCTAATGAGAACTCATTGAAGGAGATGTTATTTTTACAAATGAGGAAGCATACAACAGACCTAGGTCTTAACTCTGGTTCCACAACATAGCAGCTGTGTTGTTTTGGAAAGTTGCTTTCCAAAACCTCACTGAACCTGAAAGTCCCCTATTTTCC
Source organism: Phyllostomus hastatus (assembly GCF_019186645.2). Lineage (NCBI taxonomy): Eukaryota > Metazoa > Chordata > Mammalia > Chiroptera > Phyllostomidae > Phyllostomus > Phyllostomus hastatus. Next base: position 27,796,784 of record NW_025333857.1, on the reverse strand, counting down.
CACTATTCCATATGGATGTCAGGTAGCAGCCATTGCAATATGAATGGCTTCCATGGGAACAACTAGGAAAATAGTCTAAATGCCTTGCTGGCCTAAGCAAAATGCAGACATGGGAAGCTTTTGCCTCAACCTTTCTTTTTCCTTTGTAAAAGGTTTTCTCCTCAAGGCATGAACCTTCTCAAGCTCTCTTCTTTCTCCTTTCAAAAACCTGATCTCAAGTTATTTCTTCATGTCAAGGTATAACACTCTCAGGAAACATATTTGATGACAACTTTTTCAGGAACATCTATATTTTACCAAGAAACTGTACATTAAGCTAGGATCCCTGAGCTGTCATTGGCATCTGTATTAGACCCTTACCTGGGAGAGTTCTCCTGCCAGACTTCTTGAAGTGCCCGCTCTTGGCATGGTGTCTCTATTTGTAGCTGCTGCTGGAATACAGGCTCTTAGATTCACATCCTCACCAGGGAAGCATGCTCTAGTCTGTTGCATTCACAGGCAGGTTTCTGACTCTGTTAGCAAATTTTCTTCCTCAAAACCTTTATACTTTATGCTCTCTTTGGGTCTAAACAAAAAATTAAAGCACTGCTCAAGATGGAAAAAAGATGAAAAGAAGAGGAGCAGATGCTTCCATATCCACTTGCATGAGACCACTCTCTCAGTTCATTGTCACATCATATGTCATGGGTTGTTGAGGTTCTCAGAAGGAAGGACAGAAAGCATTGTGAGGCTGGGCTCCCATTCCTAATTAAGTCACACTCAGTCATTTCTTCTTATACATGACCCACTGCCAACTGATCTTAGAATTGCAGAAATAAAGATAAATAAATAAATAAGATAGTTGTTTTTTATTAAAATGTTGGATACTTCTACTTTTAGAAAAATAAGAAAAATATAGAAAATAGATGTTTAGACTTCAGGGAATTATTAAAGTGGGATAAAGGAGTTGGTGGCTCATGGTATCTTCTCACTCATGCCCTAAAATCATACTAGCAAGTAGTTAACTATCCCCTTTATCTAGAAGCCATTTCTTGCTTAGATTTCAGTAATAATTTCTCCCTTAACTAGAGTTTACCATTGCAACTTACTTAAATTATCCTTGTAGGGATCATATATGCTTGCTCTCAGGTTCCTATTTGTTATATTCTTTCTCAGTACCTTGTAAGTAGAAGTTTTTGTTTTGTTTCAGACCATTCTCTCAAAGTTTTGAAAGAGTTGGGAAAAACAAGGGATGGAAGTAATATTCATTGAACACTAATTATGTATTTGGCTCTTTATATAAATGACTTTATGAAATTGCTCATAAGAATACTCTGATGTAGATATTATTGCCGTTATAAGTGGGGTATACTAAGTCCCATACATTGTACTGAACTTTTCCAAGGTCTCATAGTTATGCAGGCCCAGTGACATGAGCCATTCTACCATACCACTTCCCTGTACCATTGCTCTTGATACTTGCAGTCCCAATCCTATACTCACTTTGTTATTCACATGTAAGGAATCTACATGTTATCTAATGTAAGGAAACTGGAAGACTTCAGTTCTACCTCAGTTACCTTGGGTAGCAGATTTATTTCTTCTAACCCTAGAAACCATTGCTGATTCTATCCCCAAGCTATAATGCAACCGAGGCCAGAGGGAAACACAGGAGAAGCTGTGAATCAGTAGAACAAAGTCACAGTACTTGAAGGGACTTGATCATCTTGGTCTCTTCCTCTTTGGGATGAGGGTCCCTGAGGAGACTTTGATTTGTACTGAGTCACACAAGGAATAAAATTCAGCTTAGAATCCAGATCTTTGAAGTCTAGTGCTTCAGAGAACATCCATATGAGCACACACACAGGTTTTTTTTTTCACCCACAAAGCTCCACAGTTTTTCACTGCTGAGGCTCCGAGTGAGTTCTAAATGTTGCCTTCAGGGGTATGCCGAAAAAGAACAATCCCATACACTGAAGTGTTTCAAGAAATCAAGATATTCGATTAAGGATCCTAAATATTCACAGGCCATTTAACTCCAATAATAAGATTCATTCAGTGCTAAGATCAGAGTTAGCAGTGCATTGCCTAGCACATGACACCTTACGTGTTTTGATTTATCCATTGTCTGAAAGATTATCCAGAAGGTAGATGCTATTTCTAAATCATAGGATTTTCATTGTAAGTGACAACTTTTGCATTTTTGTTCGTATGGTCTACTTTTCAATAAGCTTGTACAGGGCCAATATATCATAACGACATCATTAAAACATTCATCTGTACTGGTTGTAAATTGCCTTGATGGTGCTGTGGCTATCTATATCTCCTGGAGTACCTTTGACTGAATGAATCTTAAGGTCCAAGCATATCATTGTCACAGAAGAAGGATGCCATTGCAGCCAAGCCTGGCTCCCCCTGCCATAGAAAAAAAGCATATGGTGTCATAAGAAAAGGAGCTAGGCAACTCTCTGGTGTTCCATTGGTGGATCTGTCACTGATAAGCCGTTAGACTTTGGAAAAGCCACACATAACCTTTCTAGGCCTCTTTTTGTATAAAATAAAATCTTCCTTGTCTAGCTTATGGGAATCCTGTGAAGAGAAAATAAGACAATGTGTATAAAAACATTTTGAAGAGTAGGTTGGGTTCTCCAGAAAACAAGCTCAGAGACAAATTTTAGGCATTCATTGGAGAGTGCCTTTGGGATCACACCTCTGGAAGGGAGGGGAAGGAGGCAATATTAGGGAAATAAATCCAGTTGTATTGTAGGCCTAATAGCAGACTCTGCTACCTCCCATAAGAATATCTAGATTGGCCTGTCAACAAGGTCTCATCTTGTGCTGACATGGCCAGGCCTTCATAGCCAACAACAAAGAGTCGTTGGATGTCAGCTGCCTCAGGAGCTTAAGCTAGATGGCTCTCCACAGTTGAGGTATGACGACTGAAGGCTGTCTGCTGATAGCATTGCCAATACATAGGATAAAAATTCTTTCTTTAGAGAGAATTGTGGTGACACAACATAGTTACTACTATAGTCTACCTCTTATACTTGGAGCCACTTTTTCATATGCATTCAGGAATCAGCTCTTCCAGGATTCCAGTGAATATTTTTCCCCCTTGGGAAAAACTTTAAACAGGAAGGTAAGTGGAACAAAATATAGTCTCTACTGCTGAAGCTGGTTTTAGGACCATAATGGGTACTTTTCCTTACCCTCCTTCATTATCCATTTCAGAGTCCCCTCATGTTTGTCTTTGTTGCTGACCTGGTAAGATGATCTAGACCTCCAATGTTAATGAGTTTAAATATCTGGTCCCAGTGCCCTTCTCAAGTCAGGCTTGCTTTACTTGTTTTTTTTTTTTTTTAATATTCATTGTTAGGTAGTGGGGTACTAAAAGACACCCAAATAGATCATCTGGGTACAAAAATAGTTTGCCTGTCCCCATTGCATAAAAGTAGCCCTCTTATAAGAGTCAGTTACCTCTGCCAAGATGATACCTTCTTTCCTATTGGTGCTTAGATATATGAATCCCAGAATTAGCAGAAAGCAGCCATAATTTATAGTTCAATGTACTGTAGCTGTGGTGCATTGCTGAAATGCTCCTCCTTGGTTGACCAAGACTGCCAAATTCATAAAGCCCAAAGTTGTAAGAATGGAAAGCATAAGTGTCCTAAGTGAGTGATTGGGATTGGTGGTAATTAGACCACTCTTGCTTCTGGCCCAAGAATTCTGACTATTGGAGAGAGCTCCTTATACTGATATGTAGTTGCAGGTTTCTACCATGTCCTACAGGTTGGTACACAATCCTCGTAATAAAGTGTTGCTTCTGAGCTAGTGGTTCAGCCATGCCTTTTGCAACTCATTCCAACACACTATTGGGCTAGCAGTGTCTGGATGCTGAGATGTGTTATATGACTAGTAGATTCCATGGTCTATACTCTATCACTGATTTTGCTTTATACAGTCCCATGATCTGATTATGAGATATACAGGACTTTATAGTGGTGGATTAAACACTCTGTAAGCCCCCTGAGTTCCCATGGGGAGGAAAGGCACATTCATACTTGATAAATGTGTCAATTTTTGTCAGAATGAATATCTGCCATTTTCTAGATTGAAGGGGTCTAGTGTAGTCAACTTACACCCAGGTGGCTAAATGGTTTCCTTAGGAGTGATTGGACAGTCAGTGGCAAGAGTTTCTATATCACATTTAGTAAGCGGGAGTCCATGCTTTTGGAATGAAAACAATCTCTATTCCTGTAAGAATGGCCACTTTGCTCAACTGCCCATCATGCTAAAACTAGGGTGGCCAGTAATAGAGGCTGGCTGACATCAGCTGGCTAAATCATTTTGTGTAAATTGTTTGTTAGTTCTCTCTCTGCTGTAATAGATACTCTCTAGTGGATGTTAACATGCAATAAAAACATTTTTACACACTGAGTCCACTTCCTTGCATGTGTGCATGCTACTGCCATCACACCCCTCCCTCTGGCAAACTACTTTGTTTCTGATCTTCTTGTTCTCCTTCCAAGTCCATGACAACCACTCAAGTCATTCACCACTATCTGTGAGTCTACATATATTTAGATCTCAGGCTACTTATCTTTCCACATTCTTCAACTTCTTCCTCCAATATCCATTTCACATTTCCCTTGCCACAGCCAGCTGGTGGTCTTGGTTGCTTACCTGGTAGAGTGACACAGACATGTAAGCATGAGTAGTCTGAAAATCTGATCCTGAAGTTCTTCCCAGGCCAGTTAGGAATATATTTCCTCATTACTGTTTTTGCAAGGCCAACCCTGAGTGAAGGTACAGTATGTCCATACATTTTTAGCTTTGACATATAAAATGGGCTGACCCATTTATCTGTATTACAAAGGTCCTCTTTTCCTCAATCAGATGATCATAAGAAACATCTCCTACCTAACCTATACAGCTATACATGTGATGTGAGGGAGAAGTGGTAGTACAATGGCAGTGAATGATGATGAAGTCTAGATTCCATATAGCTGGCTGGCTTTCCCCCCTTGGCCCTGCCTGTGATTTATTCCAGATGACCAGCTCCATCTTAAAATGTATTGTTGCTGGGCCTGCCTGATTTTATAACTTGGTGAATCTGATGGAACTCAGCACATAATGTCATTCTGAATGCATGGCCACTTGATATCCTATGGTCAAATTCTCTGTGTCTATCAGAGATTAATATCATGCCAAATATTGTATTTCACAATATATATGATTTTCTAGTGCAAATGGCATGGCCATGCTCCAGAAGCCCAGGCATCTTGCTGCATTACTTTTCCTCCCACTGGGGCTTACCATCAACTCAGTAAGATAGCTTTTCTCATTAATGATATCTCTAATACCATAGGTTTTCAGGATATTTGCAGTATGTCCTGAACCTACTGTACAAGGTTCTTTTCTACTTTGGGGAAAGCTAAAAACTCAGCTTTCTTTACATGGGCAGAAAAAGCATTCCCAGGTATGGAATGTGCTGATTTCAAAACATGGAGGGGGCTCTAATAAGCACTGTGTGTGCTTTATTCTTTGTGGTGGGAGAAACATGATTTAAAAACTTGACTTTTATTTTGGACTAGATGTGCCAGTATGCCCCTAACCTCTCAAAATTTTACTAATGTGGCAGTCCTTTTGATTTTTGAAAGATATATCTAAATGCTGAAGCACATATGTCTTACCAACACTTCCAATGTGCTAGCTATTTCATGTTAATCTAGATGAATAAATATAAAGTTATAAAAGTAATGGATTATTGCAATATTCTGTGGAATATCCAGATGGTCAGGACCTTTTCAAACTATATTATGACAAAGGTCAGGTAAATTTAACACAACATTCATTCCATATGATTTCAAACTGTTGCTGGTCCCTTATTCAATGGGGAAAGAAAAGAATGAATTTGTGAAATAGTGGTATGTATCATCTCCCTGGGGCAATATTAATCTGCCTTGACAAAGATATCACCTCTGGCTGATCAGCTGCAATTGGAAGTACTATTTAGCTATGTTTGCAGAACTCTTCTGCCATCCTCCATACATCTGGTTTGTTCAGGACTAAGACTAGTAAATTAAATGAGGATATGATGGGTAACATTCCTGCATCCTTTGGATCTCATGGACAGTGTTAACTGCTACCATCCCCTATGTCTACAATTTTTAAAATTTTATTATATTCTCCAGTATATAGGAAGAGGAAGCAGTCCTAGAGATTGCTGTTTTGTCTTTTCATTAAGATATTCCTTATCTGACAACCAAAGGACCCATTGTGGACTTATGCTGACCATAACTTATTTTCATTTTAATATATTTGATTTTTTAAAATATATTTTTATTGATTATGCTATTACAGTTGTCCCATCCCCCCCTTATTCTAGTAATATATTTGAAAAGTGGCAAAAGACTAAGCTGGTGCATCTGAGAACCTCATGGGCTCAGTGTGAGCTAAACCTTGGCAGGATTCAATATAAAGGGTCAGGCAAAAGTAGGTTTACAGTTGTGAGTATGTGAAATAAGGGTTTATTCTTATATTTTTCTTTATTAATTATTGCATTATTTTCCATATGAACAACTGTAAACCTTTTTTTTTTTTGCACCACCCTGTGTTATCTGGTCCCTCTAAAAGAGGGATCATGTGGGTACTTTAGGTCTCTAGCCACTCTAAACATATAGCAAGCAGTTCTAAAACTGTTTGGATAGAAGACTCTGGACCAAGATGGTGTCATCAGAGGCTCCTGAATTTGCCTCTCTTACAGACACACCAATCTATAGTTACACATGGACAATTCCTTCTGAGAGAAACCAGAAACTAGCTGAGTGCCTCTTATACAACAGGCAACTGAGAAAACAGCCACATTGAAACAGATGGGAAAGACCGAGACATACTCTCTCCATAAACCTCACTCCCCGCTGCCACTGACATAGGAACATACAGTCAGGAGGGAACCTCAACTCCCAGCTTCTACATGAGGAATTGAAGGGTTTGGACCAAAAATCTAGGGTCCAAAATTTTAAGGCTTCCACCCAAAGAATGGGTCCCAAAACACCTAGCTCTGAAAGCCTAAGGGACTTACATTAAATTCAAGTCCCATTAAACTATATAGCAAACAGTGAAGTTCTTGATGGGTGCACAAGAACTTACCATAGCTATTTCCATAGGGCTTCATACAGAGGGCACAGGCAATAATGCTCATTCTCCTAGTCTTTCCCTGGAAGGGATTTGACTGCATACTTTATAAGCTGCTGCCTAAGGGTACAGCTTCTAATTAGGTGCTGACTACAATCCTCCCTGGAGTCCAAAAGAGCAGGTAGGCACTTCCCTACCTTCTCCCCTTGGCTCACTCTAACAATAAAGCCAAGTTGCCAGTATCTTTCAGAAAAGAGCTCATTCATATATCTAACAACCCAACTTTTATGGCTCCCATCCAAGGAACAGGCTCCCAAATCACCTAGCTCTGATAGTCAATGGGATATGCATCCATCAGTCCCACAGGTCTATAACAAAGAAACAGTTTTTAAACGGGCACAGGGGCACTCCCATAGCTAAACACCCAGGCTTTTGCAATAGGAATAAGCAAAAATGCTCTTCTTGCAGTTTATTTCTGGAAGGGGCTTAACTCTATACTTGGCCAACAGCTCAGGGTCCACCTTTTAACCAGCCTGCATCTATGTGATGTTGAGATTCTCCCCTTTGAGACACTGATGTGTGTTGCTATACTCTGAATTACTGGAAGCCAATAGAATAAAGGTAGTGATTTAGATAATCACAAAGGTTTGAGAGGCTACCAGGAACTTGGACCAAACTGATTGATGAAATTCTTCTCCTACATTAGACAAGTCTGTCAAGATTAGAAGAGGTGGCTGTTTCACCTAATCTGTAGAAATCACCATAGAGACTCAAGAAAAGTGAAGAAACATGGGAATATATTCCAAACCAAATAATAAGATAAATATTCAGAAACTGATCTTAATGAGATGGAGGTAAGTAATTTACCTGGTAGGTTCAAAATATCAGTTATAAAGAAGCTCACTGAGGTCAAGAGAGCAATTCATGAACAAGTGAGAATCTCAGCAGGGATAGAAAATATAAAAAAGAACCAAATAGAAATCACAGAGCTGAAGACTACAATAACTGAACTGAAAAATTCCATAGAAGGGTTCAACATAAGATTAGATTAACTGGAAAAAAGGATCAGAGAACTTGAAGGCAGGGCAGTGATATTTATTTAATCAGAAGAGCAAAGAGAAACTTGAATGTAAAACAGTGAAGATAAAGTACTTATACAACATCATCAAGAGGGCCACTATATGCATTATACGGGTCCCAGATGTAGAAATGACAGAAAGGGGAAGAAATTGTATTTAAATAAATAATAACTGAAAATTTGTGCAACCTGGGAAAAGAAACAGATATCCAGATCTAGGAAGCCCAAAGAATATTAAGTAAGATGATAAAAGCGACTCATACCATGGCACATTATAATTAAATTGTCAAAATTTAAAGATAAAGGGAACAAGGGGAAAGCAACTTGTGACATACAAGGGAACTCTCATAAGACAACTAAAAGAATTTTTCAGCACCTTGCAGGCTAGAAGGGAATGGGATGATATATTCAAAATTCATAAAGAAAAAAAATCTGCCAATACGAATACCCTACCTGGCAATTCCTACAGAATTGAATGAGAGATAAAAACTTTTCCAAATAAATAAGAAACTCATGGAACTTTATAGCAAAAAAAAAAAGGGGGGAGGAGACCCTGAATAGATATCTTTTTAAGGAAGACATACAAATGGCCAAAAAGTACATGAAATGGTAATCACTTCACACCTGTTAGGATACCTATTATCCAAAAGACAAGAGATAGCAAATACTGAGAAGATGTGGAGAACAGATAACCCACATATACTGTAGGAATATAAACTGGTGCAGCCACTATGGAAAAAAGTATGGAGAAATTAAGAATAGAACTACCATATGATCCAGCAATCCCACTTTGCTTGTATACCATTTGAGTATATAGCCAAAGGAATGAAATCACTATCTTGAAGGGATATCTGTACGTATACGTTTATTGCAACATTAATCACAACAGCCAAGGTATGGAAACAACCTAAACATCCATTTACAAAAAAAAAAAAGTGACATATACAGATAAATGGAATATTATTTATTTGGAAAAGAAGGGAATTCTGTCATTTGCAGCAACATGGATAAATCTAGAGAAAATTAATTAGCTAAGTAAAATAAATCAGACAGATAAAGACAAATCCTGGGACTGGGGGGTGGAGGAAATAGTAGGGAGAAGCCAGTGAAAAGATGCGAACTTTTAGTTATGAGATGAATAATATCTGAGGATATAAAATATACCATGGTGACTACAGTTGAAAAAATAATTGGAATTTACTAAAAGAGTAGAACCTAGGTGTTTTGACAAACAAAAAAAGTACATATGTGCCCTGGCTGGTGTGGCTCAGTGGATTGAGTGCCAGCATGCAAACCTAAAGCTCACTGGTTCAATTCTCAGTCAAGGCACATGCCTGGGTTGTGGGCCAGGTCTCCAGTTTGGGGGTGTGAGAAAAGCAACCTATTGCTGTATCTCTCACACATCGGTATTTATCTCCCTCTCTTTCTCCCTCCCTTCTCTTCTCTTTAAAAGTAAATAAATCTTTTTAAAAAGTATATATGTATATATACATATGTGTATACATTTATTATCACATACATTTAAAATATATTTACATATTATTTATTTAGTTATACCTCAATAAAGCTGAGAAACAAAAAAATAAAATGTTTATCTCCCTGTCTGCCCCAGTTTTCAATTTCCTAGGTAAATGGCTAAAGTTCCTAGGGAAAGACTGGGACAATATTATTGTGTATCTTTGTCATATGTAACAGAGTCCTTTCTCCTGTAGACTGAGCCATTTTTTCAATCAGTGGATTCTAGGTCCAAAAACTAGATCAGGTCCAGAAACATAGCAAGAGATTGTGATATTTTACTAAGATAACTGCAGACTTCTGATCATCCACCCTTTGTTTTCTCTACTGATATAAGCTGAACAATGTTCCTGTTGGCTATTTTGCTACAAGGGATGCTGCATTCTTTAAATCATCCTAATAACTTTCTGCAAGTCAGGCCCCCTTGGTTACCACTCTGACCTTGGTGCTAATTGTAATATTCACATCTACCTGTCTTAGAACCAAAAGCATTGTCACTTGACTCCCATTGTTTTGGAGTACCATTGCCCCAATTGCTATCAACAAGCCTAGCTCTGTAATGACTGCCTACTGCTATGGTCTACAGACAATACAAGAACATCAATAAACATTTTAGTTGTTTCGGTGCCCTCTCACAAGATCATTCCTTATTGCCTTGGCAATTGGTGTATATTTCTAGCATTCCTATGGAGAAATGTCATCTGGGGTGTTTTTTTTTTTTAGCCTGACAGTATATCTACTTCAGCTTACTCAGTTCCCTAATCCTTTTATTCCTTTCCTTCATCAATTGCCATGAGAATTCTGACATTTGAACCTGACTTGGAATAAGCCATCATTTTGTCCAAGTTTCTTTGAAGTTAAGTTCACATTATCTCCAGTGGTCTTTGTTAGGGTGTAAAATCTATTTCTTAGGTGGCTAAGTGCTTTCTTAACTAATTTGGTATTCTTGTTCTCTTAATCAAATACCTTTTTTAGCTTCTGCCATATCTGGTGGCTAGGTTTTACTGCTCCTTTGAGGTATGGTTCCTTTCACCCCTTATCAGGACCCTCTAAAAGGGGAGGTAAAGGCATATCCTGATATCAGGACATGTATTCTTACAGGAGAAAGAGGGCTTTTCATGTTTTTCAAACAAGGAGGTAGTGTTAGCTGTCACTAGAGAGTAGTAGACCACTTCTGTAGGCTCACGGATCTCAGGGAAGCCTAAGGACTAAAGATTTTCAGGGATGCCAACCCAGATGTTTCCATCCCATATGTCAAGGTTCCAGACATTTCTAGGGCCCTGACCTTGACACAGCAGACCCACCTTGGCTGAGAATTTAAACTCCTTTGGAGGTTAATAATATAGACTGAATGTGTGTCCCCTCAAAATTTACATGGTAAAAGCTAATCCCCAAAATTATGCTATTTGGAGGTGGGGCCTTTGGGAGGCAATTGAGTCATAAGGATGAAACCCTCACAAATGGGATTAGTGTCCTCTTAAAGGAGGTCTCAAAAAGTTCACATACTGCTTCGGCCGTGTGAGGACACAGGGAAAATACGGCTGTCTGTGAACCAGAACATGGACTTTGCCAGACACAAAATTTGTCTGTGCATTGATCTTGGACATCTAGAATGTGAGAAATAAATGTTTTTTGTTTATAAGCCACTCAGTTTGTGGTATTTTTGTTAAAACAGCCCAAATTGAGTAGAGAGTGGCTACTCTTATGATCAAGTTCTGACCCTGGTCCTAAGCTTTCTCTGCCCTTCTATTGCAAGAAATGAGAGTGTCTTCATATACCACTGAAGTAACCCTCCCATTTTTATATTTGGCTTTCATCTGTCTGTTAATTTCTCTCAGACTTCCATTATCTTTTTCTAGAATATTATTCAAGCTTAGCATTAAGCATTTGACTCTATTGTCTTTATAGTTATTTCTTCCCACTTCCCCCTACCCCATAGTTTTCAAAAATCTGGTATATGGCACTAGTTATTGCACTCACTTCTACCTGTATACCTGTGAACCATCCTAGTTCTCCATCAGGTGTTCATTTTAACAACTGGGTAGCCACCTGGTGCCAAAGACTTCACCAACTAACAATTATCAGGTCTTCACTCACTCAGTAAGACTGTGAGTGTGTGATCTATCTCCCAAACCCTTTCTTGCCAATTTCCTTTTTCAATCAGTATTGGTACTGATGGACTCATGTTGGGGTCTCTAGGGAGCACTCTGAGACAAAGTTCAATGTACAAGTTATTTATTAGGGGTGCCCTTGGACTCAGACCTTTGGAAGAGAAGCAAAGAAAATGTGATTAGTTGGAGGCACAAGTCAAGTTATAATGTTGCCAAACCCACAGGACACTCTGGAGCTAAAATGACTAATTAGAACTGTATGAAGTTTGACTAAAAAGTTTGGAGACTTATAACCACATTAATCAGCTATTGGATTGCTTCCCCAGCAAGGGGCATGCTTTGGGGCAATAAAAACTTTGAAGCTGAAGCAATCCCTGGAGAGGCTGGTGACTGGGGCTTTCTGCCTACACAACTCTCCACAGCTAGGACAACAAATCCTTTAGAATGAGGGGATCTGGTCAGCACACTCAAACACTCACCACAGAAAATATTATCACCCTTACTACCCCCACCATCCCACATCACACCTTCCAGGTTCATTGCTAATCTATTCTCCCTGCCACATTAAATCTTTGCCAACTTGGCTTCTTATCTATTAAATGGGAGTGACAGTTCCTCCCTTGTCTATTTACCATAATTCTTAAAGTGTTCAAAAGGGATAATCAATATGAAAAGGCTTTGTAAACTATAAATCACTTTACAAATGCTAGGAAGTAATATTAGTAACTTTCAAGATTATTAAACATCAAGAAATATTTTGTAAAACCATAGTTTGTATTTATCCTGTTAATTTTCTTCTATGAAATTGCCCAGTTTCTTAGGTTGGTAATACAAGTTTTTGACCCATGAGGATTATGCTTCTTATAATCATAGCTGCTCAAAGATACCAGGTCTTTTTATAGCTATTTTCATAGCAGAAAACCATCCTTATATTTTACTAGGGATGCCAAACCCTCAGTAACGAAGATCTGGTATTTGGTGATGGAGATGAGGGAGCAAATGTGGAGTGAAATAGGGAACTACTGTGTACTGAGTTGTATCTCTTTGCCAAGCACTATGTAAGGTGTTTTACATGTTGCCTTTTCCACATCAACCATGTGAAATTTGGAAGTGGGGTCTTCTAAATTCAGGGTCAAAGAACAGGGTTTTTATTTTCATTTCTGGGATCTTTTCTGACACCTTTAAGAGACAGGAAGACCCACAAATCCTGTCACACCATTCCTGACCCACAGACTCTATAGTCGGTTCTCCCTTCCTTTCTTGGAAAAATGTAGTTAGTGTCTGCAGAGCATAAATCTGTGAAAACACAAAATTAATACATCATATCCATCTTCAAAGGATCCACATTTGGGAATTGGGAAACTACAGAAAGTATTTCTCCTGCAACAAATCAGAGACTAAGCCAGACACGGAAGCCCCAGAATGCACCTGTGTTCAGCAGTTGTATCTGGGGAGTAACCTGGCATGATCTACTGCACTGGCTCTTTCAGAAAGAAGGCACAGAAGGGAGGAGAAGAATGTCTGAAGGTTTGTCTGGGGAAAAATAAAAGAAATAATTGTTCTAAAAAAAGGAGAAATTGGTATTTCACTGGCAGCCCAAGTTGCAGAGGAGCACTTTAAACTTCTGTGGCTGGTATCCTTCATCTGAAAATCATCAACTTGTTTAAAAATCCCTCATCTGGGGATTTGCCTGCTTGCAATCACACAACCTGAAACTGAGTGTGTCTAGATACCCATATGTTCTCAGCAGGGGGCCCTGGGGTACTCTGGTGCACTGTGGCCTGAATTCCTCTTGCCAACATACATATGCGAAGCAGCTGAAGGAGAAATTCATTTTCAACACAAGTTATTAGCCATCAAGAAGAAGGAGATACATGGAAGTGAGGTTTTTTCATTGTGATTTCAGTGAGCCCCAGGGTGTATGGTAAAGGGGAGATTTTTTTGCCCCAGACAAGGTGCTGGGCAATGCTTTACACTCTCCCCAATTCTGGCTCTCTTAACATAGAGATAAAATAATCCTGTCCAGAAACAGTGCATGTGGCATGGTGCACTGAGCTTTGGGAAAGGCGGGTGGTTGTGCATGTGTGTATATTTCTCTGTGGAAAACAAGTCTAAAACCTACCTTACAAATTGAGTTTGGTTTAATGTATTTCTGTATGCATCTACAGTATTTAATTTCTTCTCTCTACTCTTATTTAACTTGAAATTGTGCTCGTTCTCTGGTAAGGCATGTTGGCATGGTGCAGGTATGAAATGCATTGTGGGGAGAAAAAGCTGAATTATATTGTAGTAATAATATTAAAACTGCTAGGAGGAGGCTTAGCAGCATGTGCTAAGTCAACATATGGTCAGTGGCAGCGTGGACTGGAAATCAGGGACTTGAGAGCTCATCCTTGTCCTACCACCGTACCAATGTGTGATGTTAGCCAAGTCATTCTTAGCCTTGAGTCCCTGTTTCTTCATAGGAAGATAAGTAGGTTGAAGATGGTCTGCTAGATTGCCTTCTGCCTCAGCAGATTTTGATTAGCATCATTTTGCAGAAATCTTTTATTCGCCTGCAAACATTTGCCTAAATAATGATGATTCTTGATTTCTAGCCTGGTGACCAGTTGAATGATAGGAATACTTTCAGCTGTGGGTGACTGAAACCCAACTAAAGTGATTTAAGCCACAATGATATTTATTGTAATGAAACATGGAATAAAGTGGTTTGGGAGATAAGGTTTGTTTCTTTAAATCAACATTATCATCATGATGTAAAGCACTTTATGTTTGAAGTTATGTTTCTGGTGGTATGTACTTGGTGGATTGATTCCTGTATTGTTATGAAATGCCCATTTCTTACCTTGTTTTTACTTTATGTATACATATACAGGATGTGTCAAAATAGTTTTACAGTTTGTATGGAAAACAATATAATTAATAAATAATAATACAAGAGTAAACTCAAAATAAAAAGAGAACCAACTGTGTGGGAAAACATATTTGCCAATGATACCTCAGGCAAGGGTTTAATCTCCAAAATATATAAAGTCTTACATGACTACACTCTAAGAAGACAAGCAACCCAATTAAAAAATGGGCAAAGGACTTGAACAGACACTTCTCCAAAGAGGACATACAGAAGATCCAAAGACACATGAAACAATGTTCAGTATTGCTAGCTATCAGAGAGATGCAAATTAAAACCACAATGAGATACCACTTCACATCAGTCAGAATGGCCATCATAAACAAAGCAATAAACAAGTGTTGGAGAGGTTGTGGAGAAAAGGGGTCCCTAGTGCACTGTTTGTGGGACTGCAGACTGGTATAACCACTATGGAAAGCAGTATGGAACTTCCTTAGAAAACTAAAAATGGATCTGCCTTTTGACCCTGCAATTCCACTGCTGGGACTCTATCCTAAGAATACTAAAACACCAATTCAAAAGAACCTATGCATCCCAATGTTCATAGCAGCACAATTTACAATAGCTAGATGCTGGAAGCAACCAAGATGCCCATCAGTAAATGAATGGATCAAAAAACTATGGTACATTTACATAATGGAATTCTATGCAGCAGAAAGAAAGAAGGAGCTCCTACCCTTTGCAATAGCATGGATGGAACTGGAAAGCATTATGCTAAGCGAAACAAGCCAGGAAGTGAAAGACAAATACCATATGATCTCACCTTTAAGAGGAACTTAAACAACAAAACAAAGAAACAAGCAAAATATTACCAAAGACACTGAAATAGAGGACAGGCTGACAGTGAACAGAGGGGAGAGAAGGGGAAATTTCAGAGGAGAATGGGAAGGGTTTACAGGAACAAATTTAAAGGACACAGGGACAAAAACTAGGGTGGGGGTGGTAATGGGAGGGAGGTGGGGAGGGTTGGATGGGTGGGCTGGAATGGGAGTAAAAGGGAGAAAACTGTACTTGAACAATGATTAAAATAAAAAAAAAGAGTAAACTCTGTATTTTGCATACTCACAACTGTAAACCTACTTTGCCCCACTGTGTATTTCTGTATTGACACTTGCCTTATAGAATGATTGCTCTGACACTAGTATAGTTACATTGGCTTTTTTTCTTTTTTGCCAAGGTTTGCATAGTATATCTTTTTATTTTGAATCTTGCATGGTACATTTAAGGTGAATAACTGGGTTTGGAAGCACTTAACTTGTTGTTGCTTTATATTTCTATTTTATCCAGTAGGCATTATTAATCTTTTACATGGAGGATGAGGTTAATTAAATGTAATGTAATCACTGATATATTTAGGATTATATCTATCCCCATGCTATCTATTATTTTTTCCTCTTGATGCATCTGTTTTATGATCCTGTTTCTCTCTTTTCTTGGTTTATTTTTGAATAATCACATATTTTTAATATTTATTTCTCCCCTTTTAACTGGCTAGCTATGCATTCTCTTACAGTTTTTTTTAGTTGTTACACTAGAAATTATATTTATAATTGACCAATTATACTCTAAAACACATTACTACCGATTCAGCCTTTTATGTGATTTAACATTTGCTATTTACCCCATCTGCTGTTTGTTTTATTATCATGTATTTTAATTCTACATATATCTTAAACTCCATGAGTTATTACTCTGTTGTTTCATACAATTACTATTTATTTATATTTACCCGCATTGTACCCATTCTGTTGGTCTTTGTTTCCTCCTACAATTCCCATCTCCATCTGGGATCATTTCCCTTCTCCCCACATAACTCCTTTTATTATTTCTTTTTAGAGCAGATTTGCTGGTGGTGAATTATCTTAATTTGTTCACCTTAAAACTTGTTTTTTGTTTTGTAAGTGTCCTTGTTTTACTTTTAGTTTAGAAAGATAGAATTATAGATCGTCAATACTTTCAGCATTTTAAAGATATCATTCAGTCGTTTCCTGGCTTTCACTGTTTCAATTGAAACATAATCTTTAAGTTTTATTGTTGCTTTATTGAAGATAATGTATCTTGTTTCCTGACAGCTTTTATGTTTCTCTTTATTTTATTTATTTCTATTATGTATCCAGGTGTGGTTTAGGTTTTTATATATGTATGTTGACCTGTCGTTAGGTCATTGGTCCTGTCTTTTGCTATGCCCTGCTGTGTCTAATCTGGTGTTTATCCCATATATTGAATTCTTAATTTCAGATTTTGTATATCAAGTTACAAAATTTCCACTTGTTTCTTTTTTATAGACTCTATTCTCTGGTGAAATTGCAAGGCTTTTATCTAGTGTATCTTTTCACCTTTTATATTGAATATATTAACTATAATTATATTAAAGGGTTTTTTTTTAGCCAAGTACAGTATCTGAATTATCTATGGCTCAGTTTTTAGTGTGCATGCTTGCATGCACACTTGTTTTCCTCCTAGTGTGGTAGCCATGTGGTTCTATCTTTTTTCAGGCCAGGTAATCTCAGATTGAATGCCAAACATTGTGTATTAGAAATATATAAATTCCAGATTATCTTATCTTCCTTTAGAAGGGATTTACTCTTCCCACTGTCAGGCAGAGGGAGTGGTAACAGATCACCTGCCTTAATTTAAACAGGGGCAGAAATGAATAAAGATTGGCATTCCTAGTATGGCCCAGTCTGTTTCTGGCTCTTCTTGGCCTTCCAAGGTTTTCAACTAACAGCCAGGTATGTTCTTCAAGACCCTTCCTTTGGTGGGCACTGAATTCCAGTATTTGTCTCAAGAAACTCTTAAATTTTTTTGTTCTGCTTTCCAGAGGGTTTCTTCTTGGGTTTCTAGGCTCCCTTCTCATCAGCCCTAGAATTCAACAAATGTCTTTAAGAAAAAATCAACTGTATACTCCAGTACCTCCTCTAGAAGACTCAGTCCCAAACTCTGTCAGTTCCTTTGTTCACGAGCAGCAGTTGGTTCGAATCTCAGAATCCAAATCTCTTGCTCAAGCCCCAGAATCATTAAACACCCCCTGAGTAAAAATGCAGTGTAATTCAGCTCACCTCTCTTAGGTCTTCTCCTCACCAGAGTTTTCATCCACACAATTCTGAGAGCCTCGGCAGCTATCAAATTCCTTTAGCCAGATGATTACTATATGTTCTTTGGCATTTTCAGCTATCATCAGTAGGAACATTGATCTGACACAAGCTGTTCCCACCATTCAGAGGTGGAAGTCCTTCCAGGCCCTTTACACACTTCTGCTTTGTTGTTCCCAGTGTTATTGAGGACTTTACACCTGTGTTTTTATTGTCTCTTGATTGCAACCTGACATACTACTTATACCAGTATCCATCACTTAAGGATGAGGATAGAAATGAATCCTCCTTTCACTTGGAGAAAAATTAGACTCTGAAGCATCTAAGCATGATTTTTTGTATACATCAAATATAATAATTAAGTCACATGCTCACTTCTGGTTAGGAAGGAGTGTAGAAAAGTGAGTATCATGCAAAGGGAAGTGAAATTGCCATTATTAGTTTATACTAATTATGGTTTATTTTCTGGCAGTGGGCAATTTGCCATCCCATTCCAAATTAGTGTTCTATTATCAAGGAAGAAGGGTTGTATGGAATGACCTTTGGATGAAAAAAACATATCCTATTTCACTGTGATTGAAAGATATGGGGATATAGGCAAAATAATATAGTAGGTAGTTAATGTCCTGCTCCTTGGATGAATAAGTAATGAATTACTGACAAGATATTCATTTTGAACTGGTTGAGTGAAGAGCAAAAGATAAGTATGCGAAATTGGTTTTCCCATTTCCCTTACTGAGTTACGTCTGCTTATGTGCCCTACAAAACACAATAAAGGTAGAGATTATGTCCCATTATTTTTGTAATGTGCTGTCATACAAAAGGCATTCAGCTGCCATTTGTTGATTTGAAGAAAACTTTAAAGATTGGAGAGGATTTGTGTAGTTGTAGAGGAAAGTGTAACAGTTACTACCATGATGATGTGTATTTGTGCTAGGAGTGAGCAATTTGAGTGTAGGGTCTGTGAGGTCTGAACATAGTGCAACAACCTAGCTTTGACAGAAAGTTTACATTAGCAACAAATAAGGGACTACCTGCCAGGGTTGAGCTTTTAAGAGTTTTTACACAAATAAGGTATGGAATGATAGGTATTTCACTGGACAGAAAAGGAAACCAAATAAATGAAGAAACTAGCTCAGGTCACTATATCTAAGGTAGACTCTATTATATAGTCTAGACAACAACTCCAACTTTCCAACCTGCCATTAAAATGAAATCCTTCCAGTGAATTTTAGGGAGTTTTGAAAGACATTCTTTGACTCAGGCATCAGGTAAGTTATACACAGCTGAGTTTTACCTAATTACATAATGAATAAATCAACTATTTAAAATCACTTTACAAAATCCCATACAGTATCACATTTCTTTTGTTGTTACCAATACCTGTTAAATGCAATCCTTTAGAGAAATAATTCACTCATTGTATTAAAAATGCCCAATTGGAGTCCTGTAAGTGTTGCAGTTCTCAATTATCTAACCCAAAATCCATTGTGAAGTGATAATTAGGGGCTAAAAGCTAAACTGATTACTGCAGAATTTTCTCCTGACAGCCATGTAATAGCTAAATCTCCAAATTATGCACTTCTAAGCAGCACACAGATCACAATAAATTTTAAAAGTTTGAAATTACCAACTTCATCCCAACACACCAAATGTAAAGGAATCACTGATTTAAAGAATTAGAAATTCTTGACAAATTATTCTATTTCTCTGTGTAAAGTATCTGTTTTGATTAATGATGACTCTTAAATCCAAGTTCTGGCCATAGCACCTTATTATATATGGCCTTTGCTCGTCGAAAAGTATACATTATGAGTGTCAGCATAGTAGGATTATCTGATTTGCATGTACATGAAATCTACAACCAGATAGGTAAAGGTCATGTGCACTAATGATATATAATGGTAGTATTGTACCAATCTATATGGTTTTATGAACTTTAACTGAGCTTTGACAGTTACGTGACACATGCTCTTGCTAGAGAGGTAACAAACTGTTCCACTGCTGTCCTAACACTACAGTGTTGAGTCTCTAGCCATAGACTTGAGTTCACTCTGACAAGATCATTTATACCACATCCAATCCACAATGACCACTGAGGAAGCTGGGAAGGAGGGGGTGGATTGGAGGGATTCATATCCACATGATGATTAATAGACCATCACAGATGTCCTCCCAACTGCTAAGGTACTGTGGTCTTCTGCCCCTACTCCAATAAAATGGAAAGAAGATAAATTAATAGGAAAGTTTTTAAATTTAGATAGGATAGTTTAAATGTAAGATAATTTTTCATTGTGATGAACAGTTCTAAAATAACTACAAATTACTATGATGTCTCTGAGAAGTACTATAGATACTATAATATGCTACCTGTGATCATTTCCCACATTATTACATTAAGCCAGTGGAGTCACCATTACATATTTTACTCCAGGTCTATGGTTTTCAACCAATGGAGATTTTGCTCCCCAGAACTTTGGGTGGTATCTGGATATTTTGGTTGTCACAGCTGGAGGGAGGATGCTGCTTGCATCTAGTGAGTAGGGGCCAGGGATTCTGCTAAACTTCTTACAATGCACAAGGCAGCCCCCAACCAACAAAGAAATATTTGGCTGATAATGCCAATAATGCCAAAGTTGAAAAACCCTGCTCTAGGTCTTAGATGCCCATAACTTTGACACTTTACTCCATGTGTATTCTCAAAAGCTGTGTGGACAGGTATGGGGGATGGTGGGACCAGGAACAATGTGCTATATAGATCTTCTGTGTCTCCATTCTGTTCCCCCTCTTTTAAAACAATATGTGTTTCTACTATATAACTCCATCATCCTGTTCTCCCATTTTTTTCTGGGCTTCATTAATTTGTCATTTACCAAAATGCCCCCTCACTGCCTACATAGTTTTATTATTAGTTTAATTAAATATTTACATATTCATTTAACAAATAATTGTCAAGTGCCTCTTGTGCTATTCATGGTCCCTGACTTCATGGATCTTCATTAGGCATTAGTGGTCAATACCAAGAAAGATATGTTAAAGATAAAAACATATATATATATATAATATATATATATTATATATATATATTATTACATACATTTGAAGATTTAATAGAAATTATTTTATTTGGACTGAAACTTTTGGGGGGTAATAAACAAGGAGAATCATATTAAAGATAAAAATTGGACAGAATTTTTTTAAGTATATTTTATTGGTCATGCTATTACAGCTGTCCCATTTTTCTCCCCTTTATTCCTTTCCATCCCGCATACCCCATCCCACCAGCATTCCCCCCCCCCCCGCCCTGCACTTAGTTCATATTCATAGGTTGTACATAAAATTTCTTTGGCTTTTCCAGTTCCTATACTATTTTTAACCTCCCCCTGCCTATTTTGTACCTACCGATTACACTTCTTATTCCCTGTACCTTTTTCCTCATCTGCTCCCTCCCTGCTAATAACCCTCCATGTGATCTCCATTTCTATGATTCTGTTCCTGTCCTGGTTGTTTGCTTAATTTGTTTTTGTTTTTTTAGGTTCAGTTATTGATAGTTGTGAGTCTGTCATTTTGCTGTTCTTAGTTTTGGTCTTCTTTTTCTTAGATAAGTCCCTTTAACATTTCATATAATAAGGGCTTGGTGATGATGAACTCCTTTAACTTGACCTTATCTGGAAAGCACTTTATCTGCCCTTCCATTCTAAATGATAGCTTTGCTGGGTAGAGTAATCTTGGATGTAAGGCCTTGTTTTTCATGACTTGGAATACTTCTTTCCAGTCCCTTCCTGCCTGCAAGATTTCTTTTGAGAAATTAGCTGACTGTCTTATGTGAACTCCTTTGTAGGTAACTGTCCACTTTTCTCTTGCTGCTTTTAAGATTCTCTTCTTATCTTTAATCTTGGTAATGTAATTATGATGTACTTTGGTGTGTTTTTCCTTGGATCCAACTTTTGGGGGACTCTCTGAGCTTCCTGGACTTCCTGGAAGTCTATTTCCTTTGCTAGATTGGGGAAGTTCTCCTTCATTATTTTTTTTCAAATAAGTTTTCAAGTTCCTGATCTTCCTCTTCTCCTTCAGGCACCACTATCATTTGCATGTTGGAATGTTTAAAGTTGTCCTGGAGGTTACTAGGCCTCTCCTCATTTGTTTGAATTCTTGTTTCTTCATTCTGTTCTGGTTGAATTTTTATTACTTCCTTCTCCAAGTCGTTGATTTGAGTCCCAGTTTCCTTCCCTTTACTGTTGGTTCCCTGTATATTATTCTTTATTTCACTTTGCATAGCCTTTACTTTTTCCTGTATTTTGGAACCATATTCAACCATTACTGTGAGTATCCTGATTACCAGTGTTTTGAACTCTGCATCTCATACGTTGGCTATCTCTTCATCACTTAGTTGAACTTTTTCTGGAGTTTTGATCTCTTTTTTCATTTATGCCATATTTCTTTGTCTCAGCACACCTGTTATATAGTAAGGATATTCACCAGGGCAGGGCAACCTATGTCACTGGGTTTTTGTGCTGTATGTGGGGGAGGGATTGGAGAGGGAACAATGTCACTTGGTTAGCTTTTGGTTGTCTTTCAGTCACTTCGTCTGATACTCACCAGCAAATTGGGCCCCTCTGGTGCTAATTCTCAGGTGAGTAGGTTTGTGTATGTTCCAGGACCCTCTAGGTCTCTGCAACAAGCTCTCCTGTAAGGCTGGGAGTTCTTCCTACCACTGCAACCCCCACAGGTTTTTTTCAGTGAAAGATTTTGAGGCCTTCTTTTCTTGTGCTAGAATTCTGGGTTGTGTGGCCTGCCTCACTCCCCAGTTGTTCCTCCCAATTTATCTGAACACAAATGTGGGGCTACCCACTGCACCAGTCACCACCTTGCCAGGTGACCAGCCACTGCCTCACTTGCCCCAGCCCTCCAGCCACTGCCTCGCCATGAGTCCTGTCCACCCTGGCTGCCCATCTGTGCTCCTCCTACCAATCTGGATGGATGTTTCTTCTTTAACTCCTTGGTTGTTAGACTTCCATATAGTTTGATTTTCCAGCAGTTGTGGTTATTTTTTTGTTTTTAAAGTTGTTGTCCTTCTTTTGGTTGTGCAAGGAGGCAAAGTGTATCCACCTACACCTCCATCTTGGCCAGAAGTTCTGGACAGAATTATTTTAGAATGGGACTGTTCAACCTATGTAGAAGGAAAAGTCAAAGTATAATGTTATAAAGTCATAAAAGTCCTAATGATCTTTTTATTTTCTTTAATTCTTCTTTTAATCAAAATAGTACATGTGCTCAGTGTTTAGTTCAAGTAGTAATTACTGATAAACAGCAATTCCTTGCCTACAATCCCTGCATCCTGACATCTGATCTCCCAAAGCATTCACTTTTGCTGATGCTGTTTCTTTATAGATATTTAATGTAATATTTCTAAATAACATGCTTATATTACTATCCCTTATTTTTTTCATTAAACCATAACAGAATAAGCCTCTTACTTTAGAGGACCCCACATGTCACAAAAACACAAAACAGCCTATTACAAAACACACGGGTACCTCTATCACTCAGGATCTACTGCCCAAGACTCACATGGCACAAACTATAGTTCTAAACATTGGCACTCACACTACTACCCCAGGCTTCCCTGGGGCCTGAGTAGTGACCCACACTACTCAGGCCCCAGGGAAGCACTTCTCCACATTTCTTTCCCTGTGTCCTAAAATCAAAAAGCCTGGCATTTGATGGGCTGTGAAATTACTGATGCACAGACATCACTTCATAGTGTGGCAATGATTTGAGTGGAAAAAGCTTTTTTAAAAAAGAGTGGATAAATTTATTAAATTGTCAAGTTCTTTCTCTCAGATTCTTGAATAAAAAAGACTCATTTCCCAGAAATTCATAATGTCCATTTTTTAGTTTCCAGTTCATAATTGTGATTAGTGATGGGCCTATCACTAATCACAAATTAGCACAACAGTCACAACAGTTGAACTTGGCATCTGAGGAACATTTTGCATTATTAAATAATTTATGTTTTTCTTCATCTATTTGGGAAGATTTTTTAAAAATTAATATAATTTTTTAAAAAGACTTTATTTATTTTTAGAGAGAAGGGAAGGGAAGGAGAAAGAGAAGGAGAGAAACATCATTGTATGGTTGCTCTCACATGCCCCCTACTGGAGACCTGGCCCACAACCCAAGCATGTGCCCTGGCTGGGAATCAAACTGGTGACCCTTTGTTTTGCAGGCCTGTACTCAATCCACTGAGCTACACCAGCCAGAGCTAAAAAATTAATAGAATTTTTTAGAACAGTTTTAAAATTACAGAAAAATTGATCCATTAATACAGACAATTCCATATAACTCTCTCTCCCTCACACTATTTCCCCTACTAGTAACTAGTAATATTGCATTGTGTGGTCCATTCATTATAATGAATGAACCAATCTTGATATATTATTGTTAAAGTCCACAATTTATCACTCTTTGTGTTGTATAGTTCAATGGGTTTTGAAAAATGTATAATGTCACATATTCAATAAACTATTTCAAATGAAATAGTTTCCCTGCACTAAAAATCTGCTGTGCTTCATCTATTTATCCCTTAACCTTCCCCCAAGTCTCTGGCAACCACTGATCTTTTTATTGTTTCTAGTTTTGCCATTTCCAGAATGTCATACAGCTAGACTCATACAATATGTAGCCTTTCCAGATTGGCTACCTTTACTTAACAATGCACATTTAAAACTCCCCTATATCTTTTTGTGGATTGATAGCTCATTTTTTATTGTTGTATAATATTTTTTAGTATAAATGTACTATATAGTTTGTTTATCTGTTTACCTGCTGAACGTTATTTTGTCTGCTTCTAGTTTTTGGTGATTATTAATAAAACTGCTATACACATTTATGTGCAAGTTTTGTATATTTCATCAAATATTTTTCTGCCTCTTTCTTCTACTACATTTAGGATTCTAATTACTTGAATACTGGATAGATTTTTACTTCCCCACATGTCTCTAAAGCTTTTTTTAAAATTAATAGAATTTTTTAAAAAGACTTTATTTATTCTTTAATTTTTAAATCTTCTCAGTCTTCAGATTAGATTGTTTTATTGCTTGATTTTCACATTCATTGATGCTTCCTTTTTTGTTTCATATTGTCTGCTAATATTGTTTTATTCACCATAGTGAGTTTTTTTACAGTTGTAATTTTCAGCTCCAGAGTATCTACTTGGTAGTTTTTTATAGTTTCCATTTCTGTCTTTATATTTGCTATCTTATCGCTCATTAGTGCCATGTATTCTTTGAATTCTTGGAACATATTTTCTTTTCATTCTTTGATATATTTACACTATTTATATATTTATAATATTTACTTTAAAGTCTTTTCTGCTAAATGGAGTGCGTAGGTTCATTTGATGTCTGTGTCTATTGATTACTTTTTTTCTTTGGTATGTATCACTATTTCTAGTTTCTTTGCAGTCCTAGCAATTTTTGGTTGCTTGGACACTATGCTGTAGTTACTCTGGATTATGTAGTATTATTATAAAGATTTTGTTGTTGTTGTTGTTGTTGTTGTTGTTTATCATACAGTTACCTTGCCTGGACTCAAAATAAAAAATCTGACTTCTCAGATTGTACAACTTATTTTGTTCAGTTTCCAGCTGCTGCTTTGTATACTTGGCCCTCTGGTTATTTCCTCTGTGCCTGCATACTTTAGTATTAAGTCAAAAATTTGAGCAAATTTCTGCTAAGATTTTGAGGCTCATTCTCCCTGTGGTTCCTTTGCTCTGTGGTTCCCCACAAATTTTCAGTTACTCCTTCAGCAGCAAGTTCTTTCCTCAGACATCATAACCCAGGAAGTCTTCCACTTCTTGTCCCTTGAACTGTATGTAGGTAGGGAATGCACCCAAAGGCATAGGAAGTTCACCTATTTCATCAGGAACATAATGTCTTTCAAGTGTAAACCATCCTCTAGTTTCTGCCTGCTTTTTTTGTGAGTTCTCTGGGGTCTCCTGTATACATTCACAGATTAATAGTCAGGCAGAGATCTGGGCAGAGTTTATATACAATTTGGGATATCACCATTTCTGATTCTCTCTCACTTCCAAAAATTGCTTCCTTAAATTTCTAGTTGCTCTGATGATCTGATCTCCATTGTCTGCCACCTTGAGCTGACAAGGCTGCAATTTTCTGTTGCCAGAGCTAGTATGAGAGTTTGGGGGTAGCATTAGGTAACAAAGCCAGATAATCACAGTTCTCACCCAAACTGTCAGGAGTATACTTCTGTCTAGTCTCTGTCTGCCATTGGTCATTATCCAGTATCTCCAAGTATATAATAGCTTCATTTATAATTCTACCTAGTTTTAAAAATTGTCTGCTGAAGGTCAGCTTCTTCATGCCAACATCACTGGACATCCTGCATATTACATTAAATTTTAATCTTTTATAGGATTAAACAGACAAAGGCACATATTACATATGAACATATCACATATATAAAGACATAATTTGTGAATCCATAAAATAAAAAGAGAGGAATCAGCACATTAGAGTTTTTGTATGTGATTTATAACTTTGTCATTTTATTTTATTTTTTGTGATATTTTATTGATTATGCTATTACAGTTGTCCTGATTCCCCCCATTGTCCCCTTCTACCCAGCACCCCCCACTCCCTCAGGCAATCCCCCACCATTGTACATGTCCATGGGTCATGCATATAAGTTCTTTGACTACTCCATTTTCTATACTGTACTTTACATCCCCATGGCTATTCTATATATGAAGTACCTATTTGTACTTCTTAACCCCTCCCCCCCATTCTGGCAACCATCAAAACACTCTGTATCTGTGATTCTGTCTCTGTTCTTGTTTTCTTAGTTTGTTTTTTAGATTGAATTACTGATAGATATGTATTTATTGCCATTTTATTTTCGTAGTTTTGATCTTCTTTTTCTTAAATAAGTCCCTTTAACATTTCATATATTAATGGTTTGGTAATGATAAACTCCTTTAATTTTCTCTTGTTTGGGAAGCTGTTTATCTGCCCAATGATTCTAAATAATAGCTTTGCTGGGTAGAGTAATTTTAGCTGTAGGTCCCTGCTTTTCATGACTTTGAATATTTCTTGCCAATCCCTTCTAGCCTGCAAGGTTTCTTTTGAGAAGCCAGCTGACAGTCTTATGGGGACTCCCCTGTAACTAATTTCCTTTCTCTTGCTGTTTTTAAGGTTTGCTCTTTATCTTTAAGCTTTGGCATTTTAAATTATGATGTGTCTTGGAGTGGGCCTCTTTGCATCCCTCTTGTTTGAGACTCTGTGTTTCCTGGACTTGCATGTCTATTTCATTTACCAAATTAGGGAAATTCCTTTCATTATTTTTTTTCAAATATATTTCCAATTTCTTGCTCTTTCTCTTTTCCTTCAACCCTCTATGATGTGAATTTTGGATCTCTCATAGTTGTCCCAGAGGCTGCTTATACTATCCTTATTTTTTAAAATTTTTTTCTCCTTCTTGCTGTTCTGATTGGTTGTTTTTCTTCCTTATGTTTCAAATCACTGACTTGATTTTCCACTTCATCCACTGTACTCATGTTTCCCTGTAAACTGTTTTTTATTTTAATAAGTGAGTCCTTCATTTCTGACTAGATCATTTTTATGCTGTTGAGGTCCTCACTAAGTTCCTTGATCATCCTTTTAACCAGTGTTTTGAACTCTGCATCTGATAGATTACCTGTCTCCATTTTGTTTAGTTCTTTTTCTGGAGTTTTGATATGTTATTTCATTTGGACCATGTTTCTTTGTCTTCTTGTTTTGGCAGCCTCCCCGTGTTTGTTTCTATATATAAGGTAGAGTTGCTTTGATTCTGTGTCGTGGTAGTATGGCCTAATGTAGGTGTTTTGTAGGGTCTAGTGGCACAGCCTCCCCATGATCCACTCTGGGCACTTGAGGTGTGCCCTTTGTGTGGACTGAGTAGATTTTGGTCTTGTAGTTGAGCCTTGGTTGCTGTTGAGAGGTCAGTGGAAGGGATTTACCCAGGCCAGTCAGCTGCAAGGATTGGCTGTGACCACTTAGCTCTAATCTCTGCGAAGGATGAGCTGTGCAGGGGCAGGGTCGTGATGCTCATTGTGGTCTGTAGCTGTCCATTGGGTGAGCTGGCCCTGGGGTTTCCTGGGCAGTGCAGGCCATGGTCAGCCCTGGCTTGTGTTTTTCCTGGGGCACCCTGTCTGAGGTAAAGCATCTGAGATGGCTGCTACTTGTGCTGGACTTGGAGATTGCCAGGTAAAGCCAAGCTGTGAATTTAAGCTGGCTGCTGCTAGTTATGGGCCTGGGGCTCACTGAGGCCAGCTGTTGCTTGTTTGAGAAGATTTAGGAAGTTGTGCAGTATGAGCCAAGACCAGCCATTAATATGGAAAAGGAATGTGGTGGGGCTGTAAGTTGGGTGGGCTAAAGTCTCTCGGGTCTCCAAGGTGAGTCAAATAGTGTTAGCTAGATTGATGGAATCTCAGATATGGTACCAGCTTGCTAGATCTGTGGGGGGAGGGTTTAGAAAAGGGTCAGTGACCTCTTCTCAGCTTGATGCCAAACATTTCAGTATCTCCCAATATCCCGCTGGTGTCTTTCAAGCTTCTAACTTGGTGCCAGAGCTCAGAGAAGTGAGTGTGAGTAGGTATGTCCATGTGTGGGTTCTTTAAGAGAAACTTCTTGGGGCTCCAGAAGTTTCTTCCACCAGCTCAATCCCCACTGGTTTTTGCAGCCAGAAGTTGTGTGGACTTATCTTTCTGGCACTGGAACCCTGGGCTGGGGGACCTGATGTGGGGCTGGAACTCCTTGCTCCTGAGATATCCCTCCAAATTTTTTGTCCACCACACATGTTTGTGGGACCAGCCCATTCTGTGTCTCCCCACCCCACCAGTCTAGATGGATGTAGTTTCTTTAATTCTGCAGTTGTCAGACTTCCATTCAACTCAATTTCTGATGGTTCTGAGTGATGGTTGTTCTATATTTTAGTTTTAACTTTGATGTGGTTGTATGAAGAGGTAAGCCATGTCTGCCTATGCCACCCTTTATGTCAGTTTAAAATACATTGTTATAACTTTAAGAAGTTGTATATAATTCTCATGGAAACTACAACAACATCTATAGACTATATGCAAAAAGAAATGAGAATCAAAACATACCACCATGAAAAAAGTCAACTGAACAATAATAAAGGTAGTAAGGGAGGAAATGAACAAGAACTATAAGACATCCAGAAAGCAATTAACAAAATGGTACTATTATGTTCTTCCCTATCTGTAACTAGTTTAAATGTAAGTAGATTAAACTCTCTAATCTAAAGACATAGATTGGCTGACTACATTAAAAAACAGGCTCCAATAAATCTGTCTATACCACAAGACATTCACTTTAGATCTAAGGACACACATAGGTTGAAATTGGAAGGATGAAAACAGATAGTCTAAGCAAATAGTACCAAAAAGAGAGCAGGAGTGGTTATACTCTCTGACAATAAACTTTAAGTCAAAATTGTTACAAGAGACAAAAGGGGACATTATATAATGCAAGGGTCAATTTCAAGGAGATTTCACAATTATAAACACACATATATACACCAAGCTTCAGAGCTCCTAAATATATGAAGCAAACACTAACAAAACTGAAGGGAGAAATACACAGTTCTGCATTAGTAGTAACAGACTTTGAATACTTTAATTTTAATAAAGTATAGAACAAGGTAGATCAGTAAGAATTTAGAGGATATCAACAGCACTGTAGAGTAATTGGATCCAATAGATATATACAGAACACTTTATCCAACAAAACAAGAGTACACATTTTTCTCAAGTACACATGGAGCATTCTCTAGTATAGACCCTATGTTAGGCTATAAAACAAGTCTTAAAATAAAAAAGATAGAAATTATGCAAAGCATCTTTTCCAATCACAATGGAATGAAACTCAAAATAATAGAAGGAAAACTGGAAAATCTATAGACATGTGGAAATTAAGTAACATACTCTTAACTAATAGATCAAAGAAGAAGTTATGAGAGAAATTATAAAATATCTTGAGACAAATAAAAATTAAGATGCAATACACCAAAACTTGTGGGATGAAGAGAATACAATGCTAAGAGGGAATCTGTAGCTGTAATGTGTACATTTAAAATGAAGAGCTTGAATCAACAATCTAACTTTATATTCCAATGAATGAGAAAAAGAACACATTAAACCCAAAGCTAGTAGAACAAAGGAAATAAAGGAGAGAATAGGGATAAACAAAATAGAGGATATTAACAAAACCAGAGTTGATTGTTCAAAAAGATCAACAAAATTGACATTCCTTTAGCTAGATTAAGAAAAAATAGAAGATTTAAATAACTAAAATTAGGAAAGAAAGAAGGGATGTTACAACTTTATGCTACAGAAATAAGAATTGTAAGAAAACACTGTAAACAATTTACACCAACAAATTGTATAACTAAGATGAAATGGATAAAATTCAAGAAACACATAACCTATCAAGACTGAGTCATGAAGAAACATAAACAATATGAATAAATTTATAGCTAGTAAGGAGATTGAATCAGAAATCAAAAACTTCTCAATAAAGAGCCTAGGTAGAAATGGCTTTACATGTGAATTATACCAAACATTTAAAGAAGAATTAACATCAATACTCAAATTATTACAAGATATCCAAAAAGAGGAAATGACTTCAAAACCATTCTATGAGGCCAGCATTACCCTAATACCAAGCCAAAGTCATTTCAAAGTAAGGAAATTAAAGATCAATATCCCTGAGGAATATTGATGCAAAAATCATCAGTAAAATTCTAGTAAACTGAATTTAACAGCACATTAGAAGGATTATACACCATGTGCAAGTGGGATTTATTCCTGGAATTCAAAGATGGTTTAGCATATGAAAATTTATCAATTTAACACACCATATTGACATAATGGTGATAGAATATAAGCACATAAGCTCAATTGATGCAGAAAAAACATCTGACAAAATTTGATGTCCTTTCATGTTAAATACACTCAACAAACTAGGATTAGAAGAGAATTATCTCCACTTCTTAAAGGCCATATATAAAAATTCCATGACTAACATTATCCTCAGTGGTAAAAGAATGTAAGTTTTTCTTCTGAGATCTGAAACAAGAAGAGGATACCTGCTTTTGTCACTTCCACTTAACATAGTACTTGGTCAAGCCAGAGAAATTAGGAAAGAAAATTATAAATCTTCCAAATTAAAAAAGGAAGAAGTGCAGTTATCTCTGTTTACAGATGACATGATTGTATATGTAGAGAACACTAAACATTTCACAAACACACGTGCGTGCACGCACACACACACACCCTTCTTGGGCTTAATAAATAAATTCGGCAAAGTGTTAGGATACAAAATCAATACATAAAAATAAGTTGCATTTCTATACACTAACAATGAACAATCCTCAAAGGAAATTAGGAACATAATTCTTTTTACAATAGTATCAAAAAGAAAAACAGTATTTATGCATTAATTATGGTGGTGAAAGATATACACTGAAAACTACAAAACACTGCTGACAGAAATTAAAGAAGACACAAATAGAAAGATACCTCATATTCATACACTGGAAGACTTAATATTTTTAAGATGTCAATACTATCCAAAGTGATTCGTAGATTTAATGCAATCTTTATAAAATACTGATAGAATTTTTTGCAGAAAATAGAAAAGTCCATCTTAAAATTCATGTGGAATTTCAAGGGACTCTGAATAACCAAAACAATCTTGAAAAAGAAGAACAAAGTTGGAGGTCTGACATTACCAGATTTTAAACTTATTACAAAGCTATAGTTATCTTTATGTATATTGCATAAAGATAAGCATATAGACAAATAGAATAGCATAGTAAGCCCAGAAAAAGAAATATTGTATATATGGGCAAATGATTTTGACAAGGTCACTAAGACCATTTAGTGGAGAAATAGCAGTCTTTCTACAAAAGGTGCTGGGAAAACTGGTTATCCACATGCAAATGAATGAAGTATGTCCTAGTTTACAGCATAGGTAAAAATGAACTCAAAATGGAAAAAAAAAAGCATAAGGGCTAAAACTGTAAAACTCTTGGAAGAAAACATAGCCTCAAAGTTTCATGACATTAGATTTGGCAATTATTTATTGGCTATGATACCAAAAGCACAAGTAAAAGAAAAAAATAGATAAATTGGACTACATTAAAACTGAAAACTTCTGTGCATCAAAGGATGCAATCAGCAGAGTTAAAAGGAAATTCATGGAATGGGAGAAAATATTTGCAAATTATATATCTGAATAACATACAAAATGTGCAAAGAACTTTTACAACTCAACAACTTCAAAACCAACAAGTAATCTCCCCAAATACACAATTAAAAATGGACAAAGAACTTTAATAGATCCACCCCCTCCCCCCCACAAAAGGGATACAGGAATGACCA
Source organism: Phyllostomus hastatus (assembly GCF_019186645.2). Lineage (NCBI taxonomy): Eukaryota > Metazoa > Chordata > Mammalia > Chiroptera > Phyllostomidae > Phyllostomus > Phyllostomus hastatus. Next base: position 27,764,497 of record NW_025333857.1, on the reverse strand, counting down.
GCAAGCATGTGGAAAGATACTCAACATCACTAATCATTAAGATAATGCAAACCAAAACCACAAGATACCACCTTAAAACCATTAGAATAGCTACCTTCAGAAAAACAGAAAATAAGCTTTGGCAAGGATAAGTTGAAATACATTTGCACTGTTAGTGGGAATGTAAAATAGTGTAGTTGCTATAGAAAACTATATGGTAGTTCCTCAAAAACTTAAGAATAGAATTGCCATATGATCATCAATTATATATTTCTAAGTATAAAAGCCCCAAAAATTGAAAGCAGGGTCTTGAATAGATAGTTGTATATCCATGTTTATAACAGCATTACTTGAAATAGCAGAAGGTAGAAGAAACCAAATGTCCATCAACTGGTGAATGCATAAACAAAATGTTGTATGTGCATACAATGGACTACTATTCAGCAACAAAAAGGAAGAAAATTCTGACATGTGCTATAAACTTTAAAAATGTATGGTATGTTAAATAAGCCAGTCATAAAAAGACAAATACTATATTGTTTCACTTAGGAGGTATCTAGAATAGTCAAATTCATAGAGAAATGGAAATTACAATGGTAGTTGCCAAGAATGGAGGGAGGGAGCAAATGGGGAAATTGTTGTTTCTTGGGTAAAGAATTTCAGTTTTGCAAGGTGAAAAGTCTGGAGATTGGTTGCACAACAGTATAAAAATACTTAATTCTGTTTAACTACACTATACTTTATGATAGTAAATGTTATGCTGTATTTTACCAGATTTTTTTAAAAGATAAATTTCCTCTTAACATATTCAAATACATCTTTTGTTCAAGTTCTTACCATTATCCGTAGGACTTTTTAAATTCACATCTTTTATTAAATGTTCTAGTTGATGGAACCTATGGCTTTCTCTTTTGTAGTTCACTGCATGTTTGGTAGAAAACCCTTTCCAGTAGCTTCCTGAGAAGGGGTGCATAGAAGTAGTAATAGTTTTCCAGACCTGGTATATCTGAAAATTTCCTTTTTCCATTCTCATACTTGATCAGTCATTTAACTGACTATGAAATTCTTGGTTGGAAGCCAGGATTTTTTGCCCAAATTTTTGAGGGAAAAGTAGGGATGCGCCTTATACATGGGTAGTATCTGAAATACCTTGTGTCTGTTCTTGTGTTTTATAATTATTACATAAAATTTCTTGTACCATAATATGTTCAAAAACAAATGCTAAAATATCTTTATAATATAAAATACAAGTATCTAAACATAAATAAATAAAAATTGAATTAAAAATTAAAACAAAAGATTTTTTTTCCTGAAGCTTAGATAAAAAATGTGGATGTGCATTATATGTAGCAAAATACAGTACATATTTTTTTCTTTCTTGAGTGAAGTGGTTAAAAAGTCTGCTGCCATTCTGATTCCTCATTCCTCTAATGAGATTTTTAAAAATGTATTTCTGAAAGTTGTGAAGATCTTTCCCTGTTCTCAGTTATTCTGGCTCTGCTTACTGAAATTTCAATCATCTACCTTGTTATTCCTTCATTGTAATGCTCATTAAATGGTGTTACGTAGTCAGTGGTGCAGGCTGTGAAATAATTCATGAAGAAAATAAAGAGCTGAGAGTAAAGTTTTCATTTTTACTTTCCCAAGGGAGGGAAAGGGCTAGGTGTGGAGGTGTGCACTGGCACCAGCCCTGAGAGGTCAGGGCTTTGACCTTTTATTAGGTGATTGGGATGGTTTTAGAGAAGGGTGTTTCAGTTGGTCTTGTATAGGCTACAGCTCATTTTGTTGTTATCTTTGGGTGCAGGGTCCGGTCCAGTTCATCCAGTTCAGTCTTTGTGGTCTAATGCATCCTGTTTCATAAGTTCCTGGAGCCTCTGTGCCTTCAGGGTACTTCCAGTAATTTCTGAAATTCTAAGTATCAGAATTTCTTGATCTTGTCCATTTCTCTACAAAAGTATCCTTTGTAAGGATAGAGACTCTTAAAACAATTAGGGTCAGTCATACTTTATGGGGTCCAGCTAACTCTGGCAAAGAGGTCCTGAAAAGGGGGCTTTTGTCCTATTAAGTGGGTCCTTTGATTCTGGGATCTCATATTCTTTAATTCTAGGAAATTTCCTGAATTGTTTCTATATCAAATTTCTTTTTTTGTATATTTTTCATTTTCTGGAAATCTAATCATTCACATGTTTCACTAATCTTGTTTTCTTTTATTTTCTTTCTATTTGCTATCTCTTTAACTTTTCACCACTAATTTCTGTGAGATTTCCTCAGTTATATTCTAAACATTCTATTGGATTATTTTTATTTCTGCTATTTTATTTTAATTCCAATTTTCAAAATTTATTTATAAATTCTTTTTTGTGTTCCTCTTTTTGTACTGCCCTTGTTTTTGTCTTCTTCCCACAGTCTGAAAGTAATAATTACACTTTTTGTAGTTTTTTTCTGCTCCTCATAGTGTCTATCCTCTTAGAAGTTCCTTCTGTTATGTTTGTTTTGTTTTCTGTCTTTTCTGTCAGATGATTTCCTCAAATACCTAGCTATCCTTGAATGGCCTTTCATATTTAAGAGTAAGGCATTATCTCCATACATTTGTGTATGGATTGGTGAATTTAACTTCAGGCTTATCAGGCAAACTAAGCTGTTTTGCTAGGTGACCAATGAACATCAGAATTTCTCTACAGAATTATCCTTTGTTTTCCCAACTGGCTGCTGGTGCTTTAAGGAGCCAAGTAGTGGAGTCAAGAAAGAAAGAGTCAAGTTTTACTTCATACCCCTTTTATAACCTCTTGCTCTATTCCTACATTTTGCTATGCCAGTCAGTAACAAGTTACAAATCACTTTGCTTCCAACTGATCCAAAGCCTTAACCTGAAGTCTTCTTCCAGGTTTGGGGAGAGTCAGTTCATTGGCTGTGTGTGTTAGAGAAAAGATCTTGGGATGGAATTGCTTCTTATCTAGACTTTAAAATTAGTCTCCCTATTCTCAAGCCTGCACACAGCTGTAGTTCTCTGGTATTTCCAGGTCCTAAGTCTTTCTGGATTCTGCAGTGTAATTGCAGGCTTCTGGCTTCTGGGTCTCTGTTACAATTTGCATAGTTTTCAGCTCCATTTGGTCTTTGAATTCAGTTACTCAAGATCACCTGCTTTTCTGATCCTACAAATGTTATGCCAAGGTTTCCTAACCCATTCTTCTTGATCTTTTTAAATGTCCTTTTACTGTGATTTTAAGTGCATTTTAAGAAACAGTAGAAGTAAGCGCATATGCTCATCTGTCATAATTTCAAGAATCTCATTCTTAAATCACTTTATCTTGGCCCATCCTCAAGGATAGAATTCTCTATAATTAATAGTGTATTTGGGTTTTTTTTGTTATTGTTCACTCTGTTTTCAGTATCTACTACATGCCAGACAGTGTACCAGGCTGAATGAAACATTAAGGTACATTGTAAGAAAGTCTACTCTAGAGAAACCTATTCTGCCATTGCTGAAGGAAGGTTGTGATGGAGAATACTCACCACCTAAGGCTCTTTATAAGTTATTTTCCCTTCAAATGCTAAGAAAAACCTTGCTTCTCTTAAAGAGCAAATATATTCTCTTTCTCTGTCAATATGAACTATGCAATTCACCATACCTCACTTTGTACCTAGGCATTGGGGAAGCTCAAGGTCAAATGTGAGCTTTTAACTACATACTTATAAATTACAGGATTTTCCTTTCATCTCCTATACTTGAGTTTGTGTTCTTATATCTTCATTGATCTTAATTTTCAGTTCAAAAATGTTATGCAGATTTTTGTTATATGACATCTTTTGTTCAATGAGATGGCATATGTATTCTTACATGCATACGTGAAAAAGCTGAATAGAATTAATAATGATTAATAAGCACCTCTTTGTAAAGTGCTTAAACAGAGTATAGTTTAAGTAAGAAAATTGTTTATAAAAAATGACCAGCTTTTCTTTTCTACTATGATTCTTCTCTGATATGGGTAGAACAGGTTCAAATAATTAAGCAGTACCTTGTATCAATGCTAGGTCATTTGAATATTCCCTAAATAAATGAATGAATAAATATTTTCAGGGCCCTGGCCAGGTGGGTCAGTTGGTTGGAGCATCATCCCATGCACCAGGGAGTTGTGAGTTTGATTCCCATCTGGGGCACATGCAGGAGGTGTCTGATTAATGTCTGTCTGTCTGTCTGTCTCTCTCCTACCTTTCTTGTGTCCCTCCCTCCCCCTCTCTCCCCATTCTCTCCACCTTTCTTCCTCTCTTTCCCTTTCTCTTTAAGGTCTTCAGGTGAAGATAAAACAATAATAATAATAACAATAATAATAATCTTAAGGACAGATTTGCTAATTATTAGAATGCTTTGTTAATGCAAAATTAAAGGATCCCTTTCATTGGCATAAATATGCTAATATTTATTGAGTGCTTTTTTTAGTTAAATATCATTTTAAACTGAAAAACTTTTTGCGGGGGCAGATATCTGAAAAGAAAAGTAACCTGATGATCTCTCAATGGCCCTGCCAAATACAAGATTTCACAATTTTTGGACTCCCGGCCAAGATGGAGGCATAGGTAAACACACTGTGCCTCCTCGCACAACCTAGATAGGGACAACAACAATTTAGAAATAGAATAACAACCAGAAATGACAGAAAATTGAACTGTATGGAAGTTGAACGCCCAAGGAGTTAAAATAGACACATTCATCCAGACAGGTAGGAGGGTCGGAGTTGGGCAGCCGGGCGTGGGTCAAGGCGCAGAGAGCAGAGAGCATTGGGACCAGGCATGTAAGGCAACCAGGGCATGCAAGACTGCAGTAGGCGGACCCTGGGTGTGCAGGCGGCAGCTGGCAGCCGAGGGGTGGCAACCAGCAGATCCAGCGAGGCATCGATTGTGAAGCAAGGCACTGCGTGCAACCCAGGATCCCAGCACTGGGAAATAGAGACTTAGGGCACTGATTGAAAACACCTGTGGGGGTTGAGGCACAGGGAGAGACTCCCAGCCTCACAGGAGAGGTCATTGGAAAGTCCCACGAGGTGCACAAGCCCACCCACTCAGGAATTGGCACCAGAGGGGCCCAGCTAGCTCAGGGGAAGCGGTGGAAGGGACTGAGGTCCAACGGAGAGCAGAGCAAGCACCATTATTCCCTCTCAGACCCCGCCTCCACATACAATGTCACAATCCAGTGACTGGGGTGCCCCACCCTGGTGAACACCTAAGGCTCCACCCCTCATAGGTAACAGGCGCGACCAGACAAAAAGAAGATGGCTCAAACAGAAGAAGAAATGAGAGCCCAGAACTGATCCTTTTAAGTGACCAAGAGATAGGCAACCTATCAGATGGACAGTTCAAAGCACTGGTGATCAGGATGCTCACAGAATTGGTTGATTTTGGTTGCAAATTATATGGAAAAATGAAGGCTGTGCTAAGTGAAATGAAGAAAAATGCACAGGGAACCAATAGTGATGGAAAGAAAGCTAGGTCTCACATCAGTGGAGTGGACCAGAAGGAAGAAAGAAACAACCACACAGAAAAGAATGAAGAAATAAGAATTCAAAAATGAGGAGAGGCTTAGGAACCTCCAAGACATCTTTAAATGTTCCAACGTCCAAATTATAGGGGTACCAGAAGGAGAAGAGGAAGAGCAACAAGTTGAAAACTTATTTGAACAAATAATGAAGGAGAACTTCCCCAACCTGGCAAAGGAAATAGACTTCCAGGAAGTCCAGGAAGCTCAGAGAGTCCCAAAGAAGTTGGACCCAAGGAGGAACACACCAAGGCACATCATCATTACATTAGCCAAGGTAAAAATGAAGGAGAGAATCCTAGAAGCAGCAAGAGATAAAGAGACATTTACCTACAAAGGAGTTCCCATCAGACTGTCAGCTGATTTTTCAATAGAGACCTTGCAGGTAAGAAGGGGCTTGAAAGAAGTATTCCAAGTCATGAAAGGCAAGGACCTACATCCCAGATGGCTCTGTCCAGCAAAGCTATCATTTAGAATGGAAGGGCAGATAAAGTGCTTCTCAAATAAGGTCAAGTTAAAGGAGTTCATCATCACCAAGCCCTTATTTTATGAAATGTTAAAGGGACTTATCTAAGAAAAAGAAGATAAAAAAACATGTATAGTAAAATGACAGCAAACTCACAATTATTAACAACCACAACTAAAACAAAAACAAAAAGAAACTAAGCAAACAAGTAGAACAGGAACAGAACCACAGAAATGGAGATCACATGGAGGACTAGCAACAGGGCAGTGGGAGGAGGAGAAAGGGGGAAAAGGTACAGAGAATAAGTAGCATAGATGGTAGATAGAAAATAGACAGGGGAGGGCAAGAATAGTATGGGAAATGTAGAAGCTAAAGAACTTATGACCCATGGACATGAACTAAAGTGGGAGGATATGGATGGGAGGGGGTGTGCAGGATGGTGAGGAATGAAGGGGGTGGGTAATGGGACAACTGTAATAGCATAATCAATAAAATATATTAAAAAAAGATTTCTCAATTTTTGTGACTTTCCGATACTAATAGTTGCTTTAATATTTTAGAGCAAGTCCCTAGGCACATAGCAAGCCAGTAATTTAGACCTTCACTCAGATTAATGCCTTCAGCTTCTGTAGATTGTTTTTTTTTGTTCTTCTCCTATGTTTCAGAATGATATAAACCAAAAACAAAATCACTCTTGATCAAATAATGAGTGATTTTAGAGGGCTGACTGTGTTTCTGAGTATTGGAATAGCCATTCTCTAAGAATCGTACCCATTGGCTCTCACCAAGTTCTCTAGTGCAGATGCTTCACTTTCCTTAAAAGTGGCAAAATATTTTGATGAGTGGAGTGGTATGTGTGAGGTGAAGAGAATGTTCACACTTAGTAAAATCTATGAAAGGTTTGGTCTTGAAGAATATTTTTAAACAAGTCTTGATGGATTCTGTTTTCTGTTATTATTACTGTTGTTTTAAAATATATTTGCCCTTCTATTGGGCCCAGTCAATATTAAGTAGTTCATGGCACCTCCAAAGTATTTACATAATGCAATGATTATCATTGAGTTGAGTGGCTTACTTTTTCTTTATGAGGAAAGTTGAAAGAAACAAGATTGACCAAGTAAATATTAATATACTGAATGTGATTTAGAGTTGGAGCACAGATTGGTTTTCCCATTACACTGAAGGATTACAGAGGTGTGCAGAAACACTGTTGGTTCATTATTACTAATACTCACATGCCAGGACATACAGGCAGGTAGAAGGATTGAAAAGCAACCACCTTAACTCTAGATTCCAGGGAGTTTATAGGCTTAAATCACAGGGACTTGACATCAGGCAAATGGAGTTTCTGAGGCTGAACAATAATTTGGAACCAAACATATTTGAGAGTGCCAGTTATTAAGAAAAATTTTTTTCTTAAGTTTGCCATGGCAAAGCAACTCCTACAAATGTAGTTATCCCAGTGCTTGCCTTCTATTTTCAAGCTGTCTGTTCCTCTTTTATTTGAAATAAGTATTTTGACCAATATTGTTTTTCTGTTTCATGCAGCCCTGTGAGAAGATAGAGAAAATCTATAATGGAGATTCCTGGAGGAAAGGAATATCTCAAATGTGTTAAAAGACAGATTCAGCTTTGAACAGGATTGTATCATGTTTATTCAAGGATTGGGGCCACTTGCACTACTCTTCTTAGAGAAAGGCTAATTGACCCTATCTAAACTTTCTTTACTACTAGGCAAGGAAAGAAGAGATTTTGATTGATCATGTAATAAATGTTGAAATGTAGAAATGCAGTAAATGACAGGAAGGCCTTTTCTTTTTTATTTAAGGATAGTTGGCATATAATATATTAGTTTCAGGTGTACAATATAGTCATTTGACATTTATATACCTTATGAAGTGATCACCACACTAAGTCTAGTAGCCATTTGTCACCATGCAAAGTTATCACAGTATTATTGACTGTATTCCCTTTGACTTTTTTTCACAAATCCTCCCATGTACCTCCCTTCTGGCAACCATCAGTTTAATCTCTGTTTCTATGAGTCTGCTTTGGTTTTGTTTTATCTGTTCATTTGTTTTGTTTTGTTTTTAGATTCCACATATAAGTGAAGTCATATGATATTTGTCTTTCTCTTTATGACTTATTTCACTTAGCATATTACCCTCTAGGTCTATCCATGGTGTCACAAACGGCAAGAAGTCATTCTTTTATATTACTGAGTAATATTCCATTGTGTATATGTATCACATCTTCTTTATACATTCTCGCATGTACTGATGGACCCCTAGGTTGCTCCCATATCTTGGTTATTGTACATAATGTTGCAATGAACAGGGGTTATATAGCTTTTCAAATTAGTGTTTTTATTTTTTTGTTCAGTTAAATACCAAGAAGTGGAATTTCTGGGTTGTATTGTAGTTCTATTTTTAGTTTTTTGAGAACTCTCTGGGCTGTTTTCCACAGTGGCTGTACCAATTTGCAATCCCATCAATAGTACATGAGTGTTTCCTGTTTCCCACATCCTAGCAAACACTTATTTGTTGACTTTTTTGGTAATAGCCATTTTGACAGTTGTGAAGTGGCATCTCATTGTGGTTTTCACATTCATTTTTCTGATTAGTGATGTTAAGCATCTTTTCATGTGTCTGTTAGCCAATTCTGTGTGTGTGTTTTTTTTGAGAAATGTTTCTCCTTGTCCTCTGTCCATTTTTGATAGACTCATTTATTTTTTTATTGAGTTGTATGAGTTGCTTATATAACTTTTAGATGTTAATCTTAATGGATATGACATTTGCAAATATATTCTCCCATTCAATAGGTTTTCTTTCCATTTTCTCAATGGTGGGAAGGCCTCTTCTTAGCAGTGGTAGGACAATAGAATCACAACACACACACATATACAGTGCTTATATCTTGTTGGTCAAGGACAAGATTGTGAGTCCAGAGAAGGCAGTAGCTACCCAACATTTTTGCAGATGCTATTTAACACCTCTACTACTGTTATTTAGTATTTACATGTCCTATTACTCTGACTAGATTTAAGCCCCTTAAAAATCTGGGATCAGGTGTTTACTTCTTTGTATCCCCCGTGAAAGAAACACATGGCCTTATACTATAATGTGAAATATCCTGACACAGGGTAAAAAATCTTTCACCTAAAGGAAAAGATTTGAGAGTAAGCTGCTTCCTCACTTGTAGAACCAGAGGGTTAGATTAAAAAAAGAAGTACAGGTGGGAGAAATAAGCATGTAATTTGGCAAATATTTATAGATTCCTATTTTATCATGTTCAACTCTGGATTCAAAATTGGCTTTATTTATCTCTTTTTTACTTATAATACTTGGTTTGTCAACAAGATTGTGAGCTGTCTTATTTAGTTCCATAAATTTTTTTTCTCTCCTTTTAATTTCCTGGTTTCATTAATTCTTTTAATTTTTCACCAAAGTACCTCCTCATTGTCTAGGTTCATTGTTAGTTTGCATACTTATTTACATATTCACTTAACAAATAATGTTCAAGGCCCTACTCTGCTATGTATAATTCCTGACTTTATGCATCTAAATTAGATATTAGTGGTAACTACCAAGAAATATATGATAAAGATTTTAAAAATTAACAAAACAGATGCATTTATCAGGTCATATGTATTCAACAATCCTGGTGGGAATTATTTTAGTTAGATTGAGACTTTCTTGAGAAATACACAAGGGAGAATCTATCACATCAAAGAATAAAATTGGAAAATAACTGATGCAAAAGAAATGGTTTTATGACAATAATTATTTGATCTACAAAGGAGTAGACTAATGTATAATGTCATAAGAGCCCCTTAATCAAAATAGTAGATGTACTTAGTTTTTAAAAGACAAATAATAATTATTGAAAAACAGCAATTCCCTTTTCAGCCTTCCCATGTCTTGATTCCTGATCACCATAAGAATCTACTTTTGTTTATTTTCCCTGTGTCTTTTAATATTTAGTAGCATATGTTTAAGTCTATATTAAAAGTAGTTTAGGTTATCTATTTTTTAATTTACATAACTTGTGTTCCCAACCACATCTTAGGGGAAAGTCCATCTTAGGGGATGCTTTCTCTCCCATAGTGCCTATACTACCATGCATGGCATGAAGAAAATTCCCATTGTTGTTGCTTGATCAAGTTTGGCAACCTTCCTGTGGTATCTCAGAATCCTTAAGAGTCAGTGATCATCGGTGGTCTCTAAGCCATTGTGGCTCTTTAGTTTTGGAAGGTAGGATGATGGAGTAAAAAATACAGGGAAACCTTGGTTTGAGCTCTCATTGATCTTGGGCAAGATGCTTTTGCCACTCTGGGCTTTAGTTCCCATTTGGAAAATAAAATGATCAACTTCTACTTTTTTTCACAGGGCTGTGGTAAAGGGAATCAAATGAAATTTGTATAAACACCCGTAAAATGCTCCATACAGTAAACATTTGTCATTCTTACTCTGTCCTATAGTATGTCCTGTGATAATGGAAATGTTGTATATCTATGCTACCAATATGGTAGCTGCTGGCCACTAGCTACATGTGGATATCGAGTGCTTGAAATGTGGCTGGTGTGACTAAGAAAATGAATTTTTAATTGCATATAATTTTAATTTGAATTGCCAGTTTGGACAACACAAATTTAACCCAAACTCTTTATTTTACAAAGTAGATAATTGAAGCCCAGGGAAGTTACATTTTTGTGTCAATGTTGCATGACTGGTATTTGGAAGAAGTAGAAACAAAACTCACATAAATTACTTTCTAAAGGTAGTAAGTTTATAGTCATGTTGAATGATCTTCATAACCTTCCTCTTGAGTTAAATTATGTTTGATTATAATCAAGGGAGCCATCTGTGACAAGTAGGGTGGGGAAAGCAAGGTGATAACAAGTTCCTTTGTACTGAGATTAAATGTTTGCCCTTAGATTGAATTGGGTTTTAGTGATTGGATATAATATAAAGGTGTGGCAGATAAAATTTTAAGGACACTCGGATAGAATTATAATTTAAATAATAACTTTATTTTATGTTTAATGTAAGTGAAAGGTATACAGGCTCTTAGACTCAGTTAAATTTCTCCATTTGTAAATGAGGGTTCCCTGACCCTAACGAGAATTAAAACTAGTTCTACATTCCTGCCATTGAAGTCCTAGTTTCACAGATCTAATATTTTTTTCAAGATAACATTTGTAGTTTCATTTTATTATGAAAACAAGTATTTCCATTATAGAAAATTTGGAAAATATATTTTACAATAGAGAAAGAAAAATCACTTGCATTCACTCTACCAGATAAAGACGTGATAGATTTTTTTCTATTATTTTACATATAAGGTAATTTATAAAAATGAAGTTGAGATTATTTTTTTTTTTGGTAATTTGACTTTTCCTCATTTACTAAGAACTCATAAACATTTGCTCACTGTCAGACCAAGTTTTGAATTCTAGTTCTAACTTAGTGAGCTGTGGGACATTGAGCAAATCACTCAACTTCTCTGTGCCATGTTGCCCACAGCTTTCAAATAGTGATAATCATGACACCGACTTCATAGTGTTGTTATAAGGATTAAATGGAAATTCACAACTAAAGTTTCTGGTACTGTTACCTTTCTTTTTGATCTGATGTTTATATTTTATCTGAAGTTATTTGTCTTCCCTGAGCAAGATTTCTCAGTTACTTAGAAAGGTAAGTCAGGAGTCACATCAACGGGATGATTTTCCACTGATTAAAACCAAAATGTGAGCCCAGATAAGGGCTTTCAGAGGTGGTAAACAAGCTGTAGATGAAGGAAGAGTACAGAAGAGAAGAATGAGACAAGTTAGACCAGCACTAAGGAGGGAATAAAGATCAGCCATTAGTCCTTTTCTCTAGTCTTATCTCTACCACACTACATTATGCAACCCTGAATCTTTAATTTGTGGAATGAACTAGGAGTCTCAACTCCCCATCACTTATTGTCTAGGAAAACATGTATAAGTCACATCCTTTCTGGTTGTATTTCCTTATCTGAAAAGGGAAGGTTTTATGCCAGAGTATCTTATGGGATATTTTCAGTCCTAGTACCTTGTGGCCTGTGATTTTAGTTGCCTTGCTATCGCTTCCTAAGACTACTTGTACCTGCTCTGGGTCCCTTCTCTCTATCTCCAATTCAGGATTCTTCCTGGAATCTGGATAAAGACACTCAAAATGAGGTGCAGGTGGCAAGAAGGAAAGATAAACTGCCTTATTCTCACCATCTCCAAGTAATACACAAAATATGTCAAATATACAAAAATGCTACATCAGCTCTGTAACACAAAAAAAGCCAACTAATGTTTTTTAATTGCTTGCTATCTTCCAGGTGTGGTCTTTTAAAAAATCTTTTGATGTAGGTATAATTATTATTGTGCCCATTTTATAGATAAGAAAACTTAGTCACTTTACCAAGGTGGCACAAGTAATAATTGGTGTTATTCCACTTTGAAAATAGACAATCTATTCCAGAGTCCACACCCTTAATGACAAGACTATGACTACTTTTCTATGAATGTTCAATACAAAGGTCACTTGAAAAAAAAATAGCTGGATTCCTGCAGTGAACATGATGGTTGGTAGGAAGAAATAAAGCCTTTTACTACATGTATTTTCCCCCCATTGTGTTATTAGTCATCTTTGTAGAACCAGTGACTACCCACAGGGCCTCGTACAGCCCAAGTGTCCAATACACGATGGATGAATGAATGATTAACTCAAACCATAAATGACAAAGAAGATAACTTGCCTCTCCTACCTCAATCAAAAGCAGAAAATTTGAGATATTATTCTGCATGTTCAGCATGAGAATAGCATTTTCTTTCTATTGAGTCTGTATGGAAATGCAAACAGGTGTTAGAAAGCTAGTATTACAATTCCATGAAGTCCATTTAAATAAACATGTCTTGGCTTGCATAGATCATTGAACTTGGAATGTAGCATGACAACAGTACAGAAGCATAGAGGGACTTTTACTGGGAGCTCAGCAAAAAGCAATTTGGATGGGGGAATCTACATATCAGCAACTTTTCTTGCAGAGGAATGCTTTGTTGATCATAACCCCTATTTTAAACCTGACACTAAAGCAAGGAGGCATAATGATTGGAGTCCCTCAACTATCCAAGAATCTAGTAAAGGTTCACACATCTATGGAAACAACCTCTGGCGAATCCCTACTTTATTCAAAATTTCATATCTGAGAAGGTTCTTTTTAAGTAATAAAAGATATGACTCAGATTACTATAATAATTCTCTGTTATCTTTAAAGTTTATGATTGTAAAAATGGAATTCTAAACATTTTTAATGTGTCCCTGCCTTTAGGAAACAAATGAAAAATTAAAAAGATGGATTTAAATCCATGAGGAGGGACTCCATCTGTAATATAACATTATCTACTTTGTATCAACTGTGTTGATGCTTTCTTCCTCAACTAGATATTGTGAGCTCCTGCAGAGCAGACATTTCATCCAGTGGTTCTTCACATAGCAAGAACTCCAACAAGGTTGAATTAATTTAAATCAGCTCTGGAAGACTTAACATGTAAACATGAAGTTCTGTCAAGCTGTTTGTGAATGGTCTTCATGACTATGAAAAAGGAGAGGCTACAACTTAAACCTGTATGCCTAAAAATTGAGCCCTCTAGTTTAAAAGAATGGACACAAAGATATGGCCAAAGGGTGAGAGGAAGAAGAACTACTAAAATATTGAATATGACTGGACTAGTTCCAACAACACATTTTGCCATCTTGCTTCTGTGGAGACTATCAGCTAAGATTGCATTTGGTGATAAAGGAATAGGTTGAAACACATGAGTTAGTTGGGAGCTGTGTTATTTAGCAAGAATGACCTAACATCCATGACCATAGGTACATGATAGCAAAGTGAGGAGCCAATTTGGTAGACTCAGTCAAACAACTATTACTGTTGCTGCCACTATGTGTAGAGGTAACCACCTGAAAACCTGGGGTGACATAGAAAAGGCAAAGTTAATCTGTCTTAGATAATCCCTGCACAGTGTATATGCTTGGCCACTCTTTTTGTGGTTTGTGGTCTGGCTCTCCTTCATGGCACCCATTAAACACGATGGACCTCAAGCCACTCAGCATATAAGCGTACTACCTCAAAACTCAGTTCTTGCTGCTATGTTTCTCTAGATGCTGGCTGCTTCACAAAACTTTCTTGGATCCCAATTCACTTTATCCCATAGCTATGGTAAAAAAGAGAGTTGGGGAGGATGTTTCAAGAGGGCATGGGACTATGGGTTTGGAAATATGATTCAGAAATGTGGAAAAATAGAGACCTCTCAAGATGCCTCCATGAAGTTTCCTGATTATTTTCTTGGATACTACAGTGCCAGGCCCATTCCTTAGCAACCAGCACTGAGAATCCTCTAACAAAACTGGATGTGAATGCTCTCTTGGCTGTATGACTCCCTCAATTTCTTACAGTCAAACTCCAGACTTAACTACATTATTTCCTCAACTATTTATCTCCAGTCTCAAAGGACAATATATTTCCTCATTTCCAAAACTGATTCTTTCACAAAAAGATCTTTCTTCCAGCCTCTTTAAGGATGTACCATCCATTTTCTTCATTCTAAGGTCTGAAATTTCTCCAACTCTACTAATTCTTCCTCCTAAGTCAGTAAACTGCTCAATCTCTCATATCCTTAAAAACAAACAAACTAACCAGCTTGCTCAAACCTATATATACCTCTTTATTACTACAACTACAACTATAACTTTAACTTATATAGAAACAGTGGTCTACATTAACTGGTTCCATTGTTGTATTTCCTAGTCTCTCCTCAATCCATGATACTAGGATCTGGAAGATCAAGCTTAGAGAAGTGCCAATTCCATGTATTAATTATTTTCTCTTCTCAGGCTATGGTTTTTGAAAAGCCCCAAGATAGGGAAGGGAGGCATGGTCCTTCCTTCTTTTCTCTTTTCATATTTTATGGCTCCACTTCCTCTCTGTATTCTAGTATGGCTTTATTACCACCAGGGCCAAAACCAGAGAAGGAAAAAGAAGGTGAAGAGGGAAGAATATTCTTAATTGATGGCAGCTAAGACAATTTTAAACTCTCTGTCCTTACAAGGGTTTGAAACTGACGCTTTCACTTTCGTATACTTTTGAGGTTCTTTACAGGCCTTCCTGAGAATTTAAGTTGGATTTTACAGGTGATTCATCTCCCCCCATTTTTGTATTTGTCTTTCCTAGTTTTTTTAGCCATTCAGTCCACATAGATGCTCTCTTTTGAGAGACCAATTGTGCCTTCAATTGGCCCACTTGGGCAGGATTTCAAACAACTGCATGACAATGTTATTTCTCCCACATGTCCCCCATGTGCCCCTTGGAAAATTCTCATTCATCCTTCCTTCAAAGTTTGTAGAATGTGGACTAAGCCCCATGCAACACTAACTGTTTAATACACTGCCAAAGCTGCTACCCTGCCTCTCTGTTGCCCTCCAAGTTACTAAAACATGTGTCATACACAAGGCTAAAGTGTCCTGGAACACATATTAAGCTCTCTGGATGGTCCTGCTGACTTAAAATGACAAGGGAAGCATCCCCTTACCCCATAATCACAAATTATCTCTCTCAAATAATTCTTTTATATTATCCATGTGTGAGAATTGTAAAGCATGTGCTTGACACCTACTCTGATTTTTTAAATATTAGTCCAGGATCTATTTTCTTAGGGTAGCTTTGAAAATCCACTCACATCCCAGTGGTAACATAGTTCCAAAGAATATAAATACTACTTGGGGACAGGCTGGTAATCCTTGATTTGCAGTGGTATTACTTGTTGGAGAGATCACTGCCCTGAAAATACCTTTGCCAGAGGGAATGAGTCACACCAAGTGTGCACATCTTCCCACAGCTTTATCACCCTCAGGGGTCCACTTATCTCAATGGTATCCAGATAGCATGATCTTAACCCCATTAAGTCCCCTGTTTATTTAAGATCCTACATGAAAAATATCCTTTCAGAAGGCTCTGTCTAATATGAACTTGAAGAATTTTAAGAATTAAGACCTGCAGAGAATGTGATTGGGGAAGATGTACAAAGTAACTATAGGATAGAAAAACTAGCATTTTGTTAGGTTAAGGGGTTTTAACTTTACCTTATAGAAAAAGTGGATTTCTTTTGTCCAATGCTATATTCTTTTTAAATATATATATTTTATTGATTATGCTATTACGGTTGTCACATTTCCCCCCCTTCACTTCCCTCCACCCTGCACACCCTCTCCCATCCACATTCCCCGCTTTAGTTCATGTCCATGTGTCATACTTATAAGTTCTTTAGCTTATACATTTCCCATACTATTCTTGCCCTCCCCCTATCTATTTTATACCTACCATCTATGCTTCTTATTCTCTGTACCTTTTCCCTCCTCTCCTCCTCCCACTCCCCTGTTCCTAACCCTGAATGTAATCTCTGTTTCTGTGGTTCTGTTCCTGTTCTAGTTGTTTGCTTAGTTTCTTTTTGTTATAGGTGTGGTGGTTAATAATTGTGAGTTTGCTGTCATTTTACTATATATGTTTTTATCTTCTTTTTCTTAGATAAGTCCCTTTAACATTTCATATAATAAGGGTTTGGTGATGATGAACTCCTTTAACTTGACCTTATCTGAGAAGCACTTTATCTGCCCTTCCATTCTAAATGAAAGCTTTGCTAGACAGAGCATTCTGGGATGTAGGTCCTTGCCTTTCACGACTTGGAATACCTCTTTCCAGCCCATTCTTGCCTGCAAGGTCTCTTTTGAAAAATCAGCTGACAGTCTGATGGGAACTCCTTTGTAGGCTACTGTCTCCTTTTCTCTTGCTGCTTCTAGGATTCTCTCCTTCATTTTAATCTTGGGTAATATAATTATGATATGCCTTGGTGTGTTCCTCCTTGGGTCCAACTTCTTTGGGACTCTCTGAGCTTCCTGGACTTCCTGGAAGTCTATTTCCTTTGCCAGAACGGGGAAGTTCTCCTTTATTATTTGTTCAAATAACTTTCCCACTTGTTACTCTTCCTCTTCTCCTTCTGGTACCCCTATAATTTGGATGTTGGAATGTTTAAAGGTGTCCTGGAGGTTCCTATGCCTCTCCTCATTTCTGAATTCTTGTTTCTTTATTCTTTTCTGTGTGGTTGTTTCTTTCTTCCTTCTGGTCCACTCCATTGATTTGAGTACCAGTTTCCCTCCCATTACTATTGGTTCCTTGTATATTTTCCTTTATTTCACTTAGCGTAGCCTTCATTTTTCCATATAATTTGCAACCAAAATCAACCAATTCTGTGAGCATCCTGATCACCAGTGCTTTGAACTGTGCATCTGATAGGTTGGCTATCTCTTCATCACTTAGTTGTATTATTTCTGGAGTTTTGATCTATTCTTTCCTTTGGGCCACTTTTTTTTTGTCTTGATGCACCTGTTATGTAGTGAGGAGCAGAGCCTTAGGTAGTCATCAGGGTTGGGCAACCCATGTCACTGGGTTGTGATGCTGTATGTGGGGTAAGGGTCCAAGAAGGAACAATGGAGCTTGCTCTGCTGTCTGCTGGATTTTAGTCCCTTCCGCCACTTCCCCCAAGCAAACTGGGCCCTTCTGGTACTGATTTCCATGTAGGTGGGTTTGTGTACATTCTACGACCCTGTGGATCTCTCCAACGAACTCTCCTGTGAGGCTGGGAGTCTCTCCCAACACCTCAATTCCCACAGGTGTTTCCAATTGGTGTTTTGAGGCTTTATTTCCCTATGCTGGGACCCTGGATTGTGCAGCCTGTCTTGCTCCCCAGTTTCGCCTGGTTTATCTGCACACAAATATGGGACCACCTGGTCTGCCAGCTGCCGTACGTGCCATGCCCCTCTACAATCCACTGGCTTGCTGGGTCTGCCCTCTGCCACCCGTACCCAGGGTCTGCCAGCTGCCACCTTTGTGTCTGGGGTCCACCAGCTGCTGCTTTGTGTGACTGGGGTCCACCATCCACCTCTTTTTCTGCCTCTACCCCTCTCAGCCCCACTGCCTAACTCCACCCCTCCTACCAGTCTGGATGAATGTGTCTATTTTACCTCCTTGGTTGTCGGACTTCCATACAGTTCAATTTTCTTTCAGTACTGGTTGTTTTTTTTTATTTCTAAATTTTTGTTGTCCTTATTTCGGTTGTACGAGGAGGCACAGTGTATCTAACTACACCTCCATCTTGGCTGGAAGTTGCAATGCTATATTCTTGAATAGCAGTGAAGGATAATTTAGTTCTTTGGATGACTTTTGGCGATGCTGCAGAAGGAATGTTTTATAAATGTCAATGATGAGTTATCATGACTAAACTAAGATGAACCTATCTGTTTTATGAAAATCTGAATATTACTAATTATCAACATAAGACTCACAAACTGGGTTAATAGGAAGGTTTTATTATATACCATCTTCTATATTGTTCCTAGTGGTAGGTGGTGATGAAGAGCAACTATCACTACTAGGTTCTTTAAAATGATAGAAGTATCAGAGGTGGGTTAGGTCAGGCTGAGTAAGGGGAAAGAGGACTGAGAAGTTAAGAGAGGGGTAGAAAAGGTGAGAATCTGTATTGAAGGAAAGGGATATGATTTCAAAATTTGGACTTAAAACATTTTAGAGTCCAAACTTTTGGGGTAGAGGTATACTGCAGCTCTAGGCAGATGGAATGGGTACAGGGGTTGATGCTGAGCTGGATGGAGAATGGGACAAAGCTGTCTTGAACAAAGGAGAAGGACTACCTCACTACTCTTAGCCATAGCCTACCAAGATGTTTTTAATTTGTCTGCATATCTAGACCCTTTAGTGGGATGGTCAGGGAAGCAGAAGAATGTCTATGTTGTTTTCTGTTTTCAGAATGAGGTTCATCAAACAGAGTCAATTAATTCTGGAGTCAAGACCAAGATTCAAGACTTACTGGCCAAGGAGAAAGTGCTGGGAATCATGCACCCAATTCTTTTTGCTGTCTACTTCTATATAGGGGCTCCAAGGAGGTAGAAGTAGGGGAAGAAAAGCATATAGGAGAGAAATATGATGTTTATTTTCTATTTGACTAAAAAGCAACTTTAAGAAAATGTCCAGCTGACCAACTTTCTTACTTTAACATGTTCCCACTCCTAAGGGAAGAAGAAACTCGATAATCTAGCAGACATGCTCTTCACAACATGGGATTGCTTTCTGGTCTCTCTAAACTCATCTTTGACCCTATGCCCCAACTACAGGTATTTCCCAAATAACACCATATTTATGGCATTAATAAAGGAAGGCAGCTTGACATGTCTTTGTTTTTGTGTACTTCCTTCCTTTACAGTCTTTCTTCATTTGGTTAAGCCTACATATACTTTTAAGCTCACTCGTCCCTCCCCACCCATAGTCTCACTAGGACTAACTCCACCTTCCTCTAAACCCAGCTCTAACTCTTCAGTCCTACTGGTTAGCCTGTGGAGTTTGTTGTACTGTAAAGTTGGTGGGTAGAATAGAATTAGGTAGACCTGGCTCTTACTCTAAATCTACCATCTGCTGGTATGTGACCCTGAGCTATTTACATAACCTCCTGAAGCTTCATTTCCTCATTTAATTATTTGGGAAAAAATGGGAATGAAATATTTACATATCTCAACAGATATTTTGAGAGTTAAATGAAATAATGTGTGTTAAGCATTAAAAACAGTGCTTAGAAGATTTAAGTATTCATTAAATGTTACATGATGTTAATCATAGCATTTACAGGGCCTCACATGGTACCAGACTCAATAAAGAGGCAAAGACATATACGTTTTACTCTTAAATTCCCATAGCATTCATAACATTGAATTTTATTCCATTAAAAAATTAAATGTCTATAAGGAGGGCTTGGAAGTGCTCCTAAGTCAAAGAATAGGACATAGTCATTCCACAGAATCGAGAGGCTATTCCCTGGGCAAAGTCCACACCTCCCTCTTTCTCTAAGTTAAACCAATCATTCCATCCAGGAGCTGATAAAGGGCAGCAGTGCCACAGGCTAGAGCAACCTCTTCCCAAGCCTAGGACTTTCTCCTCTTAGAGGAGAAAATGGCAAATAAATAAATAAAATCTGTATGAATTTAAATAATTGGAAGGCAGCTTGACTGAAAAAGACACTTTTCTTTTTCACCACAAATGTCACCATCTGGACTTTTCCTTTTTTAATTTCTTTGGGACCTGACAAGTCACTGGGCTGATATAATCACACCCAGTCAAAAAATGACAGACGTGTCTCAGCAAGCTAGGATGGGCAGAGTTCCAGGATGGCCAGCAAGGACTCAGCAACTGGTGGGAAGGTAGTTTTCAACAGCATCCCTACCCCCTCCTCCTCACTCAGAACACAAGAACTCCTGAGGTATGATCAGCTTAAATACACAACACATGCATACACACCTGCATTTTTGGATGTGTGTATGCTTACCAGGCAGCACTCAGTTAACCTACTGGGTAACTCATTTTCCAGTAAAACACTAAGGGGCAGGAAAGGCCAGTCAGCAGACTGTGCTGCTTTTAATAAACTACATGTGGCAACATGGTTTCTGTACTTGTCTTCATTTCTCTCAAATAGTCCTTTATCGAACAAAGAAGGAATAATCCAAGGAAACCAGCCAAGTGAATCAGATATTCTATACAGGTCAACTCAAAGGCTTCACACAGCCCCAGGTCCACAGACAGACTCACAGTTACATTGAAATATTTCTACCCACAAAATCACCTTACTTAATATTTTATTTTTGCTATTTCTATGTTATTCTGGCTATGATTGTCAGGAAAATACAATGCCTTCCCTGTAAATCTATAGACAGTATTTTTTTTTCAATACAGGAAAATGTACCATTTTGCAAATTGTCTTCGATGGCAATTTACAAAGCTCCAGTCTTTACAAATATTTGCCTGTTGCTCACTTTATTTGCATGGGATTTGATGTGTATATATACACATAGATATATAGATACACATATATATGAACACATGTTCATTTGCCAAATTTTTGCAGTGTTCTATGTAATGCCTTGTGCTATGATTACAAGGTCATAGTCTACTAAGACAGTGTTTTTCTAACTTGAATATGCTTAAGAGGTTGTCTGAATGCAGATTCTCATTCAGTAGTCTGCTTTTCCATATCATCAGTCTGTGGACTAAACTGTGAATAGCAGAGTCAGGGAAATTAGCCATAGTTTTTATATTAGAAATTTGTGAGTCCTTCTGGGCACTTCCCTTGGCTTCTCACCCTGCACTCAATCATTAACCAGAGTAACCACTTTCTAAATACCTTCCAAATTCACCTTCCATTTCCATCCTCACTGCCACTAGCATGGTTCATCAGCATCACGATCATTTATCTTCCAGACTGCATTAGTGGCTTCTCAATGGCTTCCCACTTCTCCACTCCTGTCTTTCTCCAACCATATTTAATACTATGGCCACACTGATGTATTTAATATGCAAATCAGATCTGGGCCTCTCTTGTTTAAAATTATTTGATGGTTTCCTGATGTTCTATAGGATGACATCCAAAGTCTCAACTGGCCTATAAAGCCCAGGTGATTAAGCTCTTTTCTGCCTCTGTAGCATTATCTCCCACCAGGCTTCCCATCCATCTCCATACTTCATCCACTCTGGCCTTCTGTTGGCTTCCTGGTTGTGTAAAATGTTTTCCTAACTCAGGGACCTCAGACCTGGCACTTATATCCCCTGCCTGAAACTTTCCTTTATCCTTTCCCTCACTGCTTATCCACCTTCTTCCCCACCAGTGACCCCCAACCTTCTGCCTCAATTCACCCTTCAGGTCTCAGTTGAGATTAACCTATCCAACTAGGCTTCTGTTCTCTGTTAAATGCTATTCAAGTACTCTGTATTTTGCTCTTAGGGCACTTATTTACATAGCTTTTTGCTTATTATAAGCTCCATTAGGGTAGGGTCAGGTCTACTTCCTTCATCATTGAGTCACCAACACTTGGCTCAGTACATGACATACAGAAGGTTCTTGGTGAATATTGCCAATGAATGAATGCAAAAAGAAATTCAGCTGGTGACAAGGGCTGTTGCAGTGGTGTATAAAGCTACAGTGAGAGTTTCCTAGGGCTGGGGAAGGGTGGGGTGGGGTCAGAGGTTGTGAACCACAGTGGTCAAGGGTTTGAGGGAAATAGTAAAAGACCAGGTGCTCCCCAAGCAGATGTGAGAGAGGGGTTATTTCAGACAGCAGGAGGAGAGTAGGCAGTAATCAAATGTGGAGGGTCTTCTACATCATGACAGATAGTTTTGTGTGTATCATACAGGTGAGGAGGAGAGGAGGGACTGAGATGTTTTAAATCTGGAGATGATGTAGTTAATTTTGTTATCATTAAATTTGTGCTGCAGAGACACCTCTGTGAAAGAATTGTAAGGGATGAGGAGGGAAAATAATTGAGACAGTTGAGATGGATAAGAAATTCAGATATTAGCCCAAGTAAGATATGAAGCACAAAGAAATATCATTATAGAAAATAATATTTTTTCCAGCCTTACTTGTAGTTGGAGCCAAAACATATTACCTGGACTCAGCCAATCACCTACCTCCACCACAGACTTTGAATTGATAACTAGCAACCCAAAGAAGCAGGAGCAGTTGAGAATCAGTCCCTTCCTTCCTCCCTCCCTCCCGCCCTCCTTCCCTCCTTTCCTCCCTCCTCAAAAAAATATGTATTGAATACTTATTCTATGCCAGGCACTTTTCAAGATACTGGACATATATATGGCAGAGAATATGACACGCAAAAATCTCTACCCCTGTAGAGCTTACATTCTATAGGGGGGAGAAAAGAAGTAAATGAGTGAACTGTATGGTATGTTAGATGCTGATAACTGACATAGAAAAAAATAGAAATAAGCATCCTGGATTAGAATACGGTGGAGGAGGGAAAGATACAATTTTAAATCATATGATTATTGAAGGCTTCACTATAAGGGCAAGACCCTAGAGCAGGTGGGGAACAAGCTACATGAATATCTGGAAGAAGAATGTTGCAAGCAGAGGACATATTAAGTGTCACCAGCGGTTTCCAGGAGTCTAGGTTGCACCAGCAGCTTTGGTGCCAAAGGCCATGTCATGACTCAGGGACAGCAAGCCATAATAGTGGCACAGGGTGTTCAGTTGCACCTTCAGTGATGGAGTTCTCACCAGATGGTTCTGTGATATGATGTTGGCTATGGTTCTGGCTACTGTCTGGCCTCCTTTTTTCCTGCCCATTTTATGAACTTGGTTCTTCAGCCTCGCTAGTGATTCTATGGGTACCCTAAAATCCTTTCACTACATTTCTGTTCTGTTGTTAGATAGAAGTAGTTAATGAAGAGCCCAAACTGCTTTAAACAGTGAGTTCCTGATCCCCGGGGAACTGATGTCTCTGAAGTTAAGAGGAAATCTTTGCCCCATGCTCTTACCTAGAGCTCTTGTTCAAGGTGGCATAAGAAATATTTAACTTCTATGTCATGCTGGCAGCTGCCTTGCCCAGAGGAAATGGGATCGCATGTACATTTCTAAGAATGAATGGATAGAATTACAGAGTTGAGATAAAAATAGAAGTACAAAAGGCCTCCTTTATAAAGGATCCTTTTGTGTTAGAAAAAGGAAGGACAAAAGAGACAAAAGAGTTAAGACACCTGAGTGAAGTGTCATAGCTCCTAGGTTGAGATAATGGAATAAGAATCCATGACTATGATGGGAAAAAAAAAGCCAGGGGAGTATCCATTAGGGAATTTGTATTTTCTCACGTTTTAGTAGCACTGAAATTGGTTTGCATCTTACCACCAATTTTGTACATAATGTAGTATTATTCCCCTCTACCTCTGAAAATCTGTTATTAGATTATGGTGCACCCTGCAATAGATGGCACTGCAGAGTCGACAAAGTAGGAATAGATGGCATCTTGGACTGGGGGGTATTTATGACTTACATTCCTTTCCTGGTTAGCACACATACAGTGTAGCTTTCAAAGTTAGTGAAAGGATATGGAAAATGCCAGTGATGAATGTACAATGAGCTAATTTCTGAATATTTAGGCTCCCTAGGTACATTGGGGTGGCCTTGTTTCTTTGGTTCACTCCTGGCAGAGGCAACTAACAACAGTGTAGGGGACAGACCACAGAAATAGCTGCTTAGTAGACACAAAGTAACTTAGATGTCTCTTCTCCCGGGATGGAGCAGGCACCTAGTTCAAAGGCATAAAGAGAAACTCACTGGCAGAGAAAAATCATGATATAAACCTTATGAGGAGCAAACCTGTCACTAAAATGGGCTCCAGGTGAAGTATACAATTTTAGAAGTTACAACACCACCTCCCAGACACAGTAGGTCACTACACCCATAGGGGTATCTATTGTAATCTAGGAAGTAGAGGCATAGGCCTCACTCTGCCAGAGGTTCAGCCACTGACAGAAAACTTCATCTTTCTTCATCTGATATCTGTGATGCAGCATTCCCCATTTCTGCCAGCCGTGTTTGTTCTGTTCAGAATGGACATACCCTGAAAATGCAGCACTGCAAATGGAACTACAAATCCACCATCTGGGTGTTTTTAGACCAGCCATGGCACTTTTGATTTCTCATTTGTAAAATGTAATTGCCAGTCATTCTTCTAGACCTGAAGTGCTGTGATTTTTAGTAAAGTTATTGATGGGCTCTTATCTAAACTGGAAGGAACAGAGAGGCTTCTTGCTGAGGCTGAAGCATGCTAGTGCCTTCCATGTCCAGGCTTTTGTCATCCTTCTCCATCTCAGCCACCGATAGGAAAGAGTGGAATTAATGGCATGTATTTACTGCAGCCCAGCTGAAGTCACTGTGCTTCATATGCCCTTCATCCTCTACTGGATCAGAAGGTTCACCTGGACATGCTCTTCTAGAACTGGTAGAGCACTGGAGAGCAAGGCTTCAGCCACATTCCAGCCCCCATTATTCAACTGGTCAAAATAAGCCATATGGGAAGCCTTAAAGTCAAAGTGCAGAGAAGCCCCCTCTATCCATGGAGGTGGGAAGCGAGGATGGGTACTCACTAATTCATTCCTAAGCAATGATTGGTCCTGATGACTGATCTCCAGGGAATGGCCAGGTTCTAATTCCCAGCTGGTTCTGACCTCCTGGACTACCCTGACCCTGGTTTCTGTTTTCAATTATAGGCAAAAGAAATAATGCAACAACTTGACTCATGATGCTTCATGAAATCTTTATTTGAGTAAAACACATATACGTGACACCCATACAATGAACACTTGATTTGTGGGTGTGGGTTAGAAAGTGGGAGTGCATTGGGAGAAATGGAACAAAGCTAATAAGTTCCCATCTGTGATTTGACCTGCTCTCTGCCTGACTAGCTGCATATTCATGTCAATTTTCTACCAGTTACCTAGGGCAAGAAATGAAAAGGAAAGATCTTTAATCATTTTTTTATTCTAATTGAAACATTTTCCTTGCAAGTGGAGAGAGAACAGGTGCCTAACGAGCCCACATGATGATTCACAAGGTAGTACATATCGCCACAGATATAATTAAACTGGAAGATCAATGAAAATTTTCTTTTTGGACTACTGCCAGGTCTGCACAGACTGGGATCCAGCTAGCTGTATTTATGCACAGAGATATCTAAAAGTGTATACTCACACAGGTGTGCCCCACATCATATCATGACAGATGAAACAGCCCATGACTCATACTTCGAAGATCACTTATTTGAAAAAACACTGTTATTTCTATGTATAGTTAATGATCCTGGTTGCAAACATCATCTGTCAGAAAGGCAGATAATTGTTGCATCTTTCATGGTCTCACTTCCCCTTTTCCTTTATTATTTTTTTTTCATTTTCAGTCTATAAAAAAAAACCACATAAATAAGAGGTTGTCCAGAGGATTAAGACCTGAAAAAAAAAGGGAGGAAGGGGTGAGAGATGAAGGGTAGGGAAAGGGGGGGGGTAGTCACCAGGAAAATGAAACATTGTAAGTAGGCAGCCTGTCCTTTAGAGCTTCAGGAAATTGCACTGTATTTAAGCTAGGATGTCTAGCCTCTCTTCTCTGAGGACCCTCAGACTCTGGCAGCCTGTAAATAAGCCCATTCCCATCTTGAGAGCCCAGAGTTCTTCTGCTAAAGGAAATGAAAGAACTTACAAAAAAAGTTGGTTTTGAGATTGGTGCCAATACAAATTTTGCAGGTCTGATAGAGTTTTCACAGCCTCAGGTTTCTGTTTTTGTTTTTGTTTGAAATGTCCTTTCAGAAATAAAAAAAGAAAGCAAAACAACTTGATAGTCCTTTTCAGTTGTTTTGTAACGAGATTATAATAGAAAAAAATCACTCCTTATGTTAGATACCATCTTAGCTCAGGCAGTTGTAACAGGCTGTAGATGGGGGCTTAAACAATAGATAATTGTTTCTCCCAGTCTGGAGTTTAGGAAGTCTGAGGTTAACGTGGTGTCCTGTGAGAAACCCTCTTCCTGGCTTGCAGATGGCTGCCTGTTGTAACTCACATGACAGAGACAGCTCTGGTGCCTCTTCCTCTTTTTATAAGGATGCTAATCCCATTGTAGGGGCTCCACCCTTGTGACCCTTGAGCTCATCTAAACCTAATTACCTCCCAAATACCATCACATTTGAGATTGGGACTTTAACCTATGAATTTTAAGGGGATACATCAAGTCTATGTGTATTCAGATACCGAACATGTGTGTAGTCAGGTCTGTCAAACACAGGTGAGTCTGATGACAGTGCTGAATCTTCCTAAAGCTCATAGGAAGATCAGAGCCTTGCACATATTTTAGTTAAGAGAAGACCATGGAAACCATAGTCCAAATGTTGCCCAATAATATTTGCAAAAGAAGAGATGAATATAGGAGAATTATCAAAGAATATAAATTCTCATGTTAAAAAAATTTCTTAAAGATAACTCTAGACCAACATATATGTTTTCATTAAGATAGACTAATTGCGTAACAATTTTAAAATCTCAATGGTGTAACAGAATAAAGATATATTCTCATTCACAAAGGCATCTATTCTCTTTCTAATGGAGTCTCTCCACCATGTGAGAGACAGTCAGAGTCTTTGGGAAAAGGAGGAAGATCACACATGGGGCATTTTATGGCTAGAGCTGGAGGTGGCCCACATTGCACTGGCCAGAAGTCAGTCAGACAGTGTCATCCAGCTGAAATGGGGGCTGTGGGCTGTGGTCTTCCTGCATATGCAGGAGGAACCCACAGCATTATTTCTGCTTCACCCTCCATTTTCCAGATGAGGAAAGTGAGACTCATTGAGCTGATCTGATTTGCTCAGAATGAATTAATGACAGATGTGGGAGTAAAACTCATGTCTTTGACTCCATCTTCTTTCCTTTATTTCCTATTGTCTCCTAGACTCTTTGAAGAAGTACCACAGGGTTTCTGAAGGACCATCCATAACTGCGAGGAAGGACCTTCTCCTTATAATCTCATGTCATCCTTTGGTACAGTTATCAGAGGATATGCCTAGAGAGAATTTAAAAATTAATTGACTGGTTGATGTAATTCATTAAGATTTTTTCCTTAAGTGGTTCTTTGACTTCTAGAAAAGATCACACATTCACCAAGCTGGGTGCAACATGATACTTCTCTGCGGTCCTTCATAATACCTAATAGTGTAAGGCATGTGGTTATTGCTTGATATTTATTGAGGGGCATAGTAACACTGAGTCTTAGAAAGGTATCCATGTAAAGACAGTAAGAAAGACCAGTAACTTTCTGATAAAAAGGTAGGCAATGATTCTAGGTGGTCATCAAATGCTTAAGAGAACCTAACACATGCAAGCATGCTTCTGAGAGCTTGGGATATGATGAAGGAAACAGTGTTTGCTGGCATCTCGGCTGACACTTAGAGCCTGAACTCCAGGTTCTCTAATGGCTGATTCTTTGTAACATACACACACGTTTACTGGTCCTATTTTACCTTCTTTTCATTATCTGTAAAACTAAAAATAAAAAAAGGATAGCAGCAGTAATCTAACATATCTCTGGGCTGTTGGGAAAATGGTCATAGAGCCAAGTGGAAATAAAAAATGATAGGAAATAAAAGATTCAGTGATAAGCTTTAAGGGAGGCAAGTTAATGAGGCATGCATGTGAGGGCAACCTGATTGGCTTCAAGAGGTCAGTACTATTAGGCCTTTTTTCAGAAGAGCTCCTCCTTCAATTGCTGCTTCTGGAAATAAGGTAGCGATGATGAAAAATGCCAGGCAGCACTGAGGAAAGAGTTTAAGAGATCCATATACATATAAGATGAGTTCATCAAGATTTATGTCATTACAACAAACCACTAACAGAATTTATGATGATGAGATCATTAGGAAGGATTCAAAAAAATGCAATCAACTGGCCACTATGACCTCATTTCTCCCAGTCTCCTTAACTCTCAAAAACGTATATACTTTTAGGCACAACTGATGTTTTTCCTTTGTAAAGAAGTGCATTTTAAAATTTATTTGTGTGTGGAAAGCCTCAAGATTCTTGAACTTTGTGAGAAACAGAGCAAGTGGACTAGGTTACTGAATCACTTTTGAAAGCAGGACATCAAAAATTATTGTGATCACGGAAAAGCCAGACGAGTAGGGGGAAGCTGTGAACACCAGGATACACGAAGGAGATTGCACCACTGAATCTCACAAATATTCTACCACAGAAGTTCACACCATAATTACAGGGAATCAGAACAGATCAAATTAACAAACAAGAAGAAAAAAAGAAGAAATACACGAACAATGAGAAAACAAAGAAACAACCCCCAACTGAAGGGAAACGAGGAAGCCTCAGGAAAAATGCTAAATGAAATAAAGGCAACTCAACTATCAGACAGTGAGTTCAAAACAATGATTACCAGGAAGTTCAATGAACTCACATTGAGTTTTCAGAAATTAGAGGGAACTACATCAATCTCACTGCAAACTATATAAACATGAAAAAGGAAAAAGAAACTCTCAACAAAGGTCAAGAGGAAATGAAGAATACAATTTCCGAACTGAAGAACACAGTAGAAGGAATGAAAAGCAAGATTGATGAAGCAGAAGATCAGATTAGCGAGCTGGAGGACAAAGTAGAAAACAACGTCCAGACAGAGCAAGAAAAGGAAACGAGGCTCAGAAAGAATGAAGAGGGATTAAGAGAAATGCAAGACAATATGAAACGTAATAATATCCGTATAATAGGGATACCAGAAGGAGAAGATGAAGAGCAAGGGATCGAAAACCTAGTTGAACAAGTAATGAAGGAGAACTTTCATAATTTGATGAGAGAAAAAGTCACACAAATCCAGGAAACACAGAGTCCCAATCAAGAGGAACCCAAAGAGGCCCACCTCAAGACACATCATAATTAAAATGGCAAAATTTCAAGACAAAGAGAGAATCTTAAAGGCAGCAAGGGAGAAAAAGGAAGTAACATACAAGGGAGCCCCAATAAGGCTAACAGCCGACTTCTCAATGGAAACACTTCAAGCCAGAAGAGAATGGCAAGAAATACTCCAGGTAATGAGAACCAGAGGGCTGCAACCAAGGCTGCTATATCCAGCAAGGCTCTCGATCAAGATTGAAGGCCAAATAAGAAGCTTCCCAGACAAAAGAAGTCTAAAAGAATACACCTTGACCAAACCAGCTCTGCAAGAGATCCTAAAGGGACTGCTTTAAGGAAGGGAAGGAAAAAAGAGAGAGAGAGAGAGAGGAACACATGTACATAAAAGAAAATGAATAAGTACCTATCAATAATAACCTTAAACGTAAATGGATTAAATGCTCCAATCAAAAGACACAAAATAGCTGAATGGATAAGAAAAAATGACCCACATATCTGCTGTCTACAAGAGACCCACCTCAGAATAAAAGACCTACACAGGCTGAAAGTGAAGGGCTGGAAACAAATCTTCCAAGCAAATGGACAGGGAAAAAAAGCCGGGGTAACAATACTCATATCAGACAAAATAGACTTCCAAAAAAGGTCCATAAAGAGAGACCCAGAAGGTCACTTCATAATACTCAAGGGAAGAATCCATCAAG
Source organism: Phyllostomus hastatus (assembly GCF_019186645.2). Taxonomy (NCBI): domain Eukaryota; kingdom Metazoa; phylum Chordata; class Mammalia; order Chiroptera; family Phyllostomidae; genus Phyllostomus; species Phyllostomus hastatus. The sequence continues at coordinate 27,734,454 of NW_025333857.1, read as the reverse complement.
AAGACATAAATATTGTAAATATATATGCACCCAACATAGGAGCACCCAAATACATAAAGAAAATCTTAGAGGACTTCAAGAAAGATATGGACAGCAACACAATTATAGTGGGAGATTTTAACACCCCACTATCAAAAATGGACAGATCTTCTAAACAAAATATCAACAAAGATATTGTGGCATTGAACAATACCCTTGAGGAAATGGACTTTATTGATATATACAGAGCCCTTCATCCAAAAGAAGCTAAATATACATTCTTTTCAAATGTACACGAAACATTCTCAAAGATAGACCACATGATAGGACACAAAACAAGCCTCAAGAATTTCAAGAAAATTGAAATCATACCAAGCATTTTCTCAGACCACAAGGGACTGAAGCTAGAAACCAACCCGAAGGAAAAAAAAACAAAAACACTCAAAATCATGGAGATTAAATAGCATGCTATTAAACAATGAATGGGTCAAGAATGACATTAGGGAAGAAATCAAAATGTTTCTGGAAACAAATGGAAATGAACTCACAACAACCCAAAACTTATGGGACACAGCCAAGGCAGTCCTGAGAGGGAAGTTCATAGCGATACAGGCCCACCTAAAAAGGTTAGAAACATTCCAAACAAACAACTTAACCCTACATCTACAAGAACTTGAGGAACAACAACAAAGGCAGCCCAGAGCAAGCAGAAGGAAGGAAATAACCAAGATCAGAGCAGAATTAAATGACATAGAGACGAAAAGCACAATTCTAACGATCAATGAATCCAAGAGCTGGTTCTTCGAAAAGATAAACAAAATCGACAAGCCTTTAAGCAGGCTCATCAAGAAAAAAAGAGAGAAGACCCCAAACACAATCAGAAATGAAAGAGGAGAGATTACAACAGATACCACAGAAATACAAAGGATTGTAAGAAATTACTACAAAGAACTGTATGCCAAGAAATTTGAAAACCTAGGTGAAATGGACAAATTTCTAGAAAAATATAATCTTCCAAAACTCAATGAAAAAGAAGCAGAAAGCCTGAACAGACCAATAATAGCAAAAGAAATTGAAGCAGTAATCAAAAAACTCCCAACACACAAAAGCTGTGGACCAGGTGGTTTCACAGGAGAATTCTACAAAGCATTTAAGGAAGAGCTAACCCCTATCCTTCACAGACTATTCCAAAAAGTCCAAAAAGATGGGAGTCTCCCAAACTCTTTTTATGAGGCCAACATCATCCTAATTCCAAAACCACATAAAGACACAACAAAGAAAGAAAACTTCAGGCCAATATCACTGATGAACATTGATGCTAAAATCCTCAACAAAATACTGGTAAACCGCATCCAACAATACATTAAAAAGATCATACACCATGACCAAGTGGGATTCATTCCAGGGATGCAAGGATGGTTCAATATTCTCAAATCAGTAAATGTAATACATCACATAAACAAAAGCAAAGAGAAAAACCACATGATTATATCAATTGATGCAGAAAAAGCATTTGACAAGGTACAGCACCCATTCATGATAAAAACACTCGGCAAAGTGGGAATAGAGGGAACATTCCTCAACATAATAAAGGCCATATATGAGAGACCTACAGCCAGCATCATACTCAATGGGCAAAAATTAAAATCTTTTCCACTAAGATCAGGAACAAGGCAAGGCTGTCCACTTTCACCACTTCTTTTCAATATAGCACTGGAAGTTTTAGCCACAGCAATCAGACAAGAAAAAGAAATAAAAGGCATACAAATCGGAAAGGAGGAAACAAAACTGTCACTGTTTGCAAATGACATGATAGTATACATAGAAAATCCTATAGACTCTACCAAAAAACTGCTTGACCTAATAAATGAATTTGGCAAAACAGCGGGATACAAAGTCAATATCCAGAAATCAAAGGCATTTCTGTACACCAACAATGAAACAGCAGAAGCAGAGATCAAGGAAAAAATTCCATTTGAAATAGCAAAGAGAAAAATAAAATATCTAGGAATAAACCTAACCAAAGGTAAAGGACCTGTGTTCAGAAAACTATATAACACTCAGGAAAGAAATCAAGGAAGACACAAACAAATGGAAACATATACTGTGTTCATGGATTGGAAGAATTAATATCATCAAAATGTCCATACTACCCAAAGCAATTTACACATTCAATGCAATTCCTATTAAAGTACCAATGGCATATTTCACAGACATAGAACAAACACTTCAAAAATTTATATGGAATTATAAACGACCCCTGAATAGCTGCTGCAATTTTGAGAAAGAAGAGTAAAGTAGGAGGGATCACAATACCCGACACTAAACTATACTACAAGTCCACTGTAATCAAAACAGCCTGGTACTGGCATAAAAACAGGCACATAGACCAATGGAACAGAACAGAGAGCCCAGAAATAAGCCCAAGTCTCTATGGTCAATTAATATTTGACAAAGGAGGCAGCAACATAAAATGGAGTAAAAATAGCCTCTTCAACCAATGGTGTTGGGAGAACTGGACAGCCACGTGCAAAAAAATGAAACTTGAGCACCAACTTACACCATATACAAAAATAAATTCAAGGTGGATAAAAGACTTAAATATAAAATTTGACACCATTAAAGTCCTAGAGGAGAACGTAGGTAGGAAAATCTCAGATATTTCACAAAGAAGCTTTTTTACTGACTTGTCCCCTAGAGCAAGGGACATAAAGCAAAGAATAAACAAATGGGACCTCATCAAAATTAAAAGCTTCTGCACAGCCAAAGAAAACAGTATCAAAATTAAAAGAGAACCAACTGTATGGGAAAACATATTTGCCAATGATACCTCAGACAAGGGTTTAATTTCCAAAATATATAAAGAACTTATAAGACTGTACTCTAAGAAGACAAGGAATCCAATTAAAAAGTGGGCAAAGGACTTGAACAGACATTTCTCCAAGGAGGACATACAGAAAATCCAAAGACACATGAAACGATGTTCAATATCGCTAGCTATCAGAGAGATGCAAATTAAAACCACAATGAGATACCACTTCACACCAGACAGAATGGCCATCATAAACAAAACAACAAACAACAAGTGTTGGAGAAGTTGTGGAGAAAAGGGGTCCCTAGTGCAATGCTGGTGGGATTGCAGACTGGTACAACCACTATGGAAAGCAGTATGGAACTTCCTCAGAAAACTAAAATTGGATCTGCCTTTTGACCCTGCAATTCCACTGCTGGGACTCTATCCTAAGAATACTAAAACACCAATTCAAAAGAACCTATGCATCCCAATGTTCATAGCAGCACAATTTACAATAGCTAGATGCTGGAAGCAACCAAGATGCCCATCAGTAAATGAATGGATCAAAAAACTATGGTACATTTACACAATGGAATTCTATGCAGCAGAAAGAAAGAAGGAGCTCCTACCCTATGCAACAGCATTGGTGGAGCTGGAAAACATTATGCTAAGCGAAACAAGCCAGGAGGTGAAAGACAAATACCATATGATCTCACCTTTAACAGGAACCTAAACAGCAAAACAAAGAAACAAGCAAAATGTAACCAAAGACACTGAAATAGAGGACAGGCTGACAGTGACCACAGGGCAGAGTAGAGGGAGTTTAAGGGGACAGTGGGAAGGGTTCACAGGAACAAACTTAAAGGACACATGGTCATAAACTAAGGGGAGAGTGGTAATGGGAGGGAAGTGGGGAGGAGTGGGAGGGGGGGAATGGACTGGGAGTAAAAAGGAGAAAACTGTATTTGAACAATGATTAAAAAAATAAATAAATAAAATAAAAAATAAAAAAATAAATCAAAGGTGAAAAAAAAGATTCTTGAACTTTGTCATTTACAGAATGAAGAACACTCAAATGGTTACTTCCTTGGTAAATAAGTCCCAGCCTACAGAGGAGAGATCAGTAACCTGACTTCCAACTTTTATTCCTTTTGTCATGTCAAAAACTTAACTAATTAAGATTCATATCAGTTCCCATCAAAAGCACCAGTCTCCCCTGATATCTTTGTTTGTCCTGGACTACGGCTTTGGTATTTTCGGGGTATGTTTAGTCTCCTTTTAGACAGCAAGCTCCATGAGAACAGTGACTGTGTCTTACTGAGCCTGCATCTTGCATGCCTTTCCCAGAGGTCACCACATAGGACAGGCTCAGTAAATGTCTGAGAATGAGTGATTGTAGTTTTCCAGTTTGGGAAGAAGGGCACTCTGTTGGCATATGTACTTTGCTGTGTTCAGCATTGTTTTGAAGAGGTGGGGTTATGCTCCTGATCAGGGGTCAGCAAACTTTTTCTGTAACACGCCAAAAAAAAAAAAAAAATCCCAGACATTTTTGGCTTCATGAGCCATATAGTCTCTGTGGAAATTGCCGCTGTAGAACAAAAGCAGTCATAGTCAATACATCAAATGGGTGTGGCTGTATTCCAATAATATTTTTTAAGGACATTGAAATTTTAATTTCATGTAGTTTTCAATATCATTTTTATTTTGATTTTTTTTAACTATTGAAAAATGTAAATACCATCATTGGCTCATAGGACATACAAAATCAGATGGGAGGCCACTTGGCCCAGGTGTCAGTTTGCAGACTCCTGCACTAGCTCACGAGGCTGCTGGTGCTGGTTTTGGTGGTGTAAATTACTAATGAGATGAAGCTGATTTCTGGGAACTTCAGCTCCATTTCCTTAGCCAATTCACAAGTGCTTTAGTTGGTTCAAAGAGAGGAATTACTATTTTATCTGACTGCTATCTTCAAGGACACTCTAATGAATTAAGATTATGGAATTCTTGGGCAAGATACACCACCTTAGGACTAGAGAGTTATGATTAAAATATTAAAATGGAAGAATAAAATATAATCCATGATTTATCGCAAATCATGTTAGATATTTCTAGGAATCAATAACCCATATCATCATTCTCATTTATTCCTGTGACATTCATTCATTTCACAAAGCAAGAATTCCTGATAATATGAAATATATGCCAGACCACATGCACAGGTCGAACTGAATATGTACTCAAAATACTAGTACTATTATGAGACATGTATAAAAAACAAATACATTTACTTGTACACTTTTAAAGATATGTTTAGATTTTAAATATATTATTGAGATGTAGTATAAAATACAACACCTTGATGATAATTTTGCTCCACAAAAACATACACACAAAAATAAAGTCAGTAGTTCAATGTAAGTAAATATAAGTAACAATAATATCTAAAAATAAGTTAGAACAGAGCATCTGTACTTTAAGAAATCTGGCTTCTAGTTTTCCAGTATCTCTTGGTGGAATACAAGAAGGAGGCAGACTATCTTTTAGCTGATGCCATTTCAGAGAGTATGACTGTGCAAGAAGGTTGATTTACAAGTAAAATGCAGACCAGTTCTTATGCAAAACTATATCGCCCCAAAATTTTAGTACCTAGAAGCCTAGACTTTGGAGTCAAACAGTCCTAAGTTCAAATCCTGGCTCTATCATCATTAACTATGTGACCTCAAGCAAGTTACCTAACCTCTCTAAGCTTCAATTTCTTCACTTACAAAAAATGGAAATATTAAAAAATGGCTGTGGGTACAAGTGAGATAATACACATAAAGTATGTATTGATAGTAAACATTCACTAAATAGCAGGTAATTATTATTAATACATTTATCATGAGAAAAATCGTCTTTTGTGCAGTGAGTTAGCAAACTTTACAGAGATGTAGTTTCAAATGTAAGGCAGTGTTGACATTTTGGGAGATGGTAAGATATACATGTCTTTGTGTTGGGTCTGCTTACACATCCTCAAGCTTTGGTTTCCTTGTTGGCTGTTTTCTTGTTGCACTGGGGGTCTGGGGATGGATATTCCCTGGAATTTCCACTGCATTTGTGCAACTTTTTGTTATCCAGTATTTTAAAATTCTAGCTTAATTGTATTTTTCTCATTCTTTTTAAAAATTTTTTAATTTTATTTATTGTTAGAGTGAGGGAAAGGGAAGGAGAAAGAGAGGAAGAGAAACATCAATGTGTGGTTGCCCCTAGTGCACCCCCCACTGTGGCCTGGCCCACAACCCAGGCATGTGCCCTGACTGGTAATCGATCTGGCAACCTTTGGTTCACAGGCCAGCACTCAATCCACTGAGCCACACCAGCCAGGGCTGTATTTTCCTCCTTATTCCCTTCTAGTTTCTCTTATGCTTATTTCATAGGTTCATTATAATTGATCAAAAACTTACTTATTCAAAGCCTCTGATTTCAAATTGTTTTTAATCAATATGCTGCTCATTTACCTAACTTAAGTCAGTGTGCTGAGTAAACCAGTGAATGGGATAGTTTCAAATCCTTGTCCCAGCAACAGTATTAAGGTATATGAACCCAAGATACCTAAAGTTTGTGTCAGGAAGATAGGAGGGCTCATTTATAGCTTTGTATGCATTCAAGGCCACAGAGTATAATAGAAAAGGTATAAATTATGAATCAGAGTACCTGGGCTTGGGGATTCTCAGCCAGCACAGGTTGTGGGTATCTTAGCAAGTCATTTACTCTCTCCAAATTCAGTGTACTGGTCAATAAATGGGAATAATTAGAGTGCCTATCTTATGTGGTTTAATATAAATAATATAAGTGATTTCGTAATCTCTTTGTAAGCTAAAAATCACCATGCGTACCACTATAGGGTTATGATTTTCACTATTCATCCCAAAGTTGCATGTGCCCACAAGGAAGTCATTTAGGAAATAAACAATTAGTGGTGAGAATCAAATCCCGTAAGATTCCATCAAATCTAATGTTAACCGGGTGTGTACCATTGAGTAAATCATTAATTTATTTAAGTACTAATATCTATAGAAAAAATTATGTACTCATTGGTATCCCTTCCAGTCATAAAAGATTGGGGTTTTGCAAATACCAGGAAAAAGGCACGGATAGGTAGGCTGATTGGAGTCTTCCAAAGCAGGAGCAGTGAATTCAATGGGGCTGCTGTAAGTGTGGAAGCCTAAAGATGGCATGGGTAAAGGGACTCCAAGGGAGATTCTCTGGGTAACAGAACACACATGGACTCAAGGGAATGCTGCTTCACACAGAGCCCACATAGTTCCAAAACTGACGAGACTTTGAACTATACTTAGAGTAACTTGAAGGAAACAGAAAGACAGTGTTGATTGTCACCTTGTCTAAAGTGGTGAGCACTGGCCCAAGGGTCTTCCACGTAGGTAAGAAAGGAGAGAAGCAGGGAAGGTTCAGAAATTACAGCCTCCTTAATGGGCCTCCTGCTCTTGTCTCCTTTCTTTCTAGTCCATCCCTTATATTACCACCAGAGGGACCCTAAACTCATATATGGTCCACCCCTCCCCCCAACCCTATCCAGATTAAAAATCTCTGATTTCTTCTATAAAAACATACTCAGTGTCATTAGTCATCAGGAAATCAAAACCACAATGACATATTACCTCATGTCTGTTAGGAAGGCTATTATATATATATATATATATAAAAACGGAAGTGTTGGCAAGTATGTGGAGAAACTGGAATTTTTGTACACTGTTGAGATGGGAATGCAAAATGCTGTAGCCACTATGGAAAACAATGTGGAGCTTCCTGTTTTCTACAGAGTGAAATCTGAGCTTTCACTTGCTTATGGGGTCATTGACTGTATATAGGGTCTACTCCAACTCTTCAGCCTCATGTGTAGCTTCTCCCCTTAAGACCAAACCACTCTGAACTTACTGTCTTTGTTTTCTTAATAGCTCAGGGCCTTTGCACCTGCTGCTGTTCCTCTGAGAGGGCTTTCCTTATTCAATTCTCTATTTCAAGAATTCTTTCCTTTCCTTTTGGATCCTGATCAAATATTACCTTTATTACCATGTATTATGGCACACAGAGTAAATGTTCTTTTTTTTTAATATTCACCTGAGGATTTGACTTGAGAGAGAGAGAAAGATGTGAAAGAGCAACATGCGTTGGTTGCCTCCTGTATGTGCCTCAATCAGGGATTGAACCTGCAACTTAGGTATGTGCCCTGACTGGGAATTGAACCACAACCTTTTGGTGTACAGACGATGCTCCAATCAACTGAGCCACTCAAGGCTAAAGAATTTTTTTAAGAAGGTAGTTATGTGTCTGCTTTTCTATTGGCATGTGAACTTCTAGAGATAAGTTCATGTTTTATTATGCTAGGAGGTGCTTCATTAACACTTTGTGGATTTAACTAATGTTTAACTGAAATAAACCAAAGGATCTGGAGAGAATATAAGTAGACAAAAGCTAAGAAGGGACACACTTGGGTTCAATAAAATCATAAACGAAGCAGATAAGATAGGTAGGGACATTTTCCCCAATTAAGTGATTTATTCAATTAATATGTGGTACATTTGTCTTATGCACTAGGTGCTAAGGATAAAAGAGCAAACAAGACTGACTTAACAAGTTTCATCAGCTAAAATGTCAGTATTCCTAGAGGGAAGTGGGTAAGGGAAAGTGGCACAGTAAGGGGCAGAAGAGCAGAAAGGGACAATCAGCCAAGGCCTGACACGTTTGAGTGAGAACTTCACTTTTATTTTAAGTACAATGGTAAGCCTTTGCTTTTAAAGTTTTAAGCAGAGGAATTAAACAATCTGATTGGCATTTTGAGGCAGTCACACTGGCTCCTCTATAGAGAATAGGCTGTGGATATAGGGGGATACCAGATTAGCCAGCCAGTACCTCAGACCAGGTGAGAAATGACACTGGCCTAGCAATTGGAATTACCCAGAGAGCTGTTAAAACACAGATTTGTTGGCTCCATTCCTAGAGTTTCTGATTCCATGAGCCTGATGGTGATAGGAATGGAGAATTTGTATTTCTAAGAAGAACCCATTGATGCTGCTCTCTGGAGGCCACACTCTGAAAACCACTGACCTCTGCTGTGGTAATAGAGGGCGTAATGCAGTTGGAACAAAGTGGACTGATTTGAAATATAATCTGGGATAACATTAAGAAGACGTGCCTTTTACTAATAGTAGAAAATATTAGGACAAGGAGTATCCCTATGAAAATTGAATATGAGAGAGTACTAGGAAATTCTAGGAAAATGAATATTAGCCATATGAAATTTGAATACTTTTTTTTAAAGCAAACAAGAGGAACACCCTTCAAATAGCAGGCAGTAAATGTATAGACATCATTTACCACCTACCTCCCTCATGTACACACCAAGTGAAAGCAATGATTTCTCAGAGTGTTAGAAAGAAATCATGGATTATAGGACCAAAAGCAGCTCCTATAAGATTAGTATCTGTGAATGGTTAAGATTGAATGAGAGAAGGCAACTGCTTTTTAATTGGGGTGAAAGATGAAAAAGGGGAACAGGGTGGACAGGCCCTGGATGTGACCCAGTGGAATTCCTTTTTCAGGGTTCTCAGAAAACCAGCCACTCATCCACACACATTAGCTGTTCTGGAGTAACATCACCTCTAGGATGGACTTCTAACCTCAGCACCTCTCTCCTTGTACATAAGCTTCAGGAGTCCAGTTAACAAACAAACAAAAACTCCACATGTCGGTGCCTCAGAGATTCTGCCCTGGTTCTGTCAGTCTCCTGCTCCATTTTAGTATCTCCAATTTCTGTCCTATTAGCTACTTCACTTCTACCTCTTTGTCCAGCTCTGTAATGGGCCAAATTATACCCCTGAAACATTGATACATTGAAATTGTAAGTGCTCTACCTTTGCAGTACCTCAGAATGTGACCTTACCTGAAAACAAGATCATTGCAGATATAATTAAATTATGATGAGGTCACTAGGGTAGGTCCTAACCTAATTTGACTGGTATCCTTATGGAAATTTAGACACAGAGACAAGCACACAGGGAGAACATCACATGAAGGTGAAGACAGAGATTGGAGTGATGCTTCTGTGCCAACAATTGCTAGAAAACCACCAGAAGTGAGGGGGAGAGGCATGAAACAAGAGTCTTCCTCACACTTCTCAGAAGAAACCAACCCTGCCAGTGCCTTAATTTTGGGCTCCTGGCCTCCAGAACTGTGAGACAATAGATTTCTGTTAGTTAAACCACTTGGTGTGTGGTACTTTGTTCATAGCAGCCCCAGCTAACTAATACAAACTCTCTGTGATTATTGCTTCATTTGTATTGTTCACTTCTTAACTGTGCCTTCTTTGTTTCTCAGACATGCTTCTCTTTTGTGCTCTGCAGTCAGTGGGCCAACAATGACCCTTTATAACACAGACCAGGCCTTCTGGGACTGCAAACAAGGCACAATGTCCTGCATCCTTCCTTTCTGGATATGGGATCCTGACACTCTCCCCCATTGGGCAGTTGCCTCCTTAAGAGTCTGTTCCATATTTTGTTATTTATCTTTGTGTCCTACCAATGATCACAGTGCCTAAAACATAGCCAGTGTGTTTGTTGAATGAATAACAAAATTAATGAGCTAGTCATTCTTTATTTTTCCCTTTGGTAAAGGAAAAACTCAGTGGCTTTGACCTTCATCCTGGTGTCTTTTCATCAATACAATGAGTGGTTTATTTGGGAAGCATCTGTTTTTGGATCACATTACTCAGTAAATGTGTATTCTTAATGAAGGTGATCAGTGCAGATCAAGCTGACATCAACACTAAAGATATGGAGGATTGCTTTCGTGTGCAAATGGAAATAGTTTTTGTGCCGGGGGATAATGAATACATGAGAATTAGGACTGTGTTATTAAACTGAGGGCATGAAGCTTGTCATTAGTTCCCACTGCTTCTTGGAGTTATTGTTAATAGCTGTTCGAGTGAGGAGATGGGAACATGTGGAGAAGACGATGTGAAGAAACAAATGTGTAGATAACGTCTGCTCACTGAGACATGTAGTATTTGGAATTGATCATCCTGCAGTTTTCACTGAGAGGCTAGTGATTTTGAACTGATCTGTTTTCCCCAACTCAATCAGAGGTGTAAGCAACTAACGACTCTGCAGGTTCTTCCTGGTGTCTGCACCAGTCTTTGATTTCCAATGAAATGCAAAGCTCACATGCCACATTTTGGTGCCAGACTCCAAAGAATGATGACCTTTGTTTATCCAGGGAGGGATTGTTCATGGGAAGGATGGTGGTAAAGTTGTCATTCAAATGGAAATATTTTTGAGAGAGAAAGAGACACTATTAATATTTAAGCAGGGACAACAGGCATAATTTGGATTAATTGTGGGAAAATGAGAGAGCACCATGACCCTACTGATCGTCCACTCAAAGCCTTATTAAAATTCAAGCAAACTCGATCCTCAGTTGTTTCAATCAGCATTAACTAAGTACCCCTTCATCAGTAACTGTTAACTTCTGCCAAGGACTGCTCTCATCTTTCTGGAACTTCACACACAACAAGAAATTTTCTCAGCAAAAATCCAACATAATATTAGGGTCTGTGTTGCTTTATGAAATGCTTCAAATTTTTCAAAATTGCTCTTAATTTCTTTAAGTTAAAAATGAATTATAATGCTCGTGCTACCATTCCCCAACCACTTGCTATGGATAATTAGAAAAACAGGTACAGAGAAAGAAGACAATAAGAAGAGAAATCATTTGCTTTCACTTGGTGTGTGTGTGTAAGGGAGGGAGGTGGTAAATGATGTCCATCCATTTACTACTTGCTATGTGAAGAGTGTTCCTCTTAGATGAGCAATTAGAAAATTAAACTACTCATTAGTGGATATGCAGCCTCAAAATGCAACTTCAGATGTCTTCACCATGAAGTTCCCTAAAGTCCAATAAGATCACAGAGGCCTGCACACTATTGCCCACAAATGGTTAAGTAGATGTGTCACCTGTAGGGAAGGTACAATATATAGTGGGATAGTAACTAATTTTTTCATAGGTTTTTATATATTTGTCCAAAGGGGATTCTTTCTTAACTAGAGTCTAATCAAGGAAAGACTCTTTCCACTACCAGGTGTGGAATGTGCATTACACTATGACATAAAATGTAAATGGAAAAGCCTAGTCAGTTGCTGGCTTCAAGAGGTACGAAAGCATGTGACAAGAAGCAGGTTGCCTAAAGACAATAAAGCCCTGAAAGAAGAGTAGAAAAATCCAGGGTAGGTGAAGAGGATAAGCCCTAGAGATCTTCAGAAGAGGAAGAGAACTGTTGGCAGAACCAAAGACAGGAGCAGTGAGTGGGAAGGGAAAAGATAGCGCAGGGTCAGCCAGAGTGGAAATGACCCATGGTAAAGGATGTGACCACAGCCGTCATGGGGAAAGAGAAGATAGAGAGGACTACTCTAAGTATCTCCAGTGCATAGATGTTACAAGATCACCAATATCCTTCCAGAAAAGACCAGCACATCATTAGAGACAAAAAGGGAGCTGACAGGAACTTAGAAAATCTGAATTGGTAGTTTTATATTGCAACAATGAAATAAACAATGGATTGTGCAAATGGGTCAGGTATTATTCCACACAAAAAAGTTGCAAACCTGGTGTTTCACGTGTATTCCATAAAGCTAGTCAGTAGGAAAAAGTTGTAAAAAATACTCTAGGTATACTACCAGGGCCATAAAACACAGATGATGATTATAACAAAGAACAGAGATTCAGGCATAAGGATTCAGAGTAGAAAAACAGCTTTAGTGGCCAGTACCGGTCCACATAACTATTTCCAGAATTAGCAAATAGAGTGGACAGCTAGCCCTTTCCAGATCTCCTTAGAAATCCATGAACAAAGATAAGATATTTACAGTGTACTTTGAACATTTGAAGAAGCAAAGATTAAGAACTTGGTGCAAATAGAAATACATAAGGGCTCTACTCAAAAGAGGTGACCTATCCCAGTAGAAATATTATGTGGTAAAATGTGAACTATATTTCATCAGTAGAACCTGGAGTAAGAAACCAGAGTGGACCAGAACAGAAATTACTCCACAAAACACATCAGTAAAAATGTTTCTATTGTTTTGTTAATTAAAAGAAACTTGAACTTTGATCAGAACCCCACTGTATATTTAGGGTGTTTATATAGATATATACCTAAATTAACTATGTATATTAAAACATACATAGTCCTCATTCCATACTTTAGCACCAATCACCTGCAATAAATACTCTTATCATTCCCATAAAGTCCCAAGCTCATTAACCCATCCAGGTATTATTGTATGTTGATTTCTGCGCGGAGAGTATGCCACCTGACCATGTTAGTGAAGACTAAGCATATGTTTCTCCTGACAAAATGTATATTGAATTTAGTTCTGTCTGGGCAGCCTGAACTTTACAGTAGTGTTTAATTATTCATTGAAATGAGAAATTTTAATATTTCAGAATTGGGACAAGTAAGATTTAAAAAATAGACTCAGTATAAGCCAAACTGAGAATTTGGCCCCAATATCCATTATTATTATTGATATTCAAGGTACACTTGGAATTCATATTTATTCCCCTGTAGCAGCAATCAAGCTATTCTTATTTGAAAAGAACTGTGAATGTTAGAACTGGGTATGAGAAGGAAGTACTTTCATTTCCATCATTGTTATTCACCACTGTATCCCTGGGGCCTGATTTGTGTGTGGAACCCACAAATTGTAGAAAGACAGTAATTATCTGCAGAATAAGTGATAGACAGGAAGAGTGAAAGGAGCAAGAAAGATTCAGACTGGAACAGAGTGTGGGTCTTCATTGTACTAATCATAGTGAATTCTGTTGTTCAAACAGCAGAATAAAGCCATATCACATGTCTCCGGGGCTCAATTCTGGAACTTAAGAACATGCCGCTATACAGACATCATATAACCCCTGCCCAGCTAGAGGCTGCTCTGGCTGGCTGTAGCCCTCACTGCATTTTTTATATTGTTGTTTTTTAATTAAGCAGCTAGGTTATTTCCTGGGCTAATAATATTAATGACATTCTGCATCTTGATTTTTCTTCATTTTTTAATCAGAAATGGAGACATGTCTTTTTAGTAGTTTTAATGATTTCTAATTTTAGGAATGGTTATGAAATCAGTCTGCATTTTAAATGGAGCTACAGGTATCAAAATTGAGTGAATTTTCTATTTTAAAAATACACAAGTTTTCAGTAGAACACCAAATATATGTTAAGATTTATATACCCATGTACAATTTCCATTCATTTCCTCACAAAAATGACATAGATTGGATGTCTTATTCTATGAACCTTTTATAAGCAAACTTTGCTTCTTAGCTCTCAGTGGAATTTAAAGTATTGTTAACTCACAAATCAACAGCGTTGATTATAAAGCTTCTTGAAGCCAATCACCGGAATGCATTAAGTAAATAGCATGATTTTATGGTGTTTCTAGCCCAATGCGGCACAATTCAGATTGCAATGATTGGTGCCCAGTGAAGAAAAGTATTTATCAAATCAATGTATTTCCTCTTATACATTGATAACTGAGCCTGGCTGTTAAAAGCCATTGATTACCTTGAGAACAGCTATTAAAAGAAAGAGGCCAATAAGCTGACTGGGATGATTTACTTTAATAAAAAGTAGCTATGCTAAAGTAAACAATTGTTGTTTCTAAGCAATAAGTCAAGGTATGGAGGAGTGTATCAGTCATTTCCCAAAGCATATCTCCACAGCCATGTTGACCTTTGCATGTTGACCATGTCAGCCTGTGCATGTTTCTTCTAATTCCATTTTTCTGGGTCTTATAACAAAAGACAGAATGGAGGAGAATATATTTTGACCTCTTACTGCAACATTGTGCAAGATTTGGGATATTGGCAGATTTGGCATCAGTGTCCTACCTCTTCCATGTTCCTTAGTGTTAACCTACTCCCACCCCATGATAACACTCTATAGGTCAAAAATTCAATGTAAAGGTTGTACCAAGTATCACTTATGTCTATATAGGTTATGCAAGCACAAACCATAGAAATGGCCACTGGATGGTTTCATGGACTTAATGGACCCACTGTGACATGAAGCATGGCCAGGCCAGCATGTGTAACTTGGTCTCCATATGCCACCAGTCTAACAGTGGTGTCATGATAATGCTTTGGATTTCTGGGTATCAATGTCAATTTGAATTCTGCATCTAAACAGTCCTTGGATGTTTATATATTCTCTTTTTCCTATTTTATAATCATTCAAGTCAATGGCCATCAGTTTCCTTGGAGAAGGATTTAAGGAACTGTCATCATTCACACTTGCCAGTTGGTACCGCATCCTTCCTCTGGGGGATTCATTCCCAAGTGGGAAAACTGACTCAGGTTTGAAAACTGGGCATTGGATCATGGTTTTTCATTGGAACAATTTCCCTCAGCTTTCTGATCATCCATCCTTGATCTCTTTTGATAGTACAAATTGATCCAGCTGCAAAAGCCCTCTTGTCATACCACTCAGTTTGTGTGGGTTGGGTTCTTTAGGAAGCAAATTCTAAAGTGAATTTGGATATTTCTTTAACAATTCACTGAGGATCTGCATCTGTGAAAGGGAGTGGAAGGAAGCAGGAGCAGGATGAAGAAGAAAATGAGGAGCAGTAGAGGCTCTCAGAGGACCCTGCACAGTCCCACAGGAGATTCTAGATCAGGGGATTCTGTGGGAGTTATCATGAGAGAAGTAGTATTGAACAAGAGAGTAACAGAAGTCATAAGGAAACTAACTGGGTGGAGAGGCAGCTGAGCTAGCAACAGCCTACAATCTAGTGATTGGGTAAACTCACACAGAACCAAAGAATTTCTAGATAGGGCTAATTTACAAAGCACAGTTAGACTCTGCATTTATTCTAACCATTATTTTTCATTAGAACCTAGGTTTTAGTGAAGTCAGGATAACTGACTGATAACTTTAGGTGAACAGGTATAGCAATAAAGACAACTCATCAGAAAGTAGCCCAAGTCTTCATCTTCCCCACAGCATATGTAGGGCCCAGTTGGACTTTAGACCAAGTGACAATGACTATTGTTAATACCTAGAGACAATTCAAATAGATAAATGAAGGTGAAAAGAAAGATAAAGTTGTGACTAAGATGAATAGCAATATTCTCTTAAAATGTTTTAAACCACTGCTTTTTATATGCAGGTCCTTCATCCAGGTGGTACTTACTTTTGTTTATGCTGTTTTTGTTTAAGAGAGTGACGCAATTTTATTTTTTTCATAGGGATAGTGAGTTGTTCCAGCACTGTTTATTGAATGGACATTGTTTCCCCATTGGTCTCAACTGCCACTGTCATTAAGAGTTCATATGTAAGTGAATCTGTGTGGGTTCTCTATTCTATTTCTTATTGATTTTATAAAATTTATTATTACATGTAAATTCTGTAAAAAAATCACATATATAGTTATAAAGAATAATATATCAAACATCATACAGCTTTATTTTTATAGCTGTGTATCACTCTAATCCTAATTGACCATTTACAAGATGTTTTTACCTCTTCATATTTATTTGAGTCATAGCATTGTTAGGCTGGAATTTCTTTTAACCCAGCTCCTTATTACTCCATCAGTAAGGGAGAGGAAATATACAGCAGTTAAAATGAATGACTTCTACTTATGTCAATATGGGTATTTATAAAAACAAAGTAGAGTGGAAAAGGCAGGGGGCAAAAGATATAAAGTATGATATGATTTATGTTTCTTTAAATAATACTTTATACAACATTTTATGGAGGTATTTTACATTGGCATTTAATACTGATTTTGTATACATACATATATAACAAGGGTATATATAATAATCCATATAATATGTTGGAAAGATAGAACTCAATTTCAGAATAATAGAAACTTCTGTGGAGGGAAGGAGGTAGAGAGGGAGTAGGATTCGAGGAGAATGTAGCTTTGACCATCGTATCAGTTATCTAGTGCTATGTAACAAATCTCCACAAAATTTAGTGGCTTGGAACAATAACTATTTATTATTGTTTATGATTGTGTGTACTAACAACTTGAGCTGGAACTGGCTAGGCACTTCTGGTCTTAGCTGGGCTCACTCATGCACTTATGGTCCACTAGTAGATCAAATGGAGGCTTGCTGTTGCTGGAGTGATAGGAGTGACTGGGTCACATTCTGTCATCCCCCAGCAGGTCAGCCCAGTCCTGTTCACATAGCATCCAACAGGGATTCTCTTAAGCCTAGGCTCAGTATTGGTATACATTGACCAAATTAAGTCTCGAAGTCACAATCTATTGGCTAAGTCAAGTTACAAGTCTAGCCAGATTCAAGGGATGGGAAGAAATGCAAAGTCACATTGGAGGGTGCATGCCTACAGGGAAGAGTGGGATATTGACCCTTGTGTACTTTTATAATCAACTGTAGCCACATCTATAGCTTTATTTTTTTAATCAGAAGGAAAAGATTTGTCAAAATTCTAAAATTCTGAGAGGTAGATATATGGACACCTATTATTTTTGTACCTTTCTGCATGTTTGAAATAGTTCATAATTGATCATTTTAATTACATTTAAAACATTATATGGTCATCTTTCTACACCAGACATATTTTCTGGAATCCCATCAAATCAATGCAACAACCTATAGCTGCATACCTAAGATTCTCACCACTTGAGTCCTTTAATACTGTATAGATAAAATTTGAAGCATATTGGGGACCTGGCTGAATTTCCATTTAAATAGCAACAGTCAGTCATATGATTTGCTCCTGTTCTAATTACTTACCTGGAGAAACTATTTCCTCATTTTCTAACCTGTCCTGCCAGTTATACACTGGCTAAGGAAAACATCTGTAGACTGAATGATAATGATAGTAGAAATGATTGCATGGCTCTCTGTGAAGGTTTGTGCATGTGTCGACAGATGTGTCTATTGCTACAAAAAGAATGAAACAACGTGTAATAGGAAGAAAGAGATTGCCATCACTTTTCCATATCTACAGATGGGTTAATCTGCAACCCAATTTTAATATTGGGGTTGAATCCTCAAGTGTATTTCTCAGCTTTCCTCTCCTGCTGTTAAGTTGTATGTAAGGGATACACAGGTTAATTCTAATAGCAGCCTAAGAATAACATAATTAAGGATGCAAATATGCTGACCATACATTCCAAATGCCAACACATTATATTGGGTAATCTACTATTCTGGATTATCCCTTTGTTTCTGTGGGTAATTGAGAGTTTTCTATTTCTGCTATTAACTCCCTCATTAATATATAGCTAAGTCCTCTTAATTTTTTATTCAACTTAAAATGGAACCTGTTGTACCTAAGGAATACCTAGAAATTAGGCTTTTTCCCTGCCACCTTCCCAGACCTCTGGGACTCCTCATTCAGTCACTTGTGACAATCTGTCCCAGAAAATTGTAAAACCGTTTACTTTAATTGGTTCTAAAATGGAGGATTCGGTGCCTATGCTGAGTTTGAGGATGAAACTAACATTTTACAAAGCCCAGTCCAGCAGCAGCTGCCCCTTGGGATTTGGAAGGTAGAGCAGCAAGCCACTCTGGAATTTAGAGCTTTATTACAAAGAAGTGCTAACTCTTCTGGTTCTGCTTATAAATGGAATAAAGGGGTAATCTGGCTCACCCATGAGCGCTTTAACCTTGTACATGCTCAATATCCTTATGAAATGCAATATCTTATGATCCTTTAAATAACAAATGACCTTATTCCCTTTTATGAGGTCATTAAGGCCTCTAACGGTCCAGGTATAAATCGCAGCTACTACTGCACATCTTAATTTACTATTCATATGTGAATCTCTCTTTGGTTCTCAATTACTATACAACAGCAACTGGCTCATCAAATTATCCCCATCGGAATGTGTCTGTTAAAGACACTGCAGTTTACATTTTAGGGCCCTAATTAAAGCCACAATACTTGATAAACCTTGAGCAACTAGTAATTGGAAACTAACAATTAGTACCAGCCAACTCTGTTGATTGCATCTCTACTGCTGGCTACATGACTAAGCAAAAGGAAATTAGTACACCAGAGATGGCCCACATGCCAAATATGTGTTAACATTCGCTCCTGAGTTTCAGCCAAAGCAATGAAAAGAACTTGGCATTAAAATATTATTAGCTGAAAGTCTTTATATAGATATCTGTGCCATGTCTGATATCCCTGTGGCTTTTTAGCCTTTATCATGCTCATTACCGTTTTTATCATCCTATCACTGGGTATCTATGGAAATGGTGCTATAAGACCATCTCTCTGAGCTTCTTTTCTTCTCAAAAGCCTACAGTTTGCTTTCTCTTAACAAAGCACAGGTCACATTATCCTATTGTATTCTGCATATACTCCTCTCTTTGTGCCCCTTATTGTCTACATCTTTATAATATCTGAGGCTGAAGGCATGGCAGGAAGCACACACAGATTGATTTGGTGAATCTAAGAGAAGTAAGATGAGTGTGAAGGACTGAAGGCACTCTGCCATGTCTCCCAATTAGCCACCATACTATTCTGAGACCACACATTTTGAAGGGCAACTGGGGAAAATAAGTTCCAGTTCCCTGTCCTGGAAATGGGCCTTTTTCAACTGCAAATGTGTTCATAGTGGCACTTTGCAGTAGGCAGCAGGAGAGGAAATCTTAGGATGACCTTCTGTTTGTTGGTCAGCATCGCATCCCCACTCTCTTATTCCCATTCCATTGAAAAGCTAATGGAACGGGATATTGCATGAAGGAGCCTCAGCAGACTTGATGAAACATCCCAAATGCCTTTTTTATAATTTTCTTACTTTGTGATTTTCCAGAAGTTCTTGGCAATGGAAGAAGTGTGATGTTTCAGCAGTCTTCCCCTAAAAACCCTACTTCAGTTATCATGGCTGATACAATTTGGTATGGTTTTGTAATCTTTATAATTCTCTTTTTCACCATTTGCCAGAGAGCCCACATGATCATTCCAAAGTATTCTGAAAAACTGATCACACAAATGACAGGGAGGTTGAACCTGGCACTTGGCTAGAACTTTGTGTTCTTTTATAAAGTGAGCAAGTATGCCTTAAGGTTTGGGAATTTTACTATAAAATAAATACATGTTCTCAACACTTTCAGTGCTCTGCAATCTTGAGCAAATAAGTTTTTACAAAAGTATCTGGATCCAAACTCATTCCATGACAGGCTCTGGGATCTACTTTAAGCTAGAGCTTATGTAGTACCTGGATTTTTACCAATTAAGTTTCTTATTTTGTCCTACTATGGTAAAACAAACCCAGAAGAGAGCTGGGTCAAATGTTAAACAATGTCAAGTTACTGCAAACCAAAGATAAGATGTTCTCTTGTACAGAATAGATCCCAGCACTATCCTTGAGATTCAACAACTTAAAAGCCATGATTGATATACACTGAGGAGAACATTCTGTACATGGTTTTGTGCTGTGTGTTGATATGGTAAATCTGACCAGTGCTCCTTTGAACTATTTAAAATTAGGTCCAAACTCAGAGTCAAAATTAGTCTTTAATTTCCTGTCAAACAAAAAATTAAAGCTATAAATAGATATTGTCCAAATGTACAGTAATTCAAGAAAGCCAATGCCTTTTCTATTGGCACTTTAATTGGCTGGGAACAGCCCTCATTAAAACCATCAGACAGGTTTATAGAACCTTCTCTCCTCTCTATTCCAAAGCTTCTTGCTTCCTCTTGGCCTCTCCATGTTTCAGAACCTACCCTATGACATTAATAAGGAAAAGGCACTCTGCTGATGGAAAACCAATCCACTTTTAAAAGATTCATGTCACTCTATTGAGTGTTCTTGAGGACCCAGAAGTCATCAAGAGAGAAAAGAATGAAACTCTAATTATGTAGGCAGCATAACAAGTGAAGGAGGACAGCTCACAGAGACCTGGCAAACAAAAGAAACATCAATAATGGGAAGGAGACAGAGGGATGAATTGGAACCTACCTTTGTCATAAAGAAAGAATTCTGTATTTTATCAAATGGAGCCTATAGAGGTGCTGTCTGACATTCAACTCCTGGAATCTTTGAGCCTTGGATTCATAGATCAAAGTTAATTTAGTCCAAAAATTATTCTGACAAATTAATCCTTCTTGGATAATCATTTAGCCTCTTCTTGAATTTACCTATAGGGACAAGGGATTCACTGCTTCAAGTTGTGGCACATTATAGTTTTCTGACTGCTTATGTTAAATCAAAGTTGGCTTCTCAGTATCATTCTCCCATTGGTCTTGGGTCTTATCTCTAGAGGCATTCAGGAAATTTCTTCTTACTCATAGGCAGTTTACTGATTATTTCAGCCCAGTTAATAACATCCTATTATTCTCATTGTAAAAATTTTTGTTCTTATTTTAGAAAATAAAGAGAAAAATATCATCAGTCAACTATAACTAGACATAGCCAGTATGTTAAAATTTTAGTATATATTTATCCAGTTTTTATACCTTCTTCTACATATGCTTTGTAGAAAAATTAAGATTGTAGTATACATATTGTTTCAAAGCAGATATTTTTCAGATATCAAGTTATCAAAAACATTTTTCTATCATAAATTTTCTTCTACTACTTTATTTTTAATGGCTGCATCATGCTCTTTTGTATTGTTAGACTATGTTTTATTCACTCCATTTGTGTTGCTAAGCATTTAGATGTCTTCTGATATAAAAACATTAGAATTAATATTTATTAATATATATGTGAATATTGACTGAATGCTCATCCTATGCTAGCACTTGTAGAAGGTACTGGGTAGAAGAAGATAAAACAGTTTTTAAATGATTCCTGCTTTCAATAAGCTTACATCCTTTTAGCTTAATTTATAGTTATCTTATTGTCTTAGGTAATAGGTAATTTTACTTCCCTAGAAGTAAACAGCTGAGATAGGGGAACTGTACATTATACATTGGATCAGTCTTCGCTATGAAGTAGCCATCCAGAAATATACCATCTGTGTGTGACCTGGTTCCTCACACCATCACCAACACAAAATTTTTATAATTTTGTTAAGACTTCCAAATTTGATAGTTTGACTATGAAATCATATTGTTGTTTTAACTGGAATTTCTTTAATTTCTAGTAATTTTCTGTTAAAACAAGCTGCATTCATCATAAATATTATGGTATTCTATGATTTTCTATGATAAAAGAAAAAATAAAATGTCCTCTCATAAGATAAAAAATTTAAATCAAAGATAAAAAATACCTATGACCCCATTTCATCTTTTCCTTGAACTGAGTCAAATTGTTTGCTGGTTTCTTCAAATTACTGGTTTACATTTTAGTAAATGTTTCAAGGTATTAAAAACAATGTTTTCTTTTACACCTGATTTCTTCAACTGAAAAGCCTTCGACCCCATGAAAACAGGTTTTAATAGGGTTAATGTAGTTATTCAGCCTGTCACAGTGACTTAACTCCCAATTGTCTTGTGGTATGTATTTGTCTCAACCAACACATTATTTTAATGTAGCTGTGTTTAATAGCATGTGGAGAGAATAACTGGTTGTTTAACAGAGTAGGATATGATCTGTTGAACAGACAGCATCAGGAAACAGAGAAGAGTGAGTAGGTCTCAGAGCACAAGAACAGAGAGTCTAAAACAGGAGTCCAGGCCTCAGTTACACTGGCAGATTTCTCCTCAGGGTATCGATGTGGCTTTCCCCAGCTCTGCTGCCCTTCCTGAGATGGTGTCATGGAGAGGTAGCTAGACATTGCTTCATTGCACTGCCTCATGAGTGTGTGACCCTCCAACCAATCAGCCAAATTTGCCTGATGACTCTCAGACACAGTAGATGCCCCAAATTGAGAGCCCAACCTAGACTAAAGAAGACCCAGGACTCCTAGCGCAGTGATGGTTTCTCCTTGGTCTGTAAGGAATTGGACACACTCAGCTGCTCATGGCTTTTTCCTCCATTTCCTTGGCCTGCTTGCCCTTGACCTTTCTGCCACACCTCTTTCTTCTCTGACATAGTTGGGAAGCTAATGCAGATACTAATGACATATTTAGTCCATTGTAGATGCCATATTTCCACAAGGCTTGTTCTGGTCCTTCTAATGGGTGTAAAGGCCCCCTCCTCTGAAGCCCCAAGGTAATAATAATAGAAAACACTCTAGTATTTATTATGCTAGTCACTCTTCCTCTAACTCACTCATTTAATCCTCACGACAATCCTATGAGAATAATATTATCTCTGTTTTGTGAATGAAAAGACGGAGCAAGAAAGAGACTAGGTAATTTGTGCAAAGTTACACTGCTGATAAATGGGAAAGCCAAATTTCCAGCCTAGGCAATCTGGCCCTAGAATACACTATGCTGTAGTTTTTACCTCTCCTTTGATGGACATATTTAAACACAAACTTTTGCTTTGGACAGTAGGACCATTTCAGTTCTCTAGCTTCAAGATAAGGAAATAGTGACCAGAGTCAAACACACTGTTGGGGAAAGGCAAAAGTAGGATTGAAATGAGATATCCTGGTTCTAATTTCATGAAAGAGTGCATCAAGCATCACAATTACAATGTCTTAACTGGTAAGTAAGATATCCTCACCATTTCACTGCTTGTAGACACGTACAGCATGTATAATACATTGCTTACAAATGTTATTTTTTTATATTGCACATTCACTGTCTGTACTATTATTATTTTAGTATTTAATTTAATTTTTACCTGATTTGGCCTCATTCTAAGAGATAATATGATTGAAACTATGGCTGTACTGATATTTATTTTTTCTAGACATTCTAAAACAAATGTTTTTTTTTCCCTTATATGCTTACTAATACATGGAGCCCACCACCAGAAGAAATAGCTCCATAGTAAGGAAACACTGGTTTAGTGGAAAGGATAGAAGGCACATATTTAGAGATGGGGTCAAGTGCTAGCTCTGTCACTTGCTACCTTTAGAGCTAACCACCAGAGCTCTGTTTACTCTTTTGTAGAAAGGGTCAAAATATTATCCTGTTTATCATCATGGCTGGCTATGAGGCACAAATGAGAAAAGAGATGGTTCTTTATGAGCAAAATCATCATCATCATCATCATGTAATTTTGTATTCCTTCTAACACCCCTCTGAGCACCTGTGGGGAATAGATACTCAAGGCATGCTTATTGAAGGAGTAGAAATGTTTTCTTAGTCCGTGCAACTCCAAATACCCACTGGAAATTCAGAGAGGTAAAAAGAAGGTTAAATTTCACTTGCCCTCTTATATCCATAAAGGTGTACTGCATCACAGCTCAATGCTGACCCTCATCAAAGCTCCTATACCTTCACTGTTACCCTTGAGAAATCAAATCACTGTCAGCTTGTCTTGAGTTGGTAAATTTACTAAAGAATTGAAAGATTTATGGAATGGTATCAAATCCCAATCCACATAGCTTCTGTCAATCCCTGTTTTTCATTTTCATTCATATTCTCTGCATATATCTATATCTTGAAGGTATATAGATATAGCCATAGCTATAGTTATAGCATTTTTTCTCTCCCTATCTCTATCTTTCCTTCTGGCACTGCTTTTCTCACCCACTCTTACCTGTGGAAAGCCACACAATTATTATTTCCATGTTTGGACTATAACTGTAATAACAATTATAGCCTGTCTTAACAATAATAATAGCAGCAGCCTCCTCCTTTTGCATACATTCATTTTTGTTCCTACAACAGTCCTGTAAGACAGGCTAGACAAGTCTCCATTTTACAGATGAGGAAACAGAGGCTATAACACACCCCAAGTCAATGACACTATCGTCATAGGAAGTTGACCTTTGAACATTGGTCTCCTTATTCTAAGCTCTATGTTTTTCTTTGACAAGAAATTCTTAAGTAATCCCCTCTATAAAGCCAGGGTATTTACAATTATTGGAGGAAATGAGATCATAAGGAAAGAGTTTAGCTGTGTAAGCAAAGCATGGGGTCCAATATGCTGTCCTAAAGAATGCTGGCATTTAGAAATCAGCTCCAGGAAGAGAAGCCTGCAATTTATTCTGAGATAGAGTGGCCTGTAAAGGAGGAGGAAAATCAGAAGAAGGGGTTATCACAGGAACCAAAAGAAAAGAATGTTCCAAAATAAGTATGCCCAATTGGATTCAGTTGTTATGAAAAATCCATTAGGAAGAAGTCAAAACATAGTCCATTGGACATAGAATAATGGAGAGCACTGATGATGTGAGAACAGTTTCACTGGAGTGATTGGGGAGGAAGCCATCTAGTCATGGGCTGAGGATGAATGGGAGGTTGAAGATTTAAGGATATCACAATATAGACTATTTGGGAGAATGAAAACAGAAAAATAAGGGTAGTAGCTGGAGGGGCATGCTTGTTCAAGAGAGGGTATTTTCTTTGAGATCAGAGGAGGTTTGAGTGCTAATGATGTTAATGTAATTAAAAAGGAGATGGAATATGGAGAAGGAAAGGTTAGTTGAAGGCTTTGTCATTTATCTTCAGTATCTTTTCACTAACCCCTCCCCTTTCTATTTCTTTCTCTCTTCTGTATCTCTGTCTGTCTCTGTCATCTGTCTAATTATCTAACACACACACACACACACTCCTTAACTTTCCAGTGCCTTGATACTTGCATGCTGTCTCCCTGAAGGCCTAGCATGCAAGATTGCATTCCACAAAACCCAGCCTACCTATCCTCAGGTCAAAACTTAACCTCTTTCTTTTTCTCACATCATTCCTTCGTTGAACTATAATGTTTCTTCTCATGCAAAACATTTTTCTTCCTCATACCATGAAGTCCTTCAGGCCAACAAATATAGACCAAAATATGAGTGATAATTCTATTTATGCCATTTCTGAAAGGGTATTAACATTTGTAAAGAGATAAAATGGAAACGGTAGTCATGCTGTGTATTAGTTTTCTATTGCTTCTTAATAAATTAGCACAAATTCCAGCACTTATAACACCTCTTTACTATCTCACAGTTTCTGTAGGTCGGGAGTCCAGCATGGCTCAGCTGGATTCTCTGCTTAGAGTATCATAAGGCCAAAATCAAGGCATTGGCCAGCTGGACGCTCATCTGGAGATCTGCGAAGGAATATGCTCCAAATTCATTAGTTCTTATAGTCATAGTACTGAGGGCTCCATTTCCTTACTGACTGTCACCAGGGACTGCTCTCAGCTTACACAAGCCACAGGTATTGCTTGACATGTGTACCCCTCTATCTCCAAAGCTAGGGACAGCATGTCAAATCTTCTCATGCTTTGAATCTTGGAATTTCTTCACATCTGCCAGCTAGGGAAAATACCACTTAGGTCAGTCCCACCCACATAATCTTTATATCTTTTTTTTTAAGATTTTATTTATTTTTAGAGAGGGAAGGGAGGGAGAAAGAGAGAGAGAGAGAAACATCAATGTGCGGTTGCTGGGGGCCGTGGCCTGCAACCCAGGCATGTGCCCTGACTGGGAATCGAACCTGTGATGCTTTGGTTCGAAGCCCGCGCTCAATCCACTGAGCTACGCCAGCCAGGGCTAATCTTTATATCTTAAGGTGGACTGATTTAGGACTTTAATTCCATCTGCAAAATCCTTCACAACATTATCTAGACTAGTGTTGGATTGATCAGGGACAGGAAACTTGAGGCTATCTATCACAGCCTGCAACTAAAGAATATTCTGAATTCTTCAAGAAACCTCCCTGCTATACCTATAGCCACCTGTAATGGACACTGCCCCATCTCCAGCTCCCCAGGCAGACCTCCCTGAGTTTTGTACTGTGTGACAGAGGAGCCATCACATTACCACAAGTAAGGGTGGCCTCTGACATATGGAGTGAATTCAGCCCATGATAACTTCCAGTTCCTGGTTCTGGTCCCTCAAGAAACCCATTTGTATATCTTATGCTAGAGTTCAGTGAAATAAGTTAGTTTCCCTTTTATTGAAGCCAGTGTGAGCAGATGCTTGTTACTTCAACCAAAAGAGATGTGATTAAGAGACTACAGCACTTGCTAGTGACACCCTCACTTCCAAGCATTCATTTCAAGGACATTTTGTATGTTCTATGTCCAAAGCACCATCCTAAGCAAGCACTAGCACAGGAGGAAAGGGAACAGCATCTCCATTTTAGGGGGAAAGCTACCACTCTTAAGTTGCAGACTATCATTCTGTTTTGGAGAATGTAGAAAATTGATTAAAATGATAGCCCCCAGAATGTCCTTCCTGTATCCATGTCCTGAAGCTGTTATTTCTCTGAAGTCAGAGGCCACATTTGCCTGACATTTGACCCAACCATGTGACTTGCCTTTGCCAATAACAAGCTTGATAAAAGCAGAAGCTTGAAAAAGCAGGAGTGCATTTTTTCCTTCCTCTCTTAGAACCCCATAATCACAGTGAGTATAAGCCCAAGCAGCCTGCAGGAGGATGAGAGAGGGAGAACTGATCTAGCCCTCCCTGTCCTGGATCTGCCAGCCCACAACCAACACAGTAACTCAACCCAAAGAGA
Organism: Phyllostomus hastatus; assembly: GCF_019186645.2. NCBI lineage: Eukaryota > Metazoa > Chordata > Mammalia > Chiroptera > Phyllostomidae > Phyllostomus > Phyllostomus hastatus. The sequence goes on along the minus strand of NW_025333857.1, from coordinate 27,707,185 downwards.
TGCATGAACAAGCTTCACCCTGATCCACAGAATCACACACTCCATTCATAGATTCGTGAAAATATAAAGGTTGCTGTTTTCAGGAACTAAGTTTTGGGGTGTTTTGTTATGAGAAGTGATACAGAGAAGACTGAGGGGGGGTCTGTGGAGGAGGGGAAAGTGGTGGCAGGAAAATGGAGACAACTGTACATGAACAATAAAAAAATTCATTGCATAGAAAAATAAATAAAAAATACTAACTCTCAAACTAAAAACAAAAACAAAAACCCAATGGCAGCTTCAGAACTGTGAGCCAGACATTGTCTAACATACTAAAATTATTTGGAGAGAGCAGAAAATATGTTGCTCAGATTTATGACTGCATTCGTTTGAGAGACTTCAAGGTAAGGAAGCCTTGACTACTTCAAGTACAGCCTAGCTCTCCCTCTGTTCAGATTTTAACAAATCTGCCAGCTTTTTTTGGCATCAGTATCAGGTCTTTTAATTAAGTTATAGAAAGGTAATTAAGACAAAAACATAATTATGTGGGCTATTCTAATGTACCCACAGAGGATAAATGCAGAGAGTGCCAGCTGCAAACATCTGCAGTAAAAGAAGTCTTGGGACAAAGAGCAGTTTCTAGTCTTGCCTCGCCCCACTCTTTCAGAAAATACCAGTCTTACAGGGCAGTAAATCAGTAGTGAGTTACTAGCTGTATAATATGTGCTGTCCATCTTGTAAGATATGAAACCAAGGTCCCATTTACTCACATTCTGCACCTGTCATCAAGTGTCCAATAAAAATCCTGTTTTCTGGGTGCATGTCAGGAAAGAGCAGGGCAGAGTCTTTCCCAAGCCTCCCTCACCAGGCCAGGGGATCCCCCAAGCAAGACACTGTCCCCATGGCCTGCCCCCAAGGCTGAGTCATCAGAGGCCCTCATCTGCAAATCCCACCTGACCTATGGCCACTGGCAATCACACAGAGCTTGGAGAAATAAGTGTAAAATAAAGGAGTGCCTGTGACACACTGCTTACCTCCATGTCCAAGGTGGTCTGGGATAGACCTCACCTCAGTAGTGGGGGAGGATGGGCAAGAGGCTAGAAGTCAGGAGACCTGAATTTAAATCTTCCTTGTGTCATTTACTCACTGTGTGTCCCTAAATTAAATTCTTAACTTCCTGAGAGATCTTCTGTATTATCATCCATAAAACAAGGATAATGATGGCTGCTTGCCTACCTCACAATTCAACTTGATTTTTTACAATAGATAATAAATGTTAATTTTCATTTACATTTTACATTTATTTAAATGGGAAAAGGGACTTCAAACGGTAGGAAACACTCTACAACTAGGTATTCATTTTTCAGTCATGTAATGTAAGAGCGTGGACAGCAGGGTCAGACTACCTGGTTTCAAGTCTTGGCTTGTTACTGACTGCTTTACCTTGAGCAGGTTACTTAACTCAAGTTGCTCATCTGTAAAATAAGGTTAATAATAATACTTACATTTCTTGAAAAGTAAATAGGTTGTATGTAAAGCCATCAAAAATAATGTAACATATACAGTATACAATGTTTATGCATTATTATTTTGTTGTTATTTTAACTATTACTAATCTCTACTTGGTATATATGGCATTTATATCTAGATTTCATTCAAGATTACTAAGAGGAAAATAGAAAAATATTTGTATTCATATTCCAGGATTCTGGATTCAGAATCTGGATCCAGATTCTGAATCTGGATCAGAATTCAGTTTCTGGATCCCATAGCCAGAAAATTATTTAATTTACCTATGTTTCTTTACCTACCCAATGATGGTATTGAAAGGATTAAGTCACATAATCCATATAAAGTACCTAGACCACAGCCCTTATTCAAAATTATTTACCTTCCTTTTTATTTTTTAACGGTGGTAAAAATGAAATACATGTCATAAATTTACCATCTTAACCATTTTTTACTATATAGTGCAGTAGTATTAAGTATATCCTCATTGTTGTGAAACAAATTTCCCAAACTTTTTTATCTGGCATATCTGAAACTCTAAAACCATTAAACAACTCCCCCTTTCCCCCATTCCCCAGTGCCTGGCAACCACATTCTACTTTCTGTTTCTATGAATTTGACTACTATAGATACCTCATGTAAGTGGAATCATATGGTATTTTTCTTTTGTAATTGGCTTATTATTTCACTTAGTGTAACGCATCCTTGAGGTTCATCCATGTTGCAGCATATGACAGGGTTCTCTTCCTTTTGTAAATCTGAATAATGTTACCTTGTGTGTATATACCACATTTTGTTTATCTGTTCATCCATCTATGCACATTTAGGTTGCTCCCACCTCTTGACTACTGTGAATACTGTTGCTGTGAATATGGGTGTGTAGTTGTCTTCCTTTTGTCTCTTGTGCTGATGCAAATAAATAACAGACATATATACTCCCTTTTCATTTTTGTCTCTTCACAGTTATGGCAAATTATAACTGAATAAAATAGCATTATGGGTGTTATTTTTTCTTTCTCAAGTTTATTTTTAATATAGACTTCAAGGTGAAATTAACAAAGTTAAAAAATTAAAAAGAGAAAAAAACACTCATTCTGAATTTATATGTTAACTCAGGATCATATTTAGTTCTGACTGTGTGCTTGGCATTGAAGGGGGAAACATCACACTTTTAAAAAATGAAATGTAATCTATTCTCCAGTCTGCATTGTTAACAGAGATGAATCACTGTCAACAACCATCCTGTCAGAAATACAACCTAGTTCTAACTTACTGTTTATTACATCTCTTTACTCCCTCTTAAGACCCTCCCTGTTGCACATAGTAGGTACTTAGCAAATACTGTTATTAAACCCTGAATGGAGTTTTTATAAGGAAGCAAATCACTCTAACAGGGAACTAATCTCTGGGTAGAAAAGAGAAATATTTTATATTGAAAAACTAGGAGGGGGAAGCATTAATTTTTTAAGGAAAGCAGAGTACTGGGGGCATAATTGAGCATGCTGACCTAGGTCAAATATGATAAAATGCTTTAAAAAATGTTTTTTTGAGTTAAACACTTTTTCATCAAAGAGCTAAATATACGAGAAGGTTTTTTTAATTCATGTGACTTATATAGTCAATACATATTCTATAAGTTACCAAGACCTTATATTTAAAAGTACAAGTTTATTCATTTATTCATGTGGTTTTTTTGTCTGAAAGATTCCACACCAATAATCAATTTAACTCCATATTACAAATTCCACTACCTGGTTGAGATCCTAGACTAGAAATAAGAACTCATTTGGAAAACTCAAGGCAGCAAATAGTAACAGCTTGATTACTTGAAATGCATTCTGAGGGTTTTGCCTTAATAATGTACCTTGGGTATGTCAATGGTGAAAGATAGAAAAGATCAGCAGAAGCAAATTGCAGAAGGAAAACTCTACTATTAATTTCCCTGCTCCATTCCTTCTCAGGTTCTTGAACTCAAAAAATAAGGGTATGGAAAGTGGGCAGAAGGTAGAGGCAACCTTCCCTGGGCATTTAATCTCTCCTAAAATGGGCATAAAAAGAAGCATAACTGAACTGTAGTTATATTACATTACCATAGAATGAATACAGACATAGTCCAGACCCATATCTCATCATAGATCTAGATGTTATATTGGATAAAGTACTAGATTACCTCTAAAGCCTTTCAGTTCACCATAATGTAAATCTGCAATTAAATAATTCATTCAAAGTTAAATGAGATATCCAAGTGACATCACCTAGACTCAAGCTCAAGTATAAGTCTCCTGACCCCAAATGTAAGACTTTTAGATATATAATAGTTTGATACATGGATGAATGGATGGATACATACAAACATAGATATATACTGTGGAGATTTTATTAAGAAAAAAAGGAAGCCAGATCCCTGATCACATTTCACCAATCAGATATACTGTCATGCTTTTTAAGAAGTCTGACTTCTCTTCCCTGATTATTTTTCTTTTTAAAAGCGAAGTGCCAGATTGATTATCTGATTGTCCAAACTGACAAACTTAAACATTAAGTGCTCTTAATGCAAGCTGCTCAGCCTGTGAATGGTCCATCACAGACTCTTGCCTTTTTTATGCCAAGGTCATTGACATGTGATGTGTAAGAAGATGTCCAGCACACAGCCTGACAACATCATCCTGTGTCTCCATGAAGGACAAAACGAAGCTGGCCACCAACCCCCTAGAAAGGCATTTGCTAACTGCCCACTAGCAATCATTGAATGGTAACACATGTAGTTCTCCACATGTTTATGCAGAGTCTCAGATTTATCTGACAGCTTTACACCCCCAGGCATGATACACAGTAATTAAAATTAAAAATGTTTTGACAGCCTAAACAAATGGCTATATAAATTAGAAAGCTGTAAAAAGCCACAGTAGCCAAAAATAAAGATATATAGATAAATCATAGAATTATAAACAAGGAGAATGTTTTAATACAGGCATATTTGTCCCCAGACACTTAAAAATACAGGCTAACTTTTGCCTGAAGGAAGATGGCGGTAAAAAGGAATTGTGTCAACTAGGAAAACCATTCCTTTCTGCTTAGCAATTCTTTTTTCTACCCTTCTCTGGTAACTAAAGAAAGGAAGAAATTTGTTCAGGCTTTCCAACTTCCTCTAAAATCTATAATCAGCTGTAGAATCTCCAAGTTTTAAAAAGCACCAAAATCAGTTGCCTAGAATCTTTACTATTAACCTTCCCAAATGTGTAAAATGATGTGGGCTATATAAAACTTGGCTTGATTTCACATTTCTCGAATGCATGGCATAAAACGTGTGTTTATGAAATGAGCCAAGTATATGATCTGCATGTGAATATAATTCCTTTCAACTCAATGTGCACAAATGTTAAGTGTAGTCTTTCACTTAAATCTAGCAGGTTGATGTCAGAAGAAACCATCATATAATCAGGCCTGAATATTTCTCCATTTATCACAAGTAAGCCTGCACACCACTGCCCTAATGCATTGAAGTACTAGGATATTTCAAAAAAGGGAAAAAAATAATTGGAAGTAATCAATGGGGTTTTCTATACTTAGAAAGGCTGGATTGCCAGAAACCAGCCATATCATGTGGATAGTCTTTATGATAAATTTTCAAAGCAGTCCTTTATTTGGCAGTGTTCCTAAAGATTCATTGCCATATCATTATCATGTCTCATATATCCATAGATTAAGAAAGAACTAAAAACACCAAGGCTTTTTGTGGTTATCCTCTTAGACCCCTCCTGCTTTGTCCTGACCTCTTGCTTTCAATTCTTTGTCTTCTTGACTCCATTTCATATTTTTTATTTCACTGCTGCCTTTCTTGACTTGGCAATGCTATTTGGTTTTCCCAATTTAATATTCTTCTACCCCTTGCCCCAAACAAAATATTAGCAAACCAGATTCAGCAATACATTTTAAAAAGTCGTATACCCCAATCAAGTAGGGTTTATTCCTGGGATGCACAATGTTTGCAAATCAATTAGTATAATACATCATATAAACAAAATCAAGGATAAAAACCACATGATTATATCAATAGATACAGAGAATGCATTTGCTAAAATCCTGAACCTATTTATGATAAACACTCTCAGCTAAGTGGGAAGAGAGGGTACATACCTAAACATAATAAAGGCCATATATGATAAACCCACTGCCAGCATCATACTCAATGGGCAAAAATTTCAAGCCTTCCCCTTCAGATTGGGAAAAAGACTAGGATATCTGCTTTCACCTCTCTTATTCAACATAGAGCTGGAAGCCCTAGCCACAGCAATCAGAAAAGAAGAAGAAATCAAAGGTCCAAATCAGAAAGGAAGAAGTAAAACCGTCATTATTTGTAGATGACATGATACTGTATGTAGAGAACCTAAAAGACTCCATCAAGAGACTACTCAAACTGATAAAAGAATTTAGTAAAGTAGAGGGATACAAAATTAATATCCAGAAATCAGTTGCATTTTTATATGCCAATAAAATACCTAGGAATAAATCAAACCAAGAATGTAAAAGACCTGTACTCAGAAAATCATGAGACACTGAAGAAAGAAACTGAAGAAGATACAAATAAGTAGAAGCACATACGGTGTTCATGGACATGAAAAATTAACATAATTAAAAGGTCCATACTACTGACAGCATTCTATAGATCAGTGCAATTTCTATCAAGGTTCCAATATGTATTTCACAGAACTAGAACAAACACTTCAAAAATTTATATGGAAACACAAATGGCCCCAAATAGCAACAGCAATCTTGAAAAGGAACAAAGTTGGAGGAATCATGCTACCCAATAACCAACTATAATATAAGGCCATAGTAGTGAGAACAGCATGGTACTGGCATAAAAACAGACACATAGACCAGTGGAACAGAATAGAGAGCCCAAAAATAAACCTACACCTTATTGTCAGTATTTGACAGAAGAAGCAAGTACATACAATGGGCTACAGATAGATTGTTCAATAAATGGTATAGGGAAAATTGGACAGTTACATGCAGAAAAATGAAACTAAACTACTTATGCTACACTCAAGAATAAGTTCAAAATGGATTAAAGACTTAAATGTTAGACCCCTAACCATGAAAATCCTAGAAGAAAACATAAATGGTAAAATCTCAGACATTGCCCATAGCAATATTTTATCCGATATATCTTCTCTGGCAAGGGAAACAAAAGAGAAAAACAAATGGAACTACATCAAACTAAAAAGTTTTTGCACAACAAAGGAGACCATCAACAAAATAAAAAGACAATTCACTAAATGGGAGAACATATTCACTGATACATCTGATAAGGGGTTAATATCCAAAATTAACAAAAACCTATAAAACTCAACACCTACAAATATTTGAATGAAGGAAGAGATTAAGTCTAAGGAAACAGTAATGAGGACAGGGTTGTATTACAAGATTTTTTTTAACAAAGTAACTGAATTTTTAAAAATCTCTCAAATGTAAATGTTGACAATTAATTGAATTTTTAAAACCACTGTCTGTCCCTCTTCCACAAAACAAAAGCAGTCCAGAAATGGTCCCAAACACATAATTTGAAACCTATGATTAAGGCTTTTGTATTAGTTGTCTATTGTTATGAAACAGATTACCCTCAAATTTAGCAGCTTAAAACAATAAACATTTATCTAATGCAGTTTCTGAAGGCCAGAAATCCAGAGGTGGCTTAGCTGGATTGTTCTGGATCAAGGTCCCTCACAGATTGCAATTAAGCCATTGGTTTGGGCTGCAGTCACATCCAAGCATGACTGGGATTTACATACCTGGCTGTTTGCTGGAGTCCCTTTCTCTCCATATGGGTCTCTCTATTGACCATCTGAGGGCCCTCAAAACATGGTAGTTCGCTTCCCCCAAGCGAGTCAGCTAAGTGAGAGAGCAAATCAGAAGCCACAGTGTCCTTCGTGGCTCAGTCTCGGACCGTATATCATCACCTCTGACTAATTCCATTGTTCATGCAGACCTGCTCTGGCATAATGTAGGAGTGGACTACACAAAGGTGTACTACCATGATGTGGGGATTACTGGGGACATCTTAGAGACTGGCTATTTCAGTGTCAGAAGCCTCAAATTGGCCAAATGTTAGCTATTTAAATTTAACTCAGGAACTTACATCATAATTCTGGTACCCTTTCTTCCAGCTTTCCTTCATCATTTAATTCTTTTCTGCCCTTGCTTATCACCAGCTTGACTCACAGGAAAACACCTGCTTTCCTGTTCAATAATCTCTTCAGGCTGAGATTCATCTGCTAGTTCCTGCACTTCTGATCCTCCAGTCTTGACGAAATGAACTATTTATGTGTTTAACTTTGGGTTCCAGCTGGCAATGTGCAGTACCATATGCCAGGGGTCTGGGAGGCAGTTTGTAGAAATTAGAATTAGGAGTCTGCAGGTAACTATAACTCAGATTCCAAAAGTCTGTTCAGCAAACATAGAAAACAGAGTAGGTATGAGGTTCTGTGCTGGTATTTGGGGATTTAGAGATAAATCTGAAACAGCAGAGATATCAGGAATCAGGGATATAGTGGCTACACAAAGGGTTGGGAAATCAGCCAGGAATTATAGTGATGGAGAAGAAACCATGAAAGGGGTCTCAAGAGATGTCTGGTGAGTGTGTTTACAGAGTAACCAAGAGACAAGAATGTAGAAATTGGAGAGAGCTGGGGCATAGCACATTTACTAAATATGTCTCAATTTTCCAGTGTTTGCTTTCTCCTACAGTTAATGTCAAGAGGTAAGAGTCACTGGATCCAAGTGTGAAGGGGAGTAAGATAACAGCTGCCTGAGGGAAAGGCCACCATGACTGTAGTTGAGTTTAGATAATGGTTGACAACTGGAATTTATTTGGGCTCAGTTACCTCATCTGTAAAATAGAAACAATAGCAATATTAAATATTTTGTTTAATATAAAATGAGATGAATAATGTTATAAGTATGTGTAGATATATGAGTTCTGTCCAGACAGAATCCAGCCATATAATATGAAAAATAGAGACATTATTGAAGAAGATACAAGTTACAAGAAACATTGTACATCAGACAATGACTCCTCAGTCCCCTTCAAAGCAGGCACCTTAGGACCTCACACAATTCTCCCAGTCACCATCAGCTGCCCTGTCATATTTTCCTGAATCTCATCAACTGTCTGAAATCTCTCCCCTTTCAAAGGAGATTTTAGTTGGGAAAAGTAAGAAGTTGCAGGGCACCAAATCTGGGCTGTAGGGGAGCTGAGTCACCTGGGTGATTTGATGTTTTGCCAAGAAACTCTGCACAAGATGTTATGTGTGAGTGGGTGCATTATTGTGATGAAGTTGCTAATCACCAGTTGCCCATAGCTGCAGGCTTCTGAATCATCCAAATAGTTTCCATGGAGAAATGTTCAAGTTTAATGAAAAATTTAACACAGATTTGTTGCCCTACTTATTCAGTCATTTTTAATGTGACAGCCACACAGTACACATGCTCACTCAGTGGCATCTACCACCTCCACTGACTAGTATAATGAAGTCTTCATTGTTCACGTATGCACATTCCAGTCCACTTTCCTTGGCTGCCGTGTTACATTGATGTTGTGCAAACTGTTCTCCTTACATTAATGATGGTTGGACTTTTTCTGGACAAACCTCGTATTATATAAGGCCTCACAGATTTGTTATGAATTTTTTAAATTCATTTAATATATGCAGGGCATTCAGAGCAGTCTCTGGTACATATGTACTAAACCTTATTTTGTTGGCTATCATTGTTCAGTAATCAGGGCCCCATTTCCTAATTTCAAGGGGAGATGGTTTACAACCCTAGTTTAGATCAAGTATCTACTCCAGATAACTGATAAGAATATCCTGGGACAGTGTACTTGGAGGAAAGAAAGATGAGGCCCAGAAGAACCCTGGATAACACCAACAACAAAAAAAATAGGATAAGAAAATTTATATAATTATTCAATGTTAAATATACTTAATGGAGATAATACTCTCTACATAGATTGTACCTCTCTATGGTTTTTAAAAGTAGTCTCAATATGGTATACATTTTATTGATTTTATAGATTGTCATTATGATTATTGAGTTTTATACTAAGGTATGATATCTCAATACCTTTTAGATATTTTGTTATATAAAATGCTGGATCCTATACTAAGTTATCCCAGACTTCCAAACTTTTAAAGTTTTTATATTTGCTATTATATAAAGGAGTCAGCAAAACTACCCTGATAATAGTTTTTATTTATTATTACTATCAATATCCCAAATTCACATAGATTCTCCTGTTTTTCAAATTTACTGCTTTTGTTTGTTCCTTGGGAATTGATGACCAAGCATATAAAGATTATCTGCAAAAATGTATTCTAAGTCAGTCTTCCTATCAAAAAATAGACAGATTCTCAGTCTTCCCATGCATAAAATGTATTTGGGCCTTATTCAATCTATTTAGGTTGATTAGGGGTCTTTCCTTGCTTCTAAATAGTTGATCTCTCCTGATGAGTGATTACATTATTATGAGGATTTCAAATAGAAAGAGATTTAGTATAGAGAAGTAGAGGCTTACACAGTGGTAGAAATTATGGTAGGAAAGGCAGGAGAGAGTACAAATCTGGAAGATCTCTTTGGGGGAAATCAGGAAGCCAAAGAATCACAGGAAAGCTGTATACACACCTGTGGCACTGGTGTGTCGTTCTCACAGTTTGAGGGTGCAACAGAAGGTGGTTTTTGTGATTTCAGTTGTCTGCATTATTTCAAGGGCGAGTCTCAGAAGACACACTGGAATCCAGGGAGTCCCCCAAATGCTTGATTTCGGGAGACTCCCCTGAAGCCAAGAGAAGCTGTTGCAGATCATCTCAGCTCCCTACCTATAGCTGTTGCTGGAATAATGACTTGTTCTCTTCCACTTTTGAATCTTTTACAATGCTTTTAACCCATATAGTATCTCAGATCCATATAATGAAAAAGATCCTGGAAAGTGCAGATGCAAATGAAAAGTGTAGATGAATTCCCTATAATGCAAAGGAAAATGTAATAGGAATTGGGGGTGATGCCTAGCTGACAATACAGAGTTTGACACAGCCCACATTTTTATCAATTTAGTAATTATTTCCTCATATTTAAATTTTCAAATAACAGCATCATGCCTATGACTAACATATACAAGTATAATTTACAAAACCAAAGATGTGCTCACTTTATCTGAAAGATGGAAAATAAAAATTTTGTTACCTCTATATTTTTCTGAGTAATTCTCATTCTTTTTCTCCATGAGTCCTCTTCTGATATTCTGTAACTTAAAAAAGAAGAAATTATTGATTAATATATAAATATACTATATATACATATATATACATATATATGTATATAACAAAGCTATGAACAAAATATGTGTATCTACTACATTCCCATTTCTGAAACTGGTCATAAGGTCATGCAGAGAAGAAGACCATCTCTTCTTCTGTGGTTTGTTCTCTATTCCATTTATTTCAGTTAGGATCACAACTACTTTTGACCCAAACCTTCATTTCTATAGCCATTAATGATTCCCCCAGTGTTGCATTGCTATAGTGTCCCAATAACTTTTACTCTGTATTTATAAGTTCTAAGAATCTCACAAGAGAATATCCTGCTTTCAGACATGCTCCTTCATGTCCCACTGTATAACATTATGAAACTGCTCCCATTTCTCCTTGATGATCAAGTGAGCCTGATACCTCCATCTAGCACCATAATGCTTCTTTGCCTGAAGCATTAGGTATTATGTCAATATGGCTAGTGGCAAAAGAAGCCTGAAGTGCCAGGTGGTAGCCTCAACTTCCAGTTAATTATAGTCATTGGTATGCCCCTAGTAGAAGCACTCCTCCCTTGGAAATTAATATCTTTAAGCCAGAGACTTCAAAGTTTCAAAAGCAGGAAAAAATTTTTTGAAGCAGATTATTAAGCAATAATAAAGAAGCCAATTTTATCTTTTTATTTCCAACATTGTATAGGTTATCTATAAGAAAAATAGCTCCAATAATTGGTTTCTGGTTTACAAAATATACAGAACCATATTACTTTTTCCCAGATCCATAACTGCTAGCACCATAACTGGGTCTTCAGTAGGCTGTTCCACTATTCTATCAGGCCCAGTTACTTTTGGGTTATAAGATAGATAGGACCAGTGAATACTGTGGTTGTGCATCTATTTTGTTGTAAAGTGAGTTTCTTTGTCAGAAGCAATGGTGAGTGCGATGCCTTGAGTGTGAAAAAGATACTTAGCAAATCCACAGATGATGTTGTGGGTAGAATCATTGTAGATTATAGGGAAGGTAAGCAAATAATAGATATAGTAACTGTCAATTCCAGTTGAGTAAAAATTTAAGACTTAGGATGTAGAGTTCCAGTGTGATTACTTGCCCCTGAGAGGCTGACCAGTCTTCCGAGGGAATGATGCCATATTAAGCACTCAGTGTTGCCTCTACTACTGGTATGGTGGGCACTCAATAGTGACTGTTATCCATATTGTTAAATCCATATGTAATTTTTAATTTAAATCCTTCCTGCAAAGGCTACTTTGTTCATAAAACCATTACCAGAGAAAGGTTGACTGAGATCCGCTGAGAAAATTATCTTGTCCACCTGATTAATAAGATACTCCTTTACAGGAAAACCCTTTGTGAGCATTCACATGAATACAAATATTCTCATACCCTGTGCCCACTCTGAGATAGTTCTAGCCTTGTACTTATTCCTCATCTTCCTTGTCATTTGTTCCTCAAGTTTACTTTCTTTGACAGTCTGCCCAAACCAGTAGCTGTTGTCCATAAATCAACATAAATTTACCTCTGCATAGATATTCTTGCAGGTAACTTTTTTGCTGGGAGTATTCCCTTCCCAGATGTCTTTCAGAGTCATTTCAGAGTATCCCCATAAGGCTGCATTTGTCCAATTTGAAATTGTGGCAGCATTCTATGTATAAAATAGGCTAAATTCACTGTTATAATTAGTGGCATGAACTTCATGGGGTTGAAGGAGAAGAGGCTGTGCATAAACAGTACTTACGACAGTCAACTACACATGAATTTACTTGGTCCTTAACAACCTGCTAAAGTACTATCTTATATATAGCTCTTCCATTTTAGGATATGATGAAGTTCTGTTCCACATGACCAAATTTATGTCTTGGTGGGGCACACAACACCTTGATCATGAGCTATAACTTAAGTGGCATGGTCCCTTGGTGTTCTATTGTCAGTTGTTCGGTCTCCACTAGGGCCTAGTAACAAGTCAAACACCATTTGCAAAATGAGATATTTCTCTGCAAAATAGGGCATGCCTTTCTACCCAAATTCTAAGTTAAACTCTGTGATTCTCTTATTATGATTGACAAAGTTACCATGTCAAAGCCATATGAATTACAGATAATTAGATTAAATTGCATCTAATAAATCATGCGTTTAAAATGGTAAATCAGCTTGTGCTGTAGCCTAAATCTGCTGCAAAATCTCTCCTAGCTTTTGACTGCAGTCACAACTGACACCACTGGTAACCTAGGTCAATACTCAGTAAGTAGGTGGAATCACACATTTACTTATTATCTATCCAACTTCCAAAATTTGAATATCTTCACCAGTGATTGTGACTTTATCTTAGTAGAAAGTATAAGATACATCAATGTGTCTTCCTCTTTAAATAGGATGTCTCAACATTATCTAGATCACTGGACTCCTAGAAATTTCACTGAGATACTGAGTTACTGAGATACTAAGGCCCTGAATTTCCAAAGGGTTTGTTTCCCACTCTCTAGCATGTATATATTGTACAAATTTACCTTGATTATTTACTACTTCCAGGTCCAATCAGCATTCTCACCAATGTAGTGAAGCAGTGTGGTGCTCAATAAAATGATATGATCAAGGTCCTTTAGACAAAATCAGTTCTTTTCAAACTCTCAATGGGCTCCAAATCATTTGGGGATTTTGTTAAAATGCAGATTTTGATTTAGTAGGTCTGAGGTGGGACCTGAGTTTCTGCATTCCTGACAATCTCACAGGTGATGGTAATCAAACTTGGAGTAGAAAGAGACTAGTTTCTGTCAGAGAACCAGAAAGTTGACATATTCCCGAAGAAAGTCACTGATAGAATAATGCTGTTTCTTCCAAGTGAAGTTAAACTGCTTCTTGTGATGTTGTTGATTGGTCTAGAGAAAAAAGGTGTCAAATCAATGTCCACTTATCAGTTTGCAAGATTTATGTTGGGTGTGCCCCCAATGAAGAGACCACAGTTGAAACAGTAAATGTAGCTGGGATTACCACCTGATTAAGTTTGTGATAATATACTTTCAGTCTCCAAGAGCAAACTATACTCGGCACAAATTAAATAAGGAGATAAAAGAAATAATAGAAATCAGCACTTTGCATCCTTCAAACCCTTTGATGGTCAAACTAATCTCTGCATGTCCCCCATGAAAGCCTTAATATTTTAAATTTACTATTTTGATAGGAAATGTATTCCAGGTGGTTCCTCTTGGCCCTTCCTATCATAATAGCTCTCACTGCATGGAAAAAGGAGCAGCCAAAGTATCCATTGTGTGTATTATGCCAGTTACCTAGTGTATCTGCCACTTCTATATACCTAAATACTAGAGAAATGACTACAGAGTGTCTTATTATACATGGACTCAGGTTTAAACATTATTTATCAACTGAACTTCTTAGCCCCTACTCAGACTGATATTAGCCCCACAAAGATTGTGCTTGCATTAGTTTTTAAGTAGCATACTGTGATCTCTGAAAAAATCTGAGTATTTCTGTTACCAAATACACTGTCACTCTGATAAATAGCTACTTTGGTGACATGCTTGGAGGAAGGTACATAGATCATACTTGTGGAAGTCTCATAGGGTCCTTCTTTAAGTAGTCTTCATGCTTACCCTTCATTCAGGGAACTCTGTTTCTATATCATTTGAGAGCTGAACCAAGAGTCATGATTTCTCCTTTGGTATCCGAAGTCAGACCTCCATTCCCAAGGACTTCTCCCCACTTACATGGATTAAGTCCATCTTTATCAGGCTATTCATCTATTTCAGTTATAAAGACATCATAACCACTGCCAATGATTTATACAGGCTAAATGGAACTATTCTGATTTTGGTAGTAGACCTAATGCATATTACAATAATAGCATAATTTTGTCATAGGCACTTCAGCCCTGCCACTTAGTTATCTCCCACCCCTGGATACCATCATCCTCCTATGAAATGAAAGATCTTTTTCAGTGGCTGTATTTCTCATCATCATTCCTGACTTTCTAGGAAAGCCACTACAGATCCTTTCAAGGATAAAGGTGCTACCCTTATCAAGTCATTTCTCAATACCTTAGAGAAAAAAGTGTGCCCTCTTAGCCCTCCTGGGAGTATGATGGGGATGGGGCTATGTGCAGGAATTGATAAAATAAATTAGCTTTATTATTCTTATCTTTATAAACCTTTGAACTCCTTCATCAAGAAAGTTCTAACAATTCAAACATCACAGGAAGTAGGCTAGTGTTTTGTCTTGTTGCCATTTACATAATCAAGTAAGTTATTAAATACTACCTTTTAAGATAACACATTGAATGCAAAACCTGTACTAAGTGCACCCATACTGATATATTTTTACATTTCTTTTTCTCTTGTTTTACACTATTAAAGCTATTTCTTTATACATTCTCTAGGTTCTACTAATATGAATGGGCAAAAATCTTCTTTCAGTGGATATGTTGCCTATTCCAGAGTCAGACTTTATAACCATCCTGTGGAATATGTAGGGATATGTCTCAGATTATGAATCTGGAAGCAACACAAGGGGAGTAGAAGTGGGCCTTAAAAACTGATATTTGCTTGCAATGCACCTGTTTCAGATGAGGTCCCTCAAAAGTCTTTAAGCAAAGAAAGGCTAACTTTCCTTAATATTTTAAGGGATATCATTAAATAGTGAGGCTAATAATAACAAAGGCATTCATGGAGAGAGGGGCGTTCCATGCATTCTACACAGTTTATCTGGTGGCCTCTTGTACAAAACTAAGAGTTTGCCTGTGGTGTAACCAAAATGCATACATTTTGAAAAAATAATTAAATATTTAAATGCCCTAAATCCATTGTACTAAGCACTGGTAACTTTTGCCGCTGTATTCTCTATTAACATTTTAACTAAAGCACAGCGAAGAGAAACTTCTGACTGTTTAGATAGATTTATTTTCTTGGGGATTTATTTTGTTTGTAGTTTCCTTTTATTCTTTCTGTAATTTGTATTTAAATGTTATATATTATACTTTCTGAAAAGTAACTCTAAAATTAATTCTACAATTACTTCTTTTCTGCCACACTTACAGTTTGGACCCTAATTCAATAGCCTTCATCACAAAACTAGTGGAAAAATTTAGCCTTTCCTATATTTACATATATTTCCTATATTTACATAAGAACTTGATATGCTTTGAAGATTTGTGAAGAAATGCTTTGCTTTATTTTATTTTTAAATATTTCAGTAATGTATTTTAACTAAATTAAAATAGAAATCATGTAATCATTCATAATACATACGTGTGTGTATATATGTGTGTGTATATATATATATATATATATATATATACACACACACACATGTGATCATATTCTGGATGAGGATTGAGCATTGTTTCTGGGGAGATGCAAAGAATTACCATTTAAGCTACTATTTAAATTATCTTAAGAATAACTTCCACACAGAACAACATTAAAATGCATAATTCTCACCTGCATAATGTAGCTCTAGAAATCACTGTCTCCATTTAAGAACTGCTTCTATTTAACAAAGGAAAAATATGCCAGTGTTTAATTCTCTAGACAGGCATCATTGAATGTATATACACATTCCAAATAAGGAGGCAAGTTTCCTAAAGCTAGTTTTTCAGCTTGTATAAAGTTTATAATGGGCCCTGGCTGGTGTGGCTCAGTGAATTGAGCGCTGGCCTGTGAACCATGAGTCACCGGTTTGATTCCCAGTCAGGGCACATGCCTGGGTTGCGGGCCAGATCCCCAGTAGGAAGCATGTGAGAGGCAACTGCACATTGATGTTTCTCTCCCTCCCTCTCTCCTTCCCTTCCCCTCTCTCTAAAAATAAATAAATATATTTTTAAAAGTTCATAATAGAATGCTAATTCTCTTGACATTAAAACATATTTATTTATAAGCAACCAAAAATGATTGAAAATAAAGTGTCAAGTAATAAATTTTGTGAAATAGATATATTGAAAAAGTGAAATTATATAAAACTGTATACAAAAAATAATCATGACTTTTTTTCCTAAATGGGTGCCTGATTGCTTTTACATGCCCCTGAAAGTTTTCCTTTAGCCTCAAAGGATCAATTACACAAAAAAGACAGGTTTTCATTCATCAGAAAGCTGACATTTTATAATAAAAAGGGAAAATGTTTAAATAATGTTAAGCGTTGGTCAGAGTGGCAAAACCCAGGAGACTAGAAAGGGTAGGTTGGTGTGCCATCCTTAATTTGTGTAGACAGAAATCAGGAAATTGAAAGCTAAAAACTGTGTTTTGCTAGTGAGAAGTTGCTTATAAAAGTAATCAGTTCTTCAGGATGAATTTAGTCTTAAAATCATATTCCTTGAGTTGATTAATTAAGTGCTTGATTTATTAATAACCCTGATATATAAACTTCAACTGGGGATTCAAAACTTTGACAAAGGGCATTAACCTGAATGCAGATCTAGCTCTTTGTAGATATCAATTATGTTTTAATGGTTAGAGGAATCAATGCCTAAATCATCAAGAGTGTGAAATGCATATATAATGCTGATCAGGTATCTGTAACACAGCTTGTAACCATGATTCCTAGCTATCTAAGAGAATATAAGTGATCCGTAAAGACTGTTCACATGCTCTAATCACCTCCCCCATTACCTACCTGTATGTCTGCATCTGTATTAACTGCTCACCGTGAGTGTGAAAGAATTGTGTACATACCTACCTGAGACCTGCCCCTCCAATGCTGCACTGGGTCCCATTAACTCTCACTGACTCAAGGACATTGCCCCTTCTCTTTTGTATTTTTATTTCACCTTCATTACAAGATCATTTGCATGATGATAAAACATTCTGTAATAGCTGCATCTTCTCAAACCCCTCCCTTCTGCCTTCAAGCTTCTGTCATTTTTCTGCTCACCTTTCAAACAAAACCTCTTCAAGAGTTGATATTACAGTGCTTTACTTCCTCCTGTCCCATTTTCTCTTGAAGATACCTCACCAAGGCTTTGTCGCTCTCACTCTAAGGCAAACAATAACTGTTGTCAAGATAGCCCAAGCTGTCTCTGCCTCCAAATCCAGTGGGAAGTTCTTAGGTCTTATCATACTCAGTCTCCTCCATACCATAAACCCAGTCACTCACTCCTACAAGATGCACTCTCTTCTGTTGGCTGCCAAGGCACCATGCTCACTTGTTCCCCTCTTTTCTGACTGGCCAATCCTCAGATTTCCTTGCTGGTTCCTCCTCATCTTCCCAGCCTCCAACTTTGGAATACCCTATCTAGGGCTCATTCCTGAGGACTCTTCTGTGTCTGTAATTCCTCCTCTGGTGATAGCATTTTATTGTCATGATTGTTGAATACTCCCAACACACTAACCCATTCCTCTCCTCTATACTCTGAACTGGTATATCCACCATCTGGTTGTCATCTCCACTTGGATGTCCAATTGGTATCTCAAACTCAGCACATTTGAAACTGAACTTTTGACTTCTCTCCTGCACCTCCTGTTGTCTCTGGCATCTGGATGTGTGCAATTCCATCCTTCCAGTTTCTTAGGCTGAAATCTTTGGAACTGTCCTTGATTTTTTTTTCTTTTTCTTACATCCCCATCTCCAAAATGTCATCAAATCCTGTCAACACTACCTTTAAAATATTTCATACTTAAGTCACTTCTTCTTCTGTGTTATCCTGTTCCTAGTCACCATCATTTCCTGGTCCATTACAGGAACCTCCTGATGGGTCTTCCAGGTCCCACCATTACATCCTCTCCTTAGTTCTCCATATGTAGCCACTGTGATTCTTGTAAACAGTAAGTTAGATCATAGCACTTATTTGCATAGAACTTATCAATGATGAGTGTCTTAGAGGCAGACCTTGAGATGATGCTTCTAGATCAAATGATGTTTTAAAAAGTATTCTAAGTGGAGACCATACAGGGAGCTGGGAGAGCAGGGCACAGAAGTGGAGGAAGCCACACAGAAAGTGTGATTTCAGACAGTGTTACATCCTCAGTTTAATTACTCAGGGAACATGTGGAGTATCAGTTTGACTTTAGTTTGTCCCCTACAAAGCAAGGACAACATACTCTGCCACTAGTAAGTTATTTGCAATAGGCCACTCTTGCTACCCTCAAGCAAGCCAAGCTCCTTGCTATTTTACTTTCCCTCTACCTGAGGTGTTTGTACCCAGATATTGGCACATCTGCTCCCTCATTGCTCACTTGTCTCTGCTCTAATGTACTTTGGCCACCCTATCTAAAAGAACAACACCATCCTCCACTCTGGCTCTCCTTATGCCCCTTGACTTCTTTTATATTTTCCTTATCACTTATATATAAATACAGATCATGTTGGTCACTCTCACTGCAGGCAGGGGCTCTGTTTTATTCATTGAAATACCCGAGTCTAGCACAGCACTTGCCACATAGCAAACCTTCTATAAATAATTATTGAATGAATGAGGGTAAATGAAGACAATAATGGGAAAGATTAATCTTTGGGAAAATTTGAACCCTCTCTGTTATAATAGGAAGGAGGATTTAATTGCTAATATCAAGTTTTCTGCCTAAAATATCAGAAAGCAGCTTTTTTTCCACCCAAGTCATTGAAAAGAAACACAATCGCTGCCCAGCTGTACATTTCTAGTTCATTCTGCAGGGTGGTGAACATTTCTCCTTGGCCCTTTGCTGTTGGGGATGTGAACTTTCACTGTTACAGTTCTGATGACAAAAGATCCAGCCACTGTAGGAAAACAGAGGACAATGAAAACTTGGATGAACAAGGTATCCTGGACACCAAGCTACTGCCAGGTCTGACATCTGTCTCACTCTCTCTGAAAACTTCCAAGATTCTGAAACCAATTACTAGAGACCGAGACAAGACAGAAGGGAAGCTTTTTTTCTCAGTAAACTAAAGATTCTTTCCCATTTTCACTAACCATGACTCTCCCCAGAATCTTTTCATTTAGATATTTTCCAAATATAAAAAAAAGCTAATGGGAGAGAGTGAAATTATTATTATTTTTATAGATAAGAAAGAAGGTACAGTTTGGAGTTGCAGTAATACTAAAATAAACTATAACAAAACACCTTTTCTGAAGAATTCACATTAGTTACTTATCCTTGAAAGTCAAAGGGAGGACATATAGACCACAGGTCCATAAAGCAAGGATCTACTTTCCACAGGGATTTTCAGACCTCAAACTGTGTGCTCATCTCTGCACCCCAATCCAAGTAGGGGCAGTAAGAAGCACATTCATGTAGCCTTTGGGGGAAGCTTCATTATGTTTTCATACTTTCTACATTTAAATATTGAATGAGTATTCCAGCATACAGTGGGACCCATAAATTAGCTCCTTCTTTCCTAGAAGTATTAGATTCCCTAAAATGACATACTTAAATAAAAGAAGAAATGACATAATAGAGGATATTGGAACTATTGATTGTAATATTAGAGCAAAGTACTACATCACCATTCTTCTGGTATTTGGTTTATATTACCAGAATACTAGTATTCATTAAAAAGGGTGAGATGATGATCATCTTGTTCACTCTCTGCAGGTGGTGTCCCTCTGGACAGAGGCCTCAGTACCTGTCTAATGTCCCTCTATGCTTTAGGCTTAAGTCTTTCCATGTGTGATGACCATGGGAAAAGGTCCTGGTTAAAATAAACTGAGAGGGGCACTAAAAAATGGATTTGTTCTGTGGCTAAGAAGAGGAGGGGGCAGAGGTGCGAGTCTAGCCTAGGGTTAAAAAATGTATTATTTTCCTATAGCTGCTATAACAAAGTGCCTCAAATAGGTGGCTTAAACAACAAAGATTTATTGTCTCAGAGTTCTGGAGGCTAGACATCCAAAATCAAGGTGTCAGCAGGGTTGGTTCCTCCTGAAGATATGAGGGAGGACCTGCTCCATGCTTGTTTCTTCTCTTCTGGTGGTTTGTTGGAAATCTCTGGAGTTTGCTGGCTTGTGGCAACAAAACTCCATTCTTCATATGGTGTTCTTCCTGTGTCTCTGACTCTGGGTCAAATTATTTTTGTCTATAAGGAAACTATCATATTGAATTATGATGCAACTGAATGACTTCATGCTCCTTGATCATCTGTGAATAAGGTCATATTCATATATACTGGGAGTTAGCACTTCCACATCTTTCAGAGGGACATGCTTCAATCCATAACAAAAGAGGGCATCAAGCTTTCTGGGAAGACATGGAAATCAGTCCTGGGAGATGTCCTTACCCTATTTTCCTCTTTCCTAATACCTATATGACACCCTCATGCAGGATTCTGTAAAATTATTGGGGGTAAGTGTGGGGGCTCTACAATTAGACTGATAACTGACTCTGGAAGAAATGCAAATTAATTTATGGCCAAGATGGAGGCGTAGACAGATACACTGTGCCTCCTTGCACGACCAAAAGAAAGACAACAATTTAACAACAACAATAAAAACAGAAGTAACAGAAAATCGAACTGTACGGCAGTCCAACAACCAAGGAGTTAAAGAAGACACATTCATCTAGACCAGTAAGAGGGGTGGAGATGGCCCGGGCAGAGAGGACTCATGGCCAGGTGGTGGCTGGTGGACCAATGAGGTGGCAGATTGTGGACTGGGTGGTCCCATATTTGCGCACAGATAAACCAGGAGAAACACCTGGGGAGTGGGACAGACCACACAACCCAGGGTCCCGGAGTGGGGAAATAAAGTCTCAAACCACTGACTGAAAACATCTGTGGGGGTTGAGGCGGCAGTGGGAGAAACTCCCAGCCTCACAGGAGAGTTTGTTGGTGAGACCTACATGGTCCTAGGATGTACACAAACCCATCCACACTGGAATCAGCACTACAAGGGCCCAAAATGCTTGTGGGAAGTGGAGGAAGTGACTGAATTCTGGCAGAAAGTGGTGCAAGCGCCATTGTCCCCTCTTGAACCCCTCCCCCACATACTGTGTCACAATGCAGCAAAGTGGGTCAACCTGGCCAGGTGAATACCTAAGGCTCTACCCCTCACTACATAACAGGTGCATCAAGATAAAAAAAAAAGTGACCCAAAGGAAAGAACAGATCAAAGCTCCAGAAAAAATGCAACTAGGCAATGAAGAGATAGCCAACCTATCAGATGCACAGTTCAAAACACTGGTAATCAGGATGCTCACAGAATTGGTTGAATTTGGTTGCAAATTAGATGAAAAAATGAAGGCTACACTAAGTGAAATGAAGAAAAATGTACAGGGAACTGAGAGTGATGGGAAGGAAACTAAGACTCAAATCAACAAAGAGGACCAGAAGGAAGAAAGAAACAACCATACAGAAAAGAATAAAGAAACAAGAATTCAAAAAAATGAGAGGCTTAGGAACCTCCAGGACATCTTTAAATGTTCCAACATCTGAATTATAGGGGTTCCGGAAGGAGAAGAAGAAGAGCAGCAAGTGGAAAAGTTATTTGAACAAATAATAAAGGAGAACTTCCCTAATCTGGCAAAGGAAATAGACTTCCAGGAAGTCCAGGAAGCTCAGAGAGTCCCAAAGAAGTTGGACCCAAGGAGGAACACACCAAGGCACATCATCATTACATTAGCCAAGGTAAAAATGAAGGAGAGAATCCTAGAAGCAGCAAGAGAAAAGGAGACAGTTACCTACAAAGGAGTTCCCATCAGACTGTTGGCTGATTTTTCAAAAGAGACCTTACAGGCAAGAAGGGGCTGGAAAGAAGTATTCCAAGTCATGAAAGGCAAGGACCTACATCTCAGATTGCTCTGTACAGCAAAGCTTTCATTTAGAATGGAAGGGCAGATAAAGTGCTTCTCAGATAAGGTCACGTTGAAGGAGTTCATCACCAAGCCCTTATTATATGAAATGTTAAAGGGATTTATCTAAGAAAAAAAGATAAAAAATATGAACAGTAAAATGACAGCAAATTCACAATCATTAACAACCATGCCTAAAACAAAACCAAAATCAAACTAAGCAAACAGCTAGAACAGGAACAAAAGCACAGAAATGGAGATCACATGGAGGGTTATCAACAGGGAAGTGGGAGGGGGAGAGAGGAGGAAAAGGTACAGAGAATAAGTAGCGTAGATGGTAGGTAGAAAATAGAAAGGGGGGGAGTAAGAATAGTATAGGAAATGTAGAAGCCAAGGAACTTATATGTATGACCCACAGACATGAACTAAAGGAGGGGGATGTCAGTGAGAGAGGGTGTGCAGGGTGGAGGGGAGTGGCGGGAGGAAATGGGACAACTGTAATAGCATAATCAATAAAATATGTTTTTTAAAAAAATGAAAATGACTAAAAAACATAATATGCTCAACCTCACAGGGAACCTAGGAAGTGGGAATTCAAACAGTAAGATGTACTGAATGGACCATAAATAGGGGAGTGACATGGCCTGTTTTCTAAAGGAAAGCACCATTGTTTCAAAAATTTTATGTCATATATCGCTATGGAAAGATACCAAGATTTAAATGGTTTAGATTTAATTTTTACAATAGAAAAGAATTAATTACACCTCAAAATTATAAGTATGGAAAAATAATTTGAAATTCCAAAACACTTCAGCAATCCTAATTGTGATTACATGCCTAATTGTGAGTAATGAGATAAAAACTCAGCCCAGAGATTTCCAGGGTCACCCTATATACAGCTAGAATAAGTGAACTTTTAGAATTAAGTCCTTTGAAAAGATATTAGAGTAAAAAGTCAAAATAGTTTAAATAACCCATGCTGAAAGGAATTAGCTGCCATATTTCCCTTACACCAATGAGGAGGTGAAATCTGTAAATGCCCCCGGGTTTAACCACCCAGTGTCACCAGTGAAGGTTTTTGGATGAAGGCAGGCAGTATAGGCTTGTTGTTTAGCACTGGCCTTTGGAGATAAAGAAATCTTAATCCTTATCTCAGTCTCAGCCTCTACTAGCTCTGAGCCTTGCCCAGATTACCTCACCTCTCTGAGCCTCAGGTTTCTCATCTCTAATCCAACATACTGATGGATGCAGAGCTTCTGGAATCCTAGTGAGGATAAAATGAGATAATGAATGTACAGCTGTCAGCTGTAAAGCACTAGGACCTTGCCCTGAATGTTGTAAGAGCTTGATAAACAGTATCAGTGTAAAAGCCCAGGAGAGTGGCACCTTCAGCTTCTTCAACTCCATGCAAAAAACAAAAAACCCAAAAGCTGTGTGATGTATTAACTTCTAAATCAACACATCCTTGTACATTGCCTTTGTGCCACTAATGAAAGGATGTGCCTTTTTTTCAAATACCAAAGTCCCACAAAGGAAATAACTGCAAATTACATATTCATACCACCTCAACACCCCTTCCCCCCAAATGACAGAACAGCTTTTCATTTATAACCACTGGAGACCTTAATCCAAGAAGAATTCTCATCATATAGAGTTATATTGTTTGAACAAAGCCTATTACAAATGAACAACACAGGGCATTTTTCCTAGTTGTCCCAAATTCCAAAGGGCTAGATAACCCTGCTGTGTATTTTTTTTTTCCAGTTCAAAGCTTATGAAAAAGCTGAGAAGAGAAACTGGACCATGCAGTTCAACTGACTTTAGTGAGACACAGCACATTCACTTGATAAATATAAAAATGAGACTCAGACCTCCCAAGGCCCAGGATTTCCATGCTAGTTGACCTGTCAGAAAATATATTCTATTCTACAGCCATACCACCCTGAATGCACCTGACATCACCTGATCTCAGAAGCTAAGCACCGTCGGGCCTGGTTAGTACTTGGACAGGAGAAAACATATTCCAAAATAAATAAAGATGTTTAAATGTACAATTCTTCACAAGACCAATAAGTATCCCAAATTAAGATGATTTAAAAAGCAAAAAATATTTTAAATAGATGTTAGGAAACAAATCAGTGTTTTATGTTATATGCTTTTAAATGCAGTGTGCTGTCTCTCTTTTGTCTTCCATCTGTTTTGAGTCTTCAGTTTGGTTTCAAATATACAACAATGTTCTGACTCCTCCCAATTAATTTATTTTGACAGAAAGCTATCAAGAGGTCAAAACTTTGTGTTAGGATAATTCTGTTTATATTATAATACAACACATTTTTTCACCTCAGTGATGGCGTGGTTTATGGTCTCAATATAAAAATATGCTTTTGAAGTAGCATTGGATCGGCTGAATTACTGGAAGGGCTTGATTTCCCTAACACTCACAGAATAGAGGTCCCTTTGCCTGAGCAATTAATCAGTGTTAATATATTCTGGGCACTGTGAACATTCTGTGTTCACAGCAGAGAAAGGTATTCTGATAGACAAGTGTGATAGACAAGCCTCGAGTTGAAGGAGAAGTGAGGGGTGTTAAACATTTAGGGGCAAAGATTGAATGTTCTGAGCAAAGCTGTGGAGGTGGACATGAACTACATATGGTTGGGATGGGGACACAATTAGCCTGCTTTGGGTTGTTTAGCAGACACCTGTATGCCCTTGGACCTCCTGAGTTCATGCACACCTCATGTGTGAGAGAGTTTCTTGTACATGATTTCCTACTTCATGTTCCTGTTCTCTCTGCTTCTCTGCCTAGGAGGAGGAAGGGTGTCATGTGGCAAATGGATGGCAGGTTCAATGTAAAAATGTAAAGGTGTGTGTGTGTGTGTGTAGGCTTAACACCCCCAGAGTAAACCTCAACCCATGGGAAATGGGAGTTGGGGAATAGTAGCCACGGCCCTCCATTCCCACCCCTACCCCATCCTATAGGTGCGGTGATTTTGAAGTATGTTCCTGTTTGCTTCCCCAGGAGATTCCAGTGGAACTGAGCCCCAGGTGCCCACAGCCATAACCCAACCATTAAATCAGCCTTTATTGACTTCTCTCCCTTTTCTCCTTTGTACTTTATAAATCACTTGTACCCAAGACCTTGTCATAGGGTCTGTTACGGGTGGACACTGAAACAAAGTCAGATGGGATAAAGAATAATACTCCATGAGCTAGTCTCTGCAGACATTTCCAGGAAAAGCTTCTGCTTCTTCTCAGTATCATCAGTAGTTCAGCCATAACTGCCTACTTGTACTTCCCCAGATGTTCACACTTGCTAATACTACAGACCAGAGGTGGCAAACACAAGGCCCATGGGCCAAATTGGGCCCTCCATCTTGTTTTATCTGACCTGGCACCTTGTTTCTACCTGGCGGCAGCTCCAAGCTCCTTGCCCCTAGTTAAGGAGTAGTTACATTTATACAGTCCTAAAATTACATTTGGCCCTTTGATAGCAACCACGAGGCAGATGTCCCCAGTGAAAATGAGTTTGACACCCCTGCAACCCTTTGCTTGTAGTCTGCCCATTGGGAGAAATAGGCCCCATACTCATCCCACCTCCATTCTGCCTGTAGAAGTACTATTTATACTTGAAAATTCAAATCCTCTGTGAAAACCCTCCTCCACCCCACTTTGCCAGTTGCTTGCAGAGTTGAGTATGCATTTGCCTTTCTCTTCATGGCCATACCTCTGTGATGGCATTTATCTCGTGATTTGGAAACAGCTGGTCATCCTATTTGTCTGTGACTTGTGAATTCCATAAGGGTAAGCTGGGCCTTTTTCCTTTTTTCTGAATTACTAGAACCTAAATAAAAGGGTCTGATAAACAAATGCTCAACACATGCTTTTTGAGAATAACAGTATTCTAGGGGTGGCACCCCTGAGACTCCTGTTTTCCAAGTTTCTAAGTGAGAATTTGGACAGCTGGATTTTATTTTCAGAAGCCTTTACTTACCTTTATTCTCATCCTAAACTTCTCAGGACTGGGAAGTACAGAATTTGGTTAACCTCCTAAACATGGGAGAAATCTACTAATCTACTGGGGTCCAGCTTAATACTTTCATCTCTCCCATTCAACTATGAGAGAACTGCAAGAAAATTCTGTGTGTGTATTTTCACCCACATTGTGATAGTAAATCTTCCAGGGAACTGCATTTTCTTTTTACAGCATATTTTGTCATGGTAGGCTTGTTGCCCAAATTTCCAGCAGCTTTTGTGTGTATTTTAATGTTATTCACTTCTTAACTCATCAGTGTAATTCTTGTAGATTTTTTTTCTCATCTCGCCTATTTTGCTGTGTATTATGCACTCTGGTGTATAGTGTGCACCTACATTTTTGGCCCAAAATTTCAGGAAAAAAAGTCTTCCCTCTTAATTTTTAAATTCAATTACCCATTTATTTATATTTAGAAACAAAACTGATGATTGTATTCCATGCTATTATTTTGCATCCAGATATCGTTATTGCTTTCTGGAGTTCCACTTTTAATGCATAAGCATAAATAAAAGAATGAAAAACATAGGTATGGAATTAATACTATCCATGTATAATGTGGACTTTATTTTTCCCTCAAAAATTTGTGCAAAAAAGTGTGTATTATACATGGCAATATATAGTAAGTTCCTTGAATTTATTTCCTACTTGCTGCCTAAATAAACTAAAAGTTCCACTAAAGGATAAGGCCTGAAATGATAAACTCAAACCCATTCTATAATATTTGGCTGGCTTAAATTAGACTGCTCTCTTGTTTTTGCTGACCGGTCCTAATTTCCCACCTTTACTTTGGAATCTTTCTTTTGCTTTACCTCCCCCTTTCCTCTCTATTCCAATATGTAGGAGTCCAGTGTCATGTCCTCAGTCTCTTCTCTCTGCACTGTCTTGACAGCAGCAGCACCCATCAGTGCTTTCACTGCCCATGCTCATCTGTTGACTCTTCTTCACATTTAGTGTTTGTACTTTGTGTTATATGGATGACTGAAACTCATTTTAAAAATAAATTTATCTTTTCTCTACTTTCTACTTTCTCTGGAATACATGATCACAATCATCTTACTCTTCTATGACTCTTTCCCCTCTTCAGCCATAAAGTCAAAAAGAATTTACCTCCAGAGATCTATTGTCTGTATCAACTCCTTTATTCTAACTACCATAGACATATTTAAAGTCCCTCCTCACCTGTATTTGGTATCAGTGCTGTAGCATTTTAATAAGTCTTTCCACCAAAAACTCTTCTTCCATTTACTCTTTCATGCCAATGGGTGAATTTATTAGTCATAATTCAGTAGTATATACCAGGAAGAACTTTTGAACAGAAGTGTAGAAACCTTAACACTAACCAACTGGGTAATAATTGTTTTTACCCCCAAGACAGTCTTTAAAATGTGAAAAATGGACCATGTAATTTCTAACTCTCTGTCCATCTCTACAGGTTTTTTTAAAATAACTTTATTAAGATATAATTTGCATACATCATAAAATTTACCTGTTTAAGGTGTATAATATAATATTTTGGTATATTTACTTAATTATGCAGTCATCATCATCTAATTTTAGAATATTTATATCACCCCTGAAAGAGGCCCTTAAGCAGTTACTCTGTATTTTCTCCAACTCTACCCTCTAGCCTAAACACTATCCTACTTTCTGTCTCTATAGATTTGCCTATTTGGGGCATTTCATATGAATGAGATCAAATAATACGTGACTCACTTGATATACTGTTATCAAGGTTTAGCCATGCTGTAGCAATCAGTATTTCATTTTTATTGCTGAATAATATTCCATTTGTGGATATACCACATTTTATTTATCCATTCACCAGCTGATGGACATTTGTATTTCCATTTTTTGGCTATTATGAATAATGCTGCTATGATAGCACTAGAAATTTAGACATTATTCTCATCATTTCACCAAGAGATAAGTAGAACAATATTCCATTTTTCATTATTTATAGGTAAGCTATAAAACCATTTTTATATACAGATGGGGGACTCTCAAAGGGAAAGTCTACAGATAAAAGTCTGAGAAGTGTCTCACTACCCTGTCCAAAAAACCCACCAAAACTTGAAGAAGTTTCTGTTACTACTTTCAACTGTGTAGCCATGTCTATTAAAAGCCACTTGTAAATCACTAACTTCAGCTCTGGCATGCCACAGATTAGGCATATTTGTTTTCCAGGGAAGATTATAAATAGAGGGGGGAGGGGGGAGTGAAACAGAATGTATTTTGCAAATGAGCCCAGATGGAGAACTAACAGATGGCCATGAGCTGTATTTTGTGTGTTCAGACCTACATTTAAATTAAAAATTTTCATAATTATGATTAACGTCTGTAGCAACACTAGTTTTCCTGTGGTGGCATCATGTATCACATATCGGAGGTATTGAATAGAATATTTTCATGAAAAGGTTTCAGACTTCATACAAATTTTGGTACTTGCCTGCCCTACACTTAAGAAAGAAATAAAACCAAACCTCACTCAGCAATGACAGAGAGTGCTGAGAAAACTTCAGTGCAAGTGGACTTTCTATAATAAGCCTGTCTGCTGCCATCTGGCTTTTCCTCCCATGTTAAAACTCAAAGCCAGTTATTCTGTGCAGAGGGGGGAAATAATGGGCTCTTATTTGCATGGCTATATTTTCCCTTTTTTTTAGATTCTGAAGTGAAGAGTTTTCTCTTGGATCACACATGTTTTTGATTTCCATAAATACAAGCAACATATTTATTTTCTAATGGTAGATGGCTCATCTTGTATGTTATTTAACCCCTTTGCTTTTTTTTCTTTTCCCTCACCCTAGTTGATTCTGTCTCTTACTATTTTCCCAGTTTTCTTAGAGGTGGGCAGTGTCAAGGAAGATCCATGAAGTGTCTCCCACTCAGAATAATGACTTTGGAGTCTGTACAATGAATGTAATGTCCCATTTGCTCTTTCTAGGACCTTTGGTCAATGGGGTGGACTTTGTGCAGTGCATTTGACCTCTGTGTGCCAATTCAAGTGTGCAGAATGGGGATCTCATTACTCTTCAGGTGTCTAGTCTCTATCTCTACCTCTTCTCATTCTGGAATGGTGCTCTGCTCTGGGATATATCCAGGCTCTCACCCATTTGGATGATTCCTTATTCTTGTCTCCTGCTCCTCTGACATACTCTCTCCATCCTTTTGAATGTTTACCTTCACCAAAACCTCACAACTATGCCCATTTTTGACTTACCACTTAGCCTCAATGTTGGAATTTTGCCTTGAGCAGGATTCTTCCCCAACATAATTTGTCTTCCTGGGTATAAGAGATATCAGAAACAATTATATTTGGCTCCAACACAACACATTTATTGAGGTGCCTCTTCCTAGGCCCTCTTGTGGACATGGTCCCCTCCAGTGAAAAGACCTTGGTGTTGAGATCCAGCTGAGCAGACCAACTAATGCACCATCTAGGGTACCACTGACCATGGTAGGTCTGCACTTAGTGGGGGACTTTACTTCACTGATATGGTCCAGCTGCTCCATTTTGATCAAGGCAGCAAATTATGTTGACAAATATTCTGAATTCATATGGTGGTAAAACTCAAGGTTTACTGTTGGGAGAATAGTATATTCATAGTAACAGCATCCACTGAGTCTCAAAAAAATTTTAACTGAGTTGAAGAAACTTTATTTTAGATGATTTCAGCTTTTCAAGAACTTGTGTATGTGGGTGGGATGTGGGGGATAAAACCAAACTCTAGTGTTTCAGTCCTTTAATTTGTGTTCTGGTTTTGTATAAGAAATTTTAGATTCTAAATATACAAGAAAAAGAGGATATAAAATATAAATGAGAGTATGGACAAGATGAACAACTGCTTTAGGATATGTAGCTTACAATTTGGAAAAGTTAAGTTAGAGTTTTGACAAAAAATTCATCCATCTCTTTTTAGATTCTCCTATAAAGGATAAATGAAAAGGATAAAACAGCAGCAGCCCATTTTATAAGTCATGCCAGCAGCTATGTTCTGTGAAAACTTTAAAATATCATATGTGTATATACATTGGGGAATGAACATAGTTGGTGCTAAAAAAAGAAGTCTTGGAATAGCTGCTGAGCACTTAACAACATCACTAATTATTTGTGTAATGTTTGGCAAACAGTCAAAACCAGAATTTTTTTTCTGGTAAACATATTTTTACACATTTGTCCTCTCTACAAAAATAACCAGTTGAGATGCATATATTTTCACTTGCACATGTTTGCATTGCTGAGGCATAAACCAAACCTCCCTTAAAAGATTGGTTTCAAAGGTATTAGCTAATTCATAAGCCCAACAAACCTGGGGGCCTGAAAGCATATGCTTTGCATTGAAACACACCAGCTTGGTAATCAAATGAGGAGCAATCGAATATGAGCTTTCAAGGCAGGTGAATTTGACTGTAAATCATTTTTCTGCACATAGGTTTGTATTTTCTATTCTTAATTACATCTGTGCAAATCTCCATTTGTTTATGGTTGCCTAATACATTGAGTGGGCTATTTGCATTCCCAGATACTCATTTCCATGGCATGCACTTCTCTGAGGAAAAAAAAAACTGGTTTGGCCATTAATTCAAATAGCAAGTGCAAAAAGAGATATAGAAGTGAATGCTCTTCTTAGCAAATACTTATGAAGCACCTGTGCGAAGTGCTAATAGAAATGCACAGGAAATCCATTTCACCTAAACTCCATTGAAGCTCAATTTCTTCATCTATAAAATGGGAGTAATAGAAAAAATATTCATTTAAAGTGCTATATAAATATGAGTAGGAAGGAGTAGTAGTGGTAGGAAATTGCAATCCAATACTTTTTTTTTCTAGCACCACTTAATTACAAATATTTTTATGAAAGGCTTTGTGAGTGTGACAAGAACAAAAACAGAAGGCAAATTTGTTTTTACATTCAAGTTATCTATTTTTTTGTCAATCTTATCTAAAAAGAATTTATGGTGGCCAATGACAGTCAAATTGAGTGTGATGTGCAAGCAATATAAACTTAGGACACGCCTTTTATTTGGGAGATGTTGCTTGTTCTGTGATTACAGAAAGGAAGCAGGGGACTTCCTAGTTTAAGGGGGGGAAAAAAAGACCTTCAGACCCTCAGAAGATCTTGCTTCTAGGTGACTTACTAGATTTCCTCAGATGGATAAGAAAGCAAGGGATGCCAACAGATGGTTCATCAGTTGCTGAAAATATGTCACTGTAACCTCCCTCGAAGTATATCTATAAGATGGACATCCACCTGTCTAGTCTACCACTCTGTGTCCTTATTAAGATCCAATACTTTGGATCCAAACCCATTGGGTTCACAAACCCAATGTATGTGAAAACTCTTTATAAATATCAAACAATAAGGTGTTCATTATTTTCTCCTTAATTTGAATGCAGGGGATGAGGAGTAAGGTGTTGAAGAACCTCCATGGATATCCTTCTTCAAAGAAAGAGGAATAAGTAAGCCAGGAGACACATTGGGCTGCACCTAACTTTGTTATTTACATCATAATTGTCTGCAGTATCACCTCTCCATGGCCATCTGAGTAGTGGGAGTTATGTATAGTGGCAAGACTGAAGCTGGATCCAGCTTGTCAACAACAGAATGAGAAAGTAAAATGAAATCGTCTTATCACCTTAAGAAAAATCACCTTCTTAATTCAGACCTCTAGTTCCTCCTCTGCAACATGAAGAGGCTAGATCAGATGCTCTCTGACATTCTTTCTGAGTCTGATATTTTCTAAGTCAGAGAATAAATGAGTTTTCATATATATGTCTAGAGGTGAGTGATAGCATTGGTGATATCTTGGGGATTCTTTCTTCATTATCATGAGGCGTGTCTGAAGAGTCTCCTAACACAAGGCAGTCTGGAGCTGTGCTTTATGGCCTGAGGGTGGCCTTATCTAGTGGTCACTAAGGGCCAGAAAGGCTTGTTCTCGAAAGCCAAATCTTCTGCAGGCCCAGCTGATTGCCTGAGAACCTGCCATTCATTAGTCCTTTATCAGTTTCACTACTTTCTACTTTCCTTCACAAGCACTGAAGAGGTGTGATTTCCCCAGGTAATCCCAGCCACTGGTATGGCCTTTCAAGAGTGTTTCAGCTTATTTTTTTTCATTAGCTTTCTCTTAGAAGTGACCACAATTTATGGCCTCAGAAGCCACAGGCAACTGACATTCTGCACCTAAGAATCTCATTTGAGATGAGCCAGAAAATGCTTATTTATTTGATTTCTCCTAGGCTTTCCTCATCTGTCTGTACCCTCCTCCCTTTTACTTACCTATTCACTAAGTAGTTGCTAAATTAGCATCCTTTCTAAAGAGCAAGCTGCTGTTTAAACAGCAGTCAGTTTACTAATTGCTAATTGGCTGGAGAGCTGTGTCACTTTTGGAAAATCCCCCAAAAGTGTCTTTCTCTTTCCAGGGCATAAAGTCATAATTAGAAATGTGAGTTCTGAATCAAGGAGAACATGTGGATCCAAAAACTATTATTTTTAAGAACAAAAAGGTTAAATAATTTGCCCAGGGTCCCAGTAAGTAGCAGGGTTGGAATTCAAATCCTAGTGTTGCTGTGATACCAAAGCCTATATTTTTCCAGGGCCCCCATACCATTGCCAGGGACAAAAGTTATACAGGAAAGCAGCCACTCATTTAAAGCTTCCTTCCTGTGTACAGGGTTTTCAGAAGCCCTACATTCTCATGCTTTGTCCTCTTGATGTTCTTCATGGCCAAATCAATGTAGCAGTAACTGAGTCTTAGTTCCTAACCTCCTGGCCTCTTCATCTTTATGTGTTTGCATTTACAGTTATCCCATTATATGACCCTGATTGAACATTTTTCTACTTTTTCCATTCTGACTAAGTTGATTTCCTAGGAAGTCATTGTAAAGAAGCTTCATCACAAAATAGTGAGTTTGGTGCACTTAGTACATGTGGCGGGGGGTGGGGGGGTTAGTATTAGATATACATATCCCAGGAGTTTTCCTCTCTGTTGTCTGATGGATTGACTTCTTGGGCAGTTTTGGCAAAGGTAGCAGTTTTCATAGAGGACAGAAAATCCTTCCATTAGAATCAAATAGCAGAGCTAGAGATGCTTGCCAGTAGCTCTGTGTGTAATCAGGGTTGTGGTTTGTGTAGAGAAACTTCTATTTCTTGAAAAATGGATGACCAGGTGTCCATTTGTAGCCTGACATTCAGTAAAACAGGTTCTATTTGGCTGGGCTTTTAATTGATCCCAGGCATGTTTTCAATTGCCGTGTTCCTTTTCATTTTCCCAGAGGTTGCTCTACATACAGTATAAATCCAGGTAACTAAAACAAGAATGTGAGAACTATGTCATCTCTGTGTTCTGGGAACTAACTGATATAGTTCAGCTCTCATGTGCTGAGCTTGTGAAAAACTTAACTTCAGTTAGTGTCATGTCAGGATTTTGGAGGTGCACGTACTGCCAAAGCTTTGCAGAAGAGAAGTGAGATATCCTTGTCTCCCTGTCCTTGGTTTGTCCCTTTGAACCATACCATCTAGATCCACATGACCCCTTCAGGATGGCAGCTCTCTGTGGCTTCCTGGTCATGCTTGCACATAGGTCTCTCTGGTAAGCATCCTGTCTGCTTCATTCACTGCTGGTCTTTGCTCCCCAGGGACTTGCTGTCTACATGTTAGTACAGCTAGGAGCAGAGTTGTGATGGTTATTCTTAAGTGTCAATTTGACTGGGCCACAGTGTGCTCAGACATTATTCTGGGTGTGTGAGGGTGTTTCTGGATGAGATTAATATTTGAATTGGTGGACTGAGTAAAGCAGGTTGCCCTCCCCAATGTGGGTGACCCTATCCAGTCAGTTGAAGGCCTAATAGAACAAACAACGTTGACCTTCCTTATAGCAAGGGGAACTCCTCTCACCTGACTGCCTTGAAGCTGGACAATTGGTTTTTCCCTGCCTTTGGCCTTGAACTGAAACATCAGCTTTCCCTGGGTCTCAAGTCTGCCATTTGGACTGGAACTGCACCATTAGCTAGCTCTCCTGGGTCTCTAGCTTTTGAGTGGAGATCTTGACACTTGTCAGCCTCCATAATTGCATGAGCCAATTCCCTATAATAAATCTATCCTATCTATCCTATCGATTTTGTTTTTCTGGAAAACCCAAACTAATATAAGATTATAATTCTTTGCTGTTTAAAATCATGGATTTTTCTCTCTCCTCATTTTTGCCCCTTTTCTTGATTCTCCCTTACCTTTTCCAGCTTCTGGAAGATGCTGGAAACCTTTGGAGTTCCTTGGCTTGCAGCTGCATTACTCTGAGTTCTACCTTTATCTTCACTATGTATGTCTTCTTCTCTATGTATATCTATGACTTTAAGTTATCATTTTATAAGAACACCAGTCTTTGGATTACAGACCACTTAAATCCAGTATGATTTCATATGAACTAATTACATCTGCAAAGACTCTTATAGACTATTTCTGTTTTCTGTTAGAATTATCCCTTATACATGAGCATGCACACACATGCATATATAAACATACATACATACATGCTCTGTGAAGTAATGTTCATAGAGCCAGCTGTGATACTTGTTTGAACATAGAGTAGGATGAGTATAAAATAAAAAGAAATGATAGATGGTAATGTCTCAAAACATTTTTCTGACTCAACTGTAAGAAGGGCCTACCATTAGAAAGCATTGCACACTGTAACATTTATTTCCATGAGCTTAGAAATGACTCCTGTTGCAGCCAGCTCCCCAAGAGTGGGAAGGATTTATACAAGGCTCCCTGTGATCCTGGAGACACATGTCAAGGTTTTAGAGTAATGTGAAGATAGTGTAAAAAGTTGTCTCATCAACTGTAGGATCAACCTCACCCAGGCCATATTTGGCTGCTTGTTGCCCCTCCTGCAGTCTCCCACTCCAACAATATTGTAGCAGGGTTACTTTTACTAGCCAGCAATGTTAGGTGAGGTAAATCAACATTCTACAATAAGTGCCAAATACTTTGCACTAGCTAAGGCTTTTTGGAGGCTCTACTCAGCCTGTCCAATTCACTTCCATTTTCTATTCAAACTCATGGTTTGTGTTCACAAGTCCAGAAATGAAGTGGAATTTATTGTTATCTGAATCAGTTTTATAGGGGTCAAAGGTGACACTCTCAAGCTGAGTTCACTTCTGGTATAGGTCTGTAAATGAGAGAACAACTCATCTCCAAACTCTGCTTCTCCCAGCATCCTTTTGGGATTGAGCCCTCAGAAAAAGACAAATATAAACCTAAGAGTGACCACATATGCAAACATGTCTTATGCCCCACCTCATATTCTCTGGACATTTTACTCCAGTGTTTACTTTAAAAACCACCTTCAGAGATGAAACCTGAGAGCATGTAGCCTCAGCTGCACGAGGAATGCCTTTTTCCTGTTATGTAATTCTCTGATTCTCAGTAGGATATCCAAAGGAAGACACCCTCATATGTGTAAAACCTGGGCCAGTGAGGGATGAGAGTCATGCACAATTGTTTCCATCTCCCATGATCCTTCAATGCATTATTCTGAAGAGAATTTTACATAGCTTTTCAGAAAGTCCCAGTACGATGAAGACTCAATGCCCAATTGGTGATTAGCTCAATAATACTTTTTTGTATGCATTTATCTTCCCTCCTTACTCAGTCTTTCTAGTCCCCAACTCCTGTTCCTTGGGATTACATTCCAGAATAAACTAACTATATATGAGCCCTTGATTTTAGCTCTACTTTCTGGGAGGAATGCAGGTGATTACACAGATGTTAAAGTAATTGCCTCTTTGCTGCAAATATAGAGTAACATCTGCCATACTCTTTCCTTTTGCCCTGCTCCAATTAGTCAAACTATGCTACTTATGAACTTATTTGAAGAAATCTCATCATTGCCCCTGCTGGTAGTATTCTACATAAGGTTGATAATGTATTAGGGTTACTTCCTTGAAATTCTTCAAACTAGCAGAACTTAGTTCTGTGGAGCACTAAGGAGAATGGCCCACTTCCTAAGTCAGAGCTGCACTTTGTCACCTAGGTTCTAAAGCAGGACAATTTGGACAAAAATCTTAAAAAGTCTTCAATGAAAGAATCTTCCTTGTCGTTTGATCTACTTTCTCTCTAAATATGGAAAAGAAGCCCAAATGAAGAGGACAGGCAGAGGACTACATAATGCTTGCTATGTGTATATTTACTTTATTAGAAAGCATTTTTTCTTTCATCTCCTCTTACAAAAGCAAATAAAGCACTTTCTTTACTTCTCCTTTCATCAAAGCAAAATTTTGCATGCTATGAATCCATACAAAGAACCACATGTTGAGTTAGGAGGGTGGTGGAGAGAAGGAATATTTGTGATTCCATCCTCAATCAGCCAAATTCTGACTCTCAGTGTGTAATATTTGAATAAATTTTTACTTTCTATGTTTACCAAATTTTATTTATATACAGTATAAAATTAAATTCTTCTTCAAACCTGTTACCAAAAGCAGCAGTTTCAGTCCCTCAAATGGGCTTTCCCTAAAGGCAAACTTCAAATTTTAACTAGTTTTGCTGATTCTTTCATAGCTTACCTCCATATGTCTAAAAAAATGTTTTTTTCAATAATTATTGGTTTTTAAAAGATAATTTTCTTTCTTTTTTTTGACTTAGGAATATAAAGACATAGTTGTCATTTTAACTTTTAGCTCTATCACACTTATACTCTTTCTCTTCCACTATCCCCCAAATAGAGAAAGTTATATCACAGTTTTTGAGTCAATGTTGTGTTTACTGTGACTGTACAAATGCTGCTCACAGCTGAGAAACTATGATAGGTTCTTTTCTCTGTGCCTGGAGTTAGTAATTTTTGTTTTTTTTATTTGTATAATTTTGAGTATATTTATCACCATTTCAATCCCAAACTTCCTGCCAATTCTCTAAATACACTCTCAACCCATTTGCACACAAGTCATCCCAGCAGTTTCATCTTCTTGGAGAATTCTCTCTGGGAGCCTTCTGACATGCTCCAGCTGGAGTAGCTGCCTACTAACTACCTGACAGCTCTTTAACTGAGATCTCTTTTCACCATCATCAGAGTACTTCACCTTTTTCCTTTGTGAACTCTTCTGCTTCCTGTACCCCATGCTTCTTATTATTTGATTTATTCTGTTATTCTGGTAAAGACCATCTTCTAGGAAATTCTTGAGAAATCATGCGTGGGACATAAATTAAGACTGTGTATATCTAAAAATATTTTTTTTCTAATATTTGATTAATGTTCAACTGGGTATAGAATTCTTGGTTGGAAATAATTTTTCTTTAGAATTTTGAAAGCATTTTTCTATTTTCTCCTATATTCCTTTAATTAAGAAATTAAAAGCCATATTAATTATTAATTATTTATGTGAGATCTATTTTGCTTTCTTACCTGGAAGGTTTTCAGACCTATTCTTTGTCTCCAGTATTTTTAAATTTCACCATTACTTTGGTATGAGTCTATTTTTATTCATTATGCTAAATTGTCTGTGAGCACCTTTAATCTGGAAATTGACACTCTAATTCTGGAAATTTTGCTCAAATAGAATCTTTGGTGATACTCTTTTCTGCATTTTCTGTCCTCTCTTCTGGAGCTGGAACTTACTAAACCTCCTGTTCTGATCTTCCAATGTTCTTATACTTTCTCTACTGTGTTTTTTAATCTTATATTTTCAGTCTTTCAATTGAGGTTTTTTATTTTCACCGTAATTTTTTTATTGCTTGCTAAAAACTAGTTTTGTTCTCTGAATATTTCTTTTTTTTCTACAGCATGCTGTTTTCTTTTTGTGGTTACAATATTTTCTGACGCTGAGGTTATTAAGGAAAGGATATTTAAGTTTTCATTTTCGAGTGTGTTTATTTCGAGTTGCCTTTTGTATTTGGTTGGTTGGTGTCTACCTTTCATGTTAGAGGCTTTCCTCTGAATTTTTGTGACCTTCTTCTCCTTACCTGAGAATGAGAGAATAAAAACTCACTGAGACTGTAGAAGCTTAGGTGGAGTTGGTGGACTGGGAGTTTTTCCAAAGCTGACTTGACTGGGCCACTGTATTGGGGAATCATTAATGTTTATATTATTCTTCTTGGATCCTTTTTAGATTCTCCAAAGAAAAAACTTTAAGTATCCTGCCTGGAGGACAAAAGCTTGGTGCAAGAATTCTAGAATCCAGGTAGGGAAGATGATCTCAGCTTCTGTTATGTATGTATTCAGTTAATTTAGAAATTTCAACATGAAACTAGTAATGTTGATGATGTGGAAAATCAAATCTTCACAGGTTACTTATGGGGATATAATTGCCAAAATATGGAAGCAACCAAGATGTCCTCCAATTGTGGCACAACCATTCAGTGAAATAATGTTCAGCACTAAAAACTAATAAGCTATCAAGCCATAAAAAAACCAACAGAATAAACATAAAATGTGTATTGCTAATTGAAAGTAGCCAGTCTTAAAAGGCTATGTATTCTATGATTGCAATTATATGGCATTGTGTAAAATGAAACTAGAAAGATAGCAAAAAGATTAGTAGCTACAAAGGGTTTTTGGAGAAAGAGGGGATTGATAAGGTGAAGAACAGGGGAATTTCAGGGTGGTACACCTATTCTGTATGCTACTATAATGGCAGATACCTAACAGTATGCATCTATGTCAAAACCCATAGAACCGTACAGCACAAAATAAACTTTAATTTGTGAAAGCTTTGGAGAAAATCATTTAAGAGGTCAGGGGCTTTAGGAAGGAATGCAGACTGTGACAAGATAATCTAACAAATTTATGAAACAACCTCACTGAAGGAAGTGGAAGGAAGTTACTGACCTACATCACTTTGGAAATGAGTAGAGTCTCTAAGACTAAAGGCAAATGGAACTGTATTTAAATACTGCACTCTAGTTGATAAAGTTGTTTCCCATGGATAAATGGCTTTAACAATTGTGATACTTCTATACAAATAAACTGGAATTTTAAAATTAAGTAAAAGTATTGCAGATGGTGGGAGTCATTTGTCACTGTTAGAGTGGGAATCTACAGTTAAGCAAGGGAGAAGCCCAGTATGTCCCATGTGGTAATGGATTAGAGTTGGAGAAATTAGTATGATTCACATTTAACTTAATGTAGATACAAGTGATTACATATGAAAATACTTATGGATATGTACTTATACATGCCTTAGTATGCACACATATAGTCCTTACTCTGTCAGTTGAGAGACCTTAGAAGCAACTATACCTTAGCAGCAACAAGTACACCTGTAGTCCACACCTTTGTTTTTAATACCATTCTCCAATAATAAGAATCAGAACTCCTTAGAGAAATGGCTGGTTCCGGGACTAGATTAGGAAGTACATAAAATGAGCCTGGAATATCTTTTAGTGATCAAAAGTAAGGAAGTACAAAAAAAAAAGCTCCACAAATCCCTGCATTGATAGAGCTTTGTCACAGGGACACAGGACAACTCAGTCCAACTAAAAGAGCTCCTAATGGCCAAAGCTGGAACATTTGAGCAACAAAAAAATTAATAAATATTACTTTAGTCCATGCTAACATAAATAAATAATGTAATAAATAAATGAGAAAGAAGAGACAAATATCCCATGCAGCAGAATTTCAAAATAATTTATATAGTTATTCTATCCTCAAAAAAATGGAGCATAACTACACACTCCTTAAGTGTGGACAGCACATACTCTTCCAAAGAGTACAGGTGGAAAGAGGGAAGAGAGCAACTTCACAGAGGAGAAACGTATTATACAATTCATTACCTCAACCATGTAGTTAAGGTCAGTGTCAACAGTGAATAATACATGCCCTTGTCAATGATGTTGTGAAAATGTCACTTTACCTCTGTTATCTCCTTCCCAAAACCTTTAGCTCTAGACTAGTTATGAGACGAATGTCAGACAAACACCAGTAGAAGGACAACCTACAAAATGCTTAGCCAGTTTTCCTCAAAACTGTCAAGTTAACAAAAAATAAGGAAAGTCTGAAAAACTGTTATAGCCAAAAGGAGCCTAAAGAGACATTGCAAGTAAATGTGATGTGGTAATCTGGATGGGATCCTGCACTAGAAAAACACATTAGGTTAAAAGCAAGGAAATCTGGATAAACCAGCGATTTTCAACCAGTGTGCCACAACAGTTATTTATTTATTTATTTATTGTTGCTCCATTACAATTGTCCCACCTTTTCCCCCATCCCTTCTGCCCCCCGCCACAACAATTTTTAAAACATGCAAAACGTTTAGTCAAAGGCACTGACCTCTTTTTCCTTAGGCTGTCAAATGAAAACATGACAATAACCAATACAACAATAGCTGTCTAGTGTGAATACCCTGTCTTGAACCATATAGATCATGTAATGGAGTTGCATCTTATTGGTCACACTGTATAATAATGCTGCATCTGATTAGCTAATTGTTGGTACTAGAAATCCTTATATGCAAGTATAGGCACCTGATTTTTTAAAAAGTCACTTTGGAGCAAAAAGGGTAGGTAATTACTATTATGATTTTGCGTGTGTGTGTGTAACTCAGAATTATACTTTTTTTGTCAGATTGGCAAAAGATATATTTTGGTGTGCTGCAGAATTTTAGTAATTAGTTTATGTGTGTCATGAGATGAAAAAGGTTGAAAATCACTTGTGTCACAAAGTTTGGGCAACTATCAAGTGGTCTATAAGTGGTTTGCTAGTCTCAGAAAGAAAAAAATCAATTTTACCCACATATTTTCTTCCATATTATAGTTCATAAATTTATACTATAAGGTTCATCATAATTTTTTCATAGATTCCTATTATCCTTTTAGATTTCATTACTATCTCACCAGGTGGCATTCATGTTGGCCAGAGTAATTTATTTCTGTCTAATTTTTTAATAAGCTTTATTAAAATATGATCAACATAAAACAAAATTTACTAATTTTAAATGTCAAGTTCAATTAGTTCTGACAAATGTGTATAGCTATGTAGCCACCAGCACTATTAAGATATAGAATATTTGCATGATCCCAAATAGCTCCTTCAGACTCCTTTGCAGTCAGTTCCTCCTCACTCTCCCAGGCTCTGACAACTACTGATAGACTCTCTATCACTATGGCTTTGCCTTTTCTAGAATTTCATGTAAATTGAGTCATATCATCTTTTAGTCCTGCCTTCTTTCCTTTAACTATTTTTGTGATTCATCAGAAGTTATATACATCAATAATGTGTTCCTTTTCATCACTGACTAGTATTCTATTGTATGGATACACCATAATATGCTTATTTATTTGTCAGTTTATGGACATTAAAATTGTTTTAAGTTTGAGGCTATTATTAATAAAGTTGTTATGAACATTCATGTATAGATATTTATATGGACATATATTTTTATTTCTCTTTGATAACTATCTGGGAATGCTATTTCTGGACTATATGGGTATACATTTACTTTATAAGAAAGTGCCCATCAGTTTGCCAAAATGGCTGTATTGTTTTGCATTCCCACCAGCAATCTGAGTCCCAGTTGTCCATAATACTTGTCAACACATGGTAATGTCTATCATTTTCATTTTAGCCACGATAGCAGGTGTGTAGAGCTAGCTCAATGTGGTTTATGTTTGCATTTTAATGACAAAAGAATTTCAACATCATTTCATGTGTTTATTTGTCATTTGAATGTCTTCTTTTGGTGTGTTAAAATACTTTGCCAGTGTTTTTAATTGGTTGCCTCTCTTCTTTTTTTAAGTGTTTTTTACATAGTTCAGATACAGTTTTATTTTCAGATATATGTGTTGAATATGTTTTCTCCTGATCTGTGACTTGCTTTTTAATTTCCCTAACACTATCTCTCAAATAATAAAAGTTTTTAATTTTTGCTGAATTCCAGTTTATCATTTTTATGAGTTTTATGCCCTGCTTAAGAATTCTCTGTTCAACCCTTGGTCTTAACAATTTTCATGTTTTTGTATAGAAGATGTACAGTTTTTAAAATTACTTTATTGTTGTTCAATTACAGTTGTCTGCATTTAAGGTTTACAATTTTATCTCTTACATTTAAGTCTATTATCTATTTCAAGTTACTGTTTGTATATGTTGTAATTTAAGGTTTGAGGTTGGTTTTTAAATACAGGCATTCAATTCCAGGGCTATTTGTTGAAAAGACTATTCTTTTCCCTAGGTGTTTTTGTTATAAATAAAGAAGAAAGAAAGACCTTACATGGGTGAGTACATTTCTAGACTTTCTAGTCTGTTGCATTGTTTTGTATATCAATCTTGATGCCTCTACCACCCTGCCTTGATTACTATAGTTTTATAAGTCTTAGAAGCAAGTACTTTCAGTTCTCCAACTTGGTTCTTTTTCTAATTTATTTTGTCTATTCCAGGTCCTTCGCATTTGTATAAATTTTCAAATCAGCTTGTCACTTACTACAAAAATAATTCTACTGAGATTTTGACTGGAATTTTATTAATTATAAAGATCATTTTAGGGAGAATTAAAATATTAACAATCTTAGTCTCCTAAGTGATAAACATGGTATATCTATTTATTTAGGTCTCCTTTAAATTCTTTTTTTTTAATTTTAATTGTTGTTCAAGTACAGTTTTCTGTCTTTTACTCCCATCCCAGCCCACCACCTCCAGTCCTCCCAACCTCCCTCCCATTTCCACCCCCACTAGTTTTTGTCCATGTGTCTGTGTCTTTTCCACTAGTTTTTCCCAAGTGGAAATTCCACCCTTTTCCCCTGAAATTCTCTTC
Source organism: Phyllostomus hastatus (assembly GCF_019186645.2). Classification (NCBI taxonomy): domain Eukaryota; kingdom Metazoa; phylum Chordata; class Mammalia; order Chiroptera; family Phyllostomidae; genus Phyllostomus; species Phyllostomus hastatus. The sequence goes on along the minus strand of NW_025333857.1, from coordinate 27,663,901 downwards.
TCTCTCCCCTCTGGTCACTGTCTTTAAGCAATGCTTTATACTTTTCAATGTATAAGTCTTGCATATATTTTGGTACATTGATTGTTATTTAATTTTTAAAACATTACAAATGTATTTTATTAATTTCCATTTCCAATGTTCATTTTAATATATAAAAACATAGTTGAAATTTATATACTGACCTTATATTACATATAAAATATATTTTACAAAATTTACTTGTTTAGTTCTAATAACTTTATTATAAAATCATAGAAGTTTTCCAGATACACATTAATGTTGTCTTTGAGTTAACAGTTTTACTTCTTTTATAAATTGTATGTCTTTTGTTATTTCTTCTTGCCTTATTTAATTAGCTGGAATCTTTAATACAATGCTGAACAGAAAGTGGTGAAAGCAACCATTCTTACCTTCTTCCTATTTTAAGGGGGTGGCATTTTATTACTTCACCATTCAGTATATTGTTAGCTAATATGTAGTTTTTATAGATTCTTATATCAGTTGATAAAACTACCTTGTTTTTATCATGCTAGGTTTTGAATTTTGGTAAATCCATTTGGGGGATCTATTAAGATGCTCATATGGTTATTTCTTAGTTTATTAACATGATGAATTATATTGATTGTTTTTTATTTAAAAAAAATTTTTATTGTTGTTCAAGTACAGTTTTCTGCCTTTTCCCCCCACCCCTCTCTACCACCCCAGCCCTCCCCAATACTAATGGTTTTCTAATTGTTAAATTTGAAATTGCATTTTGGGGATAAACCCCACTTGCTCATGATATATTATTCTCTTTATATGTTACTCAATTTGATTTGCTAAAATTTTATTGAGGATTTATTAAAACTTTGTTAAGGATTTTGTATCTAAGTTGTGCAGGAGTATTAGTCTTGAGTTTTACTCTCTCGTAATGTCTTTAATGTTAGTATCAGAGTAATTATGGCATCATAGTTTAGAAGTTACTGTTCCTTTTCTATGTTCTGGAAAAATTTGTGTAAAATTGGTATTATTTCCTTATCAAACATTTGGTATAATTTATTATTGAAATCATTTGAACCTGGAATTTTTTTGTGGGATAGTTTTTATCTACAAATTTATTTTTGTTATTAGACACAGGGCTACTACTAATGATGCTGTTAATACATCATAAGTATACTTTGCTAGTTCTAGTCTTTCAAACAATATTTTCATATCATCACATTATTGAATTTATTGCCTAAAGTTATCCACAATTTTCTCTTTCTTCTCTTTTAATAACAGTAGGTTTTGTAGTGACAGTTCTGCTATCTTTTATGATATGGATAATCTGTTTCTTTTTATTTTTCAATGTCTGACTGCAGATTTTTAATCTTAATTGATATTTTCAGCAATCTTTGGCAGACAGATTTCTTTTGTCTTTTATTTATGTCAAATAGTACATTTGTATCATTGCTACGCTGTATTACATCTTATTTTACACAATGACCTAGTAGTCTGAGAGTAGTTCAGATAGTCTTAAAAATATTGCTGGAAATTTTAATGTAAATTCAGGGCAAAATTATGAAGGTAAGTAGTTAGCAGAGTGTGTGTAAACATAGAGGATGAATTTAAATGTGGTACAATAACTGAATCTGTAACTACCATAGTTTTGTAAAATAGCTAAAAAGGAAGTACAAATAGTAAATACAAGATTTGTATTCAAAAATTGGTTTTCAGTGGCCTAGAGATCCATTTTCTCATGGTCTTTAATTCATTGTTATAATTTTTTCAATAGTAGCATGAAACCATCAGAATTTAAGCAGAGCACAGTGATTATGCTAATAAACTAATTGAGCTTTTCTAATACAAATGCAAATTTATACCTTTCCAGTTAGAAATGATGAATTTTGCTACTAAAGAAAGACATGAAATAGAACATAGTCAAAGTTGCAATAAGTAAAAACAGGTATAATTCAAATTATTCACAGAAAATATAAAGCCAGTCATAAGGTTAATGATGAATAGTGTGTACACAGGGGAAACAAATTATATTAGTTATTTATTGCAATAAATAAATTAAATATAATAAATTAACAATATAATAACACAAAACTGGGAACTTAAAACAATTTTTATTTATTGTAATTTCTTTTTTGCTGAAAATTTTCACTACTTTAAACATATCAAAAAAGAAAGCTTCACATTTAATTTCAATTTAAAAACTCAGAAATTATTTGAAAAAAATCAACGGAGCAAGTCAACTCCTAGAAAAAAGAGCTTTGTCTTGGTGATCACATTTATTGGAAGGGTAGAGGAAAATAAAAATGCCATTTTGCTCAAGAATTTATGAGTTAAGTGCAAATTAACTCATATCAGAAGTGGAAGAATCCTTGGTCATTTCTCAATATCAAAATTTATGCAGGTTTATCTTTTAGGTATCTTCTACATTTAAAGATGCAACCATACAAATCATCCTAATTTCCATTCAGGATACATTCTGTTTCAGCCAACTTTCAATGGAGGGACAACTAGCCCAACACCATTTCCGGGACAGAGAGCATCAGAATATCCCATTCTGTTGACTTTTATATCTCTTCATATGTTTCTTCATCAATTTCTATAGTAGTCACAGTTTCTTCCACATCTTCCAATATCATATTTAAATGTTGATCATGAGCATGTAATCTACCTAGAAGTTCTCTGTGATTTCTCATTTTCACATAAATTTGCTCATCCAGGCTGAGGCTGACAAGAACCAGGGACTCTTCTATGGTGTTGGTAGTTTGTCGCTGTTCCACGTTGTCTGCCTTGTTTCAAACCCTGCACCCCTAAAATTTCACTCTTTTAAAAAATGTTTTTTTAAGACATTGGGATAGCATTCATTAGTAAAATTATATAGGTTTCCAATGTACAATTCAATAATACTGATATATCACTTGTGTATTGTATTATGGTTTTAATACTCAAAGTCAAGTCTTCTCCCTTCACCATTTATCTCCCTCCTTTACCATCTTCTAGCTGCCACCACCCCCTTTTCCCTCTGGTAATCACCACACTGTTGTCTGTGTCTATGAGTTTGTTTTGTTTTCTTTTGCTCTAATTTTTGCTCAATCCCTTCAGCTTTTTTGACCCAGCCCTCCAACACCTGTCATTCCCTCTGACAGTTGTCAGTCTGTTGTCTGTATCTATGTGTCTATTTCTATTTTAATTGTTAGCTTATTTTGTTCACTAGATTACACATGTAAGTGAAATAATATGGTATTTGTCTTACTCTGAGGGCTGAGTAGTATTCCATTGTGTAAATGTACCATAGTTTTTTTATTCACTCATCTACTGTTGGACACTTGGGCTGCTTCAAAATCTTGGCTATTATAAATAATGCTGCTATGAACAGAGGGCTGAATATTCTTTCAAATCAGTGAACCCCAACTTAAGGACCTATGTTCTCTGTTCAGTGTAGGGAGTCCCATCTCTGAGCAGACAAGAAATATGTCACTGACCGTGGTCTCACATGGCCACCTCAGACCAGTGGACTCCACCTGACCTGACTTTGAAGGAGATGAGGGCTCTTTCCCTTGTCCCCACTCATAGGACCTGGATGTGCTGCACATGAGGGTCAGGGGCTGGTACAGGGCCAGGGCAGAGGTCACTGCTGGAGGACCTCTGTGGATTGGGTGCCACAGCCTGCTCCAAAGCCTCTAGTCTGATGTTTTAACCTTCTGGAACCTTCCGGCACCTTCCACGAAGCCCCTTGTAAGGTTCCTTCCATTTACACAAGCTCAAGAGGGTCCTGGTGTTATAACTGAGAACTTCACCTGGATAGAGCACATCTGTGGTGGTCCCTGTGACTGACTGAGCCTCCCTGCAATAGCTTTGCTTACAAAGAAGAAGGGGCTCTGCACTTGGAGGGAGAGGGGCAGGCCAGAATGTGCAGGATGGCACATTCTGTCCTGGATGGCAGGGCCAGGCTGCCCAGCTGAGTTGAGTAATGGAGCAGGGTGGGGCTGGTATGGGTTAGGGATTGGTGGGGGGGCATGAGACAAAGCAGAAGCAGGATAGATGGAACCTTCAGCTGGGTGCGTTACCCCAGGTACCTTGAACTCCTTCCTCCAGCCCCTCCTTCTCACCCCTCCCTCCCCCAGGTCTTGGCACCCCACACCCACAAGTGCTCATACATATGTATATACATGAACACACACAGGCACCCATATGTGCACCCACGAGTGTGGGAACACAAGTACACAGGTATGCACATGCTGACACAATTTGCACACACAGGGAAGGACTGGAAAGGCGAGGCCCCCTGTCAGGGCTCTCCTCCTGGGAAGGACTTAGTTCTTCATTTGACTGTGAATAGTTTTAGCATTCATTACTGTACTATAATAAACCTTTATTTTCCTTGTCCTAAATTATTTAAAAATAAAAACTAAATAATGTACTTACTCCATAGATAACCAATCAATGGATGACATTGGATATATGATGTGAATGTCTTAGAACTATCAAAGTCATACATGCTTATAAAAAACTTAGACATCACCTCAAGGATAAAATAAGGGGTTTGCAAGTGCCACCATAGGGGTGACTCTCATGAGTGGCTTCATGGGCTATATCAGGCTCCGCCTCTCTCATTCTGTTTGTCCCTCTCTGTCACGTGTAGACTCATTTTCACAGATGCATGTCTGCCTGTTGAAATCCTATGTATGTGGTATAACAAACTGGGTCCTAGATGCACAAGGATGGTCCATGTGTCTCATGTAAGAGGACACCTGAGGCCTTTATCTGTTGGCAAGTAGAGTACCCTGCACCCATTTTGGCATCTGCTCAGCTTCCCTCATCCATGTGGACCAGGATTGGTGGATCCCATCCCCTCTCCATGGACATTAGAGTTTTTTCCATTTCCTGGTCATTTCATTAGTGCCCTGATGGGTAGTCTTGAAAATACATCTTTGAACAATTGTGCAATAACTTTGTAATCTGCTAGGATGAGCACCGCCTGGTGCAGGAGTGCACCTGTGAGACTGATGGGTCCTGTGCACTGTTCTCCAGGGGAGGGGCCATTCCCTTTTCTCTCTAGGGGACCTGCTGGGGCTTCTTCCTCCTCACTTTGTCCCCAGAGGTAGTAGCTACCAGACCAGAAGTGTGCCAGCCTGATGGTGACAGTGCTCTCTCCACAGTGTTGACAGTGTGTGTGTCCCCATTGGGGAGGTTGAGCATATCTGACATGTGGTGTGTGCATTGCCTCTCATTGCAAATGTGTCCCTTCATCCCTTTAGAGAACACTGACTTTCAAGAGTTTTCCGTGCCACAGGGATGTTAAACCTTTCTCTGGCCTTGGGTGTCTGTGAGGAATGCTTTCCAGCTTGTGGTTTGTCTTTCTAGATTTCTGCATTTTTTCTCACTTTTGTTTTGGGCACAGGAGGAGCCAGCCATTGCCTGACCAACTTCAGACAGTGAGGTCACATTTAGCACAGTGGTGTCTACCCAGAAATGATGCACACACACTTGTTAAAAGAGCCTTTAAAAAAATAAATCTGATCTCTAATCTATCTAGGATTTCCCTTTCAAATAACAAAAATGTTATTTCAGATAAACAAACAAAAATATGTGAGAAGACACAAAAAAGCACCTATTTTAAGGTTACAGTTATAGGAAATGTCCAGAGTAGGCAACAGAGCAGAGACCAGGGATTGCTAGGAGCAGGAGTGGGGAGTGAGTGCTTCTGGTGCAGGGTTTCCTCTTGGGGTGATGGAGCATCCTGCTACTAGACAGTAGAGACACACGGCATTGTGAATGTACGTCACATTCAGGAATGACACAATTTGCAATATAAACAATAACTTTTATTACTTAAAATGAATCACACCATGGGAAAATGAAGGATAAAAAAGAGAAAAAAGAAAAGATGCCCCCTAGTCCCCAAATAATAAAAATGAAAAGATGAAATACTGAATCATGCCATGGAGAAAAGCGTAACAATAAAAGAAAATAAAAGGAAAGGGTCAAGGAGTGAGGGTAAAAACAAATTCTTCTGATGGAAGAGGTAGAGCAGGTTTAATAGGCCACTCTGGAGCTGGCCCTGATGCATCTTCCCGAGGCAGCTCTTCCTCTGAGGCAGGAGCCAGGGTAAGTTCAGGGAAGGCTCCTCAGGCAGGGGTGGTGGGGCCTCAGTCAGTCAGGAGATGCTGCACAGTCGGGCCCTGACTCTGTAGCTACAGCTGGAGCAGCTGCTAGAGATGGCATCACCACTGAAGGTGGATACCCCTCCAGGTCTGGAGCAGCCTCCTTGGGATGTAAGACAGATGTTGAAGCAAGAGCTGGATCTGCCTCCTGTGCTCACAGTGGAGTTGCAAGAAGAGATCACCCACCTGCCTGCACCTGCCTGCATTTCAATGTGTCCTCCAAAGAGAGAACACAACCAGAGACTTCCGGAGAGTCTGCAGCTCAGGACCCACCCCAAGATGTTCTCCTCAGGGACAGTCCAGCAGATGGGTGGTTCGAGGCTGGTCTTCACTCCTGGCTGGCCCCTCAGGTGTTCCCTCTGTGTCTGGCACCCATACATACCCATAAGTTCCCATGCACTTCCACACCCATCCCATGCTCACCTCCACCCCCTTCTCTGCCTTGGGCTCTGCTTCCTTGGGCTCCTGCTTCTCCTGTCCTGTCTTTTAGCATGGACATGGTGCTCCAGGTTGGAATCAGAAATCCTGAGATGCTTGAGGAGCCCAGGTGGCTCAGGGGAGGAGTCCTTCTCTGGCCACCCAGGGGCCCTGGTTACCCAGATGCCCAGGTGGCTACAGTCACTCTGTCCTTCACTGGCCCTCATTGTAGCACTCCTGCCCCTCACTGGTAGAGATGGGGCAGGGGTCTTCATCAACCAGCTGCTATTCCTCAGTGTCCTCAGTTGAGTTCTGCAATGACAGTGACCAGGCACCAATCAGGAAGCCTCAATCCCTGCCTGGCCCTAGTTGCTGCTGCTTCTGCCTACTGGACCTTCTGCTTCGGGATCATACCCAGCCCTGTGTCTGCACAGAGCTCCACACAGGGAAAAAGAGATTCACCCTAGAACTTGGGGTAATCCTCAGGCTGAAGGGGCTTCCCACGCCCCACATCCACATACAAGTGTGAACATGACCAGTCGACCAGGCTTCTGACCCCTCCTCAGCCTGTTCCTTCTTGGGGCATGTCCTCCCCACCATGAAATTCACTCCTTACACACACTAACACACACACACACACATACACACACACACACACACAGAGAAGGGACATAGGGCTACTCAGGTGGGATCAGAATGATGGCCTGGTGCCAACAAAATCTCCCTGGGCCTCCCTGGGTTGTCTCTGTGTTCCATTGTAAAAACGGCCAAAGGCATCTGGGCTAAAAATAGACCCAGCTGAGGTCCTGGTGGAATGTACTGTCCCTGCTGCCTCTTTTGAGGCCACAGCTTCAGGATACAGGCAGACAGCAAGGGAACATCCTTTTCCTGCTAATGTCTTTAGCCAAATGAGCCAAGCAGAGGCAGTTTTAGAATGTGGCTGCCTGGTTACCACAGTTCCAAGTTCTATAGGGCTCTATGATCAGGAAGTAAGGTCACTGCTTGGCATAGTGAGGTTGCTGCTCTTGTCTGAGGGGATGCTAGGTCATTATTTATGTTTAAAAATGCAACTGATTTCTGGCTATTTATTTTTGTATCCTGCCACTTTACTGAATTCATTTATTAGTTCTTGTAGTTTTTGGTGTTATCTTTAGGGTTCTCTGCGTACAGTATCTCATGTCCTCTGCAAATAGTGACAGTTTTACTTCTTCCTTTCTAATTTAGACACATTTTATTTCTTCTTGTCTGAATGCTATGGCTACAGGGTCCAGCACAAATAACACTGCTTTTTTTTATGAGCTATACCATAAAAAATCTACATTAGGTAAAGTGTTCAAATTGCTGTCCATCTTGTGCAAGACATTCACACACTCTACCAACCACACTCAAGCAAGCCTTACAACTTGATAATAATGTCAATGAATTCATCCTGGATTCTGTCTTTCAGTTCATCAATGTTGCAGGGTTTGGTCTTGTACACAAGATCTTTAAGGATCCTCCCCAAAAAGAAATCAAGCAAACTTAGGTCCAGGGATTGAGCTGCCCACTCCAGTGACCCTCATCGCCCTATCCCCTCGAGAGGCAAATCATTCTCTGACACACAATGCATAATGTGGTGGTGTGCCATCCTGCTGGATGTAAACTCCAAAGTCATGTTCAACTCTATGCCACAATTCTGTTTGTAGGACATGCAGGAAATTATTCTGATTGACAGTATCATCAAAGAACACTGGCCCAATTATACCTGTAACTGATATCACTACCCAAATGCTACCCCTGTTAAGTTGATGTCTTTCTTTAAGATAACGTGTGAATTCACATCATCCCAATACACACAATTATTGTGGTTGATACAGCTGTTTGAATGTAGCCTCATCCAACTACCATACCTTGGTTGGAAAGTGCTCATCCTCACATAATTTGTCCAAAAATCTTTCACAAAATTCTACCCTTCTGTCTGAATCTCCATCCTGTAAGGAGTGTAGTAAACATGGTATGCATGGCTCCATTTTCATTTTGTCCAGCAACTTTCACACACTTCTGTCACTAATACCAAGTTCCCCTGACAGATGCTTACTGGATTTGGAGGGCTTCGTAATGATGATGCCTATAATTTGGCAGCCTTTTCTTCTGTTGTCACTGAAACTTGTCTTCTTGATCTTGCACACTTCTGGTTGCCTCAAGGTTTTGGAACAGACTTGTGACATTAAGACTCTATGCATGGTGAATGCCAAATTTTTCACGTAACAAACAAGCGGTTGCTGCTCCATTGCACTGGTTTTGATAGTACAGCTTCACTGCTCTCACTCACTGTTCCCTTGTCAGTTGATGGACCATTTTACTTCAGGGAACCTGGAACACAAAGGTTACTCAGGTTACTAAGACAACACTTCCATTTATACTATACTGTACTATACTGTACCATACCATACCATACCATACCATACCATACCATACCATACCACTTTAAAAAGGGTGTTACTGTACTTCTGACAGACTCTGTATGGTAAATAATAGAGGTAAAAGTGGTCATCCCCGTCTTGTTCCTAAATTTAAGAAAAACACTTTTAGTTTTTGTGGTTGAGTATGATGCTTCTTGTCGTGGGTTTGTCACATACGGTTTTTATTCTGTTGAGATATTTTCCCTGTACTCCTACTTTGCTAAGAGTTTTTATTATTAATGGGTGCTGAATTTATCAATGTTTTTGCTGTGTATATTGATATGATCATGTGATTTTTATTCTCCATTTTGTTTATGTGGTATATCCTGTTAATTGATTTGTGCATATTGTAGTAACCTTGCATCCCAGGAATAAATTCCACTTGCTAGTGATGTATGATGTTTTTAATGTATTGCTGAATCTGCTTTGCTAATATTTTATTGGGGATATTTGTATCTGTGTTCATCAAGGATGTAGGCCTATAATTTTCTTTGTTTGTAGTGTCCTTACCTGGTTTTGTAATTAGAATAATGCTGGCCTCAAGCTTATTAAATAAGCTTGAAAGACTTTTGTCCTTTTGAATTTTTTTAACAAGAGTTTGAGAAGGGTAAGGTTTAGTTCTTCTTTGAATGTTTGGTAAAATTCACCTGTTAAATGATCAGACCAAAATTTTTGTTTTGCTGGGAGTTTTCTGATTACTGCTTTAATTTCTTTAGTTGTAATCTGTTCAGATTTTCTGGGTTTTTTTTCTGATTCAGTTTTGGAAGTCTCCGAGGATTCATCTCTTTCTTCCAGATTGTCCAATATTTTAGCATATAGTTGTTCATAATATTTTCTCATATTATTTTATATTTCTGTGGTGTCGGTTGTTATATCTCCTCTTTTATTTCTGATTTTGAGTCCTCTTTCTTTTTTTCCTGATGAGTTGGTTAAAGGTTTATAAATCTTGTTTATATTTTCAAAGAACAAGCTCTTGGTTTTATTGGACTTTTCTATTGCTTTTTAAGATTCTGCTTAATTTACTTCTGCTCTGATCTTTATTATTTCCTTCCTTCTACTCACTTTGGGATGTGTTGGTTGTTCTTTTTCTAGTGTAAGATTAGATTGTGTTTATTCGAAATTTTTCTTGTTTCTTGAGGTAGGCCTGTATTGCTATGAATTTCCCTCATTAGACTGTTTTTTGTTGTGTCCCACAGATTTTGTGTTACTGTGTTTTCACTTTCATTTGTCTCAAGGTCTTTTGATTTCTTCTTTGATCCTATTCTTTACCCATTTGTTGTGTAGTAACATGTTATTTCACCTCCATATGTTTATGTGTTTTTTTAGTTTTCTCTTGTAACTGATTTCTAGTTTTATACAGGACCTTTGTGGTGGGAGAAGATGCTTGATATAATTTCAATCTTCTTAAATTTAGTGAGACTTGTTCTGTATCTTAATGTTCTCTGTGCACCTGAAGTGTATGTATATTCTGCTACTTTGGGGTGAGATGCTCTGAAAATACTAATTTAATATTTTGGCCCATTATGTCATTTAAGGCTGCTATTTCCTTGTTGATTTTTCTGTCTAGAAGATCTATCTATTGATGTCAATGGGATGTTAAAATCCCCTGTGATGACTATATTATGACTGGATTTTTCCCTCTATGTTCATCAAGATTTACTTTCTGTATTTAGGTGCTCTTGTGTTGGGTGCATATATGTTTCCAAGGGTTATAGACTCTTTTATTGATTCCATTGTCATTATGGAATGCCTTTTTTTTTGTCTTTTATGATAGCCTTTGTTTTAAAGTCTTTCTGTCTGATATAAGTATCACTATTCCAACTTTTTGTTTCCCATTTTCCTTTTCATGAAATATTTTTTTTCCATCTCTTTACTCTCAGTCTGTGTGTGTCTTTTGTTCTGAAGTGGGACTCTTGTAGACAGCATATATGTGGTTCTTGTTTTCTTTTCCATTTAACTGCCCTATGTCTTTTTTTTAAACCTCACCTAAGGATATGTTTATTGATCTTAGAGAGAGAGGAAGAGGGGGCAGAGAGAGAGAGAAAGAGAGAAATGTGAGGGAGAAACAATAATCAGTTGCTTCCCATGCATGCCCTGACCAGGGATCAAACCCACAACCTAGGTATATGCCCTGGTTGGGAATCAAACCTGCAATATTTTGCTGTTTGGGATTTTGCTCCAATACACTGAGCCACCTGTCCACGGCTATCCTATGTCTTTTTATTGGGGTGGATCCTGAACCACAGTGTATTTTTATTGGAGTGGTTTATCCTTTACCACTTCACTATCATTTCAAATGACTATTGATAAGTACATATTTATTGTCATTTCATTCATTATAACTACGTTCCTCTCTTTCTTCTTTCTTCTTTTTAAAGAGGCCCCTTTAACATTTCCTGTAATATTGGTTGGTGGTAATAACTCCTTACTTTTTCTTGTCTGGGAAGCTATTTATTTCTCTTTCCATTTTAAATGATAGCCTTGATGGGTTGAGTAGTCCCGGTTGTAGGCCTTTCCTTTTCATCATTTTGAATATATCATGTAAATCCCTTCTAGCCTGAGATATTTCTGTTGAGAAATCAGTTGACAGTTTTATGGAAACTCTTTTGTAGGTAACTGTCTTTCTTTTGCTGCTCCTAAGATTTTCTCCTAGTCTTTAACTTTGTCATTTTAATTCTGCTGTGTCTTATTGTGGGCCTCTTTGTGTTCAACTTGTTTGGGACTCCCTGCACTTTCTGGACTTGTGTGTCTTTTTCCTTTTCCAGGTTAGAGAAGTTTTCCACCATTATCTCCTCATATAGGTTTTTGATCCCTTGCTCTTTCTCTTCTCCTTATGGTATGCCTATGATGCATATGTTGCTACAACTGGTGATGTCTCAGGGGTATCTTAAACTTTTCTTATTTTAAAAAATTTATTTTTTCTTTGTATTGTACTGCTTGGGTGCTTTCTTTTTTCTTGTCCTCTAAATTGCTAATTCAATCTTCTGCTTCATCTAACCTATTGATTTTCTACTGTATTCTTCATTTCAGATATTGTATTGTTCATTTTTGACTGATTCTTTTTGATGGTTTCTATGTCTTTTTTAATGCTTTCTCTCTCTTTATTTAAGTTCTCACTGAGTTTATTCATTCTTCCCCTATGTTCCTTGAGAGCCCTCAGAACCATTGTTTTGAATCTTGCATCTGCTATATTGCTTGCCTACCCTTCATTTAGTTCTTTTTTCTGGAAATTTCCCCTGTTCTTTTATCTAAGGCATGTTTCTTTGTCTTTTCATTTTGGCTACTTCTCTGTATTTGGTTCTGGTTATTAGGTAAATATGCTATGTGTCCCAGTCTTGGTATGATGACCTTATATGTAGTTGTCCTATAGGGGCCTAAGTGGTGCAGTCCCCCTGATCATGTGAGCTAAGGGCTCCAGGAATGTCCCTTGTGTGTGTTATGTGAGCCCTTCTGTTATAGTTGAGTCTTGATTGCTGTTGGCCCATCCAGGGGTGGAATTGACCCTAGGGCTGGCGTGACTATCAGGATCCACCGCAACCACAGTGTATGAGTTGCTGTGCTGGGGCTGACCTCACAAAGCAGAATTCAGCCCAACAGGGTCTGGTGCCTGCTAAGATGTCCCTTTGGGTGTGCCACTTATGGAATCAATTAAGCTGTGCTCTCTTGTGGTCTGAAGCCTTCCACTGGGTATGTTGGTTCTGAGGCCTTTTGGGAGGAACTCCTGTGCAGGTCAATATCAATGTCAGATGCTGCCAATGACTGACCCTAGGCATCCTGTTTGGAGCTACAAAGTGATCCACAGTTTGTGGGTATCTCTGCTAGGCATAGGTGCATTGAAAGGGGCCCAACTGTACACCAAGACCAGCTTCCACCAGTACTGAGCTTGGGGTTAGGACAGCAAAAGGCTCAAGTTACCCATGGATCCACCTGTGCTTGCTGTTTGCCTGTTAGTCTCAGTCACTGAAAGAGCCTCTGGCAGTATATGAGTTGTGTGAGTAGGTTCTTGGTAAGTCACAGGTAGGGGCCAGTGGTGTTCACAGATTCAAGCTCAATACCACTGCTGGGCCTGAAGCCACTCAACAAAAGTCTCAGTGTACAGCAAGGCCAGCCACCCCCTGCTAGGCATGAGGACATTTGTATTGGGGAAGGGTCTCACAGTGTCCTCCAGGTGAGGCCAACAGAGTCCATCAGACCAAGAATGAGATTTGTCCAAGTGGAGAGAGGCCTCTGCACAGAAGTGATGGTGCCAGTTGGGTGAGCCACAAGACTCAGTGTCTCCCTGTCCATCTCTGCCACCTTCTAAATCTGCCCAGATTTCTTCAAGAGCCTTCCAAGAAAGTCCATACCGTGGGCCCAGGTTGGACACAACCAGCTGACTCTTCCACAGGGCACAAGTTTGGCAGGGCAGGGCCTGCAGGAGTCAGGAGGGTGGGGCTAGTGCATTTCCCCAGGCTGATGACTTGTGGAGGCAAATGCTTGACCCAGGAAACAGGGCATCTGAGGGCAATATGGAACATGGACTCAGACAGGGACCTTGACAGCTGTCTCACTAGTCCCTCTCCCTGTATGACTTCAGTCTGCTCTGAGCTGTCATGTCACTGCCAGAGCCCTGGATGAGCATTCATAAATGAGATTTTTGTGCACTGGCCATTTAAGACAGAACCTAGTTTTCTACTAGGCTCCTCCCTCTCCCTAGCAAATGAAATTTCCATATTTTCACAACCAGATATTATGTGGGCATCTCTTCCCAGCAGATACTCTGCACTCCTCACTCCTTGGGGGGCGGGGGGGGAGGGCCTTGCACCTGAGGTATCCCTGTGGATTTTCTACTGTTGCACATGGATGTGAGGACAGCCTGTTTCATGATTATATCCTTCCAGCAATACTTGATATGGCTTTTTCTGTTCCTTGGTTATAAGACTTTTATTTATCTAGTCTGCACTTTGTTATTTTGGTTGATTGCTCTATAATTTAGTTGTCATTTAAATTTGGTCCTGGGAACAGGTGAGTGTAACTTCCACCTACTCTGCCACCATCTTCCATCCCCACCCCACCTGTGAATCTTTTGTGGTGAGGTGACTGACTGTCCAGAGCTTATGCTGACTTTTTAACTAGGTTGGTTTTTTCTTATTGTGGAAGATTAAGAAGGTATTTTTCTTTTTGTATATTTGGATGCCATTTTTTTTCTGATTCGTGTTTTGAAAACACTTTCTCTGAGTCTGTGACTTAATTTAAAATCAGAAGACTAACATTCACAGAAACACCCTCACCTCTCCTGTCTCTCCTGTCCCTACCATCAGGGGCTTCCCTCTCTACCTCCTGGGAGAGCCTGGTGAGCCCCACCTCAAGGACTTATGTTCTTTACTCTGAGTGGGGCGTCCCATCTCTGAGCAGACAAGAGATATGTCACTGACTGTGGCCTGACGTGGCTGCCTCAGACCAGTGGACTCCACCTGACCTGACTTTGAAGGAGATAAGGGCTCTCTCCCTTGTCCCCACTGAGCAGAGCCCCACTCACAGGAGTTGGATGTGCTGGGTATGAGCACCAGGGGCTGGCACGGGGCCAGGGAAGAGGTCACTGCTGGAGGACCTCTGTGGATTGGGTGCTGTGGCCTGCCCCAAACTCTTACCCTGATGTTTTAACCTTCTGGCACCTTTCATGAGGCCCATTGTAAGGTTCCTTCTATTCACACGTGTTCAAGCAGATCCTGCTGTTGCAACTGAGCACTTCGCCTGGATAGAGAACATCCATGGTGGTCCCTGTGACTGAGCCTTCCTAGCACAGCTTTGCTGATGGAGAGGAAGGGGCTCTGCATTTAGAGGGAAAGGGGTAGGCCAGAATGTGCAGGATGGCACATTCTGTTCTGAATGGATGGGCCAGGCTGCCCAACTGAGTTTAGTTATGGAGCAGGGTGAGGCTGGTGTGGGCTAGGGGCAGAGGGGTGAGGTGGGGTAGGACAGGAGGCAGGAAGGATGGGACTTTACAGCTAGATGTGCCACTCCCAGGTACCTTCATCTTCTCCACTCACAGCCCCTCTTTCTCACCGCCCCCCTCCCCCAGGCCTCTGCACCCCTGCTTTCCCTAACAAGGTTCAAAGTAGACAGGGTGACCTTGGATGTAGGGAACTGCCAAAACACCTTAAAATTGTGTTTATGTTAGACTGACAATCTCCACTTCTAGAGACATGTTCTAAATAAGTAAAGATTTATGGATGCAGATGTTCCTTTCAACACAATGATGGGAGTGAAAAATTGGAAATGACCCAACAGGGGCTCAAGAAATTCTGATGTGGGGACACAGCAAATGCCAAAGAGGAAAAGGACTGGCCGGCAATGCCCACCCATAGGGAAATAAGGTTCTGGAAGGGCACATACCTAGGAACCCGCCCTGCCCCACACCCACACGTGAACATGCAGAAGCACCCATGAGTATGGGAATGCAAGTACACACATGTGCACATGCTGACACAATGTGCACACTCAGGGAAAGTACTGGAATGGCCAGCACCCCCTGTCAAGGCTCTCCTCCTGGGAAGGACTTTGTTCTTAAATGGACTGTGAATGGCTTTAGAATTTTTTATTTTACTATAATACATCTTTATTTTTTGTACTAAGTTCTTTAAAAATAAAAACTAAGTAATGTTTTTACATTATTTATATGACCAATCAATGCATAACAATGAATATATGACATTAATATTTTTAGAATTATCAAAGTCATATATGCATTATAAAAACTTTAGACATCACCTCAAGGAGAAGATAAGGGATTTGCAAGTGCCACCATAGAGGTGATCATCATGAGTGGCTTAGTGGGCATATCTCAGGCTCTGCCTGTCTCATTTGTTTGTCTCTGTCACACACAGACTCATTTTCACAGATGTGTGTCTGCCTGTTGAAATCACATGTAGGTGGTCTGATAGGCAGGCTCCTGGATGCACACAGTTAGTCCACATAATGTGAGAGGACCCCTGAGGTCTTTATCTGTCAACACATAGAGACCCCTGCACCCATTGTAGCATCAGCTCAGCTTTCCTCATCCATGTGGACCAGGATTGGTGGATCCCATCACCACTCCATGGATATTAGTGTTTTTTTTAAAGCTCCCAGCTATTTCATGAGTACCCTGAAGGGTAGCTTTGGAAAACACATCTCTCAACAATCATAGAAGAATTTTTGTGGGGTAACCTCCTAGGGTGAGCAGGGCCAAGTTAGTTAAGTTCCTGTGGGATTTTGACAGATCCTGTACATTGTTCTCCCAGAGGAAGGGCCTTTCTCCCTTCTCCCCAGAAGATCTGCTGGGACATCTGCTTCCTCACTTTGTCCTCAGTGCTGGTCACCACAAAACAAGATGCCTGACAGCCTGATGGTGACAGTGGTCTCTCCCCAGTGTTTGCAATGTCTGTGTCCCCATCTGGAGGTAGGATATCTCTGATGTGTAGTGCTGTTTGCATAGCCCTCTGTTGGAAGTGCACATTTGTCCTTCGTCCCTTTAGAAAACACCAGCATTCAAGAGTTTTCTGCGAAACAGAGATGTTAAATCTTTCTCTGGTCTTAGGTTGTAATGAATACTTTCCACCTTGTGGTTTATCTTTCCAGATTTCTGCATTTTCCTCATTTTTGTTTTGGACACAGGAAGAACCAGCCATTGTGTGAACAGTTACTGGGTCTGGGGTCACACTTAGCACAGTAGTCTCTATCCCAAGATGATGCACACAATGCTGAAAGGAACTTTTTGTAAAAAAAAATTAAACTGATCTATTCCATGTGGGATTTCCCTTTCAAATGACAGAAGTCATTTTTCAGATAAAAACAAATAAAAATATCTGAGAAGACACAAAAAGGCACCTATCCTAAGGTTACACTTACATTAAACGTCCAGAATAGGCAATGAGTCACAGACAGAAACCAGACCAGGGGTTGCCAGGGGCAGAAGGAATGGGGAGTGAGTGCTTCTGGTTCAGGATTTACTTTTGGGGTGATGGAGCATCCCTCAGTTACATAGTGGCAATACTTGCACAGTGTTGTGAATGTGTCATGCTCAGGAATGGCACAGTTTACCATATAAGCAAAAGCTTTTATTTATTACTTAAAATTAATCACACCATGGGAAAATGAAGGATAAAAAGAGAAAAAAGAAAAGAAGAAAAGATACCCCTACAAAAAGAAAAGTATAATAATAAAAGAAAATAAAAGGAAAAAGTCAAATTCTTCTGATGGAAGAGGTAGAACTGGTTCAACAAGCAGCTCTGGAGCTAGTCCTGATGCATCTTACCAAGGCAGCTCTTCCTCTGGGGCAGGAGCCAGGGAAGCTTTGAGGGAGGGTTCTTCAGTCAAGGGAGGTTCCAGAGAAGAGGCTGGAGCGGATACTAGAGGTGGCACGACTGGGGGAGGTAGACACCCTTCTAGGTCTGGAGCTGCCTTCTGGTCTGCCCCTGCATTGGGCTCCTTGGGATGTAAGACAGGTGTTGAAGCAGGAGCTGGCTCTGCCTCCTGAGCTTATGCCTGAGTTGCAAGAGGAAAAAGATCATCTAGGTGCCTGCATTTCATTGTGCTCCCCCCAAAGACAGAACACAACCAGAACCTTCCAGAGAGGCCAACCCAAGACCCACCCGAGGTGTCCTCCCAGCTGACATTCCCACATACGGGTGTCTGAGGCCAGCCTCTACCCTAGCCAGCCTCTGTAGTTACTCCCTGTGTATCTGGCACCCATCCATCCCCATAAGCTTGCATGTACAGCCACACCCCATCCCACCCTCACCTCCACCATCTTCTCACTCTTGGTCTCTGCTTTCTTGGGCTCAAGGTCATTTGAATGGCTCTGTTCAACATGGGCAGGGTGCTCCATGTTGGAGTCGGAAATCCTGAGATGCCTGGAGAGCCCAGGTGGCTGAGGAGAAGAGTCCTCTGGCCATCCAGGGGATCTGTTTCCCAGACACCAAAGTGGCCACAGTCACCTCTGTCCTTCTCTGTCCCTGGGTATTGTGGTGTACCTGCCCCTCATTGGTAAAGATGGGGCAGGAATCTTCTTCACAAGTATCTATTTGTTGATGCCCACAGTTGAGTTCTGCAATGACAGTGACTGGCCACTGGTTGGGAGGCCTCCAGCCCTGCCCTGCATGAGATGCTGCTCCTCTGCCAGTGGAACTTTCTCTCAGGGATCAGGCACAGCTCTGAATCAGCACAGACATCCACCCAAAGAAACTAGGGTTCACCTCAGGGCTTGGGACAACTTCGGGCCCAGGAAACCTTCCACCTCCACATCCACCCTGCCAACCTTGATGTCAGGTGTGAACATGACCAGCTCATCAGGCTTCTGACCCCTCCTCAACATGTTCTTTCTTGGGGCATGACAGCCCCACCATGAGTCTTTTCCCCTTCCCCCTAAACACACATAGAGTGAGGGGACATAGGATTGCTTGGGTGGGATCAGAGTGGTAACCTGATACCAAAAACACCTCCCTAGGCCTCCCTGTGTTATCTCTGGGTACCATCTTAAAAAGGGCCACAGGCATCTTGGCTGAGAATGAATCCAGCAGAAGCTCTGGTGGTACACACTATCCCTGCTGCCTCTTTTAAGGCCATGTCCTCAGGACACAGGCAGGCAGCAGGGAAACATCTATTTCCTGCTAATATCTTTAGCCAAATGAGCCAAGCAAGGGAAGTTTTAATATGTGGCTGCCTGGTTACCACGGTTCCAAGTTCTGTTGGGCTCTATGGTCAGGAAGTGAGATCACTGCTTGGTGTAGTGAGGTCACTACTCTTGTCTGAGAAGATGCTAGGTCATTATAGATCTTTAAAAATGCAACTGATTTTTTTGGATAATTATTATTGTTTCCTGCTTCTTAACTGAACTCATTTATTAGTTCTTGTAGTTTTTTGGTGGAATCTTTAAGGTTCTCTTTGTACAGGGGATCTGCTGGGGCCTCTGCTTCCTCACTTTGTCCCCAGGGCTGGTCTCCATCAGGCCAGAAGTCTGCCAGCCTAATGGTGTGATAGTGCTCTGTTCCCGGTGTTTATGATGCATGAGTCATCCAGCCTCTGGGAGGCGGGGCATCTCTGACATTTAGTGGCATGTGCATTGCCTCTCATTAGAAGTGTATGTGTTTGCCCTTCGTCCCTTTAGAAAACACTGACTTTCAAGAGTTTTCTGTGCCACAGGGATCTTAATAAACCTTTCTCTGGCCTTGGGTTTCTGTGAGGAATGCTTTCCATCTTGTGGGTTGTCTTTCCAGATTTCTGCATTTTTCTCATTTTTGTTTTGGGCACAAGAAGAGCCAGCCATTGCCTGATTGGCTTCAGACCCCAGGGTCACACTTAGTACAGCTGTCTCTATCCCCAAATGATGCGTACACACTTATTACAAGAACCTTTAGAAAAAAATCTGATCTTTAATCAATCTGGAACTTTTCTTTCAAATAATATAAATGCTATTTCAGATAAAGAAACAAAAATATGTGAAAAGACACAAAAAGTCACTTATCTTAAGGTTCCAGGAATAAGAATCATCCAGAATAGGCGTGGATAGCTAGACCAGTAAAATGGCATTGGTCTGGTCAAGATAGCATAAAGTATATATATCAAAATGGTGTCACTCATCTCAGCCTAGATGGCTACCAGTCAGCTATGACCCTTGTTTCAAGAGAGTAACTACCTAAGTCATGATAGACATGTTGCGGGAAAGAATAACTCACACGCGGTAGAGGTGGTAGAGCACCACCCTTTATTACGCGCGCGGGCTCAGAGGAGACAATGGGACTCCAAATTCTGAGCCCCAAACTCTGACCTTCCAGGGTTTAAATAGTCCCGGGCCTCCTACCTACGTAACAAAGCAAGGTTACAGAAGCCCAAATGCAGAAGTTAGATCTAGTTACCTTATTTGGCTAAAACAAAGAACAAAGCACAGGGGCTCAACACAGTGGTTGCCCATCACAGACACATCTGGAAAGGAGACACACATAAGGTATCTGTACATGTGATCAGAACATCCATGTCTGCAGATAGGGACCACCTACAGGTAGCCTCTAGGGAAAGTCCCCACTTGCCATCGGGGGTGCCAAGACACTTATCAAGAGACCCAGGAGGGTGGAGTACAGCACTCTCAAGGGTATGACTGAGGTAGGTTGCAAACTACTGCCGAGACACACCTCAGAGTGCTGCTCCATATCACACTGATCTCCCTTGGCATCGGCTGCTGGAGGCTCTGCCCTGCTTGACTGAGGACTACTTCTACCCTGCTGCCCACCTGGCTCTGGAGATCCTTCCTTATAAGATGCTGATGACTCTCTTGCCCCCATGCTGTCTTCCGGACCTGCAGACTGAGATTCTGAGACTCAGATTTGTTACTGCCCACTGATTGCAGTGTGTGTGTGTGTGTGTGTGTGTGTGTGTGTGTGTGTTATTTCCCTTAGATTGTTAGAGTGTAGTAGGATATTAATGATGTTGATGTTCTACTTTGAGTGCACCTGAATTCAATATAAGCTGAGTGAGTAACATAGTTATCTTGTGTGACTCTTGTCTATTCCTTGGTGCCAGGTTGCTCAGCAGGTGGCTACCAAAGCAGTTTCCCAGCTGACTTATAGGAAAGACGATATTGCGACACAAGCTCATGACATTTGGCATAGTTGGCACCAACGAATGCAAGAGTGGCTAGGAAAACATATTTTTAAGGCTGAAAGAAAAGAAGCTGAACTGTTAGAAAAACTTGTCCAAGTATAGCTGGTTAAGGTGGCAGATTGAATTAGCATACACTGAAATTATATAAGGTAGCTGCCAAACTTTTGTGAGAATGTTAGCCCTGGGACAGAAACTTTAAAAAGGCCTGACTCTTAAGAGCAGACTGTCCTGTTAGGGGAATCTCTGGTATGAGACTGAGGCACTGGCCTGTAAGAAACTGCCCATATAAACCATTGTGGATATATGGATAAATCTCACTGTTCTAAGTAATTTGGAACTGCTCATAAATAAAGCCTATGAAAAAGAAGTGCTGGTGCTGCTTCTGTGGATATTGTCCCAGGTAGATGCCGACAGGCAAGAATTTAGCATGCAGAATTATACAGAGAAGCAAGTCAGCTGACATTGTTAAGGGTACTTTTGGTGGTGACCTTAAACCTAAAAATCTTGATTCAGAGGATCCAGAAGAATATGACAACCCATGGGATGATTTATATGCTGCTAGATCGGTAGTTTTAAGAAAGCAAGTAATAGACTACAATCATGGACAAGGAAGGCCACAATACACAGGGGAAGGCAAAGAATATACCAGGCAGAAACTGCAGAATATGAGAGTAGATTTTCAGCAAAAGGACACGACAGATGTAGATTTGCTAGCTATGATTTGGAACAAAGGAACCAATACCATTTCACAGGACCAGAAATAAGACAGATTTCAGGCATTTCACAACTAAATGCAGTTAACACAGCATTCTTGGAACTAACACACAGGGGCCAGATCAAACTCTCACACTGTGGGACTGGAGAATAGGGGCATGGAGAGCAGCCCACCCCACAGTCGACATTACAGTGTATGGAGATCACATGAATTGGACAGACCTAAAACAGGCAATTCATATCACTAGAAAATTGGTAATTTTTTCTCTGGTTTATGACAAAACAGGAATAAATACGCCTTTGCAGGTACCAGCAGCACAGGACATGAAAAAGGTACCACCTGCCTTAAAAATGCCATGTGTGCAGGCGATGGCCCAGGTCAGGATGGCAGAGGACACACTGAATATATTTAAGTTATCATCTTAATTGAATGGCCCACCTAAATTCACATTTAATGTCAAAATATATAAAAATAGATCAGGACCCCTGAGGTGGAATAATACACTATGCAGAACTTTAGCCCATGGGGGAACAATAACAAATATTGGCAACCACCCCAAAGTGGAAACTGGCAACAGCCAGGTAGGAAATATCAGCCTTGGCCTCTAAGGAAAACTTGGATTCCTAGTAGAAACTGGTGACAGAATACATTTATACCCAGAAACAAGAACACAGGGCAGAATGTTAAGCCTAGGCAAGCCAGCATGAAACAAATGCAAGGACAGGCCAGAAAATTTGCTCAAAACTTCTTTTCAAAAAATGGCCAATCCTGGGATCCTACCCAGGGCAACAGATATTAGATAATAGGCCTTATATTAAGCTTAAAATCCTTATAAATAGTCAGGAAAAGGTAGTTGAATTTCTTATAGACATGGGATTCCAAATAACATTAGTTAAAGAAAATTTTAAAATAGAAAAAGGATTTCCTATTAATGTAGAAGGACTAGGTGGTATGCTTTGCTATTGAATTCTTTATTCTTAGATATAATTTAGAGCCTTTAGAAGTAAGAGTATATACAGCACCTACTGTTGAAAATATATTAGGAATGAATAATTTACCAATTTTATTAGGAAATTTTATTTCATACAAAACCCTTAAACTATATAAAATAAACTTAGCACAGGTAAAAATAGAACAAATTGTGCTTCCTAAAGCCTCCAAAGCCACATATTCTAAACACTATCCCCATAGGGAGGACAGAAAGAAATGAGATAAAAAGTACAGGAACTTTTTTTTTAATTTTAATCATTGTTCAAGTACAGTTTTCTCCCACTTACTCCCATTCCAGCCCACCCACCCAACTCTCCCCTCTTCCTCCCCATTACCCCCCACCCCTAGTTTTTGTCCATGTGTCCTCCAAATTTGTTCCTGTAAACCCTACCCATTCCCTGCTGAAATTCCCTCTTCTCTCCCCTCTGGTCAGGAACTTTTAAGAGAAGATATCATAGAAAAAGGGAGAGCTCATCTTTATAACAGCCTTATATGGCCAGTTCTTAAGCCCATCAGCCAGTATAGATTAACTATAGATTATAGAAATTGTAATATTTTTACCTAAAATGAATGGAGTCCTGCTAAATGCTGAGGAGAAGTGATAAATATAATTACAGCCAGAAACTCTTAAGTATTCTATCATTATTGACTTGTCAGACATATTCTTGCTGTACCTATTGCATAAAAATCCAGGGAATACACTACATTAAGTTGGGGCAGCACACAATACTGGTTTAAAAGGCTACTACAGGGATAGTTAAATAGTCCAGTTATAACTCATACATTATTAACCTCACAAATAGATGTCACAAAATTTAATTTCTTAATCATCTCTTACATAGATGATATCATCATGGTGCATGGTGATCTGGGGCTCTAGAGGAAGGCAAAAGATAAGCTAATTGAGGAACTTAGGGCCAAAGGGTGGATAATTAATAAGGAAAAGACCCACAGCCCAGATACGTTAGCAAAATGTTTAGGAATACAATGGTCATTTGAAGGCAGAAAGATTCCAACTTCAGCACTAGATAAAATAATGGCACTAAAATAGCCTACTAATAAAACTGAAGCACAGCTTTTAATTGATCTCTTTGGCTATTGGAGACAACATATTCCTGACATGGGACACATGCTTAGACCTATGTACAATGTCACTAGAAAATCTCCTGATTGTGACTGGGGTGAATCCCCAAAACAGGCTTTCAAATTGCTGAAGGAGTATATTCTGACATCTCAGGAGTTAAGTTATCTTAAAAAGGGTGATCAAATCAGATTGGATTTAACATACTCCAATGACTATGGCACTTGGGCCCTATGGACCAAAAACAGCCAAGATAAACTATTTAAACCTGCTGGTTTCTGGACCAAACACTTTCCATATGCCTCAAGCAAATATTCTAATTTAGAAAAATTGATATGGCTTCTTTTTGAAGCACTAAAAGCTACTGAGCCTCTCACTGGTAACACCCCAATAATCATAAGATCTGAAATACCAGTGTTGCCCTGGGCTAAACTCAGTCCTGAAGAAGTGGCAGGAGTAAGGCTGAACCAGAAGGTCCTGACATGGAAGTGGTACATCCAGAGTAGGGATGTGACTGCTAAAGGACACCCAAGCTTCCTCACAGAGGAAATTGACCCAGCAGAGATAGGCTTGCCGGAAATAACTCCGAGGGAGGAGCAAGTCCATGCCCCCATAGGGAGATGGGGCCCCTCCTGGTCTGACTCTCTGCCTAATTCCTGGTTTACAGATGGCTCCTTAGTCACTGAAAGTGGACTCAGCAAATGGACAGCAATAGCTTTCAGGCCCAGAGATACCAAAACACTGAAGCTCACTGGTAGGTCAAAATCAGCACAACATGCTGAACTTATTGCAGTAGTGTTGGCAGTGAGACACTCATTAGGGGAAAAGCAAAAAGCTATTTATATCTTTACAGATTCATGGGCTATTGCAAATGGTATTACAATTTGGTCTCAAAAATGGGCAAAAACAGACTTTCAAATTAATGGCAAGGAGGTCTGGTCCAGAGACTACTGGTTAGAACTATTTGAACCCAGTAAGACAGTTAACGCATGCATCACTCATGTCTCTGAACATCAAAAAGATGACTCAAAGGAGGCCACCTTTAATAACATAGCAGATAGATTAATAAGGGTGAAGGCACCCAAAGGGGAGCTCCACAAAGGCAAAGAAAATTGCCTCCTTAATTTAAGGACAATGAGGTCTATCCGGCCAAAGTACCCCAATAACTATCATTAAAAGGGACAATGAATATTCAATTAAAACAAAGATGAAGTGTGGAGAATCACCAGAGCAATCATAGGACTCCACAAAGAATTAGGACACTTAGGTATATGTGTATTATATAATTGGCATGAGAAAAGAAATCTAAAGCTTCCATGGCAAAAGAACAGGAAAGCTGTGCAAGACTGCGAAGAATGCAAACAGTTTAGTAAGCAATACAGAAGGAAATTACCGTCAGACACCTATAAACCAAATACATTTAACTTTGTATGTCAAATTGATTTTATTGGGCCTATGGAGACAGGTTTTCAAAAGAAATATGCCTGTACCATGATAAATACACGCTCAAGAATAGGCATAGCTCTAGCCTGCATGAACCCTGATGCAAAGGCAACCATACAAACCCCAGCTAGATGGTGCAGTCACTACGGGGCACCTAGAATTATAGAAAGTGACCAAGGATCATACCTTATAGCTGGCAAGGTACAAAAGTTAGCACAAAGATTAGATATACAATGAAACTTTCACTTGGCCTATAATCCAATGGCCTCAGGGGACATAGAAAGGTTTAATGGGCTGATAAAGAGAGAACTGAAGATAATAGATAAGAAAACCACACTGCAAGAAACCCTAGATTGGGAAGTATTCAATTTAAATCAAAGAAAGGCCATGGAGATCAGTGCCACATGAGGTTTTAAAACAACCCTCTACTCAGTTTAACATAGAGAAGGAGCAGAAAAAGAATAAATTCCCACATAAAGTTACTTTTCCTGCAGATGCAGATGGAAATACCTAATGGACTGCTCTGGATAGGATACACTGTTGTTTGTACTCTCTTGTGCATAACTGTAACTTTCTTGTGCTTAGGAATACTAGATATACTCATCCAAGCACAACTCTTGATAGCATCAATAGTAGTCCTAATGGGCCCAATAGGGAAAGCCACAGGATATGTCCTGTCACAAAAATTTGACCATGGAAGGAGACTTGAACCCATTTATATCTTTGGCATTCCTGCATGGGAAGTTCCTCCAACATACAATGGGGAGAGCATGGTGTAATCATATGCTGAAAAGAGGGCATAAAAACCTGTAGCTATAAATGCTGCATTTGTGATAACCTGAATTTAAAATGGCTACAGCCAAGAGCATTTACTTTTTTTTTTTAAGATTTTATTTATTTATTTTTAGAGAGGGAAGGGAGGAAGATAGAGAGAGAGAAACATCAATGTGCAGTTGCTGGGGGTCATCGAACCTGCAACACTTTGGTTTGCAGCCTGAGCTCAATCCACTGAGCTATGCCAGCCAGGGCTGAGCATTTACTTTTGATAAAATATTACAAAAACAGACAACTTTGCAACCCATGCCTTGCATAATTGAGCATATTTTAAATTGCCCAATGCCAGGTTATGTGAAAGGACATTATAAGGTAAACAGTCAGATCATATGGACTGAATACAATCTAGGAATTGTGGTCAAGACCAGGCCCATATTGGTTAAAAGAAAATATGACCTACGGTCACTATGCTGGGCAGAAATACTAAAACCTTTGAAAAACTTAAACTCATCATATAATCATAGAAGAGAAAAAGGCAATGTGTATAGGCACAGGAAGGGCAGACCTTCAAGCTCAGAATTTATTAACTTCTCAGAATATGAAAGGGAGGTCAGATGAGCTAGGGAAAGGGTAGATGCATATCTACTCCAGATGTAGGAAAGGAGACAAGAAATGATAGAAGCAGACAAAGGAGAATGGAAATGGTGAGGAAATGGGCTAATGGCTTACTGAGAGAAGATATGTTAAACCTATTAAATGAGCTCAATAATTAACTTACAGAAACAAAATGCATCTATCAATGGTAATCATCATACCTCCTTTGATTGTCATCTACTTACTCTGTGTCTATACTGGAATTTCCTTAGCTGAACATTATACTATCTTTGAAAGCCAAGGGTGAAACAAAAACAGCACTAAGGCTGAATGTAAACTAGTACCAATTACACCCTTTGTCTCTGAAAACTCTCCTTTTCCCAAGGTGGAACCCAGTAGAGTCAGTGGAATGGACCAACAGACCTGACCTTGTGAGTCCTACAAGAGATTACTCCCCTGAGTTAATGTGCTGGATTTTCACAAGATTTTATGGAATTCAGACCCTCACCGAATGGGGGGATGAAGAATTTAATATAGATTTTAGCTGGCTTTTAGCATATAAAGCATTGTGTGTGAATAGACTACTTGCAAAGACACATTATTCAGGGAATGAAAGCATACCACCAGCACCCCATAAGTTGCCAATTCCCCACCCTAGAACTCATCAGCTAATAGTGAAGTAGTGTGACTCGGACGAAAATTAAAGATGTATATTGTTTGAAAATTTAGTTTAACCCTTTCATGTGTTAGCCTGATGGCATACAAAAACAGTCAGGCAAGTACTGTCCATATACCTAGAACCATAGAACCCACTAGACCACCAATACAAAAATTTACAAAATCACATGTCCCAGGACTATGGGATAAAATGCCTGCTTGGCAAATCTATAATAATATAACTTTAATAAATTATATGTTAGAAATGCTACAGATGTGTGAAGAGAGTTAACTAGATAATAGATCCTATTGCTCCTTAACTACCTCTCCTGAAACTTGTAGACAAATAATTCAAACAAGATGGCAAACAGCCAAGAGGCAGAAAAAATTTGATGGAATATTATATACTGATATTATGACTTGCATGACTGACATAGCTAGTTGCTATGATACTTCCCTATGTCCACTGAATAAGGATTTTCAAATTATAGTAGGACAGTGGTCAGCCTACATCACAGCCTTGAATAGAGGAGAGCAAGATACAGAAGCAGTGTCAATAGGAAGTATAGATTTACTTGAGCCATTTACTGAACCAGAAAATATGACCTGCCTACAGGCAATTATGCAGTCACAGAAGAGCTTTACAGGAATCTGGAATGAATTCTGGTATAACTCAGGTGAGGAAGGACTGGATCCTAGTGATTCTGATGAATATAGTGAATATGAGTATGAAGAGAGTCCTATCAGTGGTACTACTGTTACTACTACAAAACCGTCAATCATGAAACTTTGGGATAAGCCCTTTTATTTTAGTCCATTGCTTTCAGGCCCAAAGATGCCTTGGGGAAACCCAGGAAAGCATAATGTAATATCAAAGAAAAATAATATACCCTATTACACATATAGATTGAAAAGATTTCTAAATTTTCTTCACTTTGGTAACTTTTGCATCATAAGTCGCAATAGGGATGAAGAAATTCACATAGATCTCACAAAATCCATATCTAAACATGACAGTACACACATCTACATAAACAAATGTACAGTATTAGAAAAGGGAACCAACATCACACTTACATCAATACAAATAGATTGTATGATGAATTGCTAAATAGGAAAACATAATATACTAACTAGCAAGGGTTATCTGACTACTGAGAAATACTTTGAAAGACCTAGCAATAGGTGGTCACCAAGGGAGTTAGACTGGAGAAATAGAATGCATCCAGATGTTTTACATAGAGACATGACACCCCAACCATATAGTGTGCAAACACATATAAATACCATCTGTAACCAAGTAAAATACACATGCATCTAGGAGTAGTTGGCAATTTTACAGATGGACCGTATAATAAAATTCAGAAAAACTTTAGAATTCAAAAAGATATTAGCATGCTTTAAAATCAATTATACATCGAACTTAATACAGCCCAGTTATAAAGGAAAACTACAAGACACGATACACATCAATTAAGGACAATTATCCCTATGCCAAAAATGAAATAACTAGACTATTTCAAAATAGTAATCTAAATGCCTTGGTAAAGTAGAGAGCTTGTCCAATTTATACCTTGTCGTTGATAATGATGATAGCTTAATATATAACCTGTCCACTAATTCTGGACAGGGAGCTAAAAATGGTAACCAGGGAGAGTATATTAATATAACTGATGTTACCCCATTCTTTATAAATGACACTGAAAATGTATATACTATCATAAACTCTAATACCACTACATGATGGAACATACTTGTACAGGGTTTGCATGAGAGAATTGTGAGGCATGGAATAAGGTAAATGGATATGGGACAATAGAATAACTTGTGCACTGCTATTTAATACTAATATAACAATCTATACATTATACCGTAATTTGACTAAATGCACAAACAGATGGCAAAAAGCCCCAAATAGATTCAAGTGTGAGAATTGGATTAGAGTTCCATTCACTAACTAAACCAGTTTGGAGTGTTGAGGGTCAAGCTAGAGACAGACTAGTTCAAAACATGGATAGCCTGTTGTCATTCTCAAGAGGATCATGAAGCAATCCCAATGTCATCCTTGGTCAGTGGGCCATGGGTACCCCAAACCTCACAATTTAACATATTAGATATAGCTGACTGGACCAAAATCAAGTTATACTATGATGTGGATGGTGATATACCTAGAAGATACTTTAATGATACATATGACATGAAAGGACAAACATATATTGCACACTGGACATCAATAGGAATCACATACAAACACTTAGGATTAACACTAGCATTTTGCCCTAGGGAAGATAAGGATGATATGTTTTTCTTCTTTGAAAACACATCACAAGCCATACAACATACAAAAATATACCACTGGTGGCAAACCCTAGGAGAAGAAACACATGACTTACATCAGGTAGATGTATCACTAGAACCATACCACTTTACAATGCTACAACCCATAGCAGGAGATTGGACGATGCTAGATTGGGTAGCATGACATCCAGTGACAAACCATGCACCCTTATATACCAGTTTACCTATCTTTGTTAAGCTATTCTTCTTTCAGTCTTGCTGTGTTCCAGACAATAGCCTTAGACCTTGTGTAATACATAGAGGTTACAAACAGTACCATATGTCTTAGAACATTGGAAGCCAGCATGGACCAGAGGGATCATGAGACCAAAACTTAAAATTACAAAAGAAATTAGCCCATCACGAGATAGAAGGTACCCAGTAAGAACACTATACAGACCTAAAGTAACTAAAGTAGAAGTAACCTTTAATATGGAACAATTTAAGGTTACTAATATCATACCACAGTATAAAGCAATACAAGAATACAAATATCAAATTTCTTTGCTAAATAAACTACCAAGTTTGAGTCAACCAGGAAGGAAGCTATTATAGTTGAAACTCACAATAGATCCAGCAGCAAATTTTATCTGGTCAGAAGTGTAGGAAGGAGAAATAGCAGTATTAAGATCACAACTACTATTCTCAGCAGAAAAGAAAAATTACCAACATATTAAAGAAATTCAGGATGAAATAGGTATGATATTGCCTACAATGAGAGAAACCAAGCAAACATTAGATCAATTCCAGGACTACAGTATAATAATGAAACAAGTAGAAGGACTACTAGATAAGACTGATATATTACGAACTAATCTCTTAACTTTGAGGGCAAAAGTACTGAAAAACAAAATCCATTTAAAATGTGAAAGTTTATATTCATCAGTACAGTTATTAGTAGAAAGCTTAAGAGAATTGATCACTTTTGGCAAATCACCAAACTTATACTACACAGGCCAAGCTTATGTTAGCCTAGACAGATCAGAGAAATTGGAGATCAGAGAAATGGGGATGCTCTTTAGGAGGCCACTGCATATTTACACTTACCAAGCATATAAGACATTGATTCAGTAATAGCTTACCCAGTAATGCCAGCACAAATAAGTACTGGAAATAAATTTTACACAATTTTAGGAGATATTCTCTATATAAATGGATACTACATTGATAGAAATACATGATAAATATCAGAAAATATTTATTACATATCCACATCAATCAAGCTTTCATTTTTTTATTTAGATCTGGTAGAAACACACAAGACATAATAGTATACACAACAATGGTGAATGCAAATGGACAACCTGCTTAGACAACCATACGCTAACTGGTTTCAGTCACAAAAACATGACAGCTTTTGATACACTAATCTTCAGATGCTATTTCCTACAAAATAATGTTAGCATCTCTAACTCATCCATTCTATCATATGAAAAGCTTGAATTAAGTTATAGACATTTACCTACAACAGTGAGAGACCACATAGATAATATCACTTGGTTAGATTCCTCATACATTATTAACACTTTAAGCCAGAATGTGCATATACTAGAAAGAAAAAGGAATGACATTTTCAAACATATAGAATCTCTAAAAATTCATGAACAGACTTTGGGAAAGGTGGTATACACAGTCAATAGGGGACTGTCTTCAGAAGGAACTGCCATGGCACTTAAAACATGTTCGCCACAGGGACTCATTATGAAGCCTTGCACTTAGAACTGTGCTCAGACTCACAGGCTGATTTTGATTCTTTTGCAGTACTTGCAAATTCAATCTCCCACCTGTTAACCAATTTAAAGAGTGGTACTAAGGAACTTATATTAAATATCTTATTATTTATAACAGCAATTCTATGTGTTTAGCATTTTCTAAAATGGCTCTGAACCACTAAATGTAAAAATGGAAAATAATGTTTTTGTATGTATTGCAACTTACAAAATGTATGTTAAAATCTGTAACAAAAATTATTCAGCTTAAAATTTTTTGATGATACACTTGTAAATGCACAAGGACCTACAGTGGACTTACCAAGGCAAAATTATTATAGCTTGGGCAAGATTTGAAAATACCTAAGTAAAAAATTATGTTATAAAATTTGTCTGAGATGTTAGTAGTGCCTCCATAAGCACCTTGGGATCCCTTCTGCATAATTGAATGTTACTGTAATTTCTCTAGTAGTCTTAATCCTGTACCAAGTGGAACTTTAGCAATATTGTATACTCAAAAATGTAAACATATTATTATGTATTATCATTGTTATCAAAAACTTGTGACCTACAAATTAGTTTAAAAATACATTAACATTATTTTTTCAGTGATTGCCACAACTCTCTTTTCTGTATCATTGTGGGAATCAAGGGGTGGAATGTGGGGAACAGAACCAATAAAATGGCATTGGTGCAATCAAAATAGCATAAAGTATATAAAACAAAGTAGAGCCACTCGTGTCAACCAAGATGGCTGTCAGTCAGCCATGACACTTTGGTTCAAGAGGGAAACTACCTAAGTCATGCCAGACACATCTGGCAAGCAGACACACCTAAGATATCTGCACATGTGATGACAACATCCATGCCCGAAGAGCAGGCAGGACTACCTATAGATAGGCTCCTGGGGAAAGTACCCAGTTGCCATCAGGGTGCTAAGACACTTATCAAGAAACCTAGAAGGATGGAGTACACCACTCTCAAGGGTGTGACTGAGGTAGGTTTCAAACAATTGCTGAGACAGCTGAGCTCCAAAACACCAGAGTGCTGTTCCACTCCATGCTCATCTCCCATGGCATTGGCTGCCAGAGGTTCTGCCCTACTGCCCAGTTGGGTCTGGAGATCCTTCCTTGCAAGACACTAACAACTCCCTTGCCTCCTGTGCTATCTTCTGGACCTGCAGATTAAGACTCTGGGACTCGGGTTCTTCATCCCCTATTGATTGCTCCATGTATGTTATATTTCTCTTAGATTGCTAGTGTGTAGCAGGATATTAATGTATGTTGGTGTTCTAATTTGAGTGCACCTGCATTCAATAAAAGCTGAGTGAATAGCATAGTTATCTTGTGTGACTCTTGTCTATTCCTTGGTGCCAGGTTGTTCAGCAGGCATCTAGTGGAGTAGCTGCCTGGTTGACTTATAAGAAAGACTATATCACAAACATACACTCAAGATAGAGGCAAAGGAGCAGAGACAGAAATCTGCTAGAGGCGGCACAACTGCTGGAGGTGGATACCCCTCCATGTCTGGAGCAACCTCCTGGTTTCCCCTGCATTGGGCTCCTTGGGACATACAACAGATGAAGCAGAAGCTGGCTCTGCCTCCTGGGCTTATTCTGGAGTTGAGAGAAGAGAAAGATCACCCATGTGCCTGCATTTTAATGTGTCCCTCAAAGACAGAACAGAGCCTTTTAGAGAGGCCAACCCACGACCCATTTCACAGTGTTCACCCTACAGACAGTCTAGCGGATGGGTAGTCTGAGGCTGGTCTTCACTCCTGGCCACCTCTGTGGGTGCTCCCTGTGTGTCTGGCACCCACCTATCCCTATAAGCTCATATGCACCTCCACCTTCATCCCATCCTCACTTCCACCCCCTTCTCATCCTTGGGCTCTGCTTCCATGAGCTCCAGGTCCTTTAGCCCCATCCGTTTAACATGGACATGGTACTCCAGGTTGGAATTGGAAATCCTGAGATGCTTGGGAAGCCTGGGCAGCTTCAGGCATGGAGTCTGGTTCCCCAGACCCTGAGGTGGCCACAGTCACCTCTGTCCTTCTCTGGCCCTTAGTGTTATGGTGCACCTGCCCCTCACTGGTATAGATGGAGTGGGGGTCTTTGTCAACCAGCTGCTATTCCTAGATGCCCTGGGTTGACCTCTGCAATGGCAGTGATGAGCTTCAAGTCTGAAGGCCTTCAAGTCCAACCCTAGTCACTGCTGCTTCTGCCCACTGGACCTTCTGCTCTGGGATCAGAGGTATTTGCCCAGACCTTCAAGCAGGGAAAATGAGAATCTTCTCCAGGGCTTGGGATAAACCTCAAAGTGTCATAGGGCTGGCTGCTTAGGTGGGGTCAGAATGGTGGCCTAGCCCCAACAAAACCTCCCTGGGCATCCCTGTGTTATCTTTGGGTCCCGTCTTAAAACAGACCACAGGCATCTGGGCTGAGAACAGGCTCAGCAGAGGCCCTGGCAGAATGTACTATCACTGCTGCCTCTTTTGAGGCCATGGCCTCGAGACACAGGCAGACATCAGGGAAACATCCTTTTCCTGCTAGTGTCTTTAGCCAAATGAGCCAAGCAAGGGCAGTTTTAGAATGTGGCTGCTTGGTTACCATGGTTCCAAGTTCTGTAGGGCTCTATTGTGAGGTCCCCTAATCTTAGCTCATTTGGATCATGACATTAGCACAGAAGGGATATTTTCTTGCTCTCTGCTGTGTCCGGAGGCCATGGCCTTGAGAGAGGCAGAGGTTACAGTATGTTTTGCAAGGGGTGCTCAGATGCCTGTGGCCCTTTTACAATGGGACCCAGAGATAATACAGGGAGGCCCTGGAAGGTTTTTGGGGGGCCAGGCCACCACTCTGATCCCACCTGAGCATTCCTATGTCCCCTCCCTGTTTTGTGGGCCAGTGGGGGGTGGGGAGGGTGCAAATATTTTCTCATTTCACAACTCCAGCACCAGCTCAGGAGGCAGAGCCAGCTCCTGCTTCAACATCTGTCTTATTTCCCAAGGAGCCCAATGCAGGAGGAGACCAGGAGGCAGCTCTAGACTTGGAGGAGTGTCTACCACTAGCCATCATGCCACCTCTAGCAGCCACTTCAGGCATAGCTCTAGAGCCAGGACCCCACTGCAGCATCTCCTGACTTGGCTGAGGCCCCTCATCCCTGCCTGAGGAGCCCTTCCTGGAGCCTGCCATCTCCTGCCACAGAGAAGGAGCTGCCTCAGGGATTATGCCTCAGGGCCAGCTCAAGAGCTTCCAGTTAAACCTGCTCTACCTCTTCCATTAGAAGAATTTGTTTTTACCCTCACTCTTTAACCTTTTCCTTTTTTTTTATTGTTATGCTTTTCTTTTCTCTATGGTGTGATTCAGTATTTCATCTTTTCATTTCTATTATTTTGGGGTTTGGAGGTTTATCTTTTCTTTTTTTCTTTTCATCCTTCATTTTCCCACAGTATGATTCATTTTAAGTGATAAATAAATGTTACTACTTATATTGTAAATTATGCCATTCCTGAGCATGATATACATTCACGATGCTGTGCAAGCATCACCACTGTCGAGTTCCATCACCTTGAGAGGAAACCCTGTGCCAGAAGTACTCACTCCCCACTCCTCCTGCCTCTGGCCACCACCCCGATATGATTTTTGTCTCTGTTCCTTCACCTATTCTGGATGTTTCCTCTAACTGGAACCTTACAATAGGTGCCTTTTTGTTTGATTTTATGTGAAATAGCATTTTTGTTGTTTGAAAGGGAAATCCTAGATGGATTAGAGACCAGGTTTGTTTGTTTTTTTAAGGCTCTTTTAGTAAGTGTGTGTGCATCATCACTGTGCTAAATGTGACCCCACAGCCAGAAGCCAGTCAGGCAATGGCTGGCTCCTCCTATGCCCAAAACAAAAATGAGAAAAATGCAGAAATCTGGAAAGACAAACCACAAGATGGAAAGCATTCCTCACAGAAACCCAAGGCCAGAGAAAGGTTTAATCCCTGTGGAGGAGAAAACTCTTGAAAGTTGGTGTTTTCTAAAGAGACAAATGGCAAACATATGCATTCCAATGAGAGGCAAGGCACACTCAACTACATGTCAGAGATGCCCAACGGCCCCAAAAGGGACACATGCAT
Source organism: Phyllostomus hastatus (assembly GCF_019186645.2). NCBI lineage: Eukaryota > Metazoa > Chordata > Mammalia > Chiroptera > Phyllostomidae > Phyllostomus > Phyllostomus hastatus. The sequence goes on along the minus strand of NW_025333857.1, from coordinate 27,628,869 downwards.
CACAAACACTGAGAGAGAGAGTATTGTCACCATCAGACTGGCATGCTTCTAGTCTGGTGGCAATGCAGCCCTGGGGACAAAGTGAGGAAGCAGAGGCCCCAGCAGATCCTCTAAGGAGAAGGGGGAAAGGCCCTCCTATGGGAGAACAGTGCACATGATCCCTCCAAGTCTCACAGGTGCACACCTTCCCCTGGCACTGCTCATCCTAGGAGATTACAGAATTCTCATAAAATTTTTCAAAGATGTGTTTTCTAAACTACCCATCAGAGCACTGATGAAATAGCTGGGAACAGGAAAAAACTATGATGTCCATGGAGAGGGGATGGAATCCACCAATCCTGGTCCACATGGACAAGGGAAGCTGAGCTCCTAAATTGAGTGCAGGGGTCTTAGGTGCCAACAGATAAAGATTCAGGGGTCCTCTCATGTGAGACGTGGACCAACCGTATGCATCCAGGATCCGCCTCTTAGGCCACATACATGTGGTTTTAAAAGGCAGATACATATATGTTAAAATGACATGATACTGTATATAGAGAATCCTAAAGATTCCATTAAACAACTGCTAGTACTGATAACTGAATTTAATAAAGTAGCAGGTTTACAAAATAAATATGCATAAATCAGTTGTATTTTTATACACCAATAATGAACTATCAGAAGTGGAACCCTAGAAAAGCATACCATTTATAATGTATCAAAAATAATAAAATACCTAGGAATAAATTTAAATAATAATGTAAAAGACATGTACTCAGAAATTTATAGGTACTTAAGAAAGAAATTGAAGAAGATACAAATAAATGAAGAATAGACCGTGTTCGCTGATAGGAAGAGTTAACATCATTCAAATGTCCATTCTACCCAAGCCAGTCTATAGATTGGTATAGATTGGATAGATTGGTATTCTATCAAGATACGAATGGTGTTATTCAAAGAACTAGAATAAGTATCATAATTTCTGAGTCACAAATTTAGAAATAGCCTATCTCAGTGGTTCTGATATGGTCTTCAAGGAAGTTATAGTCGTGATGTCAACCAGGTATTCATTGAAAGGCATGACTTGGGCTTTCGAAACTTTTATGGTGTTCAAAGAAGTGAGTTCCTTGACACATGGATCTCTCCATAGGTCTGTTTGAGTGTTCTCACGAACTAGCAGCTAGATTCCTCTGGAGCAAGTGGTCCAAAAAACACCAAGGAAGAAGCTATAGTGCTTTTTATAACTTAGAAGGCTCATACTGTTTTTGCCATATTTATTAGAAATGAGCTACACCCAAGTCCAGCTCACATCTAAGGGGAGGGGAATTAGCATAGACATTTTGAAGGGAGAATTTTTGGGAAGTTTGTGGATATATTTCAAAACTGTAACACAAGGCAAGCTATTCATAAAATACATCTATAATGTAATATCATGGGATTTTAGTAATCTTTCCTGTAAAAGGACAATTCCTATCATGCATGCTGTTAGCTGAAATTTGGTTTGAAGTTTGACCAAACCACAACAAGTAATACGTATATAAGGAATAAGCTTTAGATAACGTTTTTGTTTGTTCATCAGTGAAGATTTGTGCCACAGAGGATTTTTGTTTAGTGAATGATCACTTTAGGCACTAAAGTATAGATTGTCTTGGAATTAGTACTGAATGTTACACCAGTTAGGTGTATAGAAAGGAAGAGCATCACTATACACTATTCCTTTCTAGAAGAAAGAAGAAAAGTCACCCTTTATCACATGAATACAAGTGATGGTCAAACACATTACTTGTAATGTGTTTTTTTAGTTTTGAGGGAAATAATGACATTTTGAATACCATAAATTTACAGATGTTGATTGCAAGTCAACATCTTTCTTTTTTGGCAAAGAAAATGGCAGCCATGTAAAATGTGGTTTTTCCAAAACACAAGACCACTTGATGTTACAGAAAGTGGTGCTTACATGAATTTCTATTAAATGATTAATGACATTAAAACATTTTAATGAATTTAATATTCTGGCCACAGTTGTTTCTCTAAGTGGCTTTCTTAAATGCTATAATCCAGAATGAAAACATAATCATTAAGATTTAAGGTTCTGGAGTCAGATTTCCTGGGTTCAAGACCCAGTTGGACCACTCACAAGTTATATGATTTTAGACCCTACATAATCTCTTTATCATGCAATTTCATTATCATAAATAAAGTTTAGAGTATCATAAATAAAGTTTATAATAGTATCCACCTCAAAGAATCATTCTGAGGTTTTTTGGGATAATCCCTATAAAATACATATGTTACTTGGCATAAAGTTATCATGTAATATATATTAGCTATTTTAACAGTTACTGTTATAAACTGAACATATAATTTAAGGTATGAAATATCATGAATTTTAATCTAACATAAAATTTTGAGGAAGTCATAATTATGGTAAAAATAGCATAATCATCATAATTTGGACCCTTTCCCAAATTTAATGATTTCCTTTGGTCATCTCTATAAAAAATCTGTAACCTATTATTGAAAGTGTTTTAAACCCATATACATAAGCTTCCATAGAATATGAAGAAATGCCTAACCGAGCCAAATGCAACCAAGCATTGGATTAAGAACTCTTCATTCTTTTCTCCAGTATACATCACTCATCTGTCCAGATTTGTAGTAAGTGTGCTCATCAGCGTACAGTAAAATGGAATGCTGTAATAAGTCTTTAGTAAGGAATTTATCCCTAAGTTCTTGTTTATGTTCCAGCCTAATGCCCAAAAATATCAATGAAAACTGTAAACTGTGAACTAGTAGTACTTTCTACGTTAGCAGTATTTGAGAATAAGGGAAAAGATGGCTGGATGATGAAACTCATCTATAAATTGAGCTATTTGTCATTTAGCTGGCTATAGATATTTTGATAAAATGTTTCAACAATATTTTGCTCTCTCAGGTGTGAAATACCTAGTATTTTTAATTTTAAAAATATTAGGCTTTTAAATTAAATAGTGCTAAATCTTTATTTTTAATTCTTTAAAATTGATACATTCTTAGGTGTTATTGGTCTGTTCAGGCTTTCTGCTTCTTCTTTATTGAGTTTTGGAAGATTATATCTTTCTAGAAATTTGTCCATTTCATCTAGGTTTTCAAATTTCTTGGCATACAGTTCTTCGTAGTAATTTCTTACAATCCTTTGTATTTCTGTGTTATCAGTTGTAATCTCTCCTCTTTCATTTCTGATTGTGTTTATTTGGGTCCTCTCTTTTTTCTTGATGAGCCTGCTTAAAGGCTTGTTGATTTTGCTGATCTTTTCAAAGAACCAGCTTCTGGATTCATTGATTCTTAGAATTGTGCTTTTAGTCTCTATGTCATTTGATTCTGTTCTGATCTTGGTTATTTCCTTCCTTCATTTGGAGGGGGTGAGGGAGAGTTGTGGGGAGAAAATACAGATAACTGTAATTGAACAACAATAAAGTAATTTAAATTAAAAAAATAAATTGTTTAGACATTTGAGTAAACTTCTGGAAAAAATATTGGTACATTCTCTGTCCATGAAACATCCTAACAAGCATTGACCCACAAAAACCAAAAGTTTGAGGAATCTTCCTGCAGTTAGAAAGATACTAGAGATACAATGTACACACAAGATGCATACAGCAGAACAGACTATATAAGAAATAAAACTTTGGTGGAGGGAGAGAATACTTTAAGACAAAGTGGTCAGTCACCAACTGATTTACAGAGGAGGGATCTGGACAGTCCCTTGCAGGAGGGATGGACCTTTTAGACATAAAAGTGGGAGGACAACTTTCCAGGCAAGGGAAACAGTATATGTGATATCATATGAGTAGGAAGGCTTAGGACATGTTCGAAGGACAGTGACTAGAAAAGTTTGACTAGAGCAAAGGGGTAAGACTCATATCTTAAAGTCACTTGAAATGCAGGTACCAATCACTTCAACTCTCATGTTAAATCATACCCTCATAAACTATATTTAGCAAGAATATGCAATAGTATGAGAGTGGGAGAGAGAAAGTAATCATAAAATGCATTAAGAAGGAGCAGCCTGATCTATATAATTCAGTTTAATATTCTGTATAACCAAGGCATACATTTCTGCCCTTCTGAAAAAGAATCTATGAAGGATGTCTTTCTCCGTCAAAAAGAGATATCTTTCTTTGTATAATAAAAGTGGTGGGAGGGAATCATTAGTTAAATTGTCATGGTGGTGTTTTTGCTATGAAATGGCAGATTTATTGGTGTTCACTCTTTGTATTTATGACTGTGATGGGGGAGATGACCAATGTGGATATATATCTCCATGACTTTGAGTAAAATTCAAAAGTCATTTCAGCAGTTTGGGTTAACAGACTGCAATGCTATTCAAGAAACATGTAAACAAAGGCTTTATTCAGCCATCTTGGGGTGGGGTGGGGACTATGTGAAAAAGGTGCCGGGATTAAGAAAAAAAAAAGCCTCATAGACACAGACAAGAGTATGGTGATTACCAGAGGGGAAGGGAGGTGGTGTGCAGTAGAAGAATTAAAGGGGGCCTAAATGGTGATGGAAGGAGACTAGATGTGGAGTGATGAACACACAGTACAACATATAGATGATAAATATAGAATTACACACCTGAAACTATATAATTTCATTGACTGATGTCACCCCCATAAATCAAATTAAACAAAATAAAACAAACAAAAGTTTTATCTGTTACTTAATCTTATGGCCATGGAGGATATCTGTTCCTATGTGAAAAACTGTTCCTCAAGCATGTGCTCTCTCTTCCTTTGTCTTTCATTGCCCAACTACCTGGTTTTATTTCTATGTAAATAAAAAGACGTGGCCTTATTGTTTTATTGCTCCAGGGAAATTAATGTTTTCATTTTTGATGGGTTAGCAACCATTAAAAGTCGTGAATAACAGCCTTTCCCACTCTCTATCTCTTAGAACATAGAATTTGAACAATGCTGTAAATGTTTATATTCTCCATCCTCCCCTGTTTTTCAAAGAAAAAACACTTGAGAAAAATATAGACTCATATGAAAATCACTAATCCCAGGTGGTGTGCCATTTTGGGTAGAGATGTGACATGTCCGAGGACATGGGTGGTATATGTGTGCAGCAGTGTGGAAGAAAGAGGAGCTGGGTGGTTAAGATGTTGCATCAGAGAAAAATGAATGGGAGTCAGTTCCTTCAGATTAGTTGCTTGAGGATACCTTGAAGATATCAGTGTGCTGGGTGATAGGAGAAAGCAGGGATTTTAATAAGAGTCATTATGACTTCCATATGAAGATGACTTACTCTACTAAACTAATTTGCTACCTCTCTCTCTTGGTACCCCATGTAAATTATAATAATGGATTTCCTATTCAGATAAACCTATAGAGTAGGATGAATAAGGGAGCATCATCAAGCAACATATTTCAACAAATTCTCAAATATGAAAAGCAGATGGGAAAATGATCATGACTGAAAGTGGTAGAGAAGTTCAACCTAAAAGTCTTACCAAGGGGCACAACATAGGAGGAGATTTTTCTTCTCATAAGAATCTCTATGAAACTGCAGACCTTGTAAAAGCAGACAATGGCAGAGTTGGAGAAAGGAGTCAGACTAAAAGAGTAGGCTTCTCAAAGGGTCTGAATGCAAAACATGGCCTCTCACTACCACAGGCTGAGCCAGGGCCCAGTATTTGGCCTTAAAGAAGTAAACAAATAAATAAAAAACTTTTGAAGTCTCCATTCTGAACAAATTGAACAGACTGTAAACCGTTGAATGAAGAATTGGGAAAGGTAATGTAGTCACTGGAACTCTAAGTAAAGACTTCTTTTTAGCTTCCAGGACCTCCTCTTCCATCCCAAAGTGAATGACTGGCTCCCTGCTCTTCCCACTGCCCTGTCCGTCCATGAGCCCCACTCCTGCATTTACAGAGCTGGTTGTCAGCCTGCCTTCATTCATAGTGGAAACTGGCAAGAACTCCCAGATTTTTCATCAGAATGTTCAGCACAAATGAAAAGAACAAATTAAGCAAAAATAAAAACTGGGAAGAAACAGAAATGATGTAGTGAACAACAAAAACTTTTTTTTAAAAAAATCTCTCTTTTGTCCTGACTTGAGAAGATACTACATCGTAAACCAAGAATAAGAGGCAATAAAAAAAAATAAGGAGAACAACCAGAGAACAAAAAATAACTCTCGGAAATTTTAAAACAAACATAATTACCAAAAAGAAAAAGAAAAAGATTCAAAGAAGCAAGTGGAAGAGAAAGGCAAGATATTCTCCTGGAACCTATTGTAGAGAGAGAAAGGGGAAAAGAATTGAAGAGGAGATATAGAATTTAATTGAAAGTATTTCCTGAAAGAAATAGAACTAAGAAATGAAGGGGAGCACATTTACATAGAAATAGTAAGACCTGAATGTTAGACCTGAAGAAAGACACATGAATCTTCTAACTGAAATGGCTACCCTAGATATGCTTATTCTGTCTCTCTCCTCTTTCTCCCCACCCTTATTTTCTCATTCTCTCTCTCACTACACCTCTCTTCCAGTCTCTCTCTACACAAAATACATGATACAAACTTCTCAGTTACCATAGAAGGAAGTTCTTACAATGTTTAAAGTAGAAAAATAATAGAATTAAAACCAGTGAGGTTTTCTCTTGGGAAAGAGATTTTAACTGGGTAGCAGTGGGATGGTAGACAAGTGTGGGTTTTGCTTTTGCTTTGTTTTCTATCACAAGATGTATCTATGTCATTTCATTTTTTAAAATTGGGCATATGTTTGACTTTTAAAAACATAAAAAATATTTAAATAAAAATTGTAGACTATGCACCTGCTAAGACAAATAGTTGATTAAAATTGTCAAGTGGGTGAAGAAAAACCCAGTAACCCCCAACCCCTTTTTCTCCAAATCTTTTCCCAAGGTGGTCACTGGTTTTCCTTCCTTTTCCACTCAAGTACCCAGGGTCTCCATGTTTGCAATTTGATCTCAAGGGCAAGGTTCAAAGTTTAGTTATTATCAATCTAGTCTTCGAACAGCGATCAAAACCTTAAACTCAAGTTCTTATGTATAGAAAGAAAAGGCTCTCTTTACTCAAAGTCTTTAACATCACATTGGTCTTGTATGTTAAGTTCCACCCTGACTACCTATTTAGTTCAGAACATAAACAAGCAGGAAGATTGCAAGTAACATTATTATTTGTTTGTTAACAAAGGTTCTTATTTGGTTCTTATTTTATTCATTGTTATGCTCAGGAGGTATGTGAATTTCTTCAAACTGATCCAAATTAATTCATTTATTTTTGTCATTTATGTGAGTTCTCCCCTTTCCCAGGAGAAAGTCCAATGAAAATCACAAAGGATTCTTTAACTTGAAAATGTGAAGGAACTATGACATACATGCCCCCATTTAGTCTTCTCTATTACCTTCAAGGCCATGGAAGGAAAAGAGCATTCACTGAACATGTATTATGCTAACATATTTGTCATTTAATTTTTGTAAGACTCCCAAGAGGTTGATGTTATTACCATTTTAACAAAACTAAAAGAGCAAGGGATCAAGTTAGTATTCAAATTATGTCAATTTGGAAGGCCCATGATCTTGCTAGTATATCATGATATCTTCTTATCTGTTTATTTAGTTATTAGATAATTTTTTTTCCATTGGGGAAGGTGGGAGTAAGTTTGATGAAGAAGTCCTATGCTTTGCCATAATGCAATCATTTGCATAGCAAGAAAGGTGACCACTCTACTGTTCCCAGTCCTCCATGGAATTAAAGTGCAGTGATGTGAGTACTCAGAAATCCCCAGCATGAACCAGCACCAGAGAGACCTGCGGAGCAATGGTTCATAAGCTACTGGCATGACTTGCTTCTGTGTATAATAACAAATGTTCACACTCCGTAATACTGGAGAAAGAAACAAGAGGAAAAAAACTGAGATACTGAAGTAGCAAATTCATTTATTAAAAAGACCTAGAAAATTAAGACTTCCATCTTCAGCATTCAACACAATGAAAATGGGAGTTGCCAAAAACAGAAATGAAGTTGCCAAATGGGCTTAAAATCTCAATGGTGCCCACTTAGCAAACACAGCGTCAACTGTCCCAAATACATTGCTGGGCATCTGCTTTGTATTCAAAGTAGGTAGACCCTCAACTACACTATCTTAGCTAGTTTTTCTTATCACTCATGTTCTGTAAGACATACTGAAAGTAATTAGTTTGATAACCTAGAAAATCACTCCTAAAATCTCTACAATATTTGGGGAAGAGCACAAGAAACCCTTTCAACTAAAATTTCTTTTTTTTTAGATTTTATTTATTTATTTATTTTTAGAGAGGGAAGGGAGGGAGAGAGAGAGAGAGAGAGAGAGAAACATCAATGTGTGATTGCTGGGGGTTATGGCCTGCAACCCAGGCATGTACCCTGGCTGGGAATTGAACCTGCGACACTTCAACTAAAAAATTCTTAATTTAAAACTATTAGCCTCATGTGTTCCTCCTTCTCTTGGCAAAGTAAATGAATTCATAGTTATAGTAGGAATATTGTTTAAATATACAAATCTAATTCTGAGAGTAGGTTTATTTTGTATGTTCTCAACCTTTCTGAAAACTTGGATGAGACTATGGAAATTCAGCTGGCTGTTGGCTGGTAAATCAACTTACATTACATGCAAACTTAGGTTATCAATGAGTTTTAAAAGATGATAATTGTCTATCCTGTGGTGCCAAGGATACATCTTTTCTACAATTTTATTACAGGTTTTTCCTCTTACTTTTAATGCTTCCTAGGATAAGAAGCTCATCTCCTTATAATTATTTGTAAAAGAGGTCTTAGATTCAGAATGGAAGCTATGTTATGCTGGGAAGCAGGTATGGCTGAGCATGTCTTGCAGAGACTGGTTGAGCAACCCAGCAGAAATCTACTTACATGAGGGTCTTTTGGGAAAAAGTCATCAAAAGGGAAGAAAGTAAAGGTTTGCACATTTGGTCCAATATCAGTGAAGTAAACAACCGTTGTGATGCCTACCCATCCCATGTCTCCTCCTAGAAATGTTCATCATAGGAAACACTGTTCACACTACTTCTTAGAAATTCTATTTCCATGTCTGCTACAAAAGCAATGGACCACATGATCTATAGCCATCACTGATTGGGCCAGGGGTGGATACCTGACCCCAAATGGGCCAGTTAGATTTTCTTTCCTGGGGAATTTGAAGTAGCAACCAGAAACTCTGGTTAATCTTTATTGAACACTCAGAAAGTTAATGTCAATTGGTGCAGCCACTCTGTCCTCTAGACACAGAGAAATGAAAGCTGGTCTCTAAGGTGCATGAAGCAAACTACTAAGAGAAAGGTCTGTGGCTCCAGAGAGTTTGTGCCTTGGCTTCTAATCCTGTTTTATTTCCTTTTTGTAATCCCTTGTCTCCTCTTGAAATATCCTTGCATCTGTACAATGAGTTTCTCATTTTTCTCCTTAAGATAACTGGAGTTAGTTTTTGGTTATTTGCTTAATTCTTGGGTAGTTAGGCTGCAGAGTCATTGAAGTAAGCTAGGAAAGAAGAAAGGGAGGGAGGAAGGGAAGGAGGAAGAGAGTGAGGAAGGAAGAAATGAAAGAGGAAGGGTCTTTCATTTGAAGACTCTTTCAGTGGGTTTGCACATTTTATGATGAGTGATACACGAGCACACCTGCCTACACCGCACTGAGTGTTCAGCAGTTTTTGACCAAATAACAGCATGATCCCCATACCCCACGCTCCCTATTCACTGGATCTCACCCCGAGTGACTTTTTGTTTATTTGTTTCTATGGATGAAAACAGTCCTTAAAGGGAGATGTTTTGCTAATATGGAAGAGGTGAAACAAAAAACAGCAGAAGCAGTAAAAGGCATCAAAATCAATGAGTTCAAAAACTGTTTTGAGCAGTTGAAAAAAATATTCATAGGTTTATTGCATCAAATGGAAAGTGCTTTGAAGGTAACTGAAGTTTAAACATGTAAGAAAAGATACACAATTTTTTAATAAATAAATTCCAGTCTTTTGGGCCCTCCCTCATAAAATATTGAGAGTATTAAGTCTGTGTCAGAGTGGCACAAACTGACTGTGAACCTTCCCTAATTGAAGTAACTGTTAAATTACATTTGGTCTCAAGTGGACCCTGCAGGCTGAGCAGTAAGAGAAACCATACCTGTTGGAAATCAGGAAGTTGCTGAAGAAGACATAACTCTGTGGCAGAGACTTCTCAGTAAATTATCTTTTGGCTGATGAGGCTATAGTGGCACCTTTGGTGATGTTAGCAATAGTCAGCCAGAAAAAAAAAAATATATATATATATATATATATAACAGTAGCTTGGAAAGTTCTCTAGGTACACGTAATACCCTGTGGAGACTTCCAGAAACATTTGGGGGAGGAAGGCTTGGAGTTCCCACACATCAGGATGGGGCATATTTAAATAAACTTTATTTCATTACAGTTACTTAGACCCATTTTTAACCTTCAGGCTAGAATAGCCTGGGGTAACATGGGGTATATATACACAAATTCAATTGTTAAGAAGTACCTGCCGGCGTCAGGCTTATGCACTGTTATTCATTATTTATAACTCCAGAGGGTAGATGTTTGATAACCCTTTAAATATTTGAAGACAATTATGAAGCTTTCCCTAAATCTGAGATTTTACCATCTATTCCTACCTGTCACCATAGTCACTTTACCAGTTCCTTATCTGACGTGGGTTCAATATGTCAGACATGCCCTGCACATCAGAATCACCTGGGGCAATTGCTACAAACACAAAATACATATTATTGTCCTCATCTTCAGAGATTTTAATTTAGTAAGTGTAGGATGGGGGCCATAAATCTCTATTTTAAAACACATAATTTTATGTCACTGGTCAAATACTGGCATTGTTATTGACAATTTTACCTTATGGGTCTCTCTACTTTGAAAATATGCAATTAGTCAATTTTGTGATGTTGCAAAAGGAAAACTAATATTCTGTATATAGACTCACCCATTAGAGTCCAACAAAACTGTTTATTGTTTCTTTATCAAGATTTTACTAATGAAGCCTTGAATTGCATTAGCTTTTTATCAGTCTCCATTGATTCATTATGACTTTGTAATAAATTTAAATTCATATGTTGTTTTGCATCAGCAACTTTTGGTCTATTTTGTACTTGCACAATTTATATTTTGAAAGTGAAAGAAAAAGTTTATATTGCCTTTTGAAATCTTAATTTGATTCACAAATATGTTTAAGAATCATCAGGAGTTGAAGTAACATATGACTATTTTTTTCTGGTTTTGTGTTAATCCTAAGTATGGGAGCATACTTTCTCATATGAAGTCATTTCAACCTCTTAGACTCACAGTGTAACTTCATATAAATTGTTAATAGGAATTTGTGAAGGTTAGGAGCAAGAGCACAGGATTCTGGAACTGCATTAGAGAAAGCCTTGCACAAAGGTATAGTATGAGTTTTCTATTCCTGCTGTAACAAATTACCACATATTTAGTAACTTAATAAAAAACAAATTTATTGTCTTGTAATTCTAGAGATCAGAAATCCCACTAAGGCTAAAATCAAGGTATTGGGAAGGCTGCATCCTTTCTAGAGGCTCTAGGAGAACATCCATTGTCCTTACTTTTCCAGGTTCTCAAGGCTGTCTCGGGTCTTGGCCTGTGGCCCCTGTATTCCTAAGTTTTTGCTTCAAAGTCAGCAATGTCTGGTCAAGTCATGGTGCCAGCTCTCTGGTCCTGACTCTTCTGCCTCCTTCTTCCCCATTTAAAGAACCCTGTGATTACTTTGGATCCTGAATGACCCAGGATAATCTTTAACATCAGTTGATTAGCAAACTTAATTCTGTCTGTGACCTTAATTCCCCCTTGCTGTGTAACAGAACATATGAACAGGTTCTGGGGATTAGGCTGAGCACATCTGTACTATTCTGCCCACCACACGCATCAGTAAGTTTCCAGAAGGTATTAGATTTTTCAGATTGCAAAGACTGTCCCTATATGTTGACATGTTTGATGCTCACTTATCTCTGTGTGCCAACGGCAGCTGTTATTAGACCATTTTGGAGAAGAAGAATATGAAGGTCAGGGAGTGTGAAAGCTCCCTTAGGGTAAAGGTCACTAAGTGATAGAGCTGGGCCAGGGCCTGGGTGTTTAATCCCTGACTCAGTCATCTTTATCATTTTTAAACTAGCTATGGATCCACTTAATGTCTTATCAACTAACATTTCCCCATACTGGTCATAAGAACATCATGAAACATATTTTTATATACACATTTCTCAGCGTGCTTTAAACAATGGGCCAAATTACTTATCAGAAAAGGAAATTAAGTATCATTTTTCAACATGTCCATAGGGAACTCATATTACCTTCTCGGGATAGCTGCTTTTCTTTTCCTTCTATTTAATGACTTCTTTGAAGAATATGAAGATGACCAAAAGGCCAGTCTCAGATGTTATTAGAACTTGATGACCACCTTACTGGCCTGTAGATTCTGCAATGCACATTTCATGCATTTGGATGATATTCTCTTTGGAATTCCTTAAACCTGTTGGAAGCTGACTCTTCCTTACCATTATCTATTAAAACCAAGACATAACTGTTTCAGGAGGCTAACAATCATGAAGTTCCAATTTATTGTGTCTCTAGGAATGTTCTTTCTCTCCTGTTTCTTCTCTGTATCATACTGTTTTTTTATTTGCCAACTTGTTAATACCAATTTTAATTCTCTTCTGCATCTTAAAAAAAAAACAACTTTCCTTTCTTGGCTTCTTTCCTGTATTATTTCTTCCAGCCTATCACAGAAACCTTCAGCCCATTTAATAAGCTCCTCCATGGAAACACATACTTAAAGTGCTTTTCTTTTCTCATCAAGGAAAGAGACCAGACTGCATTCACAGCAAGCAAAACTGTGTGCTCAAGAGCCCAATAGGAAGGCTCAAACTGCGGCAGCAGCCACAGCAGTGTTATTGTTCTTGCATATTGAGGACACTGGGTTGAGTAGGTTGTATCATTCCCATTTTGCAGCATTTTCCACTGTGGCCACTCCTTTATAAATTCCTTTGTTTCCGTCCCAAGTCTGGTTGAGAGTCCCTCTCTTGGAATCTGCATTTTGTGTCTCTCATTTTTGTTTCCTTCTTTTCCCTGCTTCCCCTCCATCTGAGCATCCTCCAAAGTCCTAACCTCTCTTCTTTTTATTCTGTCCCCTCTCTGAGATCTCACCTCTTCTCATGATGTCTCTTTCCACCTGGTCCTGAATATCTGACTTCCTGAAACTTCCCACTCTTAACTACACCTTAACTTAACTAAGATGGAAAACTTCGCCAGCCCCAGCCCAAATGGTTCGCTGTCCTGAATTCAGTCTCTTACAATTTTGTCAGTGACCCATTGAACATCTTTGTTTCCCCCTCTCTCCTCCCTACCTATATTTCTTTCCCAAATATTATAGTTATTACTTCCTCCTCTACCTCATACTGTCTGCTGTTTCGATCATTTCCCCTGCTATCATTCTAGCTCAAAAACTTATTATATGCTTCATGATTGCAATAATCTAACTCAGTGATTCCCAACCCTGGTTGTGCATTAGAATCACCTGGGGGAGCTTGAAAAAAATTCTTATGTCTGGTGCCAACCTCAGAGATTTCTGATTAAATTGGTTGGGCTGGGGTGGGGCCCTGACATTGGCATGGTATTAATAACTCCCCAGGTGATTCTAATATGTAGCTAGGATTGAGAACTACCAGCTAACCTTCAATTGTGCTCATCTTTAATCTATTTTGCATATTAGATATTGATTCTAAAATGGCCTTTCTTCATGTATACCCACTCCAAAGCTTTAATTCAACAACACCTTTGTAATATTTTCAAATTCTTTAGCTTAACTTCTGCTGCCCCATAATCTGAACCCAATTTACCCTATTAGCATGAATCTATGATCCGTTTCATCTCCTGAACCCACCTTGTCATTTCCTGCCTTCCTGTGTTATTTATACTCTTTCCTTGTACACATTTTTTTATTGTTGTTGCTGCTGCTGTTGTTGTTTTTAACTTTTGCTACTACTCTGTCTCTCCAGGGAAATATTATCTTAAGGTGCTTTTCAACCTTTTCTATTTTTTCTATTCTTTCAGTACAAATCACTCCATTTGTTGAGTTAGTTCTGCCCCTTTCAAGTATACCCTGGGCTGTGACTGTCTCCTGCAGAGGAGGCTTCACTCAAGTCAGCCCAGCTTGTGGGTACTTAGCTTTAATCCACGTACCTTGCTGTGGCCTCCCCGGTGGTTTAGCTTCCTCCCAACCATTGGTGGCCCCTTCCCTGCATCCATTTCTGCTACTGAGAATATATTCAACATTTCTACATTTCTAGCCCAACGCTGTTCTCTCCTTTGCCACTGGGCCACATTTTTCCCTAAAATTCAAACCATTTTCATTTTATGCCAGACTTTAGGCACTTTTCACCAGAGCCTAGTGGTTAAAAGGTCAGGCTTTTACATTAGGCAGAACAGGTTCAAACCTTAGTCTCTCTGCTTCCTACATTGTGACTTTGCGGGGAAGGGCCATGGAATCTCCATGAATTTTGTTTCTACTTCTGTTAAACGAGAGTGACCATCCCTTATAGTTGTCTGAGAATTAGGTTAAGTGAAATAATGTATGGAAATTGTCTGGCACATGAGAAGTACTAGGTAAATATTAGCTATTTATTATTTTTGTCATTGTTTGTGTACATGTGCCATCATCCCAAATAGATAATATGGTATTGGAGTGAAAGAGTCTTACAAAACTTCTTAGACTCACAGTGTCCAGTGATGTTTCTAAAACATAGTATTCCACATGTTTGTTTAATAATTGTAGAAATAATTCTAAATATATCAAATGCAATTATAGTGACCAGGACCTCTATCTTAACTGTAGTGCCCTTTGAGGGTAGACAGGCTGCATATAAAATTCTGATTAAAAGGTTACATTTTTATGGCATAGCTTCAAAAAATATATATGACAAACACCTTGAAACATTTTTAAATGTTTACAATTCACTCTTTCAGGGTCCCTAAATGTTCTGAGATTCTGCTCAATGCATTTGGTCCATCCTCTCCAAAATAAATGTTTATATAACCCTAACAAAAATGGACCAGCAGCATAAAGTAGAATTAATTCTTTTGAGGCCAGTTGCCTGATTTTTATTTACTCCTTGTCCAGGACAGCATTGGCAGCAAGTCACACATTTCTTGTCTGAATACATCCATGATTAAACTCTGTCTGTGAAAGCAGGAAGAATACTCGGGGTTTGACTTTGTTCACTCCGGGGACCACCGCCATCTCCTTTCCTGAGGTCTGCAGTCACAGAGAGTCTTGTTTAAGATATTTTTCTTTTCCATCTTATTCTTTTAGAATTTTGTCTCCTTATGCTATTTTCTTCTAATCCATATCAGAAGAGCTGATATTAAAAGGCTAATCCAAGCCCTGGCTGGCATAGCTCAGTGGATTGAGCACGGGCTGTGAACCAAAGTGTCGCAGGTTTGATTCCCAGTCAGGGCACATGCCTGGGTTGCAGGCCATGACCCCCAGCAACCGCACACTGATGTTTCCCTCTCTCTCTCTCTATCTCCCTCCCTTCCCTCTCTAAAAATAAATAAATAAAATCTTTAAAATAAAAAAGGCTAATCCAGAATCAATTTGCCTTTTAAGAAAATGAGCATTACGACAATAACAGGAAAATTCTGCCCAAATGCTAGGAGCAATAAAACCTAAAACCACACACACACACACACAAAATGATGGACTGAACTGTGTACACCCTAAATCCACATCTTTCACCCCTAACTCCCCATTGTAACTGTATTTAGACAGAATCTCAAAGGTTAAATAAGGGTGGGGCCCGAATTTGGCAGGACTGATGTCCTTATAGGAAGAGGGAGACAACCCAGAGATCTCTCACATGCATAGAAAATAGGCCTGTGAGAACACGGCAAGTCAGTGGCTACCCAGAAGCCAGGGAGAGAGAATTCACTCAAGTACAACCCTGACAGCACCTTGCCGTTGAACTTCCAACCTCCGGACCTGTGCAAAAATTAATTTCTGTTGTTTTAGCCATCCAGTCTGTGAATGTTTGTTATGGCAGCCCTAGCAGACTGATATACACATTCTCACACTCACATTGATACACACACACAACAAATGCAAAAATTTCACAACCTTATTTTCTACAAGGAAAATACTGAGTTCTTTTCTCCCCTCTCCTCCACTCCTAGTCAACCACTACTATTGACCTCCTTGACTTTCTTTCTGTGACCCTAAGATTTTAACATCAGCCACAGTAAACTTTAATAATACCACACATAAATGTTTCCTATTAAACCTAGAGTACAAACAGGACATGGCCATCTATAGCCCTGGGGAAAGTTCTTCTGGAGTGCTGTATTTTTTTTAGATGACTCATTGTTAACCCTATAAGCACTGGCTCTGTACCATCCTTTGAGGGGTGTTTGAATTATAAAATCTTTCTGGATATGCTATATACTTCCATGCCATCTTAAACATTAGATGGAACATATCTATCTCTCATTTACTCGGGGTCATTATTGTGTGAAGTGCTGCTAATGAAGCTATAGATACAGAGGTAGATGTTGGGGTTTTAATAACAAGCTCTCACTTAGTGTACATCAATGACTGTTTGTATACACACACACACACATACACACACCTCCTCAAAACCACAGGTCTAAAGTATGTGCTACTATTGTCCTCATTGTACAGACAAGAAGACTGAGGCACAGAAAGGCCCTTAGGGGTGGTAGGGGAGAAGCTGGGCTTTGAAATGAGGCTGGCATGGCTCCAGAGCCCATGCACTTAACATGATGATTGGGACAAACTCCAGCCATGCCTAGAGTCCACTTTCTGACACATTTTTTTCATCTCAGCTAATGTTTAGGTAGTTGGCAACTTTTCATAAATGTCTCGCACGACTTATACAAGGACAGCAGCCTCTGGGCAGTGTGATGGATCTAGATTTCTGCCAAAGACATGAGTGACTCAAAAGCTGGAGCACCCCTCTCCCTGCTAGACTTCACAGTCTCTGGAATATCATTATCTTTGAGGTTTTATATGGATCTTTGACCTGTCAGAACAATTCAAACCATCATCTATAATTGCAGCACCTCTAATATGCCCAGTCACATTGACAGGTGCGCTATAGGAATAGACAACTCAGAAATTTTGAAAAGCCACACTGGCTTGCACTCAGATCTTGGTTTCTAGTACCATTCTCCCATAAAAAGGAATCAGGTTCTTTGGAGGAATGACTGAGTCTAGGATTGGAGCAGTTATAGACAGGGTGAGCCTGAAGCATCTTGCTGTGTCAGAAAATAAGAAGTGCTTAAAACAAACGAACAAGCAAATAAACAAACAAGTCACAATGGTAGGGAAGCATCCCAGAGACACCGGGGCTCTCTAAAAGAGCTCCCAGTGGGCAAGGCTGGAATAATCTGAGCAACAAAATCAACCAGTGTTATATTATAACCCAAAGTATAAAACAAATGTCCATGTGTCCTTACTAATGTAAATAAATGAGTGAATAAATAAAAAATGGACCTGGCTGGCGTAGCTCAGTGGATTGAGCGCAGGCTGGGAACCAAAGTGTCCCAGGTTCGATTCCCAGCCAGGGTACATTCCTGGGTTGCAGGCCATAACCCCCAGCAACCGCACATTGATCTCTCTCCCTCTCTCTTTCTCTCTCCCACTCCCTCCCTTCCCTCCCTAAAAATAAATTAAAAAAATATTTAAAAAAAAATAAAAAATGGAGAGAAGATACAATTTTCATATACAGAAGAATTGAAAATAAATTATGTAGATAGGTCATTCTAAAGGAAATGGAGCCTAACTCCCCACCCTTCATGTGTGGGCTGTGCACGGTGACTTTCTTCCAAGGAGAGCAGGAGAGACCAAACTCGGTCTCAGCCAGGTGAGCAGTGTCATCATCAATAGTGACATGTCAGACTGATACAAATACCATGGATATAATGTGAGGAAACTGGCCTCTGTGGCTTTCTGCCAAAAATACATTACCCCATTCCAATCATGAGAAAAATATCAGACAAATCCCAACTCAGGGACCTTCTACAATGTACCTAATAGTTACTCCTCAAAATTGCCCAGGTCTTCAAAAGAAAAAAAGAGTCTGAGAAACTGTCACAGGAACAAGAGCCTGAGGAGATGTGACTACTAAATATAATGTAGTATCATGGATGGGTTCCTGAAACAGAAAAAGGCCATTGAATACAAACTAAGGAAATCTGAATAAACTATGCCTTTAGGTAGTAATAATGTATTGATAGTGGTTCAATGACAAATGTACTTGCTAATATAAAATGTTAATAATAGAGCAGATTAGGTGTGAGGTAAATGGGAATCTAGAACTATTCTAAAAGAGCTGATTTGTTAAAGTGACTTCACAGGATGCCTATTGCCCAGGCAAAGTTGCCTAGAGCTGTGGTCACCTATCATCAGTGTCCCAGCTCAGCTCCTTGAGTTCAGATGGAAACAGCCTGTGGCCACTCCTGTCTTTCCTCTTCTCCTGGTATGCCATGACCTGTATGTACTCACCTCAAGGTTCCTAGGACCCTTAGCTCATGCTTGTGTTTTTCTAGGTATAACATTCCCTTTATAATTCTCACAAATACCTCCCCACATGATTCATTAGTTGCAACTCTGGTATCACAACACTTTCACTTCCACCCAAACAAGATTCTGCTCAAACCGTTTTCAAAAAATCTATCTAGCTTTCTATTGCCCTGCTTCAGTTTGAAATCCCAGGACCTACTTTTTAAAAATAAGGAAAGAATAGGTAGCCCTTTTGGAAAGCTTTGGGTTGTGGAAATCAGTGTCCATATGCCTTCTTGTTTTTTCTCTGAGAACCACTCGTGGAATGGACAGCATTCTAATTCAGCACTAAGAGGAGCCGCCCCACTGTTTCCTCTGGCATCAAATCCACACTGTCACCTACACACACACACACACACACACACACACACACACACACACATACACACACACACACATGACTTCTGATCATTATCTCTTCTCAGTTTTAATGGCATTTGGGGAAAATGACTCCATTTTGGTCCTGCTTATCTCAGTAACAGGTCACACAGAAGGGTCCTCACGAGCTGTGAGGTGGGTCACAGCCACTATAATTACAAAAGAAGTTTGATTCACTTTTCAAGTGGAAAAGTCATGTAGATTCAAGATCATCCCTATGTAATCCGGTTCTATGCCTATCATAGTGAAAGGAAGGCAAAGCACTTTAGCAACAGTACTGTTAGCAAGTCAAGCATGCCCTGATAATTTGGAGAAATTTTATAAAAATTCTTGCCTTCAACTTTGAGTCATATTTTGTAATTTATAGAAAGTTTATAATTCCGTGGGGCATGTTCTCCCCCACCTACTCAGGAGGCATCAGTGCTGGGCTCTGAGCGTGTTGGGCTTCCCCACGTGCCTGCCTTTCTCATGATCACTAGGAAAAAAAAAACCCTCACCTTTAGATATCTTTCTCTTCTCTTCTGACCAAATTCCCAAAAGACACTGAGAATTTTGTGGTCTCAAATTTCTCTCTCCCCTTTAGCCACCACGGATCATCAGTTGTGTTCTTGCATACATTTCCATTGAAGGTGTGTTTTTGTGTGAGGAGAGTGAAACACACACAGAGACAGAGACAGAGACAGAGACAGAGACAGAGACAGAGACAGAGACAGAGACTGACTGGGCAGGTAGTAAATTGGTTTTGTGTAAAGCAGATATTCACCTGCCAAGCTGGGCCTCCTCTGCTTTATGCTTAAAGGAATCTCTGAAACTTGCCTGGCCTTAATTTGCATTACCAAGTGCTACCTTTTATTGCTCCTGGTTTTGGTAAGTGCTGTTCCCCGGGAGGAAGGGGTCTTTGTTGCCATCTGGTAAAGAACATTACTTCCTTTGATTTCAACATGCTTTTTGAGAAGGTGAAAGGGAAGTGGCAGGGCCCCAGCAACCTTGCTTCACCCCCAGCATGCCAGCCCTAGCAGTCCTGGCCTGAGGATGTCACCCACTGTGTATATTACACAGAGAAAAGTTTAAAAATTATGTTCAAGATCCCTATACTGGGAGGCAAATGTTCTTCCTTCTACGCGGAGTAGAACTAATCTGTGCTCTGAAGGGCTCCAATCCTGAGATGGAGATGCCCCATTCTTCCTTCTGCACCACACAACTCTTTTATTTTACCTTCACCACCACAGAGAGCCCATGCTATCTATGTGCACTGTCCTTGTCACTGAACGTGCTTTCTGTGATTTGTCTGCTTTGACCCTGTCTGCTACTGTTGCTGTTGGTCTGTCTTTCAGAAGTCCTTCTCTCAATTTCCCTTTGTCTCATCAACGTTTCTGCACTTTCTGGACTCACAGGCACCATCCTCTATTCAGTGTTCCTTGCTTCTGCATGGCTAACTGACCCTGCACAGTGCAACCAGGCCTCTGTCTCTTCCAGCCTGGTTGGTTTTCCACTGGATGTTGAAGGGTTGATTTTATTTGCCACTAAAAACATTTTCCTTCAAGCTGCTTCTCTGGCTGAAATAATTCCAAAAACTTTGAGGTTGTATTATTATCCCCTTTCCTAACCTCCCTTTCTGTCTGAAAATTCAAAAGCACTGTGCTAACTTCTTTATTCAGGTATTGAGCGTTGGTTTTATAATGTTGCCAGAGAAGGAACCATTATTTTTTAAAAGATTTTATTTATTTATTTCGGGGGGTGGGGGGGTGGAAGGGGAAAAAAAGGGAGAGAAACATTGATGTGCAGAAGAAACCCAGGAATGTACCCTAACAGGGAATCAAACCGGTGAGCTTTTGGTCTGTGGGACAATGTCCAACCCACTGAGCCACACTAGTCAGTGCAGGAACCATTATGTATGTGTTGGCCATTGACATTATTTCCTAGATGAGTATATCATATTGCCTGGCAAATAGCAGGGCACAGAAGAAATAGGACACAGGACAGGTATGATATTTTGGGCGAAAGAAACAGTTTGAGCACTTAAAATATTATTAGTTAAATAAACAGAATATGGGAAGTTCTTTAGAGTCATGAAATTGACTATCAGAATAGTCTGCAGGGTACAAAATAGTCACAGATGTCCTTTGTGACTTCGAATATGACTCCAGACACACAAATGAAAGTACCCTTGGCCTAAGAACAAATCATGTTTCATTACCATTGGCTAATGCTCACATACCTTGAAGGTTAACAAAGATGGGATTTTAGATTAATTATATGTTTATTTAGTTATCTTTTTATGTTCCAGCTTTCATTTTTCTTACCCACATGGACTTGAGAAATGACCCCTGAGATCCCTTCAGATTTTAAGGTTCTGTGATTCTAGGAAACATTTAATCAAGGCTTCTCACAAGTTGCAAAAATCATTCTTTACTCACCAACTAGGAAAATGACCTAATCTCAGTTCACCCTTTACTCTCTGCTCCTTATCAGTCCTCAGAAGACATGCTGGAGAGTAGTGAATGGGCAAAAGGAAGTTATCAGGAGAAAAAGAGAAGAAACAAACCTGACATCCATCAAGAGCAAAATCAGGTCCAACAAAACAGGGCTTGGACAAAAAGTACAAATAAATTTCCATAGCCTAACTCCACTTATCTTCTGCCCTGTCCCATGAAGGGCCTTTTGTATGTGTATGTAGACAGCCTAGCCTGCACTTTCAAGCTCTGTTCACCATCACTCTGCCCACCCCTCCTTGGTCACCCCTCATGCCTAGGTTTATGCATGCCAGTAACCTTGTCTACCCCAAGGAAAAGCGACCTGGTGGAAAAGGTCTACAGGAATTCCAAGATCCCAGGTACCAGGAGTGTGGTTTAAAGGAGATGCTAGGGTTCCTGTGGGCATTTCCTCCTGCAGCCAGAAGTCCAGGAACTAAGAGCAGTGCAGCTAGAGGAGGCTGGAGAACGAACCTCCAAAACACAGGGTCAGCACAGGAACTCTTCCTGCCCAGGTCTTAGATTGGGTCAGCTCTATTACTAATTGTAATAGGAAAGTGGAAATGTAATTGTTCACATGTGACCCTGGTAAAAGCATGTATTTAAAAAAAATACAGGGTGGAGCAAAACCAGGTTTACAGTTGCGAGTACACAAAACAAAATTTATTCTTGTATTACTATTTATTAATTATTGTATTATTTTTCATATGAACGACAGTAAACCTACTTTTGCCCCACCCACCCCATATAACAAAGATGGAAAATATATCAGTAACCTAAAAAACCCTAATGGTAGAAAATACAGAATTTTTTTTTTTTACCCTAAAGCTGAAGAGTGGTGGGATTGATTAGCCAGCATGAATGATTATCACTAAATCAGTATAGGCTGGTCTGGACATATATTTAAATGACTATAAACTGTTACATTTGACTGGAGCTCTGTCTGAATATAGAATCACCTTATTGGAAACTAAATCACATGGCCAAACAATAAAAATCTCACCCTGGAGCAACAGGTAACAAGCCAAGCCCCCATATTATTTCCCTCAGCTTAAATTTCTTGTGGCTTTCAGCTCTATTTCTGGGAAAGAACAGGCTAGCTGATCTCTAAATTCCTTTCTAATGCTATGATTCTCCTACTCAAATTCAACTACATTTATGTAGCATTTGCTGTTTGTGCCATGCCAGGTCATTTCATGTATCTTCTATCAATTTAGTCTTTCCTGGAAAGAAATTTTGGTAACCACACTTATCAGGTGAGGAAATGACTCAGAAAAGTAAATGGATTGGATGTAAATCTCACAGCTATGAATGCCCAGGGGTGATTCCTGAACCCAGATCCTATACACTATGTACATGGTTGTGTTTCCAGTGCCTAAAACAGGGCCTGGAATATTGTCAGCACTCAAAGGACAATCTAGTGGAATGAGCCAGTAACTGTGGAGCTGCTGATCCACACCCACCTACTAAGAGAGAGAAGTAATGAAATAGGTTGATGTAAACACTTTTCTTTCTAAGTGTACCTTTATTTTCTGTAACATTCTGGGCAATAGTCAGCACAAATTCTGGCTTTGTGTGATGAATTTCTCTCCTCCCTTGAGGATCTGTCTTTTCAGTTAATATTTTTTTAATAAATGCATTTTGATTTTTTAAAGATTTTTATTTATTTATTTTTAGAGAGGGAAGGGAGGGAGATAGAGAGAGAGAGAAACATCAATGTGCCGTTGCTGGGGGTCATGGCCTGCAACCCAGGCCTGTACCCTGACTGGGAATCGAACCTACGACCCTTTAGTTCACAGCCCGTGCTCAATCCACTGAGCTATGCCAGCCAGGGCAAGTTAATATTTTTTAAAGAACATTTTCTCCCAACATTCCCCCATCAATGTCCATTCGATGCTGCTTTTGATGATTATTTTCTGACTTAACAGTATCAGGTGTTAATACATCTATCTGGTAGAGAAAACAACGTTAGTCTAAAAAATTTATAGCATCTCTTCTATGCCATAGATCCAAATTTTATTGAAACCATCAGCTGTTCTTCAATTTGTTTTATACTTTAACTTCTTTCATAGGCTCATAGTTTTAAAAGAATCATTTAAAATAATCTAGGCCAATTTTTTTTCAAAATTAGTTCATATGCTAATATGGTATGGTAACTTTTAGGTGGTATACAGATAAAGAGTATTTTTCTAATAATTGTATTTTCTAATATTTATATTTATTTTAAGAATATGTTTAATAATTATATTTTCCCTATATGAGTAATCAAAAAATATATAAACACACACATTTATCTATAGATATAGCAGATATGGCACACTAAATCTGAAATGTTATAAATATTGTTTATGTCAGGGCTATAGTGGGCAATATACATTGATGTTTAAAAGATGAATGTATTAGAGAATGTTAAGCTAATAATAATAGATAGTTCTTGGATATGGCAAAAATTATGAAGAAAGTGATTGAAGTTTGGAAAAGACTTTGGTAATCAAACCACATCATTTCATGGCTAAGACACAGAGAGGTGAAATGACTTGCCTAAGGCCCCAGGGTTAGTGAAATAATGACTAGACTCAAAGTCTTCAGGCTCCAGGTAATTTGCTCACACCGTTTAATGCCCCACTTTAAGATTCTGAGCATCATTAACCTGATCTTATATGATTCATATGAATAAATTTTTATCCACCACTGCCAAATACGTAAGATTCTAACTTTCATAATTGAAGTTTCAAAGACAGAAAAGCCCTCTGGTTCCCTCAGAGGGAAAAAAAGCACTCTCAGGTATAATTACAATTTGTGTTTATAATGTGCCTTTCATTAGAGGACCCGAATGAACTTTAGTAAATTGATCCAATGACTGGTATTATTCTTGCTTTATACACTGGGAAATAATGACCCAGACAGGTTAAGTGAATTGTCCAGGGTCGGCCAGAATGTCAATCACTGAGAAAGAGACAATTAAGTCTCTAATCCTGACCTTGCCTCTATGGGTTTTGACTTTCTCATTTAACCCCCAGTTACTTGCCAGATTTTGAATTACACGGTTCTCCATTAAATGTGATTCCAGTCTAAGACTCTACTCTGAATCTTTCCAAAATGTGTGTGGTAGGTTTCTAATCTTGGGGCTTCCTATTTTAATAGCTTTGCTTTTTTAAAATTAATTGAGCGTATTACGGGGCTTAAATCTGTCACTTATTGATCTCTCTTTGGCTGTTTTAAAATTATTTTTTCTACGAGAGTTCTTTGTCCTGCCTGTTCCTACAGAGATGGGAAACAGCTGCCAATACCAAGTCAGACAGGACACCTGCTGAGATGTTTACACTCTACCTGCTCAGAATCCCTAACTCCAACACTTGACTAGCGACTGGCCATAAGAAACCAATAAGTAAATTCACTGTCTGAGCCATTTATTTCCTACTTTTGCACAGTGGGCCATACACAATGTGTGGCCTTTGGCTGACCACAGGAGGTCAGTGCCTATTGATCTGATGTCCTTCAAATGCCCTCTAGTGGCTGAAGGCCCACATGGGCTCCACATCCCTTCCTGTGAAACACCAAGGGTTCTGAATAAAAAGAAGAGCTACCCTTTGAAAACTCGCCTCTAAAGGATCCCATGTGCATACTAAAGAACTCAGCTTGCTCCTTTTCTCCTTTGGCCAATTAAGCTATCTCCTCAATTGCAAATACAGGGCACAGTGTACACTACTCTGTAACCTTCAGAATAACAACTTTTGAGAATCCATCCCATGTCACACACTGTTGTGAGTCCATTGTATACACACTCTCTGTATTAGTTTTGTAGGATTGTGAAACAAAGTACCATAAACTGAGTAGCTAAAAACAATAGAAATTTGTTCTCTTACAGATATGGAGGATAGAAGTTCAAAATCAAGGTATTGGCAGAGTTGTGCTCTCTTTGAAGGCTCTAAAGGAGGATCCTTCCTTGCCTCTACCAACTTCTGGGGGCCCCAGGCATTCCTTGACTTGTAGCAGCATACTACCAACTCTGCTTCCATCTTCCCATATCTGTCTGCCCCCGTGTCTTTGTCTTCACATGGTGCTCTCCTCTGTCTGCATGTGCATGTCCAGATGTCCCACTTCTCATAAGGACATCAGCCATATTGGATTAGGGCCCACCCTAATGACCTCGTCTTAACTTGATTACACCTATACAGACCCTATTTCTAAATAAGGTCATGTTCACAGGTACTGGGAATTAGGGCTTTGACACAGCTTCCTGGGAGGTACAATTCAACTCATAACCACCCTTTGAAGTAGGAACCATTGTCCCCTTTTCAGATGAAGAAACTAAGATATGGCCCTGGCCAGTGTGGTTCAGTTGGTTGGAGCATTGTCCTGTAAACCAAAAGGTCACAGGTTTGATTCCGAATTAGGGCAACATGCCGAGTTTGCAGGTTCAGTCTGGGAGCACATGAGAGGCAATCAACTGATGTCTGATCAATGTATCTCTCACATCAGTTCTCTCTCTGCCTCTCTCTCTCTCTCTCTCTCTCTCTCCCTCTCTCTCTCTCCCCTTCTCTCCCTTCCTCTCTCTGACATCAATAAATAGATCCTCAGGTGAGAATTTAAAACAAAAAGAAACTGAGTTATGGAAAGGTTAATCCTGTAGCCCAAGCTGATGGGTGGGTAGTGCAGCTCTGTTGGATCAGTGTCCTGCCCTATTCCTCCGCCCTTCAGCTAGCAAATGAAGTGCACTAACAGCTCTCAGGGGCCCATGACTCAGGGTGCTGTTCTGACATCTAATGAGGAATGTACACAGGATATTGTAAGGACTGGAAAGAATATTCTTGTAATACAGAAGCTAGTGTTCCTTGAGTCCTTACCAAGTGTCAGGCAGTGTTTCAGCCCTTCCCATGCATTAAGTCCTTTAGCTTCCACAGTGACACTGACAGAGGCAGTCATACCCATTTTACAGATGGGACACTGGGGCAGAGTGGTTATACAAACTGCCCCAGGTCCACTGCTGAGTTGTAGAGCCAGGATTCAAACCCAGAAAGTCTGATAGTGGAGTCTGACTATCAGAATGCCTTGACTGGAGTTGCCTGACATTCTCTTTTCTAGCCCTCCAGAATAATTGTTTCAGATGTATTAGTCTTGTCTCCTAAAGTGTAAACTTAAAATACAACTTTGTGGAGAGGGGAACTAATAACTTATACTACTCTGTACCTTCCCGACATTGAGCGAGGTGCTGGTCATATCTGTAGCTTCTGGAGGAAACTGATCTCTGTATATGACCTGGGGCTCCTTGGCTGTGCTGTCAAAATGAATTAGGCTGAGTGCTGGGACCACAGCTGAACACCCTGGCAAAAGGCCCTTTCCCACTCCACAGCCCACCAATAGAACATTCTATATGCCTTAGAAATACCTGCAAACCCAAGAAAGGAACCACATCCGAGAGTAGTGCCCCTTTAAGATTTGGTCACACTCGCTGCATCTGAACAAATCTGCCACCGGAAGTGCTTTCTCCCCAGGGAATCCTTTTAAGAGATGTCCGGTTGCGCTGCTCCAAGGTGTGTGTCTTGAGGGCAGGTGTGAGCCCTCATTTAATACCATCACTTGCAAATAGCTCTGAATCCTTGATCTCTCGATCTCGATCTCTCGTTACAACTAACTCTTATGAGGGCCTGGAAACTTATCTGAAAAGAGTGTCAAAAGACATGAGATGTTGCATGCCTATCCCTTGCATCTTTTGTGATTCTAAATTATCTAAGAAGAAACTCTGCTAGTCCCATTTTGGAAGTCTTAGAAGCCTCACGGTTGGAGTCCTCTACTGGGCTGCCTGGGGCCTTGGAAATCAGCCAGCTTCTCTCAAGGCTGGAGTGTGTACACAACTTCAACCCTGGGTGCCCGTGGAAGAAGAGAATGCCCTGCTCAGTGCTATATGTGGATGTGTAAATTACAGCAGATGATGCACTTAGCAATTATGTTCTTTGCATACATAAGCAGGAACAACAGCTCCCAAACTGCCAATATCCTTCTCAATTCTCACAGAATGACTATGTGTCACACGGTCACACAGCAGGGGGCCTGGAAATGAGATGAAGGAATGGCACAGTATGAAGTTTCAATTTTGGAGAAGCACCCCTCCTGTGGTAGCGAACAAGCAAATAAGAAAAGCCTCAGAAAGCACGTCAGCCTGGCTTCGAGCCCCCACCCACCTGAGTGTGGGGATGCTACACAGAGGAGACTGGAGAGAGGGAGAAGAGGACCAGTGGCTCAGACACTATCGTGCTTGGTGCAGCTATGTGGATATCTGAAGGGACCAGGGAATGGTGCTAACTCGTTGAGAACTGGGTGGGAGGCTTTAATGAAACAGCTGAAGCTATATTGCAGATTTCACATATCTGGATGGGATAGGCAAGTAGCATAAAGGAGGAAAGTGGGCCTGATAGAGGCTTCAGGGAACTCTACAGAGTGCATGCGCCCCATCTATAGGGTAGCTATACTCCATCACATTGCTAAGTAGGAAGAGCTAACTCTTCTGGTTCTTCAGGAAAAGCTGAAAATCCTTCTGTGGCTGAGGTAGGTGTGTGTGAGAGACCTGCCTCAATTTGGAACTTTTGAGTTCCAAATTTAATTTATTTTAAACATTGTCAAGATTTATATCAGTTTTCTATGCTGCATAATAATCGACCCCAAAACTAGTGGCTTACAACAACCATTTTTATTTTGCTCATGACTTGTGGTTCATGAATTTGAGAAGGGCTCAAGTGATCCTGCAAGGGCTGAGTGATTCACTCCTAGTCCACATGACAGCAGCTGGGGCAGCTGGGGCTGGTAGATCCACTTCCAAAAATGATGGATTCTTTCCCCTGTATCTAGAACCTCTGTGTGTATACTCCTTGGTTCTCTCTGTCTTTCTGTCTCTGTCTCTGTCTCTGTCTCTCTCTCTCTTTGAATGGCGTCTCATCCTCCATAGCCTGCCCATGTGCCTGGCCTTCTCGCAGCATGTCAGTCTCAAGAAGTTGTACATACAAATGGCAACTTCCAAAAGGCAGAAAATGAAGCTTCTGAGCTAGATAAGAACCACACTTGGAGCTTCCACTTTCATCCTGTTCTGTTTGTCAGTGCAGTTATAAAGCTCACCTGGTCTCGTGGAGGCAGGGAAATGGACTCCATCACCTGATGGAGAGTGGCAAGTTCACACCACACAAGAGCACATGGTTCGAGAGATGTGGTTTCATGCATCTTTGGAAAATACGTCAAGGTCAAACAAAACACATGTGAAGTGACTATGGCCTATGGCCCACCAGTATGCAGTCTTGCAGATAAAGGGTACTTACCAGGGGAGCATGAGGTAATGAGTAAGAATATGTACTCTGGAGCCAGACTGCATGGGTTCAAATTCTCTCTCCACCACTTATTATCTGAGGCATCTTGGGCAATTTACTAACTTCTCTGGATCTTGGATTCTTCTTCTAGGGTAATGTTGTACTATACCCATCTGATGAAGAATTTGTTAGACTAGAGGCGTACTGTAAAGTGATTAAAACAGAGCCTCACACAGGTTAAGGGCTCAATAAATAATAGTCAGTGTATTTGTTTGTTAGGGCTGCTATAACAAAGTCCCACAGACTAGGTGGCTCTAACAAGAGGAGTTTGTTGTCTCACAGTTCTATAGGCTAGCTGTACAAGATCAAGGTAGCAGCAGGGTCAGTTCCTTCTGAGGGCTGTGAGGGAAGGATCCATTCCCGACATCTGCCCCTGGCTCATAGATGGCTATTTTCTCTCTCTGCTTCTTACACTGCCTTCCCTCTATGTACAGGGGTGAGAAAAGCAGGCTTACAGTTGTGGGACACAGAGCTTATTCCTTTTTTTCAGATTGTATTTGTTGTTTATTTTTAGAGAAAGGGGAAAGGAGGGAAAGAAACATCAACATAAGAGAGAAACATCAATGTGTGGTTGCCTCTCACACACTCCCAACCAGGGACCTGGCGGCCAACCCAGGCATGTAACCTGACCAAGAATTAAACTGGCAACCTTTTGGTCTGCAGGCCAGTGATCAATCCACTGAGTCACACCAGCCAGGGCCAGAGTTTATTCTTTATTATTATTTATTCTTGTATTTCTATTTCTCCATATGTAAACCTATTTTTGGCCACCCCTGTATATATGTCTCATCCAAATTTCTTTTTTTTATAAGGATATCAGTCATATTGGATTAGGGCCTACCCTGATGTCTTCATTTTAACTTGATTACCTCTGTAAAGACCCCATCTCCAAATAAGGCCACATTCTGAGATACTAAATGTTAAAACTCTAAGATGTTTTTTTCAGGTATGCAGGACAAACCATAACAGACAGGATTGCTGTGATTGATTCATGCAATGTATTTCTGACATGGGTATCAGATATACACAGCATAATCCTCTGCACTAAAGAGATACATATATATAGTTCTCAGGGAACTTGGAGAGACAACACACAGAAAACATTTACTAGCATCATGAAGGTATAAATGATCAAATACCATATGAACAATAGTGTAAGTGTACTGGTGAATTGTGGAGGAGAGAGTCAAGGGCCCCCCATCACTCAGGGTGAGACCTGTGACAGAGGTACAGCTAGGCTTGAGGAAAATGCTTCTAATGCCTGCTCTTCTTCACCATATGTGGCTGTTTAACCCTCCAGCTCTAACATGGGCATTGCTTGACTTCCCCAGAACTTGGGCTCATCTCTGGACAGTTCTCAGAGCAGTCTCACAAACTGCAGTTACTGAGTCCATAGTTGGACCCAGACACTGCCTGTTGGACCACAGATATGTCTTTATGTCTAATCACACATCCCAAGGGGTGAACCTTGACCCTGTTCTGCCAAGTTCCAGGAATTTTTGAATAGTCTTATAAATCAAAGTGCTAAGACAAGACTGTGCAGATTAACCCTGGCTGGTGTGGCTCAGTGGTTTGAGCACCAGACTGTGAACCAAAGGTTTACCAGTTCTACTTCCAGTCAGGGCACATGCCTGGGTTGTGGGCCAGGTCCCCAGTAGGTGCACTTGAGAGGCAACCACACATTGATGTTTCTTTTCCTCTCTTTCTCCCTCCCTTCCCTAAATAAAATCTTTTAAAAAGGTGGGGTGGGGGGGAGCGCTGTCCAGACGAGATGGAATTTTAACTGGCTCCTAAATATTGTATAAGATCCCATCAGAAAGAGAGGATAGGAGAGGGGGGCCCAGTTTGAGGGGACAGAAAGGGAGCACTCAGAAGCAAGACACACATATTCAGGGAATGTGGGAAAGTGAGTTTGGCTCATTGACAGGAAGGCTTTGTTAGGGGGGAACAGAGTAAGGAGTAAGTTGAAAAGGGTCCTCCTGACTCCAAGGGATATATCTCTTACAAAGATTCCCTGCCTCACTATCCTCCCTCCTCCACCTGCTCCTCACATACAGCCCAACAGTGGCTACTAGAGAGACATACTTTGCATATGATCGGTCCTGAATAACAAGAACCATCATTAAAGACTAAGCAGTTCAAGTTTAGCAATACCATTTAAGAATACCTATTCTATGCACGACTCACCATGTACCTTTAGGGTGACTGGGAAGGGGCTTCAAAAATCATAGGCAGAGTGCCTCCTGGTTTTCTGTTAGATGTGGTGATATCTATGTATCAGAATGCTAGGATTAGACACTCCCACCTCAGTTGCAACTGACACACCAGTATGCTACAAAACAGGATGAAAGTGAGCTAGACACCCAGATGCTGCTGCTTTCTAGTTCCTTGACTTCTCATTCATATAAGCATCTAGTGCCAGTCTCCACCTTGCCTCTTGTTGCCTCAGAATGCAAAACAAGAATGGTATGGCAGAGTGTGGAGGACATGGCAGGTTATGAGCTCAGGCCCCAATCTAGACTGCTGAGTTGAGTCCACTTCTTACCAGTGGTGGGACCTTGAGTAAGTTACTTAAGTTTCCATGCCTCTGTTTCCATGTCTGTAAAATGGAGATAGTGATTGTACATACCTGGTCAATTATCAGATGGAAATCCCTAAGAAAAGTGTAGAAGCACATAAAGAAACACTTGCAAATATTAACTCTCCTTAATATTGGCTGCAGAAATGTGCAAACCACATATAGTTTAGTGGAACTTGGAAAATCCCAGGAATCGGAGAACTTTGTAGAGAGAGCAGCCTCTGACCATGCAGCATATGAGGACTAGGAATCCATAGTAATTAGCTTCTCACTTAATCCCCTTAAAAGGATCTACTTTGGGATGCCAGAAGATGGAATGGCATCTGCCCTGCTCTCCAAGAAAGAGCAGAATTTAGGATTTGTCAGGGGGACAACCGAAATAAGGATTCCAAGACTTCCAGCCAAGACTGAGGTGTAGGTAGGCATGTTTTACCTCCTAACACAACCATAAGAAGGATCACAGCTAACTTCAAAACCAAAAACAACCAAAACTGCCAGAAAATCAAACTGTATGGAAGTCTGACAACCAAGGA
The DNA here is from genome assembly GCF_019186645.2 of Phyllostomus hastatus. Taxonomy (NCBI): domain Eukaryota; kingdom Metazoa; phylum Chordata; class Mammalia; order Chiroptera; family Phyllostomidae; genus Phyllostomus; species Phyllostomus hastatus. The sequence continues at coordinate 27,596,910 of NW_025333857.1, read as the reverse complement.
TTTAAAGAGGAAATATTCATCCAGATGGGTAGGAGGAGCAGAGATGGGGAGCCAGAGTGGAGGGGATACAATGTAGCAGTGGCAAGGCAGCAGCGGCAGCAAGGCAGTGGTAGCTGGCAGAATGGGCAGTCCCACATTCATGTCCAGCGGATAAAAACCAGGAGGGACACTTGGGGAGCTGGGGATCCGGGGAGCTGGGGAATGAGCGATCCCAGCTCAGGCCAGACTGCACAGTCCAGGGTTCTGGCACTGGGAAAAATAAAGCCTCGTAACTTCTGGATGTAGAAGCCAGTGGGGTTTGGGGCAGTGGAAGAAACTGTTGGTCTCTCAGGAGAGTCTGTTTTGGCTCCCCATGGTCCTAGAATGTATGCAAACCCACCTACTCTGAGATTCAGCACCAAGGCAGCAGCTAGAAGGACACCAGTCACATACGGGAAGTGGGGGAAGTGCCTAGAAACAGGCAAGAGCCAAGCAAGTGTCATTGTAGCCCTCTCCGACCCCTTCCCCACATACAGTATCACAAAGCAGTGAAATAGGTTGCCCCACCCTGGCAAATACCTAAGTCTCTGCCCCTTACAATGTAACAGGTGTGCTGAGACAAAGAAATATGGCCCAAATGAAAGAACAGATCAAAACTCCAGAAAAAGAACTAAGTGGCAAGGAGATAGCCAACCTACCAGATGCAACGTTCAAAACACTGGTAATCAGGATGCTCGCAGAAATGGTTGAGTCTGGTCGTAAAATGAAGGAAGAAATGAAGGTTATACAAAGTTAAATAAAGGAAAATATATAAGGAACCAATAGGGAAGGGAAGGAAGTCAGGATTCAAATCAACGATTTGGAACATAAGGAAGAAATAAACAGTCAACCAGTACAGAATGAAGAGACAAGAAATCAAAAAAATGAGGAGAGAATAAGAAGACTCTGGGACATCTCCAAATGTGCGAACATCCAAATCATAGGGGTGCCAGAAGGAGAAGAGGAAGAGCAGAAATTGAAAACTTACTTGAAAAAATAATGAAAGAAAATTTCCTTAATTTGGCAAAGGAAATAGATAGACAAGTCCAGGAGGCAAAGAGAGTCCCAAACAAGTTGGACCCAAACAGGGCCACACCAGGACACATCATAATAAAATGCCAAAGATTAAAGATAGAGAGAATCTTAAAAGCACCAAGAAAAAAGAAGAGAATTACCTACAAAGGAGTTCCCATAAGACTGTCAGCTGATTTCTCAAAAGAAACTTTGCAGGCTAGAAGTGACTGCCAAGAAGTATTAAAAGTGATGAAAAGCAAGGACCTACAACCAAGATTAGTCTACTCAGGAAAGCTATCATTTAGAATTGAAGGGCAGAAAAAGTGCTTCCCAGATAAGGTAAAGCTAAAGGAGTTCATCATCACCAAGCCCTTATTATATGAAATGCTAAAGGGACTTATCTATGAAAAAGAAGATCAAAACTATAAACAGTAAAATGACAACAAACTCACAACTATCAACAACTGAATCTAAAAAACAAAAACAAAACTAAGCAAACAACTAGAACAGGAACAGAAATGGAGATCACATGGAGGATTATGAGTAGGGAGGGGGAGAGGGGAGAATGAGGGAAATGGTACAGGGAATAAGAAGCATAAATGGTAGGTACAAAATGGACAGGGAGAGGTTAGAAATAGTATAGGAAATGGAGAAGCCAAAGACCTTATATGCACAACCCATGGACATGAACTAAGCGGGGGATTGCTGGAGAGAAACAGGGTACTGGGTGGAGGGGAGCAAAGGGAAAATATTGGGACAACTGTAACAGCACAATCAATTAAATATGCTTTAGAAAATAAGGGTTCCAACTCTGAGAACGTTAAGATTCTGAGAGTAACTTGGTGGGCCACGAGGTGCTCTGGTCATCACATCTCCTTTTCACTTCTCCCCCCTCTGAGCCTGCTCGGACCTCTTCCAAAATGAGTCACCTCAGCAGAACTCATAGCAAATAGGTGCAAGGAATACAGCTGTGAAAGAAAACTCTCAGCACCCGATTATTACCTTTCTACTATTGCCTCTCCATCCTGAGTTACATATAGCACATAGTTATCAATATTAAATATCTGCATATCTGTGTGTATGCTATTTATACATATGAGTATATTTTTATACTTGTGCACATGTGTACTATATTAATTGTGTTTATTAACACCTCCATTATTTGTCCAGACTTCATCTCTTGCCCTCCCAAATGGCGTTAGTTTTTTTTAAGCTGTAATTAATTTGCAGAGAGTTTAACATAGTCTAAAATTACTGATAACCTAGATCTTAAATTAAGCTCTGGAAAAACAGATGTTGAGATAATATACACCATGTTCAAAACAAAAAAAAATAGAAATCCACCAATAAATCTTTACTTTTTTAAATCCTGATAATAGGGGTAAGTGTACTTTAGAAACTGTTATCTTGGGAGCAAAAGAAATCAAGGTTAGACAGGGCAGTGCAATGAGCTGGTACTGCAGATTTTGAGGAAATGAGCATAGTTTTAATCTCTTGTTCCACATGTTTGGCCCTTAACTTCCATTTCTTTTCAACACTACTGCATACCCGAGAAAAAGTCTTGGCTTAAGTTGTATGTGAAAATGAATTTGTAGTTCTCAACCCAGCCCTTGTAGCTGAGTGTAGCACTGTATAATTTGACACAATTCAGCCTGATTGACAGTGAGAAGCAGACTGCAGGATCTCACAGGTCAGGAGAGAAAGGGGGCTTGGCACAAGGTCCTCAGAGCATGCTGGGTAGCAGCCTCCACTTGTCTGCGTTCTCCCCACAAGAGGAAACGAAGAAAGAGTCCAATAAGCTCGTTTGGGAGGCCTTTGTTTGTCTAGAGAGAAACAAGAGAAAAGTACACTCCAGCAGTCAAAGTGAAGTCTTTCAACTTGATCATGCTTGAGTAGGAGGAGAATTCCTTCTCAGGGAGGAAAATCCCACAGAGAGAGGGACCTTCACCTGTTGTCTGTTCTCCATGGGAAACCATGAATGTGCTGACAGTCCCAAGAATCCTCTCACTACCAGGCCATCTTCATTCTGATTAGAGCCATCTGTGTAGCCCCATCCATCCATTCTCTAGCACACTCATGTCATTCGGCGGTCGTTCACCTCCAAAGCCTAACGATTCCTAGGGTTGATTGAATTTATTGGCAGGCATCCTCAACTGTGAGCTTTCCAAAGTCATTACCATTTGACAGATACTGCATGCCAATTAGCAGATGCTGCTGGGAACTTGTCCCCTCAACTTGGTCACATATCATCTTTCCCCTCTATGACCATGTGAGGTCACCATATTCCTGGTTCAAGAAGAAACATTCACTCATCTGAGCCACTGTCATTATTTCCTTCCTCTTGGTCAGCTATTTGTTTCGGGGAGGACCCAGGACCCTGTCATGACCAGTGGGATGTGAGAGGAAGTCTTCTGGAATAACTGCAAAGGGCTTTCCAGACACACAGGAAGAATGTCTTGTTCTTGTGTTGGAGGCTGTCCTGTCTGTGTTACTGGATGTTAAGATCAGACTCTACCTCACCTGTGACAGAGTCACCAGGAGGATAAAGAGCACATATGCAGTGAAGGTGACCTGAAGGCTGCTCATGCAGCACTTTCAAAGGACCTTGTGAAAAAACAGCTGTACGCTTCTCAGGCTAAGAGCATGCAATAAAAGGAGTACCTTGGAGACAATATTTTTTAAAGACTTGTCACCATACCATGTTTTCCCTTCCATCCAGAGGAAACGAGGAGAAGCATCAACCCTTTCACCTTACACCTGGAGAGGCTGGGGTTCCTCCAGCCACCCTTCCCTTGTGAGAAGCCATGGTGTCAATTTTGCCTCTTGCCTCTAGAGGGCGTGTGAAGGGCTAACAGTCAAAAGAGAGCTGGCTCTTTAAGAGTGGCCTGTTGCACTCACTCCCAGAGTTTGTCAGGATGAAAAAAACGATTCTCGAGTACTAGTCATGGGCCATGCAGAGGAGCAGCAACACCACATCATCATGGGGCCACCTTTAGAGGCAGAGGGACCCCAACAGCAATAACCTGGAGGTGAGCCTTAATCTCCTGGGGGTGGAGAAAAGATTCATGACTGGCCATTCCTAAAAAAAGATGCAGCCACCCAAAAAACTACAGGAGAATGGCCCCATGGATGGGATTGTCCTGTGAGCTCACAAAAATGCTGCAGGTGAATCAGTTTTAAATAACACTAAGAAATAAATAAAAGTAGTAGATATATAATCAAACAGATAAATAGATGTAAAACCTTCCCTGTGCCCCTGCCACTCCTATATAATCTACTGCCCTGATTAACAAGTAGGAAGGGTGGTAGACACACTCCTTCCCCAGTAGTATGTCAAGATGGGCAGTGGGAGCAGCCTGCCACAGGAGCAGGCAGAGGGGTGCTCTGGCTTTGGAGAATGTTAGAACAGCAATCACACTAACAGTTAGTCTGCTTGCCATTATTACCATGTATCGACAACTCTCGGCAATATTAGAGTTAAAATATCCTTCCCACAGGACAGACCACTACTACCAGCATGCTCCCTTAGTACCCCGCTGCCCTAACTCACAGGACTCTTGTTATATGACACAATAAGTTTCCCTCATTGTTTAAGCCAATTGGAGTGGTTTTTTGTTTGTGTTTTTTTTTGTTTTTTGTTTGTTTGTTTGTTTTATCTCTTGTTGCTTGAAGTAAAAGAACTAGACATTGGACAAAGGAAGTTGTTTGCCATCAAGAAGTTTAGCATTTAATTAAGGCAGCTAAGGGCAGACAGACCTGTTTTCTGGGGTGAACGCTTAACTTAAGGATGGATACCAGGTAATTATTTTTTGTACAGACAGGGAAAACATTTGGATCTATTAACCTTACAAAACAGGAGCTTATTGGAGAAGAGTTAAAAAAAGGTTTCTTCCCACTTGTAAACACATTGTAGTTGATTTACATGGATTTCTCAATGTAGAAACAAAACACAAAATTTCCAACTTAGTATAGACTTGGGGTCACATTAAGTAATTCAGCAAACAAGGCAAATGCAAGGAACACCTTGCTCTTTACCACACAACTGCTTTTTCCTTTTTTCTCCTTGCGCCTCTCCCAATACCGCAGACCAATCTTGTTTGCTGTCAAGTAAGATGGCATCCATTTGACAAGCTCCCATGGACAATCTAGAAGACTCCTGACCCTGTGCTAAACACTGGATCAGGTAGCTAGATAAAATAGTTTGCCAGAAGCTCCTGCAGAGGAGGAAATTGAGCTTCAAAATGGCTGAGTGGGATTCAAAACAAGTTCAGTCCAACTTGGAAGTTTACGATCTTTCCACTTGGCTACTCAGCTTCTTAACCATAGAAACATAAGGCTTGGCCCCTCATTCAATGAGATCTTAAACAAAGATCTATACAACATGAAAAAAGTGGGAAAAATGAAAGGAATTTGCATGTGAAAGGTATTGCTTAAACATGCTAAATAAAGATAAAGAAACTGGATACCATAAGCAGAAGGCAAGTGTAGGTGATATTATAACAGAAAAATGTATGTTTTGTCCCTGGGTAAATGCTTCTGGATTTCAGCTCTTAGGGCCTAATTCATTATTAAAGCTTAATTTTAGAACAATAATAAAATAGATGCCATTGAGTCCTATGGGTCATTTATTGTAAGCCCTGCAAATGGAGAGCTCCCTTGGGGGTTCTAATTTTATGTTTTAATCCAGTGATATAGCCCAGCTTATTCCTACCTGTAGTCCATTTATTTTTAAGGCTCTTTATCCTAGGAGAGCAGGTGTGTGAAAGAATACAGGGTAACATTTAGGTATTTTATGGAGAGAATAGATAAGTAAAATAAGAATGGTGTAACTGTTTACTTTTATTTTGTACCTACTTTTAGGCTGATTCTCAAAATGTGAGTCACCCAGGATTCTTAGCTGTCCTTTCTTTCCTGAGAGCATTTGTACTACAAAAGAGAAAAAAAAACCACATTGCTAGGATTTGAAGTTCTTATCATTTCATTGACTAAGATATATATAAAGACAGACTTGATAAAAAAGTGGAAGTCATTGTTTATCTAAAACATACACTTATTCTTTTTCTGTGTTTTTATTATAGAACAGTCTTTACCCACTCTTCTCACAAGACAGGCTTGCCTTAGCCTGCACTGTTTGTCACAGAATCCAAGCATACTAGAGTTGAAAAAGATCACAGGAAATTTTCCCAGATCCCAATAAACACCTAGATATTCTTTGCTTGAAAACTTTCAGTGACTAAGATAACGTTTTGGTGGGAGGGCAGAATTATCCTAATACTGTCAACTAACAAATGTTTTCCTTTTTACTTGCTTTCGTGCTTAAGCAATTGGACTCACTCAGACCTGGAGGTCCATGACAGACCTACAGATACTTAAACATAAATATCATGCCTTCTTCTAAGTCTTCTCTTCCCCAGGATAAGCATATTTTTATTGGGAAAACCATTTCCTCCCTCTGCCATGATTTTGTGGTGGCCCATAAGATAAGAGTCTTCACCCTCCAAAGTATTGAAAAGGACTGTTTCACTTGTCCCCTCCATCTTCCTCCCAAAAGCCAGGGAGCACCTTATCTAACTGGGAGACTGATACAAGTCCTGAATGTGTGAGTCTGGGCCCCTGGCTGGCCATCACATTTTTGGCAGACCTCTGGAGAGATGAGGTGGTAAGGAGATCGGGTCAGAGCCCAGTTCTGCCTTCTAAAGGCATGGCTAGAGGACCTCCTCCATCGTTGCTATCTCTGTTCAACAGGTATGAGGCAATCCACAGAAGCTCCTTGACAGGGGCTGGGTCAGTGTCTGTTGCATTAGTTCAGTCCCTGCATGCATAGCTCCAAAACATAGATGGTGCAGGTCTAAGCAATAGCCAATAGCCATGAATGCAGTTTTGTCAACAATAAAGATGATAGTTTGAACTCCTCTGTTTTCTCAAATGCTTTCAAAGATGAATGGGGAAAGGACGCAATTATCACTGACAGTGGACAACTACCCCAACATCCTACTTTATCCTGTATGTGTCATGGTATCTAGTCTTTCGAACATTCTCCCATTTTTTCAAAGTGTGATGCCCATCAAAGTGTGATGCCCAGAACTAAACAAAAGAATCAAGTGTATACTGACAGCATAGAAAGTTCTCTATGTCTGGGCAATAAATTTGTTGACTAAATAGCCTGAGTACCTTATACAGATGTCTTATTGTTCTTGACTAGAGTCTCCCACAGAAAACTGAGAAAACTGCTCCTCTAGAAACTTGGTGGGTTACCACCAACTTCCTCTCCACCCTGATCACTTTCAAAAAGGCCTCTTTTCCATCATGAAAGCAAGCATCAACATAGCTTTAGATCACCTGCTATAGAAACCTGCCCCAGGACAGCCATGAATGAGGCCATCCCTAATGAAAACTACACAAGGGAAGGAGCAAACCATGACTTCTGTCCCATCCATCTCTCAGGGCTGGACCTGGAGGTCCTGCTGATTCCAGATGGTTAAATGGAGGAGCTTCATTCAGTTTTCAAACCACAGAGAACTGGAGCTTTGAGGGTGTTTTCTAACCTGTGCTTTATCAGTCTCATCAATCTGCATTCTGGGCTCATTATACCAAGGGCAGTCATCTATATTCAGGAAATAGTTACTCACTTGATTAAAACATATTTTGTGGAATCCCTCAGCTTCTTTTAAACAAGACCAAAATAAAGCGTAGGGTCAAAGGGAAGAAATAGCTCCCTTTAGTGAAGAAAAACACCCTGATTTCTAAAATCCCCACACTCTAGATCAGGGGTGTCAAACTCATTTCACTGGGGTCCACATTTTCCTCATGGTTGCCTTCAGAGGGCTGAATGTAATTTTAGGACTGTATAAATGTAACTACTCCTTAACAAGTAAGCAAGAGCTCTGCACTGCCGCCAGGTAGAAAAAAGGTGCTGGGTGGGATGAAACAAGGTGGAGAGCCCGTATAGGCCTGCAGGCCTTGTGTTTTCCACCTGTGCTCTGGATGGAGCGCCCTCAAGGGCAGAGGGGACTTTCCTCTGACCTTCCCTGCTCCTGGGAAGCCTTTCTCCTTGACCCTCTCTGCTACCACCACAGTGAGTTCCAGGAGTGCCTCTGCCCCCTTTTCAAAGTAGTTCTAGTTTGGCTTTCCCCACAGGCAGAGCCTGGGGCGAAGACTTGGGTGCAGCTAGTTCATTTCACATGTTAGCTGATCCCAGGGAGTGTGTGTGAGGGATTGGGAAGTGAGACAGGGAAGTAAAAACAAGCTAATAAAGGATGTGTTAATCAGCGAGTTACTGCTGAGCACACCCTGGGCTCAATCCTACAGGAGTCCCTCTGAAAAACTGTGAACCACACCTCCAAAGTCACCCACCAGAGTCTGGAAGAGGCTAGGGATTTATCCCCCAAATCGTCTCTCCCATTGATCCAGGGAGATCACTTTATTTATTTTGTTTTCTTTTTTTTTAATTTAATTGTTGTTCAAGTACAGTTTTCTGTCTTTTACTCCCATCCCAGCCAACACCCCCAGCCCTCCCCATCTCCCTCCCATTTCCACCGCCACCCCTAGTTTTTGTCCATGTGTCCCTTATACTTGTTCCTGTAAATCCTTCACCTTTTCCCCTGAAATTCCTTCCCTCTGGAGGGAATTTCCCTCTGGTCATATGATCTCACCTTTAACAGGAACCTAAACAACAAAACAAACAAACAAGCAAAATATAACCAAAGACACTGAAATAGAGAGCAGGCTGACCACAGGCTACACTTTAAGGAGTTAAATCCCCTGATGGAGGTTGTACCTCCTTGGGTGGAGCAAACTCCCTTGATGTCAGAAAAGGGCCTCAGGGGAGCAGAAGGGAGAAACAGGAAGCTGTCAGCATACCAAACTGTCTGGTCTAGTAGCAGGTAGAGCTCAGTGGGTCTTGTGGACCCATGGTGGGATGGTGCATCCACCAGGTCTGCTGTAAAACTCTAGGAGCCCAAGTGTAGAGGGAAAATACCTTTTTTGGCTTTCCATTAACCCAGATGAAGAGGCCGCTATTTGAAAATCTAATCCTTCTAAATATTAAGTGCTAATAAGGAAACAAAAACAGATAATACAAAGAAACATGCCAGGCCAGGTCTCAAAATACTGGTTGCTGACCCCCAGTAACTGCACACTGTCTACAGGGATGGAACATTTTTATGGAGCCTTAGGAAATTGCCTCCTTCCCTCTAAGCACCAGCTGGCTCTTCCTCATGGTAAACGTGCTCTATCTCCTGCCACACAGGGATGGTCTTCCAGGTTCTCATCATGGTCAGGATCAAAAGGATGATAGCAGCCTACTTCCATGGCTGGTTTTCTTGCCTGAGAATAACTTGTGCATATTTTTCCTACAGCAGTTTGTAACAGTCTGCACTAGTGTAGTTGTGAGCACCACAATCCCCAGAGCTACAACCCCTTGGTTTGAACCCTGGCCCTGGACATGTCATGTAACCTTGGCAGAGTGTCTTTAACTGCTTTGTGCTTTGGTCTCTTCATTTGTAGAACAGAGATAACAGATTCCCAGCCACAGGATTATGAGGATTGAGTTAATACAGAGACAATGACTAGCACATGGAAGCACTAAATAAATGTTGGATGCTCCTGTTGTTACTGTTATCATTATTAGACTAGAGTTTACACATAGCGAGTTATTTTCCTTTCAGTTTAGCATTATGAAGTGACCTTCCATTTCAGAGAAACTATTAATGCCATAGCTACTCAGTAGCCACACTCTGCAATAAGAATCAGTACAAACACAGTAATAGAAGGTCCTTCTAATGATGAGATCATTACCTAGGATGGAGTGAATTGCTAGGGACACATCTCCTTCTTTAACATGTGTGGATTTAGCTAAGTCCAGCAGAATTGTTTCTGGCCTTTTCTAACTCCCTTAAATTGAAAAGTAGATACTTGCCATTTCAGGACTAAAGTTACTCGCCACAGGCAGAAATTTCTATCTTTGAGCAGCTGTCTCCTTCTTGGCTCTAGGTGGCCCAAACTAGAGCCTATCTTTGAAGCTTCTCAAGGAGAGCGCTATGAGATCGTTATTATACACTTTCTGATTAGCCCAAATCTTTTTTCATTTTATGCATTTTATAGAAGTTTGTGATCATCTGCATTAGAAAAAAAGATAAGTGCAATCAACCCTGTGGGGCTGCAGCGAAGTCTGATGGGGCGGTTTCCAGGTGGCCGAAGGGCTTCCTCTACTTGTGCCCCTTACTGTGGATAACTGAATATTTCATTTATCTACAGCCTGGGAGCCATCCTACATCTTCCTTTCTCTCTAGACTTCTAGTTTTTAAACACGCTACAAAGGAACAAGGTGGCAAGGAGCTGCCTCTGGAGCACAGTGAGAAACCAAGCTTGGGCCATTTTATATAGATGCCACCAATAGGAAAGATACTGTAAGTTAGAATAGGATCCTCAAATTTGCATTGACCTAAGTCTAGCCTCCTCTGTCCTACCACCTCTTAATTACAAAACACAAATCACTCTACCTCCTCTGCTACTGAACAGCATGACCTCTACGGCACCCCTGGTGGGTCATTAGAGTATGCTGGGCAAGTCACTTCTGAAATCGCCACATGGGCCCTTAAGACTTACTAAAACAAGCCACCTCTCATGAGTCTAATGTATTTTAATTCAATATACTGATTATCTAGAGGTGACAAATAATTTAGCTCCAAATAGTGCTAGTATTTTTTTTGCTTGTGTGTTCCAAGTTGTCCCTCTATTTTTCAAATGTGGCATTCTTTATTGTAATTGCCTGCTTACTTGTCTGTCTCCCCAAATAGACTGTAAACAGCAGAAACCCAATAATGCTAAGTGACTTCCTTGAGGCCACATAATCAGGAGAGAATCCCAAAATGGAAATCAGGCTTCTCTATTCATGGTCCGTTGTGCTGTTCATTAGCAGCAGTGTTTAGTGTTCTGAAATCGCTCTTCCTCAGGAGCAGAGAGATAGCGGCACACCAGGGCTCAGAAGATGGAGATTTTTCTCAGCTCAGCCACTCACCTTTCCAAACCCTAGTGTTTCTCATCTGAACAATGATGTCTGTTTCTTCAAATATTTGCCAATGTCCTGCCCAACTCTAAATGTCTAGGAGTCTACTTGAAGGGATTGGCATACATTAACAGTTCCAACAGAGAGAGGGCTCATTCATCCATTCATTCAATGAGTATGTATTCATTTAACACATATTTATTCAGCATCTACTATGTGCCAAACTGGATACCAGGTAGAATAAATGCACAAAGAAAAAAACACAACAACCCTGCCCACTGACAACTTATGACTTGATCATAGTGGGGTTACCAGCCAAAATCTTTCATTGATGATCTCGGATAAACAGAATAATAGGTCTGTCGTCAGCATACTGTTTTTCAAAGAATTTTCCATGGTCATGAGACTATGTGTATGTGTGTATCAGGGGTAGATGCAAGAAAGAATGCTGGTAAAAATTGCCACACTCAAAACTACCATGTCTCAAATTCCTGAACCAAACAAAAAACAACAAGACAGGTCGGGCACTTCTAGCACAGGTGTCCCCTTCCAGTTAATGTGCAGTTTTCTGAATAAAGCAATTGTCGCTCTTTCCTGCCAGGATGCCAACAGGGGTATCCAATTAGTGCCAATTTGTTTCTTGTAACACGGACACCTGTCACCAAAGAGTTGACAAAAATAACCAACTCAGTCACTGTAGATCCAAACTGGGCTCAAACTAATCACCCAGAGGTAAATAGGAAGCCTTCAAATCCCACTGCAAATCCTCCAAGGGACCTGGTCCCTGTATCCGTGGACAAATTTATGGTGTATTTCCGACTGATGGCAAGACACCAACTGGCAATTGATTTTTTTTTCTTTAAATGCAAGTTATCAGCCTTTCCTTCCAGTCAGCTGCAGGCTTCCCCCTGGCAGTTCAAGACTTATAGTGATAATGGATTATCTTTTCTTTTAATAGCAAACCACCTTCCACTGAGGTGGAATGAAAGTTGCATGAGAATGAGAACAGATTTCACCAACAAGTCCTTTAACTTTTGTCAGGAAATACCTCTAGTTGAAGCATTTTTAAAAAATAAACTTTCAAAACTAACCAGGTTTCTGCTGTGTGGATGAGCCAGCCATGAGGATTGTGCTGGTTACATCTGAATTAGCCCTGCTTGACAATCGCTTTCAAACTCTGTTCTGCCTCACACCAGCGGTTCTGCTCCCTGGGTGTGCGATCACATGGAGCAGACACCTTCGAAGGAGCCTTTGGAACCCGATTAAGAATGCATAATAAACCGTACAATAAGCAAATGAGCAGGCAAGAAGTTTTCCCAAAATCATCCAGCCAGGAAAATCAGCACGTCCTATTCTTCAAAAGAGGGCCCATCTAGCCCACCACGTTATGGGGAGCAGAAATGCCTGGAATCTAAATTGGCCACAGGAGGGGTTTCTTTTCCTCCTCGCAAGGCTGTGAGCTGAATGGCAGATTTCATCACTTCCACCGAAAGCCACCTCTCATTAGGAGAAACCGGACACAGAGCATAACTCCTAACTGGAGTATTAATAATGAAAATGGATTATGTGCATCTTGTTTGCTAAGCAATTATCCCAAGGCAGGGATTGAGTCCGGATTTTTTGCCTCACTGCCTGAGTGGCAGGACATGAATAGATAGACAGGTATTTGCATGCAGCTTCTCTGACCTGGAGAAAATGTCAGGAGCTTGAGAGACTGCAGAGAGAGCTGTAGATGCATACTCTGGAAATAGGGCTGGATTTTGCAGCCTATTCTTGGAAAAAGCAAAGAAAGGGGGAAAGAGTTTGGATTTGCTGTCACTGATTAGAGATATCCTCCTAAGTCAAGGTGAGACCATTTCACTTTACCCCCCTTAAGTTTTTCATTAACTGGAAGTGACTCAGGCTCCTACCTTCCCAAGGAGATGAAATTAGTTTTATATAGTTGATGGTGAGTGATGCTTTCCCAGGATGTTTTATAAAAATCTAGATCTGATGTGCTTAACCTAGGCACTTTTTAATGAGAGTAGGCATTTCTGTGATGCCAGGAATCTAAATTTTCTGTTCCTCCTCTTTTACTCACTGTGTTCCTGCAAGGTGCCACCAGCATCCTCTTTCTAGTGCCCATGAACTATTTCAGGGCTACATCAAGACTAAAATGTATCATGCACTAAGTGTGTGCAGCATTTTCAGATCCTTCAGCATGGACCATGGCCGATAGCTGTGTCACCTCTAGTCTCCGCTAACCCACGCTCCTCCTTTATGGTATACTTGCATGTTAAGATGCTGGATTGAGAGATGGGATTGCAAGTTCATATGGACAAGCCTTATGTTCACAGAACCAGAGAGATTAGGCTTAGAATAACAGGGTCAGCACATTGCCGTGGCAGGGTCTCTACACCCCTAGAGACAATAAATAAAAGTTGCCTGGGGAATGGGTAAGCATCTGTGGTACATCCACAAAGCAGAATACTACTTGGCAATATAAAAGAATGAGCTGCTGATATTCACACACCATGAATGACTCTCTAATTCATTATTCTAAGTGAAGGAAGTCAGACCTAAAATGCTGTATACTGTATGATTCCATACTGGAGAATGTGTAAAACTATAAGGATCAAAACCAGATAGAAAGCTTACTGGGCAAGGGGTGGAGGAGAGGTTGATTGGAAAGGCTGACCAACATTCCCAGTTTGCCTGGAAGGATCCCCATTTCAGCCCAGAAAATCCCCATCCCTGAAAACCCCATAGTCCCAGGCAAATTGGGACAGCTGGTCACCCTAGAACTTGACAAAGGGACAGAAGAAATTTTTAGGAGAATGGAACTGTATTTTTCAAAAATTCCAAAATTATACACTTAAAAGGTAAATTTTACTGCCTTGGGTGGAGTGGCTCAGTTGGTTGTAACATTATTTCATGAACCAAAAGGTCACGGGTTTGATTTCTGTTTGGGGCACCTGCCTATGTTGCAGATTCAGAACCTACTTGGGGCACATACGAGAGGCAGCCAAATGGTGTTTCCCTCTCACATCAATGTTTCTTTCCCTGTCTGTCTTCCTCCTTTCCCCCTCTATAAAATCCTCAGATGAGGATTTTTTTAAAGAAAAGGTAAATTTTACTCTCTGTAAATTATGCCTTACAAAAGGCTGGAAAGAATTGCCTAGTCTCTTGTCTTTCCCTCCCTTAGACAGTGAGCATCCTGTGTGCAGAGAACTTGTGTCTCTTAGGCCATTGCCTCTGCTCAGCACCTAGCACTGGGCCTGACAGGGCACCACTTGCTAAAAGAATGTGTCATGCTCTTTTTTCTTAGATGCTTTCTGTCATATCACCACCAATAGATTCTTAAAACAATCCAGTAGTCCCTAAACAAGGCATTTTCTCTGTAGAACTAGTTAAAATTAAGGTTTTCTCTGTTTCTTTTAGGCTGTGAGTTGATAGCCATGTTATCAAGATGAGACAAATATATTAGTCAGTGCTTTCTAAATATACTGAGCATAACAAATTCCTGGAGTGCTTGTTAAAAACAAATACAAATTCAGGGAAGCTTATGCAGTCCTGCCAAATCTGAATTTCCAGGGAAGGACCTGGAGGCTATATGTTTAACAAGGGCCCCAGATGACTCTGTGATCAAGCATGGAAAGCAGACAGACAGAAAACCTGGTGCTGGGCAACATCAGCAGCAGTCTTTGGGTCTGGTCATGTCCTGACTCCATGTTTCCAGTGTGACCCTTCTCCCAGAGTCTCTCTCGATGACCCATTCACTCATTGATCCATTTGAGAAATATTTATTGAGCACCTACTCTGCTCTAGGGCTATAGCAGTCAACACAAGATAAAGAAATAAATAGACCAAGTAAGTTCCACACTGATGGGTGATGTGAAGAAGTAGAACAGTGTGAGGGGATAGTGCTTGGGCCAGCTACCACTGAAAGTGGATAGTTAGGAAGAACATGGTCTTGGCTGGTTCCTGGCTTTGACTTCAGGCAGAGCTCTCATGGGAGGCATAGCAGGAAAGTCAGAAACAAATGTTCCAGTCCCAGCACTGCCATCAACAGACACTGCAGACTAGCCTCAGTGTCCTCATCTGTAAAATGAGAAGGTAGATCTAGATGTTGATCTCTAAGGATCCTTCTGAGCCTTACAGTGTATGTTTCTGGAGCTTATTGTTATAGTCACATAAAGCTAATCTGATACAAATTTAATGATATACATAATTGTTATGGTGCTGCATGATAATTAGGTATCAATGTTAAGCAGTTTCACACAAATGATTGTAATTAGTATTTCTTATATATGGCCAAGTTTTTGGTTTTTCTCTCTTCTTGCTATATTATTCTGTAATTAGCATCAGGAGCCTCTATTCTTCTATGTTATGTATTACTCCATGATAATCCACATCCTTCTCTCTCACTCACACACATAAGGATGTTGACACTTTAAAATATCAAAGTCTAGTATGTTATCTCCTGAGACAATATGCCAATCTTGAAAGCTCTGTATTACTACATTTGTCAACACCACCAAGGGGCCTTTCAGATAATGCCTGCTCTTGGCTCCATCATCTAGCCTTGCATGCTAAAATGACCAGAAGAAACCTCAAAAAGTTTAAACCATTGGAATGTCCTGGAAGGGGTGGGAAAGCCAACAAGGGAGATGATACAAGAAGATAGACCCAATATATTTGGCTTCTCAGACTCTGGCAGCAGAGGGACAGTGTATTCCTTTGCTAGGGACACCACAAAAACTGTCACAGACTAGATGGCTTAAACAACAGAAATTTATTTTCCCACAGTCCTGAAGGCTCCAAGTTTAAGATCAAGGTGTCAGTAGGTTTGGTTTCTTCAGAGGTCTTTCTCCTTGGCCTGCATATAGCTGCCTTCTCTCTGTGTCCTTACATGGTCTTTCTTCTGTGTGTGCCTGTTTCTGGTGTCTCTCTTTCTGTGTCCAGATTTCCTCCTCTTATAAGAACACCAGTCAGATTGATTTAGGGCCTACTCCAGACTCATTTTAACTCAATCAACTATTTAAAGACTTATCTGCAAACACTGTTCATTCTAAGGTACTTGGCTTTAGGATACCAGCATATGAACTTTGAGGGTAACACAACTGAGCCATAACAGAAGGAAACTAAGAAAGAGCCAATAATCCAAATATACAAACATCAGGAAGGATGTCTTCCCTCTGGGTGTAATGATTTCTAGAACTTCCTTTCTGAGACTCTTTAGCCACAGGGGTCATTCTCCCAGCTAATGGCCAGCACCAAATACACCTGGAACAAAACCTCCCTTTTCACAGGCAAGAATGAAAGTCTTAAAAGATGTACCAAATACCTGAGACAGCAAGTCTTCTGGGTGAGAAAGAATTCTTGGCAACTTGTCAAAGTCTGTCTCTGTTTGGTAAGAAGAGGGCAGGAAGCTGAGGTTGGACTTGGCTAGCTTTTCAGTTTGCTGCGCAGTCTCTGTTCATTTTCTGCCCCAGCCAGTTCATTGCAAGGCAGAAAGTACCATGGTCAGCTGAGTGACCCAGCATGTGGCAGGCCCCAGAGGCACTCAGATATGGCTTCCTTCTGCCATCAAGGCCCCCTGCCTCGCCGGAGGCAAACTGTGATTCTAATGGTGAGGTCTGCAACCAGACACTCCAGGATGAGAGAAGCTTGCTAGCAAAGCATTTAAAACAAAGCAACAGTGGAAAAGCCCCCAAACCTCCCAATACTGTTTTCAAAAGTCCAAGAGCTACAACCTATACTATTGACAAACCAAATGGATTTCTCTTGGTGTGCCTGGGCCTTTGCATAACATGCTAGGTGTGAGAACACTTTGCCATGAGTGAAAGTTGAAACTAAAGCAAAGCAGAACCAGGGTCAGAATTAGAATAGTATGAATGTGTGATGTTGGAAAAGGATTTTACTTTAATTTGGTGTTTAATACTATAGGCTTTTATTTTTCTCTTCTTCACTTTTTGAAATCCCTGATCTTAAAACAGAAGACCTAGGTTCCAATCTTTCTCCTCAGTTGCTGTGGCTATGAACTACTCATGTAACCTCTCTGCACACAGTTTCTGCATCCTTAGGTCGAAGGATTAGAAAACACTGTCTCCAAGGAACTTCTTAGCTATTTTCTTCTGCAAATATATATTGACAAAGTAAGAACTTGCCCACATAATTGACAGGGCAAAACTCAGTTACTGGTATACATTTCTGGTGAGATGTCTCAGCTAACTTATAGCTACTAAAGTCTCATACTCTGTTTCTGATTAAACCCATGATTACTCATCTATAAAATGGGGATAAAATCTGTCTCATGGGGTTTTCTGAGGATTAAAGTAAATAAAGGATGTAAATGAGACAATGCCTTCTGTGCAGCATATTCTGAGTAAGTGTTAGTTCTCTTCTTATTAACCTTGGTAACCCCCTTGGTGCCTCGTTTGATTGATGTGCAGTAAATATTTGACAGGTTGTGAAAGTAGTAGCATGAAGGCGCCACTCTGGTAAGAACCTAATGCAAATACAGATCAAAGGGACTAAAGTGTGCCAAATAAGGTAGTGATGGAGTTGTCTCCCCTCTCCCTCCACATAGCATAATGCCCAATACCTATATACACACCTACACAGGAATTCCATGGAATTCAACTTCCAGCTGTGGTATTTCAGTGTATTTTTACCATAACATGTTGAATCACAATGGGATAGGATGGCCCAGTAAAGGCCAAGACCCAGGAAAAATAGTCCAGGTGATTATCAGTAATATTGAAAGTCCAGCTATGCTCAAACTGGCAGGCAGAAGAGTATGATTGGCCACAGCAATATAATTGTTATTGAGTCCTAGACTACTTTATAAGTCATTTCATTCTACCATCACAACTCTTCAAAGCAGTATTGATATTTCTTCTTTTCTAATAAAGGAATGGTTGCTATAGAGGTTAAGAATCTTGTCTAAGTTCACAGAGCTAGTAAATAGTAGATACTGGTTTTGAATGCAAGTTTCCTTTTCTCCAAAGCCCTTGTGTGCTATACTTCAATGATGGACAGTCCAGGAGCAGGCTGATTTTAGAACTAGACACTTGAATTAAGGGTATTGGTCAGGTGGTACTGGATGATGAAGGAACTGATCTAAGTGAAAACAAAACTCCAGAGTTAGACGAAGTCCAGGCAAAAACAGAAGGGTCCCCTGACAAATTACTAAAGTTAAATCTCAAGGTAGAGTGCCTGCATTCAGAAGAGGGTATAGGAAGAATATAGGAACAAGGCAGGAATTTTATTGTAATAATTAAGATAAAAGTCTGAGGCAAATTAGCAACCAGAATGACTCAATGCTCCAACATATTGGACAGAAGTTCCTCATATTCTGACAGTGATATCTCCTGGAACCTGGCATGGAGCTGAAATCTGCAAAAGGAGGGGAGTGGTAGAAAGAGGAAAAGAGATCCCTAATGGGAAGAGAGAAATGTTCCAGAGGAACCAGTTCTGAATAACTGAAAGTTTTGGTGATCAGACTAGGCATGTCTCCCAAAGGATTTGAGAGACAACGTTTGGTGACATTCATTGTCATCGATTCATCAATTTTATCCACAAGACCCTGAAAGTTTGTGTATGTAGTAGACAATCTCGAGAAATAAGGGCTGTGTCTCATTCTTTGTATTAAAGAGGCCTTTCAAAAGAGCCTCCCCAAACCATCTGCTTCCTGATATAACACAATTTATTCCTTCTCAATGCCCATCTCAGCATAGTATCCTACAAAAAAATAAAAACTTATATTCAAATTAGCATTCAAAAGTAATTTAAATATTTACCAAAGCCTCTCAAAGCCACTGAAGAAGCATATTGCATTTTATGACACAGAAGGATCCTAAAGATCTTAACCTATCTCGATCCCCAAAGTTTCATTCATGCCTGTTGCTGCTTGTCCCCTCGCAAATATTTCTTCACCTTGTTTCTTCACCTTTCCTCCCCAGCTGTTTATCTGCCCCCTCCCACTGCCACTGGCACAAAGCAAAAAGAATAAAGTTGTAAATAACATGTGATGTTTAATATTTTGTCCCCATTATGTATTTTCTGGGTGAATTGTAAGCAGAGAGCAAACCAGAAATGGCTGTTGTTTACTGCCTGGCTTTGCTCTTCATACAATTCTTCTTTCAAAGCATCTCCCTCCAATTGCCACCCATTCATTCTATCAACTGAACATCTAGTACAGTCCTGGTTTTGCACAGTGCATAAAGAAGTGAGAGATGTTTAAGACATAAGTCCTGCTGTTGAAGGACCTAGGATTGAATAGGGATAATAGGACACATGCCCAAATTACTACAATAAAATGTTTTAAGTGGCTGGTTCATGTATGTGGATTAAGATACAAGATATTTTGGAGAATCAGCTGACACAAGTCACACAATATACTTACTGCTTACTCCTACCTCCATGCCCAAAATCCACATGCAATCTTCTTGTTCCTTTTTTATTCACATGCTCCAACTTACTCCCCCAATGAAATCATCTTAAAGGAAAATGAAATCAGATCAAAATGGATGTAAGTCCAGACTTGAAGGAAAATAATGCACTAAAAGAGAAATCTAAGAATGTTTGTAGAAAGGAAGAAAAAGTTTAGTTATAGCCTTGTGAAAATAACTAAGAACCTTCAAGAATTTCCTTATGAGTAATTTCATTGATCTAGTCTCTACAGTGACTACCACCAAGGTAATTTCTTAAAACCAATCTGATTATGGCTCATTTATTTTTAGATTATGTCTCATTGAAAATGTCTCATCACTCTTGATATTTCCCTTGTCCTCTGATTATGACTCACAAGTTCATTTTTGAGTAGACTCCCACCAGTCTCTCCAGCCACATATCGTACATTGTCTGCATATTCATTGCTTTAATCCTACATCCTGAGTTTTTCCCATTCATCACACTACACTGTAACTGACTTTTCCCAAGTTATTCACCTACCAGGCAATAAACATCATTGCAGACCTTGGCTAGGTCTACCATATTCACCATTGTATCTCTCAGAACCTATCTCAGTGCTGGGAACATCATAAATATTTCATGAACATTACTTAAGTGAATAATTAAAAACATAAGGGAATCATTCACTATCTTAAGTTGGGTTCCCTGGAAATGTACTCTCAGATAGAGGTTTCTATGCAGAAGGTTTTTTGGGGGCAATACCTGAAGTAAAACTCTACAGAGGGAGAAACTGAACTGTAATGTAGATCCTATAAGGACCTCTAAAGCTGAAAAAGCCCTCCGAGGTTTTCCTTTCTATAGACACAAAGGCCAGTTTTTTGTACCCCTAGATCTACTAGTTATAAATGCTAACTACCTATAAGGAGGAGGTGTCACCCTGGGCAATAGATGTGGATAGGGGCAATTCCTGGAAAAGGACTCAGCTGTGAGTCCTCTGCATCTAAACCTCTCAGCAGCTGAAAGAATGAGTTCCCTGGTTAAGAGGGTAATTGGAACAATGCACTACAGCATCTGCCACACTCCCCTTTAACCTACAGTCCGGGGCCTGTGTGCCTCAATTCACTAAACTCTAGAAAGGTCCCTCTGCTCTGGAATTCATCTACTAAAAATCCTCCACTGCTCAACTATAAGTGCAATTAGCACCAATATTGCTACACTTGAATTTATTTATTCATTCAATGAGTATCTGTAGGGCACCTACTATGTGCCAGGCATTCTTCTAAGTATGGAGAATTTAGCAGTGCATGAAATGGCTAAAATAGTCCTGCCTTCATTGAGCTTTTATTCTAGAAAAGAGACAAGCAATTAGAAAAGTAAGAAGCAGAGAGTGATAAATGCTATGAAAAAAGTAAAGCAGAGATGAAAAATAGGGAGTGCCAGGTTTGGGGGGAGGGTGGGTGTTGTAATAGCAAATAGAGTCATCAGGACAGGCCTCACAAAAAAGGTGACATTTGAGCAAAGCCATTTAGATATTGGGGAAATATCTTTCCAGACCAAAAAAAAAAAAGTAAGTTCAAAAGCTCTGGGATAGAAGCAAGCCTGGATATTAGATAAGAACCAGAAAGCCAATGTGCCTCAAAAGGAGAGGGAGAGCCTAGTATGAAATGAGGTCAGAGAGAAATTGGGTAGAGAGGCAGGTTATAGGTCATTGTAAAGCCTGTCCTATATTCTCTCTAAGCTGTGAAGCCATGGTAAATTTGTGTGGAAGAACAACAAATCTGATGTACATTTGAAAGCATCACCCTAATTGCTGTTGGAAATAGATATATGGTGAAAGGGCAGGCACAGGAAGGCAGTTAAGCAACTCAGTATAATCCAAGCACCAAATCACAGGGACCTGGGCAAAGCACATAGCAGCAGAGATGTTGACAAGTGTTCCATTTTGGAAATATTTTTAGGTACAGCTAACAGGACTTGCTGGTGGAAGGGATGCAGGTAATAAGAGGAAGAGAGAAGCCAAGGATTTCAGTCTGAGCAACAGAAAGGATAGGGTTTCCACTGACTGAGGTGAAAAGTGTCTGAGAGGAGTGGTTTGGGAGAAAATGATTGGGAGTTCAGTGTTAGCCATGTTAACTTTAGATATGCCTATTGGACATCCAAATGGTGGAGATGCTGAGTATATGTGACATGCAGTGGGAAAGGCCAGGCAGAGCTGTAGTGGTGAGAGCCATCAGCACACAGATGGTACTTGAAGCCATGGGACTAGAGAAGATCACCAAAAGAGTGAGTGTAGAGAGGAGAGGAAGAGAGGAGAATTTTAAAGACTGAGCCCTGGAGCATTGAACACAGGGCCATTCTGTGCTTCATGTAGTCTCCTACATCATTCCCATCTGTACCATGAGAAAATGCATGGGACAGAAATGTATCCTTTACCATACCCAGAATGGCCTAAAGAACTTGGGCTTGAGAATGAGACACATATGGTCTCTGATACTCACAGTGATAATTGGATTATTGGTTCTAATTCCTTACTTCCTTATAGTAGTATCATATATCCACACACTTATCTTGGCCCTATGATGAAAGGTGTGTACTTATCTCTTCTCTTGGGCTTGACCATGTGATTTGCTTTTGCCAATAAGTTCTAGTGATTATGATGTTAGTAGAGGCTGGAAATGTGTCTATGTGGCCAGGTTTTCTCACTTATACTTCTGCCATTTTCATGAAAAGAAATACTGTGGGTAGCACACACTTTCAACCTAGGATTCAGAATGAGACACATGGGACAAAGCCACACTAGCCACCTCACAGACAAATAAGAGTTATATCTATTGTTGCATACCACAGTGATTTTGTAGCTGCTGGTTATACAGAAATAGCTGACTGATACAATACTGACTTATTCGCTATGTAGCTTAATACTCAGTTTCCTTATCTCCCTCTCTCTAGAGAGAATATACCCCTCTCTCTGAGTTGTAATGAAGATTAAGTAAAATAATGCACACAAAAATCCTGATGTTGTGCCTGGCACAATATAGATGCACATATATTAAAATTAATCAATATCCTCAGATTACTCCCCTCCAGAGCTGATGGTCAACAATGACTTTCCATACTAGCATAGATTCCAAGAGTATTAAGATTTTTATCAAAAAATGATCACTCTTGCCAAAGAGAAGGAGCATACATCCAAGCTGATTTGGCAATTGCCTTCATCATTTAGAATTTTAATGTAAGCTACAGCAATGTAATTTCTTAGGTTCCCCAATAAACAACTATAGACAGAAAAACCAGCAAGTCTAGTTCCATTGTTTCTTCATGGGACCCACTACCTTTAGACATATAAGCCTGTTTCAGCAGTGTACTCAGGATCCCCCATGTCCCTTGAAAAATAACTGGCTTTCATTTATGGCGAGCCAGAATGCACGCACACATGCACACACTGCTCCATGCACACCACCCTTCATCAGCCCAGGCTTTTGTTCATCAAAATAATAGCAAATGGTGACATAAAGCCATTCTCAGCAAAATAATTCATTACAAACAAAATCATCCAAATGCCAGTTCTTCTGCCCAGAATGACCTTCAATGGGATAGCCCCTGAAGGCTCACCTGCAACAGTCAGTGGCTGTAACACATTAACTCAACAATGCTTATTGCCTCACCAGGCTGTCACTGGCTTTGGCTAGTCCTCTTTATACCTTTACATTCTGAAGCTGACCTTTAGTCCTTGCAATCAGAATGCCAACAGTTTAACAATTTGAGTAGCTTTATTGAGGCTGTAGTAACACCTCCTGAAATACCCTCACCTTTTCAGATAAAGATAGAAGGGAAAGTTTGACCAAGGCCTTTGTATATGTCTGAGGCAGTTAGTCCAGGGAAAAAATTATTCAACTATAGCAAGGGAAAAGCTTATTGCTGATATGAATTCCAGTTCGAAAACCAGGATATGTGTGTGATGAATACCCATTTCTTTATTTTCTTAAATCCACACAGTATAGCAAGAAATTTAGTCTAGTCATTATTGGAATTTACCCCAGGATTGGACTAAGGCCTTAAAGTCTTACAGAAGTCAAGGTGGCAGGAAAGCTCTTCCTGGTATGGGACCGTGCTAGGTTCCACCAGAATGCTCACTGTCCCAGTTTGCATTAACTTGAAGCCTTTAATCTCAGCTGCCATGTAATGTCTCAGAGTTTTTACCAAGGGCTGACACCCAAGTGCCCAGGACCAGCCTTCCAAAGCACATGATACACCACCTTCTCAGAGGCCTTATAGGTTGGTCACACAGACAGTATGAGTCCTGGGCTCCTTCCAGGTCACCCTCACTGTTGCTTTTGACTCAGTCTAACCTCTAACATCTCTTTTTAGTATTTCAGCAAACTTTGCCCTCCTTCCTTCCAATTATCCTCAAAGACTGCTTCTCTCCTCTAGCTTTCCATCTCTTCAACATGTTTGACTTTGAAAATAAATGACAGTAAAGGAAAAATCCTACAAATATTTTCCACTCTTAGTAAGAAGTTCTGTGTGCAAGACTGGGTAGAGAGTGGGGGAACATGAACACAAAGCAACATCAAGGAATGTTACCCTTCCACCAGATGATTACTTCAATATTTTTAGAATACAGTAGTTTTTCAAATCAAATGATCCATTAAATCTTTTTTTCTTAAAGAAAGAATAGAATGGGTGGTTGAGTTGTGGACATAGGGGAATGGAAAAGAAAAACTGGATGTAGAATCTGCCTCCTAAATCACATGTTTAGGAACCACCTTAACCTGGCTTGTTCATAAAGCAGAGCCTGAGGAGGCAAAGGCTTGTGCAGATAACTTACTAGGAAGTATACTCCCAGGAAGCTAGAGTGAGGGACAAGGGAGTAGGACAGGGAAGAGGGAGGGCCAAAAGGAGCCACTGTTAAGCTGGCCACCTCTAAATATGACTGATTTCCCAATCTCATTGGACCATCCCCTAAGAAGCTGAATAAACTGTACCTCAGTACCATCTGTCTTGTGGAGAGAAGGGCAAATGTGTCCACTATTTCCCATCTCTCACTTATCTAAACTCACACCATAGGGTGTAAGTCCTCCACAAGTCCAGCTGTACATGCTTGGTTGACAAGCACAGAACTACAGCAGTCCACGCTGAACATCAACAAACAAGCCCTAGGACTGGAGCCAACAGGCTCTCAGGTGGCACCTGCATGCGGTTGGTTGGGGGCTACTGAACTGGACATGTCAGACATCTGGAACCTAAAACAGATGAGGCCGAGAAAGAGTACCTGTGGGGGGGGGACTAAGGAGGTATGTTATATAGTAATGTGATAGTAATATGTGAGATAGGCTAAAAGGAACTATGAATTTCAACAAACATACTAGGATGGCTTTGTTAAACATATATATCCATTTTATATAAATTATATATATAACATACTATATATAAATAATATGTAATGAATACAATGTGTAAATATTAAAATATATCTTAAAATTTCAAATATATAATAAATATGACAATATGTAATAGATAGACAATATAGTTATACATTTTATACATTTAACATTCATTTATATCTAAATTAGCATTTTCTCTATCAAAGTTGCCATTTATTCATTCATTCATTCAATCACACATTCATAAGCATCATTATGTTCCCAGTCTATAGTTAACAGAACAAGTGAAGTCCCTATTCAAGGATAATATCATTTAAAAAAACTGAAACTTTAAAAATAGCCTTAAAAGGTCAGCATTGAATTTTTAAAATATCTTTAATTATCTCAAGTCTTTTTTCTTTCATGGATCTACCTGACTTCTTTTGAATTACCTGGAACAAAATCATTGAGATAAGAAATAGTGGAAAGTTAAGCTGTGTAACAAAGTTACTAAGTCAAAACAGAGGTGTTAATATAAAAACATGAGACTAGGATTTTGTAGTATGCTTTTCTAGAAAATGTCAAAAAATATTAAATGGAGCGTGTGCATTTTAAAAAGAATTTACTTAATTTTCTGAGATGCGACTCTTTTGAATGTGAGAAGCATTACTTTGAAGACAAAACAAGACAAGTACTAAGTTACTTTCTTTGCAATCTTTCCTCATCTTTTATGACATATCAGGAAGCTACAACAATTCTAAAAGTGCTGTAATTTTCTTTGCTTAAGAATTATGAAAGAGATAAAGAAGCTGGTTCTGGCCAAGATGGAGGTATAGGTAGAAATGTTTTGCTTCCTTGCACAACCAAAAGAAGGATAGCAACCAATTTAAACACAAAAAACAACCAGACCTGCCAGACAATCAAACTGCATGGAAGCCCAACAACCATGGAGTTAAAGAAGAAATATTCATCCAGACTGGTAGGAGGGGTGGAAACAGGAAGCCAGGGTGGATATGGTACACAACAAGTCTGTGGCTGGAGGACTGGGCAGTCCAATATTCAAGTGAAGATAAGCCAGGAGGAACAACTGGGGAGTGAGACAGACCACACAATCCAGGGTGCTAGTGTGGTGAAATAAACCCTCAAAACTCTGGCTATAAAAACCTGTCAGGGTTATGGTGGAGGAATAAACTCCCAGTCCCATAGGACAGTCCATTGGAGAGACCCATGGGGTCATAGAATGTACACAAACCCACCCACCTGGGAATTGGCACCTGAAAGGGCACAATCTGCTTGTGGGAAGTGAAAGAAATGATGGAAAGTGGGGAGAGAGTTGAGCAAGCTAGCATGTGGCATTGTTCCCTCTCTGACCCCTCCCTCACATACAGTACCACAGCATAGAGAAGTGGGTTGCCCCCATCCCCTCCCCTGGTGAATACCTAGTGATCCACCCCTTTCAATGTAACAGGTGCACTGAGACAAATAAATATGGCCCAAATGAAAGAACAGATCAAAACTCCAGAGAAAGAACTAAGTGGCAAGGAGATAGCCAACCTATCAGATGCAGAGTTCAAAGCACTAGTAATCAGGATGCTCACAGCAATGATTGAGTTCCATCAGAAGATGAAGGAAGATGTGAAGGCTATACAAAGTGCAGTAAAGGAAAATATATAGGGAACCAGCAGGAAAGGGAAAGAGACCTGGACTCAAATCAACAATCTGGAATAAAAGGAAGAAATAAATATCCAACCACAACAGAATGAAGAAACAAGAATTCAAAAAAAAAAATGAGGAGAGGCTGAGGAACCTCCAGGACAACTTTAAAAATTCTAACATCCAAATCATAGGGGTGCCTGAAGGAGAAGAGGAAGAGCAAGAAATCGAAAATGTATTTGAACAATTAATGAAGGAAAATTTCCCCAATCTAGTGAAGGAACAAGACATCCAGGAAGCTCAGAGAGTCCCAAAGAAGTTGGGTCCAAGAAGAAACACACCCACACACATCAAAATTAAATTACCCAAGATTAAAGATAAGCAGAGAATCTTAAAAGCAGCAAGAAAAAAGAGGAGAGTTACCTACAAAGGAATTTCCATAAGACTATCAACTGATTTCTCAAAGAAACTTTGCAGGCAAGAAGGGACTGGCACATAGTATTTGAAGTCATGAAAGGCAAGAACCTACATCGAAGATTACTCTATCCAGCAAAACTATCATTTAGAATTGAAAGGCAAATAAAGTGCTCCCCAGACAAGGTAAAGTTAAAGGAGTTCATCATCACCAAGCCCTTATTATATGAAATGTTAAAGGGACTTATCTAAGAAAAAGAAGATAAAAAACTATGAACAATTAAATGACAAGAAACTCACAACTATAAACAACTGAACTTAAAAACAAAAACAAAAACTAAGCAAACAACTAGAACAGGAACAGAATCACAGAAATAGACATCACATGGAGGGTTATCAGTAGGGTGGAGGAGAGAGATGAGGAGGGGAAAAGGTGCTGGGAATAGGAAACATAATTGGTAGGCACAAAATAGACAGGGGGAGGTTAAGAATAGTACAGAAAATGGAGAAGCCAAAGAACTTATATGTATGACCCATGGACATGAACTAAGGGGAAAGAGTGTGGGTGGGAGGGGGTTCCAGGGTGGAGGGAGATAAAAGGGAGAATAAATTGGGATAATTATAATAGCATAATCAATAAAATATACTTGAAAAAAAGAATAAAATAAGAAAAATCAAAAACAAAAAAGAATTATGAAAGATTGGCATGAAATATTCAAAGTGATAAAAAGCAAGGATCTACAATCAAGACTACTTTACCCAGTGAGGCTATTATTTAAAAATGAAAAAAATACTAAATAGCTTCCTAGAAAAAAAAGGACTAAAGGAGTTTATTAACAACTAGTATTACAAGAAATGTTAAATGGTCTTGAAGAAGTAGAAGGAGGAGAAGGGAATATAGTTATAAAGCATAAAATGGTAATAAATACATACCTGTAAATAATCACTTTGAAAGGGTAGCTAAATGGATAAGAAAATAAAACTCATATATATTCTGTCTACAAGACACCCATCTCAGAACAAAAGATACACAGAGTCTAAAAGTAAATGATGGAAAAAGATATCTCATGCAAATGAAAATTTTTTAAAAAGCTGGAATAGCAACACTTATATATAAAAAATAAACTTTATAACAAAGGCTATAATAAAAACAAAATGATAAAGGGATTAATCCAACAAAAGTGTATAACCCTTGTAAACATATATGTACACAACATGGGGCACTTAAATGTATAAAGCAAATCTTGAGAGACATAAAGGGAGAGATCAACAGTAATACAGTCATAATAGGAGATTTTAACACCCCACTGACATCAAATAGATCTTCCAGAAAATCAACAAGGAAACAACAACCTTAAATGACACACTAAACCAGGTAGATTTAATTGATATCTTCAGAGCATTTCACCCCAAAGAGCAGAATATACATTCTTTTCAAGTGCACATGGAACATTTTCTAGGATGGACCACATGCTAGGGTACAAAACAAGTCCGAATATATGTAAAAAGATTGAAATCATATTGATCATCTTCTCTGACTATGATGGTATGAAACTAGAAATCAATTATAAGAAAAAACCTGAAAAACTCACAAAAACATGGGAGCTAAATAACATATTACTGAACAGTGAATGGATTAACAATGAGATCAGGAATAAATCATATGATACCTTGAAACAAATGAAAATGAGAACACAACAATCCAAAACCTATGGGACATAGTGAAAGCAGTCCTGAGAGGGAAATCCATAGCATTACAGGCCTACTTCAAGAAACAAGATCAACCTCAAATAAATAATCTAACTTTACACTTAAAGGAACTAGAAAAAGACCAACAAACAAAGCCCGAAATGAGTAGGAGAAAGAAAATAATAAAGATCAGAGCAGAAATTAAACAAACAACCCAAAAACAACAATACAAAAGATCAATGAAATCACCAGCTGCTTCTTCAAAAAGATAAATAAGATAGATAAACATTTAAACAGACTCATCAAGAATAAGTAGAGAGGACCCAAATAAATAAAATCAGAAATGAAAGATGAGAAATAACAACTGACAACACAAAAATGCAAAGGATTTTAAGAAAATATTACAAACAACTATATAACAACAAATTGGACAATCTAGATGAAATGGATAAATTCCTAGAAACATACAGTCTTCTAAAACGGAATCAGGAACAGTCAGAAAATCTAGATAGACCAATAACAACTAATGAAATTGAAGCAATATTCAAAAATCTCCCAACAAACAAAGATCCTAGACCAGACAGCTTCACAGGTAAATTTTGCCAAACATTCAAAGAACTTACACCTATTCTTCTGAAACTATTACAAAAAAAAAACAAGAGGAGGAAAGACTCCCTAACTCATTTTATGAGGCCAGCATTATCTTAATTTGAAAAGCAGATAAAGACACTACAAAGAAAAACATTATTGGCCAGTATCCACGAGGAACAGAGGTGCTAAAATCCTCAACAAAATATTAGCAAACCAGATCCAGCACTACATTAAAAAGATCATACACCATGATCAAGTGAAATTTATTCTGGGATTCCAGAGTAGAAGAATATTCACAAATCAACTAACACAATATACCACATAAACAAAATGAAGGATTAAAATCACATGATCATACCCATAGAAGCAGAAAAAGCATTTGATAAAATCTAATGCCCATTTATGATAGGGAAAAAAAACTCTCAGCAGAGTGGGGATAGAGGGAAAATACCTCAACATAACAAAAGCCATATATGACTAACTCACGGCCAACATCATACTTAATGAGCAAAAACTAAAAGCATATCCCTTAAGATCAGGAACAAAGCAGGGATGTCTGCTTTTACCACTCTTATTCAACACAGAACTGGAAGTTCTTACAGGCAAGAAGAAGAAATGAAAGCATCCAAACTGGAAAAGAAGTAAAACAATCACTATTTGCAGAAGACATGATACTGTATATAGAGAACCCTAAAGATTCCACCAAAAAAAAAAAAACTAAATAAATATTCTGTCAGAAAGGGAAACTAAGAAGACAATGCCATTTACAATTGCATTGTGTGTGTGTGTGTGTGTGTGTGTGTGTGTGTGTGTGTGTATTATTGAGAAATAAATTTAACCAAGCATGTAAAAGACCTGTACTTGGAAAATTATAAGACACAGAAGAAAGAAACTGAAGAAGATACAAGTAAGTGGAAGCATATACTGTGCTCATGGATAGGAAAAATTAATATCATTAAAATGTCCATACCCAAAGCAATGTATAGATTCAATGCAATTCCTATCATGATACCAATGATGGTATTTTACAGAATTAGAACAAATATTCCAGAAAATTGATGGAAACACAAAAGACCCCAAATAGCAACAGCAATCTTCCAATCAAAGTTGAAAGACTCACACTACCTGATATCAAATTATACTACAAGGCCATAGCAGTCAAAACAACATGGCACTGGCATAAAAACAGACATACCAATCAGTGGAACAGAATAGAGAGCCCAGAAATAAACTCATGTCTTCATGGTCAATTAATATTTGACAAAGGAGGCAAGAACACACAATGGGGTAAATATAGTCTATTCAATAAATGATGTTGGAAAGTTGGGCAGATACATGCAAAAAAATGAAACTAGACCACCTTCTTACACCATGCACAATAAATAAACTTAAAATGGATTAAAGACTTAAATGTAATACTTGAAACCATAAAAATCCTAGAATAAAACATAGGCAATAAAATTTCAGGCATTTCTTATAGCAATATTTTTTCTGATATATTTCTTGGAGTAAGGGAAAGAAAAGGAAAAGTAAACAAATGGGAATACATCAAAGTAAACAGTTTTGCAAAGGAAACCATCAACAAACTAAAAAGACACCCAACTGAATGAGAGAACATATTCACCAATGATATATCTGATAAGGGGTTAATGTCCAAAACTTATGAAGAACTTATACAACTCAACACCAAAAGAACAAACAATTCAACTTAAAAATGGACAAAAAATATGAATAGACATTTCTCCAAAAAGGACATATAGATGGCCAATTGTCTTATGAAAAGATGCTCAATGTCTCCAATCAACAGAGAAATGCAAATTAAAGCTACAATATCACCTCACACCTGTCAGAATGGCTTATCTTTAATAAATCTACAAACAAGTGTTGGCAAGGTTATGGGAAAAAGAAAATCCTCATTCACTGTTGATGGAAATGCAGATTAGTGCGTCCACTGTGGAAAACAGTTATGGCATTTACTTAAAAAAGTAAAAAATGAAACTGCCTTATGACCCAATGTTTCCATTGCTGAGAATATATCCAAAGCAACCCCAAACACTGATTCAAAAGAATATATGCACCTCTGTGCTCATTACAATGTTATTTACAATAGCCAAGATTTGGAAGCAGCCCAAGTGCCTATCAGTAAATGAGCAGATAAAAAAGCTTATGACACCTTTCCCCAATGGAATACTACTCAGCCATAAAAAGGAGATCTTATCTTTTGTGACAGCATGGATGGACCTAGAGAGTAATATGCTAAGTGAAATCAGCCAGTCAGAGAAAGACAAGTGCTGTATGATTTCACTTATATGTGGAATCTAATGAGCAAAATAAACTAAAAAACAAAATAGAAACAGACTCATAGTAGATACCAAAAACAGACTGCTAGCTGTCAAAGGGAAGGGTCATTGCCAGCTGGGTGGAAAAGGTGAAGGGATTAAGAAAAAAAATCAGACACAGACAACAGTATGATGACTACAAGAGGAAGAGGGGGTGTAAGGGGAGTTAGAAGATAGTAAAGGGGGGATAAATTATGACATGGTGACAGAAAGAGACCACTTTGGGTGGTGAATACACAATACAATATACAGATGATTTATTATAGAATTGTACATCTGAAACTATATAAGTTTATTGACTAATGTCACACCAATAAATTCAATGAAATTTTTAACAGAATTATTATAGAAATAATAGAAATCTTTTGTCCTTGCTTATAAAGTATACAAGCAAGTACATCATCTCCTTTTAAAATAGAAAATTGCTAGAATTGGATACTCTAGATCACAGTTTATTACCTTTGCAAAAAAAGAAAAATTAACAGACTTGCTTCACTATCTTCCCCTCCATACTTTAAAATTTGAGAGAATATAATACTAACTTTAAAAATTAAATCCAGTGTATTCTATGCTTATCAATCATTCCCTTCATCTTTTCTGCAAGCATTAATTTGTACTACAAACAATATATTTGACGATCTTTAAAATTTTATGTCCTAATCTTATAAATGAGAAAATCAAGGCCTGGAGTCAAGACGAATCCTAGCCAGAGTCACTCTGTTAATGACTACAGAGGGTCTGTCATGCCAGGGTTTAACTCCTGGTCCAGGGATTTTCTTATATGCAGTGCCTCTCAGGGGGGACATTAAAAGTAACTTGAACATATTTTATCCATTTTCTCCTTTGTTATAATAAAAGGCCTACTCTATTTTGAAGAGATATTCATTTCTGCCCATAAGTTTGTTTATGCCCATTATTTCATTACTAAGACACACAAAAAAACATCTAGTTAATCAGCCTCCTCAGATAATAACTTACTGATCATAACTGTCTACTCAAGCATAGAACTTGGGGCCTCAACTCCAACCGCTGTCACCCCAACAGATTCCAGAAACATAGAGTATTTGTGAGAAATGTTATATCAAACATGTTTTTTCCATCTCATTACATATTTGTACATATTAATATTTTATATTAAAAATAGAATATACTTTTCTAAATCTATATTCATCTACTTATCAACAAATAAGGGTTAAGACCCCACTTAAAGTGTCAGGTTCTGTCCTAATCAAAATATCATAAGTGTATATCCAAGTTATAAAATATAATTCTGCAACATTGTTTCAAATGCTTGCATGAGATGATAGCACATGATATTTCAGCATGTAATTTTATGAATGTGTGTTTAAACAAGTTTTTTACTATTGAAGAGTAATGATCCTGACAGTCTACCACTCTGTGTTGATGAGGTGCTGTAGAAACTTAATTCTCATATATATCAATTAGTCTGTGGTAATACTGGTTTGGTTCTGTGTTACTTCACTTAAAGTCACAAAACCTATTGACAACATTTAGTGAGGACTTACATATGTATGTGGAAGCTTATGGGGAATTGTGGCAAATACTGTGAATAAGATCACCTAATATCCTTCCCTGTTCCCTTAGTTTGCCTCCACAGTAACACTAAACTCTATAGAGTAAAATCCCGCGGTACCATAATGCACCCTCTGGTGACACGCAGTCACAACTGGTAATTGTCTCTCATGCTCTGCCCAGCTCCCTTCTGTGGGTTGATGTTCTCTACTTCTTCAAGAGGACAGCCATAGCTAGAAAGTGAGATTTTTCCACTTCAGTGGATGGTCTGCTAAATACTGTTAATGTTTCACTATTATTGCATCACCACATGGACAGACTCAAAAATACTATTTTTCTTAACCTCAAAGCAATGCAATCCTGCATTTTATGCAATTACATCTTGGACCCCACTAATAATCATATTATAGCCAAGTTTACTCTACTCATTCCTCAGGCTCCCTAGGTTTATTCATGTGACATGGTTCTGACCCATCAGACCTAAGCATGAATTTGTTGGGAAGGTTTGGGAGAAACCTTCTATTCTTCTAAAAAAGAAGCATAAGCTGGTGCTTCCATCTACTCCTTTGCCCCACCCACCATGTCCCTTCTGTTGCAGCCTTCAAGGAGGATTTGCTGCTGTAACTAGGGTGGCCAACTCACCACTGAGGGCAAAAAGATAAGAAAACTGCAGAGGCAACAGACCTGACATAATTGAGCTGCTGAACTAAAGCCAGCAGCTCCCTACTCCTAGAATTCAAATTATGCAAGAAGGATAAACATTTATATATATAAGTCACTTAGTCACAGTTTCTGTTACTTGCAGCCAAAATCATTACTGATTAAAACAGAGATGGACTGGATTTCCCACTGAAGGTATGAGGATTGCATTTTGGAACTCTACTTATGGAGGAGAAAATATGTAAGCATTCAGATCAGTAAATATAAAGTCAAACTTCTCAACTACTTATACATGCATAAACTGAGGCTCCAGGAAGGAAAGGGATTTGTCTGTGGTTTCATATTTGAGGGGGACTAGTCTTCGGTAAAGGATTAAGACATTCACACATTCTTTATATTGCAATTGAGGCTGAGAATGGTAAATACAGACTTCTCCCAGTTCCCAGCTCTATAACTTTAATTGCCTTATTCCCAACTTAGCTTTCAATTCACTAGACTTATTTTATCTCAATTTGCCTCCCACTTAGCCAAAAGCATCTCCCACAACCAAAAGTTATATATCAGTTTCATTACTCCTTCCTGTCATAAAGCAATACTGACATTCCTCCACAAGAACCCTGTGAAACAGCTGTTTCGATTAAGTGCTTCTCAAGTATTTGAGGGAAATTCTAATGCCGGGTGATGGTTATATGCTGTGTATGAGATACGATTCCTTGTCCTACCCTTTTTTTCTATTACAAATATCATTTATCCCACAAGTGAGTTTACACTATTCTGAACAGTGTATTCTTGGAAACTAATCTGCTGAGAAAAATGACCCCAAAATGGCACTTGGTAAAGCAAAAAATTATCTAATCACTAAAAGACTATAGCTGAGCACTTAGCGTTTTGGTGGAAGGGAGAAAAAGTGCCATGTCTCTCTCTCTGTCACTCTCTCCTTATTTCTCTCTTCCTCCCTCCCTTCTTTCCTATAGCTGTTTCTAATTAAGTTCCCATTGAGTGGCTTCAACAAAGCTGGATTCTACTGTGTCTTAACTCTGTCCCCAAAGTGCTGGAGAAAACTTTATGCTACTAAATTGCCACAGTGAAAGTGATGGAAATCATTAATAGCTCTGATAATGCAGACATTAAGGTTTACATTACTGCTTAGGGATATTGTTTCTAATAAAACAATTATTTGCTAAACTACAACCATTAACCATATCACAAAGAACAAATTTCTACATGTGGACTCTGTTGTTGGTACCTGCACTGGGAGTGGAGCTGGCAATGAGTTATGCCTCAAGAATTTGAATGTGATGACTTTGTATCAGACAGAGATGGAGTACAAAGTCTGCACGAATGGATTACAGCCAATACATGCAAAGGCACCTGAAAAGGGGTTCCAAGCCAGTAAGACTAAACGCTTAGGGGAACAAAGATATTAACAAATCCTTAGAAATTATGTCAATCAGGAGAGGAGATGATCTGAAATGGAAGCCTAGACCAAAAGAATAACAATGACAAATGTTGAATCACCTACCCAGATTTGACCAGAGCAGAGGAAACTTATCCAGCAGACCTTCAGCGTTATGATTTCACTGGAATATTACTGTATAGAGATGAAGGAATCTAGCTAATTTACCCTGTGCCATTTATGTTTTTTTTTTCATTGTTGTTCAAGTACAGCTGTCTTCATTTTCCCCCTACCTCGGCCCCCTGCCTCTCACCCTCAATCCTACCCACTTTCGCTTTATTCATGTGTCCTTTATATATGTTCCTTGACAACCCTTCCCCTACTTTCCCCTATTATCCCTCTCCCCTCTGATTACTGTCAGTTTGTTCTTTAATTCAATGTCTCTGGTTATATTTTGCTTGCTTGTTTGTTTTGTTGATTAGTTTCCACTTATAGGAGAGATTATATGGTATTTGTCTTTCACTGCCTGGCTTATTTCACTTAGCATAATGCTCTCCGGAGCCATCCATGCTGTTGCAAAGGGTAGGAGCTCCTCCTTCCTTTCTGCTGTGTAGTATTCCATTGTGTAAATGTACCATAGTTTTTTGATCCATTCATTTACTGATGGGCACCTAGGTTGCTTCCAGCACTTGGCTATTGCAAATTGTGCTGCTATGAACATTGGGGTGCATAGGTTCTTTTGGATTAGTGTTTCAGGGTTCTTAGGATATAATCCTAGCAGTGGAATTGCTGGGTCAAAAGGCAGTTCCATTTCAGTTTTCTGAGGAAATTCCACACTGTTTTCCATAGTGGTTGCACCAGTCTGCATTCCCACCAACAGTGTACTAGGGTTCCCTTTTCTCCACAACCTCACCAGCACTTACTGTTTGCTGATTTGTTTATGATGGGCATTCTGACGTGTGTGAAGTGATATCTCATTGTGGTTTTAATTTGCATCTCTCTGATCTCTAGTGATGCTGAGCACCTTTCATGTCTCTGGGCCCTTTGTATGTCCTCCCTGGATAAGTGTTTGAAAGCTACTGGAATCAAAACAGTCTGGCACAGGCATAAGAACAGACACATAGACCAATGGAACAGAATAGAGTCCAGAAATAAACCCAAGTCTCTGTGGTCAATTAATATTTGACAAAGGGAGCAGAAGCATAAAATGGAGTAAAAATAGCCTCTTCAACAAACAGTATTGGGAAAACTGGAAAGGTACATGCAAAAAAAATGAAACTCGACCACCAACTTACACCATACACAAAAAATAAACTCAAGGTGGATAAAAGACTTAAATATAAGTCATTATACCATTTATGTTAAATTATATAGCTTCCCTCTCTCTGATTTGATACTCAACAGCCAACATCTTAATCATATGGCTGCCCATAGAGATTTTCAAATAGGGAAAATATGCCAACATAAGCATTATAGTCCACAACACAGAAATATTTCCAGTATAAGTTAATAAATAAGGGTTCTAATTTCCTGTTTAATAGATCAATATCTCCTAGCTTGGTTAGGGCAAGTGTCTTCCTGAAACTGTACCCACTTTTAGTGAATGAAAACTGTTTTTATAGACCTGTGAGACCAAAGACTACAAACTGAACCCAGTAACATCACCATGTAAGGCATCCTCATGTGGCTGACCCAACCCTTGCCAGCTGTCTTTTAAGTCTATCTTCAACAGATATGGTCTGTGGCAAACCAAGTTCATGGAGCTGGATTCTAGAGCTCCTTGATTTCCTGTTCAAGCCTTTAAGATTCTGACATTCCTGTGTTCACCAAAGGCATGTTCAAAGTCAGAATGATACCTTTGCAACTATTATGACTAGGCTAGAGCTTGAATGAACAGCACTTTTATTCTCCTGCCTTCCGTTAAACAATCAATGTGATTTTGTCATATACCCACAGAAAAAGAAGGATGTCCATCAAAAACTCCCTGAGGGCAGACATCATTTTTTAAAATGAAATTGATTTGGGTGACATTGGTTAATAGCATTGTATAAGTTTCAAATATACAATTCCATAATATATCATCTGTATGTTGTACTGTGTGCTTAACACCCAAAGTCTAGTCCCCTCTCATAACCATAAATGAAAATGACACATGCCATTTTTTCATTTTGATTTGAAATGACCAAATCAGAATAATTCTATAAAAGTACAAAAAATGGCAGCCCAAGATTCATTTGCTGAAGCCACTTGATCCACCATTGATTTTCATAAGTAGGGAAGGACTTGTCAACATTTGAAAGTGGGTCATTTATTGCTCCATGCACTGAAGGATGGGCAAGAACAATGGAAGAGGTAAGGTGGTGTAGAGGTGGGACTGGGGTCTAGGGATTCTAATGCCTGAGTTTGAGTTTTGGCTCAGTGGCTCCAGGACAGTCTGACTTCTATTCCTTCTCTTCACCTTACTCCTCCCCTCTGCCAAAGCATAGCATTGAAATATGTTAAGATCTAAAGTCCTTTCCAGGGCTCTGATGCCAGGAGAAAAGGGAGAAAAATACAATCCAGAGAGAGCACTGCCTTTGGCTCTTTCTACAACATGATTCCTCAAACCCCCAAGAAGTTTGCAGATGAGTCCTGAGGTGACCAAACATCTGATTGGACCAGGCCTCCCAAATCAATACCCCTGTTATACCAAAGTGAGGCTTGCACGTGCATTGCAAAATTTGTGGGTAGGGAAAGAGATGACTAATTTGTATCATTTAGGAATTGAAACTCTTGTCACTTGATATTTGCTCTAAACTGAGGAAGTCTCACCTCCAAGTGAAGATGTCTTGCAGGGTTGTCATTCTCAATGTTGCAATTTATGCTTGTCACCCACTGAGGATGTAGAGACTCAGAAGATTGCATGATCATTAAACAGCACAGGCCTATTGATACTGATGCCAGCTGAGTAAGAACCTGAAGCAATTGCAGAGGTGCTGTGAAGGGGGACGAAAACTGAGATGTATGGTGAATGTGGGAGGTTAGGATGGACCAAGAATCCTCAACATGTATCTCGAGCAGAGATGCCTCACTGGCAGAACCTATGGAGTTAAGTACCCACTCCCAGAGTTGCCCCTGCAGGGTTCACCGGCAAAGTTAATAGCAACATTTTCTGTAACAATCTTGTTATAAGAAACATGCCAACCCCAAGCAGTAGATGTGATAGCTAAGAAGCTTTGTCAGCAGAGAAATACCTACCATATGCTAATGTATCTTGTTCTACATGGCAAATGAAAAATTAAGCCAAGTCCAGCAATCAGCTAATCTTTTAGCAGAGCCATGCATTAGGAACTCATTTTTTTCTCAGCACTTGGTAAATAAAAGAAGGTATTGAAAAGGAGGCCTTGCATGAGACATGTGTGACCCTGGGGTACAATGAACTTGACTGAGACAAATACTGACCTGAATTTGCAGAGCGATGTCACATGTATAGATAGATACACAAACATATGTGCATATATATAAAGAGAGTAACATGTTTAAAGAAAAAGCAATTTTCCCAGCATGGAAAGAAATAATTTCTCAGTGCGAAAAGCAAACAATACTATGGCAAGAGTCCCTTGCAGAAACAAAGCTGCAATACTTATTCTTGTAAGGACCAGATAATAAGTACAACCACCCACCATATTTTACATCGGAACTTATTACGATGATTGGAGTTAAGAGTTTTCTGGGATAATGCAAGCAAGCATTCAATGAACCATCTGGTCAGTAGATGGCCTCTGGCCCAAGCTGACCGCTCCTAAGTTGACGGGAGATCCTTTTATAGATATCACTACTGTTTCACATTGTATTGAATAAGGACCCTTGATGGCAAGAGCATAATAATATGGAGTGGAAAGTTATGACAACCTAGTGATTGAAATGGGGTGGCTTTCATTTTGGAAGGGATGATCACTATCTACCAGATTCAAAGTGGATGTGGCAGATGGGAAGAAAGGGAATAGGTTCCTTGCCTGCAGGGTTCAATGAATGGATAAAGCTGCCTTGCCAACAAGCTGAACAACTCCAGATAACTTGGCAGGCCTCTATCAGAGGAATCGCTAAGAGGGAATGGAAAAAAAAAGTAGAATGCAGATTTTATTTGGGGAGGGCAGAATTTATGTCTAACAAATCTGAAAAAAAATCATAAGTCATGGGATTGTGAACATCAGCCCTTTGTGATATTTTCATATGCATCACTTTTTAACAAATACATAAGCATTATCAGTGCTACATAGGCACATTTCCTTCTGTCACTCTGAACTTCAGGAAAGAGAATTTCACTCAGTATACTTTGTTGTTTTTTAATATGGCCTTGTCAATATGTAGTATGTAGGCTTGTTCTTAAAGTACATACTTGGGCTTTTCCTACCTCTAATTACATGATATGAATGATTATGTTGCTAATTTAGACTTTTTTCTAATTTAACAAATAACAATTCTGGAACCTATTAATCTCAGAGGTCTATCATAAATATTTGTTACATTAACTTGCCATGATTAAAACTCAGTATTTTGAATGGCCATCTTTAAGTGTGATTCTCAGATAGGAAAAAAGATATAGGAATGTAAAAACACATTCAAAAGTCTCCTTCTAGGAGGTGTGCATTTCATTCTTCAAAGATACTCAGTATTTTACAACCAGAGGCACTGCAAATTATCTAATTTAACTTCCTTATTTTATAGATGAAGATGAAATTCAATTATGAGGTACATAAATAAAAATATTATCAGGCTATATTCTCCTTTCCTGATGCAGTGTTCTTTTTAAAATTTCTTTTATCAAGGTAATACTTGATCATTAAAATAGTGTAGAAGAGTATTAATAAAATAGAAGCCACATTCCACCCCTGCCCAACCCGAATTCTGCCACCTAGAAGACCATTTTCCTAAATACTTTAAATAATATGCTAATAATTAGATTCCTTGATTTTAAAAATTATTCATTGACTTCTCATAAAAAAAGATAAGGATTTAGCTTACTTCAATTACCCTTTTTACTCCAAAATTTTATAGTATTGTTACTATTATTACTTCTAGTAATATTTTATAACATTAAATGATACACTAAGACATTTTATGTCTCATTTCATATATGTTTTACAGTTTTTCTTGACTCTCCCTACATGTAAGATGAGGATGGCCCTGTCCAAATCTCTGTCCTTCTAAACCCCAATTCCTGTCTTCAGGTACTTACTTACATTAGCATTACTCTCTATAACCATAATTATGTGTAGGTCTTTTATCTTTCTAATGGGTTGATCTCTAGAGAAGAAATGACAAACAATGTTGTTTTTTTGTTTACTCACATAGAACAAAGTATTTCTAGGATTACATTTTATTTCTTCATGAGTCTGAGAAGACGACCACTATACCACACAAAGGACGATTCTGGAATCTAGGTCAGTGGAATCTCTTATCCTGCATCAAGTCTCAAGAGCATGGTACATTTTAGTTTGCCTCATATCTGTACCAGGTCTTTCTCATTAGGCTTTTGTTTTTCCTGGAGTTAGTAATCATATTTTCTTTTTCACAAAAGAAATGTGTGGTTTCTTTATTGTACTCCTTAGAGTTTTCTTTCTAATACTTAGAAATTATCGCATCCTTCTTCTTGAGGACATTATTAGAGCTGGTTGACTTCATATATATACCATATCAATTGCTTTCAATGCCTATTGAAATGTCTTTCAGCATATGATTTTATTTCATTGGACTCTGTATCATTTAGCATCCAGGCCAAAAAGAAAAAAAAAACACTTTAGATAATTAAGGCAGGGAGGAATGAATTATCTCTAGAAGTAATTAATTATTAAAGGGCTAGAAGGACAGAAAGTGCAGAAGGAAGAAGGTGGTATTACCCAGGGACAGGAACCACAGTACACCACCAACTTTGCAGGAACTCCTGAAGCCACACTCCTGTCTGCCACCAAGAAGACCACAGCCCCTAGGCCCTGATGCTCCAGGGATGTTGTTGGAAGTTTGACCAGTGTGGCTGCTGCACTTGTGTTAAAGCTACTGAAGTCACTGCCAGAGTTACAAGGTCTTCTACCTCCCCCATCTTTTACTTTCATTCAGAATCCTCCCTTTGGATAAAACAAACCAGAACCCCACTATCAATGAAGTCTGAAAAGGTGGTTTTCAGGTTGCCAGTCCCTTCAGTACAGAGGAGAATACACAGGATCAGTGGAGGGCGAGTGTCCCCAACCAGTATCTGGGATAGACTTTTGGGGTTGGTTCCAACATTTTTTTATGGCTTACATATTCCACATTTTTTGTTTTACAAACTTTTAATTCCTTAATTTATTTCTTAGAAAGTATGCCTGGAAGGTAAATGTACTGAGTCTTTGCATATTAGGAAATGTTTGTATTTGTCATCACATTTGACTAGTAGTTTAGTTAAGTGTAGAATTCTAGGCTAAGAATCATTCCCACTTAAAATTGGAAGGCTTTGCTCTATTGTCTTCTAGAATTCTGTATAGCTCTCTCAAGAAATCTGTTATAAGTCTGGTTCTCATTCCAGGGTTTTTAACTGATTCCTGGACCCTCTGGAGAAAAAAAAAGCAATCCCTCAAAACCAATTTTTCTTCAAACTATATCCTAAGTGTATTCAATTCTCTGTCTCTCAAGAGAGATCTGCCATCACCCTGGAACAGACCCAGTAAATCTCTCAATTGGATTATTGCAATAGCCTCCTAACTACTCTGTTTCCATTCTTGGCCCCACCACCCAAGAATATCTTATCCACAGAGCAGCCAGTGTTAGCCTTTAACATGTAAGTCAGTTAATATCATCCTGTTAATTCAAACAATTCAGTGGTTTCCTGTGTCAATTAGCTTTGGCTGCATAACAAATCAGCCCGAAACTCAGTGACCTGAAACAACAAATATTTCAATTTCCTTTGCAATTGTGTGGGTCAGTGGGAGGTTCTTCTGGCCTGGTTGAGTTTGTTTGAACCTCGGTGGTTCAAGATTGTCTCTCTCTGATGTCTAGCAGTTGGTAGATTAGGTGGTCTGGAGGGGTGAAGGTGACATCTAAGGGGAAGTAGCTCATCATTGCTCCATGTGATGTTGCGTCTTCTAGTAGGCTAGCTTCCCTTTCACATGGCCATCTCAGGGTTCCCTAGGCCTCTGAAGACAGCAAGTCCCAAAGTGCAAGTGCTCTTTAGGTTTCTGCTGGCATCATACCTACTAATGTCCCATTGCCTGAAGCAAATCACCTGGCCAAAGTTTCACTAAAGAAATGTGCAATAATTGCAGTCCATGTAGATCTAAGAAATCACATGGAAGTCAAATGCCATAAAACAAAGAATGGATATTTCTTTTATTTTTCCAGACAACTCAAATGTTCATTACTTCAGTAACCCATCGCTGCATATCTACTATTTACCAGGGGCTAAAGATATAAATGTCACTAAGGCAGAGTCTCTGGTTTTAGGAGGCCATTGGAGTGAGGCAGACACACAACAGTAATCTGTGATTAAGATAACTGAAGGAGCCTGTCTGAATGAAAAAAGACAAATGTGCCAGCTGAAAGGGCTCACCACATCACATTTTATGAGAACTGGCAAACCCACACTTAGAAAAATTTTGGCAAAATTTTTGACTTTCAAATGTAAAGAAAAACCTCAAAGTACAATATAAGGAAAATTAAAAACAGGAATTATCAAAGGAGAAAAACATCAGGTTGACCTCAAACTTTTCTGAAACATTACATACAAGAATTCATGGGACCGTGAAAAGGTTGTGACCTAAGACTTTTCACCAAATTGTCTCTGTCTTTAA
This sequence comes from Phyllostomus hastatus, assembly GCF_019186645.2. Taxonomy (NCBI): domain Eukaryota; kingdom Metazoa; phylum Chordata; class Mammalia; order Chiroptera; family Phyllostomidae; genus Phyllostomus; species Phyllostomus hastatus. The sequence goes on along the minus strand of NW_025333857.1, from coordinate 27,554,035 downwards.
GGAGAAAAAGTTCACAGATTTATAAGGACTTTAAAATGTTTTTTACTTGAGTATGTACTCTACTTCATGGAGAAGCAAAGTCATATTAGGAATTCTAGAATGAAGAATTCAAGGTATAAAAGGAACTGAAGACCATCCCTTCCTATTTAGCCTATAAACTCCAGAATTCATTTCAATTATATTCGCTTATTGTCGGTCAGGTAGATCATATGGCCTGGGGCAAGGGTGTGGGCCTGTGTTCAGCTGTTCTTATTTCCATTTCTGGTCTTTTCCCAGGAAGAAGAAACATTTTCATTACCTATATTCTTCCTTTCACCCTTCAGAGGGTTTATCTTAGCATATTTGACGTGCATGTGAGTAAAATTGCTGGTATAGTCCTTTCAAAATGGCTAACTATTTGCATGGTTTAGATACTGCTAGGGCGATTAATTAACAACTATTTCCCGTTATATTAAAACAGAATTACATTCATTCATTCATGTTTCAATTTATTCAATAGATAGATATTAAATGCCTCTATTTGCCAGACACTGTGTTACACACTGAAGGTGAAATGGTGAAATAGAGAATTCCTTGCTTCATGAAATTTATGAATATGAATAAGATAAGAAAAATATCTTAAAGTCCATTTTTATTGCTAATGATTTTAAGCAACTTTAGAGTTTACACTTTTAAAACACATGTTGAATGATCTGAGCAATTAAAGATTTGGATTGAGAAATATTTTCTGTCACCAAATATTCTTCATAGTATTTTCACCTAATATTCATAAATGTTTTTATGAAAAACAAATGCATAGAAAAAACAGCAGTGAGAAAAACTGTTATAAAAGTGGTTAAGCCCTGACAAGTATGGCTCAGTTGCTTAGAGCATCATCCCATAAACCAAAAGGTTGCAGGTTCAAATCCCAGTCAAGGCACATGCCTAGGTTGTAGGTTCAGTCCCTGTCTGGACATGTGTGAGAGACAACCAATCAATGTTTCTCTCTCACATCATTCTTTTTCTCCCTCTCTATCTCCTCCCTTTCCCTCTCTCTAAAATCAATAAGCATGTCCTAGGGCAAGGATTTTTAAAAAACGGTTAACATTGGGAGGGAAAAAATAGGGGTGGTTTTTTACCTTTTCTTTTCTGAATTCACAGAATTATCTATAGTCAGCCTATATTACCTCTCTAATAGCATGTTAGTGGAAGTAACTCTAGCTCCTAATGCAGTAAAAAAAATAAACAGTGATGTGTCACAACAAAAATTATTTCTTGCTTGTATCATACTCCTCTGAGGTTGTTTATGATTGGGTACAGTTCCTTCAGGTAGGATGCAGAAGCCCAGACCCTCTCCACTTTGTGCCTCTGTCATTTCAACAAGTAACTCCCCAGTGTTTCCTGGTTGTTGTGCCCATCACAGCATTCCAGGAGAAATCCTGTCCTCCCAAGGGGATGGCACGGATCATGCCTCAAAGTCCCATACCTCACTTTTGCCCACATCCTATTGGCCAGATCTTAGTCACTTGGCCATGTTTAGTTGTAAGAGAAGCTGGGAAATGTAGTCTAGTTGTGTGCCCAGTGGGAAACACATCAAAGTCTTGACCACATGTATTCTTCTGATCACTAAGTGCTACTTACTCTCATTCCCACACATAAAACACACTTGTCCTTCCTCAGAGACAACATTTAGAGACAACTCAAAAGTCCCAGGCAGACACTGCACCCATCTGAAAGCCTTGCATCTCCAGAATATGCAGGGTCCATGCCATGGGCCCAGATGTGGTTCCTTGTGGTCCAGCAGCCTTTGAATTAAAAAGACCAATCATCTTCTCCTGCATCTCATTCCAACATGCCCACTCAGTGGTGGGATAGGAAGAAGATAAAAGCAATAAATATTCCCATACAGTCAGTGGAGGAATGGGACAGCCCCTCAGAATCTGATGTCTGGTGGTTATGTAATTCTGACAGGCTGGTGTTCACCGTGATCTGCCCTGCATGGATCCAATTTGGACCAGTGTGGAGGGATGGTCCTTGATTAGATTCTGATTCTGCTCTCTGGAAGCAACTCTCTCACCCATTGCTCCTGGTCACTGGTTCTGCCTTCAGAGAAATTCCCATTGTCCATTTTCAAAGTCCCTCCTGAGGAGAAAACCCTCCCTGGGGACAATACAGTTTTCCTGACACCCTTCAAGCTGGTATAAGTTTGGAGGCCTGAAAGTTGTCCAAAGCCTCAAATAGGTAGGCTTGTGATTTGATTACCCTTAAAGACTTGGTCTGCTTCTGATATATTTGGTTTTATTTAGTTCCATGTATCAGTAACCACACTCAGAGCTTTTTCCTGAATGTTAGCTTCAGACCTGTCTTATTTCTTTGCTTAATCACCACCCATGCTTCTCTTACCTTAGACAAATGTAGGCTCTCCTGAAGCTATCAACACTTAGGATGGGGTTGAGATGGCCAGCCTCTGTGCTGAGGTTCACCACAGGGCTGCATTTTATTGGGCCTTTGTTGCAGAAATCCTTTTCCATGCTTAGCTCATACTCATTGGGGCTAGAAGCAAACAGCTTTCCCACTTATTGGTGCTCTAAACTTCTGGATTCTCTAATCCCTTTTATCCTGCTTACAGACTCATCAATTCTACCCTGAGAGTATCTCCTTTTTAGTTATTGTAGTAAAATATTGATAACATAAAATTTACCATTTTATCCATTTCTAAATGTACCATTCAGCAGTATTAAGTACATTCACATTGTTGTTCATCCACCATCACCACCACCCACAGAACTCTTTTTGTCTTCCCCAACGGAAACTCTGTACCTGTCCAGCACTAACTCCCTGTTCTCCCTCCTCTCACCCATTGGCAACCATAATTTACTTTCTCTATGAATTTCACTACTGTACATACTTCATATACATGGAACCAAACAGTGTTTGTCCTTTGGTGACCGGCTTATTTCATGTAGCATAATGTCTTCAAAGTTCACTCATGTGGTCGCATGTGTCAGAATTTCCTTTCTTTTGAGGATGAGTAATTTTCCATTGTGTGTGCATACCACATTTTTATCAATTTATTCATGGTTATCTCCTTTTTGCAATAATTTGCAATATGTAGAAAATGGAAGCCAACACAGTCCATTACTTTAATTTTTGGTGACCAGTTTCTCTCAAGTGACTATGTCAGTCCTACAGCTCACCTTGGAAAACAGTTTTACTGCATATTCTGACATGGTGTATGCCTCCTTTTTTTCTCAGTCTCCAATATCAATTCCCTCACTACCCCTCCCTGCTCTCTACACAATGCCCCATAGTTAAAATATTATTCTAACTCAGCATCCCACTTCATTATATTATCTACTTTATTTCTTAAAATAGTAACTCTGGGTATTGCAACAGATAAATCATAAATATCAGTGGCTGTCTAAGTCTGGGTTTCCCTAAAGCAAAAGCCTTCAAGGGCTTGAGTGCTGGTGGTTCATTTGGAAAGTGATCCCAGGAGGCAAGAATGAAGGAGTGAACAGAGTGAGACAGGGAAGAATGAAAACATGGGCTTAATTCTGCTTGGATTCCTGAGAAGCATACAGAATACCACCTAGAATTGTCTTGCTAGTGGATGCACAGTGGAGCATTTATCCACCCCACTGCTGCCCCCTACTGGTTGAGGGTTGTTCCTGGGGATGCTAATACTCTTCATTGTCCATGATATGCTTGCTTGTGTGCAGGCCAAGCAGATTCCTGTAGGGATGGGGAATACCCCAGAGACAAAATGTAGAAAGATGCTCAGTGTTCATTTCAAGTAGGATATATGGCCAACACAAAAATCTGTCCAGCTCTGGCTGGTGTGGCTCAGTGGATTATGTATCAGCCTGTGAATGAATGGGTCACTGGTTTGATTCCCATTCAGGACAAATGCCTGGGTTGTGGACCAGGTCTCCAGTAGGGGGTGCACAAGAGGCAACTACACAGTGATGTTTCTCTCCCTCTCTTTCTCCTTCCCTTCCTCTCTCTCTAAAAATAAATAAATAAAATCTTTTTAAAAATCTGTCCAAGTTATCATAGTACTCTTCCCTTAGCAGCAACTAAAATCACAGGTGGTTGAGGAAACATGAGAATGTGAGAGTGGTACGAGAAGTATCTGCTACGGTCACATAACAATACACAAGTTTAGTGCTCCCCAGCATCACAGACAAGCGTGTGTGTCCCAGGTAGCCCACCTCTGAACAGCAAGATCCAAGCATCTGTTATCATGTGGTTCTGCTATCTGTCTTTAATAAATGATTGCCAAGGCACTATGTTATTTTTTTTTAATTCAACCTGGACCCAAACAAAAGGAGCATGGAGGATTGTTCACAGGGAGTTTTTATGGTCTGGACCTAGGACAGGCCTAAATCACTTATACCCACAACCTATTGGCCAGAACTCAGTCCCATGGCTACCGCCTAACTGCAAAAAAGGCAATGAAACGTCATCTGTTTTGCATTCTAGAGGGGAAAAGGAAATAGATTTTGGTAAACATATAAAAGCCTCTACCACAGATGGTAAGACTGTATTTAAAAAATATTAGTAAATTAATAATATCTAAGGTAATATATTTAAGCATTTTAAACCTAATCATACCCTTTGACCTAGAAACTTTACTTCTAGAAGACCTTTCCAATGGATATTCTCCAGTAGGTCCTCCAGATTCATTCTCCACCTTCTTTCACCTACATTATGGTCTCCCTCATATTCTGACTTCTGCCTGGAACCATCCAATGGAAAGCACCAGCTAGCAATCAGAAAATGGGGGAGTGAAAAGTGGAGTATATAGTGCCCTACCCCTACAATCCCCACAAGGTCACAGTTAGAAGGGGCTGAATTCCCCTAGTGCAGGCCACAGCTCCCTTTGAGAGGCTGTCCCCTGCAGGTCTGGCCACCCCCACAGCGTCAGTTCCACTTCTGTCTCTCAGTTCCCACCACTGCTCCCTCTCTGTGCACCTTTCCACTTAGGTACGAGGGCAGCTCCCAGCTAGTTGCCAGTTCTTACCAGTCTCTGATAATGCTGCCCACACTTTTTTCTAAATAGTCCTCCATTAGTCCATTTATGGGTACCTTCTGTTTCCTTTCTGAATCCCAGCTAATATACCATACTAGAGAAACAGTCAGAATTTTGAGACATAGACATGTTCAGCACAGCAATATGTGAAATAGTGAAAGCTCTGGAACTAAGTGTCTAATAATTAGGAAGTGTTAAATAAATTACAATGAATCTGTGATTTAAAAAAACATGTTAATATGTGTGTTTTCACTGTCTTTTTCTTTCTCTCACTCCAGTAACCCTGACTCTAACCCAGGAAAATTCTCGTCACATCTCTTTCTTGTTCATCGTGTCTTCCCTCCTCCATCCTCAAATATTTTCATCAGCATGAATTACTGAGTTATGTGTGGGGGTTGATGCAAAGTGTGTGTGGCGGGGCAGGGGACACTACATCTAAAGGAGTGGAGGAAATAGCTTGGGAAAAAAAGGAAGAAGAAAAATTATACCAGTGAGGGGGGTATGGGGAGCAAACAAGGGGAAAAGAAGATGTGAGGAAGTGAATGGGCAAGAGCTTTGCCACATGTGTTTCGTTGTGTAAACCCACTCCTTCCAGGAAATGCACCATAAATATCTTCATTTACAGTACTCACCAAAACTTCTGAGATGAGGTTCCTGTTTCTTTGACATAGATTGATTCCTCACTGCATACCCCTGTGTGAAGTGAACAACTTGCCTTGTTTCCTTCTGTGCTCTCTACATCTGCATGTTCAGGGTGAAGGAAATGAAACACAGAGAATGTGGCTGGGTTTGGTGTGCCCCTCTGTGTTCAGATTACACACCCTATGATAAAATATGATGGTAAAATTTTGTTTTAAGAATTTAAACAATCTGCAAATTATGTAGTTTTGTCTCTTAATGTTTTATTTTATGCTTGTAAAACTTAAATTTTTAAGTGTTTTATTTTTATTTTTTAATGTATTTTATTGATTATGCTATTACAGTTGTCCCATTCCCCCTGCTTTAGTTCATGTCCATGTGTCATACATATAAGTTCTTTGGCTTCTACTTTTCTCATACTATTCTTAACCTTCCCTTGTCTATTTTCTACCTACCATCTATGCTACTTAGTCTCTGTACGTTTTCTCCCTCTCTCCCTCCCACTCCCCTATTGATAACCCTCCATGTGATCTCCATTTTTGTGGTTCTGTTCCTGTTCTAGTTGTTTGCTTAGTTTGTTTTTGTTTTTGTTTTAGGTGTAGTTGTTAATAATTGTGAATTTAGTGTCATTTTACTGTACATATTTTTTATCTTCTTTTTCTTAGATAAATCCCTTTACCATTTCATATAAGGGCTTAGTGATGATGAACTCCTTTAACTTGGCCTTACCTGAGAAACACTTTATCTGCCCTTCCATTCTAAATGAAAGCTTTACTGGATAGAGCAATCTTGGATGAGGGTCCTTGCCTTTCATGACTTGGAATACTTCTTTCCAGTCCCTTCTTGCCCGTAAGGTCTCTTTTGAGAAATCAGCTGGCAGTCTGATGGGAACTCCTCTGTAAGTTACTGTCTCCTTATCTCTTGCTGCTTCTAGGATTGTCTCCTTCATTTTAATCTTGCGTAATATAATTATGATGTGCCTTGGTGTGTTTCTCCTTGGGTCCAACTTCTTTGGGACTCTCTGAGCTTCCTGGACTTCCTGGAAGTCTATTGCCAGATTGGGGAAGCTCTCCTTCATTATTAGTTCAAATAAGTTTTCCACTAGTTGCTCTTCCTCTTCTTCTTCTGGTACCCCTGTAATTCAGATGTTGGAATGTTTAAAGATGTCCTGGAGGTTCCTAAGCCTCTCCTCATTTTTTTGAATTCTTGTTTCTTCATTATTTTCTGTTTGGTTGTTTCTTTCTTCCTTCTGGTCCACACCATTAATTTGAGTCCCAGTTTCCTTCCCATCACTATTGGTTCCCTGTACAGTTTTCTTCATTTCACTTAGTGTAGCCTTCATTTTTTCATCTAATTAGCAACTGAATTCAGCCAATTCTGTAGCATCCTGATCACCAGTGTTTTGAACTGTGCATCTGATAGGTTGGCTATCTCATTGTTGCTTAGTTGTATTTTGCCTGGAGCTTTCATCTATTCTTTCATTTGGGCCATTTTTTTTTTTTGCCTTGATGTGCCTGTTACGTAGTGAAGGACGGAGTCCTAGGTGTTCACTGGGGCAGGGTCGCTGGGTTGTGATGCTATATATGGGGAAGGGATTTGAGAGGGAACAGTGGCACTTGCTCTGCTCTTTCCTGGATTTCAGTCATTCCCCCCACTTCCCACAAGCAAATTTGGCCCTTCTGGTGCTGATTTCCATGTGGGTGGGTTTGTGTACATTCTAGAACCCTGTGGGTCTCTCCAGCAAACTTTCCTGTAAGGCTGGGAGTTTCTCCCAGTGCCGCCTCAACCCCCACAGGTGTTTTCAATCAGTGGTTTGAGGCTTTATTTCCCTGAGTTGGGATCCTGGGTTGTGTGGTCTGTCCCTCTCCTTCTTCGTTTCGTCTGGTTTATCTGTTTGTGAATGTGGAACCACTCGGTCCTGCCAGCCACTGCCTTTCTGGGCAGCTACAGCCTTGTGTGCCCCAGTCCACTGGGCACCACCTTGCTGCAAGTCCTCTCCGCCCTGGGTCCTTTCCACCCTGGCCACCTGTCTCCATCCCTCCTACTGGTCTGGATGAAAGTGTCTTCTTTAACTCCTTGGTTGTCAGACTTCCATACAGTTCAATTTTCTGTCAGTTCTGTTTGTTTTTTGTTTTAAAAATGTTGTCGTCCTTCTTTTGGTTGTGCGAGGAGGCACAGTGTGTCTACCTATGCCTCCATCTTGGCCGGAAGTCCATTAAAACTTAAATTTTTTAAATATGAACACTGTGTAGTAGAAGCAAAAGTGAAAGAGAATTGCAGAATGAAAAGGAGCACCATGAGAAACCATAGCATTCTTTCACAAATATTTATTGAACTGGGGTGCAGTAGTGAACAAACAAAACCCCTGCATCTATAGAAACAACATCCTAGTGGGGGAGAGACAGATAATGAGGCAAAAAGTAACAGGAAATAACATGATATAATGCTCTGAAGAGGAAGGAAGCAGGGGGAGAGAGGTAAAGAGGGCTGTTTTGATGGGATATCCCAAGAACGTGTCTCTATGGAGTGACACTTGACCAGAGATCTAAGGAGACCACTTTTGAAAGATGAATGTTGGAGGAAGAACATTTCAGAAAAAAAAAACCCAGCAAGTACATGACCCTGAGTCAAGAGCATGAAGGGCATATTATTGTAAACAACAGAATTTCCTTCTTTTTTAATGATGAAAAATATTCCATGTGTATATATACCACATTTTGTATATCCATTCATTTGTTGATGGACATTTAGGTTGTTTCCATATTTTAGCTACCACAAATAATGCTGCAGTGAACATGGGCGTGGAGATGTCTCTTCAAGAGAGTGATTTTATTTCCTTTGAATATACAGGGTCTGGCATAAATAATGCCTCTTTTTATTATAAAACCTTTTATTACAGAATCATAAGCATGTAATTCTGTAACATAAGAATATCATACTCAAGCACACCATATGACATTTTAGGTAAAATGCTCAAATTAAATCTATAAATTAGTACACCCATCTTATTATCCTACCAGCCATACTCAAGCAGGCCTTACTTCTGCTGGACCCTGTATTTTCAGAAGTGGAATTGCTGGATTGTGTAGTAGTTCTAGTTTTAATTTTTTGAGGAACCTCCATACTCTTTTCCATAATAATTGTACCAGTTTACATTTCCACCAACAGCAAAGGGGTCCTTTTTCTCTGCATCCTCACCAATACATTGTCTCTGATCTTTTTTTAAATCATTACGTAAAGATATGTTCAATGATTTTTTAGAGAGACAGGAAGGGACAGAGAGAGAGAAAAAAAAACATCAATGTGTGAGAGGGAAACCTTGATTGGTTGCCTCCTGTATGCATCCTGACAATGAATTGAACCCACCACCTAGGTATGTGCTCTGACTAGGAATCAAACCCACAGCCTTTTGGTGTACCGGATGATGTTCCAACCAACTGAGCCACCCGGCCAGGGCTATCATTTGTCTTTTTGATGCTAGCCATTCCAACAGATGTGAGATGATATCTTGTGGTTTTGATTTGCATTTCCTTGATGAGTGGTGACGTTGATCACCTTTTCACGTACCTGTTGGTGATTTGTATGTATACACTGGAAAAATGTCTATTTAAATGATTTCCCCATTCTTTAATCTGGTTATTCTTAGGGAAGGAGGGTATTGTTTGTTTTTTGGTTTGTTTGTTTGTTTTAGTTTGCTATTGAGTTGTATGAATTCCTTACATAGGAGGGATATTAACTCCTTATCAGATATTTGTGACAACATGGGGGACATTGTATTAAGTGAAATAGGCCTGACACAGAATGACAAATATCACAGGATTTCACTTATATGTGTGGAATCTAAAAATAAAACCAGACTCATAATGACAGAGAGTAGAATGGTGGTTACCAGAGGCTGGGGAGGGTGAGGAAAAAGGGAAGATATCAATCAAAGGGTAGAAACTTTCAGTTTTAAGATGAATAAGCTCTGTATACTGCATGGCAACGATAGCTACTAATAATGTATACTTAAAGTTTTCTAAGCAGGTGGATCTCAAGTGTTCTCATCACACACACACATATGCACACACACAAAATGGCAACTATGAGAGATGAAGGATATGTTCATTAATTTGATTGTGGTGAGTATTTTACAATGTGTACATATATCACAAATATCATTAGTATACCTTAAATATATACAATTTCTATTTGTCAAAAAAAAAGCATACAGGACAGACTTGATAAACAGCAAGAGGTCACTTCTGCTGGAGCTCAGTGAGCCAGGGAAGAGCAGGCGTAATTGGGCGGAGGAACAGCAGGGGGCCTTGGAGGCCACCGTAGGAACTTTGGATTACATGACAAATGTAATGGGATGCCATTAAATGTTTTCTGAACAGGGGATTGATTGACATGATTCACACTTTAAATGGCTTACTCTGTCTACTATATAGAGAATATTAGAAACCTCTTAGTTACACTTTTTGGCACTTCTTAGTGCTTTTTGTTTTCTTTGTTTTTCTGTTTTAGTAATAACCCTATTTTAGTTTTGCAAGCAAAAAAAAAAAAGCACCATTTATAAAGACCAAACGGTGATTGTATTAGTTATTTATTGCTGCCTAACAAATTACCCTAAAACTCGGCTGCTAAAAACCCACAAATGTTTAGTATCTCACAGGGATTCTTGCTGTGGATCAAGAATCCCAGTGTGACCTAGCTGAGTGCCTCTAGCTCAAGGTCACACCAGATGCAGTCATCTCAGGACCCAGCTGGGAAAGATCTGCTTCTGAGCTCTCTCACATGGCTGTGGACCAGCTTCAGAGCCTCTGGCTGGGGACCAGAGATATCAGTTCTTTCCCAAATGGGCAACTTTCTTCCACCAGAGTGAGAGTATCCGAGAGAGAGTCCTTGAGACAGAAGCCAAAATGTTTTTTGTAACTAATTTCTTAAGTGACATTTCATCACCACTGCCTGTTATAGTCTAGTCATTAGCATCACCAGATCAAGCTCATAATGAACAGGAGTTACCCGAGGTCATGAATATCAGTCAGGAGGTGGGGAACTTTGGGGGCTATCTTGGAGGTGCTACCACAATAGCCGTTTCCCTCAAGCTCATTTTACAGAAGCAGAAACCATTGTGAATAGAAACCTCAACTCTACTACTGCCTTGAGGCCCTCACAGGATGCTTATAATGGCACTTTGGTAAGGGCTTTGGAATTGCCCAGCAGGAAATGTAAGCGCTTATTTTGCTCTTCTCATTGGTTTATTCCCTTGGTATCTATTCCATATCTGATCTGCATTCTTCTTCATCCCACCTAATGATTTTCTTTCATGCATTCAATATGCTGTTTTTTCTAGAATGAAAAATCATCCAGTTTTTATAGAGAAATGACAATAGGGAGGAGGAAAGCAGAGTGATACTTCTCCAGCTTTAGGCTGGGCTTTCTCTTTAACTGGTTACCTCCCAGTAGCAGAAGTTACTAATAGGACAAAAGCCACTTTATCAGGCCCTCTTGCCCAGAACTGGCTGGACCCCATAACATATAACTGACCCTAATTGTTTTATGAGCCTTTATCCTCAGGACTAGAAAATTCCTGAAAGCGCCCTGAGGGCACACAGGCTCCAGGAACTTAGGAAAGAGGACATTCCAGATCATGACGCCAGGATGACTGGACCCTGCACCCAAAGATAACATCAAAACAAGTTGCTGCCCAACTGAAACATCCTGCTCTATGACTGCCCCATCACCAATAAACGTCCAGAGCCCTACTGCCTCAGGGCTGGAGCCTATCTCTGCACCTGCCTGTTCCCTCCCTTGGGAAAGTAAAAATAAAAACCTTTACTCTCTGCTTTTTGTTCTCTTTGTGAATTCTTTCACAGCCCATGTCACTGACCACCCTAACAGTCATTGTTTCCAATGGAAAGTAGGATGACAGATATATTTGTATTTGACATGTCTTATCTTATTCCATAGTCATCTAAATTTGATTATAAACTCCTTGAAGGCAGAGAACTTCTCAGTCTCTAAACTCTGTATTCAATGTCCAGCACTAAATAATTTCCTGGGGAAAATGCTCCTCCATTGAAGGCAATTTAGTTTAAGAAAACAGTCCCAAAAATGGCCTTAAAATTCAACCTTGACTGAATTGTGTCATACTACTCCACAAAAAAATTCCTCAGAATACAGTTTCCATTTCAAGACAGAAAATCTGACTCTGGGCAATTTTCAAAGATCCACATGCTGGCCGGTTTCACCCTAACTTCCCTTTCTGGGGCATTCTCCCACCCAAGCAACTTCTTCGTTTTCAGCATCTTCTTCAAATACTACTTTACTCTCATACCTGGTTTTTATGTGATTTCTCTGAGACAGAAATTCATTTGTACTCAAGTACTACTTTAGCCTAATATTTGGCTAACATTTCTTCCCTCACCTAATTACAATATGAAAGGGTTTTCTTCAACAGCTAGAGGAATTTTTAGATAGCCAGCAGGTGGCCATAGGGAGTGTGGAAGAAAAGCAGCCCTCAAATTTACACTATATGTACTTGTTAGAGCCTGCAATTAAGCAAGATTCAGTCTCTTTAGGGTGAATGAATTAGGAGGGAGGTGTCAGGATGGGCAGCCCATCATCTGAATCTTTAGTGAATACATTAGCATTAATTAATACACACATGAATATGTTTTATATTAATTTGTGTTGTTGAAATATATGTGGGCCAACCATCTGCCTAATGGCATGCAGAAAGCTTTTCCAAAATTCTCTCAATTAACCATGAACTAAAGAGTTTAGCCCTGTATTCTCTGTCCATGTTTGGACAAGAGATGTGTCAGCTCCTCAAACAATTAGGGAAAGACTTGTTTACAGAGAAAAAGGCTAAGACAGGAAAATGATGGTGTCAGTACTTGTTCTATTTAAATCAGAAGTGAGTGATGTATGCTAAATGTTTAGTACATATTCTGTGCCAGGCATTAAATAAGCCATAACCTTGTTTAATGAATCTGGAAGGATGAAGAAGCTACAGTTTATTGGTTGATTATGTGGTCTCAGACATTGACATGCATTACCTCATTTAGTCCTCCACAATGGCCCTGAGTTAAACCAATTCTACAGAGGAGGAAAAGAGGCCCAGAGACCTTAGTGTGTCCGAAGTCATAGAGACAGGATTTGTGTTCAGGTATGTCTAATTCCAGAAACGCTGCTCTAAGAGAACAGGTGTTAGCTCTTACAGGAAGAGACGCTGAGTCAGAAAGGCTGCATCCTCAGGAGTCCTTCCCTGGGGGGACGACAGGGAGACAAACATAGGCAGAGGCTGGTGGGGGGAGAAAAGCGAGGGAGCAGACGGAGGAGGCTAGTGGACAAATATGAAAAGAGAGAAAGGAAATGAACTTCAGGACAGGAATAGGGAAAAGAAGTGACCGCAAAATAGGGGAGGAATTGACTGCTTTTAAAGAGAGAAATAATAAAAAATAGTATTTCTTAAGAGTCCTGACCCTGAACAACAGAACAGTCAATTCTTTCAACCCTTTAACTAAAAAAAAACTAATGACCATAAAAAGGAAAAGGAAAGAGCTCATATTTGTTGAACATCATCTACCAGTGCCCCTGCTAGCCCATGAGTTTGGGGAACATTAGGAAAAGACATCCTTTCTTGGTGAAAGCAGTTCCACACACAGCAGACTTGGTGAATTGATTTCAACCCCCTCTTGCTCCCTCAGCTGGGAAACAGCCTACAGTAATGTGCAGGATGGCTGTGCCTGCTGTTTGCTAAGGCCGTGACATGCATTGCCGTGTTATTATCGGGGAACAATGTTTACTCCTGTATTGTGGATTAGGAATCTGAGGCCCAAATGATTCAAACTCATACCACACAGATGCAAGTACCCTGGTATCTCAAACTCATGCAGAGAGAAAATCCACTAAAATAGTGTTGGTTGCAAATAGTTTGAAAACTCAATAAATAATAAGGCCATTAGCTGACCTAACTAAAAACTCCTGAAATAGCATAGGCTTTGGGTTGGGACTGATCAAGCGATGGGTTGACTTTCCTACAATTCTCTCACATATGTCCTCCTCCACGTGCCAGCTTTATCCTCACGCCTCTGCAGTTGCAAAAGGCTCAGCTGTATACCACACTCTTCAGGTCATACCTTCTAGTATCCTAGCATTTCTCAAAGCATGAGGAGGAGTTTATTTTTCAGATGTTCCTAACAAATTTGTCCTTCATTCTTGTTGGTCCAAATTGGATCACATGTGTATTCTTAAACCAATCATTGTGACCAGAGGATAGGTTTATGTTCTACATACCCAGTCTCTAGAACCTGGTGGAGCACATTTCTCCAAAGGGCATAATGGCTAAGGAATTAAATGCTAGAATGAAATTAAAGTTAATACCAAAAGAAGGAACAGGTAGTTGGGAGGGCACCCATATGTCCACAGCAGCAAATGTGGTCAATTTTGTTATTATTTAATTATTTTCACTTATTCTCTACCTTCATGGGAAGAGTATATTTTCTGACTCCCATTGAACCCGGGCTTAAGCATGTGATTTACCCTTCCCTGCCCTTGACTTTGAGCTTGTTCACATGAATTGTTTTGCCAAGTGGAATGTTAGCATGTGTGAAACAAGCACAGTCAGTTCTATCATCTTGCACTTCTGCCATCACCATATGAACATAAACCAGGTAGTCCACTGGTCCAAGAGGATGACAGACGTGGAACAAACTTGGACCTAATCTGTAGCTTGGAGGCAAGTTCAGGAAGGAGGCCCAGCCTAGGTCAGCCAACTCCCAACTGACCTGGGCCTGTGAGCAAGAATGAATAATTGTTGCATTAAGCTGTTGAGTCTCAGAGTGTTTTAGGATGTAGCATTATTGTGGCAGGAGTTTACTGAGAGAACAATTATGTCAAATCTGATGTGTGTTATTTTCTTACATGACAGCACAGACCACCGCTCTGTCTATGTTTTCTCTTCTTGGCTGCAGTCTAGCCTGGGTCTCAGCTGAAAATGAAGGCTGTGACTTTATCTTCCGTTTTTAGTCTCACAAAAACATCTGATTTACTGGACACCTGATAAAAGGGCTTTTGAAAGCCCTTCCGGAGAGCTAGCTAGCTATCACACATGTTAGCTGGTCAGTTTCATCAGGCAGAACCACACAGCCATCACTTCCAAATCCTGCCAAGCGAAACCTTGCAATATTGAAATGGCTGCACCTCAAACTGTCATGTGATTTCTGTATCATAGGAATTTGAGAAACAGATGGTGAGCACAGACGACAGTGACGGTTGTACTATGCGAATGGGGCAAAGGGGAACGAGTGAACAAGGGGGGTGTGAATCAAGCGAATTCCGGAGGAGCACTGGAAGAAAAGAGAATGGCTGAGAGCTTGTCTTCAGTCTGAAAATACAACCACAGGTTGCAAGAAGTTGAGAAAGAAAAGCACCTGACAGGCAGTTGCAGCGGGGAGGAGAAAAGGCAAAAAGAAGAGGGGGGGGGGGTGGTTATGTTTTTAAAGCAGGCAGGATTATACATTTTAACAGGTTTTTTTTTTTAATCACACCAGACAAATAGGTAGCAAGTTAATCAATTCACCTGTGCTTGACCTTTAGGCAGGTGGCTTTGTTGCTTAGGGAAATTTGCAGTGTCAGAAGAGTTGACAACTGAGCGAATGTACAAAAACCAGATTCAGACAAATGACACCGTTCACCCCACACTCCATGCCACCAGCGAGCACCCTGCTCCCCAGAAACCCCCTTGCATTTCAAAGGAACGATTTGTGTGGACGTCTCAGATGGCTGATCTCCTAATTCTATCATGAAATGTATTTCCCCTGGAGCTGGCATTTATCGCGGAATCCTGGCACAGCTCCTGAAATGTTGCATCTGCACCACTAAACTGAGGTTACTTGTAGTTCATTAATATGCAAGAGGGGCCGTGAAATCACTCCTGCTTCTGACAGGAGTTCTTCCATGCCTTTCTGGAATGCCTCATTTCTGAAGTGGTCTGGCACCGAGACTTTCCTTGTCTTCTTTTAATCAGCCCCATCTTGTCACTACATAAAGAGTTAAACACACACACATACACGCTTTCTGAAAATCTCAAGGAAGATGCAGTACATCTTTCTTTCTCTTTTCTTTCCTCTCTCATTTTTTTGTCAATCCCCAGCCCCCTCCATGAACACATCAAAGTAGGAAGTGACATGCAGTGCCCTGGAGCTCTTAGCAACATGCTTTTAGGTTTGGAAAATTTCATTTTCTACCTTGTGATGATTACATGAGGAAAGATGAAATGCTCGCTTTGAGGTTTATTTGAGAAAGAGATGTAATAAATGCTGCGGCTTCCCACTGAATGGAGCAAATCCATTCTGGTCATGTGGGGGATATTAAAAATTACATATGTGTGTGCATGTACATAGCCTATGTGATTTTGGTGGCATTTGTTGTCCTAGATGCTGAGAAAGGAGACCTTGGGCAGCTTCTTTCAGAAAATGCTGAATAAAGTTTTTCATTTTATCCAGCTCTGAATGCATTTGATTTCAAATGAAAATGAATTCCCACCCTGTTTGAGCTATAGCAGTCCTCTTCAAACCAGTCCCTCACCCTCACCAATGCACAGATGCACACATGCACACGCAGGACCATAGTACACACACAAATGAACGCAGTTTGCAGATTTCCCTTAGCCGAAACCCACAAGCGTGCCCGCCTGTTGAAGAATGAATCCAGGTCCCTTTTCCAGAAAGTTCATTTTTCCAAATACTGGAGCAGGGCAGAGGACATTTGTGTTTTGTTCTGGCATCAGGATTTTTTTTTTTTTTTTTGGTCGATGTGTTTTTGCTTTTGCCTGGGGAACTTCTCTGTTAGCTAGGAGCTGAATAGAAAATGATAATTGCATCTTGCCCAGGAAACAGAGCCAGCAAGGTAGAGCAATATCCTCCTGGTTTCAGCCCTATGCTCCTTAGTAGGAAAAGATGCTAGAAAGAATCTGAGTATTCACTGAGCCAACCATTTTCCAGCACACAGAAACATGCAATCTCAGGCTCTATTCAAGGCTCTCACATCACATAGGCTGCTCTTTGTTCAGCTCACAGCTGGGCCACACAGGTTGTAAGATGCAGGATTTGCACAAGTTTCGCCCATCAGCTGTGGCAGGCCACCCTCCATATAGTCAATCATCAACCACCCTCAGGGGCAGTTCTTCAGCCTTTCTTAATCACATTAATCTTTTGAGTTTGGAGCAGAACTATGAAATTTTTGCTTGGGTTGCAGCAAGAGGAGAGATCCTGATCCTTTTTCATAAGTAGCCTAAACTCCCTGCTATTCAATAATAAATAATCTTTGTTTACACTCCTTTTTAAGGAAATAAGAAACTAGTTGAATCCATACTGTGTGCTCTCAGGTGGATTCCTTGCCCTTATTCCTTGTCTATATTTAAAGGAAGATGACAACTTGTAAATATTTTTAAATATTCCATTTTTGAAAGTTTTCAGATAAGCCCCACTTAGGAGTACACTCCCTTGAGGCAGGCACTTTACAAAGGAAAAAAATACTATTCCTCCTTTGAATCTAAACAATTCCCCCGAGGGCATGCCTGGATGGAGACAGCTGAGGTTCTAATCCTGCACTCCCTGATTCCAGAGCCACTGGCGTCAACCACGTGACACACTGCCTCTGGCTGGTGGGAAGTTACTGTGGGGTCCCAGGGTCTTCTGTGCTATCTTTAGCACAGATACTGACAAATTCATGCCCTCCATAGGTTGCAAGCCCCTGGAGTTTTCTTAAGAATTTTTTTCTCCAGTACCTGACACTTTAGAACTGCTCGATAAATGTTTGTTGAGTGAATTAAAAAATGAGCTAATAGGCAAAGAATGTCAGAGCATTAAAGGAAAGTGAGTGGAGAATACGTTTGGGGGTTGGGGTGGGGGTTAAGCCTCTAGTATGCAAAGAAGAGATGGAAAGAGGCAGGGAGTTAGACTCAACGTAAAAGAGGGAAAGGAAAAGGGATTTGTTGCTGATGGGACCCTTTCTTTGATGTATTTTGTCCCCATTGCTGGGAAAGTGGCTGTTAGGGTGTGCGCAGGGAGAGTGAGTCCACCCACTTGGAATGTTTATGATCTTCCTGATTAAGCAGAAAGGGCCATGAAATGGGTTATCGTTCTTTGTTTACTTCTCACTGGTTTCACTGGCTGAGCTAGTGAGAAGTAAACTGGGGCAAGTTACTTACCTTCTTTGGGCTTCAGTCTCTTAGTGGGTAGAGGGAGAAAACTAGACTTAAAAATCCCTGTATCATTACAGGAAAGTAGGAGCATATGATTACATTATAAATTGGTTGCCAGCATTTTGTAAATATAACATATAGATAACTGTTATTATTATCAATGATAAAAATAATGCACCAATGAGTGCTTTTTAATGAACCAGGCTCTCTCTCTACATATATATTCCTGTCCATTTTTATGAGGGCAGAAATTATGGTTCAAAAAAATTGCATAATGTGCTCAAGCTCACATTGCTAGTGGGTGGCAGAGGTAGGATTTGAGTTCAGGTCACTCCATCTCTGAAGTCCACACAAAGGCACATCGGAGACACTATGCCACTACATTCCCCCTTAGCAAATGTCCCTCAGAGACACCTGTCATCGTGTTGACTCAAAAAACTCTAATGAGTGCCCAACTCCCATGTGCGATCCTGCCTGCTAGGTGCTGACAGTCCCCAGAGAAAGGCTCCTCAGGGTCTGGGCTATTAGAAAACACCCAGCAATGCTCCCACCACAGCTGCTGCCCCATACCTGCTGAGGTTTAGACCAGCAGCAGACTTGGGCAAAAGGAGCAAACTGTTCCCTGGAAACCAGCCTTTCCTACTCCTCCACCTCAGAGACCTCGAAGCCAAATCCCCTCATTAATTCAGGTGAAGCATCATGTGAGTGCTCTGTCTCCAAGGCTGTCACTTGCCCATTCACTCACTACTTATTGGCAAAAAATTCTTCTGTCCGGATGCCATCAAATCTTTGTTCTTCTTTCACTACTCCCTTCCAAATTCAAAATTTGCTTCCATTATTCTATCAAAGACATCAATAGAAATTCAATACAAAACATAAGAGCTTTTAAATGAATCATCCTTTGGCTTTGATCATTACATTCTAAATATCTTCAAATAAACTCTTTACAGAATGCTAATAACTACAGTCCTTTATAAATAGTTAAATCTTCAGCATATGTATGCATATCCATATGTAGATATATATCTATATCTACATATAAGAATCTATGAGTGTCATATGTATGTATGTATATATACACACCTGGTAAGATAAGTGCCAATATCTACATGTAGATATGTGTGTGTGTGTGTGTGTGTGTGTGTACACACACATGTATATATCTTAATTACACACACAGGAATGTTTATCTTGTTTTTTGAGAGATGAAACCTGGGCCAACTGCTTGCTTGTTTGCTCACAGATGAATTTCCACCCCTTTCTGCCCTGCTATGTTTTTTAAAGGGCATGACAACTTGTAAATATTTTTAGATATTTATCTTGTAAATATTTAAAATATCCTTTTGTGCCACACTATTTTAGCTGTGGGCCTACAACAAAAACACCTAGCAGCCTGGTTGTGGGGTATGAGACTTGAAGGAGCTCAACCACATTTTCTAAAGCATCCAGAGGTGACCTGTGAAATTTACCTTTGGAGTAAAGATTACTGCTTAAGCTTCTACTTCTAGATGAGTTTGGGATCGGTAACTAATTTGCAGAACACAATAGAGCCTGTATTACACAGGGTCCAACCAGGCAAACAGAACTCATGCCAGGCCATTCAACAGTGGGGATTTAATACTAGGAACTGATTACAATGGTGTTTAAAAAGCCAAGGGAGCTAACAGTGAGGCAGTGGGGAATTAGGAGCTCTAAGAAGTCACTCTCATCCCTGAGTGGACAAAGAGAGGAGCCTACCAGTGGAGGTTGTTCACAGGTGGCTGGGACCAACAGGCAGCGTGACCTGGTGGATGCTGGAGCTACGGAGGGGACAAAGCTTTGGCCACTAAAGCAGAGGCAGGGAGGGAGAAATACTCTGGCTTCTCCCCTCCTGTGGTCTCCGACTAGGACCTGTCATTGAACAAACCTAAACAAAATCAAAGAATCCCAAGGAACATATTTTGCAAGGATCAGCACTGAAATGTAGAGCAGGGGTAGCAAGTTGAGGGAATGTAGCCAAGCACAAATGGAAAATGACGGACCCTGATTTCATCTTTCAAAAACTAATTAAGACCTTTTCTAATCACTGAGGTATATATCTAGATATAGATACTGGTGTACATCTTCCATAAACACACAGTCTAACTATATATAGGTTGCTTGTCCATATGACATTCAGTGCCCTCCCTCAGAAGGAAGGAATAATTTTGAACTCAGGACTCTGCAAGCGTGTGACTTGCTTTGATCAATAAAACATGAGCAGAAATAATATGGGCTGTGTCTGAGCAGAAGCCATAAGAGCCATCCCACGGCTCCACCGTGTTGTCTGTTCTCTGCCACAAGATCTGTGATGTCTCAGATCAGATAATAGAACCAAACTGTTTATCAGCCAAGATGGAGCACTGCATTTATTATGCCTTTTCACACACAGTTGAATTTTCTTGTTTTAAATTTAGCTGCGCTTCACCTGATGTCTCAAGTTTGAAGGAAAATATTGTGTATATGACTTGGAAATGTTACTAACATACTGTTCAAACATAAGTTTATCCTGTTTTCCAACTTTTCAGACACTTGACGAACACAGGCAAATAGAGGGAGAGAGCTCAGTAATGTGTGGAATGCAAACCGGTTAAGGCCTCAAAACAAAGAATAGCCAAGCTCATACAGTGAGCCCTAGGTTTGAAATGAGTAAACACTAATGGTACTTGGGAATTTCCTAGGAGTAATCTTAAAAGAAAAAGTTTTAAAAGAAGAGTTCTGGTCATGTGACTCCCTTGTTTCTAAACCTCCACTGGCTTCATTTTGTATCCACCCTTCCCAGAAGATAAAAAGTAAACTGATTTCTGAATACTAATTTTGTATCCTGCTACTTTACCAAATTCATTTATCAGTTCTAGAAGTTTTTGGTGGAGTCTTTAGGGTTTTCTTTTCTTTTTCTTCTAGGGTTTTCTGTATACAATATCATGTTGTCTGCAAATAATGACAGTTTACTTCCTCCTATCCAATTTGGATTCCTGTTATTTCTTCTTCTTGTCTAATTGCTGTGGCTAGAACTTCTAGTACTATTTTGAATAAGAGTGATGAAACTGAACAACCCTCTTTTATTTCTGTGCTTAAGGGAAAATACTTTTAGTATCTTCCCATTCAGTATGATGTCAGCTATGGGTTTGTCATATATGGCCTTTATTATATTGAAGTATGATCCCTGTAATCCCACTTTGATGAGAGCTTTTATCATAAATGGGTGCTTGATTTTATCAAATGCTTCTTCTGCATCTATTGACATGATGATGTGATTCTTATCCTTAATTTTGTTAATGTGACATATCACATTTATTAATTTGCAGAAATTGTACCACCCTTGCATCCCCAGAATAATTCCCACTTGATCATGGTGTATGATCTTTTTAATGTACGCCTGGATCCAGTTTGCTAGTATTTTGTTGAGGATTTTAGCATCTCTGTTCATCAGGGATATTAGCCTATGATTTTCTTTCTTCATAGAGTCTTTATCTGGTTTTGGAATTAGAATGATGCTGGCCTCATAAAATGAGCTTAAAAGTCTTCCCCCTCTTGAATTTTTTTTGGAATAGTTTAGAAGAATAGGTATTGGTTCTTCTTTGAATATTTGATGAAATTCACCTGTGAAGATGTCTGGCTAAAAACTTGTTTGCTCGGAGTTTTTTGATTACTGCTTCAATTTCATTAGCTGTAATTGGTCTATTTAGATTTTCTGATCCTTTTTGATTCAGTTTTGGAAGATTTTATGTTTCTAAGAATGTATCTATTTCACCTAGGTTATCCAGTGTGTTGGCATATAATTGCTCATAATATTTTCTTACAACCTTTTGTATTTCTCTGTCAGTTGTTACTTTTCCTCTTTCATTTCTGACTTTATTTATTTGGGTCCTCTCTCTTTTTTTCTTGATGAATCTGGTTAAATGTTTGTCAATCTTGTTATCTTTTCAAAGTAGCAACTTTGGTTTCATTGATCTTTTGTATATTTTTTAGACTCTATTTTGTTTATTTGTGCTCTCACCTTTATTTTTTTTTTTTCATTCTTCTACTCACATTGGGCTTTGTTTGTTGTTGTTCTAGCTCCTTTAAGAATAAAGTTATTAAAATTTAAATTAAAAAAAAGAATAAAGTTAGATTTTTATTTGAGATTTTTGTTGTTTCTTGATGAAGGCTCCTAATGCTAATGCTATAAATTTCCCCCTAAGGACTGTATTTGCTGTGTTCCATAGATTTGGAGTTGTTATGTGTTCATTTTTGTTTGTCTCCAGGTAACTTTTGGTTTATTATTTGATCTCATTGTTTACCACTCCCTTATTTAGTAACATGTTATTTAGCCTCCAAGTGTTTGTTTGTTTTTTAACTTTTTCTTATTGTAACTGATATCTAGTTTTTTAACATTGTAGTCAGAGAAGATGCTTGATATGATTTCAATTCTCTCAAATTATTAAGGTTTATCTCATGTCCTAGCATGTGGTCTATCTTAGAGAATGATCACTGTGCACTTGAAAAGAATGCATATTCTCCTACTTTGGGATGAAATGTGCTATAAATATCAATGAAATTCATCTGGTCCAGTGTGTCAGTTAAGGTCCCTGCTGTCTTGTTAATTTTCCGTCTGGAAGATCTAACCATTGATGTCAATGAGGTGTTAAATTCCCAACTATGACTGTATTGCTGTTAATCTCTCCTTAATGTCCACCAAGACTTGCTTTATGTATACATGGTCTGTCCAGAAAGTATTCAGCCATGTATATGAAAAATAGAAGCATTTATTGAAGAAGATACAAGAAACATTGTACAAAGGACAATAATGCCTCAGTCCCCTTCAAAATAGGCATCATGGGACCTCACTCAGTTCTCCCTGGAGGGGTATACTTATGATGGACAATACCTTCCCAATTGAAAAACACAGTTAACATGTTTTTTATCTTACTGTGACTTTACTGTGCCTTCCTCAGGACTGGAGAACCAGGCGACTTCCATTAGGACAACTGGGCCTTCATTTCTGGATTGTAGCTATAGACTCACAATTCATCTCCAGTTATGCCCTCCTTGAGGAAATCTGGCTTATTGGTAGAGGTTTGAGTCAAGTTATCAGCAACTGCAGCATGATGTTCCCCCTGCTCTGATAGCAGAAGCTGCAGAACAAATTTTGCCATGACATGTTTCATGCCAAGATCCTGTGTCAAAATCTCAGACACGTAGTTTTGAGAATCCTCAGATCAGCTTCTAACTCTCACACTGTCAGTCACCAATCTTTGTTGATTGCAGCCCTACACGTTCAACATTTCCAGGTGTTCTGCTTGTTGCAGGCCTTCCAGGATGTGGATCACTTTCAGCAGATTCTTTGAAGTGTTTGTGCCACACTTTTATTTGCACTGCACTCATTGCGTCATCCCTGAAATCCTTCAGAATCATCTGAATAGTTTCCTCTGAGGAGTATTCAAACTTGGTGCAAAATTGAATGCAGATTTGTTGTTCTACTCACTCAGTCATTTTGAATGTGATTGTCACACAGCACACATGCTCACTCAGTGGCATCTACTGCCCTCAATGACTGATACAGTGAAGTTGTCATTGTTCATGCATGCACATTGCAGTACATTCTCCTTGGCTGCCAGGTTACATCAATATCACACAAACCATTCTTGTTATATTAACAATGGCTGGACTTTTTCCAGACAGACCTCGTGTGTGTGTGTGTGTGTGTGTGTGTGTGTGTGTGTGTGTAACACATAGACACAGATGACAGTATGCTGACAGCCAGAGGGGAAGGGGGATTTGGACAGATGGAAGAGGCCAAAGGGGACAGAGGGCAAAGGGGACATTAAAAATAAATGGGGACAGAAAGACTTTACTGGGGCAGTGGATGCACAACGCACTGTGCAGATGATATTTTGTTGAGTTGTATATACTTGAAACCTATATGGTTTTGTGAAACAATGTCACTCCAATAAACTCGATAAATTTTTAGAAAAGCTGACTTCTTTTCTTGGCATAAAGTCTAACCCCAATTTATCTGTCCAGCTCTATTTCTGCCTAATGTGCCATATATTACAGAACCTTAACTTCTCATTATCACTAAGTTGTTGATGCTGAGTTTCATGCCTTTTATATGCTACTCCCTCTATTCCTAGAGTTTCTTCTTCAACCCTGCTCTTCCATGATCCTTTTGGTAAAATCCTACTCATCTTTTAAGTTCAGATTCAAATGGCCCCTCTCTGTGGAGTCTTCCTAAATGGGCCTCCCCATGTTGCTCACTGCAGCACTCACAATACTCAATTGTAAAGATTGTTTCCTTCTCTAGACCATAGCATCCCTAGAACTGCATCATCTTCATCTTTATATGCCACACATCTATTATGAAGTTCAGTATATTCCAGGTCCTCTCCACATATCTGTTGATTTAGTGAGTAAACGAATGAAGAATTTCCCTGCTTACTTTCACATGCTGTTCAGAAATCATGGGGAATCCCTGGAATGTATTGAGAATTTCAGACACCTTGATGTTAAATTCTAGATACTTATGTAGGCTGATTATAGACATAATACTTTATGATACTATATATAGTTGAGTTTGATTTGTTTCATATAAAGTACTCAGTCATTTAAAGTTAGAGCTAGAAAGAATCAGAAATCAGACAGGCTCCTTCAGAGGAAGGTGTGTACTGGGCAGAAAGAAGGTGAGAAGACCATGAGTTAGAGGTCCCAGAACCAACCTGGTGTTCTTTTTATTCTATTATACTTGATTATGTGACTATTCACATAAAAGAAAATATAAAGAGAAAATAAAACATGTGGAAAATAATCATACTTGATAATACTCAAATAAAATGCAAATTAAATTTCATTCATATAATTTTACACCTGCTAAATTTTAACAAAATTTCATCCAAGGCTGAAGTGAAATTAGATCTTTATATACTTTTAAAGGCATTGTAAATTGGTACAACCTTTTTGGAAAGTAATAAGAAAATACAGAACAAGGATCATAATGTTCACACTGTTTTGACTCTATCTAAAGCACTAGGAATTAATTCTATGTAAATATTTTAGCACTACTAAAGAACTGTTTGTGAGAAAGTATTTATTGCAGCACTGCCTAGAGAGAACAATCTCTGTATCTAACAAAATAGGATGTCATATTAAAGCAGTGGAAAAATTTGCTTCATCAAAAAATTATAATTATGCAGCCTATATATAAACATGGAAAATATATAATATAAATTAGATATAGTGAAATCAAAATAGTATGTGCAGTAAGATAGAAACTCTATAAAAACATTCTTGCAGAAAGGCATTGGAAAGCAATTTTTAGGAGTTGTGATACAGTAGGATTATGGTTTTTCTATTTTTATCAACATTTTTTAATGTTGCTATGACATATTTTCTCTAATAAGAAGCAGGTGGAAAGCAAACACATTCATCAGTAGGAATTGGAAATGTACAAAGGGTCTCAATAAAGAGGTGAATCACATGTGGTTTTGCCTCAAGCATCCCTTACCCTGCAGAGGTAGGAATGGAAAGCAAAGTCAAGAAGTGTGTTGTCTATGGGAAATCTGTTTAATTTGCAGGAAATAGAGGATGAGGGGAAACTTGCTGATGAAATCTCACTTATTTTGCTAAGGAGGAAGAATATGATTTGATTTAAGCTGCTTTAACCTCCTAGTGAGAGAGCTGCTTTTCTTGGCTTTCTGGTGTCTGGTTATCAGGTGAACTATTTATCAAGGAACCACATTAAGTGCCAGCCACTGGATTTTTCAAACTTTACATATTTATTTTATTGAATCCTCCTAACAATTTGGTGATGTAGATACCATAGGACTTTTTCTTGTTTCACAAGGGAAGATTCTGGGACATGCCTGCAAAATCCCTTTTTGTTGAGTCATACCATAGACCAGATGGATACATTGGCAGGTAAGTGTTCTCATTACCTGAAGACAGCTGGAGAAGAGCTCGGATCACTTGTCTACCTGCTACATGCTGAGCACTCTGTTAGGTACTTTACATGTTACCTCATTAAATCATACCTAGGAGATAGGTTGGTTATACAGCATAGTCCCCATTTCAACTCCAAAGCTCAAATTGCAACATTACAGGTAACTTGGGTGTTCCTAGACTAAATCTGAAGCCTTGGAAGGCCTCAGGACTTCCATGGTATTTAGATTTCTTTGCAGTTATTTCTCAAAAGAGGAGCAATTGGCATTTAGGGACAGAGTACTTCTTTGTGCAGGACTGTCTAACAAATTGTAAGACCTGTCATATCCCTGGCCCTGGTCACTAAAGGCTAGGACAGCCACAAGTGCTCCACACTTCCACTGCTCTCTGAGGTGGGAGTGGGTGGATGCCACCTCCACTTGAGAAACATTAAGCTATTCATATTCATTCCACCAATAAGTGTTTGTCGAGTGTCTTCTCCATGCTGGGCACTCTGCTGGCACAAGAGGTGTTTAGTGGGGAAGTATGACATTTAAAGTGGTGCCATAAAATGTGACAAATGCAACAGACCCACATGCTGTGAACACAGGGAGGAAAATGTGTCTAACTGCCTAGGGCGTCCAGGCCAAGCTTAGTGACCTGTCACCATGGAGTGACTCCAAAGAGAGTTTCAGATTTGCTGTTCAAAGACTTCTATTCACATGCCCAGTCTTAATCTTATTATTTTACTTCAGGGTCCTTTCTAATTTCCACTAAGAATTAATTTCTTCATATGAAAAATGGAAACCATAATATTATCTGTCCTACCTACCTTATAGAATCGAGAAAGCACTACCTTCAAGAGAAAGCACTGTGACGTGCTACATGCACTGAGTAAAATAGCAGGGATTTGAGTTTAGCCTAATTTGTGTTCTCGGCTGAGAATCAGGCATGTCTGGAAATGTCCAGTGACTTGGTGGGGCAGACAGCCCACTGGCATCTATGTTGAAGAATTTGGTTTCCCTGGATCTCATTTGTGCCCTGTGGAGAGAGAGGTTGTTTGCAGAGGTTAAAGAGACTGTTGTCACAAGGTGTTCTGTGATATGAAAGGGTTCAAGCAATGCCACTCAGGTACCCAGAAAACAAAGTGAGGCCCAGATCTAGGGGCTTGGGACAGGGGGATGGGATGGGGCAGGAAACCCTCTCTCCTTCTCTGCCCCAAACACAGCATGTCTTAGGTCCATAAGAACTGCTAAGTGCCCAGCTCTGCCCTGACCCTTAGTGCAGATGCCAGGACCCTTGCTGGCAGCAGTAACAGTGAGGAGATGATCACCTTTGAATAGCTTCACAGGCAGGAAACATCAACCAGGAGGACCAGGAATGAAAGATTAAAAGGCAACTGACGGGCAGACAAACACAGGTGAGATAACCCCAGGTACCCTCAGAATACTCACTGCGATTTGACAGTCGGAGAGGGTATTTACTAGTTAATGAAATGTGATTTATTACTGTTAATGTGGCCTCACTTGTACCCATAGGCTAGGAAAACTTGGGTTACTCTTATTTATTACAGTAATAGCATACGGCACCCTAGCAATAGGAGAGATGATGGCTGTCCCAAGGCCAGTTCCCAGCCTACATTGCCTGCCTTCCCTGTCTAAGAGTGGCCATGGAAACCTGGGTTTAGAATTGCCTTCCTCTTGATGGTCAGGGTACTGGATAGAGGTTTTCCCCGAAACCACCTCATTCTTAGAAAATGCAAAATGACCATGGGATATTTACTGAACATGATAGTGCTTTGAAAGTAGTACTTGGCTCTGAATTTCATAAAATTTCACGAATCCAGTGACTGCTGGACAGCTCCTGATGCTAATGTGGGTGAGACTTGAATTTCACCTCTAGGACTTTCCCAGGTGTCGGATGAGCTAAGCATGGCAGAACAGTTCTTCAGCTAAATGAGGTGACTGAGAAACTCCCCCTTTTCCCACTGTGAACTTGCTTTTCCTACTGTGGCAGTTGGTATGTTCCCAAGATGGCGACTATGATGTCTCCCATCCCATTTGCTCTTCTTACAGTGTGACCTTGACCTTCCTTCCATTGAATGGTGGGGTCTGTACCTCCTCCCCTTGAGTCTGGATAAATCGTTGTGACGGTCTTAAATTCAGAGTACTATATAAAGGGAGCTATGTGACTTCTGATACTAGAGCATCAAAACACCATGCCCTCCTGCTAAAAGACCAGCTCTTAGCCACCAGCCATGTAAGTGAGGAATCCTGAAAGTGGACCCTCCGGGTTTTGTTGAAATCATTTCCTCATGTTGTTAACATACTGTTGTATCTCACTCCTGGCTGTTTATGACAAGGTCCACCTTCAGTCTGCACCATTTTGTTTTATTACCAAGTAGAATTATTTGCTTTCTAAATCCTACCAGTTTATGTTTTAGAGTTTGTCTCATCACAAAAGATTAAATTTGGTTAATTAATTTTGGCCCTGCTTGAGGGAAAATTGCAGAACTTGAGAAACACAAGACATAATTTGATACCTATATTTTGAACACTCTTCTAAAATTATCAAAGACCTATAGAGTTAGGCTTTTCTCTCAAAGTAGCATGCATTAGGACTAGAAAATGATCCCCTCTGATGGCCTGTTGTGCTGTAATGGGAATGACTGCGAGGTCAATACATGGCTCTCTCACCACCTGTGACGAGGGCTGGCCGGAGGGCTCCTGGCCAAAAAGAATGTGTATCATTTTGGGAATGGAGTGTAACTTCCTCCTTATCTCCTTTTCCTTTGGGGAGCAGCTTCTTGTCTTGTGACTGCTTCTTGACCTTTTCCTTCTGCACGTACACACTGCTCGCTCCAGGCCACACATAGGTCAGTGCAACCTGGACCCAAACTGCCTTTGGAACCCTCTGGCCTCAGACACGCTGTCACCATTGGTACCTCCCCTGTAATGTGAGTGATGAATGGTATGTCCGTATCTAATAGTCCTCCGGGTGTTTTTTTTTTTTTTTTTTGGAATATCATGAACATTTAAGCAGCCCCCTGTTTCGGGGTGCCTGTGCTACAGTGATAGAAGGGGGTAGGGACTTTTATTTATCATCCAAGTTCCCTTCTCATTCCACCTCATTTAATGCAATCTTCAAAAAGATATGTCCTTGTCTTATACTCTTTTAAAATAAACTCGTCTCAATGATTTCCCCAATTTTAACTTTGTGAAGTAGGGGGAGAAAAAGAAAGGTCTGCTGTTACACTAATTTTACTTATTCTCACCTCATTTCAAAACCATGTGATTCTTCCTGCTGCTTTTCCACCAGCCATTTTCTCCTGCAACCTGTAGGTTTCCTGCAGAGAGGGGACAATGGGCAAGTTAAGTGAGAAAGCTGATTTTCAAGGCTTTTTTCCTTTTGCTCTAATTTACAGAAAATCGTGGAAAGACAAGCTAAGCTCCACATCACTGAGAGATTCGTTGTGATGTGGGAGAAAATGAATAAACAGAATTATTTTTTACTAGTAATACCATATATATTTGATGGTAGTAGCTTGCTTGTGCTTTGGATATTAATAAAAATGCCCCTTTAAAAAACCTAAAAGAATATTTGTTTTATTTCAGACAGTACTTCTTATTTTGCATGTGTTAATTTTTATGTTTCAGCTAGGATTATGTTCTACTGAATAAAACAGAAAACCAAAATAAAAGAAGTTTTAAATAATTACAAAGTTATGTTGTTTCATATAAAAGGCATCCAGAAATGAGCAGACCTGGGCTGGGAGGGCAGCGTTACAAAGACACCAGGCCTCAGACATTGTCTGTTTTCCTGCTTTACTATTCTTTGCACATGGTGTCCATCCTCCAGCTGGCTGTTGGTGCTCCAGCATCGTGTCTGGGATCCTGGCAATCAGAAGATGAGAAGGTAAAGGAAAACCCATACAGCCCCCAGCTTAAAGGGCCTCCCTTAAAGAGGCATTCCTAGAAATTCCATACAACAAACAGTCAGCTCCCATCTCAGTGGCCAGAATGTAATCCCATGGTCATCCCTAGCTGCAGAAGGAGCTGGGAGAAGATTAGCATCGTTGCATACAAAGGTCCAGTCCATCCTCCAATGCTTATTTGTCTATGCTACATGATCTAAGACCTACTATAGTGCTCTTCTGTTGTTCTGGTTCCATAAGCAAGCAGATTCTTTTACTAAAATAGTGAGCTCCTTGGGGTAATTACCACATCCCTTTCATTGCATCTTTTACAGTTCCCGGTAGCAGCTAGGACACACTGCCACATCCCACAGTTGTAGAAATTCCATTCTGATTAACAGAGAAGAATAAACTTTAGATAGGTAACCAGCAATCTGATACAATATCATTAATATATGATAATCCACACATAGAACAAGGGAACAGGAAATAAATGTCTCAGAAAGCTTCCCCAAGGAGGGGAGGTAGCCATGTGGGGATCTGTAGGGCAGACTTGAAGGAGGATGTTTTTTATTCTTTCAGTTTTGTTTTTTTGGAGAGACTTGCATGTTATTAAAGGCTGAAACAATGTGCCAGTAAAGAGAGAGAGACTAAAAGTACTGGAGTGAGGGGAAACAAGTAGGCAGGAGGAGAAGGGAGTCAGCTCATGGGAAGAGCTTAGGCCACATTCAGGGTGAGCAGTGTTGGCAAGGGGTTTGTGCACAGGGCTTAGAGCTGAAGGGACCTCTCCAGGTTCCTCTAGGGCAGCAGTCCTAGATTCTCTGGGGGAAAAGCCTAGGCAAAGACGTGATGCATCATCAGCGTTCCTGTGGCATATTTCACAGGGACCTGACCATGACCTACAGACACCCACTCAGAGCCAGGCCCCAGTGGAAGCCCCTCAGGAACCCACATTGCCTCCTTTTCCTCTCTAACCTTCCTGTACTGTCTTTCTCTTCACTCACTGCCCAGTGTCAGACTATCTCCTCTCTTCTCTCTTCCACACAATTGACTCACTTTGTAACCTCACAAACCCAATGGGTTTACTTTTTCCATCCAGTTGGGTGGGTCAGTTTGTCAACCACTTGTTACCACTGACCTGAGTGGTACAATCCGTTCTGGGGCCCTAATGCTGTGCCCAGCCACCCGGGGTCTCCAGATCTCTCACTGCAGGTCCCTGGATGCCAGCACTTGGGGCAGTCACAAAGAGGGTATGGAGGTTCCTGCTCACTCCTGAACCCAACCCATGCAGCTTCTCTGTATCAGGCACTACCTATGGGCTCAGAGGCAATGGGCAAGGTCACAAAGGGATTAAAAATATTCAAATGATATGTAGTTTCAGGTTGGAGTGGTTTGATTTGTGTGATTTGTAATAAATGCAATAAGAGTGCCATTTATCTTCAACTCTCCAGTAAGATTATTAACTTTTTCTTCCAAAGATAAACTTGATTACATTACTTATTTATACTATGTACATTCCATTAGAAGGAAAAAATGCATGAGGGTGGAAAAAATGCATGTGGGTAGAAAAAAATGCATGAGGGTAAAAAAATACCAATACAGTTTTTAAAATTAGTGTTTCCATATCTATTGCTAATAACAGCTTAGATTATTAAAAAGGAAGAATCCTAAATATGCAAACTCACCTTCAGGTCTTGGTACTACTTGTTTATTTTTACACATTTTTTTTCTAAACTTGACAGACAATCTAGAAATATCATCTCTACTCTCTTTCAACTCCTGATTTTTACACCAGTGCTGTGTTTTTGTGTTGGGGCCTATGACGTATCTAGAAAGGCAGCCTGATATAGGTGTACAAATGGGAGTTTTGCAGCTGCATATATTTAAATTTAAAAGCCCAAGTGTGCCTTTTACTAGTTGAGGGTTGGGGGCATATAATTAAGGAGACATTTGACTTTCAGTTTTTTAATTTGTAAATACAATGACGAATTTACTGGATGGTCATTATGAACCAGGCACTATGCTAAGCACTTTATTGTGTTGGCACATTTAATCTTGATAAGAACCCAATGAAACAGGAAGTAGTATTATTTGCTCAATTTACAGTGAAAAGGTGAGACTTAGATTAGCTAAATTCCCCAAGTATATTCAACAAGTAAGCCAGGGGTAAAACAAGCCCTCTGACTCTGAAGACCACTCTCTTGACCAAAGATGGACACTGTGTGGCCTGTAGATCCTCTCCAGTCCTGGTAGATGAACCTACATGGCAGGTGTCAGCTATAAATTAAGATGGAGAAAGAGGTTAGAGAAAATATCATCTCCCCAGAAGGCAAGGGCACTGAGTTTGATAGTCTTTCAGATTTTCCCCTGTCTTGGCCCAATTTCCTTTCTTGCTGGAAGGTATTAAACATGGGCCCCGCTGGTCCTCTGGAGGATGCAGCCCTCTCTTGATGGGCTGGTAGGAGGGGCCATGATGCTCAATTTAATTTAGGCCTTCCTTGTTCCAAAAGGATTTTAAGGGGTCTTATAAACTAATACAACATGTTTCCCTGTTCCTTTACCTTTCACAAAGAGGTGACATATATTATCTCATTCAAAACCTCCAAAAACCTTGATGAAAATAAGGCAGTTGGGTATTTATAAGTAGTATAAGGGGAATTTGACTGCAAGCACACCGTTGTCTGTGTTAGTCAGACTTCTTGGTTATAATGATTTCTTCCAAGTGCTTCAATGATACATGAATACAGCATGAAACAAGTGCTCGATTATGTGATCACGACGTCCCCTAGCTTGGGAGCCTGTTATGGGACCCCATCACCAATGACCTCCAGCATGACATATGTGGGCTTTGCCACCTGTCCCCATCTAAACTGTCCAGGTCTATCCTCATCACTGCATGCTGCCTCCTCTCAAGCCAGGTCAGAACAGCCGCCATCGCAGAGCACAGTGTCACTGCATCCATTCAGGCTTCACTCGTACTGTTACTTCTTCATGGAACCAGCTTGTGCCCTAGATCATTCTCTACCTAGAAAACACCAACTAGTCTCCAAGCCCAGCACAGCTATTACCCTCTCGGAAAAGTGGCCCCCAAATGCCTATCTCACCAAAAATTAGTGTACAATACTTTGTAAATGCAATACTGCTTCACTGTAATTGTTTGTTTACATATCTTTCTTTGTACTAGAATGAGGGTTTCAAGATCAGCAACCTCACATTCACATTAATGTCCACCACGTTACCACATGTATCTAGTGTGCAGAGGTACCTACAAATGGGTTTGGTGGGTTTTGTTAATTGCTTTTTAGCTAAATATGCTGGAGTTTGACTATGTACCAGAACACTTATTTAAAATGCTTTCCCTGTAATAGTGCATTCAACCCTGAGAATAACCGTATGAAGATGTAATGCTGAAGGAAATAGAAATGTGGAAAGGAGAACTAGAGGGTATAATGATGGTATACAGCATTGACTATCAGATGCTTTACATCTAATACTTAATTTAATCTGAGGTTGGTGTTATGGCCCATGGTCCAGCTGAAGAAACTAAAACCCGACAATGTTAAGTAATTTGCCCAAGTTCACAAAGTTCCTAATTGCCAGAGCCGGGATTTGAATCTAGGTCTGTCTTTTATGGCTTTGATTTTTTCTGTTTCACTATGCTGCTTTTTAAAAAATCTTATAAAAGGCAAATAAATGATTGATGTCATCCTTCCTGAAGGACATGAAAAGAAGGTACAAACAGCACAGTCATTTTCTGTAGTGAAATCTTTTAATTATGACCCAAATCATAGCACTGCAGTGATAAGCTGATCGTGAGCTCACCTGAAGTCAAAGCGCTTCATGGAAAGTTCAGTGGCCACAATTCAGCTCTTTTTCTATTAACAAATAGAGAACCCCGGGAAGGTACATTTAATCCAACTTAGACCAAAACGTTACAGAGTGAGACATTTATAAGGATGACAGCAGGAGGGGAAAGAAAAGGAAAAGGTAGAGTTTGCAACTTATTATCTTTAAAACTTCATTTTCAGATCCACTGTTATTACCTTTCTGGAATAAAGTGCATTCCTGTTGCAGACTGTTTGGGGGAATATTTGCAGGGAGTGGAAGGCCCTGAGTGAACAGGTGAGCAGGATTATGTGGCTGGGAGCATTCGTCAAACCTGACAGTTCAGAACCATTTCTGTAGCCAGATGAAGAGTCTGTGTTTCAGGTGATACTCGTGATGCACTAATGGTTGCTTTTCCTAAGGAATGAGATAACACATCTCATTTGTTTCCCGAAGTAGATGATGGTTTCTGTCATTACTGGCAATGATTTATTTACCCTTCATCGTTTTTAATCTTTGAACATTTTTTTGTGTCTATAAAACACTGAAATCATCTGGCCCCAAATATTCTAAGCTTTTCTTCTTTTAAGAGGCCCTGTCTGAATCAGGCAACAGGCTTCACAGAACTTTAGTTTATTACCTTGTTTTTTCTTTTGCATTACATCAGATATGTAATATCTATACCTGAAACATATGTGTGTGTCTGTAGGTGTGTGTATAAAATATATGTGACATACACACACAAGATAGAAAAATTCTGAATAAAACACTGGAATTGAGCAAAGACTTCCCCAGTTCCACTTCAGTTCCTCAGTAGATGGTAGAGGAGGACATGGCTAAAGACTCCAAGTAAAAGAATCTTCCAAAAATAGAAGAGGAAGACACAAAGATGATTTAAAAAAAAAAAGGAATGTTCTGGAAAAAACTATACTTCCAGGACATCCAATAAAATACTGTGTTTTAATTAAGTTCAATATTCCCACTAAGTCACTCTTGACATCTTGAATTAATTTCTCTGTAACGACATGACAGCCAAACCTCATCGCATACAGGAAGAAGAAAAATTCACCGTGCAGTTCACTGGTTCATTTCTTCAACATTCACTGAGAACCTAGCATTCTTCCGCTTTGTTCATCACTACCCTCCTAGTTCTGAGCAATGAAAATAGAGGATTGAGCAAGGGACAAAACAATTTATTCCCCAAGATTTATAGTTAATTCATTGATTATGCCAATTTGTCAACAGTACGGGAATAACTTCTGACTCTTTCTGGTGTGGATAATTTATTCACTTGAAAAGTTCTGTAATTGTGCCCTTAGGCCCTAAACAATAAGTATATCCCACAAGTCTAATAGGAAATAAAGATGTGCTAAGTTACGTTCATCAAAATCTTCGTATATAACTGAAGGAAATTTGACATACTGTGTTGTCTCATTAAGGAAAATGGAAGAGGTGGTGATTTACCACGACAAGGTAAATATCAAAAGATAGATGCTAAGATTTTAATGAAATGTGTTCAAATCTGACCCATAGGAAGCTGACTGGTTATATTCTGAGTACTGGGCTCCTACTGTAGAGGCATGTTAGTGGTTAATTCACTTTGTTCCTTTGATAAAGGAGGGAGGTGGGGCACAGGGTCCCAGTGACTGGTTGAGTGCTTGCGAGTCTGAAAGACTTGAGAGAAATGCAGATAACTTTTGTCATTTTCATGGAGCCTTGGACGTTGCTATAGTTTCATCTCAGCAAAGGGCACTCTTAGCACCCGGGGAGTGTGTTATTTGATCCCTAAGTAAAAGTAGCAGAGAAACAGCTCTGCGGAGGAGGGCTCCACAGCAGAAGCTCCGGTCCTGCTGACAGTCCATTGTGCCTGTGAAATCGGCACAAGATAAGCACTAAGATTTTGAGGTTGGCTCTCAAATGGAGGGACAGGCATGAAGTAGAATCATTGGAGACAGTCCTTAAAGCAGGATGGTATAGCTGCGTATCTGTTCATCCCACGTTTTAATCTGCAATTCCATTTCCCTCTGGACCTGGAGCTCAGTGACAGCAGGAAAGGGCAAAAACCAGACAGACCCTGAGCCACTCTTCCCTATATAAGGGACACTGCCAAGTTCAGAGTGCAGTGTTTTGAGTTTAAGGATCAGGTGGGCGGAGATATTTTGGAAAGTTAACTCTGAATGTGAAGTAATAACCACCACAATTTTAGGAGGAGCAGCTGGGCTATACCAGTGCCCCTGAGCACCCACAAGCTGGGAGAATAACGTGGGTATTTATAGGGAACTGGGTGCTGACACTCATCACTTTTGTAATTGCTGCATCTCTCATCTCCTCCATTTCCATGGGCCAAGCGTGAAGTGGGCAGGGAAGCAACTACCTCTATGTGCTTCTATTTACTCAAGTTTACAGCAATCGTGCCATGCTGATTAATCCTCCCTTCTCCATGACACTGAGGCAGTAGCATTCTAATGCCATCTCCATTGTCGTTCGGCAGATCCCATACTACTGCATACGGAAATGGTGTAAATCATGGAACTAGTGTTTGAGGTCCATAAAATGCAAGGTTATGAATATTTCATTACTATACATTTTATTTCCCTGTCTATTCTGCATCTCCCAAAATGTTGTTTGTTTATTTATTGGCTCATTCTCTGTTCACCGGGAATACTTAATTCTTAATATAAAGTCTGGACTGGATACCAACCCCGATCTTGTGGCCTGAGCTATATTTGAAAGTTCTGATAGATGTTTGTTTTCATTTTCACTTGCTTTTCAACACACAAATACTTGACTGCCAGGAGACCTCACTGTTAGGAACCTTAGCTTCTTTGTCATAATTGCATTAATGTAAAAGCCCCACAGATTGACTCCCAAACATCTCTCCTGTGAACTACAGCTGTGGATTTAAATTTTTCTCAGCACCCCATTGCATCCACCTTTGGCTGAAGTAAGCAGATAGACTTCGGCTGCAGATCTTGGCACTGAAAGACATATTGTCCAGGTGCAATTAGCTTCTCTCCCTGCCCTGGTACAAATGATTTGGATGAATCAGCTGGTCTTGCAAAATATGCAGCCATTATCACCTGCTTCTGATTTTCCTTTAGCCACCAAATTCATATTAGTAAATAGCTAGAGGGATTCAATCTTAGCCGGATCAGAGCCCGAGCGCCCGCCCTGCATGGAGGTGCTGACTTCTCTCCGACCACAGGGCATGGTAGATATTAATACAACTCTTTGGTACAGGCTGCAAACTATATAAAATGTCATAATTATATCTGCAATTCAGCAACGAAACAATTTTCCCCCTTTCTTCACTGTCATCAGCATAATAGCAGTCTATGGGATTTGTATTTTCTGGCTGTGAGCCCTTTTATGGGCTGTAGAAAAAAATACACAAGCAGGTTAGTTTCACAGCTCTGAGAAGGCCTCACGACAGAAATACTGCTTTTAATGTTATTGTCTCTTTCTAGCCTGTAACCCACTCTCTTTGGGTGGAGAGGCTTCTGTGCTGATGCAGCGTCACTTACGCTTTTCCGAGACACCTCTGTGTTTCCTTTCTTGCTTCTCCCACCCATCTAGATAGGAAAATAACCAGCCTTCAGGATTATGCCATGTGCCCTGTGGGAAGGGGGCTGGTTGGAGGTGAATGAAGTCAGAGGAAGCATGTCTCCAAGGCTTCTCTTGGAGACATAAAGAACCTAAGAAAGATGCATTCTAAGTGAATTTTCACATCCTGTTTGTTTTGCTAGCCAAGACAAATATCACAGCTTATATCTAGCATTTGAAAAGCACGGCCAAATAAAATGATGGATTAATAAGTCCAAGGACAGAATAATAGAAGGGAAATATATTATAGAAATGATGCCCATGTCAATCCTGAAGGGGTAGAAAAAAGCTGAGATGGAAATGGGGGAATGTATCATAACAACCTTAAATTAGAAAACAAACAAAACCTGTAACTATGCTAAATATTAACTGATGTTACCCAAGACCTTTATGGGACTATCACTTCAGAAATAGGTATCTTCAGACCATTTGAGATTCCTTTTGTTATAACCTACACTATGGGCATCATGGATTGAACACCAGGCTAAATGTTCCCTCTATAATTATTGGTAATAATATTCTGAGCACATTTATACCCCCATCATCATCTGTGATGAGGCTAATCCAGTACTTTCTGCATGAACTGTTATAATACCCAAAGCAACAGGATGGAATATTACCAAGCATGGGTTTACCGATGGAAAGCCTAATGTAACGCAGTTCATTTCTAGCAAATAGGCTGAAGATGGAATTTGCTTCAATCAGCCGTGCAGACACACCTGTAATATTTTCAGAGGCAGCTCACTCAAGTGACCATTTCTCAGAAGAATGTCACGTCAGTCACAGGAAGCCACCCTGAATACAGTTCTGCAGAACTAAGAAAATACTCTTTAATCAAGAGGCAGCTCCTTGATGAGAGGTGAGGTGAGCTGAATTCCGTTGTCATCTCAGTGACAGACACTTATGTGGTAATGTTCTGGTGGCCATTCTGTGATCGGTTTCATAAGTGGTAAAAAGGTGAAATACAGCCTTTCTATATTAAAGGAAACCCTCTAGGAATAAATGCAATTTGAAAATCTGCAAGTGGCCCAGAGTTCCCCAAAGACAACTAGTTTTTCTATTGTATTTTAAAGCTAAGCAAACAGATGAATAGTTTCACAAGCAACAAATTATTATTTAAGTAGAATTGTTCAAGATGTTCTATCAAAGAAATTAATGAAAGGGAAAGCCTGAAAATTACTAAATAAGACTCAGCTGTGAAATAGAAAAATGGTTATACATGTTACACCCTTCTTGAACTTTAAGATTATAATGAGGAGACCATAGTTGTGCCCACATTTAAGAAATAAAATGCAGCATATGAAAATGCAAATTTACAAACCAGATCAATTAATGAGTGATTATTCACACTATAAAAGGATTAAGCGCTTTACAAATGGATTCCCTGCAGGGTTCCGTTTTAATAACAGCTCTCTCAGTGTTAGGAGTCACTGCCAATTAAAACTCAATCAGAAGTGAAGATAAAGTGCCTCAGAAATTAAAATGTATGTCAATGAGAAATCATCACAGATTTACACAAATTCACATTACTTGCAACTTTGTAGGGACACGGATTTTTTTTCACAAGCCTTTATTGAGCACCTACTACAAACACAGCTGGTCCTGAAGAGTCACTGCCAAGGATCTGAAAAAGTGAATAACTAGTGCTTGTCTCTGGGACTTCTACAACGTGATTGCGGCACTGTGGTATGAAGGGGGTGTCATCAGTATTTTGGGGGTAGGACAATCCTTTCTTATGGAACTCAGTTCTGCACATTGTCAATTCCCATTCATTAAATGTCAAGGAAATTCCCCTGTCACTGTATCAACCACAAAAATGCACTTACACATTCCCAGCAGCATCTCTGGCACCCACCCACACACTGCCACCGAGAACTTTTGTGATAGGAAGTCTGCTTACACCTCCCTACGTCATGCTAGAGGGCATCCTAGAGGCCTTATGGTTCATTTCTTTTGGGGGAGGAGAAAATTTAGGCCAAAAGAAATGAGGTGGCAAGCCTTCTAATGCCCACTCCGCTGATCTTCCTATTACTATATTTTTCAGACTGTAAGATGCACCCCCCCCACCAAAATTCGGGAGGAATAATGGTTGTTAATGCTGCTGTTGAGTTCTGTTTACATTTACATTGGTGAAATATTATGTTATTAAACATTTTTCCACATTTTTTGCTTCAAAAATTTTTCCCCTATTTTCCCCCTCTAAAACCTGGGTGCATCTTATGGTCCGAAAAATACAGTGAGGAACCCTCTTTAAAGAAAATGAAAGGATTTGATGTCTAGTCTCCAAACTGGACTTTTTCCTACTTCAAATTATGTCCACATTTTTCATGATTTGCCTTTTTTATCTCTACCCTTTTCCCTCATTTTCAGGAAGGGAATATTCTTACTTTTTCTCAGCTTCCGTCTGCTCCCCAGAATCTCTCTTCCCAAAGGCTTTGCTTCTTCCAATGGTAGGATTTTAGAAGGGAAAGGGTGAAAAGTGGAAATCGGCCTAGTGAGTCCAATGGCTCTGCAGAGGAAGTTCTCTGACAAAGTCAGGAACATCCTCCGCTCGGGGCTTAAGGAGGAGAGATGGTTTGGAACCTCTGTGGGATGTTTGATAGGGCGTAAACAGCAAGAATAGAAGAAATTCATTTTTATTGTGCTAGGTTCTACTGGGCTTCAGCTGATGAGGTTGCACAAATCGGTAACTGACCTAATCAGCACTTTCTCACTATTTTCTTTGGCAGCTTTCAGCAATCTAAGAATGTGAGAAGAGAAAGCCCCCTTGGAAGTCACCCATCACTGATGAAGTGTTGAATGTAAAAAGAATGAGGGATTAGGATAGGACAGGAAACACATCATTGAAGTAGCTGGCCACATGGTCTGTACTAGAGGCAAAGTGACACAACAGGTGAGCTGGGTCCCCCGCTCCCCAAAGGATAGCTTCAAGAAGCCAGAAGGCATTTGACATGCTAACCGTGAGAGAATGGGAGAAAGGGAGGTGGGAGTTTCCAAGGGAACAGCCAGCGTTTCAGATCTCAAGCATGCAACGGTTTTGTGTTCCTGCGTTGTCTCTGATATGGGCAGCTGGCGTGGTTAAGGCCGAGTGGGAATGGAGTTAGTAAGAGAAATACTAAAGCCCCTAAAACTGGAATGGAAAGAGAGAATGAGACAGGTGCTGGATTCGTTTTGTAAAGTAAATGGAAGCGAATTTGAAAAAATAAATGACTCAAATTTCCATTAAAATTCCTCTGGGACAAAAGATTACAAGATATGCAACAATTCTCAACTGCCTTCATATTAGTACGGTGCATTTGGGAGACTTAAAATAAGGCTTCATTTACTCACTGAATTTATATTGATGTCATTATTATTCAATGGATAGGTAGGTATTTTGGATACAGTGTGCTCAGTATAAACAATGTAAATAGCAACCCTATGTCAGACATTATACTAAGCACTGTTTTGCAATTGGGAATCAACAGGCACCTACCGTTAAGGTGTTGACAGCCCAGTAACTATCATAGAATTAATGTAGGTATATGCTCATAGAAGAAATGCCTGGCTCAGTCTTCAGAATCAAGGAAGTCTTCCAGGAGGAGGCAGCATCTAAGCTGGCACTTGAAAGATAATATGAGTTAAAGAAGTCAAAGGCAGTAAGTGATAGGTGTTGGCAAAGGGAACAACAGGAGCAAAGGCTCAGAAACAGAAAGGAGTAGTACACACAGAAGGGGTTGTAGGTATGGAGGTGACAGGAAGTTAGACTAAGGGGTGGAGAGAGTAGGCATTAAATGGGCAAGGATCTCTTGAATCACTTTAAGGAGTTGTCAATTTATCCTGAGAATATAGGAAGCAGTTAAGAAGTTTTTACACCAGAGGAATGACAGAATTAGTGCTGCACTTTAGAAAGCTCCTTCTCATTGCCATTTAGTGAGTGCATTAGTTGGAAGAGGGCAGGCCTAGATATATAAAATCCAGCTCTACTAAGTTATATTCTACCAAGCCTTCTGGCTTATGCAAACAGAAAGGAAGAAGCACAAATCTCAAACATTTGAGTAGTTGGTTGGGGTAAAGGAAGTAGAAAGATGATGGTCCTGTTTTAGGCAAGTTGATTTTGAGGTGCCAGTGGGATATGCAAGTGGACATGGTCAGTTGGCAGATGTGAAGTTGATCAGGTTAGGGGTCTGGGCTGGAGAAGGGGACATGGGCATTCTTCTTGTCCTTGATGCCATGGAAACGAGGAGGCCCACCAGAGACAATGAGAAGAGGGTGTGGCAGGAATCCCGACTAACTGTGTGTAGCAGCCACTATAGTAGTTTGGGCACTAGGTTATGCTGGTCTCACAATCTAAAAGATCATAGCAGTGGAGGGGAAGGGCATGGGTGCATTTTGGGAATGTTACAGAGGTGATTCCAAACTGTCCATCTGTGAAGCCCCTGGGTATCTTTAATTACAGTAAATGCTTGGTTGACCTAAATGCTTTAGAAAGTAATTTTGTTGTGTTTTCTATTTAGGGGATGATGAAGCCATTTTGGGGATCCCCAAACAGAAGACAGTGCTAATTAGTAGCAAAACTCACTGCTGCCACTAAACAAAGGGAATTTTCCACAACATAGAGCCATTTAGGGACTGAGGCTAAAATCTTTGTGGTGTGTACAGATTTTGAAGGTGCAAGCTGTACACAGATGGATAATTGTGTAGCAAAGTCAAATATTCATTGTCCCTCCCCATAATATATCTCAGTCTAACTTGGTAACTGGTTCTTCCTCACTGTCCTCTATTTGGCCAGAATTCTGGTTCTGTTCATCTTCTCAAGGCAATAAGGGAGAGCCTGCACATTCTGGAAAACCAAGATATGCCCTCTCCACTTTTTGAGCAAAGGCACCATCCACATAGATTCCTAAAATCTGGGTAGCTGAATCTCTTCCCTGGGTTCCCATTCAGTACCCTATAGAAATTCTATTTTTTTTCTCACTTGTTTTCTCAGTCTGGAAAATGGCAGTTTCTGATTCTCAAGTAGTTCCTAACTGGCCCGCCTCTGCTTGATAACGTACCTCTCTGACTTCCCGTCCCTCCTTGAACTAAGTCACCTTGATGTTCTGCCCACCTGCCCCATGTAACTAGCTTTCTTTACTTTCCAGCCCTGACTCTGCTCTCAGTAACTACCTCACTCAAAGCTCCCCAGTCTCCCCAAAGCCTATACATTTAAAAATCAGCAGTTTACAATTTTATCTCTTCATTTGTTAGTAACTTAGTAGAGTTCCCAGGTTCGTCATCCATAAAATGGGAGTAATACATGCTTATAACAGCACCTGGCACGGGACTCTGTAAACCTGAGCTATCATTCTTATCCTTCCTGGGGTGAAAGTGCCAGATGCCATGTTCTCTGGCTGTGCAAAGAAAGGTAGGCTCCTCCTCTCCAACCCTCCATGTTCTCACTGGAAAATGGGATCATGGTGTCAGCCTGTCTCCTAAAGTTAAGAGGCTCCAATGGAAGACAGTAAACCAAAGGACCTTGCATGTTACAGAAATTTATGGAAATGTTACTTTTCTGAGGTTTTTGAAGGCAGTACCTTGC
This sequence comes from Phyllostomus hastatus, assembly GCF_019186645.2. NCBI lineage: Eukaryota > Metazoa > Chordata > Mammalia > Chiroptera > Phyllostomidae > Phyllostomus > Phyllostomus hastatus. Next base: position 27,511,371 of record NW_025333857.1, on the reverse strand, counting down.
CTAGGTGTATCACCGGAAAACCAACCATAATTGCATGGTATAGTAGTTGGACTATCAATAGTATTAGAAACAGAAAATTTTACCTATAATTTTGCCATACAGCTGCCTTTCATATCTGATACTTGCAGGATAATGAAAAATTCTCTAACATTTTTATTTCAGGTTAAATTCTCAGGAAACTGTATACCTGCACCCTGAACACTTAGCTCCCAGTAAAATGTCTTCCCTGCATTATTTAATTACTGAGGTTGTTACAGTTCAGAATTAATCTAAGACATGGACTTGTAAAGCATTTCTGCCTCATTTCTGAAGTTTTCTTTGAAAACATTTGTCCATTCTTCACTCCAGTGTTCATAAGGATGTTCAGAACAAATTTTAGCAAAAACTTCATGCTAGTATTAAATTCATGACTCTTTGTATATCATTACGATTCCATCTGTGATATGAGCACTTACGTTAGGTGTTCTCTCACTCTTTATTAGTTTTTACCTTGGTTTATTAAAAAGGATTACTTACACGTGGTCTGGAACTGGCCAGCTGACCAGGATTTAGGTCGACTGGGACCAGCTACTCATTTATAACATGTCTGCATCTTTGCTCGGCACATCACTGCTGTCTTCTGCTTACTCATGATTTTTCCGTATAACGTTCCTGGCCCAGGTGCTACCTCATGACCTTGTTTCGGCTTCCACTTGCATTACTAACTGAAATTCTTTCTTTCTTGCAGTTCGAATTCCTGAGGGAAGGGATGTGTGTGCCTCTGCTGAGCGCACACACATCTGTTTGGGCAGAGCCCCCAGGGCAGATGCCAGGCCCATCTTGTGTGCTGGCAACAGAGGCAGGCCACCTGGACTGACCGTTCCCAGTCCGGCAGGACAGGACGGAGCTGCTGGTCCAGACGTGCTGTGCAGGCACCTTCCCTCATGGAGGTTTGCTCTTCACCTTCCTCTGTACTTCATGGTGCTTGTTTGTTTGTCCTTTATGGGACACAGGAAGTTCATAGTGTCAACCTCTAAGCTGTTTGGGGATTAAAGAGTTTTTGTAATGAGTTGATATACAGGGGTGGGCAAAAATAGGTTTTTAGGGGTAAGTACATGAAACACAGAGTTCATTCTTATGTACTTATTCATTATTGTATTATTTTCCATACCAACAACTGTAAACCTATGTGTGCCCACCTCTGTAATGCCTTAGAAACCTTTTTAAGCAAACACTAAATCAACCTTATAACTTCTCTTCCTAAAAATTAAAAAAGTAAAATCTGGTTTACTGAGATATTTTTTAAGGATTTTAATTAATTGAGATTGTATTATAACAAAAGGCCACTCCAACATATCCACAAATGATGGGGTACCTGTACTTGTCAGGGGTGGTGGCATGAAGCTGTGTGAGCTGTCATCTGTGCCCTGTACTTTATTTTTTAATTTTTGTCAGTTTGTTCCCAATTTTAGTATCTGTGGTTCTATTTTGCTGGCTTGTTTGTTTTGCTGATTAGGTTCCACTTATAGGTGAGATCATAGGGTATTTGTCTTTCACCTCCTGACTTAGTTCACTTAGCATAATGCTCTCCAGTTCCTTCGTGCTGTGCCCTTCACTTTCCAAAGTGGGCTCCCAGCATCCTGAGTGGTGGGTGTTAGTGCTGCTGTGCTGTAGTCAGATCGCACTGGCTCTCAAGAGGTGACTGTGAAATGTTCAGAATGTTTGAGTGGCTTCTTAAATACAGCCATTATTAAAATTAAGTCAACCATAATTAAATAGCCTGCATTAAAAACAAAGGTAAAAAATATTTAAAACCCATCACTCCCTTATTCATTTACTACATTTTACTCATATCTCTGCTTCTGAGGTTACTGACACCTATGGTGTCTATGTGGCTTAAATACCATAAAATGGTGTGTTCCTGTGTTTCTCCTCCCAACTCCATGTTCAATGACATCATGTTGGCAGCTTGAAGTTCCAGACAATGGGAGTATTTACACCACAGAAGTAGACACAGGCTACAAAGCAGCTCTTCCCCCGTCCCCTTCCTGGACAGCTGGTTGTGTAACATTTACCAACATACCACTGGGCATCTGTTTTACAAACTGAAAGTAAAACTTTTAAATTTGCTCAAATTTGCAACAATTTGGGAGTTGGAGAAATAATACTTTTGAAAATGTTGGCAGCAATTGCTCTAACCCTGAGTTACCTATGAGTCCATTAAATCTATTCATCAATAACATAAGCTTCGAAACCTTTACATATCACCTCCTCCATTTAACAGTTCTCTAACCTAGAAAATCTCAGAATGCATTACTATTTTTGGAGGTGGTTAAAGGTCTCTGAAGCTTATGCACACAAACCCATAGACATGCGCCTGTACAAAATACCCAACTTAGAGTAGTGGTACATGCACCTAATGAAGGAGTTTTAGCTTCTTGAAACAATTACAACTTTCATTTAAATTCAGATATTTTACTATGTCATGTACTACACTTATTCTTGAATACAAATGAAGTACACTAACTTTTTACTATGCATTCTTAATGCAAGTTGACCTCATTAACCACCAAACAAATTAATCCTAATTAAAACCTTTGAAACATTACTGCATTAATAGAATTTGGAAGAGAATAAAGAGCTGGTTGGATCTGTCATTAATGTATTTTGTCACTTAAGAGGTTGCCAAAGAGCTTGAATATTTCAAATTCTCTTATAAGACAACTGGACAGAGTGATGGAAAATTAAAAAAAAAAAAACCTGACCAGGCTTGGAAAATATATGTACAAGCTGAGGGCGGAGGGAGCTTTGTGAGTCTGGCAAACAGGCAAGGTGGGCCTGCCATAAGTCGATTTGTATGATGAGCTAAGGAGCTTCCTAGGCAGATCTCATTCGAATGGAAAAGAGAACTAAGCACAAGCTCGGTCAGGAACAGAGCCAGGGAGGGGTGATTATGAATACATCAGAGCATCTGTCACTTGGATTAGCTCCTGGCCTAGTCCCCCACCCTATGTCTCAGTTCCTATGCGAGCAGTGGTGGTAGCCTGCCAAAACAGCAGCTGGGCCCATCAGATGCTGTAGTCCCCCTGGTAAGGTGACTGGGATGGACAGATGTGTCAATATCTAGTGGAAGAGGTAGAGGTAAACATCAGACATGGTTCACACACCAAGCACAGAACTGGGGGAGCCCTATCATATGCACAAAACAAGGCTGATGCGTGGGAACTGACACAGAACACAGAAAGAACTTGTAGAGGCCTAGAGTTTTACATTAGTGGGTGGTGACAAGAGCTTATATGAAGGAGTTGCCTCTTTTTCTGTCCTGTTGGGAGACTCCTCGTGCAGACACTACCAGCACAAAGCCCCGAGCCCATTCTCACCCACTGCCCAACTGCTAGTCCGCTGGTGCCATGGAAGTGCATAGAGATGTTTGTGAGATGTGGTGGCCATTAGGTTATTTCCTCAAAGAGAAAGAAAACCATGTTGCTAAGTTCAGTGGAGCTTCTGGAGACACCTTAAAACACTCACCATTTTAGTTGTGATGCTGCAAGAGTGCCCACTTTCTGTGTGGGTTGAGGTGCCAGCATGAAGAACTCTTTCATTGGAGAATTTGAGTAACACCTTGGGTATTTGAAGCAGGAGCCACCCTAGCTCCTTGAATGACAAGTCCTTTTAAGAGACATGGGGGTGATCTGTCTTCTCTCTGTGAATTGGTGAGACTGTTGGGAGGACAAAGACCACGGAAAATCTAGGCTAGCTCCCAGAGGACATAATTAGGATGGAGAAATGAGCCACACCTACCAACTCCAGTCAGGGCCACACAAGCAGTGCCTTTATGCAAATTACATAAAAGGCAGCCTCTGTGGATGGCCAAGTTACAAAGAAGACACACCTTTCTCAGGCTGACAGACCTTACTGGGGCACAGCTTGACAAACAGAACACAGGCCCCCAGTCCCTCATGCTTTTGTGCATTGCACAAAATGCCCAACTCTCTGGGGTAGCCCATCAGGACATCACATGGTATGAGAGTGGGAGTTTATTGAATGCACCCTGTGGTGAGAATCAGGAATGAACCTGGGAAGGATGTGCTTTTGGAGGTATGAGCCAGAGTTTTGCTTGAACTGAAATAAAGAATGTGTGTCTGTGGCGGAGCAATAGCCTGGGGAATTGGCCCTTCCATCTGGCCAGACAGTATATGCAGCAGTGCTTTGTGGGCCTGAACAGCTGCCAATCATAAAGGACACAAAAGGCCCTAAAAAGAACTTTTTAGAACCAGAAAGTGTACTATCCATGCCGGAAAAAAAAATCATTGCAGGCCTGGAAGGGATCCTGAAATTGGTGGAGGTCATCTCCTCATGAGAGAGGCCAGAGAATCCGCTGGTGTCCTGTATTCCATAAGTTTCATCTAAGCAGGGCACCGCCTCTTGCACCACTGGGCTCCACTGCACCAGCTACTGGTGAACCCAGACGGAGGTGGAGACTTTGACTGAGATGATGTAGCTGCACAGGGAGTAGCCAACTAGAGAATGTCCATTCTGGGGATCCGCCTTGTCTGGACACATGGGGAAATTAGGAAGAATGGCCTATCAAACTTGTATCTGCGTGACTCTAAAGATAATTTAGGGCAGCAATTTTCACTCTTTTTCACCTCATGGCACACATAAAGTAATCACTAAATTTCTTTGGCACACCAAAAAATGTATTTTTTTTGCCAATCTGACAAAAAGTAGTATAATTTTGACTCATTCACACTGAATGGCTATTATTGTATTGGCTGTTGTCATTTTTTTAATTTGATAATCTGAGGGAAAAGAGGTCAGTGCCCCTGACTAAGTAGTCAGGTATTGCGTGTTTTGAAAATTCTTGCAGCTCACCGGTTGCAAATTGCTGACTCAGAGGAACAGAGTGCTGGGCACCAAGCATGCTCCCTGTTGGAGGAGAACAGTTCTGAGAGCAGAGTGATGATCCCATTGCATTTTGTCTCCTGGCCAGAACCCCTTGCACTCATGTCATGTGAGTCTGAAGGTGGGAGATGGGGGAAGGGAAATCCATGGCATTGTCAATAGAAATAGCAAGGACTGTCACTACATTATAAGACAGTGGTCATAAGTAGCCATGTTTTTGAGCCTGTATAAGGGCAGTGTCACAAAGGAGGCATTCTCCCCTAGTTTGTAGAAATCCCATACAATGTGGGCACCTGGGGCTGGGTAGGTTTGCGGGGGATCATGGAGCTGGGGTTCCTTGGTGCCTTGTGAAGGTGTTGGTGCTGTCCTTGGCAGTGAAAAGAGCCATTCCCAGTAGAGGTGACCCAGCCCAGGGTCTCAGTGGAGCCAGCAGACAGGCAGTACCCACTGAAGCAGCTGTGACAGAAGGAGAAGGACAATCAGAGAGCCCCATAGTAAGGGATGGATTTACTTGTAGCATCTGTGCCCTGCCGCTGGGGACCTCCAGAGATGACTGGGTGGCAAGGTGGGGACTTTGTGAAGGCCTGATGTCCAGCACTCACAAGCACGAAAAGAGTCAGCAACATCCAAGTAATTAAGTCTTCTGAGGAAACACATGTTCTCTGACAACTGGGAGAACAGGTAAAAACTAAGATTATATCCAGTCAGAAATGACTTTCAATTTCTTAAAAAGGCTTACTTTTTGAGTTCAAGCTCTGAAATCTGAGGATATGCAGACTGCTTTTTAAAATTGCATTATTCTTGCCACTGCAATCAGCCCTCACTTCTCATTGGCCTCATCTGCCCCCCACATATGCCACACTTGCACTTACCTGAGGGTCTTTGCATATGCTGTTCCCTCTCTCTGGAATGCTCTTGGTCAAAGCTACACAAAGTTAGCTCCTTGTCAGTCAGATAGATCTCAGCTTACACTCCTGTTCCTTGGAGAGGCTTTCTCTGCCCATACAAGTCTTTGGCCCTCTTCCCCACTCACAGACACTCTCTCACATTATATAGTTCTATGTTCTTTTAATAAGTAATAAGCCTCATATTGGTAATAGTTATAAATATGAGATTATATATAAACTTTTCTTTTATAATCCTTACCCAAGGGCATTCTTCCATTGCTTTTTAGAGAGAGAAAGGGAAAGAGAGAAACATCAATGTGTGAGAGTAACATCTACTTAGTTGCCTTCTTTCTTGTACACGGTCCAACTGGAGATCGAACCCACAACGTGGGCATGTGCCCTGACCAGGAATCAAACCCATGACCCTTCAGTCTGCAGGGCAATGCTCTAACCAACTGAGCCACACCAGCCATGGCTAGTCTCCTGTTTTTAATGATACCTATCATTGGCTGAAGTTATCTTGTTTGATTTTTTTTAAGTTTCTTGCCTATTGCCTGTCTATCTCCAACAAAATGTAAGTACCAAAAAATCCAGGGCATTGGTCTATGTTATTCCCAGCTGCATTTCCTAGCATGTTACTGCCTGGCACATAATAAGCACTCCTTACAAATTTGCTTCATCAATTAATTTGAAATATTCATTGTCAATTTCCCTGCAGTTGGGATAATTGTTCACAATAGGTCAACATAGAAAATAATGTCTCTAGACCCTTTACCTTATTTATTTCTCAGGTAAATGAGGACCAGGTAAACTTCTGCCTCAAACTTAGGATACAGTCTTGACTTGTTTATGTGTTGAAAGATCATTTTCAAACTCATGTCTCTGACAACTTCATATACTTCCTTCACATATCAGTATTTTTAATGCTCATTTTGCTAGAGAATCAGATGTCTCTACTGTTTCGAATTTGCCTTTTCTAACCAGTGCTGTTAAAACAGCATGTAATGTGAGTTTGTGATACTCACAATATATAGGCTAACCTTTCAGTCTATTAGTAACACTAAAACCATCTGTATATTTTATGGAAAACTAGGATCCTCAAAATTGTGCCTGCTTTTAAAATATTTGTAACTGGAGACTTGGTTACAGACAGAATTCAAGGCTCTGTCTTATATTTTAATAACTTTCCATACCCACAGGGCTTACATCTGATGTCTCCCAAGTTCTCTTAGGTGGCTAGTTTGACACCAAGTGAGCTTCCAAGACACACTGCTGAATCATTGTCACGGGAAAGTTTTAAGAATAGAATAGGTGGCTGCTGTGTCAGGTGAGGTATTACAATACTTAAAACCTAGGGACAGAAACCAATGCAATTCTTCAGATGTGTGTGATCTAGCAAGGCAATTTTTCTACTTTGTAATAATAATTAGTCCTTTAAAACTGGCTTACCAAACAAAATTATCTTGAGGGGAAATCTATATTAATCAATATTAGGGGATATATTCACTAGAGCTACAACAGAGTAGCTATCCAATGACTTTGGGGGGTATTTCCTGATGAATTCGTCACTTTTAAAATTTTTACTATTTTTCCTTTTTTCTGTAAATTGTCCCCTAGTAACTAGCACGGGGTATTTCTGAAATTCATTTACTGCCATTTTGCTATATTGTCCAACAGATTGTTTCTAGTACCTTCTGATGTGTGGCAGCTGTGTTTCAACAATTCCAAGAGTACCATATGAAAGTAATCAAAGGCATTAACACACTAGTGTCTGCAGCCCGGGAGGTATTTCCTGACCGTGGTACTGCTGGGCCAAGCAAAGTTGTACATAAATTACTTTTTTTCCTTTTTTTTTTTAGCATGCTGCAGGATTCTCTAAATATGTGTAAAACCATAATATGTTTGTATTTGTCGATCACTGTTTCCGAGGACATCGATATCTACAAAGGGTAAGTGCACTAAAATCTGCATTCAAGTGCCATTGTTACAGAGCGTAGAATATATAACACATTAATCTGTGCAAAGTGATTTCTCAGATTCCCCAAGGAGGAAATAGTTAAAGTTTAGTGTTTTCTCTGATACAGTGTACCCTGGGTAAAGTAGTAATGGCTAACTACATAACATTCTAATGTAAGCAGTTATTGGGAACTGTTTCGCATACAGTGTTTTATTATAGTGAGAGTGCACTGTTCTTAAATATCCCTGGATCCCCTCCAAAGTCAAAGAATGTAGTTAGGTTACAGAATACGCTCATTTAGCAATTGTGTCTTATAGTAAATGAGGAATTTGAAAAGGGTTGCTCTGTTCATCATAAAATAGAGTAACCTGAAGAAAGTATTTTTTCAAAATACTGTTGTTGCTAGTCAATAAAGCAATATACTGTACAATCTCAAAAGTAGATATAGTAATAATCACACCATATAACCTCACTGATTACCAATTCATGCATCTCACATAAGCAAGGTACTACGAATGAAGCTTAAAAATTAAGGCTCTAAATGTGGCAGACAGTGTCCTAAAGCCATATTTTAAGACTTAAGGCTAGCTCTTCACACACTCAATTTCACAACACTTAAGCAAGCTTTATCGAAAACTTTAATCTATTTTATTGTGTGACTATATTCAGTGGACAACATTAGAATAGATACAAGTACAGGTATAGGTCTAGATTTAGAGAGAACCCATAACATTCCACTTTAGTGTACCAGCATCACTTTCCTTGCTAGACGAAGTATCCTTTCGAGACATGCTCTAAGTAAGGGGTCTGGGGACTCAGTGCTCGTCGGCCAGAGCCAGCATTTACTTGACATTCCATTTCTCCCCAGGGACCACTACTGACAGGGCCCTAGCACTCCTGGCCCATGTAGAACTTTCACTCTTAATTAAAACAGTGACACCAAAAGTTTTTAATGATTCCCCAAATGCCATTATAAAGCACAGGGCAAATGTTAGAGCTGGGGCCTATCTTTGGGGAACAACTAAAATTTGGCAGTAACATTTTCTGCACTGCTTCACCCACAGCCTTCCTTTGGCTTCCCGCGAGACTGCACTAGGCACTGGGCCACATCTAACCTTAACTTCTTGCTGAAGCAATCTCTTTGGAATATCAAACACCAGAATAGTACATTTTCCAATAAAAAAGAAATTCAACTTTCAACTTTATCTCTGTAATTCCTGGCTTTCCTCTAGATCCAATTTTTAACTTCTTTACCCAGATAAATATGGAGAAACCATTAAAAAAATTGTCCCTTCCCTGGCCCTGGCTGGTGTGGCTCAGTGGATTGAGTGCCAGCCTGCGAACCAAAGGGTCGCAGGTTCGAGTCACAGTCAGGGCGCATGCCTGGATTGTGGGCCAGGTCCCCAGCAGGGGGCGCACAAGAGGCAAACCCAACACCCACACATTGATGTTTCTCTCCCTCTCTGTCTCCCTCCCTTCCCCTCTAAAACTAAATAAAATTTCAAAAAAAATTGCCCCCTTCCCCCACAGCACCTTGAAAAGCTTACAAATTATCAGTCCTCAACGGAGTCTGCATTTATGGAGCACTTAACAGGCAAATGGAAATACTGGAGAGTCATTTTTAATCTAGACTTAATTCCTGCCTTCATAGTTGTATGTGAATGTGGTCTAATGGAAAGATCAAGATGGATTGATTGAAGAGTTAAGAGTTGTCCTACAATACAGAAAGCTGGCTGTCTACCACTCTCATTTCTGAGCCTTAACTTTGTTTTTCTTAAGCAAAATAAATTAGAAACAGTTCTTGAGAAGTTGCCATTTGTATCAGCTACTCCAATTTATTTCACACATTCTTTTGAGGATACTTAGAATGTGCAAGGTAGGAGAGACCCACAAAATGAATAAAATCCAGCACCCTTACCTTCAAGAGTTCACTCTCCAGTGTAAGGGAAGGGATTTTCACTGACAAAATTAATAAATAAATAAAGCCGAGCAAAGGCCTGAGGTGAGCCACAAGGTGGGCACTTGTAGAGCATGCTTGGAAATAAAGAAGTTGATCAATTTGGCTGAAGATTAACCTGCATGGAAAAATAAAGAGATAAGAAATAGAAGAAGGGCTAGAAATAGAAAAGAGGCTGAAAAGGAAATCTTGTTCCAAATTTTGGGACTTGGAATTCCAGGCTGAGGTTCAGACATTGCATCTTAAGCAATAGAGGGGCCCCTGGAGGCTTAGGAGGGACAGCAATCAATGTGATTAGATATCTCTCTCTCCTGTTCACTGCTGGAGAGGTCTTCAATTTAAAAGCACAGAAATTACTCAGGAGACTTTTAACAGCATTGCCAACATCACCCACATTTTTTGAGGACACAGTGGTTTTAAAACTAACAAAATTGCAACAGAGAAGGCAGAAATAACATTGAAAACCTGTGTTTCCCCCTTTAAGAAGCTAGGTGTGTAGTCATGGTTAGTCTTGGCACAACCTTCGATTAGAAAAGGTTTGTGTCGGTGTGTCCCCACTGGCCACCAGCTGTCCTCCAGCCCCCATGTCTCCGTGCATCTGTCTCACATCCCAGTCTACACCAGCTCTCCCTCCTCACTTAGCCATTCGCTGGCTGAGCTAATGTTTTACGAGGTGAAGGGCAGGGTATTATATAAAATTAGTGTTCGAATAAGTGGAAACCTTCCTTTAGCTGTGATTCATGAGGGGCAGATTTGATTTTTTTGCCCTTTCCTTCCCCACCAGTACAAACTCCACCAGACTGCTTATCCATGAAAGTCCTAGAGACTAAAGCTCTTTTGGTGCCATGGTTGGACTTTAAGTTACAAATAGCCAAGGGAGAGAAAAGTCTTGAACTAAATTTATGTGAAGATGTAAATGACCAATAGTATAGACTAGTATATCGGTCAGGTCCCCAGCAGGAAATAGATGGCATGCTCATATTAGGACCATTCCAGGAGAATTTAATAAAGAGACTATTTACAGAGTTCTGGGGAAGCCACGAGGGTTAGTCCAACACCCTGGGCTAATAAAAACACAGCTGTTACCAGTCTTGGGTCCAAGAGAGGAGGGGAAGGAGCAGTTACTGGAACCCAAAATGAGAGAGTCATGCAGAGAAGGAAGGCTGTCCAGAGAGGAGCTCAGACCTTTAGATCAGGGACACTTCGGAGAGAAATCCAGGGGAATAATTATCCTAATCTCACTTCTATCCCTCTCTTCCGTCTTTCTCCGGGCTCCCCCTTGGCCGAAATCAACAGAGCCGGAGGGCAAAGAGTCCATAGATAAGGTCTTTTAAGTCAGCTTTCTTGTGCTGAGCCAGGTAGCGGTGAGTGCAGAGCAGAAGCGGATGGGTTAATGGAGTACTGGGACACCCAGCGCTAAGAGGGAAGGAGAAAGAGAAAGTAAAAGCAACAAGCCTTTTACCGAGGGTGGGGGGTGGGAGATGTTAGAGAAGGAAAGACTAAAACATACAGTTCCAGAGAATTGACCTAGTTCTTGAACACACACACACACACAGCCCTTTCAAAACTCAAGAAACACAATGTTGCAGCTTTCTTGTTTCTTCTAAAGTTTAAGGAAAACATTTTCAGTCACTCCTTACTCCACAAGATAGCCACTCTCTTTAGAGGGGGATGGGGGGAGGGCGGAGGAAAATGAGCTCATTGAAATCCAGACCCTAATGAGATCTTAAAGCACAGACACAATTCACTATGAGGAACACAGACAGTCTTATTTTATTAGGCAGTTGGGAATTCACTGAAAAATAGCAGACAGAGCAAACCATTTCTTCCTTCTTCCCATAAGACTGCGGTTCAGGGCATGCAAAAGCAGCATCTGATGGAAACTGTCCAGTTCCTGGAGGCTCTCCAACATTCTTCTCTTTCTCAACCCCTTAGTCTTTCCATCAACCAGGGCCCCACTTCTCTCCTTGGAGATGCTCCTTCCTGGTTCTATCCCGTGTAGGCGTTTTACAATGTTCCTTACCTCTTTAATTTTCCCCAGGAGTAGGATCAGATTCTTATGCCTGAACTACCCACAAGAGAAAAGTTTCTCTTGCTAACAAAGAATGCAAACTTGAGGCATTATTATGCTAAAATAACCTCTTCCCACCTGCATACATGTCCTCCCCTACACCTGTGTTCTCACCCCACCTCTTCCCAACAAGAGTAAAGAGGCAAAAGGAATCTGAAACTTCCTTTGGTCATGCTAACTTTAGGGAATTCTTTTTTCCGATTGTAGTTGTCCAGTGGGTTCCTTGGTTGGTTTGACTGGTGTTACAAAATATGTTCATTTTTCTCACATATAACGAAATTATCTTTTTGTTTCCAAACTCTCACTTGGTTGTCTATAGCTGCATAGATGTATGCCAAAATGCAGTGGCTTGAAACAAGGTATTAACTTTCACAGTTTTATGGGTTGTCTGGGTGCTTCTTGCTTGCGACTTCTCACGAAGTTGTCTGAAGGCTCCTCTGGGTGGGCTGATGGCATACTCACATGGCCAGAGGTTGATGCCAGCTGGTGGCCGAGAGATGAGCTGGGCCTTTGTCTAGAACACCTGCCCATGGTCTGTCTATGGGGCTTTTGTGTCTCACAGAATGGTAGCTAGGTTCTGAAAGGAAATGAGCCTCCCAAGAGGCCCAGGCGGAGACTGCCAACTTCTTGTAATCTAGTGAGAGAAGTCCCAGCATGGTACTTCCACCTAAGACCTGTCCCTGGGGTCACCCAGATTCCAGGGGAAAGAAATTAGACCATGACCACCACTTGAATTCAGGAACAGTATGCACCTACAGTGAGGGACAGAATTGGTGATAGCTACATTTGGAAACCAACATGGAATTTCATCCCTTCTTTTGTGTTTCCTAATGGAATCATAACTATTCATTTATGCTATCATTATTCAACAGTCTGCTAAATACAGTGTAAGAGCACTGAATTCAGCGTGAGAAGGCCAAGCCAACAGTCTTGACCAAGGGCAAAACCAAGCCAAGGTGGCAGCTGGGCTCTGAGGTGCCTATGCATCCATGTCTAACTCTTAGACTCGGGAATTTCCATGCCTTCTAACTTCACTCCAGATGGGTGCAGAGTTAAGAAGAATTAATCTGCAGTTGTTACATCTCCACTTTAGAATCTCCTACCCCCTGACAGACTAGGGGAGGGGAACCGAGCAGTCAGGTTTACCTCAGGGATTCAAAAGTAAATGGAATGGGGCCAGATGGCAATGGTCCCTGCTCAACCATCGGGGCACCAAGACAAGTGAGTCCCCTTCCATGGCAAATTTCTCCCTCCCCTCCAGAGGGCATCCTCTGGAGTGGACAGATAGGTCAGTTTTACTGATCCCAGCCCTTCACATACTACCTCCAAGACCTTGGACTAGTCACTTTCCCACTTTGTCATCTGCAGTATGAGGGGAATAGGTACTTTAGAAGTTTTAGAAGATCAAGATTATCAATGTGTATGAAATACTGTGAACAGTAAAGCACTAGGTATAGGTTAAGTATGTTTAGGAGAGTCGCCTAAACCAGGGCAAACTTTCCCTGTAAAAGGCCAGATCATAAATAGTGTCAGCTTAGTGGACCTGTGGTCTCTGTCACAACTACTTAGAGTGAGTGTAAAACCAGACTTAGACCAAACAACAAAAAAAGATAACTAATGGCATGGCCAGATCTGGCCCTCTGCCATGGTCAGCCAGCCTCAGCCTCTGCTCTATCTAATTTATGATTCCACCTGGATATCATAAAGAATGGGCAGAAAAGTCAGAAGAAGTAAACTGTTAATAATCTATTTTATTTATGCTTACTGTGGTTCAGATGCTGAACAAGGTGAATTACAAATGTAAAGTGGGGAAATACTGTTTGATACTAACAGTTGACACCAGATTTCCTCCTAGAAAGAGGATAGTAAGAAAATGTCCTGGCAGGTACATTGTCCTTGGAGCAGAAAGTGAGAGCGGGGCGGGGCAGCCTTGGAGTGAGCGGCCTGGAGCGTCTGAGAAAGAAGGAGTAAGGTTACACTTGTTCCAGACAAGCATGGACTGACAGCGGGAGTCCGCGTGATTCTCCTGTAGCCCTACCCTGTGAACCTCCAAATCCTTAGTAGAGTTATTTAACTCGTGAAATATTTAGAATGAGTGGTGTTTTGTTTTGTTTTAGAAACCAGTGAAGCAACTCGGGCCTCCTACCTGACTCAGTTGGAGCAGACCCTCAATATCATACCAGGATCTTGGATCACAGAAGCAAAGAAAATAGTATAAGTCCCAGAAACGCCTAGAAATCACAGGGGGTCTTTGGACTGTCACAGGCCATGGAAATGGGATGCAGAGGCTTTAATCAGGTGCCCAGAGGGCAGGGGCCCCAGTGGGATCTCTGGCAGAAACATCAGGCATATCATGATGTAAATAACCATGATTATAGCAGTCTTATAGAACATGCCAAACGCTTCCTACTAAAATGATAAGTGTTTCAAAGTCACTAACTACCCCATTTCATTGATTATAAAGATTTTTTTTAAAAAAGAAGTGTAAGTTACTGACAATTTTTTACATGATTTTTAATGGAAATTTATCCAAATTTTACCTTTCAGGGATGAAATTGTGTTTTGTTTTTCTTTTTTAAAGTGATCAGTTACTTTTGTGAAAAGACTTCTCATACTTCATATTCTCTGCAATCACATTTTCAAATATCCCAGTGCCAGTGTTGGTTAAAAAAATAAATTAGGAAAAAAAAAATAAGTTAGCAATGAACACTGAGCACTTGAAGAAAGAGTGTTCATGCCCTGGCTGGCGTAGCTCAGTGGATTGAGCAGGGGCTGTGAACCAAGGTGTCGCAGGTTCAATTCCTAGTCAGGGCACATGCCTGGGTTGCAGGCCATAGCCCCCAGCAACCACACATTGATGTTTCTCTCTCTCTCTCTCTTTCTCCCTCCCTTCCCTCTCTAGAAGTAAATAAATGAAATCTTAAAAAAAAAAAAAGAGTGTTCATAATAGGAAAAGACTCCAGGTAACCCTTCCATAAAGCAGTGACACATATGTATGTGTGTTTGCTTCTCATGGTGCCAGAAGCACCACGGCCGGCCATGTGCTCACATGGTCTGTCATGTATTTGGCCCAATAGAAGAACTTACTGGCTGTGAGACTAGAGGAGCCACTCCTAATGATGGCTGGAGAAAACAATCCAAATTACCTTTATTTTATAAGAAAAGCACTGTAATAGAGAAGATGTCTTACTAGGAAATGAGTGATCTGAATCTGAGTTTGAATGCTGCTATTTCTTACTTCTGTATCCAAAGTTCCTCTTGGATTTCTAAGAGCCTCCATTTAATCATCTGCAACATGATAATAATACCTGTTCCTTATCTATCACCTGGTTGCTGTGAGAAAAGGTAGGCAGAAAAAGCTTTGGGGTTTGCCATAGACATGTTAGTTCTTTTAAACTGATGTTTAAGATGATATTGTAAAAAACTGTTAGGTATTTAAATATATTTTCAGCTTTCACTTATCAGGATTCAAGCATGACTCTAGAGTGTGTGTATTCTCAGCATAGCACTAGCACTTAGTTAGCATAAAACTGACTTTGCCTCCAGTTGCTTCTCTCAGCAGGTCCAATGTGCACAAAGTGGTGACGAATAGAATGAAAGCAAATGGCAAGGTGTGTATTATGTGGTCAACACCACTAGTTGCTGCCCCGAGTCATACATCTCTTCTTTCTTCCCTGTTAACAGAACCCAAGTTTTATTCATATAGCCACATATAAATCTACATCTTTAACCCCCATTTCAAAGATAAATACTGAGTTTTCAAAGCCAGTCACAGTAACTCCATTCCCTTTGCCAGTGCCTGATTAAAGGATGGACCTGTACTCTCTCAGCAGTGTCTTATTGACCTGGAAATACTGCATGAGAAATCTAACTTCCCAGTTGGAAATATGGAAGCAATTGACCATTATGAGAACATTAGGAGGACTTATGGTGATTCCTTAAAGAACAGTAATATGTTAGAACTGATCAATGTTTGTTTAAAAATGTAGTGTTTTGACTTCTAATTGTGAAAATAATGCCAACATATCCCCTGTAAGTATTTTTTAATCTAACTTAATCAAAGTAAAATTCAGCTAGATTTATTTTAACTATAGTATTAGCTTTTATAGTAACTTGATAATGCTTTAGCTTTTTAGATCATGTTAAGAATGAAAAATTTAGCTAGCCTGAAAGCTAATCATCATTACTTGAAAGGAATGTTTTGGTGGTAAATTTTGTTGAAATTATTATTAGCTTGAAATATAACAGCAGCTTCTTATTAGATTAAAAAAAAACCAACAAACAATTTTAGCCTCAAATGGTATGGCTCAGTTGGTTGGGCATCATCTTGCAAAGTGAAAGGTCACTGGTTTGATCCCTGGTCAGGGCACGGGCCTGGGGTGTGGGTTTGGTCCCCAGTTGGGGCTTGTGCAACAAGAAGCAACCAACCAATATTTCTCTTATACATTGATGTTTCTCTCCCTCTCTTTCTCTGTCCCTTCCCCACTCTCTAAAAATTAATAAATAAAATCTTTAAAAAACAGTTTTAATAAAGAAAAAAGGGATGAACATGTAGCTCAAATACAATTGTTGAATGCTTGGTAAAGAACACTTACTGAGCACTTAGTAGATGCAAGGCACTTTTTAAGTATGCTAAATGCTAATCCAAACAATAGCCTATAAGGTAGATTGCATGACTATGTTTTGCAGCTGAAGAAGTTGAAAAGCAGAGAAACTAAACGTATTTGCCAACAAAGTATGTAAGTAGAACTGAAATACAAACCAAGGCAGTACAGTTCATTGTTCATGCCAATTGCCACATGAGATGCTAAGGTGAGGGATTGCATGTGATGCCTGGAATAATGGCAACCATCTTGTGATAATGAGGGGAGCTAAGCTGATACACTGAGGACAGCAGAGTGAAAAGAGACAAATCCTGTATCTTTGTCATTTTGTTGAAACACTGTCTTTACAACTTCTGAAACTTGCCTACTTTAGGTTTATCTTATCAGATGAAATAATATATTTTCATTGTTGTTTAACCAGTTTTGAATTGGAGTCATCTCTTAGTTGCAGCTAAGCACATCCCAGGTAAACTAACACAGACAGGCTCTTAAGTGTGGTATGTCCAACCAAACTGACTGGCTTTCTTCTGAAGTAGCAATTTACTATCAGTAAAAATGTGTCAAGGATTCTAACAGGGGATTACAACTTAGAAAGTGCAAGATAGACAAAATGATCTAAGACGCCTTCCATTTCTAGGTTGCTAATTTTCATGTCAAGTAGGATCATTAAAATGGAAAGTATTAAGATATAGTTGAACAACTTTCTAGAGAAAATGTATATATTTGGAAAATAAAGGATGAAAAAATAAATTAGCAGAAATATGGCAGATCCTATGTTTCAGTGAAGGAACTGAAACCAAAAATAACTTGGACATTTAAGATAAGCCAAACTTGTCCTAGCAGGGTGGCTCAGTTGGTTGGAACACTGTTTCATATACCAAAAGGTCATGGGTTTGTTTCTCAGTCAGGGCACATACCTCGGATGCAGGTTTAATCTCCCGTGGGGGCACATATGGGAAGCAATCAATCGATGTTTTTCTTTCACATCGATGTTTCTCTCTCTCTCTCTCTCTTTCTCTCTTCCTCTTTCTAAAACCAATAAACATATTCTCAGGTGAGGATTGAAAAAAAAAGAGATAAGCCAAATTTAATTTGGGGATTTGCTTGCTCAGTTCCATCCTTAAAAATGATGCCAACAAAATTCCTAGCCACTACATCAACTACCTACATACCTCTTTTTCCTTACTCTAGCTTCTAGAAGATCAAAAGGCCTCCTTCCTAATTTCTCTCTAAACTGTTGTCACTTGGCTTCTACTCCCCACCTGAACTGGGACTGCTCAAGCAGTGGTCACTAATAACTTCTTAACTTGCAAATTCCACGGTGTGTTTTCAGTCCTTGATCCATCCAATCTCTTTCTGGCATTTGGCCTCAACTTTAACCTCTGGCCCCACCCCATCAACTCCCACTATGTACGCCCAGTTCTATTTCACCAGCTCAGGGCTTTCTCCTAACCTCCAGACTCTCTTCTGGGCAGCTTCTATATGCCCCAGGAAAACAGGAATCTTCTCAGCTCCTCTGTTGCATTCTACATAGAGTAAGAGATCTCTCCTATCTCCTGTCAATTCAAACCCCAAAGCACATCCTTCTTTTATCCCTGATCCATTTCAGTTGCCCAACTCCAGGTCTTCATCTCATCTAGGTTCCCAAATAGTGCTCCCTCAAATCCCAGGCTGACCACCAGGAAGTGTGAAGCCCAGGTCAGATGATGCTTTTTCACTTTGGATGATTGCTCATTGGTTGAATGGTTATTGCCTTCAGAATAACACCAATTTTTCATAAGGTATTGCCCCAACTGGTTCCATCCTGGCTGTCAGCTTCAGTAGCAGATATTTCCGCCATGCACCCTATGGCTTACACGTGTGAAACTGGCTGCTTCCCTGTCTCTGTGCTCTGCACTCGTGCTGTTTCTCTGGGTGAACTGTTCCCATCTACCATTCTTTGTGGCAAACTCATCATATCTCAAAGCACAGCTCATATTGTGCCTTTTCCTCCTATCTTGCCCACCACTGGGCTGACTTTTAGCTCCCCATCTGTTTCTATAAACATACCTCCACCCAAGCATGGGAGAAAGCAGGAGCTGCCTGAATAATGCAATGTGTCACCACCTCAGCTCCACAGATATGCCCAAAGCCTGAAGATCTAACCTCAGCTGAGCTACTGTGTTGTTGTTTTTTTCTGGACATCTTTTGATTTGAAACCAGACAAAGCTGTCACTGAATCTCTCTGGCATTAAGTCAAGGAACTTAGTGTATTAAGTTCCTTTCTTAAGTAACCCTTCTTTTCTGTCATTGAACCCATACCCCTGGCTACATAGCAAAATTTGCATATGCCATTTCTTTCACAGAATTTACCTTCCTATGTTTTTATCATCTTTGTCTTAATATACTTGTAGCTACAAAATTAAAAACAACTGTTTTCAATACCATCAATGGCAGAGGGCAATATGATATTTAATAACAATGTGGCCAACCCTTCAGAGTTAGATCTGAGGACCACTGGTAGCAGCAGCACCAGGAAGCTGCTTAATGCAGCTGCAGACTCTGTTGCAAATACACAGAATCAGAAGCTGCATTTTAACATGATTCTCAGGTGATTTGTAAGAACACTAAATTTGATAAGCACTGTCCTAAAGAATTTCATGGAAAGAAAATAATTTACAAATCTCCTGAAGCAATCAGACTGGGTTGGGTACCTTCCTGTGCTGCAATACAAATGAATATTCAAGTCATGTGAACCCTTGATAGGCAAAAATTTAGTGACACCAAAAAGTGCATTACCAAAATGCGGGTTCAGGGGATGGGACACATCTCATGATGAAGGCGAACTGAGGACACCCGTGCATGGGAATTGTGAAGGCAGCAGTTCATGATTTAGAAATGATTTGACACCTGGTTACTTCTATCAGGCTTTCTAATTCCTTTTTCCAACTCTGACCCACCTGTTGACATATTGTTCTTAACCATCACCTGCCAAATCTACCTTTTAACCTGGGCTACCCTAATCTCACTTCCAAGTCATTATCGTCTTAACAAAACTGATTCTTCCTCAGGAGGCCCCTTCAGTCCTATCAACCTAAGCCACAGTCCCCAGGTCATCCACCAGAGTATAAGTCCTCTAGCAGCACAAAGTCTGGTTCACTTGCTGTATGTCCAGGAAAGAGCACAAGTACATAGTAGACATTCAACAATTAAATGTTCAACAAATGAATCTAAGCCAAAATAATTTGGACATCCTTCATTATTCCATCCAGGTCCTTCCACCTAGAATAATACCTGGACTGATTAACAGTCAGTCACCACATCTCCTTGGAACAGTGCTTAGTTTACCCTGTGAGTTCCATTACATCTATTTTCATTGTATCACTTACCATCACCATCACCACCTTATGCCTGGACCTATCATAGTAAAAAATCCAAGGTATTCTCCCTTCTCTGGTTCCACAGGTTGTCTCCAAGTAACTTGTTCAGTCTCCCATTCCCCAAAGTACTAAGTCCAAACCCTCAACCCTGGCATTGAATTTTTAGAGTCCAGTCCCAGGCTTCTTTTCTGGCCCTGTTTCACAACTTCTCAAAGGAAACATTCTTTTTTAACCAAGATGATTGATCTACTGATAGATCTTTACTGTGCATTTCCTGCTAGAAGCTATTTTCTATTTATTTATTTATTTATTTATTTATTTATTTATTTAGAGGCAGAGGTGAAAGGAGGGAGAAAGAGAGGGAGAGAAACATCAGCATGTGGTTGCCTCTCATGTGCCCCCCTACTGAGGACCTGGCCATAACCCAGGCAGGTGCCCTGACTGGGAATTGAACCTGTGACCCTTTGGTTCTCAGGCATGCACTCAGTCCATTGAACTATACCAGCCAGGGCTAGAAGCTATTTTCTTAAAATTTTTATTGAACTTATTGGGATGACATTGGTTAACAAAATTATATAGGTTTCAGGTATACAATTTTATAATACATCTTCTGTATATTGCTATTTCCCCATGATTTTTTTCTATCATATCTGCCTGTCAAAACCTACCCATTCCTCATGACTAGGCCCATCCCACTCTTTCAGTGAAATATGGTGCCTGAGCACTCTAATCCAATAGGATTCTTCATTGATCATTCTGGGCATATCCAGTTTTTGCTCCTCTGAACTCTCACGACAGGTGTTATCTCTAATGCCCATCACTTACTATGTATGTTCTCCTGAACACATATCCTTCTGCATATGTGTTTATATATATGGGTAAATGATCAAGTTAGGGTGGCCTGAGATTAAAACCTCCCCTCCTACATAGTAATGATGTAACATTAGGCAATGTTCTTCCTCTCCCTGTGTCCCAGTGTCTTTATCTATAACAGAGTACCTACCTTACAGGACTGAGGTTATTGAAGTAAATCACATACTTCAAAAGTCTCTTAGTAGAGTTTTTGGAACATGAAGAGTGCTCAATAATATTGATATCTCTTCCTCAGAGCTCCTTCCTGATAGTTGGCACTATATACATACATATACTATATTCTTATATATTCTTATGTTTCATCTTATATTCTTGTGTAATTCAATAAATTAAAATATTTATTAATTCATTAGTGAATTGATACAGGTTATTGTTGAATATTAGCACAGACTTTCCACTGAGGACTTTGGGAGCAAAATTTTTCTACTCATTTTGGAGCAGAGAGTAGCCACTCTTCTCTAAAGGAAAGGTATTGGGGAGTATCTGAAGGAGTGAGACAAACGGATAATATGATCAGAGTCCTATAGTAGATTACTTCATCTTCGATAACATATCTTATAAAGGAGTCTGGTTTTGTCACTAAAACTATACTGATAAATGGAATATGTTATTTAAAAAAAACAACCACCTTACTGTATAGCCTTGGACAAGTGGCTTCTGGAAGCCTGCCTCCCCATGGAACAACTATATGAGACCAGGCGACCCTTACGGTCCCTTGGGATGCTATGAGGATTCGGGAACTTTGCTGTGGATACCAAGATTGCACGATGTCCTTTGTCTTTCATCTATGTAGCATCCCTAAATATTCTTCATTTATGTAATAAATCATTAAAAGATTTATTTTAGATTATAGAACAACAGTTCTACTAATTGTTGATTCTGGTTGTAATTCAATTATTATTAAACTCCTAAATTTTCATATTCACTCTGAAAAAGCATGATGCCTCATATTTTAACAGTAAGCGATAAGAATGTTTAGAGTCTCACTTTACTTTGAAAAAAGGAAGATTATTATATACATGTTAAGCAACTTAAAATGAACTATTATCTTATTGGCCAAAATAAAGACAGCCCATGGATTGTCTGATTTCTACTTCTTAATTTTATTAAACACTACACATGCTCTTTGTCTCAATTAGAACTGTGTTTTACTTTGGCAATTGTCAAAATATGCCAAAGTTCAAGGAAGATACTATTGCTTTTTTATTCAGTAATACAAACAAATATTTGTTATTGGGTCTCATGCCCTGACGTGATGTTGTGTTTAAAATGCACACACACATTTGCAGCAAACCAACATCCACGCTTGTGGGTGTAAGGGCATGTCTACACTTGTCTTTGACACAGGTTTGTTGATATCTGGGGGAAGGGGAATCATAAATTGATATGTATTTCTTATCAACCTTATTTCAGTGTTCTCTGTAAGATCCTGCAGAAGTGCAGCTTAAGGACACCACCACAGCTGTGGCTACCCATTCAGCTGTCCATGGGGTGGGAACTGCAGAGTCTCCAGTAGCAGTTCCCACCCCTGAGCCCCAAGCTTCAGTGGGGAACTGCTGAGCAAGTGGTACGGATGTGCCAAGTTCAACCGCGTTGGATTCAGGTCACTGTCTTTTCAGCAAAAGCTTCGTCTTTCTTTTACTTCTCATCAGTCCCTCTGCAGAAGAGGAATGCAGGTATGAATTCCCATGGGAACTGGTGTGAGATATGCCCTGCCTATGCAGGACTTCCTGGGCCAGTGTCCTGCCACATCACACCCACAGGTGGCCCCCTTATGGTTGCTCAGGGTGGCAGTGTCCATATAACACAAGGGTACAGGGAAGCATTTATGCCACAGAGCCACAGGTCCACGGAAAATGCCTCTGTGAGAGGCTGGTGGTCTGCCCTGGGATTACAATCCCCCCAAACTGAGGCTCTCAGCAAGCTGCTTGGAGCTGGTTAGATGGGGTTCCAGGTGTTAATTGTTCAACAATGGGAATGCCTCCTGTGGCAGCAGCAAACTTCAGAACAGCATGTTGGCTAGTGTTCCTGGGGGAAAAGTATGGCATCATCTGGGTTTACAATAGCAACAAAGCCCCTAAGTGCCATAAGCATCTCCCAGGTTCTCTGTAGATGGATGAGGTTTCCTTTGATAGATATGCTGTTTCATCTGAAAGGCAAGACTAGCACCACCCAAGTGGGTTCTGAAGCAAAGAGTTTGAGGTCTTCCTCCTTCACCTGCATGACACAAGGGCTCTGGAAGTTGTGAAGGTTTTTTTTAAGTTCATTCAGGAATCAAGGACCACACCATCTGAACCTTCTGGGAGGTGTGGGAAGGCTTCAATTTGTTTTTTAACTCAACTTGTAAAACTGCCAGCAGTTTTGAATGAAACCTGAGCTTTTCATTAAGGTAGAAGACCAGACAAATCAATTTGACTTGGACCATATGCCCTCAGCCTCAGTATTGGAAACTGTTTGGTTACAGAGGCTCAAAGGACCCTCCCCTTCCCATTCATGAGATCCTTACCTATCAGGGTGTAAGTGTATCTTAAAACAAAACAGGGTAATTTTTGAATAGATTGAAATACTGTCTCTTCCTACAGATTCCTGGATCAGAATGCAGGACGGAAAGTGTTGCCCTCCTTTGATTTTCCTCTGCAGTGAAGGATTGGGTCATCATTTTGCCTGAGGAAAGAATGATTTGGCTAACTTCTCTCTCCTCTCTTACCATGTGCTGGGCACAGAGACAAGTGATGAAAGAGGAATGGGGCAGACTGCAGCTTCGGCAGTCACAGATGTTGGCTCACAACTGCTCAGCCTTCGCTCTCCCTCATCACCCTCTCCCTTCTGCCAAAGTGAGCATGCTGGATCAGTAGGGCATAAAGCTGTGCGTGACCCTTTCTCGGGCTGGACACTGTCATCTGGCCAGATAAACTAACAGGCTACGAAATCCAGCTGGGGCTGCTTGCACTTTGCCCACGTCTGTTACAACATATGGTGCATTCACTTGGAGTGACTGACAGAGCTATTTCACTTTGCAGTTTGTTTGTCTGACGCCCCCACCCAAATACCACGCATGTGCTAAAGCAGAAAGGCACTGCTGCACAGTCTCAGCTTGGTTACAACTCATGGATTTCATTAGAGGAATAGGTTAAAATTGAATTTGAACTCCACATTTCCCAAGGTGGCAGAGCTGAATAGAAACATTTGGAGACATGCTCCTTAATAGGCCTGATTGTTTTATACAGGGAGAAACTGAGACAGGAAGATTAAGGGATACCCCTCTCCAAAGATTTACACAGCCTGTTAGTACAAGGAGTATGGCAGGAACCCTCTGCCCCTGACTTCCAGCCCAGGGCTCCTTCAAGCCCACATGTTCACACACTCAGTTTCATTTATTTTCAAAATTTGGCCCCTCAAAACCTTTGCTAGAATTGGACTTCTGAGCTTAAAATGGTTTAATGCGCAATTTGGGGAAGGGAGAGCCAGGAGGCTTCTAAGTGGTTTGATCAAGTTTGCCAATATTTACACCATAGAATAATCTGCATAAACTTCATCAACATGCAAACTCCTACCAAGTGCATTAACCATGAGCTCCATGGTCTTTTGAAAAATCCATGTTATGTAACCATCCTGGCAAAGTTAGCAATGCAGTGGAATACTGAAGGTAACCACTGCTTTCAGTCACTGCTATTGACCATTTTAAGTGTGACTATTTTTAAAATACTGTATGCCTCATTAAGCTGTGTTCTGAAAATGAGAAATTTGCTTTAACTGCATTGTTTTGAATTGCTGAGAGAAGAATCTACCAACCACAAGGTGCCCTGCTGCTGAACTCAGCCAAAAAGCTGTTAATAACTCCAGCAGATGTTTCAGCTTTTTAGGCCAATAGACTCCCTCCCTCTCTGTCCTCCCCTTTCCAGAATCTGATGCCAACATGACTAAACTCCAGTTTCTGTGTTTGCCACTGCAGCAGCCGGCTGTGAGGGCCAGTGGTACCAAGTGCTGCTGAGCAATGGTTCTTTAAACAACCAGTGGCAACAGAACCTCAGCCCTTTAAGGTCAGAACATTATTGCGTTTACTGTTAGAAATTTATATGTTCAGAGAAGGAAGGATGGTAAAGGCCCAGAATCAGTGTTTCTCTTTTGTTATGTGCCTTCATTAGCAGTCATTTGTGTTCTGCTTGTGTGGTTTTCTCCAACACTAAAAGTTCATTTCTCAGACTAATCAGTGTTGAGCTTGCTGGGTAGAGGGTCATAAATGCAGTAAGTCTTCAATGTTGTCAATAGGTCTTGTGACTTTAAGTGAAGCAACCTATAACAAAACCAGTTTTATCATAGGCTAATTGATATGAACAAGCATTAAGTTCCTACGGCATCTCATCCGTGTTATAACAAAACAACATTGAATGAAATGACATTATTTAAGGAGCTGCTGTACACTAGTGTCCCTATTGGTGCAGGGGAGAGTATGTTGGGTTAGCAGCTTTACAAAGGGGGCCTCTGAGTGATGCACAGTTTTGTGTGGTTGTTTGCCTGACACCACGAGGCTCAGAATGCCCTGACCTTAGCAGTTCTGCAATATTAGAAGTGTGTATTATAAATATAGCTACATCCTTGTGAGATAGGTAGAATATGAGGGCATACAGGGTCACCACAGGGATTTGTCAACATCTCTGGACTAGGGTAAACCTGACATCTTAGACAGAAATAAAATCTATGTTCCAAGGCTTTCCAAATGAGAATAAATTAGAGAAAAAAGAGAAAGGGGGAGATGCTACCCCTCCCCCCACCCTCCCATCTCCACCTCCTAGTCACTTATTTTGGAGAGAATACTTTAAGACACCCCCGTGACAGCAAAGTGACCAAGAAAACACAGGTGCACCACATTTGTGGAATATTGCACTGGCTGGGAGCACATCTGAATGGCACATCTATTCATATCACCACACAAAACTGCCATTTCAAGGGTAGAAAAAATTGAGAAGCAGAATTAAGTTCATAAATATTTTGTTTTGCTATCTTGATGCAATACAAAGACAGAATATCCAATACTCTGTGGGCCTCTATTGTCAGCTTCAACATTAGCCAACCATAGTAATCCAACCCCAAAATCTCTGTTCTGCGCCACACTGGCCAGAAAAAGAAAGTGCCTTTTCCCTGGTACCTCTGCCACCATACTGCTTCCATCCTCCCAGCACTGCATACTTCTCTTTCTCAGGAAAAGCTCAGGAATGTGGTGCAAGTCTTTTTTTCTCTCACCCAGATAAAGCATTTGATTCCATTGTGACGTGGTCTACATCCTCTCCAGTGCACATGCAGAGTTCTCATTAATGCTAATGGAATTTGCTCATATATATTGAAGGGAAACTATAGTCGTCTGTGCCTGTGTATTCCTTATTTTCTTATCAGAACAAGCACAACACTATACACTTGGGAGTTCAATGGCATCTATATTTTCTAATTTTGAAACATAAGTAACTCAAATTAAAATTTTTTCCATTCATTCTCAAATATGATGTTTCCACTAGCAAACAAGGTGGGCATTTCTGCTTAGATTACTATGATTCCAAAAAGCCAATACCAGATGATGACTCTTTAGTAAAATAAACAACCAATGCTGTAACAATAAAGCAGGCTAAAAAAATACCACAAAAACTCCCCACTGATTCAGTAGAGGATACACACTCATCATTAAAAAATTTCATATCAAATTACCCATATGCATTGCCAGAGGAGTGAAAACACAAGATGAAGAAAACAGGATGGAAAATACAGTAATCATTGTTGAGATTCCAGACCTGCCAGCAGTGTATATTGATAACGGGCATTAATAAACTGTGTGGGGATGTCTGAGGCCCATGTAAATCCAGATCACATACTTCATTGACTCTTGAACTTTACCTGGAATCTTATCCTGCACATGGTGATTTCCAAGCTATCTTATTCTGATTTCCAGTCCAAGTAAAAGGGACAATAAAGAAAAGATGCTTTCATACTATTTCTATGATAGATGTTCACAACTAAAATAACTTCACCACCTGATGTATTCCACAGTTTTAAGTTAAAACAGACCTCGTCTAATATGCTTGTACATCTGGCTCAGGTGCTTCATTTGCCATATGTTTGTGAAATAATCCAAGGAGATGTTACAATTGTACGTTCCCCTTGGGACCAGAATATAACGTGCCTACAAAGAGTTACCTAATTATTCATTCCTGCCAACAACATCCTCACCTAATAATAAGGGGGTGCTTAAAATGAGACAATAGTGCTTTCAATCTTGAGAGATGTCAGTGCCACTTATTGTTTCAAAAACAGAAAGTCTTTTGCATTTTTTTGAATAAGAAAAAGATCCTTGGCCTTTTAAAGCAAATAAAATACTCTGCAGGTGGTATATTTGGTATTCTTATGAGGGCAAATTCCACAGTGCTGATGAAGGCCAGTGCTCCCTGAGACTCGGTGGATGCGAGCCCATGGAGCCACAGTGGAAATTACTGACCTAAAAGCTGATGGTCCCTCAGAAATGGCTGCTCCAGTGATATTACATGTGTTTACAGAACTTTGTAACTGGCAAATTGCTCTCATGTATGTTATCATATTTAATTCTATAACAACTCTGTGAAGCAGATAAAAAAAGGCGTTCTTTAATTTAGTCTTGCCAATTGTAGTCCCAATTCTTTATAGAACTAATTAGCCAGAAGTGTGAACATCTTTTTAAAAATTCTTTAAATTTTTCAGTCTTGACCAATGAGCACCCGTTGCCATAATGCACAGTTCTCACTTCAAGGCATTGGCAATTTGCTTTTTTCCCTCTTTCCCTGTTACTTGCAGACTTTTATCCTATAATATTCTCTCTCTCTCTCTCTCTCTCTCGCCCTCGGTCTCGATTCAGAATGAATAACTTGATTGTCTTTCAAGGGTAAAAAAAAAAAGAGGAGAAATACTTTAATGATGAAAATATAGGCAGACCATGAAAATATAAATTTAAGTGAAGCTCTAGACCAGGTCAAAAGTCAAATGGATAAATAATGTTCTAGGTCTAGATTTCTCCACCTGGAAGTCAATTTAAAAGAACGTAGGAAAGATAAAGATATCAGTCAGTAAACCTCTAATAGTATATTAATTGTATATTGACTGAAGTAAAAAATGATATGAGGGTGTACCTCTGTAAGGACTAGGCAAAAAGACCCCAAATAGCCGGGTTAAAGGTTCTTTTTGTCTGGAACACAAACCTCCAACAGAAGACGAAGGGTAAGAGAGAGGAAGGTAAGGTATTTGCCTCAAGTTACCCCTCATCTGCCTCCAAAGTGCTGGTTTGAAACAACAGGCAACTAGAAACCACCCTTTAGTTCTACTTTTCTAGTAAATCTTAACAGTTTTGACTGCTCAATATATGATATGTTCTGCATATGCTCATGTTCCTCATGAGAGGAAGAGAGAGCTATTATGAAGAAGGAATTGAAGATTGGTCTCTTGTTGGGATGAGATCAATTAAAGAAAACATTCTTTAATATTCTCTTTACAAAAGTGTAAAGAAATCACATTGGAAAACAAAACTCCGCAAAGTGCTCCTTGTCCCTTCACACTGAGACCAGGTGGAGGCAGCTGTCACAGTGCAAGGGGTCCTGTGGGGCCCTGGTCCTGACGCATGATGGATCTCAGATGACTGTTTGAAAACTCCACGGGGGCCAGGGGGCTCTATGGTCAGAAATACCGAAAGCCTTCTCCTTGAAGGAGTCTGTCTTGGAAAGTACAAGCATAGACCTTCCCTGATCTCTTCTTCGACACCTACTTTAGTAAATTCATTGGAACAGTTAGATTCTATTGGCCAAGGACACCAAGCACAATCACAACCAGTTTTAGAGTTCTTAAAAATGTATGTATGTGCCAGGAGGGGCTGGGAAAACACCTTCTTCTTGCATTATAGTGTACACTGTGGTTCAGAAGCACCCCGTCTGTCCTAAGAGTTATATGTATAATCAAGTAGACAGTCCTGATTTTAATTTTAGCAGGGAAGGCTTTCAGAGTCCCTAGGGAAAATTTTTCACACTCATTGCAATTATGTACTTTAAAAAATACATTTTCTTCACTCACTCAATGTTTATTGAGTGCCTTCTAGTATACTGCATGCTGCAGATACGAATTGAGAAAGCGAGGTCTCGCTCTCAAGTCATTTAAACAAGTGGAGAGTCAGCATGGCAAAAAAGCAAATGCTTCTGTGAGATTTACTAAATCGAAGGATCCACAGAGTTAAGTGGCAGATTAAGATAAAACATTTAAATCTGTCCTGGAAAACATTTAAATCTGTCCTGGAAAACTTCCCAGAGGAGTTAAGAAACATGAATAGGTATTTTCCTTGCAGACAAAAGATTTTAAATTTTGTATGCTATGAGTCACAAGATGCCAATGATCAACTGGAAGGTCTATGCTTGTACTTTCCAAGACAGACTCCTACCGGCTTGGAAAACTGGGCAAAGGATCTAAACATTCACCAAGACAAAGAATATAGGAGGTCGAGTGGTAACTGGGGATGTGCACAAGAGTGGAGATGAATATGTTCAATTCTGCACATCCTCAGTTTGCAGTGACAGTAGGATATGCAGATGACACTACCTGGAAAACAGTGGGAGATATGGGACTAAAGCTCAGGGTATAGATTCCAATGTAAAGCATTGGTAAGAATGAGACATCCAAAAGTGAATCAAGTGGAAAAGTGAATCGTCTTTAATTTAAGGAAAGGGCAGAGAAACAGAAACCCATCAAGGCACCAGAATATGAGCAAACTGAGGCAGAAAAAAACCAGGAGAGAGAGAGAGAGATGTCACAGAAGGCAAAGCCAGAACTCCAAAGATGGGAGAATAGTCAGCCAGACAACATGTAAGATGAGAACTCAAGCACCTATTCCATTGGGTTAGTACAATAAATGCAGTGGGGCAGTGTTGGTACAGTGATATGGATAGAGCCAGCTTAGTGTGGACCAAAATGTGAGCAAATGCTGTGGAGTCACAGAAGCTAAATCTAGGTTGCACTTTGTAAAAGAGTGGGTATCCAAGAAAGATGCATGAGGATGCTAAAAAAAAATAGTCATTAAATCTGTTTTTGTTTTTTAAAGTGAGACAGATGAACATGTTTTTATACTGAGGGACTAACCAACAGAACATTGAAGGTAAGAAAAGGACATTATTTATAGAGCAAATTTCCTAAGGAGTCAAAGTGGAATAATGTTCATTGCACCAGTGGATGGAGTTACCTTTGATAGGAAAATTGTCTTTTGCTAGAATGAGAACAAAGAAAGAGTGGGTGCAGATGCAGGTGGCCTCATGGGCTCATGGGTGGGAAAATGAAGGAAGCCATTCTCGATAGCTGCTAAGCCGTGACTTAGAAGCAAGGTCATCCCCAAAAGAGAAGATTGAAAGCTGTGAAGAGTGGTAAAGGTTTGGAATAGCAGCTGAGGGAAATGGGAGAAGCACTTGTAATAGGACTGCCGAATAACACTGAAGGCACAGCTGAGATTAGTTTCACTCCAGATTTATGGTCTCCACTCTATATGGTTGTGATTTTTCTTTTTCCTCCAGCAGAGCAGTGCTCAAGGAATGTTTACTGCTAAGGAGGCTCCATGGAGGATTGCTTGAAGGACACGAAGTCCATCCATCTCTCCAGGTAGTTGAGATTATATCTCAAGATTAAGTCAAGCCATCCACACTAAATACTTGAACCATATTGTTTTGGCTTCTTTTACTTTTACTCACTTTGACTGAATTGTATGTTGGCATTGGGCCTCAGCTTGTATGGAGGGACCCGGCGGAGACACCCATAGGCATGTCAGCTTCGTCAGCATCATGGGGGATGTTGCAAAAGGCACTGGCCTCTGAACCATTCATGCTCCACTTATGAGGGCACAAGGAGCCATTTCCCTTAGACCCAAATGCCAGGAAACAGTTGGTGTTTCATGAGTAATGACAACATGTTTATGTGTTTACCTGGTGTAAAGCTAAGGATGAGAAGCCAGGTATATGATCTTGAAATTAGAGTGCTGGGGTTCAAATCCAGCATCAACCACCTGTAATTATCTGTTGACTATAAGACCCTTAACTTTGGGGGGGCTTCAGTGTTTTCATCTATAATATAACAAAAATAATTGTACCTACTTCATAAAGCTACAGTATGAACTAAGTGAGACAGATAATGTTAAAATGTTTAGCATCGTGTCTGGCAAATCAAGTTCTCAATATACATTAGCTGTTATTGTTATTGTTATTATTATCTTACAACTGCTCTGTTTTGGTTTTGTTTGTATGTTTTACCTTCACCTTTAGTGTGGCATGCCACTTACCTCTGGTTTCCACTCATTGTTTGCTTTTGTTCTTTACCTATACTTCACTTATTCATTATCTGATGTTTACCTGACATCACTTTGGAATGAGGCAGAATATAAGAAAAGGAGCTAAAGGAGTTCTTATACAGATCAATAACTATAAAAATGATCTTGTCTATTTTTTTGCCTGTTTTGGAGAAAGTTTCAAAGATAATATAAAGGACTTGGAACATTCTTATCCCACATTTGTATCCAGAAATGCAAGTTTCTTTGAAGTCCATTCACCTGATACTTCTTTTTCTTACAATCATTCTTGATCAGCCTCTACTGAGACTTTGCCCTTACTCAGTCTTTCTCCAATCTTCTTTCTTCACTCTTCTCACTGTAAATAAATGACATACTACTTTATTTGCAGAGAGGGATGGATTGTTGCATCTTGAGAAGTAGTTATCATTTTGCCATAGGATGGGGGCTGGATTTGGGTTTGGATGCCAGCTCTGCCGTTTCTAGTTACTTAACATTGGAACTCTGTGACCTAGGTCCTTTCTTCTGCTAAGTAGGGTTAACAATATTGATCATACAGCGCAGTTTTCACAAATAAAGAAAGCACTCAGCAAAAATGGGTTGAGTCTGCACCTAGTATAAGAGATAGCCTGCAAATAGCCATTGAAACTTGTATTTGAAATATCAGACTAAATAAGCTAGGCTTAAATATGTTTAAAGGCAACCTGAATGTATTTTCCTTATTGAACTGGATTATTTAAAATAACATATACTAACCATTTAGTATATTTAGTCAAAAGTCAAAACCAAAAGTGTTAATTGCCCTTTAAGAATATTCAAGAAATTTTCATCTTGATATCAGAGAATATTGACTTGGCCTATGATATCACAATAAAAACATGAAAATTACCTCAAGTCATAGTCTTTATTTTCAGCTAAAGAATAATCTGTGACTCCTGATACACAAATAAGTCTTCTTCATCTCCTGGCAGATAACAGCTTTGTTTTTATTTTTTTTTTCTTATTGTTGCTGCCTAGGCCAGTAAGTACATGCAGATGAAAGGCAGCTTTTGTTTTATTTTAGTTCAAGGTGTGTGGGTGTGGGATGGTTTATCCCAGGTGATATCCCTTTGTATGGAAGGCATAGCAAAAGCGTTTTGGCCAGTTCTTTAACAAAATATGAGGACGTGTTTCCCTGTCCCCCTTTTCTCTTTCAGACCCCAAGTTGAAACCAGAAGACATGTGCTGGTGGGCCACTCCCGCCACCACAGAACATCCCAGGGAAATCAGCTCAGACAGCACAGAAAGAACCCAGCTACAATGGCTGGTCTTCAAAGGGGCTCATTTATTATATTGCTCAGAGCCCCACAGAGTTGCTGCAAGCTCATAGCCACCACCAATTTCAAAGATCACTCTGAACTTGCATACACTCCGCAAGGCACGGGCAGGATGAGAAATAGGCTGAGTGGCTTGAAGCCATGTTCAGACATTTTTTTAATGTTCGTGAATGTCTTTGGCACCATGACTTTCACATAGCAACTCACTACCTCCCTCTGCAAAGTGTGAAATAAAGCTGTTTTCAAGCCTGGGTAGAGGATGGTCTAGAAATTGGGCTAAATCTCAAAACTTCATGCAGACTGAAAATAGGATTCAGCTCTCACTAAACCACTTCTAAGATCAGGTCATCATGACACTCTACTATGTTAAATAATGTCTGTGGCATGTTTAAAGGGTTAAGACCATCAAGTGTGCTCATCTCAGTGACTCCCACATGAGCCTGGGGTTAAACTGAAGGGCTGAGCTTCAAGGCACCCCAAGAGATGTGCTCTGTGGGGAAGGAGAGAAGCACTGTCTCCGTTGGGGCTTGAGACTCAGCTGGCACCTCCCCGGGCAACCTCAAGTTGGGGACTGGCGTTTCCTGCCACGCTTCTCTGCCTCAGGAGGTGCTGTAGGTGCCTCCTTGGTCCAGGAGGTTTGTGGGAGACAGATTTGAATCTATCAAAGACTTTCTCCTGTGGAGAAAACAGACTCGGTGACCGTCTGTTCGTATGACTCCCTAGTCACCAAAACAAGGAGAAAAAGATCCCTTAGGGACTCAAAAGCCACCTTAAATACTCCAAAAACTCTTGGTTAGATAATTCTCCAGAGTGCCTTCATGAGCACCTTGCTTATGAAAAGATGTAAAAAAAAAAGGTGTCCTGTTCATATTCACTGTTTAATAAACATGCACTAATCTTGAGAAAGGTATTATATTGAGCATCAGCTTTAGTAGGAAACAGAAAGTTATTTATTTGGAAGAAAAGCAATTAAATAATGAGTCATTAGATGTGATTTCCAAAAATGCAGAGGTGCTATCTATAAGTTTGAAACTACACAGTCTGTTTTTAAAATTCCTCAAGAAAATATGGCTAAAAATGTATCTACTATAAATTCTCAGTACATACTTATTCCTTCAACCAGTGCTTGCTGAGCACCTGCTATGTGCAGACACAGCAAACAAAGCAGACAGACATCCCCAGCCTCAGTGAGCGTGTGTCTGTCTGACTGGTGAAGCCATGTGATAACAAAGTAAGTAAGCGAACCCTTGAATGTCTGAACTGCTGGTAAGAGTTATGGAGAAAAGGAGTAGCAATGAGGACTGGGACTGACAGGGTGGGATGGGAGTGCCATGTGAGGTGGAGTGGTGCTGTGAAGTGTCTTTGACTAACCAATTTTGGAGAAGCTTTACCTCTAAACACGCCTTTTTTGTTCTTGTTGTTAGTCTGAATATTATTAGAAAGCAACTCAGAATTGCCTCTAAAGTCTTTCTAAAACTTAAGTGGTAAAGCCAGCCCGCCGAAACAATGAGAAAGCAAAGCAGCCCTGCTCTGGGGGCCCACCTGGCTGTGGCGTGGCAGGGCCAGGAGGTGAGCTCCCTGGAAAAAGGCGTTGCCTTTGGGTGTTCTGTACACCGTGAGTGCTCAGTAAATGCTGTTCACTTATACATAAGGCCCATGGCCTTACATCATCACATCTAAAAGTGTTTTCTGTTTTGTTTTGGTTTTTGTCAAAAAGAACTTGTCCATGTTTTTGCCTCCTTTCCAGAGGCCTGTGAGTGGATATAGCCATCTGAGGCATCACAAGTAGTCCCTGGAAATCTATCAAGCTACATTTATTTATGTAAACACCTTTGCCTAATCTGGCTTTACTTAATGTGAGGTTTGCTGTCCTTAAACACTGATGCAAAATGCCAGGAGGCTGCCTCCCCTATATCTCTTATACCTTATCTCTAAGAGGAGACAGACACCCCTTACCCCTAAAACACAATGTATTTCTGTACTTTCTCCCTTCCTTCTTCTTTTCATCTCTCCTTTTCTTCCTTCAGTGATTATGTTGTGCCAGGCATGTTGCATTCCCATAGGCCCCATCTTAACTACACTGAAAAACTAAATGTTAACATAAGCACTGTCAGAAGCACAGAAAAGGACAACGTAGAAGGGAAAGACATGAAAATCAGTAGTAGTGTTTATTAGAGAAAATTTCTCAGTAGAATATATAAATGCTGCTGCTGCTGATAGCACTGCTTTATACCTGTCTGAGTTTACAAATCCTTTTACGTATGTAGGGTCTCACGCAACCCTTTAAATTCTTGCTTCTCAAAGTGTGGATCATGACCAGCAGCACTCTCATCGTCTGGAAGTCACTAGAAATGCAGAATCCCAGGCTCCACCCCAAACCTGCTGAACCGGACTCTGCATTTTAACAAGACCTTCAGGTGCTTTGTACAAATGTTGGGATTTGAGAAGCTCCACTCTAAATAGTCCTGTGAGTACATCAGAAATCCCCTGGACTATTTTACAGACTAAAAAACCACAAAAACTAAACTGGGGTTCACAGATGTTTACTTAATTAAGAGGTAACAAGACTTAGAGTAGTCAAAAATCAATATTCTCTCCACTACACTGTGCCCCCTCCCTGGATGCTCTAGGAAGAAACTGTTTCATACCTCTTCTGGGGTCTGACATCACCCAGCCCAATATTTTAATGGAGCATCTGCACAGTAATTATAGCCTGATATTGTCCTCTGGTGGTAGGTAGGCAAATACTAATCTCCAGCTTGATTATATATTCCTTATGTAGGATGGCCTTCCTTCCAGCTTCTTGTCTTAAAGGTCTAAGGTTAAAGAAGTCTCATGTTTAGAAACTTCTCTAATTTTCTCCAATTCCTTACCAAAGAAGGGCATATTCACTGGCTAACAATTTTCGAAGTTTCTGTTGCAAATAGTCTTTCCAAAGCAGGCTCTTATGTGTTTCATCTGGCCATCCTGAAGGGAAAGAGAAAGGCAACTAGCACATGGCAAGTGCTGCTTTGGGCACTGAGTTCAGTGTTCTGGATATGTTATCTTGTGATTCTCAGAGAGAACTAAGGATTGGCTTTGTTACTTTACTTTATTTTATTTTATTTATTTTTTATTTTTTTATTTTTTAAGTTTATTGTTGTTCAGTTACAGTTGTCCTGCCTTTTTCCTCCTTCCTCACTCCAACCCTTCCCCCCACTCCCACAGTTAATCCCTACCCCCATTGTCTGTGCCCATGAGTCCTCTATTTGTGTTCCATTTGCTTGCCCCTTTACCTCTTTTCCTCTGTTATCCCTTTCCTACCACCTGTCTGGTCACTGCCAGTCTGTTCTTTATTTCCATGTCTCTAGTTCTGTTTTGCTCACTTGTTTGTTTTGTTGGTTAGATTCTACTTATAGGCGAAATCATATAGTATTTGTTTTTTACTACCTGGCTTATTTCACTTAGCATAATGCTCTCCAGGTCTATCCATGCTGTCGTGAGGGGTAGAAGTTCCTTCTTTCTTTCTGATGCATAGTATTCCATTGTGTAAATGTACAATAATATTTGATCCACTCATTTACCGATGGGCACCTAGGATGTTTCCAGCACTTGGCTATTGTAAATTGTGCTTCTATCAACATTGGGGTGCATAGGTTCTTTTGAATTGGTGGTTCAGCGTTCTTAGGGTATCATCCCAGCAGTGGGAGCTCTGGGTCGGAAGGCAGTTTTGTTACTCTATTTTATAGATGTAGAGGCTGAGGTCAAAGGTGACACATGTGGCAATGTTGGGAAGCAAGTCGGAGTCTATCCTACCGCACTGGCCTCTTCATCGAAGCAGATCTTTCCTGAAATAACATGAAAGGTGACCTAAGGTAGAAAAGACAGAACATCATCACCTTCTGTCTTCTGTCACCACTGAGGAAGCAGAAGTTACCACCCGTCATATTTTCCAAAAGAGAAAAGTGGTTATCAGAAGACTTCTTCTGGTTTTAAGGGTGAAGTTAAGTAACTGGAGTAAAATCAAAACATAGAGGAGACAGCTAGAGGGCTACAAGCTAAATATGCAGAACCTCCCAAAAAGGACTAAAAAAATCTGCACAACAGCATTGCTGGGCAATAAACTTTGAAACATTTATATCAACACCACACAAATTGGCTAAAATCCAGTCAGATGATCTAAGCAAGGCCCTCTAAACTGGTTAGTTTTAAATTCTTCATGATTAACATGGAGAAGCAGGGGGATCTCACCTTAGTATTTTCAAAAGGGGAAGGATGAGTAGATTTCTCAAGCTGGTAAAGCTGAGAAAGGCATCTGCCAAGCTCTCTCATATGTAAGTTCTCAACCCTGCAGTTTTCCCAGCTCAGCCCCAGCTCACACTCTCCGGCACAGTGGACTGGAAGGTCCTCCTTATGACTCTCTGGAAATGCATGGACAGTCCGTGTGGAAGTCTCTCTAGCAGTTTTAGAGAATTAAATAGAATATTATAACTACCCAGATTTTAATATATGCTACAACTGTTGTGCTGGCTTGGCATTTAAGATGCAAACTTTCCCAGCTCTTCTAGAAACATGACACTATAAAAGGGACTACTGTAATTAGGGATAAAACTCTGCAGTCCTCATTAACCAGAAAAGCACTTTCAAAACCCAGGGAGGCTCTACTTTTATTCCAAGAAAAGCCAGGAAAATGGTGCCGCAAGAGCCCAATAAAGATTTTGGGTCAACCTGTGCTCACTGGAATTGACTGGGTTGATGTGAAATGACTTCAAAAGGCAAAGAACAACACATACTTCTAGCAGGAGATCTAAGCGGTGGAAAGTCTGTAGAATCATATTAAGCTCAATGTCGTTTAAAGTTTCATTATTATTTAAGTCTTGGTTGCCCAGATTTATTCAGCCTTAATGCACTGTGATAGAGTCTGCCCTTATTAGCCAAGGATGTTCTGGTCGCTGGTTGTAGGGCCACAGCTCTCCTGGTTACAAGTGACCAGAAGAATGCTTCCTGAATTGACACTGGGAGTGATAAGTCCCTGGTGACTCAAAATAGCTAGGCAGTGTTTATAAAACCAGGCACAAGCTAGTCTCAAAGATGATTGTGGGCTTTACTTTAGTTCTTTAATCCGCACATCCATTTCTGGACTGCCAGCCCTGTCTACACTGGGGCCTCACTGCGGCATCAGTCACAGCAAGAGGGAAACGTGCTTTAAGCCTGTGCCGCTTTTGTGCTTGTCTAAGGTGATTTGGTTCTTCAAATCACAAATGGACCATGTTATAAAGGGTCCAACTGTGAGGTAGTCCCACACATAGGAGGAACACAAGAATATTCTGAAGGAATTTGGTTTATTTATGTTTCTGCATAGACACTTGTGATGTGTCTACTTCCTGGAAAAGCCACAGTGGTAGAGTGCAGATCCGTAGCAGATAGCCGGGTATCTAGCTGTTGCTCTCTCCTTTAGCTGAAATTCGTATCACCCATGTTTCAGAACCTAATTAAGCTGTGGTGCATTTGCAACAAAAGGATGATGGGAGGGATCTGGACTCCAGTCTCTGCTTTTTCAGTAACCCGCTCTGTGGATAGGCAGATTGGCTTTCCACTGTGACTCCTGTTGCTTTGTCTTGTAATAAGAACAGCTATATTTATTACGCACTTTCTGCAAAGTGGGTGTTATGCCAAGCACTTTAACCAGGTTACCTCATTGAAACTTCACAAAAATTCCATGGGTAGGTTCAATTACGGCTCCATTTTACAGATGAGGAAACTGAAGTATAGAAAAGGCTGACACAAAGTGCCATCAGCACAATTTGGAGGTGAAAAAGCCAGGATTTGACCAAATTTTCTGAGCCTGAGCTCTAACCCCCTAGGCTACATGTCTCTCTAATTGCCCCACTACAACAGCCCAAGGTTTTCTTGCTCCAGAAATTGTAAGTTAGAGATGATTTGGCTCAACTCACACAGGACAGCTCTGCTGCTATGTGTCGTTTGGTTTTTTAATTATTAACATTTTTTTATTCTTTAATCTTGTTTCCTTGACCAAATAAAATGTCTGAATGAATCCATGAAAAGACCACTTTCTGTAGGATTATGATTTTCTGCCCTTTATAAATTTTTTCCTTTATAAATGGAGATAATAATGCCTAGCTTATAACATCGTTGTGAAACCCCAAGCAAAATGGCTGTAAGGTGAAAAGCAATGTAGGAATTGAATTTATTACTATTATTTTAAAATATCAGCTCTTTCATGGGAGACCTTTTATATGATGTACTGTTTACAGCACGAAGCACTGTGCCCCGAGCATTGCAGGGTGCCAAAGGGAGTGTGTTGGTCAATACTTTGCCATTTACTTTTCTTTCTCTTTCTTTCTTTCTTTCTTTCTTTCTTTTTCTTTCTTTCTTTCTTTCTTTCTTTCTTTCTTTCTTTCTTTCTTTTTCTTTCTCTTCCTTCCTTCCTCCCCTCCCTCCCCCTCCCCCTCCCCTCCCCTCCCCCTCCCCTCCCCTCCCCTCCCCTCCCCCTCCCCTCCCCTTCCCTTTCCTTCCCTTCCCTTCCCTTCCCTTTCTTTTGCAGTAAAAAGCTTTATTGTTTCCATGTGGTCCAATGTATGGGAGAGGGCTCCAGGGTGGTTTAGATGCCTCATGGTTTGAGGGAGAGAGGCTCAGGCAGAAGCCAGATGCCGCAGAAATGCAGACAGGTGCCTCAAAGTCTCTGGGCTCTAAAGCCTCCTAGTCGTGTTTGATGGTGAGCCTTTCAAGAGACACTCACCCAGGCCAGCTCCAGGGCCGACTGGCCTGAGGATGTTAGCCAGGTGGCCACTCATCTTCCTGATGAGTTTCACCTCCCCATCCAGGAAGCATTTCTCCGGGAAATCACGGAGATGAGGGTCCATGCTGGTAGAGCCCAGGGCATGTAAATCCAAAAAGGCCTGGTTCAGGTTCTTCTCAAAGACCATGGCAGCTTCCATGGTGTCCTGAGAGTCATCCCACTTACCACTGGACTGGTCCTGCAGCTTTAAGAGATACTTGGAGTCCTCCAGCTTCTTCTGGGCCAACACTCCAAAGAAGTGGCTCATGCTCTCCAGAGCCACATCTTCACAGTGGAAATAGAAGCCCAGAGAGAGGTAGGTGTAGGAGGCCCACAGATGCAGGTTGGCCAGGTGGTTGATGGCAGCCTCCACCTCGGTGGGGTAATTCTGACAAATGTGGGAGCTCACCGTTAGTTGGAAATAGGGAATTAAGGTTAAAAAAAAAAATCACCACCAACAACAAAAAAATGGTGCTGGCTGGTCTTGGAGGCTGAGGATGGCTGAGGTGGTTCCAAAGGTGGTGACTGGAAAAGAATTTGGAGGGTAGTTGGAGGCTGGAAGGGGGGTCCCTGGGTGTGTTTGGTCCAAACCCTGTTGAAGCAAGAGACAGATCCCAGGACCACCTAGAGCACTGTCACCACTTACAATAAAAAATAATAATAATTCTTTTTATATTGAGGTATATGTAACATAACATTATGTTAGTTTTAGGTATAGTACAGATATTTGTATATACTTCAAAATGATCCTCACAGCGTCTAGTTACCATCACCCATCACCATATATAGCTGTAAAATATTTTTTTCTTGTGATGAGAACTTTTAGGGTTTATGCTCTTAGCAACTTCCTAATGTGCAACAGACTATTACTAACTATAGTCACAATGCTATACATTTCATCCCCATGACATTTATTTTCTAACTGGAAGTTTGTACCTTTTGACCCCTTTCACAGATCTCACCCCTCCCCCATACCGCCAATTCATTCTCTGTGTCCATGCGCATGGTTTGTTTGCTTTAGACTCCACATTTAAATGAAATCATGGGATATCTGGCTTATTTACCTGACTTACTTCGCTTAGCACAATGTCCTCAAGGAGGCTGATCCATGTTGTCCCCAACAGCAAGATTCCATTATTTTTTATGGCTGAGTAATATTCTTACACACACACATTAACATATACCATATCATCTTTCTTTATTCATCCATCAGTGGGCCCTTAGGTGGTTTCCATATCTTTTTGTTTTGTTTTGTTTTTGTTTTTTTGGATAAATACTCAGAAATGAAACTGCTGAATCTTATGGTAGTTTTATTTTTTATTTTTTTAAGAAATGTCTATCCTGTTTTCCATAGTTTGTGCACTGTGTAAATTGGTGCATAGTGGCTGCATCAATTCACATTCCCACCCACAGTATATGAGGATTCTCTTTTCCCCACATGTTTGCAATACTTGTTATTGCTTGTCTTTTTGATGATTGCCATTCTAACAGGTGTGAGGTGATATCTCATTGTGGTTTGCATTTCCCTGATTAGTGATTTTGAGCATCTTTTCTTGTATCTGTTGGCCTTCTGTATGTCTTCTTTGGAGAAATGTCTATTCAGGTTGTCTGCTGATTTTTTTAACAATTTTTTTGTTGCCATTGAATTGAAAGAGCTTTTTATGTACTTTGGATTATTAGTCCTTTATCAGACATAGAACTTGCAAATATTTTCTCCTATTCAATAGGTTGCTTTTTTATTTTGTTGATGGTTTCCTTTGCTGTGCAGAGGCTATCCAATTTGATGTAGTCCTACTTGTTTACTTTTAATTTTGTTGCCTTTGTTTTTGGATTCAGCCAAAAAATAATTGCCAAGACCTATGTTGTTGGGAACCGCCCTGACTGGTATCAGAAGCTGAAACCCCCGCCTAGGCTAAGGCTAAGGGAATGCCCTTGGAACCGTAAGCCAGCAAGGAGACAAAAGCTTATCTCCCTGGCAGGAATGCTGCTTCTGCTGCTTTATTCATAACTGAACCCCAAAAAGCTTGGTCGGTTAGCCAAAGACGGGTAAGATTCCCCAAGGGGGGAACGACCTAAGACAGGCACAATCACTTTGGGAGGCCCCCCAAAAGAAGGACTTTGGGGGCTGCAGCAAAAGGGGGTGATGGACCCTTGCTCCTCGGCTTTGACATAGCCTGAGTTCTCAGCCTCTGGGAGAAAATCTCCTTATCTCTTGGTTGCCTTAGTTCCCTTGCTCCACCTAAGCCTGAAACAATGACAGGGTGGTGGAGCTCTGTGCTGAAAAGGGCAGATTCCCTGGGTGATCAGGCCTAAGAAAGAATATGTAAATTACTGTGAAACCTTCTTTTTTTAGAATGCTCTCAGTTGAATGAGAAGGGTCCAAGGAGGAAGTTTGAAGTCTCACAGCTCTTTTACCCCGACTCTAAATAGACCAGCAGAGTTCCTTGTTTTCTATGGTTCCTTACTTCCCCTAATGAGTACTATACTTTACCTGAATTATTATGCAAAATGAGCCCAATAAAAGCAGGTGTGGATGGTAAATCGGCGCACTCCCCACTAGGGGGGGTGGCCATTTCATCCCTACTTCCCCACAGAAACTAGTCTGTCTCTGTGCATGTTTTTTCTCTCGTGTTTCTCGTCAAGCCATCCACAGCATTCAGTGGTCACTGCTGGCCGGTGACCCACGCATCACTATGTCAAGGATCTTACTACCTGTTTTTTTTCCTAGAAGATTTATGGTTTCTAATCTTACATTTAAGTCTTAACCCATTTTCAGTTAATTTTTGTGTACCGTGTAAGAGTTTAGTTTCAGACTTTTGCACGTGGCTGTCCAGTTTTCCCAGCACCATTTATTGAAGCATCTGTCTTTACCCCATTGTATATTCTTGCCTTCTTTTTCATAGGTTAGTTGACCATATATATAGGCATGGATTTATTTCTGAGTTCTCTATCCTGTTTCCATTGATCTGTGTGTCTGTTTTTATGCCAACATTATACTATTTTGATTACCATAGCTTTGTAATATAGTTGCAAATCAGCATGTGATGTCTCTAACTTTGTGTTTGTTTTTTCCAAGATTGCTTTGGTAATTTAGGGTCTTTTTCGGTTTCATACAAATTTTAGGATTGTTCTATTTCTGTGAAAAATGTCCTAGAATGTTGGTAAAGATTGTATTGAATCTGTAAAATGCGTTGAACAATGTAGACATTTTAACATTGTTAATTCTTCCAATCCATAAGCATGAAATATGTTTCTATTTACTTGTGTCTTCATCAATTTCTTTCATTAATGTCCTATAGTTTTTAATATATACACCTTTCATCACCTTCATTAATTTTATTTTTAGGTATTTTATTCTTTTTTGATGTGATTGTAAATGGGATTGTTTTCTTTCTCTTTATGATAGTTCATTGTTGACATGTAAAAATGCAACAGATTTTTGTATATTGGTTCTGTATCCTGCAACTTTACTAAATTCATTTATTTCTTACAGTTTCTGATGGAATCTTTAGGATTTCCTTTTTTTCACAAATTTTCAAAAATATTTATTTATTTTTATTTTTAGAGAGAGGGGAAGAGAAGGAGAAGGAGAGGAAGAGAAACATCAATCTGTGGTTGCCTCTTGAATGCCCCGCACTGGGGTCATGGCCCACAAACCAGGCATGTGCCCTGACTGAGAATTGAACTGGCAACTCTTTAATTCACAGGCTCCCACTCAATCCACTGAGCTACACCAGGTAGGGCAGATTTTCTATATTTAACATCATTTTATTTGCAAGTAGTGACAGTTTTACTTCTTCCTTTTCTATTTGGGTGCTTTTATTTATTTTTATTTTTTCTTGCCTTATTGCTCCAGCTAGGGCTTCCAGTGCTATGTTGAATAAAAGTGGTGAGAGTAAGCATCCTTGTCTTGTTCCTGATCTCAGGGAAAAAGCTTTCATCTTTTTATTGTTGAGTATGATGTTAGCTGTGAACTTAAAAAATATATAATTCTTAAATGCATTTTTATTTACCTTGATGCAGTATTTTGATATAGCAGGAGGAATATTTTGATGATGATGGTAAATCAAAGAGAGCTAACATTTATTGGGAAACTAAATTTTTCCTAAGTGTTAACATCACTGAATTCCCACCCTCTCTTGATTACAAAGATTTAAGAAAAGTGAGATACAAGTATGTTAGGTAACTTCAATAAGACCCAAAGCCTTTCACTGAGAGCTAGGGTTAAAACAGATGTTTACCTATCTCCAGAGACCAGGGATTCTACCGTGTTATGCTAAAGATAGATTTTCTTTAAGATTTTTGTGCTTAAATGTCTGGGTGTAGTGAATACCTAAGGCTCTGCCCCTTACAACATAGCAGATGCACTGAGACAAAGAAATATGGCTCAAATGAAAGAGCAGATCAAAAATCCATAAAAAGAACTAAGCAAAATTGAGATAGCCAACCTATCAGATGCAGAGTTCAAACTACCAGTAACCAGGA
This sequence comes from Phyllostomus hastatus, assembly GCF_019186645.2. Lineage (NCBI taxonomy): Eukaryota > Metazoa > Chordata > Mammalia > Chiroptera > Phyllostomidae > Phyllostomus > Phyllostomus hastatus. The sequence continues at coordinate 27,467,879 of NW_025333857.1, read as the reverse complement.
TGCTCACAGAAATTATTGTGTATTGTCACAAAATAAAGGAAGAAGTGAAGGCTATAGATGTGAAATAAAGAAAAAATATACAGGAAACCAACAGGAAAGGGAAGGAAACTGAGACTTAAATCAACATTTTGGAACAAAAGGAAGACATAAACATCCAACTGCAATAGAATGAAGAAACAAGAATTCAAAAAAATGAAGACAGGCTTAGGAACCTTTGGGACAACTTTAAACATGCCAACATCCAAATTATGGGGTGCCAAAAGGAGAAGAGGAAGAGCAAAAAATTGAAAACTTATTTTAAAAAATAATAAAGGAAAAATTCCCCAATCTGATGAAGGAAATAGACATGCAAGTCCAGGAAGCTCAGAGTCTCAAAGAAGTTGGATCCAAGGAGAAACACCCCAAGATACATCATAATTAAGTTACCCAAGATTAAATATAAGGAGAGAATCTTCAAAGATTAAGATAAGAGTAAAGGGGAGAGTTACCTACAAAAAAGTTCCCATGAAACTACAAGCTGATTTCTCAAAAGAAACCTGCAAGCAAAAAGGGGCTGGAAAGACATATTCAAAGTCATGAAAAGCAAGGACCTACAACCTATATTACTGTGTCCAGCAAAGCTATCATTTGGAATGGAAGGGCATATAAAGTGCCTCCCAGATAAGGTCAAGTTAAAGGAGTTCATCATCACCAAGCCTTTATTATATGAAATGTTAAAGGGACTTACCTAAGAAAAAGAAGAAAATCAAAATTGAGCAGTAAAATGACAACAAACTCATAACTATCAACAACTGAACCTAAAAAACAAAACAAACTAAGCCAACAACTAAAATAGGAACAAACTCACAAAAATGAAGCCCACATGGAGGATTATCAGTGGGGAGAGGGAGAGTGGGGGAAAAGGTACAGGGAATAAGAGGCATAATTGGTGGGCACAAAATAAACAAGGGGGGGGCGTTAAGAATAGTATAGGAAATGGAGAAGCCAAAGAACTTATGCGTACAACCCATTCACATGAACTAGGGGCAGAATGCTGGAGGGAGGGGAGTTGAAGGGCAGAGAGGGATAAAGGGGAGGAAAAAAATGGGGCAACTGTAATAGTATAATCAATAAAATACATTAAAAAATAAAATGTCTAAAATTCCAACTCAAAAAAAACCTGTGTGTATATTGTTTGTGTACTGTCACATCAAAATATCTAACTTAATTGTCAACATCTTCACAATAAATATCATGGTAGTAGACCATTATAACATAGAGCAAAGAATCATAAAAGTACACATTGGAAAAGACCTTAAAATCAACAAGTTCAACAATCAATCCATTGCTATTTCAGCTTCTACTTGAACACCTCCTACAATGTGGAACTCACTGTCTCCAGTAGCAAACAATTTCATCTTTGAACACTTAAAAAGTATTATTACTAGTTTCTCCCTCGGGCATCTCAAACTTAAGATGCTCAAAACTTAATTCATAAAGTAGTTTCATAATTTTGTTTATAGTTAATTAGGGATCTGGGCTTGCCAGAGGGGAGTGAACACTAAGGAAAAGAACATTATGCCATCAATAATTAACTACAGATTATGTTTTAAATAGCCATTCACTTTCTTATTACTAAGGCCAAAGAAAATGTCATTAAAAATTGTTACCTATCTCCTTGGGATTTTCCAAGATCTTCTTGTCAGAATGTAGTGCTGTGTTTGTGTTAGAGGACAATTAAATCATCAGTCAAGGATCCCAGCAAGAAGCTGATGGTACATTCAAATGGAGCTTGAACTTCTGGTCAAGAGAATAGCAAAGGTAAATGCAGTACTCAAATGTTCCCACCACCACATCAAACTTACAACTGAACTGTAGAATAATCATCATTCAGAACTGTCTGAAATGAATGGAATGGAAATCCTACAACTAGGGATTTAAAGAAGAAACCACATTGAGATTGATAGGAGTGAAGCCTCAGAATGGCCTGGTCCCACATCTATATGTGACAGATAAAAATCAGGAGGGATATCTCAGCTGTGGAAATCCCCCTGAGGAGAAAGGAGTCTCAGCCCCATACCAGGCCTCCCAGCCCAGGGTTTTAGTGACAGGAAAAGAAGTCTCCATAAGCTCTTGCTGTAAAAACCAGTAGGAATTGTGACTGAGTGAGACAGTGAACTTTTGAAGTCCCAGGAAGTTCCTCTTAAAAGCCCTACACATGGACTTACTTAGACTCACTCCCTCTGAGCTACAGCACATTGGACCAGCAGCTTGAAAGAAACCAGGGACATACATGGAGGAATTGTCTGACATCAGGGTGAGACCCATCAGGGAAAGACAGCTTTATGCCAGACAAAAGTGCTGAAAGAGGCCATTGGCCCTTTTCTCAGACACCTTCCCCACTGTCACAGAGCTGACAGGTGAGTGCCATATCTGAGTTTTAATCAACCTAGCTCACACTATTCACCCTACCATGGTGATTCCCTGAGACCCTACCCCAACCAACTTACAGGTCCACCCAAGCTGTTTCCAGTGGCCTTTCCATACAAATAGCCACTCTACCAATTCAGGAGACATAGCAGCTCTACCTAATACATAGAAACAAACACAAGGAAGCAGCCAAAATGTGGAAACAAAAAAACAGATCCCAAATGAAAGAACAGGAGAAATCTCCAGAAAAAGAACTACATGAAATGTAGGCAAGCAAACTACCAGATACAGAGTTCAAAACAATAGTTGTAAAGATGCTCAAGGAACTTAGTGAAAACTTCAAGGAACTTAGTGAGAGTATCAGAAACATGAAAAAGGATGTAGAAACCATAAATAAGAACTAATCAAAAATGAAGAATACACTAGCTGAAATGAAGAATAATTTACAAGGAATAAAAATAGAGTAGATGAACACAAGAATCAAATCAGTAATTTGGAAAATAAAAAAGCAAAAAAGCCATGGCTGGCGTAGCTCAGTGGATTGAGCAGGGGCTGCGAACCAAAGCATCGCAGGTTCGATTCCCAGTCAGGGCACATGCCTGGGTTGCAGGCCACGGCCCCCAGCAACCACACATTAATGTTTCTTTCTCTCTCTCTTTCTCCCTCCCTTCCCTCTCTAAAAATAAATAAAATCTTTTTAAAAAGCAAAAAAATCAGAACAGAAAAAAGAAAACAGAATCCAAAAATATGAAGATACTGGAAGGAGCCTCAGGGACAACTTCAAGTGTACTAACATTCACATCATGGGGGTGCTGGAGGCAGAAGAGAGAAAGCAAAAAATTGAAAACCTATTTGAAAAAATGCCAGAAAACTTCCCTAACCTGGTAAAGGAAACAGACATACAAATCCAGAAAGCACAGAGAGTACCAAACAATATGAACCCAAAGAGGCCCACACTAAGACACATCATAATTAAAATGCAAACGTTTAAAGAAAGAGAATCTTTAAAACAGCAAGAAAAAAGCATTTAGTTACTTACAAGGGAGCTCCCATAAGACTGTCAGCTGACTTCTCAACAGAAACTTTGCAGTCTGGAAGGGAGTGGCAAGAAATATTTAAAGTGATGAAAAGCAAGGATCTACAACCAAGATTACTCTACCCAGTAAAGCTATCATTTAGAATTGAAGCACAGATAAAGAGCTTCCCAGACAAGGAAAAGTTAAAGGAGTTTTTCACCACCAAACCAGCATTACATGAAATGTTAAAAAGGGTCTTCTTTGATATGAAGAAGAAAAAGATAAAAAATATAAACAATAAAATAAAAATAAATACATATCTATTGACAATTAAATCTATAAAGCAAAACAAGTGAATAAGCAGAACAGAAACAGACTCATAGATACAGAGAACATTTTGATGGTTGCCTGATGAAAGGGTTTGGAAATGGGTGAAAAAGGTGAAGGAATTAGGAAATACAAATAGTTGTTCCAGAATAATTATGAGGATGTACAGCATGAGGAATATAATAAATAATATTCTAATAACTCTCTATGGTGTCAGATGGGTGTGAGATTTTTCAGGACATTCACTTAGTTATATAATGTCTAGTCACTGGGGTGTACACCAGAAGCAAACATAATACTGTATGTTAACTATAACTAAAAAATAAAAAAATGGTTTTCAAAAATGGAATTTGAAGCATGTTAATGAAGGGACATTTAGGAAGGTATGGGCAGGATTCAGAGAAATCTCCAGAGTATGAGTAAGGATCCTAAGGCTGGCAACAGTCAAGAACTATTAGTTCCTATGGACTTACAGAATAAGAGAAAGGAGCAGATCCCAGAACCTAGGAAAGTAGCCATAGAAAATTATCCCCTTCCCAGGGAGGAACTGTAGCCTGAGATTGAGACATGCAGCCAATTGGAAGTTCAACTGGGGAATGGGCACCCTGACTTCACTGTTCCCCCATTCCCAGACCTCCTGCTGATGGGTCAGGGTTCCAGCTGCTAGAGAGAAGAAAACTTGGAAGAGAAGGGGGATTACTAATGCAGTTCAGGAACAAATGTCCACCACGTTTGGGACACAGAGCAAGGCACAGAAGAGTAGAGAGTAGATTGGAGAGGCAGATGGAGAATTGTAGCACTGCAATATTCCAGTCAACACCTTATGTTCCCTGAGCCTTGTTCTTCCTTCTTAATGCTTCTCTTGCTGATTTTCCCCACCACCTTCCCCCATTTCTTTCTACTTCTACTGAATTAGCAACGGGGAAAGTCAGCTAGCTTCAAAGCAGCCTAAGGTCATTGAAGAAAATGATAATCCTATTGCTTTACTAGATTTCACTTATATGTGGATTCTAATGAACAAAATAAACAAAAAAAATAGGAACAGACTCTTAGATACAGAAAATTGACAGCCATCAGAGAGGAGGAGGCTGGGTGAAATAGGCGAAGGGATTAAGCAAAAAACAAAAACCTCATGAACACAGACAGCAGTATGGTGATTACAAGAGGGAAAGGGGGATGGGGGCAAGTAGAAGAGGGTAAACAGAAGTAAACAGTGATGGAAGGATACTAGACATTGGATGGTGAACACACAATGCAACGTGCAGATGTCGTATTGCTGAATGGTACATTTGAAACGTAGATGATTTTATTGACCAATGTAACCCCAATAAATTCAATCTTAAAAGGTTAGCATTTGTCTCTTAGACTGTACAAATTAATTCTAAACTAAATGGTGTACCATTCCATTTATATTTTTGTATAATGATTACACCAAACGTAACTATACATATATAGCTACCTATATATGTACAGTTGTCATGTTTGGTGTATATATATAGATAACACAGACAGAGAGAGACTTAGAGGCTATTTAGTATTCACATATCAAAGTTTTTCTTTTTCTCTGATTTCTTTATAAGACTTTATCTAATTGTTCTTTGGTAAAGCCTTTATTAAGCTTTAAACACTGGTAATGTAGGTCCTAAGCTCTACTACTTTAGAATTACTAGTTTAATTGCTTTCTCCCCATTCCCAATATGTTCAAAGCTTCAATTTTGGGTATTATGTTTTAACTAAAGTTTTATGAGATGAAAGTTTTCTGAGTAAGGGTTCTCAGAACCAGATTTTCCAATGGGATCTGCTTATGTCCTTGAATATAAGAGGTCTGATTAATAGAATTCATTTCAGACAAGCCAGGTCCTTTGGGAGAAACAAAGAAATTCTTCATTTTGTTGAGGGACCCCTTGAGATGGAGTTAACACAATTTGAACAAGTTCAAGGAAATTTTTGTGTTACTTGGCTGCTGTTGTAGTCTCTTCATAGCTGTTTTGAGTGTGAGAGTTTTGTTCAGATGCATGTAAATCACATGCTAGTCTACCCCACCATGCACATACTACATGTTCAACAGTGGAACACCAGTCAAGACCAATACACCTGGGTGATAACCAGGACAGATTTTTATTCACAGGGCATATTTTTCACAGGACAACATTTTATCTTAAAATATAGTTGAGACATCAGTTAAGTTCACCATGAGGGCTTCAGAGTCCCATCATTCTTTGAAGTGTTTGTATTTTCCCCTTAATGTTAGTAGTGTGGCAGATACACTGATAAAAAAAAGGCTTTTAAACTTATGCACTCATTTATTCAAATATTTATTAAGCCCCTTCTTTGAAGCAAGTATGGCAATAGTTCATGTGGCTCACCACATCACATTAAAATGGGGGGAAATCTGAAAGCAAAGTGCTGTCAGAGACTGTTTCAGTGGCATCTTCTGTTTTGCACCACTGACTTACACTGGCAAGGATCCACATGAATGTATGAGAGAAGACGTTGGGGTTGTACACGTGCTACAGCTCAACAAATCATGACTACTGCAATTATCAATTGGTCCTGTCTCAGAAATAGTCTTACATCTATCCTATTTTGCCAATCTCATGACACGGTGTGGTTCAGGCTGTCCTTAACTCTCATGTTGAGCAACTGGAAGAGCCTCATAATCACTTTCCTTGTATCTTACCTTTATTCCCCTTAAATCCAGTCTCTAGTGCTCCTGTAATGACCTTTGCAAAACATAAATCTCGTAGTCCCATTTCTCAATTTTAATGCTGCACAGTTTCCGTATCTACCAAGATAAGGTCCAGACTTGCCAATGAATGCCACAATGATCCGATTTCCATAGGCTTCTCCAACACCTTCCCCTAGTTCCTGCATCTATACCTTTGCATCCATTCTGCCATAGTGAACTACTCTGGTATGCCTCACCAGCTTCTGCTTCATGTTTTCATACCTTCATGCCTTTGTGCATGGTGTCAGTCTGCCTCAGCTATCTTCTTTCCCTGACTAATTCCACCTTGTTCTATAGGTCTAGCTCTATTTTGCTCCATCTCTAACTCTACTTCAGAAGTTGTCCCTGGATAACTGCAATAACTTCCTAAGTAGTCTCCACATTCACTTGTCCCTGTCTCCAATCCATTTTTTTCTTTTTTTTTTAATTCTCATCAAAGGATAGCTTACTGATCTTACAGACAGAAGGGATAGAGAGACTATCGGTTGCCTCCCATATGCGCCTCAACCAGGGATCAAACCCACAACCCAGATATGTACCCTGACTGGGAATTGAACCAGTAACCTTTTGGTTTACATGACAATGCTCCAAACAGCTGAGCCAGGGCTCCAATCCATTCTTGACTGTCAGGATGAAGGTAACCATCTCCTATCCTCTCTCTACCCAGTTGTTATTACCCTGAGGATAAAGAATACAACCTTTACAGAGCCAATATAGGAGACCCTACCAGACCCTGCTTGTCTCTCCAGCCTCATCTCCCCCTTATGCAGCATGTATCAACTACAATGACCTTTTTCATGCCCTGGAATGTCATGTTTCCTCCTGCCATAGGTTTTACACATACTGGTCCCTCTTGTTAGACAGCTTGCTCACCTCTGCTATCCATCACACAGAGCTCAGTTCAAGAATTACTTTCCGAAGGAACCCTTCCCTGACCTCTGATGTAGTTTAACTTTCTTTATTCTGCATTCGCATAGAAAAGTGTTTCTTTCTTCATACCTCAGTCTGCATGTGGTTATAATTAATGTGGTCTCTGCCCTGAAAGCTAGTTTCGTGAGAGATGGATAGCATCTGTTTTTGCCTTTCATTGAATTCCTCACACAGCACGGTCTCAGATACAAAAGGGGAACTCAAAAAATTGTAATGAATTAATCAATCAATTCTCTAAGATTCTGTTGGAAAGCTCTGCTATCATTACCATTATCATCACAAGAAGTGTTGGTCCCCAGTAGCTTGTGTATATGTTAGAGCACATACCTTCATTCTGGTATAATTTTATTTGTCAATCTCTTTAGGATCTCAGAGTTCAGAGAGAGCAGTAATATCTTAATCAACACTACATCCACTCTGTGACCACCCTGTGGATAGTGAAGAATGCATTCCTCTGAAAGTTTTTAATTGAAGTAAAATTGATATAACCTAAAATGCACCATTTTTTAAATCATTGTTCAAGTACAGTTTTCTCCCTTTTACTCCCATTCCAACCCACCCACCCAACCCTTCCCCCTTCCCTCCCATTACCACCTTCCCCCTAGTTTTTGTCCATGTGTCCTTTAAATTTGTTCCTGTAAACCCTTCCCATTCTCCCCTGAAATTCCCTCCCCTCTCCCCTCTGGTCACTGTCAGTCTGTCCTCTATTTCAGTGTCTTTGGTTATATTTTGCTTGTTTCTTTGTTTTGTTGTTTAGGTTCCTGTTAAAGGTGAAATCATATGGTATTTGTCTTTCACTGCCTGGCTTATTTCACTTAGCATAATGCTTTCCAGCTCCATCCATGCTGTTGCAAAGGGTAGGAACTCCTTCTTTCTTTCTGCCGCATAGAATTCCATTGTGTAAATGTACCATAGTTTTTTGATCCATTCATTTACTGATGGGCATCTTGGTTGCTTCCAGCATCTAGCTATTGTAAATTGTGCTGCTATGAACATTGGGATGTATAGGTTCTTTTGTATTGGTGTTTTAGTGTTCTTAGGATATAGTCCCAGCAGTGGAATTGCTGGGTCGAAAGGCAGATCCATTTTTAGTTTTCTGAGGAAGTTCCATACTGCTTTCCATAGTGGTTGTACCAGTCTGCAGTCCCACAAACAGTGCACTAGGGTCCCCTTTTCTCCACAACCTCTCCAACACTTGTTTGTTGCTTTGTTTATGATGGCCATTCTGACTGGTGTGAAGTGGTATCTCATTGTGGTTTTAATTTGCATCTCTCTGATAGCTAGCGATCTTGAACATCGTTTCATGTGTCTTTGGATCTTCTGTATGTCCTCCTTGGAGAAGTGTCTGTTCAAGTCTTTTGCCCATTTTATAATTGGGTTGCTTGTCTTCTTAGAGTGGAGTCGCATAAGTTATTTATATATTTTGGAGATTAAACCCTTGTCTGAGGTATCATTGGCAAATATGTTTTCTCATACAGTTGGTTCTCTTTTTATTTTGATACTGTTTTCTTTAGCTGTGCAAAAGCTTTTTATTTTGATGAGGTCCCATTTGTTTATTCTTTCCTTTATGTCCTTTGCTCTAGGAGACATGTCAGTAAAAAAGTTTCTGCATGAAATATCTGAGATTTTCCTACCTACATTCTCTTCTAGGACTTTAATGGAGTCACGGTTTATATTTAAGTCTTTTATCCACCTTGAATTTATTTTCATGTAAGGTGTAAGTTGGTGCTCGAGTTTCATTTTTTTGCACGTAGCTGTCCAGTTCTCCCAACACCATTTGTTGAAGAGGCTATTTTTATTCCATTTTATGTTGCTGCTTCCTTTGTCCTCAACATAATATAGGCCATATATGAGAGACCTACAAAGAACATCATACTCAATGGGCAAAAATTAAAATCTTTTCCACTAAGATCAGGAACAAGACAAGGATGTCCACTTTCACCACTTCTATTCAATATAGTACTGGACGTTTTAGCCACAGCAATCAGACAAGAAAAAGAAATAAAAGGCATCCAAATCGGAAAGGAGGAAACAAAACTGTCACTATTTGCAGATGACATGATAGTGTACATAGAAAATTCTATAGACTCCACCAAAAAACTGCTTGACCTAATAAATGAATTTGGCAAAACAGCGAGATACAAAGTCAATATCCAGAAATCAAAGGCATTTCTGTACACCAACAATGAAACAGCAGAAGAAGAAATCAAGAAAAAAAAATCCCATTTGAAATAGCAAAAAGAAAAATAAAATACCTAGGAATAAACCTAACCAAAGAGGTAAAAGACCTGTATTCAGAAAACTACATAACACTGAGGAAAGAAATCAAGGAAGACACAAACAAATGGAAACATATACTGTGTTCATGGTTTGGAAGAATTAACATCATCAAAACGTCCATACCCAAAGCAATTTACACATTCAATACAATACCTATTAAAGTACCAATGGCTTATTTCACAGACATAGAACAAACACTTCAAAAATTTATATGGAACCATAAACGACCCCGAATAGCTGCTGCAATTTTGAGAAAGAAGAGGAAAGTAAGAGGGATCACAATACTTGACACTAAACTATACTACAAGGCCACTGTAATCAAAACAGCCTGGTACTGGCATAAAAACAGGCACATGGACCAATGGAACAGAACAGAGAGCCCAGAAATAAACCCAAGTCTCTACAGTCAATTAAAATGCACCATTTTAAAGCATGGGATTCAGTTGTATTTATTATATTCACCATGTTGTATAATAATCATCATTATCAAATTTCATAATATTTTTATTACCCCAAAGGAAACCCCACACCTATTACATAGTCATGCTCCTGGCAACCATTAATCTGTTTTCAGTCTCTATAGGTTTTACTATACTTGGAATTTAATATAAATAAAATGAAACAATATGCGGCTTTTTGTGTTTGGATACTTTTACTTAGCATAATGTTTTCAAGGTTTATCCACGTGATATATAAATACATACTTCATTTTTATGGCTGGATAATATTCCATTGTATAGCTATATCACATTTTGTTTATCTGGTCATCTGTACATAGACATTTGGGTTGCCTTCACCTTTTGACCACTGTGAAGAGTGCTGTTATGAACTTCCATGTACAAGTTCTTGTTTGAATACCTGCTTTTAATTATTTTGGGTATATACCATGGAAATTGCTGGGTCATATAATAATTGTATATATAGGTGATTGAGGAACCACCAAAATGTTTTCCACAGATGTTGCTCCATTTCACAATTCCACCAGCAATGTCTGAGGGTTCCAATTATTTCTCCACATCCTCACCAATACTTTTTACTTTATGTTATTTTTAAAAAATCATTATTATTATAGCGAACCTAGTCAGTGTGAAGTGGTACCTCATTGTGGCTTTGATTTGCATTTCCCCAATGGCTAATGATGATACTGAACATCTTTTTTTGTGCTTGTGGGTCATTTCTCTATCTTCTTTGGGGAAATGTCTATTCATTTCCTTTGCCCATTTTTTGATTGGATTATTTGTCTTTCTGTTGTTGAGTTATAAGTGTTCTTTATATATTCTGAATACTAGACCCTATTGGACATGTAATATGCAAATAGTTTCTCCCATTACATGCAGTGGAATATTATTCCATTTTGAAAAGGAAGGAAATCACTGAGCAGCACCTGATTTGGGTGTGGTTTCTACCAGGAACCAAATTGGGGCCCCAAAATAGAAAACTTCTCTCCACTGACCCTTGTTGTGACCTGGCATGGACAGATACTTCCAGTCAAGATGGGGGCATAGGTAGACATGCCTTGCTTCCTTTCACAACCACAGAAAGAATCACAACTAAGTCTCAAAATAACTAACACCTAGAACTGTCAAAAAACTGAACTGTATGGAAGTTCGACAACCAAGGATTTAAAGAAGAAACAACCATCCAAACAGGTAGGAGGAGCAGAGATGCAGAGACAACGCAAAGAAGTGAGGAGACTTGGTGTGGTAGAGAGAGAAGATGGCCCAAATGAAAGAACAGAACAAACCCTCAGAAAAAGAAATAAATGAAACAGAGATAGCCAACCTATCAGATGCAGAGTTCAACACACTGTGATGAGGATGCTCATAGAACTCATTGAGTACAGCAAATGCATAAGGAAAGAAATGAAGGCTACACTAAGTGGCATAAGGAAAAATCCACAAGGAACCAAAAGTGAAGGGAAGGTAGCCAGGATTCAAATCAACAATCTGGAACATAAGGAAGAAATAAACATTCAATCAGAACAAAATGAAGAAACAAGAATTCAAAAAAATTAGGAGAGTTTAAGAAGTCTCTGGTATATCTCCAAAAGGTCCAACATCCAAATTATAGGGATGCTAGAAGGGGAGGAGGGAGAGCAAGAAATGGAAATCTTATTTGAAAAAATAATGAAAGAAAACTTCCCCAACTTGGCAAAGGAAATAGACATACAAGTCTAGGAAGTATAAAGAGTCCCAAACAAGATGAACACAAAGAGGACCACCCAAGACACATCATAATTAAAATACCAAAGGTTAAAGTTAAAGAGATAATATTAAAGGCAGCAAGAGAAAAGCAGAGAGTTACCTACAAAGGAGTTCCCATAAGACTATCAGCTGATTTCTCAAAAGAAACTTTGTAGGCAAGAAGGGGCTGGCAAGAAGTATTCAAAGTGATGAAAGGCAAGGACCTACAACCAAGATTGCTCTACCCAGCAAAGCTGTCATTTTGGAATGGAAGGACAAATAAAGTGCTTCCGAGACAAGGTAAAGCTAAAGGAGTTCATCATCACCAAGCCATTATTACATGAAATGTTAAAGGGACTTATTTAAGAAAAAGAAGATCAAACCCATGAATATTAAAAAGGCAACAACTTCATAACCATCAACAACTGAATCTAAAAAACAAACAAATAAAACTAAGCAGATAACCAGAACAGGAACAGAATCATAGGCATGGAGATCATTTGAAGGGTTATCAGCTGGGAGGAGAAGGGTGATTATAGAGGAAAATGTGCAGGTATTAAAGAGCATACTTAGTAGGCACAGAATAGATAGGGGGAGGTTAAGAACACTGTTAGAAATGGAGAAGCCAAAGAACTTATATGCATGACCCATGGGTGTGAACTAAGCAGGGTAGGGATTGCTGGAGGGAAGGCGGAATCAGACAGAGGGAGGCAAAGGGGAAATACCTAGGACAACTGTAATAGCACAATCAATAAAATATACTTAAAAATAAAAATAAAGCCAAAAACAAAAAGAAAAGAAAAGGAAGGAAATCCTGTTGAATGCTATTACATGGATGAAGCTTGAGGACATTATGTTAAGCAAATAAGCCATTCCCAAAATGACAAATACTGTATGATTCCACCTATGTGAGGTACCTAGATACCTGGATACCTAAATTAATCAAACTTATATAAAGAGAAAATAGAAGGGTAGGTCCTGGGTACTGAGGGAGAGGAAGAAATGGTAGGCAAAAGATTGGCAGAGACATCTGTTTTCTCAATGTTTCATGAACAGTCTCCCATGTCCGAAAGAGGGCTCTTCATAGTGTAAAGATTGCCCAACAGTTGAAGATGACTTTAGGCATAGCATTCAGAAGAGAAATAACAAATGAATAGCAACAGGAGGAGAGGAACAATGGAGAAAGTGACTGAGAAAGGAATAAAATTCACAAAAGTAAAATTTAAAACCATTCCCTGGGATGGAATGGACAGTGTGATTTCCTGCTTTTTGACTTCTGTGAATATATCTGTGACATCCACTTATAAAATATCTACATGTGAATATTGTAATTTGCCAGGTATTTCATATGTTTTTTTGTATTTTTTTAATATATGAATGTATTTTTGTATTTTTTAATATAAATTCTTATTTATTTTGTGTCAGGAAGAACATCAGGGAATAAAATTTTGATGGAGTACAATTCATATCCCTCCCATAAATGGGCAATAAGTTATTGCATCCAAATAAATTTTCATATCTAGTTGTTCAAGTACTTAAGCCTTTCTTAAGATGATTATTCAGGGAAAAATTTTCAGTTGGGATTATCTTATTTTTTATAACCTCTTTTCTTTTCTGGCACATGGCTTTTAGCTAGTCCTCTGATTCTTAGAATGCTCAAAGAAAAGATGAATTAAGGAAAAAGAAAGGAAATTTTAAAAAAGTCAGTGGGGATGCTTGGCAGTAGTGAAAATAAAACGTGATTAGGAAGAGATTGAAATGAACTAAAATCAAGGCAACTGCTTCTTCATGGGAGACAATCTAAAATGGTATAATAAAGCTAGTTAACATTCATCAAACTAAGCATATGCTGTTCCAGTATCAGTTCTAACTGTTTTGCACGTGTTATATTAACTTACTTAATCTTCACAACAGCCCTACAAGGAAGGTATCCTGTAAGAATTTATTATTAAATTGCCATGAATTTTATGAGCTTGTTGGTAGCTTGAAATCAGCCATTGTGGGAGTATTTACACCATAGAAATTGACATATGCTACAAATCAGGGCTTTGGAGAGGGAAGCCAGTTGTTAAACATTTTCCAGGATATCACTGCTATTGTCCTTCTTTCATAGATTGGGGAAACTGGGACGCAGAAAACATTGGTAAGTTTTTCATGATTATGCAACTAGTGGTTGGTAGAGTTAAAATTATATAATAGGCAGCACCGTTTGAGAGCCCAAACTTTTTAACCATCATACCATATTGTTTATGGGTATGACTAAAATAATTGACTTGACCTACAAAGCCTAAGGTTCTCGTTTAGACTGTCCTACTATCCACTGTTTAAGCTGAGTCTCAAGACATTTTATAATAGAGATGTTACAATCTAAAAATGTTTCACATTTATCTCTGCTATATGATAAATAATATTAGGTGAAATGCAAAATAATCCATCTCCCTTCCTTCCTTTTTTCCTCCCTCCCTCCCTTCCTCCCTTCTTTCCTTCCTTTCTTCCTTCCAAACTTTGATTATGTCTTTGCTATTGGAATAGAATATATGTAAATCTCTTAGGACTTTTGGTAGTATTTGAGAAGGGCTCTAGTGAATTTTCTCCCTAATGCTCCCGTACCATTTTCCTCATTATTATAGAAAGTAGAACACCTGTGCTGACAGTGGGCATCATAATCATCATTAATAAATATTTATTGAGCATGCTTTCCTGTTGAGCAATGAGGACACAGAGGTACACAATATGGTCCTAGAACTTGTCCAACAAGTGTAACAAGTAGAAATTGTTCAAAAGAGAAAAGAGAGTAACCATAGGTTACTCTCCCAACCATAGGGGCTGGGACAGCTGGGGAAGATTTTCTCTGTGGAAGGAACTAACTCCTGAGCTAAAGAGTCAAAGGGAAAGTGAGCATTCTAGGGAGGCAGAATGGCTTGAGGGAAGACACTGGGGCTATTCACATTTTTGTGCATGAATAACTAAGTAATACAGTTTGGCCAAAGGAAAGGTTCTGTAACAGGACATAAGACAGGAAAGGATAAACTCCTGTTTGAGGGGAGCATTTGGCCTTCACTGTGGAGCCTGGGCTTCATTTTTGGAACAATAAGAAATCACCCAAGGTTCTTCAGCACATGAAAGGTGTGTAAAGCCTTGCTGTGAATAAGATTAAAGTTAGCCAGGTGTTTAGAATGAACTGGAGGAGAGAGTTACTGGAAATGGAGATAACAATAAAACAATAACCTATTATGAAAGCTCTTTCAACATGGAAAATTATTATGGAATAATTAGAATTGTAAGCAAGATACAATTATAATTGCAAACTGTGGTCACAGTGGCACACAACGTATGCAATGGAAAAGATTAGGAAGAACTATAACTAAATTATTAGTAATTGGGTTGGGCTGGTAGAGTCATGGGCTATTTTTTTTGTTCCCATCCTCCAACCCCAACCCCTTTGGCAACCATCAGCTGTATATCTATGGGTCTGTTTCTGTTTTGTCTTGTTTATTTATTGTTTGTTTTGTTTTGGTTAGATTTCATGTATCAGTGAAGTCATGTGGCATTTGTCTTTCTCTGTCTGACTTATTTCACTTAGCATAATACCCTCTAGGTCCAGTCATGCTGTTGCAAATGGCAGTCTTTCATTTCTTTTACTGCTGAGGAATATTTTGTTGTATATATAATTTTTTCTTTAATCAAATTTTTGATAATGTGGTCATAGTTTGTCATTACAAGAAATGTGTGTAAATAAAAAATTATTGACAGAAAGATGCTTGAAGGGGATGCTAATTTTATATACAATAGCAAATTATGCCTTAGCCACAGAAAGATACAAAAAAAATTCAACTGTGGATGGCTTTGGGGTAGCTAGAGTTATGGGACTAAAATTTTGGAAAGTGCTAAAGTTTTGACACCCTGTTTTGCGAGCCATGAAAGTGACTGAGAACTCTGATAGGGAATTCAAAGCAAAAAGGGCTGAACAAGAAGACCTGGGCCTTGAGGCGAGTGGGGGCTCAGCCCTGTGAGGTGAGTGGGGGCTGACCCTTGTGGGCTTCAATTCCCAAGCTCTTGTGTCTGCTGCAGTCAACCCATGAAGGGCAATGGCAAGAGACAGGACAGCTGAAGGCCAGGAGGCAAGAAGAAAACAGGTTGCTTCCCCGCTTCCCTCTCTGCCTCTAGCTTCATCTACAGCGACAGCTGCATGTCCACCTTGGCTCTAATGCTGAGAACCACCATGGCTTCAGATTCACTAAAAGACCCTGGCCTCTAGACTTTCTTAATTCTACCTCATCCCTTGGTTCCCTCCAGCTTAGAGGCAATAGTGACTTCGTACCGTTGTTACTCTCAGTCCTTGGTTTGACTTCTCAGCTCTTCCACCACCTGCATAAGCAATTCCCTAAATTTAATTCCCTCTGTTTTCCTGGTTAGACGCTGACTGATAAAATTCAAATGTACCTAAGTATATGTGTATTAGATCATGATATAGAATACATTTCATACTGAGAGTAGTTGTTAGAACAGTTTGAAAGCCACAGTCTGTGAAAGTAAATTTGATAGTATGCAATGAATAGTACTGGGCCCATTTCTTCAACTGGGTATTGATGACTGTAGCTGGAGAACATGAACTTGGAGACGTTTTTCTTCCAAGGGACACAGTGTGGTAGAGTAGGTGGTGTACTGACCCGGAGTAAGGAGACCAAGATTCTAACCTTGGTGGATGGCCATGGGCAGTCCATTCTACCAAGTCCATTCAACCATGTGTCTTGGCACATTATGCTTACTCAAGTGCATGGAACCAGAGGTTCTGAGATTGGTGTGTA
This sequence comes from Phyllostomus hastatus, assembly GCF_019186645.2. NCBI lineage: Eukaryota > Metazoa > Chordata > Mammalia > Chiroptera > Phyllostomidae > Phyllostomus > Phyllostomus hastatus. Next base: position 27,451,198 of record NW_025333857.1, on the reverse strand, counting down.
TTTTTTAAACCAGTGACTACTGTAAGAAGTTACAGTGTTACCATTCTGAAGAAGACATTGATGTAGAATCTGTGACAGCTCAAACACCAGTGTTATCAGCATTTAAAAGCTATTTGAAAGAGTTAAATAGTCACTTAACTAGATCATTAAATTATACTTTTACTATTTAATTATGTTCCTCATTTGATAAGTAGTCATTTATTATATTAGCATTAGAAATAATAGCTTACCTCTCTGGTCTTAAGTTCTTAGAAAATGATAAACATTGATATTGGCCATAGGACTTGCAGAATATCAGGGAATGGTGGTTACAGTCATTAATGTCAGTAAATTAATCACAGTATAAAACTGAGGTGTCATATAAAGACAAGTGCCCCTGATTGGTGGGTATACTTTTAAAGTAGTTCAATAAAATGTAGCTAAAGTGTGAGGTGTAAACCTATTTAAGATTCAGACATACTCCCAAACCCTATGTCCTAAGGATTAAACAAACACACAAACAGTAAAATATTGTATGTTATGACCTTCTTTTACCTTATCAGTAAAATCCCTATTTTCTCTCATATTTAAGGAAACCTATTACCAAAAGGCCCCAAATAGTCTTTATAAAAGTAAAATTCCAACAGAATCACAATGTCTCTGTTAAGGCACGCAATTGAATATGCACAATTCCAGACTTTTCCTTTATGCCCAATGCTCATTGAAGTCAGCGATTGTTCAACTAAGTTTATCTGAAAGGAAGATAAAAGCTGCCTGCCTAGCATTAAACCTTGCACCATGCAGAATCCAGACACTTGCAAACTTCTTATTTTCATTTTATATATTCATCACTTTCTGTAACGAAACCTGAAGTGAAGCCATATTGTTGTGGAATGTATATAATCCCTACCTGTGGAGAGACGGACTCTTCTTCCCTCTCTAAAAGCAGATTATATATCTCAACTTCTTTAAAGAGTCATCAAAGTAATTTTAGTAGTTATTTCTGGTTTTATAAGTTCCTGGCTTATTTTCCACCCTTGTCTTGAATTTGCATAAAATGTCAAGCATAGAAAAATGACTAAAATAAGGCAACAGCAGATTGAACTTCTGTGTACTGAACTTGAAATAAGAATCCTGTGGGTGACAAAATGCAAGTGGAGCTGGGAAAGGGTCGCATACAAATCAAAGACAATAAATAGTAACTGAAAAGATAAGTCCAGTAACAGCGGAAGGTGGTCTAAAAGTAAAATGCTGCGATAACATCTAATAAAACAGCGCGAGAGAAAGATTCAGTATGTCCTGCCACTGTGGGACTTGGCTGTGGGGCTGAGAGATGAGCTGTGGTGTCACACTGGTACAAAAGCATATTATCAATCTGAGGAGCACAGTGCAAGTCAAAGGGCAGGAGCTACAATGACCTGCCAAACAAAAGTTAAAATATTTGAACAATTTATGACAAAAAATGTTTAGACATTGAATTTATGTTCTGATTCCTCTTGTACAATTGCCCAAAGATGTATCAAAGCCTCAAAGACATGTTGATGACATTTATGAAATTCTTTCTTGTGTAGACAGCATACATATAATAGAGTATTATTGAGAAGATCTTTCAGAAGAAAATTATTCTCAGAAAGCCGAACTCTAGAGACAAAGGAAGGCTTCCTTTGGGCAGCTAGAATGCATTTAAATTATCTAGAAATGTGTGGAGTTCTATAGGGCTTTTTTCAAAAGGGTAGACATGTTTGGACATATAAAATATACAGTTAGTTTTATAAAGGTTAAGGAAAGATTTATTTCCTATCAGAAAAGCACCCTGCATCACTTGTGCTCCGGTACCTCTGTATCAGAGATTCTCACCACCTCAGAGAAAAAGCCCACTGAAAACCTGATGAAATGTACGGGCTCTGTGTGCAGAAAGCACACATTAACACAATCATGGCGTTTCTAATACTTGCAAGGAATTCTCCGATGCTCCAAAGATCATTTACATTCCACCCTCCCCTGTCTCATAGTGGCTGAAAATTCCTGTATCGATGACAAATTATTGGACAGTTTTTACATGGGCAGCATAGATCACTCTGAGTCTGGAGATTCATCAAGCTGGGGTAAAAATTCTGACTTCATCATTTAGTCATCTCCACCTTGATTGATCATATTCTCCTTGCAGTTTAAAAGAAAAAAAACAGATATGACATAATTTATATAGTATTCATTACACATGTATTCAGTATTAATAGTAATGTAAAACATACACAAAATAAGAGTTATAAAAGAATGAGATGAAAATGATAGAATGAAATTTATTTTTTCCTAGGCATCTTATTAAATATTTTAATTTGTATTGAATTTATTGGGGTGACATTGGTTAATAAAATGATATAGTTTTCAAGTGTACAATTCTATAATATATCACCTGTATATTGTATTGTGTGTTCACCACTCAAAGTCAAGTCTCCTTCCATCACCATTTATTCTCCCCTTTGCCCTCTTCTACCTCCTCTCACCTCCCTTTCCTGTGGTAATCACCATGCCATTGTCTAGGTTTATGGTTTGTGTTTTTCTTTTGCTAAATACTTTCACCTTTTTCACTCAGTCCCCAACCCTTCTCTCCTCTGCCTGCTCTCAGTGTGTTCTCTGTATCTTGAGTCTGTGTCTATGTTGTTAATGTATTTATCATTAGGTTCCACATATAAGTGAAATTGTGTGGTATTTGTCTTTCTCAGACTGGTCTATTTCACTTAACATAATACTTTTTAGGTCCATCAATGCAGTAGCAAAAGGTGAAATTTCCTTATATTTTACAGCTGAGTAGGATCCCACTGTCTAAATGTACCATAGATTTTTTATCCACTCATCTATTGATGGACACTTGGGCTGCTTCCAAATCTTGGCTATTGTAAATAATACTGCAATGAACATAGGGGTGCTTACGTTCTTTCAAATTAGTGTTTCAGGTTTCTTCATATTTATTCCCAGAAGTGGAATCACTGGATCATAAGGCAGTTCATTTTTAATTTTTTGAGGTATCTCCATATTGTTTTCTTTAGTGGCTGCACCAGTCTGCATTCCCACCAACAGCATACTAGGGTTCCCTTTCTCCACATCCTTGTCAGCACTTGTTGTTTGTTGATTTATTGAATGTTAGCCATTCTGACCAGTGTGACATGATACCTCATTGTAGTTTTAATTTGCATTATTTTGATGATTAGTGACTTTGAGCATGTTTTTAATCTGTATGTCCTCTATGGAGAAGTGTCTATTCAGGTCCTTTGCACATGTTTTCATTGGATTGTTTGTTTTTTTGATGTTGAGTTGTATAAGTTCTTTATAAATTTTGGATATAAACACCTTATTAAATGTATCATTGGCAAAAAGTTCATCATTTAAGTGTATCATTGGCAAAAGTTCATCATTTCCCCATTCAGTGGGTCATCTTTTCATTTTGTTGATGATTTCCTTTGCTGTGCAAAACTTTTTAGTTTGATATAGTCCCATTTTCTTTCTTCTGTTTCCCTTGTCCGAGGAGATATATCAGAAAAAATACTGCCACAAGAAATGCCTGAGATTTTATTACCTATATTTTTTTCTAGGATTTTTATGGTTTCAAGTCATATTTAAGTCTTTAATCTATTTTGAGTTTATTTTTGTGCATGGTGTAAGTTGGTGGTCTAGTTTCACTTTTTTGGTATATATATGTCTAATATTCTCAATACCACTTATTAAATAGACTGTTTTTACCTTATTGCATATTCTTGCCTCCTTTATCAAATATTAATTGACTACAAAAGTGTGATTTTATTTTTGGACTGTCTATTCTGTTCCATTGATCTGTATGTCTATTCTTATGCTCGTAAGCTGTTGTTTTGATTACTGTAGCCTTATAGTATAGTTCGATTTCAGGTAGTGTGATTCCTTCAATTTTGTTCTCCTTTCTGAACAAAGGCAGTTCATTTTCTGAAGATTGCTGAGACAATTCAAGGTCTTTTGTGGTTCCACATACATTTTTGGAATATTTGCTCTAGTTCAGTGACATACGCTATTGGTATCTTGATAGAAATTGCATTGAATCTATAGATTGCTTTGGATAATATGAACACTTTAATGATGGTAGTTTTTGTATCCATGAACATGATGTATTCTTCCACTTATTTATATCTTCTTCAGTTTCTTTATATAGTGTCTTATAATTTTCCAAGTACTGATCTTTTACATCCTTGGTTAAGGTATTATTCCTTGGTATTATATGTCCGTATTTCTAGGTATTATATATTTTTATGCAATTGTAAATGGGATGGTTTTCTTAGTTCCCCTGAGAGTTCATTATGCATGTATATAAATGCAACTGATTTCTTGATATTTATTTTACATCTTGTTACTTTACTGAATTCAGTTACCAGAATGACTAGTTTATTGGTGGAATCTTTACATCTCTATATACACTATCACGTCATCTTCACATACACAAGCCTGCCTGTTGAAACCACGTGTGTGTGGTCTCAGAGGTGGAGTCCTGGATGCAGATGGTTGTTCCACCTGTCTCACTCTGCACCCACTTTAGCAGTTGCTCAGCTTCCCTCATCCATATGGACCATGATGAGAGAATCACATCCCTTCTCTATGGACATTTGTGCTTTTTCCAATTCCTGCCTATTTTATCAGTGCTGTGATGGGTAGTTTTGAAAATACATCTTCAAAAAAAATACGCGAGAGGTGCTGTGAGGTAACCCCTAGGACGAGCACTTTCCGGTGCAGGTGTGTGCCTGTGGGACTCCGAGGGCCCTGCCCTGCGCACTGTTCTCCAGGGGAGGGGCCGTTCCCCTTTCTCTCCACGGGACCTGCTGGGGCCTCTCACTTTGTCCCCAGGGCTAGTAGCCACCAGACCAGAAGCATGCCAGTGTGATGGTGACAGTGCTTTTTCCCCAGTGTTGACAGTGTGTGTGTCCCCATCGGGGAGGTCAGGCATGTCTGACATGTAGTGAAGGTGTACATTGCATCTCATTGGAAGTGCATGTATTTACTCTTCATTTCATTAGAAAACAATACCTTTTGAGAGTTTGCTATACCACAGGGATGTTAAAATTTTCTCTGGCCTTGGGTTGTGAGGAATGCTTTCCAGCTTGTGGTTTTTGTCTTTCCAGATTTCTGTATTTTTCTCATTTTTGTTTTGGGCACAGGAGGAGTCAGCTGTTGCCTGACCGGCCTCTGGCCCTGTGGTCACACTTATCACAGTGATCTCTACCCCAAGATGATGTGCACACTTACTAAAAGGGCTGCTTTTTTTTTTCATCTGGTCCCTAATCCACCTGAGATTTCCCTTTCAAATATCAAACATGCTATTTCATATAAAAACAAATGAAAATATGTGACCTGACACCCAAAGGCACCGATTTAAGATTTCATTTATTGGAAACATCCAGAAAGGCAAAGGAGCAGAGACAAGAAGCACAATCAGGGTGGCCAGGGGCAGGAGAGGGGGAGTAAGTGCTTCTCATGAAGGGTTTCCTCTCGGGCGATGGAGCATCCTGCTGCAGAGAGTGCTGATGCACACAGCCTTGTGAATGTACTTCGTATTCAGGAATGACACAATTTACAGTATAAATAATACTTTATTACTTAAAATGAATCACACTGTGGAAAAAATGAAGGATAAAAAGAGAAAAAAAGAAAAGAAGAAAAAATAATACTGCCCAAAACTCCCAAATAATAAAAATAAAAAGATGAAATACTGAATCATGCCATGGAGAAAAGAAGAGCATAAAAATAAAAAAAAATAAGTAAATAAAAGGAAAAGGTCAAAGAGTGGCAATGAAACAAATTCTTCTGATGGAAGAGGTAGAACAGGTTCAACCGGCAGCTCTGGAGCTGGCCCTGATGCATCTTCCCGAGGCGGCTCCTCCTCTGAGGCAGGAGCCAGGGCAGGTTCAGGGAAGGCTCCTCAGGCAGGGGTGGTGGGACCTCAGTCCGTCAGGAGATGATGCACAGACTGGTGCTGGCTCCAGAGCTGGATCAGCTGCTAGAGGTGGCATGACTGCTGGAGGTGGCTACCCCTCCAGGTCTGGAGCTGCCTCCTGGTCTGCCCCTGCAGGAAGCTCCTCAGGATATATGACAGGTATGTTGAAGCAAGAGCCAGCTTTGCTTCCTGGGCTCATGCTGGAGTTATGAGAGGAGAAAAGATCACCCACGTGCCTGCATTTCCACATACCCCCAAAGACAGAACACAGCCAGGGGCTTCCAGAGAGGTAGCAGCCCAGGACCCATCCCAGGACATCCTCCCCACAGCCAGTCCAGCACATGGGTGTTCTGAGGCCAGTCTTTGCTCCTGGCCACCATCTCTGGGTGCTCCCTGTGTGTCTGGCACCAACCCCTTCCCATAAGCTGGCATATACTTCCACCCCCCATCCCACCCCTGCCTCCCTCAGCTTCTCACCTTTGGGCTCCACCTCCTCAGGCTCCAGGTTTTCCAGCCTGATTCCTTTAACATGAGCACCATACTCCATAATGATGTTGGAAATTTTGAGCTGTCTGGGGAACCTGGGTGGCTTTGGTTTTGGGGGTTATGTCCTTCTCCGGCCATCCATGGACCCTGGTTTGCCATATCCCCAGGTGGCCATAGTCACCTCTGGCTGCTATGGCCCTTGGTGATACAGTGCACCTGCTCCTTGCTGGTGGTGACAGGGTGGGGGGCTTTGTTAACCAGCTGCTTTTCCTCAATGACCTGGGCTGAGCTCTGCAATGACAGTGACTGGCAGCCAGTTGGGAGGCCTCAAGTCCTTCCTGGCCCTGGTCACTGCTGCTTCTGCTCACTGGACCTTCTGCTCCTGGATCAGGCCCAGCCCTGTGTTTGCACAGACCTCCACCCAGGGAAAATGAGGTTCACCTGCAGGGTTCAGGGTAAACCTCGGGCAGAGGGTGCCGTGAACACTCCACATCCACCCAGCCAGCCTTGACCCGGGGTGTGAACATGAGGGGCCCACCAGGCACCTGAGCCCCTCTCAGCCTGTTCCTGCTTATACAACCCTCCCCACATGAACCCCCTTACACACACACACACACACACACACACACAGATGTTCACAGGGAGGGGACATGGGGCTGCTCAGGTGGAATCAGTGTGGTAGCCTGGCCTGAATGAAGCTATCCTCTGGGTCCTGCTGTGAAAAGGACCACAGGTGTCTGGCTGAGGATGGACCTGCGGCAGCCCCTGCAGTGGTGATACTATCACCACTGCCTATTTTGAGGCCATGGCCTCAGGACAGGGGCAGAGAGCAGGAGTACATCCTGTCTTTATCAACGTCTTTAGCCAAGTGAGCTGGGTAAGAGAAGTTTTAGAATGTGGCTGCCTGGTTACCAGGGTTCTAAGTTCTGCTGGGCTCTTTGGTCAGGCAGCGAGGTCACTGCTCAGTGTAGTGAGATCACAGCTGTCATCAGAGGTGAAGTCACTGCTGTTGTCTGAGAAGACACTTGGGGTAGGGGACCCAGGCAGTGAGATGACACCACACTGCCTAGAGCTAATATTTCAAGACTGTATACTTAGGTCAGAATTCATTATTAATGATAGTTCACAAAAATCCAAATTTCAAGTAGCCCTGAATAATTATGAATGTTTTTGACCTATTTCTTGTCAGGTCTAATTAGACTGTGTGCTTTCACTTCTCAAATTGGCTTGCAAAGAACTCTTAGAGATTAAAGCGGCAGATTTGATTTTGGTTTTCACCTGTGCTGTGCATTATCAGATTTATGTCTATCTTCAATTTCTTTGAAGGAATCTTTAAAATAATTTGTTTTCCAAATAAGAGGGTCGATTGGTTAAAACCAGGTAATATAATCTGTGGAAGCGGTAAAATTCAGACAATGCCTGGACAGTGGAATCCCCAGAATGGGTAGGGCAGCTGCCCTGTGCTGGAAGGTTTACTCAGACACATTTTCAGGTACACGGCCAGTCTGTTTGGGGCCATGAGAGGTAATAGGATAAATGAGTATAATGAACAGCTCTAAGTCTCTCTTTTTTTGGTCATCATTACATTTTTTAATCATTAAAGGAAAAAGAAATAGAATTTGTAACATTCTTCCCACATCACAATGAATTATCTCTCCCACTCCACCTTGGAGACCCCTGCCTAAGGCAAATTACTTACTGCCCTTTGGCTGCCTCCTCTGTAAAGTGGGGAGAACATCACATAGCTCATAGCACTAAGTGAGTTAAATGACATATGTAAAGGTCTCTGCAGGAATGCTGGCAGATGATTTAAAAAATAAATAAACAGAAGCTGCTATTATAATTACTGCTCTATTACACAATTGCCATATAAGCACTCATGTTACTCCAAGACAAATTTAAAATCCAAACAAACAGAACGTCCTCTCAATGCTTTTTATATGACTCCAGGAGATGTTACTTCTCACCTCCCACCTTCTCCACGCCCCATCAAAGCAAAACAGAATGAAACCAAACAAAATAAAAACAAGAAACATATCAGCCTTTTCAGCTAGGAAAATAACATAAAGATTCAGAACACATCATCTTGTTCATATACATAATTACTAATAGTGAAGACCTGCAGATTTTGTCAGGTAGTTTTAATATATTTCTCTCATCCTTTCAATTTAACAAAGTTGTTTTTCCTTAACAATATATAGTAGTTCCCCCTTACCCATGGGGATACATCCAAGACCCCTAGTTGGTACCTGAAACCACAGATAGTACTGAGTCCTATACACATTTTTTCTCTACGTACGTACTTGGTCCCTTATAGGAAACCGTTTGCAGCTTCTCTTTGGCATATTCAAATTGCCAGATTACTATACTTGTGCTTTGGGGCCATCATTAAGTAAAATAAGGGTTATTTGAACACAAGCACTGAATTACAAAGACAGTCCATCTGATAATCTAGAAAGCTACTAAGTGACTATTAAGGAGTGCATACAATATGGAAACAGTACACAAAGGGATGATTCAGGTCCCAGGTGGGACACAGCAGGACTTTTTGAGGTTTCATTGCACTACTCAGAATGGTGTTATGTAATTTTAAAGTTATGAACTGTTTATTTCTGGAATTTTTTATTTAATACTTTTGGACCGGGGACCACAGATAACTGAAAGCACAGGGAGCAAAACCGTGGGTAAGGGGCAAACTGCTGTACAATGTGCTAGGCATCCAGCGAACTGCTGAGGTTTCAAAGATGAATTGAACTTGCTCTACACCCTCCAGGCACCAACCATCTCGTTGAGGATGCCAAGTAAACACATCAAAGTGATGAGTGCTATAATGGCCATACACACCGGTTGCTATGGGAGCAGAGTAGGATAAGTGGCTTCCTCTGCTTGGGGAGGGCAAAGAGGGCTACTGGAAGCTTGCTGGGCCATAACTGTGTCTTGGAGGATGCATTGGGGGCTGGCATTTCAGTCAGGGGAAGGAATGTCCAATATGGTGCCTTTGGAACCAGCATGTAAACCAGGATTTTGGAGCTCAGGCATTTGGAGAATCTCAACAATGCTGGAAGATAGGGTGGGCACTGCTGTTAAGGAATCTTAACGTTATCATATAATGGTTGGGAATAAACACAGGGTTTTAAGCTAGAGAGTGATAAGATCACAAAGAGAATTGGGGAGGTATTTTGGAAGAATGTGGAGAAACAAAATCTGCTGAGACTGTTGATTGGAAAAAGGAAAGAAAGGAGTGTTTACTTCTGTAATAAATTTACTTGCTAATTCTAAACTCTTCACTAAATTAAATGTCGGCTGATTCAGTTTGTCAAACTTTAGTTTCCATTACTGCAGATGAAATTACTCATTCCATAAATGGTCTTAGCTGCTTGTGTTTGAAGCTAGGCAGCATTTCAGTTAACATTAACAGTTTGCCTGGTAGAACTAGAAGTTTCCTCACTTCGTGCGTGGTCATTTTGTTTATGAGGGAGTTGTAACTCAGTATCAATTTTCAAACCCAACAACCACTCAGTATAGAACGTCAGCAGTGGCAGACTTACACAAGTGAATGGCATGCAAACGTGAAAAGTTGTCTTCTATCCCTTGATGCCAAACTGAAAAAGTAAAAGCAAGTTCAGAGGACATAATATGACTCATCAAAGTCCTAAAGGAAAAGCTTCATGCGAGTGCAACACCCTGTGGAGCCTTCCGGAGTCGTTTTCGCCTCCAATTACATTTGCTTTTTATGTGATTTTCTGCAAAACAAAAGAACCCCCTCATTTTTCTCCTTAACATCAATTGTTAAATTTTGCTTTACCTCAGAGATGAAGCTCATGCTGCATGTACTACAATCTTCTTTTTGTACTGAGTGAATGGTGCTGCCTTTTCATTTCTCCTGAGTGTAGGTCTTTTTTTATAAAATTCATACTTGCTGCAGTACAAGCTACAAACAAGACAATTCTTCAGAGGAAAGACCCGAAGTGAGAAGATGCTGTTTTCTTAGACCAATGTGAAGGGAAAAGGAGATGGAATATCTATATTTAATCTCTGCTCCCAATGATAGATTTTATTTTTCAATTCCCATAGTTGTGCATATAATGCATGGATACTCATCCCTCCAGGTACTGCATCAAAATTTTATACGAGCTGAAGAAGATATACATGTAACAAAGGGAGTGTGTTCTTTTTTACTTTCCTTCTGACAAAATGCCATAAAAAATGGCTAGTCTCTCCCTCCAGTGTCTTACTAAGATGACTGTTTTCTTTTTGAAATTTGGCATGGCAAATGGAGTAGAATCTTAAAGGGATAAAGGACACTTATTCACAAGTAAATAATGGTAAAGTCATTAGTTTCTGAAAAATGGTATGTAGGGTTGACATGCCAGGGAAACAAATTAGGCCCCAAAATTAAAACCTAGCATTACCTGATATAATAGGTATTGCCATTAGGGTAAAGCCTTTTTAAAGACAACGAGGCTATCTGGCCATATTTTTAGTTGAAATTTATTAGGCAGTTAGAAGTTATACTTTAACTACATTGCTAATTTTATTTAAGATTTCTGGCTGTATTTCTCCCAGTTAGCAGTTATACTGGCATATCCTCAGGCAGAAAAAAAAAAGTTCTTACAAAAGATTCTTCAGGGCATACTATATTCTCTTTCTCTTAGATGTGTTATCTTTTCTTGTCTTGAGATTCACTTTAGGATAGACAGAATTATGAAGGTAAAGTAGACAAGCAGGTAAGAAAGCCTTCAAAAAAGACAGGGTGGGTGATCACTGACACTCCCAGCCACCTGAAATTGGTGCCCGTGCAGATTCTACTTCTGCTAGCAGTGGACCAGTGTTGTCAACAGTTCTTGCCATTTAATGACCACATGCAACATTTGGTATCCTTTCCATTGTCTGGTGTCTTCAAGGAATCCAGTGCATAGTTTTAGCATCCTAGAGAAGCGCATTTCAGACCCGATTGCTCAGAGTCAATTTTACAACAGTGAAATGGTCTTAAAATAGGATTTTACTCTAGGGGGAAAAAAAATCCTCAACCAAGTAGTCACAGTGCACTTTGAATGACTGATTTAAGCCATTATACTATTACAAAATAAGGGATAAATCATCCTTTTCATAACACTATTATATAGGAACAGTCAAGCACCTAAATTAATCTGAGTCTCTAAAATAATAGGCCCCTGATTTAAATATAACATTCTCTCACACTTCATAAAACTAAAAATAAAATTGTCCCAGCAAAAACTGACCTATTCCTCCCGCCAAAATACTGTATTGCAAAGGAAATTGGAACAGGAGGTCTCAAAACCTCACAGTGCCAGCAGTTTGCTGTGGGGAGCCTTCACTGGTGCAAACTGTGGGGTGGAAGAGAGGATTCTATGGTTTGTAGAGAAAAAGAGATTTATTCCCCTTCTTAAATCAAAAGCAGATTCCATGCATCAGCTTCCCCCTCACCCGCCCGCCCCACCCCCAACGAGGTAGTTTTTCCAAATTTTTGTGTGTATTCTACCGAAAACGACAGGTGAGGGAAGGTCAAAGTGCTGTGTGTGGTTCTGAAAGTAAACAGAAGAGTTAGGTCGGTTTTATTTATTTATAAGGCATTCATCCTCTCAGCTGTTTTCCCCCTATTGGCATTTGGAAGCTTACAGTCCTTTAGCGAAGAGGCAGATTTGGCAAGAATGTTCTTTGTGCCCGCCTCCCGTTTTGCGGGGGAGAAGGGGGATAGATTTATAATTACAGCCTTGGGTGGGGAGCGGTTGCGGGGGGTGGGGGGTGGGGTTGCGGAGGAGCGATAAAAAGTTTCAGTCTGCACTACGTTGCCTGTTTCTGTTTGCTTGTTTGTTTCCACGGTCAACACCGTGCCACAAACAGCTTTGGTGCCACTCCGAGTCCTTCTCCTGTCCCCTCCTTTTCCCTCTGCAGGCTGGCCCTGGCAGGCGGAGACACAGTTAAATTCCAGCACCTTCTCCGCAGAACCCCAAACTACTACACGCTATTACAACAGCCGTGCTCCCTTTCGCTCAGCCTCCCCCGCTTCCCCAGCCTCCCGCGGGGGTGCCAGGCAGCGCCAGTGGAACAGAACTGCCCAGAGAGGTCTCGGGTGCCCGGCTCCAGCAAGGCTTGGGGCTTTCCGTGTCCTGCGCAGTTTCTCTGCTCCAGGCACAAACACGGCCCCAGAGCCGGCGCCTTGCAGACTCACACGGATCCACGCATACAGTAAAGCTGTCTCTGTCCACATTCTTGCACACCTCCCCCTCCTCCCCCCTCCCCCCCCCAGCCCCAGGAGTCGCTGAGTGGGTCGAGTGACAGGAGCTTCCCGCCAACCCGCGCCAGGGCCGGCAGGGAGGGGCGGCACGCGGGGCCAACTGCAGCGCTTCTTCCGGCGCCCGCGGAGGCAGCGAGGGTGGGACTCGGGGCGGAGCTCGAGTTTAGGAAGAGGAGGGGACGGCTGTCATCAATGAAGTCATATTCATAATCTAGTCCTCTCTCCCTGTGTTTCTGTACTCTGGGTGACTCAGACAGGGAAGAGATTCAGCCAGCACACTCTTCGCGAGCAAGGTAAATATAACTTACAACTCCTTTCTCCTCTTTCCCCTCCCTCGGGCCTCCCGGTTGCAGCCGCGGCACTAACCCCTCCGGCACCGCGCCGCCTTCGCCAGGGATTATTCATTATTATCCTAATTATTATTTATTGTGCATGCACGGAGACCAAAACAAACAGGCGGGCCAACCGCCACAACAACAAAAAAAGCCCGCCTCCTCCCCGTGGGCCTCAGGTAGAATGCTCTAACGACAGAACCTGGGCGGCGGTGGAAGAAACGGGAAAGTTTCAACTGAACCTTGCTGTTCTAATAATAACAGTAATAATTACTATTTAAAGGAGGCAAGGAGGGGAAATCCCAACAAACCACAGCCTTGACCCTGGATAGACAGTCAGTGGTGCGCTGCCAACTGAAGGTTGCAACGCACACTTGGCAAGGTTGCAATACCCCCTCCCCATTCCCTTAAAAGCTTGGGGGTTAGAAAGCGGGGGATGGAGGCTCGAGGTTTGGGAAGGAGATTGGAAATGCGACAGTTTATCCCGAGCAGCCCTCCCCAGAAGAGTTGGAAGTGGATCTCGAGAGGAAGGCAAGGATCCTGGGCTGGCGGCAAGACGCCAAGGAACGCGGCTGCCACTGGCTTCCAGAGGACTTGCTTAAAACGCTTCGGCTGCAGAGACCGGAGCTGATTGCGGCCGGAGAAGCCTGAGCTGGCGCGCCGAGGCGGCTGCCACCACCGCGGGGCGGGTGCGTGCGGGATCGGAGGTATTACCTCCACGGTGCGCGTTCCCTAGGGCAGGGATGCGAATGCTGACCGGTAGGCAGGCCTTTAGGGGAAAGGGTGGCTAGGGGGCTGTGCCTGCTGCTCTGAAGGTGTCCCTGCCCCAGGTACCTGGCGACCGCGCGGGATAGGGTAAAGTTAAGGGTGTCTGGCCCGCCCGGGCAGCACTGCTGGGAGGGAGGAAGGAGGCACGGAAGAAGGAGGTCGGAGGTTCAGTTACCCTGCCCTTCTCCTCTCTGGGGTTGTCTCTTTTGCTTTGTATCTTTCCCTAGCCGGAGCCACGAGAACTGTGGGCGTAGGTCGCCCGTGGCCGTCTGTGTGCTAGGGGAGCTCTGGGGCCAGGGAGAGCGTTCGTGGCTGCGGGCTGGGAGGCCATGATCCCGATAATCCTCTCTGCCTGTCACAAACAGGACCCGCGCGCACCGGGCAGCATCGGTAGCGTTCGCTGGAGAAGGAGAAGGACTGGGAGGGGTGGTGGTGTAGCGGGAATGGGGGAACAGCTAGGGAAGGAGGCGGGGAGATACAGTGGAAGCCTTCTCCCAACGATAACACACCCCCCATCTTTCTCATCCCCTGCTTTCGAGTTGTTTTATTCCCATCCCAACCTGGTTTACTCCTTCTGCTCTCCCCCTCCATCCAGCCGTCGTCCCTCCTCCCGTTTGCGTTACAAAACACGGCCATGCCATCTGCAAAGGTGTCGCGATGCACTTCCCCAAATAACTGGTCCGGCGCGACGGCCCCTAGCCGCCCTCTGGCTGCAGGGCACACTCTGAGTCTGGTGCCCAGAGTGCCGGATACCAGGCCTCTCAGCCTGGGCACAGCTGCACCGTGCCAGGTCGGACGCAGTAGTGCAGGGTTGAGGAGACACCGGTGCCCAGGTCTGGGCATTCTGGTAGGTTTCCTGTACACGCGGGAAAAAAAGCCTCCTGCTAGTGTCTGTGCGCTCGCCCCCGCCCCCGCTGCCTGGATTGCATTATTATTTTTATCCGGGTTGCCGTTTGCGGTCGATCTTGGTGAGCTCCAGCCTGGCCGGACTGCTATGGGGGAAGGGGGTGGGGGCGGGATTGGGGTGGAGGGAAGTTGGAGTCGGATCAGGCAAGGAAAAAAAAAGTTTGGCAGGGCGGCTAAGTAGGGTGGGGGAGAAGAAGAAGGTGGTGAGCTCCGGTGGCTCGCGTCTCCGCACCCTCAGGCCGGTGCGAGTGTGTCTGCGCGTGAGTGTGTGCTGTGCGCACTGGGGCCAGTGCGTCGCGGGAGCAGCAGCGCCGGCAGACGCTCCTGCCAGCACCCTCCCCCCGGGGATCTGGAAGACAAGCAAGGTTTGGCGGCGGGGGTTGGTTGGGGTGGCTTGTGCGTGTGGCTGTGAGTGTGAGTGTGCGCGCGAGCGCAGAGAATCAGGAAGTCACAGCAGCAGAGCGCACACAGACATGTTTGATCGCAGTGACATGACGCGCGAGAGGGAGGAAGCGGCAGCGGGGGCCGGGCCGCGAGCTCCGGCGCGGGCCTAGGGCTCCAGTGCGGAGACCCGCTCCTGGCCGCGCCGCGCCGCCCCTGCAGGCTCCACCAGCCTAGCTCCGCTGTTTGTTCCGCGTCCCCCAGGTAAGAAGGCTTCGTTTCCTCCGCCGCCCGCTGTTTGCGGATCTTTACAGCACTTTTCCTGCCCACTCATTTGGTCTCCCAGCCCGCTTTTCCTGCAAAGTCAGGCAGGCGGGGAGAAATGGGCTCCTTGCCCTCCGATTGATCCCGTGGAAAACTTTCCAGCGGGAGGCATCGTGAAGGGGAAGGAGAAGGCCTCGCTAGCTGTTGTCGATTGTCAGTTCTTTCTCCTGCGGGTCCGGAGAGTGGAGTCACGGCACCCTGGAGCTTTGCACATTTAAACTTCGGGCCTAAACGTGCCTCCAACTCTGGCAGAATTTACAACAGCAATAAAATAAATACTCAGAGTCGTCTACTTGGTCTTGCCAGGCATTCAGATTTTTAAAAAGAAGGAGACAGGCTCAGGAATCGAGGGAAGTGGGGGTGATAGACGGAATCCATTCCTTCGCTGGTGTCAGCATCGGCTGTTATGTAATTTTATTAGCACATGGGTGCAAAGCCCAGGGGCTTCTCCCCTCCTTTGTTTATATAACTTTTGGGAGAGTTTTGCAAGGTTGTTGCCTTTTTTCCTTCTCTAACCTGCTGGAGGTTGCTGCTTTTGAAAAAGCAAAGCGACTAGTATTTGATGGACAGATGTCATCATTGTCATTATTTGGGCTGTATTCCTAAGTATGGGTAATGTCAGAGGATGAAGAAGACCTTAAGGATACACATTTGTCTACTGCATTGAGTGATTATTTTTCACATGTATGTGCATTACCAATAGCGGAGTTAAATTTTAAGCTTCCATTTCAAAGGACTTATTTACTTACATCTGGTTATACCATGCTTGTAGAAACAGAATGCTGTATGAACAGAAAGATTGTTCCTTGCATGTCAAGAAGAGAATTCCTGTCCAAACAGTAAGACTCAGAAACCACTGGGAGTTGTACTAAAATAAAAGCCATGCCCAGTGTTGTGTGTGTGTATACTTACATATGCACATTCAGATGTTTTCAGTAATATTTTCCACCAGTTATCTGGGGGACTACCCAAGGCTTGTTTGCCCACACTGGACTTGGTAGGCTTCCAGCACACTGCTGGCAAACTGCGAAAGTGTTAAGAGGTGTGTCAGATTTGAATTCAAGTTGGTATATTGTTATGCAAATTGAGCCACACTTTTAGGAATCTAATTGCCCTTTTCTGGATTTTTTTTTTTTTTTTAAAGCTTGCTGACAACTCAAATGTTTGTTACTGGAAAGAAGGTATTTGCAGATACCCACTAGGTACAAATAATACTTACTGAAATAGACTGAGGAAAAAAACCCAGACCCTGAGACTGAGGTCTATCTCTCTTGGTGGAGGGTATTAAAAGAGATATGCTTTACTGGTAAAGAATATTGTAAAATAAATTAGCAGTTTGGGGTATCAGAACCCTTGAAGAATTGGCAGAGGTGAGGAAGTGCTGTCTTCAATGCGGCCTTTCTCTTCTGAGTTACATCAGTTACATCCCAGCTTCAGGAGGAGCTGCACTGTGGCATTTCACAGAAAATATTCACCGCAAGACTGTGTTCAAAGCAGCCTTAGATCTTTTCTTTTGTTCGTTTTTAAAGTGGTTTCTGAGCATTTCTCGTCAAGTTTCTTGAAAAGTGCTTTGACCAACACCTGAGGCTTGAAATTGACAAAGAAGTGCCTCTGCTTGCATTATATTGTTAATGTTTGAATTCTTTTTAAAATAGTTCTGACAGTGTAGCTAGAAGGGAAGACTTTGGCAAATAATTGTTTACAACTTTCCTTTAATTAAGTTTAATGAAGTAAGTCATTTTACTGACCAGTATATGAAAGCACATCCCATTCTTTCCTAGGAGATAATTGGGATATCCCTTTTATTACTGTAATATTTTGACATTTCATTTTGAAAGCTTATTATGTACTTGAGCAAGACCATAAAAGAGAAAACTTTCATAAATTATAAAAGTGGTGCCATCCTCCAGTGTTTCATGCCTTTTTTTCCTTTAGAAGTCTTCCTTTGTAAACAAGGCCTTTGTTTGTCAAACTCTCCTAGGTCAGCAGCTTTTTGATACTGGAGAGAAATAATAAATCACCACTTATGACATCTTGACATGGTGCCATGAGAACAACTGAATTATCACAAACATAATGGTTAAGGGGTGTTGCTTAGCACTAGGGTATTGAAGGTGTGTTGGTAGGACCTGACTTAACCACCAGAAGTTTTGATTCTGTTTCTGATCCAGATGATTTTCAGGGAAGTCATGGACAGTGGGTTGTTTAACACGGTTGGTCTTAGAAAGCTCTCTACATATGTCACTTTTCTCCAGTACTTCCAGTGAACAAAAGAGAAAATTTCCCTTAATGTAAAAAGCCACATTTGGAACCTACTTTTGATTTTTCTTGACATTTTTTTTAGTATGAAAGAATTATCTTCTGATTTGCTCCATTTTCTTAAATGCGATCCATAGATTGTATTTGACCAATAGAGGATGCTGAATTTCACAAGTACTTGGGAATAGAAAATACAGATAGATGGTGGTTAGTTACTTAGTATTGAAAAAGGATTGTGTGTTTATTTATTTATTTTGCATAGAAAATTGTCACTTTATGAGAAACATAGGAGTTTAAGACTTAGTCCTGTCAGATTCATTGTGAAAGATAACATATTTATTTGCCTAAGATATTTAGCACCAAGTCAAATGAGACCTCGCAGTCTGAGTTTGGAGAACTTTACAACTTGGTTACTGTTTGTAATGACTTAATTTTTCTCATGTTAATATGGCACTTTTCCTTGTATGGGTTCAGGATATATTAGATAGAGCCTGTAAGTAATACCAGTTTTAAAGATAAGTCAAAGATACTTGAATAATTATAATTTAGCAAAACACATAATAGAGCTAACAAAATTCAGGAGCTAAATATAGCTTGGTCTTTTGAATGTTGCATATAAATAACATTTAATTTTAATTATGAGTTCATTACTCATTAATTCACTCATTTGGAATGATGTTTTTGCATATGGAAAGCAGGACTTTCGAAATGTTAACCTAAGCAGTGCCCTTCCAAACTTCTGGATTTATAATACATTATTATATAATTGAAGCCTACTATGAATTACAATGTTTTGTTTTTTATATATATATATGTTTATATATATATATAAAACTTTCAGCACATTGGGACAGTTATAATCAGGCTATATGCTTCTATGATTTTAAATCTTTAAAAACATAACAATACTCTGGTAGTTTTCAATATGTAAGCATCAACTTAAGCATCAGTCTTATACCAATATATCATCTACCTCTATGCAAGCACTAATGTTTTCGAAACATTTTAGAAACTAACCTAATTTAAATATGGGCTGACCCTTTTGTAAATAGAAGAATGGAATCCACGGAATTTGAAATAAATTTAAATTTGTTAAATATAATTATAACCTACCCCCTTCTCTCTTTTTTTAAAAACTGAATTCAGAATTTTGGAGTTAAAAATACTTAAACAGAAAAAAATCTCTGATAAAAAAGTGTCGGATATGTTGTTTTGTATGTCATCAAACTTGGAAATTGAATGTCCATGAACACAGCCCTTTCCCATCTCCCCACTGTGCTTTTAACCAGGCACATAATGGTTTTGAAGGTATTTGCACATCTTTTGTAGCTTGCTGTTGTGCTGTATTCCTACATGTTCTAAAATGCTATTAAGGAAAGTCCATAATTCTGTAAAAAAGTGATTTACAGTTGAAAATGTTTGTGTTTTGAAGAATGTACCTAAACCCATCGACATGAAGAGCAAACGGCAAACCGCATGGCCGTGTGGTGCAGGGCGAGCTCTCCGCCCAGGGGTAGGGTGGCTGCCCAGGGGTAGGGTGGCTGCTGGAAAAGGGCAGGGGTGGGGAGTGGGTGTGGGTTGTGATCATCTGAGCTCAGAAGGAAGTCCCGATACCACAAGGACGCAGCCTAAAGAGTCTGTGAGAACACCAATAAACCACTTTTGACCTGGTTGCCTGGGACAAGAGGTTCCAGTTGAGAATTTTCAGAAGATAAAGCTGGAGATGGTAGAAAGACTTGACCTCTGGGGAAAAGTGTGAATATTTTATCCAATACATAGTAGAGGCTTGTCTCTCAGAAGTTTGAGCAAGGGAATTAATGAACAAAAAAAAACATTGTAGGTTAATTTGGCAGGTTGTAGATTCAAGGCCAGGGTAGAAATTGAGGCCTTTAAAAGGACCTTTGGGATAGTGTACATTTTTATATGATAGCTCATCAGGTATCGTCATATGTCATATTTTATTCACTTTGTATCAAAATTGAGGCTGTAGTCTCTATTATTATGTTTATTTGTAGATGAGGAACTTGAAACTCAATGAGGTCAAATGAATTACATGGTGATTTTCTTAATGGTATATAAACATCATAAATGACCATTATTCATTTTAATTGCAAAGAACTTAAAGCGTTCCTTCTTGAATTTTTGTTGCTCCTACAAAAGTCAGGGCATATCAAAGCTCGTCTGTCACTTAACCGGGGGTTCACTTATCCTATAATGTTGGAGTTTCAGTCCTAAGTTACAGTGTGCTGTCTCAACCAGAAAAGTTTTAAAGTATGCATTTCAGACTCTTTTATATGCTTAATTTGTAAATAATATCTTGGCAGACAGAGAAGGACGTGGCTAGCACTGATTCTAATTAGCGTCCCAAATGAGGTTGCCTTGCAAGGGGCCTTGCAGAACCTAGGAAGGATGGTGGTCGTATAAATACACAGCACAGTACATTGCAGGGTGTCATGAAACTAGCATTTGTGGTATGGTTGGTTTGGTTTGGTTTTGACTCACTGCTTAGCAGTTTGGGTTCAAGTGAATTTTAGACACACTAGGTACTTGTGGTGACCTTTGTAACTACCACTGGAAGTGAGTCCTAGGTTAGAGGGATGTTATGCTGAGGTGCTTTATTGTTGAGGGATTTTCCAGTACTTTGGGTTTTCTTGCAAGCACCCATTTTAAAAGATTTGTTTCCTTTGTGGATACATTGGCTGTCCTCACTACGGAGGTCACAGAAATGCATCACAGGTAGATTCTTGGGAGAAGGTGTCTCCAGGGTGATAATGTTAACAGCAAGGTTCCTGTGAGGCTGTGCCTGAGAATCGTGGGGCACTAATTAGCCACTGCAGAGTTTGTTGTAATCTTCCGTCTTGCACAGAGCTGCCTCACAGCCTTCGCCAGGTCTGACTCTGAGCAAGGATGGTCCCAAGGCAGTTTATTTAAAGTGAAGGCAGGAGCTTACAGCTTAATATGTTCCCTTGATTCAAGGATAGAGAGTTCACAAATGCCCAACAAACACGGCAAACTTTCAATCTAACCACTTTTTAAACACACGTTCGGCTTTGGATAATAAACCACCAGGAATAATCACAAGAAAAAATGTCTTGCATGCTCTTGTAGAGTTTTGGTTCAGCAATGTGCAACGTTGGCGGTGTCTATCCGTGGCATGGACCAAATTGTCCCGTTTAAAGCTTTGCGGCGCAGACCAGGAAGCACAAGGGCTTTGGTAGTGCTTCCCCACCTATGCTGACAACCTTGGCCTAAAAAAAGAAACTTCTGGTAGATTTATTTCCTTCATTTTCATTGCTGTTCTTCTTACCCCACTCTCTGTTCCCGCATTAGGATTATAGAGCTGTGTCCCAGTTCTAGAGATGTTGCTACTTCTTGTCAGGGAATTATCAACTCATTTATAGAGAAAGCTACACGGAAGACAAGAAGCCCTTCAGGTCTCTCCCAAGAAGCCCTTCAGTTCTGAATCAGCAAACAGATATAAAAAGGACTCTTCTTTTTTAAAATCTTATCTTTACTATCTCCTGAGCCTCACTGTTCTACAGCCAGGGAACTTGAAAAAGACTGAGTTATTCATAGGGACATGAACTGGACCTAATTTTTAATTCTACATTATTGTAATATTCCACCTTTGACCTGTACCCCAACGTTTTTCTGTAGATCTTACTGATAAACATCTGCTGGAAATCCGAGATTTCCCATCTTCCTTATTTTGTATGGTGGAAAGAGTTTTGTATGGTTGAATATTTAGGAGGTTTTGCCTAGTCAAGATGGTGGCGCTTCCTCAAATTCTTTCTGTAACTAGGAAACAAAAGTTTCTAGGAAAGGTTTGTTAATTCTATGTCTAGGCGTAAGTTGAAATGCCACCTTCTCCATGAAGCCTTCCCTAACTCCCCTTTCCTTCTTCCACACTCCAAGCTGCATGTCATCTCCCCTGCCCTGTGGCTGTGTAGGACACTTTAGTTTTACCCCTTCTTGTCTTGCAGGAGATTCCTTTCTTTTTTTTTCTCTCACTGCTGTTTTTGGATAAATCCTATTTCCCTATCAGAATTGCAGAGCCTTGGGGAAAGCCCTCTGGCCATTTTTGTAAATCCTGACTGCTTTGAGCCCAGTGGGGAGTGGTACCTGTTGGGAGTGGATGAGTCAAATGGGCCCCTGGGGTGTTTGACTAAACACCCCTCACCTCCTCAGTTCTTGACAGTGTCTCCACCTCATATTCCCCTAGGGCTGCTCTTTACTTCCTTGTCCCTTTTGTAAATTACTGTTATCACAGCCAAATTCTAATCCTTGCAAACTCTCTCTCCCATTGTTTCCATCTTTGCTTCTCCATGCTCTGCTCTCCACTCCTGTGCTTTGTTGTATACTCTCCACACTGGTGCAGGGCCCGTGTTGTCTGGGAGTGAAGAGATAAAAGGGTCTGCTTACTTGGTCAAGCTATGTGGTCCCTTCTTGCTTTCCTGCCCCCATCATTTTAAGTGGGGATGTGACAAAATGCCTCCCCAATTTAAGTCACTAAAATTATTATGAAGCATATGTGGGTGTGTTTAAAATACTACAAGTGTGGGGGTCTTTGGTATTTCCATGGATCACAGTTAAGACAGTAAGGTATACGTTTTGTCACCGTGGCCATGGTTGGACTGGTGACCCTTAAAATTCGATCAAACTGAACTTTTTTAATGTGTAGAGGGTGTGCCGTGGCTTTCAGCAAGGGGAGAGGAAGGAGGTTGGGGCTGAGGAAAGATGTCTATGGTGGCTGGAGTTGCGGAAGGCTCTGAACTTTTATTTCTAAAAACACACTCCCTGGTTGTAAAGGCAGTAACGGCAGGACGAAAAAAGACATGGTGTACTGCTGGAAAATTCTTGGCTAAGGACACAGCTGCCTGGCCCTCAGGCAGTGCTCGTGGAGGTGGAGAGGGGCCTAAGGGCAAGGCTGAAAGACTAGCAATGCCTGTGTGGGGAGGCCACCGTGCCTTACCTTACCCCCGACACATGTACATTTTCTTCATTGTATTAGCCACACAACTGTGGAACTGGTTGTTCTTTTCTGTGACAATATAAAACTTCCTCCCCAAGCACAAAATAAAAATAAGTTTTGAGTATTATCTTGTGAACAGACCTACCACTGCTCTGTCAAGGTTACTTGAGCCCTCACCCTCACCACCCCATCTGCATCATTTCATTAGTGCTTTGAAGAAGAAAGAAAGGGCTTTGGATTCCTAGGGGTACCGACAGGGTTAACGAGGGAGAAGCTGAGTTGGCCAATAATGGGACTTTGTTTTTATTGAATTTACTGGGGTGACATTTGTTCACAAAGCCATACAGGTTTCAAGGGTACAGCTCAATAAAGTACCATCTGCACACTGCATCGTGTGCCCATCGCCCCAAGCAAAGTCTCTTTCTGTCCCCATTTTCCTCCCCTTTGCCCACCTCCACCTGCCCTAACCCTCCTTTCTCTCTGGCTACCACTGCACTGTTGTCTGTGCCTATGTGTGGTAGATATACACACGTGTGTGTGTGTGTGTGTGTGTGTGTGCTTAATCTCTTCACCTTCTTTCATCCAGCCTCAACACCCCTCTCCTCTGACAGCTGTCAGTCTGTTCCATGTATCCATACTTTAGTTTCTATTTTGTCAGTTTATTTTGTTCATTAGATTCCACATATAGGTGAGAGCATACAGTATTTGTCTTTTTTCTGACTGGTTTATTTCATGTAGCATAATAATCTCAAGGTCCAACCATGCTGTTGCAAAAGGGGCTCCCCCTTTTTTATATAGATAGTCAAGTAGTATCCCATTGTGTAAATGTACCACAGCTTTTTTATCCACTCATCTACTGATGGTCACTTGGGCTATTTCCAGATCTTGGCTATTGTAAATAGTGCTGTGATGAACACATAAGGCTGTTAGACTTTAAAACTTAATCTTAATAACTTAGTAATAATGTGCACCTCTGCCCAAGACTGGTACCTCTTTGTAACTTGTAACCCCCAGGTGCTTTACTCTGTGGGGAAATTTAATTAGGCACCGAGGCTGTACTGTGAAGTTGCTGCCAGAAATGATGAGGAAGGAGTAAGAGGCCAGGACTTACACCTGCATCTTCGGGGGGTGCTGCTCTTCAGTGCAACCGGGTGGTGGTAGCAAGACTCGAATCCTGGTTCAGCCCGGATTCTGCCATGGTGCTTTGCTGGTGAACACCGCCACACACAGGATTGGAGGAAGTTTGTGAGATGCTTTCTCATCATGGAGAGGCCGAGGGAGGGAGCCTCAAGATACTCCTATTCCAAGCCCAGAGGAAGCCCGAAACCGTGAAGAAAAAGCTCTTTGCCCAGGGTCCCAGAGTTGGGGGTGCCCTGCGGTGAGAACACAAGAACCCAGGTCTCTGGCCTCCCAGTCAGAAGCCAGAGAGCATCACATTCCAGTTGTCTGGTAGTGTAGGCTCCTGCCAGTTGTGAGCTGTGTTTCCTCGTTTGCTGGACTGTGCTATTTCCCGGAGCTCTTGTGTGGTTTGTTGTCTGTACTATTTCATGGGCACATTCACTAAGTTTATGCTTCTGAAGCTTCTCTTATTAAAAAGTTGCCTGTATAATATTAATGTTCCATTCATATGTCCATACTTTTCCATTTCCCTTCTCATGTGTTTTTTACTTTAAGAAGTGTTTAGTAGTTTAACAGAAAATGAGGAGCATATTTATGGGACAGCATATAAGTGATTACAGCATTCTACAAGATTCCCAGATGAGGATGATCCTATTTGCAGAAAGTAGTGTTATAGGATAATATAGATTAAAATATACACATGAAAAGTAGGACTACCAGGCAAAGTTTTTGTATTGTCATTGTTCAGATTTGCGGCATATTACTGTAATAGCTATTGAATCCCATTTCAAGGTAATTTATAACAGGAAGTAAGCAATTTCCTTTCATTCACTAAAAAATAAAGGGGTGCATTAGTTTGCTGACATACATAAAAGAACATTATAACTTGTAGTACCCCTCAATTGACGTCAGCTTCCTAAATTTAAAATCCTGAATGTGTGTGTCTGTTATGTAAGGGGTGGAACGCCAAAATAGTGTTACTTCCGCCTGCCTTGTTCATCACAAAGAATAAATAATAACGTTTGTCCCTCCAGAGAATGCAAGGCCATAATTGAGCCATGAGGCTTCCCTGTTGTTTTAGAAACCACTGGAACTGCATTCTCTTAGTCCCATCTTGTATCGGCAGAACAGTTTGAGAGAACTCTTCTTATGATCACTCCCAAGTAGCCTTTCATCGCTTCCCATTTTATCCCTAACTCATCGGAATGCCCTAAATTATTACTTTTTAATTTTCTAGTAAAGTATAGGTGGCATGTAGTATTGTATTAGTTTCAGGTGTACAACATGATGATCTGATGTTTAAATACCTTGTGGTGTGATCACCACAATAAGTCTACTATTTATCATTGCACAAAGTTATTACAGTAGTGACTTATTCCCTGCATTGTACACTACATCTCTGTGGATGATTTATTTAACAACGGGAAGTTTGTGCCTTTTACTCCCCTTCCCCTTTCTCACCCACCCCCCACGCCCTTCCACTCTGGCAAACATCAGTGTGTTCTCTGCATCTGTGAGTCTGTTGCTCTTTTGTTTATTTGTTTTATTTTAAATTCTACACGTAAATGAAATCATATGGTGTGAGTCTGACTTCTGCCCTGAGTTCTTGCCTACACTTTTTAAGATTTCTTTTTTTTCAATTACAGTTCACATTCAATATTATTTTCTATTAGTTTCAGATGGACAGCGTAGTGGCTGGGCGGTCATATACTTTACAAACTGGTTCCCATGAACACACTGCAGACACTGATTACTCTCTAATTTTTATTTATAAAATAATTGACTCTATTAATAGTTTACCCTTGAAATTGTGTTTGCGGTTCACTGAGATCTTTTTGAGCAGTTACTGCATGCTGCTTGCAGGTGCTGGGGCTACAGGAGTGAAGAAGAGCCAGACCCTGCCTTCTCAGCCTTTACATTCTAGAGATTCAACGAGAGGTGACAGTAGGGAGCTAAGAATGGAACTACTGTGGTTTTTTAAAACCTCTACTTTTACTGGGGAAGGAGCCCTGCTCTGGTTGACTGGGCCCCTATGGTCTAATGCCATTCCTGCCACTAAGCAGTGGGTGATCAGATCTCTTAGGGTGTCTCATTCTGTACTTTGTGAGGTTGACAGCAGAACATATGAGTGTGTACAAGGGTGTGCCCCCAGGTAACATACTATGGAATAATTACCATTGCTAATAGCATTCAGTTATCTTGCTGGGATCTCCATCAGAATTTGGAAAACGGCTTATTTACCCATTTTGGCTCGTGTCTAAGATACAGTTTTACCCATCCCATGAGGCAGCTCCCCAGTGGGGATGCCAGGAAGTTCTGGAGTATGGGAGTTGGAATATTGCTTTGCTGAAACTGGAGAACCAGAGTTTGCTATCCAGTCTGTGGTGGGCCCCGATCTAGTAGTCATGGATGTCTTCTTTTGGAATGTTGGACCACGGAGAGGCCTAGGACAAATTCTCAAGTGTCCAAGTGGTCTTCAATTAATTAACTGGCAGGAGGACCACATCTTGAACGGATTTTTTCTGATCACTTCTGGTATAGTGGAGGTTGTGGGGAAAATAATGCTAAATAAGAGTGGCTGAAGAAGAAAACACTGGTTTGAAAAGAATATGCACCTTTATGTGCATTGCAGCACTTATAATAGCTAAGACATGGGAATAACTTAAGTGTCCATGATGGAAGATGTGATATTTATTTTTATACACACACACACATACACACACACATATACATACATAGATACACACACACACACACACACACACCATGGAAATTACCCAGCCATAAAAAAGGAAGGATATCTTGCCATTTGTGACAATGTAGATGACCTTGAAGGTAGTATTGTGCTAAGTGAAGTAAGTCAGGCAGAGAGAGACAAAGAGCATATGATTTCTCATATATGTGGAATCTTGAAAGACAAACAAACAATAAGCAAAGAAAACAACAAAAACAAAACCACCGAGAGAACAGACTGGTGGTTACCAGGAAAGAAGGGAGTTGAGGGGAGTACAGAATGGGGAGAGGGGGTAAATTGTGTGGTCATGGATGATAACTAGGTTTACAGTGGTGAGCGCTGTGTACTGTGTACAAATATCTGTAATGTGGAACACATGAAATACATATAATCTGTATACCAACTTTAATAATAATAATAATAAGGCTGCTTGTTGTGCCAGGCAAAGAACTACAATTTTATATGTACCACTGCGTTTCACTCTCAGCTAGCAATCATATCACACAGATACACTTGAACCCAAGTTTGTCTCCCACAGCTTCTGCTTCTCTTCTCATTGGGAATTCTCCTTCATTCTCAGCTTATGGAATTGTACTTTTTCTCTGTTTTAACTTTTGAATATCCCCTTGCTTATGAAAATGGATCTGGGTTGGATATTTTTTTAAGGGGGTTATATTTTAATGGCTTTGGGAGGTTAATAACTTGTAAGGTGCCCCAGCCAATACGTAGTAGAGAGCATCTGTTGACTTCAGTAATAAATTTCAAACTTGTTTAGGATTCTGCTTATGTGTTAAATTTGAGTTTCTCCAGTGAGTCTTTTTGTATCTTAGATGATTTATATCTTTCTGGGGAATCATTTAGAGTATTTTTTTCTTTTAAACAAGTGGTCTTCATAAAGACGAGGGCAGATGGATGTATATCACACTCAAACATCTGGATCAGACAGGGCAGTTCTGTTTGATGTTTGTTATAGAAATGGCACCATCAAATACTAACAACTGTTTTATTGTGATCTTAACATCATGTTGAAAACATTCCTTTTTTTTTTTTCTTTTCAACTCAGTATCATTGCGCTGATTGGTGGAGACAGGAGAAGTAGATGTCCACACCTACAGACCCTGGAGCGATGCCCCACCCAGGGCCTTCGCCAGGGCCCGGACCGTCGCCTGGACCAATTCTCGGACCTAGTCCAGGACCTGGACCGTCCCCAGGTTCCGTCCACAGTATGATGGGGCCAAGTCCTGGACCTCCAAGTGTCTCTCACCCTATGCCTACAATGGGGTCTGCTGACTTTCCACAGGAAAGCATGCACCAAATGCATAAGGTAAGACTTTACTGTCCAGTTTAGTCTCACCTTCTGTGGAGTGAATGGCGACTAGCCCGGACAAGCCCTGTACTTCCATTTCTACTATTTTTTTATGAGAGAAGCTAGGTCTCTGTCTTATCTTGAATATTATTAAAAACATACACTCTGAAGCTTTTCTATTGTTACAGATGTTGCACTAGTCAGGAATATCAGATGCTGGCTTTTCAAAAATGTGAGATAGAATATACAGCTCTGGTAGTTAAATTCCATGATTTATGGTTGCAGCTATTTTGGCCTGGTGAATTAAGTGTATAAGTGAAGATCTTGATTTTTTTTTTTTTTTTACTATATGTGTTAAGTAACTTACATTATACACAAATGAACACATTGAAAATTATTCTTCCTTTAAAATGTTGGTATTTTATTTTAAAAATTAGATCCCAAAGAGTAAAACGAAAATGAGTCCCTCCTTAAAGATTTTAAATAGGTTCTAGGGAATCCCTAAAATGCACTTCACTGCCTCTCTGAAGTAGTTTCATCCTGAGAGAGGGATCTGGTTCCGCAGAGCCCGGGTCCCGTTGTTTGTTTCTGGACTGACGCTGCAGTGACCCTCCGTTTCCCGGACTTGGGTGTTGCGGCGGGACGGCCATGTTGGTACAATTTAGGCTGTCACAGAAGGTGCAAAGAAGAGAGGACAGCCTTTTGAGAAAGGAAACAAGAGCCTCAGAGACAGTTTGCTTTGAATGTTAGCAAAAGCCAAAGAGACTGTGTGAGGCTACTGCATTACCTGAAGGTTGTGCCTGATGAGACAAGTAGAGGTTTTACATTTCTTTGGGATGACATTACAGGTGGATAGGGTGGTGGGGTGCCTCTTGATGTTAAACAGACAAGCTGTGGCAGATACTGGTTTAACAGTGGAATATCACTGCAAAAATAAATAAATAAACAAATAAATAAAGCAAGTCTGTCCTCTGATTGTGGAGGATTGTAGGTCAATTTTAAGGTAAGGCCCAGAAGAGAGGATCACTTTTCGACATATTTGTTACTTGATGATTTTCATATCAGGAAAGTAATATTACTTATTTTGGAAAGTGAAGCCATACTGAGATAAATAAAGGAAATGGTTAATCCTGCCTTCACCCCAGATAACACCTTGTTGTATATGCTTTTCACACCTGACTTTTCTCCATGTTCAATAAAAATCATATACAGATGTAATTGTTTAATAATTTTTCTTTTACCCTAATAAAATCCCTATTGTTACCCTATTGTTAACTAATAATTGCTCTGCAACTTGCCTGTTTACATCTAAAAATATGTTGTGGATGTCCCTGTAATGTCCCCAAATTCTCTCACTCCTTTAAAAAAATTTTTTTAGCTTGACATGTATCTGAGGAAATAAAGCTGTTTGTTTTTTATATCATACTTTTTAGCAGACATATTGAACATATAGACATATTGAAATCATTAAATTGTCTTGTGCTCATATTAGATGAATTTGGGAGCTATATTATAGATCTGTTCCTTGTAAACCTTAGTCCAGGTGGATTAAATAATTTCAGAATGGGTTAAGAATGTCTCAACTCCAAAACAAAAGATAAAATTTCAAGGAAGTATTTACCTAATCTGTGTTACTATTTAAGTGTTTGAAAGTTAGCCGTACAAGTGTGTGTCCGGTCAGTGTTACGTTTTTGCCCGGGTTGCTTTAATTGGTAATTATTTCTTCTGGTCCTGTCTGTTTGGTTACTTAGCATCTTCATCACATTTTCTCATATTCTCTACCCCCATCTATGCTCTTTTTGTTTTGTTTTGTTTTGTTTTACTCTGATTTTGCAAATTGTGCTTTTTTTTTTTTGCCATTCTGGTTTCCCTTAACCCCCAGCCACTCAGATGATTCCCTGCGTGAGGACACGTTAAGTGCCTCAGTTCACACCTGCTGGCCAGATGCCTTCGCTTTCTTAGATTCTTTTTATGGGCAGCTTTATTTCTTGTCTTTCTCCTCCTCCTCACTCTGAGCCTCAGCTTTCTGCTTTTTAACATTGCTAGAAATAAATAAACAAGTGGCCTAAATACATCTGCTGTGTTGCTTTGATTTCCTCTCTATTATTACTATTTAACACACTCCGAGACAGTCTTTATACCAAATTCTTCCCATTTTTCTTCTGAACATCCTCTTTATGGTAAATTTTTCTTCTTTTCAAGCGCACGCTTTAGACTCTGCAGAAATTAACTTTCCTTTCTCCAAAACTGCAAACATTCATACTTTCTTGCTTGAAGTTATTTGGTTTCTATAAACTCCTGGAAATATGCCTTTCAGGCTGTTTCGAAAATTGCTATTCCAGTTTGTGGAGGCATAGACTTTTCCTTTTTCAAACATATGTTCTGTTGTCCAATTCTGGATTGGATTAATGTCAATTCAATAGCTATTTATTGTGTGTGTCTTCTGTGCTGGGCCCCAAGTTCTGTTTCTAGACCTCGTGTTCTTAATTTTTCCCCAAACTGTGCCTTTAACCTTTCCAGCCTTCTCCGGCCCGCCCGCGGCACAGCCTCGCCCCTGGGCCGCGGCTCCCTGCCGGCGCGCACCCTCCGTGGCGCTGCCCGGTCTGTTTCTCTTTTCCCAGCTGCCATGGAACTTCCGGGTTTCAACTTTTAAACTTTCCATAGTTTCTTCCCTTCTGATGACAAAAAAATTACTGAAAAAAATAGGTTATCACAGGCATTTCAAAGAGTCTTCCTTCAGACTTTGGACTAACTTCAACATACAGCAGGTTTCAGAACTTACTTAAAAGGGTATGGAGGGATAGCTTAGATTTGTAGACCTTATGAACAGGATTTTATTTTTATTTTCAGGTTCTGACGTGACATAAAAATTCAGCTGACTTGCAGATAGTTTTGATGATCCTATTAGTGTAGTCTTTTTTATTTTTTTTGTCCCCACCTATAAAATATATGTAATATATAATAATGTGCATAATGTAGGTATAAAAATAGAAGACTATCAAATGGGTAATAGATGATTGAGCCCTGATTTTGAAGACTTTAGAGAGGGGTCTTAAAACTCCAAATAGAAATTTTAAGAATGTATCTTCAAGAGGCATCTAACCAATGTGCTTTTCCTGTTTCAGCCCATGGATGCCATGCACGACAAGGGGATTGTGGAAGATATCCACTGTGGGTCCATGAAGGGCACCGGTATGCGGCCGCCTCACCCGGGAATGGGCCCTCCCCAGAGCCCGATGGATCAGCACAGCCAAGGTCTGTAATGCAACCTACCTGATGTTGGCTTCACACTGTAGCCTTTTGTCTTTCGTATTGGTTTTTCTAACTATGATTCCCAAAGAGCATGTCTAAGGCAAATCAAATCCAGCAGGTTTCTTTTCCCTATAGAAATCCCCCCCAGACCCCTCAACACAACTGTATGATTTATATGATCAGCTTTATTGACAAAGTCCTAGTAATCTTACTAGCCTCCACAAGTTAAAGCTCTTGACAAAGTGTTTTATATACTTTATTCAGAATCTTTATCATGAGCTTGTAGGGTAAATAATATTATCCCAATTTCATAGATGGGGAAGCTAAATCTCAGAGAATTTCCTTTGCTTTCCTAAGTTTACACGACCTGTGAGGTGGCAGGGCACGGAGGAGAACCCTGGTCTGCCCCCCAGCAACAGTGGAGAGGTGGAGAGGTGGGCTAGGCCACCCATGTCCCTTGAATTGCACATTCATGCATTTTCTGCATGTTGGCTTTTTCTGGCCGTGGGATTAGCTGTCATTGCTGGTGGGTAGTTGTATTGGTCTTCTAGGGCTGCCGTAAGAAACCACCACAAACTGGGTGGCTTCAAATAATAGAAAATCATTCTCGCACAGTTCTAGAGGCTAGAAGTCTGAAACCAAGGTACCAGCAGGGCCATGTTCTCTGAAGGGAAGAATTTGTTGCCTCTCCCTAGCTTCTGGTGATAGCCCGCATCCTTGGAATTCCTTGGCGTGTACATCTGCCATTCCAATCTCTGTCTTCGTCTCCACGTGACATTTTTCTACTGTGCCTGTCTCTGTTTCCAGATTTCCCTCTTCTGATAAAGATTGGATTGGATTAGGACCTACCCTAAAGCACTATGACCTCATCTTAATTTGATTATATCTGCAAAGATCCTATTTCCAAATAAGGTCCCAAGAACAGGTACTGGGGGTTGGGGGTTCAACTTATCTTGATAAAGGGCACAATTTAACCCTCGATGATGGCCAAATCAATACATGGTATATGCGTATTTCTCTTCTTGGTGCCTTCTCCCCTCACTCTTGAGGGCATATGAAAGATACCTCAAACTCTTATGAGTACAATGTAACTGGTTTTCAGAAATGTTTGTATGGTCATTTTAACATGCAAGGGGCATGGGTTAATCTAGCAGTGATTAACCCTAATATGTTGATATTTACATTCTAATTCAAAGTTTATGGTTTATGTGTTGATTTGTATATTTCTTAAATTTAATGTATGTGAGTTTTTTCCTCCATTCATGATTAGACAGAAATCTGTCCACCTGAGAAGATTTTTGAGTGTGAAGATTTAGAAAAATGTAGTCAGTTTAAAAAAAACTGTATATATATATATATATATATAAGTTGCATATATGTATATAAGTATATGTATATATATATATGCAACTTACAGTGGCACAGAGGTGCATCTTCACTCATACGCAAACAACTTTTTGAAAATCCCAGACTCTGATCTGAATTGTGATGACAAGTAGGCACAACTGTTGTAGATGACTTATAAAATCTTGACCATATCAGAAAAGTAGCTTGAACAGAGTCTTGGGACTTCTTACAGTCTAGGAAGAAAAAAATTTGACCCATTCAGTGTTAGAATGAATTAAAACAACATTTTCAGGTTTATCACTTAAATTCCAAGGAGCCAGGTGTGTTCACAGAGCTACTGTAACTCTAATTTTCAGTATGTGGAAGGGGTAGAGGAGTTATATTCAGTGATTCTCCAAGCTAGATGCTTACTGTCTCTGCTCCTGACTTTGTAGTACCTCTAGTAGTGGGGCCATTGGAAAACTCCAAAATGCATGAATTATAATTGAGCATTTTTACTTTTATGTATCTTCACATTTCTTGCATTGCTTGGTTCCTTTCTTCAACTTAAGAATGAAGATACTTCTTGTACTCTCTAGAACTTGGCACCAATATCTAACATAACTGGATAAATAACTTAGTAAATTGTATTCAATTAAGTAGAGAAGTGAATCTGTGCATTTAAAAGTCAACAGTTTTAAATAACTCTTAATTTTTGTATAATTTCAGTAAATTATAATTACTTGGAAATGCAGAGGTCTCCATAAAATGGAATCAGAATTAGCATGTAATATTTTTCTTTGAAATAGCCAAGTGTATTGTAGGCTGGGGAATGAATTATTTAAGAGTGTTTGTTACTAAGTAGTATTGGTATAATGCAGTCTTATTTAATATAATGATTTAAAAAGAATTTAGCATGTATCTTTAAAAACTCTTGTAGAAAGCCATTTATAAAACACACAGGTACAGAGAGGTGTGGTATTGATCAGAAAGCTGCCAGCTTTAACTACCTAGCAACCCATTAGGTTATTATAAGGTATTGGTTGAGAAACAAAACCACTTCCTTCAATAAATACTGAATTATGTACCTCATGGTCCCAATGATAACATTGTTTACTTTTAGTCCATTGGTTTGGGGAAAAAAAATCCTCCAAAGGCAATTTATAATTAGTGTTTACCTGTATGTGTGTGTATGTATGTATGTGTGAAGAGAAAACTCATATAAAGTGGGACTTAGAAGTTCAAGATTGTTAAAAGGAGAGAGGTGATTGCTTCTTTCTGAGGCAAGGTGAAACTGGGGAGATAATGGCCCTTGAAGATGAGGGAAGAAAAACTGCTACTTTTTTCACTATTTTTGAATGAGCAAATCAAACCAGATTTCAAAAAAAGCAGATTCTGCATCAACATTGTCATCCTCCAGACGAATGTATATTCACTCTCAGGCAATTTCTTCACTGTTTTCTCAACTAAAGATAATTACCAAAATCTGTTTCATTGTTTCATCATTTAGATTGTTTTTCCTGAAGTTTTATTGCATGCTAGTCATCTAGAACAAAAAAGAAATCTTTCTTTTTAGCTGAAACACTGTCACACTGTTAGTATCACACCGTTGAGACCGAGATAGTCAGGAGGGAGGAAACTGGGGAGGTGCCCCAGGGCTAAGATAAAGGACGTGGATACGGGACAGAGACCCTGTTCTAAGACCAGTCGTTCCCACTTTCTGGGAAAGCACTGAGTCATGGTGAATCATGACTGCACCTGCACAGAAGATGCTACAGGACCCCTGCTTCATTATAATAGCATTACAGTAAATTAACACTGTGGGACCCCCTTACCCAGTGGCCAATCAAGGAAAATTATGGGAGACCACACGCATGGTAGCTTTAAAGTAATATGATGACTTATATATGCACAATAAAACCCCACAAAAAAACTAGCCAGAAAAGATCTGCCCTGTAAGAATAGAATCCCTCCAGTCCCTGAAGTCTATCTCTGCTTAGAGTTGGCCCACTTCCATGTTCCGTGGAGTGTACTGTCCCTTAATAATCTGCTCTCTCTCTCTGCTATAAACTCTGTGTGTTCAGTTCAATCTTTGTCCATGATCACCAAAAACCTGGTTACCTGTGCCTGTATGCAACACCGTAATAGAATGATTCAGTTAACATCCCCTATAAATCCTAGGAAATGATTTTTCCCACCTTCAGTTTCTTCTTAATAAATTTGAGGTGAAATTCTGTTTATTGATTAATTCTGGAAAATTATTTTTATACCACTCTCAGTTTATTTTTTTAGCAAACTTGAAGTAAAATTAATTATTGTGCATAATGTAACTGTCTCACCTTCATACCTTTGCCTTGCCCACTGTTCATAGTTTACGAGAGATTTGATAAACAGCGTTATGCAGTGGAGTTTAGAATGGATTGGCTAACATTTTGGTTCATTATATTAGGCATCCTATGATTTATCACTGGTAACCTCAGGAATTAAGAGAGACCAGAAAGCGGGAGATACGTGATCCATTTTAACGCCTAGTTGTATCCCTTCTGCTATGAAAATGTCATTAGCTTTGGTGGGAAGTTTTTCTCCCTGTGATAGGTGCAGGGTTGGCCAAAAAGGCATCAGGAAGGTGCTTTTGTGATGAGCAAACTGCCATTTTGTATCAGCATTATAATTAGAGAGTCAATGTAAGCCTCATTAGAAAGGAAGGATGTTAAGGACAAGAGAAAGTTAAGTGTATGTTATTGATACTCTCTAAGTGTTTATTGTCATAAATAACAATATACTGGGATTAAATTTCTGCTAGTCTTGTAGGTTGATTTCGGGGCATTTTCTTGGCTAATTTATAGGACCAACTAGAACCCTAATCACTACGTGGTTTTTGTGCTCTGTTTTGGAGTAAGGGATTTGAGGAATGAGAGTAGTTCTGTTTCTCTTCAGGACCTGGTTTCTCTGAAAGGAGTTCTACTTGTCACCAATTGATCACGTAAAACTCACTTTTGCTTTAGGAGATCAAGCTAAATTTGCTTCCCTTTCTAAGTGGCAATTTGAGATAAAAATAACAATATCCTTTACTTTCTGTAGTCATGTTAATGGTGACGGTGAGTCCCTAGTCTGTGGCGGTCACACAGCCTCGGGCCCCTGTGATCCCACATGGGTGCACACGGCCATTTCAGCTCAAACTTGACCCAGGTTCAAACACACAGCACATGTCCAGCAAATGCCTGTGTGATGACCTTTGTGATAATTATGACATGAGTACATTTATTAAAGGGCAAAGACCTTTAATCTAATATTTTATATTGTGACTTCATTAATTAGCACTTAGTTTGAGTTAAAGGCGACCTTCCAGACGGCAGTCGGCCACTTTGTCCGTCCTTTGTCTCGGACCTCCCTCCAGCAGCACTCGGCCATACCTTTCTCCAGGAATTCTCTGGCTGAGCCGCACAGTTCAACTCCTGCGATAAGTTCCTTGCCATTTTTGTTCATTTTGACTTTTCTTCCTCAAGAAAAGCATTCTTAAATTTCCCACTTAGGTCTCTTAAAACCCCTACCGTTCACTCTCATTTTTATGTATTGTAATCTTCTAGAAGATTTTAGAGACTTTTAAGTCTTTAATTTAAAACCAAAATTAATATTAATATTCATATAAAACCAGTGAATATAAGACTATGAAAAGAGAATACGCATGGGAATCAGACAAACCATAGTTTGGATCATGGAGCTGCTGAGACCTAATGGGGTGCTCTTGGGTGACTCGCTCACGCTCTGAGCCTCAGTTTCCTCATTTGGAAAAATAAGGTGAATGTATATATATCTTCTGAGATGTTGTGAGGATTAAAGAAATAATGTATGCTCCATTCCTATCCCTTTAATTCTCCTTGTCTTGCCATTTCTGTGCTCCCACCAGCCTGATGTCTTGCCTACTGTGTCCACTGTGCCCACATGGAAAAGTCCCTGGGGGCCAGTTATCCCCAGACTCATAACCAGTGACATAAGCACTGACAGATGATCCTTAGGTAATAAATACTCCAGTGCCTTGCCCTTTCCCTGGGATAATTCCGAGACAAGTTATTTACTTTGTATCTCAGAGCTTCTGGGTGAGATAAATCTTCAGGCACCCATGGCAGCAGCTGGCTCAACAGCACACCCCTTCTTGGCTGCCTGCCGTTCCTTGTATCACCTTTCCATCCCCTGCCTGTGTCCTTGCACCTAACATGTAAATCACCTGCACGCCACGTCGTCTTTCCATCAGGCTCTGTTTCCAGGGAGAACTCAAGCAAGAGAATGTATACAGTGCCTTGTATCATGCCTACAGCAGTGGAGACCCTCAATAATTGCAAATTATTCAAAATGTGCATAATAATAAACCAAGTGGTATTTGTTATTGCCCTAAGAGACCCTTCATTTCTCATTGTGGTACAGTAGACACCTTTAGGTTTTGTTCTTTTGGTTGCAGCTCCTTTTAATATATAGTACTACCTCCCAGTGCCTTTCCTTTGGTGGATAGCAGCCACCAACAAGTTACCTGCCAGGACACGTGTGGCTGTGGATCACTTGAAATGTGACCAATCCCAATGAGACATGCTATAACTTAGTATTGGAAAAAAATGTAAAATATCTCTTTAATAATTTTCATATTCTAAAATGATAATATTTGAGGTATGTTGATATAAGTGAAATATACTGTTAGCATTAGTTTTGTCTGTTTTTTATACTTTTTAATGTAACTGAGAAAAATTTAAGTTATATATGTTTGATATATGAAAATTTTAAATTATATGTATTTGATATAAAAATTTTAAGCTATATATAATTGTGTAGTGACTAAATTATGCATACTTTAATTTTTTATCAGACAGTGCTGTTACAGAAAGTTACCAAAACATTCAGAAAGTCTCCTTTAGGATCATCCGGGTCAGCCTGTGATCTCACCTGTGTTTTCTCCTAGGTTACATGTCGCCGCACCCATCTCCCTTGGGAGCCGCAGAGCATATCTCCAGTCCTCTGTCGTCGGGAGGCGGACCAACCCCACCCCAGATGGCACCGACCCAGCCAGGGGCCCTCATTCCTGGCGATCCACAGGCGATGAACCAGCCCAACAGAGGTCCCTCGCCTTTTAGCCCAGTCCAGCTGCATCAGCTGCGAGCTCAGATTTTAGCTTACAAAATGCTGGCCCGTGGCCAGCACCTCCCCGAAACACTGCAGCTTGCAGTCCAGGGGAAAAGGACGTTGCCTGGCATGCAGCAGCCTCAGCAGCCACCCCCGCAGCAGGCACCCCCCCAGCCACAGCCTCAGCAGCAGCAGCAGACCCTTGTTAACTTCAACAGACCATCTGGTAGGTTCATATGCGACTACATGAATGAATACTGTGATGGTCCAATTTGAATGAGAAGGACTGCTAATGGCACGGAAGCACCGGGATGGTAGAAGCCCAGGGCTGCCTTAGCCGTTTGTTGTACCTAGCCAGCTGGCTCCCTTGTCTTGCTTTACTTAGTTGGCCAAGATTTTGGGTCTTTTTTGCTGTTAGTGTTCTGGAGCCGTTCTTAACCCTTGGGGACTCTGTTGCAAGCTGTAGACCTAGGAGCAAAAACCCTGTCCCCATGGTTTTACATTCTCTTTCAAGAGGTTTCAGGTTTGCAGGAAGCCCATCCACACACCCCAGGCTAAGCACCCTGTACCCAGTGTGTACCATCGCCAACACACACCCCTCCAATTCACTCTCTTTGAGCTATTTTATGTCCATTAAGTTATTTATTTCTACCCCTTTTTGTTGTGAAAAGCATTTGGGGAGGCTTCCAAGGAGCATACCTGCAGTGAAATAATTGTCAAGTAGGAAAATCAGAAACAAAGGGAAATAGAAGTCGAGGTTGGCCTGTGGCCTCCTCAAGAGTTCTCATGGTTACCACAGCTCAGCGTCCAAGGTCCCTGATGACTGGAGTTCCCTGCCAGTCAGGAAAGGAGCTGGGGTCAGGCCCCTAATTCTCACCATTCAGGAGGAAGTTGCTCACCGGTTTGCAAGACACAGGTACATTTCTAGCATGAGCGTGTAAAGTAGATTTTCCAGGTGGAGTTTTTTTTTTTAATTATTGTTTTTATTATAAGAGGCACTCATGATAGAGGTATTAATGACATTTGTTCAGCATAAATAGAGTAACAGAATCCACATGGCCTACTTCCTACACACCCTGGCATCAAATCCGAGCCTCTGACCTTATGTCGTGGGCACAGATGAGATCGTCCTTGAGTGCCCTTCTAGTGGGCTGGCTTCTTCCCACTGGTAGAGTTCAGAGGAACAGGGGGCTGGAGGCTGACCTTTCATGAATGTTGTTTTCTCTTGAAAAGTTAAAGGATGAAGTTCCAATTGTCTGGATACTTGCACATAACAGATACTTGATGTCCTAAAAAAAAAACAAAAACAAAAAAAAACCACCATCCTGTGTGTCTTCAGGATCATTTCCAGAAAAGAGGGCTTCATTTTTTTAACCCAGCTTGATGCCTGTATGTTCCCTCAACCAGGCCCCTGTCATATGGGGGATTCATTTTATTACTCTCTGCTCGTGTCTTTTGTGTTTCCAGGAGTCGGCCTTCGTTAGAAATGAAAATATCTGGGCAGGCAGGTCGTGTTTTATGCCAGAGTGGGCAGGGAGGCCTGGAGAAAGGAGCCGAGGGGACACTTTCTGTGAACAGAGCAGACCCACGCCTGCCCCTGGGAAGGGACTGCATCTCACAGCACTGCTGAACTTCTCCCCAAATCTCAGGTTTCATAGGGAGATGATAGATAACCTTCACTGACAAAGACGGTTTTTTTGGATTGCCATTTAGGACAAGTCAAAACAAGGAAAAAAAATTTTTAAGTTACTATTACCTTTTATTAACTATATTTATCTTTCCCCTCTTTTTTAAATAAAAAAGGGTATAATTGCTTATAAATACCTCTACTAGTGTTTCAGAAAAAAATAAGTTTAAGTATGTCCACTTGTCTGGAGGTAGCTGTGATTTCATTTTTCTTTTGTCCTGTTTTCTGTTCGTGTGTGAAGAGAATCTCTGTGGCTGAGGTGGTCTGCCTCAAACCTACCCCAAAGTTGTAAATCACCAAAACTGACATCATCATAGCAACCACCAGAGAATTGCAGTTTGACTGGAGGAGCTGCACACTGAACAAATAGCTCTTCAGTCCTGCTATGGGCTCCATTCAAATCAAACCTATCATTTTTCTTTTCATTTTGATTCATTTTTCCTTTTAGAGAGCTAAATTAAAAGAGGAACTGAAAAAGGTTTGGGTTTTGAGGGGAGGCAGAAAGGACATAGTGGTAAAAAGTAAAAGTTTTATTGCTAGGTTTCTTCAGGGCTTGTCCCTTTCCACTTACCCCACTTTTTTTTAGTTATCTAAAGTTTCTTGGTATGTTCAATTTAAGTACACTCTATTACATTTCTTTTTTTAATCCATGGAACCCACTTAAATCCTTATTCAATGCACAGAATTGTTATTTGCATAAATATCTTTATGTGCCAGAATGCAAATTGGAGACTCTGAATGCACAGAAATTCTGTACATATGAGACTTAGGTGCTTTAATGAGTTTGTTTCCCTATTTCTCAAAATCAGGCACGAGGTGCACCCGGTAAAGACCTCTTTCCTCTTTTACTGCGCCAGGATGTTTCTCAGGAGTGTCAGGGCGTAACTCTCTGCCTCTGGGTATGGACTGAAGGGAAAGCAGATGCATTTCATACCTCTGACAATTAAACCTAAATTGTTTACATTCAAGAGAGAGTAGGAGATAAGCTAAAGAGTGTGACGTGTCTTCCCTCTGCAGATACCAGGAAGGGGTCTTATCGTTTAGCAGACCTCAGGGGCCTGTAGTAGAGATGATCTCAGTCCACAGCAAATCCCGTCAGGCAGCTCAGCTCTCTCAGCTGCCTGAGGGATGGGCATAAAACCTAGTGAATAGATAGTGACATTCTGAGCGTTCTGTGCGTGTCTAATTGTGGCAAGCTGCATTCAGTCCCCCAGCCTCTGTAAATAGAAGTTTTTTATGTAATCTGTTGGACAGAGTAGAAAATAGACCCACGCAGTAAGTGAACTTGTGTTTAGTGAGGAAAGGAGTTTGCTTGTCAGGGACTCTGCTAGCAGATTCCCAGGAAGGATGTGGCAAGCCGCCTTATCTGAGTATTTGTGATGAGTTGCATTAAGCTGTAGAAGCATTCTGAGGTTTGCTGTAGACAAGAGTACTTGCCAAGTGGCCAGCTAATACAACACCAAATTTCCTAAAATCCTTTAAGTCAGGCTTCTCTGTCTTTGTGTCCTCAGTGGTTGAGCACATAGCCACATTGCCTCTTTGAACCCTCACTACTACCCTCTGAGCTGGGTACTGTTATTATCCTTATTCTACAGATAAGGAAACTGAGGCAACAAGGGGTTGAATAACTTGCTCAGGCTCACACAACCAGCAGGTGATACAGCTAAGGTGGAACTTACTGTTCTTTTGGTACAGGGTGCTTTACGTGAACCTGTTTCATAGCAAGTTGTAGGTTGTACTTTTTAAGTTGGAGATTTGGATATGTGAGTCCATGTTTGGGGCTCTCTCTGCTTCTCAATTTCAAGGATCAATCAACCAGATAAGAATATCTCTATATTTATTGATTAAAGAAGACCAGCCATGTATGTATCAGATTTAGTTCAGAGTCATTGGTTAAAATGACTAGATTGGAATCAGGGATGTCAGACATGATCTGGACGCCTTTTATTATTGTTGTTGTTCTGATAAAATGTGGTTTTTAAAAATAGTGATCTGACTATACTTCAAGGAGGCATCATAGGTTTCTGCATAGGTATTTGCAGGCCATAATGCTAAAGGAAAAAATGCCCAGAATAATTGAAACTTGTAACACTGTTGGCACTGTTACAGCTTTTGTTGATGGATTACTTAAAGTTTCAAAAGAGAAAAAAAGTTTCAGAACTGAATTTAAATTATTATATTATCTTCTCAGTAAGACCGAAATTTTCTTTTTTATTAAAAGTGGTAGTTTTATTTTTATTATTTAGTATGCTATACCAAGTCTTCAAATATATTTAAGTCTTCCAGTTTCTTGAGCTTATTAAGGAGATTCATAGAATCACAGAGAGTTAAATGTTGGAAATCTCTGTCTCCTCTCTTTTGCCTGCATCACACCTAAAGCACTGTGAACGAAAAATCTATACTGTTTTTAAAGACCTTTAGGGAAAAACATATTCTAAAATGTCATTCTAATGCTTAACAACCCTGAGATTTAATGTTTAGAAATTGATTTTGTATATATGGATGAAAGAAACCCTAAGTGTAAAATATTATGAAAAGCTTTGCATTATGTAAAAGACCTGTTATTCAGAAAAAAAGAGAAAGTACTTAGCTGAAAAGAATCTCCTTACTATGATAGTACGCTAACAATGTCTAAAATAAAAAATAAAAATAAATATTCTTTCCCTTGAGAATTTTTCATCAACCCCAGAACCAGGGCTATAGATTACCTCAAGAAGTATTATCTAGCTATATCTTTTGGAAAGTTTTACCTAATTTAAGAAGAAGGGAGAAAAAAGAACAACAATAGCACCACACACATACTCCTGCACTCCCCTGCCCCCTGCCCCCTCACGCACACACACTGGAGTTTCCTAAGCAGTCTGATCTAGCTCTTCACACTCTGCTTCCAAAATGTTTGCTTACTGCTGCCTGTGCATTGCCATTTCCGCCCGCTTCTGAATAGTGTTTGCTGAACATTGAATAAATGTGTTCGATTTTTCATAATGTATGTCTTTGTATGGTTAATTATTAAGTTGTTCTGAAGTATATAGATTATTATTTTGTTGCCATGTAATTGTTTTAATTTTTCTTGGAAAAGATATAGAAAATACTTGAAAGACTGCGCAAGAGAGGTTTTGATATTTGCCTACTGAGGTTTTCTTTTTTTAATTTCC
This sequence comes from Phyllostomus hastatus, assembly GCF_019186645.2. Lineage (NCBI taxonomy): Eukaryota > Metazoa > Chordata > Mammalia > Chiroptera > Phyllostomidae > Phyllostomus > Phyllostomus hastatus. The sequence continues at coordinate 27,408,894 of NW_025333857.1, read as the reverse complement.
TAAGTTATCTGGTGGCATCACTTATTTTATTTACAATTTTGAATTAAGTAAAAATTCACTTAGGAGGAGAAATGGGTTACTTCCTATCTTAGGTCCATACTTACCAATCAACTCAAACTCCTTACGTTTAATGTGAAGTGTTGCTTTAAATTAACTTATTAAGTGCATTTTGATAAGGCTGATGAATGCATGTCCCTTTATTCTGATAGCATGAGGAAAATGCTCTCTTTAATCTTAACATTTGCTAGTTTTCATTGGGTGGAATGAGCAGATTTTTTTCCCCTACACTGAATATTTTTAGAAATATTTCCCAATATGCAGTAAAAAATTGAAGTTATGAGATGCACTGATTTAGTATGAAATGTACTTTATAGGTGATCAGGGAAAAGCGTGTGCCCCTCAGAGTTCACATCGGAGGAACGGCAGCTCCTGGCTGCCTTTGTGAAGCCTGGTTCTAGCGCAGGACTCTTCCAGGGGTGCCCTGGGGTCCCCCCAGAGGGGCTTGCCTGCAGTTTGCAAAATGTGGTCCCAGGACCACACCCTGATTGCATCGGACCGGTTATTCCCTTACTTTTTTGAACTCTGAGTGCACCTCTAATTCTTTTTAAAAATCCACTCTAGACATACATTAAAACCTGGCAGTCCACTCCTTAATCCGTTTATTACTTAGAGTCATTTTGGGGCCATTTTCAGCAATGTTGATTAGCGGATGCCATTTTCCAATGGAGATAGATGCCAGATCTTTTTATTTCTCTTCCATCCTTCCACTCTTTCCTCTCTACCCCTTCCTCGTTTTTCATTTTTCTTCCTTCCTTTTTTTTTCTCTTGAGATATTTACTTGCCCCCATCACTGGGCCCCAGGGTACAGTGGGCAGGCCTGGTGTGGCCCTAGGTCGATGACCTGCCCGTGCTGCTTATGTTGCTCTTGTCCTGCAGGCCCCGGGCCCGAGCTGAGTGGCTCCAGCACTCCGCAGAAGCTGCCAGTGCCCGCTCCCAGCGGCCGGCCTTCACCTGCGCCCCCCACAGCCGCGCAGCCACCCACGGCCGCAGTGCCTGGGCCCTCTGTGCCGCAGCCCGCCCCCGGGCAGCCCTCACCCATCCTGCAGCTGCAGCAGAAGCAGAGCCGGATCAGCCCCATTCAGAAGCCACAAGGCCTGGATCCCGTGGAGATTCTGCAGGAGCGGGAATATAGGTAACGCCCCTGGACCCGTGAAACTGCTGTGTTCTCGCCAGGACCACCGGGTCTGGGAGTGGGTGCAGTGTCTGCTAGTGTCGTGGTTGTTTCTTTCTTAGGGACGAGGGAAAGGCCTAAAGGAAATCGCAGAGGCCAAAACTCGTGCTATGAAAATGATTTCAGTACAAAGTCACGAGAAGTTCTTTTTACCTGTTGGGATTGGGGAGGTGGCGGGGTGGTGGGGAGGGGTCTCTGGCACCAGGGGTGCCAGGGTGGGGGAGGGGGAGAGTTCTCTGAGTAGCTCTAGGTTAGCAGGACTGTGATTTTCACTCATTTAATCAGAAAACTTCTATCAACTCCTACGACATGCCAGGCACTATGTTAGGCACAAGCCCAGCCTAGAGCTCCCACCAACCCCAGAAAGCGGTCATCTCACACGTAGATGGTACAGTGCGTGACCTAGTTTGTTAGCTTATGCTTGAACGGTGGCTGTGTGCTGGCCAGATGTTGAGTGTGTTGTGTTGACCTGACCTTCAGGTTAAAGACACATCTAATGATACTGAAGTGTACTTTGTAGCTTGATATATTTTTTGTTTAAATTCATATATTTCTTTGTTCTGTGCCTTGGTCCAACTTTAGGAGTGAGCGCTCTGTAAGTGTCTTCATATGGGCTCCTTATTTAAACTCTTCCTGCCAAAACTTGATTGTCACCTGAATTGGCACGTTCATCTAAATCAGGGGTTGGCAGACCTTTTCTGTAAAGGGCCAGGCAGTAAATATTTTACACTTTGCAGGGCCACATGGTCTCTTTCACAACTGCCCAGATCTGCCCTTTGAGTGAGAAAGCAGCCATAGACAATAATGGGCTGGCTGTGTTCAGGTAAAATTTTCTTTACAAAAACAGATCCTGCCCTGGGCAGGATCTGGCCCACAGTGTGTAGTTAGCAGAACCCTGACGTAAATAGTTAATGTTAATGAAAAAGGAAGCCCAATAAGTATCGAGTTAAGATTAAAACAAAGCTAAAGATCGTGGTTTCTGAAATGAGACGGAAAGCATGCTCCGTCTCTTAGTAGCCATGTTACCTTGGCCAAGTTATGTCTCTTTTCGGCCACTCAGTTTCCTCATTTGTTAAAAGAGGGTATTAGAGTGTTTTTTAGTGAGGGGAGATAAAATGACACAAAGACTTTTAATATGTATTAGCAATTACTATTATTTCCAAAATATGATTTAATTTAAAAGAAAATTAGAGTTTAAAAGTTATAAATTGTGTTAGTCAACAATGCGTAGGCTCCTTCATGAAGAACATAACTAGTTTCACTGTTATTGCTGATCCTTACTTAAGAGCTTTTATGGTGCTGTTTCCAGCATTTCATGTATCCCTACAGAACTAGATACTCCTCATCAATTGATATTTCAATGTTGATAGGCAGGTTTTATTGGGTGAATAATTGCTATGTATTATAAAGTTAAATATTAGCAAATATTTCTTGAGCAGAAAAACTGTATTTATATGCAGTCCTTTCTTTATGTTGCTATATAAAAAAAGTATGTTTTTAAAAGACAGTAAATGGGATATAGAGGATTGTTTACTTACTCTAAAATTCTGACTTCCTAAGAGTGAACATTTATTTTTCATACCCTGAAGGTTCAAAGCTACCAGTACCTTTGTTAAGTCATGTGAATTACTTTCAAAACATAATAGATGCTCTCTGTACCTAGAAATACCTCTCTATTTTACCCTTCATTCAGCGTGTGCTGTGTTTGTGTGTGTGTGTGCATTTTATTGACCCCTAAATTTTCTTTATCATTTCCACCAGAATTTTAACTGCAGGCCTTTCTTGTACTGAGTTTATTGTAGCATCTTTTCTGGAACTGATCTTAGTGGATCGTCTCCCAAAGTATACAGAGTTAAGTAGTACTACTATTTAGCCTATTCCAGTGTATGAAAAGCTTTGTCCTTTACTCCTGTAGAAAAAAAAAAAGGTGTCAGTATCTTTTAAACTATAAGCATTGTAAAATGTGGTGGAATGGCTATTTTTCATATTATTATTTTTACATAATAAATGTCTCCTTTTGTAAAGCTGCATGGCTTTTGAAATGACTGATCTGGCAACCCTGGGTCCAAACTGGTAGTGGGATTTTTGGACTGAATTTTTCCGTGGCCGTCTTGAGAAGAAGCACAGGTTTGCACTGGCTGAGTGGCAGGGGCATCTTTTATCTTCTTTATAGAGCAGTAGCTGGCCTCTGCCTATATGAAGATAAATGGTTCACCTGCTGAGATTAGTTAAATTTATCCCTTAACGAAGGGTTAGATGGAGTCCCTTAGGCACTTGTAAAGACAGCTAGGAAACTTTCCTGTTTTCCTCTCTTTGAGAGAATGGCTTACTGAGCCTTTAGTATTGATAACTGGAAGGGTCTAGTATATCTTTACCTTCCGATCAAGGATTTGAGCAAGTTTTAAAAAATCTCTTTTACAATTTTATAAACTTAGTTTGAGCAAAATCGTCTGTCAGAAATTCTTTAACAGATGTTCATTTCTTTGACCATTATAATAATCACTAATATCATTTACTTTGACAATGAAAATTGAAAGGAACTCGTCAGAATATTAATTTTTTTACCTTTTTTTATCCTCACCCAAGGATATGCTTATTGATTTTAGAGAGAGGGTAAGGGAGGGAAAGAGAGAGGGAGAGAAACATTGATGGGTCGCCGCTCATTCGTGCCCCGACCGGTAAATGAACCTGCAACCCAGGCATGTGCCCTGGCTATGAATGGAACTGGTGACCCCTCGGTCCATGAGAAGATGTTGCAACCAAGCCACACCGGCCAGGGCAGAATCTTACATTTTTTTAGTGTTAAGTCCCTTGCTGTTTTTCCTTGTTCATCATAAAACCAGGATTGTGGCAAATGAACCTTCTTTATTTAATGATAGCATTTATATGTTTGTGTATATGAATATTTTGTTGCAGATCTGTGTAGTCTCCAATTAAAACCCTGGTTTCCCATTTAAGTGGATCCTTTCTCTTACAATGGAGCTTTGTTGCTTTCCTTTGCAGTAAGTGTCAGAGAGATACTCCCAGTGCTTTTTGTGTGGCTGTGCTTGCCTTTCTGGCGCACTTTCTTTGCCCCGTCCATACTCCTAACTTCAGTTCTTCCATTAGAGTTAGGTGTTTTGGGCAGAAGTGCCCTAGGCATTGTCACGTTAGTGTGTCAACCAATTCCACGAGCGTTCATGTTGCGTGGGAGATGTGTTTCACATTCGAAGCAAGAGCTCTCTTTAGTGTGAACTCAGAATAAGTTGGAAGACAGTAGTGTACCCTTCTTGCTTCAGGAAGAAGACATAATCTGTGGGATTTTTTTGTTTTGTTTTTTGTGGGTTTTTTTTTTTTTTTTTGGTCCTGCCCTCGTATCCATTCCTTCTCAGAAATTACCAAGGGCCACTTTATCAGCAGAGTTACAAAAAGTCAGTCTCCCTCTCTCTTTTTTTTAAAGTGTCACTCAGTTCCTTGAAGGAACAAAATGTACCAGTGTCATTTTCTGTTCAAATAACTCTCCTACAGGAATCATAAACTTCTCCTCTGGACCTGAACAAATATCTGTTGCCTTTAATGGAACTCTTTTTCTTGCCAGAACAGCCACCCCTCTTGATTTACTGCTCAATCTGTATGAAAAACTTGAGTGACCTAATTCTGCTTCAATTTTCTGTGCTCGTGTGGACACTAAATGAGTCTCCTGCAGTCATGCAGTATTACATCTGTTGTTGTTTCGTGAAGTTTAGAATCCTGGATCTCTTTATCAGACTACCTGCTGAATCCCATTGATAGGAAGATGAAATTGTCTGGAGAGAAGCATTATTTAAAATGAAGATTTCTATTAACAACCACCACCACAAAAAGATAAAATTTTCTGTGTTAAAGAAGCCTGCCTGTACCTTTGTCCCCACCCCCACTCCCCATGTGTGGAACTGAATGCATGTAATTTTACTATGGAAACTACCCTTTCTCATCTCCTATAGTTTGCACGTTTGTACTGTGTACTTCTTGCCTCCTTTTCATAAAAGAGAGATGCTTTTGTGCTGGGGAATCTGAGATTCACTGACAAATCACTAACCCCTTGGAGAAGCAGTCATTTCAGGAAGACGTGCACCCTTCCCACCTAGCTCCTCACCCACTCCAATGCCCCAGTCACCTGAGGCTGCTCCCACCCCCAGTCCTCACCTCCCTTCTTCCCCCACACTCCCCAGCTCCCACCCACCCAGGGCAGTGTGATTTAATCTCTATACTGTCAGTCCAGCTCTCCTAAGATTATTTATTTGGTCCTTTAGAAGATTAAGGAAAAAGCAGCTATTCCTTTAATTTAGCACCTGACCTACTTTGTCAAAGAAAGTAAACCAGAATATCAAGAGGTAGTTTGGGCTCTGGAATTTTCAAATAAAAAAGGACTGTGACAACTCTAGGAGCAAGGAAGCAGAATAACCCTACTGGTGGCCCTCATCTCACCCCACTATGGTATTAATTTTCCCTGTGTGATGGCCTTATTCCACAAACGTCAGATTGTTTCAGTTTAGTTTCTTTCCTTTAAATTGTATACTTGGAAAAAAATCCATAGTAGGTTTTCCTCTTAATGTCTTAATTGTTAAGCTGTATGATCTATTGCCATATTTGGAGATTTGGAGCTACGTGGCTGTTCAAGAAATTGAACTAGATAAATGAAGTAGATGTTTGTTTCAGACATTGAAAATTTTAGAAAAGACATGATAATAATCTTGTGAGTATCAGTACTATAAGGAACATAGGAGAAGTTGGGAGAGTTTAAACAATTCGACCAAAAAGAGAAATATGATGGAAGCTTATTATTGTTTGGACTAACAGAATTTTAGTCTGTTACAGGGGTAGACCATTTAACGGTGCGATTGTGTCGATATGTGTAGTTGAAATAGTGACACAGTAACCATGAGAATACTGTAGTAACACATTATGATGATAGATCGTTCAGTAAATCAGAATTAATAACCTGTATACCAAATAAAATAGGAATCTGTCATAATAAATATCCTTTGAAGTGAAGTCAATGAAAAACAATGTGTTTCCTTTACTATCATTTTGAAACTTTTGAAGAAGAGGACATTCTATTTCTCTATCAAAGCAAACAACTAAATTTTTAAAAAACCAAAACAACCATTTTTCTATTTGGGCTGTATGAAATCTTAAGACAGGGGTGTCAAACTCACTTTCACCTGGGGCCACATCAGCCTTGCAGTTGCCTTCAAAGGGCCGAATGTAATTTTAGGACTGTATGAATGTACCTACTCCTTAACTGGGGACAAGGAGCTTGGCGCTGCCGCCCTGCAGAAACAAGGTGCTGGGGCGGATGAACAAGGTGGAGGGCCGGAATCTGCCTGCGGGCCTTGTGTTTGCTGCCTGTGGCTTAGGTGTTTTTTAGCATCTAAGTCACAGGTTTTACTGTTTTGCATTTGTATATATATATATATATATATATATATATATATATATATATATATATATATATATATATATACACACACACTGCATCATGGTAAAGGTTGACAAAACCATAATACTAATTTTTAACAAACTCTTTATCAACATTTATAGTTGAGATTGAGTCACATTCTCAGTTAGAAAGTGTATTTTAATTACTCTGCAGTGGTTTTGGTTTCAGGCAAAGGAGGTTCCATCTAGAGCCCCTACTTTACTAGCCCTGCAAAGTTGACATGTTTGTTGATGTTGCCAAACTTCTCTTTTCCCATCATTAACCTAGCGCCATGATACCTTGTAAGGTGTGTGTATGTGTGTGTGTGTGTGTGTGTGTGTGTGTGTGTGAGAGAGAGAGAGAGATAGAATTAAATAAAACGGTGCATTAAATGTACTTAACTCGGTGCAGTTAAAGTTAACTTAGTTTAACGTATTGCCTTTTTTATTGCTAGTCTGTCTTTGTTGAAATCTCTTCTAAAACAGTTTTTCCCCAAATTTTGGAGGAGATAGTTCTAAGATTTAAATGGCCTGTAATTATTTGTAAGAAAAGCATCCAGGTGAACTCCAAAACCACGAGTTTGTATGGGTAACAATAATGGTATCTTAAATGAATAAAGGAAGTGGATGTCTTTTATATTTTATTAAGAGGAACTACCTGCAATTATATATTGGATGGTGTCTAAAATGAGAAGCCCCAGCAATCCTTTTCTAGAAACCCTCAGTTTTTAAATACTGATTACTTTGCTATTTGCTGCTGCCCCCAACCTGATTTTGAAAATGCCTAATTTGCCTTTTTTTTCTCCAGCAAGCAGTGCTTGGAGGAAGTGGCTGTGGTTGGCAGGGAGCTCTCTCTGAATGTTTTGGGTTGGCTGATTTCTGTGGCCTCAGCACCTCAAACTGCTCTTGTTCACTCAGCCTTAAAGGCTGTCGTCATCAGCATCTTGGCAAGGAGGGCAAATGGCCCCATTGCCTTAGGATGCAACCAGAAGTTAGAAAGGAAACTGTTGTTTCAGCCCTGAGCTAAGGCTGGCTGGGTGTCGGGGAGTGAGTCAAATTGTCCTTCCTCTCGTTTTCTCTCTGTTCACAGCGAGCTATGGCACTTGACTTTCCTCTTACATGGATCATGAGCCTTCTCTCTTGGGTGTTAGAGAAAGGTTGTGTACAAGACCAGAGTGTTAAGCAACATGTAGCACCTGTCTGCATTAATGCAAGGGTAGCTTTTCTTTGTTTAACATCAGAAAAATCTAGCTGGGTGTCAGAAATCAGCCATGAGTGTCTGGAATAGGTTTTGCCATGAACTTGAACCTAATGTTATTGTTTATCATTTAAGACTAGACTATAATGTGTATTTCCACCTCTCCTGCCCCTATTTCATCCTCTCCTTTAGGCTTCAGGCTCGCATAGCTCACAGGATACAAGAACTGGAAAATCTGCCTGGCTCTTTGCCACCAGATTTACGAACCAAAGCAACCGTGGAACTGAAAGCACTTCGGTTACTCAATTTCCAACGTCAGGTAATACCTTTTCCCCAGCAAACCTGAGATGTAGGAAGCAAATGTAATTATGTGAGATAAGTGTGTTTCCCCAAGTCTGTTCAATATTGTTATAAAGATATAAACTTAGTAAGATATTGTATCTTTTAGACCAGCAGCATAGAGCTAAAAGTAATGAAGATGAACTGCTTATCATTCTATTTTTCTCGTTTATATATAAGAGACATTTTTTTCTTCTGCACTATGGTTTACAAAATTAGAGTGATGGCATTCGCTGCTGAGGGTGAAACCTTCAGAGCAAATGAGGCTGCTCACGTTTGCCTTTATGACTCCAAAGAGAAACAGTCGGGTGGTAGATCAGAGCTTCCTTGTGAACACAAATGTGTATCCCTAGCCATGACCGTGGAAATGTTTTAGCAAAGATGATAACTACTCTACTAAATTAATAGTTCGTCTTGTATAGAGACACGTAAATCTGTGTTTTGTAACTGTGGATCGTTCATCACAACACAAGTTTGGCACATTTGGTCACGTCAGACCTACGTATTAAGTAAATCATTGAACTATTATCTACTGTACCGGCTAGAAGTCACTTATTAATAAAAGCAAGCATAATGATCTGTTTTAGAATTGCTAAACCAGTAGGAAACTAGTAGAATGAAGTAGAGCTAATGTTCATGTTCGTTAGTTTTATCTTATGGACCCAAAAGGTGCAAGTCTCCTGGTGTGCATGCTGTCTCATTCAGCCAAACAGGAATAGGAGTGCTTTGTCACCAGTCAGATGGGTTTGTTTGGTGAAGGTCTTGGGCATGCAAAATGAATTATTAATGAAAGAAAGTAGTTTGGAAGTATTAAGTTGCATGACTTGATTTGTTGGAGGATGTGATGAAAATCACAAGGCCACCTCACTTGCTATTGTCATATGGACTTGGTAGTCCATTTGCCTTATTGGTTATAATATAAGAGGGCATCAGTGTGGCTGGGTGCTTACTTGGCCATAGATTTGTGAGATTAGATTAGAGCTTAAACTGAAAGAGAGAAAGAAAGAAAGGAAAGAAAGAGAGAGGAAGGAAGAAAGGAAGGAAGGAAAAGAGGGAGGGAAAAGAAGGAAAGAAGGGAGAAAGTTTCTGAGTTTCATTTATTTCCTTCTTATAAGTGACCTCATAAAATGTATTGATAAAGTATTTTATAAAATTTTGTTTAAAGAATATTACTCAACTATGTTTTTAGGAATAAATTATATTCAAATTAACTTCACTATACTAAACTCTTATTAGTCTCTGATTTTTGCTTGATATTATTGAAAAAAGATCTCTTACCTATGAAGTTTCCCAATGAAATTAACTGTAATTGGTGCTGATTTCAGATTCAATTCAATTATTATTTTAATGTATATTTTCAATTCTCTCTCCCTACCATCATATCACATACAAGATGGATAAGTTTTTATTTTTATGATCATCTAAAAGAAGCTCATGGCATAGTACAAACTTTGAATATCCTACAAGAATATCATTGTTAGAAGTGGAAGGAAGCTAAAACTAGTATTTTCTCTTTTTTAATGAATTAACATTGTTTGAGTAGCTGCTGCCATTGTACCTGAACAGGAAGTAATCCTTTTATTGTTTTTGCAGAACATTATTAAAGTTAATCTTTAAACACAAGAACCATGTTAGTATGGCATTTAAAATAAAGCAAAATGCAGCCCTGGCTGGTGTGGCTCAGTGGATTGCGAACCAGAGGGTCACTGGTCCGATTCCCAGTCAGGGCACATGCCTGGGTTGCCAGCCAGGTCCTCAGTGGGTGTGCGAGAGGCAACTACACAGTGATGTTTCTCTCCTTCTCTTTCTCCCTTTCTTCCCTCTCTCTAAAAAAAAAATTAATAAATCTTAAAAAAATACAATAAAGATTAAATTAAAACATAATAAAAAGATAAAAAATACATTTACAAAAGCAAAATGTTTTTAAATCTTATTAATAAATTAGTATATTAGAATAATTAAATGAATGAATGAATTTACTTAAAAGCCAGAAGAATATCTACTTTATTGTTTTTTACTGTTATAGTGCTGTAACTGTTTTTTTTTTCCCCCTGAATTATTTGGAAAGAAAAGTTATACCATCTTTGAAAAATACCACATAAATTTGGTGTGATTTAGTCCCTTCAAATACTAATAGGAAAACTGTGATTGAGAAACCTGTAGAGTCCCCAAGAAGAGAAGGGTAAGGATCAGGAATCTGGTCCCTGTTCAGGGAGCCTTTCTAACTGCTTTCCTTTTGACAGCTGAGACAGGAGGTGGTGGCTTGCATGCGTCGGGACACAACCCTGGAGACAGCTCTCAACTCCAAAGCCTATAAGCGAAGCAAACGCCAAACTCTAAGAGAGGCCCGCATGACAGAGAAACTAGAAAAGCAGCAGAAAATTGAGCAGGAGAGAAAACGCCGGCAGAAGCATCAGGTACTTGGTCTGGAGCTGTGCATTTCTCATTTTACAGACACGCCCAACTAAGTAAGTAGAGGGAGTCAGAAAGGCTGGAAAACATGCTGTAGTGGACAGTGGCGGTATCACAGAGCAGAAAAAGTTCCTTGGAGCTTGCATAGCCTGACTACACCATTTTGTAGTTGAGGAAACTTAGGCTAAAGCAAGCTAAGTGGGCTTTCTTAGTTCCAATCAGGTGTCATTTTCATAATCCCATGGAAAGCTGCTGACTGGGTGCAAGATTCCTAGAGCAAAATCCTGGGGGACTTGGAAAAGGAAAAAAGAAAGCAAAAAGTTATTTTTAAAATACATACAAATGCAGTACCCAGGGATCTTCAAAGGGCTCAACTGGGGGTTTTACCAGGACAGATATTTAAAAATATTCCTTTCTAGAGGGTTGGAAATATTTGGATGTAGGATTTGATTTTGGGTCATAATCTTGTAACTTCTGTTTCTTTTTGTGCTCAGTTTACTGCTTAGCCTAGTTTTGTTTTTAAAATGTTGGATTTAGTGTAAGGGTACACTTCCTTCTCCTTTACTTAAAATAGTATAAAAATTACATATGGAGATTTTAGCTTCCTATGAAATCTTGAATCACAATTCTAAGATACTTAGAGCAGAAGAAATGTTACTTTTATAACATAATTCTCACTGGAAATACTTATCTCCCTCAGGTTTATTTGAGAATAATTGGCTTTTAACTTTGTCGTTGCCATTTTGCAGGTTTCCCTCCATTCCTGATCTTTCTGTTTTCATACGGTCCCATTCTCAAAGCTCAGGGAATTCTCTCCCACAGGATAGCACCAAAATAAACCTTGAGGGGCCGTCTTCCCCACCAGCCCCATAGCCCACACCTCAGTGATGGAGACACACTAGGGCATCTAACCCAGAATAGTCCCCAGCTTCTGGTCTTTCATTGTTGTTAACTACACACTGAGAATTTTTCTCGGACAACACTAAAACCTCAAGGGCATTGGGAAGTGAATTTTACGTATACTTTTCTCCCTTTACCCCCACCCTTGGAATCCTTTAGGAATACTTGAACAGTATTTTACAACATGCGAAAGATTTCAAGGAGTATCATCGCTCTGTGGCTGGGAAGATCCAGAAGCTTTCCAAAGCAGTGGCAACTTGGCACGCCAACACTGAGAGGGAGCAGAAGAAGGAGACAGAACGGATTGAAAAGGAGAGAATGCGCAGATTGATGGTAAGGGGCTCGCCTCCAGGAACCCAGGAAAACGCTCCTCTCACTCGCTGTACTGAGAATGTTAAATATGCCATGGTAGAAGGAGAAAGTAAAAGCTGTCTACCAAATATATGAATGCATTCCTTTAACTTCAGGGGGCTGGGCTTCAAACATCCTGTCTTTCCTAGACAATGCATGCTAGAAATCTTGGGCTACACCTGGTGAGTATAGTACTTCCATTTTCTAGCAGGGCATTGCTGTTCAGATTATAGCTTCTCATATAAAGGCAGGTACTATATCTCGCAGGAGTTTCCATATCCAGATCTGGAAGGCTGGAAATGGCAGTTTTAAAAATATCACTTCTTTGAGACTAATGGCATATGTTGTTTTAAATGAATATCTCATTACATTGTGTCATGGAATCTAAAGAGGTCTAATTTTTTGAAACCTCTTGTCTTTTCTTTATGCCAGAATTTTTTCTCTAACAGTGTGAAAAGTGATCTTGAAGTTGATTTTGAAATGTTACGTTTTCGTTAATAGCCGGAGTATTGCCAGAGGCAAGTCAGGGATCGTTGGTTTTGCACTATTTTTTAATGGATATGTAACACAGAAGGGATTGGTGTATATCATTGGCCTGTGTTTTGTTTGTTTTGTGTTGGGGGTTTTTTGAAATTGGACCTCATAGAACACCATAAATGTTACAGAAGTGTGTGTTACTTATAATGATCCGAGACATGCAGATGCTATCTGGGACGTGATTCCTGAGGAGTGAATGAAGAGAAAGTTTCCGTAGCCCATAATTATATCTTGGGAAAATTCCAGCTGATAGGTCTTCCTTGCTCGTTTGCATTTTTTTCCACTAGATTTTTGGGTCTCAGAGAGTCAACACCACATTTTAAAAGGCTCTGTGTCCAGGCACAACTCAATCTTGCCATCTTCTCCTGCCTTCCTCTCTTTTTCTATGGGAGGAAGAAGACTGCCCAAGAAATTTCTGACTAGCTAAGGAGACTGTTTTTATAGCAATTTGAGCAGTAAGCAGTCATTTGTCTGGTTTAACTGAAGTGAAACTATATTAGAACTTCAGTAACAGATTGGTCTGACACTAATGATTAGGCATTTGCAAATCATTAATTTTTGCAATTAAATGATGGGATATACAGATAACAGAGAAACTGAAGTTCTTTATCACTCTTTCTTCAAGTGAGATCAACCATAACGAAAAGCAATTAGAGCTATAATAGCATTTGAGGCTCCTGCTCATCCATGGGGCAAACAGCAGCTAGACTGAGGGGTGAGACTGCTGTCCCTGGGGCACACGCGGGAGTGACACCTCTGGGCTGGAGGTGCAGGTGCCTCTTACCGATTTTGCAGTGCATTCCTTTTATTCTGTACCACATGAGGAAAATATTTTTTGATATGTTCTTTTGTTAGGCAATATGAAAAAGATTTCTCTTGAAATGGCTCAGAGTACATCAGAGTTTTTATTCCATTTAACCTCATAGTGTTGCTTAATGGGAAAGTAGGAATTATATATTTTATTGCTCAGTGATATCAGACTTAAGTAGCAAATGACTTGTCCCCAGTCACCTAGGCCCATAGCATAGTGACAACCTGTGACAGAAATCCACCAAATTTGACTTTCCCTGTTAACCACAATGTTTGTAATGCTTTTAAGCATTACAAAATAAGAAGTGTTTTATTTAATGCTCATTTTATCTCTTGCCATTAAGAAGTACTTGTTGAAATATTTTTAAAGGAAAGGATATGACATCAGGAATTTGCTTCAAGACAGTCCATTTGGGGATTGAGGGGAGGAGTTTGAGGAAGGGGGAATAATGAAATAGAAATCATCTCAAGTTTATTTTTGTTGCTTGGTGTTGGTTATATGAGAGATTATTCTATTCTATTTTTTTATTATACTTGAAATTTTCCAGAATACACAGTTAAGAATAAACTTCAGATGGTGAATTGTCAAATTTCAACATTGTTTGTTCAAGAAACACAAAAGAACAGAGTTGACTCAAAGTGCTCGGGCACACCACATAAGGAGTGTGGCTGTGTACCCTGACTTTGCCGTGGACCCTGGTACCCCACAACTCGGCATCCCCCTCCCTCATTCCCCCCAGTCCCAGACTGTGTGCGAGAATTCTCGTAGCTGGGAACATTCAGTTGCTGCACTCGCCACCAGTCCGAGTTCAGACCGTCGAAGGGAGGGGTGAGCAAACAAGGCGTCTGCAAACTTCTGTAGTGCTCTCATCACGCTCCTCTTTCCTCAATAGGCTGAAGATGAGGAGGGCTACAGAAAACTCATTGATCAAAAGAAAGACAGGCGTTTAGCGTACCTTCTACAGCAGACCGACGAGTATGTGGCCAACCTGACCAACCTGGTTTGGGAGCACAAGCAAGCCCAGGCAGCCAAAGAGAAGAAGAAGAGGAGGAGGAGGAAGAAGGTGAGTGCCCTGCTGGCGGCAGCTGAGTCGGGGACCAGTTTAAGGCATGTGTTGCTCTTTAACGGATGCTTCTTACTACAGTGAAGCACGGGTTAGATTACTGGATTGGAAAAATCACTCATATCAGTGGGAGTGACGAGAAAGAGTTGACTGGCCGTACTAGACAACAGATGGGAGACGACGGCGTAATGGATAGGATATATTAAACTGAAATAATGCACTTTATATTCCTGTTGTTTCTTACAATCTTCAAAAATTAAATACACATGGTCAAGAAAAAAAGGGGGAAACACGGGCACAATGAACTATTTTCTTAAGTGTGATGCAGTGTGGTAGGGGACTGCTTAGTTAAGAAACTGGAGTGAAAATTAGGAAGAAAATGCAGGGTACCAACTGAAAGAAACCACAGGAAAATGTAAGAGATCACTTTGGGACACTTTTGGAACAAATTTCAGCCCAATTATTTGGACAGACAGCGATGCCAAAATTGTTCATTTAGTTCAGTGGCCTGTGTCACACTCAGGTAGGTAGGTGTACAGGTCAGGGTTTTAGGTGATCACAGAAAACAGTGAGAAGTGAAAGGTAAGATTTAGAATTTCTGCTCTACAGATACTATGTCACAATTCAAGGGCAGCATGGTAGTGTAGGCCTGCGAATATAGCTTTTTTGAAGCTTAAGTAGTTGGGTAGCTGAGTTCTTGGTTGATACTTTGTTTTCATGGTACATTCTAATTGGCCCAGGTACAAACAGGAAGAATGATGGAGACTGAGGATGGGTGGCGTTTAATCATTTATTCTCTGAACTGAATAATTGAACAAAAATGTTTTTCTAAAAATAATTAATTTCACGGCTCCTGAATTCTCATACCTGTTTCGTAATTAAAGAGGAGGAATAAATGATTGAGAAGGTGCCCTCTTGCCTCCTGATCTCCTTAGTGTAAGACAGCTCCCCTGCTTGTGGAGATGAACAAGGAATGACTCAGGATTTAGACATTTCAGTGGTGAAGAATACCTCATTTTCTTGTCAAGGTAGCGTGATGGGCTTTGCAGAATTCCATCTCCCAGTTTCTGACTTAAAGAGACATTTTCAGAGTTCGTGAAGAGCACGTAGGCAAACAGATACAACTCTGTAACATTCCGTAAGCGGACCCCACGAAATGGCAGTTTTAGTTTTCCTGAATCTAGACATGTATTTCACCAAGGTTGTCACAAAAAGGTCACTGTTAGTATTTTTAGAATTTAAGTTCCTATTCTACATTTCTTTGTGATTAAAAGCTAATGGCCTAGATTGGAACTTCTGGCTTATAGTTAATACATTCCTACCATGCTGTTTAATCGTTATATCATCATAGAAAGATACATAATGATTATGCCTTTTTTTTTTTTTAATCCGTATAGAGCAGGGACCTGTCACAATATTTTTCATGGCGCTGCAAACTCAGGTGATCTATAGTTTGGCTCTCTACTTCGAAACTCTTGCCTTCAGGTTTGCTAGTTGCACTTAGACTCTATTTCGTTCATTTGCTCAGCAGACATTAACTGAACACTTACTATGGTGGAGGCACTGTGTGCTGGATGCTGGGGAGGGAGAATGGAAACTGTGGTGAGGCAGAGCACTCTTGCAAGTTCTCTCAGTTTAACCAGAGACAGAGAAAGAGAGGCAGATAGTAATGAAATATGCATATAAATACTTATTTATAAACTGTGACAAATGAATGATGTGAAGGAATACTGTGAGTCAAACTGGGGGTGGGGCCTGATTTCCTGGCAAACAAGTAGTAACAGCACAGCACCTCCCGCCTGCCTCGTGGGTCTCCCGGGGCACATCCCATTGGTGATCTCACTTGGCTGAAGATGCAGAATTATTACTTTGCGATCAGCCTTGTACCTACCTCTTTCCTGGCACACTCTCAGAATGCCTAGCATTTGGGCCTCCCCTGCCTTTAGCAGGACTAAGGAGGACAGGCTGCGTTTCTGTCCTGGGCCCTCCTGCTCGGAGAAAGGATAAAGAAGGTAAAAAAGGAACCAGGCCCCTTCCTGGTCCTTCCTGAAAACTGTCTCTTTCACGGGACTTTGAGACCGAGTTCCAAGTGAGTTACCCTATTTCAGATGCACCTTTAGTTTTGCAAATAAAACGGGGGCTTTCAAAAGTTGATTGTTTGACACTTTGGATTCTCAGGGGTTCTTCTTTCCTCCGTTAGAGTGAATGATTGACGTTGCTCGTTGCCATTTCTCTGTCGGGGAGGAGAGCTGCGTACAGAAGCTTCAAAATTCTGTCCTGTCCTTTTCAGCGTTTTCCCATGGAACTGAACACGATCCCGTACCTCACTGCATTTGCTTTAATTAAGAAAGGCGTCGGTAAATCTTTATATTGAGAAAAACTTTTTTACCCAGTGAACTAATGCTGGTGGCAACATTTGTAAGACAGCTAAGATACATATTACTCAAAGAACTATGCTATTCAAGAGGAGCATATTGACTTTGTAATGTAATTGAAAAAGAGTTATTTTTTACTTTGTGTTAAACTCCTGTATATATTTTTTTTTAAATTGCCCCAGTGTAACAGAAAAGGTCTTTGTTTTTCCCGTTGGGGTTTATTGTATTTACTTGTTGTTAGTGAATAATAGAGAGGGGTCCCTTTGACCTGCTGTGACCTTGTTTAATTTTCTCTTCTCACCATTAGAGCCATTTCTATGAAGTATATATTTATAAATCATTCTGAAACTTCTCCTTCTCAGCCTGGTCTTCCATTAATGCCCTTGAAATGGAAGAAAAAGAGATAAACTATATGTATCTACTTAGGAGTTAGAGGAGGAATAATTTTAAAGAATTGAAATATCTAATTATGTGAAACCAGTCTCTGCAGTGCAGCAGGATGGATGCACTGTTATGTGCACTTAGCATGACCTTGAGGTCTCTGTCCTTTGCCATGATTATTCTCTATCATCTACTGGGTGACGACAGGATACTAAGAGGGCGGGGGCTAGATGAAGCCACCAGGGGCTATACAAATAGGATTAAACATGCTAAATTAGAAAATTGGACTACTGTCCAAATCATGTTAGCACAGAATCCTTTAAATTCATAACTACATAAGAAAACATAGCAGATGAATTTGCTAGTATTCCCTGATAGGATATTTCATTAAAAGATCTATTATCTAGTACTTAAGTTTCTTGCCCTGTCAGAAGGTGATTTGTTAGGATTGAATGGGAAAGTTTATCTATCTAAAGCATTTAGAATGTTCAATGGCACATAGCAAGTGCTCAGTAAATCTTGGTTATTCGTTAAGCCATTCTCTGGTATAAATGTAGGACCACGATTATTAAAATGTGGTTGTCGGGTTTTGGGAAATAAAAAATCTTCTTTTCCCCCTCATTGAATATTCTCTGTGATGTTAAGTAAATAACTAGCTACCATTTTTCTCTAGTTGAGGATAAATTGAATATTGTCTTGTAGGATAATGACAGGCTCTTGGACTGTTGAGGCATGTGGTAGGAAATGCGAATTTGTTAATTTTGGTGGATTCTGCTCATCCCTCCCACCTCACCTCCTACAAAGAGAATGTGTATTATGTGGTCTCTACTTTAGAGTGGTTTCTGATGATAATAAGGTTTTCCTACAGGGTTTTAGGATATATTTTTCCTTAGGCTGTGGTGGTTAGGAGCCCCTGACCCGAACCTACTGCTTAGAAGTCTATCCATTTTATGTGTTCGGCTTCCCGAGCTGCTGACTTCAGGCTGAAAATAAATATTTAATTCTGTCTTTCAAATCTTTCAATGGGGTATATACTAGCAGAACTATGCCCCTGTTATTTATTTGTGACATTTCTTGGAAACGCGTGACACTAATAGGAATCCACGGGGAATGGAGAGCTGTGCCAGGTCTTTTTCATTGCAGTGTTTCCTTTTCTTTCTGGAACTTCTTTTATTCTCCTTCTCTTTCATCAGCCACCATTATAAGTAAATCTCAGGACTGAGACGTTTTGGAGGGGGAACCTTTCCAACATAATGTATTGACCAATACGTCAATCATGAGAGAAATTGTATTTTTATCCTTTTTAGATATCAAAAAGTCAGAAAAGCCTCTTGGTATAAATAATGTTTGGCAAAAAGAGCATCAAATGCAAAGTAGTAATGTTGTTTAGGCATTTGTTTTAAATTCAGGTTTCCAGCTCTTCTCAATTCTTTTATGTCTTACGCTTTCCCTGAAGGTTCAGTTTATTGTGTCATTTCTCTACAAGGGCATTTCTGTGGGTGAAAGAGAGGTGCTTAGGCAATTCTGGACATTTGAGTGTAGCGACAATTGTAAAGACAGGTGAACACAACCCTGCAATGATGAGATTTACCTGATTAGTTCGGTGTCAGAACTGAGGAAGCCAGAGTTTGGGTCCAAGTCCTGCTTGACTGGATCAACCAGTTATTTGAGTCAAAATCTTAGATCTGGTTTTCTCTGCGAAGTACAACCAAAGTAATGTGCAATTCCCTGTTAATTTGATATTCTTGGGTATTTTTTTATTGCCTGATCACCTATCTTAATGCTCAGAGGTCCACTCAAGTAAAAATAACCCAGTGGTTTCTGCAAGCTGAGGTTCCATTGAACACGGAATGTGTCTTTAAGATGCCAGCACATTTGAATGTTGTTTCAGCTCTCGTAACACCTGCTGGGGGATAAAATGCCTTCACTTTATAAAATAGATTGTGAAGTATTTGGTGTAAAACTGTTTCTTGACAAAATGAGGCTATTTATGGCCTATGTTGTGGTAAACTACAATAAATAAAGTGCCCTATTGAAGTCTGTCTTCTTGAGTTCAGCTTAAATGAGATTTTCATGTTTAGGGATTTCTTTTTCTTCTTGACCCCACCACTGATTATTTTATACTGCTTCTGCAAGGAAGGTGTGTAGCCATGCACGCAGCTTTGTTCCCGAACATTTCTAAGTGGAGCGTGTGAGTTGACATTGGCCTTTGGAATTAGAAACCCAAGTTGTCTTTAGTTATGAGGAATTTGGTTCATATCCCCTCCCAGGACAAGGTTAATCACACTCCTCCCTCCCTCCCCGAGCACAATTAGTCCCAGGTTTTTACAGGTAGGAAGAAGGCAACACTAAGTTCCTGCAGTCCTAATTAATGGGTGAACTTCAGCGTTGCTTTTAACCAGTGGAAGTTAAGCTCAGGTCAGTAATATGGATAGGATGTGTTTGTGGTCACGTGCACAGATAACTAACCATGTGCGAACATTCCCAGGGCAGCGGGAGACTTGGCAGGCCCTTCACCTGGTGCTCAGAGACTGTCCAAAGTCAGTTCCAAGGGCGACATCAATCACAGTCTGTTTGGAGTTATTCCTGGGTCCAAAAAAGGGGAGGGTTTTGTTTTTTTGGAGAGGGGTGAGAGAATGAAATACCAGTTCGATGCGAGAACATGGATTTATGAAAGAACACCTACCAGAAACTTACAAACTGGAACTTGGTAACTCTGGACACAGAGTAAACTGCCACCTGGCTTTCCTCACATACCACGGCATAGCTGAATGGGGTGTAAGTACAGGGCGTGCCAGGGAAGTCTCACAGAGGGCCAGTTCAATGAGGAACTGTGTATGTGTTCTTAACTATTGGACTTGCAAATATACTGGCACCGAATTACAGTGATGATAATAATAATAATAATAATAATAATAGTATTTCACTGAGTAAATGCATTGTTCTTGCATTCACTTATTCAGTCAGTCAGTCATTTTTTTCATTTATTCACCAAATATTTATTTAGTGCCTTTTGAAAGCAGGTACTCTGGTAGGTATGATAGGCGTGAAGAAAACAGACAGAAATCCCTGACCCTCTAATCTTACGAAGCAGTTTAGTTTTCAGACAGTGCCGTAGCAGACTTATATAGACACTCAAGAATAGCCCTTGGACTATTGTTGATTCTTCTACATTGTGGAGATTGAAGCTCTCAGTGTATATTATATGTGATGTTGGATTGTGTATGTCAGAATTGTGATCCAATTCTGCCACAACCCTCGGTGGCAGTAGGAACTGTTACCACCCCTAATTTACAAAACAGGGAACCAGAACACGGAAGATCTGCTCAAGATCGCACAAGTGAAGGTCTCTTGCACTTAGTGAGCCAGCTGGGGTTCAGATGCACATCTGAGCTATTGAATAATTCCAGAGCCAAGTTTCTTAAATCTAATATTACATTGCTTCTCAAATTTGATACCTAGCAGAAAAGTCAGTTTAGAGGATTTTAAGTAATGGAAGGGCCTGATTATGAGGCAGTTTTTAGATAGTACACTTGCTAGTCTATAGCATATTCATAGAAAAGCATCCTTCAGAATAGCTTTGATTTTATTATTTATGGTCCTTCAAGCTTTTTAAGGAGCTATTCATTGAAATGGTGATCCAGTTCCACAAGCTAGCTATTGGAAATTGGCTTATTCATTGTCTGATTTGATTTTCTTTGATGGCCAAATTAGTAGCTTATTTCTGAATTGTATGGAGAGAATGGTAGGATTAATTGACTTTCTCCCATTAATTAAAAACAGTTGCTTGAGTGTAGTGCCTGAGAATTCCCGAAATGGAAACTTCAGGGGCTGGTCGCGGGGACAGTTTCTTCTCTGAGCCTCCCTGCCATTGTGCTCCCTGTGTTTCTAGCCCAGACAAAGGGCCTGGTGTTTTTGCTGCTGATCATTTCTTTTGAGCTTGTAAACATTTTCACTTTAGGGTGGCATAAATAGAAACTTAAATTATTGTAAGATCACAACCAGAGGGAGCATTTTGTTCCTATCTGCTGTGCCTTGTGCTTTGACATACATACACACATACATCTATTTTTGTAAGGAAATTATAAGAGAACTTCAGAATTTTCAAACATTTATGGAAACTTAATTTCTTCAGTATGGACAAAAGGCTGTATTTTAAACATTACACATTTTCTATAAAAGCTGTTTTGTCAAGAGACAATTGAGTTATTTTCATAGAAAGCATAAGCGTATATATAATCAATGCTTTAAGTAAACAGAGTGAAGTTAATATTGATTCTGTATCATTATATATATATTTTAATTAACTAAAGGGCCCACGGGAGGAAGGCTCATTTTCTTAAATGTCTTGATAAAGCAAATGATTAAAGTTTTTTTTTCTCATTATACTACCCTGAAGTAGCATAGCTTTCCAGTAATAACTTTAAAATAAGGATTCTGTAAAGGTGATGTTAAAGATTTCACTTGTCAAAGAAGTTGTTACAAATGTAAGAAATTTTAGACTATTTTGTGTATATTACAGATGAGACTCACTTTGATATGTACAAAATGTGGCATAATCTTAGCTTTCCATTTAGGCTGTCTTTGAGACTCATAGAGGTTAATGGACTAAGATATTGGACTATTTAAGAAATGGTAGATGACAGAATTTTTCAAGAGATCACAGTATCTGCCTCGAATTTCCACATACACCCACTGTGGAAATACTATACATTATGAAAGCCCATTAGGTAGAATGAAAAACATTCAGAGAACTCACAGAGTTTTATATCATTTTGTATTTTTATGACTGAAGAGCAGTTCAGAGTTTATTCTCAATGGACATTTTTAGCAAACTTGCTAAGGGAATAGGGAATAGTGAAGTTTTGCTGATTGCATCAGGATTTGTCTTCATGGTGCCAAATGTGAGAACACTGCAGGTCCGGACCTCTCCCTGTTGGTGCTGCCAAAGTCTTAAGCCCTTTGGATCCTAGAAGACAATCCACAAATCTCTAGTGTGCTGGCCTTGGATCACAGCTGGCCTTCAGTAACTCTCTGCAAGCTGCTCATAAAATACACACTTTCTCTTAGTGAAAACAAGTAAAAGTAAAAGGCATGAATACTTAAGTTTTGTTAGATGAGGGTGAGTAGTAATGAAATACCGTTACATGCCCCAGAGTTACAATGAAGTGTTTCTGCACCCACCTGCTTGGTTGAGGCCTAACGTGACACGTTGTCGTTTTACAGAAGGCTGAAGAGAATGCAGAGGGAGGGGAGTCTGCCCTGGGACCAGATGGAGAGGTAAGAGTTCTGCATCCATCTCTCCGGTGTCTGCTCAGTGAGTCCCTGCCATACCTTGCCATGTCATTGTTGTGTACACGGATTTTACTTTTACTCTGCTATTCATCTCCAAGTAAAAAGAGTAGTGCATTAGCATAATATAAAGGGGATATACCAAAAAGTAATCAACTTCCTTTTCAGACTTCCAGTCAACTGATAATGTGTTTCTTGTGTATCATTCCAGAATTTTCTGTGCACATATAAGCATATATTTAGGAATACATAGACTGTGTAAACATCTTAAGTGATTCTATAATTGCATTTGCCCAATAAATGATACAGAGGCATAAACTATGACCCATTTTCCTTAGTCTATTACTAATTTGAAATTATAAAACTCCATAAGCTAAGCAATGTACCTATTTAGTTAACTTATTTTTGTACAGCTTCTATAGGCTTCTATTTGTATAGAATGTAGCTTCTATTTGTCAACTCATCCACATATTTCTAAATTTTATTTTCTAGTATTTCCAATATTCTCCTGAATCATGAAAATACAATTACTCATTTATCGGATTTTTTTTCCTTCTGAAAACTCCCAGTCCTCTGCCAGTGACCCACAGGAGGAGGCATACTCCCAGAGCAGGGCGGGAAGGAGCCTGTTTTAAGCTGCCTTCTCTCTCAGATTCAGCTCAACCCGCTGGGAGGCTTCGGGTGGGTGGAGGGTCGCCTCTTCCTGGTCCAGTGTCACTGCGCATGTGAAAGGTACTGTGAATGCTCACTGCCCTCACTGGATGAAGAGGAAAGGCTGAAACCACTAGTCTATGCAGAAACCTCTTGAACAATACATGTTGCTTAACCACTATAATCCATCACAAGGAAAGAAAGGATCGGGGTAAATGTCTAATGTGTAAGAAACTCTCAGTGGGCTTTTATGGGGGAAGAATACTATATCTTAGAGCATGCAGACACACTCTGATTTGTAAAGGCCCAGCCTGACCTAAGCACGCCTCACATCAGTCCGTAATTAACCAGCTCAGGGAAGAGATTTAACAGGCTAGTTTGAGAGCGCTTTATCTCTTACCGCCTCTTGGGAAAATTACCTGCTGATTTTGGGCCTGTGACATACACTTATTTCTCCTCTTAAATCTTAGCATGTGTGTTCTGTTTGCTGAAGTTGGTAAAGTGGACATCTTGCTCAGTTTGTTTTGAAATAATTTTCCTATTACAGTACTCTACTGTGCTCATTCAGAGCTTGTGCCAAAGTTTTCATTCCAGCCACAGTGAATCCCAGTCTCATCTGAGGCGTGACGTCTAAAACAATGAAATAAGCTGTATTACGATACTTCAAGATCATGGAGTATGACTTTTCCTTGGGAGGTCGTAGCAAATGGTACATTTCCTTCTTTACCGCATGAACATAGGCGGCCTTTTACATTAATGAGGAAGAAGTGTCATCTTGGTGTGCAAAGGAATGGTGTTCTCAACCATGGCTTGAGCACATGTAAAAGAAAAAAAAATGTAGTGTAAAGGAAGCCTTTCCTTTTTTCAAAGGTTATTTTTGTGGGTCATTGCTAATACATTCTTTCTTATTTTGACAGCACTTTATTAAGGGAGGAGGGGAAAAGAACCAGGTTAGGAGTGTATTATTTTCTATTAGCTACCAATAATAACCTACAATATTCTATTTTCCATGTCATTTTTGTTTAACTCCAAATAGGAATAATTTAGGAAAAAATTGGAATTAATGAATACCCTAAACATTCAATTTTGTTACTTCTAAGAAATAGAGAACTTGAATGACTCACAAATCAAGCATTTCCAAACCAACATTTTGCTTGGGGGTCTGCTCCTAGAAATACGGTTGCTCTCTATTCAGTAGCATTCATTTGCATAGGATTACTCCATCTCTATGCCTGTTAAAACGGTTTGTTCTCTGAAGTAGGTTAAACACAGTCTCTGCCATTTCATTTATTCTCTTAATTTTCTGAGCAATCCATTTTTCATTGAGAGTCTAATAATGAACTTCAGCTCAGTTGGTCTGTTCTCCAGATTTCCACTGAGCGGAGCCTTTGGCTTTATCAGACTCACAGGTACCAATGGTTAGTCCAGTTACCTGGTGGTTTGGTTTTGGATAAAGGACGCAGGTTCTGCAGAAGCCAAACTGCCCAGTAATGAGATAATGGAAGTTACATACTTTTTTCTTTACCCATCCTCTCCAAAACCAAGAGTTTGCAATAGGTGTTATCTGGGGGATATTTGGGGGTTGAGGTTCTTAGTTGTGAAGGATAAAAATCGGGTCTGCCTGATTTGAGTAAGAAGGGAATGTATTCACAGGATATTGGATAATTCATCAGATGTCCAGGAAGCCTGGAGAACCGGACTTGAGGCTGCACCTGACACTGTACATACAGCTGATCGGTGAGGGCGTGGCTGGCGCTGGCAGCAGGCAGGAGCTTGGCTGGCCAGTGCCGCTGCACCGGCTCTGCGGCCACTGGTCTGCCCTCCCCGCAGTGTGCCTGCTGGGTCCTTCACCGTGAACCCCTAGCTCCTAACTCAGAGCTTTGTTGAGCTCATTCATTTGGGGGAGCTAAGGTCTTGTGCTGGTGAAATTTCCACACACAGAAAAAGGTTTCAGGTGCTAGCAGCCAGAAGGCTGAGACATGTCCGGCAGAGAATTGGGAGAATTTCTTAACACCAAGTGGTGATGTGGTTTGTTTGTTTTTTCACCTTTCTAGCCCATAGATGAGAGCAGTCAGATGAGTGACCTTCCTGTCAAAGTAACTCACACAGAAACCGGCAAGGTCCTATTTGGACCAGAAGCACCCAAAGCAAGTCAGCTGGACGCCTGGTTGGAAATGAATCCTGGGTATGGCACTAAAGCAGACTTATTGGTGTTCTTGGGCTTTTTAGGTTTTTGTGGTCTTTGTAAAACCTTGGACCCAAAACAACACAACCTTTGCTGAAGTAATTAAAATTGTTACCTGCATGTGTCACTTGCACACTGAACATGCTAGTTAAGGCATGCTTGTACTGTATACATTATTTTGTGACTTAAAGAACTGAGCCCCTCTCCTTCCCCACTCCCTTTCCTGCAGTTATGAAGTTGCCCCCAGGTCCGACAGCGAAGAGAGTGATTCTGATTATGAGGAGGAGGTATGTATTCATCTCCTTTGGAGTTTATTGGTTGGAAAGTTCACGAGGGAGGCACCTGCATCCTTCTGTCACGTCTCCTTTCTGGGTTGGCCTTTGGATGACGACTGGGGTGAGGGTTTGCCAAAGCTTTGACGGGGCCCATGGAGCCCTGCAGTGACCTTCGGGGCTCCTGAGCAACGGAGGCTTAGCGAATTCTAAATTTGTTTGGAAGCAAGAAAGAGAAGCTGGCATTAAACTGGAAGTGGTGGGAAGGCCTTCTGGGGAGAGCTAACGGTGGATGGCTTTGGGAGAGTCAGGCCCATGCCTCCCAGCGCTCACTCGGAGGGCTCACTGCCTACAACGTCTGGAAAGTCTGGGGCTTCAGACACAAAGGACAACATGGGCTTGGTTCCACGAGTTTATTGTTCCTCTGGGTTTCCCTTTAAATAACTGTGACTCTTGCTTGAATTCCTTGGATATGCTCGTTACCCACAAGAGAAGCACATTTTTCAGTTTCTTGGAAGTGATACTCAATATATCTAGAACCTAAAATGGTAATCTTGTGGGCTTTTAATAGAAATTACGAAATAGTAAAGGAATTTTTAGATCAACTATGAAGTGCTTAATAATTACAAATGGAAGGATTAAAAGAATATTTCTGGCCCCTTTATCTCCGCTGTCAGTGTTGTAGTCGGTGAATCTGATTTTGCCTGTGTGGAGGAATCTCGGGGCCAGCGGTGTCCCGGCACCCGTGCTGTCGTCCAGGTGGCAGCCTCACTGGTCATAGCTCGCGAGGATTTTAGGACAATTGTTATTTCCTTCCATTGTGTGGGCCCATGTTTTCTAAATTACTCTACCATGGACACTTTGTAAAAAGGAACAATAAAAGCTACATTTTTTAAAAAGCATACTAGTAAAAAGCAAATATTTTTAGAGCCATACTATTTTTTTTTCATAGGCTGCTCTTTCTCTGAGATAGTTGAAGCTTACAAAATACATTTTAAAAATGTTTCTCTGCTCTAGATGGTTAGCACAGTTGGTTAGAGGGTCATCCTGATACACCAAGGTTGCTGGTTCGATCCCCGGTCAGGGCCCAGGCAAGAAGCAACCAATGAGTGCATAAATCAGTAGAACAACAATCAGTGTTTCTCTCTCTCTCGCTTTCTCTCTCTCTAAAATCAATAAGAAATAGATAAAAATAAAAATGATTTTCATTTATTTGGATGAATGGGTCATTGGAAGAATCTTCTCATTAAGAACCAGAGAAGAACAGAGAGAGGCAAGACAAAGCAGGCTGTTGAGCCTGCACTCGCCAGCCTGAGACAGACAGCTGCAGGCAGCTCTGGAAGGGCAAGGGTAGAAGGAACCTGACTGTGGGTCCAGAGACCCGGGACCTCACCTGGGGTCTGCCGCCCACTCATGGCAGGTCCCGCCCCTCTCAGCGCTTTATTTCTCACCTGGAAAATGAAGGAGCTGTGCCGATTCCTCATTTTACCCCTGTGTCTCAATGACCTGTTACCATAGGCTTGAGTTTCAGCATTAATATTGTGTTACTTCATATTTTTTCACTCAAGAATTATGGGAAAGCATTGTATTTTTAAATTTACTTTTAAAGGAAGTTCTGTTGGATTATCTGGGGAGATCTAGCCTCCAATGTCAGTGGTTAGTAATGATCATAATGAATATTTAGTGAAGCTTTCAAACACTTCCGCAGAACTTAGTACACAGTGGAGAGGTGGGGAGGTAATGAATGAATCCTAGTGAATGAATCTTTTGCCAAGTTATCGACAGTTTTCATCTGAGTATTCAGGAATGTATGACGTGAAGCCCACAGAAAGCCGTGTGTCCACAAGCTCCAGTCCCATACTGTGGACACCCATGGGCCCATCAAAACCCACTGGCCTTATCAGAAAGGACATTTTTATGAGTAGGATAATACTGAGGTGTCCAGAGACACCTACTCATATGAGGTGTCTCTTTGGAGAGAAGGATATAGAATATTGCTAAGTAAGTGAGAGAATTGTGGTCTACAGGACTCTTTGGTACCCAACCAATGAGACATGTCCCTCTTTCTGGCATGATTTTTACATCTTCTTCTTGGGAGCAAAAGTTCCAGAGGCTCCTCAGAAGGTTCCCTTCATTCTCTCATTTAATGATTTAAACGGCAAAGCAATGGTTGTGTATTGCCTGGGTTAGGTAGGTATGAAATCTAGTTCCTTAAGTTTATTTACTTCGTTTGTGAAGCAGAACATTATTTAGTCTCTTTTTGGAAAGTGCGGTCATAGAGATTCCCTTGTGAAAATGGAATCTTCCTCCTATCTTTCCTCCTTCCCCAGGATGAGGAAGAAGAGTCCAGTCGCCAGGAAACCGAAGAGAAAATACTTCTGGATCCGAACAGTGAAGAAGTTTCCGAGAAGGATGCTAAGCAGATCATTGAGTGTGTATCTCCCAAGAGTCTTCTTCCTTGCAGATGCATCTCATGACATAAATTAGGCTTTATGAATTCTCTTTTATAACATTTTGAGGAAGAAACCTGGCTTCCTTCCCATGCTCCACTCGAAACACTGCCGTCAGAAGTCACCACTGAGCTCCCGGCCTCCAGGCCCCAGGGCTTGGGGTTGCTCCTCTCCTGAGCTCTGTCCTCATCTCCCTCCTGAGCCCTCTTCTCCTGCTCAGGAGCTCTCCTGGGCTCTTCTCCTGTCATGTGCACTCTGTCCCAGACAGAACTGATCGCACCTGCCCCTCTAGCTGGCTGCTTTGCTGCCCTCCCTCCCTCCCTCCCTCAGTGGCATCCACACTCACCCTCTAGAAACCCAAGTGAGAAACAACATTCCCTCCTCTGTCCTTGTTGCCAGGCCAGTATGCCACAACTCCCGCCTGGAAACACTCCAGCATCCTGGGAACCCTCTCCTCCTCCTTCCATCTGCATGCCCAGCTGTGTGCTGCACCCCGTTCGTCCTCTGCGTCTGTGGTCTACGCAGCTCTTTGCATATGTGCCTCTATATCAAAGAAAATTGCTGTGAAACAATATGTAAACCAGAACATTGTAAAGTGATGAAATTTAAGAGAAAAAAACAGATAGACATTCTAATCATTTCTCCTTGTATTACAGGGCTGTATGCCCCACTTTAGGAACCTTGTTTTAGCATTTGGCCCCCTTCCCTGAAGGGTTTAAGAACCCTCAATGACTCTTCATTGCCTCTAGAATAAAATACTAGTTCCTTAACCTGGCATGGAAAATAGAAGACTACCTTCTGTCTTTCCTGTCTCTTGTGTCGACTTTGGCCCTCTCTCACCTGTCCTCCGAGCTTTAGATGGTGTCCTGTGAATAGGATTTATCTGTGCATCCCAAGTGCCTAGTATGGCCTCACAGGCCAGGGGTTAATCAGCAGGCACAGTACACGTGCGCATATCAGTCATTTGAAGTCAAGTGGGCCTGCGTTCGGATTCTGTCTCCACTACCTTTTATGCAACAGGCAAATTAATCAACCCCTTCAAGCCTGAAGTTCTCCACGTGCCTGAACTGGGGATGGAAGTAATAATGTAATAATGTCTGCCTGCCTTAGTTTTTGTGGGGATTACAGACAATGTATTTTAATTGCCAGGCAAATAAATGGTAGGCGACAAATAAACCATACTTACTGCAGCTTTGTTAGGCCTTCCGTTCACTTTTGTTTTGAATGGAATGAAATAAAAACACATGCACCAAAATTCCTGTGCTTGATTTTCCACTTCCTCTGTCTCAGGACAGCTAAGCAAGACGTGGATGATGAATACAGCATGCAGTGCAGCGCCAGAGGCTCCCAGTCCTACTACACTGTGGCCCACGCCATCTCCGAGAGGGTAGAGAAGCAGTCTGCCCTCCTCATTAACGGGACTCTGAAGCACTATCAGGTAATGGCTGTGGTTTGTGTTTCCTTGGCAAGTCACACTCTTCTACCCATTTCTACCTGGAGTATGTCATGCGTGTGTTGATTGCTTAAGAGGTTTAATGATGGTGAGGCAGTTTAGGTTACGGTGCTTAGAGTGTTGACACTGTGCCTACAATTCTGCTTTTAGAGCACTTCTATTTCACCATCGTTGCTAGGGCATATCTGCTTTCTCTTTTATGGTTTTGGGATGAATTACGTTTTAAGAAATCCTGGCTTACCATTTGGAAGTGTTTCATTGTGGATCGCTTCCAAATGGAAAACGCAGCCACATTTGTTGAGTATAGGGAACATATATCTAACCTGGAAGCAAATGAAGTATTTCTTTAGGAACTTCAGTGGGTGGCTATAGTGTAATGCTATGGATTCAGCCACTGAGGAGGCACCATCTACTACATTTATGCTTTTTAAAAGTGTTGATAAAGTGGTGAGCATCTGTGCTTCGATGAAAGCTAGGCTGTAACCATTACAGTGATGTGACCTCTGTGGGTGAGGCTACCTGCTGTGTGCTCTCTCCTCCCACTTTGTAGTGGTTCCAAAAGTGTGTTCCCTGGAACATTAGTCCCAAGACATGTACCTCAAAAAGAAAGGAAAATAGGTCCCATGGTTAAATCAATATGGGAAATACGATCAGCTGTAACTAGGATTACCATATAATTTACTGTTTCAAACTTGGATGCGAATGAGAGTGAACAGAGGCCTATTGCTAATAGGCCTAACTCAGGACTGTCCAGAGCCAACTAGCCATCTGGGCACCCTGACAGTGACCCCTCTCGGTGATCCATGGCGTGCATCAGCACTTCCGTGGCCCTGCAGACACAGGTGTGTGATCCACCCCTGCAGATCCATGTCTCTCAACAAGATAACTTTAATGTTCTATTTCCCAAATCTCTTTACTTAACCTTGTTTTTATATATTACCTATTAAGATCTTATAAATATAATGTCTTTTAGAATATAGTTTAGGAAGTACATGCTTTAGGCTAATAGTTCTCAAAGTTTTTGGACTTAGGGTATCTATGCTTTTAAAACCGGGCACAACATTTGCTGCTGTGGCCTGAGAGGTGAAGCATATTGGGTTGCCCAAAAAGTCCATATGGTTTTTTCCATAAGATAAAAGATACGTTTTTCATTTTCACCAGTAACTTTATTGATTTGGATATTTTGAATATGTCAGCTATTTCCCACTACTGGCTTCTAGTGGGTAGAGGCCAGGGGTGCTGCTAAACATTTTCCAATTCATAAGTCAGCCCCACAGCAAAGGATTATTTGGCTACAGTATCAACAGTACCAAGAAACTTCACAAACCACTTTTGACACATTCAATCAGTCACAGTACCTTTTCCATACACTGCACAAATCTTTTCTTATGTTTCAGTTGCATTTTTACCTTCCTTGAAATACTAAAACATAATTTGTTGAAGGTGTTGTATATTTTTTTCCATCTTCAATATTAAAATGGCTGCACAAAAATTCACCAATTTTTGAAAATTGTTTTTAAATGCACACTGATAAGATAGCTGCCACAATACAATCTAACAAAATTGTTTCAAATGAAGTGGAAGACAACTAAGCACTACAGAACAAAACCACACGAGCCTTTTGGCCAACCCAGATCAATGACTACTACCAGTGCTGCCGTGATTTTGAGCTAAAGAGCCAGCAGTTTTTACCCCCTATTGCTTTTGCATCATCAGTGCAAGTGTCAACCCAATATGAAAGGTAAATAATGCCCTAAAGTTACTATGAAAATCATGTGAACTTGTGGATCTCCTGAGATGGTCTGGGGACGCCCAGGGATCCTGGGAGCATCCTCTGGCAACCACCGCTCTGGCCGTTGTCAGGTCGTGTTTTGTCCAAAGACCATGCTGCTTTCATGAGGTGCCAAGTGGTTACCATCTGACTTGGTCTATCCAATGTAGATGATAATTCCTGGTATGTTCTAATAAACTTTCCCATGTCTATGTCTAGGAAGTGCCTTCTCTGGGTTATTCATAAATAACCTAGTGACACATTGATTTATGCTGTCATCCAGCACCTTTTCAGCACTTTTCATCACTGTCTTCACAAATCTCTCTCTCCTGCTTCCATCTGTGAATGCTGTGCTCTTCTGCTTCCCCTGGGCTGCTGGAGACCCCAGAAGGTGCCTTGCTCTGTCCCCCTCGGGGTGTTTGTCTCATGAAGTTCCTTCTGCCTGGCAGGATCCTTTCCGTTTCTCACAAACCAAACTGAAGCTCCCAGCCTTCCTGGACCACTCTGTCCATAAGTAAGCTTTCTGTCTTCTTGCTCCTTGACACGTTTTTGTATCATTAATAGTTATTTAGCCCTCATGTAGCTGAGGCCTTTCTGCTGCTTCCTGGAAAGCCCCATAAGCCTGGTTTAGTACCCAACCCCTCCAATTTCACAGTCTAGCAAAGTATAATTCATTTCCCACAATTTTAGTGAATTTCTAGTCCCTTCTGCTGCCAGTTTCTGCTTCTGTTTTATCTGGGATTAACAGAGATGCAAAATTCAGCCCTTTTGCCAATTTTCATTTAAAAAAAGAATTCACCACCACCCACTGTCCAAATGTTCCTGGCATTTAGTCGACTTTCCTAAAGGTCCGAGGTCTTGGCGGCATGTGGCAGGGAAGCAGCTCCTCCTAAACACCAGTTATGGTTCCTGATCATTTCCTCACTTCCCCTCGCTATCTTTTGCCTATTTTCTCAAAGGCTCTTCCAATTTTTCTTCTATCTCTTGGTGTTGCTGCTGTTCTGTGAAATCCTTTAGGATGATGTGGAGTCTTGCATGGCACAAGGTACTGCAGGTGGCACAGGAAAGCACTTCTTCAAACCACTTCAGTGCTCTCGCTAAGAGAATCTCTGGCCAGTACAATTTCATGTGTGTGGGTCTGGCACTGCAGCTGTTTCTTGCTGCGTGTGCACATGTGAGTGGCTTATTGTCTCTTCTTCAACTGCAGGCTTCTGAAGGGAGCCACACTTCCTACACACCTAGGTGTCTGTCTGCCATAGCTCCTTGCATGGTTCCTTGCACAGAATAATCATTTAATACATTTTAAAATAAATAACTTTTTTCTTACATAAAACATATTAAAATTAACACTTCCCTAAGCATAACTTCATTAGCAACCTAAATGGACTTTAGCTAATATATAGAGACAGACAGATAGATAGATAGATAGATACTAATATCTATATCTATCTGTCTACCTACCTACCTACCTACCTGCCTACCTGCCTACCATCGATCCTACCTTTTGAATCCAGCGTCTGTGGATGGTGGTAGAAGGGAATTGGTGGTAGGGAGAAGAAGGTTTAACAATTTTGTATTTTCACCTGCCCTTTCTTGTACTTGACAGACATGGGGACTCCAAAGCTGCATCTCTGGCGCAGTTCTTTTGTACTTTATAAATATGTGGAGTGTGTTCCTAAGCAGTCATCTTCCAGTAGGCTGCTTCTGGGGAGTGCCCACATTGCAAACTTTCCACGTGCCACCTGGGAGGTTTGTCCCCATCAGGAAATGCCCTCCTGTGGGCCCTGCACTGAGCTCCTGGCTCCCTGGTCACCTGGCTTCCTCACCGAGGGGACCCTTCCCTGGCAGGGGGCGGGGTACTTGTTTGCCAGGAAGGCTATTTCTAGTGATCTATGTGATCTGCGAGCCAAACCTGCCTCTGGTTTATTTGTCTTTAATCCTCACATTGGCTTTTTGTTCTTGGAGTGGTTTGGGTTTTTTTCATGTATAATAATTCTAGAATGTCATATACTGTGCAATGCTAAGTAGGGACAAGTAGCAAAAGCTGCTTAAAATCCCACCAGTATGCTCTAGCCCATCGTTTCTAAGATCTGATTAACACTCGGCACCTGCCAAGCAGTGGGGATGATTACAGGCTCATATTTTAAATTCTTTTTTGTGTTGCTGCTTCCCTCACTTTCCTACTGTGGGAAATCCAACATATAGCACTGAGGAGTTAAGAAGTCACAGCCTCACTTGAGTCATATTAGTATTAATTACCTGTGCAGATCTCGGATAATTGAAGCAATTACTCTTCATTTCAGCTCCAGGGCCTGGAATGGATGGTTTCCCTGTATAATAACAATTTGAATGGAATTTTAGCTGATGAAATGGGGCTGGGAAAGACCATACAGACCATTGCACTCATCACTTATCTGATGGAGCACAAAAGACTCAATGGCCCCTATCTCATCATTGTTCCCCTCTCGTAAGTAAAGTCATTTATTCGGCATTTATCTTTCTGTGTGTCGCAGAGTGCCCTATTAGGAGCTCGTCCTTGTTTTACATTTAAGGCAGTATTATAGCATGAGGCGGGGTCGCCAAGAACATGTCATCTGGATTTAGCTTTTTATTTCCCACTCCCACGCTCCGCCCCTGCCTCTGTGGCTGTTTGGGCACAGGACAAGGTGGGCCTTATTTCTCATTACTCCTTCAGTGGCTCATGAGGGGGAAAGGTTTTGATTTTTTTTAATTACAAAATTTCTTTGATTTTTTCCTTGTTCCATTTCCAAAAGATTGCATATATTCAAAGGACTGTGTATGTATTCTGAAATCTTTTCTTCTTATATTGTTTAAAATAGAATCTAAATCAAAATTCTAACCGAGAAGTTTACACTAAACTGCCCTTAATATGTGTAACTTATTTTCAGTGATGTTGCATCTCTGCAAGGACAGGTCTTTGTTGTTCACCATTAAATTCCCAGTGCCCCGCCCTGTGTGTGGTTCTGTTCAGGGGTGTCCAAACTGTGGGTGTCTCTGGGCCACACTGGAAGAAGAGTTGTCTTGGGCCACACATTAAACACATTGTGACATGTAATCACAAAAAGAATCTCATAATGTTTTAAGTGAATTTATGATTTTGTGTTGGGCTGCATTCACAGCCATTCTGGGCTGCATGCGGCCCTGAGGCCACAGGTTGGACACTGCTGCCAGTTCTTCTGCAGACACTCCTGAGAGAAGGAGGTGTCACAGCCGCCCTTGTGGGTGAGGCGTCTCTGCCTGTGAGGTTTGGACCTTGAGAAAAAATAGTCTTAGTATTTTCTCCCAGTTTGGTCTAAAGGAGAACTGTTTGTAGACCTTTTTAATCTATATTATCTGAGTCCACAGTATTTAGATATTCATTGAGTTTTGTGTACAGTTTGAATATTTACAAGTATTTTGCTTTTTATCTGTATTTTACATGTTCTGACTTATATATTATGGTGACGCTTTCAGGGATTTTTTAAAAAAGGCATTTAATATTTCTTTCCCTGCTCCCTCTTGACAGATTTCTTTAGTATTTTCATGTGCTTTTGTAATTTCTTTTTCCTGACTCAACTTTTCTATGAACATATGTGGCAGTTTCTAAAGACTCACCAAATCACTTTGGCAATTGCTATTTTTCAACACCATATTAAAATTTAGGGGTTTTTTGCCCACTATAGTTATGCATTCTTTAATTTTTTTCTTATGTTTTTTTATGAACCCACGACAAACCTGTCATGCTTTGTGGCAGCTTATTTCTAACTTATCTCTTAATTCCACACCTTTAAAATAAATATGTAGTCAAGATATTTTATATTGTCTAGCCCCTTTGAAGGTAAAGCCTAAAAAGAAGTAAGAACATGTTTTTAACTGCCGACTTTTATACAAATGTCTTTTTTCATTTTCACGTTTTTTGTTGTTCTATAGGACTTTATCTAACTGGACATATGAATTTGACAAATGGGCTCCTTCTGTGGTGAAAATCTCTTACAAGGTTTGGAACACTGTGTTTATATATAAATGTGGAAAAGCGAAAAATAAACCCTGTTTCCTTCTTTCTGTTTGCACATCTGTGCACTGTACTCGGTTGTAAAGTTTTGTCATGTACATCATGTACTAAACAGTGAGAGTTAATCATCCCAAGAAGATTACTGTAATAAACCATAATTACTTTCAGATAGTGAAATGCAGAAGAAAATTGTTAATTATCGTATTGCGAGGTTTCTGATGAGAGTAATACAAATGACAAATATCACGCATTCTGTGAGCTGCTGACTGGCTCCCTGTCAGGCTGCTGCCGGGCCCGCTCTTCCTGCAGAAAGTTAGGCAATTACCAGGTGCCGGGCACCTGCTATAAGCTCCCTGAGAAATGCAGCCTTTCATGAGAGCAGCAGGTTCTCTGCCACCCCGAGGTCACTGTAATTTCCTTTTCTCTCTTTCCCCTCAGTTTTCAGTGGGAAAGCCTCTCTACAAGGGTTGGAAAAGTGGCCAGACCGGTGCGATTTCGCCAAGCACTTTCTTGGTGGATAATGCATCTGTATATGATAATGCATATATGTGCAATCTTTAGTCATGAGTCTGGGCTCCATTAAGCTCTGAATAGTGAGAAATAACACACATGTACTCCCATTGGATAATATGTACATACATATTTTTTTCTTTCTATTCAGGGCACCCCTGCCATGCGTCGTTCCCTTGTCCCCCAGCTAAGAAGTGGCAAATTCAATGTCCTCTTGACCACTTATGAGTACATTATAAAAGACAAGCACATTCTTGCAAAGGTAGGTTTTAAAAAATTCTTTGATTTCTAATTTTGTACCATCACACTGGAGTGTAAAGTATTCCCCAAATTATACTCACTAGTATAATTTGATCATTAAATGGCTTCTCCCCCTCTCTGTCTCTCTCCCCTCTCTCCTTCCTCTCTCTCTCTCTTTTTTTTTTTTTTGAGTCAGATATATTTTGGTCCTGGATTTTAACTTTATGTATACTATTTTTTTTTGTGTGTGTGTATGTATGTCATTGATCCTGGGGCTCTTACCTATCCTCTCATAGTTAACGAGCTTACACCTCTTTAAAAAATTTCCCTGGCTTCCTTCTGCAATTCTTTTTCTCTCCAACAGCCCTGAACATGCTTGTGGAGGAAATAATTGTTTTTGTTGCCCTAGGTATTGTCAGTAGCTTAACTTCATTCCTCTTGTGCCTTTGTCTCTCCAAAGACACGTAGGCACCTCTCCATATGGTCTTCTCCGTGTGAACATTTTTCCCAGCTGTGGCTTTTCTGCTATCCCTGTTTTAGGGTTTTTCCTGGTAAAATAATGGGCTATTCTTGCTTGAATTATTCTGGGCTGTTTCTGTAACTCTTTGGAGCTGGGAAAGAGTGGTTTTCTACCTGTAACCTACATCTCCTAATTTCTATGTCCTAAGTTGTCCTTTAGCCATAAAATATAATTTTTTCCATTTATATCATCTTGCCTTCTAATATGTTCATGTAGAGTGATTGAAGTACTTTCTTTTATGGAGCACATTTGAAGACAATTTTTTTTCTTTAGTAATTTCTTTTGCCCTGTGGTATTTTGAAAGCACTATAATCTGAAACCAAGTTATAGCCAGAATTGAACAGAATCCCCATTTCTGGGGTGTGCTCTATCTCTGTGTTGAACCTTTGCTCTGGGAACAGAGCATTCCCTTCATGGCATCACAGGAAATAACATAAAGGGAGCAGGTTCCCAGGGGAGGTTTAATAATTGAGATGGCACTAGCAACAACGCTGTGTTCTGATTCCTCACATACAGAGATGAATTTGGCAGTGTCAGAAATGATGTGTTTTCAGTATTACTGTAGGAATGTGTTTATATATTTGAGATCCTTGAAAACACATTCACATCGTGTCTCCTGCATATGTATTTCAAAATTCATTGGAGATGCTTGTTAACGAGATGTATTGCTTTTATTTGTTACCAGAGGAATGGAGACCTAGAATGGGGTAGTAATTTTTTTCCAAGTGGAAGACCTAATTAGTAGTAGACCCAATAGCAACATCCAAGGGCTCTGCTTCCTTGTTTATTATTTCATAAGCCAAATCAGGCAGGGAAGTAGATTTAGAATATTCATTTAACTGCATTTTACCTGCTGGCCTCCTCTCATGCTGTTATTGATTAGTTTGGGACAGTTGATCACACAAGCTTGGTTATTCCTAAGCACTTTTCTGTGAGGTGGTCGGGTAATGCCTTTTATGTGGCCATCCCAGCCTGCTGGGTGATTTTCTGTCTTTTCCCCTGACTTTACTAGTGCCTCTAATGAGGAAGGTGGGGGACTATGTGCGATGTGGTGCTTGTCTCCACCTCTCTCGAGGAGCTTTGCAGCAGGATCAGGGGACATCTGAGCACCAGATGCGTTTCTTGGCCATAGCCACTATTTTGTAGAGAATGGACAGGCTTAGTGGAACATTCCTCATTGTTCTCACTTTAAGAAATGGAAAACAATGACCTTGAAGAGGGCTCAAGGGTACAATATGAGAGGAAAGGGACTATTTGTAGACTTAGGAAGGAGGATCGTGCTATATGGTTATTTTTTACTTTTGAAGTGATGATAGTTATGGGGGGCAAGTATACTGTGTTTAGTTTTGAAGGTTTAGCATATATAGAGGAATGATGTTTTAGCATTGCCCTCCTCTCTGCCAGTGAGAATATCCTTTCATTTTAGATATCTTAAAGCAGGGATCCTGGGACCTGGCAGGTAAGTACTTGGCAGGTAAGGAGTATGTGTGAAGTGACAGAGTATAGGTTGCCATTCCTTCCAGTTTTTTTAAAGGAAGATGGATGTCCAGATTTTTATGTAAAATATACCAACTTTTAAATGTTAGCAACTAGTTCAAGTAAAAAAAATGAAGTACACAGAGCCAAGTCCTGAAGGTAGTAGTCAGCCAATGTAATAGCAAAGAAGGCAAGAAGCCAGAGCATCTCAGCTATAGGTAATGCTGGAAAAATCAGTCATTAACTTGTGCTTCAAGAGGAGAGCTGCGTTCTGTACTTACTAGGAGCAGAGGGAACATGCCATTAAATTTGGGATAGCTGTCAGGTTATAGCATTAACAGAAGGAATACAGGATGGGCAGGCACAGAGGCTGCTCCTGGCCTAACCATTTCATTCTGGACCCAAGTTTCCTTCTCTGTTAAAGGGCGATTTGGGATTACGCGGCCCCAGCGGAACAGTGTTGCTTTCACTTTCCATTGTTACATGATGTATTGTGTGATCTCTCAGGTGCAGGATATACACTATTGAGATTCTTTTATCCTAAGGAGAATTCCACCTTATCTTGTACCGAGTATGGGTTCTTTGGTTTTCCATGTCACCCCTTGTCTGTTGGAAATGGTTGTGTTTTCCCTTGCTCACCACATGTTGGTCCTCCTTCTTATATCACAGATTCGGTGGAAATACATGATCGTGGATGAAGGCCACCGAATGAAGAATCACCACTGCAAGCTGACTCAGGTCTTGAACACTCACTACGTGGCCCCCAGAAGAATCCTTCTGACGGGGACCCCACTGCAGAATAAGCTTCCAGAACTCTGGGCTCTCCTCAACTTCCTCCTCCCCACAATTTTTAAGAGCTGCAGCACATTCGAACAGTGGTTTAATGCTCCATTTGCCATGACTGGAGAAAGGGTACCGGTCTCTAACTTTTGCTCGTTTGTTTTTTCACCGTTTGACAATGAAACGAAATGAAAGGATGTGGAGCTAAGAACATCAGAGCACAGAAAACCCATAGGGACGTTTATGGTGTCGCTTGTATTATGAAGCTAATCAAGGAGCGCATATGTTCTCATTCCGGGGTGTATTCCCCTCTGAAGAAAACTGCTCTGTGTTTTGCCAGTGTGTTACCAGGCCACCTGGGAATATTCCTGATGGGGGAATGCTTAACTACTGTGGGCCACAGGGAGGGTGAATGTAGGGATAGTTATTGACTCAATTTAACCAGAGCAACTCGACCAACTGAACATAAACCTTAAAACAATATTTCATTGTTATAAACTTGGGCTTCCCTTTAAACTGCTTCCACATGAAGAGTTTGTGTGTGAAACTGAACTCGCTTACTAATTTTCTGTACACATTTTTTCAAATGTTAGTGTGAGCCTCCATTGTGTGTGTACATAAATACTCCTCAAATCCGGGAGTAGCCATTCTCAGATTTCTTACTACCATTTCTTCCACTGTCTGCCTTCTCTTAGAGCTCATATACGAAAGGAAGACATGACCCATGATAAGAAAAAAATCCTTATCTTTGTCCTTTTGATTAGTAACTTCTTAACTATAGGCATGGAAAGCTCCTAAGAATGCTTTAGGGAAAATTATGTTGGAATTCTTGGGCCTTTAATTTTAGGTACATTTCCTCGTTGTCAATAATTCATTGTCTCGCCCATTGGTATAGTCAAGTCAAGTCAATCAGTTCTGCCCCCTAGAGTTTAATAGAGGAAGGTGAAAGGTAAAGCAGAGGATTTTATTGTATAAATATGACTATATCTTGAACAAGATCAGGGCAGAAAAGGGGAAGAGCAGGAGAGCGGAGCTTAAAACCAACCAACATAAACTGGATCTGCTCTTGTTTTCATTTTCGGGTGCAAGCCTTCTTCCCTTGGTGTGTCTGCACCTGAGACAAACTTAATGCTCCCACTTCGAGGAAGGACACATTACCTGTTGCCCCGTGCTCTGTCTCAGTCTTCAGTTAGTCTTTGTTACCAGTTTTATCCCATAAGATTCTGAGCTAACAGGGTGCACATAAAGCTTGTTGCTCATGAGCTCTTTTCCACAAACTCATCCTTAAGACAAACACCCATTCACAGGCTGTTTTATTGCCACCTGGTAGGCAAGTGGTAAAAGAACTCTGAGGTGCCTGTGTCCAGGTATAAACCTGGCCTTAATACATATAAAATTTCAAACACATATTGAAATTAGTAATAAATGTAACATAAGCATTTTTTAAAAAAAAAACCTAAGTCATCTGTGGTTCTCTGGCAGGTGGACTTGAATGAAGAAGAAACTATATTGATCATCAGGCGTCTACATAAGGTGTTGAGACCATTTTTACTGAGGAGACTGAAGAAAGAAGTTGAATCCCAACTTCCAGAAAAAGTATGTTGCAAAATGCAAAAGTTGTGGTTTCTTCCCCTGCCAATATGGGTGAAGTACCTGCACCTGAAACTGTGTTTCTAAAACGGCAGGCTTGTGTTTTAGTTACAGGTATCTCAGAAATATCTTAAAGTACTATTTTGTTTGAAGTGAAAAGCTAGAGGATTTCGTGTAGAGAGAAAAGGAAAGTTTTGGCATTTTCAGCCTGGTGTCCAAAAGCTTTGGACAGATTTTGTAAAACTACCAAACTCACTGACTCTCATTGCACTTTAACTTACAGCCACTTAGCATTACATTAATTGACCTAACATTGCATTTTAATTTAATTTATTTTTAAATCATTCTTTACAGAGAAAGAGGGAGAGAAACATCAGTCAGTTGCCTCTCACATGCCCCCACCTGGAGTCCTGACCAACAGCCCAGGCATGTGCCCTGATCAGGAATTGAACCAGCAACCTTTCAGTTTGCAGGCTGGTGCTCAACCCACTAAGCCATACCAGCCAGGGTGTATTTTAATTTTAGATTTTTTAAAAGTTAACCTCATTTGAGTTTAGTCTTGCAAGTGCCATGGAAGTGTTCTGTTTGTGAGCCAAATAAGGATTGAAGTTTGGAACGTTTGTCATTATCAGAGGGCCTAATAAACATTTACCAAGTTTGCTGGAAGTTTATTTAATATTTGATGCTTGTTTTTTTTCCTTGTGTGCTGAATTTATTGGAATGATGCTGGTGAATAAAACTCTGTAGGTTCCCAGGGTACCATTCTGTCACACATCCGCTGTATATTACACGGTGCTTGTGACGTCGCCGCTCTGACAGTCAGTGACAGACAGAGTTCCTGCGCTGACAGACCATCATCTAGTTATTCCCGGGCACGGTTTCGGCCCTGCACCACCAACGTTAAGTCTGGGGGCATTTTAAGCGAGTATTTTT
This sequence comes from Phyllostomus hastatus, assembly GCF_019186645.2. Taxonomy (NCBI): domain Eukaryota; kingdom Metazoa; phylum Chordata; class Mammalia; order Chiroptera; family Phyllostomidae; genus Phyllostomus; species Phyllostomus hastatus. The sequence goes on along the minus strand of NW_025333857.1, from coordinate 27,367,722 downwards.
AAGATTCCTTCTTGACACTGAGTTTCCAGTGCTTTAGAATGTCTTCTGAGCCCTTGGCCCGCATTTTTTTGTTGGATTTGGGTATTAGTTTAATATGTGTCTGATCATATTTTGGAACTGCACACATTGGAGTTCTAAGTTTTTTTCTCTTAGACATAGATTGTTTGCCATTGTAGACTGTTATTTGTAACATGAGATACTTTGCTTTGAGTTTTCTCTTTAGATGAGCCAATTCTGAAATGTTTTATTTTGCATCGTGTTTTTCTGGGTAATGACTCTATTTTTTGGGCAGATTGTTTCACCCTGCACATTTTTAAGTGGGAGTTGGCAAATAGTGTAAGAATTTGATCACTTTGCTGAGACATAATTTTGTTCTCCATTAACAGTTGAAGAAAGATTAAAAATAAACATGGTTCTTATACCACACTTATTCCACCAAAAGCCTAAATATTTAAATGTTTTATTGAGCTACTGAATGAATCTTAGGCATTGAAAGCTATTGATATTTCTTTGACTTCCTGTGGTCTTAGCATCTTTAAGTTACCCCCTTTCTGTTTAATATGGAGCTTAGCCATTGGACAGATAAACTGGGGAATGGGTACAGTGGTCACGGGGCTGCCTTGAACTAAATACTCCCCAGCATACTGTTACTGAGAACCTGCAGGTTATAGTGGTGGAACATTAAAGATTTTTATTGGTCCTGTGCTTCCTTTTGTTTCTTTAGAAGAGGTATAAAATAAAAAACTAACTAAAGTCCTTTATTTATTCATTCCATAAAACTTCTTAATCTTGTTATTTACAGGACTGGCTAATAGATTTTTAAAAACACATCACGAATTGAAAGTATGCCCTGTTTTAAGAAAATCTATTATATAAAAATCCAAACCTCTGCAGCATAAAGATTATGGGGTCATCATTTATATCACAAAGGAATTCTTTTCTATTTATCCCACTGTTCTTTCCACAAGAGAACTTCCTGAGTATGAATACACTTTGAAAAAATTAAGATTATATTTTCAAGAGTATGTCTCCTGTACAAAGCACACTCATGCTCTTTAATAGCCAGAGCCTTATATCTGAGGTGTGTGAAATACCCTGTATGTGAAATACGGTATGTGGGCAAGCTGCCTTTTCCCAGAGGTACTCTGTGGAGCAAAAAAAGGATCCTCATGGCATTTACCGTCTCTTACTAACTGTGTGAACTGGGGCAAGTCAGTTAACTCAGTAGGTCTCAAGGTCCTCATCAGTAAACTAGGAAATTAATGATACTTGTTTCATAGAATTGGTGAGAGGATTAGGTGGGTGCATTGCTCACACTACTGTGCCTGGCACGTGGTAAGCACTCAACTAGTGACAGCTGCTGCTACATATTTTTGACTTTCTACTCATGTTCCTGCTTCCATTATTAATGGAGAGTTCTACTTTCCTATTCATTTCAACTTTTTTCTCACTGTTCTCTCATCCTTACACTTTCTGTGGCCCTCCCATGTCTCTGTCCCCATAAACCGTTCAAGGCCAAGTGAGGGGGACTAATCACCATGGATGGGTATGTGGCCTTACTGGTGTCCTGTGGCCAGTGGTCATTCTCTACTTTTTCTGCCTTGTGAGGATTTTTTTATCAGGGAAGAATTGGTCATGTAAGTGTCATCCTTGGGGGTAAGGACTTTTCTTCTGTCATCTGCCTGTAGCCCCAAACCACGTGCATGTCTTTCTCCGCCTGTGGAGAGAATCCAGGAAGGAATTATGGCTGATGGCAGGATAAAGGTAATGATGAAGACTTCAATAGCAGTAATTCTCAAATGTTCTCAAAAAAGTGTGCATTAGGGAATGGGTTTTAATTTTATTTTTTAATTTACATATAATAAAATATACTATTTTGGGTATATAGTTCTAGAAGTTTTGACAACTGAATAGTTATATTAAAATACAGAGCAGTTCTATTTCCCAGTCGTCGCCCCCTCCTCCAAATTCCCTGGTGCTACCACTTTTCAGTAAGAGTCTCTTTCTACCCGTAGTCTTAGGCAACCACTGATCTATTCTCCATTCCATAACTTTGCCTTTTCCAGAATGTTGTATGAATGGACTTCTATGGTAGGTCTCATCCACCCTTTTGTGTCTAGTTCCTTTCAGCGTAGTATATTAGATGTTCATCTAAGTTGTTGTGCATGTCAGTAGTTGGTTCATTTGTGTTGTTGAATAGTGGTCTACTGTATGGATGCACAATACTTTGTCATCCATTTAGCTGGGAGAGACATTTTGGCTGTTGCTAGTTTTTGACCATTATAGGTAAACATAGTGTACAGGTATTTTTGTTAACATAGGTTTTCGTTTCCCTTGAGCAAGTACCTAGGGGTGGGGTTGCTTGGTCCTGTGTTATATATGCGTGTAACTTTGTGAGAAGTTTTCGAATAGTGTTCCAAACTGCCTGGACCACTTTGCAGTCCCACCAGCAATGTGTGAGGGCTATATTTCCTCCACGTTCTCCTCAGTACCAGTCGGGTACCACCAGTTGTTTTTAATGTTTATAGCCATTTCAAAAGGTGTGCAACTTTAATATGCATTCCTCTAGAGTCCAATGTTGGTTGGCACCTTTTTGGTGCTTATTCAGCCTCTGTATGTCTTCTTTGATGAAGTGGTACTCGAATCTTTTGTTTGTTCATTTTTATTGGGTTGTTTCTTTTGTTATTGTTAAGTTTTACGATAGAAAATGTGTTAAAAATACAAAATGTCAACCTGCCCCAGCAATTCTGGTGAAGTGGTGCTCAAATCTTTTACCTGTTTTTTTTCATTGTTTCTTATTGTTGAAGTTTTAATAGAAAAACTCTTAAAAACATGAAACGTCAACCCGCCCCAGTGATGGTCTAGCATAGCTGGAGTGGCCTCGGGATTCTCTGTTTCCTCAGATGAAACTAAAGCAGGCATCTGAGGGCCACAGTTTGATGAATGCAGCTCTAGCAAACAGAAAATTTCATTTTAATGAATATTTAATAAAAAGTAGTTTTAATCAAGGAGTAGTTCATAATTTTAGGAGTCTAATAAAACACCTAGCTGCTGGCATAAAATTCATCCTTTATTCTCAGGAAAGAATGGCAATTCTTAGGAATGGGATTATATGATTATATAAAACCCAACTTAAGCTAAATAAAATTTGATTTTTGATTTAGCTGTCATCTGAGGTTGTCTCTGCTGACTCTCCCCTTTCTTAATTCATATAATCAAGAACCAACTATACTTGCAATTGGCTGTGTATCTATTGATGTCTAAATATGCTGAAACATATATACAATGTCTGAGATTAACTAGAGGTTGACCTATCTAAAAGGAATGCTGATTTTGATATAATCTGTGTAAAACAATCAAAAAGCTTTGTTTAAATGGGCAGTTTCTGTATTCGTTACATAAAAACTTGAAATGCTTCATGTAATTAATCATTACTTTGTTCTTCTCTGGCACTGTAGATCCCTGAACATGGGACTTCCATACATTTAAACTTATTGTTTGGGAATCTCAGTGTAGAAAGTGGTGATATATCACACACAGTAGTCTAGGCTCATTGTTCCAGTAACACATCCTTTCGGAAGGGAAATGATAGGTGAAGAATAGTATTTGGGGAGAAACTATGGCTAAAGCTGACTGCTTCTACAGGACTAGTTGGGAGGAGATCCTGGGCCGATATAATCACCTGCTGTGGCTCCTTGTAGGGGCCAGTTTCATCTTTCACTAATGCAAGAATTCTTAGGAGATAATTATCATGTACATGAGGTCCGCACCCCAGTTTTACATGTAATTTGAGCAAAAATAGCCCTAGCAGCTCTCACAGGCTGCCTTGTAGGGGAATCATCCTTAGTACGAGTCACAGATTTCGTTTCCTACAGCAACCAGCATTTTTGAGGAGCTTCAACGTTCATGCTCTAATTAGGGGCCATCCCATTTTGCGGGGGTGGTAAACTCAGATTCAACAGAGTTTACGATGTCATGATTATCACAGAACCTTCTCTCGCCTCATCGCTGTCAATCTGTATGTCTACCTTAGAATTGTTAGTCTGTCCTATTCTTAATGCATAGCTCTGGCTGCCTGCTCTGCGCACTGTATTGCACTCGGGCGAGGGTGGCAGGGGCTGGAGCTATGCTGGAAATAGGCCGCATGGTGTGAGAGGTCGACAAGTGTGGTGTGGAGGTGAGGTCTGCTCACCCCAGACAGTGACATGACAGTGAAAGGCAACATGGTCCTCCCTACCCATCGGGATGAGTGATCCAGGCATTCGAGTGCTTTAGGGCCGGGTTCTGCAGAGCACAGGCTGCAGTTTGTGTTTAAGGGTGGAGGTGCTTACTAGTAATCCACTGGGGTGCAGAAAGAAGATTTTAGAACTTCCGTTTATATTAATTTTCCTCTTACAAATAAGAAAAGTTTTATGATATTTAACATCAGATTGGCACCGGGACCCATGTAGTGTACCCATCAGGAAGTCTGTTACGTGCTTGGGTTAGATGGTGTAGACCATCCCAGGCGGGGCACCGCTACCTGAGGAACCTGTAGGTTCATTCACCCTTGCAGCCGGGTTTAGGTACTTCCTTCCTGTTGTATGACGCCAGGCATCGTAGGTTTCCCTGAACCCAGATAAAAGGATTTAGAATGATCGCATTTTAACTAAATGCCCTCAGCCTGAGAATGGACGAAGGACTTTTAAAAGATTCTGCAAAGCATTGCAGTTTGAAAACAAGAATAGGTGCACTATGAGAAAGAGGCACTCCTTTCTGTTCTTTTCCTAGTGTGGGTTTTTACCAGCCACATCGTGTGGTAATTGGGCTAGAATTGTCCAAAAAAAATACTAGATATCATCAAATTGGCTCCTTGGGGCCCTGGCTGGCATAGCTCAGTGGATTGAGCGCGGGCTGGGAACCAAAGTGTCCCAGGTTCGATTCCCAGCCAGGGTACATTCCTGGGTTGCAGGCCATAACCCCCCAGCAACCACACGTTGATGTCTCCCTCTCTCTTTCTCTCTCTCTCTCTCCCTGCCCCCCTTCCCTCCCTGAAAATGGATGAATAAAATCTTTAAAAAAAAAAATTGGCTCCTTGGAATATAGAAATCAACTACCTTTAACATTAACCCACACCGTAAAAGTAACTTGTATCTTGAGACATTACTGCATGCATATAATTCATAAATAAATATATGTGTAGCCTTGGCTGGGTGGCTCAGTTGGTTGGAGCGTTGTCCCATACACTGAAAGATCATAGGTTTGATTCCCAGTCAGGGCACACTAGGTTGCAGGTTCAATTCCTGCTGGGGGTACTTATGGGAGGCAACCAATCAATGTTTCTCTCTCACATCGATTTCTCCCTCTCTCTCTCTCTCTCTCTCTCTCTCTCTCTCTCCCCCCTCCTCTTCTCCCTCCATCCCTCCCCCCACTTTCTCTTTCTGTAAAGTCAATAAAAACATATCCTCAGCTGAGGATTAAAAAATAAGTACATGGTCATATTGGGAAGATGTGCATTAGCATGTCTTTCTGATAAGGGGAATGCCATCAGAAAAAATTAATAACCACTTCTTTGAGGGAAATGAAAGGGAAATTGACTTCGGCTTATAGATATGGTGGGTGATTGTGGAAGATCTTAAAAGGGCCCTCAAGGTAAAGTAGGATTATAAAGAAAGCACTAAGACTAAGGAACCCCCGAGGCCCGGAGAAAAGTACAAAATCAAACAAAATAGCTTAGTTGTTTGGGGAGGTGCAGGGAGCACATGGAAAATATAGTTGGGAAGCTTATGACGGTGATCTTGATCTTGTCTATCAAACCAGCTTCTGGTGTCCCGAAGGACAGAAGGAGAAAGGTCAGAAGGTCAGGGTTCTCAGGATGGGCTCCCTCTCTGTTGACTTGACCCCTGCGGGATGTCTGGAGTCCTTGCTGCATGGTGCGCCCAAGCCTCCTGCTTCCCAAATTGCTCACCTCCAGCACTTAGCAGCAGCTAACTAATGGGAAGTGGGGTGAGGGTTCTGTCCTGAATTCTGCTGGTGTGTGTCCCAATGCACTTCAGAACAAGCATCAGCCGTCTCTCCCCACAGTGAGGCCCCGGTGAAGGGCAGAACTGAGAAGCCTGAACGCTCACGTCGTCTTCCTTAGCAAGAGCTTAATAGAGTGGACTCTGTTTAATATCCTAACTGCACCATTAAATGGCTGTATCATTTTGAGTAAATCTGTTAAACTTTTTGATGCTCGAGTTCCTTATGTATAAAACGTGGACAGTAACTGTCCTCTTAGAGCTCTCGTGTGGGGTGATGAGAGAAGGCACATGAGGCACTTGTGCATGGGGCCTGGTCCCTGCAAAGAGCTCAAGAATATTGACCCTCCCTTGGTGTCATTTTTGTCACTATACTCATCTGAAGTTGTTTAACACTTTCCTTCACCATGATCAAATTTCATTAAGAGTTTATAGGCCTTGAAGAAATGGAAGTACTCTAAAAATATGACATGGTCAGGCATCTGAAACACAAAGCCTGTATTAAGTGCAACTTTATTAAACATGGAGATTTTTTCCCCCGCCCTGGCCAAAAAGGTCATTAAAAACTAAAATAAGGTTATGAAGGGTCACTTGCTTTTCTTAACTTTTCTGCTAGAGAGCCAGCCTTTCTCTGATCTGATTTGGTGCATCAAAATGAGTGGCAAAAGACTATTAATTGCGGTTCCGTCAGGCCTGACAGTTTCCTTCTAAAGCAACAATTGAATGAATATTCAACTTGTCTTCATCTGTGACCTCCTCACTCTGGACCTCAGAGCTGAAAATAACCTGATTGTTTTAATTAGTTTATTAAAAATTAGGAAGCTTGCTGATTTACTTTTAATTACATTCTTGCAGATTTCTAGGCATTAATATGATGTTTTTAATGAAAATTGCACATTCGTGTTCTGGGGATTTTTTTTAATAAAGAAAAACAATAATAGGAAATAATCAAGGCAGGTTTTAGGCATTAGGAACATGCTAGGAATATTGCAGGTGTGTGTTAACCCACAGGCATGGGAATTCCCTTTAACTGTTTTAAATCAGATTTTTGCAGTATTTCAGATAGAAGCACAAGAGGCCCTGCCTTCTTTAGATGGTCATAGAATCCAGCTCTGGGGTAGCTCTCCTCTACCTGTTGTCCTCACTAGATAGTATCCTCTCTTCTCTGAAGAGCAGAGTCGATGACAGTCAACCTAAACTGTTAGCAGTCTCGTTGTGGGACTGGTACTGGGAGCAGCCACATATCACCAACTGAACGAATGTTTTACAGAGAAAATCATAGGATATTATTCAGTCACAGTTCTTCCTAAAGCTGCCCTGTTTGTGTGAAAAGGGGGTGTTGTTGGGAAGCAGAGGGAATACCAAAAATATGCTCTGTATTGAACATCTTTGAATTTAAACAGTTTGCAAGTCTCTCTGTGAAATGTGGAACACGTCAAGAAGTTCCTGAAAGCATGACCCTAGCCTCAATTACGCAGAACCTTTGGAAGTTCCCCTCGTTGCAATGGTGCCTTTAGCAATGATGACAGTGGTCTGTTCCACCCTCACCCCATCCCCCACTCCAGGAATCCAAGTGTGGGAACAGTCACCTTTAAGGTTTCTCTTCTTACCCTCCTACTGTTCTTTTCTCTCCAGGTTGAATATGTGATCAAGTGTGACATGTCAGCTCTGCAGAAGATCCTGTATCGCCACATGCAAGCCAAAGGGATCCTCCTCACAGACGGTTCTGAGAAAGATAAGAAGGTATGTGGCAGGGGACGATGCAACTCACAATGTGTATATCTTCTCGAGACTCTGACGTCCAATACTCTGGGGGAGCAGCCTGCTAATGCCCATTCGTTAAAGCAAATTACTTGGCCTCTGCTCTAGCTATTGTAGCTGCCAAAGGAAACCTCTTAACCTCTTAACTATAAACTGCGTTGGGGCAGGAAGAAAGGAGTTAAGTTCTCATCACCAAAATAGCTCTGCTCATGTCATTTCTGCAGAAAATGTATTCCGCCTAAAAGTGGGGTGGTATTTTAGAAGTTTCATTCCTTGGGCATCTATTCTGCACTTCTGTCTTCCCAGAATCCTAGGGAATAGACAGTCCTGTCACAAACCCATCAACTTGACATAACTCCTTCCTGGAGGATAAGTTAGTCACAAGAAAGGTATTATATCTGACCCAGAAACTGCTATATTTTAACAGGAGCTTTGACCCACAGGAGGGGTAGGTCAGTGAGAAGACCTATGGCCCTTTGCCCTTCCTATAGAAGCCCACTTTTCAAAAATTGGAAATGTCTGATCAGTTAATAATAATTTGTTCTATTCTGACTTGCTCCTCTTGTTCTCAGGGGAAAGGCGGCGCTAAGACGCTCATGAACACTATCATGCAGTTGAGGAAAATCTGCAACCACCCCTATATGTTCCAGCACATCGAGGTATGCCTGTGTTCCATTTCAATCCTGATCCTGTTGGTGCTCTTCCTACTGATACTACTTTAAATTTTTTAATACAAAAATAAAACAGGGTTAAAATGTGTATTGAAATTAAAACAACAATTCTGCCTATCTGATAGCTTAACAGGCAGAATGAACAAATGTGAATTTTCTGGTTATGGATGCTTCTTGGCACCAAGCACTTGAGCATCTGGAATTTTATAACCAAGAGTTTAAAGTGGTGAGAAAATGTTGTAAGCTATGTGGCTCATTATGTGGGTTTTGGTAAGTACTGTGAATTGCCGTGTTATGGGAGGCACTGTGAAATTGAAGATAATGATAGATACATCCAGTTTTCTCAGGATGCTGTGAAAAAAATATTAAAATAATGTATTTATACCTGTTGAAGAGAAAGATGGTCCTAAAACATTTTCTCTGTAAAAGACACTGTCCTTGGTCTGTCCTTGGCCTGTTACCTTGGTCTGTTCTGGCTTCTATCACGACAGTGTAAATTCAGGCTTTTAAACTGACGCTCTAGTTGCCAAGAAGTTGTTTTTAGGGGTGCGTTCATTTTCTGCCCTATTCACTTCAGGTGAGTGAGTTTTCTGAGTTGACAGCATTTCATCCCAGTAGAAACAATTGACCCAAGCAGGCGGGAAAGGGAGCCACAACCGTAATCTTCACTTTTCACTGTTGCTGCTGATGCGCACGGCCCTGGTGGCGGTTCTTTGCCAGCAGCGTACCGCCTGCTCTCCACCCATGCACAGGAGCAGGGGCCTGGGGCACGTCCCCGCAGGGCTTGGGCGTCTGCACCAGTCTGTTAAAAAACAAATGCACAGAAGGGCCTGGGAAGTTAAGGGTTAATAATCACAGTATAAACATGGGGTTGAACATTCTTGACTTTGGCAATTCTTTTTTTCTCCCTTACTTTTGGTAACTGTCAGGGAAGAGTGTTTCTTGTGTGCCTTCTCCCTACACTGGCGCCCTGCCCCAGCTGGGCTGGGGAATTGGAAAGATGCCGGATACTGCTGTTGCCTTCAAGTCCATAGGGCAGAGTATCTACAGACAAATAAGCCCGAGGTGTAGGTAAAATGACAGTAGCAACAACACTAAAGAAAAAAAGAAATCCACCAACAAGCCACAGGTATTTAGACATTTAGACGTGTGGTGGAAGGAGAATTCAGTGTGCAATGAGTTTGTGCCCGAGGCTCCTTTGTAGCTCAGATCGCTCCTGCTGGGGTGAAACTCTCAACCTGGGAAACTTAGTCACATGTACTGACCTGGTGTAAGTCACTCGGCCTCTCCAAGCTTTACGGCACTTGACTTGCCATCAACGGTAAGGGCCAGTTAGGAACCGGGCTGCACAGCAGGAGGTGAGCTTGAAGGTAGGGCTGGAATCATTCTGAAACCATTCTCCCACCTCCCGGTCTGTGGAAAAATTGTCTTTCATGAAACCAGTCCCTGGTGCCAAAAAGTTTGAGGACCTCTGGATTATAGGACTGACAAGAGGACAAACTTTAAAAAAAAGTAACATGGGAAGCATCCTATAAACTGATAACATGTTGAACGGATGTGAGGCATCAATGGATTAGTGGTGAGGCTGTGTGTTGGGCTGGGGGAGAGCCCCCCAAAAAAGGTCTAATAGTGAAAATGGGGCCATATTAGATGAACCTGTCAGCCACCATCTCACTTTTCCTAAAAACGCTGTGGAGATACTCTGCTATATAGAGGGGTTTGCGGACTCAGATTGTGAAAATTAAGTGTCAGTTTGACCTCGTTTTGGTTATCACACAAAAAGTGACCTTTGAAGCATGGTAGGCCGTGTCAGGAAGGGGGATGGCACCACCTCCCCTAAAGTTTCTGCCTGCAGCCCCTGGAAGGGCGGAGGGAAAGGCCGATTGTGGAGGAGCTAAGGTTGAGTAGTGTGCCCTCCACTACACATGTATTTACATTTTAAATGGCAGTCAGTAGAAAGACAGAGTTTGATTTACAATTTTTTTTAACATAAAAAGCTTTCAGGAGCATATTCCTAGAAACAAGATCCACAGTTATCGGCTGATGTATTGCTGTTATGGATCAGAGATGGTGTGCGCCTGTTGCTTTTGTCTTTGTTTTGTTCGCTGCACAACCTGTGTCCATGCTAAGTCAGACCGGAAGCCTGATCTCTCCATTAGGCTCGCCACCTCCCAGGAGCCTTCAAACCAGAGAAATGAAAACAGTATTTTTTAAACGATGCCATCCCTGGTCTTATCACTGTATGCTGACTCGTATCTCTTCGGTTTTTACAGCGTCCCTTAGAGATAGGGTTAGTACCTAACATCTAGGAAGGAGTGGCTGCCTGTGGAGAGAGAAGGCGTGGTTCTTGGAGCCGGGGTGGGGTTTTTGGCTGCTGTCCATGCAGGGCAGCATCCTGGGGGGCTGCCTGCATGGACACCGTATTCGAGAGGAGACCCAAAGAGAAAGATCTGGTCCCCTTGGAGGAAAAGCTTCAGTGACGGTGGAAGGAAGGGAAGCAGAAAAGGGAGACAGCTGGTGGCTAATCTGAAGGTGTGACATCCTCTCCTTCCCCACAGATGGCCTCTCTTTCCTTAAGTAGGAACAGAAAAATCACACGGAGAGCAGTAATGTATTTTTCCCACAGACTCAGGGAGGAGAGAATTAGGTGATTAAGTTCCGCATTTTAAAACTGAAAGCTAGATGCCTGAGGGAGCGGTGTACTTTAGGGCCTTATTTGTAATAGAGAAAAGTGCAGTAGGGAAGGGATGTTAGGATTTCACTAAACTCAGATTCGAAATAAAGTGTGTAACCATTACTTTTACTGATAAATGTTTCCACAGTATATTTATGTGTGCATTTTAGTCCTCACTTGGTTGAACTAAGCTCTTCCTCTAGTCTAGACTCTAAGCTCCGTGGGGGCAGATATTTCCATTGTTTCTGGATCCCCAGCCCTGGCCCAGCCCAGCCCTGGGCCAGCAGATGTTGAATCACTGTTCGATGCGTGAACTAACCCTGTAATCTCAGTCTGACAGTCTAGAGACTTGCAGAAGCTCACAGGATACATGTCTGGCAGAATACAAGTCTAAATTCAAAGACATTGAGTTTCTGGTTCACCTTATAACAAGTATGTCTTATTTGTTATTTTATTTAATTGTACTCTAGAAACAGAACGACCTTGCTAAAAGAGTAATCATGAAGTTAATAAATGCCTGTTTTATTTATTTTTTTAATTATTTTCTTTTTCTCTCTCTTTTAAAGGAATCCTTTGCTGAACACCTGGGCTATTCAAACGGGGTCATAAACGGGTAAATCTTACAAGTATTTTTTTTCCTCCAAAAACTAGTTTGTTGGTCCTGCCTCAACTTTTCTTGCTATTCAAACTGAGTCATAAATGGGCAAATCTTTAAATTGTATTTTCTTTCAAAAAATAGTTTGTTAGTCCTGCCTCAACTTTTATCACGCAAATACATCCACCAGCGCCCCCAGCCCTCCTCTCCCCTCTCCCCTCAGCGGAGTGCACAGAAGTTGTTAACCAAATGATACCAACATTCACTTTCACTGTAATGGCATAAATTACTACATGCTTTGAGTAAGTGCCTATTCAAAGGACATAGATCTCATTTAATAGACTTAATAGTACCCTGGTTTTAAAGATGTTGTCGAAGCTTCAGAGGGTTGTTATTTATAACCAGTGGTGTAGCTTAGGCTCAAAGAGGATTTATCATATTAAATTTCAAGTTGATATTTAATATTAACATGCAAGAGTAGAAATGTCTTATCTGCTATAAATATGTATGACTTTACAGTAATTTGTTAGAATATGGTCTGTGTAAGGAACATTTTTCATTAGCAGTGGACACTGAAGAGAATCATGCCTTGCAACCAAAAAAATATTAACAGAAAGTCTCTGTTTTGCTTGCTTTGCACTGGGGAAAGTGTTTTATTGGGATATGGGGATCATCCTTGGGTCCCAAGGACAGACTGTTGTGTCACTGGGCGGAGGACCGGGAACTGGAACCCATCCAGAACAAGCTGTGAGGCTCCCCTGCCTCCTCCGCCTCCCTTTCCTCTGGGTCCTGTGGCCCCTCCTGGCGCCACCGGGTTGGTCAGGGCTGCATATTAAAATCAAGGCCACAGGGGTGTTTGGAGGACAGTTCTCAGAACAGGGGAGGGATCTTGGAAAGACCTACAATTGAAAATGTGTCTTCTTAGAGATAACACATACTGTGTCATAAAATCAGCTACCTAATGATACATTTCATTGCTATAGACTGCTTGTGCACTGGCGAGTTTTTCAAACAACATCAATCCTACAATAAAGTTTTAACATTATAACCCATCCTTGTCGATAGACGAGAAAAGTGGTTTGTTGTGGAGGAAGAAAAAGGCCCTCTTTAGCTTATGGATACTCCTGTCCATCTGATGGCAGTACATGTTACCATCATATTTTTTACTTGAACTTCTACCTAAACCAGGACTCTTGCCCGTGCCCTGGTCCATTCCAACAGTGTACATGGGGATCGTACAAAAAGATATGCCAGCTATTGTCACTCCACTGTTCAGACCCCATCAGGGGCTTTACATTGCACTTAAAACCAACACCTGCAGTGTGGTGGGTGCGGCCCTGCGGGGTCTGCCCTATTCCCACCTGCTGCCTCTCTACCCTCATCTGCAGTGTTTTCTGCTCGCTTCTGTGTGAGCCAGCACCCCAGCTTTCTGGTTCCCCAGCCTCGCCAGGCTCTTTCTTACTCCCCAGGGCCTTTGCACGTATTCTTCCCACCGCCTGGTATTTCATCCTCTCCACTCCCAAACCTCCATTCTTCACCTGGCTACCTTTGCTCATTATGTTAGGTTTCAGTTAAACTATTACCTCTTTTTCTTCTCCTTTTTTTTTGAATTGAATTTATTGGGGTCACATCTCTTCATTGAGGTCACACCTGACACTCCAAATCAGTGGGCGTCAATTTTTTTTCTGAAAGTCCAGATCTCAAACATTTTCACCTCTGTGGGGGTCAAAAAGTCTCTGTCACAGCTACTCAACTTTGTCCTTGTAGCATGAAAGCAGCCATAGACAAAACAGAAATGAGTGAGCAGGGCTGTGTCCCAATAAAACTTTATTTACAAAAACAGCCCGCAGGCCAGGGCTGAAGTGTGCTAAACTCTGCTCTCATCTAAAGAAGGTAATAATGTATTGCTCTAAGTTCTCCCATAGCAACTTGGTATTTTTCTTTTTAGTACTTATCACAACTTGTAGTTACCCATTTTGAAGGCAGGGATTCTGTTTTACTTATCACTATACATATACCTAGCATTGTGCTTGACACATAATAGGTGCTCAATAAGTATTTGAATGACTCTTAAGGGCTCTAAATTAACAACTTTATATTCTTCATGATTAGAGATTAGAGATGTAAGTAAATACAACATACATGTATGTGTGTGTGTGAGAAAATATCAAGAACATGAAGAGGTTTCCATTTCTGTCATCTTCCCTGCATACATGATGCACTCTTTATGAGTTTTGTATAAATATATTCTATTTTTCTATTAAATACTCTCCCTACTTTGGAGTGGATATTCCTTCATTCATTCTGCAGTTATTTGTTGTTTACTATGCACAAGGCATTCTATGAAAAGCAGGGTTATGCTGGATCCTGCCAGAAGACAGCAGTAATACTGCCTTCTTGTTTTGCATTTTTGGGTTCAGGGCTGAGCTGTATCGGGCCTCAGGAAAGTTTGAGCTGCTTGACCGTATTCTGCCAAAACTGCGAGCGACTAATCACCGCGTGCTGCTTTTCTGCCAGATGACGTCTCTGATGACCATCATGGAGGATTACTTTGCTTTTCGGAACTTCCTTTACTTGCGCCTTGACGGTGAGTCGTGAGGAATTCCAGTGCTGCTGAGAGTGCAGGGCTGAGGGGCACTTCAGCCCAACCCCAGCGGGAAAGGAGGGGTGAAACTGTTGAAGAATTAGCCAACAGGGTGGGGGGCAGCTTTTCTAGGTAGCAGTTTCTACACCCTTAAGCTTAAAATATGGAGAAGTCATTTGCACAGCTGTTCATCCCACACACAAGCTAGTACAAGTGGACTAGGGTCAGCTGAGTACCGCATTTAAACTACACTGAAATAAAATATAAAAATCCTCCTTGCTCTTAGGATTATCCATTTCCTATTCACTGTATAGAATACTTTCATAAGCCGTGTTAAGGTGTGTTGTAAGGGGATAGAGGCTTATGTCTCCTTGTTTCAGTGACACTGAAATCGTTCATTTAAACTTATATTTATTTATCACTAAAGCTTCTCTCTCTTACTAGGCAGAACATATCTATAAGGCTTCATTGTTTCCTGGATTTTGCAAACTATGTAAAGTATTTACCTGATACTAAGAGTAAAATTGAAATACTATGCCCTAAAAAATTAGTAAGAAAATTTGAATGGAAGAAAGTATAAATTTAGGGATACTCCCTAAATTACTGTATGAGTTTGATATCAGCCCTAATACTTTCGAGATGAAAGATATTAACTTTTTGATATTATGGCAGGGGATAACTCTTTCAAAGAATGGCAAGTGGGAACAGGAGCTAATTTACAGTCAGGATGGTGTTGACTCCCAGATACAGAAGAGTATAGTATTAGTAATACCAATTTTTACTTAATGTAATATACAAGTTACTATCAAATGTTAAAGTTAACTTAGTTTATGTTTCATTGAAAAGTTTTGTTTTATTTTCAATCCAGCATTTTATCCCCCACTTTTGCCATGAATTAGATGTAGCTGGATACACACCAAACCTCAGGCTTGCCATGCTTGGTTTTAGGTGAATTCTCTTTATGGCCCACCTCTTAGGGTATTACCATTTTTCGAATTCATTATTCCTCTGACAGACTTGATTTTTAAAAATTTTTTAACCTCTCTCTAAAGTCACTGAAAACAGATGAATGGTTAAGTAAATGTTAATTTTGAATTCAGGATACGGTTCCATCATCCCCAGTCTGCCTCCTTTGGTAAATGTCCTGTATTGGGTCTGGTCCTCTGACCTGATCCTTCCTCCTCTCCGTGGGTGAGGTCAGCACTCTTCATTTGAAAGGGGAACCTTCCTCCCACTGCTCCCCCACAGGTATCCCACCTGCCTGTTGTCGACTACTCTGTGGCATTTTGATTTGAATCTCAGCTCTTTGAGATTAGCAAGCCAGGAATATTAAAGTCTGTGAAACTGACCGGGAGTGATTTCCTTGAAACACATCTCTCACCAGTCTCGGAGACTATCTTTAAGTAGTCTGTTGGTTGCTGTTCTTATTGTTACTACTACTAACAGTCATAAGAGCTAACTTTTATGGAATAAAAGTATAATAATGAATAATGAATTTATTCATTAGGGGAATAATGAATTTGAAAAATGGTAATACCCTAAGAGGTGGACCATAAAGAGAATTCACCTAAAACCAAGCATGGCAAGCCTGAGGTTTGGTGTGTATCCAACTACATCTTACTCTGTGCGGGAGCCTGGCAAAGCATTCCATGTGCCTTCTCTCAATCAACAAGCTTCTATTATCCACTGATTACCAAAGCACTAATATGGCCCCAGTTTAACAGATGAGAAGACAAAGATTTTAGAGCAGTGAGGTAACTTGTCAAAGATTACACATGAGGCAAATGGTGAAACCAGGTTGTAACTAGGATCCCTCTGCCTCCAGATTCACTGCTTTGGCAGATCCAGTCAGCTATAGACCATTTCTGGAAATAATAGTCTGCTTCTCTAGCAACAGCATTTGAAGGATGATTTTGAACTTTATCAAAAAATTTTAATTGATTGATTGACAATAAGCAGGCACCAGGGATACAGGATGAATGAGCCCCTTAGTGTTCCTGCTGTTAAAGCCCTTACCGTTAGGTTGGAGGAGACAGGTAAGCACGTTCCATCAAGTGTTACAGATGGAGCGGAGAAAGCCAGACAGACTTCACCCTGCAAGGAATGGCAGTCATTGTTGCAGGGGTGGAGAGAGTTTTAGGTACATAGTCGATAAACACATGGACACATTAGTATGCCACTTCCATTCACGATGCCCCCTAACCCAGTTGTTCAAATGACTTCAGATTTTCATTGCCAAATTTGATGTCTTCGATTTTTGACCTCAGGAAAGAAAGAGGAAAAAAAACTGCTTGATGACAGCTAAGCAGATTTTTCTGCAAAGATTGCGGTTGCATGAATAGATTTAGTTACTATTCCGTTACAGTCTTTGTTTTCACTGGAAATGATTTTTGAGTGAAAGCAAGTGGTGAAGTTACATCCTAGAAGACAAAATTTTCCAAAAGCACTTGACACCAAGTTAAAATTAGTAATCATGAAAGCCTGGCAATGTGTTCCTTCTGGCAAATTCTGCAGTTCTCAACACAATTGCCCTTGCTATTAATTGTATTCTTGGTGATGTTCTACATCAAATGCCAGAAGAACATGGAACAGTTCACATTAAATCCTGTGCCACCGACACCGAGCGTTTATTTGCCCCTGGATACATCCTGACAAGGTAGTTTGAACCTCCCTGAGCAATATGCTGGAGGTGGCTGATGATCTACAGAGATCTTGACTCGGGGAACATTTGACTAATGGAAATGGTAATGCAGCAAATTCTAAACCTGGTAATAAAAAAAATGCCATAGCTTTTCATGAAAAGTGATTTAATTATATTTTTCCTTGACTTTATAATTTCAAGTTCCCAGCTATTTATATGGTTTACCTGCATACCAGATATGTAGTTGGTCTATTTGCTTGGTATATCTGTCACAAGGCCTAAAACCTCCTTTGACCAAATAAATTTGATATTGCTTTTGTTTTCTGGTGCTTTATTTTGCATTTAGGGTTATTTCATCCCAGGTAGGCATATCCACTGATTAACCTTAATGCATGCAGTTATTTTCCAGTGTGTCAAACCTGAACTTCTACCCAAAGTGTATCGACACAGAGCTTTTCTCCCCTGCTGTCAGAAAATAGAGTTATCGCTGGGAACTTCTTTCTGCATTTTAGAAGCACTTTTTTATAGTTGTTGGTTTCTGTTTTTTTTTTTTTATTTAGTTTAAGGCAAGGGATAAATATGTGAAGCATTACTTCTTATGAGTGATTTTTCAAAAATTACTGTAACTGGGTAGATAATGGTAATGAAAATTTTTCATGAAAAAACAGATGGTTCATGAGAATTGTGAACAAGTAGTTCCCATGATCTTAGAAAGTCAATTCCAAAAAGAAAAGAAAAGCGAGTCCCCCATGTTCGAAACATCGTTCAACAAAGCACATTCCGTGCTTCTCCCCCAAATTTCAAGTTCTTACAATTCATTGTTGCAGGATTTGACCAGGTCACTAAACTTGGAATGCGATTTACAGAGTAAAACGAGCCCCAAAGAATGTTGCTTCATTAAATGAGAGCCCCCGCCCCCTCCAAAAGTCCCTTTCGCTGCATACAAGGAATTGGTTCTTTTTCCCTCCTCAGGAGGGTACTTATTATTTTTATTAATATGAAAAACAGATCCCCCCATGTTTGGAAACTTGACCCTCATAGTAACTTGATTCCATTAACTGTAGTCACTTAACTGTTTTAATCCTCTGAAATAAATTGCTAGTACATTTTCATCCTTAAAGAAAGAACACCATGTAGAAATAATATTTGTACAGCAGGCAGTTAGGGACTATCATGTAACATGCGTATATATTTCCCAATAGCCCAAAGCCTTTTCAAAACTCTGCAGCCACACTTCTGGTGAAATACATTCAGTTGGAAGATGGTGGGGTTTTTTCCTTCCACAGTGCGGTTCAGGTGAATACATTACAGATCCACAGGATGTGATTGAGAGGCTGATTTGGGACATGGGTGCGGGTGCCTGGGTGTCTGAAACGTGAGCACCGGCGTTGGTGGTTCGGTCCTTCCCACTCGTTTACTATGTTGGGACCCCTCCAGGCGCCGTAGGATGGGCCATCTCCAGGTGTACCACGTGCTGCGCTGTTTGGTTTCAGTTTGGTGTCCTTTGGACTCAACAGAGCAGAGAATGTCAACATGAGAAACAGAATGAGAGATTCCTTTCTTTTTCTTCTTAGTTATTGTGGCTTCAAGTCTTGCTAACAAGGATAAAAATATTCCATTCACATTTTATGTTTGCACCAGCCAGATCGTGCTCAGTAGCAATCCAAATGGTAAAGCGTGGTAGAAATTGACTTTTCTTTTGTTCCCTTTCTCTTGGCATAAACAAGACCTCACACTAGCGCCTATTGGCAAAGTTGCTTTAAGCCATTATAATAATCGGTTTTTGCTGTGTATGTGTGCGTGCGCATGTGTTTTTAAAAATATTTGGTGTTTTAAAGCACAGAAACACACTCAGAAAATGTTTTCCTTGAGTTTTAGGTTAGGATAAGAATGCTGTAGAATCTGTGAAGTTGCAAAGGTGCCCGGTCCAAAAGGCTTAAACTCTTTCAGCATTTTGGAGCCATAGGTAATAGATGCAGTGTTCCTTCTTGATGTGACAAAGTCTATCTTTCAAATTTGTTTTTAAATCGCAAAATGTTCAAAGTTCCGTTCAAACATACAAAACCTCGGGGGAATACCTCACCAGTGCTCAGAGGAGTCTGCATATTTCTCAAGGAAGCAGGCCTTTTCGTCGAGCTCTGTGCCATTTTTGGACAGGACTTAATTGGCTGATTTATTTTTCTGATCCCCTCAGGCACCACCAAGTCTGAAGATCGCGCTGCTTTACTGAAGAAATTCAACGAACCTGGGTCCCAGTATTTCATTTTCTTGCTGAGCACAAGAGCTGGAGGCCTGGGCTTGAACCTCCAGGCAGCCGACACCGTGGTCATCTTCGACAGCGACTGGAACCCGCATCAGGTTGGCACGTCTCTGACTTAGGTGCCCAGCCCTCCCCCTGTGGAGGAACTGAAAGACCAGCAGTTTTGTCATTTCACGTTTGCGGGGCAGAGTAAATTTCTGAACAACTGGGCCATCTTTCCAAAGGAAAAATAGCCCAGCACATTATTAATATGTCTGTTTTCTTTTCTCCCTTCGAGCATACTGAGATGTTTTATTCATATCTTTGATGTGTCTTTGAAGAGCTCAAATTTGGGGTAAAGATACTTAATTTCTGCTTAGTTTTAACCTCATTTCTTGGTATTGCCACTGAGCAAAGTACATTTGGTGGAGGAGAAGTCAAAATTGTTCCAAAATAAAAAATAGCAACAATAGCAGCGCACAGTGATCGGCCCTTCCTCCGGGCCAGCGCATTGCTCTGCGCATTGCTTCATTCAGTTTTCACAACAGCCCTGTGAGCTTGTTACTATTACTATTTGCTTCTTTACAGTCAGGGAAAATGAGTCTCGGGAAGCTTTAGCTCACTTCCTCGCGGTCAAACAATGAGTATATTATAGTTAAACTTACAGTCTGTGTGTTTTGCTTAAAGTCATCATCAAAAATATTCTGTGGAGCATCTGTTATGTAGCTCTTTTAGCTGGTAAGTTTAGAGTTGCCCTTTTAAAGGAGTCTTTTGATGACGAATAAAGAACATTAGAATGGGCCTTTTGTGGCACTGGGTCAGTTCTTCGTTTATGCTGGGAGGTTGTGCACAGGCCTATAGGATATTGGGTGGAATGATATTCATCAGGTTTGCTTCATACTGGAATGAATGTTAACTCAAAATAGTAAAAAGGGAAACTGTAGCTCTAACACACGAAGATGAATTCCACATCAGCTTAACCTGGGCTTCTTCCTCCACCTCGGTTTCCTCAATGGTAAATATGCAGAATCATACTGTCTCACTGGGTCATGGTGATGATTGAGTGGAAAAGACTAATTTTGGCAGGAAGGTAGGGTTCGAGGGTGCATTAGAATTATGAGGGAGCTCTTTAAAAAGCATACATGCCTTTTCTCTGCTACCCCACCCCCATTTTTAAGGTGCTTCTCACCCACATAGACTCTGCAGCCTTTTCTGCACATTTAGACACTCTGAGCAGAGTCCAACATAGGTTTTCTCGCACAGCAAAGACCACTGGTTTACAGGAAAACCAATAGCCCCAAACCTTTGGGTGACCACCAGCACTAGGCCATGCCATATTCCCACCTGTCACTCTCTCTAGGTGGCTGCAGTAGAGTTCCTATGAAATCTTTCTGACCTTGAAAAGGATTTCAAACCACCAACACAAGGTATATTTGTTCCAAGTCTTCAGGAAGTATTTTAATATAGTTTTATATTCCACATTGCATTCCAAAGCACAGGTAGAATTCGTGTTTGCAGTTCTCCTTTGGACCACTGTGATGAGTCCAGTGTCTGTTCCACAAACATTTACTGAGCTTGGGTATCCAGGGGGAGGAACCTGATTTCTGTCCTCCTGGGGTGCCCAGTGTGGTTGGATGTTTAGGTTACCCTCCTTGCTGCTGCCTAAATCTTCACTGAGAAAAAGTAACCAGTCTGTAGGTGAATAGAGTTCACTACATTTTATTTTCCAAAGTAAACATTTCTATAGCAGCTCAGCTGTCCACCTTCACTGGCACAGTGCTAGTTCTAAGAGCCAAAGGAAATCACTGTCCCGGGAAATGCTAATTTACCATGAGAAAGGGTGCTGGGACATATATGCCCCCTCTCTTTCTCTCTGTTTCTCTCTCTCTCTATCACACACACACACTTTTATGACCAGTAGCTAAAGATGGAACTCCAGAATCAAAGTAAATTGCATGAATAACAAACAGTTTACTTTTAACTGCATATGAATTAAAATTTAGTCACCCAAACACAGGACCCCAAATTTTGGGAGGAGCGGTATAATTTACCACAAATTTCTTAACCGGGCTATGTATTTTTGGAAGTATTCATATCTGTTATAGGTAGATTCATTTCCACCTGGTTTGGTCAAGCAGGCTGGCCAGATTTTTCACGTCTGTCACTTAAACGTGGCCATTAGTCTGGGCAAATTGTTGTTTTCTATTTGTTTATTTTTGGAAATCAGGGACCTTGGAGTGATGCAGATGAGTACTGATTTTTCATTTAAAAGGTAAAACTAAATTCTATTAAGCAACAACTCTATCAGATACTGTGAGGCACTTAGCATAGCTTAACCTCAGGTAGTACTCAAATATTTGATACATAGGGAAACCTGTTGATATTAACTCGTGCAGGACCACAGCCGGGTCCAAACCTGTCTGTCAGGGTTTGGGTCTGAACCCACCCTGCCTTTGGGGTCTCCCTACCCTGTGCCCCCGCAGAAATGTCGCATAGCCCCCAAAATAAAAGACATGGAGCTTTTTACCTTGTTCGCTTCTGCATACACTGAAAAAAAATCTGTAATTATTCTTATTCATGTTGACTCAAAATTAAGATCTATTGATGAAATAGGGGGCTTACTTTATATAAATAGACTAAAATGGCCTTAAAATTGCTCTCCGGAGGCCCTTGCTAGAAGCGAAAGCAGAACATGAATGTGGAATAAGCAGTAAAATCCCTCAGGGTTACCAAGACTTCATTTCCAAACTGTGGATTAGAACCATGGGTTGGCACTGTCATGTTTGACCCGTGGACCAGATGGAGCTGTGCTGCTGTCACGGAATGGCTGGCCACAAAGTCACCTGAGAGGCCCCCTCCTGAGGCTGTTTTTGTCCTCAGATATAATCATGCCCAAACCATTGTGATGAAATTTCAGACCACTAAGACCTCAGAAATACTAAATCATCCATTCGATAATTATAACACTTATTTCTGTGTGACAGTATCCCCCCCACCGCCAACATTTTGGCTTAGGGATTCACAGGCTTACATTGCATGGACTTCTTCAGCCTAGAAATGTTAATTTGTGCCACTTTCCAAATTGACAGATGGTGTTAAACACACAAAGAAACACCACTACCACCACCACCAAGAAACAAAACAAAACTAAGCGCAACAATTGCCTCAGAATTTAACTTACTGCTCTTAATAATTTACTCTTTGTAAATGTTCCATACCCTCTGCTTCCTCCCTGTCATATTCTGCTGCCACCCGCACCTTACTATTTTTGTGGTTTATCGCCTTCTTCTAGGACAGGGTTCAAAACTACGACCCTCAGGCTGAGTCTGGCCTGCCACCTGTGTTTGTACTACTAACAAACAAAGAATGATTTTCACATTTTTATTTTATTTTTTACTCATTTGAGGATATGTTTATTGATTTTAACAAGAGAGGAAGAGAGAGAAAGAGAGAGGGATGGAAAAACATCGATGTGAGAGAAAATTTGACTGGTTGCCTCCTGTAAGCACCCTGATTGGGGATCAAATCCACAACCTTTTAGTGTGTAGTATGATGCTCCAACCAACCGAGCAACCCGGCCAAGGCCACATTTTTAAATATAAAAGTAAAATTGAAAAAAAATATATATCAGCCTTTCAGTGAGAACAGTTGTCCAGTGTTTGCTCTTGACCCAGACGGCCTACAATGTACTTACTCTTGGGCCCATCACAGAAATAGTTTCTGACTCCTGTTCTGGGAGACAGTCAAGAGGTCGATGACATAAAACTTGCCATCTTGGCTCCTGCTTAGCCGCTCTGGTGACGATGTGTTGAGGGAGATGATTGAACTAAAGGCTTGAAAATGAAATTTAGGGTTTATTTTCCCTCCTTGGATTTTAATTATCCACCTCACTTTCTCCTCTTTGGAAAATAATCTAATTTGGATGAGTCCCAGCTGTGTTCATGGTTCAGCTGTCCAATATTTATATCAATTTACTCAAATATCTTCTGAGGAAAAACTTTTGCCTAATTAGTCATTTGATTGTAAAGGTCCCTGCAGCCTGGGCAGACTGTGGCCTGTTGCTTCCTTGTGCCGTGAGGGTAGCAGGAGACTCGTCCACTCAAGAGGATGGATGGGCTTACAGCTGCGGAGCATCAGCTCTGTGCAAAATCGGTGCTAGGGACACAGGATGCAGGGATCGGACCTTTGCCCTTCACATGTGTATGAGTCTCAGGGGGACACATGGGAAAACTAATTAGTGTTGGCCTGGAGACCATTGCCTGGACCAGAATGAATGAAACTGATACACCGGGAAGTGTTTATTGTGTAGCCTCAACATTAGCTAACTCTGCTTCATAGGTTTAGGAAGGTTTTTATTTAAATATTTCATTAAAACCTTTTTCATATTAAAAGAATAATAGATGTTTAAAACAAAAAAACCTGTTAAACTACATGAAAGCAAAATGAAAAATATTTAATAACACCTGTAACCTAATTAACTAGAGAGATAAGAATTGTCTTGTTGATGTTTGTCCCTCCTGCCTTTTCTTGGTATAAATATGCACACATAAAGTCATAATATATACATACTTATATATAACTTGTTTTCATATATAATAAGTTTTCACTTTGTATCGTTAAATCTTCTACAATATCATTTTTATGATGATATGTTTGTACTTGCATACAGTCGAAGACTAATTTGTTTGATCAATCTGTTAATATTAAATGTTTGTTTAATTCTGCTTTTAAAAAACACTATAAATAATATATGAGGTGTATCCTTATTTGTAGGACTTTGTTGCATATCCATGACTATTTTCTTAGGATAAATTTCCAGAAGTGAAATTTCTGGGTCAGGAGCCATACCCAGTTTTAACACTTTTGATACATAGTGCCAAATTTCTATCCCCCCAAAATTTACCAAAAAGTAGTACAAGTTTACCACTCCACTGGCAATCCTTTTTGTCCCCCAAACTAAAGATTGAGTCTTTGACAGAATTCGATCCCAGGAAGTTTGCTGCATGAGCAATCACTGTATGTATAATGTACAAGGGGAGCCCCAAAGACCCCAGAATTTATTTATTAAAAATTGTATATTCTTACATGTTTAAACTTCTGTCACCTTCAAAGTATTCTCCATTTAATGCAATACACTTATCGAGACTTTCTTCTACTCTTCAAAACAGTTTTTGAACTTGTCGATTTTGGTGCCTTTTACTGCTTCTGCTGTTTTTTTGTTTCACCTCTTTCACATCAGCAAAACATTTCCCTTTGAGGACTTTTTTTTATCTGGTGAAACAAAAAATAGTCTTTCAGGACAAGATTGGCTGAATAGGGTAGATGGGGCATGGGTGTCATGCCATTTTTGGTCAAAAACTGCTGAACACTTAGTTCAGCGTGGGCAGATGCACTTGTAAATCACCCATTATCAAATGGGCAAATATGTTGAAAGAGTCTTCAAAAAAAAGGTCACTGAAGCCTAACTCAGCCTCTCACAACAACACCAGCTGGTACGCCGCTATAGATGGGTTTTAAGAACACTCACCTAGCCAGGGAGGCCTGTACTGTGAGGGACCTGCCCTCCAGAAGACAATTCTGGTTTTTTTGGGTCCCCCATCATATGTATGCATATATAATGGGCATGTGATTCAATGATGTTTTAAAAATCATCTCTAACATCTTGTACCAAAGGAAAGCTGCTTCATGCAACTTAAGATTAGTTGTAGGTAACATCAAATTTATTGTTGTTTTGTTTTGCTTTAGTTAGGGATTAATTCTGATGGTGAACCTAGGGAAGATGAAAAACATCCTGAGACCTGGATTTCAAAACCTGAGGTGAATTCCAGTTTGGCTGGCTAACTTGAACCCAGGTGTCATCAGCTAGGAATGGTGAACTTGAATTTTTCCAAAGAAGAGAGCTTGTCTATTTTTTAAATGTACACAAAATCTTACATTAGTCAAGGTGGATTTGAACGACCCTCCCCTTCTTCCCTCCCAGGTGGGGGCTCGTTCACTGAGCCCATCCAGGCACGCGGGCCCTCATGATGCCCTGTTTCCTCTCGCAGGACCTGCAAGCCCAGGACCGAGCTCACCGCATCGGCCAGCAGAACGAGGTTCGTGTGCTGAGACTCTGCACTGTGAACAGTGTGGAGGAAAAGATCCTGGCAGCCGCCAAGTACAAGCTGAATGTGGACCAGAAGGTGATCCAGGCGGGCATGTTCGATCAGAAGTCTTCAAGCCACGAGCGCAGGGCGTTCCTGCAGGCCATCTTGGAGCATGAAGAGGAAAATGAGGTATTCTCGAAAGCCAACTTTACGAAATCAAAAAGTGACCTTTTGTCTCAGAAGATTAAGAGTAACCTCTTTGTTCTTTAAAGAACTTCCTAGGCTGGCGTTAATTAAAATGAGTAAATTAGCTGCTATCTTACATCCCCAGAGCAGAAAGCCTCTGAAAGTTTTCCAAGAGTGTCTTAAAAGCAGTTGCTATGGGGACCTCAAGGCTTGGCCAGTAGACGCTTTGCTTCCCTCATTTCTCCGGGGAGGTGCAGGCAGCATGCTTTGTTGTACTGTAAATGCTGCTCTCTCTGGGGCCGATGCAGAGACTGCAGAGAGGCCACTCTCGGGGGCAGTCAGCTACATGAGACAAGACAGAGCTGGGAGGGGCCCTCCTGGCCTTTTCCCTCTGCCATCCCCCAGAGCTCTGTGTCTCTTCCTTTTGATCAGAGATCACAGCACTTCAGTACGTTTGTAGGGCATGGCTTCACAGACTTGTGAAGCTAGCACCTGACTTGATTTAGGTAGGATGCAGGGTAGCCTGGAGCTTTGCAGCCTTTTGAGGCCGCAGGAAAAAGTTACTCTCTCTCAGCCCTGAGGGCAGCTGCCAGGTAGAGCCAGGAGTGGAATCTGATGCCACTTGCCTCTCTGTGAGCAGCCTGCTGGGGCTGCACACCCCTGCCAGGCTATCAGTGTGTCAGGCATGTGTTACCACTTTCTGGATGGCTTGTGCCTGATGTGAAGACATTTGGGGACACTGACAGACAGCAGTCAAGGGCTCTGGTCCTGAGTATCTGAGGCAGCATGGGCTGCCACCTCTGTGGATGACAGGCCATGAATTACTAGGGCACAAAAAGCCAGGAAGATGCATTGCCCATTTCCCATTGAGTTTGTTCTCCGTGCAGGTCAAGCCACTGCGGGCAGGCTTCTTGCCAGTTTGCAAGGGCATCTTTTCATCTTGGGCACAGAGAAAGTCCAAGCCCCTGTTTACAGGCAATGGAGGGCTAGTGTGGTTCTGAGGAATAGGGTGAGCAAAGCAGGACATCCCTTCACCAGAGGAAATGTGGACCAGATTCCATGGGCTGTGAGGTCTCAGCCCTCCCTCGCTCCTCTGTGTTCATGTCAGGCAGAAGGGAATATTCAGACAGATCGACTTGAATCAATCTAAAGATAAACTAGAATAGACGACTTTTCACAATATCATTTTTTTACCTCACTGAATTGCATTCATTTTAACACAGCACGTAAAGTGTCATCTTGGGAACCGACAGCCATCTCATGTAAGCTGTTAGTACACTCGCACTCTTTCTAGATCAAATTGCCTCTTTTTAAGAAATTGGATTTTTAAAGTTCTGGGTTTTCCTCTCTTTCCCCCCTGCTGACATGCTAAAATTCCCCATTTGGTTTTTAACAAGCTCACTCAGCATGTGATAAAAATAATTTTGTGTGTTCAAGTTCTGGAGGATATGCCTAACTTTCAGAGTCATTGTTCTAAGGCCGTGGAGGTCACAGCATAACATTTCTGAAACTTCGTGAGCTTTTGGTTGCTGAGGAATCAGCAGAGATAATACTCCTTGGTCTAACATGATATAAAATGAAAATGCTAATCCTTAAATAATTGCTTTTTTACTTCATTGCAGTTATTTTAATTAAGTGTATACTTTCATATACTTAATTAAAATAGTATATTTATTATAATATATTAACTGTTATATATATATATATATATATATATATATATATATAAATGCCAGTTTTGTAGGGGGTTTTGTTATTGAATTATCATAGCCAGGAATCTTGCTGTTAGCATAATAATGCCCACTGAAATACATTGATTAAACGTATTTTAAAGGCTTTGTATTTGCCATGGATCTGATTTTTATGGTCTTGCTCTGTACCTTGTTGCAAAAGTTTCACTTGCTCATGTTTTTTGTAAGGCTTTGCAAATGAGCATTTATATTTGGGATAATGTTAATAGAGTCAAAAGAATTCAAGCTAGGCACTCCTTCCTGTGGCTTTCCTCATGTAAATCTGACACCTTCTCTGTGATGTAAATGTCACATGCATTTCACAGATGAGGTCATTGAGGCGGAGATACATTAAGTAATTTGTTTAAAAAGTAAGGGAATCAAGACAACCCAAGAGAACCGGTATTTCTCAGAGTTCACCACGTGTCCTCCCTGAACAGATTTTGCTACAGGAAGATGTTCAAATAACTTGGTAAATACTAATGGCCAGTACTGCACCCAGTGACCCTTCTCTTTTCTTTCTGGCTGGAGAAACGGGACCCCTGGGGCCTGGAGGACAGACTCCCCTCACCCGTTTGTACCTCACTCCTCCAATTATCCAACCTTTCTGCTAAAGCCTGTTAAATCATTCTGTTTCTTACCCCCAGGAAGAAGATGAAGTGCCGGACGATGAGACTCTGAACCAAATGATCGCTCGACGAGAAGAAGAATTTGACCTTTTTATGGTAATATTTTAGAAAATTCTGTAAACAAATGATTTATTCCTCTGACCCTTTTTGTACGCACACAAGCCGTCTGGGGCCTGCCAGCCCTGGCAGAACTGCATTTTGCGAAGTCTTTGCCTCTCCTTCAGTTCAGAGGCTGCACACTGGCTGGATTTAGCCTGTAGACATGTTTTGTTTGGCCCACTCAGTGCTTTTTAAAATTTTGAACTTGTTGCCAACACAAAAAGAAAAGAATCCTGATTTCTGGCTTCTCTTTAAAAAAAAAAAGAGTGGGCAATGCCAGGCCCACATCTTACATGGAAACAATTGACGGGAACAGAGTAGGAGCCGTACCTCTGGACAGGTAATGTGGACTGCAGTTTACCACCCACCCCCCGCCCCGCCCCAAGGTCATTACTAACCTAGGGGACCAGCCTCATTCAGGAAACCTGCCCTCTTCCTAGGGCAGGGTTTACAACTCTTCCCTAGCTGTCTCCTTAGGGGACCGAATCAAACTTGCTCCCTGTGGGAGGGGGGTGGACAGTGACTAAACAACGAGGTTGTGCCTCTGACTGTGGAAGAGAGCCTGCTTATGCAAACAGGAACCTTCCAGATGCTCGTCAAGGTGGAGCCTTCATTTAAAGATCAAAATTGGCTGGATTTTACTGGCACAAAGTAGATGTAAAAAGAACCTTGACATTTGAGGTTTGAATGGCCATGGTTTCAACCTTGACGTTTCATGATACGCAGTCATCTGTAATTTTGCTGACACCCGATTTTGATTTATGCGTGTGGCCTGCCACAAGATCAGCATGTTCCCCCTTGGCCAGTGAAGGAGGCTCTCAGAAGTCATCTTTTATTGCATTCTAAGGCATTTTCTATAGCAATTTTATTTGCCTTTGTATCCCCAGTGCTCAAAACAGCACATGGTAGTTGCTTAATAAATATTTATTGAATAAGTGGTGGCATTTGCAAAATTTCAGGCCTTGGGAAGACATCAGAATGAATCAGGATGTGCAAAGTCACAAGAATTCTTCCAGCACCTTCAATCTTTATAACATGTAGCCTGAGTGTGGAGTGAGTGAATAAATATAGACTGTAACTGTGGCATTTGAGAGGTCCCAAACTCAAATGCCCTCAGGTCTCAGACAAGTCACTCGCCTAAGTGAACCAAGTGGACAACAGGGTGGGTGGATGGTGGTGAACTGGATCTGCTTTGTCTAAGGGCACAGAGCTGCAAAGTCCAATGTAGCTAGAAATTCCAAGTTTTCAAGAGAAGCTGGAAATCTGGGCTCTTATATGAAATCTCTGGGTTTCAAAATGTTTGTAACTAAATTCAATTTTGTGTTATTATATAGCACTGCAGGCCAAACAAAACAGGACTGTGGGCCAAATATGACCCACAGGGTTTGCAATCCTCGCCTTGTTAGCCTAGACAGTCTGTGAGGGGAACTCCAGCTGCGTGGAGACTCAGGTTGTTCTGTGATTTGGTGATTTTTGTCTAGGGAACAATGATTATGTCCACACATAATGATTCAAGATAAAAGACATTTAATTCTTTCTCAGGAAACTTTTAGGTAGCCATGGAAATAACCCCTAAACTGGGTCACAGACGTTGTCGTCCCCGTTGTGTCGCCCCCCCCCCCCCCCCCCCCCGCCCCAGTCTAAGTGAACCACCCTACTCAGGTTAGGACCTTTTGGAAAGAAATGACACAAAAAAAAGATGTTCACAGCTTGGTCACTGTGGGGTGCTCATAAATCCTACATTTGTTAACTGGTAATGCTGGTCACCTCCCTTACAGATAGATGGTAGCCCCTGTGTAGGGAGATTAGAGATGCACACAGGAAACAGACATCTCTCTGCTCCTGGAGGGATTTATTACAATGTAGATTACCAGGGACACTGAGGCTAGGGGCTCTCCGCTTGCCATTGGCAGTGGCTCAGCACTGCTGTAGCCTCACTTGCTCGAGACCCTGGAGAGGATACGCACCCTGCCATTATGCAAATTAGATTAGGCCCAGAAATGGATTTCCATCAGCAGCCCTGAAATAAGGGGAAAAGAGTACTTCTCTTTACTTACTTCTGGGCTGGGTATTTGTAAAAATTGAAAACTTTAGGGAAAAAAAATTAAGGATTGTCTGGCCAAGGCTCAGCTTTCTTTTCATTTGGGAATATTTCATCACGCAAAGAACAGTCTTGGAATTGGTGAAGCTGGTTAAGGAACACTTTTTGTAGGTATTTTGATTTTGTCAATGTTCTGCTTATTTCTTAAAGGTTGACTTCTCATTTTTGCATTATACATATTGTTGATTTGGTGTGGTTTGATTTTTTTAATCTTTTCATTAAATTTATTGGGATTACATTGGTTAATAATATGCTGTAAGTTTCAGGTGTACAACTTTATAATACAACATCTGTATATTCCACTGAGTGTTTTTCAAAAATCTCGTAATCAGCTGGCTGCCTTTGGCCAATTCACTGTTCATTAGCACCTCCACCAGGGGGCAGGAAATCAAGCTTGAATCGGTGCCAATGAAACAAGAATGGAATGTGAGCTAGATTTGGATTTCAATGTTGAAACTTTATTATTGTGAGTTAGTTCTCAGTAAAATGAATACAAACGTTTTTTATTTTTTATCATAGATGTTATAGTTAAGTAACATACATTAAGCAGTCTCTTTAAAATAAAACCTTTCTCTTGAACATTTTTCCTGTTTTCTTCTAAAAATGTGACTTCAGAAAAAGTTCTCTTTCATACTGATTACCTATAAATTTTACCTAAAAAGATCTTCGACGGGTCAAGATACATATCTGAAATATTTCGCTAAAACACTAAGCTTTTAGTTGCTATGTTCCCTACAAAGACAAGAAAAATATTTGAAAAATATCTGCACTTGTTAGCATAAGGTTTGTAGTTGGGTTTTGTGGCAAACATGCCTTCTTGTAATATCTCCATAATCAATTAGACTTACTTGAATATCAACTCCAGATTTTATACTGATATTCTGACAATAGTAATCTCTGGGAAAAGACGCAATCATCAGAACGTTAAGCTGATTAAAAACTGCACCAACCCTTCCTAAAAGAAAAAAAAAAGCAAGTGTAATATTTTTCTTTGATATCAGCAAAGATTGATTTTCTTGGTTGTGGACAAATACATAGCATGTCATTTCACAGGTCTTGGAATATAGGGAATGTTAGTGACCTAACCAAAAATTGAAGTGGCAACATTTTGTCATCTCATTGTGGTACATTAACCAAAAAAAAAAAAAATGTTTTGTTTTGTTTTGTTTTAATTAGCTATCTAATAACTATTAAGAGATGACCTCAGGAGATTCCTTTTTAGAGTGTACTTTAACAAGGCATCCTCTGTGTGCTGACAGAGGTGTGGAGGATCCCATCTCTGATACAAGAGTCCTGGCAGGCAGATTGGGAGTAGCCTCGCCAGCTCATTGTAGCACATGACAGCACTGGACGACTGCACTTACCTCTCAGGGGACTCCACCATGCCCCAAGCCTACCCATTTTGGGAATAAAATGATTTCCAAAAATGTGTAAGCATAGTTGAAGGGACTTTGAATATTAACTTTAAAATAGATTCTAGAGTTTAAATTTGGATTTGAGTAGAAGTTTTATTTACATTCTGTTACCGGTTTTAGCTCTTAAGGAAAAATTATATAGAATCAAAGGAAGAAAGAGGGAAAAGGTAAATCATTTAATGGTTAATGGTCTACTCAGTTGTAGAAATGGCACATCAGCTAGTGATATATATATATATATATATATCAATATATATACACTCCCTATATATTAGTTAGATATATATATATACCTAATGTATTTTGCAATTCAGTGGAAGTTTTATTTGCTTCTTTTAGCTATCAAATTGTCAGTTATAAGTTAAAGCCATGCACATGGCACTTAATTTATTTGCAAGTGTACAGGGCTTGGGGAAATAGGCATTTTGAAGGCTATGAAGGAACACGAAAAGGAGCCATTTTACTAATAATGTGATCAGTTGAGAGATTACCTCTGAGGTCTGTCTCTCTGTGGTATAATATTCTAAAAGCTAATGAATTGAGGGAAATCCCTCTCACATAACCCATGGTGTACTGAAAATTCAGTACATCTATGGCCGACAGACTAATCAAACTGTTTATGCGCTCCCTGTATCATGCCCACATGTCCGAGTACAGCTGGGGGTGGTGGCTACTTGAGTTGCTGATTTATTTCCTGGTTGTTCAGTCAAAGGCATGAATCCTATACAGTAAAAAAGGAAATTTTCTTAATAAACTTTTATTTTTATATGCTCGAAGAATACATTTATGCCAGGGCAGCAATGAACTATATTGCCAGGACTGATATTTTAAAAATATATCCCCAGTTTGAATTTTTTCAGTGTTACTTAAGGGGAAGTTTTGCACACAGATAGACTAGGAAAAAGAATTTTTAAAGATTATTTTTTAAATACATACATAAATTTCAGCAATGTATACAGAGAAAGGGAGGAGACTTGGCTTTGCAGATTCTCTGCCTGGACACTGTTTAGGGATGGCCTAGAACATCCAGGAGACAGAGTCTCCATGGAAGAAGCTCAAAAAGACCCTGCAGCTATAGGGGGCAACTTGTAAATTTTTTTTTTAAATTAATTTTTAGGGAGAGAAAGAGAGAGGGAAACATTAATTTGTTGTTCCACTTATTTATGCATTCACTTGCTGATTCTTGTATGTGCCCTGACCGGGGGTCGAACCCTCAACCTTGGTGTATCAGAACGATGCTTTAACCAACTGAGCTACCCGGCCAGGGCATGACTTATGAAAGTCTTATATGCTATAAAGGCTGTACTGTACAGAACCCCCTTTCCCATTGGTGAAACTTATGTTCATATCTCCAGCGTATGGACATGGATCGGCGGAGGGAGGATGCCCGGAACCCAAAGCGCAAGCCTCGCTTGATGGAGGAAGATGAGCTGCCCTCCTGGATTATTAAAGATGACGCTGAAGTAGAAAGGCTTACATGTGAAGAAGAGGAGGAGAAAATATTTGGTAGAGGGTCTCGCCAGCGCCGCGATGTGGACTACAGCGATGCTCTCACTGAGAAGCAGTGGCTGCGGGTAGGTGTGGCTTTCTTAACTGTCCTTGACAGGTGGCATTTCTTGTTGGCTTGGAAAAATCAGAGGCCTAAAGCTGGAATTCTTTGAGGGTCACAAGTTGCCAGTAAAAGGGGAGATGGCTGTTGAACACGCATAGAGTCTTTCTGCTAATACTGTAGAATCATTCTACATTTCAAGGCAGTACCTTGAAATATAATGAAGAATTTTTGCTACAGCAGAGTTGGCCATTGAAAGGATTATTAGAGCTATGAGACCCACTAATGGTTTATGACCAATTTCCTGGTCACGTCTCACTCTCTTGGAGTTAGAATCAAAATGTGGAAGGGGGCCTTAAGGAATCTTTTTAAGTGGTCCCTCTTGTTTCATGGTCTTTCACTGGAGATTTACTTCTCCAAGGCCTACAGAGATGGTTTGGGGACAGGCATCTGTCTTCTAACTACATTGTTATTTCATTAGAGCTCGATGTTGCCTTTGTAATCTCTTGGTTTACAGACAAAGCAGTTGAGGCCCAGAGAGGTTAAGTGACTATGCATGATCACACAGCTGGCTGGAAATAGCAGAATCAGTAATTGAAAATAAATAGAAACAGTACATTCTGTTGCATTTGCGTGTTCACTTTCATTTTAATCTGATCTATCCCTCGCCAACACAGACTGAGGCCTGGGACTCGGGTCACTGATGCTTAGAAATGTTTTTCTTTAGTTTGGGATTCTTTCCCCCATTTTGGAAAATGTTGATTTCTTATTCTGACTGAGGAATAAAATCTCAGAAGTTTCCCTGGGGAGCACAGAAATATCAAAAAGCTCCTAGGAGCCACATGTATGAATGCCAAGGTCAGTGTGTATCTTCCAGTTGAAGTTTGGCCCTACTTTCCCTCAGTGGGAGCCGACTGAGTACCTACACAGACAGAGCAATCTGGGACGTGAATTCCAGGCAGGGCCAGTAACCAAACAAAATAGAGGCTGTTATGAGTTGTTCATTTTGTTAGAAGGGAATACATTTTTCAAGCTTTGTAGAACAAGGATTGTAGGACCTAGGCCGGAAGTAGGTAGATGGGCAGAAAGGCGATGGGAAGTGTTTTGAGATTGGATGTCAATGGTAGACAAGTCTTGGCACTGCTTGAGGCGTGAGTTACTCAGGATGCGGTTATGATGAGAGAGACGTGATCTCAATTTCAAAAAGATTGAAGTCTGGTAATCTGAAAAGAAAGAGACTCAGAAAGCATTGCTTATGTTTATGGTTGAACAATGGCAATGAAGTGTAACTTTTGTGTGATTGTTTTACTGTTGTATCTAAATATTCCAGTGGCCTCAGAGTAAGATTTTACAGATTTCTTTTGTCTCACTGTTGTGATGTTGATTCATTCTGTGATGTGAAGAGATTTGTGTTTGTTTAATAATCATTTCTGAGCTCAGAAAAATCTATTCACCTTCTCTTTTATTTAAGCAATAATTTAAGTACCTGGAGCACTATTATAGGATATGAGACAATAATCTAGGCCAGGATTTTAAAGTTAATCTTTATATATGTATAATCTCCAGATATTAGAAGCAAAATAAGCTTGTTTATTGGGTAAGAATATAACTGAACTTTTTATTTTTTTTTAATAATCATTGAGAACCCTGGCTGGGTAGTTCAGTTGGTTGGAGCATCAACCCATAAATAAAAAGGTCCCAGGTTCGATTCCTGGTCAGGACACATACCTAGGCTGAGGGATCAGTCCCCAGTCTGGCAATCAAGCAATGTTTCTCTCTCACATTGATGTTTCTCTCCCCCTCTCTCTCCTCTCTTCTCTCTCTAAAATCAATGAGCACTAAAAAAATTATTGGAAAATGCTCTTAAGAAAAATAACATTATGAATCTTAGAAAGTGTACAGGTTTAGAATACCTCATTTTTTTCCTTTTTCATTCAGTTTCTATCACTAATGATCAACACAGTGCTTAGCTGTAGTAGAGACTCAATGAATGTGAAAATAAATTATAACCTTATAAGAGGAAAAGTGGAAAATTACTAATTTATCTGTAATGTTATGATGTCATTTCTCTTTCTGTTGTGTTTAATAGACTTCCTTTTATCAGTAACATACACATCTAAAAATGGAAAACTAGTTTGTTTTACAAAACCACTCTGTGAAACTGATGCTCATAATTTTCAACCTAAAGTGCACTGTGAGATACCAAGTCACCCAAGAAGGACAAGACTGTAACTGTTCTTGGTACAGCTTTAGTATAATAACGTCTTCTGGAATCCAGGCTTTTGAGAACTGGATGTCTGTTTTTGGTATGAGCCAGTAACTTGCTGTTAACCAGGAGTGGTGCAGAATGTCCATGGTTTAAGTGTTTAAAATAGATGTTTACCATCATTTGTTTTCTTGTTCACCAGTGGCGATCCTGCTTAATATCAGCCTATTTAGCTTTTCTGATAATAAAATTATATTCAAGGGGTTCTCATGGGCCTGCACGTGAAGAGATGTTCTTGATATTCCCAGGATCCAACATGCTGAGCGGAGCCAGCCAGCACAGCCTTGAAAGGGAATCTGGCAAGGGCTGCCATGTAAGAAATGCTGAAACAGGGCTACAATAATTCTTCTCTTTCCTGGCAATGTTGTACAAAGCCTGCTTGGCAGAGGCATCGAGGATATGTAGAATCCCAGAGTTGGAAGGCAGCTGAATGGAGCGGCTACCCGCCCTGTGCTGAAATCACACTGTCTGCAGAGCCCATGCCAAGAGACAGGCCTGCCCTGAAGGGGACCCTCTGCCTTCGAGTCTGCATGGCCCCTCCAGTTGGTGGTCAGTCCCTCCTCCCTGTGAACGGAATCCTCTCTCCCTGTAGCTGCCCCTCCCTGGCCTGGATTCTATTCTCTGGGGTAAACAGAACAATATTTTTTCTCTTTAGCATCACGCCCCATTGGATAAAATGTTTGAGCACTCATGTTCAGTCTGGAATGAACTTTCTACCCTCCTCTTTCTTTTGAACTTTGCTCATCTTTCAAGGCCCAGCTCAGTTGGCACCGCTGCTGTGATGCCTTCACAAGTAGATACTGGCTGCACTTTCCACTGTGTTCTTTCCTTTCCTTCTGTCACAGCTCAAATCCATTCTCCTGGTTTTCTTAGTACTTGCTGACATGCCTGGTTTCCTGATTAGTTGATAAACTGCCTCTTGTTAGAACTTAGCTCTTCTGTGTGCAAACCATAAGTGCCCACTGATTGCCCCATTGAAATCGCACTGATTGATGTATAAGACTATAGCCTAGGATGATGTTCACTGCTGCAACAGATGAACTTAAACATGTGCTATTCGTGGCCCTGTTCAAAGAAATAAGTAGAATTCTATTTCTCACACAGAAGTCCACGGTAGGCATTCCTGGTTGGGGGGGACATCTGTCCTCCACGTGCCCAGCCAAGGATGGCAGAACCTCTGCCAGCTCAGACATGCCCATCCCAGGGAGCTGGAGGTGGGGAAGACAGCATGGAATGGTGGCTGTGGAGTTCTAATGGGCTCTGTCTGAAGGTCCCATATCACTTCTGCTCACATCCCATTGGCCAGAGCTCAATCCTGTAGCCACCCAGCTGTGAGGAGCACAGGGAACTGTGGTCTGGCTGTGAGCCCAGCTAAATGAGATTTTGGTGCCCAGGTTAGCAGTCTCTGCCTCAGAACACTTAGGTTAAATTTAAGTGATGTGGTATGTCCACTTTCTTTAAAACTTCATTATGGTTTCATCACAGACAGGTTTTATTTTATAATCATAGCATGCTAAAAATTCCCACAGTATCCTTAAGACAATCTGTTTAGTTGGAAGATTTTAACATTTTTTTTATGTATTTGTAATGTTTTAAATGAGAAGGATCACAATTTCCAACACAGCTCAGTTAGAAAGAAAAGAAGGATTTTAGATTTTTAAAGTCCCTGTTTGCATTGAGGAAACTTCAATTTCTCTGATGTTAGCCATTCTCAAGTTAACTTCATCTTTTTGGGGTACTCAGTTTGACATTCCTGTTCATTATGGGCTATTTCTCTCTTCTCCTGGGGGCTCCAGTCCCATCCTCCTTCCCCAGAGGCTTCTGGGTAAAGGTGGCAGCTGGCATGGGATGCACCTGGAGTTGTCTCACTAGCATAACAAAGACAGCCATCACTCCGGAAATTCCAAGGGTTTTAGAAACTCCATTGCCAGGAACCCAGGACAAAGGCCAGATCAAACCTTTTTTACCATTGGTTAGCAATCTCCTCAGGGCTTGACCTCCTACCTCTCTCTATTCCCTTTCCCTCCAGGGAGGCTCTCCACCCTGCTTGCCTGTGTAGAGCATCTTCCCACACTGGTCGGGCCAGAGTGCTCTGCACCGGGGCTTCTAGTGGGAGTCTGGGGATCCCAGTTCCCCAGACTCAGCTCTTGATTGGGAAAAGCCTTTGCAACTGAGGAAACACTCTGTCAACAAGACTTGATCCAGACTGCTGCTGATGCTGGGTGCATACCTCCTGTTTTGGAAGTCAGCCGTCTTTTGATGTTTGCATACCAACTTTACCTAATCCCCTTCAAGGCTGTGTGTTGCTCTGCGGAACAGGGAGTTGGTTCTTTTGAAAGTAATGAAGAGAACATTAATGTGGTTTTCAAAATACTACATTTGGTACCATTTTATAGCTTTCCCGTGGTGTATCTGGTGATGACAATGCTAAATTATGTAAGATGTGTGTCTGTTGTACTTGTACACACATGAAAATTGCCTCGTGTCAATAATGTCTTGGGAAAATATCTTTGTTTCTTTATGTGTGAGAGCGGGCATTTCATGCACCTAAATTGGCAGATATCTTATGAGCCCAGTAGGCCAGATTTTTTTCTGTTTAACTTTAACCACATGTGTGCAAACTGATGTATCTAGTATTGAAGTCATTATTGAAACGGGCTCCTTAAAATTGGGGTGACTTCGAAGCCAAAAAGTGGGCTGAGTGCGTATTCTGGAATGCCTGGTTTTTCTGTTCTTCCTGTTCCTTTGGTCCTTCTGCCAACTTCAGAATCCTCCCCTTTAAAACACGTAGTGACATCCCGGAATTTATTTAATTCTGAGTGAGTGATTTGTGCCCTCCAGCACTTGAAGATAATTGGAATGCAATCTGAATTATGTGCTCTGTATAATATTTAATTGCCAGCCTGATGGAGGGAGTGAACTTCCTCCAGAGTATGCTTTTGTTTCACAGTGGATCTGACGTCTGGAAGCTGCCGTGTGGAAAGCCCTTCTTTGTTTGTTGCTGGTGTCTGTGTGGTCCTTATGGCTGAGTGTGAGGATGCTTCTTTTGGTGTACATTTGGGCCCCAAGACATGTTATGTAAATGATGGTCATAAAACTCCCTTGGATCTTTCAATCTGGTGATAGACAGGGATTAAGTTTAGAAGCCATAGGATTTCAAGAGGGACCTCGAGGAAAGGCAACGCAGGAAGCCTTCCTTTTCCTCCACCAGTCTGTCCCCAGAACAAGAGCTTGAGCCTCCCAGGATTTATGTGCCAGAATAGGGTCCCCATAGTCATGTCTACTGACCACTAAAAGGATTTTTGAGGTTCCCCTTTCCCAAAACTCAAAGTGGAGAAAACAAAGTAAGACTCTCTTAAACCATAAAATAGTAGGGGGATAATAAGTGACACTTTTCAATGGAATTTAGTGTGTGCCTTAAAAAGCCACATAATACCAGGTTACAAATATAGGAGAAGATTCCTTCATCAGCATTCCATCACAACCAGCCCATGCTAAACTTCCACGTTGAAAAATGCATGCAGAGTTAGTCACAAAGAACTGGAAATAGCATACAGAAACTTTAAAAACATTGGGATTTTAAACAAAATATTTGAAATTCTGTTGAAATACACAATGGGACAAAAATATTTTCTTAGTATATAAAGAGGGCTTTTCTCTCTCCAGAAATCCTTGGGATGATGTCCCCCTCTGTGGGCTGGATTAAATCCGAGGCCAGGGCTGGAATCTCCTAGCTGTCAGCACTGTGAGCATCAGTGCGTCCATGAGATGGAAGAAAATGTAATTGATATGGACATATAATTCATAAGATATATATAATAACAATAACAAAATATTTCTCCTACAATTTTATTTTGAAATCTTTATCCAAAGCATAATATGCATAATGCCAAAGAGTTTGATGCTTCTCCTGTGTTTTGTCACTTTGAATAATCTTTCCTTGAATTTTACATAAGATTTTTAAAGTGTTGGGGGTTTTTGTTGTTTGGGGGTTTTCTCTTTTTCTTTTGGTCTTTTATCAAATGTCATTTTTAGCTTTTAAAATTGGGTCATTGGGTTTATTGGGGCAACATTTCTATCAAGCTGCATTTCCGTTTTTATACACAAGGGAGAGCTAAGGCCCTAGTAATAGATTTGGGTTTTGCCAAATTCAGGTTCTTCGGTACTTCAGAAAGGATGTTCTGAACTAATTAATCCAGTAAGAATTGTGAATTGTTTGGGGAAATATTTGACAGTAGCAAATGAATTTTTATAACTTTCTACAGTTTTTTATTCTTAAATTTATTGGCTAGATTGCACTCACAGCAATTGAACCTTAACACGTACCCTTACATCAAAATTCAAGACGATAAATTCAATAGAAGAAATAGTCCTAAGAGGGCCAACTAAAATATGTATTAAAGGTTGAGAAGTGAGGTCTTGTTTTAATTGATTTTTTAAAATCTGTGATGCCTTGATACTTTGGTATCAAATTCTGCTCTTTGAAAATAGGGATCCAGCTTTGAAACCTAACTCAGTCATAAAAAGTAACCCGGGGAGCCCTGAGTGGTATGACGCAGTGGGCTTGACGTCATCTTGTAAAGCTAAAGGTCACTGGTTCGAATCCTGGTCAGGGCACACACTTGGGTTAGCGGCATGCAAGAGGCAACCATTCTATGTTTCTTTTGCACATTGATGTTTCTCTCCCTCTTTCTACGTCCCTTCTCCTCAATCTAAAGATAAATAAATAAAATGTTTAAAAATAAATAATAGGTGATAGGAAAGGAAGAAAATCCATATTTCTCTTTTGTGTCTTGAATGCAAGGTTTGGAGAAACAGGAGAGAGATAAAAGGGTGGATGAAGAGGCCGCTGTCCTTGCTCATTAGTGGAACTGAGGGGGATGAAATGTTCACTTGCTGGTTATTGGACGTGCCCACAGGCTTTTTCACCTCTAGCCCACCAACCGATACTAATCACTGAGCTCTCAACTCTCTGGTTTGCTACTTCATGCTCCAGGCCTGCAGAAGACCCCTGGGGCCCCCAGTCAGGAACCTGGCTTGCCTGCAGGTCCTGGCCCGGCTGCCTGCTGAGTATGTGATCTTGGAGGGTCTCTGACCCTCCTGCGTTGAGTTGTATTACCTTTGATTTGTAGGGTCTCTTCCACCTACCTGAAGACAACCTCCAAAATCCCATGAAACGGCTTTTACTTTTACTTTCCACTATGGTTTTAATAATGGTCATCTCCTGCTTTCTTATCAGCGGGTCCATTCTTCTAGGTTGTTTAAAAGCAAATTCAATTCAACTCCCATTTAATGAACATCAGTAGATTGAGCCACACACTGTGCTTGGACTGGGGAAAGTGGTGTTAATTGTCAACTTTTTATTCCTTACCATTTGGCTGGCCCACCTTATTAGTACAATTAAGAGCCATATTTGAGAGATGCTATTAGAGGTGATATCGCACACTTAGCTAACTGAAGAGCTTGTCAAGAGCAGGTCTTCAAGTGTACACAGATGGGAATTAATAGAGATTAAAACAGATTGTGAGATGCTCTAACTTGGAGGACTTTTAACTGTTCAGGAAATCAGCAGAGTTTAAACATGTTTCCTACTTTATGGTACAGTTTCAGTGGCATGCCTGTGGAAGCATTATTTACAATTTTCCCTCCCTTATACCCAGACTTTGGAGGACAGGAAGGCAGCTGCCTCTTTGGCATACAGTTTGGCCTCCAGACACGGAAGGTAGTGGAGTTCGTCTCCTGGCTGGTGCTGGGACACCCAGTCATCTGTGACAGCCACACCTGTGTTCCTGGGGTTTCTCTACCCATCCTGCTTGCCCCCCTGCCCAAAGTGAGGAGAAATACAGCGGCACAACCTTTGATAAAAGAAAAACAGATTCGAGGATTTAGTTGCCAAGATAATGGACTGGAGCTGGAGCATGGGACATTTGCAGATTTTTGGCTTTTTGGTAGCCAGCTTTCTCTCTCTGTCCACAACAGTTCAATCAGCAATCCAGAAAGGTCAGACTGTACTTTCCGAAGCAAATACCAGGTCTGGTCACCCTCAACGCACTGCCTCCACTCCCACCCCCCTCCCACCCCCTCACTATCTACATAAAACCTTCCAACGGCCTCCCATTGCAAGTGAAATTAAATCCAAAGACTCTAGTGTGGCCCGGCAGGCCGTGGCCACGTGGCCTCTGGCTGGCGCATGCCTCGCATCCTCAGCCACACTGGACTCTCTTTCTGGTCCTTTGCACTTCTGGGAAGGTTCCTTCCCAGATCGTCACATGACTGTCTACTTTTCCTAATAGTTTCTCTCCGGAGAGGTCCCTGCTGACCACCCCCGCTGAAAGAGCCAGGCCCTGCCAGTCACTGTCACAGTCACACAACCTTTGCCAGTTTTCTTCATGGCCCTTGCCACTACCATCTGTCTGAAGGTTATCTCATTGTCTCCTTCCACTAGTATTAGCTCCAAGAAAGCCAGGGCTCTCGCCTGTCCAGTCAACTGCCTTATGGCAACACTGAAGTAGCACCTTGCACATAGCAAGCACTCAATAAATATTTGTGAATAAGTGAGCAAACCAGTCAGAAATGAAGGCTAGGAAAGGAGATTCGGTTCCAGAGTCTGTAGAATCCAGTGGGGTTTTTTCACCAGTATGGGTCAAGGTAGATAGTGTTGGCATTCTTTCCCATTGGAAGATTCCAGGAACCTGTGTCTTCATGTAAATATATTTTTTAATTTATTGCTTTTTATAGGCAGAGGGGGAGAGAGAGAAACATCAACCTGTTGCTCTACTCATCCCTGCATTCACCCATTGCTTCTTGTATGTGCCCTGACCAGAGATCAAACGTGAAACCTTGGTGTATTGGAATGACACTAACCCACTGAGCTACTCGGCCAGGATGAGATTTCTCAAAGGAATTCTAAAGGAATGCAGTTTTGACATTTTGCTCTTGAGCTTTTCAAGAATTTGAAGGCTCCATTCTAATTTCAGAACACATTGATAAAGATTGCTTGAAAATGCATAAAAAGTACAACCATTGCTTTAACCCAGCTGTTTCTCAGAAATTCTCATAGATTTTGCAACAGCTGTCTTCTAGCTCGAACCCTCTCCCTCTTCAGTAAAAAGTGGGCTAATACATCCAGTCTAACATGAAATTAAAAGACAAAAAGAATGTGCCAGATTAATTGGGTTCTCACTTCTGGTTTTGTACAAGAAAGTCCTTGATAGAGAATGTTGATTTTAAACATAATGCCATATACCTTTCAGATGGCTTCCTTTCTAGTTTTCTAAAGAATGTTGAGTAGTCAGAATCATGAAAAATTGCAGATGGGACCCTGAAGCTTTGCTCCAGGGAAAGCTCGATTCCTGTTCTGCCACTTCTACTGAAATATAATACGTAAGTTCACTGTGCTCACAGTCTGTTGTAGAAAGCATATTCCTAATGCACGATGCTCTTCTTAAAAATATTTTCCCCTTGGATCTTGGAGAATATTTTCCACAGATTATTTAAAATGATATCCTCAGAACTTCAGCTTCACCAAGCTTCCCAGTGGCTCTGTTCTTCTCTTCCACTTGGTGGAAGGAACCCGGGCTCGGGCATCAGGATGTCAGGGCTCCAGTGCAGAGCTGTGTGTGGATGCCTTAGAGAAGTCACAAAAAGTCATGTCACCTCCCCAGGCCACAGTTACCTTGTTCATATGAAGTGAGGGGTGGGGCTGAGGGAGAGAGCATGGCCCTGTCTACCTGTCCTATCTGTCTTTGACTTTGTCTCTGGCAACTCTAGAAAGAACTATGACATTTTACTGTAGTCTGGCTCCACCTCTGAGACTCCAGTTCTAAAACTGAGGGACATGGGTGTGAGATTTTCTCCTGGCTTTCTCTTGAAAATGCAGGCTTGACAAGGGGCTCTCCAGCATGTTGGTGGACTCAGTACCCTGTCCAGTGTGCAGCTTTCAGGACTAATTGGTTGTTTGTAGCATTTAGAGAGTTGGGGTGTGTCCGGTGTGCCCACAGGATGTGATAGACAGACAGGACTCCAGTGGGGTGGAGCCTGTGACGGAAGCACCCACCTGTCACAGGAGACTCCTTAACTGGGGGCTTCAGCAATTCTGTATGGACCAAGGCCAAGAATTTTCTTGTACTTTGGCATCAAGAAGAAACTACCCACCCCATCATTTTTTGTCCCTTGTACACTACCTAGCAGAGTAGCTCCTAAGGGGATCCATCTTGTTTATTGAAACATTAAGTCTACCCTCAAATTATGGACACTGACTCTGTTTGCATTCACGTTAATCTTAAAAATCAGTGCACTAAGGGCATGAGATATTATTGTGAGGCATGGGGAAGGATGTTACGGAGTCCAAGAGACTACACTGTCCACATTCCAGAAAAACTCCAGACACAGGAGCATTTGTTCTGCAAGAGAATTAATACCTCCAGATTAGGGGTTTGATTGGCCACCGTTTTATCTTGTCTCCACAGATCTGGTGATTGACTATTAGTTGTATCTTACTGCATCTTTATAATCATTACCTGAAACACTGGAAGCTTCAGTATTTTTTTTATGTAAAGTTTAAAATAAAGTTTGCTCGGAGGCATTTTCTCCGTCATAAGAACCTAATAAGAAAAACAGACTCAGGGTGAGGGAAAGAAAATAGAATCACCTGTAATCCCATTGACCTTCATGTGTCCAGGTTGGAGAGGGAGCCAAGTAAAATCACCACGGACAGGGGTTATTTTGGTGCCATTACATTCGGAATTATTTTTAACTTGTGATGAGGCTCAGCTCTTTTGTAACAGTTTCACTAAATCCCAACTCATGAGGCCATCAAGCCCCAGCCTGTTGTGAGTGTTTTCATGTCCTTCCATTGGCCTTAGGAACACCCTGTTTCACGGGGAGCCAAAGGACTGGCTTGTTCTTAAGGGCCGCGGAGGGATGTGTGGGGGCATGCCAGCCCACACTGGAGCAGCGGTCTGTGCTTCATCCCGCAACCGGGGCTTTTCTGTCTCCACTTCACGTTTCCCAAGCTGTTCCCCTTCTGTTTTAAAGGAGGCTTTTCACCTCTCTTGCATTATGTAGTTGGTGCTTTTTCACTGCCATAAAGTTGGCTCACTTCATGCTATTTCCCTCCCCAGGACTGAATTCATTTGTTTAAAAGTTGACTTTAATGGACTGATAACATTGGTAGTTTTAGGAGCCAGGACTGAATTCGTAATTCAGATTTATTCCCATAGAATTTTCAGGACTTTTGAGACAAATTGGACCCTTTCTCTGAGTTGCTATGCTGTCCCCTCCTCTCCACCCCACAGCACTGTGCTGGGTGCTGTAAACACACATCCCATGTTAATCCCCTCAAAGACTTGGAATATGTATTTCTCTATATTACACATGAGGAACTAGTCCCTCTAGGCATGGGGCATGGTGTTGAATTTAG
Organism: Phyllostomus hastatus; assembly: GCF_019186645.2. NCBI lineage: Eukaryota > Metazoa > Chordata > Mammalia > Chiroptera > Phyllostomidae > Phyllostomus > Phyllostomus hastatus. The sequence goes on along the minus strand of NW_025333857.1, from coordinate 27,323,076 downwards.
TATTAGCTCGTGGCAGGTATATTTGTTTAGTGAAAAGTTGAATGTTGAGTTTACTGCCTTTTATATTTTGAAAATGCACATCCATGCAAGTCTGCGGGACAGTGGGGGTTTGGTGGAAGACAAATAAATGACATCCTAGTTTATAGCTCCTTTGCCCACTGAGCTGACCTCCTCCTGGCTTGTGAATTCCAGCGGCTTCCTAAAAAGGTGCAGGAGCTCAGAGCTCAGGTCAGATCAGCAGTAGGTGCATTTCTCCATGACCCAGGGAGGACTTACTGCTGGAGGTCTTCACAACAGCCGACTAGATGGGATGTAAGACATACTCTTGAAGGCTGCTAGCGCCGCTCCTTGCAGGAGACCCTGTGTGAAACTCCCTCTGCTGAGCAGCAGGACCTGGGGGGCTCAGGTCAGTGTGTCCCCCTTCTTGTTTGCCCCCTTTCCAGGGAGGCCAGGGCCCCTCCCTGTCCTCCTGCTTACCTTGTTCAGTGAATTGCAGATACTGTTTTGCATGGGAGCTAAGTAATAGGTGTTGATCGCATTACTCCTCCACGTTAGATGGTCCTTTTTGTTGGTAGGGTTGAATATCTTATTTAAGCCATTGAACTCTCAGAGCTAGAGCAAGAGAGAGAAGATTGTACAGGCATACCTCTCAGATAGTGTGGGTGGGGTTCCAAACCACTGCACTAAAGTGAGTGTTGCTATAAAGCAAGCTGTAATCTCTGCTGGTGGAGGCTGGTAGCTTCCATTTGTAAAATAAAACCGCAACACCTGGGAAGCTCAATAAAGCAAAGAGCAATAAAACAAGATCTGTCTGTGTTGTTACCAGTTAAAATAAAGGCAATTTAAAGAGGTGGACTGGAGCAGGGCAAACAAAAAACAAAACTCTTCACTTTGTGTAACTTATCTGACTTTCTTTAACTCAATGTATCACTGTGCAACCCTCTCTAGAACAGAAATCAGGTAAGCCAGGCCTTAGAATGTGCCTCCTTGGTAAGCCCTGTCATTTGGAGGCAACAGTGGAGTAAATGAGATGTTGTTTTATTTCGGCAAGATTTTTGGGTCCCACTGGTGAGTGAGGCATCAATCTAAATGCCTTCGAGGCTATTTTGATTAAAACGAAGTGGTTTTTTTTTAAATTCCAAAAGAGATTTCAAATTGATAGGAGATTCAGACATACTTTAAGACCAAACAAAACTCATACAAAGCAGAATTAAATAAACACTGAATAAAAGTTCCTGTATTATGGTGAAAAAGAGGGATTCAGTATGATATTGTGAAAATGAGCATTATTGGAATAGGAAAGGGGATCAGAAGGATTGCAGAATTCCAGGCCTAGAGAGCCACACAGAGGCACAGAAATACGTGGCTTGCAGGTTCGACTCGTGTGCTGAGGGCCTGAGGTGTTTTTAGGGACGGGAGTGAAGCCGAAAAACTAGGTGGAGCCGTACCCTGGAGGCTGTGTGTGGCCAGAGAAAATGGGCTTTATCTTTTAGAAAGAATGCAGAGCCTGAGCAAGCTTGGAATGGGACAATGATTGTGTTCCTCTTTTAAAGCAGAGGGATATGAACATTTTTGTTATTAAGGAGGCATTAAAAGGGCCCTAAAATAAGGTGAGGAAAAACCCCTCAGGGGGAGAGGGCCTTATTTGACCTTGTGAAAGAGGAGGCCTTTCTGAGAGCAAGGAGAAAGAAGGGAAAAGAAAGATTGTCTAAGACGTTTATGTATTTTAGAGGTAAAGACGTGGTGACTGAGGCCAGGACTGCTGGAATGTAATGAGGGAAACTGATGGTTTTAAATGTGCCTAGCCGGGATAATTGGGGCGCTGGGGAGTGTGGTGGGAAATGATACTGTCCTTAGGTAAGATGAAAAAATTCAGAAGAGGAATATTTGGTTGGTTGGAAGAAAAGTGATGACTTTGATTTGGGACATTTGGTAGGATACTGGAAATCCCGATTACTAACTCCAAAGGAAGTCAAGGCTAGGGAGAGAATTTCTGAAGCTGTATACATTGAGGTCACATTTGAAGCCAGGGGCAATTGGATCTCCCCCAGAAATTTTGCATCCAGAATGGTGGTATGGACTTTTCGTAGGTAGGTACCTGCTATTAATAGCTAGGGGCTGCCCAGCAGAAGAAGGGCCACAAAAGAGCCTCATCTCTAGGAGTGGGGGTGCTAGCAGCCTTTACTATCCTCAGGGTAGGAGAGATACCTAGGACAGTAATTTCCAACCGGTGTGCTGCAAGAATTTTAAAACATGCAATACCTGTCCGTTTGGTCAGGGGCAGTGACCTCTTTTCCCTTAGATTGTCAAATGTAATAAATGACAACAGCCAGTACAATAATAGCCATCCAGTATGAATGAATCAAAATTATACCAATTTGTTGTCAGATCAACAAAATATATGTTTTTGGTGTGCCACAGAATTTTAGTACTTAGTGTATGTGTGCCATGAGATGAAAAAGGCTGAAAATCACTGCCCCGGGAGAGCAGTGCTAGAGTTCTCCAGCTGAAAACCCTTCCAGGGTCCTCACGAGACACCTCACCTGTTGCTCATCACAATTGTTAGTGATATCTGCTGCGGACTCTGAAGAATCAATTGGCCACATTTATTTGACTGCACATTTACAACCTATAAGCAGGAAACAACGGCCAAAGAAGAACGGGAGGAATGTAGGGAGAAAAGATAAGGAAACTCAAGACTGCCGAGTTACAGGAAGGAGATATTAAGTAGGGAGCCATGGGGGAGAAAGGAAATAAAATAGGTTTTAGGCAAGACGGATGGGAATTTGGAAGCTTTGGGCAACTTTGAAAAAGGTTCATGCGCTGGGTGCTAAGGTGTTTTATTGTGTGGTCAGGAAGTAGACGCATCAGTCTTAAGGGACTCTAGAGATTCACAGTATAGGGAAGGGGAGAATTGGGGTGGTCACTAGAAGGTGATGTAGGGAAGATCCAAGAGTTTGATGCTAGAGTTTCTAATTTTGTACTTGAAGATTAGAAATACCTAGAACAAGTACACTTGAATTTATGACCTATATACCTATATATACCTATAGTACTATAAGTACATATTTAAGAACAGTTTTCCCAGGGTACCCTGTCTAAAAGTTGAATTTGTGTTCAACTTTTTGTTTGTTTGTTTTTTGTTTTTAGTTTTTAAAAGCTTTCTTCTCCCAATTGTATTTTTACTACCTTCTGTTCCCCCAGTATTGAGCTTGGTACTGGAAGGGAATCGAGAAAAATAAGGCGTGGCCTAGTGAGATAAGGAAAAAAAAAAACAACTAAAGGACCTATTACTGCTGAGCAAGATTCTGAGGGAGGCGGTAGGAGTTGATCATATATAAGCAGGGTACAGGCTGCACAGGTACAGTGATCGGGAAAGGCGCTGCAGGATGAGACGGAGAGAGGAGTCGCGAGACAGGCCACTGACTTATCATGTGGTGAGTGCCCGATTCGTGTTCCTGCCACTTGGGGAGTGTTCACAAGTTGGGAGATGTGGCAAGTCAGAATGGGTGAGATCAGACTGTAGAGATCTCTGGGGTCCAGGCAGCGAGACTTGGGGTTGATATACTGAGCATAATTTAGGAACTTGGATAGGCCAGTAAACTGATAAAAGAAGTAAGTGAGATCTGATCAATGGGGTGTATCTCATAACTACTGAGAAAAAATTCAGAATCAAACTGTGGAGAGAAGGACTGCATGACAAAAACTGAACACAAGAAAATGGGACTTTCTTTGTGCTCCCCACCCCATTCCCAAAAGAAAGAACACCAGAAGCCTTCTTAACCAAAATACTGAGAACTTGTAGAAGGTTGGTCAATGAAAATATCATTGAAGGTGATTATACAGAGGTGAAAATTTTAATGGAAACCATAATGCTTACAGTCTTGATGTAAGTTGCTTCTTTGAATCTGCTAGCTAGAACGCTTCAGTCTTTCTTGTGAAAGTGACGTCCATTATGTATCATTAGGGATTTCCAGTTTTAGTGTTTTTAGAGTGAGAACTTTTTTCTTTTAATTTCAGCTTCACTGAGGTGTAATTGATGAAATTGTAACCTCTCTGAAGTCCACATGTGGAGATGGGATATACTGTACACTGAAAGGGTCCCCCGGTCTAGTTAGCAACCCAGCACAGCAGTGAGAATCCCCATACTCACAAACCCACCGAGTGCAGATTCTCCCCCAGATTACAAGACATTATAATTCCCTTAATACCAGGGTATAATTGCCTTTGGCAAATTTAAGTAGGCTTTTTTTTAGCAGTTCACTTTTTATGGAGTTTTTCATTGTACTCTGCTTTTAGAAATAAGAACTCTATTCCTTTTCACAATTACATTTGCTTTTAGGTAATACCTAATTAAACAATGCAATTCTAATAACAAGTGTAACTGGCATCGAGATGTTGGGGAGCACAGCCGACTATTGGCATGTGAGTCCCATGGAGTGAGCACAGGGTCCATGCTGTGGGCAGATTCTTAAGTGGAGGTCGACTGAAGAAGCCTCTTAACTTGCCTCAGATCCAGCATCTATCAGGTTTTCTCTACACCCTCTGTGGGTCGCATGCTAGGGGAGATCTCCTACACGGGAAGGCTACTGCCAACCAGAGCCAGTTCCTCTCCTTGTCTAACCTGTGCAAATCACTGGCCACGTTTCAGTTGACCCGTCTCCTTGTGTCTCCTCCGTTGCCACCCCACTCTGCCTGTGCTGATTTCAGCCAGGGATTCCCAGCAGAACTGCTAGCCCTGCCTTAGAACACCAAGAAGCTACAGAAGCATGCTAGGCCAGAATAGTGCTAAGTGTCTTTATTAGTAAAACTTGGTCATTCCTGCCTCTGTTCTTGTTTTTTTGTGCTTTAAAATTAGAGCTTTCAGGTTACAGAGGCCACTAGGGGGCGCACTAGAGGTAACCAAATGTTGATGCTCCTCTCCTTCTTTCCCTCTCTCTAAAATAAATAAACAAAACCTTTTTAAAAATAAAATAAAATTAGAGCTTTCGGCCCTGGCTGGCGTGGCTCCGTGGATTGAGTGCCAGCCTACGAACCAAAGGGTCGCCGGTTCCATTCCCCGTGTAGGGCAAGTGCCTAAGTTGTGGGCCAGGTCCCCGGTAGGGGGCGCATGGGAGGCAACCACACACTAACGTTTCCCTCTCTCCTTCCCTTCTCTCTAAAAATAAATAAATCTTTTTAAAAATTAGCGATTTTGATTTAAAATTTATCGCACAGCAGATTGTGTTTGCGATATATGTATAGCTCTTAGCTAACCAGGGCTCAAAGTTTTGTCTTGGATTTTCAGCTTTATTGGCTTGGCATTATGTAAAGCAGGACAATCATACTTGACAAAGAGCATTGTGTATATTTAGAAGCATCATACAGATACAATTGAGCAAATCCATATTTAAAGTTACTGTACATTTCCAAGTTGGCTTCTCAACTTTAACTAGAGCCAAACATTTCTCTACTGACATTCTAATAATGTGTGTACATGTATGTACGTGTACATATGCATGCATTTATATATAGCTGTATTCAGCTATATATAACTAAATACAGGTTTGTCTGTGTATGTCTAATTAAATCCTCCGTAGGACCAGCCACCCTCTTTCCCCTTCTCACAGTATACTGTGCATATCTCCAGCTGTCCTCTGTTTATTCATGGCTTCTAGTCACGAATAACGTCTCTGGTCTAGGTGCTACCTCATGACTTTCATTCAGGTTTAACTCCCACACCAATTGAACATACCTCTTTCACACTTACAGTTCAAATTCCTAAGAGAAGTGAACTAACTCAGCCAATCACTCTGGCTTCTGTTTATGCAGATACCCTCATGCCAGGCCCTGCACAAGCCTAGAGATAGGAGGCTGCCCGGAGAACAGGGGCCATTCTCAGCCCTGCTGGGTGAGACCAGGACAGGGACAAGTTGCCTTATAGAGAAACATGGCTGCCCAGGCAGCAAGTATTGTGGGCAGGGCAGTTTCCCTTAGAGTCTAGCATGGCAGGAAGGATAAAGGCTGCCATCACTTACTCAGAGGGATGTTTTATACAGGTACAGGCAGACCTCATTTGGCACCATTCCAGTGTGTACAAATTTCCATTACTGTGATACAGTTAACAAACATCAGTTCCCCAATAACAAATTTCACTTACCCTATGTATTCGTTTGCTAGGGCTGCCGTAATAGAATGCCACAGACTGGGTGGCTTAAACACATTGTTTTCTCACATTTCCGGAAGATGGAAATCCAAGATCAAAGTGTTGGGGGGGTTGGTTTCTTCTGAGGCTTCTCCCCTTGCCTTGTAGATGGCCATCTTTTCCCTAAGTCTTCATGAGGTCTTCATTCTTGTGTGTGTTTGTGTCCTAATCTCCCCTTCTGATGACAGCAATCATTTTACATTAGGGCCCATCCTAATTACCTCATTTGCACTTAATTCTTTAAAAAAATTTTTTTTTAAGATTTTATTTTCTTTTTAGGGGGGAGGGAGAAAGAGAGGGAGAGAAACATCAGTGTGTGGTTGCCTCTCGCACGCCCCCTACTGGGGACCTGGCCCACAATCTAGCCATGTGCCCTTGTTACAGATCGAACTGGTGACCTTTTGGTTTACAGGCCAGCACTCAATCCACTGAGCCACACCAGTCAGAGCTAATTACTTCCTTAATATCCCTATCTCCAACTGGTCACATTCTAAGGTACTGGGAGTTTGAACCTTGACATGTGAATTTTGGGGGGACACAGTTCTGCTCATAACACAATGATATTGTAACTGTGAGTCATTGCATAAGGTGCAAACTTGATTGCTGGCTTTTCAGTCTACAAATCACTGTAAATATCAGACATACATTATGATCAGTGATCAGTCACATCACTGAGCATGCTATTTTGTCCATGCACAGATAGTGGAATATGTCGTTGTGAAGTCTCCTTATCTCCCAATGATAAACCCACACACCACTCTACAAAAATAGATAATCAAGAGAGGGAATCGCCCACTAAATGTGAAAGTGCATCAAACAAACAAAGAGGAAGCAAAATTGAATGTGATTAGAAGATTTGAAAATGGCAACGTCAAGTAAAAACAGGACAAGTCCTACACTTAACTACAATATTGAAAACCACATTGAAAAAGCCTGTTGACCATAAAAAAAAAAACAAGCTAAAGTCGCATCAGTGTATTTCAATTTAAATTGCACTTAAAAACATAAAGGCACTTACAGTTGAATTTGAGCATCTACTTTATATTGAAGACTGTAATAATAAAAAATAATAGTACCAATCTATTTGTGTAATGTTCAGGCCACAGTACTGAAGTATTTACTTGCTGCATTGAAAGAAGCTGGTAGTTAAAAGGAGCCTGAAGAAGACCCTTCACTGCCAGTAAAGGCTGGTGTGATGGTTCTGGAAATGGGCAAGAATTGGTGGCTGTGGGGCAGGCTGGTGGTACTGTGAAATTAGCACCCAGGTTCCAAGGATTAGTGGCGGCAGGTGGTTATGATGCTCAACAAACATTTACTACTGGTGAGACATCTGCTTGAGAAGACAGCCCTCTCTCAAGAGCTTACTTGAAGAAAGATGGGAGATGGCAAAGTGGCCATAAAGGAGAGACTTGAGATGTTCAGCCAGAGGGACTTAGTGCAGGCAAATTTACTGATGTAATTGAGGAAATGGTTGTGATGGAAAAGATGAAGGTCTTCCAGAGAAAGTGATGCCAGTAAAAACAAAAGTAAAACAAAAAAATCCCTTCAAATTAAAAGAACTCTGAGATCTTTGACTACATTGAAAAAGTAAAGGATAAAAAGCTGGAAGTTGATCCTTGGCAATTTGCCAAGGCATGCAAAAAAATGTTCACTTCAGATCATGTTATTTAATGCTCAATATTTCTATTATTTTAAATTTGTGTACTAGATAAATATTCATTTTACCATGGTTTTTATTTCCCTGTACATATTTAACCCACAATGAGTTTTTAATGTTTTGAGTTAAAATTGTAAAGGTCATGGAACAATCATAATGTTCCCATTGGTGATTAAAACGGCTGCGTATGGTTTCAACTTGCAGGGTCCTGCACTTCCGCGCAAAGCAAGGACTGCATGTGTATTTGTGTGTATCTTTACTGGAATTCCTTCTAAGACGTACCATGTTATCTTTTTATTTGTATTAGTTCCCTGAGCCTAGCAAGCATAATTTAGCTCTTTCCTGATGGTTCAGTCATTGTATGTGGTTCCAAGTAGATTAACAGCCTTGTTAAGGGTGTAGTTTATGCAACCAAATTTTCAGAATTCAAACTCCAGCTGGCTCTGTGACTTGTATGTTCTGGAGTAAGATGCTTCCTCTCTTTGTGCCTCAGTTTCCTTATCAGTAAAGTGAAGAGAATAATAGTTCCTACCTCGTAGGGTTGTTAATGAGCAAAGGTATGGAAAGTGCTGAGTGCCTGGCAGCACAGTGAGCAATGTGAGTGAGCTGCTGCTGCTTTTGGTGGTGATGGTGGAGATTTATTGAAACTGAAGCTATTTCTTTCCTCTGTCAGATGGCCTCAAATTACGATAGTCTTTATTTTTTGGGGGGGTTGTTTTACTTATGTGTTCTACTCCCTTGTAGTTTGGCTATTAATGGCCTTCTTTGCATCTATCTGCCTTAAGCAAACCAAATGCCCAAGCACCCTCTTATTTGATTTTGGTACTTTAACTTCAGTGTCTTTTATGTAGGAGAGACATTGTCGCGTAGTTCGGTGTAAGCCTGGTTGGGGCCCAGTTCCTCATGGATGGCCTGTTGCAGGGAAGCTCAGAAGAGAACCATCTTTTTTTTTTTTTGCTCAGGGACCTCCAGTTCACCATTCGATATCATCTCCAAATGAGGTTATACCCGTAATCATTCTATTGTCTATTTCAATAGCATTAAATTATTCTTTGCAAGCACTGAAATATTACCACAACCTGTTTCCTCCTTGGGCCTTGGCACGTCTACATGTTTCTAATGTACTGAGAACCCCGAAGTACCCAGGTGACCCAGACTTCTCTGAGAAGCCCTGCTCAAGAGCCCAGCGAGTAGAGTTCGGGCCGTGTTATGAATTGAAAGGAACTGGATGAATGGTGTCAGAATCAGAAGGCAGAACTACCTTTCTTTTAATTCTCCCTTGTTTCTCTAAGCCTCTTTCAGGCTCACAGATTCTCTCGGGTTCTTTGATTTCACCCAAGGGAGCTGCAGCATAGTGTTTGCCTCACCCTGTAACAACAAAGGTGTCGCTACATTGTGTTTGTAATGTGGTAGGGTCTGCGGGGATGCGTGTTTTGGGTAGCCACTGTCTGATAAATCTAAAAGTCATTCTCTGAATACAGTATTAGCTTAATACTGGCCCGAAAGTCACCCTGTGGGTATTTAGTTTATCTTATGGCTGAAATAATTTCTATTCTTCCTATACCGTTTTTCTTCTTCCCAACCCCAAATTGCTTTTACCTGATACGGTGCACTAATTTGCTTCACCACAGTTGGATAGGCTGTGGCTCCCCTTTCCTGTTTCTCCCCTGGGTTTCCTTATGTAGCTTCTGTTTGCCATAGGGCACAGAGAGGGGCTTGGTTCATTTTTGTGAAAGTGGTTTCTAAAGTAGTTGAACAAGAAACCGAAAAGCCCACACTGTACCAGGAGTTCAGTCAAACTGAGGCTCCTTTCCCTTCCCCTTTATGGTCCAAGCTGTATACGTCAGTCTCCCACTCAGGGAGAGCTGGAAGTGCAGCTGGCATCCAAGTTGCCTGGCAAATGAGTGAAGAAATGAGAGTCTAGTGAATCAATATGTCGTCGGTTGTAATTTTACCACCATGAAAAAGAAAAAATACATACTAAAATCCTTAACCTGCAGACTGACTTGTCTCTTTTCTTGAATATTTGTTATTCAAATTGTTAACAAAATTATAAAGTCTGTGAATAGGTAAGCTCTATATTCAGGTATTTTCTTACATTGTGGCTATCTCAATAACATTTGAATGAACAAGGATTTTGAAAGGCTTCTAGACACTGGCCAGGGCAAGACTGAACATGCTACCTTTTGAAATTCTATAAGGTTCGTGTTTGGAAGGAAAGCTAGCAAGATTTCACTAGTATTGTGTGCTGTGTGTTGAGGTGGTAGGAACATGTATGAACCTGCAGTTGTTAGGGTTTTTCCCCCCTAATATTTAGAAAATTTAATTTTTCCAAGGCAGTTTTTTATTATTGTGGTGAAATACCCATAAAACTCACTACTTGAACCATTCTCAGTGTACATTTCAGTACATTGTTGTACAACCATCACCTCTATCCACTCCAGGACTTTTTCATCATTCCACACTGAAATTCTGTGCTCATTGATCAATAATAGCACCAGTCCCCGCTCCATTTGACCCCTGGTAATCACTGTTCTTCTTTCTCACTTAACAGCAATCAGACAATATTTGTCCTTTTGTGTCCAGTTTATTTCACCTTAGGGAATCTTATGCATTCTTCTTTTAACTAGTTGCTTTGGGGGATGATAATAATCCAAATTCATACTTGTGCAAAGCTGTGAGGCTGAAATTCTGTATCTCAGGGTGCTGCAGTCTTTATTAAACCAAGTGCCTAAAATGATGTGTCATTTTGAACAAGAATTCCATGTTCAATTTTTTTTGTTGTTGTTAAATATTCCTATTATAAGAAAGTTTCTCATATGTGAAATCTTAAATTTTAAAGTTCCATTTTTTTTGTTGCTGTTGCTGTGGTTGTTTTGGGGGGTCATTACCTATAGTATTGGCTTCCAGGGCCCAATATGAGCTTGAGGGAAGTTTAAGCTCCCCAAATAATGGAATCAAGTTTAGTGATGCATGAGTGGCCCACAGGAGGTGATAATATTGACGAGACCCAATTCTTTAATGCTTAGCCCTCTGTAACCCCACTACCACCCCCCAGTAGCATCCTAGGTTCTTCTGGAATCCTAGAGCTCCGGATAGGGGGTGGGGACCACCCCCAGAGAATGTGTCAGCGGGCAGAAATGTGATATTTAAACATCGGAGCCAAGTATTACAATACTAAATTCCCCATTTCACATCTAAGGAATTTCCCGTGCATTGTCTAGATGTCTTTCCAATTGCTCCTTTCAGTTTTCCCTAAGATGGTCTGTTCCACTGTAAGGGCTGTGCCACAGCTGTGTGGTGGACTTGGGAGATGCTGAGGAGGAAGAGGCAACCCCAGTGAAACCACGCGCCTGAATTGGCTTGTGGCTTTTGTTTGCTTTTCCCGGGTTATCCATTCATACTCTTGGATCCATTCTGCAGTGTGTATTGTGAAGTCATGTATAATAGCACCTCATTACACAGTGGGCAAGAAGAACAAGGGTATACCAACTCTCTGGACTGTCCGTCTTTCACTAAAAGACTAGTGTGTCAGGATGACAGGGGCACGGCTAGACCCACGTGTGGCTGATTCCCAGGTCTGCCATGTGCTCTGCAAGCCGCAGAGAGGTTCCTCTCAAACAGCTAATTCTGCATGACCTCTCCTGCATTTTATCAGAACCCACACGCCGCTTTCTTAGGAACTAACTGGTAAAGGAGTCAGTCTGTATCTCATCCTTGCCCGTCCTGTGTCATGAAAATGTATTCTTAAAAAAAAAAAAAAAAACTGAAAGGAAGAAAGAAAGAAGGGAGGGGAAAAAAGGTTGCCATCCAGTGGAGAAAGGAGTAATTCCCAGCTTCATTCAGGAAAACGCAGGCTGAAATATGCTTCACTGTTTTAACTTGGCTGGAGATTTTTTTTTTTATCACCAGAAGAGATTTTTTTTTTTTTTAAGTGACATCCGGAGCCAAAAGGGTGCAGTGTGCCTTTAAGGAAAGAAGCGCCTCACCAAACTTCGCTGTAGTTGTAGCTCACCGTTTGCATAGGGAAGGAAAGTGTTAATTTCTTATTTGTACACTTTTTTTCCCCCGACTTCCTTCCTATTCACTTCATTAAATCTAGAGGCAGTTCAGCATGGGAGCCGTCTGTATGTTGAATTAGGGCTCGCACTCTTGCGCAACACGTCACCAGTCGGAAACTGGGGGTTTGCTTCTGTGATTTATTTCATTATTGTGCTGGTAAAAGGTTTGGAAGGGAATTCTTTTTGGGGTAGTACTTTAGCATTGTGTAGCAAGTTTTGGGGTTTTTTTTTGTGCCCCCCCCGCCTCCTAGCACTGAGTTGAGTCAGTTGAGCCAGTTTAAGTAATTTTTTTAAATTAAAGAACAGTTTTAAATGTCCATGAATAATTTTACTTACATGCAGGAGTAATCTTACTCTACTCTTTAAGTGCGAAAAGCACCGGGAAATATTTAGTGGATTGATTTCCATTAGAACAAGACCCTTAGAAATCCCTGAACACGAAGCACTGCAAATGGATGTTTGGGGGTCTTTGGGGAGGAGGGAGGATGTTTTGTAGCTCTCTGCATTCCTGCATAAAACCTTAATTTAAGGGGAATAATGGTCAGTACTTTGTGTGTTTCCGTGTGATTCCAAAACCTAAATTTAATAAGAATCTGCATGTATTAGCAATTGTAATAAAAATTGTTTTACTAGTTCTTTTTGCAGTTTAATTTGTTTTTGCTTTTTAGCTACTTAGATTTAGAGATTTAAAAGTCCAAATATCACAAGCTTATGCTTTGTTCCTTTTTTTTTTTTTTTTTGCAAAGTTAAGGTGGGGGGGTGAGAATAGAAATATCCTTTACAACTTCCCCCTCTCTCTTCATTTATCCCACTGAAAAGAAAAACAATGAAAAATTTTACAGCATGAAACTGAAAGTGAAGTGTCACAGTTGTTTGGGATTTTCTGTAAACAGCAGAATAACATATTTTATGAAAATACTTGAACTCGAGAACATGCACATTGCTTTTACTGACATGCATTTAATGAAAAAGAAATTCTTTTATTAAAAAACATCATCTTAGACTGCTCTCAAACCATGCAGCTTGTTTTATTAAAAAGCACTAAAATGAGGTTTAAAATACCAAAAAAGCATACCTTGTTTTAATTTTTGAAAATACATTTGAATATTAATTGTTTTCTTATTGGCTTAATTGTTAAAATGCAAGTAAGAATCAGAAACCGCCTGAGCTAAAAATCTCTAATTCTGCTGCCTGGAATAATAAGAAGGGAAAAAAATATGATAAGTAGTTGTCAATATTAAAACAGGCTGAAGGAGGAAGGCTTCGGGCCTTGTAGTAGGTAGAATGAAACAGCAGATTTGAGTATCCACAATCCTTTCAGTATTAAATTTTCAGTGAAATAAAATTACTTGTATATGAAAACATAGCCTTTCCCCAGCTCTCTTTTTTTTCCTGATCAGCTGATGAAGAGACTAGCAGCTCGCTGCTTTGCTGGCTTGTTAATTTTATCCCCACTAACTGTGATTTCCGATAGCCGGCCTGCTGATAGTGGTAAGGTAAATATCCTTTTTCGTTGCCGTCTTGAAGATTCAGTAGAACTACATCCCAGGCATGTGTAGGTGTGTAACACATCAAAAGCCGGTGTTCTCCGTATTTCTGTGTGCAACTGGGTGCTTGAGGAGAGCAGTACCATTAACTGTTGACAGCCTTGCATGCTGTATTTATTATTAGCATGTTCAGCCTCCAAGATTTGCGGGACAATTTCCTTTTCTTAATCTTCGCTTAGCTGCAGTGTGTTTAGCTGTATAGTGGGTGTCCTGCTTTTAGGCAAATGAATATTAATGAATAATGTGGAGCTTTTTTTTCCTCTCCTTTTTCCTTTTTCCTCATAATTCATCAGATCTCGCCTCCTTCATAGTGCTTATCTGAACATTGTAGGATCGTGATGGAAATTGTCTTTTGATTATTAAGGCCTAGGCTCAGACTGTCCCTTAGGATTCTGTCTGTGTGCATGTTGCTTCTATGGGTTTGCACATTGGAAGATGCATAGAAAACATATTTTTTAATCCCACTGGCATTTTTAACATGCCAGGTTGTTTTGTGTTCTGCACCAGGTTTTCTTCACAAAACCTTTCTTTTTCAGGAGGCATTGTACACAAGTGAAAGAAATTATGTCTGAGCTGTAATCACTCTTTATATTGATTGTTATACTCACATGATCATAAATATTAGCCATGTTTGGTGCTGTGGAGAAATGAAGGTAATTGCCTTATGATTAGAGCTCTTTCAGCTGCGAGAAAGGATTGATTAGCATTTGCATACTGGAGGCAATATTGAGAGGCAGGAGGAACAAATAACAACATCAGTTATTTTGTGTAAGAAGGCAATCTTGAAATATAATTTAAAGATTTTTAAAAATATTTTTTTTCATGATCAAATATTCTTTTATCTGCTGTGGTTTTTTTTTTCTTTTGCAGTTTTTTTTCCCCCTCTATTTTTTCTTAAGTTTTGAGATGTACCAGGGAAAAAAAAAGTTTAAACTTCTGGGTCTGTCACATGGATCTTTTAGCCATTTATGAGCAGGTTTCTTTTATACCTGGTTGTTTTTATAGCTATTTTATTATCTCTCTGCATTAGTGCTGCTGGCTCTGGTTTAAAGCAAGCGTTTGCAGGTAATTGGAAAAAAAAAGTGTTTGTTGTTTGTGAGTGTGTGTGTTCTTCATTGGATGATTTAAGTGCGTTTACAAAGGAATGTGGCTTTGCTCTTCTCCGTTTCCTTGTTTACTAATTGCTACGTTAGAACAAAATCTGGATACAGTTTTGATTTATGTTGTGAGTCATGAATAAATTGATGTAAAATCATACAAAAGAAATGGTCAATGCTTATGATTGTAAGGATGTATTCTCAGGAAAATTTTTTTCTTCACTCATCCCTTTTATTTGTAGTTGTATCTTTTCTCCCCTTACAGTAATGAGACATTTAAGGTCTTATTCTATTGAGCCAAAATTTCAGTTGGTTTCAGTTAACTTCAAACATGTGAATATGTAGATCTTCTCGCATTTGTCATGGTCTTTGCTATTAGTGTTTCGGGCCTTCAACATATTTTGCTCATAAAACAGACTTGGGTTAAAGATGCGTTTATTCAGTATGGTGGTCTTCCCTTTTTCTTCCTACTACACTGATTGCCGTTAACTTTCATTTATTTTTTGTTTGTTTCATTTTATTCTGATTTATTCAAATTGTTTGTGTGTATATGCATATTTGTTATTTTCTTGTCTTGAATTTTTCTCCTTTGTGCCATATTAACAGGCCATTGAAGACGGGAATCTGGAAGAAATGGAAGAAGAAGTACGGCTTAAGAAGCGAAAAAGACGAAGAAATGTGGATAAAGATCCTGCAAAAGAAGACGTGGAAAAAGCTAAGAAGAGAAGAGGCCGCCCCCCTGCAGAGAAGCTATCACCAAATCCCCCTAAACTGACAAAGCAGATGAACGCTATCATTGATACTGTGATAAACTACAAAGACAGGTGAGTGTTTTTCTCCTCCTTCTTGATGGTCTTCACCAAGGGCGAAAGTGAGGCTTCCTCCGAGCCAGAGTTATGAAGGTGTGCACTGGGTTTTTCACATTCTTTCCACGTCGAGTTTTGTGGCTCTCATGCCAAAGGTATCAGTAACCTTCTGCCGTGTTCAAAATGGCCACTGCTGCTGTCTTGTATGATGTTTTACTGTGTAGTGTTTAAGATATTTGGCAACAGGAGTTTAGATTACAAAACTAACAAAAGCAATCAAAACTGGAAAAGGATTCTTAAGGACCTCTGAAATGTCCTCATTTATGTGGGAGGATTGGAATGATAGAATAAAATTATACTTTTTGTGTTGAGTTGTTAGAGAAAGTATAGTCCTAGTATATTTAAGGTAAATATTTCATGTGAAGACTTTGTTCACAACCAAACAGATGCTTCATCAAAATGACTGTTCCTTCTTTCCTTCCAACACACTTGAATTTCTGAGCACTTGTTTGAGCCACCTTCTTCTTCCTAATAATACTGCACAGACAGGATGATGTTTCAGAAAGTTCACCTCTTTTTCATGGAACTTTGGAATGTGGACTTTGAGAAATCTGTACTGGACACTATCCCCAGACTATTTTAGACAATGAGCAGTTATTTGAAAACCAAAGTGAAGGTCTTTTAGGGTCTTGGTCAGCCCTATGCAGTAGATTAACTACTTAGGCTACATTTTGGTTAGTTGGTTTGGTTTCCACTGGATAATCATCTGATGCAGTTTCAATTGGGAAGATCATATCTCATTCCAGTCAAAAAACTGATAGGAAACAAAACAATTAAACATTTTATTGCTCTAAATTACATAATGGTATTAATCATTTTTAGTTACCAATTTTTTTTACATTAACTAGTTTTGCTCTGCATACCTGGAAGTGTTTAAAAATAAATAAGTTGTGATTTTAGTTTTTCATTGTGACTCTGGTGAATGTGTTACACCAGAGGGAAAAACTTCATTATAAAGACTAAATAGTAAAAAAAGCAAGAAACTTTCAACTATGAGGTTTTATTGTTACGTTTTTATTACGTTATCTGTAAGGAGTTTTTAGAAATGGTGGCAAGTGGGTGGGAGGAGATGCTCGTGAAAGGGTCAGAATAATTTGCCTGTCTCTACCTACCAGGCCTGGTAAGACCCCTGCTTACATTTTTTACTATCTTTCTTTCTTTTTTTGAAAAGTGGATCCCATTTCAGAATTCTGAAGTAGCCACAAAGGGCAGCCCCATCACATTGGGTTTGAGTGAGCTGTTCATTGACACTGGGGAACAACACCAATCCAGGAAGGAAAATTTGGCCACGGGTCGATTCTTTGACTAAAGTGAATAGCAAGCTTCCTTGTAAACCAAGAATCAGTGACTCTCTCTGTTGAGTTTCTATTTACCTTCAGCCCAACCGGTGAATCTGCCGCAGGCAGGAACCGTCCCCATCCAGGAGGCCAACTGGGACAATGACACCTCATTTTATCAGCCCTTGTAGAAGGAAAAAAAATAAGCTGGGTGTATCACTCTGCATATGCCTCTAGCTTTTTTGCCTTTGTCTCAGGAGAGCAAAATGTCTGTTTTGTGGACCCGGTGTGCCTTGATCTGTGATAGGCATTTTGTTCATTACCTACTGGGTGAGTGTAGGGCTGCTGTAGCCCCAAGGACAGCAGAGGAAGGTCTTGCAGGTTGAGAAGCTGGGCCTGCTGTACCAGGTGATGGCTGTCTTTGCCTTTAATGGCGTAAGAGAGGTCACCAGCCGGTGAACCACAGACTGCCAACAGATTGTTTTATTTCATGTTTCACATAGTTTTCTTTCTTTCTTTCTTTTTTTAATTAAAAAGCAAGCACATTAAACTAGAGAGATCTTCTTATAAAACTTCAGCTATTTTTTACTGCCCCTCCCCCTTTTGGAAAAACCTAAATCTCTGGCAGCACTGTACCCAACTTTCCCTCAGGTAGCAGTCCGTCAGAGTGAAGAAGAGGCACCTCCCGTCTGGGCTGGCCCACTCTTGTTTGCCGCAGTCTCCCTTGCCCGCTGTGATTCCTCGAGCCTGGAGTGTCAGTTCCCCTCTCTCACCATGCTTTCCACACCTGGCCCCCTGCACACACATCTCCTGGCTCCATAGCCTTTTGAGTTTTTGATTTACTGATACATGTGGCTATGGACTGACAGCTTTCCTAGAAACCACCCAAAATACAGAGTAGTCTAGTGTTAGGTCCCTTAAACATCAGCTAAGCATAGTACAGTAGATTAGAGCAGAAGCTTTTTTTTGTCTTGATTTAATTACCTGTGTTTCAATCCTCATTCTACTCCAGCATTTCCTAGTGGGCAGGGGAGGAGAATGGGGCAGGCCAGGGAATGAGCAATTTTAAATCCTCACTTGGGGATTTGCTCATTGATTTGAGAAAGAGAGAAACATTGATATGAGAGGGAAATATCATGAGTTGCCTCTCTTATGTACCCGGACCAGGGATTGAACTTGCAACCTAGGTGTGTGCCCTGACCAGGGATCATCAAACACACAACCTTTTGGTGTATGGGACAATGCTCCAATCAATTGAGCAGCCTGGCTAGGATAGGAGTGAGCAATTTACTTAACCTCAGTTTTCTTACCTAAAAAATGGAACAATTACTGACCTGCCTCTAGAGGCGTTATGAAGATTTGATGAGTTAATAAAACCCAAGCTTTCTGAACAGTTTAATTATTAATAATCAGCCTTTCTGACTGTGTATGACTAATCTCATGGGTGAATGGGGCTCTGAGCACTGTAAAGTAAGTGTCCTTTCTGATAGGTTTGCATCTTTTTATTTCCGAAAAACAGAAAACACATCTTCTGTGGGACTGATCATTGAGCACATCTTTGGTTGTACTATAGTGAAAGGATATTAAAATATTTCAGCCTGCAGACATTGAATAGTTTCTCCTACCCCCCTTCTCTGGTTTTATGTACTTATTTTACCTTTCCTTTGAAAAGCACCCTCATAAGGCCCACCCTGTTAGTTCCCACATTTTAGGTACATTCTGGGGTGTATGCACAAAATTTCCCACTGCTGCATCTTTCATATATGTTTCTTGTTAGTAACCCTTGAGAAAAAGCACTTACTCTATTTATATTTTTTATTTCTCTTACCAAACTTGGTACTCAAGTAGGAGGCACTCAAATTAGGAGGGCTGTAATTAGATATGTTGTCATATTTTTGGTTGGTTTTAGAAAATGCTGCTGGGAAATGTACCTCTCCATGTGTTCAGAATTTTGCACCATTAAAGTCAGTTACTAATATAGTAACTCAACCTGCCTGTGAGGGAAACACCACCTGTACTGACTTCCCTCCCCTCACCTCAGTCAAGTGTTCGAGCTCTGTCAGTGGTGCAAGATTAGCAGTATATTAAATAATACCTGCCATCTATATTTAACTGATATATAAGAATTAATTAGCTCTTGTGAGACAGTTTTTTTTTTTTTTATCAGCGTTCTTCCATGATTCTGGGACAGATGTATCTTTATCTTTTACAAAGGACTAGGATAACATAAGCATCTATTTATTGTATTTGTTTTCAGCACCAGGCCTCGTTTTTCTAAAAGGAGGATCATTTTTAAAAATGTCACCCCAGACTGTGTGATTCATAACGGTGAGATCTCTCTGCAGCATTTGCTGTTGAGGGGAGTACCAGTCTGCTGCTCCTGGTCCCCACCGTTCTATTTCCCCAAACAGAAAAGTTTGTTGAATAGTATTAGAAGGCTTTGTTTTGACTTGTTAAGTATGCTTTGTTTTCTGTTTATGTAGAAGGCTTTTAAAATCGTATTCTCAGTTGATGTGACATTTAACTTACCACTATGTCTTTGTAAAAGAATTCAACCTAATTTGCCTTTTTACCCTTTAACATTGTCCCTGAGACAAGATTGTAGAGTAAGAGGGTGAAGAGTAGGCTCTGGTGGAGCTATTCCAAGTCTAGAGACATGGCTTATAGTTAGCTTAATAAAGAGAGAGATTCCTACAGCAATTCTCGGTGTTGGAAGCGGTTTTAGCTCTACTTGGTCCAGCTTCCCACAACCCGTATGTGTCCCCCAACCTCTGGCAGACTCATCCAGCCTTAGTGTGGCATTCCCAGCATGCAGTTCACGACACCAAAGGACACGTCTAAACACAACAGCCGTTTCCCACATGAAGATGGATTCAGCCCTCTGACTTCTAGCTGTTTGTTCTACTTAGACTTTCAAGGAGTAAATCTGTTCTCGATCCAAGAAATGTCCTGTAAAACATTTGTAAACACATTCTTTCACCTCAGGACATTCTCCTTCAGGCTGGAACACCTCACTTTGCTATCCAGTGGTACCTACAGTTCTACTACCCTGGGCCGCCTCCTTTGGCACGTTCTGCCTTCTTAGCGCCCTGTTTAAAATGCGGCCCCCAGAACTTCACAGGCATCCCGTGGGCTGATTGCAGGATGGTTAGCTTTCTTATTCTGAACACCAGAGTTTGTTAACATGACTCAAGTGTGTGTTAACTTCCTCCAGCAACTTCGACACAGAGTTAACTCAGGTTGAACATGTGACGTGCTGGACAAACTCCCGCTTCCCCAAACACGCAAACAGCTCTGCTCTCACTGATGCACTGCCAAGGGTAGTCTTCGACTAAGCTTTTCTTTTTTTTTTTTTTTTCTTAATCAGTATCTACTGGTTTTATTCTTACCCTTACGCAGTTCCATTTAATTGATTTTTGTTTTTCACTCTATTGATACAACTCTGAATTTTTGTGCCTTTTTAAAAAATCATGTTTACTTGTCTGCCTAAGTGTTTTATTTTGGGGGGGTTGGGTTTTTTGTTTGTTTGGGGGGGTTTTGCTTGTTTTTGTCATCTGAAGATTTGCCATATGCTATTGTTGAGAAACTGCTAAAGGGCAAAGGACAGGTCTCTGTATTATGGCCTGAAAATCACTCCAGGTTGACATGAAGTTAGTAACCAGGAATCCTAAAAGTTGATTAGCCACCTGTGAACTCACCTGACCATGCCATCCTGTCACCTGCATTTATCTATCCTTTCTCAAGGTTATCAGGAAAGGCTGAAACTGAGCTATGCTATATTTATGGCCTCTCCCATCTATCAGCCTAGAATTCCTGCTGAAAGAATGAAATGAGGTTAGCTTGTCCTGGCTTTTTCTAAGAGACCCCCTACTGCTCCTTAATGATGTTATTTATCTTCTCTAAATAGCCCCGTGGCATCTGAATAATTCCTTATAAGTTTTACCCAGGGTCCACATCAAGCAGAGGAGTCTCAAGTTTTCTTTCCCCCTTTTGAAATTGGGACATTTGCTTATCTCTAGTCTTCTGATTCCATTTCTAGTCTCTGTAATTTCTTAACCAATCTACCAAGGAGCAATCTACACACTCTTTCAGGATGTAATTAGTTTGCAACTGGACACTTGAACTCATTTGAAGTGTATTGATATGCTTCCTGTCCACTCTGCTATCACTCGCTTTTGTTCAACCTTTATTAGCCTTGCTTTTCAAATCTGAGCATTGTTTTCATTCCTGAAGAATCTGGAGTCAGAATATGGGCTTATTGTCACCTCCTCCCTCTCCACCAATCGTGTGAAGACTGCAGCAGGGGCATTTCCGGAGGACCGACCCTGTGGTCTGTGAAGAGTTGGTTTATAGACTTCACGTCCACCAGCTTTGAGGATGGACCCAGGGAAGCAGTGGGGGAGGCAGGTGCGACCTGCCTGGCACAGCCCTGGCACCCAGTGGGGTGGATGGCAGGGGCGACAACCACATGGTTCCTTTCTCCCAGAGGCTCTTGATTTTTGTTTTTCACTCTATTGATACAACTCTGAATTTTTGTGCCTTTTTAAAAAATCATGTTTACTTGTCTGCCTAAGTGTTTTATTTTGGGGGGGTTGGGGCTCTTCCCTGAGCTGGGGCTGTCTTCTTGCCCCTCCTTTTAGGAAGCCCTGGTGCTGTCTGTAGGGATGGTGGAAAGACTTAGCTGGGTCTGAATCCTAGCTCTTTTCACATTGTAGAAAGTCATTTCTTCGTTTATTGCATCCCCCTCCCCTTATTTCCAGCCCTGTACTGCTGAGTAGGACTAGAGGTACTTACCTCCATGCAGTGGAGGAGATAGCCCTCCTACCCGATGTTACTGCACAGGCAGTGAACTAGGGAATTCAGGAAAAGAGGGGGTCATGTGAGCCCATTATATAAGGGTACAATGGCATTATCTCATGCTTATAATCATTTTTAGGGGGAATACACATACACACATAATTTTTTTTTTTAAGATTTTATTTATCCTTGAGAGAGGGAAGGCTGGCCTGCAACCCAGGCATATGCCCTGACTGGGAATTGAACTGGCAGCCTTTCAGTTCACAGGCTGGTACTCAATCCACTGAGCCACACCAGCCAGGGCTGTGTGTGTGTGTGTGCGTGTGTGTGCGCGCGTGCGTGTGAGTATGTAATTATAATGACATGTACCAGGGTAATGAGATACATTTCATTCCATGCCACTATAGTGGCTTTCTAAGGATTTGATACACTGCAATCCAAAGATGAAATGTACTTGTTTAATTCCTATACATGCTGAAAAGGCATTTGTAGCATTTCCTTCGTTTTGACTAAAGCTAAGCTACTGTTTTCAAGGCTCATATGTAGTCAACTCATTCTCCAGAAGGGATGGACTCTTATTAAAAAATCATTGCATTGTTCCAAGATTTTGTCTACAAAGTGCTTTACCTGAAGTGCATTTAGGTATTTGCTGTGTCAAAGGCTTTTCCATCGATCATCATCCTGAGGTAGACTATTCATACCACCATTCATATTATCTTTCTAAAATAGATTTGTAGTCGCATACATTTGTAAAGCCAAATCCACATCATTATTTAATATTCTTTTTGTTATTTGGGGGTTTTTGTTTGTACTGTTTTCCCCAAGCCAGCCTGCTGACCGACTGACTGCAGGTCTGCCCCCACATGCTCCTTATCAGTACTGTTTTAAATTATTCTGCTGGACTTTCCTTTGTTAAGAGCCCCCCGTCCTCGGCAACTGGTCGTTTCCATTACTCTAAATCATAGAGCCATGCCCATCTTTTTTTCAAATCACTTGCAGTGGTCATCACCCCTTCTATTTCAGACATTCCAACTAATTCTCCTATTTTGAATAGAGCCAGGACTTTCCCCTGTGCTTCTCTGTTTATGCTTTGCCCCCTCTGCAAAGCCTTCTACTCTCCTAAGGCAGCGTGGGCAGTGGGTCTGAGGAGGGGTCTCTAAGTGGCCGCACATGGTTCAGTGTGCATCGGGCGGTGCCTAGTGCAAGGCCTTGTTAGGACGGAGGGTTTTCTCCAGATTTGTCACACCTGTCAGCCACTTCTCTGCCACCACACAAAAGGATACCAGAAAGGACTAAAGGCCTCAGGTGCTCATTTCTTGTCACTTCCAGTTGAAACTCATTAGCTCAGTGATTCTTTTGGAGTAGAATAAAGTTCTGAGAAGCAGAGTCCACTACCTAGATGATGTTCAGAAACTGAGTCTGGCCATTGCTTGGTGCACCCTCTGTGCCAGGTGCTGTGTCCAAGTACGGCCCCCTGTTCAATGTTCACAGCAATCTGAGGTGAGTATTGTCCCCATTTGACAAAGGAGGAGCGGGACTTGGGTGAGCTTACTTTGCTTCCCTGAGGCCACACACAACCCTGGCAATGCTGCCTGTTTTTCACGGCTTCCAGAGCGGTGGATGGAACATGCGCTCTAATGGCCTCGCAGAACAGGTGCGAAGGGACCTGGGATCAGCATAGTAGGCATTACGTGTTTGAGAGAAGCCAGAAAGTTCCAAAGAGGTTAGGAAATCTTTTTTTCCCCATTGTGGAGAAGTGTATATTTTTTCAAATGAGGTTCCAAACATACACCTGTGCGACCTTCCCAACCATCCTGTGCTTCTAAAGCAAGGTAGGCACAGCAGGTAGGTGTGCAGACTGAGGCTCAGAGAGTGAAATGAGTGACCCAAGGTCACCCAACCTAGGAGGCAGGAGCCAGGCCGGGACGGGTACCCAGGTCTTCTGACTGTAGTGTTCTTTCTACTCTACCACAGGTGTAACGTGGAGAAGGTGCCCAGTAATTCTCAGTTGGAAATAGAAGGAAACAGGTCAGGATCTGTCTTGTATTCCCGTGTCTCTAAATACAGGTATCCAAACAGACTGATTCCTGAGGAGTCAGAAACAAGTTTCTCCGGTACCTCCCGATGACCCCTACCTGGACTGTGGGATGCAGGTGCAGATATTCCAAAACACCTGCCGTGGTTTTGGGGTTGTTCGTGCATTGTTTCCCTTTGGGGTCCGTTCTGTAAATGCACTTCTTAAAAGGTGTCACCAGCCAGCCTGCCCCTCCCCTGCCGCACCTCGGACGTGGGTTTCTGTGGTTTCCCCACCTTTTCAGCGCAGCTTCTGTCTGACATCCTGTGGGCCTCTTCACTTTGTGTGTCTTGCTTTAGAAGCTCACTGTCCAACACCCTGGCACCGCACGTCCTGCAGGGCGAGGGGTCTGGCGTTCCGGAGTTAACTCGTGGCGCACCGAGCATTCGCGCTCTGGGTTGAGCTCAGGGCATGACTCCTGGGCCTGCCTGTCACCTATAGTCCTAAGTGTCCTTAGCCAATCTGTTTAACATTTGTGTGCCTGTGCTTCTGTCGGGTGGAAAGTAGAAATGCTTTTCTCCTAGAGATCTTGTGAGAATAAGATGATGCTGATTGAGAGGGAGAGAGGGTTTTGCCTGATTCAGCAGGGCCGGGGGTTGTTAGTAACACATTGAGGATGTACAGTTAGCCTGTACCTTTAAAAAGTGTCAGTGTAATACTTTACCATCTGTAGTCCACGTTTGTTAATTGACCCAAGAATGTCCTTTATGGCATTTTCCCCCCCTAGAATAGGATCTGAATTACGGCAAGGAGGAAAAAGAGCGGAAACTGTCCTGTATTTCAGAACGAGTACTGGTCACCAGTTGTGGCATTCTCCTTTGTGGAAGGAGGCTAAAAGTGGGGGTGATGTGTACCTGCCTACATCTGTGTGGAGATGAAACTATTGAACAAGATTGTCTTTTTAAAAAATATTTTCTATTGGTGTTCAATGAACAGTTATCAATCCTGGAAGCCAGACACACCATCCATAGAGTGTCCTGAGAGATGTCAAGAATTGTGAAGAATTGTGTTCTGGTTTTGCCACTATGAGAAAGAACTCAGTTTGGATTCGAATTTCAGGACTGAAACAGTCAATGCTCGACATAGTTAGTGTGGGCAGTTTAGATAATGAACCAACTTGGGATAACACTTCCACCCCCTCAACGCAGAAAGGAGGCTTTGGGGTCTACATGGTATGATGCGGAGGCTAAACACCCAGCCCAGCGAACGAGGACGCACATAAGCTCTTCTCCCCTTCTTCCATCAAAATGGTCATGTGACCATGGAAAGTGGATTAATAACAACTTTAAAGGTTATTGTGGGCCTCCGATGTCATGCCCAGGCTTTTTCAGGAAACAGTATGACTGCAGGTAGTTGGCACCTGGATAAATCAATTTTTACTGGAGACATGTTTGAACTGGAATTTCCAGAGCCATAGCAAGGGGCCAAGGCTTCCTTCCTCGCAGCTGGGGAGCCTGTTTCATCCCTTACTCTTGCATATGCTTCCTTTCCCCAGAAGCCTGAGTTCAGGACATGTTCAGAAGGTGCATTATGATGTATACATTTTTTAAATTATTTTTTTAATCCTTTCTTCATAGGTTCAAAAGCAATGGGCATTTTCTGTGTTTCAGTCTTTGTGCAAGTGTTGAGAATGGCAGAGAAATGAATAAAATGGAATACCTTAAAGCATAGTTAGAAAAAGCTCTATGAAGTAGTTACGGATGCAGTGTATGTATAAAATTAATGGACAGGGTAGGAGGGGAGGAACAGGGCTGGAATGGGGAAAGTTTTGAGTGGGCTGTGGGCAGAGTGGGAATTCCTCAAGTAGACTGGCAGAGGAGGGGAGGAGGGGGCAGTGGTTTTCAGCCCATGTGCATGGGCTGCCATGGAGGTATGGAAAAGCAGGATTCCCTTAGAGACCACACACATCTCAGGGCGACTGGGCCATCAGGTACGAGGGAAGAGGGACATGGCATGGGACATAGCAGTGGGTATGAAGAGAATACATACTTAGAAGTTAATTGCCAAGACTTAGGGGCAGACTGCATGCGAGGAGGAAGATTACTCTTGGATCTCTCTCCTGAGTGGTAAGTGAAGGTGGTGTCATTTGCAGAAATGTGGGTGAAATGAAAACGTGGCGTGTGTGTGTGCAGGTGCAGCTCCCCAGCCCCACGTGCTTCATCCCAGGAAATCTAAATTCTCTCCACAGCTATTAACAGCCCTTGACATTGTGATTATTTTGTTGGTATTGACTCTCTCTTCAGGACCAGCCAAGAAGCTCTTTTAGACAGAATTTATTTTTAGCAATGTTGACACCAGACATTCCATATTTCTTTAAATGCGGGAGAGGGGCTGTGACTGTGGATCTCAGGCCCAAGCACCTTTGCACTTAATAGCCCTAGTTAGATTATAGAGAAATTGCTGTGAAGATACAGTAATGTGACCAAGCAGACACACTTTGAGAAAAATCTTCATTCTAGCTGAAGAGCCTTGCTCCGTTTACTCTCTGTGTCGGGTACTTTGGGCTCTGCCTGAAGCCCACAGTTGACCTTGTGTAGCTGTAGCCTGGCGAGGTCATAGCCTCATGCACTAGATGCTTCCCAGAGTGTGGTCCTCACTCTCAAGCCCTGTAGCTTCTTGGAGAACTTCCAGCACAGTTAGAAGCTCTGAGAAATTTTCCTGTAAAGCCACCTGCTGAACTTGGTTTAATCCAGTGCTTCCCAAACTCATCTGACAAGCGTGCCCCGCCCCCCTGCCCTTTGAAGGAGCACTGTTAGCAGTGCCTTAAGCTTGTGTTCCAGGGAGCACACTTTGGGAAATGTTGGCTTTGAGCTCAGAAGGTGCATTTACTCCAGAGAGAATCTACTCAGAGAAATCTGGATTCCAGCACTTCAGTTTGCCCTCATTAAAAATATTGATACTTGCAGATGTTTACTGGAATAGGCTGCTTTGACTCCTGGTGACTTGCCACTTGTGTTGCTCAGCCAATTATACCCACGTACAGCAGGTGGGCAGGCCACAAATAAACTTGGTTTGTTTGCTTTCCCAGGCACAAAAGGCCTCCCCAAGGCTTCCAGCGTTAGCCTGGCCCAGAAGCCCAGGGTCTCTGCCTCTCGAAGCTCCAGGCCGATTCCAGCATAAATGGCCTCTCTCGGAGGGAGGGAAAGGAGTCCCAGCTGGAAATAACTAAATTCATTTTCTAACTGTCTTATAAACTGCCCTCAAAAGAACTCTGAGTGTTTTGATCAAAAATAGATTTTGCTGAAATACAGCAGTTATTACAGTTTGTATGGAAAATAATAAAATTAATAATAATACAGAATGAACCCCATTTCATGTACTCACAACTGTAAACCTGCTTTTGCCCACCCCCTCTGTTCTTGTATATTCTTGGGGGGGGGGGGGGAATCTGCCTTGCTTCTTTAGAGTTACACCTCATATGTCTTCCTTAAGAATTTACTAAAAGGGCCATTATAGGAGAAAGCGGGAATCCGGAGCCTGCTGTGACCCACCCCTTTAACAGAGTGACGCTTGGGGTTTGCAGCTCAGTTGGAGAGGCATTTGATTTTGCCTGCCGAACCTTTATGCTTTTGAGTGGGGTCACAATTCAGTGAAAATCTTTGAAGCATTTTTTTTTTCCTTAATGAAGTCAAGACACAGGGAAAGATCAAAGGACAAAACAGGGGAAGGGAAGGAGCGTCCTCACCTTTCGGAAGGAAGGCGTCCTGAATGACGTCCAGGTGTGCAAGACGAGGCCAGGAAGGCTGGCCAGGTGGCAGACCGAGGAAGGCACTGGCCCTTTAGCCGTCACGTGTAGACAAGTGGACAGAATCCTGTACCTGCGTCTACTGTTATGAAATGTCAAGTGAGACAGAGAGAAGCATCTAGATGTTCTGAGTTAATATTTCTAAAAAGTCAAGTGATAAATGACATATCTTCTCAAATGTCTCCTCAAAATTCTTGCTCAAACAAAAAACCCTCTGAACCCCCTGTCCCTCTGAGCACCCCTGATTTGCACTAATAAGTTCAATGGGAGAGTTCCGAGGAAATAGAAATTGTCTAGTAGATTCTGACCATTGCAATACATTAAAAATTTTATAGAATTATGTTCTATCATTCTATTTATGTATTTGGCTTTATATGGTAGAGTTAAAAGGTGCCAATTGGTGACATAGGATGTCCATGGTGATGCAGATAAAGGAGGGGCCTATGGCCCCCCAGATGTCATTTCTCCAGGTTATCAGATTAGACCTTTGACTTACAGCATGTTTTCAAAGCGGGTAACTCAGTAAAATGGTTTGAGACCTACTTTATTTATGGATGATAATATGGTTCCAAATTGCGGTGGATTGTAAATCTTCCTCTTGTTGAATAAGTACGTTATTATTACTGTTTGTTTATGCTCTGGCATATGTCACTCTGGTCCTTAGTTAATGCCTTTTTAAAAACACTGCTGAAGCTGTCAGGCATTTAAAATGTGATGTCCTGTGTTCTTTTTTCCTGTGAATGTCACAACAAACAAGCATTTTACCATTCTTTAAGGCACATAATTCTAAAATACATAACTTTAGACTCTGTAGCCTATACATATAAAATTATGTATGCATACATACATATATACATATACACACAAATATGTGTATGCATGCACAAGCATATACAAACATGTACACACAAATGTACATGTGTATGTATACATGTATGTGTCTATATTTTAGCTTGGGGTAGATGACCAAAAGTAAAACTGTGCTTCAGAATGATTGTATTCCAGACGCTTGATAAAGCCTTGGTGCTTTTCTTACCAAGCTGAGCAAGCCCTTTGTATTCTCTGTACATCAGGGCCTTTATTTGGCATTGACCTGATGTAGCCTTGTTTTTGTTGATTACTTGGGCACATTATATACCTATATTCTTAACATAATCCTTGGTGATTTTTGCCAGCTACTGATTCCACTACCAAAAGCAAGCCTACCCCACCTCAGTCTGTTTTGCTGTTATCTCATATACGCTCCAAGCATCTGAGAAGTCAGATTTCCAAGCTTGTTAGGAATTACCATCAGTCAACACCCAATAAGTTTCACATGAGAGATCTCAGTAGTGAATACGGAGCGCAGGTGCTTGTGACACCTAATTTGTGGCTGGCTCAGGTGTCTGGGGTCTTTCTGGGTAAGTGGGGTGCTCCTCAGATCTAAGAGCATTTTCAAGTGGCGTGTATTAAAGAAATCACACAGGAATCTGACCCTGAAAAGCAGCCTCTTGCTTTCACCTACTGCCCTCCAATGCTGACCCAGTTTTGTAGTTTTTTCCCCACATGATTTCCTGCATTTGGTTCTTTAGGACTGTACTAACTTTTCTGTAGAATTCCTCCAACTCCAATTGGTATTCTAAACTATGACATCATTTTCTTACAGAGGCAAGGTGGCCACATGTTCACATTGATTAACTAAACAAAACTTATTTGACTTCAGTTAAAATCTTTCTCACAAGTAATTATTAAAAACGCTTGTCAAAGGATTAGGTTGGGCAGCTTTAAAAAATCATAAAACAGCAAAAAAAAAAAGAAGAAAGAAAGAAAGAAAGAAAAGACCTTTACCTAACATCATATCTTCTTGGTTTGGGCTTGTTGGGAAACTGTAAGAGCCACTATTCTAAGGGAGTGGGTTTCCTAGCTGGCATTTCCATCTGTCATTTCCAACTACACCCAAACTGTAGTCAAAAGTGAAGCTGATAAAATGTTTCTGATGTATGCAGTCCTCATTTGGGAATCGCCGTAGTACAGATACGAAATCATTGCCTTTGGGTTTCTGGAAGTTATGGGAGAAACTGTTGGTTCCCAGGTGAAACACAACAGAGTAAACCTCAATTTTGTGTGTGTGTCTTTGTGAGTAAGCTATACATGAAACTATACATAGTTTCAAACTGCCATTTCCAGTGGCTTGTAGGGCTTTTGTGTGTCACAGCATGACATCCTGGCCATGTGTCCCTGTGCCCATTGGCCTCTGAGGGGAGAAACTGTGCTCACCCACCAGCATCCTTAAACTCTATTAACTGCAGTGGGTTCCTTTACATTTTTATTTCAGGTTACACTCCTCCCCCACCCATCTCCTGCCTTATCAGGGTCATGTTTCTTATTCTGCGATAAATCATGGTCTGCAGTAGACCTGAAATTACAGAGCATCAGTGGAATCCTTTTTTGAAGGAGGGAAGCGGGTATCATTTTTGTGATGGGGAGCTTACTTCTAGGTAACAATTTATACTTAGGCCTTAAATTGTGTAAAATGACATAATGGAAAATACCTTGGGGGTAGGGTAAGCGGTTCAATAGAAACAGAACACCTTCCGCAAACCACTGTACAATTAGTCCATTGTTCTGTACTTAAAAAAAAAAAAAAAAGAACTTTCCAGCACTAAAAAAAAAAAAAGGCACTTGAAAAGGTATACTGAAAAGGCTTAAGTTTGAGAAAGAAATGCCAAGAATTCAGAACTATCAGGCTTTTTCACTTCCACTTTCTTATTGTTTTTTAACCTTTAATTTAGGGAAAACTAAGTTACTGTTGGGATTCATTAGTAAGGGCTCATACTGACCCCGCATTCTATAGGTTGTGGAAAAGCTGCATGTCCCCCAGCAACGCCCGGCATTTCCTCCCGAGCCAGCCGTCAGACCCACTGCCTCTGACAGGGACTGGGAGGGCTAGACTGCAAGTGGAAGGTTCCCGCCTGTGTGGAGGAGGGCAAATGGAGCACACGTGGAGGAATTAAGTTCTGAGCAGTGAGGGACAGAATTAGTCAAGATTGAGGACTCTCCCCTCCATTTTTATGGAGGAGGGGCTCTTGATTCCGGATGGGTAATGAAGTATTTGAATGGAGGAAAAGGATAAACACCCGTCCAGCCATGGAGTGATAGATGGGTCAGCTCTGGAGACTTGGAATTCTTTATGGGGGGGGCATTGGCCATGGTACTTGGGGATACACAGGAGAGAAGGTGTCCTGGCCAGAAGAATCAGGTCAACAGTACAGCCCAGGTTTGCAGAGAAGGAGCAGAGGAGGGCTTCAAAAGCCGGGCTGAGATGTTTGAACGGTGATGGAACTGGCAAACCCACAGCAAGCCTGTCTTGGACAACATCCAGGTCCTCCTTTTGCCCACATCCTCTGTTCTGAGGAGGGGAAAAAGGGAAGTGGGATAGGAATGTTTTGAAACTGAATAAATTTGTCTCGTTTTACAGTATTGGCCCCAGGTCTCAGAGCATTCAGTTTCCTCCTCTATGAGCACATATAACTCTGAACTTGCCTTCTTAGAGGGTCTAAGACCCTTAGGCCTTCTTAGAAGGTCTAGGACCCTTAGAGGGTCCTAGAATTTCTATGACCAGACTCAGGACAGAGACCCAAACCAACATTGTTTTAGCCATTTTGGCCCAGTCAGAAAGAACTTTATCATACTCATTTCTCACTGCACCAGTGGCACAGTTGAAGTTAACAGTGTGTCCATCACAGGTGTACAAAGCAAAGACGTGCTCATAGTCCGTCAATAGAAAAATGACACCATCTGTTGGCAATGTAGAAAATGACATCGTGAAGATGTCATTGAGGGTCAGGTCTTAAATCCAAGATCACAAAGAGGCCTGACTTTCTGATTATTGCTAGATTATACAGAATACTAATTATAAATGTCACTAGTAGAAAAATTAGTGTCTATAAATTGTATTTCAGATATTCCTTTTCAAAATAGGTAAAATGTTTGTATATAAATCTCAGAATGGTAGAAAAAGAACAGACCAGAAATTGTGGCCATACATTGCAGGTGATAGTAAATAAACTAGGTTTTGTCATATACTACATGGTATAATTTATGGAGGTACAAATGCATTTCTCATCTTGGGAAGGTGGGAGGCATATGAGTGGCTGTGAGTGGGAGAAAAAACACCTTTATTCTTGCCACAATAATCTAAAAATCCAATTCCCTATTAAACTACAGTTTTCTTAAACCTCTTTGTTTACTCCCGATTTTAGTATTCATGAAGCCCTTATATGCATTAAAAAATAAAACGGTGACCTAGTAAAAGAGAAAAACTCACCCATCCCTTTGACAGAGGATTTTCGGTTAATTTATGCAGGCCCCTTTGCACTTCAGCATTTTCCCCACTGGTTGCTAGGCAACCATTTGAGTTACTGCGCATGCCCTTTTTATGATAACTGTCATTATGATTATTTTTTAATTATACAACTGGGACTGTGGATTAAAACAGCATATTGTTACTCATTCTTTGCTGCTGCGTCTAGCATTCTGGCATACTCCTAAAATCACCTTCTGAAATTTACATGGCAGTGATTTATGGTTATTTTTTTGATATTTCTGGCTTCACAAAGGAAATAGAGATGGCATCATAAGAGAAGCAAGATTTTTGTGAAAAAATGACTATACCATATATCCCTCCAGCTGTTATTGATCTAGATAGTCCAAGTCAGATACTAGGCTTGTGAATCTAAATTATGTATATTTTGTTCTTTTAACCATGTCTGCTTCTAATATTAAATGATGTTAAGAGCTTATATTGCTTTATATCCTGTTTTTCAAAATTACCAAATGCTAAGCATTCGTTGCTGCTAAATGTGCTGTCAGATAAAGCCACCATGCATTTGGGGGAGGGGACAGCACCAATCCAGAAACACCAGGCATCCATACTCGCTAAATGTGTTTGTTCTTTTCTGCCCAGATTATTCCATACACACAAAGGAGCAGGTAGGTGAGATAACGAGCTGGGATAATAATAAAGGTACATAAAGGTACACAGTATGTAAAATGCTCAAAAAGGAACATGACTGAAATGATAGGCAGTCACTAGGTACGTACAGAAACATTTCATTTGAGATTCCAGAGTATATTCCAATATATTTTCTAAATACAAAGTGAATTTGAAGACAAAGGAAGACAAAAGACTATTATGGAAATAGTCTTTTTTTTTTACCAACTCAGTTATTAGTCATTAAAAAATTGAATTTTGGTTGATGGGATATTGTAAATGTTTCTATCAAAATGAAAAGATACAATGGCTCTGAAAGAAATCCACAGTGCACTTCTCAGATATGTCATAGAAGTGGGGTCCTACAGTATTTTCATGTGATTTTGAAGTTCACAGAAGAGGCGTTAATCTCCAGTAGAGCTGCAGAATTTTCCTTGGCATAAAGAGCCCCACACCAGTATGTATGGGATGCCAGTTTGCTTTTTTGACATTCTCTGAAATGAAACACAATAAAACCTCTCCTCAGTAGTGTATGATCTGTTATGTGTCTGTTTCCCTCACCCTACAGTTCCGGGCGACAGCTCAGTGAAGTCTTCATTCAGTTACCTTCGAGGAAAGAATTACCAGAATACTATGAATTGATTAGGAAACCAGTGGATTTCAAAAAAATAAAGGTAGATTTTTAAAAAAATAAAAATGTGCAAATTCATTGAAATGGTGATAGTTAGGAGGTGGCAGTGGCATGTTGTCACCAGAAAGGTTGGGGTGTCTTGTGCCTTTATATGATGTGTGTGTTGTAATCGTTAAGCTGAGAGCTCCTATTTTATTATATTGTATTTTATTTAAGAAGTTTCAGCCCCAATGCTCTTTCTGTTTCCCATCATGTGCTCCTTCTTCCCCCTTGTGAGAAGGAACACGAGTGGGAGGTGGGCTCTGTGAATGGCGCCCCCTGGAGTTGTGCAGGCCCACATCCCTGGCAGGGCTATTTGCTGAGGAGACAAAGGGAAAAGCAGGCTTTGTGAACCAAGAAATGATTGTTGTATTTTTCTCTCCCTCTTCTTTCTTCTGTTTTATCCAAAAATTTCATTAGGAAAGAATTCGTAATCATAAGTACCGGAGCCTGGGTGACCTGGAGAAGGATGTCATGCTTCTCTGTCATAATGCGCAGACATTCAACTTGGAGGGATCTCAGGTCTGTCTTTAGTTGTCTGAAAAAATTTTAACCTTAAATGTCATGTTCTTTTAAGTAAAACATTTCATTTTCTACATTTGAATCATTGCTACTATCCTGGCAGAAGAAAAATGAAAATTAAAAGCCTATATTTTATGCTACCTATGTAAGTAAATTGAAGCTTTAGCATTTTCAAACTCATGCCAGCTATTCTGTACCATAGCTACACTAACTCCTACTCACACTTCCCTTAAAGTCTTTGCTTTTAATTAGAGGAGGAATTGAAGTAAATCACTCAATGTAATGCTGAAAGGCAGGAGGTCCAATTTTGACTTTTATAGAGATTATATATTTGATTACATTTACCTTCATTTTTCTGATTGTGACCATGTATCAGGAGTTGAAACTACTTTGATTTAAATCAAAAATATATATATTTTAAAAATTGCCTTAATTGTTTACAAAAAATTGCTTTTCATCAGGTCAATTGTAGTTCTTTTTATCCCCCATTTCCAAGTAAGCAAGTATAAGAATATACAGTGACACTGAATTCATTAAAAATACAGTGGAACCTCAGTTCTCAAACTTAATTCATTCTGGAAAATTGTTCAAGAAGTGATTTGTTTGAAAACTGAATTTCCTTTGTTTCCTGAGAGACTGAACGTACAGGTGTCGGCCCAAAAGGGTTGTCCAGTAAAGAACCGAGACCCGAAGCCATGTTAGACCACTGAAACATTTTTCCCAGGAACAACTTGGTCAAGAACCAAGACCTTGGAGAACCAAGGTTTGACTGTAACTAGTGGAGGACACTTTCACTTTAATTACACCTCAGTTTCACTCACCTTTTGCTGCAACTCCCATTTTCCTGTCTGTTTTTCTGGCCTAATGCTCTCGTACCCATGAATTAAAAAGAACAAGAGGCATTGATATGCCTGCCAACCATTGCAGTGTTGGCCACCATTAAATTCCCTGGGCCTCTTGCCCCACTGTGTTTCTGGACCTTGTGTCCATTCCAGTCACTAAACTGAGGAAGAGCAACTCTTTAGAATGTGACTTGAACGGACTGTACATTTCTGATTAACTGCAATTAACAGTATTACTATCTTGACCATAATGGGTCTTGAAAGCAAACATTGCATTTTCAAGAAACTCTTCAAAGAGAGAAAAGATGAAAACCAGGACACAGAAAAAATATGAGTCAACAAAGAAATCTTTGTGTGAATGACTGTGAACACTCTCTGGGTAGATTTTTGAGTTCTTTATAATGCTGTGGCAACATTGTGACAAGTACCCTGTCCCTTTCCAGTCCCGCAGCCTCCCTTTCTGCCCACACACTCACTGTCGCACACCAGAAGTGGCCTCTTCACTGGCTACCCTCCCAGTCCATCCTGGGTGGCAGTTTATCTTTCTCTGACCACCACCTTATCTTGTCCATCTACTGCCCGCTGAGCTTGGCGGTTCCCCATTGATTATCAAATTCTAGAATAAACTTCATCTCCATCGGCTGTTTTCTAAAGCCATACATTACCCTAACTCTTTAGCCTCATTTCCTGCTGCTCCTCAAACTAAACAGTTTATAGTGCAGTCACACTGGTCCCTTAAACACCTGCCTCCCCGGATATGCCTGTAGGTGTGAGAAATACTGTGCAGAGAGAGCCTGTGTGTCCTTTATATCATCATAAGATAGTAACGTGTAACATAGTCCAATATCGTAGCCCAAAAGTCGGCATTGGTGTCATCCCAGGTACATCCTTTTTATTCTTGCCTCTTCACCTTTCTCACTTGTTCTTTCTTAAAAAGCCCCCTCTTCATTCTCACCCCTGATGGAGCCCCCCCTCACCTTTAAGGTCCAGTTCATCTCTGATGTCTCTAGCTAGTTCCACCCAGGGGCCCCATCCCAGTGCTGTCCCCGGGTCCTGTGTCCTCCTACTGGACTATATTGTTTGGGGATCCCTACAAGTTGCCAGTGTGTGGCTCATCTTTACAACAAGAGAATATGTTCTTAGAGAGCAGAAATCACATTTAACTTGTTTTTTATTTTTTGCTTAACTGGTAAAACACAGCATTTATCATAACCACTTCTAAGTATATAGGTCAGTAGTGTTAAGTATATCCTCACTGTTGTATAGCAGATCTTCAGAACTCTTCCATCTTGTAAAACTGAAACTCTGTTCCCATTAAAAAAACTCATCTTCCTCCCCCCTCCCCAGAACCTCTCTTTCTATTTCTATGAATTTGACTGCTTTAGATACTTCATGTAAGTGGAATCATTTAGTGTTTGTCTTTTTGTAATTGGCTTATTATTTTGCTGAGCTAATGTCCTCAAGGTTCATCCATGTTGTAGCACGTGGCAGGATTTTCTTCTTTTTAAGGCTGAATGATATTCCTTGCTATTTAATGCCACATTTTGTTATCTGTTCATCCATCTATGGACATTTGGTTCACTCTCCCCTCTTGGCTATTGTGAATACTGCTGCTGTAGGCATGGGTGTGCGAATATCTCTTCAAGCCTGCTTTCAGTCTTTTGGGTATGTACCTAGAAGTGGGATAGCTGGATATATGGTACTTCTATTTTATTTAAACTTTTTTATAAGGGATCTTTCCTGAACTTTACATTTTTCTCAACAGCTACACAGGGCTGTGCTCAGGTATGGGCATGCACTAAAAGTATTGATTGGGATAGTGTTGGTTGGTACTGATAAACTCAATAATAAAAAATAGCCTCCATTTTGTTAGGGGAATTGCATTTTTAAAAAGGTTGCCTTGCCCCATTATTTGATAGATCAATTCAAATAAGAAATATAATTTTTAAAATACTTGTGTTATTGAAAATGAGAGGATATGTTTTGGAAGTCAACCCTTCTTTCCCAAGTTCTCAAATTCATACACAGTGAAATTATTTCAATTGCATGTGGGCTTTTTTCTATAAGAATATGTGTGTCAATCAGACTAGAGTGTTCTCCTGTAGGCATAAAAGCTAACACTGGTGTTTCTACTAAAATCCATGTAAAATAAAGCTGGTGTGTTGCATAAAGAAGAGAAGCACATGCTACAGTTGTGAATCTTGGGTCCTCAGCTTGCAGTTTTTAACAGATGCCACTTCACCCATTTAGATCTATGAAGACTCCATCGTCTTGCAGTCGGTGTTTAAGAGTGCACGGCAGAAAATTGCCAAAGAGGAGGAGAGTGAGGAAGAAAGCAATGAAGAGGAGGAGGAAGATGAAGAAGAGGAGTCAGAGTCAGAAGGTCAGCTCGGGCATCTGGTTCCTCTCTTGCTTTGCCGGTTACCACCTGCATCAGTGTTCTCACAGATGCTGAAAGTCAGATGTTCGAGAGAGATCTGGATTGCAGTCTTCGTTGTACCATGTCCTTGTCAGGCAACCTCAGGCAGTGCACTTAACCCGGTTCAAGCTCATTTTGCTCCTTTGGAAAACCGAGATAATAAGCATGCCCCCAAAGCTTAGCACACGGGCAGGCTCAGAGCGAATGCTCCCTGAGGGTTGCCTTTGAAAATCAGTGTAATGTATATTTCCTATCAACATTGCAGGTAATACCTCCTACCTGTTCTTTAGCACAGTGGTTTTGATATGGGCTCCACCTAGGTTTTGGATTGGTGTCTTGAGGTGGGGTCTGAGAGTCAGCATTTCTAACAGTTCCCTGGGGATTCTGCTGCTGCCTGGCCCATGACCACGTTCTCAGAAACGCTGCTTTGGAAAACAGTCGCCCTGTTGAGTTGGGACTGGGGACTCTTTAGTGCATCATGGATCAGATACTGATCCTGTCTTCATTCAAAATGTTAATATTTTGTTCATCTTGTATTTTTGGCATTGATTTTTTGAGTTTTTTTATAACATTGCATTAGAATGTGTGTCTTGATTACTCAGTTTCGATGCCCTTTTAAATTCTGTACCCAAGGGAAGTACCTCTCTTGTCTTACCATAGTCCCAACCTCAGTTGATAATCTTAGTCTTCAAAAGTTAAAGCTGCCTTCAAAATCCTAAAATGTCTTCTTAGCTAATTATGATTTCACCCCACACCTCCTCTCAAAGTAATAAATCCCAGTAGTTTATGGTCTGCTATGTAAAACAGTACAGATGTGCTTTAAAAACTTTTATAAGATGTGTTCCTAATTACATACTTATTACAGACAACTTGGAAAAAATACTTTTTAAGAAAGGAAAATCCGTATAATTTTATTACCCAATATATACATTTAACATTTTAAGTTTCCTTCCAGCTTTTTCTATACACAAGGATTTTGTCTATATACAGTTTTATAGCATGATCTGTTTATTGTGAACATTTTCCCATAGCAACCAGTGTTTGTATACAGCAGTTTATATTACCATTCATTAATGTACCAAACTGTATTAGCCTCATTGTAAATAATGCTGTCCTGCAGTCTTACCCATAAATCATTGCGGACATTTTTAAAATATCTGATGCGCACATCCTGCCACATGGATGAAGTAATATCCTTTACAGTCTGTGTCCCCATACCCAGTCTCATTCTTTAGAGTGATACCTCCTTTTATTTATTTAACCATTTTTAATTTTATATGGTTATTACCTAGTTCTAATATCCTAATATTTGATGAATAAGTCTCCATTATCTTAGCTAGATATTTCCTTTTTTAGAGCCATATTTGTAATCTGTCTTCAAATAGCTGCCCTCCCATCCCATCTGTCAGTTTAGCCTCTTGCATCTCTCTTGAGGCTTGGCGTATTAACTTCCTACTGCTGCTATAACAAATTGCTGCAAACTTTGTGGCTTAATAAAACAAAAATTTGGGATTTCTTGGTTCCGTAAGTCACAATTTTGATATGGATGTCTCTGGGGCAAAATCCGGGAGTCAACAGCCTGCGTTCTTTTTAGTGGGGGCCCTGGCGGAGAATCCACTTCCCTGTGCTTCTCTTTGGCACTTTCTTGAGCCTCTTCCTCTTAAACTTTCTGTTTTCTCTAGACACATAACATCGATATTAGTGATTAGTGTTGTATGCCTGAATCATATTAGCTTCAGGTGTACAACATTATGATTTGTTATTTGTATATATTGTGAAATGATCACCATTAGTCTAATTAACTTCCGTCACTATACATAGTTAGAAAATTGATGTTTTTTTGTGATAACTATTAAGAACTTAGCAAATTTCAAAATGTAAAATACATTGTTATGAACTTTACTTATCATGCTGTACCTTAACCCTATGACTTATTTATTTTATGACTGGACTTTGTACCGTTTGACATCCTTCACCTATTTTGACACCTTGCAACCTTCCCCCTTGACCTCTGGCAACCACCAAATCTATTCTCTGCATCTATAAACTTTTTTGTTTTTAAGTTTCCCCATATAAGTGAGATCATATGGTATTTGTCTTTCTCTGACTTACCTCTCTTAGCATAGTGCCCTCTAGGTCCATCCATGTTGTTGCACATGGCAAGATTTTATTCTTTTGTGGCCAAGTCGCACTCCGTATTTATTTATTTATATTTATATTTATATTTATATATATATAATTTTCCTTATCTTTTCATCTGTTGATGACACTTAGTAAGTAATGTTGCAGTGAACATGGGAATGGATGTACCATTGAGTTAGTGTTTTATTTTCTTCTGATGAATACCCAAAAGAGGAATTGCTGGATCATTTGGTAGTTCTTTTTATCCTCACCTGAGGATATGTCTTTTTATTGACTTAGAGAGGCAGGGGAGAGAGGGAAAGAGACACATCAATATGAGAGAGAAACATTGATCCGTCGCCTCCTGTATGTGCCCCAACCAGGCATCAAACCTGCAACCATTTCGGTGTATGGATGACACTCCAACCAACTGAGCCGCCTGGCCAGGGCTGCAAGTTCTATTTTTAATTTTGGGAGGTTCTTTCATAATGTTTTTCATAGAGGCTACACCAGTTTACTTCCCCAACAACAAAATACTAGGTTTCCTTTCACCACATCCTCACCAACACTTGTTATTTCTTACGCTTTTGATGACAGCCATTCTAACAGGTGTGAGGTAACATAGCTCATTGTGGTTTTCATTTGTATTTCCCTAGTTAGTGATGTTGAATACCTTGTAATGTACCTTTTGGTCCCCTGCTGGAAAAATGGCCATTCAGATCTTTGCCTATATCAGGTTATTGGTTTTTGGTTAGTAAGGTGTATGAATTTTTTATATAGTCCGGTGACTAATTCTTTATCTAATAATATACGAGACAAATATTTTCTCATATTCAATAGGTTAACTTTTCATTTTGTTAATGGTTTGTTGCAAGAACTTTTTTAGCTTAATGTAGTCCCACTTGTTTATTTTTGTATTCACAGCTTTTGTTTTTAGTGTCAAATCTTGATCACTTCCAAGACTGATGTCAGAGAGCTTATTGCCTATGTTCTCTTCTAGAAATTTATGGTTTCAAGTCTTATGTTCATGTCTTTGATCCACTTTGAGTTAATTTTCATGTAGGGCATAAGACAGTGATCTAGTTTCATTCCCATGCATGCGGCTGTCTTGTTTTCCCACGCCATTTATAGAAGAACTCTCCTTTCCCCATTGTGTATTCTTGCCTCCTTTGTCATAAACTGACTATACATGTGTGGGTTTATTTCTGGGCTCCTTAGTCTGTTCCACTTACTTGTGTGCCAATACCATACTGTTTTAATTACTATAACTTTATAATGTATTGGGTTGGCCAAAAAGTCCATTATGTTTTTTCTATAAAATAAAAGACACATTTTTCATTTTTTACCAATAACTTCACTGATTTGGGTATTTTGAGTGTATTGGCTGTCTCCCACTATTGGCTTCTAATGGGTACAGGCCAAGGGTGCTGCTAAACATCTTCTAATGCATAAGACAGCCCCACAGCAAAGGAATATTTGGCCAATAGTACCAAGAAACTTTACAAATAACTTTTGACACATTTGATCAGTCATAGCACCTTCTCTGTACACTGCACAAGTCTCTTTTTGCATTTCAGTTGTGTTTTTACCTTTCTTGAAATAAAGCATAATATGCCAAAAATGTTGCATATTTTCTTCCATCATCAATATTAAAATGGCTACACAAAAGTTCACCAATTTTGATGTTTCTTTTAAATACACGCTGATATGACAGCTGTCACACTATAACAAAATTGTTTCAAGTGAACTTAAAGACAACTAGGCCCTAGTAGAGCCATTGTACAGGAAAAAGGTAACAGGCTTTTTGGGCAACCCAATAGATTGAAATCAGGGAGCATGCTGCCTCCAACTTTGTTCTTCTCTCCCCAGATTGCTTTGGCTATTCATGATCTTTTGTGTTTCTATATAGATTTTAGGATTACTTGTTTTACTTCTGTGAAAAATACCACTGGAATTTTGATAGCGATTGCACTGAATCTGTAGATTTCATTGGGTAGTATGGAAATTGTAACAATGTTCATCTTTTCAATTCATGAGCATGAACTATACAATGTTTCCCTTTATTGGTGTCTTCAGCCTTTTTCATCAATGTCTTGTCATTTTCAGTGTCCAGGTCTCTCTCCTCCTTGGTTAGATTTATTCCTAGGAGTTTTATTCCTCCTGAGACCAACCAAACATGATATTCTGGCAAAACTAGTTTGAACAAGAGACCCACATTCTCAGTGATTTCATCATCAAATCCTAAAAATGATATTCTATGGACAGTTGTCCCAGAACAATGCCATGGAACAGATTTTCCTTATACTTCAGGATACACACCTATATTTATGTTATAGCACTTTGGATGCTTCCAAGCATTTTTATTTCCATCCTCAGAATAACCCTGTGAGAGTGGAATGAATGCTGTCTCTCGGGGCTGATTTAGCAGAACACTGTTAGAAGCTTACCATATGGATGTGTGCACCATACCTCCCCCAGATTCTGCTAAGATGGGCCAACAAATAGCTTTAAGGCACTTTGTAGAGGTAAAAAGCTGGGAACTTGAGCACCCATCACCAGGGGACTGGTAAAAAAACATTATAGTGTACACATTAGGTAGAAAATTTTCAGGTTGATTATTAGAAATGTCCCACATGTCTGGAATATGGGCATATGAAGATCCCTTTGGGGTAAGTACATAAAGCACATGTGTGTGTGCACTTGAATTCTTCGTATTCTTTCTCTATAGAAGTGGAGAGAAAATTATACACACACAGGATTTATTTGTATGTATGGATGTATACTTTTTTTCTGGAAATAACAACCAGAGAGAGAACAGGTAGGGTACAGACTGGAGATGGGAAAGGAAGTTTTCATATTCATTTGTTTGAGTGTTTCATTTTTATTTTCCTTTTGAGCCATTCTACACTCTTCAAAGTATTATTCAACTATTTGGATTTTCTTTTTAAGTCAACTGGAGTTATCTACACAGTAAAATTATTAGCCTTTTTTTTACTCTTTAAACTTATTTATGTTTTTTAATGTCAAGGGCCCATTAAATAAATGCCTATACTCCCCCATAAAGTAGAAAGGGCAGCCCTCATTATCCTGCTTAGGAAGATCCCTGTTCAGCCATTAGCAGACAGGAAAGGACCCAGCTGCCCTCCATGGGACCTGGGTCCCTCTTGTTGCCTATTTAAGATAATGGTGTAAGTTATTATCCCAACTGAGACATGTTTGCAGGTGAAAGGAGGGGGCGCCAACTAGATAGGATGGCAGGAGACAGGTACGAATCAAGAATGGTCTGTACATTCCTGGACATCTGGTTTATCATCTACCTGTGAATAGATTTCCCTGTGACTTCTCATTGCTGTCTATTTTGTTTTTGCTATAGCAAAATCTGTTAAGGTGAAAATCAAGCTTAATAAAAAAGATGAGAAGGGTCGGGACAAAGGAAAAGGCAAGAAAAGGCCAAATCGAGGAAAAGCCAAACCTGTCGTGAGCGATTTCGACAGTGACGAAGAGCAGGATGACAACGTAAGTGCAGCTGCCTTCGACTGCAGCCGGGAATCCCTCCACCTCTGTTTCCCTCGCATGTTGCCGTGTCTTTTCCAAGCTCTTCACTTTAACACCTAGAAGTGAACATGTAAAGATTTGGCGAGACTTCATTTTTGATGGATATGAACTGAGCTGCATGCTGTATAACAAAGAATTTGGGTCTTTGTTTATTGCTTTTCTAATAGTTCTCAAAAAATGAAAAACACTAAATCAAGGTTCCTTTTCCCCTTTCCCATCTTCCCACTTGGTTACTCACAGAGAGATGCAGTTTTCTCCATGGCTGGTTAATATTTTATATCCATAACAGCCAGCATAGTGCCTGGTCTACAGCAACATTTAGATGAAGTAAGGCTTAGATGAGAGAATAAGAAAAGGTGTTAGAATGTCAGAGTGCTGGGTCTGAGTTGATTTTTAAAACACTATACAAAAAAAAAAAAGATGCATTTTTAAGTACCTAGAGGCATTATTTTTAATTATGGAAAAATTCAAGCAGCATTTATGGAGCCAGGCCCCAACATGAGTACCTTTCTGTATGATACTGTATTTAATGCTTCTGTTAGCATCATGAGATACATGTCGCTGTCAACATAGTACATAAATCAGTGCTTAGGTTATATGTGTTTTGCTCCAGCTCCTGTAAGTAGATAGTAGAGGCTGAATTCAGATCCAAATAGCCTAACTCAGTCCAGTGCACTGCCGCTGCCTGTGCGGGCAACAAGGGAGAAGAAACTTCTGATACGCTGCCTTCTGAAGTGCCCTCCATTTCCTTCACTTTTCAGAGGACCTCAGATTCCCTCCCACCCTCCCCCTCCTTTTTTCTTTCTGGAACGTTAATTTTCCATTTTTGTGTGTATGCTAGTTTGATTTTCCTTCAGCACTTTGCCATTTGGGGGCTGATGAAAAAGCTACAGAATTCACATCCCACCCCACCCCACCCCACCCAATTCACATCCCACCCCACCCCACCTAACCCATGACACAAGCATTTTCAAATGCATTCAAAATACCGTGTTTTCTTTAGCAGACTTACCAGGGAGTAGACAGCAAATACATGGCACTTTTTCTCAAAATATAATGCTGAAAATTGAAATTATTAGGTATCATCTATATGGTTTAATTAACCAGT
The DNA here is from genome assembly GCF_019186645.2 of Phyllostomus hastatus. NCBI lineage: Eukaryota > Metazoa > Chordata > Mammalia > Chiroptera > Phyllostomidae > Phyllostomus > Phyllostomus hastatus. The sequence continues at coordinate 27,279,562 of NW_025333857.1, read as the reverse complement.
GTCACCCCAATAAATTCAGTAATAAATAAAACCTGTAGTCATGCTTGAAAGTAAAGTAGGTGAGCTGTGGAAAAAAGAAAAGCAAAGAAAGACATGATGAGCTGTGAACCCTATATGCCAACGTGAGCAAGATGAAAAGACTGGCAGAGGGGGTGGGTGTTGCTCCGGCTTTCCGGCTGGGAGTGCTCCTTTCCGCTGAGAGGCCGTCACTTCCTCTGGTGGCTTTTCATCTTCTCACAAAATGCAGAGGCTCGGAGGGTTAACTGTTTCCAAAATGTCATTGTTTTCTACATGGCTTCTTGACAGCTTATGTCTTCTTTTTCTTGTAACTTCATTGCCTTGTATCTTCATTTTTACTTTTAGGAACAGTCAGAAGCAAGTGGGACTGATGATGAGTGATCGACACGGCCCTTTTTCCTCGGTAGAGCTGAATTCCTTCCTCCCCTCTCCCATTTCTGCCCAGTGAGTTCATTTGTCATAAGGGCCCTGGGTTGTTTCTATGTCATCTTCATCTATAAACTAGCTTTAGGATAGTGCCAGACAAACATATGATATCATGGTGTAAAAAAACACGCACACATACACAAATATTTGTAACATATTGTGACCAAATGGGCCTCAAAGATTCAAAGATTAAAACAAACAAAATAAAGCTTTTGATGGAAAATATGTGAGTGGATAGTATATTTCTATGGGTGGGTCGAATTTGGTGATGGTTTGATTGTGCCTGGTTTTATCACCCGTTCAGATGAGAAGATTTTTGTCTTTTTGTAGCACTGATAACCAGGAGAAGCCATTAAAAGTCACTGGTTATTTTATTTTTCATCAGGCAATTTTCAACATTTTTATTTGTTCAGTATTGATTTTTTTTTACACTGTGGTACATATAAGCAACTTTAATAGGTGATTAATGTACAGTAGTTAGACTTCACCTGCATAGACATTTTTCCATTTTATGCTCTATGATCTAAAAGAAAAATGCTTTTTGAACCGTATAAGATTTATGTCTACTGTAAACATGGCTTACTTTCTTTTGCAGTTGATTAAAAAAGGTTTTGTTGAACATGCTATTGAGTATTGCAATCTATATAGTGCATTGGATGGCTTTCTTTGTCAACCTGATCTCCTCTGTTACCAATGTGGATCGTCTCCTTTTCCCGAAAGTGTACTTAATCTTTGCTTTCTTTGCACAATGTCTTTGGTTGCAAGTCATAAGCCTGAGGCAAATAAAATTCCAGTAATTTCCAAGAATGTGGTGTTGGTGCTTTCCTAATAAAGAGATAATTTAGCTCAACAAATGTTTCTTCTTCTTGTTTTTGAGTTCTAGAGGATTGAAACCGTAGTGCCTGAGTGAGAGTTTCTTGCAAAGAGCTGGACAGGCTCTTGCAACAGAACATTTGGTCAGGAAAAAAGGCTGAGAGAGAGCCAGTCTGATGAAACGAACCAGGTGTGTGTAAGGGAGAGGAGTCTACTTTGGTGACTTTAAACTTGAACAACAGCAGAGATACGGCCATAACCTAAGCCACACCCAGCAAATGGTTTAAATTTTTTACTAACTAGAAAAATCTTATTTTATTCCAAGTCAACAGAAATTAAACTCATTTTAACTTGTTTTAAAATACATTTTACTGATTATGCTATTACAGTTGTCCCATTCTCCCCCTTCACTCCCCTCCCCCCTGCCCACCCTCTCCCACCCACATTCCCCGCCTTTAGTTCATGTCCGTGTGTCATAAGTTCTTTTGCTTCTACATTTCCCACACCATTCCTGCCCTCCCCTTATTTTCTACCTATTGTCTATGCTACTTATTCTCTATATCTTTTCCCCCCTCTCCTCCTCCCACTTCCCTGTTGCTAACCCTCCATGTGATCTCCATTTCTGTGGTTCCGCTCCTGTTCTCTTTGTTTGCTTAGTTTGCTTTTGTTTTAGTGTGGTTGTTATTAACTGTGAGTTTGATACCTTTTTTTACTGTTAATGTTTCTTCTTTTTCTTAGATAAGTCCCTTTAGCATTTCATATAATAAGGGCTTGATGATGATGAACTCCTTTAACTTGGCCTTATCTGAGGAGCACTTTATCTCCCCTTCCATTCTAAATGAAAGCTTTACTGGATAGAGTATCCTTGGATGTAGGTCCTTGCCTTTCATGACTTGGAATACTTCTTTCCAGCCCCTGCTTGCCTGCAAGGTTTCTTTTGAGAAATCAGCTGACATTCTGATGGGAACTCCTTTGTAGGTAACTGTCCCCTTATCTCTTGCTGCTTCTAGAATTCTCTCCTTCATTTTTATCTTGGCTAATGTAATTATGATGTGCCTTGACGTGTTCCTCCTTGAGTCCAACCTCTTTGGGACTCTCTGAGCTTCCTGGACTTCCTGGAAGTCTATTTCCCTTGCCAGATTGGGGAAGTTCTCCTTTGTTATTTGTTCAAATAACTTTTCCACTTGTTGTGTTTCCTCTTCCCCTTCTGGTACCCCTATAATTCAGATATTGGAACGTTTAAAGGTGTCCTGGAGGTCCCTAAGCCTCTCCTCATTTTTTTGAATTCTTGTTTCTTCTTTTCTGTTTGGTTGCTCCTTTCCTCCTTCTGGTCCCTTCCATTGATTTGAAACCCAGTTTTCTTTCTATCACTATTGGGTCCGTGTGCATTTTTCTTCATTTCACTTATTGTAATCTGCATTTTTTTATCTAATTTATGACCAAAGTCCACCAATTCTGTGAGCATCCTGATCACTAGTGCTTTGAACTGTGCATCTGATAGGTTGGCTATTTCTCGGTCGTTTAAAAAAATTGGCTCTGGGGCTTTTAATTCTGTTTGAGCCATCTTTTTTATTTTATTTTATTTTTTTCCTTTGGTCTGGTCACTCCTGTTTCATATGAGAAGTGGAGCCTTAGGTGTTCACCAGGGTGGGGCACATCAGTCGCTGAGTTGTGACGTTGTATGTGGGGGTGGGGTCCGAGAGGGAACAATGGCGCCCACTCCGCTCTCACCAGGACTCCAGTCCCCCTTGCCGCTTCCCACAAGCAAGTTGGTCCCCTCTGGTGCTGGCTCCCGGGCAGGTGGGCTTGTGCACGCTCTTGGACTCTATGGGTTTCTCCAAGGAGCCTCCTGTGTGACTGAGAGAATCTCCCAGCCTCATCTTCCATGGGTGTTTTCAATAGGTGCCTTCAGGCTTTGTTTCTCGGCGCTCTGGGTCCCTGGGATGCGTGGTCTGTGTTGTGCTGCCGGTGTTTGCTTTGTTCTGCGTATGAATGTGCAGCTGCGGACAGCCAGCTGCCTTGTGCGCCTCACTAGGTCTGCTCATTGCCTCCCGCGCCCAGGGTCTGCCACCGGTCCGTTGGCTGCGGTCTGCACCCTGCACTCTAGCGTCTGCCAGCCACTGATTTTTCCTGCTGGTAACCCTCGACCCCTCTCTGTAGGCCTCCGACTCCGCCCCTCCTTACCGGACTGGATGTATGGTATTCAGACTTCCGTTGAGTTCATTTCTCTCTGTTCTGGTTGTTTTTTGTTTGTAAATTCTTGTTGTCCTTAGTTTTGGTTGCGCGAGGAGGTACAGTGCGACCACCTGTGCCTCCATCTTGGATGTGTATTCAAAAATTTTTTTCTAAGAACACATTTTTGCCAACAAAATAAATATATATGTACATTATAGAAAATGCAGACAGTAAGAAAAGTATGAAGAAAAAAATTAAAATATTACCACACAGAGAAAAGTACTTGAGATTTCCAGTTTCAGATCTGGCATGGAGAAAAGCTGACCAAACTGAAGACATAGTCAGGCAGACCTAGGTAGCAGAAGACTAGCAAAATGTAATCTAATTAATGAATTGCTGGAGACTTCAGTGTGGACAAGTTTCAAAGAGAGATCTGGGGGCGCCAGTCTTAAGGGACCCCCACTCTTTCATGAGCTTCACTCACTTCCAGGAGCCCTATCAGGTTCTCACAGTAAAGAGGAGAAAAAACTCATGTTTTCAGTAGAGGGAGGGGGAAAGTAGCCATTTTAAAATATGCCCAGTATATTTTGTTCTTTTTTTTTTTTTTTTTTTTAAGATTTTATTTTTAGACAGAGGGGAAGGGAAGGAGAAAGAGAGGGAGAGAAACATCAATATGCAGTTGCCTCTCATACACTCCCAACTGGGAACCTGGCCCGAAACCCAGGCATGTGCCATTGATTGAGAATCGAACCAGCGACCCTTTGGTTTGGCTAGCACTCAATCCACTGAGCCACACCAGCCAGGGCTATTTTGTTCTGAACAAGGCTGCCCTCAACAGAGGCTGTTTTACCAGAGCCTAACTGACCTGGAAGGAGGGAAATACCTAACTCCAGGATCCTTGAACCTTCTCGCCTCTTCTAAGGGGGAAAAACCAAAAAACTGAGATGTACTTGTAAAGGTCAAAGGTCAGGGTCACAGGCTGATTAAAAGAAAGATTTGTTTATGGGAACTTCTCAAACAAACCTAAAGAGAAAAAATTAATGAAAAAGGCAAAACAACCAAAACAACTGCAAAAGGTCTAACGTGTACCTGATGGGAACAGCAGAAAGAGGGGAAGGAAGGTACTGAAGAAATGTGGTGCAATCATGACAGAATTCCCAAAACTAAGGAGAGACGACAGACCGCAGAGCCACGTTGCTCAGAGAACAACCAAGCAGGATAAATACTAAAGGTGTACACTTAGGCATATTATGCCCAAACAAAAAAAAATACTGCAAAAGCCAGAGAAGAAAAATACCTATCAAGGAGCAGGGATAAAAATTACATCTGACTTCAGAACCATGCGGCAAGATGAGAATGAACAATTTAAGGTGTTAAGAAAAAAAAACCCCACCATCCTGGAGCTCTGTACCCTATGATATTATTCTTTAAAAGTAAAAGAGAAACACTTTCTCAGACAACCAAAAATTGAGGGAGTAGACCTGCCTTGCAAGAAATGTTAAAGAAGTTCGGAGAAAAGGAAAATGATACTGGTCTAAAAAGTGGATCTACTTAAAGACAGGAAGAATGTTGGAAAAGGAATAAAGGAAAAATAAAAACTTTTATTACTTATTCTTAATTGATCAAACAGGTAAGAGTTTGTTTAAAAAATAACTTATTCCATGATTATAGCTTTTGGGTAGTTCAATGGAATGACACCCTATTATAAGGGATAGGAGGGGGAATTGGGAGTACTGTATTATAAGATACTTCCTGTTTGATGGTATAGTGTTATGAAAGTGGACTTACATTAATTGTAAATGTATACTGCTAACTGAAAGGCAACCACTTAAAAAGGTAGAATTTTTAAATGTACAATTGAAATTCTAACAGGGAAAAAAATGGAATCACAAAATACATGTAGCCTGAAGAAGGGGAGAAAAAAGAGTGGAAGATTTAAAAAGCAAAGAACAGGGACCAAAAAAAATAGAATATAGTATCAATTATGGGAACTACCCATCCAACTATATCAATAATCACTAAACACCAATGGTTTAAATACACCAATTAAAAGATACTGTCAGAGTGGACCAAAAACCAAAACCCAACTTTAAAGTTTCTACAAGAAATACATTTAGTTGAATGTGGAAAGGGCTTTGTGAATGAGCAAAATGACTTACTTGTCCCTGTCGTTCTGCTCTAAAATGGTCAGGGAAGCCAAGTTTGGGAACTGCAGGGCCCTAAGGCTTAGTTGTTTGCCCATCCCATTGAGCTAGCAGGAATGTCAAAACAAAATTCTTCACCTCTGGGTTTCTAAGGAAATTCTCTCAGCCTGGTAGCTCTTGGGGAAGCTGGCCCATCAAGGTGACACTGACTTTAAATTGCCTTTCTGTGGCAAGGCTCTAAGTTTGTTTGCTAAGGTTTAATAGACATCACATTTTTTTCTTTGTTTGTTTTTTTAATAGGTTTGGTATGTTGGATACTTAGAGTGTGGCCACAGGGTGAAATCTCCCAGAGAGGGTTGGCCTGATAGTAATGATTCATGGTTAAGTAATGCCAGAGAATTCATAATCACTCCCTCATTTTTGAAGCTTGGTTGATTTGGAGAAATGATAGAACTCCATTTCTGAGCTTTCAATATTATGTGGTTTCGAGCACTAGACCCCATATAAAACGGCACTATTCGCAGAAAAGGACTAATAGAGCCTCATGAGGTACGATGTGGTCTCTGTCCTGTAGCAGTGTGAGCAAGGGGCTGTACTGTATTTGTGGGGCACGGTATAATCAAGTGTCTGCTTCTGACCCTACTTTCCCTCGTTTTGAATTAGACTTGTTACCTTATAGAATTTCTTTGGATCCCCTAGAATCATTCTTAACAATCCACACCCTTAATAACCTAAATAGGGAGACTGTTCCTACAATTGAATACCAGTTTCCACTTCTTTCCAAATGTAGTCCCAGTTTTCAGCCTGGAACTCTCTTTGAGACTTCCTTTACAAAGTGAACTGAGGGTATCCGATGCTCCTTGGTGGGGAAAATATCAAGGAAAGTAAACTCTAGTACCTGTTCACATCTCCATCACAGCCAGGAACCCTCACTGGCCTCTCAGCCACCCTGACACCCTCTGCAGCCAAAGATCTTGACCATTTAATACCCCTGCAGTGGGAGCCCATCCCCCACAAAATGCCCACCTCTGGCTTGCTTTGTAAGGCTGAGCAAGTGCAAACCACAGCATCTCTTCCTGATACTCGAGGTGGATGGGAATCACAATGTAGACTTGATTCTAAGTTGTTTCACTTCCGTTCACACCCAAAACAGAAAGCAAGCAGTGTAAAGTACGTACACCAGATAAGGAGACTAATAAATCAACACCCCATGTGAACTCATCACTCTTGGCCTCCTCCAGTAGCTCCAGGAGGTCTGTCCAAGGTTCTGTGGTTGTTGCAGCCACTGTGGTCTGTGGGACCATACAGTGAGTAGCCCACTCAGCAGGGCAGCTGCAGCCCCCAGTGGCCCCAAAGATGTGATAATATATAAACCATGCAAATAAAAGCAAATATTAATATGCCATATTTGGTCAATTCTAAGAATTACATATCTTGTCCTGGACAGGTGGCTCAGTTGGTTGGAGTGTTGGTCTGTACACCAAAATGCTGTGGGTTCAATTCGTGGTCAGGACACCTACCTGTGTTGCAGTTTGGTCCCCAGTCAGGACATGTATGGGAGGCAACTGATCAATGATTTTTGCTCACCTTGATGATTCTCTCTCTCTTTCAAATCAATAAACATATCTGGTAAGGAATGAATGAAAAATAAGTAAATAAATAAATCTTACATGTCTTTACATCTTTAAAGAACACATTCATGTCTTTTATGAAATCATAATGTTGATTAGCAGTAATTTTCCTGTCTTTGTGATGAATAAAATAATCATGCTTTTACAATTGATGGTGTCGTAGAGTCAAGAAAATATTGTGCTTCGCCCCATTTTCTTAACATACCATGTGTGTAGCAAAGTTATGTACATTCTTCTGCATCTTACTTTTTCACTAATTTATCTCTGAGAGCATTCCTATCAGTGCATAAAGGGCCACCTCATTCTTTCTAACCTCTGCATGTATTCCATTATGTTATCATAACTTACCTAAACCAGTTCCACACCGACAGCACATTCTGGTTGTTTCCAGTCTGTGTTTACTTCCCACTGCCAAAAACGACAAACGCTGGAAGAGTGAGAGCCAAGCACTGTGGAGGGAACTTGAAGGTTTTGTGGAAGATGTGAAATTAGACTTAAGACTGATGGAAGGGGGGAATATGAGACAGATCAAACCGCTCTTCAGAGTCTGGTCTGGGTAGCCCATGAGAAACCACGCACCATCTTCCACTGGAAGCGTGTGCTTAGTGCAGATTTTAAACAATTCACAAGAAAGGTTTTCCTGGAGCTCCTTTTACTGGCCCAAAGCCCATCCAGCAATCATGGAAGATTAATGTCCATCTCACTGCTGAAAGGGCACTGGAAGTAGCCGTCACAAACTTCCTCGGCGCACCCCATGGCACAGGGAAATAGACCTGCAGGAGGAGATATTAAAGGACTAACTCTGATGGTGTTGAGGATTCAGAGAAGACCAGGAAACTTGCAGCGGGGTCCCAGAGAGAAGTAAAAGCATAAAAGCTAAAGAATTCGGACCAGAGTAAAAGAAACTAACAAAATGAGGAATGTGAAATGAAAGAGGCCCCAGGCTTAAGAAACTTCATCCATTCCGTTCTGCATTTGGCCTTAGGAATACCAGGATTTTAAAACAGTACCATGACACCAGTATTCCTGTTCACAGTGGAGGCTGGCTAATTCCTTAGTTCCATGCCCACACCAGTCCTGGGCAGTGATAATAACAGCAATATTGTTTACCATGTACACTGTTCTAAGTACTTTATAGATAGGATAGATACATGGGCAGATTCAAAAGTAAGGCTATATATATATATATATAGGCTCATTTAAGTCTGCAATAACCTCATGAGGTAGGCACTATTATTGTTTCTGTTTTATGGATGTGACAACAGAGGCTTAAAGAGATGACCTGACCAGGGTCACTTAGCTAGTTAAGTGGTGAAGCTGGGATCCAGTCTCCAGGCAGACCATCTCCACAGTCCTTGTTCTTACCTAGAACTCCAACCTGCCTCTCAGTGTCTCCTTCCATACCAGACTGTGCACTCCTTTGGGGACAAACATTATGTTATTCATTTTGGAGTGAGCCCTCCTCCCCTACCCAGCAAAGTAACATGCACTGAATACACATATTGAATAGAACTGGAGGGGATCTAAGTTTTGCTACCCTAGTATGTGCTCTTCAGGATATAATTTTCAGCTGGCTATTAAATACAAAAGACTCAGAAACTTTGACCCTCTCCCTTTCCTGCCTAAAGAGATTCAGCTAGAAAAACCTGCTTCATGAAGGGAATCTTAGCATGTTCACTCCACAGTGTTCACCTTAACCTAATTTGAATAAAGCATGGTAGACAGGAAGGGTTCATGCGAAGTCCTGTTCTGCCGGATCCTCCCCTCCAGTCCATTGTTGATAGGTTGCCTAGTACGAATTTGTTCCAGGTTACATGTGAATTGCCCATTTCGCCTTCAAAATACCAGACCCCTCCTCAGTACCTTCTCCTTTGTCCAAAATGGCATATAAACCTCAATGTCTAAAGTCTTTTGGGGTCACATTCTATGAGCCCCTGAATGTACATTCATATAATAAACTTGGGAAATTTTCTCATGTTCATCTGCCTCTGTTAAACTTTATTGTTAGCCCAGCTAGAAGAGCTTAGAGGGTGGGAGGAAGATTTTGTCTTATTCAGCCCCGACAGAATGAATGCACACAGTGTCGGAGCCAGTCCAGGACCTCCCTGCTGGACAACTCATCTGGCTTCCGTCTGGGCGTGAACTGGGTGTTCCTCCTCAGCGTGAGCCACTCTCCAGACAGTGTTCAACCAATACCAATCTGATCAGACCTCTCATCATCACGGTTAACTTACAGGTTTCCTGCTGGCCTTAGGGGTGAAGTATGTATCTTTCAAGTGGCCTCCCCTGTTCCGTAAGGCTTGTCTCTGTGTGACAGCTTCAGCCTCCCTCACCCAGACGCCGTGCCTCACCAACTATAGGCCAGTGCTGAGCAATGGGCACATGGCACATGTGTCATTTTAAATTTTCTAGTAGCCACGTTTTAAACTGTGAGAAGATACAAGTGAGGTTAATTTTAATGACTTATTTTCTTTAACCCAATATGTTCCAAAATGTTATTTTAATATGTAATCAACATATAAAAATTGAGATGTTTTTCTTTTTTATACAAAGTCTTTGAAAACCAGTACCCTTTGTACATGTGGAGCACATCTCAATGTGCCCCAGCCGCACTGCGAGTGCTCACGGGCTGCACTGGATGCTGCAGCTCTATCCCTGTGGTCCTCAGTCATTAGCTGCATTAGAATCACCAGGAGGGACACGGGAGCGGCAGGTTGCTGGCTCCGCCTGCAGAATTTTGATTCATTAAAGACTGGGGTGGGCCCAAGAAATTGCATTTCTGAAAAGTTCAAAGGTAACATTGGAATAGGGTGCAGAGCAAGCCCCCACCCCAGCAAATTCCCCACAGTCCATGGTTGGGTGTTGGAGGATAAGGGAAGTGGGTGATAGGCTTAAGATACTTTGCATATCTAATGCTACCTAATAGCTGTGCTACCACCCTGGGGCAAAAGGCCTAGTGACTTCAGGGGTGCGTCCTGACTCCTAACATGGGCAGGGAGGCCATTCCCCTGGTGTCCATGAGTCACACGTGCCCTGACTAGAGATGGCACTCCAGAGAAGGTTGAAGGTATGGGAAGCTGGCAAATGTAGCTCATTATGGAAGGAAATGCATAGTCACGTAGGAAGCTCCGGGTCAGGATTTAAAGTAAGGGTGGTCTGAAAGAGAGAAAGACTCAGCCAGGCTGCAGGCTGGTGAAGAAGGAGCCCTGCGGGCGGAGTGAGCGCAGAGGAGCAGGAGCCCTGACGCAGCAGCCGGGCACTCTGTAGTCAGCACTGGGCCGTGCGGCCTGGTGCAGTAAGGGACAGAACGGCACGCTGCTGCTCTGATCGTGCCCTCCCCGGCTGCCTCTGAAGCCAAAAAGACTCTGCCTTGTAAGACACTGACCTGCTGCCTCGCAGACCCGGACTCTGTCTGGACTCTTGGGACTAGGGACACACAGAGATGCCACTCTCATGGGACTTGTGCTTCCCTGACTCTGACCCCACCATGACCCAGTGCAACACGGCACATGCTTTCCTGGACTAGTACACAGAGGCTGGGGACAACCTGCCCAGATCCTGACAGGGAGAGCTGCTGCTGGAGGTTGGCAACTTTGAAGCCCACAAGTATATGTTCCAGTGGGACCAGAGAACTGTTTGTGCAGGCAGCTTCAGATAAGGAGATGGGGAACTTCCAGGCTTGGCTTTGGCCTTTAGGCTTTTGGGGAGCAAGGGAAGTGCTGGGTCTTGGGGAAGAACAGGGCTCCAAGCATAAGTGCTCTCAGTGCCCCCTCAAGGTTGGAATCTTATAAATAAAAACCTGTTTCTCTCAACACTGATTGTTTGTTAACACACCGAGGTGCCACGTGATGGGCCCTGTTTGCTTGGTTACAACATTGACAGGGTCCCTGGACCACACTGAGAACCATTGTTCTAGATCAGAAATTATAAACTGGTAGCTATCGGTTGGATCCAGCTGGCAGACTATTTTATTTGAATCATAGAGTGTTTTAAAATATTTTGAATTACCAACATTTGAAAATAGGTAGATTTCCCATAAAACTCTGGACTCCACAAGCTTTTGTTAAAAAATGTATAAATATAATTATATAGGGCTATATTTCTGTCTGGCAATAAGCCCCAGAAGCCAAATTATAAGTGGCCTTTCTTGATAGGTCATGAAGGCCCCTGTGGCAATTAAGTTGGCATCCCCAAACCTAGCCCTCCTGGATTTCCCAGTAGCTGAACACTTCAAGCTCTCTCTTGCCCCTGTAACTTGGTACATGTGGTTCTCTCTGTCTGGAACATTGCTGCCAACACCACCACACCAACCTGGCTAACTCCCACTTACCCTTCAGGCCTCAGCTCAGATGCCACTCTCTCTAGAAAGCCTGCTCTGCCCTCCCTATGACTGAGTATACTGTATTTTTTGGACCATAAGATGCACCTAGGTTTTAGAGGAGGAAAATAGAAAAAAAATTTTGAAGGAAAAAATGTGGTAAAATATTTAATAACATAAATAACATAATATATTTCACCAGTGTAAATGTAAACAGAACTCAACAGCAGCATTAACAACCATTATTCCTCCCAAATTTGGCAGAGGGGAAGGGTGTCTTATAGTCTGAAAAATACGTAGGTGCCTCTTCTGTGTGCTTCCACAGAAGCTATCACACGTCACTCTAATTTTGCACTATCATACTTGTCTTTCCTGCCATTCTATGAATTTCCTGAGGGAAGGGAACCACTTCTTTCTTATTCACCACTGTACCCCAGTGTCCAGCCCAGGACCAGACTGGCACTTGGCTGGGATTCAATAAATATTTGTTAACCAAATGAATGAATGAAGACATAAAACAGCTAGAAGAGATCTTTAAAACAATATTACCCAACTTTAACTTTCCCCTAAGGGCTGAAATGGGATCTTACCAAATCCCAGAGGTAACAAACACAAAAAAGCAAATAGTAAATTTTAATTAATTTTTTAAAAACTGCGTGCAAAAAGAAAAATTAAACCCTTTAAAATAATCCACTGGCCTGAGCTTTATTTCACCCTGCTCAATCTACTGAAAGCCATAAATAATGAAATAAGCACAATCCTATCATATGATCAAGTTACAGGCTCCTGCTCTATTTACTTCCTATCCTGTATATGATCTGCACTCTACCACCGGTTTACTGGTTTAAGACAAACAGGGAATGCTTTCCTCAGATTAAGTGAGTCAATATCATTTTAGAGATTTCTTGGAATTTGGTACTAAAAGTTTATAAGAGAGGAGGCAGAAAGAGATTCCATATCCACACCAGCCAGTGTACTGGGCACTTGGGAAATCACAAAAATATAAAATTATGGCAGAAATATTCTTAAGAGCCTCATCATTAGTAGAAAAGGTAAGTCATGGACATAAGACTGGAAGAGGCCAGTGTCATATGACAAGTAAAAAATGGTATATGAGAATTCAGAGGGAAGAAAGTTCTTCCAGCTTGGGGTGAGATCTGACATGATGAAGGCAGCATTTGACTGGATCTTGCAATATGATTCACACATGACTGGTGTGGCTCAGGGAGTTGGGCATCATCCAGCAAACCGAAAGGTCATCAGTTCGATTCCCATTCAGCGCACATGACTGGGTTGCAGGCCAGGTCCCTGGTTGGGTGTGGGCAAGTGGCAACTGATCAGTATTTCTCTCACACATCACTTGTTTCTCTTCCTCACTTTCTCCCTCCCTTTCCCTCTCTCTAAAAACAAATAAAATATTTTTTAAAAGATTGAGAAAATCTATACCCTTCAAGAAATCACATTTCTTCTCAAGTAACATTCAGAAATATATTTTCACCCTTTTTCAAAATGTATAATATATGAAAAAGTAGGTTAGTGCAAGAGAAAAAAGTTTGAAGTCCCTGGGAAGCAGATTTTTAGACCCAGCTTTTCCAAAAGCTAGCATGTGACCTTCAGAAGTTTCTTAATATTTCTGGATCTGAGTGTTCTCATCTGTAAGCTGAGCTGATAATAAATTATCTCTAAAGTCCTTTCTGGCACTAGCATTCAATGAGTGTCTATATTCTAATTTTTTATGCTGATTAAATTTTGGTGGTTAAATGCAATTAGTTTTGCTATGTGCTTCACAATAAATTCAGGCTTTGCAATACTTCATTATGCACAGAGGCAGTCATGTCATTGCTTAGGAGACAAATGAATTGTCAACTTTATATGAACAAAATGATTAGAGATTATATGTCTGGAAGGGAAGAGCAACTCTTACATTCAGAAGTGAAATAATAACTTCAGAAGGTCTTGAAAAGACTGTTGAAATGTTCTTTGAAGTCAGATGATTTAGAAAGGGAGATACTGTAGGACTAGGTTCCCAGATTCTATGGAAGGAGGGGATGCATGTCAGTAATTGGCATTTCATTAGTCCTGACCAGGTAGCGGGGAAGAGGAAGGAAGAACACACTGATGTATTTTGTCCAGTTTCTTAAATGCTTAGTGAGGGCATTCAATCAATTTTAAGAAAAGCCTTTGCTAATGAGCATGACCATAATTTACATACTTTCTCGTTTACTTAATACCTGTTTGTCACTAGTGAGGATATTTGCTTTGAAGCAATGTTCAAACAAATGAAATTAAATAGCCCAAGAGGAAGTAGGTGGTAAAATCAACTGGAAAGCCCCTGTGTAACTCAGGCCAGTGATCTTTCACTTACCCTGGCTCTATATCAGCTGGTGTCCAGTGACACTTAGGGACAAAGATGGTATCACTCTCAGACACATCAAAGCAACTACCCAAGAAGCAAGACTGTGAAAATAAGAAACCACAAATTGATTTGTTATTCTTAAGAGTCAGTTGCTTAACTGAAATTTGAGAATGCAGGAAAGATCCCCAAACAGTGAGATGCCTAATGTAGCACTGATATTTCTGTGTCTTTCCTTTGGAGCTACAGTAAAAATAGTCTTCTCTCTGATCCATGGAATGAAAACAAGTCAAAGGCAAGAGGAAATATACAGCTTAGGCGACAGACACCCAGGGCCTTGGCTCCCTGCTCATCCAAGTTTGGGCACCAGTTTAGCTGCCTCACAGTGGGTTTGGCAGTTAAATCAGCAGGAGCCAGAAGGGCAGAGCCCTCACAGCAAACACGCTCTGGGGATTTGGACAAACAGAACCAGGACACTGAAAGGCTTGAGGTCTTTGTAACTGATCTTGGGTGAGTTTGCCCACAAAGAAAATAAAGAAAACTAAACTGGGCCCTGGCTGAGTGGTTCAGTTGGTTGGAGCATTGTCCCATGCACCAAAATGTGGGTTCGATTCCTGGTCAGGCACATGTCTAGGTTGCAAGTTCAACCCCAAGTCAGGGCCAAATGGGAGGCAACCATTTGGTTGTTTCTCCCTTACACCAATGCTTCTCTCTCACTCCCCGTCTTTCTAAAATCAATAAACATATCCTTGGGTGAACAATAAAAAAGAAAAAAAGAAAGAAAGCTAAGCAGGAAAACAGGAGGAAACAGAACATCAGAAATCACCTGAGGTCATAGAACCAGTGAGTGACTGAACTAAATTCAAACATTTTGTCTGGCTTCTTACTTAGTTCACTGGACAGAGACGGGTGGGGATTTTATTTTACTTGGAGGTAAGTAAGGAGGAGTGGAATGGTGAGTTGTGGGGCCACTTGGATCTGGGTGGAATCCCAGGGAACTCTGTGAGGAAATGAAGTGATGAACATGAAGGGCCTGGCATGTACACGGCACCCAGTGAGTGTGCATTTTCTTTCCTCATCTGCACCCCACTCTGTCTCTCGGATGGCAAACCTGACAAACTCTTTCCACGTCACTTCAGGGTTCAAGAATAATCTTAACAAAATGCAAGCATATAGAAAAGACAACCTACATTGTGATATATTATTTTTAAAGCTTCTCACCCACCTTTTACTAAATAAATATTTGCTATCTTTATTGTGGCTTAGTGTGTGCTAAACACAGGTCCAAGTGCTGTTCTAGATATAATCCTCAAAACGAGTACAGAAGCAGAGACTTGCAATTTCTATTTTACAAGTGAGGACAGTAACCAGGAAGGGTTAAACAACTTGTCCAAGGTCACTCAGTAAGTGGTGGAGCTGGGATTCAAACAGACAGCATGGTGCCAGACCCCCTCCCTGGTTCTAATCCCTCCGCAAGGCTGCCTTCTAACCTACACGTGTTACCCTGTACTCTTCACTGATGTGCACGTAAGACATGATTAACCAGAGCAGAACCAACAGAAACACAAAAACACCTAAGCTATTTTATTATCATCTTCAGAGACAGATTAAGACTTATCCCGGGGAAAGATTGTTTTGGAGTGATTACAATCTTCAACAATACAATAATTAATTGGCTTATAGCTGTCAATGTCTCTTCTCTCCCACAGCTGCTTATGTTTCCACAACTGAGTCTCAAAAAAGCCCCACTTCAGTGCATCACACATTACCCTATGTATTATCATTCAATCAGAAAACATGATTTAGGTCCTAACAGGAACAGATTATTGTGTAAGGCATGATGATACAAGTAGGGAATGAAAACAAATAGAAAATATGACTAAGCTATTGAGAATATATAAGAAACTGTGAAAATTACTATAGTCCTCATGAGAAATAAAGTAGAATTAAATATCACTAACTCACTATTATTTTTGGTTCACTTCAGAACAGCAAGCATTTACCTATAAAGATATTGAAGGGAAAGTTTTTTATTTAAGAAAACAACTTTCAGGCAGCCTCAAGCACCCTAATGATAGATATTCTGGTTATTAATAGATATTCAATATTAGTATTACAGGTGCTATAATTGGGAGACCTTGCCAGCCCATGTCTCCTTACTGGGAACTCCCCTTTCACCCAAAACCCCCAGTCGGGGGTGGGGGGTGAGCCCGCCTGGCCATCTCTCCTATTGAATGAACACATAGGCTTAGTATCCAGTCAGATTTTCCTTTTTGTGGGAATTTGAAGTAAAGACATGAAGACCACATTTAGGTGTTATTCGAGTTGGGTCAATGGCAGTACCAAAAAAAAAAAAAAGGATAAAACAGAGAATTTAAAGTAGGAGAGAACAGGAGATACCCACAGAGGTTCAGGGACAAGAGATCAGGCAGATTCCGGGAAGGTCCGAGAACTAATTCCTAACTTCATAGTCTCAGTTGCTATGCGACCTGTTTGAGGAAATAAAGACCTCAGACTCATAATTTTTAAAATAACACTTGGTTAATTATATGAATCGCCTTGCCCAAAGAAAGCAGGGAACAGATCATTTGACGGTCAGCAGGGACAAAGTCCCTAGAGATTCTCAGAGAAGAGAACACATGTAACTGCTGAAGTGGGGAAGGCAGGCCTCCAGGACATAGGTTGGCACATTTTTAAAAGACTATGAGAAAAGATTGCAATGCTTGTCATTAAAATACTAGTTGTTGTGTTAAGAATTTTAATTTCTTTCTACACAGACATGGAGTGCAAACTTTTATGGATGGTTTGATGTTTTTATCTGCCTGGTTCTTGGTTACTAGTCCTATGTGCTCACTAAGACCATCCCTTGCCCTGGCAGGTGTGGCTCAGTTGGTTGGGCATTGTCCCTCAGGGTGAAGTGTCGCTGGTTCAATTCCTGGTCAGGGCACATGCCTGGGCTGTGAGTTTGGTCCCTGGTCAGGGTGTATGTGGGAGACAACTCACACCAATGTTGCCCTCCCTCTCTCTCTCTCCCTCCCTTTCCCTCTCTCTAAAAGTAAAAAAAATAATAATAAATTTTTAAAAAATAAACATCATCTCTTATTGCCTTTTGTTACTTACATTACAGTCTTCTTAGGTTGGGTTCTCCCAGAAGTAGACCAAGACAAAGATTTGAGTGCAACTAGTTCGGGAGGTGACCCCAAGAAGCACTGGCAGGGGAGTGGGGAATGGAGCAGAAGAAGGGAAGAAAGGCATTGTGATGTGCATAGAGATGGTTAAAGCTGTGGGTCGCTGGTGTGCAGTCCCACCGGAGACCTCTAGGGGACCTTGTACGACATGCTGCCTCACCTGATGGGGGAGGAGCTGAGGTATTTCCCCACCGACTCCTTCCACCATCGTCTGAGGCTCCTCTGCAGAGAAGATTCACTTCCTGGCACTCTGTCCCGTCCAGTGTGGGCCTCAGAGGCCCCTGCAGCCGGAGACAGCCCTTTGGTGGGCTTGCAGTAAAAAACTAGGGCATGTGAGGATCAGTGTCTCTTTTCTTAAGCTTGAGAGAGCCCTCTTCTTTGCAACCAAGGGGTCTCTTAACAGGACAGTTCCACTAGAAAAGCCTTTGGTAGCAGAATTTACGGTGTTTCTTCAAAGAAATAAATCTTTCTTCAAAGAAATCTTCTCTTCACTTTCATTCATTCTAACTGATCTCCCCTCTCAGGCATCCTCTGCCTGAATCAGAGTCATTTTATTGCATTACTAAAAGTTGATTCTACATTATAAAAATTTCAATAAAACTTACAGGAAGGGAACTGAAATTAGACCTAAATCTACCGGGTCTGACAGTTTCCTTCATGAGAAAGTCTCCTTTTATTAATTATTTATCAGCTGGTGGTAGTACTGTGTCACGAGTCAGGATAGCTGCACAGGCCATCCATCTCCCACACTGAGAATTAATGACACCACAAGACCAGACAGAAATGACTAGACACATGAAACACAAAGTCTTTTAAATGTTCGCTATTAAAAAAATAATAGCGAGAGGGAAGGAAGTCCATGAGAAAAAAAAGTTTGTTTCCCTGTATTGAAAAATGGAACTGACTCAAAGGCCAAGGCTCAACCATAGACAATTTATAGTCCTGCCGCTGCATCACTCTTGCTCCTAGAACTCAAGTCATCACTGAATGCTGCCATGTATTATTTAAAAAGGATGTTAACCCAACTATTGTATCAAGGGATAGACTTTATAAGCTGTGAAGCGATGACATAATTCTAGACCGTACGGGGGGAAGGCAGGGGATTGCTGGGGTGTGGGGCCCCGTGTTTGGAGCCGACGGCCCGATGACCTGTTTGCTGACTGACTGGGTGAATGCGTAACATGGGCTCACTTTCCAGTCCAGGGAATTTCAGTTGTAGCAAAAATAAACAACGCTAAAAATGTGTCTTCTGTAACATCTTTTAAAAACCTTTTATGATTACGTTACACTATTTGAATTCACTTACTTATTTAGAATCCTCAAGGATCTGATTATTAAAAGGACCTCATAGTACAGTGGGATACAGTGGAGAAAGTGCTAGGCAGAAATTTAGGACTCAGAACAAACTCTGTCTCTAGTTACAGGGGTAACCTTCAACATGCTGCTTCCTCTCTCTGTGGCACTAATCACACTCTATTGATTCCTCCAGTTTTGTTATGCTGAGCTGTATGGCATCAGTTCAAGCCTTTACATCATTCTATATTGGAAGAGACAGAGATCATATATTACAGTGATCTTCAAGATACAGAAGGTCCTAGAGCTGAAAAGTTTAGCATTGACAACTCGGCTATTGAGATGAAGGAGGCTGCCTCTGGTTGCTGCTTTGTTCTGTGATAGGCATTACAGCTCACTGCATTCTGTGCCCTGGGGAATTTAGAAATGAGCCTGTATCCAGGCTTGGGAAAAGGGCACTTATATGGCCAAGCATCTGAGCACTGCTGGACTTCAGGCAGGGGGTGCAATTCCCATCCACTATATATGAACAGCAGCCCTTGAACTTGCATGTGAACTTGCAGCAGCAGTCCTGAAAGAAGTCACAGCCTTGGGCAACAGGCAACCAGAACAGATATATGGCTTCTGGATGCATTGTCAGAAAGTTTCAGAAACACTTTAAATTTAAAATCTGGGGGAAAAAATAACTGGAATTCTAGAGGCAAAGTGAGGTAAATCCTTAGACTCATGCCATTTGGGCATTACAGGGGAGGATATGTGACCTCTAAGGGCTGGAGAAGCTGAGAACGTCTAACTTACACCTGCCCACAGTCCTAAAGCATTCCCTTGCCCCCCCTTCTCCTGACCATGGCCATTCTCCCACTCCCTGCAGACTGTGACCCCACTCTGGCTCCGCCCCCTCAAACCAGCTCTGTAGGACACTGAGTTCTAGTTCAGTCCTAGAAAAATTCTCACCCAGCTTCTCTTTCTCATCCTGAGAAGCCCATCAGCCACAGCTGTTTTGTGTCTAATTTATTGTAAAAGTGGGAGCTAAGAGTGCTGAACTGAAAAGAAATAAAATTCAAGGGTGTGGTTTCATTTTGCAACTTTATATTCTAATTTAATGTGGGCTTAGTCTTTGCTGAAAACCCTATTCTTAAAAAGTATTTTATTATTTATTTTTATTTATTTTTTTAAAGATTTTATTTATTCATTTTTAGAGAGAGGAGAAGGGAAGGAGAATAAGGGAGAGAAACATCAATGTGTGGTTGCCTCTCACATTGTGTGGTTGCCCCTACTTGGGGACCTGGCCTGCAACCCAGGCATGTGCCCCAACTGGGAATCGAACCAGCGACCCTTTGGTACACAGGCCTGTACTCAATTCATTGAGCTACACCAGCCAGGGCAATTTATTTATTTTTAGACAGAGGGAAAGGGAGGGAGAAAGAGAGGGACAGAAAGGTCAATGTGTGGATGTCTCTCACAAGCCCCCTACTGGGGACCTGGCCTGCAACTCAGGCATGTGCCCTGACTGGGAGTCAAAGTGGCGACCCAGGCCAGCACTGAATCCACTGAGCCACACCAGCCAGGGCTGAGAACCCTATTTTTAACCTGTGTGGTAGAATTCCAGAGTGAAAGCAATGCCAGATTTCCCAAAGGAGATTTTTTTGGATGAAGTGATGAGCTGATGAATACATTCAAGAGCTACCTTCCCAGCTCCATAGCATCATACGGGATGGCAGCAGAGTAGGCCAGAGGCACCTACACAACAGGTGGCCCTGTTTCAACAACAGGTAGTCCACATTTATTGCGTGCCAGCTTTGTTTGTGTCAGCACTGTCACATCACTAGGAATGATCCTTGATACCTGTCTCCCTTACCTCTCATCCCTTACCTGTAAGTCCTAATGACATCACTATTGGATACCACCCATGTCATTTTACTTGAATTTGCTTCACTTTCCCATCCACCACCACCACCTTGGTTTCCTGCAAGTATACCTCAGAGATATTGTGGGTTCAGTTTCAGATCACCACAATGAAGCAAGCATTATAAAAAAGGGCGTCATAATATCTTTGTTGGTAGAGGCTTTTGCCCTCAGTTTGTAAAAAAACACAACCGTGAAGTGCAGTGAAGCACAATAAAACAAGTTATCCCTGGACACTTTAGCCTCTTAACAGTCCATTCCCATCTACACTTGCCCCCTCTAATCTGTCCTCCTGACAGTAGCCAGAAACATCATTTTGAAATATAAGCCTAATCATGGCTCCTCCTAAAAGCACTTCAGTGGCTAACTACAATTCTTAAGACCAACATCAGAATTCTTAACACAGAAAACACATCCCTGCGTGATCTGCCCCGCCCATTTCTCCAGTCCCTCTCTCTTCGTTATCTCTCCTATTTTCTACGTTTCTGTCAACCAGCACAATTATAGTTCCTTTTTTGCAGACCATTCCCTTCTGCCAAGGACATTTGCATATACTGTTCCCTCTTTTTGGAACTGTTTCCCCTCCCTGCTCATGCAGAACCTCCTGCTCATCCTTGGGGCCTCACCTCAAACCTCCTATCCTCAGCATGCTTTCCCAGACCCCTGAGGAGGTGAGGCCCTGCTGCTGACTCGATGCCTGCTCATTGTACTGCCCACCTTCTGTGTAGTGTTTCACATGGTGATGGTTTTTAAATGTTTATTTATTCATATCAAAATAATACCTGAATATACTTTAGACAAACCTAACAGAAACAGATAGCCATACTTGAAAACTCAGCTTCATGCTTTTTCACTCCTGTGTTCAAGGTCAAGCAGCAGATCATTCCCAGTATCCCAAAAGTCCCCCTTCCAGTGACTGCACCTGCCCCCAAGGGAAATGACCACTATTTTGAATTCTAACCCATAACTGAATTTTTGTTTTTAAAAATTCCTACAATTCACATGAGGCCCCAGATCCCTTCCCACAATGATCTTGGAACATATCCTCTTATCCCTTTTTTGGAAGGGGGGGGGCAGACATACACATACACACACATAAATGATGTGTATGTGGAAATGTGTAGTTTTGCTTTTATCATTACATTGTAATTTAAATTGATTTGTGTGACAATTCCATTTTCTGTCTCTGCCACCCAGCTGCAATCTCCACAAGGACGAAGCCAGTCACAGTACCTGCTCTTCGTTTTCTCCCCAGCACCGAGTGAATAAATGAGTGATTACCCAGGTGCTGGGGCCCCGGGACTGAATGAGACAGACAGGCTCGCCGCCCCCACTCTGTCACTCTGTTCTCCTTTATACAGTCCAGTTGATGAGGAATTTGTCTTAAAGGCTCTTAGAGGTGATGTTCTAAAGCCACGGTTTCTGTCCTTTCTCGAAAAATGGTCCATGCCTCAGAGAACTCTTCCCTGCTGACTGACACACCAACCCTGGGCTAATAAAGGGGCCTCTGCTTGTCTTCCCCAGGTTCCTCCCTGCCCTACAGGCCCAGCACTCACTCCAGACCCTCTGCGTGGATGCCCCCCCCTGGCTGGGATCTTCCTTCTTCTTTTATCCTACAAAGCTCAACACATCTGGTAGAATTATCTAGTAAGACAAATACAATGGAAAGAGCTTTATACTTGAGAGTCATTGTAACAGGGTACAGAGTGGAGGTCTCCTGAATGTAGCAGAGTGTTGCCCCCATAACCCTTGATTAGGGGAAGGGGGAAGTGGATAAGTAGGGATTTAAGGCAGTTTGCATAACAATGGCAAGTTAATAGTTGTGCCTTTCTTGAATAGAAAAGGACTGCCACCCAGGGCAAAAGGTGTACATGACTTTCAGAGTGGATAGTGACTTGTGACATAGCCAGGGGACCCTCATGATAACCTCGGACACTGCCATGTCACTGGGAGCTCTTCCCCTGACTAAAGATGGCAGCCAAAAGAAGGTAAAAGATATGGGGATACTGACAAAAATGGCACATCATTGGAGGGGCCAGATATAAGGTCACATACAAAATTCTGGCATGAGCATTTAAAATGAGGGCAGGCTGGAAGAGAAGGGGGCCCGCTAAGAGGTCTGATGTGTAAGGGGGAAGCCAAGGGGCTTGGAGTAAGAAAGAGGAGGCACACTGGGAAGCCTACCTGGAGAAGTTGGTGGCAGAGCTGATGGAGCTGAAGGGACCTGGCTAACCATGCACGCATTCATGGGAGAGGCTTGGAGCTGAACTGTGACCAAGAATACTGAGTTTCAGACTTCTGCTTCTTTAAAGGATGTATGGAGAAGTCAGGCTGTTGCCTGCCTGGACTCCACCTGCCTGGACATGTGTCTGCCTGGACTCCACCATGATCCAGGGGAACACGGCACATGTTTCCCTGACCCACTGCATGGAGCCTGAGAACACCACACTCCAGATCCTGAAGCAGAGAGCTGCTGGGAGAGGATGGAGACTCTGAAACCCACAAGAGCACATTCCAGAGAGGAGAGACACCAGTTTGTGGCCGGCATAAGAACAGATAAGAAAATGGGGAACTTCTGGGCATGGTTTTGGCTTGTAGCCTTTTGGGGAACAAAGGAAGTGCTAGTTCTCATGGGAGAGGAGGGCTCCAAGCAGGAGTGCTCTCAGCATCCCCAGGGTTGGAGCCCTGTTAATAAAAACCTGGTACCTTCAACACTAATTGTAGGGTCATGTGCCAAGGCACCACATGGCCAAACCCTGGTTTGCTTGGTTACATCAGGAGACATAGGTTCAAGCCTTAACACTTCTACTTTCTGGCCAACCCTAGTCAAATCACTACCAGTCTGGGACTAAGTCTCCATATCTGTCAAAGGAGGAGAGTGGACTGATAAAATTTTTAGTGTTCCTTTTCACTGTAATAGTCCATGATTTTTAAAATGGAATGTACCTACACCAAAGAGTAGATAGCTCACCTTTCTACAGATGACCCTAAGTCTCAGTGAAGATTTAATTCCTGCAAGGGAGGCTTACCACTTCCGAAGCGCTGTTTGGTTTCTTCATTACACTAGTCAGTCTCACCCCAGCCCTCCAACACAATAAGATGTTCTGTAAATAGTAATAGACAAAGGTAGGCAAACAGCTCTTTAGGCGGTTTGACATGGATGATCAATAATATCCTTGTGAAAATGCCAGCAAGTTTGGGTATTTTTCTTTAAAAACCTCTTTCTTTAAAAAATTGTCTTTTGAAACACCACAACTTGATTTTCAGGGACAGATTGATTACAAAGCCTGGGGTTTCTTGCCAAGGAAGCATGTTTTTGACTCCTACTTGATGATTAAAGACTAAAAGAAAAGCAAAACAGTAAGAGCTTTATATCCTTTTCTGATGGAATCAGGCTGGATGGAGATCCCTGGGAACTGAACCCACTGTCTGGAGACTAGGCTAGCCACTCAGCATATATTGGGGATCAAGAGACCATGGGGGTCCCAGATTTCATACTCAGGCTGCTAGGCACCTGACAACTCAAGTCCACCTGCTCCCCTGCCCTCACCCTTTCCTGAGGCATTCCAGTGTGCCTGGGGCTGTTTCACACCCTGAGATTCCACCCACCCGCCAGGCTTTGGGAACTGGGAACGTGGGTCTTTGAGTTCAGCAGGCCATTTGAAGCTCATCTTTGACTAATATAAGTTTAACAGAAGCATTCAAATGAGATATTTGAAGCCCCATTTTCCAGGTCAGGAAACTTAGAGTCACCCAATTTCACAAGACTAGGGCAGAGCAGAATTAGGTTTTAACTCATGTCTTAGAACTCTAAAGCTCACAGCGTTACTGACACCGAGGGGAACTCCAGGGGGCTGTCACCACTCCTTCCCCTGGTCCCTGACTAAGAGAACAACAGTCCAGGGCATGTAATAAAGTCTGTCCTTTAGGCTGGGCAGAGTAACTGCCAGCTTCATCTTCCCCTCAGGGCCCCTTGTCCATCACTGAGCAGGAATGGGGCTGATTGGGTGCCCCTTGGGGGCGCCAAATCACCAGGCTCTTGTGGGCTTTGCCTGAGGCAAGGAACACCTGGAAAAAGCAGTTTGTTCCTCTGATCCCTTTTCAAAACAAAGGAAGTGATGAAGTTGGAAAGACCTGGCTTTGAGTGAAGGTGAGCATGAGGCTGAAGCACACCTGGAAGTGGTTTGGAGGTGTGGCATTATTTTAGTTCTGAGTCTAGCACCAAGCCGAGTTCATAGTAAGGAGTGTGGGATACACCAATAAATCAACGTGTAGATGCATGAACCAATTTGATAGAGAGAAGCCCCTTGAAGGACACCACTGGTGTCCCTCATCCTCCGTGTGGCTCTGTCATCTACTAACATGCTCAGACATCCTTTATCCTCAAACACTCAAAGCCCTCTCACATCACTGTTGTCACCTTGAGCTACCTTTCTTTTTACCATCAAACTTCTGCAAAAGAATAGTTTGCAACTGCAACCTCCAGTTTCTCCTTCCTCCTCTTCGTCCTTACTCTTGAAGACACACTCTATTAGAACTGGACTGAATTGTATTCTTTTATTCTCAGCACCTGGCACATAGTTGATGACATGGAGGGTCCCTGCTTCTAGGAGAGTGCCTGCAGTCTCTAGATGCGTCCCTCCCACCCCACACAGGAATAGTTACCCTACTCTGCAAGCTCCTCCACATTGATCCTTCTGGTTGTTAAATTAAATCTCTAGATACAGGATACGTTTAGAAAGCATATTCTGTTCCATGAACCCAGCAATCTCTCCACTACAGGCTCCTACATGAACTAACTTGTTTGAGCCCGAAGTCAGCAGCCGATCTAAGATCAAGCTATGTTCAAGCTAGACAATGGCGTATGAGGTAGCCTGGAGTTCTGCCCATACAGGAACGAGGTGGCCTGGCTGAAATTCTCTCTTTCATGAATGTGCATTGAAATTTATGGAAAGAACCAGGTAAGAACCGAAGCAGAAGCTGAAAGGTCATGAGAGAGAGAGAGTGGGGATCAGCAACAAGCTAATGTTTAAGCCAATATTTTGAGGAATGAGAAATATTAATAAGCAGAAGCTCTAATGAAGACAGAAGAAGATAAGAAAGCAAGATGGAAGCAGAAGAATTGAGAAGTCACAGTAAGAAAATGAGAGGTAGCTGAGGTCCATTTATGTTAGAATGCTACTGTGAAGATCCATGAACTCCTGAGCCACCGAGACCTGAGCACAAGTTGACGTGTTTTAGAATGTACTGTTGCCAGTCATGGCTTTGGGGGACAGCCACAGACCGGTCTCTCCCGTTGGTGACCAGGAAAATTGGAGTTGCTCTTTTGGCCAGTCCTTTCAAAGAAAACCCCTTTTAGCTGGAACTCTCTGAGGAGACTCCATTACTTGAAAGCACACAGACCAAATGCAAATAGGTTATGCAGACATAAAGATTTAGTCCCCTCTGAAGGGAAAATTAACACCCCAGAGTGCTCAAAATGTGGTTACCGTTCCTTCCAAACTCTCCATAGCACACAGGGCAAGCCGATTTCCTGCCTTACAGAAACCTGGGAGAGGAACTCACCTGCACTCAGAAGACCCTGTGCAGCAGGTGTCACAACTCCTCAGCCCCAGGTTCTCTTCGCCAAACCCTTTATGGACACACTGTATCAACCTCAGTGATACCTGCCATTTCCTGCTCAGTTCTCCCCTTTCCCATCGTTTATCTGGGAAAGCTCAGTTTTGGAGGTGGGTGAGCTCAAGGAGTCCTAACACCTTACGTATTAGGGAAATGCCAGCAAGGGGAACCGGGAGGTCTGTGAAGGACTGAGGTCAGGACCTGTATTATTTTGAGCCAGCAGGGTGTAATGAAGATGAGGTGGTGATGGAAGGGGACTTCACTTGGGGGGCAGTGAACACACAACACAATATACAGATGGTATGTTATGGAAGTATACCCCTAACACCTATATAATTTATTAACCATGATCACCCCAATAAACTCAACTTTTAAAAAAGGTGATGATATCTGAGGTATTGAAACGATTTGCCCGAAGAAACATTAAGCATTGAGCGGTTGCTGTCTTTGCATGTTCAGCAGTTTGTGAACACCGACCCAAACAGAGCAGAGCCGAGGAACCCTGCTGCGCTACTAACCATCTCCGCCTCGCCTCGTGTAGACAAGCAGATGTGACAAACACGCCTGCCTCGCATTCTCCTCCCCTCTGCAGTTCACGTGGAAGGTGTTCGGCTTAGTGAATCAAATTCAGAGCAATAGTCAATCAATTGTTTGTTAAGTGACTGCTTCTTCCAGAAAATTTTATTTTCTCTCCTCAGACTTAGCAAGGCAAAAGCAGTATGCCCTTCACAAGAGAGAAACTTGAGATTCTACTCCAAGGAAAAACTTGCTGATCAAATGAAGCCCCACAATCTTATTACAAGTGGAAAAGGCCTTTAGCAAAATGATTCAGATCCAAGGCTAACGCACAGCCACCTTCTTTGTCATGCCAGTCTCTGCTGGGCTTATCTGGAGGATGAGACGACTTCCAAAATTTAGGAAGAGCAAACTCCCTCAATATCAGACCAAATCCAAAGTAGGTTTTCCAAGAGCAGGAGTTTCTTCCCTTCCCACATCTTCAAAACAGTGGTTTACACCTGAAGACAAATAAGGGGTAGCTTCTGGGAGAGGGTGTTAGAATCATTTCTATTAAGCTGCATTTTACAGGTGAGGGTTTTAACCCAGAGTGTATTTTGTTTACTAACCGGGACAGGACATAACAAGGAAGTCGATCGATCGTCGGTCTCACCGCCTGTCGGTTTTGTCTGCCCACACTGGCACCTCAGAGACAGTACGGTGCAGAGGGTGAGTGAGCAATCTCTCTCAGGTCGCCAGGGTTCAGAGTTCCTCCCTGCTGATCACTAAAGATGTGCCCCTTGTAAGAGGGTGGAAGAATAAAATGAATCATGTGTGACAAGTGCTTAAAACGGTGCCTGGTGCACAGTGAGTGCTTACTCACCGAGATGCTAGCTAACATTACAGGTCCCTCAAAAAGCTCCTCCTAGGACTGCGAGATGACACCTGCTGAAGGCTTACGCCAGTACCCGGCACACTGTGGTCAAACAAACGGGCTCTCCCAGTTTTACAAGAAGGGTGACAGAATGGCTTTCTTCAGTTCAGACCTTTTACTGACCAGGGAGGAAATCGTAGTGAAGATTTTTATTTCAAAGGAAGGTCATTTTGATATTTGGAAGTACTTTTGTAATTGAAACAAATATTGGATATCGAAGATTAGTAGAAAAGCCTTCAACTATTGCTTCCTTTCTAGACTGTGTTTAAGGGAATTCTACAGCAATACCTGTCAATCATACCTCTATGTAACAGGGGAGCCCAGACCAGAACTATCATCCCAGCCACAGTGGTTAAAAATTATGACTACTTCCTTGGTAGGAAGGATCAAAAGATTCCCATCAGAGCCCATATTTTGGCTTTTAGCACTGAACTGTCATCATGTTTAGGAAACTCCACGTAAATCTCCAGCCAGAGTGAGGAGTCACGTTACCAACAAGCCTGTCACCATAAAATACTAAGTTAACCATCTCCCCCGAGTGCTGTTTTGGTGGGCACCTGGACTAGCTGGGGTCCAGCTGACAGCTGAGACCCAGGTTGTGGAGCTCTGAGTAGGCCAACGGGACCAGGAGCTGCTTCCCAAGGAGACTGCTCTTCGGGTGAACTTCTTGGCACAAAGGTCGCTCACCGCACCCTCACACCCATCAGTCTCAGCGTACATCTCCTTCCCCAGATTCCAGTAAATCCCCAAACCTAGTCTCACTGACCTGGCGTGAGCCCTATGCCCATTTCCAAACTCTACGTCTGTGG
Organism: Phyllostomus hastatus; assembly: GCF_019186645.2. Taxonomy (NCBI): domain Eukaryota; kingdom Metazoa; phylum Chordata; class Mammalia; order Chiroptera; family Phyllostomidae; genus Phyllostomus; species Phyllostomus hastatus. The sequence continues at coordinate 27,251,441 of NW_025333857.1, read as the reverse complement.
ACAGGTTGGTGTTGGAGTGGAGACAAATTAACTCAGTTCTATCAGATTGGGTGGTGCCTCCAAACCACAGGAACAGAAAGGGGATGAGGGAGGATGCCCCAAGGAAAATCTGTGTACTATTATCAAAATAAAGAGCTATGGATGTTGGGTAGGTAAAACCAACAGAAATCCACACCATCTGATACTCCTACTACGTGCTCTGTAGGACTTTGGTAAATCACGTGACCTCTCTACTCTAGGACAGTTTTCTCATCTATAAAATGAGAGATTTGGGCTAGAGTGTAAGACTCCTCTGAAGGACTGATGAAAACACAGTTTTGGGGCCCCATCCCCAGAGATCCTGATCCAATAGGTCTATAGTTATATCCAGCACACAGGTGATGCTGATGCTGCTGATCTGGGACCACACGGAGAGTAACCTGAAGCTAGATGGTGGCTCAGTTCCTGGCACACAATAATGCTGGGAGTGGCTGACCGTCTTCGTGCTGAGGCTCACAGCTAGGGGTTCTGCTTCTGCCCCCACTGTGGGAAGGGCAGGCCTAAAACCTCAACTTGGTTCCCGTTACTGGAGATGCTGACCAAGTCCGATCTGGCACTTCAGTCATAGCTCCTTTCAAGTAGATCACAATGCCGAGGTTGGGCGTGGTGAGAGCAGGAAAGACTTCTGCCTTCTCAATGCCAGATCTCCCCTGGGACACATTCTCTCTTTCTGATCTACACTGGTCCTTATTCAAATCTCTGCAAGGCAGCCCGAGAATATGAAGTCTCCACAGGGAAGCAGTAGAACTTTGGGGTTAAGGGCACCTGCAGACCTGAACTCATTACAGACTGTGTGACCTTGGGCAAGTTACTTAATCTCTCTGTTCCTTAGTTATAAAACTGTGTGTGGTAGGACCTCATGAAGTTGTTGTTAAGGATTAAAACAAATGAGAATATGCTGAAGTAAAGGATTTAGCAATGTGGTTGACATATGCAAACTCAACAAATGCTGGCTATAAAGTCTTTTTTTAAAGATTTTATTTATTTATTTTTAGAGAAAAAAGAAGGGAGAAAGAGAGGGAGAGAAATAGCAATGTGTGGTTGTCTCTCGTGGGCTCCCTACTGGGGACCTGGCCTGCAATCCAGGCATGTGCCGTGACTGAATTGAACCAGCAATCCTTTGATTCACAGGTTGGCACTAAATCCACTGAGCCACATCAGCTTATGTTCAGGTCCAGGATGCCCCTGAACACTCCACAAGTGTCCTGTAACAAGGTATACTCACATCCATCCCCAATTATTAACATCTTCTTAGCTGGAATGTCCGATTCCTCTACCTCTACAGTTGTGTTTTCTCAGGGTATCTAGGTAAAAGGAGTTCTGGGGTCAATGTGGAAAATGCTGAGTAAAGGAATATTTTTTTACAGTGGAGCTTCTCAGAGCCTTTACCATGGTAATTTGCATCAAGAACCTCCAAGAGGGACATTTGGTATTCAGTGGCTCTCAAACCTATTTGACCATGCAACCCTTTATTGCAAGGAGCTCCTATTAATGAATGCACATTAACACTTTTTGACACTGCAGAACGCAGGCTGGAAAACTCGACTCTAGAGCTAAGCTGCTCCCTTCCCCAAAGGCTCTGTACCCTGATGCACAGGAGTGTTTGGAGAAGCCCTCGAGTCCCTGTGAATCGACTCTGGCAATGTCAGGCTGAGGGCTGTGTTACGACCAGCTTGGTAGTTTCCACACTGTTCAGAACTGAGGATCAAGGTTATGTTTTGGCAACAATTTAGATAATCACTTTTTGAGCAGAGGAGGGAGACATTTCAAAACCAAGGAGCTAACCTTCCAGACCCTGCTCTGTTGTACTGTGAGGTGGTGGCATGAATGTCCCTGCTTTTGGTGGGAGGGCAGATGGAAGGTGGTTCTGAGAATGTGGAAAGGAGTTAGTGCGAGCAGGCGACACTTGGCATAAGAAGAGAGAGGTGGTGACACTGCCTCAGACCGGCTTTGGCAACAGTCCTATATTTCTCATACTCGTTTTAAGTGCTTGCAACATCACCAGGAGGTTTTTATCACCTAAAAAATTATTAGGGTATTCTAGGTCAGTAGCCAACCTTAAGTGCAATAAAGGTTCTATCAGATTTATCTAAGTCATAAAAATATGGTACTGATGATTATTAAATCAGGAGAAGTGGCTTCCCCTTTTAGAATAGCATCTATTGCACCTGGGGCCTCTGAAAAAGAAAACGTAGAGGTTGCTAGGGCCCATTACTCTAGTTTGAGGGCGCTTGAGCTCAGTGCAACTGCCGTGTCAGTGCACTTTCCCAGGGTTGAGTGTGATTTGCTGAACTTTCTCAAAAACATAAAGTAAATGAAAACAGTGGTGGCAATATCACCATATGCTTCTTGTTCCCTACTGTTGGTACATGGGTCTGGCTATCTCAACCCCTTACGGCAAACAGGACTTTGAGGAAGCCCGGGGAATACAGCACAGACTGCTTGGGTTAAATGCTCATCATTAAACATGCCCACCAGCAGCAAGGCTGTGGTTCTCTGCCTCTTCCCACTGCTCAGGGCTCCAACCCCCACCAGCTGGCCTGTGTCGTCTCTCCCTTAGTGTGGGGTTTGAAAAATACCTCCAAAAATGGACTAAAGATTAGGGGACCTGCCACTTACAGTTACTGGAATGCAGTGATTTCATTTTTGAGAGTATAGGACACAAATATGTTGCAAATAGTGGAAAGTGTCTTTGAGGCAGCAGGCATGCCAAAGGAGCCTGCACAGCAAGCTCATTTACCCCAGGGCTGAGGTGACTTCTGTGGCTCTTCATTAAGCCACTCTTTCAGGAGCTCCCCCTTCCTGTCTCTGTGTTTTTTTCTCAGGTCCCAGATGGCCTCTAAAGACTGAGTGCTGAGCTCAGCCTGGGCACTGATTGGCACATCTCCTCTCGGTACTCAGGGCTGCTGGGAAATGGACGGGTGAGGCACATTATCCCAAGCAGCTGGGAAATCTTCAGCTTTCTTGAGTCCAGTGTGTTCTGACAGCAGGTTCAACTTAATGTACTCTCATTTCATTTTAGTGTGTCACTAAATAGAAGTCCTAAAAGCCAGTGCCATGGAGCTTGTGTGAGAGAAAGAAAGGAGTGAGAGCAGGAGAGCAAAGAAACACCTGGACGTTAGAACTAAAAGGGTCAGCTCAGCTCCTCTGGATTATGGTGGGATTTGCTGGAGACAAGACAGAGGGAAGCTGGGAACTGGACATTTCAGGAGAGGGCTGAAGATAGTACAGTTCTTCAAGAATGACATTGGCATTCATAAGGCACTAGGTCTGCTGATCCCTCTGCCTGTTCAGTACTCTTCATTGAGCGTTTCTTCCCACCAGCAGTGTGTATTTAGGAGCAGGGATCTAGGGACTTGGGGACCCACTAAGGAGCCCAGAAGTGCCTGCCCTCAATGCGCTTACATTCTAATAAAGAACTGAGCACTGACCAACCTGGTGCCAGTGGACAAATGAAGAGTCCAGCAGTGACAAGACGGGGAGAATGAGGCTGCCATGTGATTATATACAGGGTGGGCCAAAAGTAGGTTTACAGTTGTGAGGATACAAAACACGGAATTTATTCTTGTATTATGATTTATTAATTATTATATCCTTTTCCATATGAACAACTGTTTTGCTCCACCCTGCATTGTAGCACAGAGAATGAATCTGTGATTTGAGAACCAAATAGACAGTCTAAACTGAAATCCCTCAACCCTTGTACAATGTTGATGGGATTGCAAATTGTGGCAGCCACTATGGAAAACAGTATGGAGGTTGCTCAAAAAAATTAAAATAGAACTACTGTATGGCCCAGCAATTCTACTTATGGGTATTTATCCAAAGAAACCCAAAACACTAATTTGCAAAGATATTTGCACCCCTATGTTCATTGCAGCATTATTTATAATACCAATATATGGAAGTAAGCTAGTGTTCATTAACAGTTGAGTAGATAAAAAAGCTGTGGTACCTACACACAATAGAATATTACTTGGCCATAAAAAAGGGTGATTAAATCTTGCCATTTGCAAGATGTAGCAATGGATGAACCTATAGGCTATTATGCTAAGTGAAATAAACCAGACAGAGAAAGAAAAACACCATATGGTTTCACTTATATGCAGAATCTAAAAAAAGAAATTAACAAACAAAGAAGAAACAAACTAATAGATACAGAGAACAAACTGATAGTTTTTAGGTGAGAGGTGGATGGGGGGACTGGGCAAAAAAAGGAGGGGATTAAGGAGCACATGTTGGCTGTTATAAAAACACACACGGGGGTGTAAAGTATAGCACAAGGAATATAGTCAATGACATGGTAATAACTATGTGTGGTGCCAGGTGGGCACTAGACTGATCAGGGCAATCAGTTCCTAAGGTGTATAAATGACTGATCACTATGTTGTACACCTGGTGCTAATATAACACTATATGTCAACCGGAATTAAAAATTTAAAATAATTAAACATAAATAAAGTGCATTCCTCTATTAGGTATAACACTCAGTGTGCCTGAATATTTCTTACTGGTTGTCATCGGTGGATTGCCCATATCCTCTCTTTCGGGGGGACCAGAATCCACATGGAGTAGAAACCAGCAGTAGGACTTGAGGGCAGGAAGGCTGTCAGTGGGAGCTCTCTGAGGGCAGAGTCAGTATAACTTATTCATCCTTGGGCTGCGGAAGTTAAGTATAGTGATGAGAACATAGGTGACTAATAAACACTTGCTGAATGACATCGGGTCATCACTACCTTTTGTTGTGTTGAGACTGACTTTCTACTTTCCAAAGCAGCTTTACATATTTATTCTTCCTGGAAGCCTGCATGGTACAGCAAATGTTTTTCCAATTATTTGAGGGCACAGATGGGTTAAATGACTTGTCCACTGTGACAGTGTGAGTGTCAGGGTGACACTGGAGCCAGCTGCCAAGGTTGGGGAGGCGGACATTTAAGAAAATGGAGACTAATGAGATGTGCCAGGTCTTACAAACGTGCCCATTAAATTTTTTTATAAGGTTTTAGTCCTGGCTGGTGTGGTTTAGTTGGTTGGAGCGTCATCCAACAACTGAAGGGTTTCAGGTTCAATTCCCAGTCAGGGCACATATCTAGGTTGTGGGTTCAACCCCCAGATATAAAAGGGAGGCAACCAATCGATGCTTCTCTCTTGCATTGATGCTTTTCTCTCTCCCTTCCTCTCTCTCTAAAAGCAATGAACACATATTCTTGGGTGAAGATTAAAAAATTATTTGTAACATTTTAAATTTGTGTTTACTAGAAGCATCTTAGGAAATGCTAAGATTTTTTTCAGTTGTAAAGGTAAAAGTACATAGTGATAAAGACCACCCTAGGTTATAGAAGAATAAATGCTCTCCTCTGGGTTAAAGCTCTCTCTAAGACTTTTATTAAGCTGGGGAATAAAAGGAAAGTGATCAGACATTACCATAAGGCACCAAACATCAGAAAAAAAAACACTATCAGTTTTGTTAGTAACAGAAAATAGAACCGGTCACTGTGTCATCAGAAACTATTTACCTTAGACATAGTTTCTTTTGCTAGGAAAGTAAACATTTCCAACTTGAATAGTAACTTATTTAGTAGCAGGGGATTATCACATGCCTGGCTCAATTAACATTACCCCTTAATTATTCCTGAAAACTATGAAAGACATGGCCAAGTCCATCAGTGGCCACAAACAATGCATCATTTTGTACCTCCACTATCATGCTAATGGTGGCATTTTGCTTTTACAGAGTAAGTTATTATCATGCCCGAATTGCAAATGGTACCAAGTCATATTTGTCTGACTATAAACAATTCTCTAAAAGCTAATTCCTGGATTTTAGATCATGCATTCTCAACCGAACTGAAATCACTGCCAAGGGTGACAAAAATCTCACCCTTTTTCCTGTATAAAGTATAGGTGTATCTATAGTATACAAACACATATACAGCATATCTGCGGTATTAAAATTTCCTGGGAGGAGAACAATTAGGAAAACATGTATGTTTGGAGGAGGGCATAATGAAAAATAGGTTGAGAAACACTGCTCTCATTATATATTCTCTAACCTGGCTACGCACCAGAATCTGCTTGGGAGTTTTAAAAATACTGAAGTCTGAGCCACTCCTAAAGTTTCTGATATGACTGGTCTGGGATGAGGCCAGGCTCGAACTTGTCCAGGGTCCCCAGATGAGTCTAAAGGGCAGCCAAGTTTCAGAACCTCTGCTCTAAAGTGCATGTGACATAAGTCCTGCCACCTTCCACCCCACCTGTGGCAGATATGACTAAACCATCATAGCATTCTTCGCCACAGAGCCCAGGTGTGACTTTGGAATTCTTTCCAAATATTACGGTAGCCAATTGGAGTTGACTTGTGAAATGAAACCTATTTGCTTTCCCTGTTCTCATGGTCCCTTGGGCTAGAACAGAATCTAAAACCATACCTAATATTTCAGTGCTCAGAAGTGTCTTATTGTCATTATATCTTACATTGTCCATCGTCATCTTATTGATCTAGAAGAAGGAGAGTAAAGAACAACACTTGGTGGGGAGAGAGGAGAGAGAAAGAAGTGTATTGAATATCTAAACACAGTTGGGCAAACATTATGTTTGGTCGTACCTGCGAAGTGCTGGTTGATATTGTATTTTCTTTATAATATACAAGGGGCAGATTTTCTGTTTTGGAGGTGAACAGACATGTCCACCAGGGTGAGAAATAATCCCAACAGATTTTATTTAATCTCAGGCCTCTTTGCGGGAAGAGTGGTGTGGTTTAATGCTAGCCTCTGCAGTTAACAGGAACAGCGTTCAGGAAGCATGGAGTGATGGTCGTTACCAAGAGCAGGGATTACTATCAGGTTTCAGTGCAGTTAGGTAGATTTTCAAGTGGAAAATCAAATGAAACAACTTCAAGAATAAGAGTTTCTGATTAGCTCCTCAAATTAAAAAAAAACAGCCTGTTAACTGTAAATTAAACAAATGTGTTCTGTAAAAAAATTTAAACACCAGAAAAAAGACAGTTTTCCTTGAATTTGATTGTTGAATAGGAGCATAAAACTTGATATTTTTTGATCACTTAAAGGAATCTGAACTGACCCTATACACACACACACACACACACAAACGCATGCCTGCATATACGTATGTGCCCGTATGTGTGAAATAGTTTTTGGAAACAAAATGGCCAATGTTTGATAAGGTGCATACCTCATCAGCCACCAGGGAATCATAAATAAAGCCACCTTATGGGCAAAAGATTTGAAAAGCTGAAAATACGAAGCCCAGAGAGGATGCAGGATAATAGGATCTCTCATCTACCATTGGTGGGAATTCAAAATTGGTTCAATGACTTAAAAAAAATAGATAGTGTAACATTATCTAGTGAAGGTGAAGAGATACATACCCTGCACCCCAGCAATTTCACTCCTAGGCATTCCCACTAGGGAAAGGTGCTCACGTGTTATTAGGAGACATAAACGAGCTGCTTAGAGCATAGCTGTTTGCAATAGCCCCAGTGGGGACAACGCATACATTCATCTGGGATAGAATGGATCAGTACGCATGGGATGTTCACAAATGTACGGCCACCCAGAAACAAAACTGATAAACTGTTTGTACATGTAAGAACATAGATGACTCTCACCAACATAAGGGTAAGCGAAGACAAGAAGACTTCTTTCACATAAGTTTCAAAAACAGATGAAGTGAAACAACAGAGCAGGGATGCCTATGTAGGTGATACAACTGTGACACAAAGCAAGGGGGTGGTTATCAAGACTATCAGCATAGCCCCGGCTGGGTGGCTCAGTTGGTTGGAGCGTTGTCCCATACACCAAAGGTGGCAGGTTTCATTACCCATCGGGGCACATATCTAGGTTGCAGGTTTGATCTCTGGTTGGGGCACGAATGGGAGGCAACCAATCAATCTCTCTCTTTCTCTCTCTCAAGTCCATAAACATATCCTTGAGTAAGGATTAAAAAAAGAATGGAAGAATATCCGCATAGTGGTTCGGAAAGGGCAGGGTGACTGTCATCAGCAAGGAGGGGCACTAGTGGGAGAGGTGAGGGGTCCCAGGCATGTGGCAAAATATTGCCTCTAGTGCCTGACCCAGGTGATAATGACATGCATGGACGCTCACTCTGTGATTACTTGTATTACCTTTTTATCTACTTTTCATGATGTGTTATATGCCACAATAAAAAATAATTGATTTTTAAATTTGCTGTTTTCCATATGTCTTGGGTATTGATGTATGTAAGTTAAGCAATAAAAAAACGGTTTTGAAGGGGAAGTGGAGCAGACCCAGAAGAGAGAAGAGCTCAGTGGGTGTTGGAAGGTACCAGCAACAGGACAGCTCCAGGTATCAGATACTTCAATCAGTTTCCTAGTCTTGGGTTTGCACCTGAAAACCCCAGTTTCTGGATGGCAGAATAGAATTGGTTTGGTCACATGCCCAGTGGTCCTGTGACCTGTCCCACCAAGGCCACTTGAAGTCTGGGAGACAGAGGGGAAAGACACTGTGCAGAAGAACACCTCCTATATCCACCATCAGCTGGACATCCAGATCCAAATGTTCAGATAAGAATCACAGGCGAAGACAAGACAGATTTGTTTCTTTGATGGTAATCAAATTGTTCCTGAAGAATTTTTCCCGCAAAAGGAAAGCAGTTAATTTGCTTCATTCTATTGACCATTGGACTCTGAGATGGAGAGCAGTGCACAGAGATAAGACTTTCCCCATCGACAATGCCCTAACTCAACATATCCCTTCTCTCTGAGAAACGTGTGGGGATCAGAACGGTCACTCTGATCACGCTTCCTTTTCAGAAAACCCAACCACAATCATCCTATGTATGGTTTCCTCTCTGGTGAGCTCCACGGCAGTCAGAGTAACTGGAAAGAGGCAATGCTAAGAATCAGTGGTCCTGTTCACTGGGACCTCAAGCGACTCACCTGCCATTTACAGGTCTTGGGCTCCTTCAGGGGCTTCATTTCACAGAGTGGTGGGGGAGGCTTGTACATCGGGGGACTGATGTGGGGAGGGAGGTGGGAAATATTACCCATATGCTGGTAGGAATCCTGACCATCTATTTTACTCTTCTGTATCCAACACCATGATAAATTTTTTAAAAACACAAACTTATGTGTTAACATGTCCTTTCTACCATCCTGTGTGAACACTTGAAAGGCTCTCGATCAAACGGTGAGAAACTGCATAGGTGAGCTGTGCATCTGTGAAGCATAATGAGTCGCTGTGGCTATAGAGACAGACCACTTTGGTTTAAGAATTAAGCATCGATATCTTTATTCATGAGTTTGGATTCCTGAGAGTAAGAGTGTGCATGCCTATATTCCTATTTTTTAAGCAGTCCCATTAATTACAAAACACTCAAATACATATTTAAATGGTCTGCAGTTACTACCCATTCTTCTGGAGCCTAGAGTACTTTATAATCATTACATTATTAGCATTAATTTAAAAGGATCTTATCACATCATGCTCCAGAGTTACCACTAAGTCAGTTCTAAGAGCCAATGACCTGCCTTGCTTTGAGCAAAAGCCTGCTTTATTGATGGCTTCTGTGGATAGAGCTGACACCTGCCCTCCCCCATCTTGTGTCATTATTTCTGATGCATACATCCTAGCGGGTTTCGGTCCCCTCGGTCCTAGGTCCTCCTGCTAGGTAAGCAGAGTCGTTTTATTGCTTCCTTTCTAGGAATGGCATTTTGCCTGCGCATGGCTTGATTTTGTGTTTAAGGACCAAAGCTTACACCCCCCAGTGAGGATCTAAAGGTTTTGGAGCCTCTCATCCGTGACCTCCTCCTGCCGGGGCCATTTCTCTTGAGAGCTTCTCTTGGGGCCCTGAACGGGACTCTTCAAGCTAGGCAGGAGAGCTTGGCAGACAAGCCTCCGGATTGTTGTTGGAGACCCCAGGTCGCTTTGGGGCGGAGCGCGCCTTTCAGGAATCCAGGAGGCTGGGACCTGAATTCCGATGAGAGGGTTAACGTGCTGAGGAGAAAGCAGGCCTTGATGTATGCCCGCTGGACAAAAGCTGCCAGTGTCAGCTTGATTTGCAAGATCAACATTCATGAGTTAGACTGCATAGAAAGGGGGATTATCTGCAAACCGGGGCCTGAATAGAAGCCATAAATAAGTGATTTCACACTACCAAGCAGGAAGAATATTTCCCCTCCTAAATTATTCCGAACAGCATGTTCGGCCCCTCCCAGGTTCCCACCGGGAGCCCTTGGGGGTGTGCTCCAATGGTGGAGCTCTGGGAGCCTGAGACTGGCGATGAGTTTCTGTAACGGGACCCGGTGCAGTGCTCCTGAGCAGTGCGTACTTCCTTCCTAAGATCTGCTCCGGGTTTTCCTTGGTGCTGCTCTGGCAGCCTATTCCAAACTCTGCGTGTTCCAGACAAGGTTTTCCCTCTCACCCACCAGCTGTGCTGCTCACGGCTGGGGTTCCCCAGCAGAACTCACCACAGATGCACATTTAAAAGTGTGCTCCAGCGTGCGCCCCCCTCCCCCCGCCCCCGATCAAAGGCGTTGGAAGGGTTTTTCATTAGCTGCCTGAGGAGGAACACGCTCCCAGCTATCCTCATTTGTAGCTGGGTTTACTCTGAAATGTAAATGTGCCCCCTGATGCAAAAAGAAAGGGTGGAAGCTGTTTTCCCCCACTCGGTGCACAGGGTTTCTCATTTTGCCTCACCCTCATCCACCCTTTGAGTACGCCCGGCTGTGTTAACCCTATGAGGAACCCCGTGCTCGAGCTTTCCTTTATCCCTTGTAGTCATCACCCCCTTTGTAGACTGACTGACTTCTTCTAGACGCCACACACCCTTCCCAGTTCCTGGAGGCAGTTTTGTAGCAGAACAGACACAGGTGGACAGATACAGGTGCTGTAGTCCTGGGAGCTCTGGGGGGTGGGGCGTGGGGCAAAGGCACAAGCTGGGGAAGCTCCCTGAATAGGGAAGAGCCCAAGTCCTTGTAGTTCTTGGGTGAAGCCTCCTGGGACCTCCTCTTAAACCATGAGCTCCAGCTGCTGAGTCCAGGGACATCCTCCCCCAGGGACATCCTCCCCCAGGGGCATCCTCCCCCAGGGGCTGCGGTAGGACCAGGAGAGTAGAAAGAAATGGCTTCGGAGTCCTGCTCTTACTACAATGATGCTCCTGTGTTTAATGCTGATGAATTACAGGTGGGAAATGACTCCAACCCTTTGCCCAGGGAGCCTCCCACTGTTTAGGGAAAGAGTCGACCTTTTCAAAGGGTGTGTGTGTGTGTGTGTGTGTGTGTGAGTGTGAGAGAGAGAGAGAGAGAGAGAGAGAGAGAGAGAGAGAGAGGGAGAAACTGAGAGGGATGGAGGGAGGGAGAGACAATGAACTGAGGTAAACTGAAAGGGGAGGAGAAGGGAAGGAATTTAGCTTTGTTCCTGGAGGACTGGTTTTGTGATGGAGGGCAGAATCAGTTAACAGAAACACTAGGCAACATGTCTGTAGTGGACAGAGGTGAGGGCCTGCAATGGGTCATGCAGTGCCTTGGCAGACAAGGGTCTGCCCACCCAAACCATGGGGGACAATAAGGCACAGGAAAGAATGTGATGCCAGGAGCCTGCTGGCCCTTGGGCTTGGCTGAGTGCAAACATACCTGAAATGGTCTACAGCCTGGCTTGCTGTGGGCACAGGGCTCACTGATCAGCATGTGCTCTCTGCGAAAAGACACAGCTTTTGTAGACTCGTGATTTTGGAAATATGTCTATATGCATATTTATGTGTGTGTTGATGTGTGTGATATATATGTATGATTATATACATAACTGTTTACTGTAAAAAAAATACTCTTGTAGCAATGAGCACACCTAACACCACGATCTTAGTTCTAATACAGTTTTCTGACTAAAAGGAGCCACACATCCTCAAAGAAATTCACACAGCATAAAATTAACTGTTTTACAGTGTACATTTCTGTGGCATTTAGTGCCTTCATAAAGCTGAGCAACCACCGTGTCCATTTAAAGACAGACTGGAACATCTTGTGCTGGAACGTAAGGCTGTGCCTAATACAGAACGGGGACTTGTCGCAAGGCAAGGAGAGCTAGCCTGAAGGGGCTTCCACTGCCCAAGTCTGGGACAATATAACACCAAAACGAGGGTTTTATTGAATTACAGACCATAAAGAAAATGGAATCCATACACTAACAAGCAGAGATATAAATAAATACATGACAAGAGATGGATCTTTTTACAGTAGGATATCAGTATACAGCGAATTGTGTCCCCTGCAATCCATATGTTGACGCCCTAACTCTCAATGTGACTGTACATGGAGACTGGGCCTTTAAGGAAGTAATTAAGGTCAGGAAATGTCGGGGGTGGGGTGGGTGGGTGTGGGAGGGAGCTAATCCAATAGGACTGGTGTTCTTTTTTTTTTTTTTTTAAAGAGAGAGACACGGGCACATGCACACATTTAGAAAGCCACAGGAGGACATAGCAAGAAGGTGACTGTCGGCAAGCCAAAACCAGAGGCCTCAGGAGAAAGCTAGCTACCCTGCTAGCACATGGATCTTGGACTTTCAGCCTCTGAAACCATGATTAAATACATTTCTGTTGTTAAATCAGAACAACGGAAATTTCTGTGAAAAATAAAAAGATTTCTGTGGTATTTTTTCATGGTAGCCCAAGCAGACTAATAAATACACATAGCACCAACTGGTAGATGTGGAAGGCATCTGGAGCTGGGGAAAAATCTTTACTGCCATTGTAGTAAAGACTATTTACGAATCATCCAGATGTTAAGTCTAGAAGAAATTTTTGGTAAGGAGCAAGTTCTTTGCATGGTCTTAAAGTGTCTTCCCAAAGATTGTATGTTAGTTGCAACGGGGAAAATTGTAATTATTAAGTGGAGAAATCAGACAGCACCTTGACCAGGGATCAAAATTTACACCAACAATTAGGAGTGGATGGACATCATATGTCTCTGGATGATACCCGCATGTGATAGACTGAATGCTTGTGTCCACCCACAATTCATATGCTGAAACCTCATCCCCAGATTGATAGTATTAGGCAGTGGGGAGATTGGATCATGAGCTCAGAACCCTAATGAATGGGAGACTGTCCTTATAAAAGGGAATCCAGAGAGTTCCCTAGTCCCTCTGCCATGTAAAGACACAGCAAGAAGATGGCTATTGGCTATCTATGAAGCAGAAAGATGCTCTTCACCAAATACTGTATCTGCCGGTGACTTAATCTTAGACTCCTCAGCCTTTAGAACAGTAAGAAAGAAATTCCTGTTGTTTATAAGCCACGTGTTCTTTAGTATTCCTTTATAGTAGCCCGAACTAAGACAATACTCTGAAGAGGAGACAACACTATTCATGCAATATTCAGCTGGTAATGCATAACCTAAATCTGATAATAAGGAAATAATCACTGTAGCCCCAAATGAGGAACATTCTACTTTAAAAAGGATAACGGTGTTTTAAAAGATGTCAGTGTTATTTTAAAAAAGACTAAAGAGATGTCAATAAAGTGCAGTATGTGATTCTAGACTGGATTCTGTACCAGAAGTATTACTGGGTGAACTGGGTGAGGTAGGCAGCCTCCAAGGTGATCCTCAATAACTCTATCTCCTGGTATTTGAACCACTGTGCAATCAGCTCCTCTAAATGTGGACTGGAATTTATTGACTTGCCTCTAATGAACAGAAAATGGCAGAAGTAATGAAATGTCCCTTCAAAGACTGTCACAAAAAATGACTGAGCCTTCCATTTTGGGGACTTGTTTTCTTTCCTCTCTCACCCTAAGGCAGGTCAGCTGCGATGCTGGGAGCTGCTCTATGGAGAGGTCCAAATGGCAAAGACCTGAGAAAGTCCTCTGGCCATGAGTAGTGAGACACTGAATGCCGCCAACAACTATAAGAGTGAGAGAGAAAGTGGATCCTCCCTGACTCAAAACTTCAGACCACAGTTGTAGCCTGGCTAGAGACCCTGAGTTAGAGGACCCAGCTAAGCTACATTTAGACACCTAACCTACAGAAAATGTGGAATCATAAACATTTTTTTTTAAACTGCTAAGGTTTGGGGTAATTGGTTATACAACAATTCATAACTAATGCACTGTATTGGTTTCCAAAATTGGAAGTAGACAGTAGGTTATATAAAAATATTACAGTATATCTGGGGAAAGGACAGTGTCTTCAATAAGTGGCATTGGGAGAACTGGACATCCACTTGTGAAAGAATGAAACTGGACCACTGTCTTACACCACACACAAAAATATACTCAACATATATTAAGAGACTTCAATCAAAGACCCAAATCCATAAAACTCCTAGAAGGAAACATATGGTCCTTCTAGGAGTTTTGGTCAGTCTTGATGAAGATTTTTAAAATTTGATATTCCAAAAACAAGGGCAAAAAAAAGAAAAATAAGCAAGTAGAACTGTATCAAACTAAAAGGCTCTGTATAACAAATAAAACCATCAACCAAATTAAAAGGCAACTTATAGAATGGAGGAAAATATTTGCAAATCACACCTAATAAGGAATTAACATCCAAATTATATAAAGACCTCATACAACTCAATAGAAAAAAAACACACAATAAAAAATAGGCAAAGAAACAGAATAGATATCTTTCCAAAGAAGACATACAGATGGCCAATAGGTATATGAAGAGGTGCCCAACATCACTAATCATGATGAAATTCAAATTAAAAACACAATGAGCTGTCATCCCACACTTGTTAGAATTGGCTAACAGGAAAACATAAGGATGTATTGGTGAGGATGTGGAGTAAAAGGAACTCTTGTGTACTGTTGGTAGAAATACCCCTATATACGAGGTTTGACTAGAAAGTACCCAGCCATGTAATATGAAAAATAGAGACATTCATGGAAGAAGATACAGGAAACATTGTACACAGGATGATGACATCTCAGTCCCCTTTAAAGGAGGCACCTTGGGACCTCATGCACTTCTCCCAGCATCTCTTCCACTGTTTAAAACACACTGCAAAATCCTTTGTTGGAATCACCATTAGCTGCCCTGTCATATTTTCCTGAATCTCATCAATGGTCTGAAATCTCTCCCCTTTCAAAGGTAATTTTAGTTTTGGGAAAACCCAGAAGTCACAGAGCACTAAATCTGGGCTGTAGGGAGGCTGTCACCTGGGTAACTTGATTTTTTACCAAAAAACTCTGCATGAGATGTGCTGCATGAGCAGGCACATTATCATGCTGAAGCTGCCCATCACCAGTTGCCCATAGCTGTGACCATTTTTGTGGTATTGCATCTCTCAACTGGCAAAGAACATTGATGTAGTACTCATACTTCTTATTGATTGTTTGCCTAAAGGGGCATGCTTGTGATGAACAACACCTTCTCAATCAAAACACACAGTTAACATGGTCTTGATCTTGCTGTGACTTTGCTGTGCCTTCTTTAGGCATGGAGAACAAGGCAGCTTCCATTGGGACAACTGGGCCTTCGATTCTGGCTTATAGTGGTAGACCCAAGATTCATCTCCAGTTACGATCTCTTGAGGAAATCTGGTTCATTGGTAGCTGTGTGAATCAAGTCATTAGCAACTGCAGCACGATGTTCTTTCTGCTCTGGTAGCAGAAGCTGCAGAATGAATTTTGCCACAACACGTTTCATGCCAAGATTCTGCATCAAAGTCTTGGACTCAGTAGTTTTTGGAATCCCCAGATTAGCTGCTAGTTCTTGCACTGTTAGTTGCTGATCTATGTTCATTGCAACCCATATACCTTCAATATACTCAAGTGTTCTGCTTGTTGCAGGCCCACTTTCAACAGATTCTTGACCATCTTTGAAGTGTTTGTACCACATTTTTATTTGCACCACACTTATTGCATTGTTCCCAAAAGCCTTTTGAATCATCTGAGTAGTTTCTATGGAGGAATGTTCAATCTTAATATAAAATTGGATGCAGATTCATTGCTCTACTTGCTCAGTCATTTTGAATGCAACAGCCACACAGTACACATGCTCACTCGATGGTATGTACCACTTCCAATGACTAGTAAAGTGAAGTCTTCATTGTTCACACATGCACATTCCAGTCCACTCTCCTTGGCTGCCAGGTTACATTATCTAGCAATTCCACATTTTGGTATTTATTTGAAGGGAACAAAATCACTACCTTGACAAGATTTCTGCAACCCCCATGTTCATTGCAGCATTACTTACAGTAGCTAACACACGGAAATATCCCAATTGTTGACTGATGGATGAATGGTAAAGAAATTGTGCTGTATTCATATAATGGAATGTTATTCAGCCATAAAAAGGAGGATATCCTGCCATTTCTGACAAATGGGTGGACCTTGAGGGCATTCAACTAAGTGAAAAAAGACAGAAAAAAAATAATGTATGATCTCACTTATATGTGAATACATGTTTTTAAAAAACTGAACTCACAGATACTTAAAGCAGACTGGCAACCCAGAGAAGGAGGGTGGTGAGTGGGCAAAATGGGTGAAGGTAGTCAAAAGGTACAAACTTCCAGTTATGAAATAAGTCCTTGGATGTAATGTACAGCATGATGACTGTAGTTAACAATACTGTATTGTATATTTGAAAATTGCTGAGAGTAGATTTTAAAAGTTCTTATTACAAGAAAAAATTTAACTATGTATGGTGATGTATGTTAACTAAACTTACTGTGGTAGTCATTTCTCAATAAATATATATATCAAATCATTTTATTGTACACCTAAAACTGATACAATGTTACATGTGAATTATATCTCAATAAAACAAAAAAAAAGTGCAAAGCCCCTTTCTATTCCTTATTAGCTGTGGTACTGGGTAAGTGAATTTACCTTTCTGATCTTTTTCCTCTCCTATAAATGTGGAAAATAAAAATGATATCCTCACAGAAGACTTCTGGTAAAGATGGCAAAGTAGGAAAAGTGTGAAGTCAACTCCTTCCACGATCATATCAAAATTACAATTAACTTATGGAACAATCATCATGGAGAACCAGCTGAAGAGCAAATGAACAGAATTCCTGTAACTAAGGATATTAAAAACTAACATAAAGAGAAATTAAGAAAACAATCTCATTTACAATTACATCAAATAGAATAAAATACCTAGGAATAAATTTAATCAAGGGGGTAAAAGACTTGCACTCAGAAAACTGTAAGACATTAAAGGAAAAAATTGAAGAAGACACAAATAAATGAAAGGCTACATTGTGTTCATGGACAGGAAGAACTAACATCTTTCAATGTCCATACTACCCAAAGCAATGTACAGATTCAATTCAATCTCTATCAGAATACCATGGGACTTTTCACAGAACTAGAACAAATAATCCTAAAATTTATATGGACCCACAAAAGACTTCAGGTAGCCAAAGCAATCTGGGGGGGGGGGGAAGTTGGAGGTATTATACTCTCTGATATATCAAACTGTCCTACAAGTTTATAGTACTCAAAATAGTATGGTCCTGGCATAAAAACAGACACATAGATCAATGGAAAAGAATAGAGAGCCCAGAAATAAACCCACACCTACATGGTCAATTAATCTATGATGAAAGGAGCAAGAATATACAATGGGGTATATATAATGGTGTTGGGAAAACTGGACAGATACATGCAAAAAATTAAATTTGACTTTCTTACACCATATATAAAAATAAACTCAAAATGGATTAGAGGCTTAAATGTAAGACCTGAAACCATAAAACCATAATACAACATAGGCGATAAATTCTTTGACATCAGTCTAAGTAATATATTCTTTTGTGTATGTCTCCTAGGGCAAACAACAAAAGCAAGAATAAATAAATGGGACTATATCAAAATAAAAAGCTTTTGTACCAAAAAGAAAACCTTTACAAAAAAGGCAACCTGTCAATGGACGAAAATATTTGCAAAAGATACATCCAATAAAGGATTAATATCCAAAATATATGAAGACATTTACACAGCTCAGCATTAAAAATATGACTAAAAATGGGCAGAGGACATGAATAGACATTTTTCCAGAAAGGACATACAAATGACAAACAGGCACATGAAAAGATGCTCAGTATTACTAATCATCAGGGAAATGCAAATCAAAACCATAATGAGATATCAACTCCCACCTGTCAGAATGGCTGTCACTAAGAATTAACAAATAAGTGCTGGCCAGGATGGAGAGAAAAGGGAACACTTACACTAATTTGGAAAGATATAAGCACCTTTATGATCATTGCAGCATTATTTACAATAACCACATAAGGAAGCAACTTAAGTGGTCATCAATAGACAAACAAATAAAGAAGATGTGGTACATAGATACAATGGAATAGTACTCAGCCATAAAAAGAATATAATCTTGCCATTTGAGACAACATGAATGGTCCTGGAGGATATTATGCTAAGTGAAATAAGTCAGACAAAGAAAGACAAGTACCATATGATTTTACTTATATGTGGAAACACAAAGCAAAATAAATGGACGACAAAAGAAACAAACATAGATACAGGGAACAAATTGATAATTACCTAATGGGGAGATAGGTAAAAAGGTGAAAGGGATTAAGATGTAGGAATTGCCAGTTATACAAAATAGTCACAAGGATGTAAAGTACTGCCCAAGGAATATAATCAATAATACTGTAATAGCTACAGTATTATTAGTACCCATCTGACACCATCTGACACTATGGTGTCAGATGGGTACTAGATTTATCAGGGCAATCACTTTATAAGTTATATAAATGTCTATTCACTATGTTGTACACCTGAAAGTAACATAATAGTGTATGTCGGCTGTAACTGAAAAATGTGTTTTAAGAAATACACGGGAAGAACCAAAAAGTGGAGTTGGGGCCCAGCATCTCTTCCTGGCTTCATGCTGGGCCCCCCTACCCACCCTCTTCCTTCCAGCTGAGATGAGCTCAGCCAAGAGTGCATCAGGCACTCCAGTGCAGCCTCCACACACAACACACAACTGGCTCGAATAGTGGACCCACACTCACCTAGTGCTGGCATCATGTGCATTTCCACCAGGTGCAGAGCTATCCGTAGCCAAACCTACCAGCAGGGAAGCCACTGCTGGAGGGTCCTATCTGAGGAGGACTCAGATCCTGGCTGTCCTACTCTTGGCATTACATGGACACCAATGAAGACCAGGAGAATAGAGCCCACTGGTCAAACAGCTGGGTGAAGTATTTGAGACTGAAACCTCCAAATCAAATCTACCCCTCAGAACCTGTTCTGCTGCTAGAAGCACCTTCATCTTCTGAACTGGAATTGCCCCTGGGCACCCAGTTTTCCCTTGAGGACAAGATACCATGTGGGAGACAGACTGAGTTCCCCTCTGAGCAGATGTTTTTTGAGGAAGAAACAGGCAGCCCTCAGAAACCGTTGTGACCAGCTGGAGCTCAGATGAGCCCACGAGACCCCGAGATACCCAGATCTTCAGGTTCTAAGTGCAACAGACGGAAACCAAATGGCAAGGTAGTAGGGGATCTCCCATCTCTATCCTGTAGGATGACCACTCCCCTGGGACTCTGACACCCAGTGGCCTTCTCCCTTGAGTGGAAATGTTAAGGAACTAAAGGAAGGGGCTATCCTGGGAACTGGAAGACTTCTGAGAACTTGAGGACCAGTGTGAGAGCAAGGCCAGGACCATGATGAAGAAAATCAGCACTTTGCCTTTGTAGAGAGCTAAGCCAGTGATATTCCAAGTCCTCTCACCCCTTCTTTCCTGGGAGACTGAAAAGACTCATGTTCTTTGACTGCACCTAAACTACCAACTCTGGAACTGAGAGCTTTCTTGAGCTTTCTTTGTGTGTTGTGTGTTTCTTTTATGTTAAAGGAAGTGATTTAAAAAATACATGGAAAAGCACAAATAAAAATTTAAGATCCTACACAAATGCTAATGTGATAATTACTGGTCGATTATATGCAATCCCAATTCTCCTTTTCTCCCTTCATCCCAGTCCTTTGTTGTGCTTTTCCCTGGGGGATAGAGTATATTTTCCTACCTCTAGACTGTGGGTCTGGCCATTGGCCAAAGCAAGTCATGTGCTAGGTGTGACAGAGATGCTTGAAAGTACTCGTGCAATTTGGTTTGTCCTTTTGCTTCTCTGCTAAAGCTATGAGAAGAATATGGCCAAGGTACCAAAGAAGAGCCACCCCAGCTGAGCCCAGCTTCGGTCAGCTGATTCCCATCCACCTGCAAACTAGTATACTAAACACCGTTGTGTGCCACCAAGATTGTGTGATGGTTCTACTACAACATTGACCAAATGGTACAATCATGATTTCCCTGGAAAGCAATAAGAAAATGGTGAAAAATTTCAAAAATAGTGAAAAATTTAAAGTTTTTTTTCCCAGAAAGGAATTAAGATGGCTGAAAGTTTTTTTTCATTTTTCAGTGATTTTGATATACTTGTTATACATTTCATATAGCCAATCGATTCTCACAGAATGCTTTTGCTGTGTTTTGCCAAACTCTTATATCTATAACCAACATATGGTTAAAATTTAATCACAATTTGACAAAATCAGTATATGAATAAATGCTCGATTATTATCTGATTTAGCAAAGAAGTTGCTTATCAGATGCTGTTGTTGATCAATGCTGTTGATCAACAAGGGTAGTTCTGACCTGAATGTCATGGTCATTTACTTTTACATTTAAGACCAAAGTGAAACAACAAAAATATGTTAGAACTTCACTTGTTTGTCAATGACATGAGTGACTTCTTTGACAGTGTCCAATACTACAAGAAAATATCTTTTCTCAGTTTTTTGTGCTATTTACACTGTATAGCTACAGACACAATACACTTGTAACTCCATTTTTTCCATCACCTAAATGTAGAAAATCAACAAAACAATAACACAAGCCCTAATTTGCAGTGTTTGCCAATTTCCATGGTGTAAATGCTCCCACGATGGACAATTTCAAGCTACCTACATGGTATCACTGAACATAAAGTTGTGAAGAGAGCTGTATGATCACATAGTATTTCCACCATGTAAATACAATAGCCATTCACTTTAAGAACACAGATAAAATAAAGTGTTACAGCAACATTATATTTACTGAAGTTGGTAACTATACCATGGGTATATAAGATAACATCTTTATTTTTTTAAGTATAGAATATGCTGCATACTAATATATTAACCAAAAGGCCATGACACTTCCAAATAAGTATCTGTGAGAGAGAAGGGTGGGCGAGAGGACAAAGATGATGAAGACAGAAGAGTGTGCAAACTTAAAGGAGGAAGGAATGGGGCAAAATATTAACAGTAAGGTATCCGGGTAGAGTTAAAGGATATATACTGGTGTCCCCTGTACTCCTGTACTGTTCTGTGCATTTGAAATTATTTCTATATAGTGAGTTTTTAAAAACAATAACATCTCTCTAACGTCTTTAACAATATACGCAAATAATGATTCCGTGACTTTAAGTTACCAATGTAAAGTGGCATATAACACCCTACTTCTTTTTTTCTTACTTGAGACACATTTTATAGGATTTTTCTTTCTTTTCTTTAAAAAAATCCCCCACAAGAGGGGCAAAGCTCTAGACAGAATCTTGCTTTTGTAATCTCCAGCATTCTGCCCGTGGTTTTCTTCATTTCTAAGATGGATGTTTCATAATTTCACCCTTAGGAACCAGCCTTCTTAGCAACTTTGGGAGAGTTATTCTTCACAGGTCTTTCTTTCTTTTTTTTAAACAACAGCTTTATTAAGATACAATTCACTGACTCTAAAGCTCACATTTTTAAAGGGAACAATTTAGTCATTTGGGGTATATTCACTGAGTTGTGCAACCATCACTACTATCTAATTCCTTTCATCCATCCCAAAAGGAGCCTCTTTGGTACCTAGAAAGCAGCCACTCCCCATTCCCAGGTTCCTCCAGACCCCAGAGACCATTAATTTGCTGTCTGTCTCTCTGCATTTGCCTATGCTATATATTTTATGTAAATGGAATTATACAAAATATACCCTTTTGTGTATGTCTTCTTTCATTTAGCATAATGTTTTCAGGCTTCATCCATCTTATAGCATGTATCAGTAGTTAAATCCTTTTTATTGAATAATATTCCATTACATGGATAAAACACAATTTCTTTATCCATCCTTTAGTTGATGGATATTTAGGTTGTTTCCACTTTTTGGCTATGATAAGTAATGCATCTATGAACATTTTGTACAAGTTTTTATGTAGACGTGTTTTCAGTCTTTCGGGTATAAACCTAGGAATGGAATTTCTGGGTCATGTGGCAACTTTATGCTCAACATTTTGAGATTCTTTCCAGGTTTTAATGTGTTTTTTAGCTGTTATCTTTCCCAGATGTGCCTGCTGTTCTTTGTATATTTGTTTGCCTGAACTCCCCTGTATGGAATTCCTCATGAATTAAAATAGTTTATGGGTAAAGACCCCAAAGTTACAAATCTTTCCTCATCAATGGATTCTACTGCCAGCTATCTTTGGTTTTTCCCTTGAATGAACAACTATGTAGACTCTCTGTGAACCATTCTGGTGCTCAGCTTTCCCTGCCTAGGATCACATTTCAAATATTTCAAGTGCTTACTTTGTCTTTCCCATGAATCTATGAGCTCCTAGAAAGCAAGGTGCATGCATTATCTTTCCTTTATGTCTTTCACCAAGTATGTGAATTAATTAAATGCTAAATGCTAAGCAGAGACTGTATTTTGTACTTATGTCCTTCACAACACTTAGTTGAGTCTTAGGCTTATAGAAGGTATTTATTTAATGCTAAATAAATTGATTTCAGTTCCTGAGACTTTGCCCTAAAATTATTGATAAATCTTAACGTGACTCCCACTTGACAAATATAGCTATGGCAGTCAGCATGTTTATTCCCTCTGATACCCCAGAAGGATTTTCATTTCTCTACAAAGATGGTGTCAACACATTCAAAGCAGTCATTTGAGTTTGGTGGGGAAGAGAGAGAGAAATGGACAAAGCATGTTTCTCTTTTCTCCTGCTCTATCACAACTTCTCTAAACTAAATCAGCCTCTTTTTTTTTTCCAACTTTTCCTTGTGGTATCACAACTTATCCGTATTTTCACCACTTTATTAAGCAATTAAGGAAAAGGAGAACAGAAATATTTAGTAAAGGTGGTATTCTGGAGACTTTGGACTTCAGCTCTAAAACACATTATCTGGACAGGCTCTTATATAGTCATTTTCCCTCCTTTTCCAAACCAAAGCAACTTGTTCTTAAACCTAGAAATATGAGTAGTGCAAAAAAGCTCTTCTGAGCAGTATTTTGTTCTGTAACATACTTAGGGAATGGTATATTCTGTAGGTATATTCTGGTTAGTGATTACTAGTCAAGCCTCACTACATGCACAATACCTGGAGGACCATTTTTAAAGAACTGGAATATACTAATACACTGAGCACCACAGCTGCCCAGACACATAATTTAATCCTCTTTTGATTATTCAAATGCTGTTTAGGATTTTTATGACATTTAATTATTCTTCTACATATGTGCAAGAATGCCAGAGAATAGAGCACTGTGGAGAGTGGCATTTTAGATCATGGAAGGATTACCATATTCAAACAAGATGGTCTTAGGCATTCCTTGCTCACCCATGAAGTAGCAGAGCAATGACAGGGTCCAGGAGAAATCAGAAAAGTGGAAATGGGACCACTCTTAAAATCACCATCTTTAAAAGTCATACCTTTATTCTCTCAAAGCACCTATCTGTATTTGTAATGAGAGTGCAATATGTAAATGTTTTTTTATTCCTCTACCGTGGATTGAGTTACAGGCACCTGAGGTGGTTGAGGGTGGGGTGGGGGGAGTCAGTGTCACTGTGTTCGGTCTCCATTGGGTGTGCAGCTTCCTTGTGGCAGATGCGGCATGGGCGGGGTCATTCACCGATGCTGTGCTGTTGTCTGCCAGAGGACGGAGTGCTATGGTGATTCACTTCTCCTGTGTTTGGGTCCTTAAGTTTTTGGATAATCACAAGCTCTTCCACATGCTGTAAAAATTGCTTTCAGTATAAGATACCAGAGACAAGGATGCAGTAATAGCTGAAAGAGGTTTGGGTCTGTCAGGAACACGACTTGGATAACAGATCCCAATGGGGGAGTTCCTTGCATACATCTTGAATGCGTGAAGGAGACATCTGTCTGTAGCTTGTACACCTTTGCTTGGAGCATCTGGAATTTGGCATCAATAAGCTTGACCAGATTACTCATTGTAACTTGTAGGGTGCCAGTCTTTTCTGCTAGTTGCTCTGGGATGTTTTTGAATCAAAATGAGGGTCATTTGCCTCCTCAACTTGACTATCATGATGTTCAACACTTTTTTCCATTTTGTTCTTGGTACTTGTATAGTCAATTTTTCTGTAGAAACTTTTTTTACCTGTGCTTCTGTTCTTAGAACAGCCAAGAATGATGCTTGGTTCATTGGCCCCATACCGGTTTTAGCAGTAGTGCTGTAGGCCTCACGTATCCTGGGGCTGCCGGTGTAACTGCATGATGTGGGCCTGCTGGCCAGGGAGACCTTTGGGGATGGCTTGTTTGGGCTGCTGTTGAAGATCAGTTTGGACATCTTGTGTTGTGTCTGTTGATTCAGTTTTTTAGTCATCTTCAGTGAAGCTGGAGGTGACTAAAGTGTAGCCGTGACCATATCCTGTGTAATTCTGCAAGAGTTAAGAATTGCCCATTGTTCATCAGTAAAAGTTGACTAGCCTTTCCTTTTGAGCTTTTGATGGAATGCATCAACCAATTTGGTCTCTGGTATGCTTCCAGGGATTGGATGCCCTCGCCTATAATTCTTCATAATGGTGCTGGTTTCGGTTGTGTGACAGAGAGCAGCAGATGCAAACGTGGGGAAGGCAGATGGGGTGACTTTGGCAGCTTCCTGATGGCGTATCGCCTTTGCATATGGAAACAACTCGGCACCAATTTGCTGCTCCAAGTGCCTCCATGCTTCACGAAATTTTGGAATCTCATCAATCACTGCAGGTATCAAAATGAGGACAGAGCTGAACTCCTTAAGAAATGCATTGATGGCAATGAAAGCAGTCATGTGTGCTTCCTTAGCAATCATAAGCACTTGAACAATCAAGGGTTGGGCTAATACTCCAACCTGTGTAGAAAGTAGATCAACCAGCACTTGATGTGCCCAATTATATGTAGCAATTTTTGTCACATAAACTGTTATCTCAAGTTGAGAATAAGTTACATGCATTATGTTTAATCCTGCAGCTGCCTTAAATGCATTAAATAAATATTCTGCAGCCCATAAGTGAATGTCTCGGGAATCTCAATATAGTGCCACCAGGATGTGTACAGTGGCAAGGTAACGTCCACACTGGTGAGATGCATTGTCAGGAACAACAGCAAGTGGACTACAATTAGTTCCATACCCAAGAGGTAACCATGCCAAGTTCATCACACCTGGCTTTCTTATGCAGTTTTTGACTTTAAAGAACTCACAGAGTGCAGGAACAATACCACACAATGTGGTGGTACACACCGTGGGAAGAGTATACCTCTTCTGAGGAGCGTCACTGTAAAGGATGAGTGATGCAGGAGTGTGTCCTTTGGAAGCAGGTGGTGCAGCACGCTGGAGTTGTAGGTCAGTAATGGGGAGACTGTCTGAAATAGCTCCCTGCCCCCTGCGCTGATTCATGCCTGTGGATTATTCAGGCCAGCTGTTTGACATGATGAGTACAATGAAAAGCCTTTTTCTTGTTCACATCCTGTAATTTCTCTTTTTTATCCTCACTCGAGAACATTTTTTCATTGCCCTTTTTTTTTTTTAGAGAGTGGACAAGAGAGAGGGAGGGAGAGAGAGAAACACCAATGTAAGAGGGAAGTATTGATCGGTTGCCTTCTCTACTCGCCCAGACCAGGAATCATAAGCACCTAGACCAGGGGCTGAACCCACAATCTAGGTATGTGCCCCAAACAGGAATTGAACCCACAGCCATTGGGCTATGGTATGATATCCCAACCAACTAAGCCACACTGGCCAGGGCACATCCTGTAATTTTTTAATTTAAGTATATGAACCTTAGTTTATTCACTGAAACTAAACACAATGAAAAAGTACAAGAAACATTTCCCTGAATCTTACAACTTAACTTATAGAGTTATTCTTCAGATTATCTTTGGTCAGGTTCTTTTATTTGAATATCTCAGTCCTTCTTCTTAGAACTATGTGACATCTTGTCAAGCTAATTGCACATTCTACCGTCTAACAAGAGATGTTATCAGAAAGAGAATTGTTTTCAGGAGTCTTCCTCAGTGGGATGATTAGACAGAAGCTGTTCTCTTGGTGTCTTCTCAAGAAATTTAGAGCATGAAGACTATTAAGAAGTTGAACTTTGTCTTCACTCAGCTATGAACTTTAGTCAGCTAGGACCAAACCTTTTGCTCATCTAAACTGTTTATGTGCAATTTTTTTATCTTTAAAGTGACTATTAGGGTGTATGTGTGTGTCATGATTGGATAAAAATTCCTAATGTAACTGGTAGACAGTGTGTCTGGAGTGCCAGAGAGCCTTGCCCATTGGCCCAGGTGGTGGCAGGGGGAGGTTCTTACCACTGAGCCTGTGAAAAGCTAGAAATATCAATGGATAGGGATGCAGTACACAAAGAGCTAGCAAGATAATTGGACAGAAAACAAAAAATACACCCGTACCAGATTGGGGGTGGGACCAGGGGAAGGCAGGCAGGCATATGCACCATAAGAGTCAAAATGGCACAGGGGGAGGTGCTGGACAAAGGAGATCTGTCAGTCTAGCCTGGGAAAGAAGGGATTAGTTGGGAGATGGACCCATGCAATGTGTACAAAATTTGGGAAATTAATTGGTCTTTTTGAGAATCACATTGTCCATCCCACACCCAAGCTAATATAATACCAGGGGAACAAAAAGGTTGGTGGGCTTGTAACTTGCTCTTGCGTGTGACCTAAACTTGCACGGTGCACTGGCCTATTCTCTCCATGGACCATGTGGCCTTAGCAGCCACGCGGCTCATGGCCTGCAGGAAGGAGCCTCTCACTCTCTCTTACACTCCTGGTGGTGCGCCTGCCAGTGCATTCACATGCTGTGTCATGTGGGAGCACACAGCCATACAGGCTCCACATGCAGGGTCCAGGAGGGAGCCTGAAAAGAGCGACCACTGGGAACGAGCTAAGCTAGCTGGATGGGGACTAAAACAACTTATGAGCAGGCTCCAAAGGACTGTAGTTTAAAATGGTATAGGACTCTGGACACTGGCTTTTGTCTTGGTGTTGCTGAGGAGGGTTGGGCTTTTTCCATGGCAGAAAGAGATGGGCTTTGAGAAGGGAGTCTGCCATTCTCCCAGATCATACAGCACCAAATAAAACTTCTTTCCTTTTGTACAAGCATGGGCCTCCTGAGTTTGGCTTTTGTGGTGACAGGCAGCCTTATCTTCATTTGTTTTGTTCAGTTACACTAACTCAATAAAAAATTTTAAAAAAATCATTCACCACTCAGAAATCAGACAGCTGTGTTTTATAGCCAATTTGGCCAATGAAGTCATTAGGCAACTGAAATATTTAAACCAACTTTGCAAGCCTATCTTCACGGTTCACTCCCTTGCTTCATTCAAGTCTCTGCTGAAATGTCACCCCTCTGAGAGCCTTCCCTTGACAGCTATATCTAAGCTGGTTTTATCCCCATCACACCCTCTTTTCTCATCCTGTTTGATTTTTCTTTCTACCACTTCTCACTATCCACAATAATACAGGGTCCAACACAAATAACGCCCCTGTTTTTTATTACAAAATCATAAGCATGTCATTCTGTAACATAACAATATCACACTCAAGCACATGATATGACATTTTAGGTGAAATGCTCAAATTAAAACTGTAAGTTATTACATGCATATTATTATACTACCAACCTCACTCAAGCAGGCGTTACTTCTGCCAGACTCTGTATAATATATAGGTGACAATTTCTTCTCTTTATACACCAGAATGGAAGCTCCCTGAAGGCAGGGACTTACTTCACTGCTTGTTGATAAGATCTAGAGCCTAGCACATTGTACAATAGAGGCTCAATAAATATTTGTTGTAAGTGCATAGCTATTTTAGCCTCATTAATGATATAAAGGTAACATAAATTTCAGAAATTGCTGGTTGACATTAGAGGCAGCAGAATTTTTGTTGGACACCATCATGTTTGGTTTGGAAACAATGTACTGGCTACTAGAAGTAGGGAGTGGAAAGCAGGCTGATTCCTGAAGGCACTGGTACAGGACACAAGAGGTTCACATGACCAACAGCAAAGCCAGGAATCATTTTCTAGGTAACATAAGAGAGTTACAGGTGAGTCCAACAAGCTCTTAAAATTCAGAGGAAGGAATTTTTCTTCAGAATTGGGGTGGCCAAGAAAGACTTCCTAAAGGCAGATTTGAATTGCAACAAACCATAACTATGAATATCAAACAACTTTCCCCAATAAGGTTAGGGGGAGGGTCCACACAGAACTACACTCACTTTTGACACTAATTTCAAGTTCAGGTGGTATTCCAAACCACCCTCTGTTTTGTCAAGTCACTAGAGGGCTGCAGAACTCACTGAAAGCTATTATATACCCACAGTCATGGTCTACTACAGGGAAAGGATACAGATTAAAATCAGCCAAGGGAAGAAGCACTTAGGGCAGAGTCAAGGGAAAGTACAAATGCAGAGCTTCTAGTTATCCTCTTCACACGGAGGAAGGAAAGTGTTATTTCCCTGGCATTGGTGTGTGACAACACACACGGAGTACTGCCAGGCAGGGAAGCTCACCTGAGCCTTGGTGTCCAGAGTCTTTACTGGAAGCTCCATCACCTAGGCCAAGGGGACTGCCCACTGAGCTGATCTCAGTTGCCTGTCCCTCAGGAATTCAAGTTGATATTGCCTGATCTAAAGTCCCCATCCTAAGTCACACCCCCCAACACTAAATCATCTTGTTACTCTCTGGCTGACCCAAGGCCCTCAAGCAAACAAAAACACTCTATCGGGCATGACACTCCAAGGGCTTAGAGATCGCCTTCCATGAAGTGAGGGTATGAATCAGACCGCCTTGGGCAAGGTTAAGTTCTTTGCTACACAGAAGGGAAGAATTTAGATAAGGCCAATAATCAGAACAATAGTCAATTATTCAATAATCAATGATCAACAAGCCTATGACTGTATTATTTCAGAAAAAGTAGGAATTTGTCCATATTGCTGATAATTTTTATAAAAATACCTGCTTTTGAGAAATGGATTTATGTATTCACAGTAAGCATGTGTGAGAAGTGAGATCATTCAGTATGAATAATCCAGATGGTTCACATTTCCTTTTATTTTTTTAGAACTCCTTACCTGAGGATATGTTTTTTGACTTTAGAGAGAGGAAAGGGAGGGGGGCAGAGAGAGAGAGAGACAGAGAGAGAAACATGAATGTAAGAGAAAAACATCAATTAGTTTTTTTCCAAAAGGACCCCTACCAGGGATCCCATATGCAACCTAGGTAAATGCCCCAACTGGGGATCAAACCTGCAACATGGTGTATGGGATGATGCTCCAACCAACTTAGCCACCTGGCCAGAGCCACATTTTCTAAATAATTTCTTCAATTTTCTTAGTATTGCCCATAAGATTCAATCAATGGAAATAGATAATTTACTGATTGCATATTTTTTGTAATTAAATGTGATTTTCTTGATCTCAGATAAACCAAGCACTAAACCAGAAATGAATTCTGGGCTGGTAATTGTTACTGTGTCATAAATCACCCCGTATTTAATGACCTAAAACAACCAGCCATCTTATTTGCTCCTGATGCTGTAGGTCCACCATTTGGGCTGGGCTCAGGATGAGAGTTCTTGCTGTTTTAGCCTGGGGTCACTTGTACAGCTGCAGCTGCCTGGTGGTCAGCAGGGTTGGCTGGTCTAGGGTGGTCTCTCTCATATAGCTGGGGACTGGCAGACTATCGGTTAGCATGCCTGAATTCTCCATGGGGCCTCCCTCGCAGACCAGCTCACACTTGTTCACATAGAGGCAACAAGCCACAGGATTATGCAGAGGCTAAAGGTGTCTCCAGGTCAAGACAAAGACTTCTCACACCCTCCTTCCTGCTGCTTTCTGTTGGTCAAGGCAACCCCCCTGGACCAGTCCAGACTCAAGAGGACAGGAAAGACGCCACCTCTTGATAGGAACAGCTGCAAAGAGTTTGTAGCCATCTAAAACATATCACGGATCCTAACCACGATTTCTTTTTCCTTCTTAAATCTCTACTGCAGCTTTCTAAATAGATGGCTAGGCCTCTGCTTCCCCAGAGAATGAAGAGTTTTATGCTGCATAAATAGAAAACAACATTGGTTTAAGTTTTCTAGGATGCTGTTTAAAAGCATTTTTAAAAGCATCTGAATGATGGGTGTGTAATGGTACTTTCTGAGTCGTTAATAATTGGTAGAGAAATTTTTTTGTACTTTACTCAATTAAGCAGAGTCTTTTTACACTGGAGAAACTTGCATCTCTTAGAGAGTCTATACAATGATTCCCCGGCCTGCCCACGATGAAAATGCCTGCTTTCAGGCCCGGCTCATGGGGCTGCCCTGTGAAAGCGGAACCCCATGCAGTGCACAGCAGGGATGGAGGGCTTCCCCGGAGAGCAGGCTGGGAAACTAATGCCCTGCCTGGTGGGAGAGGCTTCCCGAAACAACTTGAGCTGCTCTATAAAGGAAAATGTTTAATCGATATTGCAGCTGGGCTGTCAGCCGGGTTTAATTCCGAAGGATGGAGCATTGATTTTGAGGATGAAACACGCGCAGGGCCCGGAGGCAGGCAGGCAACGAGTTAAGTTGGGTGGTGAGCTGTGCCGAGGGCTTTTACCAAAGCTTTGTGCCCTGCGGTTTTCCTGGCACCCTGGGACTCGAATTTCCAGGAAAGTTAAAATGAATCACTGGGGGACCAGAACTCAAATTTGAAATAGTAAAAGTTGTCCTCAGTGATCTTCATCAAAGCACACTGAGTCTTATTCTAAATTCCCCCTTGGTGTTAAAATCTCTCTAAGTGACACGTCCGTTTTCTGGCTCCTCTGGGGAATGAGCTGTATTTGCCTTCATGGTGAGTGGTCAGCTAGCTGAATGGCTGTGCTTTCTGATTTCTAGCTATTCAGATTTCTCTCTCCTGCCACCCTGCCTGAAAGTAGGGCTCAGTTTTGAAGCAATCTGCCCTGGTGCCGAGGCAATGATTAGAAACAGAGAGGAATCACCCCATTCATATCAGCAGTGAAATATTTTCAAGGAATTGACCTTGGAGTTCTGCCAGTTGGAAACCATGGCAACCACTGCTTGCCCCTGGAAAATTATTTCTCCCTACAGCATCCCTGTCAATCAGTGTGGGCTTCTTCCCACTTCCAAAGCTGCTGACCTTAGGATGTGGCAGCCAAATTCGGCTGTTCTAACACAGGGATGACTTGGTGTTTGGAGACTTAGGGAGATGTCAGCCTTTTGTGCTCCAACCTGGAGTCCCCAGGAAAGCAATAACAGCTAGCATTTTCACATGGCACAATATCTACCAGGAAATTTTAAAAGCATTTTGCATATGTTAACTCATTTAATGCTTACAACAATTCTGTAAGAAAGGTTCTGTTATCTTTGTTTTACATGTGAGAAAACAGACACACAGAGATCAGAAAACTTGCACAGGATCATGGAGGCAGGCTTTGGAGCCTGGGAAGCCTGCTCTGAAATCCAGTCAAAACACTACAATGTTCTGCACCTCATTAAAGAGGGAACAGCCTTCTGGCTTGAGGGGAGATTGTGGCCCTTTGCCTGCAAGCTTCCTTTCCCTTTAGGCTATGTCATCCCTTGCCGTCTCATTGTCTGCTTGTATTCACCTGGGTCTAACCAGAAAAACAGAAAACACTTCAAATATTTACAAAAGAAAGAATTTACTGCAGCGCACTGGTTGCTCAGGTGATGGGCTGGGAGCCAAACATGGGATGGCAAGGTAACTCAACAGCAGGCTGGAGAGCCAGTGGAAGGGATGGTGTTGCAGGACCCCAGTGACTGAAGTCACCTAACAAAACCAGGAACCACAGCAGTGTTGGCTGCAGGCAGCTAGAGTCAGAGCCACTGCCACTTGTCTCTTAAATCTCTCTTCTATCTGGGTCATTCTCCACGCCACTGCCAGGGTGATCTTTGTAAACACAGACAGAATCCTGTCATGTCCTAATTGTTGTAGTTTACAAACCTGTGGTGCTTCCCCAGCCCCCTCCCCCAGGATGCCCTTTATATTGCAGCATCTCTGAGCTATACAACTCCTTCCAAGGATATGAGTTGATCATTCTTTTTGTCTCTGCTCAGTGTGCAACTCAGCCTGGAATGCTGTGCCTGGAATGCAGCGTCCCAGCTAGAAAGAGACTGAGCTCAAGCTGATGTGTAAGGGGGCTGATGTACAAAGGGAAGGTTGCCCAGGAAGGGGGAGTGCCAGGGAAAAGAACCTCAAGGGCCAATGCATTAATGTATGGTCAGGCACACTGGAGCCATGCCATCCTGTACTGGTGTTTACGCAAAAGGAGACGGTCCTGTAGGAGCCACCTTGAGAGGAGCAGTGACCTTTGGTTTAATTTTAGACTGAGAAACAACTTCTCAGGAATGAAACCAGGCAAGTAAAATACCCTGGCCACCCTCCTCTCCCTGCAAACTCCGGTAGGGGCTACCTACTGGCTGGTCACAACTTAGAGCCAAAGGACAGAAAGCTCATGTGGTTTATCCAGGTAAGCTGGTTCTGTCACCCAGAAGAGGGCAGAGGTGAGAAGGATGACAGATATCCAGCACACACACCCACTCCTGACATCTCTGCTGTCAATTTCAACATCTGTCCTTGAGGACAAAGCCCCCATGTTGCTTCTCAGTGATACCCCCAACTCTCCCATGCTGGGACAGTTACTTGTGATCTCCACAGTCCTTTCCAACCCTGGTGTCTGCATTGTAGATGGGGCATAGCCAATGCCTGTTAGTAGCCCTAGTAGACAGAGAGTCTCTGAAGCACGTGAACTATCTCTATTCATATTTACACTATGTGCACCTAATTAATTCTAGAATTGTGGTGGAAGAAGTGAATGAATGAACCATCTAAGGTAACTTCTGTTCTCCACAGATGACATTTTCAATTAGCTCTGAAACAGCATCTCCTTCCACAGAGATGTTGCCTCTTTATATAGGTTTTTATGCTCTTAATTTTAAAAATTATTGTTTAAGAATGAGCCAACTAAAATCTTTTCTGCATAAAAACAGCCTGACCTGATTAACTACGAACATTATCCACCACAACTGGTTACTTTTTCCAAAAGAAAGGATCCAATAAAAACTCCAATTAATACCCTCCATCTGTCTACAGAGATGTTGATGTTCCATGGAAGACACACTTCCTCCACATCTCTCCTAGCAGTCTTAGTAACTGGGGTATGTGGATGAGTTTATACATTGTTTTTCACTAACAATCAAGGGTGTTTGTAAACAGCTGCTGGTTGTCAGTTCTACTGTGGCTATCTACCCTGAAACAGCTCACTTGTTGTTCATTTGATTTAAAATTAAATATCAGTAGGCCAGCAAATTAGGAGCAAGGGAATCTGGGGCACAGAGCAAACTGAAAATCTTTTCTGGGGAAGGGAATACAGATCAAGAAAGAATCTGGGTTTTCCTAGTGCCTACACCTCAAATAAAAGCTCTATTCTCTCATTTTCTCTGGGGCTGATTAGAATTGCTAATGAGGCCAAATTACGAGTTTACTTCTGATGTGAGGCAGGTGGCTTTGTGTTTATAGATTTGAAATATCTGAGCCAGAAAGGGCCTTAGAAGTCATCTAATTCAATTCTTCCATTTTATAAATTGAAAAAAAAATCCCAAAAGTCAAAGAGGTTAAGTGACTAGCTCCTTGTCATAATTATGTGTATGAACTGCTTTTAACCCCAGATTGTGGCACACACCATTGCTTTTAGAGGAAAAAATAATGTCAAAGCTCATTCTAAAATATACTGGTGTGCCTCTGATGGTTCATTTCCGTGAGAAGGATGGCACGTGGCTCTGGAGTAAGAGTTGGAGAACCTGCGTACACCAGGAAGGTATGCTGAAGCAACGTCGTGGGCACATCAATTTCCTTCTGGCTCTTTCATCTTGGTTCTTCAGGAGGTCTGCTAATACAGTGGCTCTCTGACCCCACACATTGTTTTCCTTTAATGTGTTGAGAGAACAAGTATGAATGACAGCAAAGAAATACATGATGCCACAGCTGTTTTCTCTGAGGATGCAATGGACCGAAAAGCGTTCTGCCAACAACAAGCCTCTTCCATTTGCAGACTTGCTGACAAACCCCAGGAGCACCTGTCTGTTGATGGATGCTGAGATCCACGAATAATGCCCTATGCTTATTTGAGCTGCTCAGGGACATGGCTAGCTACTTTACACATCAATTATTTTACCCAAATTCATTTTCTCAAGATCAGTTCAACGAGAGAAGAGAAAGGAGAGAGGAGAGAGGATTTGTATGGTGGATCATGATGAATTTTGAGAACTGGATATTTAATTGTCCTGGTTTTTGTCAGCTTTGTAATTTGGGGCATTTATTTGAGCCTTTATGTCCATGTCTCTATTTATAAAATGGGACAGGCTGGCTAGGTAAATGTGAAAACTTCTTTCAGTATTTACATTTAATAGTCTTCTTTGAGAATAGAGAAGTAGCAGCAATAAGCTGATGATCTAGGGATGTTGGGAACCACCCTGCCTGGTTTTAGAAGCTATAACCCCTCCATGGCTAAGGCTGAGTGAGCACCACTAAGGAGACAAAGCTTATGTCCCTGGAAGGAGCACAGCTTCTGCTCCTTTTTCTTCACCCTGCCTGGCCCCCAATGCTTGATTGGTTAGCCAATGATGGGTAAGATTCCCCAAGGGGGGAATGATCTAAGACAGGCATGATCATGGGGAGGCCCCAGGGAAGGACTTGGGGGGCTATAGCAAAAGGAGTGATGGACCCTCACCCCTCAGCTTTGACATAGCCTGAGTCCTCATTCTGTCTGTGAGAAGTCTCCTAATCTCTTGGCTGCCTTACTTCCCCTGCCTGACTTAAGCCTGAAACAATGACAGAGGGTGATGCAGCCCTGTGCTGGAAAGGGTGGGTACCTCAGGGTGATCAGGCCTAAGAAAGAATATGTAAAATCCTGTGAAACCTGCTTTGTTTAGAATGCTCTCAATTAAATGATAAAGGTTCCAGCAAGAAGTGAGTTTGTTCCTCAAAGTTTTTTAGCCCTTTAGCTAACAGACCCTGACTCAAAATAGGCCCTCAGAGTTCTTTGTATGTTATCTATCGTTTGATCCTTACTGCCTGATAATGAGTAATGACCTTTACCTGTATTCCTGTGCAAAATGAACCCAATAGAAGCCCACTGAGGAAAAGACTCTTGGCCCTTCTCCTTTGAGAGATCGGCCACCTTTCCTCCCCAAGCAGATCATGTCTTGGTAGACTTATTCTCATCCTCGGTGGCTGGCGGGGAGGCCCTGCAGGCAGCCCTGCAGGTGGAGCCCCCCACGTAGGGCAGGATGGGGCAAAAGTAGGTATATAGTTGTTCATATGAAAAATAATACAATAATTAATAAATAATAGTACAAGAACAAACTGTGTCATGGACTCACAACTGTAAACCTACTTTTGCCCTGCCCTGTGTAGGAGGAAAACAAACTTGTGTCTCCTTCCCATTTCAATGGCATGAACCACAGCTATACTGCAGCTCTCCTCTACCTGTTTCAGATAAACACCATGTACGTCCTGTGGCTCAGTTCTGTTACTCTGTCAGAGGGTTATTCAATCTGTACAGTAGAGTGATGACTTGGCCAAAGATAGAGGCCTACCAGGTGATAGACAAAAACGAGGGGTGACCTGCAGAAAGAATTAAACCTGGGCTCTGTAGACTCTAATGTCTGCAAAACACTGCACAAAATAAAGCACCATGTTTGGGGCTGCCTTGCCATATACAGCATCCAGCTTACCACGCAGTCTTTAGCAATTGAAATTAGTTGGTCTTTTCTGTGAAATACCTCCATTTCCATATCTGTTATCTTGGCAGGCCTGAAGTACTTCTGGCAAGTAGATCGAGTTATCTTTTTCCCCCATAACTATTTGTATCCACTCATATCCATGGAGACTTCTGGTCTTTGGGTAATCATTTACTATGTTAAGCCATTAAGATGTGGAAGTTGGTTGTTACTCTAGCGCACATTACATAGTAAGCTGACTATTACAGCTAGAAGCTGGGTGTGTAAATAGAAGACCTTCTTTTCTTTGGAATAGAAGCCCTGTCTCAGAAAGCCATCAATGCTCAGGTTCCACCAATTCTGCCTCTGCAGGGGGTATGTTCCCATTTTGCTATGTTCTGTTGGGTACCCAGTACAACAGCGCCCCAACCATTCTCCAATCTTTCCCCACCTCTGAGTCATTCTTTATCCCACAAGTGGAATCGTCTTTGTAAAAACATGTCCCATCATAGAAAACACAAGCTTACTAGACATTTGCACTCATCTAGAAGCAGCCCAAGAACCAGGCCAGCAGGTGGTTTGAACAGGGTGGCTCCCCCGCATCCTTCCAGGGCATGCATTGCTGCCATCCCAGTGTGTGCCCACGATGGCCCAGCCCTCTCAGTGAAGCGACTTTTCTTGGTCGCCCACCAGAAGTAACACTTCCCTGAATTCACAGATAGGAAGTTCAAGTTCCAATGAGTCAATCAAGCCCATTTTTAACTCAATATTTTTAAAATATTTTAAAAATATTTTAAAAATATTTTCAATTTCCTGCCTTTTCTTTATGAGTATTTGCTTACCTGAGGCAAATTATACTTGCATGTGGTATTCATACTTTTCTTAAAAGGTATTTTTAAACAGTAAATTTTAGTTTTTAACCCATGATCAAAGGTACGCATTTGACTAGGTTCAGTAAGTATGCAGATAGGACAGGCAACAAATAGGTTGCTTTAAAAAAAATAGATGCATATGTATATTTATATGTATATATGTACTTACTAAATATATAAATATGTACTTTCAGTTATTGCTCAATATGCTGATAAGTGTCAAGTTTTGTGCCATTCTCTCTCACCTAAGTAGGATTCAGCTTGCTGGGTGTAAGAGCGTCTTGCTCTGCTGTGTATAACCTAATGTCCTACCACAGGGCTCGTCCTACACAGGACAGTATTTAGTTAGCATTGTTTAATAGATGGCTCAGATCACTCACTCTGGTTCTTCTCGGACTGCCCATGTGTGGCCTGCCTCTGTTGTGTGCCCCTCACTGAGGTTTATGGGCCATGTCAGTGTTTCTGGGCCTGCCTTTTTGTCCCCTACAGCTTCTGATGCTTTTGCTCAAAGATGGCTGAAGGCCAGCTAAGCCAGCCCACCGTTTTCCCTTCTCAGCTCTGTGTAGCCACAGCTACTTGTCATGTTGCTCAGTGTTCTACTTCAGTGCATCCACGGACTATGCTTTTGCCCCCTTTGGCTTGGCAGTAACTGGCTGTATTTCATCAATTAAATGCAGCAGGGCTTTACCCAGCTCTTTACCCACCGAGTCATCCTGTGTGGGCAGAAAAAGATAAATCAGAGATGGCAGAACAGTTTAAGGCAGAAACTGACTGGCATAGAACAAAGGGACCATGCCATACTTTAAGGAGGGCTCTCCTGCCTGGTGACTTTCCCCTTAGGGACAGGCGGTTTCTTGTTTCTGTGTCTGTGACAGTTATTTCTGTTGAAATAGAAATGTTCTATTCAGTCCCTGATGACATGAAATCAATGCATCCCAAGATTTGGGGCAGGCTCTGGGGCTTGCCACCTCAGAGGAAAGCACTGATTCCACATTAATGTGATCTGGGAACACCCAACTCCCAACCGTGGCATTGACCTAGTGCCAGTGCGTGGCTGGGTTAATCCAGCAGCATTCTGGGATCCACTGAGAGCTGGGGCTCTTTGATTCCTAACCTTTGAACAGGGGGTGAAGAAAGACTTGCTGGAAACCCTTGATTCATGCTGTGGTGGTGGTAGTAAGTTCAAGATCAAATGGCCACTTCATCTTCAAAGACTCCTGAGGCCCTGCAGCACTGAAGGAGACTCGGGTAGGGAGTGTGATTTTAATAGTCATTTGATCAAAGGCTCAAGTAACTTTTTCTACGTGTCTTGTGTTAAGTGAATAGTGGCCCTGCTTTCTTTGCATAGACCCCCCAAAATTGCCCTTTTTGAGAAACTCCTATCCAGTTTATCAAGACTTGCCTTTGGACTCTGAAGTGACAATGTTTGTAGAGACCCTGAGTAGCATGTGTTCAAAGGTCTGTCGTCTGCACCAAAGATGTATGCTCATATAACCAGTGTCTTCCTTTCTTTTTCCAGGTGGTCTTGAGATGATGCAAGGCACATTGAAATTCCATGTTTTTCTCTGACTTCTGAGCAGCTTTGAGTGAACCACGGAAGTCTTAGAAATGGTCCTGTAGAGGTGACAGGATACCCTTTTATTCTGAAGACGTATGTCAGGGCCTTCATCAGAAGATGATTTTAAACATCTCTCTTTGACCACCTTCTAATCTGCTTTATGTCTGTGTGCATCAAAAACAAGAAAATTGTAAACACTGGGATCTGGTAATCCTGACTCATGCACCAGGGGCTCCATGTAGATTTTTTCTTTTTCTTCTTAAGATTTTATTTATTTATTTTTAGACAGAGGGGAAGGGAAGAAGAGAAGGAGAGAAACATCAATGTGTGGTTGCCTTTCAAGTGCCCCCTACTGGGGACCTGGCCAGCAACCCAGGCATGTGCCCTGACTGGGAATCAAACTGGCAACCCTTTTGTTCACAGGCTAACACTCAGTCCACTGAGTTACACCAGCCAGGGCTCCATGCAGATTTTCAAATATGTTTGGAGGATGTTAATTCTCTCTTTTTCTAAGTTCATTACTTTGAGAAAGTAACTTTACTTCTTTGGCTTTTATTCAGTTTTCTCATCTGAAAAATAAGTGGGTTAGGCCAAAAGGTCCCTAAGTATGCTTCCAGTTCTAAACACTTAGCATTTTTTTATGCCTTACTCATCAACTGTCACAGTTTGCAATTTTTGCAATGTTCTTAAGGCAAACAAAATTTAGATTTTTCTCAGGACTCTTCTGTTTAAAAAGCATTTTTATACATAATATTGTATTTGATCTCTACCCGCCCCCCACCAAATCACGTAAAATAGGTTAGGCAGGAATGATTATTTTTCCCACTGACAGATGGAGAAACTGAGGCTCAGAGAGGTGAAGTGACTAGTCCATGACCAGCTTCCGTGAAGCTGAGTAAGGACTGATATGCAGTCATGTAGCTACATGACTGCAAAGCTCAGGCTCTTCCTTCTCTGCCCAGCAACCTACTTGATTGTTCTGCACATTGACTCAAACTTGATGGTGGAGAGTCTGGGAAGTTAAAGGGCTGCTAAAATATCAGGTATCACCAAGTCACTGTACAGTCTGTAAGTCAAGACCACATTCCATGTTGCATGCCAGCTCTTTTTGGTTTTGTTGGAAGAGAAGAGGAAGTTGGTGAGAAAAAGCTGAAGCTTTTGCCTATTCCCTCTCCCTCAGGCAACTCCTTGCAGCCTCTAGGGCTCTCCCTTTAAAAACAAAATCATCCACAAGGAAGAGGCAGTTCCAGACCAAGGCCTCAATGGTGGGAGGAAAAGGGGGTCTAAGCCAATATAAACAACTGCAACCTGAACCCAGGACTCGGGGGTTACTTTAGTTTCTCAATGCTTTGCCACTTAGAGAAGGATATTTAGGGAAGAGGATAGGAAAGCGAGGCTCGGAGTAGAATTGCGCTCCTGATGGCTGAGTGGTTAGGCTCTTGTAATGGGCTGTCAAGTCATGTTCGCAGTCACACATGTTGAGTGGAAAGAAGACTAAAGTGTCACTAGTCTTGAAGGGGGCTGAGTGCAAAGCTAGACTCTGACGTCAGCACCGAAAGAGTGCTGGCCTATGAGAAAGATCTGGGTGCTGGGCACAGCTCTGGCAGTACACTTATTTCTCTGGTCTTCCTTATTCTCCTTCAACTGTAAAGGAGGGTTTTTGAGTAGCATCCAACCAATACTGTGCCAACTGTGTGTCCTCCCCTGTGCCAGGCACTGCTGATACAGAGATGGAAAGGGTGAGATGAAGGCATCTGTTAATTTGTACAACCGTTGCCCTGTCCTTTGATCTGATATGTGCATTAACCCCCCACCACCATTATTATTGATTTGCACAGTCTATATTAATATAAAATTATCCACATAGTTTTCTCTTCTCACTGATTTTCATTCCAGCCTGAAATTCTGTCATGTCTTTTGAGCTCATCTTTCCTCTCCTCGAGGAAACCTCCCTTCCTCCTTTCCCCCTCCTTTCTCCCTTTTGTAAGCACAGCTCTGCAAGTGATAAAGTTCTATCAGTTTTTGTTTGACGGAGAAAGTTTTTATTTAACTTTCATTTTTGAAGGCTAATTTTTCCTGCTTATAAATTCCAGAGTGGCAGAATTTCTCTCTCCAAACATTAAAGATGTCATTCTTTTGTCTTTTAGCTTCTATTGCTTCTTTGGAGAAGTCTTCTGAATTTTTGCTTCTGTGAAAGTGATGTTATTTGATATGATGTCTTTTAAGATTTCTCTTTGCCTTAGAGGTTGGTGGTCACATTATGATATGTCTAGGAGTGGTTTTCTCTGTATTTGACCCACTTGTATTTAGTATACAGAAGGTCTTAAATCTGTGGCTTGATACCTCTCAAAAATTTTGGAAGTGTCAGACATTTTCTCTTCAAATACTGCTTCTTTCCCCCTCTCTCACCTTCTCCTGAGATGCCAATTACAATCTTGTTAGAACTTTTCTCTGTGTTTTATTTGGCCCATGCCCTTTTCTATATTCTACTTTTCTTTGTCAGTCTGTGATTTAGCTTTGATATTTCCTGCTGATTTAACTTTCAGTTAACTAACCGTTAGTTGGTCAATACTCTGTTAAATCCCCATATTGATATCTTCCCATCAGTTACAGAATTCGCATTTGATCATTTTAAAAATAGATTCCAGCTCTTGGTAAAATTCTCCATCTTGTTATCTACTTCCCTGAACTTGGTCAAGCCAATGTACTATGGATAATCCCATTAGCTGATTTACCTATGGATCCATTTCTCCTTCCTGTTTCCCTCTCTTTGTCCTTTTTAGTTTCTTTAACCAATTTTTGTCGCTTGCTAGACACACTGTGTATGAACAATGGAAGGGGCTCCACATGATGTTATCTTCTTCCAGAAAGAATTTACCCTGCTCTCGGCAGGCAGCCAGATTAGGGGCAGTTCACCTCAACCCAATGAGGGACTAAGTGAGCCTCATTTGACTTCTGATTTTCCCGTGGTCCTAGGGTGCAGTCCTTGAGGGTTCCCACTTGAGATCCTGGGGTATTTAATATCACCTCTCCTGAACTTTATTTTTGTCTCCCTAGGACTAAGAGACTACGACAAACTCTACCCTGATTTTTTTATTGCATTAACTTGGATTTTAATTATTTTATCCCATCATTAAATACCTTGAAAAGAGAAAGCTGTAAGTGTTGGATTCCCTTCTCTGCTTCTCCTCTC
This sequence comes from Phyllostomus hastatus, assembly GCF_019186645.2. Taxonomy (NCBI): domain Eukaryota; kingdom Metazoa; phylum Chordata; class Mammalia; order Chiroptera; family Phyllostomidae; genus Phyllostomus; species Phyllostomus hastatus. The sequence goes on along the minus strand of NW_025333857.1, from coordinate 27,209,768 downwards.
CTTTGGAGCTCTGGACTACATGCACTGACATGTAGATCGCACAGTCCTAGATGCACTGGCAGGTCCAAAATTGAATTTTTTTCTCCCTAGTTCTGGAGATTGTCAAAAGTTTCTGTCTCTCAGATGTCACCCTTTGTGTGGCTTCTCAGGCCCTCAAATTATGCCAGAAAATTGGCATATTTCCTGAGAAGAAATGCACAGTGTGGAACACTGGGGTCATATTAATGAGCTCCCCTTCTTTTGGGGATCTTAACCCCTCAAATCCCAATTTTCTTAGTTGCTCTCTGATGTCTTGAAGCAGATAAAATTTTTAATACAATTTTTCCTAACTCATTGGTCTTCTACAAGTTGCTTTGTAGTAATAAAACACATGAAAAGTAAAACAGTACATAGAAGCTTCCAACATAAGTAACCAAGAGTGTGCAAATATGCAAGTGTGTGTGTGTGTGTGTGTGTGTGTGTAAAATAAGTGCTTCAATACATTTTCTTTTCTGGAAAAGAAACTTGAAGCTGGATCTTAAAGAAAAGTATATAATTAAAAGTCATAGAAATCATAAATAAAGGTATATACATGCATATCAATAAACCTTTATCATTCATTCATTCTTCCAAGGTGTATTTATCACCACCATGCTATATGCCATACAGTGTAACATGTTCCTGATGGAACTGTCAGTAGGATCAATAGTAAATCAAGGCAGGGAGGAGGAAGACATGTCACCCACTAACTCAGCAGTCCTGAGCCCAGGCCAATAAGATAGCCAGGAGTTTCAAACATCACAAGCAAAACCATGATAGTGCAGGAGGAGGGGAGTTCTTGAGATTCTCTGTGTGTGGTTTACACTAGCTGGGAAGGAAAGCATGAGTAATAATTTCACTAGCTGGGAAGGAAAGCCTTTGAGACTGTGTATTAATCCCAAGGTCTGGAAGGGAGAGAAGGAAGGGTAACTAAAAGCTGGCTAGAATGTATTACCCTGAACCCCAAGAGCTGAGGTACTCAGATTAGCTGGGTGCCTGCTTGCAGCTTCAGGCTTAAGTGTATAGAACAGCTTACTGACAACTTTATTTCCTCTATACGTGGGACATTCAGACTAGCTGGGCGCCTGTCTGTAGTTTTGTGCTCAAGTGTATTTCATAAATAACCTTATTTCATTTCCACTATACGCGTTCTCTCTCACCTCAGTTCTTTTCAGGAACTGAAGATGGGAGCCCCTGATTTGGGTCTCCCCAGTAACAAAATGGTAAATCTCTTAGAGCTTATAGGCTATAGGAATGCAGAAATAAACAGGAAATTAAAATATACAAGGTGGGCAAAAGCAGGTTTACAGTTGTGAGTACATGAAACAGTTTATTCTTGTGTTATTATTTATTAATTATTATATTATTTTATATACAAACAACTGTAAGCCCACTCTTGCCCACCCTTGTATTATATTTAAGTACATAAGATCAGGAGCTAGTTGGTTGGAGCAAAAAAGGAGAAATAAGGTTGACAAAGTGTTAAAGAGAAAGACATAGCAAGAAATGGTGTAGGATGTTAGAAACAAATGATGGAAGAGTATGCTTGGGGAAGCAGGGGAATTTCGCTCCATGCTGAGCTGGGCAGTGTCACAGTATCATCATGTGTAAGAAAGACTATCCCAGTGAAGGAATATTCAGATGGGCTGGGACCCAAGCCAGAGAACCACAGGGGTGGAGACTTCTGGATGATCAGAACATAGCAAAAACATATCCACTATCAGGACTTCCCCTAACTAGATTTGTATGAGTCTAGTACCCTGGGTCAACTTCTATTTTCAAATGATGCTAAAAGATCCAGAAGCAGTTAGGCCTCTCGTCCCACTTCGCTACACTGTGACCTTCCAAGTCCTTTCCCCTTTCACTCTTTATTCTATTTCTTTCCCTTTTCCATCTGTCCTCACCTTCTTCCCTCTTTCTTCCTCATGTCTCCTTCATTTTCCCTTTTTTCTTGCTTCACTGCTTTTATCATAAGCATTGCCATTCGAGTAGTGTGGAATCCTCCACAAAAACAAATTGTGGGAAACCTCAAATCGTCCCTAGGTCTTCCCAAACCAACCCAGGTGTGTTATTTGCAGCCCTCAAGATTTTACTGCCTTTTGTACTGTACTGTGGTGTTTGGCTAAAGAATTAACCTTTTGTGTGTGCTGTGTGTTTCCCAGGGTTTCCTTATTCTGTGTCCCTAAAGAGACACAGAAAGTTGGAGAATCAAGGTCACACTGTGGTCCCCTCCAAGACCGTGATTGGAGCTGGCTTCTGAGAACACATCCTTCTGGATCAGTGGCAGCAGCTCAGTCGGATCTGCCAAGATGGCCTGCCGGAGTCACCGTCCACATTAGCCCCAGCAGCTCCCTCTCCCCCTCTCCCATCAGCTGTTCCTTTACTGTCCAAAGCACCCAGAGTTCAGAAAATTAAGCACTTGTCAGGCATTTTACATTTTCATGAATCAATCAGCAGTGAATTATTTTTGAATGTGCTCATGCAATATACTCCAGGTTTCTTACCCACACTTTGCAGATGGGTCAGGGTGGATTTATTATGAAGTACACGAGGCTGGAACTGGCTTCTGACTTGTGGGAGCCCTGACAATTTTGTATCTGTAGTTTATTTTTTCCATTTTTATAGATTTTAAAAAAGATTTTACTTATTTATTTTAGAGGGAAGGGAAGGGAGGGAGAAAGAGAGGGAGAGAAACATCAATGTGAGAAACAGCAATCCATTGCGTCTCACATGCGTCCCAACAGGGTGCAAACCCACAACCCAGGTGTCTATCTGCCCTGACCGGTAATGAAATGGCGACTTTTGGCTTTGGGGGATGAATCCAAACCAACTGAGCCACGCGGTCAGGGCTATTCTTTTTCTTAATGAGTCTTCCCAGGCTCAGCACCCAATTTTATAAGCTTGAGATCCCACAATAACTGAATCTATCTCTTGGAGAAACTAACATATTCTAATCTGGAGATGTATAAAATAAGAAAGATTCGTTTTCTTATTACCAGGCTGAGTCTATGGCCATTTGCATCAGTTCCTGTCCTACTTTCATCCCTCCTTTCAGATGTATAACTTTGAGTTTCTAGGCAATTGCTTCCCCATATGTAGATGAGGGCACTTTTTATAAAGATCTGTTTTGAGTGTGGTGGTCATGAGACTGTATCTTGCAGAATCCAACTACAGAGAGCTTAGTTGGCTTATTTGCACTAAGACCATGCTTCTGTGGGCTACTCCCAGCTGGTAACTGGTGAAGAAGGAATACTTGAGCAGAGCTAGTCCTGGGGGGCTTAGCACTTTTCCGATGCACTTGGACACGAGAATTCCCTGCCAGTATTGCTGAACCTTCCTTAGACTTCACAGCAGTTGAGGATGTTTTTATCCAACTTTTCTTTCCTTTTACCTTCACTTGGGGGCAGACATGAATAGGGTCTGATGGATTTCCTGGCTTTCCCTGGCTTTTCCCCATCTACTGTCACTTGGGCATTTCCCTTAATAAAAATCCTTCTACATTAGATCCTGCTTTATCAATAGTATCTGCTTCAGAGGATGCAAACTAACACAGACTTAATTGGAAAAATAGAGTTGGCTATTAGAACCATTAATTCAAGTCCCACCAAATTTTTAGGGATCTGAATAAGTGGAATTTTGAAAATAGAAACTCATTGGCACCTTCCTGTCTTTAACTTTTGCCCATACTTGAAATATCCTTTTTTTCTCCTCTATCTCAATCCTGTTTATCATTTGAAGCTCAGTTCCACTGCACCTCTTTCACAAGCCTTCTTGGTTCTCCCTTTTCTGAATTCTTATGGTCCTAGTTCTATGAACTTACACATCATGGTCATCCCCTATCCACTGTGGTGACCCACCAGCCACTCTCTAACCCCCAGAGGCCTGCCTAACCACCTCTACATGCACTTTTCCTGCAAAGCTTGTAGACCAGTGTTTCCCAAATGATGTTTCAGCAACAGCAAGAGCTGATGTACAGCTTAGGAGAGGAAGTTTCCATGGTCAAATAAATTGGGGGGAAATACCCACTATGTATTGTGGCTCTTTCTCAGATATTTAAATGCACAGCAGTATACTGGAGGCTTAGCAATAACCTATCAGAACAGCTTTGATTAACTCTACATTCCCCCAACCTTTTTGACTAGGGAAGCATTTTCCCATAAAATTTCTAACAGCCACAAGATTTATTTTTTTGCAGCACAAGTTGAGAATTATGATTGAAGATATCTCTTTCAAGGATGCATTTATAACAAGCCATCCTTTGAACATGTTTAATAGGAATGGGGAGGCAGCAAATTAGTCGGTAGCTGGCAGGCGGGGGAGCCGCTGGACCTCAGCCATGAGATCAAAAGGAAAGGGGGTCAGGAGCAGAGTAAGGCAGAGTGCTCGAGGCAGGGCTTGGGCCCGCAGGTCCAGGGATGGCAACGGACTGTTGTTCCTTCTGCTCAGGAAGCACACGGTCATCACTTCAAAGAAAAACCCTGAGTTCTGAGGCCCTGCTTGCTCTGCAGGCTTTCTGAGCAGTCATATACTCTGCTTTCCAGCTAGATGATGAAGCAAGATTTGGGAAAATATCTATTCTTAATTTGCCTCAGCTCTTAGCATCCCCCTATTCACTCATTTCAATACAAATTCATTAACCATGCGCCAGGTGCTATTCCTGGTGCTGGGGAAGCAACAGCGAACCAAACCCAACAAGGTTCCTGTTCTCATGGCACTTACATTCTGATTGGGCAGACAGATAGTAAACCAAATAAGTAAACTGAGATATAACAATATTAATAGCAGGTGCTATGAAGAAAATGAAGCAGGATGAAAAATTCGAGAGTATACCAAGCAGAGCAGACCTGTAATAAATATTGACTGATTAAGTGTGGCCTTGTGATTGTGTCAGTGATTCTGCTGCCTGGCTAATGCAGTTGTGGTGACTTTCTAAAACGGAAGAACACCTCAGAGTGGGCAACACTTTGACATCCTATAGAACCCTGTTCCCGCTACTTGTTGGCCTGCAAAGATTCAGCGTTGCATCTCAGCTGTCAGTGCTACATACAGAGTATTTAGCACCATTCCTCTTGGTGTGAGCATCCTGAAAACGCAGCTACCTTTCCCACATCCTCCTTTTATCCATTACCCCCTTGTAATTACTGCAATGATTTCAGATTAAGATGTTAAAGTCAAAAATGTTTGTGAAAAAAATTGGCAAGCTGTCACTTCTGAATACCCAGCTGAATTGCCGAATGAATAATAATGCAAAAAGGCTTACTGCAAGGAGAATAAATAAACGCTCATTGTTGTGCAATAAATCCTTTGCTGTGAAACACTGCTGAGGAATGGCTCTGGGTTTATCACATTTCCCTCCAAGTATTCAGGCCATTTTATTTAATTCTCTCCCATGCTTTATTCTTTTCCAGGAGCTGGTATATGGTCCTACTCTATTGTTTCTTGTGACACATTAACGCTGCAGGAATATATGAGGGGAAATACCAGCTACACGGCTGTGGATAGGAACAGCCAGTGACTAGAATAAGTGATTAGTTCAGAAAGTGGCAGCCAAAGCAACATGTGACACAGTGGGCAGAGAATGTTATTTTATTCATTAGTCAACAGAGAAGGCTTTTTATTTATTTTAAACCTAAAGACCTAGCTGTAAGGGTCTCCATCTTGCCCATAGTAGGCATTTCCATAGTAGGCTATGTAAATAGGGACAGTTATGGAAGGCGACCTTTCTACCACACAATTCACTCAGGATGTATTTGGATCTCTTTGGAAGGCTCCACCTGGGCCTTTATGCTTGGAGATCTTGAGCTACACTGTAAACCAGAGGTCCTTGTCACATCTGAGGAATAAGCAAGGCATGTCAGATAATTAGGCAATAAATACCATTATGCAGATTCTACTTTGTCTACACATGTTGGGATATATATATCTATATATATCCATATTCTATTTGATTCTATTTGATTTCCCCAAATAATCCTGGGAAGTAGAATTATTTTGCCTTTAAAAAAATCCTCACCCAAGCATATGTTTATTGATTTTTAGAGAAAGAAGAAGAACTACTTTGTCTACACATGTTGGGATATATATATCTATATATATCCATATTCTATTTGATTCTATTTGATTTCCCCATATAATCCTGGGAAGTAGAATTATTTTGCCTTTTTAAAAAAAATCCTCACCCAAGCATATGTTTATTGATTTTTAGAGAAAGAAGAAGGAGAAAGTAGGGAGGGAGGGAGAGAAAGAGAGAGAGATCACTGAGGGAGAAACCTCATATCAATCGGTTATACACTGGGACCTAGGTATGTGCCTCACCAGGGATTGAACCCATAATCTCTTGGTATATGGGACAACATTCCAACCAATTGAGCCACCTGGCCAGGGCTATAGTGCCTATTTTTAAAATATATTTGTATTCGGAGAAGTTAAGTCATTTACCCAAGGTCACACACCCAGCAAGGGGCAAATCTAGCATTCACATCTAGGTCTCCCTGATTCCCTAAGTTTGGGCTTTAGTTACCCCATTATACCATCCCTTCTTCTTACCCAGGCTTGGAGAAGGAGCAATGGGCTTTATACATCTTCCTCCCCACTGCACACCCCCAGCTAATGGCTCATTACTGTTTATTATTTGAAACTTCCCAATGACATTTTCATTTTCTTAAAGTGAATCTTGATAAATCAAAGGAGTGCCCTCCCAATAGTGGGATTACAGAAGTTTTTTGAGAGTGTGAAGGTGGGACAACAACTATGGTATAAATGGTGTTCCCTGCACTAGCTAGTCTATTCAGATTTAGATTTGGCTCGTATTAATGAAGACTTCGATAAGGGCCAGGCCCCATGCAGCTCATCTCCTTCTCCCACCATGATCAAGATCTGGAGGATAAAGTTAACTGTTTGAAAGTGCAAAAATGTTTAGTTCATACTACTTTTAACAAGATCCAGTTAGGAAAAAAAAATTATAATCTGTTCAGTGATTTTTACAGTGCTGGGAATTGGATCATTCCCCAATTTTTAAGTCCTTAGCCTCTCTGTTTGCTAATCAAGCATCTTTAAAGCAAGGAAATTAACTCATTTGCTTAAGGCCACCAAAGTTCTTTCTATACATCCAGAAAAAGCATTAAATCCAAAACCAAGATTGTAATTTCAACCTAATGCAAACTCTTGCTTGCCTTTGGGATTAAAATTGGTGTGTATCAGGTTTGCTAATATCAGCAACATGGATTGCAATGGTAATAATGACAACTATGACAAAAGAGGTGATCACGATGCTGAAACCTTATATTACAACTTTTTATGTTTTACTATCATTCCAACACCCACCAAAATTTGTCAAAATTTTTAGAAATTTTTCATTGAATACTCTGAAGCAGTATAATTTCTGATCAAATAGCACTACTGCTGAGATGTGCATGCATTGTTCACTGTGCAAGACAAAGGATAAAAAAGAAATTAATAAATATATGTAAGGACCTAATAAAGAAATTAGACAAGACTCATTATAATTGCTAAAAGAACCAGAAAGCCTTTCATTTGATGCACATCTGTATTCAAATCTATTTCCCGTATTTGTAGCCTCCCTTCTTCCTTTTGCCTATTCCTTCTATTGTTCTATTGTTATTATTTTGGGGCTTTTATTCTCTTATTTTTCACTCTTTTTCAGCAAACAAAACAGGAGAAGAAACAGACTCCTAGAAAATGAATTGCGTTATTAATTTGATTGGTTTTCAGGAATTCTGGTTCTGACTGAACATGTTAAATGAAGTTCCGGGATTTAATCAAGGAATGGAGGCTGTCAGGATACAGAAAATCAACTCCGCAGGTGAGTAAGCTGGAAGTAATTGGCACTTGGAGCTGTGCATTAGAGATGTTTGGTCCAAGCTCTTTCATGAGGGAATAAAATGAAAATGATGTGCTTGGTTAGTTCAAAAGTCAGACCCTTGTAATAACAGGGATAGTAGGAAGCTTTTTTTTTGATTCATTTTGTTAGACCATCAATCTCTGGAGTCATCTGCATTCATAGACTGTTGGGAGAACCTTAATTGACTAAATGAGGCTGTGGTTATTGTCCAGGCAGCACTGTGCCTCCTCCTGAAATGGCTTGTCCTGACCTGGGCTCTTCATCTTGCCCCCTCGTGACTCCAGCTTTTCTGAGAAAGGATGGATCTACTGCCACAGGTCAAATGGTGCCAGGATGAAAAGCTTGTCAATTCCTGAACCTGAGTACCTCCTGCTAGGAGATTTGAATGTGGGCACCTGAGCTAGCATCTCACATGCACATGTGGGAGATCTTGCCTATAATTCAAAGCAAACAGAAGGAAAAATACATTCCTACTGTGCTGTAAAAATTGAAATGAAAAAAGAACTGTTGATTCTAATTCCTCAACCCAGGATTTCAGATGCTGATAATGGTCACCAGGAATAAACACCCACTGAGCACATCTCAGAAACTTAGTTGTTCTCCTGTTACTTAGTATTTACAGTCCTTAGTGTGTACTGGGGCTGCTGGGCTCATTTAAAGAGCCATGTCCCCAATACACTGAAAGTGATGAATGGTTAGGAAATCCACACATGCTAATATGGGGATTGAATTGTTTTTCCTTTTCCTTCCTTTCTGTGCTGCCCTAGAAAGAGGTAAGCCCTCTTGGCCTTCAAGGTAAGTGTACTAGTTCCCATTCTTTGGGGTTCCATATGCATTGGGCTATCAACATGTACCGTGAAAAGAGGAGGGATCTGGAAGAGGGGGTAACAAGGAGGGGAGAGATATTCAGAGGAGGAAGTGTGCGGGAACTGGAGATTTCCTTAAAAAGTGGGCAGACAGGTGGACCCTCACTGGGCCTCCTGGAGGGAAAATGCTGGCACCTCAGACACTGCCTGGGTGCTGAATCATTGCTCTCACCACTTCACTTTTGCAAGAATGAATATGTACACATCCTCACCAATGTCTGTGCCCAGGAACTAGGTAATGAAAGACTTCATTTCATTAACATCTTGGGTCACACCTGAAATTTCATAGCAGTGCTGACCATGCTGTACCTGGAACTTATGCTGGACCCCCTGCTAACCTATTCCCAGGGGCTTTATCCACCCTCCCAGACCCTATGTATAAAACCAAAAAAAGGAGAGAGGTCCTAAGTATCAAAGGTCTGCATGTGTATGGGTGAGCTGTGGGTAGAGAGAAGTGCTTCCCTCTACTTGGGGGCTGCCAGATGCTCATCACACTCAGAGAGAAGGGTCAGTATAGTCCGTGTTACCCTGATAAAACAACAAGGACAATGGCAAAACAAACCCTAGATTGTCAGCCTGTGACTTGCTTTACCTGACCCTTCTATTCATGAGGGATTCAATTCTGCTTGATTTAAAGCAAGTGACAACCACACAACCTGCCATGTTCCGTGACCCCTCAGTCAGCTCACCATCTCCTATGGATTCGGGAGTCACTTTCCCTCAGGCTTCAGTCCTCTTGGCAGGAGGTCAGACCTGAGGAATCAGGGTGGGGGGTGGGGGTGGGGGCAGAGTGAAATGTGTGCTTTCATGCAGGCTCAGCTGGTTGAGTTCCCTAGCCAGCTTATAGCATCTTAGAAGGTTCTAGGACTAATGATTTGTTTTTTGCAGGTTAATTTGAATGTGGGAATGACTCTATAAATAGAGAAATCAGTGAAATGCTTTCATTACAGCAAGGTTTGCCTATCATTTTTAGGTTTTGTTTTATAAGACTAGTGTTCGTGAGATTTTTAAAAATTTTCTCCTATATACTCTGCTTTTAAACAGTACCTGGGATACAGCCTCATCTGCAGATGCAGCCTTCCCCTGCATGTAGCCTGAGACAAAAAGAATTTCCGATGCCTGATGTTAGTTACTGCACTGCTTTCAGCCCTCAGCCTACAGGTGGAACTCAGCAATTATCCACAGTCAATTGCCCTGGAGCTAATGTACCTTCTGTGATGGAGACAAGCAAAGCAGGGTCTGCCTTCTTTCTGCACGTAAACCGCAAGCATCACCAGGCAACTGACAATGTGTGGGTGAGGGATAAATGTTTTGACCCTTTTAATTGTATCAACCAGAGCAGAAATTAAGGACGCTTGGCAACAGCCAATCATAAGCATCTGTTGCCATATTTGTGACTTAGTCATGCCTTTTCTTAATCTTTGATAAAAATATATTTCAAAGAGCAAGCATACCAAATTCTCAGAGTTTTAACCAAGAGTCTTCAAAGAGTATAATTATCCAAAAAGAAACTTTCATTGCAGGAATTTAAACACAGCATGGTTTTCCTTCCTTAATCAGACAGACAGGGTGACACCTGGAAGGTGCTCATTGCCTTGTTATTGTTTGCTTATGAATAAGACAGAAGTCACACTGTTGATCCCAACTGCTTCCATTAGGAGAGTGAAATTCTACATGGGGTGTCAGGATGTAACAGAGTGCAGCCAAGAGGGAGACCCCGTACAGGGATTTGGAATGGGGTCCAGAACTCAAGATGTTCAGGAAATATTAGGATGTCCTCCCCCAACCCCCAAAGGTGTGGATTGGGGGAAGGGACACCTGGAGCAGGGCCATTGAGAGCTGTTCTGCATAGCAACAGCTTTGCAGCTAACCTCTGGTGTGGTCATTTAACACATCTGTAACATTTAACTGGTTGCATAGATATGTTAAATAGCTGTGGCCCTGCTTTGAACCAGGGGAATGGAAGTAACATCCTACCAAGACGTAACTGGGGGGCAGGTCCCCTGAGTTACAGAGCTTGCACCTACATGGGAGCTTGGAGAAGATTGACTCCATGATATGGGGCCACACCTGCCTAGGCACACGATAGCAGTCCAGTAAAGCTGGAGGGATATGAGTGCTGGCAGGTGTAGCCGATGGTGGGAGGAGTCGGAAATGGGGCTGCAGAGGAAGACTGATGTGGGAATTTAAACCCAGACACGACAGCCATTGGAGGGAGAGGACCACGAGACTGGGGCAGTAGAGGGAGAACTACGAGGTTTTAGCAGAGTGGGGACTCCTGCAGCCCTGTGAGAGAGAATTGTTACAGAACAAAAAAAGGGGGCCTGGGACGATATACTATTACTGAAAGAAGCCCCCAGATCCGTTATGTCCGTCGCCAGAGGAAAGACGTCTCTCAATGTCAGATTCATGAAAACGACAGAAAATGTTTATTTAATGCTATACAAACTTAAAGTAGTAACCTAATGTCTTTATCAAAAAATCCTAGCCCTGGCTGGTGTAGCTCAGTGGATTGAGCTCAGACTGCGAACCAAAGTGTCGCAGGTTTGATTCTCAGTCAGGGTACATGCCTGGGTTGCAGGCCGTGACCCCCAGCAACTGCACATTGATGTTTCTCTCTCTCTCTATCTCCCTCCCTTCTCTCTCTAAAAATAAATAAATAACATCTTTAAAAAATTAAAAAAAGACAAAGTACTTATGTACCCTTATATAAAAAAAATCCTAAAGTCCCTTAAAACACCCACAAACAGACACAGTCCTTCCTTCCTTCCCCCTTTGCCCAGTCCAGAGTACCATATCTCAGGAAAGGAAATAGAAGTCCATGGCTCAGGCAGTCGTCTGGTTATTCCCAGTTAGTACTCCATCTTGATGGGGAGACCTCCCTGGGTTCCCGGCACCTTCAGCTGAGCCGCTGGGATCTCTGCTAAAACCAGGTGGTGGTTCCCCCTTCTAAAGCTGCGGGGGTCCCCACTCCGGCAAAGGCATGTGGTCCTCTCTCCCAGGGCCATGGGAGTCCCCATTCAGCCAAAACCACGTGCTTCTCCCCCTGCGCAATGGCTGCAAGGGGGGTGGGGATCACCACTCTGCCAAAGCCGAGGGGTGGTTCTCTGCCAAAGCCACATGGTGATTCTCTCTCGCAGGGCTGCAGGAGTCTTCACTCTGTCAAGGCCGCATGGTTCTCCCCCTGCTCAATGGCTGTGATCCTCTCTGCACTTCCATAGCTGCATGGATCTCCCTCTCAGGGCTGCAGGAGTCTCCACTCTGTCAAGGCCTTGTGGTTCTCTCTCCAATGGCTGCTGCATCTCGGTTTAAATCCCCGCGCTCATCTTCCTCTGCAGCCCCATTTCCGACTCCTCCCACACTTGACTTCACATGCCAGAACCCTTTCGGATTTACTGGACTGCCATCAGGAGTCTGGGCAGGTGTGGCCTCATGTCCTGGAGCCAATCATCTCCAAGCTCCCACGCAGGCGCTGTAACTCGGGGGACCTGCCCCCCAGTTATGTCTTGGTGGGGAAGTTATTTCCATTCCCTTGGCTCTGAGCATGGCCACAGCTATTTAACATATCTAAGTGACCAGCCAAAGGCTATAGATATTTTAAATGACCACACCAGAGGTTAGCTGCAAGGCTGTTGCTATGAGAAACAGCTTTCAAAGGCCCTGCTCCACATGTCCCTTCCCCCAGCCCACACCTGAGGAATGGGGGTGAAGACATCTTAAAATCTCCTGGACACCTTAAGCTCTGGACACCCCATTTCAAATGCCCATTTGGGGTCCCCCCTCTTGGCTGCACCCTGTAACAGAATCACCATGCGGCTTTAGCAGAGAACCGCCACTCTGACGACCCCCATCCTTGCAGCCATTGAGGAGGGAGGAACCATGTGGCTTCGGCTGAGTGGAGACTACTGTGGCCATTGTGCAGAGAGGTTCTCTCTGTGGCACTGCAGAGAACCACATGGCTGGGGCAGTGGAGAGAAAACCTCGCAGCTTTGGCAGAGTGGGGACCCCCAAAGCTTTAGAAGATAGAACCACCACCCGGTTTTCGCAGAGATCCCAGCGACACAGCTGAGGGTGCCAGGAACCAAGGAAGGCCTACCAGTCAAGAGGGATTACTGGGAAGAACCTAGGGCTGCCTGAACCATGGACTTCTATTTCTTTCCTGAGATACGGTATCCCAGACTGTGCAAAGGGGGAAGGAAGGACTGTGCGGGATTTAAAACCCAGACTTGGTGGCCATTAGAAAAGAGAACCACTCGGCTTTGGCAGAGTGAGGACTCTCCCTTCCCGCAGCCATAGGAAAGAGAACTATGCGTCTTTAACAGAGTGGAGAACCATGTGCAGCCCTGAGAAGGAGAGCCATGCACAGCCTTGAGGAGGAGAACCGTGCTGCTTTAGGAGAGAACCACGCGGCCTTGACAGAATGGAGACTCCCACAGCCCTGAAAGGGAGAACCACGAGGCCTGGACAGAGGGGGGACCCCCACAGCTTTAGAAGGGGAACCACCACCTGGTTTTAGCAGAGATCCCGGTGACTCAGCTGAGGATGCCGGGAACCCAGGGAGGTCTCCCAGTCGAGATGGAGGACTAACTAAGAACCAGAGGACTGCCTGAGCCATGGACTTCTATTTCCTTTCCTGAGATACGGTACTCTGGACTGGGCAAAGGGGGAAGGAAGGAAGGACTGCGTGTTTGTGGGTGTTTTAAGGGACTTTGGGATTTTTGATGAAGACATTAGGTCACTACTTGAAGTCTGTATAGCATTAAATAAACATTTCCTTTCCTTTTCATGAATCTCTGGCATTGAGAGACGTCTTTCCTGGGGCGGCGGACATAACGGACCCGGGGCCTTCTTTCAATAATAGTATATCGTTCCAGGCCCCCCTTGTTGTGTTCTGTAACAACATGACAAACCTGGGGGGCTCCTTTTGGGTAATAGTATATCGCCCCAGGTCCCCTCTGTTGTTCTGTAACAAGGAGTATAGGACTTTGGACTTCCTCTCACTTCCATCCTGCGGATAGTTCACTTCCTTTGAGAGGAACCCTTGGTATTTCCACCTCTGTTCGCAGGGTTCGGGGTGCACAATCTCTTATAATCAAGATGCATGCTGATTCACAGATAGTCTTAAACCCATGCAGGCGAATTTAATGTAAGGATTCAAGGCTTCCATCATCAGAGTTCAGGTTAAAGTCATGCTCTGATATTCTGTACACTTGGAGGAAAAAAAGAAAATGAAACGCTGGGATTTTTTAAGAAGTAGGAGGAAGGAAATATTCAGTATGTCCTGAGGCCTTTGTATTAAATATGAGTAGGTTCAGCTGCATACAGTAGAAAACCTAACAGGACAAAGGAATTGTTTTCTCTCAGGAAAAGGAATGCTGGGCAGATAGGAGGATTCTAAGTTCAAGGGTCCAGTACCCAATTTTACCCTGAGAGGGGTCCGCTTCCCCTCCTCCCCACACCAACATTCAGCTCAATTCTGATACTGCCTGCCTGGAGTTAGCTTCAGACCCCACAGGATAAAGATTGCCCCCCACACCTGCTTCAGATGCCACTCACAAGTCCAGGCTGTCAACTGGAGGTTCCACCGATCCCTTCCTAGGGTTCACTTAACTTGCTAGAGAGTCTCACAAGACTCAGAAACATTTTATTCACTAGATCACCAGTGTATTGCAAAGGACAGTAAAGAGTACAACTCAATAGCCAGATGAAGTGATGCAAAAGGCAGGTATAGGAAAAGGGCACGGAGCTCCAAGCTCTGCCAGAATCTCATTGTGTTCACGTACCCAGACACTCAGAACCCCTTTGGGTTTTTAACAGAGATGACATTACACAGGTGATTCATTCAGTCATGGGTCATTGACTACTGACTCAACCACCAGCCCTTCTACCCACCCCAGAGTTTGAGGGATGGAACGGACAGTTCCAACCCTCCAATTACTGGATTGGTTCCCCTGGCAACCAGCCCCACCTTTAGCTGCCCTGGGGCACTCCCAGTCACCTCATTAACATAACAAAAACACCGTTATCTCTCCCAACTTCTGTTTCACAAAGAGCAAATATTTCTTAATGTAAATTACAATATCATTAAATTAATTTCAGAAACCCAGACTGCTTCTACCTTTATGTTGCACAAACCCTCAGGACTTGCATTCTATCCTCAAGGTCACCTTTCGTTCACAGAATGGATATTGCTATTGCAGCTGCAGGGCAGTGTTTCTCAAAAACGCAGTGTCTGCCCCTGGCTCCTGTGGTTCAGTGGACTGAGCGCTGGCCCAGGGCAGGCGAACCGAAAGGTTGCCCTTTTGGTTCCCAGTCAGAGCACATGCCTAGGTTGTGGGCCAGTCAACTGGTGGATGTAACTCTTACACATTGATGTTTCTCTTTCTCTAAAAATAAATAAATCCTTTTTTTTTTAATGTGCTCTCTACAGCAGCAGTATTAGCATCACCTATGAGCTCATTAGAAATGCAAATCCTCGGGCCCACCCCTGAGTGACTGAATCAGAAACTCCGACTCCTGGGGTGGGGTTCAGCTGTGGCGTTTCAACAAGCTTTCCAGCTGATCCTGGTACATCCTCAAGTTTAAGACAAACATATCCAAGAAGTGAGAAGGAAGACAAGAGGGTAGGCACGAGGGTGCCCAGGAGTGGGGCCAAGTCCTAATCAGGTTTACCAGATGCCCCACCAAATGCTTTCCCCCTCTGCACCTCTGTAGAAAAAAAAAAGGGAGCCACATACTTAAACCTGACAAGCTCAGGGGAGGCCTGCCTGGCAGCCTTAGAAACTCAGAGACCTAAAGTAACCACATAGTGTTACAGAAAAAACAAGGGGGGCCTGGGAGAATATACTATTATTGAAAGAAGGCCCCAGTTCCGTTATGTCCGCCGCCCTAGGAAAGA
This sequence comes from Phyllostomus hastatus, assembly GCF_019186645.2. Taxonomy (NCBI): domain Eukaryota; kingdom Metazoa; phylum Chordata; class Mammalia; order Chiroptera; family Phyllostomidae; genus Phyllostomus; species Phyllostomus hastatus. Next base: position 27,194,125 of record NW_025333857.1, on the reverse strand, counting down.
CGTCTCTCAATGCCAGAGATTCATGAAAAGGAAAGGAAATGTTTATTTAATGCTATACTAACTTAAAGTAGTGACCTAATGTCTTTATCAAAAATCCTAAAGTCCCTAAAAACACCCACAAATACACACAGTCCTTCCTTCCTTCCCCCCTTTGCCCAGTCCAGAGTACCGTATCTCAGGAAAGGAAATAGAAGTCCATGGCTCAGGCAGTCCTCTGGTTCTTAGTTAGTCCTCCATCTCGACTGGGAGACCTCCCTGGGTTCCCGGCATCCTCAGCTGAGTCACCAGAATCTCTGCTAAAACCAGGTGGTGGTTCCCCCTTCCCTTGCTGTGGGGGTCCCCACTCTGGCACAGGCACGTGGTCCTCTCTCCCAGGGCCACGCGAGTTCCCACTCTGCCAGGCCACGTGGTTCTCTCTCTCAGGGCTGCGGGAGTCTCCACTCTGTCAAGGCCGCGTGGTTCTCCTCCTCTGGGATGCGGGAGTCTCCACTCTGCCAAAGCCGCGTGGTTCTCCCTCCTCAGGGCTGTGGGAAGGGAGAGTCCCCACTCTGTCCAAAGCCGCGTGGTTCCCCCTCAATGGCTGCCGTATCTGGGTTTAAATCCCCCACGCCAATCTTCTTCTGCAGCCCCATTTCCGACTCCTCCTCCACTTGGGCACACTTGCCCTCAATCTGCTGTCTTCTCGAGCTTTTCTGGTTGCCATCGCGGGTCTGGGCAGGTGTCACCCCATGTCATGGAGCCAATCTTCTCCCAGCTCCCACGCAGGCGCTGTAACTCAGGGGACCTGCCTCCCCGGTCCCATCTTGGGGGGGAGGTCCCTTTCCATCCCCCTGGCCTTGAGCATGGCCATAGCTATTTAGCATATCTAAGTGACCAGCCAAACGCTATAGGTATGCTAAATGACCATGCCGTGGATTTAGCTGCAACGCTGCCCTGCATGTTCTTGCTCTGTGTGCCCCTTCCCCCAACTCACACCTGTGGGGGAAGGGGTGAAGACACCTTAAAATCTCCTGGACACCTTGAGTTCTGGACCCCATTTCAAATGCCTATTTGGGGTCCCCCCTCTTGGCTGCACCCTGTAACAATAGGATGGTCTGAAATTAAAACTTTCTAACTAAAATAGGTTCAAGGCATGTAGTCAGGTCCTAAGCCAGTATTTTTACCTAACAAAGGTCAATGTTTCTGTTAACTGAGCCTGTTGTCTGTTTTTTGCCTCCACAGTAATGTGCCTGACAACAGGAACTTTGGAATATTAAAGTCATTTACTCCCCCGCCCCTTCAATGCACAACCACAGCACCAGAGCAGACCACGAATCTCCTCATTGTCGTTACCCTGTTAGTTAACTGTTGACTGCCGTATACCTGACAATGTAAAAGAAGTATGTCTGTTAGTTTTACTTTTTATCCAATCCCAGGGACTCCCTCCACTCTTTGCTTTCTCTTGCCTCCCTAATCTATTACCAATGAGTTTCATGTAACTCCCTTACATGTTCCCCTCTGATTCTGATGTACAAAATGAGTGGTAAAACCGACGTTTTTCTCAATCCACTGAGATTTTGCTTCCTGGCAATTGTCGTCAGTTTGGCTCAAAGAAACTCATAAAAAATTCTGACAGGTTTAGATGTGTCTCATGTTAACACCTCATAACCTAACCCCCCTCCTTCCTACCCACACTGAAACAGCAAGGGAGCCTGGGAAGTGTAGGTTTTAGCCGACTACATCGCCACCCCCAACAACAGGGAAATTCCACTAGAAAGGGGCCATAGATACCAGTTCTGCAACCAGGGTGACATAGTGTCAGTAAAACTTAAGGCCGGGCACATTGTGTTACTGTTTTGAGCCAGGTATGATGTTGGTCAAGTAATTGTTTCAGGGGCAAAATGATGATCTGCTTTCCATTTGCAATTTTGTACTGCAGTAAAGTCAAACACCTGTGCAGATTATCTACGGCAACATTCAGCCCAGCTGAGTGCATAGGCTCACTAGACTATTCACTAATTATTTTTAAAGTTTTACAGTATTTTCTCTATTTTTGAGCCCTTTTAGATTTTTCAAAAGTGGAAAAAGTGGGTAGCCAACCTGACAGAAACACCCAGAAGTTGCTTTTGGACATCTAGTCACACAATTAAATATTGTTAATATGCCTTTCATAGCCTTGAATTAAGTATTACAATTGATCAGCTCATAAGAAAAAAAGATAACCAAAATAGAGGAAAACCAGATTCCAACTAACTCTCCACCTTCTCCCTCTTTCGTATCAGCATTGTACCTCTAGAGAAAAGAGCCCAATGGCAAAAAGTGGCCAACTTAATCAGGAATCTAATTTAAAAAAACTTAACTGATGGTATGTCAACTGGCTAGAGGAGATTTGTTATCATCGTTTACTCCTCCACCTGTGTACAGCAATGTGTAATGCAGTTCGTTGTTCAGAATCGTCTTCAGATGAGTTCCCAGTGGAGAGACTCACAGATGCTGAGGTTGGTGTGCCAGACATTTATTGGGTAATATTCTCAGGATCAACACCTGTGTGGCGTGGGGCATGTAGCATTGGAATAGACAGAGATGTTAGATGGCAGTAAGGTCCTGGCAAAGGACCAGCCAAACTGCAGAGTGATCTGAAGCTGTAACCGGAAAAGACACCGGCGTTCGGGCTGCCTGTCACTACCAAATCCAATAAGCAATGACAGTGATTGAATCTTTTATGGGTGCTTTATTGAGATGGCCGGCGATCCGAGAAGATGGCGGGTTCATACCCTAACAAATCATCTTATTCTTTCTTTCCCAGCCAGATCTTTTATAAGGGGGATGGGGGAGGGTAAACAAGGTGTCAGCAAAAGCCTTTGAAATTCAACAGTTGCCTCCAAGGCAGGAAAGGGTAGTCGCTTGCTTCTTCCTGGTGCAGATGTCTCCAGGAGGTCATCTGCTTATTCTCAGGCGCCAGGATAGGCCTTATCTGTAGTTACTGAAACAAAAACTTAACATACACATTACTTGCTAGATTTATGACTATTTACCTTAAGCTAAATTTTCCCAAGTCTTAAGCCCCTATCAAAGCTAGTCTGACACTTACTGGTATCCCAGTTGAGGTGAGGGGGTGGAGCCTCTGTTTTCTCATGCTGACCAGTTAGTGGCGGCCATTGGCCAGGGAATTGTTAGCTCGTGTGAGGCAGCTCCCTTAAACGGGCAATTCCCAGAGAGGGACTTGGCCTAAGACTTCAGCTGCCAACACTTCCCATAACTGGGGGAATGAGCACATAGATCCTGAGGTGTCATCAGGGTGTCTGCGTAGTTTAGCATAAATATAATCAGAATATTTAGATTCTAGTGTCACCATAACCTACCTCACATATGGCACCATTTTTTTGGTCTCCCTACCTAAATTCTCACTTCTTCCACCCCACTCTCTGCTCGTTAAGCCTGTCCGGCACCTCGGGGCCTTTGTACATGCTGTTCCTCCTGTTTGGACCAAGCTTCTCTGCAGATAACCGTACAACATGCTGCCCCATTTTAATGATCGATCTGCTCAAATGTCACCTCCACAGGGATGCTGTCTGGACCCTATCAAAAGTCTTACCATTGCCCTACAGTTCCTTACGGTATCTTCACAACATTTACTGCTACCTGACATTATTTTATGCATTTGTTTTCAGTTTGTTTGGTTGTTGTCTGTCCCCCGAAAACCCATGATGTCAATGTCAGGGCCTGTTACTTGGTCAATCGTATGTGACAGTCCTACTGTGGTGCCTGGAACACAGCAGAAATTCAGGAATACGTGGGGAGTGAATAAATGCACTCTCTCTGATAAATTTATTGATGTGGAAGACGTTATTTTTAGGCAGAATGTTTTTTAAATTAATAATGATCTTTGGGTAACAAAAAAATTGTAACCATTTTGTTATAGGGTGCAGCCAAGAGGGGGGGCCCCAAATGGGCATTTGAAATGGGGTCCAGAACTCAAGGTGTCCAGGAGATTTTAGGATGTCCTCATCCCCCCCAGGTGTGGGTTGGGGGAAGGGACAAACAGAGCAGAGCCATTGAGAGCTGTTTCACATAGCAACAGCCTTGCAGCTACCCTCTGGTGTGGTCATTTAACATATCTATAATCTTTTACTGGTTACATAGATATGTTAAATAGCTGTGGCTATGCTCTGAGCCAGGGGAATGGAAGTAACTTCCCCACCAAGACATAACTGGGGGCAGGTCTCCCGAGTTACAGTGCCTGCGTGGGAGCTTGGAGATGATTGGCTCCATGACATGGGGCCACGCCTGCCCAGACTCCTAATGGCAGTCCAGTAAAGCTGGAGAGATATGAGTGCTGGCAGGTGTAACTGACTGTAGGAGGAGTTGGAAATGGGGCTGCAGAGGAAGATTGGTGCAGGGATTTAAACCCAGACACGGCAGCCATTGGAGGGAGAATCATGTGGCTTTGGCAGAGCAGGAACTCCCACAGCCCTAAAAGAATCACCACGCGGCTTTAACAAAGAATCGCCACTCAGCTTTGGCAGAGTGGAGACTCCCTCAGCCATTGTGCAGAGAGGAACACGTGGCTGTGGACATGTAAGAGAGCCACTCGGCCTTGCCAGAGTGGGGACCCCCCCCCCCCGCAGCTTTAGAAGGGGGAACCACCACCTGGCTTTAGCAGAGATCCTGGCGACACAGCTTATGGTGCCGGGAACTCAGGGAGGTCTCCCAGTCAAGATGTAGTACTGGGAAGAATCGGGGACTTCCTGAGCCACGGACTTCTATTTCCTTTCCTGAGATATGGTACCCCAGACTGGGCAAAGGGGGAAGGAAGGAAGGACTGTGTCTGTTTGTGGGTGTTTTAAGGGACTTCAGGATTCTGATGAAGACATTAGGTCACTACTTTAAGTCTGTATAGCATTAAATAAACATTTCCTTTCCTTTTCATGAATCTCTGGCATTGAGAGACGTCTTTCGTATAGACGGCGGACATAATGGACCTGGGGGTTCCTTTTGGGTAATATTATATCGTCCCAGGCCCCCCTGGTTGTTCTGTAACAATTTCATCATAGCCCTCACCCACCAGACCTTTGAAGGAACTGTTACTGTGATAACTTGCTACTTTACATCAGTTTGTAATGAATATTTATGATATTAACTTATCTCTAGTAAATCATCTCTTGCATTTTCCACTGAGCATATTTGTGTCTTTCATTGCTTTCGCCCTTTCCATCACTTGTCATGCTTCAGTCACCTTAACCAGGTCCTATAGGGAGGAACAACTGTGGTCCAAACTTGGAATAAAAGCAGATTCTAGTCCAGTTTTTTCTTGTTTTACATGATAATTGAAACCTTTCTCAGTTGATGAACCATTGAAGCCAAGCAAAGGACTCAGCCATCCTGGAAGCAGCATCCCAGGACCTCTGCTGATGAAGCTGATGTGTGTTCCTGTCAGGCTGGAGCCTTCCTCCATCTCAGATGTTTGCTGATGCTCTGGGTGGTCTTTTCAAGATGTGGGGCACAGGGAGGAGTGTTTGGAGCTGGCACAGCTGAGAAGGGAGAGGAGGACCTTGCAGGGGATGTCCTGGTCTTTATTCCCTGTCAGGTCAGCTAAGTGCCTCAGTAGTCTTGCCATTTAAGGCCAGAAGGTGACAGCACTGATCTCATGAGGGACTTTGTGGGACTCTGACTACACACAGAGGAGCTGCTGGGCCCAGAGCACAAAGCGAGGCCCCAGCCAACAATTCTGGGGTCAGTGAAGACAGAACCCTTGGGCATGGACATGGGTGTTCTGTGATGGGCAGCAGCAACTGCAGGAGCACCGGGCACCGGTGAGTTTCCCCTCCACACACCCAATCCGAGAGAGTGGGGTGGGGCAGGAGAAACAGGGAGAGGATGTGAGGCATTCCTCATCTCCAGTCCCCATGGACGTGGGGAGACACCCTTCGAGCCTGCCAGCAGTAACTGGGACAAGGGGCGATGGAGATCTGTTTGAGCATGTGGGAGCAAAGGGGCCACATACTAAGCCTGACAAGCTCAGGGGAGGCCTGGGCAGTGGCCTAACAAACTCAGAGACCTAAAGTAACCACATAGGAGGGTCTGAAATTAAAAGTTTCTACCTAAAAGCAGTTCATGCCAGGTAGTCATGTCCTAGGATGGTATTTTTCCCTAACAAAGGACAGTCTTTATCTTAACTGAGCCACACTTACTGTCTTTTTACATCCACAAACAACACACCTTTGGAATGTCAGGGTGATTACCTTTTTCCAGACCCTTCAGAGCACAATCTCCCACCAGAGCAGGAGACCATGGAGTCCCTCTTGTTATTGTTATCGTTATCGTGTTAATTGTTAACTGTTAACTATCCTATACCCACCTATGTAAAAGAAGCATGTGTCTATTCATCCATTTTACTTTTATCCAGTCCCAGAGATTCCCTGCACAACCCCCAAACTTTGCTTTCTCCTCTCGCCTCTCTAATCTCTCACCAGTGGATTTCCTGTAACCTCCTTACACTTCCTCCTTTGATTGTAATGTATAAAATAATGTGCAAAACTACCAATCTTAATCCATTGAGATTTTGCTTCCAGGGAGTTGTCAGTTTGGCTCAAATAAACTCATAAAAATTCTCTACAGGTTTGAACTGTTCTTGCATTGACAAGCTCTGTGGGGTTCAGGGGCACTGTAATTTGGCATCAATTTAGATGTGATGCCATTCGTATCCTCAGCTAGGTGACATTTGGGTTAAAGAGTGATTGGCCTAGAGTCCTGGTAATGCAATTATCCTGGAAAAAGCTACCTCTTAAAAAGCTTCTTAAAAGGTTTAATTTACTTCCCAAATAGAATGCATCTGTTTTTCAGATTCTGATTTTTTTCACTTCCTGGACTCATGATTTTCATAAGCTGAATGCTTGAAAAATTCAAGTTCTAACCCTGTAGAGTTGAGCCAATATAGAATTAAAGGAGCTTAAAATTCATTTGCTTGTGAGGCATTGCCCACAGGAGGTCTATACAGCTAGAATTTGTATGGCCCTTATTCTACAAATGCCTATTTCCCTGGTCTTTATTAAAAAGATTCCTGGCAGTCTAACTCTTTGCCTTTATAATAATGGGTAATATGCTTTGAGCAAAGTACTTCCAACTTATTTCTTTTTAATTTTTTCTCATTTAATCTCAAGTGCCCGATGACGTAGGAGATAGTATTTACTCCATTTTACAGAAGAGGAAACTAAGGTACAGGGACCAACATCATCCATTTTGTGAGTGATAGTGTGGATTCAGACCCAGCCCATAGGCATTATCCCAACCACATTGTCTAGAATTCTTTACAACGCGGTTCCTGGATGGCCCTCCTCCCTTCCACGTGTGGGTTCTAAACCTGAAGACACACAGTAGCTACTCAATGAGCTTTTGTTGTGTGGTGGATTAATAGTTTACTTATTAATAGTTTATCCCCTTTTGGAGCAGTGCCAGCAAATATTTTATGAACTTGCTGTTACAGAACCCAGCCAGGGCCGTTCTGGAACAGTGGTGGGATTCGATTGCCTGCTGCCGAGAAGTGTGATTCCCAAGGCAAGAGTTTAGTGAAAAAGGAAAGGGGTTGATTATTTAAAAGTTATACAGGTTTAGAATGATGGCAGAAGTTTGCCATTAAGTCCCACTCCATTTACAAACACTCCAAAACACATAGCCCAGCCTCCCTCTGCCAAACCAGACTAGTCTCAGCGTACGCCACTCAGAGGTACCATCTTTCAAAAAAAAGAAAAGTCTGCAGCTCAGCACTCCAGTTACAGTTCAGCTCCAAGCATCTCTCAGGAGTCTGGGTGCCCTGCAGCACCACCAGCTCTGCCGCGTCTTCTCCAGGCGGACTCCCAGGCAGACCTCCTCTGCAGACCTCTCTGACCCCCTACTGGCAGAGGTGTCTCCCCCTACTGACTTTCAGACCTGGCAGACCTCCTCTTTCACTGAAGACCCCATAGCTCTCCCCGCTTCTGACCTTCAGCCAGCCCTAATTTAAATGCTCACTTCGGAACTTCCTATATGACCTCTTATCTGGCTCTTCCTCTGCTACATTAGTGTCTGCCATTTTTGTCAGCTCCCCAATGTCTTTGACCCCCTTTTGGCTGCCATGTTTAGTCAGGGCAAGAGTTCCCAGTGAAGTATGGGCATCTGCCACCCTGCCACTCCCAGGCCATGAGTCCCTGAACGTTCTCACAGTCACGTACACAGTTTGCCCCAGGCAACAGTCCTCTTGCCTTCAGGAAGGCACAGCTATTAACTTGCCTTTTATTACGTAATGTGTGCTTAAATATTGTACTTCTCGCTTTGTAGTCACCCCTTCTTCCCCACATCCTGCCTGAAGGCAGTATTGTGGGGGGTGTTCCCCTATTACCCTGTTACAGAACCACTTGCAGACTTGACCAGGAACCAGGATGGGCTGCTACCTGCAGAATATGCACCTGGGCCCTCCAGGAATCGTTTCACCAACTCTCATACTCTCCCCGAGGCTAGAGCCACTGAAGACCACAGGAGGCTCCTTTATTCCCAGCAGTCTCTGTTGTATTCTGACAGGCAATTTGATTTATCTCTGGGCTTTTCTATTGGCCCTATCTGGAATAAAAGTGGCAAGGTATTTGAAAGAAAGTTAGAGTCTGCAATTGCTTTTATTGAGCACTGGGAGGGTCACTGGAACTGATCTTTTAATTAAAATTCCAAAGGTTGGCCAGGAAGCCTGGTTTGGGGAAGCCTAGTCCCTGACTTTCAGCTTGGTTGAGTCTTCTCTGAGCGTGCCAGGCTTTGTCTAGTTGTCCATCGTTTGAAAGTGAAAAACACCAGCACCCACTTAATGAAGCTTCCCTTTGCCAAAAACTGGGTTTTCATCCCAAATCACTTGACTGCATCTCTGCCTCCATAACCTTTACTGGTGTTTCATTAATCAGCATAAACACCCTTCAGAATGATGCTCCTGTGATTTGTAAAATCTCACCCAGTGTTCTGCAGGGACTCTAATTCACTTTCTTATCACTAAGATAGAGTTGCTCCCTTTACTTTCTTTTTCCTTCTGAGTACAGGCAAGCTTGGGTTGCTGAAACGTGTTGCAGCCCCTGTTTTCCTTCCGCCTGGAATGTGCTACATGGTTCCCCTGTCATCCTACTCCCCGCCTTTCACTTACACCTCCAAACGTTTGCCTGGAGAACCCCTCTTCACTCTATGCTTTCTTCAGGTTACTTCCTCAAAGCCTTTGAAACTCTCCATCCTTGAAATTAGGTGCCCTGTAGTACTGGCATATATGTAGTTGGTGCTACATAAATGTGATTGGATGATGGAAGAATGAATGGAGAGATGGAGACCAAGCAAGGTAGTAAAATCCCATTCTGGGAAATTTTTAGTAAATACGTAAGAACTTGGACTCCCAAAGGGAAAAGAGAAATATTTTGGTTTTGAAGGAAGAAAAAAGGAAGTTCTGTGTATATTGTGATTATACACAGAACTTCCTTATACCTTCCTTATACCTTCCCTGGAAGGGGTGACTAAGATCATTTTTCGAGTTCCCATCTGGCTTTACGACTCTGTGGTGTGAGGAGGTTTGGAGCTTGGTACAGCTCAGAAAGATCATCCTGTCTGGGGGTAGGAGGGATAAAGGAGGAGGGTAGACACACCATCCACCCCCTGGATTCTGAGCTATGGAAAGGCCTGGATTTTAGTACAATAATGAGCTCTGTCTCGGATGACTTCAGATCTTCTCTCCCTTTACCCTTCCCTCCCTGGTCCTTCTCCTTCCTTTCCCTCCAGCGACACCGGACGCCTGGTCCCTCACCTCACAGGTCATCAGGGCCACTGTCTCCCCTCCCTGTGGGGGCTCCCATTTCCTCTGCCTCTGCTCATCACCTCTCAGAGTAGAGCGGCCTCTCTAAGCAGCTCTGTGCTGCTGCGCTCAGCTGCTCCCAGTTCAGTGGAGAGTGTGCTCCCACAGCTGCTGCGAGGATTGAATTTATGCCCAAGCCTGAGCACCCACTGACTAGGCTTCCCTGTGTCAACATAAGATGTGTCCAAACCAGTGAGAATTTGTGAGTTTTATTTCAGCCAAACTGACAACTGACAGGAAGCAAAATCTCAATGGATTGAGAAAATGCTCCAGAAAATGGCAGTTTACACCTTATTTTATACATTAAATCAAAGAAAGAGGCATAAAGAGGTTATGTGAAATTCACTGATGATAGATTAGGGAGGTGGGAGGAAGCAAAGTGGAGGTTGGAGGTGGGAATCTCTGGCATTGGATAAAAGTAAAACTAATAGGTGCATAGGTATTTTACATAGGTGGGTATAGGATAGTTAACAGTTAACAATTACATGATACCAATAACGAAATGAGGGGCTCCATGGTCTCTGCACTGGTGGGGTGGCTATGCTTTAAGGGATCCTGGGGGAAAAAAGGATACTATTTGGATATTCCAAATGTATGTTACCAGGTATGTTATTGTAGATGCAAAGAAAAAGGATATCAGCCAGCCTCAGTTTAAGCAAAAGTCAACCTTTGTTAGGGAAACATACCGTTCTAGGGCATGACTACTTGCCATGAACTGCTTCTGGGTAGAAAGTCTTCATTTCAGGGCCTCCTATGCGGTTACTTTGGGTCTCTGAGTTTGTAAGGCCTCCCCATGCAGGCCTCCTCTGAGTTTGTCGGGTTTAATATGTGGCCCCTTTTCTGTCCATACCTTTTTTTATTATTTTAAAATTTCAATTACATACAAGTACATTTGGCTGTAAAATTTAGAATCCACACATCAACATACAGCCTTGACTGTATGCTGCACCCTCCCTCCCCCATGGTACCCCCTTTCCAGAAGTAGTTGTTCTTATGCATTTAGAGTCATATATGAAAATACAGGGGAAAATGTCTTTGTTTTATAAAGATTTAAACATTTTCCTATTATGTGTAGCTTTCAGTAAATTGCTTTCTTTTCCTGCCAACACTTCTTTCCTTGTCAGTATATATATTGTGCAAATCAGCCTCAATTCTGCCTAATTGTTGCATATAGAATGGCAGTGGGTATAGTAGCATTCATTTGACACGCCTGTTATTAGTATTGGGTTGGCCAAAAAGTCTGTTAAATTTTTTTCTGTAAAATTAAAGACACCTTTTTCATTTTCACTAATCACTATTGATTTGGATGTTTTGAGCATGTCAGCTCTCTCCCACTATTGGCTTTTAGTGGGGAGAGGCCAGGGGTGCTGCTAAACATCTTCCAATGCATAAGACAGCCCCACAGCAAAGAATTATTTGGCCAAAATGTCAACAGTACCAAAAAAACTTCTCAAACCAATTTTGATACATTTGATCAGCATCAGTTATAGTGTCTTCTCCATACACTGCACCCATCTTTTTTGCATTTCAGTTGTGTTTTTATCTTTCTTGAAGTAATAATGCACTGAAAATGTTGTGTATAGTCTTACATCTTCAATATTAAAATGACTGCACAAAAATTCATCAATTTTGGTTAGTTTTTTTAAAGCAAGTTGATATCACAGCTGTCACAATACAATCTAACAAAATTGTTTCAAGTGAAGTTAAAAACAACTAAGCACTACTACAGCCATCGCATGGGAAAAACATAATAGACTTTTTGGACAACCCAATATTGAGGCTGTTTATAGTATTTGCCACTAGAGGTGACACAGCCATGAACACTGTCATGCACTCCAGTTTGTGCCCAAGTAGGAGCACTCCTCTGAATCAGGTGGCAGGAGGGGGACCTACATGGTAGGCATGTATTAAATTTAAATATTGAAATATGCACTAGCACAAAATGCCCTCAAAGAGCTAAAGTAATTTACATTCCTCCAGCGAGATAGCTGAGTACCATTTACTACATCCTAAATAGTACTTGACAATTTTATATATTAAAATGTTTATATTTGGCATATTTTTATAATTGTTCTTCACTTAATTCATTCATTGGCTTAGTCAACAAACATGTACTGAGTCTTGGCCATTGTTATGCCTCCATCAATAGGATCCACAAGCCAGAAGGGTTTGTAAACTCTGGCAGCTTTGCAAGTAGCAACCTGTAGGGGTGATTTTGGTATTAGGGAAGGCTCTGTCCAGCCCAGCCCCCATCTTCTGCCTGCTGCACACACTGGACACCTGAATGCCTTTAATGGGGACCCCAGCTCCCAGGGCCTAGTGAGCTGTCAGGCTGTCAGAGCAAAGTGGCTCAGGGAGGGGTCACATCCCTGGAGCAAATCGTGTATATCAAGGGTCCATGGGATCATTCCTGACAGGAGGCTTGGCTGGAGGATTTGGGGAGAGAGAACAGAATGGGGAGGAAGGAGAGCTACCAGTTGTAGGCAGGCAAGGACAAAGACGGGGAGGTTTTGTCTCCTTCAGTGGCTCCCCTAGAATCAGCTGGATGCTACTCTAGGTTCGGTGGGAGTTTGGTGTGTTTTTACTCACATTTTGAGGATCATATACATGGGTTGTTATAAAGGACCTAGTATAGTAATGCTGCTGCTAAAATAATAACTATAATAGTAATGTTTCATTGACTTTTAACATTCCATTGATTATAACATAAACCAGTATTTTGTGAGACACTGAGGAAAAATGCTACCAGTTATAATTGTAAGATGCTATTGACTGTCACATCCTCATTTCATAGATGGAAAAATGTGAAAGAAAGTCCTAGCATCTGTGAAATATGGTGTTAATTCACAACCCTCAAACTGCTACTGTGTGCAAGATACTGGGAAGCCCTTGAACATGAATTATCTTATTTACTCCCCACAAAATGTTTACAGCTGACTCTCCAAGAAGAAAATGCTCTGGTTTGTAGGATTTCCCAGTTTCCATGGTGTAAATACTCCCGCCTGGCCATTTTCAACTCATCAATGTGAGGTCACTGAACTCAGAGTTGGGAAGAAAAGCATAAAATCAGCTCTTGCAAGCCAGTGAGAGCTGACTCCAGCACACTACTGGATAGATCCTATTAGTGTTTCTATTTCACAGATGAACTAAGATGAAGTGAGGCTACAGAAGTTAGATAATTCGTTCAGGGCCATGGTGCTAGTAGATAGTCAAACTGGTCACTTCACCATCATATCATTACGAAACCCAAATAGTATCGGTTTGAGCATCTGGGTAAAGGACCTGGAATCATTCTTACAACAATCTAATGAACAGTCAACTTCAGCTGACCCCTAATTCCCACCATGTGGCACTAGAGCACTCCTGGAAGTCCTGGAAAAAGCTGAGTCTTGTTCCCATATAGTCCCTGCACTCTTCCCTCTGTGGATATATTTATTCTTTGTTTAGATTTAATGCAGCAAGAATTTATTGAGCACTATTGACTTGGCATCCAAAGATCATAGGAAGGTACCTGGCTCCCTCTCTTTTCCAGCTTCCTGGTGGAGGAAAGGAACTAGCTGCCTAATATGTGTTAGAGCTGTCCAAAGTACAGGGACTCATCTATGAAAGTTATGAAACACAAATCAGGATTCTATTTGTGTTAAGATGGAATAAGTAATCATTTTTAGCCATGGAATAAAATTAAAAGTTACTTCCACCATATACCCTCTTCCCTTTCCCCAGACTTTTTAATTAAACTGTCCAGCAGAGGTCATCAAGATGAAAATAGATCAGGTCCAACTTTTCTCCCTACCCATCTCCTGGAGACCAGAGTGGGGTTAGAATGGTTGCCTCTTTCAAGCCCAGAAAGGCATTATGAGGATTGTGGTGTCACTGAGTAGATGTTTTCATTAGCTGGGTGAATACTCCAAATGTGGGCACTACAAGCATACTGCAGAGATATTGGGGGTTTGGCTCCAGACCACTGCAGTAAAGCAAGTTTTGCAATAAAGCAAGTTGTAGTTTTTTTGCTGGTGGAGGTTCTTGCCTTCAATTTGCAAAAACTGCAATATCTATGGAGTGCAATAAAGCAAAGCGCAATAAAATGAGGTATGTCTGTAGAGAGAATTAAAACTTTGCAAGTTCACGGATGTGAAATAAAATTTTTTACATCTGTGCATCTGTTACTTCTTGAATCTCTGGCTCTGCTTCCAAAGAGTAGATTATATCCAGATGGGCTGCTGTCACCTGGGTACACCAACAGCATGCACCATATTTAATTTATTCCTTTGCAACCATACCCTGCGACCTTTCTCTCTGCCTGGCGATTTCCCACAGGTAGCCCATAGGCAGGTGTCACGTTCTCAGTGGCCTGATCCCTGTGTAAGAACACCACCAAGCAGACCAGGGCATGGCTGCCTGGGCAGCTGCCAGATGGGGAAATCTTCAATGGAAATATTTGCAAGCTGAAACAGTGCCAAGTAGCAGGCAGTCTTGCAAAACCGCTGTGGCTTTGGAGATGCAATGCCTCTGGTGAGTAAGAGGCACAGTGGTATTTGCGGAAACTCAGCTGTTGCAGATGGTGGCATTAACTTGCCCAGCTCTGGCGACAGTCACCTGAGTGTGGGATCACTAAACCTTAAAGGAGAATGTTTTTTGTCCCTGATATTCTCTGCCAATGAATCACAGTCTCAGGTCTCAGCTACAGCTGGATATCTCTGAAGACAGACTTTTCCAGCTCTAGTCACCAGAACGTATCAAATAACATGGCCAGGTGTTCACTTCCAAACTGGAAGTTTGACTTTGGTTGGGAACCAGCCTAGCAGGAGAACAAAGGCCATATAAAAGTTTAAGGAAGAGGAAATGGTTCTCCCTCGTGGCTTGTGGTGTCTGGGAACACGGTCAACGATGAGAGACTGCAGGATTCAGCAGGAAAGGTGAATGCGCACCGAAACCTTGGGCTGCCCTTGTGGTCCCTCACGATGGAGAGCCGTTTAACACCTGCCGGGTAGCTCAAACCGAGTTCTGACCTGATGTACCAAGGTTGCAATTTCATCCTCGGTCAGGGCCTGTACAGGAATCAACTAATAAATACATAAATAAGTGGAACAACAAATTGATGTCTCTTTCTCTCTTTCTTTCTCACTCTCTCAAAACCAATTTAAAAAAATTAGAGAGCCATAAAGCCTGGTAAGGAGGGAGGTTGAGCTTTGATCTTCTGAAACACTCTTATACCTACCCTTACACCCAAACATAAGGAAAGCTGATGATCTATCTGTTAGCTATCTACAGTTCCCTTCTCAGTCCATCTCTCACTGGACAAACTAGTGAGTTTATCTCTGAACTCTCTACTAGAAGCCATACAGCTCTGCACATGATTTACCAGGTGTCCATCCTTATGCTTGGCTACATGCCAGGAGTCCTGAGCAGTAGACCCACAGGACTTCTGTGTTTGAGAAGCCCTCAGACAAGGAAATATGCATGTCTGTCCAGCACCAATGACAAAGGAAAGGGAGAGAGGGGAGCACATTTGAGTATGATGTAGTTTTCTCTCTGAAAGAGGTGGCAGGCTCCGACAGCATCTTTTTCTTCTTTCATCTGTCTTCAGCTGCTTTCCTCCCTGCAGGAAAGGAATAAGAATTAGATGGGTGGCTTGGCTGGTGTGGCTCAGTTGAATGGAGCATCATCCTGTAAACCGAAGGGTTGCAGGTTTCATCCCCAGTCAGGGCACATGACCAGGTAGCGGGTTTTGTCCCTGGTTGGAGTGCATATGGGGAGGTAACCAGTCAATGTTTCTCTGGTGCCAGTATTTCTCTCTCTCTCTCCACTCCCCATTCTCTCCCTCTCTTTCTTCCTTTCTTCTCTTCCTCTCTCCCTGGAATCAATGCATATGTTCTTAGGTGACAAAAATAAATTACTTTAAAAAAAAGAATTGGATGGATGACACTGGGCAGGGCCTGAGAAGTCCAGGAGATGGAAGGAATGGTGTGCACTGTAGTGGATCGACTGGTTGAGGGCTCCGGTCTTCCAAACTGGTCTTGCAGCCCTAGGCCAGGCATTGGTAGATTGTGCCAGGACTGGCTTCTTGGTTCACCCTCAGGCTCCACCTACCTCCCAATCCACAGGCTCTTTCCCCAAATATCTAGGTGTCCACATATTGCTCTCTGGCTCTCCAAAATTACCGTTTAGCGGCCATTTACTGAGGTCCTCAATGTTCCATGGGTGCTCCCTGTTTTTCTGGGAAGGCAGTGTTATACATCATTTCAAAGGCTTGCGGGTGGGGTGAGGGGCAGTGGTTGTTGTACTCTGCCTGTATATCAGTAGCTGGTAGAATCTCCATACAAATTTAGGGTTGTCTGGTCTCAAAGCCTGTGCTCTTCCTCCTTTGGAGTTTGTACAATGTGGGTTTTTTGTGACCTTGGGAATGACTGATGGTAAGATAACCACAGGACACATCTGGGACTTTGCCTGGTAACTTGTTAGGATTGTAAACCTCACTTGTTACAATTTCCTTAGATCCCAGATTCTCAGTTAATGAAACAAGTGGGGTGACTGGATGGCCCCACTCTAGCCACTGCTAGAGTCTGGCAGGGCTGAGGACAGAGCAACCAGCTCTTCCCTTTGATCCTGGGAACTCTGCCTCTTAGGCTGGAGTCCTGGGGACACTGCTACCGGAAAGTAACCCAGAATGGACAATGAGCTTTGTAAATGACATTTTTCTCAGGCTACATCACAATATTTCAGCCCTTTGTCCTTGTGAACACATGCATCCTTGGAGGTCCAGGAGACCTGATCTTTAGAAAATGTAACAGCCCTTATCCAGGTAAGCAATTCTGACATTTGAAAAGGTAAAGAGTCCAAAGCTGGGGTATCTCCTGGGAGAAAATGCATTTAAAAATGTGAGTTTATCACAAAGCTTTATGGAAGGAATGAAATTTAGGCAGTACGTGTAGATGAGTTTTGAGGTACCATTGAAATATAAGCCTAGGAAAGAAAAGGTGATTTTATCTAATCATACAGAATAGAGATAAAAGCAGCAGCACTTTTATTGTCAAGATAGATGACAGGAATGATGAGAAAAAAGCTGAGAGCATATTACAGGAAGCTTGATGAATGTCATCCTGAAATCTAACTCAATATTTGAATGCTATAAATTGTGTTAAGAAATATAAGACCAAATAAACCTTTGGGACTGTTTGTGACAGATTCAAGGTGACTGAGCGTAAACTGCTGCTGATGAAATGGATGGGAGTAGAATAATGGTATTAGCAATTTGAGAAAATTCTGATAAATCATGGATGATCCTGATTTAAGTCACACAAAAACTTTTGCCAGAGCACACGGGCTCATCTTAGCTAAAGTCTCTGGTGAAGCCAAAGTTGAAGGCTAGAATCCCTGCTCCTCCAGACTCTTCTAAGCCCCCAGCAGGTCTGGTAGGCCATGATTATGCCCATTATATCAGCAAGGCTTATGTTTTCACAGCATGCTCACCTTACCTGTGTACCCCTTTTGATCAGCCCTGTTGGTGTGGAATTATCTCATCCATCCCCCAGTTACTACTTCAGGTGCAGACTTCACCCCCAATTAAGCATAGATGAGGACATTCATGTACCTTCAGTCTTCAAAAAGTTCATGGAATTAACCTGTATTTAGAGATTTAATTCTAGGGTGTATATACCCAATGGGGAAGGATATACATGTTCACCATAGATCCATACAAAAATAGCAATATTTGAAGTTGCCAAAAGCTTGAAACACTCTTGTATCATCAACAGTAGAATGGATACATAAATTGTGATATATTCATAGGATGAAATACTTTGGAGCAATGAAAATAGAAAAACTATAGCTGTGTGAGAAAAAAATGGATGAAAATAAAAATAATTTTGACCAAAGAGGATGCAAGTGAAAACATACTATAAAATCCCATTTTTATAAAACCAGGCAAAATGAATCTCTCTCTGGATGGTGTGGCTCAGTGGATTGAGCACCAGCCTGTGAACCAGGGGGTTGCTAGTTCAATTCCCAGTCAGAGAACATGCCTGGGTTGTAGGCCAGGTCCCCAGTAGGGGACACTTGAGGGGCAACCACACATTGATGTCTCTCTCCCTCTTTTTCTTCCTCCCTCCCTCTCTGCCTAAAAATAAGTAACTAAAATTTGTAAGAAAAAAAAAACCTCTTTAAAAAATGAATCTGTTATGATTGAAACAGGGGAGTACTAAACTTTAGGAAGTGGGGAGTGACATGTTGCAGGGAGACAGACTCTGGGAGGTAAGGTAGTTTCCTGTTTCTTCACCTGGGTGGTAGTCACACAGGTGTGCTCATTTTGTGACAGTTCATTTAACTATGTAGTTATAAAATGTATACTTTTCTGTATATACATTTTATGTTTACATTAAAAAGTTAGGAAGTGATGGCCAGGGTATAGTGCTTACAGGTGTGATGTGGATTCTACTCAGGTCTAGGCTTGTGAAGGAGCAATCAACGCGGACCCAGCTTTCAGGACCCAGTTCAGATGCCACCTCATTTCTGAGCTGTTCTTGTGGAGTTGAAATTCCCTAGACTGATCTCTTCTCTGCTCCTGCCACTCTTTGCTTGTGCTCCCATTTTAGTGTCTATCGTAATTTGTTTGGAATAGCCAACTCTTTGCAGATTGGGCTTTTCTCCCATTGAATTTAACTTTATGATGGAAAAATTATGATGTATTTACCTGTATAGCTGGCTGTTGAACAAAGTGGGAGTTAAGGGTACTGATCCCTGAGGAGGCAAAAAGTCCATGTGTCTTTTGACTCCCCAGTAACTAACAGCCAGCTGTTGACTGGAAGCCTTACTGATAACATAGTCAATTAACACATATTTTGTATGTTATATGCATTATATACCTTATTTTTACAACATAGCAAGTTAGAGAAAAGAAAATGTTATTTAAAAAACTACAAATCTGCGTACAAAATTCTGCATATAAGTGGACCCAGCAGTTCAAACCTATGGTGTTCAAGGGTCAATAGCATGTCCCTTAGAGCACCTAAAACCCTGATTGGACCTGTTCAGTAAGCATTTGTGAATTCAAATCGTCCCCTCTACTACACAATGTTAAAGTCATACATGTCCTAATTAAGATAGTTGACATTTTATTAATATGAACACATGATTTTAAAAGGAGAAACCATTAAGCACAGAAAATACTAGATGTATTGACATTGCTATCCCCATCTTGGAAAATCCTTTACTACCACAAACATATTTGGAACATCTGTTCCATGCTAAACCATTGGTTTTTTTGATAAAGATAATATCGATCCTCAAAGACCCCCAGTTAGGAGACTGAAGAATAATAAAAGAGGATACCAGTATGCTTCCAATTTTCTTAGAAAAATAAAGGATTGTAGGAAAAAAGAGTGAAGGGTAGAAATTATTTTTTTCCCCAAGAATAATAGAGTAGAGCTAAGAACAAAAAAAGCATATTAGTTGGTTAGTATGCCAACTCCGTGGAGTGACAGTTTTATATTGGGACCAGGCTACCAAGGAGGTTCAGGTACAGTGCTGAGGCAGGACCTCCCTGTGTCTCTGTCCACACTCGGGACACTGCTGCTACACCTCCCTCATTGCCTCACCCCAGGCCGTGGCCCTGTCCACCCAGCTCTCCTGCTGGCTTGCCTGCTCTGTTGGGTGTGCTTATTCTACTGGCTTCAGCCTGGGCCCCAATATTTATTCTCTTCCTGGAGGTCAGCTACCTTTGTGTCTGCTAGACTATCACCCTCCCCATCACCCCTATGAGAGCAGGGCTCCATAGTCTGTCCACTTGCTTAAAAAGCACATACAAAAGGAGAGGCAAGCCAAACATTATTCTGCCCTGGAAGCCAGTAAACCTGGTGATTTATCCATCTGAGGGTCTCAGGGTAGGTCTCATAGAGAGCAACAACCCCTGCATTCTGACTAGAGCAGCATTTGGGGCTAGTAATTTTTTGCTGTTGAGGGCTGTCCTATGTACTGAGTAGCATCCATGCCCCTATCCATTAGATAACAATGGCAACCCCTCAAAATGTGATGCCCCAAAGTGTCTCCAGTTAATGACAAATGTCCCTGGTAGGGGGGAGGTCAGTAAAATTGCCCCTTGGTTGAGAACCAGTGACTTAGATAGAACATGAATCAATTCAACTGTCCAGCCACAATTTGATGATAAGTATTAATTATTAATAGCAATTTAATATCTATTGGTGCTAATTTAATATTAATTATTAATATGTTATTAGGGATTAGTAATATATTAGTACCTCTTGGTGAAGATGGAATGGCAAAGGCTGACAGGGAGAGAGGGGAGGAGAATGGGAAGCCTCTGGGGTGTGTGCAGATACATGCCGACTCTCGGGGCTCAGCCTGGGCTGCCCTGGTGAACCTCTGGAGCCCCCTGACAGAGCAGCTAGTTTAGACAAAATTATTTTAGGCTGTAAACTTGAAGGCTTAGCTTTTAATGTCACCCTTTAATTGGTGAAAAGAGGGACTGGTATAGCACAGCAGTTAGGAAAGAAGGTTAAGCATTAGAAAGACTTGAATTAAAAGACATGAATTAGAGCCTCTTATTCAATGTGTACATTCAGAGGAGTTATCTTACTTCTCTGAGCCTCATCTTTCTCATTGACTAAACGGGACGCATAACACAGACCTCATTATGCAGTTGTGTGGATTCCATGAGTCAGAGGGGGCCTGCCTGGCTCCTGTGAAGCACTCAACAATGGCTGGTGTCACATGTAATGTGCTGAGATACTCAGCCCTGGGCTCCTTGGTCCCACCTCTGTAAAAGGTCTCATGGGGGTAACAGAAGGGAGGGAGTCATCACTGTACAGACAAGATTCTCTAGTTCTGTGGAAGGATTGAGCTGGAACAGTATCAAGGGTTGGTGGGTTAAACATGAGACTTAAAAAAAAATCAGAGAGGACCTTTCATCCTTTATTAAGTTGTAAAATTAAATCATCTGTCAACAAGCACTCTGGAAACAACATAATTTTGATTATTTTTTAAAAATTATACTTTATTGGGTGTGCTGTTACCGTTGCTCTGATTTTCCCCCCTTTGCTCCCTTCTACTCAGAACCCCCCACTCCCTCAGGCAATCCCCACACCATTGTTCATGTCCATGGGTCATGCCTATAGTAAGTTCTTTGGCTACTCCACTTCCTATACTGTACTTTACATCCCTGTGGCTATTCTTGTAACTGTCTATTTGTACTTCTTTTTAAATATATTCTATTGATTATGCTATTACAGTTGTCCCAATTTTTTCTCTACCATTTATCCCCCCATCCACCTGGCACTCCCTCAGCCCTCCAGCCTCCCCATCCCCTTAGTTCATGTCCATGGGTTGTACATATAAGTTTTTTGGCTTCTCTGTTTCCTATGCCATTCTTAACCTCTCCCCATCTATTTTATGCCTACCAGTTATGCTTCTTCCCTGTACCACCCCCATCTTCCCCTCTCCCTCCCCACTGAAAACCCTCCATGTGATCTCCATTTCTCTTGTTCTGTTCCTATTCTAGTTATTTGCTTGGGTTTTGCTTTTGTTTTTTAGGTTCAGTTGTTGATAGTTATGAGTTTGGTGTCATTTCACTGTTCATAGTTTTTGATCTTCTTCTATTTCTTAGATAAGTCCATTTCATATAATAGGGGCTTGGTAATGATGAACTCCTTTAACCTGACCTTATCTAGGAAGCACTTTATCTGCCCTTCCATTCTAAACAATAGCTTTACTGGATAGAATAATCTTGGCTGCGGGTCCTTGCTTTTCATGACTTTGAATATTTCTTGCCAATCCCATGTAGCCTGCAAAATTTCTTTTGAGAAATCAGCTGAAAGTCTTATGGGAACTCCCCTGTAGGTAACTAAATTATTTTCTCTTGCTGCTTTTGAGATTTTCTCTTTTTCTTTAACTTTTGTCATTTTAATTATGATGTGTTTTGGTCCTCTTTGTATCCATCTTGCCTGGGACTCTCAGTGCTTCCTGGACTTCATGCCTATTTCCTTTAGCAA
This sequence comes from Phyllostomus hastatus, assembly GCF_019186645.2. Taxonomy (NCBI): domain Eukaryota; kingdom Metazoa; phylum Chordata; class Mammalia; order Chiroptera; family Phyllostomidae; genus Phyllostomus; species Phyllostomus hastatus. The sequence goes on along the minus strand of NW_025333857.1, from coordinate 27,172,297 downwards.
ATTAGGGAAGTTTTCTTTCATTCTTTTTTCAAATAGATTTTCCAATTTTTGCTCTTTCTTTTCTCCTTCTTGTACCCCTATGATGTTGGACTTCTTGTATCTGTCCCAGAGGCTACTTATACTATCCTTTTTTTTTTTTTTGATTCTTTATTCTTCTGGTTGTTTTGATAGGTTGTTTTTTGCTTCCTATGTTCCAAATCATTGATTTGGCTCTTGGCTTCATCCACTCTACTCCTGATTCCCTGTAAATTTTTCTTTATTTCAATTAGTGTATCCTTTGTTTCTGACTGGATCTTTTTTATACTGCTGAGGTCTTCATTAAGCTCCTTGAACATCATTATAACCAGTGTTTTGAACTCTGCACCTGATAGGTTGCTTATCTCTATTTCCTTAAGGTTTTTTTTTCTGGATTTTTCGTCTTTTCTTTCATTTGTGCCATGTTTCTTTACCTCCTCATTTTGGCAGCCTCCCTATGTTTGCTTCTATGTGTTAAGTAGAGGTGCTTTGTCTCTGTGTCTTGGTAATGTGGCCTAATGTAGTAGGTGTCCTGTCAGGTCCAGTGGCACAGCCTCCCCCTATCTCCAAAGCTGGGTACTTGAGGTGTGCCCATCGTGTAGGCTGAGTACACCCTTCTCTTGTAGTTGAGCCTTGGTTGCTGTTGGCAAATTAATGGGAAGGATTTACCCAGGCCAGTCAGTGGCAAGAACTGGCTATGATCACTGAGCACAAAACTCCACCCTCCATGGAGGATCAGTTGTGTGGTGGTAGGGTATTGGTGCACTGATATAGTCTGTAGCGGTCTGATGGGTGTGCTGGCCCTTAAGTTTCCTGGGTGATGCAGGCCAAGGTCAACCCCCACCTGTGTTTTCCTTGGGACACTCTGCATGAGCTATGAAGCAATCTGAGGTGGCTGCTACTTGTGCTCGGCTTGTATATTCCCAGGCAAAGCCATGCTATGAATCTAGGCTGGCTGCTGCTAGTTCCGGGCCTAGGGCTCACTGAAGCCAACTGTTTCTTGTTTGGTAGGGTTTAGGAAGTTGTAAAGCATGAACCAAGACCACTCGCTCAGCCATGAAAAAGCGACTTGGGTGGCCTGGTAAGTTGGGTGGGGTGGAGTCTCTGGGGACCTCCAAGGTGGGTCAAACAGTGTCAGCTATGTCGATGGAGTCTCATATATGACACCAGCTTGCTGGCTGTTGGGGGTGGTGGGGGGGAGGTTAGAAAATGGACAATGGCCTCTGCTCACCTTGATGCCAGATATTTAAGTTTCTCCCTGTATACCATTTGTGCCTTTCAAGTTGCTACCCCCATGCTGGAGCTCAGAAGGAGTGAGTTTGAGCAGGTGAGTCTGTATGTGAGTTCTTTAAAAGGAACTGCTTGGGGATCCAGAAGTTTCTCCCACTGACTCAATCCCTACTGGTTTTTGCAGGCAGAAATTTTGGGGATTTAATCTTCCTGGCACTGGAACCCTGGGCTGTGGTGCCTGGTGTGGGGTCAGGACTCCTAGCTCTTTAGATATCCCTCCCAAATTTGTATCCACCACACGTGGGTGTGGGACCAGCCCACACTGTGTTTGCACCCCTCCTACCAGTCTGGATAGATGTGGTTTCTTTAATTCCACAGTTGTCAGACTTCCATTCAACTCGATTTCATAGTTGTCAGACTTTCCTTCAACTTGAATTCTGATGGTTTTAAGTGATGGTTGTTCCATATTTTAGTTGTAATTTTGATGTGATTGTATCAAGAGGTGAGCTGTATTTCCCTATGCCACTATCTTGACCAGAGGTTGTTTTGTTTTTTTAATTTATAAAGAATAGAAAAAGAGATGTGATTCCCAAGAGCTACCTTCCATTTTCTTATACTTATTTTCTGTCCAAACCCCTTCCCTTCCCTTTATATACATGTCTTTCATCCTAAGAAGAGTTCTCTTTCATCTGAGAGGGCTTTTTCATTTGTCTAGTGTGGCAGCTCCCCAGGATATGTGCAGAGCAGGGAGTAGAGGAAACATTTCACATCTGTCCTTTAATTCACTGAGAGGACTGACAGAACTTTGGCAAGTTTGAGAACTTAGTTGTTTAACAAGAGGTTAGGGATTCCTAGATGAAGAATAAATGTCTTCACCCATTGTGAACTATGTCCTAGTACCCCTAAAATAAACACAGCTAGATGAAAAGGAATAAGAAATTTCTAAGGCTCTTTGGAACATTACATTTACCTACAAATAAACTCTGTGAGAAGTCTTAGCTTTCAGTAAGTCTCTGATGTTCCAGAAAATTCCAGTTTTGTAGAAACAACTAAGGACCCAAGAGTTGAGATTACCCATCTGTCCAGATGATGAGAACAGAACAAAAAGTAGAAGAATAGCCAGCTAAATTTTCAAAGAGATTTTAAGAATTGGGGAGGCTGCCCAGTTTTTAATTATAATAAATGTTTATTTGCCAATAAACCTAGGCAAAGGAGGCTTGACACTTGCCAGGTTGAATTTCCAGAAAGGTACATGCAGATTTTCCTTTTACCCTTGACTCTCAGAGATTAAAGCCTAGGCTATCATTATGTTTTATTAAACTATGAGCCAACTCATTCTTTTCTACAAGAATTATAAAGAGTAAAACCAATATTCTTCCATTTCCTCTTGCCAGCAGTGGCTCTGTGTCCTCAAAATGAGTCTACAAAGAAGTTTTAAATACTTGTTCTGAGACAAGCTGGGCTCACCCCTGGGCCTCAGTGTGATCTCAGCACCCTCTTGGAGATTAAAGGTACATGCAAAGCCCTGGCTGGGTAGTTCAGCTGGTTGGAATTTCATTCCAAACACCAAAAGGTTATGGGTTCAATTCCCAGTCAGGGCACATACAAAAAGCAGTCTACTGATGTTTCTCTCTCTCTCTCTCTCTACCCCCCTCACTGCCTTTCTCTCTAAAATCAATAAACATATCTTTGGGTGAGAATTTTTTTACAAAAGTACATGCAGAAATGACTATCACAGATTTGTGTAAAATAACCAATTAATTAAATATGTATTAAAAACCCTACAATAACCAAATACTGTTCTAGATTCTGGGACTATAAAGGTACTGAAAAAAGAACACTAGTTTCTTCTAAACATCATTATTATATTGCATTCTAAATGCTTAATAAACTTTCATGTCATGCATGCAAGAAATTATGGGGCCTAAAGACAAGTTTAATTAACCAAGTCTGGGAGCCAAAGAGGATGTTGAGGAGGAGGACTGAGAAGAATTTCTGGGGAAAGTGACCAAAGCTGAGTTTGAAAGAATGAGGCACTAGATGGTTAAGGTGGGAGCTGTGTGAATCAAGTGCAACTACAAAGAGTCCATGTAAGACCATAGCCAGAGGTCTGCTGAGATAATCAACCTTCTCACTTCACAGATGAAGAAACTGAAGTCCAGAAAAGCAAAGTGACAATAAATGAAACAGCTGCTTAGCTGCTCAGCTGGACTAGAATGTAGGATGTTTCCCATTGAAATATGCTGTCCTAAAAGGGCGAAGATATGAGGCTTAGCATTTTAGTCGCCTCACTGAGAAATGCACAGTGAAGCATACTCAAAACCATGAAGGCAGCTCATGACAGAAATAATCATGTCTATGATGAGAACATACCCTTTCTTTTTTTCTGTTTCTCTTTTAATATATTTTATTGATAATGCTATTACAGTTGTCCTGTTTTCCCCCTTCACTCCCCTCCATACTTCTCACCCTCTCCCACTTACATTCCCCCCTTTAGTTCATGTCCATGTGTCATACATGTAAGTTCTTGGCTTCTACATTTCCCATACTATTCTTACCCTCCCCCTGTCTATTTTCTACCTACCATCTATGCTACTTATTCTCTGTACCTTTTCCCTCTATCTCCCCCTCCCACTCCCCTGTTGATAACCCTCCATGTGATCTCCATTTCTGTGGTTCTGTTTCTGTTCTAGTGGTTTGCTTAGTTTCTTTTTGTTTTAGGTGTGGTTGTTAATTATTGTGAGTTTTCTGTCATTTTACTGTACATGTTTTTTATCTTCTTTTTCCTAGATAAGTCCCTTTAACATTTCATATAATAAGGGCTTGGTGATGATGAACTCCTTTAACTTGACCTTATCTGAGAAGCACTTTATCTGCCCTTCCATTCTAAAAGAAAGCTTTGCTGGATAGAGCAATCTTGGATGTAGGTCCTTGCCTTTCATGACTTGGAAACTTCTTTCCAGCCCCTTCTTTCCTGTAAGGTCTCTTTTGAGAAATCAGCTGACAGTCTGATGGGCACTCCTTTGTAAGTAACTCTCTCATTTTGTCTTGCTGCTTTTAAGATTCTCTCCTTATCTTTAATCTTTGCTAATGTAATTATGATGTGCCTTGGTGTGTTCCTCTTTGGGTCCAACTTTGGGACTCTCTGGGCTTCCTGGACTTCCTGGAAGTCTATTTCCTTTGCCAGATTGGGGAAGTTCTCCTTTATTATTTGTTCAAATAACTTTTCCACTTGTTGCTCTTCCTCTTCTTCTGGTACCCCTATAATTCAGGTATTGGAATGTTTAAAGATGTCTTGGAGGTTCCTAAGCCTCTCATTTTTTGAATTCTTATTTCTTCATTCTTTTCTGTTTGGTTGTTTCTTTCTTCCTTCTGGTCCGCACTGTTGATTTGAGTCCGTTTCCTTCCCATCACTATTGGTTCCCTGTACATTTTCCTTTATTTCAGTTAGTGCAGCCTTCATTTTTTCATCTAATTTGCAACCAAAATCAACCAATTCTGTGAGCAGCCTGATTACCAGTGTTTTGAACTGTGCATCTGATAGGTTGCCTATGTCTTTGTTGCTTAGTTGCATTTTTTCTGGAGCTTTGATCTGTTCTTTTGTTTGGTCCATTTTTTTGTCTTGTTGAGCCTGTTACATAGGGAGGGGTGGAGCTTTAGGTGTTCACCAGGGGCAACCCAGTTGCTGGGTTGTGACACTGTATGTGGGGCAGGTGTCCCACAGGGAACAGTGCCACTTACTCTGCTCTCTGCCAGATTTCAGTCACTTCCCCTGCTTCCCACAAGCAAATTGGGTCCTTCTGGTGCTGATTTCCATGTGGGTGGATTTGTGTATATTCTAGGACCCCGTGGATCTCTCCAACAAACTCTTCTGTGAGGCTGGGAGAGCCTCCCAGCACCTCAACTCCCACAGGTGTTTTCAATCGGTGTTTTGAGGCTTTATTTCCTCATGCAGGGACCCTGGGTTGCATGGTCTATTTCACTCCCCAGTTTCACCTAGTTTATCTGCATGTGAATGTGGGACCATATGCGCCGTGCCCCTCTACAATCTGCTACCTCGCTGGGTCTGCCCACTGCCACTTTGCATGCCCGGGGTCCACCAGCTGCCCTGCAGTGAACCCTCTCTGCCCAGCCGCCCAACTCTGACCCTCCTACTGATCTGGATGAACATGTCTACTTTAACTCCTGAGTTGTCAGACTTCCATACAGTTCAATTTTCTGTCAGTACTGTTTTCTTTTTGTTTTGTTTTTAAATCATGGTTGTCTTTATTTTTGTTGTACAAGGAGGCACAGTGTGCCTCCATCTTGGCCAGAAGTCCCCTTTCTTTATAAGAGTGTTAAAAACACCAAAATGATGGGAAAATGGACCCTGGAAGAACATAGTAAGAAGTAAATCCTGTATAAGCATAAGAAAGAGAAGGATTCACGCTACTTCTTAATTCCTGAGAGCCTTGTAATGCCACTATGTAAAAATCATGTTTGTAACATATACGCATATGGGGAAAATCATTTAAAAATATTTTCTGTGTCATTTCCATCTCTTAGAATGATTGTTGCCCTGGGGCTCCCCACCCATCATTGAAGTAATGGACTTAAGAGTGTCAAGGAAAGGATGGAGAGTAACTCTAATAATAAAGTTATTTCTCATCCCTGACTAGCAAATCAGATTTTTGAGTCACTAGCAAGATAATAGTCCTCAAAGCCAGAATAGAAGAAGTGAATTTCTAAGTTTCTTGAGTCCCCATTAACATAGCAGGAGCCAGGGTTTGTGGGCTGGCTCTCTGGTTTCTATGAACCTTGAATAGAGAAAACTCAGGATATAATGTAATGTAGGTCTTGGCTATACTGGATGGGCAGGTTGAATTCTAGCTCTAGTCTTGGAGAATTGCGGGAAGAGGAATGTAGTGACAGGGATGAGCCAAAAAATCAAACATATGTGTTGAGGGGTTTCCCCTTTTGGGATATCTTGAGTGAATCCAGTACAGAGGTTGGTAGCCTGCTTCCTGAAGTTGAACCCCTGTTTTGCAACTTTAGGGATATCTATTACATTGTATTCTTTAGGAATGGCCTCTTCTGGTGTTATGCAGTGTTGTGGCCCTGTCCCAACAGTGTGGCTTAGTGAACATTTTGGGGTCTCCAGAACTCCAGTAGAAAGAGACAGTGCAACACTAGTAGAGAGAAGTGACCCATGAGATAAGCCTGAGGATGAGCTGATGAATCTTGGTGTGTTGGTGAAAGGGTCTGAAACTTGCTGCATGTCCAAGTGAAAAGCCACAGAGGTACTAAGAGAAGGGCCAGGCCAGCAGCAGCCTTTGGGCAGTAATAGGCAACTGCCAAGGGCATGAAATTATAACAAAGGTCAATCATGAGCATCAGGGGACACTTTCATGCCATAAGGCTAGAGGGGACCATCCTTAGCAGAGGCTGACTCTGAGATTAGATCAACACAGCTGACTTGTGCCAGGTCTGCAGAAAGGGACAGTACCTGGGCAAGCTGACCCTTGCTGTCTCTGTGTCCCTCCTGCCTCTCCACTATCCCTGTTATCAGAAACTCTCAAGCTTTCACTTTCACTCAAGCTGTCTTGAAAAAGAGGGAGGCAGGAGAAATAGCTCTGTTTAAAGAGTTTAGGAAGAAGATGGAAGCTGTGTTCATTTTCTCTAGCCCCCAACTCAGTTCTCAGCTGATCTTCTGACAAATAACCTGAACAATCAATAGAATCTTAGTTGATATGAAGTTCTGTGCCAAAAAGTACAGAAGATACTTCACAATGGGCACATACAAGATGTGGTGGGAGTTGTGACTACCAGTAAGCCAGCTGGAGGGAAGATCCCATTAATAAATGAGCAATCAATAATTAAAGCCCAAGTACAACAAGAAAGTCCACATGAACTGAATAAAGGGCATCCCTAGAGCACCCAGATCAGGAGATCAAAGAGAGTGCACCACTGAATCCCACAGAACTCCTATCACAGAAGTCCACCCCATGAAGGCAGGCAGTCAAAGTAGAACAATCTGAGACACAGAAACAAATAAAAACAGTTACTTAAAATGGGGAAACAAAGAAATAATCCCCAATCAAAAGGAAAGGAGGAATTCCCAGAAAAAGAGTTAAATGAAATTGAGGCAAGCAGTCCATCAGGCATAGAATTGAAAAAAATGGTTGTAAGGATGCCCGAGGAACTCACTGAGAACTACAAGGAACTTTATGGGTAACAAGGAACTTAGTGGGCACTACAGCAGCATGAAAAAGAACATCGAAACTATGAATAAGAACCAGGAAGAAATGAAGAATACAATATCTGAAATGAGGAATACACTAAAAGGAATCAAAAGCAGACTAGAAGAACCACTGGGCCAAATCAGACAGCTGGAAGACAGGGTAGGAAAAAAAAAACAGTCAGAGCAACAAAATGAAAAAAGACTCTAAAAGAATGAGAATAGTTTAAGGGAGCTTCAGGGCAACATGAAATGTAACATTTGCATCTAAGGAATGTAAGAAGGAGAAGAAAAGAAGTAAGGGACAGAAAATCTGTTTGAAGAAATAATGACAGGAAACTTTCCTAACTTAATAAGGGAAAAGTCACACAAGTTCACAGAGTGTCCTAATAAATATGAACCCAAAGAGGTCTACTCCAAGACACATTATAATTAAAATGGCAAAATTTAAAGAAAAAGAGAGAATTTTAAAGTCAGCAAGGGAGAAACAGCTATTAACATACAAAGGAACTCCAATAAGGCTATCAGATGATTTCTCAACAGAAACACTATAAGCTATAAGGAACTGGCATAAAATAATCCAAGTAATGAAAAGCAAGAACCTGAAACCAAGACTACTCTATTCAGAAAGACTTCATTTAAAATGGAAAGGCAAAATAAAGAGCTTCCCAGAGAAAAGAGGGCAAAAAGAAGGCAAAATGAAGGTATCTCCACCAAGCCAGCATGTCAAGAGATGCTAAAGGAACTGCTTAAGAAGGAGAAGAAAGCAAGGGTGGGGGAGGAGAAGAGAGAAACACAAGTGTGGAATAAATGGCAATGAATAAGTACCTATCAATAATAACCTTAAATGTAAATGAATTAAATGCTCCAATCAAAAGATATAGAGTAGTTGAATGGGTAAGAAAACTCAACACACATATATACTGTCTACAAGAGACTTACATCAGAACGAGAGATCTACACAGGTTGAAAGTGAAGGGATGGAAAAAAATATTCCAAGCAATTGGACATGAGAAAAAAGCTGGGGTAGCAATACTTATATCAGACAAAATACTCTTTTAAACAAAAGCCATAAAGAAAGAAAAGAAGGTCCCTACATAACACTTAAGGGAGTAGTCCAACGAGAGGATGTAACACTTGTAAACATATGCACCCAATATAGGAGCACCTAAACATATAAGGAAAATTTTGGAGAACTTCAAGAAAGATACTGACAACAATACAGTCATCATAGGGGATTTTAACACTCTACTGCCAACAATGGATGATCTTCCAAACAAAGAATCAACAAGCACATTGTGGCACTGAACAACACTCTAGATCAATTAATGATACTTAACTGATACATACAGAACATTTCACTCCAAAGAAGTAACATATACATTCTTTTCAAATGCACAAGGAACAGTTTCAAAGATAGACCACATGGTAGGACAAGCCTCAAAATAAGCCTCAACAAATTCAAGAAAATTGAAACCATATTAAGCATTTTCTCAGATCACAATGGCTTGAAACTAGAAACCAATCTCAAGGAAAAAACTCCAAAACATTCAAATATATGGAGACCAAATAACATGTTATTAAATAATGAATCAGTTAACAATGAGATCAAGGAAGAAATAAAAAAGTACCTAGAAACAAATAAAAATTAACACAAAACAACCCAAAACCTATGCAACACAGCAAAGGCAGTCCTGAAAGGAAACTTCATAGCAATACAGGCCTACCTAAAGAAGACAGAAAAATCTGAAATAAACAACCTAACCCTACATCTACAAGAACCAGAGGAACAACAACAAACAAACCCCAGAGCGAGCAGAAGGAAGGAAATAATCAAGATCAGAGCACAATTAAATGACATAGAGACTAAAAGAACAGTTGAAAGGATCAATAAATCAGGAGCTAGTTCTTTGAAAAGATAAACAAAATTCAAAAACCTTTAACCAGACTCATCAAGAATAAAAGAGAGAGGACCCAAATAAACAAAATCAGAAATGAAAGAGAAGTTACAACTGATACCAGAGGAATACAAGGATTATAAGAAATTACTACAAAGAGCCATATGCCAAGGAAGTGGACAACTTGGGCAAAATGGACAAATTTCTAAAACATACAATCTTCCAAAACTGAATCAAGAAGAAGCAGAAAGCCTGAATAGACCAGTAACAACTAGTGAAATTGAAGCAGCAATCAAAAAAAACTCCCGGCACACAAAAGCCCTGGATTGGATGGCTTCACAGATGAATTTTACTAAACAGTTAAAGAAAAAATAACTCCCATCCTTCTCAATCTATTCCAAAAAAATAAAAGAAAAGGGAAGACACCCAAACTCTTTTTACAAGGTCAGTATCATCCTAATTTCAATATCAGGTAAAGACACAAGAAAGAAAACTACAGGCCAATATCTCTGATGAACATAGATACTGAAATCCTCAACAAAATATTGGTAAACTGGATTCAGCAATACATTAAAATGATCATATACCATGATCAAGTGGGATTCACCCCAGGGATGCAAGGATGGTACAATATTCGCAAATCAATAAACATAATACACCACATAAACAAAACAAAAGACAAAATTCACATGATCATATCAATAGCTGTGGAAAAAGCATTTGGTAAAATCCAGCACCCATTTATGGTAAAAACACTCAGTGAAGTGGAAATAGAGGGAGCATACCTCCACATAATAAAAGCCATACAAGAAAACTACAGCCAGCACTATTCTCAACAGGAAAAAACTGAAAGCTTTCCCCTTAAAATCAGGAACAGGGTAAGGGTGTTTGCTTTCACCACTTCTATTCAACATAGTATTGGAAGTTCTAGCGACAGTGATCAGACAAAAAAAAAAAAAGAAAGAAAGAAAAGGCATCCAAATTGGAAAGGAAAAAGTAAAAATGTCATTATTTGCAGATGACCTGATAATAGACATAAAAAACCCTATAGTCTCCACCAAAATACTACTCAACTTAACAAGTAAATTTGTTAAAATAGTGGGATACAAAGTCAATATTCAGAAATTGAAGTAATTTTTGTACACCAACAATGAAATATCAAAAATAGAAACTAGGAAAAAAATCCCATTTACTATAGCAACAAGAAAAATAAAGTACCTAGGAATAAACTTAGCCAAGGAGGTAAAAGATCTATACTCAGAAAATTATAGAGCACTGAAAAAAAAATTAAGGAAGATACAAATAAATGGAAGTGTATACCATGTTCATGGGTTGGAAGAGTTAACATTAAAATGTCCATACTGCCCAAAGCAATCTATAGATTCAAAGCAATTCCTATTAAAATACCACTGGCATATTTTACAGATCTAGAACAAATAATTCAAAACTTATATGGAAGCAAAAAAAGACTCCAGGTAGCCTCAGCAATCTTGAGAAAGAAGAACAAAGTAGGAGGGATCACAGTACCTGATATCAAACTATGTATTACAAGGCCACTGTAATCAAAACTGTCTTGTACTGGCATTAGAACAGACACATTGGATCAATGGAGCAGAATAGAGAGCCCAGAAATAAACCCATGTCTCTACAGTCAATTAATATTTGACAACGGAGCCATGAGCATTCAATGGAGTAAAAATAGCCTCTTCAATAAATGGTGTTGGGAGAGCTGGACTAGTACATGCAAAAAAAAAAAAGAAAAAAGAAACTCGAGCACCAACTTACATCATACACAAACATAAACTCAGAATAGATATAAATGACTTATAAGTTGTGACACCATAAAAGTCCCAGACGAAAACACAGGCAGTTAAATTTTAGATATCCCACATAGCGATATTTTTACCAGTGTAACTCCTGGGACAAGGGAAATAAAGGGGAAAAAATAAACAAATGGGGCTACATCAAATTAAAAACCTTCTGCATGGCTACAGAAAACAGTATTAATATAAAAAGAGAACCAAATGTATGAGAAAACATATTTGCCAGTGATACCTCAGACAAGGGTTTAATCTCCAAAATACATAAAGAACTCACACAACTCTACTCTAAGAAGACAAGCAACCCAATTAAAAAATGGGCAAAGGACTTGAACAGACACTTCTCCAAGGAGGACATACAGAGGGTCCAGAGACACATGAAAAGATGCTCAGTATTGCCAGCTATCAGAGAGATGCAAATTAAAACCACAATGAGATACCACTTCACACTGGTCAGAATGGTCATCATAAACAAAGCAACAAACAACAAGTGTTGGAGAGATTGTGGAGAAAAGGGAACCCTAGTGCACTGTTGGTGGGATTGTAGACTGGTATGACCACTATAAAAAACAGTGTGGAATTTCCTCAGAAAAGTAAAAATGAACCTGCCTTTTGACCCAGCAATTCCACTGCTACAATTATATTCTAAGAACCCGGAAATGCTAATACAAAAGAACCTATGCACCCCAATGTTGATAGCAGCACAATTTACAATAGCCAAATTCTGGGAGCAACCTAAGTGCCCATCAGTAAATGAATGGATCAAAAAACTGTGGTACATTTACACAACGGAATTCTATGCAGCAGAAAGAAAGAAGGAGCTCCTACCCTTTGTGACAGCATGGAGGAACTGGAAAGCATTATGCTAAGCAAAATAAGCCAGGTGATGAAAGACAAATACCATATGATTTCACCTTTAACAGGAACCTAATCAACAAAACTAACAAAGAAGCAAAATATAACCAGAGACACTGAAATTGAGAATAGGCTGACAGAAACCAGAGGGGAGAGGGGAGGGAATTTCTGGGGAAAAGGGTACAGGGTTTACAGGAACAATTATAAAGGACACATGGACAATAACAAGGAGGGTGGCAACAGGGGAGGGAGGTGGGGAGGGCTGGGGTGTTAGGCTGGGTGGGAGGAAAGGCAGAAAACTGTACTTGAACAACAATAAAAAAAAAAGAAACTTATCAGAATGCAAATGGAACTAACCATATGGGAGAACATATTTGCCAATGATACATTGGACAAAGGTTTGATCTTCAAAATATATAAAGGACTCATATGATCCAACATGAGGAAGACAAACAATCTAGTAAAAAAATGGGCAAAGACTTGAATAGACACTTCTCCAAGGAGGACATACAGATGGGTCATAGACATATGAAAAAGTGCTCAATATCACTAGCCATCAGAGAGACGCAAATTAAAACCACAATGAGATATCTATCACCTTAGACCAGTCAGAATGGCCATCATTAATAAATCTACAAACAACAAGTGCCGGTGAGGAAGTGGAGAAAAGGGTACCCTAGTGCACTGTGGGTAGGAATGCAGACTGGTACTGCCACTGTGGAAAACAATATGGAATTTCTTAAAAAAACTAAAAGTGGAACTGCCTTTTGACCCAGTAATTCTGCTGCTGGGAATATACACTAAAAATCCCAAATCACCAATTCAAAAGAACTTTTGCACTCATATGTTTATAGCAGTACTATTTACAATAGCCAAGTGCTGGAAATAGCTGAAGTGCCCATCAGTAGATGAGTGATCAAAAAGCTGAGGTACATTTAGTACTACACAGCAGAAAGAAAGAAGGAACTCTTACCTTCTGAGACAGCATGGATGGAACTGGAAAGTATTGTGCAAAGTGAAATAAGCCAGTCAGTGAATGATAAATACCCTATAATCTCACCTATAAGAGGAATCGAGTGAACAAAATAAACTAATGAAAAGAGAACCACAGGCATGGTAATGTGGAAAAGACTGACAGTGACCAGAGGGGAAAATGAAGGGGATAATGGTGGAAAGAAGGGGAAGGGACTAGTCAAAGAACATGTATGAATGACCCATGGACATGGACAACAGTATGGGGATTGAATGTGGGAGCGGGGGGTTGGGGGTGGGATGGGCAGGGGAGGGCAAAGAGGGAAAAACTGGGACAGCTGTAATAGAACAACAATGAAAACAATCTTAAAAAAAGAGTTTAAATTTAAATTAAGTAAATATTTGTGCAAAAGAGTAATTTTAATATGGATGCATTATTAAGCTAAATTCTGTCTGTTTCCCCATCATATATTCTCACTATTTAACATGGTTGGGAAAGAAGTTGGTTATGATGAAGATTAAATGAGTTAAAGGATAGAAAGAAGCTTTTTGTTTTTGCTTTTGTTTTTTCCCAGCAAAGTGAAGTACATACACATTTGCAGTCCTGTTCTATCAGTTTCGTTCATAACACTTAGCCCTTTAGATGAGCAGCTCTTAAAATATTCTGTTGTATTTCATCTGATGTTCCTAGAAATTGTCTGCTTTCTGATTGGAGAAGAATTACTGTATTTTTTGGCTATAAAATGCACATTTCCCCCACAAATTTAGGAGGAAAGGGGGTGCATCTTATAGTCTGAATAGAGCTTCCCTGGCTCACTGTGGAGGGGGAGTGGCAGCTAATGTTATTTATGTTATTAAATATTTTACCACATTTTTTGCTTCAAAAATTTTTTTCCTATTTTTCTCCTCCAAAACCTGGGTGCATCTTAAGGTCCGAAAAATACGGTAATTGCTGAGTACACAAATGCTGAACCAGAGCTCAAGTGTGAGACTCTTGGATTGGAGACCATCTCATCAAAGCAACATTTTATTTTCAGAGAGAAAACTGCTGCCCAAGAAGTTTCCACTTCTTTTTTTTATTTTTTTATTTTATTTTTTTAATAATTCTTTTTCATCCTCAACTGAGGACATATTTTTTTTAGATTTTATTTATTTATTTTCAGAGAGGGAAGGGAGGGAGAAAGAGAGAGAGAGAAACATCAATGTGCGGTTGCTGGGGGTCATGGTCTGCAACCCAGGCATGTGCCCTGACTGGGAATCGAACCTGGGAATCGACGCTTGGGTTCGCAGCCCGCGCTCAATCCACTGAGCTACGCCAGCCAGGGTGAGGTTTCCACTTCGTATCTCCCAGAACACTCTCTGAGAGGTCTGAGTTGCTACGAACAAAGCCTGACTACCCACCTGCACATGCGTGTATGTGTAGGTGTTGAGATGAAAGCCCCCACTAAGACCAGCTTCTTACCATCCCCATCAACGTGCCAAACATTGAGTGTGCTGTTTTGAACCAGACTTATGCATTCATTAATGCACAGGTGGCAAACATAAGGCCCATCCACCTTGTTTTATCCAGCCTCGCACCTTGTTTCTATCTGGCGGCAGTGCTGAGCTTTCGCTTAACTGTTAAGGAGTAGTTACATTTATACAGCCCTAAAACTACATTTAGCCCTTTGAAGGCAACTTTGAGGCTGATGTGCCCCCTGGCCCGTGAAAACGAGTTTGACACCCCTATGTAAGCTGACCACTTTCTGATGTCTGTTGTGTGGTGATAGGTAACTAGTAAAGTGCAACAGGATGTCAGGGAAGAAGAATTTAGTGCTGACTTTGGGGGTTTCTGGGTGGAGGAGGTGGGGCTTAAGTATGGCTTTGAAGAGGGCAGGCCTTGGGCAGGTGAAGGGCATAGGAGGGCGTTCCCCACGTAGGAAGCAGAGTAGGGAAGCAGGGCGGAGCACATAGAGAAAGTGCTGAGCTTGTGCAGGATGACTGGAGGGAGCCTAGTATGTGTAGAAATGGAAGCAGAAAGAGATTTTTTAAAAAATCACTGGTTAATGGCAGGACAATGCTTGAAATTGGAGATGCTTGTTTTGGAGAAAGGTTTCCAGGTGAAGTCCTTGACTCTGGTTATTGCCTCATTGTTAGAGGCCATTCATTGCGATATGTCATGGTAATCAACGAATAGGCTCTCTGGTCCAGCCTGAACTCGAACGTGAGTGTTCTTTCTCAGTGAGGGTACAAAAGGTGGGACTTGCATTAAATCCATCTCAGCTTTGGGTGGTTTCCTGGTCACTGATTAAACCTGAAGTCTACATCCCAAGGCACCCAGAAGGAGCATCTAGTTGGTCCTCTGGCTGGCCTCCCTGCAGTGTACCCATGGAGCCGTGTGTGCCAGCCTGAAGTCCCTCTGTGGAAGGTTGTTCCTTCACAAATTTCAGAATCCCCCTAATAAGGCATAACTATTCTGTTCATTCATTTGTTTGACAAATATTTCTCGAGAACATATTATGTGCCAGGCTTTGTTCTTGGAACTTTGCAACACTGAGCAAGACAGACAAGGCCCTGGTCCTGGTCAGGTTACATTCTAATTGGGGAAATCAATGGTAAACAAGTAAATAAACAAGATAATTACAAGACGTAAAAAAAAAGAAACCAGGGCATGTAACTGAAAGTGACTGAAGGGACAATATTTGGTAAATGGTCATGAAACGCGTTCCTCAGAAGATCATACTTGAGTTGAGATCTGAATTATAAGAAAGAACCTGCCTTGTGACATCTGAGGGAAGGACTCCCAGGAAGAATAAAGTGCAAAGCGCCTAGACTCAGAGCCCGGAACCCAGTGAGTGAGTCTGAAGAACAGAAAGTGCGAGTGGCTGGTGAGTGGAAGGGTGAGAGGCGGGAGGATAGGTCAGCGGTTCATGTGGTGCTCATCATGTAAAGCCTTGTAGGGTCTGGTAAGGAGTTGGATTTCATTTTGTTTCTTGGGAAGCAAGAAGAGAGGGCATGAGTGGGTTTATTTTTTAAACAGATCATTGGCTGATAGAACAAGTTATCAATATCAGTTATGAAACTGCCACTTATAAAATCAGAGGTTGGCACACTTTTTCTGTAAATGGCCAGAAGAGTAAATATTTTAGGCTTTACAGAGGCTTGGTCTCTGTTGCAACTACTTAATTTTGCCTGGTGAAAGCAGCCTTAATCAACAACACGTAAATGAAAGGAGTGTTGCTGTATTCCAGGAGGATTAACAAAAGCAGGAGGTGGGTTGGACTTTGCCCACAGGCTGCAGTTTACAGACTGCTGGGTTAGAGAATGGAATGTGGAAAGGCAGTTGGAGGTACCAAGCAGGTGGGTGGTGTCTATTTAGTGAGAGCACAGGAACTTCTCAGATCCAAGGCCACTGGCTCTCTGACAGGGGGAGGGGTGAGAGGGTGTCAGCCACAAAGCTTTTACGGTTCCTAGTTTTGCAGGGGCTGGTACAGTGAGAACACATGTGTGCATATGTCTGCACATGTCTGTGTTCAGGCTGTGTACTGCAGTGGCTGGTTTTGTGGAACGTGATACTTGGGGAACAATTTAGGGGCTCTTCTGGAAGGAAATGAATGTAAAATTAAAAACACAAAATTTGGGACAGGGCCTTGGAAGAAACCTCTGCAAGTGACAGGCTCTGAAGCTTGAGCTGCACTAGCTGCAGGGTAGATCCGCCTCTGCTTGTGTGTGTTTTTCCCCAGAGCTCATGGCAACACTCTGAGCCTCATTACTGTAAGTCAGAATGCTGCAAAAAAGCCTCCTTTAGTGACATCTGGTGCTTGCCTGATACTTTGAAACACTCAGAATCCTACAAAACAAAAGAGGCCTCAGCTTTTTGGGTATACAGTAGAGTCCTGCTGTGGCCAGTTTGTCATTATAGGGTGTGCGTGCTTGGGCCCCACTCTGTCACATGTGCCCCACCAACACAAAGAGCAGCTTGACACCACACTGCTGCGAGGCTGATGTCCTCACACCTATATTAAAAAAATGGCTCTGGAGCCAGAAAGAATATATGCAGGTGCTTTGGGGAATGAAATGGAAAAGAATTTGTGGACTGGATTTATTCTGTTTTATATTTTAAAAATTCTCCATGTGAGAACTCATCCCCTCCTCTTGATTCTGAAAATCCTCATCAGGAAAATACTTGGCTAAGCATCTATAGTAAGAATTAAGTCTCCAACAAATTTAGGGGTGAGTGGGATCACCCTGGGGCATCACAAGGAGAAGGCTGGCTTAGTAGAAGAAAGGAAGAGAAAAAGGGAAAGAGGGGACTGGAGCCATGGATGGTGGGAGGACATCTGTCTGTCATGTGTTCTCGCTGCTCCGTCCTTTCCCTGCCATGCAAATTGTCAGTTAACTCTACAAAAAGGAGGAATGAAGAAAGAATGCAAAGTGCTTGATGTGCATGGATTTCTTCAGAAACTGTAGAAGTAGCTGAGTTCTGAAGCAAGAATGTAGAAGAGGCCCTGGCCAGGTAGCTCAGTTGGTCAGAGCACTGTCTAACACGCCAAGGTTGCAGGTTCATTCCCAGTCAGGGTACATATGAAAATCAACCAATGAATGCATCAGTAAGTGGAAAAATAATTCAATGATTCTTTCTTTCTGTTTTTCTCCCTACCTTCCTCTCTCTCTAAAAATCAATAAGTAAAAATTTAAAAAAGGAAGAAGAACATGGAGGAGTAGGTTTTGAGGTGGGTGAGTGGTAAACTGCAGCTTGCCATGAAAACTCCCAGGAACCTGGGAAAAGGGTCAGGCTTCCACAAGTCCTGGAATGAAAGCTGGCTCCAAACTTAAGCACATCGATGAACTACGCAGAGGGGAACTGCTTGGTGGCTACGATGGCAGCAGGAACAACATGGGCCCAGTGCAGTCTCGTAGCGAGTGGCAGCAGTCAGCAGGCCCAGAACGGTGATGAGCAGCACCATGAGATAATCTCTGGAGACCCCTAGGAATGTTGGGGTGCTTAGCAAGAAGCTGAGTTTCTGTGTAAGTAGGCGCATCCTTGGAAATCAAGGACATATTGGTGTAAATGTAATGTGACCTCACTGGAGACCCAAGGAGAGTGAGGCCTAGAACATTTGGGTCATTGTGGGTGGCATATTTGTCTCTGTCACTTGATTGGATAGCCCCTGAGGTCATGAACTTTGTCTTATTCATTTTTGTAGCTCTCCCTATTCCCAAATCATTCATTCCATCCTACCCAGTGCCTAGCATAGCCCCTGGCATGTATTATATTTACTCAATAATTGTCTATATAGTGAATAAATGAATGAAGAATGCATCAATAAAATGCTCTTACTCAGAAGTCTGTACACTGGCCCACGCCATCCTTCACTCTTGATCAACTCTAGCTTTTTTTCCTGGGCTTTTGGTCCCTATCTATCTGCTGTGAGAGAATAATGGTGCTATCATAGCATTATTCAGGCTGACATGTAGAATTATAGAATGGTAGAGCTGGAAGGGACCTTTCAGATGGAGCCCAAAGCTTATGCTGACATCTGAGCTCCATAAAAGAAAGCCTGAGGCAGATTTCAGTAAAATCCCATTTATCTGAAATCCAGAAACAACTAGTAAATGCAAGTGACTGGAATCGTTTATGTATTCTATGCCCTATTTTTATCTGTAAGAATATCTTATAAGGTAAAGGTCTTTATGGGATATCTAATCATTTCACTTACATTATTTCATTGAATTCACACAATATTTTTATAGGTAGTTAGAGAGCTCCCCAATTTTACAAAGGTTAAGTTTCTTGCCCTGAATCACTCAACCAGCAAATGGCAACCAGGGGTCAATGTGGTTTATCAATTCTAGGTTTACTGTGTATCCACCATGTGGTGAGCATCTTGGAAGCTTGCCATTCCATGAACACATGGGCAAGCTGATCCCAAGCATCTCCTTGATAAGAAAACACAGCTTGTAGCTTTTCTCAATTGCTTCTACAGCTCCAGAGCTATATAGTAAAATTCCAGATACAAGCTAATAATGCTATTCCACTAATTCCACTAATTCTCCTGGGATATTATAGGTTCTGAGCTCAGTGGTACCTTGGGTATGGTGGATACATTACTTACCTGTTGCCACTGCAACAGATTCCCCAAAACTTAGTGTTTTGAAGTCTTACAGCTCTGTAAGTCAGAAGCCTGAAATGAGTCTTACAGAGCTAAAATGAAGGTGTCAGCAAGGCTGATTTCTCCTGGGGACTTCAGGTGGGATACCCTCCTTTTCTCTTTCAGCTTCTGAAAGCTGTTGGCATTCCTTGGTTTGTGGTTGCATCACTCCAGGCTCTACTTCCATCCTCATTTTACCTTGTCCTCTGATGGAGTCTTCCTGCATCCTTTTGTCAAGACCCTTGTGATTACATCGGGCCCACTGGATAATCCAGGATCACTTCCCCATTTCAAGATTCTTCATTTAATCCCTCTGCTAGTCCCTCCTGCAATTTTTATAGGCTCTGGTGATTAGGGCATGATCATACTTGGGAGCCATTATTCAGCCTACCACAGAGAAAAATTTTATTGTCTTAATGTCTTCGGCTCAGTGGTTTTTAAGGAGAGATTTTCAAATTTTACTTGCCAAGGGATTTATGTGAGAAGAGAAGGAGAGGGCTATAGTACAAAAGGCCACTCCATTCCCAATGCAGGGGAAAAGGGTATGTAGTCTCTCTCTGAGGCATCGACTATTGTCACAGGCGTGTCCCCCTTAGTCCCTGAGTTCAGAGCAGAGGTGAAAGTAGCTAGACTGGTTTCTTTGAACAAAGAGAACATTCCTTAGTCCTGGCCTTTAAGCCTCCTCCTTCTGTAAGCATGAGGAATGCCAACGCCAGTATTTATATGTATACTGATCAGTCTTTGGTATCAGTGTTTTTGAGGGGTAGAGGAATGTGCGGGTTTCAGCTTGAGAACCTCAGCTACCTTTTTAAAAAAATTTAAACACTTTTTTAATCGTTGTTCAAGTACAGTTTTCTGCCTCCCCGCAACTCCTCCCCTCCTCCCTGCCACCCCAGCCCTCCCCACCTCCTTCCCCTCTTTCCACCTCCCCACTTGTTATTATACATGTGTCCTTTATAATTGTTCCCGTAAACCCTTCACCCTTTTCCCCCATTATCCCCTCCCCTCATCCCTCTGGTCACTGTCAGCTTAGAACCTCAGCTACCTCCCTCTTAAGTTTCAAACCTGTGTGAGCACATCCCAGGGACTGGTGGGGCTCACACACCGGAGGCTTCTTTTCCTGCAGGACCCAGGAACCTGCTAAACAAGACTCACCTGTGCACTGCATGGAAGTCACATGCTCAGGGCACAACAAATAGAATGACCTTGAGGGGCAAAGGGCTACATCTGTTGCTCAGATCACTCCCTGCATAACCCCATGGGCTTAAAGCCAAGGATGTTAAACAGTGAGAACAAGCTCAAAGAGCTGCTTTTCTAAAATCTCTGGAAAACTTTGAGAGCACAGAGGGCTTCACTGACTTGGTAGCCTGATGCTGTGCATTTGGGCAGCCGTGGCAAGTGGCATGGGCAGCTTTTATAGTGATCCCTGGGGCTTCCTGAGCCTTAGCAGTTAGCAGAAGAATGGGAAAACAGTGGAAGCACATTTTAGGATCCCCTGAGGATAGTTGAAGGAATGAAAAGCTTTGAAGATGAGGCAGAGCTCTTGAAATTGCAAGTTACAATGAAACCAGGGAATATTCATGGTGGAATAATAATTGGAAATATTAACAGCAGTTTCATTTTCCCCATTATTTCCTGTTACTCCACAACCTCTGGACCCTTCCCTGTTTTGAGCCTAGACTTTGAGGTATTCATTGCCATGGAAAATTGATGTTATTACAAAAATAGAAAAAGGCTTTGAGTTTCAAAAGCCTAGCCTTGACGATACTTAAGGCACAAACAATAGATTTGGACTAATGCCTGGTGAGTTCTGCAAAGGCAACTTACCTTGAATCTAGCTCAAATTCCTAAAATCTGGGTGGGGGGTTAGAGAAAGAGAGAGGGGAAGCCAAGAATGAGTGTTTGTTGTAAATTGGTGGGAGGATGGGCTGTGTTCTTCTGTACCTATTCAGATGGAAAATGTGCATGCAGTTTAAAACAAGTGAAATGATATAAGACTTGGGCACCATTCAAATATTTATTAGATGGATTCAAATGTAGATAGAAATATGATTATTTGTACCCATGAGGAAAAGCTTACTGATACCATTAGTGTAATATTATATGATCTCTTGATTACAGAGATCAAAATATATGAAGAGAAACTTAGCATAATCTTGTCAGACTGGAAAGCAACCTAATTAATTTATTGCTTTCTTTAAGAAATAGGAGATCTGTCCAGAAGAAGTCCAACCATTGCTAATGTAATGAGAACTGTTTGTGCTACACTGATGTAATCTGGCAGCCAAGGAGAGTGGGTGGAATGTGCATGTGTGAGCAGTGATGATTTCACTGTACTAGTCAGTGGGGGCAGTAGAGGTGGTTGAATGGGCATGTGTACTGTGTGGCCATCACATTTAAAATGACTGAGTGAGTAGATCAATGAATGTGCATCAGATTTTGTGATAAGCTTAAACATTTCTCCGTGGAAACTATTCAGATGATTCAGAAGGCCACAGCTATGGGCAACTGGTGATTGGCAGCTTCATCACGATAATACTCCCGCTCATCCATCACATCTCATGCAGAGTTTTTTGGTGAAACATCAAATCACCCAGGTGACTCAGCTCCCCTACAGCCCAGATTTGGCACCTTGTAACTTTGGTTTTTCCCAAAACTAAAATCACCTTTGAAAGGGAAGAGATTTCAGACTGTCAATGAGATTCAGGAAAATACAACAAGGATGCTGATGACAATTGGGAGAACTGTGTGAGGTCCCAAGGTACCTACTTTGAAGGGGACTGAGGTGTCATTGTCCTATGTACAAAGTCTCTTGTATCTTGTATCTTCTTCAATAAATGCCTCTACTTTTCATATTACATGGATGAATACTTTCTGGACAGACTTCATATACTCTATTCTCTATCAAGACAAACTAGGTTATACCATGGGGGGAAAAGACCTCACTGGGTTAACACAAGAAAGGTTTCTTTTTTTCTCGTGTTATATGTCTGACTCCAGGACCCAAACCGACAGAGTAGCCATAGTCTGGAATTCTCCTGGCACAGGGAAAGAAAGCCCCAGAAGGTCTTATTTCAAGAGCCAAATGTTCTGGCCTAGGAGTGAATGCTTCTGTTTAAAACTCCTTAGCTACAGTGAGTCACATGGCCTCTTCTATCATAGGGAACCCAGGAGGTGACAGAAGTGGAGTTCTGGGAAAAGATGGTGAGCAGTACTGATGTCCACCACAGTTACCTCAGTGTAGAGGCCTTGGGTATACCACCACATGACTAGGTTAATTAGTGGACTCATGAATCCTGAAATGAGACAAGTACACATTCCAAACAGTGCAAATGTTGGTTGAAAAATAGAAAGGATATTAAATTATAAAAGTATGAGAAATGTTCATGTACTTGTAGCCTACAGCATATTATTTAAAAAGAATCAAATCTGATTGCATGATACTAAAGTATCAAAACATTTTATTCAATGTTATGTATTTTATAGTGATACATACACACACAGACACATACATTTATATAATTTATTTACTGCAGTTTGTAGGAGAATTG
Organism: Phyllostomus hastatus; assembly: GCF_019186645.2. Lineage (NCBI taxonomy): Eukaryota > Metazoa > Chordata > Mammalia > Chiroptera > Phyllostomidae > Phyllostomus > Phyllostomus hastatus. The sequence continues at coordinate 27,149,608 of NW_025333857.1, read as the reverse complement.
ATGCAGTTCTCCAGATAATTTAAAAGTAAAGCCATGCTGTGTTCCCCTTATTTCCACATCTGAGATAAACAGGATTATTTTTTGTTTTCTTTTTTTTTTCTTTTTTAGGATAATTTTTGAAGCAGTTTTAGGTTTAGAGCAAAATTAAGAAGGAGGTACAGAGATTTCCCATGCATACCCTGCTCCCACACATAGCTCCCCCATGGTCAACCTTGCTCATCAGAGTGGCATAATTTTTCCCAAGGCATGCCTCAGTTTCCCACAAGAGGGCAAGATAAAAAGGTTTTATGGGAGATAGTAGGTCATTTTGAATCTGGGTCCCTCCACTATAACCAGAGGAGCCCGTCAACCATCGTTGTACATACTTTGGTTGAAGAGAAGGTTTTACTGTGTGAAATAATGTCATAACATAAAATAAAGTTTGAGAGCTTTCTTGCTGATGACTTTAATGGTTATAATTATTAATCTTCTGCTTACAGAATATTCTAATAAGCCCATTACGAATTGGAAAGAGAGTATGGAGAATCATACAGAGTTGGGATCAAATTCCAGCTATTAAACTGATTAGCTGTGTGATCTTGGACAAAGTGCCTCATTCTTCTCTCCTTACTCTGACAGCTGTAACAAGGGGAATCATAAGGTGTCACTGTGATGGTTAAATGAGGTTATGTATGTAAAGTGACTTAGTACACAGGGTGTTTAATATGGGGGGGTAGTTGTTTTGTTATTACTATTATTTGGAAGGTTTGTGGAATAGAAGCAACTTTCAGGTAGAAAAATCATTTTAAGGAAGGAAAGGAATGGAGCCTGGGTCAGCTCTAAACCTACCGGCTATGAAGTGATTGAGATATCAAGTATCAACATCAGGGCAGGTAATGGCAATACAATTTTCTGTAATGAAATTGCTTGTTTTAGCCTGAGGGGGGGAAATAGAATTAAGCTGTGTTTGCTCTTCTGGTGAGTTTGGGGCAATAGGTATTTGCTGAGCACAACAAAGGAAGAGGCAGTGTGGTTGAGAAAGAAAAGTGGAAAGAATTCAGAAACTGGTGAGTATTCATTTGAATTCCAGCCTTCCTCCTTTGCAACTGTGTGAAGTGGAAGAAGACAGTTATTCTCTTTTTCCCTCCATAACCCTTATTTGTAAGAAGGTCTTAGCAGTCAAACTGGGCAAGCATCCCCCAAATTTAGTTAACGTGGGGCTGTTGTCAGTAAGAACAATAGTCCACACAGAGTGAGTACTTACAAAGTACTTATATATGCTGATGCGTTTTCCTGTGAACTACAGTGGTTACTATGACTATCTCACTTAGACAGATGAGACAATTGAGGCACAGAGGAGTTAAACCCCCATATCCAGGAAGCAGCAGAACTAGACTTTGAGACTGAGAAGTTTCCAGAGGCTGTGCTCTTAACCGATAGGTTACATTGCCTCTCATGCTTGTGAATGCCAGGCCAAGCATCATGTACTCAGAAGCTCTTCCAAAACTATTGCTTCTCTATCAAGGGAAATGTACTCTGCCTGCCCCCCAAAATCTATATCTCTATCAGGATGCAGTTGAAGGCCAGTTCCTTTAATAAGCTTTCTCAGATCACCTCATCCACTCAGTCCTCTTTTCCTCTTGAACCCCTAAGACACTAAAACTCTACAGAGATCTATTAGTTGGATCTATTTACTATTGTAAGAAGGTCCAAGATCTTACAGCCAAAACCATTCTAAACATTCAACACAGAACACACGTTTGGTGTTATAAATTGCCCCAACCCATGCCATGTGGAAAAAGACAGTCCTACCCCCAACATTTGAAGATGAGCTTTGAATTTGATGTGACACCTGTCAGAAAGTTCTGTGACCTCTAAAGTGATGAATATGTTGTTTTGGGGGTCCCCAGTCTGTTCACAAAGGCTTTGGTGAATTATTTTTGAAAATTTTAAAGTTATAAAGGAGCCATAAGCAATTGGTGGCTCTGTGACACATCAGTTCCTTTTGCTTTTGATGGGAATTATAGCCACTTAGTGTCCATATCAGAAGCTCTGACTGGCTCTTGACAACCAGATTTGTAAAACATGCATGATTATTGGCTTTGACAGAGTTATAAGAATGAGGATTAAGGAGCAACTGTGCCTGAGTAGCATGCTTCCAGAGCAGGTGAAAATTTGCGCAACACCCAAAAAGTCAGTGGCTACTGTACAAAGTTGGTTTGCTCATTTGACTCATCGCTTACTAGTCTTATAGCCCAGCCAGGATTTAACCAACTTCATTACTTCTTTGGTGTCTTAGTCTGCTTGGGATGCTATAAGAAAGTATCATACACTGGGTGGCTTAAATGACAGAAATTTCTTTCTCGTAGCTCTGGAGGCTGAGAAGTCCAAGCTTCAAGTACCAGTAGATTCAACTCCTAGTTAGGACTCTTTTTCTGGCTTGCACAACAGCCATCTTGCTGCATCCTCATGAGAGAGAGAGAGAGAGAGAGGGAGAGAAAATGGGGGGGAGAGAGAGAGGATCAAGACATCTAGTCTCTTTTCCTTCTTATAAGTATACTAATTCCATCTTGGATGCTCCACCCTCATGATCTCATCTAAACCTAACTACTTTGTAAAAGTCACACCTCCTAATATCACTACATTGGGAGTTAGGGATTCGACAAGTGGAACCAGAGGGAACACAAATACTCAGTCTGTGGTCTTTGGTCATTATGAATCCTTATTGAAAATTGGAATTATTAACTGCATCATGATAATATTCTCTTTTTTTCCCTAAATCCCAGGTTCCTAAGCTCCCTTCTTCTCCCTTCTCTGTCCTACTTTTGACCTAAGAGGCTAATATGGAGAGACTGCTAACTCCCCATATTCTAGTGGATTTGGCCAATGAGAAGCACCAGCAGCATATGGGAAGGTGGAAGGAGAAAAACAAATATGGCATTTATTCCTTCTCACTCTCTACATTCTCTGTGCTGTTCTGAAAATGACTGCTTTCCTCTTTAACCACAGCTTTCCTTAGTCAGCTCCTGGTTCTGGGACTTCAGTGACTGCGCCACTTTCCTGACCCCACTTCAGGTCCAGGAGTATTGACAGACTCCTGCTGTTTCCAGGTCCTGGGCACTTCACTACCCCTTGTCTCTTTCTTTAAAGCAGGACTTTTCAACCTCAATGCTCTTGACATTTTGGACTGAGTAATCCTTTGCCATGGGAGCTGTCCTGGGTGTTGTAGCAGGTTTGGCAGTACCCCTGGCCTCTAGCCACAAGGCACCAGTGGCAGCTCCCCTAGTTGTACAACCAAACAATGTCTCCAGATATTGCCATATGTCCCTGGGGTGTAGAGTCCTCCCAGAGTTCAGAACACTGCCTTAAACCTATTCACATTTTGGTTAAGTCCTTTCATTAAAAACATGGCTTTAAATATTCCAATTTTGTTGTCTATTTCCTGCCAGGATACTGGTGAAAACATCTATAAATAAAGTAGAATAAATTGAATTTATTTACTATTTATTACATGTGGGTTGGAGGAAGAATCTTTTAAAACATGGGATCCAAGGCAGAAAAAATGTCAGAGTCTTGACGGTGGGAAGCCTGGGACTGTTCATCATCCCAGCAACCCAACAGCCATGGGTGCCTCTACGTGGCTGCCACCTTGAAGCGGTGGTTTCAACCTGGGCTGCAGTGCAGGGAAGAGGGCCCTGGTCAGGTAGTTGTTCGATCAAGCAGCGTCTTGTGTGCTCTTCTAATTCTGTTCCATGCACTACTCACAATTCTATGTATGTATGCCATGCATGTGTAAATGGTGCAGTGACTGCTTCCTTTACCAACAATGTGTTTTGGATATCTTTCCTCGTCTATCATGCTATTTTTAAGGTAGGCACAGTATTCCATTTTATGAATGAACCAAAATTTATTTAGGCTCTCCTTTATTAACATTTCCTAAATTTCAATTTTATTGCTGTATACAAATTATGGTATAGCCAACACATGTTACACAAATATTTGCACGTACAGGTGACCATTTCTGTAGAATGACATCCTAAAGAAGAACTGTGGGGTCAAAGGGCATACATATTTTTTATGTTATTAACAAATTTCTTTTTATTTTTATATTTTACAGTTATTCCAATTATTTCCCCCTTTGACCCCCTCCACTCAGCCTGCCCCCCACTTCCATAGTGAGTCTTCACCTGGTTGTCTGTCTATAGGTTCTTCATATGTGTTCCTTGACTAATCACTTTCTTTCAATCAGTCCCCCCCATTCCCTTCTTACTGCTGTCAGTCTATTTTGTGATTCTATGAAAGGGCATGCACATTTTAAAAAACAATAGATTTACTAATTATTTTTTAGAGATTTTATTTACTTATTTTTAGAGAGAGGGGAAGGGAGAAAAATAGACTGGGAGAGAAACATCAGCGTGTGGTTGCCTCTTGCACACCCCCTACGGGGGACCTGGCCTGCAACCGAGGCATGTACCCTGACTGGGAATTGAACCAATGACCCTGTGATTCATAGGCCACCACTTAATCCAGTGAGCCACACCAGCTAGGGCAGACTTATGAATCTTTACCTGCTCATTAATAGTGCTACATCACCAGAGTGCCAGGTTCCTCAAATTCTCATCAGTATATGTTGTCAAGCTTTAAAATTTTTGTAAATGTGATGGGGATAGAAAAAAATAGCTCACTGTAGTTTTAATTTGCATTTCTCTAATTACCAGTGAGGTTGAACATATTTGCACATGTTTATTGGATTTTTGCTTTTCTCCGTCAAGAATTGCTTGTTTATATTTGAAGCCCATTTCTCTTTTGGGATATTTATCTTTTTCATATCATTTTGTCGGAGCTCTTTATAGATTCTGAATATAAATCCTTTGTTATGTATGTTACGCATATCCCTATTTGTCACTTGCCTTTTTAACTTAGTTTATGGTGTCTTCCATTACTCAGAAATTATGGTTGTTTATGTGATCAAAACTGTGAGCTGTTACCTTATCAGCTGTGGAGTTACTGAGGCTGACTTTGAGAAGGCTGGAGCGTTATACCTACGGTGACTTCAAGTCAGAGTCTGAATCCTTCCTTGAACTGAGATATCTGTGGTTTATTTTTCACCCTTCCTAATAATGGTGGTGTATTTTTGTTTTGGGGGGAAATACTATACATACACAAAACTAAAACCCAGGATGCTAATATCCACTTCAAAATAGAAAAAGAGTGGAGGCTTCTAGTCTCATAGCAAACAGCCTCATTAAACACGCACATACACACAGAGAGGGTTTTCTCTGTGAATATACAAATTTTAATAAGAATGAAAGGCCAGTGCGAATGCAGTGTGTGTAAATGTTTATATAGGCATCTATTTCTCAAAAAGTAAGCCCTTAAAATGTATTGCGTGCTCTGTAGTAATCTAGCAATAAATTGTTTAAAAACTGTCAGTCTGTGAGTAGGATGTTATTTTTTAGTGTAAGGCATGAAACTGTAGCTCAATGATCATCACTATAAATAATTTTCTAAAGGTCATAAAGCTGGTGAATGGCAAAACCAGAATTGGCACCCAGGTGTACTGGACCGAGCCTGGGGACCTCCTCATTATGCTGTAGACTGCCATTTACATAGAGTCAAGGGGTGTGTGTGTGGGGGTGTCTATGTGGGTGCATTTTCTCTTGTTTCTTTGTGTATGTGGTGTATCTGTGTCTCTGCCTGTGTTTGTCCATATGCATACATGTGTGTGTCTATGTGAAGAAAAATAAAGATAAATTTATTTTAAGGAATTGGCTTTTGTGCCCATGGAGGCTGGCAAGTGCAACAGAGGCAGGGTAGGCTAGCTGACTAAAGACCCAGGGAAGTGTTGATGCTGTAGATCGAGTCCAAGGGCAATCTGCCTGCAGAATACCCTCTTCCTCTTGGGAGGTCAGTTCTTTGTTTTAAGGCCTTTAACTGAAAAGATGAAGCCTGCTTACATTATGAAGAGTAATCTGCTTTACTCAAAGTCCACTGATCTAAATGTGAATCACAACAAAAAAAATACATTCACAGAAGCGTCTAGAATAGTGTTTGACCAAATATCTGAATACCCTGCTCTAGTTAAGTTGATACATAAAATGAACCATCCCAGAGAGGGAACTGGGCCTCATCAAGTTCATCTTCAGCATGTATTATATGATTTTCACCCCTGTTGATACCAGTTATTTTATTAATAGATTTTTTAATATTTTCACCCACTTGACTTTCAGCACTTTAAAAGATCCAAAATAACAAGTTTTGGCATGGATGCTGGGACATGGGTGTAAAGTGGTAAAGTCTTTTTGAAGAGCAAATTGACAAGATTTGTAACAATTTAGGATATTTATCTTATGACCTATCAGTTCCATTTTTTCCTTTGTATTGTTGAAAACATCTTTACATGCAAACAAAGAGGCACATGCAAGCCTGTTTATTATTGCATCATATGTAGAGGAAAAATCAGAAACAACCAAAATGTCTTTAGGAGGGGCAAACAAACATGAACCATCTAAGAAACACTGGCAGCAGTCAAACAGAATATGTGAGATCTGTACAGACGTACCCAGGTAGAAATCTGTAACATGGAGAATTAGAAAAACAAAGCAAATTTCAGGACAATGAGTACAAACATGACATCATTTATATTTAAAATTATTTTCATGTGTACACTATCACATAAATGTGAATAAAATAATTTAAATTTTACCTATCACAGTGATGATAACTGTTACCTCAGCAAGCGTATAATCAGGGAGGACTGCTACTTATCTGTACTGTTACATTTTCTATAATAAGAAAGTATTAATAAGTTACTTATGTAATTTAAATTCAATATTAAAAGTTATAAATATACAAATACACCTTCCTGCCAAATATTAGAATTCAGTTTTGAGCCCTGATATGTCAACTATGTATATTAGTAAACATGTTGCAAAGTGGTTGATATAATATTTTAAATTTATATTGAAAAATTAAATAGTGAATTATTAAAATATTATTTTAATCTATAACATACAATGTCTAATCTCTAGATAAAAAGTGAATATATTTTATATAAAGTCTGGTAATGGTGCTTTGATAAGAATTTTCTCTTAGATTGCATAACGAGATAAATATGAGGCCTAATTTTAGCTCACATGATAGTAATTTGAAAAGCAAAGATATATTACTCTTTCATAAAATATTAGCTATGTTACTAAACAATTCCCAATGTGCTGAGCATTCTGCCTCAGTATTTCACAGTAGTAAGAGAGGAGAGAGAAAGTAATAACAATGTGATTTAATAAACATGCTTGCACATAAAAAACTAATAAGTGCAAATATTTCTTTATAATTTCATTAAAGAAACTAACATGTCTTCTAGGCAATCAAAAGCTGTAAGTTACCTTCTGATACTTTTATTACATATATAGCTTTCATGAGATTTCTTGCTTTTGAGAGAAATATAACAAAAATAAAATAATTTCACATTTATTTTTATTATTATCTATAAATGTAAGGGTTTCTTTTCTTTTTAAATGGAAAAATAAAAAGTGAACACGTGCCTTGTCTTGCACCTTTTTCAAAATAATAAGCTATTGCCAGTCAGCTAGACCCTCGGTCCATCACCCGTGACGTAAGTTCAATAGAAAGGAAGTCTCTCTTGAGACAAAATACGATTGCCTCTCTGTTTTCATGGTACGGAATGTGTGCCTCCTTCTGTTCACACCACCTGTTTCTCTCAGACTGCAATTCCCTTCCAAACCTCCCACTTTCTGTGTCATCATTCAAACGCCCAGCTCCGAGACAGCTCCGGTAACCTGTGCTGTTGCTCCGGGCCCCACGAGCCAAAGAGCCCCCTGCTTGGTTTTCATCTCTGTCGATGCTGGTTTGAAATACTTAATAATTTTATCTTTGACCTTGTGTTTTGCAAGTGCAGCCCGATGGAATAGTGGCATATGCCCATGAGCAGAAGAGATGCATACAACCATGCATGGCTCTGTCCCTTGTGCCACATTGACACAGTGTTCAAGATGTCCCCTGAACACAGAATTCTGGTGGGCCCTTGACGTGTGAGAGTTCCAGGTGAGTGAGCACAAGGTGTGTCACCTTTACAACTAACTGGGGGCACTGATAACCTGGAGAAGCCACACTTTCTGCTCTAACCAGAACTTACTTTCAACACAGAAAAAAGGCAGTGATGTTCTGAGACATAAGGACAAAGGAATCCTATCATATCCTTTCTTACCCGTGTTCTTTGCTGTATTAGCCAACCAGGTGAGCAGGAAATGATGACAAAAGGAACCATAGGGCAATCCGTGGTTCCTTTCCCTTCAGTCCTTCCTTCCTTACTCATCAGTGAATTGAAAGTAGAGAGTGTTGGTAGAAAATGCCCATGCCAAGAAGTGAAATTTAAAGAGGTCAGTCAGGTTTGTGCAGTGCTCCCACTGTTCTGGTAAGAATGAAATGCTTATATATGTACGCACTCCAGAACATGAATTGGGTAACATCAGTGATTCCACATATTAATTAAGTGCTTTTAAATCTGCATTTAAACCTGGCATTGCACAATATAAAGATGAATGGTGAAATTCATGCACATAATTTACATTGTTCCTTTTTTCTCTATTTAGGATGTTATTAAATAAATAACATTAGCAACTAAAAAACATGACAAGTTGAGAGACTGAGAAAGAAAGGAAAGGGCTTTTCTATGTAAGACACACTTTTGCTTTTTCTTTTAACAAAAGACCCCAGATTTTTCTTTTTCACTGAACTCTGTAAAGTATGTAGCTAGCTCTCCATCTGATAACCCTTTCCCACTAAATTTTCTTTGGTTTCTACTGCTGCCCTTTCAAAATTAATTGTTCCCTGCCTTTCACTTCTAATTATTTTTAAACGTATATCTAGCACTGTATTTAGCCCACACTGTTTGGAATTACAGTTACTATGTACTTCCCTGTACCTATTGCTAGCAAGTGTAATTTCTTCCAAATGTCACTTGTAAATTACCTACATCAGAATGACCTGGGAGTTTGTGTCAGGGCTCATAACAGGCTCCCCCTCAGGTTGTGGGACCACTGCTATGGGGCAAAGGGCCTTCAAGCATGGTCCAAGGACCAGCAGCTCCAGGATCACCTGGGACCTCAGAGGATGGGTGTCCCAGCCCTCTAGGGGATTCTGATACAAGCTGAGAATCTTTGCTAGAGTGGGAAGAAGCTGAGCTCTAGGGAAGCTAGTCTGGGGGTTGAATTCTGCCTGAATGACTTACCAACTCAGACTCTGAGCAAGCTTTCTCTCCCCGAGACAGGCTGAGAACCTATAATCAGGGAAAAAATTTATACCTACAAGTGCCCTATAAAAAGTCTCTCTTTGTTAATGAATGAACTATACTTTTTTGCCTGTTATTATTGTTGAAGAAACCTAATCTGAATGTATTAAAAGAGTTCTAGTTAGATATTCTTGGGTCTCTGAGGGTCCTCTGGAAAGTAAGGAAAGGGATCAGAACATGCCCCTCTGGGAATGGAGGCCTGAATCATGCTGTGGTGTTGGCTACGGGAAGTAAACCCTCTCAGAGGTCAACATCCAATAAGTCCTCTAGTGAGTTGACTCGGTCAAGAGCATTGAACTGGTGATGGTAGGATTCCACTCTCAGACAGAGGTGGGGAGGAAATTCTTCATGTCTGAATACTGCTTGCAATGCATTTATTAAGAGACAAAATAAACTGTGAAACTCTTCTGGCCAGCTTCTATCTCCTGTTGTCTGGGAATTTCAATTTCATTGTGACGCAAGAGAAACTGAAATATGGCTTTACCCAGATTGGGGTGAGAGCCTTAATTTGACTTGAAGAACCTGATTCAACAGTCAACTTAATTAAATGGCAGACACTGAAATATAAGGGAGAAAGATACAAAAACCCAAGCATAAATGGCCCTTCTATGGTGTGTGTGTGTGTGTGTGTGTGTGTGTGAGAGATAGAGACAGAGAGAGAGAGAGTCACTATAGGCTTTTATTGTTTTATTATTTGGTGGTTACAATACCAAAACAAAATGCCAATATAAGTAACTTGATATTTATTTTGTATAACATTGGAATATTAGTATTGATACTGGCATTTTATGTTTTTAATGTATTCAGAATTCATGAAATAAAAAGTAAAAACATTTAATATGTAATAACAAGAAATTTAAATATACTCTAAAGCAACTGGAAGGGTGAATTTTAAAAAGTATGCATGTATATTCAACATACACTGTCACTTTAAGATTATTAATTGGCAGTATAATTAATAGAGTAATACTTTTTAAATTCCACACAAAAGGAAAAGCTTTATTAACCATGGAAAGTTGAAAATTAAATATTACTGATAATTTCAGCTTACATAATTTCTTTCTACTTTCTACTTTGGTACAAATGTTTCCAGCTGTTGGTAAATTCTTTGCTACTTTATAGGAGGGATAATGGTGAAATTAGTGATAATCTGACTCTAAATATTTTCCTTTCACTTAACATTTTCAAGTAATCTCATCTCTTGTCAAAAACTTTGAGGAAGTGTTTTTGAAAAGCTTTCTATTCTGCACAAATGCAATCACCAGTCAGTTCTAGCTTTGCTGCAAACAGACGTTGCCAGCTTGCCTTCGACGCTCAGCGCCGTGGTGTGTAGGTGGAGGATTGATGCTGAGTTGCCTGCATCAATTTTGATCCTTTCGTGTTTATATTCCACCTTCAGGAACTTTGAACTAGAGAAAGAAATATTCCTTGCAGTAGAAGCTTGGCTTCTTCCACTGTCATTTTCATTCTCCTCTAGAGGATTATGGAGGCATAGAGGCACATTTTCAGAATGAGTGCAGTTTTGTTGGATTTGAAATTTTAATGCAGGGAATAACTCTCTGAGTATAGTTGTGGTTGTAAAAAAACCAGATTTCATAATTAAAAAATAGTAATTTATATAAAAAAGTATTGTTCCAGGAAAAATACAAGTATTTCAATACTTAAAAAACATGCACTGCAATTACTTACATAGATGACATAAAGGTCAACAGTGTACCTATTTGCACACAAATGCACCCAACTATTTTTTAGCAAAACTTCCTGTCCATTTCACAGAGTCATCTCATGATGATGTGAATTCAGCATGAAGTGTTGGGAGAGGGTGCTTCTCCTAAGAGCAGAACTTGTTTATGACATCTGGCCCAAGACAGAATTGATTGGCGCATCAGAAAATCTGAAAGCTCTCAAGTGCCCATTCTGGATTCAGGTCCATGCTCAGATGCTCATTTCTGCGCCCCCCCACCCCCCCCCCGCCCAAGACCTACTGGTCTTGGGGGCAGCTGTGAAGTATAGTGAAGACATTTCCTAAATGAAACACATGAGGTCATTCCCCCTCTGGCCCACTCAGAGCCCCTGAGCCAGCTGAAAAACTTACTTACCCCCAGCAGAGTTTAAGCCCGATCAGAGCCCTGAGGGTTCTCAGTTCTGCTCTCAGTGTGGCTCTGGATACTTTGACTCAACACAGTTAAGGAACCATACATGTGAAGTTTGGAGGCCAGCTGAGTGGGCAATACAGAGACTAAGAGACTAAAGCAGGGTTCTGTACGCTGCTCCCAGCGGAGCTTGCCTCTGTTCCTGTGCTTTATAAAGCAGACGTGAAGTGTTCAGTGAAAATGATCCACAGTTCTCTATGCTCCTATCTTTTTTTTTTTTCAAATTCCCCCAAGCTCTAAGTCCTGACTGCTGCCCACTCCAGCTTAGCCTCACTTTCAGTAAATATCTGGCCAGCAGGAGGTGGTTGTAATATTCAGCAAATGCGAGAACAAGTATCGGAGACTTTCAGGGTATCAAAGATGTTACTTTATTGGCCAAGTTTAACCTGCGCAGGGGTGAACTCTCAAAGTGTCCAGCAACACGGTGCCCACAAGGAGCTGCAAACGAGAGCAGCGCCTGAGCGATCACATTCAGGTCTTTATATAGGGATTTTGGCGCGAGAAAGCAAACATTCCACAGAAGCTGACGCAGTGGTTAGCTATTTGCTTACAGAGACCACGCGCGGGAATTTCAAACCAAGCATTCTTACAATAGGCGGGAAGGCAGGATGTTTGTTTAGTAACCTAGTAATCTAACTAGCTAGGTTCCTATTTTCTCATGGTCTAAGTTTTCCCTACTCCTTACAGTGGTGATAGGGTAGGGTCCAGTATTTTCTCTGTCCCAACAGTCAAATCATCCAGGGTAATCTCTGGCAGCTGAAAAGCTAGAGAAATTGCTTTTTCAGCAGATCAAATCTAAAGCAGATGAAGGGAGGAAGGTTGAGGCTAAGAACCATGGTGATTCTCGGGGGGCTGGCACTTATCCAGAATTGCACACCCCATGAAGCCATGGCATGCTTGCCAGATGTCATGCCTCTGTACATGACTCTTTCCAGACTGGACTGGTAAACTTATGAATTTAAATTTATCATTTTTTTTAGAGAGAGGAAGGGGGGGAGAGAGAAAGAAACACTGACTTGTTGTTTCACTTATGCATTCACTGTCGATTCTTGTTTGTGCTCTATTGGGGATTGAACCCACAACCCTGGTGTTGGAAACCGCCCTGACTGGTATCAGAAGCTGTAACCCCCGCCTAGGCTAAGGCTAAGAGAATGCCCTTGGAACCATAAGCCAGCAAGGAGACAAAAGCTTATCTCCCTGGCAGGAATGCTGCTTCTGCTGCTTTATTCATGACTGAACCCCAAAAAGCCTGGTCGGTTAGCCAAAGACGGGTAAGATTCCCCACAGGGGGAGTGACCTAAGACAGGCACGATCACTTTGGGAGGCCCCCCAAAAGAAGGACTTGGGGGGCTGCAGCAAAAGGGGGTGATGGACCCTCGCTCCTCGGCTTAGACATAGCCTGAGTTCTCAGCATCTGGGAGAAAACCTCCTTGTCTCCCAGTTGCCTTAGTTCCCTTGCTCCACCTAAGCCTGAAACAATGACAGGGTGGTGCAGCTCTGTGCTGAGAAGTGCAGATTCCCTGGGGGTGATCAGGCCTAAGAAAGAACATGTAAATTACTGTGAAACCTTCTTTGTTTAGAATGCTCTCAGTTGAATGAGAAGGGTCTTAGGAGGAAGTTAGTTTGTTCCTCAAAGTCTTACAGCCTAATGAGTACTGTACTTTACCTGAATTATTATGCAAAATGAGCCCAATAAAAGCAGGTATGGACAGTAAATCAGTGCGCTCCCCACTAGGGGGGGTGGCCATTTCGTCCCTACTTCCCCACAGAAACTAGTTTGTCTCTGTGCATGTGTGTTTTTTCTTGCGTGTTTTTCGATGAGCCATCCACAGCATTCCGTGATCACTGCTGGCCGGTGACCCACGCAACACCTGGCATGTCGGGATAACGCTCTACCCAAATGAGCTACCCAGCCAGGACAACATCTTATAAATTTAAAACCAAAATATGAAATAAACTGAAAAAATTACATTTGAAATGTAATTTAATAAACATTTGTGTACCTGTATATGTCAGGCATTATATTAGAACCTGCAATATAAAGATGGATAGAATATGAATCCAAGCATCCAAGATGCTCCTGCAGTGGAAGTGTAAATATTCACATGGCAATGAATGAGAAAGGGGAATGGCCAAGACACTTCAGAATAAAGAAGAGGTGAGACAAGGCTTTAGGTCCCACCTTGGAAGGGCACCTGTACTTGGTCTTAGAAGTACCTCATCAGGACCTACCTCATCAGGTACTGAGGGAAAAGTCTTCTACATAGAGGAACTGAAATGGACACAGGTTGGGAGCAAAAAAACCATGATTGTGTGTAAGAAATCATCAGGAAGGATCTTGAGGTTGGATGTATGGTTTGAGCAGGGGAGAAACGAAGTAAAGTTGGTAAGTGGGGCTGAGACTCAGCTGCAAAGGACAATGTGTGCCTTGATTTCTATCTGGAAGAAAAACATCACTAAATTTCAAGGGGGTGTGTGCAGTAACAGCTTATGTTTTAGGAAGTTCACTTTGGTGGCATTGCAAAAGAAAGAGAAAGGGGGACAGAGACAGCAGCTAAGATCACCGAAAGGAAAAAAGAGATGAGGTGGTGCCTTTAAGGGAGAACAGTATTGAGAAAAGTTTTTTTTTTAAGCTGGAAGAGATTTGAATAATTTGTGGGCTGAAGATCAATTGCTATTGGAACTAGAAGGATGGACAATACAGGTGAGAGCAGAGATTATTGAGGAGGCTAGAGTTTTATCCATGCCTAGCCTAGCATGCCTAATTTCTTTTAAATAACTATATCCAGCGTGTCAGTATCAGTCACTTTGTAAAAGAACACACTAAATACTCAGTGTCATCGTATAACAATATAATAATAAAATCAAAAGACAGAAATCACTAGGGAAATGCCTTCATCCCAGGGTAGATGGAATGACTCAGACTAGAACAGTGTACTGAGGAAGGGTTCCACAATGGATTGGACAGGACCCTATGAAAGGGTAGTCAAGTTACCAGTAAAGCAAAGTGATGTGAGGGGTGGTGAGGTGTGGGGAGAGCAGGGAGGAAGGGAGCAATCATGAAAATAAGACAGACAGCACATAGCAAAAACAACAGTCAGATAAGAAGACAAACCAGGACGGAATAGTCCCCGTATTTGTGGGAGGGGGAATAGTGAGGTGGAAAATTCTAACCGGCCCACAAATCCTGCTGTCTCTTTACTGTCACCACCCTCACCTAAGTGAAGGCTGTGAACGAGATGCCAGCTGTAGCTCGTGATATTGAAGTCCGGAGGCCCCTGGAGCCTTCGGCAATGGTTTTGCAGCATTTCTGGATCTCGTGTCACGCACAGGAAATTGGCTTTCTGTCTCTTCTTTTCTAAGAAGAGCTGTCCACAGAAGGATGTGGTTGAGATCCTGGGATACACACTGATTCCCCTTCAGCTTCAATCCCTTCTTGTCTCCGAAACGATGAATAAAGTGCTATGTTATGCTCCACAAGTCAAGAAATGTTTACCTCTCCCAAAGTGACAGGAGGGGGCAGTGATAGGCACAGCAGTCCTTACACTTAACCAGACACCTGCATAAAGAGTGTTTGGAGCCCAGCTCAGTGCTTCTCAAAATTTAAGTCACCTGGGAATCTTGTTGAAAACACAGGTTCTGATTCAACAGGTGTGCAGTGGGAGTCGAGATTCCGAATTTCCAGTGAGGTTACAGGTGGTACCAATGCTGCTGGGCCATGAACCAGTCCTTGCACAGAGGACCTAGGAACTGCTCCTTGGCTTCCTTGAGGAGAGCCTGTGTGGGAATGCACTGGATGTCGTCTCTGGCCACTGCTCACCAGATACCACCACAGAGCTGTGCCTGGCTCTGCTCCACCATGCAGTGGACCTGACCACTACCCAGGGAGCCTGGGCTGGAGGGAATTTGTAAGTACAATTTCTTTTTCTTAATCGCACAGAAAAGGCAGGACTGGTGCTCGTGGGATTCACCCACTTAGCAGAGCAGAAAAGAGGAGCCCACAGAGAAATCAGATTTCCAAATGACTTTTGCTTATGACCTGATTTGTGTCTCTGCAAAGAGCTGGGGAAATGAGCTGCTTTCTCAGTCCAGGCCCCACTCCTTGCTGGATGAATTCTGTTTAGGAAATAGAATGCCAAACTTGATGACTTATGCAAAATTCACTTGACTAACAAAACAGATGAATGTGAAAGTTTTCTAGAATGTTTATATTTAGCTTCTTCCCAAGGGGAGTTCCTTTTACCACCTGAATTTGTCACTTTAATTTGATAAACAGCAGGAGAGGAGAGACTGGCATTAATAAAAAAGACTTAACACTGCACGATGCTTCACTTAGATCTGGCACAATGGAGTCTTATAAGAAGGAAGTTTTATTCTCAGTCCTGTTGTGTCAGTTTTGTTCAGTTCGACAAACATGCATTGAGTCTGTTATGCAGCGGGCACTGTGCTGGGTGCCGAGCACACGGTGGTGCATGAAAAATGGTTACTGTCCTTCAGAGCACAAAGTACTATGTGGGAGACAAACAAGGAGAGAGAGAATGTCTACGCAGTCTTGTTGGTGCAGTGGTGGAGGTATTGGGTTGGCCAAGAAGTCTGTTTAGTTTTTTCCAGAGAGTATAAGACACATTTTTCATTTTCACCAATAACTTACTGATTTGGATATTTTGAGTATGTCAGCTATCTCCCACTAGAATGGCTTCTAGTGGGTGGAGGCCAGGGGTGCTGTTAAACATCTTCCAATGCATAAGACAGCCCCACAGAAAAGAATTATTTGGCCAAAATGTCAATAGTACCAAGAAACTTCACAAACCACTTTTGATATGTTCCATCAGTCATAGCACCTTCCCATACACTGTACAAATCTCTTTTGGTTTTTGTGTGTGTTTCAGTTACATTTCTACCTTTCTTGAAAAAATAAAGCATAATGCACTTAAAATGTATATTTTCTTCCATTTTCAATATTAAAATGGCTGCACAAAAATTCACCAATTTTGATAAGTTTGTTTTAAATGCACACTGATATGACAGCTGTCACAGCACAATCTAACAAAATTGTTTCAAACGAAGTAAGACAACTAAGTGTTACTGGAGCCATTGTATAGAAAACAACAAACGGACTGTCTGGATAAACACGCCGTCTGGAGTGCAGGCGAGGTCTCCTTACCCAGCCCGGGGGTGGGAGAACTGGAGTGGGGAGGCTTCTCTAGGTGGAGAACACCCGACCTGAATCTAGACATTTGAGTAGGAATTAGGTGAATGAAAATGTTTTAAAAAGGTGAGTCATTGACGATACTGATTATGTCTGCTTCTTTCTTTCTTTTGGCTGACAATAGCATGCCCCTTTCCTCTTGAATTTACGTGTGTTGTGCTTAAGCCAATGAAATGTGAGTGAAAGGTGAAAGTGATGTATGTCACTTCTAGGTAGAAGCTTTAAATACAGGTATGTGATTTACCATTTTCCCTTCTCATTGCTACAGAAACTGTGAGAGCATGTGTTAAGATGAAGCTTGCATTAGTCTAGGTTCTTGATGACTACAATGAATGGAAATAAACCTTTGTTGTTTAAAGCCATGACATAGGTATAGCGGCACAAGTTAGTCTGCCCCCACTGACACAGCAGGGCTTTCCAGAGAGGAAATTTTATTTACATAGGCTGAGATATATGCATTTAACACCTGATTGGAAAGTGCAGTGGTTAATAACACCAGAGTATGTAATGCAGCCTGGGGGAGGTGGGGATTGGGGTCTCAGGATAACAGAGGCAGAGGCAATTGAAGTAAAGGGTTGGCCAGATGAGTGTTTGAGTTTCCTTTTTAACTAAAGACTTTGATTTTACAAACTTGAATGCAGTGTATGATCATTTCTTCTGGGAATACCTTTCCCAAAATTCCCAGACATGGTCCTCCTCTCAAAAGCTACAGCATTTTTTAAACCCATATTATAGTACTAAAATATTGTGCAAGGTGTCTTTTTTAAATCTTCACTAGACAAAGTTTTTTGATGGCAGAAAATATTTCTGTTGCATCCCTAAGTTTCTGTACAGTGCTCAGGAGTGTAATAAATGTCCAAATAAAGAAAAACACCCAGCTCTTTATGGGATGTATCTCACACACCTACCCTCAGACTCTTTTGGCCTCACCTGTCTCCTAGTTCACATTCTACATTGCTTCACCTAAGCTACTCACATGGCCAACTGACTCCTGCAAGTCCATTGGGCTCTCCTGCCCAAGGCAGCAGAGCCTTCAGTTCCTGCCACTTCCAGAGCAAAGCACCTGTTTTGGGGTTTCCCAAGTGTCTACTGAAAAGGCAAAGAAAGACAACTGAAGAACGTCTTTGGGACAAGTTTTTACCAGGGGGAAGAGTGAAGGAGCCATCAGGATAAACTCTCTCTCTCCCTACAATGAACTGTTCCAAGGGTAGCCTGTTCGGAGGTGTCCCACATGGCTGAGCAGGTGCACCTGCTGAGAGATTGGCTGAATCTCCTCATGGCTCATTGTGAACCAGTGTCCAGGTGGTAGCACATCACCTTTCATTGCTTCCCATCTACTTGACCCTCAGCTCTGTTCCCCATTATCTTTACTGCCCTGGACTCCAAAAAATGTATTGGCACATTATCTTTGACTCAGAGTCCCTCTTTAAGGAACTTGGGCTAAAAAAGTTTTTAGCAGGGTGTCCAACCTGGAGCCCACTGGCCACATGTGTCCCTTGATATGAATGTGGCCCAACATAAAACTATAAATTTACTTAAAACATTATGAGATTTTCTTGTGATTACATGTTGCAATGTATTTAATGTGTGGCCCAAGACAACTCTTCTTCTTCCAGTGTGGCCCAGAGAGGTCAAAAGTTTGGGTACCCCTGGGAGAGCATAAGATCACAGAATAAGATTTGGAGTTTGAGTGCCCATTGCTCAGAGAGCAGTAGGGACTGTTTTGCTTGGAGTTAATATGCAATGGCATCACAAGTACTACAGTTTTCACCTGTGGTTGATTGAATGGGCTGCATGTAGAGATCAAGGTGTTGAAAGATCAAGTAACTGTGGTATTTCATCAGTATGAAGACAGTGATAATGATATATATTTTGGTGTAACATAGCTCTTTATGGCTTTACTGGACTCCTTACAGAAAAGAAAATGATAATTCTAGGGCAGGTAATTGCACAACTAAAGTTCAGGGCAGGAAATGCTGAAAGTCTGGACTAGGTTTTAATTACAAAGCATGATCTCTGCAAAGCAGAATTTTGTAGGTGCAACGTGGACAGGGCTCCTGTGTGAAAATCAGAGCCCTGATAGAGTGATACTGAGACAGGGAGTGGAGACATCTGTATGGACGAACCTGAGAATTTAAAACCCACAGATGCCTTTATCCTTCCCCATTTGCCAGAGAACAGCTCACCTTGCCTGAAGGTGATGTAATGACTTCACCTGAAGCTAGTGCCTTAAAAAATGATGCTCATTCTTGTCAGTACCTTCCCCTACACTTCTCATCATTTTCAGACCTATAAACAGTCACAAGTCAGCACAGCCCATAGGGAATATTCAAAAGTAGTTATAAAAATAATCCATAAGACAAGAGAATTGTTTGACCTGGTTGATATATACTGACAGCATTCAGAAGAATTTATATGGGAATGGATTCTGAGCATGCTGGACTAGGGAGGGAGGGAAGGAATGTATGTTGGATAGAGAAGAATCTGAGGTTCAGTACCCTATCAAAGATAGCTGGAATGGGTTATAATATTCTGTAGAAATGGTCCTGGAATATGGAACACGATGATAGCTTACATAAAGATGAGTTGAAGGTGCTTAAAACTCCTTGGCATAGAATTGAGGAACAGATAGAATACTTAGGGAGGTAAAATACCATGAACTCAACCCAGCAGTAGTCTCAATCACAACTGCTAGACCAAATGTAGTATATTGTATTTATGGGAGTGTTTCAACATAGCCTTTGGTCTGTAGTTTACTATGCATTTAGTGAATATTTCCTTCTTGATGCACATCAATAGAGAAAACTAAAAGCAGAATATCATTACACAAAGAGGAGAGTAGTATGTTTGCTCTCTTGCTGAAGGATATAACATACACTTCAGAGACCTTGATCCTCCTGGCATCCCAAGAGTGCACACTGATCTATTGTATTGACCACACATTAAGTGGACTGGGAGAGCTAGACATGCCAGTGTTCCCTAGCTGCCCCAGTAAGAAATGTGCCATAGGTTGGGAAAAAAAAAAAAACCCACACCAATATTTAAGATTTGCCTCATTTATGAAGTTTTCAGGTTCTAGTGGTTAAGAATGTGCCAGGACACTTATTCTAATGTAAAAGGGAAATTGTGACATCTCTCACTTCCTACCTTCAAGAAAGAGGCAAGATGCCCTGACCAGTGTGACTCAGTTGGCTGGGCATCATCCCGCAAAGCAAAGGGTCGCTGGTTTGATTTTTAGTCAGGGCACATGCCTAGGTTGCTGGTTCTGTCCCCAGTCAGGCAACAAGTCAATGTTTTTCTCCCTCTTTTTCTCCATCCTTTCCCCTCTCTCTAAAAAAAGAAATACATCAAAATAAAATTTATTTAAAAAAGAGACAGGATGCCTGAGCATCCTTTTGGATTTTGGAGCTAGCAGATACTATGCTTGGGAATATTTTTGCAACCAAATTACTGGTTGACTCAGAGACTTGAAGTGGGGCCTAGAGCAAAGGATCATCCTGCGGCAGGTCTGGGCACTACAAGCTGCAGTTTCGTGGTTGCTAGTGGTATCTGGATAGATGAAGATGAAGTATGGAGTCTCTGGAAAGCCACAGTAGGAGAGCTGAGAGCAGATCCATAGGGTTCTGGAGCAAGACCATGCCGTCTGCAGCAGAGAACTGCACTGTTTGAAACACAGCTCCTAGGGTTTAAATGGTTCCTAGTGGAGACTGAGCACGTAGCCATGGAATAGCAAGCGACTCTGCAAACTGAGATGCCCTTTGTGACATGGATATCAACAGCCTCTGAAATAAATAGTAGAGCAGGGACAACAGCAAATCATAGTATAATAGAAGTGGCTCTTTGGGGACTAGGTTCAAGTATCTCAAAAAAAACCAAAACAAAACAAAACAGAAAACAAACCAGCAATAAGTAAGTGACAAAATTCAGGGCCCCAGATCTCTATGTTTCCTACTGATGTTGCACTGATGCCTCTCCCTCACTCATACCTTTGGCCAATGACAGTTTTCCCACTAACGGAGAAAAGGACTCTGGCTTGGTTCACTGATGGGTCCAAGCAATATGTTGACACTAATTGAAAATGGTGCTAGGTGTGACCCCAAGGGAAAATGGTGAAGGAAAGTCCTCCCAGTGGGCAGAGCTGTGGGACGTACACTCAAAATTCATGTGGAAGAGAGGTGGCTTGAGCGAAGGCTGCACACTGACTGACTCATGAGCACTGCGAATGGATGGTTGGTCAGGGACATGAGAAGAACAAGACTGGGTATCAGTGACCAGCGGTCTGGGAATGAGCTATGTGGATGGACCTGTGAGAATGAGTACACATGGTGTGGATCTTTGGGTTTCTTCTTAGTGTATCCCCCCAAATCAACTGCAGATCATTCTATCCATTCTGGACAAGAATGATCCATCCTGGAGATGCCAATCAGCCTCTCTTGGCCCCCTCAGTTTTGGCAATGGGCCACTGAGCAGAGCGGCCATCGTAGCAAGAACAGAAATTTTATATGGAGCCAGCATGAGCTCTCCCTCATCAGGGATTGGGTAGTTAGTTTTACTGCTGAAGGCAGCTTACCACCAGAAGTGATTAATGCAGGTTGATTATTTTGGAACCCTTCCACTCTGGAAAAGGCGATGACTTAGCCTTACTTGTACTAACATCTATTCCAGATGTAGAATTGCCCTGATTATCCCCAGTGCCTTTACCTTCTGAGGCTTAGAGAATGCCTGGTCTGTTGGCATTGTATCCACACAGCATTGCCTTAGACTGATGTACACAAAATGTGTTGCAAAGAGAAGCAAAACTGGACCATCATCACAGGTCCCCTGGGTTTGTCATGTACCTCATCATCCTGGAATCTCTGGATTCCCCTTTGACTTCTGGATTTGGGTGAAGAGTTATGCTATAGGGCATAGGTCAACCAGCTATAACCTGTCACCCAAATCTAGCCTGCTGCCTTTCTTTCTTTAAATTTTTTTTGTAGTTAAAGTTTAAAGAAAAACATCCTGTTGTGTTTCTTTATGTATTGTGTATGGTTGCTTTGTCACTGTATTGGTGGAGTTGAAGAGTTGTGAAGGATGCCATATGGCCTACAAACTCTAAATTTGCTATTAAGTACTTTACAAATTAAGTTTTCTAACCCCTGATGTAGGACATGGTCTCTTGTTTGCCAAGGGGCTGCCAAAGGGGCTAGGTGAAAAAAAAACACAACAAAACAACTTTGACCAGTGGGATACAAGAGATAAGAGAGAGCAAACAATCAAATTTCCTGCCACTTCTCCCTGCTCTGAAGTACAACTTACCTCACAAAGAATGGTTATAACCACTGCTTTAAAGTTTTTCTGCTAATTACCACTCCTGGGTCATGTCAGAGTTGATATCTGTATTTTATTTGGTATGTCAAATAACTTTGGATTGTACCCTGGGAATTTCATGTATTATGTTGTGGAGCTCCAAGTCTTATTAAAATATTCTGGAGAAAATAGATTTTTATCTTTTCTTTTAGCAGGTAATCAACCTGACTTGCCTCCTGGGGGCCAATGGTTCCAATGTCAGTTCAGTATTCACGGCCTTGGCCGCTCCTTGGATACACCACTAAGGCGTCTGGGGCACGGGCAGTGGCCTATATGGAAGCTCACTTCTCAAAGCTTATGCTGCTTGGAGTATGCTCTGCAAAGTGACAGCCTGGGGTGAACCAGGGACTTGCATCGATTCATATTCAGCATTGGCGGGATCCCTTTCTCCCCATTTCTTCCACTCTTTTGCATTCCCCAAGGCCCCCTTTCTTATTCCTCCAGCTGGAAAGATGGGGTTCCTTTTGAAGCTGTGGCCACCATCACTTTTGCTCCCAGGCAGAAATGAAGATGCAAAAGGAAAATAATAGGAATTTCCTCTATCCTCTACAGGAACCCAATTTTCTAGTTTATCTACCCAGAAAGATAGGTTTATCTCAGAGGTTTTTGATGTTCATGCTATGGTGGCAACTACATGACTGGCCTTGGGGCAGGCTGGTAGAGGAAACCCCCACACTATTCTCCCCACACTATAGTTTTTAAGGGGCCCTATGTCCATACTAAACCTGGCCAGAAACAAATGGCTCCTTTTTTTTTTTTTTTTTTAGTTTTTGTTGCCTATTCCTGCTGTACAATTTCACTATTTGGCTTGCCCTTGGGTCAAAGCCAAGAGATAAAGGAGGAAAACAATCAGGAAATTCACTGTCTGCACATTAGTCATCTTTCAAGTTTTCGATTCTCTTCCCAATCCACCCACCTGCTGCCATTTACTTTTTAGAGTTGTTAAGTAGTCACTATTTTCCTTTTGTCCAGAGTTTTAGTTCTAATTAGTCAGAAAGATAGCGCTTACTCTATTTTGGCCAGGTCCAGATGATGCTACTTCAAGTAGCAGGCCCTCACCCCCAGCCTTCTCCCTATTTTTCGTGCCAGATCAGTCACAGACTCCTCTGCCTTTGGAGGGGAGGTTATACAGGTCCTGGAAGACTGAGCAGGAAGGCCATGGTAGGGCCACGAACTGAAAGTGAAAAAATACTCCTCTAAGGAGTTCAGCCTGGACATGGGATTTCTAAAACGATTGTTGTCTCAATGAAAAATCAGTCAGGATCTGAAACAGAAGTCTGTAAGGGATTCTTACTGACAAGACCTTGTTAGAAGCAATGACCCACTGAGGAGCGGAGGTTTCAGAAGAGTAGTGTGGGATGCATGCTCCACAAGTAGGCTCCAGAGTGGGGGTGGAGGATGCAGTTCCCTGAACCTGCGGGAGGCAATGTAATGAAACGGTACAAGTGAGGGCAGTCCCCAACTCTAAAAATATCCCATAGCTGAGTGATCTTTTTCGAAGGCTCAAAAAATAAATTCCCTCCCCTCAACCACCAGTGCCTCCTTCTAAATGTTTGAAACCTATGGCCTGTTTTAAAGTATCTTGCACAAAGCAGGCCACAGCAGGGAGCCGGGTTCCTCTGTGGCCTGTTGGCGATGCTCTATGCCATGGTCATGGTCATACCCAGCCTTGACCTTCTGTCTCATTAATGACTACAGGGAATGCAAGGGGAAAGAGGCACTGAGCTGAAGGGGACAGAGGGCCTTTGCCTGTAGGAGACAGGTCAGGGATGTGACTGTCTGCTCTTCAAGGAGACTTTGACTTGTCCCCTCTCTGCCTTATGTATAACATGGGAATATTGATGCCCACACTGAAGAGTTCTGGGAGTAAGTAAAATAATGCATATAACTGTTCCTCACTCCAGGCTCCACATGAGACTTGCATGAGATTATATTATTTGAAAGAGATTTGTATCTTCAAATGTTAATTAAACCCTGCCTTTAAAGTGTTGCATGGTAAACACTCTTAGAAGAGCTCCCCTTACTGAACGGATAAGAATGATTAGAAATCACCATGCATTTCTTACTTATGACTAGTGTCTCAAACATTTTGAGGCACACTCTCTAAAGTAGGTTAGCATTTTGTCTCTATTTTGTATACTCTGTTTAGAAAAAAAGAACCTTTAAATAATAGGGCTAGAATGAATGACATTTTGTTTTCCTACCCTAAAGTCCTGGCTTTACTTTGTGTTATTCAGCTTTTAAAGCAACACCATGTCTTTTACTCATTTTCTTCAGACCATGCAAGAGGCTGGCATCATGCTTTGCACTCAGCAGGTACTTAACAAATACCGTTTAAACTAATTAATGACCAATCTCACTCTCTGAGTTATGACTGCTTAGATTAAATGGAGAGAATCTATTCAACTCAAATATTAATATTAAAATCAAGAAGTAAAAAGGAGAAGCTGAAAAGCATGGGTTAATTAATTTTGCATGTCTTCTTAATTTTGGTCACTTGGAGATTCAAAATTTCTCATCGTGATTGCTAATTTGCATCAAGCTTTGATCCCTGAGATTCCTCAGCTGTGTTTATAATTCCACTTTTTTTCCAGCCCAGCATCCAAGCTCAGGTCTGACAGTTAACAGTTTTTAGGGAAGTTCTGTGCAGGAGAGGATGATGGCCCCTGGAGCAATGAGTAATTTATCACCATTTCCAGCCTTGAGGCTCTCTTTCTATTGTGATGGCACACTGTCAAGAATGATGATTCTGGAACTTTGTGGAGAAGGAGGAGGCCATTTGCAGCACTGAGGCCTATCAGTAGGTGGGCCACAGGGGACTGGAGGAGGAGGAGGAGGGCATGAAGGTTCACTGAGCACCTGCTCTGCACCAGTAGCTTTGGGTACATTATTCCACGGGCCCCTCCCCATAACGAGCCTGTGAGGGAATAAAAAGTGATATTTGTTGTGGGCTTGCTTGGGGCCAACCCAGTACAGTCAATATCTCAGTGAATCCTCACAACAACCTATGAGGGGCAACTCTCTGCATTTGGAGGTAAAGCTTTAAGGGTTAAATAGCTTGCCCAGAGTCATAGAGCTACTCAGGAGGAAGCAGAACTTGAAAGCATTTAATCTAACTTCGAAGTTTGCACTTTGAAGTTCCTTTTTTCCCCTTCCTAAAAATAAGTTCTTTACTTAAGGTATGCTGGTGACAATAAAATAAACACAGAAAAACTCAAATGTTTATTTAATTTTTGAATAAATAATGCATTCACATCAAGAAACAAAACTTTTTTCAATTGGCTGAACATCATCCCACAAAGCAAAAGGTCCCTGGTTCGATTCCTGGTCAGGGCACATGCCTGGGTTGCAGGCCTGGTCCCTGGTTGGGGGCAAGTGCAAGAGGAAGCCGATTAATGTTCCTCTCTCACATTTATCTTTCTTTCCCTCTCTTTCTCCCTTCCTTCCCCTCTCTCTAAAAATAAATAAATGAAGTCTTCTTTTAAAAAGAAAAACACTGTTATTAATCTATTATGACTCTCTTTTGGAGGGTTTTTTGCATGTATGGGTAAATATCTCCATTTTTATACTTCTGGCAGCATATACACACTGTCTCACACCTGTTCCTTCACTTACCTGTATCTTAGAGACCTTTGCAAATCAAAACATGAAGACTTGAACTCTTTTTAAATTGCTACATTGTTTTGCATTTTATTAACTTATATAATGAATTCTATAATTTATTTAACCAACTCTTGATTGATGGGCATGGAGGCTCTCAATTGTCTCCTCTGACTGAGCCTCTGAGTGCTAGTTTACCTGTAGGACATATTGCTGAATCAAAGGTGAAATAAGGCAGGTACCATCCAATAGTATCCATGGGATCGTGCCAATTTTTTTTTAACACTCACCTGAGGACATGCCTGTTGATTTTAGAGAGGGGATGGGAGGGAGAGAAACATCAATTGGTTGCCTCATATGTGCCCCGACCAGGAATGGAACTCGCAACCTAAGCTAGTGCCCTGACCTATGACCTTTCATTTTATGAGATGATGCTCCAACCAACTGAGCTACACTGGCCAGGGTCCAATTTTTCCTCTTATCAGACGAGTTTAAGTTGCCTGTTTTTCCCATGGACTTGCCAACAGGTTTTATCAAACTTTTGAAATTTTGCCAGTCCAACAGATGAAAATTGATGTCAGAGTAGCTCGAATTATTTCTCTTACAATAAAGGAAGTTGAGCATCTTTTCATGTTTGAAAGACATCTGTATTTTCATTTCAAAGCATTATCTATTCATACTTTTTGTCCATTTTTCTATTGGATACTCTTTTATATATTATGAAGTTAGCCTTATATGATATGAGTGGCAAAGAGCATTTCCTAGTTTCTCGTCTTCTGGATTTAAATATGGTGTTTTTCCCATGTAAAAATTTCTATTTTATTTAGGTAAGTTTGTCAGTGTTTTATCACTTCTAAATTTGAATTTTAATTACAGAGATCATGACCCCTCCAAGATTATAAAATAAGTCTTTCATGTTTTTGTCTAAAAATGTATGATTTCAGTGTTTGCACTTAAATATTTGATTCATTTGCAAAAAATCCCACTGTGGCTTCAGTTAAAGTATGACTCCAGTTTTACAGTTTCTAGAAAGTTCTTCAGTTTTCCCAGTACCATGTATTGAATCATTTCATGACTGATTTGAGATGACTTCTTCATCAAATACTGAATTCAACTTTCTGGAGATCTGCATTTTTTGGACTTGCTACCCTTCCATCAGCCTATCTATTCATATATTATTATCATACTGTCCTAATAATTGAAGGTTTACAATATGCTTTAACATCTAATATGAGTACTGCTGCACCATACCCTCAACCACTGTTCTTCTTTTCCAGCTTGCTAAGTTATTCCAGCTTATGTTTCCATGTGAGCTTTAGAATCACATCTAGTTGTGCATGTGTGTGTTTTAAATAACTGTTATAGTATTTTTATTGATGTATTAAGTTTATAATTTAGGGTATGGAATATTGATATCTCTGTCATGGTGTGTTTCAATTTTTAAAATTCTCTTTAGATCTTCCAGAGTATTATACCATTTTTTTCCTATGGGCCCTCCACATTTTTATTAATTTCTGTCTGGGTAGCTATATTTCATGTAGTCTTTTCTTACATCATTATATGGGCTGGGCATGTGTTTCTATTTTTATACCCTAGCATCTTTCTAATTCCTCTTATTTGTTGTGGTTGGTTTTCAGCTGTTTCCCTCTTTCTAAATTTAAGGTCGTAGCATCTGCAAATAATTTTTCATCCTTCTTTCCAACTTTTAGAATTATTATTCCTTTCTCTTACCCAGTTGTGTTAGCTATTACTTCTAGTACTACATCAAGTTCTATTTCTTCCATTAAGCATAATGCTAGCTTTGGGGTTATGATAGAAGTATTTTATCTTGTTGAAGTCTTATTTATCTAACACTATTTTGTTGCAAATGCAATTTTTAAAGACTAAGAATGGATATTGAATTTTGTCTGGTGTCATTTAATATTGTTCCCTTATGTAATCTCAAAGGGGATTTTGTTTTTGACTTAAAAAAATGAAGTTATGATAAATGAACTGATCTGTATCTTGTAGTTCTCACTACACAATACTTTGTAGAAGTCTTCCCAAATTACCTCATATAGCTTGGGCTCATTGTTCTACTGGCTGCACAATAGTCCATGGTTTGTGTGCAGCCCGTTTATTCACTCATTCTCCTGTGATAGGCATTCCCTTTTCCCTTTCCCCTCTTACTTTAAACAAATCCTCAGTAATCAACTTTGCATTTGTATTTTATGTGATCAGTCCTTTTATTTCTAAAGACTGTCTATTTTTAATTTCCGGGGATAGGAATGCTGAGTTGAGGTTGCATATGATTTTATTTTAATAGTCATTCTGCTTTATTGTTCAAGATCTCACAACTATAGCTGGGACTGAGTGAGGATTCTGACTTCAAAGCTCACGAAACCAAATTGATGCCCAGCTTAGAGTCATATATAAAGCAAATTATATGAAGTTATTGTGGTCCTAGTAAGATTCCTGTCATACTTCATTCAGTAGAGAGTATAAACATCAGAATATATATTAAAAAGAAATTTTATACCACAAACATTTGTCATTATGAATCTTTGGAATTCAATGGGACTTGGTGTCTGTGACCTTGGATGAGTTATTTTGTCTTTATGTGTATCTATTGTCTCATCTGGGAAATGAGAGTAACTAACAATAGTAACTATTGCAAAGAGTTGTAAGGGTGAGAGCTCACAGCACTTAAAGCCCATAGCAAGGTATCGGGCTTTTCTTCAAATACATGAAACAGTAATTTATTTGAAGTGATCAGGCCCAAGCCCAATATTTGCTGTATGCTTTGAAGCTGTCCAAGCTGACAGGACACATGGAGCAGAAAGTGTAGTTGTTGCTTGACCCTTGAGCCCTTGGGCCAGGGGAGGCTTTCATAGCTGTGACCAGGGTGAGAATTCACAGGCTAAAAGGACCACACAGCACTCCACTCGAGGCAGCCTCTGCTGATTCACTATTGACAGAAAGCCAGCAGGAAGGACTGAGAAGGATGGAGCAGTGGGCAAAGGAAAAGAATGAGGGAAGTGGAGAGGGAGAGATGTGCTATTGCTGCAACAAATTACCTCAAACTCAGAGGCTTAAAACAACACAAATGTGTCTTACAGTTCTGGACTAAAGTAAGATGTAGACAGAGCTGGCTCCTTCTGGAAGACATAGATGAAAAGCTATATCCTTGCTTTTTCCACCTTCTAGGAGCTGACTGCTTTCACTGGCTCATGACCCCTGTCTCTACCTTCAAAGGGCACCATTCCAACCTTTGGTTCCATTGTCATTCACTTTTTCCTTTAGTGACTGTACCACCATCCTCTTATAAGGACCCTTATGATCCCATTGAGTCTACCTGAGTAGTCTAGAATAACCTCCCCCTCTCAAGATCCATGCCCTCAGTCATCTCTCTAAAGTGCCATTTGCCATGTAAGGTCACTAAGTCACAGATTGTGGGGTTTGGGACCAGGGTATCTTGGGATGGGTGCATTGATCTGCCTACCATAGATGTGATGGGTATAATTTGTGGCACCAATACATCCACCCTCTATTCCTTGAAGGCTCATCCTAACTCTGGTGAGCACCTGTATTGTTCACCTGCCTTCCCTCTGCTTCCCTAAGAACTCCCTTTTATGCTTAGCTAAGTCATCTTTTGTTCACAGAGAAAAGATAGCATCTGTTTTATTGCCCATGAAATGGGCAAAGCATACAGTAGACTTTGTAGCTCTGATTGGTCTTTGCATGCCTTTTGAGTCTTGAGGAAGAGTCTGCTGTATAAGCTTAAAGCCTGAACAAAACGTAGTCAGAAGAATTTTCCACCTGCCTTACCTCAGGACTACGTCCTGGTTTGCATCTTCTTGCTCCCCAGATGGTAGACTTCTCTTTCATCTCACTCAGCTCCCACCATCTCCCTGTTATTCCTGGCTTCTCATGTCTTTCCTCACCTTGACCTCTGTATAAGTCTGCTAGGGCTGCCGTAACAAAACATCACACACAGGTGGCTTAAACCAGAGAAATTTATTTTTTCACAGTTCTGGAACCTGGAAGTTCAAAATCAAGTGGTGGGCAGGTTTGGTTTCTCCCAAGACCTCTTTCCTTGACTTAGAGATGGCCAACCTCCTGGTATGTCCTCACGTGGCCTTCTTTCCTCTGTGTGCACATTCCTGATATTTTAATTTGTGTGTCCTGATCTCCTTTTCTTATGAGGATACCAGGTAGATTGGATTAGAGCCCGCCTAAAAGCCTCATTTTAACTTAATTACCTTTTTAATAAGGCCCTATTTCCAAATACAGTAACATTTGAAGTTATGGGGTGTTAGGACTTCAATGTATGAATTTTAGGGGGATACAGTTTAGTTCACAACAACCTCTATGTGCCCCTCTTTCCCCCTGGCTAAGCTTGAGCTATGCATGCTGCGCTCCAACTCTGATCTCTCCGACTGCCACCTGCCCCCGCCAATAGCCCAGCTGAGAGCAGCAGCAAAACAAGATGACCTGCTAAAAATCAAATTAGGTAAATCTAGAAAAACCATTCACTGGGCTCAGTCATTACCAGTCCAGAATAACACAATTTGGCAATTCTTAGAATAACATTTTGGTTCCTGAAAAGATAAATACCACCTTCTTTCAGTATAAAAGTTACAAATACAAGTAATAGCATAAAAACTGAAAGATACATAATAAAATAATAGTGGAAAGTTCAATTATTTCACCTCCCTTAGGGCAGCTTCAGCAGGTCAACAGTTCTGGGGCAGCAGAACCCACCCTGAGTTCCAGCCTTGGTTCTGCCACTAATAACAGAAAACAGGGAACTCTCAGAACCTCTTGTATTTCAGGGTGTCCACTGCTAAAAACAGGAGACTCCACTTTGCTGCCAGCACAAAGTAAAAACTCTGGAAGTTGTTGGATTCTGAAGTAAATGTGTGACCACGAAACTTTTTAACAAAGCTTTTCAATCATAAAAAAATGCATCAGTTGTTTAAATTACATAAGAAAAAGAACTAGGGTTTCAAGAGAATTTCTAGAAAAGGAAGCCAAGGCATAGACCCATTGATTTGGCCTTGGGTGCAATATAACAATGCCACGTCTGCCTCTGATCTAGCTGCTTGCGGGCTGGGGGGACTCACCAGCAGAGTAGGGAGGACACATGTCCCCTTAACAATTCTGCCAACTTTAAGGGTCTGAGAAAAGCTGCCCCGGGGCAGGGATTGTAGTTGGAGCCCTAGGCCTTGCCTTCACCCGGAGGGAAGGTGGCTGCTGTGCTTCTCTTTAGCCCCGAGCTCGAGCTCGCAGGAGTGGGTCCAGATCAGCTGGGGCACAGTGAGGGAGATTTTCAGGGAGAGATGATTAGAGGAGGGGTCGGGGGGCGGGCGGGGAGAGAAGGGAGGCAGGAGAACGAGAAATCTCTTGGTCCTAGCCCTCCGGCACGTATTGGAAACATCTTTATAGGCTGATTTTAATTAGAACGCTCTATCTTGAGAAAGAAACTAAATATAATTTCCAAAAACCATAACCTTTTCCAAATGACTTTCTTTCTGTGGGGCTTTCCCAAATAAGTTTCCGTGCATTTGCTATCACAGTAAAGACATTTCTTATTTTTCCCCCCTCCTCAGCGTAATTTTGGCTTTTTCATATTTTCTTCAGTCCAGCTCCCCCCTGAAAAAGCATGTGTACCTGAGCACATGGGTAAGAAATGAAGAAAAATTAATAAACCAACAAGAGGATTGGAGGGCAAGTTGTGAAAGGGGGGGTGAAGAGCTAAATTTATATAACCTAGAAAAAGAGAAGGCTCTGGAGGAACATGATAAAGTTACACTTCACAGAAGCAATATAAATGAAGGAAGGGAATTATTCAGAGTCTCAGAAGATGGCAGAGAGAAGGGCTGGCCCCAGTCCAAGGCCAAGAAGGGGAATCATGATGGATGATAAAGGCGAGAGACCAGAGGAAGCTCCTGATGTGGGGACCGCAGCCCCGCCCTTCCAGTTCACATCTGATGGACATGGGGACCCCACAATTTCAGATGGTCAGCTGAGCAACTCCACATGGTGCTTTCTTGGCCATTTCTTCCTCCTGGGCTGGGAAAGTCTCCTGTTCTCTCAGGGTCAATGGGGTCAGGGAGAGAGGGATGTTTTTTGTCTCCAATGTGGACAGATTTCCTCTTAAAGTAGCTTTAAAGAACCAAACTTAACTAAACACAGAAATAATTGCAAGTATAACACTCTAGTGACTTGTGTTCATTTTATATGCTGTCTGGCTCTGTTTAAGTTTTGATCAATAGCACCAATTTGAAGGCTTGTGAAGTTTTTCTGTCTAGGCCAAAAAGGAAGGACACCCCTTTCTACTCTGAGTGTGACAGCATGCACGTCAGCCGGCTGATGGAAGGGGCTCAGTGTGGAAGGAAGTGCAGCGCCCTGCGTGATGAATGGAGGGCAGGTGGTGGAGGTTCTATTTCCTGCTCTGCTGTTGTATTCATTATCACAGCTGCTGATTTATAATAAGAAATATATATGTGGCCTTTGTCCCCATTTCTGACATAGAACTTCTAAAATCCTTGAAATTTCCTAAGTAATTCCTAAGCCATAAAGGTGTTTTTGTTACATTAATGGGGTGACTTTTGTATTGCACCTAAGGATGGGTCTGCTTCCAGGAGACAGGATCGTGTGATTAGAGAGTTGGAGCGTTCAGTCCCAACCCTGACCTCCAGGGATGAGAAAGGAGCTGGAGGTTGAATCAACTGCCAGTGGCCAGTGATTTAACCAATCACAACTATATAATGAAACCTCCACAAAAACACACGAGGATGGGGTTTGGAGAGCTTCCTGGTTTGCAAGCTGCATATCTCCATGAAGAGGACTTGGAAGCTCTGCACCCCTTCCCAAATACCTTGCCCTACGTGTCTCTTCCATCTGGCTGTTCCTGAGTTATATTATGTTATAATAAACCAGTAATGTAGCAAACAGTATGTTTCTCTGAGTTCTGTGAACTGCTCTAGCAAACTAATTGAACCCAAGTACGAAGTTGTGGGAACCTCTGATTTATAGCCTGTTGGTCAGATGTACAGGTAACAGCCTGCATAGGTAGTGTCAGAGCTGAGCTGAATTGAGTTGAGTTGTAGGGCATCTGGTTCGTGTCTTGGAGAATTACTTGGTGTTGTGTGGGGAAATCCCTTCATAGAATTGCTTATTCATGTGGGGACCCCCCACATTAGAATTGGTGCCAGAACACTTTTAGCTGCATCACAAATTACCACAAATGTAGTAGCTAAAGCAACTTTTATCATCTCATAGTTTCCATAGGCCAGGAATCTGGGTATAGCTTAGTGCAGTCTTCTGCTTCTCAGTGTCTCCACAGCTATAATCCACAAGTTAGTCCAGGAGCTGGTAGAAGGTTGTTGGCAAGGTTTGGGCAGGGTTACTTCATCTCAAGGCGTGAGTGGGGGCAGTATTTATTTCCCATATCATTCAGTGGTTATTGGTAGGATTCAGTTTCTCATAAGTTGTTGGACTGAGGACCTCAGTTTCTTGGAGCTGTTGGCCAGATGCCACTCTCAGTTCCTGGCTACATGGGTGTTGCGTGTGGGTCCCCGGCCAGCAGTGACCACAGAATGCTGTGGATGGCTCGACGATAAACACGCGAGAAAAAACAACATGAACAGAGACAGACTAGTTTCTGTGGGGAAGTAGGGACAAAATGGCCACCCCCCCTAGTGGGGAGTGCGCCGATTTACAGTCCATACCTGCTTTTATTGGGCTCATTCTGCATAATAATTCAGGTAAAGTACAGTACTCATGAGGGGGAAGTAAGGAACCATAGAAAACAAAGAACTCTGCCGGTCTATTGAGTCGGGGTCAAAGAGCTGTAAGACTGAGGAACAAACTAACTTCCTCCTAAGACCCTTCTCATTCAACTGAGAGCATTCTAAACAAAGAAGGTTTCACAGTAATTTACATGTTCTTTCTTAGGCCTGATCACCCCAGGGGAATCCGCACTTCTCAGCACAGAGCTGCACCACCCTGTCATTGTTTCAGGCTTAGGTGGAGCAAGGGAACTAAGGCAACTGGGAGACAAGGAGGTTTTTTCCCAGAGGTTGAGAACTCAGGCTATGTCTAAGCCGAGGAGCGAGGGTCCATCACTCCCCTTTTGCTGCAGCCCCCCAAGTCCTTCTTTTGGGGGGCCTCCCAAAAGTGATCATGCCTGTCTTAGGTCACTCCCCCATGGGGAATCTTACCCGTCTTTGGCTAACTGACCAAAGCTTTTTGGGGGTTCAGTCATGAATAAAGCAGCAGAAGCAGCATTCCTGCCAGGAAGATAAGCTTTTGTCTCCTTGCTGGCTTACAGTTCCAAGGGCATTCCCTTAGCCTTAGCCTAGGCGGGGTTTCAGCTTCTGATACTATTCAGGGCGGTTCCCAACACATGGGTCTCTCCAATATGGGAATAAGCCAAGAAGGCAAGGGAATGAGTGAGCGAGTGCCAGCAAGACAGAAGTCAATCTCGTATCACCTGTGCTGGGAAGTAACTTCCTATCACTTTTTGCCTGTATTCTATTTGTTAGAACAGCTCTCTAGATCCAGCCCCCACATAAGGGGCACAGATTACACAGGAAGTGGGCAACAAGAGGTTGGGACCATTGGGAGTCATTTTAGAAGGCATTCTAGAATAGCATGCAAATGCTATTCTAGCATGCAAATAGCATGCAAATGCTATTCTAGATAAATGTCCTTGGGCCATAATTCTAAAAGTAGTTGAATTAAATCAGGATGGCAAGTTCAAGTGCGTGCCAGAACCTGGTCAGTCACATCTTTCTGTAAAATGGGTCACATGTAAGATGTGAGGCACTGATATGAGGACTTCTGACAAGCTATACTTGTTCTGCCGGACCTGTAGTGTTTAAAATAAAATCTCTTCAAAAGATATGTGTACCCGCAAGTGGAATTGCTGGGTCATATGGCAATCCGTTTTTCATTGTTTGAGGTAACTCCATACTGCTTTCTATTGTGGCTGCACCAAACTTCGTTCTTGCTGATAGTAGTAAAGGGGTCCCTTTTCTCCACATCCTTACCCATATTTGCTGTTTATTGGTTTAATGATGGCAGCCATTCTGACAGGTATAAGGTGATATCTCATTGTGGTTTTAATTTGCATCTCTCTGATGATTAGTGACCTTGAGCATTTTGCACATGTCTGGTGGCCATCTGTAGGTCCACCTTGAAGAAGTGTCTATTCAGATCCTTTGCGTAATGAGCAAGACAAATTGATGAACAAAATAGAAACAGAGGCATGGATACATGGAACAGACTGATAGCTGTCAGAGGGGAGGGTGTTGTGGGGGATAGATAAAAGAAAGTAAAGGGATTAAGCCCCAAAAAACCTATATGCATATGCTTTATATATATATATATATATATATATATATATATATATATATATATATATATATATATATAACACATAGACACGGCCAACAGTGTGGTGATAGCCAGAGGAAAATGTGGTGGTGAGGGGCAGGGGGTAGGTGGGGGTGGGCAAAGAGGAGATAAATGGGAGTGGAGAGAGACTTTGCTTGGGGCGATGGGTGCATGATGCAGGGTGCAGATGGTGTTTTGTTGAGTTGTACACTTGAAACCTGTATGGTTTTGTGAACAAATGTCACCCCAATAGATTCAATTAGAAGAAAGATATGTGTATCATAGGGAAGATACACTGGCTACTCGGTTCTCCTGGTCCACATCTAGCTCTAGTCATAGTCTTCATATCAAACTATTGACAACTAGCAGGAGAATTGTCTAAAAAGAAGATTATGTTGAGTGGAGGCAGTTCTTTCAGGTAATGGGTTTGACATGTTATTTCTTTAGCAAATACTGACTCAGCCTGTGCTGTGCCTGGAGATGCATTAGCTCTGAGGATACCAAGATAAACAGGATAAGGTTCCTTAAATTCTCCCAGGCTACAGAGGAGAGACACACTGCCAATATCATGTGATGTGTGCCATTGAGAAGGGTATGCCAGGTAACAATGTTACAGGGTGCAGCCAAGAGGGGGGACCCCAAATAGGCATTTGAAATGGGGTCCAGAACTCAAGGTGTCCAGGAGATTTTAAGGTGTCTTCACCCCTTCCCCCACAGGTGTGAGTTGGGGGAAGGGGCACACAGAGCAAGAACATGCAGGGCAGCTTTGCAGCTAATCCATGGCATGGTCATTTAACATACCTATAGCGTTTGGCTGGTCACTTAGATATGCTAAATAGCTATGGCCATGCTCAAGGCCAGGGGGATGGAAAGGGATCTCCCCCCTAAGACGTGACTGGAGGGCTGGTCCCCTGAGTTACAGCACCTGCGTGGGAGCTGGGAGAAGATTGGTTCCATGACATGGGGTGACACCTGCCCAGACCCACGATGGCGACCAGAAAAGCTGGAGAAGACAGCAGATTGAGGGCAAGTGTGCCCAAGTGGAGGAGGAGTCGGAAATGGGGCTGCAGAAGAAGATTGGTGCGGGGGATTTAAACCCAGACATGGCAGCCATTAAGGGGGAACCACGAAGCTTTGGACAGAGTGGGGACTCTCCCTTCCCACAGCCCTGAGGAGGGAGAACCACGCGGCTTTGGCAGAGTGGAGACTCCCGCATCCCAGAGGAGGAGAACCACGTGGCCTTGACAGAGTGGAGACTCCCTGTGGCCCTGGGAGAGAGGACCACGTGCCTGTGCCAGAGTGGGGACCCCCACAGCAAGGGAAGGGGGAACCACCACCTGGTTTTAGCAGAGATCCTGGCGACTCAGTGGAGGGTGCCGGCAACCCAGGGAGGTCTCCCAGTCAAGATGGAGGACTAACTAAGAACCAGAGGACTGCCTGAGCCATGGACTTCTATTTCCTTTCCTGAGATACGGTACTCTGGACTGGGCAAAGGGGGAAGGAAGGAAAGACTGTGTGTTTGTGGGTGTTTTTAGGGACTTTAGGATTTTTGATAAAGACATTAGGTCACTATTTTAAGTTAGTATAGCATTAAATAAACATTTCCTTTCCTTTTCACGAATCTCTGGCATTGAGAGACATCTTTCCTAGGGCGGCGGACATAACGGACCCGGGGCCTTTTAAATAATAGTATATCGTCCCAGGCCCCCCTTGTTGTGTTCTGTAACAACAAGACAACAGGGAGGGAATGACTGGGTTTATGGGGAGTTAGTGACATCAGAGGGGACAGTGGTGGGCCTCTTCCCTTCTCAGGAGCATAATCCACCACTCCCATTTTTCCTTTTGGTGTCAGGATGTTTTAACAATGAGATAATCTCATCAATCCTCCCAACTCGGGGATTGCAGGAGGGACACAGGTATCACTCTGACTGAGAGAGAGCTAGCTGAATGGGGATCCTACAATATCAAGTAGAAGTCCCTGGAAAGACCTCACCATCCATTGCATAACAAGATCGCAAAGTGGGGGTGCAATCCAGTCTCTAACAGCTGTTGGTTTGCTCTGTCAGACTGGGCTGCAGAGAAGTGCTGGCTGGAAATCATATTTTTCATGGCATTCTGCACTGTTACTTCGGGACTAACTACGTGTAGCGGCTAGTAATTAAAACAATGACAATAGCACTGCACTTTGCCTTTATACATTGTTTTAAAATTTTCTTATTTGACAACAATGTAATGGTCTGAGTTTAGGGAGAGAATGCATTATATTCTTTGATCAAGTCTTGAATGACCCAAATTCAAAGTTCTTACAGGGATCACCTAAATATTATTAGCAACAAATCCAAGATAAAGAAAGGGTGTTTATATGGAATGTATAATCAATTTTGGATCTAAGAGATGCACACTTTTTTCTCCCAATATGCTATTTGAGAAATGTAAAAAATACAGTGTTCTTTTCCTCTTCCTATCCTAAACTATTTGTAACCAAAATAACTATTTGTGTTATTTGCAAAGGTGCTGCTTTATCATGAAATACCTGTCCCCCACCCTCCTGCCAACAAATCATTTGCATGTTGAAAATTATGCAAGAAGTTTTCTCCATTCTCTAACTCCTGTCCAATACATTCAAAGTACTGCTTTATTATCAGAGAGGAGGATAGAAGTTCTCTCTATTTATTCATCTGGGAGCTGGGCATAATTAGTCATTTTTTCTACTAGCCCTGAAAGGCAGTGCAAACAGCATCTTTTTTAGATTGGAGACCAATTAAATAATTATCAAAAGGATCAGGAAGACAGCAAGGATAAGACTCAGAGGAGCACATGGAACCTGGTAGGTAAACATAGTTGCTGTTTTGAATTCTCCCCTCACGATTTTCGCCTTTTATTAAACCCTGCGCTTCCATTGGCCTCTACATATCAAACAGGGCCTGGGGCAGCTCCTTTTGAACACACCGGCCTTTCTGAGCACAAAGGAGTTTCCTCATGTTTTGCAGGCTTAGGAGGAGATGGATTCTTTTTTTCTCCCCAGCTAAGCAGCCAGACCATTTGGACTTGGAAAAAACGGGCACTTGCTTCAGGATGCATGAATCCTGCATCCTGGCCATGTGGCATGTGGGCCAGGAGCTGCCTCCTTTGAACTCTTCCCAGCACACCCACCTGGCTGCCCTGATGTGGCTGGAATCCAGGATGCTCAGGCAGAGTGGCAAATTTGGTTCTTGTTTCCTGTGGATACCTTTGTTTCTTCTCTTGGATTCCTTTTCATTCTATATTTGTTCCTTTTCATTCTATATTTGTTCAAGGAGCAGGCACAAGAAACAAATCCAGGAAAATTTAGACCAGCACATACTGAAAACGAACCAAATCCAGTCTCCTGTTCTGCACCTGGCTGGTCCTTATTCTGCACCTTATAACTGAAGCAGAAGTATGGCAGTGTGCAGCCAGTCCTGCTGCAGACAGGCCCCACACATTCACCCTGGCGAGAGAAACAAATGGTCAGCAAATATCCTATTCACAGTGCTCTCAGAACTCATCATCTGTCTCAGAAAATGGGAAATCTCCGAGGTGGCCCAGCACAAAAGGATGCAAATGACAAAGGGTCAACCGCAGATGCTGAATAATGGAATGGGAACAAATAGCATTCATGGGCTGTGTGTTATTTGTGTCTCCCACAAATGGTGCCTCATTCTTCCCACATCATTTTCAATTTCAGCCATTCCTGTTTTCGTGTCCCAGACAAGTGTGAGAGGGGCATCTGGGCTGATTTCCGCTTGAGCTTCTCTGCCCTTGGATTGAAGTGGGCCTTTCTGTTTCTGGGCAGAATGGTGACATGTGTCTGAAGAGCTTTGTAACAGCCACCCCTTCCTGCTCCATGTCGCAGAGATAGTTAAATTTTCAATTTTCATGCTGAGTGGAAGTGATTGCATTGATGTAAAGTTTGCAGAACAATTTAAAATCCTAAATGAAGAAAATGTGGGCTTGCCAGAGTTGTCACTGACCTTGAGCTTGAAAAGACAGTACTGGATCTGTAATTTTATTAAAATGAGGCCATTCTCTGGGATCAGAAACCAAGGGGAAAATGTGGATGCAAACACACACCCACACTTCTCCCCTCTCTATGTAGGAGAAAGAAGCAAAGGCTACCAGCAGAGTGAAACTTGTGCATTTAAATGAAACTGCAGATAATAACACCAGACTCAGTCTACATAGGGACAGGTTATTCTTTCACATGGAGTAAGAATTATAAGCACTAACATTTAATGAAGACTGTGTTCCAAACACTCTTCTAAGAACTTCGTAGTATTTGTTCCTCTTGATTACTATGACACACTTGCTCTAATTTTTCCATTTCTCACTTGAGGAAGTGAAGCAGGCACAAGGAGCTTGAATAAATTGTTCAAGGACACAGAGGTAAGTGTGGGGGATCTGGATAGGACCCCCAGGAAAAGTCATTGCAAACCTGGCTCACAACCAGAGGACTTCATCAGTTAAGACTAGGAAGAGTTGCATATTAACAGAAAATTGAAAATAACGAGAGCCAGTACACACATAAGTTTATTTTCTTTCTCTCTCTGGTAATAGAAGTCTGAAAATAGCCCATCCAGGGTTAGTATAACAACTGCCATTGGGGACTGGGTTTCTTCTTACCTTTCCATACCACCATCCTTACTTCATGCTGACCTTCCATCCTTAGGTTTACTTCACGGTACAAAAACGTTTTCAGAGCCTCAGCCACCACATCCAATTCCAGGAAGTGAAGAGGAAGAAGGGAGAAGGGCAAAAATGTCCCCAAGCAGCTGCC
The DNA here is from genome assembly GCF_019186645.2 of Phyllostomus hastatus. NCBI lineage: Eukaryota > Metazoa > Chordata > Mammalia > Chiroptera > Phyllostomidae > Phyllostomus > Phyllostomus hastatus. Next base: position 27,109,829 of record NW_025333857.1, on the reverse strand, counting down.
TGGTTTCCCTTTAAGGAAAGGTTCCTGAAGTGCCTCCCACCTGCTTCGTCTCATTGGCTGGAGCTCCATCACATGGGCACCACTATCCAGGAGACAGTGGGGGTGGTACAGCTTTCAAGCAGAGTCTATTTGCACCTTGAGTAAAGTTAACATTCATTTTCAAAGAAGGGGAGAATGGCTATTGGGAGGTAACCATCAGGATATTGTGAGGTACCAGTGGGCCCTAATTTGGGATTAAGATACAATAAGCATATAGTTTGCTGTCATGCCCACCACCTTCTTGTCTGCCTGATCCTCTGATTATCATACTCACTGAGGAGCCTTCTGGGAATACTTCATACCATGTCTAAAATGGAGCCTCAGACACTCGCACCCAGAGTGCCCAATGGCCTGGCAGGGATAGGGACAGGTGACCTCAGAAAAAAGGCCCCTGAGAGACAGTTCCCCAAGGGGAAGGAATCTTCCAGTCCAAGGGTCAGGTGAGCGTGACTCTGAGTAAAGCTTGGCAGCTGGCAGTGAAATCCTCTCTGACCCACCAACTTTGTGGGTTGGTCCACCCTGGGGACAAAGAGGTCCTTGTATATAAACTCAAGTGACTGTAATGCCAAACTCCGTAACACGTCTGGCCATAAAGAACTCAGCTGTGGGGTTCCCTCTGAGTGAGCACAGGGAGCAAGCCATTTGTTCTTATTGTTGGTTCTCAAATCACAGTTGAATTGTTGCAATGACTCTAGGATTAAGCAAATGGCAGCCCGGGCTATCTACAGGGATGTGCACCCACAGTGGAAGACGCGGAAGGCAGAGTGACAGATCAGAGGGACAGAGGACAGTGTCAAGTGATCTATGCCGTTTAATCCTGGATGTCCCGCCAAGTGACTGGTGGGGGGTTCTCTTCATGGGGCTGGAAACATGTACTGGTTGGGGTACTACAGTTTGTAACATTTCATTTAATTGTTAATATGATATCATTTATTCATAAATATACTGAGACCTGGGGATATTTAGATCACACAGGTTTTGGCTAAGTTTTATTTTTTTGCTCAAATACCAAATCCTGAGCCTAGAAAATAACTCAGGTGAAATTAATTTAACCTCCTCTCTCCTCCCCTCCTAAATCCCCATGTTCAATTTCATCCAAACTCAAGTGGAAAGTTGTCCATAAAAGAAAATAATGAGGAAAAGACAGAAAGAAGGGAGGGGAAAATAAAGGGAGAGAGGGAGGAAGAAGGAAAGGTGAAAGAAAAGAGCCAAACTCAAAATTGTAACCATCGGTACAATCAGTGATACAAGCAATAATGATAAAAATAGGCAATGGTGTTTGTTTTAAGCTGGCAATTGTGTAACCTGTGAGAAAATGTCTTGTTGTCAAGTGTCAGCATACATTTATTCTCACAGCTCAGTAATGCTGTAGTCTTTACTGGATAGCACAGCTTCCACAATTTCATTGTGAGACTCTTCTACGTGAGAGTTGTGACGATGCAAGCATTGTGGTTGAAGAACACTGAGTGAGGGGAATGAAGTCCAGACCCTCAGGCCCCCCTCTGCGTTAGGGTTTCAGCCAGTCCTCTGTGAGAGAGCAACAGCCATTCCTGCCCTGCTAACTCACGAGAATATTGTGAGGGTCGAATGAGAAGTGATGGTTAAGGTGCTTTATACACTGAGAAGTTTCAACAGTTGTTACATTTAGCAGAGCTTGGAAGCCCCAGCTAAGAGCAATGAAGGCAAATTCCTCAGTGTGAGTTAGCACTCACTGACAATCATTTTTACTTAAGGATTTTGGAGATGTTGCAGATGAGCTCTATCAGAATAAGAGGCCCAAATATGGTTTCTAACAATGTCACATTTTGAGAGAAGGGCCACCCTCTTCATTCCAAAATTTCAAGCTTGACAAATGAATCCCCCAAATAATCCTCTGGCCATTTTAGGATATATCATTCCAAAGGCTTGCTCCTAACTATATTGTATGGGACGTCTCTAAAACATGCACACATCCACACACATAGATATTTCATTCTGAGAATGGAAAATTGTTAGCTGGACCCAAACTTTAGGTGAAAACAAGTTAAAAATTTAAAAAATCCTTGTTAACCATCAAACAGCTTATTTCATCTAAAGGAACTATCAGGACATGGTTTAAGTGAAAATAGAACTTGAAAAATTAAGAAGAGACAGAACATCAAAGTCACTTGGATTTTCTGGGTATTTGATAATTCTGGCCATTTTAAAAAAACATTCTCCCAAATCAAGAGGAACAGAAGTTAAGGTGGCCTCATCTCTTTTGGACCCTGAATGGAAACTTTCAAAGTAAGTGGGAACCAGATATAAACTCTAACCATAACCACCACAATGTGCTTGAGGACTGAAGAAGATAATGCTGCAATTCTAGACAGAGCAGGAGAAAAAAAGGAAAGGAGAAAAAATGTCCATAAAAAGTTGTGGCCACAGTCCATCTGTGCACAGATTTGCAACCTGGGTTTACATTGCCAGGTCGATCCATGCGACCTCAAGTCATAAACTTGTTCTAATGTGACTGATGACTGACAGTGCTCCTAACCAGGAGTAAAAGCAAATTCTCCTTAAAAGAAGGAATATTTATTCTAGACTTCAGAAAATCTCCATAGGAAAAAATGTACAGGGCAATAAACATTACACAGTTAAAAGTAACCAAGTACCAAGGAAGGAACCCATGAGCAAGAATCAGGAAACAGCAAATGAAACAGCTCCAAAAAGACTTCCCATTTTGTAATCATAAAACATTGACTATAAAGTAACTATGACTACAATGTATATATTATTATAAGAAAAACTTAGAAATATATACAAAGAGATATACACTGAACTATTAAAAGAAGCCTGTTAGCGGGGAAAACATAAATCTTCTGTAAAGAATTGTTGATACAATAAACAAAAAATAAATTTCAACTGCTGGATGAATATCAAAGAACTAAAAAAATAGCTATGAAGAAATTATCCAGAATGCAGTACAGAAAAAAAAGACTAAAAAATATAAAAATATGGAAGGAAGTTAAAGAGAAACATGAAGGATAAATTAAGAGCGTTTAACCTAAGCTTAATCAGGGGAGAAGGGAGATAATAAGGACTGAGGCAGTATTTAGACCTAATTATAAGGAGTTTCCTCAAATGTTGACAATAATCCACAATTTCAAAAAGCCCAAGAAATCTGTGAATGATAATAAAAGAGCTCTATAGTTAAATATATCACGTGGAAACTTCAGAAAACCAAAGACAAAACTGTTAAATCAGCCAGGAGTAGAACTGTTAGATCACATGGTATTTCAACGTTTAATCTTTTGAGGAACCACCACACTGGTTTTGGTTTTTATTTTTTATTTTTTTTTATAGCTGTGCCACTGTAAACAATGTGTTTACACTGCCAACAGTGTGTACAGGGATCCCTTTTCACTGCATCCCAGTCACTATTTACCTCTTGTCTTTTTGATAATAGCCTTCCTAACTGTTGTGAGTTAATATCTCATTGTGGTTTAGAGTTGTATTTTTCTGATTAGTGATGTTGAGCATCTTTTCACATACCTATTTGCCATTGGTATGTCTTCTTTGAGTAAATGGCCATTCATATCCTTTGCCCATTTTGAAATTAGATTATTTGCTTTTTTGTTATTGAATTGTATGAGTTCTTTATACATTTAGATATTAAGCCATCATCAGCTATAAGGTTTGCGAATATTTTTGTCCCACTCCGTAGGCTGCCTTTTCAATTTGTTGATTGTTTTCTTTGTTATAAAGGAGCTCTTTATTTTAATGTAGTCTCATTTGTTTACCTTAGTTTTTGACACCTCTGCTTTTCTTTTATTTTTACTATTGTTTTTAACCTCACTTGAGGATACATTTATTAAATTACTGACTTTAGAGAGAGGAGAGACCGAGAAAGACAGAGAGAGAAACATTGATGTGAAAGAGGAACATAGATCGGTTGCCTCCCACATGCTCCCCAGCTGGGGATCAAATGTGCAACCTAAGTATGTGCTTAGACCAGAAATTGCAACCATAACCTTCTGGTATATGGGACAATGTTCCAACCAACTGAATCACCCAGCCAGAGTGATACCTCTGCTTCTGATGTCTTATCCAAGGAATCATTGTCAAGATCAATGTCAAAAAGCTTTTTCTCTGTCTTCTTCAAGAAATTTTATGATTTTAGATTTTACATTTAAATATTTGATTTATTTCGAGTTAATTTTTTGTGACTGGAATAAGATAGGGGTGAAGTTTTATTTTTTTGCACATAAATATGCCCTTTTCCCGATACCATTTATTAAAGAGACTGTTCTGGAACCCATTATGTGTTCTGGCACACTTGTCAAATATTAGTTGACCATATATATACAGGTGTATGTCTGGGCTCACTATTCTGTTGCTCTTGTCTACATGCCTGTTTTTAAGCCAGTACCATAGAATTTTGATTACTACAGCTTTGTAATAGAACTTGAAATCAGGTGGTTTGATGCATCCAGCTTTGTTCTTCCTTCTCAGGATTTCTTTGGCTATTCAGTCTTTTGTGATACCAAATTTCTTTTTTAGGATAGATTGTTCTATTTCTGTTAAAAAAATGCCATGAAGATTTTGATTTGGATTGAATTGAATCTGTAGATCACTTTTGGTAATATGGGTATTTTCACAATATTATTTCTTTCAACCAAGAATACTGTATACTTTTCCATTTTTGTCTTCTTCAATCTCTTCCATCAATATCTTATAGTTTTTAGTATACAGATCTTTCACCTTTTTGGTTGAATTTATTTCTGGTGTTTTATTGATTTTAATGCTATTGTAAATAGGATTGCTTTCTTAATTTCTTTTTCAGATAATTTGTTGTTTGTGTTAGAAAATGCAACTGATTTCTGTATATTGATTTTGTATCTTGCAACTTTACTGAATTTATTTATTAGTTTTAACAGATTTTTAGTAGTCTTCAGGCTTTTTTAATATATAAGGTACATCATCATCTTCAGAGATAATTTTACTTCTTACTTATTGATATAGATATTTATATTCCTTTTACTTATTTAATTGCTCTAGCTAGAATTTCTAACACTATGTTGAATAGAAATAGTGAGAGTCATCCCTGACTTTTCCCCATCAAGTATGTTAGCTGTAGGCTTGCCATACATAGCATTTATTATGCTGAGGTCTATTGGTTCTATACCCAACTTATTGACTATTTTATCATAAAAGGATGTCATGTTTTGTTAAGATATTTATGTATTTATTGAGATTATTACATGATTTTTATCTTTTATCCTATTAATTTGGTGCATCACATTCTGTATATGTTGCACCATTCTTGTATCCCAGGGAATAAACCACACTGATCATGATGAATGATCTTCTCAATATGCCATTTCATTCAACTTGCTACTATTTTGTGGAGAATTATTGAGTCTAAATTTATTAGGGATATTGGTCTGTAATTTTCTTGTAGTGTGTTTATCTGACTTTGATAGCAGGGCAATATTAGACTTGTAAAATGAGTTTGGAAATGTTTCATTTTCAATTTTTTGGAAAAGTTTGAAGAGGATTGGCACTAATTCTTTTTTAAGTGCTTGGTAGGATTCACCAGCGAAGCCATCTAGTTCTGGACTTTGGGGGAGGTTTTTAATTACTCATTCAATCTCTTTACTTAATGGACTGTTCAGATTTTCTATTTCTATTGCCCCAGCAGTGTGGAGTCAGAGCCATAGCCTGGGTCCCTGGGTAAGGCTCAGGACATCAGAAGCTGCCCTGGTAATGGTGAAACAAAGTCCCAGCTGGGGAAGGGGGGAGGGTATGGCTGTGGGGGCATGGGTTGGCCACAGAGCAGTGATGATTCTGATCCTATATATGGTAAGGTACTGTGGCATCCTGACCCTGGACAGTGGCTGCTGCTGTGCTCTGGAGCCCCTGCGAGGAAGTCTTGCCACAGCCAGAGCTACAGCTCTAGCCTCCAGAAATAGATGCAAAGACAGTGGGACACCAGGGCTGCTCTGTCAGCTGGGATCAGCCTTGGTGAAGATTGAAGTAAACTTTTGTGACAAAGGTGGCACACATTCATAGTAGTGAGGCTTGCTGGTGTTCTTGTATTCTGTCCTCCATTCATGGAATTCAGTGGAGGGATCCCTCCTGGTGCCCAGTGGCTCTTGAGTCAGGGATGGAGTGATACAGTTAATGTGCTTTCTATGCAGTCATCCTCAACCTTCACTCTCCTCAGGGGTTTTGCTGTTTCTTTGTAGTCCAGACCTTCCCTCATAGTATTTCCTTCATTTTTTTAGTATATTTTATTTTATTTTATTTTATAATGGAGACAGGTATTAGGACCTCCTAGCCTCCCATCTTGTTCAAAACATAAACTTCTGACAAAAGAAAAATTTTCTAATATTTGAAGTCTGAAGTTCAAGAAGGAATAAGAGGAAATACAGAGCAAAAAATAGTAACTACATGATTACACCTAGAAGAGCTCAGATTGAATAAAATAATAGGACTTTGTCTTATAAATTTTAAAAAACAAGGTACAAGTAAAACACAGACCACAATAGCATGTGAGTCAGGGAAGGAAAGAACTGGACTTGAATACTCTAAATCCTTAATACATTTCATGAGTGGAATAATGGTATTGATTAACCTCAAAATTTAGTGTTATTTTTTACTATCTGTAGTAATCACAAGTAGAGAAATAATATAACTCTCCTTCTAGCAAATGAAAAAATAAGGGGAATGAGAAAATAATCCAAAAGAACAAGGGATATGAGATTTAAAACAAAGAAACCATAGAATAGGCAAAAAAAAAAAACTAAATAAAATTGAAACCATAAAATAAATGGTAGATTTAAAATAAGTACATAAGTAATTATTAATGAAAGTTGACCAAATCCTTCAGTTTACCATAGACAAAGACTGTAGGCCGGGTAGCAGATGAGAACAACAACTGTAAAATCTGCATGTCATTTACAAAGCCCACACCTGAAATATGAGAGACAGGGAAGTTAAAAATGAAAGAGTAAGCAAATAGTAACTGAAGTACAGTTGATTTGGCTTCTATATCAAATAAATTTTAAGGAAAAATATATTGTTAGAGATGAAAAAAGTCTTTTATAAAGATAACTGGTTCAAGTCATCAGAAAGATATTCTACACTGTTTTAAATGTGTATTTATGTAATAATTTATCTTCAAAATATGTTAAGCAAAAGTTGACAAGAATTACAGGAAGAAATAACAAATTAGCAGTCATATGGGGACTTTTTTTAAAAAGCACATCTCTTAGGAAATGATTGGAAAAGCAGACTAAAAAATTCTGTGATGATATAAAAGATTTAAACAAGATTAACAAATTTGATTTACTGAAGTTAAACGGAACACTATAACCAATAAGTGCAAAATGTACTTTCTTTTTAAAGTACACATGGATTTTTTATAGCTGTTTACCATATTCTAGACAAGGCAAATTTTATGATGAATTGATATATTCCATGTTTTATATGACACGGCAATTAATTTAGAAGTTCATAGCATAAAGATAACTAGAAAATCCTTATTAATTTAGAAATTAAGAACTCTACATCCAAATAATCTATAGGTCAGAGAACTAATCATAAACAAAAATTTAGAAGCATTTCTAATTGAACAATGAAAACGATTTTATTTCCTATTTTCCTATCTGTAAGGAAACAGACCTAGCAGCAGTATTTAGAAATTTATAACTGTAAATGCTTATATTAGAAACAAATTAAGCCTTCAAATTAATAAGTTAAGCATTTGTATGAAGTCAGAATAAAAGCCAAAAACTCAAAAAAAAGGAAAGAATTAAGAGATCAGAAAGTAACTTAAAAAGAAGACACACACAAAAGAAAATTCACAAAGTCAAAAGATTTTTCTTTGTCAGGACTGAGAAACTCCAGGCAAAATTGATCAAAGAAAGGAAAGGAGATGCAAATAAGAAGTATCAGGGGAAAAAAGTTCAATATTCTGCAGATGTCGCTGATGTTTTAAAATGTAATAGGGGGATTGTAAATACTTCACATAAATAAATTGGAAAACTTTACTAAACCAAATCCTTTAATAATACAATTTATCATAACTGAACAGTCTTATAACCACTCCTGAAACTGAATCAGAAGTAATAAATCTTCCTCCAAATAAAACCATTGGTGAGCTCTACCACAAATCTAAAAAAAAAGAATAAACAATTCAAATTTACACAAGTTCTTCTAGAAAATAACAAAAGAAGGAATATACTCTATTTATAGGGGTAATTAATGGTATGTGATAGCCCTCCTCCATCTTGTAATTATATCATGCAGGGGTGTCCAACCTTTTGGTGTCTCTGGGCCACACAGGAAGAAGAAGAGTTGTCTTGGGTCAGACATTAAATACACAAACACTAATGAAAACTGGTGAGCAAAAAAAGGTTTTAAGTAAATTTATGATTTTGTGTTGGACTGCATTCATAGCCATCCTGGGCCACATGCGGTCCACGGGCCACAGGTTGAACGGTCCTGTCTGTGTGTGGTCTCTGAGAGAAAATATGCATAAGGCACAGCCACCCTTAACTGCCTTAAGCTAGAAGTGCATGTCTTTTTCACTCCTCTTTCTGTTGGCCGCTAAAACTGCAAGGGAGGCTGAGAAAGGGAGACTCTTAAATGTAAAGGATGTAAAAGTGGTACGGAATAAACATAACATGTCTTTGCTGCATTCACATTTTATGAGCTTACATAACCCCCTTCTTAAATTTCACAAAGACAGTAAGGATGGAAAACTATAGACTAATATCCCTCATTAATGTTGATAAAAAGTCCTAAACAAAATATTACCTAACTTAATATAGTAATAGGTAAAAAGGATAACACATTAGGACCAAATGGGGTTTACTCTAAAAATGTGAGGTTAATTTAAAAATTGCTTTAGATGACCAATTATTATAAGTAACCACATACAATGTTAATGGAGGAGAAAGCCAAATAACCATGTCAATAGATAAAGAAAATATTATAATAAAGTGCAATATTATGATTTAAAAATTTTTCTTAGTATACTAGTAGTAAAAATGGAACTACTTGATTCAGGTAAAGATTATCTATAAAAACACAACCCAACAGATGCCATACTTACTGGTAAAATGTTGAATGCCTTCCCCTTAAAATCAAAAGCAATAAAGTAATTGTTATTGTTACTATTGTTTAACACTGCACTGGCTAGGACTTTCAATTCAATAAACCAGGAAAATAAATTAACTACTTTCCAAAAACCGACACCCTACCTTTTGTGATCATGGATTTTGAGTCTGCAGATGCGGGTGAGAAGTTGCATGTCTTACAAGTTCTCAGGAGATGTTCATACCACTGGTCTGCGAACAACACTTTCAGTACCATTACTCATTAAAACAAATCCAAACAAGAAAGCTATTAGTTTCTATAGCAGTACAAAGGATATACAGAAGCCGTGAGATGAAGGTCTTTCCCTTACCTTGATCTGCCCACTTTAGAAAGCAGTGTAATTCTGTACAGCTTTCCTCATCCTCCTCACTTACACAGAAGAGAAATTTGGGGCTAAGAGAGCTTAAGTAACTAGGAGACTATGACCCAGAGCCCAGGTCTGCCTGATTCTGAAGTCCTGCCTTCCCAAGGGTGTTCAGTGGGAAGTAAGCATCAGAGCTCAACTTATGATCTATCACACACAGTTTCTTCAATAGTATGAGGTAGACTTGGTGAGTAGAATTCACAAATGTAACTCAAGAGTGCATCCAAAAATAGTTCCTATACCAGCAATATGATGTGAACCCTCACTGCCAGAATTCACTATAATTACTTGCCTGGAGAAAGTATGACAGCAATGCCATCACATGGATGGCACTTGGCAGGAAGCTCTGAGGCGACAGATGGTAGATCTATATACCGTATACGATAGTGTTGTGTGTCATAGGAACCTGGCTGGAAATGTTTAAAATTCCTACAAAACCTTTGGCAATGGAGCATAAATGACCTTTGGGATAAAGGCTGAACAAACTGCAGCGTGTCAGGACACTATACATAATTTTCAGAGAACAGCCCACTGATGTTCTTCCCTGTTGTCCCCCCTGTCCCCCCACCCCGGGGAAAGAAACAAGGTTAAGCTCATCATCTGGATCCTTGGAGTATTGCAGTTTAATCCCACCTGGGAATTCAGCTTTTAGGATCTAAGATTGATAAATCAGAACAAAGTACTTCTGGAAAAGCACTGCTTCTGAGATTGCCTGATATGTTGCTTTGGATTTCTTTCATCTGTATTCTCTCTTTTTTTTTTTTTTTTCATCTGTATTCTTGACAGGCTTCTACATCAGAGCAATCTCATGCACAATTATTACTGCCAAGACAAAAATAATTCCTATCTTTGTGGAAACACCTATTTAATTATTAAGTAGGCAGAAAGTAAAACAAACAGCATGAAGGTGCTTGATTATCATAGACTATGGCCAATAATTGATACTTATGTGTAGAGTACAGAATTCAATTCTGTTTAATGAAAACAATGTTTTGTATGCACCCAGCTCATATTTAGAAAGTACTTGTCCAAGTGTGACTTTGGCTGTATACTAGGTACTACATGGAGTCAAAATTGTAGAAATAGAGCAGACACACTGGCTCTGCTAGTGCTTGAAGTGTAAATTTTCCAAAAACACACTGACTAACACAGGGCCCTCTAAATAGACTTTTCTCTTCTTTGGAGATGCCTTGGGGTCTGAATTATTTCAGTGGACCACCTGTTTGACCAGCCAATGCAAGCAAAGCAGAGAAGTGAAATAAAGATAGTACTTGGGACAAAAATGGTCGAGAAAGGAAGTTTTAAAAAGGCATGGCATGAAATTGAGAACTTGGGGGTAGGGTGGGGTGTGTGAGCTGCCTAGAGCTGCTGGAACAAAGCGCCACAAACGTCATGGCTTGGAACAACAGGAGCTTACTGTCTCATGCTGCGGGAGGCTAGAGGTCTGCCATCAGGCTGTCCGCAGGGCTGGCTCCTTCTGAGGGCTGTGAGGGAAGGCTCTGTTCCAGGCCTCTCTGCTAGCTCTGGTAGCCTCAGGCATTTCTTGGGGTGGAGATGATGTTCTTATGTCTTTACATCATTTTCCCTGGGTTCAAATTTCTGCTTTATAAGGACACCAGGCAAATTGGATTGGGGCCCACCCTAATCACCTCATTATAACTGAATTACTTCTGAAAGACCCTCTCTCCAAATAAGGTCACATTCTGAGGTACTGGGGGTTAGGACTCCAATGTATATATATTTGTAGTGAGGGGCAGGGTGGATACAATTCAACCCATAACAGGAAGAAAGAATTTTGGATAGGAGAAAGGAAAAAATGGAAAGGGAAATAGGAAAAGAGACTAAAAAAATGAACAACTAATGAAGAAATGAGAGAGTGAGAAGAGTGCTTTCCTTATCAATGATAGGACTCCAAGTGCTTGCCAGCTCCAGGTTCTTGCCAACCCCCAGGCAGCTGCTGACATCAGGGCTGCTGGTGTCCAGTCTTGTGTAAATCAGAGGTCAGCATCTCCTTGGAGTGGGCACAACACTGCAGGCACGTGGCACCTTTGTACACTGCCCAATCCACACAGCTGAACCTTACAACTCCATCAGAACAGTACTGTGAACTTCTTTTTCTCAGTGCCTTAAAGATCAGAATCCTGAGTTTTAAAAGCCAATCAACAGAAATGCTATGCAGAATTTGCTAGGGCTTGGATTATAAAGGTGTCGAACTCTGTAGATTTTGGTTCTGCTCTGCATGTAGGACATAAAGTGATAAGACTAAATGAGGGAGACAGTGCTATTCACCCATCAGTCTAGTTTCCAAAAACAAAAATGTAAGCCAAACTGATGGCTTTTGAACATTAATAGTTCCCACCAACTAGGTGATAGATACATAAATTGAAGAGAAATCTAAGATTCCAAATTAGCTCTTACTGGCTTCCTGACTTTTAAATACAATGCAAAAGTGGGGAGAATTTCCTAGAAAAATAAATATTTATTTTTAAAAATGCATTTGCAATTGCCTGAAGGGCTGAGAACCGGAGTGAGAGCCAAAGCTGAAACAGTGGAGCTATACAACTGGACAGACTCTGTCTGTAGGTCATGCACCCACGTGTGGGAAAGACTGCGAAGAAGCCAGGGAGACTCATCTGAGTTTGTCTAATTTTTCTTGTGCGTTTTCAATTTCTTTTTCCTTTTAATTTTATTTTTCAATTACAGTTAATATTCATTATTATTTTGTATTAGTTTCAGGTGTACAACATCATGTTTAGACAATCATATAATTTACAAAGTGATTTCCTGGTACTTCAAGCACCCACCTGGCACCATACTTTGTTACTACAATACCACTGACTGTATTCCCTCTGCTGTACTTCACATCCCCATGACTATTTTGTGACTACCAATGTGTACTACTTCTTTTTTTTTTAAAGATTTTATTTATTCATTTTTAGAGAGGGAAGGGAGGGAGAAAGAGAGAGAGAAACATCAATGTGTGGTTGCTGGGGGTCATGGCCTGCAACCCAGGCATGTACCCTGACTGGGAATCAAACCTGTGACACTTTAGTTCGCAGCCCATGCTCAATCCACTGAGCTACACCAGCCACGTCAATGTGTACTTCTTAATCCCTTCACATTTTTTACCCATCCCCCTAACCTCCTCCCCTCAGATTTCTTGGAGAAGACTCTTCTAAATCTACTTGGCAGTCCTTGATCAAGCAGAAAACGCTTCTCTGAGGTGCAAGTAGACTAAGGCTGATGGGCAAGATTAGCGAGCACTGTCTACTGATAGGGCTGACCACCACACAGCTGTGAAAGAGGAATGCTTGCAGGGTGAAGCTGCATCATTACAGAGCAGGTAAGGAGGGTGGATTTGGAGCTGAGAAGCAGCAAATGATATCATAGCTATCACCTGGTGTTTTCATAATTTTTAATTTTGGATCTTCTTAGCTGTATATAGTAGTTGCTTTTTAAAAAATTAAATTTTGGGGGGTGACATTGGTTAATAATATTAATAGGTTTCAAGTATGTAATTACATGGTCTGTATATCACATTGTATGTCCACCACCCAAAGTCAAATCTTCTTCTGTCACATATATTTGACCCTCTTTACCCTTTACTATCCCCACCCCCTTCCTTCTAATAAATACTGTATGGTTGTCTGTGTCTATGAGTTTTTAAAAATTTTTATTGTTTGTTCATTTGTCACTTTATGTGTTATATCTCACATATAAGTAAAATCATATATGGTTCTTAACATTTTCTGTTTGCTTAGCATGATATTCTCCAGATCTATCCATGTGATGCAGATGGCAGTATTTCACCTCTTCTTATGGTTGAGTAATATTCCATTGCCTATATAGATACACACCAAGGTCTGTCCAGAAAAAGTCCAACCTTTGTTAATATAATGAGAACAGTCATCAATGTAACCTGGCAGCCAAGGACACTGGACTGGAATGCACATGCATGAAGGATGACAACTTCATTGTACTAGTCAGTGGGGGCGGTAGATACCACTGAGTGAGCATGTGTGCTGTGTGGCCATCACATTCAAAATGACTGAGCAAGAAGAGCAACAAATCAGCATCAAATTTTGCATGAAGCTTGAACATTCCTTTGTGGAAACTTCAGATGATTTAGAAGGCCACAGCTATGGGCAACTGGTGATTGGCAGCTTCATCATGATAAAGCTCCCACTCATGCATCACATCTCATGCAGAATTTTTTTGTGAAACATCAAATTACCCACATGACTCAGTCCCCCTACAGCCCAGATTTGGCACCTTGTGACTTCTGGCTTTTCTCAAAATTAAAATCACCTCTGAAAGGAAAGAGATTTCAGACCATTGATGAGATTCAGGAAAATACAACAGGGCAGCTGATGGCAACTGGGAAAACTGTGTGAGGTCCCAAGGCACCTACTTTGAAGGGGACTAAGGAGTCATTGTCCTACGTACAATGTTTATTGTATCTTGTATCTTCTTCAGTAAATGTCTCTATTTTCATAGTACATGGGTAGACACTTTCTGGACAGACTAAATTTATATATATATATATATATAAATTTATATTTATATATAATATATATATTTATATTTATATATATTATATATATATATATAAATTTTCTTTATCCAATTATCTAGTAAGTGGCACTTTGTTTCCAAGTTTTGGCCACTGTGAATAATGATGCAGTGAACATAGGGGTGCATTTCTGTTGTTTTTTTTTTGTCAAAATTACTAAAGTAATACTCATCTGTTGCAAAAAGATCAAACAGTATTTTCATGCCAACAAAAAAACAGCTTTCCTTTCTTTTTGTTTCTAATACATCTTTCCACAAAAATTCACTGTCCAAGTTTTGTATGTATGGTTCTAAATATTTCCCTGCAGCCCTGGCTGGTGTAGCTCAGTGGGTTGAGCATAGGCTGCAAATCAGAGGGTCATTAGTTCGATTCCCAGTCAGGGCACATGCCTGGATTGTGGGTCAGGTCCCCAGGGAGGGCCACATGAGAGGCAACCACACATTGATGTTTCTCTCCCTCTCTTTCTCTCTCCCTTCCCCTCTCTCTAAAAATAAATAAATAAAATATTTCCCTGCAAAAAGTATACATTATATGTGTACGCAATTTTATTTTTTACAGAGTGAGATGCCAATCAATGTTTTGTTTTTCCATGCCCATTTTACAAAGTTTAGAGAACAGTCAGAGTAGAGTTGAGTGGAAATCTACCCATTGTTTATAGTCTGCCCCAAAGACAACCACTAGGAATAGTAGGTATATGTTATTGTAGTCTCTTCTCTACTCACGCATATTTGTTTTGTTCTTATTAATTTTGATCCTATTGAGCATTATCCTTTTTGTTATACAAATAATATATGCTCATATTAAAAATAAATTAAAAAGCAGAACCTACAGATGAGCAAAAGAAGAAAAAATCATCTAAAAATCTGCTGTTCCTAAAGTTATATTCATTGTTTACATTTTTCTGTGTATATCGTGAAGGAATTTTTAACATACTATGATTTCAACAGAAAAGGATAAATACCATCCACAAATCTCTGTAGACTTGTGACAACCTAAATATAGTTTGAGTTACTTATACAAAACACATATGAAGGTCTATCCAGAAAGTATCCAGTCATGTAATAAGGAAAATATAGACACTTATTGAAGAAGATACAAGATACAAGGAACATAGTACATAGGACAATGGTGTCTCAGTTCTCTTCAAAGTTATGGTCTTCTTGAGGAAATCTGGGTCATTGGTAGAGGTTTGAATTAAGTCATTAGCAACTGCAGCACAATGTTCCTTTTAATCTGGTAGCAGAAGCCATGGAACAAATTTTGCTACAACACATTTCATGCCAAGATCCTGTGTCAAAATCTCGGACACAGTAGTTTTTGGAATCCCCATATCAGCTTCTAGCTCTTGCACTGTTGGTCGCCGATCTTTGATTGCAGCCTATACACCTTCAACATTCTCAGGTGTTCTGCTTGTTTCAGGCCTTCCAGAATGTGGATCACTTTCAACAGATTCTTGACCATCTTTGAAGAATTTGTGCCACACTTTTATTTGTGTTGCATTCATTGCATTGTTCCCAAAAGCCTTCAGAATCATCTGAATAGTTTCCACAGAGGAATGTTCAAGCTTCATGTAAAATTTGATGCTGATTCATTGCTCTACTTGCTTAGTCATTTTGAATGTGATGGTCACACAGCACACATGCTCACTCAATGGCATCTACTGCCCCCACAGATTAGTACAGTGAAGTTGTCCTTGTGCATGCATTTCACATTCCTGTCCACTCTCCTTAACTGACAGATTACACTGATGTTGCGCAAACTGTTTTTTTATATGAACCATGGCTGGACTTCTTCTACCCAGACCTCATCGTATATGCTTCTAATTCTTGTCTTGACTCAAGGAAGGAAAGGATAGAGTAGTTTTCAGATTATGGTTATCACACTCACAGCACTTTGGGACCATTCCCTTCATTCTCCCATCTCTTCATTCCCTAGTCCCACCATGGCTGGCCTCCCCTCATCCAAGAGCCTTTCAGAGAATGAGACATTTGCTGTCTGTTTGTCCCTAACAGTTATTGTTTAAGTATTTTGGTTCTTAATTTGTCTTTTAATCAGATGAAAGCAAAAATGAAATAATTACACTTCCAGGTCAGAAGTGGAGTTTCTTACCTGAAAGCAAGGTGTTTATCTTCAATGGTGTTTAAGATGCATATCTCTGTTCAAGTGTCTTCTAATGCCCAGAATTATCTGGAATTTTCCATATTCATTTCACGCCTACCCACACACCGCCATATGCCTTGTCACTAAAGTGTTTAAGTTACATGAAATAATTACTTGTTTTAAAGCAACATTTTATGGCAATAAACATTCATTATTTAAAAACCATTATTTAAAACAAAGGGAATTAAAGTCACTATAATCCTACCTCCTAGGGATAACCACTGTTAATTGATGTTTGGTGTATTTCCTTCTAAATGATTGTATACATGTATATACTTTAAATCATAATGTATACATGATTTCAGTTGCTGTGTGGTTTTCATACAGTAACTACTATTGTAAATGCTAATATTTTAATAGACATCAACAAGTCAGCTGTATTTTAAAAATCCATCTTACTAAATATTCATGTCTTTTTCATCAGTTTATTCCCATCCTGATGATCTTGAGTTTGGTGTTCTTAGAATCCTCATCTTGGCTTTTAGCCAAAACTCCAGAGCTTCCAGTTAGGGTTTAAAAGACCTCAGCAGACTTTGCTTCCCATTTCCCAGCTATAGTCTTTGTTTTTTTGTTTTTTGTTTTAATGTGTAGTGTTTCCTCCCTTGCTTTTGGGCAGTGGCAGGTAATCAAAGGTATATTTGCCTTTATAGGGGTTCTACTAAACTTCTGGTTCTAAAATAGATTCTTTCCCACCCTGCCATCACTCATCCCTGCAAGGTTGCAGAATAATCAGCAGCCTCACTCATCTCTGGTGTGTTCGTCTCTCAGTTACACATTTAATCCCTCAACAAGCTATTGAGCACCTATGAAGTTCAGGCTTTTCTCCCGATGCCAGCTCCAGCAGTAACTAGGATCCCTACTAGCATGGTACCTTTAGTCTCAAAAGCTTTTGTGCTTATTCAATTGTAAGCTGCTTAAAAACAGGAACTATGCCTGTTCCATCTGTATCCTTCAGGTCTTAGCAAAGTGCCTTTGTCACAGTTGTAACTTAATACTCTAGCTATTTGTCAAATGAAGGAATGAAAATAGATTGCTTCAGAATATAAATTAGCTACCAACAATCTTTGCAAATTGTTTATTTCAACGAGGGCAATCCAATCCTAGTAAAAAATGCAAATATCTCTAGGAGGAGTAATATATAACATCTCTAGCCATTAATAGGTTAATGGGAATAAATTATCTAACCAACTGATTCCTCAATTTGAACTGGGAGAGAAGAAGGAAGGAACACCTGCTCTGGATTGTTGCAGATTGCTTAGGACCAAAATGGGGGTAGTTAAGGGCAACCGGGGAGCAAGAACTAATGCCTATGCAGGCCAAAGGGAAGGGTAGGAAAGCATAAGAGGAAAAACTTTGCTAATCTCACAGTTATATTCTACTCAAAATTTTTATAATCTAGAGAAAGGTACCCAACCCAGAGAATATTAAAAGTATTTGCAAAGAGCCTCTGGCAGTAATTATTAAAGTGATAAATCATATGCCTCATTGGAGAGTTCAGAGACAAAGATAAAATAAGGTCCCCTCCCCTAGTATCCCATCACAGAGAAATATCCTGGCCTACAAACACACATACTCATACTGATTTATTATCAGATTTACCAAAAGTAACCTAGTGGGAAATTCTCTCTTAAGCAATATTTAACTGCTTAAATTCTTGGTTTTGTGAAAGCCAGAATGTCAGCAAACTCAGAAATATGAGTAATGGAGGTAAAAACCACAGCTTGGAGGGAAGCTAAAATGTGACATTCTTATAAATAAGACCTGTAATTTCTCTTTGTTGAGATCCTATTTGTTAACTATTTATGTATACCTTAGTGGAAAATAGACACAGAATCAATCTGTAAGAACTGGCATTCATTAAAAAAATCTATAAAAGTACTTTCACTACAGTGACAAAAACACAATTACAGACCCTAAATCTTTTTATAATGTTGAAGCTGTATTGGCATGAGAGCTAATGCATAAAAAGAACTAGGTAGGACAAATTTTAGGAAGGGTCTGGTCAATTTCCATAGGGCTAATTGACTTGCCAGCTTGAAACTTGAGTGTCTTAGGTTTTATTTTCCTTTGGAAGCTTTTGCCTGTCTTTGGCCCAAGTGACATTATCTCAGTGCAGGCACTGCAAATGCACGGGGCAGTGCACAGGGCAAGAAAGCAAATAAAACAATGGAAGAAAAAGCACATCTAGAATTTCCTAAAAACACACACACACATGGGTATTTACACAAGCACTGACAGATACGTGCTCACAGGTACTTCCTCTTGGGTTTACTAAAATACCATAGTACACTTTAAGTAGGGTATCTATTTAGAGAAACAGACCATCTTTTTAAAATTCAAATTTAATTAACTGAATTTCCCTACTTAAAAAAACCTCTAGGGATCCCTGTTGACTTCGGATTAAAGTTTAAATTCTTGGCATGTTATATTCTTTATACTCTACTCTTTCACCTTTTCTCCTAGACAAACCCTCCACCACCTTGCCTCCTAGTGGGCTTGGCTGCCTTTCTGTTCCTGGTACAAAGAGCACCTCCTCTGGAAAGTCAACCCTGAATCTCCACATTGGACAAAGTGGCTCACCTCTAAAGTCACACATCACCCTCCTCATAGTTCTGTCTTATCATCCAGTAGTGACCTGTCCACGTGCCAGTCTTCTCCACTAAACTGTGTGTTCCCCAAGGGTACAGACACGGTCTGTCATCCCTGTAGCTCTAGGATGTTGCCCAATACAGTGTAAGTTCAAAATAATTACTTGTTAAATTACTAACAGAATTTCACTTATTAAAACACTTACTACTGTATGTAAGTAGCTAGAACCCACCCGAGCAGAATGGAAGCTGAGATGACTCTCCCGATGCTCAGCAAATTTGCATTTGGACAGGCAACCTGTCGATGTGACGCACACCTGTGCCAGAGCAAAAGCGGCTAGCTGCAAGGCAGAAGCAGAGCTGACAGGTTCCATTCCTTAATTTTCTCTGGCGTCCTGCCCCTCCCCCTCTCCCTCCACTCCCTGCCCCATTCTCCATCTGAACATGCGTGCACTGACAGGCCCCCACTGTCAGCGCACGCATGACAGTGCGTAAACCGGTCAGCTGCCTGCTGGACTAACTCTTGGCTAGAATACGGGAAGGATGTGGAGACTCACTGGTTTATAGGAAGAGCTGGCATAGATTAGGGAACACAGATTTAAATGTCTGTAAGAGCTGAGCAGTAGATGTAACTATGTGAAGAGCATTCCAACCTAGATTTTTTTTTAAAAAAAGCTTGCTGAGCAACCAAAACATGGCTGACACATATTTCATGGACTGCTTTGCAGGTTTGGGACCTCTGGCCTAGACACTTGGTGAAATATCCAGTAGTAGTCCCAGGAATCAATGACTGGACACTGAGATCAGAAATGGAAAGTATTTTACACAGAAAGTACTGAAAAAAAAAAAAACACCAAAAACCCCAGGGCCCTGGCATAAACATGAGTGGAAGGATGTGCCTCCTACATATAAAATAACCCCTACACTGGAGCTGGCCTCACAACACACACACAGACACACACCTCTGAGGTCAGGGCCTCCATGATGACTACATTGTAGGTCAAAACATGTTGATTCTGTTTTTTTTTTTCATTTTGTTTTTCCTTGGTTCTCTATTTATGTTATTTATGGGGCACCATTCATAAGCCAGACATGGGCCAGATATTGGAATAGAGGAATGGATAGACATGATTGCTCTTTTCAAGATTTATATGGTAGTAGAGTAGGTCAGTCATCTATATGAAACAGTGTAATAAAGTGGAATCTATAGAAGAGACCAGACATGCCTATGTGGTAAAGTCAGGACAAGTCTCCCAAGAGGACAGTCCTCAAGTTGAATCTTTGCAGGTGATTGAATAGGTGTTTCCTATGGGGATGTGAGCCGAGAGAGGCAGGTAAGTAGGTAGGTAGATAGGAGCTTGAACATAGCCACTTAAACATAAAAATAATTTAGAATAGGATGATGGGGTTATTAGTAGTTCTACAGCGCTCAAGAGATATAGAGAAGAAAAAGACTAAAAAAACAGAGTCTAGAGTATGAGGCGTTATAGATCCAGCTAAGGATGTTGTAATCTCTTTTGTAAAAAAAAAAAAAAAGAGTATTTGAGGGTATGGCAGGATGATTTTTGTGATGATTAATTTCATTTTCCATGTATAACTGCCCGATCCACACCACTCTTTTTTCAAGCAGGTGGCCAGGGCTTCTCTCTGGCCTTGCCCAGGGGCGCTGGCAGGGCCCAAAAGAGATGCTGTTGGAAAAATAGCAGTATTTTCTGTTCAAAGACTCATGTCTTAGAGGAGATTATGCTCAGCATCTGAGTGGGAGGGGAGAGAGGAGGGTGCTTGAGAGAAGGGGGAGAGGAAGAGAGAGATTCTGTCTGGCTGGGAAGGGAAAGGATAGCAGCAGGTCTCCAGAGTCAGACACAGACCTGGCCACTGGACCTAAGCACACAGAGAGGCGCCTCAGAGAAGTCATCTTGGGCAGTACTGCTCTGTCCTGAGCAAATACTGCAGTAGCTCTGTTTCCACAACAGCTGGAGAGAGGTCTATGCTTCACAAGCCTTGTAGACTTGGCTAATGAGGATTATCAGTGGCAGCCACAACAGAATAAATCTTAGAAGCCACCTGCCAGTTTTCTGGGCACCGTGTAAACTTCCTGGTCCCTGGGACTAGTCTAGGAAAAGGGAAGGGCCTCCCTGGAATACTGTGATTGACTTTCTAGTCAGCCGTCAGAATAAGGGCTTTACAGTTAGAGTCAACTGGGCTTTTAAAACTGTGGTATTTCCTGAACACCCAGGTCGACGGAGTAAAATTTATGTACACATTGCAAAGCATTTTATAAAGGAAAATGATGTGATCAGACTTGTGTTATGGGAAGATGCTGTTGGAGAGCATTTATTTGATATCCATGAACTTTATTGAGATTTGGGAATCAGGTCTTTCCAGAAACTAGTTAAAAGGGACAAGGGAACAAAGAAATGGTTTACAAAGGAAAAAGGATATTAGTCTTCTAGAAAGGTCAGCCCTCCCCAGAGAGAGGGAGCACATCCTCAAGTCTGTGCCCAAGGAGTGAGAGGCCAGAGACGGGGGCCTACACAGGGCACACGCTCAAGAGCTCGGAAGTGATAACACAGTGCTGCTGCCCAGTTCCGTTCATTCTTGAAGATATCTGTGTCCAGTAAAATACATATTTTAGGTTGTGCACAGGGTACACACTTTCACTTATGAGTCTGGTCTGGGGGTGTAATGTACAGCACGGCAACTATAGTTAGCAACACTGCACTGTATACTTGACAGTTGCAAAAAGAGAGAACTTCAGTGTCTTTACCACACACACAAAATCACTGCATGAGGTGATGGGTATGGTACGTTCATTAACTTGACCATGGTAATCATTTCACATTTTAATATGTATACACATATTAAATCACATCGTATACCCTTACTATATGCAATTTTTGTCAAGTATACCTCAATAAAGCTAGAAAAATACATAAAAATAAATATCTTAATGAAAACTTCAATGGAATAAGTTTTTGTTCTTAAACATATATTAAAATATACTTGAAATTCTCATGTGTAATCATAGATAAAAAAACAAAAAGAACCTCATTAGTATTGGGTACAAGTTCATACCTACAGGCACAAAGTATTGTCATTTCTACTTTAGGGTTAAAAACCTCAAATCTCAAAGAGATTAACATCATTTGTTAAACATGTATTCAGTGGCATGGACTAAGAACCGCCATATTCCAGACCTGCTGCTAAGAACCACTGTGGAGAAGTCTAGTGATGGGCAACCTGTACAAGTGAAAACTGATGATATAAACTAAGTGCTATGTACTTGTGTGTCTCTTTGGGATATGCTGCCCCCAACAATGACCCCATTTTTCTGAGAACACTGCTTTCTCTCTCCCCTCAGTTATGACCCCTGGCAGATGTGTATTATAATTTGATCCAACACTCTGGCCTTAATTGATTGTGTCTGGTGTGGTTGCTGGACGAAGGAAAGTCCAATTAAATTTTCTCCAGGGGATTTAAATCTATCCCTGAGAAATAGTGTCTCAGTCTGCTCTCATCTCTCGGGTCAAAGGCAGTTTTAGTAAATTATACATTTCCGAGAATTTCATTAAAAATTTCTAAATTATTCACATAAAGTTGTCCAGAATAACTTATCTTTTTAATAACTGCAGCATCTACAGAGGTAGCCTTTTTTTTATTCCTGATATTGGTTATTTGTGCCTTATCTCTCTGTTTTTTTTAAACCAGACTTTCCAGAGGTTTGTCAATTATATTAGCCTTTCAATAAACCAACATTTGGCTTTGTTAGTCCTTTCCAGTTTATGCCTGTTTCTATTTCATTAAATTCGGCTCTTATATCTTTCTTCTACTTTTTTTGCTGTGTTTATTTTATGGCTCTTTTTTCTAACATCTCAAGATGGATGCTTTGCTCATAAATTTTTAACCTATCTTCTCTAATACAAGCATTTATGGCTATAAATTTATAAGTGCTGTTGGAATTGCATCCCATATGGTTTAAAAACTATTTTGTTATAGTTAAGTTGAAAATGTTTCTAATTTCCATATGACCCCTACTTTGACCTTTGGTCTATTGAGAAGGGTATTTTTTAATTTTCAAATACATAGGAAAGTTTCTAAGTATCTGTTTGTTATTGACTTCTAGCTTTATTGTAGTGTGGTCAGAGAATATAGTTTCAATCCTTTGAAGTTTGTAGAGAGTTGCCCAACTGAAACACCATTCATAGTTATTTGTTTAGGTTTCCCACATATTACTACTTTACTTTCTTTTCCTCCCTTCTCACACCTCAGACTTTCCATTTTAGATCATTTTTAAAAATGTAATGAACATTCTTTAAAATATCCTTTAGTGAAGATCTGGTAATGACACAGATTTTCAATTATTTTTTCTTTCTTTCTTTTTCCCTATTTTATTTATTTTTAAAAAATTATTTTATTGTTCAATTACAGTCATCTGCATTTAACTCCCACCACTCCCCTCCACCCCAGCCAAACCTCCCTCCCTCTCCTGCTTCCACCCCCACCTTGGTTTTGTCCATGTGTCCTTTATAGTAGTTCCTGAAAACCCTTCCCCCCACTGTCCCCTCACCCCTCTCCTCTGGTTCTTAATTTCAATGACTCTGGTTATATTTTGCTTGCTTTTTTCTTTTGTTGATTATGTCCCAGTTAAAGGTGAGATCATATGGTATTTGTCCCTCACAGTTTCACCCTCCTTATTGAAAAATATTTTGGATGGTATAGAATCATAAATTAGACACGATTTCTCAACACCTTAAATATATCATGCTAGTATATTCTAGCGTTTATTTTCACTGTGGAGATGTCAGCTGTCAGTCTGTAACTCCTAAAGAGTAATATGTAATTTTTATCTAGCTGTTTTCAGATTTTTCTCTATGTCTTTAGTATCTTACAGTTTTTTCTTTTTCCTTTTCATGTTGTGTTTTTGTTTAGATTTATTTTTGTTTATCCTGCTTGGGTTCATTAAACCCCTTGAAAAAAAAATCTGTGGATTGGGTGCTGAATCAATTGCAGCATGTACCCTATTGTTATACCTTTAAACGTTGCCACTACCAGATTCCCCTTTCTTTCCCTTTATGAAACCTAATTAGGATATATATGTTAAAGTTTATTTTTTCCTTCAAGTCTTTAAAGCACTATTTCATTTTTTCATTTTATATTCATTTTATGCTGCATTGTGGATACTTTTTAAAGACATCTTCTAGCTTATTATTTCACTCTTCAGCTAAATAATTTGTTGTCTAACCAGCCGAGTTTTAAAATTTCAAATATGTTTTTTAGCTCTAGAATGTGGGTTAAAACCTATATCTCTACTTGGTTATATTCTTTATAGTTTCTTGTTCCTTGTATATCCCTTTAATTTTGCCTTTCATAATGTGTACATAGTAGGCATAGTTATTTGAATTATGTATTTGATAATGCCAACATCTGAAATTTTTGAGGGTCCTTTGCTGTGGTTGTTGCTGCCCTTTGCATTAATAAACAGTATTTCCTCGTGTGCTTGTTGCTTAATGTATTTGGAAAAATTATTTCTGGGAATTCTTTGAGGACTGGGTTAAAGGTGCATTCCTCTGGATAGAATTTGCTTTCCTTTGCCATGACCCCATGAAAACCAGCAGTTTGGGGTCCTTTAATTTAAAAAAAAAAAGGCTAGTGGCTTTTGATCTTTTTGGAGTACCTGGGTGATTTGGGTTGCAAATACATGCGAGGTAGTTTACTTGCATGCTGCTACAGTGACAGTATAGTTGTTTGGGGTGTTCTAGTTGTGGGAGATTACCCACTAGGCTCCCTACCTTGGGGAGTTCTGGGCTTTATCTTTTATCCATATCTATGCATGTGTTACCCATATGATCTCATGGATACTCAGACTCAAGTTTACCAGGTTCAGTAAATGACCTGAAGGCAGAAGCAACTTCCATGTTCCCCTTGTACTTCTGGGTTTCCATCTTCCCTTACATTTCCTATTGATAAAATCTCTTTGTTCCTCTCTTTTTGCCTCTTAGATAATTAATTTCAAAAGGTGTTTTCTGTATTTTATCATTCATTCTAATTCTCAATATTAGAAGAGTTAGTCCAGATAACAAGCCAAATACATTAGTAGGAAGAGCAGCCTGACTTTTACCTTTGAAGAGTAACTCAGCTGTTATTCCTTGAAGGAAATTTTCTTTAGAATTCTAGAGTGACAGTGTTCCTCTCAAATTTTCAGGTATTATTATTTATTTATTTTTTTAAAGATTTTATTTTATTTTATTTTTTAGAGGGAAGGAAGGGAGAAAGAGAGAGAGAGAGAGAAACATCAATGTGTGGTTGCTGGGGGCTGTGGCCTGCAACCCAGGCATGTACCCTGACTGGGAATCAAACCTGCGACACTTTGGTTTGCAGCCTGTGCTCAATCCACTGAGCTATGCCAGCCAGGGGTATTATTTTTTTTTATTATTCATTTTCTGGATTCTATTTTTGCCTATGTTTAGTATACAAATATTTTAAGGTTCATTACTACATTCTATGCCTGGTTGTTAAGACTTTTATCTTTTTGTATGAAATTATATTGCAGCACACTTTTAGCTGCATCCCCAGAATTTGGGTATATCTTATTTTTATTATAATCCAGTTAACATGTTTTCTAAAATTCACTGATTTTTTTTAACCTATGCAATATTTAGAAGTATATTATTTAATTCCAAAACATTTGGGAATAGTCAAAATTATCTTTTGTTATTGATTTCTATCTTACTTCCCCTGTGGTAAGACAATACACTCTGTTTTTCAATTTTTAAATATGTCAACACTTGCTTCATAGCCAGACATAAGGTTAAATTTGGTACATAGTACACACACATTTGAAAAGACTGTACTCTGCAGTTGTTGGCTACCGTTTTTATAGATGTTCAAGTGTGTTAGCTTTGTTCTTCACATCTTCCTTCTTCTTAACTAATTTTTTGTCTTTCTTCTGTCACTTATTGAGTAATGCTGCAGGCCATTTCTAAGAATGGTCTCAATGATCTCTATCTCCTAGCCTTTATGCCCTTCTGTAATGCCCTCTCTTAACTGTGTACTGGACCTAGTAACTTGCTTCCAATGAGTAGAAATGGCAAAAGTGGTAGAATGTAATTTCCAAGATTAGATTCCAAAAGACTTGGCCTCATTTGCATTCATGCTTGCTTGCACTGAGGGAACTCAGCTGCTCTATGGTGAGCTGCCCTTTGAAGGGGTCTTTGTGGTGGTGAGCTGTGAAAGGCTTCTGGTCAATGACCACAGAGGGACTGAGACCACAAATCCAATAGTCTGTGAGGAAATGAATCCTGCCAATGACTGGGTTGGAAGCAGATCTTCCCCTAGCAGAACCTTCAGATAAGATTGCTCTATGAGAGATCTTAGTTCAGAGGACCCAACAAAGCCACACTTAGACTTATGATCTACTGGCTGAGACGATAAGTGTTTATTATTTAAAGCTGCTAAATCTTGGAGCAGTCTGTTATGCAGCGGTAAATAATTAATACAAAAGAGATTTCACTGTAGATTTATGTGTTCTTTCAATTTTGTTATTTAAAAATAAATTTTATGGTAAAATACACATAACGTAAATTTCCCATCTTAACCATTTTTGCATGTACAGTTCAGTAGTGTAAAGTACATTCACATTATTGTGCAACCAATCTCTAGAATTTTTGTTATCCTGCTAAATTGAAATTCTTATATCCATTAAACAAGAACTCCCAGTTTCCCCCTGCCCCTAGCCCCCAGCAACCACCATTTTACTCTTTGTCTCTCTGAATTTGACTATTCTGAGTACCTCACATAAGCGGAATCATACAATGCTTGTCCTCTCATGAATGACTTACTTCACTTACCATAGCGTCTGCACGGCTCATCTGCGTTGTATGGCACACCACATCTTGTTTGTCCACTGATCGGTTGATGTGGGCTTGAGCTGCTCTCACCTTCTGGCTATTGTGAATAATGACCCAATGAACACATATGAACGAATATCTCTTTGAGAGACTGCATTCAATTTTTTAAATTATACACCCAGAAATGTAATTGATGCATTATATGGTAATTTTATCTTGAATTTTTTTGAAGAACCATCACACCATTTTCCATAGTAGTGGAAGTATTTTATATTCTCGCCAACAGTGCACAAGGGTTCCAATTTCTCCATCCTTACTAATATTTCTTTTTGCATGTTTTTTTTAGATAATAGCAGCCCTAATGGGTGTGAGGTGAATTCTGTTACATTTTTGTGTGAATATTTTGAAATTATGTTAATAAGTGCACAAATATTTAAATTTTTACAAAGGGTTGATTTACTCCATTATAATGTCCATTTCTTTGATAATATTTCTTGCTTTAGCATGCATATTATCCGATAGTAGTAATGTTACATTGGACTGCTTTTCATTGGTGTTTGCATGTGTATATTTGTACTTTCTTTTACTTTCAAACTGTGTCTGCATGTTTAATGTTCAGATAATTAGAGATTTAAAAAATCTAATATTGAGATTTTAAAAATCTAATATGATTATCTTAGTCTTTTGTAATTGAAGTATTTTGTCCACTTACATTTAATGCAATTAATGATATATTTTGAATTTTAATCTACCATCTTTTTCTTTTCAGTTTGTCTGTTTAGTTTTTAATTTCTCAGTTTTTCATATTATAACTGTTTTCCAAGTTCTATTCAGTTCTTTTAAAATCTGTTTTATCTCTTTTTATAGTGTCCTCTTCTTCTATTATGTTTTTTCTTTAACATTTTTATTATCTGAGCATGTTTATTTTATAAGTTCTTGAAGCTTATTATGTTAGTTTTTTATGAGAGTACCAATCTCCCTTGTTTTGTTATTAATTCTGCTCCATGGTAGGCAGGTTTTTCTTTTCCATCGTGTGTTTTCTAACTTTTATGTTGAGCTTATCATCAGCTTAGCAAATCAGTAGGCGTTGAGTTAAAAATATCTTCTTCCAACAAAATATTCTTCAACTAGGACCCCATGCTGAGCTGCCTTATGCCAGGACCAATTTACACACTAATTTATTTGCTTAAGATTTCCATACACCATGTGCGATCTAAATTGATTTCACCCCCGTGTATTATGCAAGTATAAGTTTTTTATATTCAATAGAAAACTTTTGCCTAACCCTGGGGTTAAGGCCAGAATATAGAGCTTTTCTAACCTTCTCTCTGTGAGGGTGATAACTGTCTGAGACCTCAGCTTTGTGCAGCTTGGGTGCATGCTTTGTACTCTAGTTGGACCCTGGACCATGTGTCCTTTCCTTGCATGCATGTTAAACTCTAGTCTCTTTCTGATATTACATGTGTCCCACTTTAATGTTACCTTGGACTGAACAGCATTAGCCTCTGTGCTCATCATTCTGGTTATATACTCTTTTGTTGGAATCTAAAACATTTCTGGTTCTTTTCATTAAGCTCAGCCACATTCACTAAATTTTTTAAAAAATCTTGTATTCATCCATATTTGTATCAGGCAGGGAGATGAAAGAATCCACAATTTTGTGCTCGGTGATGCTAGAACTGTAAGTCCCATGCCAAAGGGATCCAAATGATGTCTAATATTTCTTACATTTTTGAAATTCTACTATTTTCAGTGTTAGTATTGACTCCAATGCATGCACATTCATAATAAAGTCCTTACCTGCTACTGATTCCTTAAATACCAGAGAATTTTATTATGAGAGAGAATTTTATCATTGTAAAATTATGAAGTGCTGGTCTCAAGCAGACTTTTATACAAGCCTCTTAGAGAATATATGACAGCATGACTGAGTTTTTTGTCTGTCTTCCTTTCCAAAAAAGTAATCTCTGTGTTGGCTATCATAGTCATTAACTCTGTTTACAATGACTTCACCTCTGTCTTCTTTGAAGCATATGATAAGAGTGTCATTCCCCTCCCTCTTAAATTTAGATGTAGCAATATGAATGTCTCTGTACAATGAAATGTGAGTAGATGATATCATTTCCTGGTGAAAGTTTCAAGAGCTAAGGTGTGCCTCAGCACCTTCTCTCTTTCTTAGCCCATGGAAACTGATGGCATTCCGGATAATGTTGCTTCCTTAGCCTAGAAACTAGAGTGAGGGTTGTGCAGAGTAGAGTTTCCATATCACTTGCCAGTGACATAGAGTCGGAGTGAGAAATAAACCTTTGTGGTCTGAGATCTCAAGGTTATTTGCCAGTGCGACAAAACTCAGCCTTTCCTGATTGATTTCAGACTAAATGGGGCAGCTTAGTTTTCACTGTATTTCCCACATCTTAGCACAAGCTCTGGCACAGTGCTTATGAATTGTTGAGTTAAATGTTAGAATCACAGGTCTCCAATCCCTGGGCTGATGGTGCAAAGATGAGGACTGGTTTTCTGTGAGACTTGGTCTTTAATCCTCAATATATTCCATCCATCTTTCTAGCTGGAGGCAGAGAGAATTATATTTGAGTTAGTCACAAATAGAAATCATTTTGTTTGGTACAAAACCCATTGGGAAAAGAACTACAAAAGAAATTTTTCCCCCAGTGGGTAACCTGCTGCTGCATTTCCTATAAACACTAGATAGTGTATTGGTCTGTGAGAAACGGTGTAAGGTGGAAGAGGCAAGAATTGTTTGGTTTTTGTTGTTTTAGCTCAAAAGAATTGGGACAGAAGCAACTCTGACTGCAAAGTTGTGTCTTTGGGAAAGATTTTGCCGTTCCTTCAGGCTACCCTATTTTCTACAAGTAACCTGTCTTTTAAAAAAGATGTATTATTCTCAGAGGCTTTGAGGTCATTCTTGTTCTATGAAGTAAGATGATTGGATCTACCCAGAGAAAGCCATTCTCTTTGTCAGATAAATATTTTATAGACCACTTTTCTCAAATAGGTAAAGTAGCCATATTGTTTATTTTGTTTCAACTTAGAGATATTGGGGAATGAAAGAGAGCACCATTACCAAATATACCAGGACAATCAGCATAAACTGATTTTTGCCTGGGCAAACTGCGTGAATATGTAACATATAGCAACACTTGTGAATGTGGGCTTCACAATCTACAATCAAGGCACTAAGTCCTTTGTTCTGAGAGAAGCCACCTGACTGAGGGACCAGAAAAACCAATGGATAGACATTTTAACCCCGGTCAGGTATTTCAAAGGCTAGCATCATTTTCCCATGAGCTGATGACCACAAAACTTTATTTAGATATACCTCAAGGGAGTTTATTTAGATATACCCCTGGGGAGATACACCTGTGTATAAATGCATGAACTCTGCCTGGCCCGGTCTATTCCTCCCCAGCAACCCTAAGACCCAGGCCCAGACTGAGTGTTATTTCCTCTGGAAAGGCGTCTCTAACATCCCTAGATGCAGTGAGTCTAGCAGCTGTGTTTTCGCAGTGCAGTGTGGACACTTCTGCAGTGGACTCAGCACATTGCATCCTAATTCTCCATTTACGTCTGCCTTCCCTTGTGGGCTGCTCACAGGCGAAAGCCACATCTTATTTTCTACTGTCTTTGTGAGAAACACTTGTTGTTGCTTTTTGCCCCAAAGTAACTGCTCGGTAAATTATTGAGAGAATGAAGCCAGAGAAGTACTTATTTAGAAAAAGATTACATTTATAAGGTATAATCTTTCCCTGTTTGAACATGAGATAAAAGAAAAAAATGAGCTAGTCTACTAGCTGTTTCATAAGGGAAGAAATATAGAGTGAATCTGAATCTGAGGTAGGGGCAAGGGAAAAAACAAAGCACAATTCCTTCACTTTAATTACATTTGGCTGTGGTGCCATTTCTGGATAGAACTCACAAAACTGTAACCGCTAGAAACTGTGCGTTTATTACTTAAGGGAAAACAAAGTAATATAGTAATCTTTAAGGGATTTTTAAAAGGCTTTTGTGGTACAGCTTCTAGGAATGAAACCCAATGTACATCATATTCCCCAAGCGGTAATTACAGAAACTAGAGATGGGGAGAGCTCATCTGGCCCACCCTCCCAGAACAGCGCACATTTTTATGTGGCTCCTGTCATTTCCCAGAAGTGGGCGGAGCTCTTAGCAGAGCAGTGCACATTGCTGTGGAAACAGAAGGCAAATACTTGGCTACTAAGGCGAGATGGCCTTGGTGAGGGGTTGGGAATTGACACGTGTTAAATTAGCAGCAGAATTCTCCAAACCAGGAGTTACAACTGGAGCCTAAAGTATTGAGATACACATTGGCCTCTCAAGCTGTTTTGCAGGATGCGAGGAGCTGATCTCACCAAGCCATGTGGCAGGATGGGGCGGTTGTTCTCAGAGTCAGAAGTAATATCGTCCGTGACAAATAGCACAGGACATAGAGACTCAAGAGGTTACTTTGGGATCTAATTCTGGGCTGACATTTCAAGTAGGTTAGAAATATGAAACATCTGTGTTTCTCCCAAGGCTAGAGTTTTCATAGCACTGGTCTGCAGGGAGGAGTCCTACTGACGTGGGAAATGGCAGCAGGAGATGGAGCAGGAGGACCATCATACATCTCTCCATGGGCTGAGCCCACCTCAGCCCCGACCGTCCTCTCACTCTATTCCTTTAGCGAGTGTACCACGGGGCTCCACTAAGCTCATGGCACTGTGCTAAGCAGTGCGGAACTAATGATAAAAGTGACAGCTGTGGCTCTCAAACTCCCACAATCCAGTGGGGAAGACAACTACATAAAACAGATCATCATTTATTCTGATAGATGTGCTATTCAAAATGTGTATAGGAGGTCGTAGGAATATGGCAAAGGGAGTTGCTAACTCTGTGTGGTTATAATTATGGAGGAATTAGAATTTGGGGAAGGCTTTACATATGGCTCCCTGTTATAACACCCAGCCTTCTTGGCATGGCATCCTGGGGTCTCCAGTATGTGTGTCTGTCAGATGGACTTCTATAACTATAGACTGGGTTGCTTACAGAGAACATTTATTTCTAACAGTTCTGGAGTCTGGAAAGTCCAGGACTGTGGCACCAGCAAATGTGGTGTTTGGCAAGGCCTTCCTGGTTTGTTAGACAGCTGCCTTTTCCCCGAGTCTTCACAAGGCAGCAGGGGCAAAGGACATCTCCATGAGCTCTTTCAAAAGTGCTCTAGTCCATTCATGAGGGCTCCACTCTCATGACCTAATCACCTCCCAAAGTCCCACCATCTAATCACCATCACTTTGGGCATTCAGTTTTCCACATACAACTATTGAGGGAACACATATATTCAATCTATAGCAATGTGTCTCCATTAGTGCAGCCTTCCCACCTATCGTGCTTGATGCTCTCTCTCTCTCTCTGCTCCGTCCCATTTGCTCCCCAGAAATGCTTCACTTCTCTGAATCTTCTCTTTCAAAGATCAACTTAAGTTGTACCTCCTCATGCTGCCTTTTCTGATTACCTCAGCCCACAGTGGTCTCCCCATTCTAGACTCCTTGGGGGTTCTACTTTGATATTTGATTTTATCCAGTACTGTGATATCTCTTATATTGTCATTTAACACTTCTAATTTTAATTTAATACTGTACTTTTCCCCCTCATCAACTAAAATTAAAGGCATTAAGTGGTAGACCTTATTATCTAATATTTCATATAGACTGCAGTAAAGTGTAGGACACAGTACTCAATAAATACTTGTTGAATGAGTAAATGGGACATGTAGGCATTTTGTCCCTTGGGAAAGATTCAGGATAAAATTGTCTTTTTCCTTAGCATCAGGTTCAATATGGGGGAGCCTTCCCTTCCCGTGGCTACTAATTGGATAATGGCATTTTTTCCCCTGATTACTATCCATACATTCATCCATCCAGTAAGTCCTTGAGAGTTTCCTAGAAACTTAGTGACAGAGGCTGAAGTGAATGCACCCAAAGAACTGACAATCTAAATAGGAAGGTCAGCACTTAAAGGGTTGGGTGGAATGAAGTGTTGTGAGTTTTGTAGCTGTGAGGGTGGGGCACGGAGGGCTGACAGTTCCCTCACAGGGTAAGTGTAAGTTCACGAGGCAGGGGATGCTTGAGCTCTTCGGGCATCTGGGTGTCCATCAGAGAAGGATGGTGTGGGGGCTTTTAGGGACAAAAAGCTGTGTGGACAAAAGAGAGGCCACAGAGCTCAAGGTGTCTCAGTATAGCCACACACTCCAGTTTTTTAAAGGGGTTTCAGAGCCCCGAACACCAGCTGGGTGTTTTAGTCTGTCATGCTTTGGCCCAAGACAGGCCCTTTGTGCATTCCTGACCTGATTCCATTGTGACCTTGCATATCTGAACATGCCGTTATTCTACCCTTGCAGATGATTTGATGGATACTTTGGCAGGAGATAAGAGTCTTTGGCTGGAGATAATGTTCCCTCAGAATACTGAAGGAATTTCCCAATTATTTCTAGCTTTAGTGAGGCTAGAATCATTTCTGATTCTTGATATTTTGATTCTTGGTATGTATGATCTTTATCTCATCCTCTTTTGGCCCCCAAAATTTTTAGTGTCCTCTCTATTCGCTGGGATCAATGATAACACACCTTGGTATATTTTGTTGTTATTGTTAACTGACTTTAAATTAAATTAAAAAATTTAACTTTGATAGCACTTAATGAGCCCTTTAGAAATGGAGAATCATGTTCTTGTTTTATTTCATTAAAAACTTCTGTCTCTCTGCCCTGGCCTGTGTGACTCAGTTGATTGGAGTGTCATCCCATAAACCAAAAGCTCATGGATTTGATTCCTAGTCAGGGCACAGGCCTGGGTGGCAGGTTCAATCCCTGGGCAGGGCACATACGAGAGGGAACTGATCGATCAATGTTCCTCTCTCACTTCAATGTTTCTCTCACTTTTCCCCTTCCTCCCCCTCTCTCTAAAATCAGTAAGCATGTCTTTGGGTAAGGATTAAAAAAATTTCTATCCCCATTTTCTCCTTTCTTTCTGAAATTTCTGTTGGGTAGTTCTAATCTTCTGAACAACTTCCCTAGTTTTATGTCTTTTCTCCTATTACCCATCTCTTTGATCATTTGTTGTACTGTCTGAGATTTTTTTAAACTTTGTATTCTAACTATTTTACTTAATGTTTTCTTTCTATTATCATATTTTCATTTTATATTTGTTATTTCTTGTTTTCCATAGCATTTCATTATTGTTTCATGGATGTGAAATGTCCTCTTATTTCTCTAAGAATAATAGTTATAAATAATTTTCTTGAAATTTTTCTGTTAGATCCTTTTCTCCAAGTATCTTTTTCTATTTGTTTTCCAGGCTCCCTCCCTTTTTAAGAGGTTTCCCTTAAATAGCAGCCATCCCTGGCTGTCTGTTCATGGCTAAGAAGGTGTCACTAGGAAGCTGAATGGACGATCTGTGTGCATGGACAGGACTGGTTGATGGGTGGGTAGTATTATAAGGTGATCAGTTAGGGATCCAGTAATTCTCCTAGTGAATTGTTTGCAAATACCAGTGGGTATTTTCCCTTAAGCTGGGATGCCAGCAATCTGAAAACCCACCAGGAGAAGGGAGGGAGTGGGCATCTCACCATTACCTATGTAGACTTTTAGTTAATTGTTCTTATTTCAGCATGGTATTCTCTTCTGCACCTGATGTGTTTAATGCTGGAGCCTCTCATGTTCATATTCTCCAGTAAATCTCTCTGTCCCTTTGAGTTCGGGACAGAGAAGGTACCTTGGTGATACCTGTTCTGTATGCAGACTAATCCCTTCCTACACTAATGTCTTCTGAAGCCCTCTGTGCCCCTACTTTCTGAGCCTTTTCAGATTT
Organism: Phyllostomus hastatus; assembly: GCF_019186645.2. Taxonomy (NCBI): domain Eukaryota; kingdom Metazoa; phylum Chordata; class Mammalia; order Chiroptera; family Phyllostomidae; genus Phyllostomus; species Phyllostomus hastatus. Next base: position 27,075,258 of record NW_025333857.1, on the reverse strand, counting down.
TTTTGCAACTCAGTTTGTTTCTTCCTCTACAAGCTTTTTCAATTATGCTGTCTGGTACTACTTATATATCACTCTGCACCTCCCATAATTTTTTGAAGTGTTATTTTTTACTATCATGTCCCATCCCCATTTCCTTCATAATTTATGAGCCTTCTTTTTTATTCTCTTACTATCATTTTGGAGATTTTTCTGGATAGAGTTGAGATAGCCCTGTAAATTTAATTTGCCTTATTTAACTGGCAGTCCTTTTTCTTATGACTGTATCTGAGTTCTCCTGGCTGTCTCCGAGGTTCCTCTCACCTCCATCCTCTACCCCATACTCAGTGCTGGGCTACAACATTGCCGTGTTCAGCAAATACAAATGCAAGATGACCAGTTAAATTTGAACTTTAGCTAAACAAATATTGTATAGAACATAATTAAACTAAAAATAAGTATTCATTGTTTTATGGAATTCAAGTTTATCTGGTCATCCTCTATTTTGTTTGGCAAACCTGCTGGAACAGAAACTTCTTACCCTAGCTTTGGTTCTGCTGACCCAATTATTGTTACTATTATTGTTGTTGTAATTATTATTATTGGAGAATTCAATTCTTAAAGTCTAAGAACTTAGCACTTAAGTCGCCCTACCTTGTTCTCCTACCTCCGCAACAGGGTGGTGCCCGAACTCACCTGGGGTTTGGGGCCGTCTATGTCCTGCTAAAACAAAAGGGGTAAAATTTCTGCTCTTTACATTTTGCTTATGCTAAGCTAATGAATTGGAACTTTATCTTTAAAGCATTGGAGCATTGCCAAATATTTTTACTAATGAAGTAACATCAGCTTTGGATTTAAAAAGTTATGCTGTAGCATTGAGGGTGACAGGTCTGGGGGTAAGGAGACCTTTGGGTGACTGTTGCAGTGAGTTACTCAAGCAAGGAAATAGGGCATCCCAAACCAGGGCAGGACGTGTAAGAACAGAGAAGAGCAAATGCGAGGAATACTGAGGAGGCAGGAACTACTGGCCCGGGGAAGGAAAAGTGAAAGCTCTGGGGAAGGGAGAAGAGGTGTTGAAAATGTTTGGTGAGTTTCTGACTCAGGCAAATGATAGTGAGTAGAGCCTTTCACCAAGAAAAGAAATTCAAGAGAACCTAGTTCAGGGAGGAGATTGCTGTTAGTTCTCTGCTCAATGGTTCTCCTTTGTGCAATGGGAAGGGGATAGTCTTCCTGGAATCATGAATGTGTTTGGCCTTGTTTCAAACTCTAGCAAAAAGAAGCCATGAGGATGTTTCCAAGTTACTGAAGTTATTTACAGACCATTGCTCCTATGCTGCCAGTAGCTCATCTGTTGGAGGGAGGCCTCTGTTTCCCCAATACAAGCAAGGGAGGGCCTTCTCATGTGATAGTTTTGTCTTTTCTACCATCAGTGACAGCTGGTGGCAATTGTCAGTTCAGCAATACTGGAAGTGAGCTGTCCTCATTTCGCTCCAGGCCATGATGACAAAGAATGACAGGGGCTATTCTGTGCTGGAGCTGAGCTGAAATAAGCCATCCTGGACTGAGACCTGATTGGGACAGAGTAGACTGACTCTCTCCAGGGACTATTTTCTCATCACTTCCAGAGACTTCTTTATTTTCTCCACTTTCAGATCACATCATTTGCATCCAGCTCTCTTCTGCACTAAATCATCCACTTGGAATAATTATGTCAGGGACAGTTTGTCAGCTGCGATCAGCACATGCCACTTCCTGAGGTGTCGGAAAAAATATAGAGTCCTCTGTTGTTGGTGTTGATTTTTTGGCTCACACCAAGTTTCTTTTTTGAATTGAATTGGTTGAAAGTTTATTATCTTCAATGCCAGTTGGTTTTTTTTCCCCCTCTGTTAATAGCCAAGGCAATGAAGGCAACTGCTATCTCTGTTAAGCTAATGAGGCGAGAAAAGGGACAGAAGGAGGCCAGTGAGGCCAGTCCTTCATCTCTTGAATTTCTGTTGCCCAGGCAACTTGTCCCCCAACTATAAATGACAGGATTTTGCTTTCTAGTATTGGTTCCCTGGGTCCTGTGTGAGCAGACCCACTGGCCCCTCCTCTCTGTTTTCTCAGAGTGTGTAGGATGAACTTGAACAGGCATCAAGGCATTTCCAAGCATGGCTTTTCTATTGTTTTCTTTGCTGTCAATTTAATTTTGTTTAAAAACGTTGTACAGAATTGAAAGCATAATTTTGCATGTTAGAATACCAGACCAAAGTATCAAATTTCTACAGTGCCTAGAAAAAGGAAGGTGGATATGGAAGGAAACATTTTTTTAAGAGGGTAGAGGGAGGGCAGAACTAAAATTCAGATCTCCAGTGAACACTGAGTCCATAAGGGAAGGGAAAGGGTTTGCAAACTTGCAGCACTCTAAATTCAAACAACATTACTGTGCCAAAGTTGGCCTTTCTGATAAATTGTCAGACTTAAGTCAAAGGACAGGGAAATAGTCGTAATCAACCAAATGGAATTTTTGAAAAGATAGACTAGAATTCAGGACTTCAGTGGAAGGAGAGGAGGGAACCCAAAACTTTAGCTTACAGGAAGAAACCTCTGTCAGCCAGCATGAGCTTGCTGTTGGTCTTTTAACTAGCCCATCTTTCAGGAGATAATCATGGGTAACATGATTGAGTTTAGTGTTCAAATTCTTTCTCAGTGCACATGTGCATATACACATGCACACATGTGCATGCTCTCTTTCTCACTCACACACTCTAGCATGGCCTGAAGCTGGTCCACCAGTTTTCAAGAAGTACCATTATACAGCGGCTAAGAATCTGGGCTCTAGAGTAAAGAGGCTGAGAGTAGTGTGCCAGATCCAAAAGTTGTTAAAGAATTTGGGGGAAATGGTCTCTGAGCCTCAGTCTACTCCTCTAAAAATGGGGCATGATTAAAAGAGCAAGACCATGAGGCCCTTGGGCTGGAGTGGGGCACACTCCATTAGCCACGTTGTTATTATTTGGGGAGACGCCTACAAAGAACATGGTCTTTTTATCTCTGCTACTCTCCACCTAAGGCACAACACACACCACCCCTCTTCCTTTGTTTCCTCATGGGAAGTGCTTCCTACATCCTTGCCTCCCTGTTTTCTGTTGCTGGCCAGGTGCAGAGCCTCTTGCTCCAAGTGTTCTATTTGCCAGCTGCAAGGAGGGCTCCCCTTGGGACTGTCAGAGATACTAATGAGATCTCTGTTTAACCATGACTGTGAGCTCTCCCAGCAATCAAGGAGAGATGAAACACCTTGCACAACAATTAGCTTTTCACAGCCATTAGCAATTTGTAGTCATTAGCACCACAGAAACACTGCGAATAACACTCAGAAAGCAAATACCACTGTGAGTTGGAACAGGGCTTCCAAGAGTCAGCTCCGAGAGACGCAGGGGTGTTAGAATATGAGACCCCCTGTTTGTTTGTTTGTTTTTCCAGCAAATGAGATAGGACCCAAAGTGCCTTGTCCTTTCTCATCATATCTTTGAAAATGTCTGCATCCATCTCAATGTTTGTTTCAGCAAAATGTAGATATTTCAGAAGGCAAGTCCAGAAGATGTAATATATAATAAAGCAATTCTAAATTCCTTCACAGACCAGGAAATCGAAACAGGATCAGAAAGAGTGGTGTGAATAATTGAAATGCAAATTGAATGAAGGCCCAGGGCGGTGCAAAGATCGAGACTCAGAGCTGCTCCTAGCAACACTGCTGATCACTGGAACCATCTCTCTCCAACAGTAGGAATTGGTTTAATAGTTGTGTTACACCCATTATGTAAATATAACACAGCCTTCAAAAATAATATCCTGAATTTACAGGTAGGTTACATTAAAAAGGTTGTGAAACAGTAGTAACATGACTTTTTAAAAAATGATACACACCTTTGAAAATATCAGCAGTGGTTGTCCTTGGCTGCTGGGAATGGAAATAGGTAGCTTTAAGTTTTTATTTTTTAAATTTTAAATTGTGCTGTTCTTATGTATTATTTTTCTAAAATAACTATGTATATCTGTATAATCCTTTTAAGTTAGAGAGAAAGGAAGAGGGAAAAAGAGAGCTGAATGAGAAAATAGGTCCTGAATTGCTAAGTGAATTTAATATAAATGCAAAATTTTAAAGTAAATATTTTATTAAAGCATAACATACATGCAGAAAAGGAGATACAAATAATAAGTACACAGTTCAATGCCTTTTCACAGATTGTATAAACCCATATGCAGAATGAGTCTTAATGCGTGGTGGTTCTGCTTGTGGTTCCACAACTATGAGTTTAGATGGCAATTAGTTACAGTAGGAGGTCAGCTAAGAGGGGTCAGTGATCCAAGCTGGCAAACTAAAGGTCCATGATGGTAACTCTGGGAGGAAAGGTGGTAAATCCCCATTTATAGATGCAATAATTGAGACACAGGGAGTCACAGTAACTTGGATCCCATGGCTACTAAGTGGAGACAGTGTGATTCATTACCAAGCAGCCAGGCTCTAGAATCAGTGCCTCACTAAGAAGAAACAATGGAGCTGGGATAACCAGCAGTAGGTCTGGGCATCCCTAAGAGCTGGTTGACTGAACACTGTGAGAAGAGAAAAAGATGCATCAGGAAGGGCAGGAAAGCTAGTGTGTTAGGAAAAAGGGATGGAAAAACAGTTTCTGGCAATTTCTACAAAGGGCAGACCAGTGGGGAAATTAACATCTGTAAGTTGGGTGTCTCTGTGCTCTTACACTCCATGTGGAACTGAAAGGTACCCTTGAGGCCGATGGACCAGGAGTACTGAGCACAAAGCTTCTGCCCTTGTTCAGAGGTCACAAGAGAGAGCGGGGTCTGGTTTGTATCTTCTTCATATTTGCTGGTTTATAGAGAAACAAACATAATCCCATCTGCCTAGAAAAGTGACCCCCCAAATCTTCACCCAGTTACCAACTTGTTTTCCCCTTGAAATAACTGTTCTGGGTAAGCAATGAAGAGGGTGTACTGTGGGCAAGGGGTGTCTCTGGAGAATGTGGAGCAAATGTTGAGGACCATGGATGGTGGTAGCAGAAAGTCATCTCTCAAACTCCCAGGGGAGAACAAAGCTTGGAAATTTTCATGAACACCATTTTATCAAAGACATATACCCAGGAACTTGGTTTTCCTAATTAACTCAGTGGTAGCACCAAGGGTGCTACGAATGCTCAGTGATGTGGTAAGAAGACTGAATATGGTATCTTGTAAATACAATCTATTTAGGTTGTAACATCCTATTTTGTCACTGTAAGCTTTGCAAGAGTAGTTGTTGTTCATCTCTACACCTCCAATGCACCACAAAGTGCCCTAGTAGCTAAGACATGTTAAATAAATGCTTACCAAATGTATAAAACACATGTCCTAGATTTTCTAGGGAAATACCAATGTAAATATTCCATTGATTGTGTATGTCGATTTAAATTCAGAAACATCGATCGCTAGAAATTTAGGTACAAGTGTGGCTGATGGGAATTGTTGGGAATTCTTAGGATATATTTTTCAGCAATAGTTACAATACCAGTCATTTTTCATAGGCGTTATGAATCATTCTTTGGTCTCAGTAAAAGTAGAATCACACAGAAATGATGAAGTCCCTGGCAGTGACAGAAGCAAGAATTTTATAGAACCTAAAATTCAATCCTGATTTTCATGGTTCAGCAACTTCAGAAGTTTATATCAGTTAAACACCTTTTTCAACAGGCTTTTATTGAAGTCTTACTCAGTACCAAGATTATATTCAATGCTAAGAACACAGAAATCAATAATACAGGATCCACAGACATGAAATAGATAAATTACAACAGTTGAATAGTTTGTGTCATAAGATAACTTTGGTTTCAAGTAATAACAACAATAATAACAACAAACTGGCTAAAACAATAGAAATTTTTAATTATCTCATAAATCATGAAATTCTAGAAGAAAATGGTTCCACATTTGTTCACCACTTCAGTGATATCATCAAAAAAATGCCATGTTCTTTCTTGTTACTATTTTATTCTTTGCCCTCTGGCTTGTTGCCTCATGGTGACAAAATGGTTGCTGTAACTCCAAATACCATGTTCTCAGACAATTGCATTCAAGTCAGGCAGAAAAGAACCTGCTGTTTCTCTTTGTATTGGGTTGGCCAAAAAGTCTGTTTAGTTTTTTCCACAAAATAAAAGACACATTTTTTTTATTTTCACTAATAACTTTATTGATTTGGATATTTGGAGTATGTTGGCTCTCCCCTGCATGGTAGAATGTTGATTGTTCTCACTTAATGTCTCCATTTTATCACTATCAACTTTAACTGGTCTATCTGACTGTGGAGATTTGTCCAATGAGAAATATCTAGCATGAAACTTCACAAACCACTTTTGACATGTTCAATCACTCACAGCATCTTCTCCATATACAGCACAAATTTTTTTTGCATTTCAGTTGCATTTTTATGTTTCTCAAAATAATAAGGCATAATATGCCCAAAATGTTGCATATTTTCTTCTATCTTCAGTATTAAAATAGTCACACGGAAATTCACCAATTTTGATAAGTTTTTTTAAATGCATGCCGATATGACAGCTGTCACAATACAATATAACAAAACTGTTTCAAATAAAATTAAAGACAACTAAGCACTATTAGAACCATCTTACAGAAAAACCAAAGTTTTTGGCCAACCCTATAACAGTGTCAATGTAAGAACTTCCAACCATGTAGAGAATTCTTTAAAAAATGTATTTGAGCCAAATGGAAGATAAACCTGGAAGCAAAATCTCAACAGACTGACAAATTCTTCCTAGAATGACCATTTGCAGTTTCTTTTATGCATTTCATAGTAGGGAGAGAATATATGAAAGATTAAATAAAGGTGGAAGAAGGCAAGGTGGGGATTGGATTAAGGATACTTAACAAGATTATGTGCTCCCTTCAAAGGGTTTGGAAAAGAGAATTATTCTGGCACGTCAAAGGTGTGTTTGCCTCTGTGCACAAGAACAATGGACAGGGCTTGCTTGAGGCAAAGATAAACCTTTTACTAAAGAAGTTATATGCCTGGTACGTGACTAACCATCATGACCTGCCCAGTTAGGAATTTGTGATTAGATCACCCTGTCAGGTTACTTTCCACTAGAACCCGTTAGAAGCTCTTTGAACCCTGTTTTTCTCCACAACAGGAAACAAAACATCTGAAAAGAACCCATCAACAGATTGCTCCTTTGTTCCCATTGGTCAGAAGTGGGTCCTGTGCCTACTTCGAAGTTAATCATGTGGAAAGGAGTGTGGGATTGCCATGCTTGGCAAAGCCAATTATGCTTCATTCTCTCAGGCTGGGGGAAGAGTTTATCTTCCTTGAGCATGTTGCCACCCCTTAGAAATGGGGATCCTATAACCTAAAGAAGAAGAAGATGTGAAAAGGAGAAGGTAACCAACCATGTTTGTACCTGGATTAAGCATGGACTGGTGCCAGTCAATATAACTATTTTATTTAATTTGATAACATATCTTCAGCTCCAAATCCCTTCCTAGAATAATGGCAATAGCCCAAGGCTACTAGAAAGCCCTGGCTTTTCCCTGACACTCCCCTGGCCTTGACTGCCCTAGTGTGGACACTAAAATAAGCTGTCAGACTCATCACTGGCCCCATCTTTGGGTTCTTATAACCTTAAGTTTTCACAGTGCCAACCAGCTTTAAAACCCACAGTTTGTCAACATGGCTGAGAGTTTGGGATGCTGGAGGGAAAGGTGAGAGTCAGGCCAACAGAGGAGACTTGAAGTGGATTTCCTTCCTCAGCGGCTTCTCCTGAATGAGGAGCAGGATACTTTTTGGGGAGGCCAGCGTGGTCCACCCACAGGGATAGCTAAATGTTGTTTGAAAGGAAGAACAAGTATATCTTTCTCCTTGAAGAGCCCTAGGTTCTACTTTCAGGTTGCACATAAGAGAGAAATAAAGAGTGGTGTGAGTCTATGGAAGAATGTAAGAGGTAAATCAGAGGAGAGCTCTATGGAGGGGGTGACTTTGGTGAACACGCTGACAGATGCTGGTTTTACAAGGCCACAATCAATACACTACTGCTACACATAACACAGTGGGATAGGATGCAATGTAACATGATATAATACAATATAACCATACATTATAATGAAAATTTACTGGGCATTCACTGTGTAATAGACAGGATGCAAAATATTTTCCTGCATGGTCACTTATAATCATATTCACAGTGTAGGTTCCATCATTACCCAGAGGTTGGTAACTCATCCAAAGCCACTTGGTAGAGTCGGGACTCCAGGGCTCAGGCTGTCTGCCTCCAGAACACCCACCCTGCTTCACCGCTTGTGGTTCGCCTTTCCCCTGCCAGAGCGTGAAAGAATAGTGTGGTGACAAGACCAGGTGGTGGCAACAGACAAGAAGACACTGAAAGAATTAAAATGAAAAATAGCTCAATTGGGTTCTGGATTGAGAACAAATGTGCAACTGCCTAAAAAAAATGAAAGCAATAACATCAAAAAGCTATTTTAATCCTGCCCAAATGTTCTGAGAACAAAATAGTTAATTTAAAAATTTCTGGTTCTGTGAAGTTCAGGAAAATAAAGAACAAAAGAGGAAATGCTGCATTGATAGGAACTGGATAAACAAATGAACTTCTTTCTCCAGTGCAGAATTCATGCAAATTGAAGCATGCACGCATCATCAAGGTTCCAAAATTCCCTTGTGTATCTCCACAATGACTCTCTACCTATCTAATTCATTCATTTACTCATTAACCCACATACTCTATTCTTTCATTCATTCATCTCTTTACCGAGTCATTTGTCATATCTTTATTCACTCACTCCTGTGTAGTGAGTACCAAGAAGGATAATGAAGTGTTTGAATTAAAAAAATTTTTGTCTACTGCCTTAAATGGGATGGAATTTAATATGGTCACAAGATGTGGTAATTTTCCTTTGGAACCACTCTCAGCTCTCAGTTGTCTGCGGATGGTTGCCTGCTGGGGACAGACTCCCTATAGTCCTCTGGCAGGGCACTGCCATGCTGTGGGGCATTGCCTGTCCCACAGTTAGACCTGAGAGTGGAGGTGTGGGAGACGAGACACGGTGGGGAACAGAGCACATGTGATATGTCCTCTTCCTGTCTGATTGGAGCAAATCCTGGTTCAGAGACCTGCTGTGAGGCTTTGAGATGCCTGTAGGATTTGAACACATCAGAGCTTCTAAGAACTGGTCAACCCATCTTGGTCTCCTAAGATTTCCCTCCCAGCTACAGAGGGGCACTCAGCTAGAGGAGGCAGGTGCCTTGGGCAGTATTTGTTCTCCACTCTCACTCAAGAGCTACCCCTGTAACTGGGTGACTGATGGCCTCTTCCCTGGTCTGGCCTTTCAGCTTACCTCATAGATCCTAATGAATGTCTCAGCCCTCCAGGCTCATTTCTCCATACACTGGAAAAAAAAAATGTAATCGGCACCATTCTTGAAACAGCTCTAGAATTGTCCACACCTCTTTGGCCTCTCTTAGGGCCTCTGTTACACAAAGTCCCAGACTGCCTGCTCCCCTTTAACCACCCCATCCTGAGGAGGTATTCTAGTCACTAAAGATGGCCTATGTCAAAAAAGGCTTCTGCAATGACAAATGTCCTAAGCAGGTTTCTATATCTGAGGCAGTTTGTCTCCATAAGGGGTACCCAATTGTAATGATGCTCCAGAAAAACATACATTGATGTGATGGAAAGGGTAGTAGGACCCAGGAGTCTCCACTCCCACCGCTAAAGCCTGAACATCTGTCCCTGCCCATTTCTATGTCCAATTTTCTCTCCTACAAAATAAATAGTTGGGACTAAAGGCCTCAGGTCCTACTGAGCTTGTACTGCCTATCACTCTCTGAGTGATTTGTGTATTACCTGCTTTGGCCATTTACACTGAGAACCAGATCTGAGAGCCTTAACACACGTTGATGTTTGCTCAGGGGGTGAGCATATTCAGTTTCCATGGCTTCTCTGGCTTCTCTTATAATATCTCTAGCTTCTGGAGTTCAGGGGGCAGCTGGCACTCCCAGAGAAGCTGAAGCAGCTACTCTATGAAAGGATACTTGCTCTCCTCGGGAGCTGATCTGTCCCTGTGGTAGGCAGCAGCCTGGGGAGAGGAGACACATCTGTGTGTGCTGTGGCCAGGGCTGGATACCCCCGGGGGGCCTGTAATCCCAAGTACCTATGAATGGAGAGAGGGGAACATTCAGTACCAGGGTGTATATTAGGGATTCAAATCTTTTTGATTTTACAAACTTGGAAGCCTATGGGACCTAGAAATGCTAATACCCAGAGGCCACATGGTGTCGTGGAAGGAGCTGGCATTATGTTCTCGTCTGAGACTTGGCTCTGCCCTTGCTAGCTACGTGACTAGGAGCAGGTTTCTCGCCCTGCTGCCTGTGGGTTTTCTCGTCTGTCCAATGAGGAGCATAAGATCTTCCCTGATAACCTCTTAGGGCTGGCCTTTGCTGGCTACTTTTCCTGAACACAGTGTACAAACCTACGGTGATGCCTTAGTCATGAACTGATGACAATCTCAGGGCAGGATAATAATAATATTAATTTTGTGGCAAAGTAGGTTTATAGTTATTTGTATAGAAAATAACACAATAATAAATAATTATATAAGAATAAACTTCATGTTTCATGTACTCACTACTGTAAGCCTACTTTTGTCCCACCATATAATGTTAATAATTCTTGTTACCAGTTGTAGAGGTTTTATTATGTACTGGACACCATGCTAAGGACTGTCAAAACATCATTTCATTACCCCAGGTCACATGGCCAGTACATCTTACAGCAGGACCCAACCCAGACACCCCTGACTTCAGAGCCAAGACCTGAACCAGTGTGTGCTTCATTCCTGCGACCCGCCCGCTCTCTCAAGTGCCGGCTTGCAGAGAATGAGTGAGCTATGCTGCCTGTCTGCTCACATTAACAAACAAATAAATAAAATTGATTAGTCAAATCTTTTAAAACAGCCAAATACAGCAAGTTTGGATTAACATTTTAGAAGGCATTTCTGAAGCAGAGTTAAATAATTTTTTAGGGAAAAAATGATCCTATTTTTGCTAATATTTTATCAACCTTGCTTGCTGCCTGTATAAAATAACTTCTTTTCCTAGGCTTAAACAGAGTGGGCATCCATCCCACCCATCCTCCCCGCTCGTCCATTCCTACAAGAAATACTTGTCCAGCCCCTGCTCTGTGCCAGTCTGAGAAGTGCTCAGATCCAGTGGTGAATGAGGTGTTCCTGCCCCCAAGTATTATTTTAGTGGGGAAAACCAATAGGCATACAATTAGAGCATGAAAATCCTTTGACTTTCTGAAAATAGGAAGCTAATGCAGTCTGAGCGCATCAGGGAAGCCTTCTCAGAACAGGTGACAGCTAAGTAGAGTGAGATAGAAACTGTCAGAAGGGAGGGGCAAGGAGGAAGAGGGAAGGAGAGAAAGGGGCAGGACGTTTCAGGCAGCGGGAGTATTCTATGCTATGGCGAGAGGTAAGAAGCTCTCAGGGAGCCCAAAGTTAAGAACGGCTAAAGAACGGAGTCCAAAGATGGGGGAGGCAAGAGCTAAAAAGAAGGCTGTGTCACTCAGGGCTGTACATATCATACAAAGGAGTTTGGGATTTACTGTAATCACACTGAGAATTAATCGAAAGGGCTTAATCTGTCTGGTGGAGGTGATTCATACTTCCACTTGGGTATTATGAAGATAATTCTGAACACATCAGGGAGGATGGATTTGTGAGGGGCAGGAGAGGAGGGCAGCTAATAGAAGACAGAACTAGTTAAGAGAGTTTCTGGAGTAATCCAGCCAAAAGGTGGTGACTCATCAAGGGGCACTGGCAGTGGGAATGGAGAGAAGTAGATGCTCCAAAGAATGCTTAGTGAGGTAATGTGATTCACTGGCCAAATACAGATGTGGTGGAGAAAAACATGGCATCAGGGGTGCTGTGTCTGCGCCAGTCCCATCAGCTGCCCAGAATAAGGGCTGATCTGTTTGTTCCGTGTTCTTCCGGGTTGAGATGGAATAGCTCTGTGTCCCCCAGTTTCTAAATCCTTTACCCCACTCTTTCTGATGACCTTCATCTCTTTTTTTGTCCCATATATTCTTTCAGGTTTCAGCATACTAACTAGGGCAATGTGAGCTGCTGTATCAAACCCAGAACTTTCAGTGGTTTATTGTAACAGCTTATTTCTTGGTCACGTAAGAGTTTTCCCGGGTGAGCCTGTAGCTTCCCTCCACATGCAGGTTTAGAAACAAACCTCCTCCCACTGCGTGGCTCTGCTACTCTCCAAGGCCCCAGTGTTCTCAGTATCCTCTAGGAGAAGGGGCAAGAGACATGGAGAAAGTAAGGGGTAGAGGGGGCCAAGTTTACAGTGATGGAAAGAGATTTGACTGGGTGGTAGGCACACAATACAACATACAGATGATGTATCATAGAATTGTATACTTGTAACCTATATACTTTTATTAACCAATATTTCCCTGAAAATTTTAATAAAAATAATACATAATAAAAAAAAACAGCATTTGTGAGCCCATTAGTGAGAACTTGTCACATGGTCACTCCTGCCTGCATAGTTAGATCTGGGCATACCTACAGGGGGAGGGGCATGATGTTTCACTGTATAGCCAACCACTTCTGGCACACCCAGCAGGCTGAGGTGTTAACTCATTTTTTTCATTATTTTAATTTAGCTGCTGCTTCTACTAGCTGACAGTTCCAGATCAAGGGAATGATATAAACATTTTATTCCTCTGGTACAGACATTGAAGGAGGATGACACATGTCTAAATCACATTTTTGTACAATGTATAAGGTGTCCATCACAGGCAAACCCATGAGCGTTGTGCTGTCATTGAGCAAAGTGTACCTGAGACATGCGAGATCGAGGTTCAAGCTCTGGCTCCATCAATAACTTTAGCATTCACTGATCTGCCTGGGACCCCAATTCTCCTATGAGTAAAATGAATGGACTGGGCTATACCAGTGTTCCTCTTAAGTGTGTTTTCTAGAACATTAGTTTCATGAACTGTTCTGTGAAAAACTCTTCCCTGGCCAAATAGGTTTGGGAAATACTGTGAACTTCACAGGCATATTGACGGCTCTGGGAAGTCCTATATTAAGGAACCTTGTTTGACTTTCTTTAAGTTGACATTTCCTAATTGTGAAGTAAAATCTACAAACCCAAGTATTTATTTACATGATTAATGTTTTGCCACCCATCAGTGGGTCGATGGTACAAAGAGGCTTGGATTCAAACTAGCAGAATAAGTTATCTCAGCGACTGAGACTCAATAAGGGCGGGTAGCGGTGTGGGGTGGGAGCAAAGCCAAGGACTATGATAATGAAGCAGGTGCCTTCCACACAGTGAGAAGTTGACTCTACATCATGTCAAAATGTCCCTCTTTTGTCATTATGGGAGTCCCACAAAGTGCCAGGGAGCACCCACGGACAGCTGAGCATCTGAATGGAAGCGTGGGTGGTGTTATCCCAAGACTCTGCCTGACGCTTCCTCTGTCTCACACAGACCCATCTGCAGGAGACCTGACCCTAGTGAAAATCCTGGGTGCTCATAAGTCCCCCAAATCAAAATTGGACTTTGTCACTCTGTGGGGTGATGATAATGAAGGGAAATTTGCCTTCTGACAAAGGTGGGGCAAAAAGAACCGTCTGAAATTCTGTCTGAGCCAGGGCGGTGGTGGAGAGCCCAACCTTACCATATTTCCTTAATCACAACAGAGTGTAGTTGAGGTTGCTTCTCATGCTTGACCTCACCTAAGCTCACTTGCAGGAGTAGGACCAGTACCTGAAAGCTGGCAGCCTCCCTCTCGAGTATCTGCATCTCTCTTTTTCTCAATATGAAGGGTTTCTTCAGCAGGAACTGTTCCACAGCAAGCAGGCACTGCCCAGAAGTGTGGGAGAGTTAACTCCTCTGGATCCACATGAGCTGGTGGATCCATGTACTACTATGGGGTGATTTTGAGGCACAGTCTACTTATCTTCTCAGAGCATCCCCAGCAATCTCCAGTTGCCCTCTCAGCAAACAATGTTTTTGACACCTTTTATTGGCTTTTCTTCCTTTGTCTTACTTTCTTCAGGCATTCACTTATTCTGCCTGACATCACCACCCAGGAAACTACCTGGACCCAACTCCTTATCTCAGAGTTTGCCTTGAGGGAATCCACACTAATACAAACACCTTTTCATGTGACACTATGTGAACTCTAGAGTTAGTCACTTTTTCTAAAATTAAATGCTCACTTACTTGGCCACTTGTAGTAGCCAAACCCTGAGCCATTCCCCATTATACCAGGAATAGAGAGGAGTTTTACCACCTTCTGACCTCAGCTCTTTGTCTAATTTCTTAAGGCTAAAAATAGTCTGTATAACCCTGGACCATTTTTCCAGAGGGGCCCAGAGCAATAAGGAATTGTGAACTTCAAACAGGAAAGAATATATTTTATACAATCAAACAAGTTATAATTAACTTTTACTTTTATATATGAAAACTTTATGAGTCCTGGTCAAGAAGCTCAGTTGGTTGGAGCATTGTCTGTACACCAAAATGTTGAGAGTTACATCCCAAGTCAGGGCATATACCTATGTTGTGGGTTCCATCCCCAGTCAGGGTTCATTTCAAAGGCAGCTGATTGATTTTTCTCTCTGACATACATGTTTCTTGTTCTCTCTCTCAACCTCTCTCTTTCTCTCCTCCCCTTCCTCTGTCTCTAAAATCAATAAGCATATCCTTGGGTAAGGATTTAAAAAACTTTATTGAAATGTAATTCACATATTGTATGATTCACTATTTAAGATATAGAATTCAATGATATTAGTACACGAGGTCTGTTCAGAAAGTATCCAGACATGTATTATGAAAAATAGAGACATTTGTTGAAGAAGATACAAGATACAAAAAACATTGTACCTGGGACAATGATGCCTCAGTCCCCTTCAAAGCAGGCACCTTGGGACCTCACACAGTTCTCCCAGTGTGTCTTCCACTGTTCAAATCCTCTGCAAAATCCTTTGTTGGAATCTCCATCAGCTGCCCCATCAATAGTTTTCCCATCACTGATGGTCTGAAATCTCTTCCCTTTCAAAGGTGATTTTACTTTTGGGAAAAGCCAGTAGTTTTTGGAATCCCCAGATCAGCTTCTAGTTCTCGAACTGTCAGTTGCAGATCTTTGTTGATTTCAGCCCATACAATGTTCAACATTCTCAGGTGTTCTACTTGTTGCAGGCCTTTCAGAACATGGATCACTTTCAACAAATTTTTTACCATCTTTGAAGTATTTGTGCCACACTTTTGTTAAGAAATTATTTTATTTATTTATTTTTTAAAGATGGGAAAGGAGGGAGAAAAAGAGGAAGAGAAACATCAATGGGTGGCTGCCTCTGGAGTGCCCCCAACTGGGGACCTGACCCATAACCCAGGCATGTTCCTTAGACTGGGAATCCTACCAGTGACTCTTTGGTTCGCAGGCCAGCACTCAATCTACTGAGCCACACCAGCCAGGGCTTGTGCCACACTTTTATTTGTGCTGCATTCATTGCACTGTTCCTGAAAGCCTTCTGAATCATCTGAATAGTTTCTGTGGAGGAATGTTAAAGCTTAATGCAAAATTGGATAGAGATTCATTGCTCTACTTGCTCAGTCATTTTGAATGTGAGAGCTACACAGTACACATGCCCACTCAGTGGCATCTACCACCCCCACTGAGTGGTACAGTGAAGTCATCATTGCTCGTGATTGCACATTCTATTCCTTGGCTGTCAGGTTACATTGATGTCATGCAAACTGTTCTTGTTATATGAACAATGGCTGGACATTTTCTGGATAGACCAAGTTGTACAGTCATCATTATAATCAGTCTTAGCACACTTTTATTACCTCTAAAAGAAATACTGTAAAGCTTCTCATTTCTGCCCAAAACTCATACCATTAGGCAACCACAAAACTTTTTGTCTCTATAGATTTGCCTAATCTGGGCATTCATGTAAATGGAATCATACAATAACGTTTTCAAAGTTCATTTGTTTTGTAGCATGCATAGTCTTTAATTCTTTTTTGTGGCTGAATAACATTTCATTGTATTGATATAGTCCATTTTACTCACTTGTTCATTCATTAGTTTGTGGACATTTGGGTTATTTTTACTTTGGGGCTATTATGAATAATGCTACTATGAACGTTCATAGTAGCATTATTCATAATAATGTTATTATGTGGACATACATGTTATTGTATGGACATGTTTTTATTTTTCTTAAATATATACTTAAGAGTTGAATTGCTGAGCAGTATGATAATTCTGTATTTAATATTTTTAGAAACTGCCAGATTATTTTTCAAAATGGCCATATCTTGATAAATTCCCATCAGTGTAGGAGGGTGCCAATTTCATCAACAGTTGTTTCTATCTGTGTTTTTTATTATTGCCATTACAGTAGGTATGAAGTAACATCTCACTGTAGTTTTGATTTCTGTCTCCCTGGCAACCAGTGATGTCAGGCATATTTTCATGTGCTTATTAGCTATTTGTATATATTCTTAGAAAAAATATCTACTGAGATTCTTTGCTCACTTTTTAATTGGGTTCTTTTTTATTATCAAATTGTAAGAGCTCTATACCCTTCATCAGATATATGATTTACAAATATTTTTCCTATTCTAAATATTGTTTTTCAACTCTCTTGAAGGTTTTCTCTGTGTCACAAAAGCTTTTAAATTTTATGAAGTCCGATTTATCTGGTTTTTTTTTCTTTTGTTGCTTATGCCTTTAGTGGTATATCTAAGAAACTATTGTGTAATCTTAGGTAATAAAAATTTATGTCTATGATTTTTTATTAAGTATTTAAAAATTTTTGGCTCTTACCTAGATTATTGCTCCATTTGGAGTTAATTTTTGTATGTAGTGTATGATTTAGAGAAAATCATTTGGTATGACTTAAATTATGGTATAATAATTTGCAGATATTATACCAAACTTGCATCCACTTGCATCTCACTTAATCATGGTGTATAATCTTTTTAATGTATTGGTAGCTATAGTTTGATAAAATTTTGTTGAGGATTTTAGTATCTGTGTTTATCATGGATTTGGCCTATAAAGTTTTGCTTTGTAGTATCTTTATCTGGTTTTGAAATTAGGATAATGCTGGCTTTTCAAATGAACTTAGGATTCTTTCCTCCTCTTGAATTTTCAGGAATAGTTTGAGAATAAAAGGTGTTAGTTCTACTTGGAATGTTAGGTAAAATTCACCCGTGAAGCCATCTGGTCCAGGGCTTGTTTTTGTTGGGAGTTTTTTGATTATCAAATCAATTTCATTAGTTGTAATCTGTCTATTAAAGTTTTCTGATACTTCCTGGTTCAGTTTTAGAAGATTGTCTGTTTGTAGGCATTAATCCATTTCTTTGAGATTGTCTAGTTTGTTGGCATATAGTTGTTTGTAATATATTTTTATAATTCTTGATGTCACTTGTTACTTCTTTTTTAAAAAAATATTTTATTTATTTATTTTTAGAGAAAGGGGAAGGGAGAGAAAAAAAGGAGAGAAACATCAATGTGTGGTTGCCTCTTGCATGCCCCCAACTGGGGACCTGGCCCACAACCCAGGCATGTGCTCTGCCTGGGAATTAAACCAGTGACCCTTTGGTTCGCAGGCTGGTGCTCAATACACTAAACCATACCAGCCAGGGTGTTACATCTCTTTTATTTATGATTTTATTTATTTGGGTCCACTCTCTGTTTCCTTGATGAATTTTGTCAGTCTTGTTTACCTTTTCCAAGAAACCAGCTCTTGGTTTCATTGATCTTTTGTATTGTTTTCTAGACTCTATTTCATTTATTTCTTCTCTAATCCTTATCATTTCCTTCCTTTTGCTCATTTTGGGCCTTGTTGTTTTTGTCTAGTTCCTTTAAGTGTAAAGTTAGATTGTTTATTTGAGATTTTTCTTGTTTCTTGACATAGTCCTGTAATAGCATGATTTCCCCTCTTAGGATGCTATCATTGTGTCTCATGAATTTTGGGTTGTTGTGTAATCATTTTCAGTTGTTTCAAGTTATCTTTTGATTTCTTCCTTGATCTCACTGTTAACCCATTAATTGTTTAGTAATATGCTATTTAACCTCCATGTTTTTGTGTTTCTTTTTCCTGTTTTTTTCTTGTAATTGATTTCTAGTTTTGTACCACTATGGTCAGAGAAGATAATTGACATGATTTCAATAGTCTTATATGTACTCAGGTTTGTTTTGTGCTCTAACATGTGGTCTATCTTAGAAAATATTCCATGTGCACTTGAAAACAATGTATATATTCTGCTACTTTGGGATGAAATGTTCCGAAGATATCAATTAAATCCATCTGGTTCAATTGTCATTTGTTGCGCGTGGGTCAACGGCCAGCAGTGATCACGGAACGCTGGGGATGGCTCGACGATAAACACGCGAGAAAAAACATGCACAGAGACAAACTAGTTTCTGTGGGGAAGTAGGGACAAAATGGCCACCCCTTCTAGTGAGGAGCACGCTGATTTACCGTCCATACCTGCTTTTATTAGGCTCATTCTGCATGATAATTCAGGTAAAGTACAGTACTCATTAGGGGGAAGTAAGGAACCATAGAAAACAAAGAACTCTGCCGGTCTATTGAGTTGGAGGTCAAAGAGCTGTAAGACTGAGGAACAAAATAACTTCCTCCTAAGACCCTTCTCATTCAACTGAGAGCATTCTAAACAAAGAAGGTTTCACAGTAATTTACATGTTCTTTCTTAGGCCTGATCACCCGGGGGAATCCGCACTTCTCAGCACAGAGCTGCACCACCCTGTCATTGTTTCAGGCTAAGGTGGAGCAAGGGAACTAAGGCAACTGGGAGACAAGGAGGTTTTCTCCCAGACGCTGAGAACTCAGGCTATGTCAAAGCCGAGGAGCGAGGGTCCATCACCCCCCTTTTGCTGCAGCCCCCCAAGTCCTTCTTTTGGGGGGCCTCCCAAAAGTGATCGTGCCTGTCTTAGGTCACTCCCCCCGTGGGGAATCTTACCCGTCTTTGGCTAACTGACCAAGCTTTTTGGGGTTCAGTCATGAATAAAGCAGCAGAAGCAGCATTCCTGCCAGGAAGATAAGCTTTTGTCACCTTGCTGGCTTAGGGTTCCAAGGGCGTTCCCTTAGCCTTAGCTAGGCGGGGGTTTCAGCTTCTGATACCAGTCAGGGCGGTTCCCAACAGTCATTTAAGGCAGCTGTTCCCTTGTTGATTTTCTGTCTGGCAGGTCTATCCATTGATGTCAATAGAATTTTAAAATCTCCTATTATAACTTTATTACTGTTGATCTCTCTCTCTGTGTCTATCAGTACTTGCTTTACATATTTAGGTGCTCTTATGTTGGCTGTGTAAATGTTTACTAGGGTTATATCCTCTTGTGGATTGCTCACTTTATCATTATGTAGTGTCCTCCTTTGTCTCTTCTGTTGCTTTTGTTTTAAAGTCTGTTTTGTCACATATAAGTATTGTTACCCCAGCTTTTTTTTCTGTTTTCATGAAATATCTTTTTCCACTCTTTACTTCAGTCTGTGTGTATCTTTTGTTGTAAGGTGG
Organism: Phyllostomus hastatus; assembly: GCF_019186645.2. Taxonomy (NCBI): domain Eukaryota; kingdom Metazoa; phylum Chordata; class Mammalia; order Chiroptera; family Phyllostomidae; genus Phyllostomus; species Phyllostomus hastatus. Next base: position 27,055,646 of record NW_025333857.1, on the reverse strand, counting down.
GTCTCTTGTTGCAGCATATATATGGGTCATGCTTTCTTGTCCATCCATTCAGCTACTCCTTTGATCGGCATATTTAATATGTTCACATTTAAAGTTACTGTGGATAGGTATTTATTTATTGCCATTTTATTCTGTATACCTATGTTCTTTTCTATTTTTCCTTCCTTATGAATGTCTTTTAACTTATTTTGCAATACTGGTTTGGTGATAATAAACTCCTTTAATTATTATTATTTTTGGTTTGGGAAGCTCTTTATTTCACCTTTAATTTAAATGATAGGTTTGCTGGATAGAGTAGGCTTGGTTGTAGGTCCTTGCTTTTCATCACTTTCAATACTTCATGCCAATCCCTCCTGCCCTAAAGTGTTTCTGTTGAGAAATCCACTGAGAGCCTTATGGGGGCTCCCTTGCAGGTAACTCTCTCTCTCTCTTGCCCCTTTTCAGATTCTCTCTTTGTCTTTAAACTTTGCCATTTTAATTATGATGTGTGTTGGTGTGGGCCTCTTTGGGTTCATCTTGATAGGAAGGAACTCTGTCCTTCCTGAACCTGTGTGACTTTTTCCTTCATTGGGTTAGGGACATTTTTAGCCAGTATGTCTTCAAACAGGTTCTTGATCATCTCTTGCTCATTCTCTTCTCCTTCAGGGGCCTGTATGATGTGGATGTTGTTATGCTTGATGTTGTCCCAGAAGTCTCTTAGACATTCCTCACTTTTTAAAATTCTCTTTTCTTCTTGTTGCTCTGCTTGGATGATTTTTGTTATCTTGTCCTGTAAATCACTGATTCAGTCCTCTGCTTCATCTAACCTGCTATTGATTCTTTCTAGTGTATTCTTCATTTCAGGTATCATATTCTTTATTTCTGACTGGTTCTCTTTTATAGTTTCTATGTCCTTTTTAATATTTATTATTTCTCCAAGTTGTCACTGAGATCATACATTCTTCTTCTAATGTCGTTGGACATTCTTACAGCCATTGTTTTAAATTCTGCATCTGGTATCTTTGTTGCATCCATTTTATTTCATTCTTATTCTGGGGATTTCTCTTGTTCTTTCCTTTGTGGAATATTTATTTGTCTCCCCATTTTGTCTGTGCTTTTTTTTGTTTGACTCTGTGTATTAGGTAGATCTGTTGTGACTCCAAAGCTTGTTAGGAGGGCTTTCTGTTGTAGGTGTCTCGTGGGTCTCATTGATGCAATCTTTAGATCACCTGAGCTAGGTGCTATGGAGATGTTTCTTATGTGGATTATGTGTCTCCTTCTATTGTAGTTGAGTCTTTAATGCAGTTGGCCCATTTGCTGGAGGAGTTAACCTTCAGGTTGGGTGACTATAAAGGTAGACCTTGATTATTGTATGTGAGTCACTGTTTAGAGGTTGCTTCTTGAGGTGGACTTGTTCCCAGCCAGGTCTGGTGCCTGCTGGAGTCTCCCTTTGGCTATGTTGTTTGGCTAGTTGGGTTGAGCTGTGGTGAGGTTTGAAGACCACCACTGGTCCTGTTGTTTCTGGGTTCACTTGGATGGGGTTCCTGTGCAGGTCAGTGTCAGACACTGCATGTAACTGGGCTTGGGCTACCTGTCTGGAGCTACCATGCTCTTCACTGATTGTAGCTCTGTCTACTGGGCCTGAATGTGCATGGGAGGGGCCAAACTGCACAAGGGTTGGCTTCCTGCAGGTCTGAGCTGAGCACAGGTCAATAAAATGTCCAAGGCTCTCTGAGGTCCATGTCTACCTGTAGGCTACTCTACCACTTCCTCAAGTCACCTGGACTTCCTCCAGAGCTTTTTGAAGAAGGGCTTTAGAGTGGGCCCAAGCTTGCTGCACCCTACTGCTCCTTTCACATGGCACAAGCTTGGTAGGGTAGAGCCACCAGATTGAAAAGACAGGGCTAGTGGGTCCCCTAATTGGGGCCAGCATTGCCAGTACTCAGTGGGGAGAATGTAGCCCCAACTCCAGAGCCATACCACTCAGTTTCTACTAGTGTCCCCAGCTGTAGCTCTCTGAGGAAGAATGCACCATCGGTTCAGGTTGGGTGCAGCAGCTGTTCTCACTGCAAAGGCAAGCTTAGCAGGGCAGGGCTACTGGGACTTGGGAAAACAGATCAAGACAGTCTTCCATTGGGGGTGGCACAGGCCAAGCCTACCAGAGGTGAATGAGCTCTATGCTTCTCCTTAGCTGTGTAATTGTGTCCACTTGAGTCCCAAACTAGAGTCTCTAAGGGAAACACCCTTGTAGGTCCCAGCTCATAGCAGCCATTTCTTCCCCCTAGGAACTGAGCTCAGCAGAGTGGGGACACCAGTACTTGGGAAGATAGAACAAAACAGCCTCCTACTGTGAGTGGTGGTGGGCAACCTGGCACATGGTGGGAGAAGGGGGGAAGGTGACTGGCCTGCCTTTTAAAGCCTCACAGTTCAATGTCTGAGTATCTGCCTATAGTTTCTTCAGAGAAAGAGTGCACCATATGTCCCTGTTTGGTGTAGTCAACAGTCTTTTCTGCTGGACTGAAGCTTTGCAGGGTGGTATCACCAGTATTTGCAGGACCAAGTTAGTGCACTGCTGAGGCTGATGCTATAAAAACAGGAGTATTTAACCCTATGAAGATGGCACCTGATGGTTATGTGGGATATTAACTCAGGACCAGGACCTCAGTAGCTGACCCTCCAGATCTTTCTTTGGGGCCACACCACCCAGATCTTCTCTTTATGACTCCCTATGCTCTGAGTCAATTTCCCTCTACCAAGCCATGGATGAGTGCCTGATAGCAACCTCCTGTGGGTCAGCCCTAGGAGTGCACCTGGGATTCTAGCATGCTTCCTCCTCTTCCCAGAGGACAGAGTCCCCGCTGATCTTCACTGACAGATGCTATGCAGGCTCCACTTCCCAGTCCTGGTGCTCTGGGTTGGGGGTCCTGATGTAGGGTTGAGACCCCATGCTCTTCAGGGAGGACTTTTGCAGCTAAGATATCCCTCTGGCTTCACAGCTACCATTCATGGGTGCAGGGGCCAGCCTTCTCCACATCTCAGTCCTTTTTACCAGTCTCTATGTAGCTTTTTCTATAAATCCTTGGTTACAATACTCCTGTTCAGCTGTCCTTCAGTTGGTCTTTCAGGTTGCTTGCTCTATAATGTAGCTGTAAATCAGTTGGTGTCATAAGGAGGTGAGTGTAACTTCCACCATCTCTGCTGCCATCCTGAAAATCCTCCTAGCCATTATTTTATTGAATAATTTTTCTCTATTCCTTCTTTCTCTTTTCATTCTGTTAGTCCCATTATGCATGTGTTGATGCTCTTAATGATATGTCACATTTCTCTGAAGCACTGTTCATTTTTCTTTATTCTTTTATACCTTATTTGGATTGTATAACCCATATCAATCTACCTTCATGATCATTGCTACTTTCCTTCTGCCAGTTCAAATCTACTGTTGAGTCCCTTTGGTGGATTTTTCTTTTCGTTTACTATATTTTCAACTGTGGAATTTCCATTTGGTTTATTTTTATAATTTCTATTATTATTCTCTGATGAGACATTGTCATCACATCTGTCTTTAATTTTTAAACCATGTTTTTCTTTAGTTCTTTCAACATAGTATAAAATGGCTTCTGTGAAGTCTCTTAGGTCTGACATCTACATCCTCTTAAAGGAAGTTTCTGTTGCCTGTTCCCTCTCCTCACCCCAAGTATGTGTCACGATGTTCTGCTTTTTTCATATTGCAGAATATTTTTATTGAAAACTGAGTATTTTTTATTATATATTGCAGCCACTCTAGATGCTGGTTTCTCTTCTTCAGGCTTGTTGCTGCTATTTCTTGTTTATTTGTTTAGTAATTGGGCTGAAGTATTTTAGTGAAATCTATTTCTCATGAAGTTTGAAGCCTCCGATGTCATTTGTGGAAGGGTGCAGCCTTGAGCACAGGCACAGTCACCCTGCAAAGACTGGTCTCAGCAGGGCTCTCTTTGACTGTTTCCCTGATTTCTCTGTTAAACTGTTTGTTGGTATCACACCCAGCTGTTGGGCTCCACTAATTGCTGACTAATTAGTTTATTGTTTTCAATATATGTCCTTGTACATACATTATTCCACAATTGGGTTCAATTAAATTTAAGTCACGTTGTAGAGTTAATCTTTGAGGTTTTCTTCTAATTCCAGAAAGGCTCATCTTGCCAGTCATCTCTCTACTAAATTCTCTCTGGAAACCTAGCTGACCTATAGTTTTTCTTCTTGCTTTCACAGAGCAACCAACCTCCTCTTAATTGCTGATAGCCTAAATCTCAAGCATTCTTTAGAATGCCCTTATGATTGAATTTCCTCACATTTTATTTCAAATAAATTCACTTTGACATCTTGAAATCTTTTGGCCTGCTATCCCTCTAGACAAAATCCCAGAGTCTCTGCTTTGTACTTGGGAGCAGGGCCAATGACCCACCTTTTTAGAGCACCTGTTCTAATGAGAGGGACACTGGACAGGGGCCTCTGATCTTCTTAGATGTCTCTCCATGTGGAATATACTCTCTATAATCAAAATGTGTTGAGGGTAATTGGTCCCAGTATTGTCTAACTTCTTTATTTTAGATAGAAACAAAGGGGCTATGAATGGGGATGGATGGAGGAAGGAAGCCCCTGACCTCTTGACCATCCTTGCCTAGAAATTAGCCTCCACAACAAGACTCTAGGGGAGGATGAGCAATGTTGGTGTCCACTTATCCCAGGAAGATACTATAGCATGTGACTGGTAGCTTGGGGGACAGGGATCCCTCTTTGGAGTGAAGCTTCCATCATGCTGATCTGGGTGAGGGAGGGGCAAAGGAGGAGGTAGATCATGACTCAAGTGACATAGGCTCTTATCGTTCTTATCCAGATTTAGTGGATTTTCTTGAATAAATGTTTCTTCATTCACTGTACTCCCTTAGGCAGTTTACAGAGATTTTACATAGTTGGTTTTTTACCAGTTAAGATTGTTTTGTTGGAAAGGGGTCTGCAAAGCTCCTTACACTGCTATTTTAGAAGTCATCCCTCTCTAATTATCTTAGATGAAACTGAACTGATTAGGATAAGGAAAACAAATTAGTATAAATATAAAAAAATTAGAAAAAACATGAGTCAAACTAATTTGGCTATAGTGATAATTATTATATATGAATGTATAATTTGTTGCTCATTAACTTCAAACCTGCTTTATTTGTGTTATAATTCATTAATCAAAAATGTTGAGTGATGAGGCTATAGAGTGGTTTGAATTCTTAGATAAATTCTAAGATTTAGATAACAAGTTCCAGTGTAGCATTAAGTAACCACTTTTAAGGATTGAGAAATTGGTGACTATGTACATTTTCCAGAATGCAAATATTTTAGTATCTTAAATGTCACTGTGCTTTCTACTCAAAGTCTGGATAGGCTTTTAATATACCAGCTCTGCACCATGTCTCATGTTTGCAGGATGGGCACACTAAGAAGTTATTTTATCTTGTAGAACACATAGTCACTGATTTAATTAACAAAGAAGTATTTATAGAATATCTATTTCCCAGAAACTCACTGTGCTAAGTGGCAAATGTTGTACAAGTGGCAAATGTTGTACAAAATACCTGTCTCCAAGGAGATAATAATCAAGATGGTAATACATTCTCTAAACACATGAAAAAATAACTTCTAATTAAAGACAAGATAGTTCAATGACTGGTGAACAGTTCAGAGGGATTCAGAGGAGGGCCAGGTCCTTTCGAATAGAAGTCATGAGTTTTAGTTAAAATGATGACTTAAAACAATGGCAATATATATATTTTCTTTTTCTTCTAAGTCTTCAGTTTGGGATGCGCTCAGTGGAGAAGGCTTGTCTCTGCTCCAAGCAGTGTTAGCTGAGGAGTAGCTGCTGGTCTGTGGTGACTCATTGAGGGCTGTAGGGTTTGTTTCCCTGGTGTGACTGGTAAGGTGGTGCAGCTTTTTGCTAGAAGCTCAGCTGGGGCTGAGAGCCATCATTAGAAACAATGGTTTTTCTCTTGGAAAGTTCTTGAAAGGGAGCAAGGAAAATGAAGATTTAAAACTGTTGTTGGGACCCTATATCAGAGTCCAAGAACGTTAGAGTTTTCGGGAAGAAATCAAATTGCAAAAAGATGAGGAAATGGGAAAGTTAAAGCAGGTTTATCTTTAATCTAGAAAGCAAACAGTAAAAGGAAATAGAAAAATCAGTTGGTAGCCAGAAAGATGGTTCGATCAAGTAAAGGGTTTCTTTCAATTTAGAAGAGATCAAATTATCATAGGGAACAGAAGAGAAAGAAAAAGTTCAGTATGTGGCCTGCATTAGACAGGATTTCTAATGGTATCACATTTGAATAATCTACTTGGAAGTACTAAAAAATTTCTTGCCTCTCCTGGGGTCTTGACTAGTTTAGGAGCTCCCGTGCTCCAAGAAGAGGAAGTCTAAGATTTGTACAGAATTCCATATTTATGTAACGTGAATCTGATACTTTCAGAAGAAAGTTGTTCCCTAATCCCATCTCCTTGGAGGGCAGACCTCTTTGGAGATTAAGAAAAGGCTGAATACTTTCTGGCCTAAAGCAAATTAAAACAGGGCTGAAGGGGCAGCCAAATGTATGACTGAGCAGAATTTTGCAAAGGAATCACAACAATTTCCTCCAAAATGCTGTGTGGCTTTATTTATAATCACCTATTGGGCAGCCAAAACTATGTGAGACTGGAAAACCCATAAAGCACTATGCTGATGATTTGCCTACTATTTGCCCCAAGCACTCTCATGGCGAGGAGGGAAGGCAAGGATGGCAAGGTGGGAACTTCAGAAGTAGTTCTCAGCCTTCTGAGAGCAATGGCTGCTGCCAGGAGTTCCTGCTCCAGGAGGCTCCAGGGTATAGTGTTCAGTGGGAACCAGCTTCATTTCCTGATAGTCAACACTGATGGAAGCTGACTCAACTGGGCTTTTCCTAGAGGTGCTGCTACCTTGGCTGGCGATGTCAAGAGACACTGCTGTGAGCCACCAACAGGGAACTCTCCAGGGAGCTGAATGTAGATTCAAAAATAGGGAGCATCCTTCAGAGGCCAGTGGCCACATCTGCCCTGCTAGCAAGCATTGGCCTTAACATGGATGGGGAGAGTAGACTGACATTTCATAGACTTCAAGTAAAAAGCAGATAGTATAGGAGAAGGTGCAGAAGCCTTGGAGCCTTTCTGAGGTGGGTTTTTATTCATGCTCTGGTTTTAGCATGAATAAAACTTACTAGTTTGTGCCCATTGGTGATTTGTCTCAGTTTCCTTGTTACCAATATAAAAAACAAAAAAATACAAAGCCTTATCAGTATGTTAAAGAGAGGACTGAATGAGATAATATATGCAGTAGCACCTGGTATATTATTGCAGGTATTCAAAATGTGATAGCCAATAGTGTTCTTTCCTGAACCCCATGTGCACTGTAAACCCATGAAACTCAAAGGCATCAAGCCAATTATTGAGCCCTTGAATTATACCCTGTTCCTTCTAGCCCTTCTAGGGCAGTGTAGTCAGGGAAAAATGAAGCCTTGTGCCTATGTGAGCCAGCACACTGTTTATGGAGGTGGGCTTGCAATTGATCCTAGAAATTTCACGCGCGCCAGAGACCAACATCTCCATTCTATGTGTTTCTAATGATGACTCTAGGACGTATTACCATCAACTTGTTGAAAGGATTGTAGTCATGAAGGATTTCCTTTCTGGTAAAGGCTTTCAATGTGAGTTTTCTTCACTGTAGGTATAAAAGATGCAAGCCAAATTTCTCTTTTAAAAATGCACTGCTTGGCCCTGGCTGGCGTAGCTCAGTGGATTGAATACGGGCTGTGAACCAGTGTCGCAGGTTCGATTCCCAGTCAGGGTACATGCCTGGGTTGCAGGCCATAGCCCCCAGCAACTGCACATTGATGTTTCTCTCTCTTTCTCCCTCCCTTCCCTCTCTAAAAAAGTAAATAAATAAAATCTTTTTTAAAAATGCACTGCTTGATTAACTTCCCCTTGCCTCAGCTCTACGTGTAATAACTAGATGATTTGGGTATCACTTTGCAATTCAAAATCTGAGCCTTCCAAAGATGCTTCTTGATTTGATGTTCCAGGTGGCTGAGAAGAAATGGACATTAAGTGATTGCTGTGGCTTTGAAAGGTCATGAGTCACTTCCTTCAGTGTGCTAGAGAATGTCAACTTATACCTGAACTTTAAGCCTCATATTTTTCTGATTATAGATCCAAATCATGTGACAATGGCAAGTGCCTCATTCATATGCATATCCAATGCTCAAAGCTGGTGGGAGCCCCTGTGACTGGCATTTTGGGGGTGTATTTATTTCAGTTCGATGCTGTGTTTTTCACTCAACTCTCACGTCAAGGGAATTTGAGCAATTTGGCTGGTGGGGAGGGGAGAAGGTAATTCCTCACTTTACATCTAATTATTGACACACTTTGAGTTCTCAAAAAATGTCATTCTTTCACAACTCAAATTTTGCACATAATTCATTTGCTAAGGATAAAATAACTGACATAGTTCAAGGAAATATTGCAGGAATTATGGCCACGAGCATATGAAACATTGTTATACAATAAAAATCCATAAAGTTAGTAGAGATTATGCTGTTTTGGGTGTAGCACCAAATCATTAATCCACTATAGAACAGTTTTGAACATTATGAAATATTATTTGCATCTAATGTCTGATACAGATAAAAATACATTACAGTTAAAATATTTTTCACATATACTACATCATTAATACACTCAAGCTCAATGAAGTAGACTCACACTCTTTTAACATTTATTAAGAGCCTTTTTCGTGCCAAGCCCTGAACTAGCACTGCATTTTAAGGTCTCATTAGAGCTGGGTGTACAGACAACAAATTATATACACATATAAATAAAATAATTACAGATGTTCCATGTATTACAAAGGAAAGAGTGTTCGGGATGGTAAAATTCATGAGGTGATTTATTCTAGATAGTACAGACAAGGAAGGACTCCCTAGGATTAAGTGAAGTGACATTTAAGCTGAGACCTAAAGAATGAGAAGCCAGCTATTTGGAGGGTAGCAGGAAGGGTATTTTAGGCAGAGGAAAAGTAAGAACCGAATCCCTGCGAGGGAAAGAGCACGGCATGCTGCAGAAACTCCACCTGGTGTGACTGGGGAAGCATGAGCAGGAAGGAGAGCAGAATGACACCGAGTGTATACTCTGATCATCCAGGTGGAAGACATGCGGAAAGTGAGGCTCAGAGAGTAACTGTTTAGGCAGGCATACAGAGCAAGTAAATGATAAACTTGGTTTTCTAAGTGTAAGTCCCAAGCCTGTTCTGCTCTTCTAAGGACAGGGAGATGAGGGAAAAGATGGACAAAGGAGGCAGATGTCATTGTGCTTGGCGCCTTGAAACTTGCAGTAATGCTATATACAGGTTTACTGTATTCCTTCAGCTGACGTATTCCTGAGAGCACTGACAAAGTTCCAGTACAATAAAAATGAGAAAAAATGATGGCACACCAAAGTGGAGATTAGCATCCTTTTTTAAAAAAGTCACTGCAAGGAAGGTAAAGGTAACACATAACATTTTAGTAACAATACTGAGTCCACCTCCTCAACTTCATTGACTGCTGAAAACTGTTGAAAACGTTTTAGTTACTAAATGTATCATTTAGTTTGTAAAACACAAGCAAATTGACATGTATCTAGGAGTTCTGGTTTCTGTATTCCTTGGTATCTTGTTTTGACTTTGAAGCAAAATTATTTTTAATCTAAGATGTAGCAGATGCTGCTAGAAATGGTTCCCACTGCAGGAAGGAAGTGGTGTTACTGCCCAACATGCACTATCACAGTGTCACAGATTAAGGATCTCACCTGGGGCCGAGTGGGATGGAACCCTAGCAGTCACAGACTTGCTGACAATTGAGAGGTATGGCACCAATAGTAATGATAAGGGCTGTGGAGTTGGTAGGTTCAGCCTAACAAACCACTAATTCAATAATATGCAACCCAGAAGGCCTCTCTCATGGCTGTTAAAGAGACCCTCCCCTGCTGAAGCCTCAAGAGGTGATGAGGCTGAAAATCAGGCTCAGGACCTGATGGGGAGAGCCGAACTGCAGAGAAGGGTTAACAGGCAGCCCTGCCAGATCCCCTGTGCTCAAGCCAGGGCCTTGATAGGGAAAGAAGAGGACCCTCAAACATGGGGCGGGGACATCTAGATGGAAGAATTTGGGAACTCCAAGTCTTCAAAATCTCTTGAACCCTTGGGGCCATCAGAAGTGGGCCCTTATCCCTTGCCTAAAATAATAGGACAAAGGTGTTGTCCCTTGAGGTAGTTGTCTTGTAAGATGATAACGTTCCTTCTTCAAGATCTGTTTTTACCTCCCTGACAATATCCAGTCCGAAACCAGGATCAACTCCAAAAATTGTCCAACTAGTAAAATACTGTTGTGAGGATTAAAAGAAAACATATATGCATTTTAGTTTTATACTGTTGATAGCACAAATTTGTAAAAATAAATACTGCAAATTTGTTATTTTGTTATTTATAAATATTGCATATTTTTGTACATCAGAAGTCTGACACAGTCTCACTGGATTAAAGTCAAGGTGTTGGGGGCTGCATTCCTTTTTGGAGGCTCTAAGGCAGAATCCATTTCCTTGCCTTTTCTAGCTTTGTGGACACCCCCCCCCCACACACACACACACACACTCCACCACCTTGACTCACGCACCTTCCTCCATCGTCAAAGTCTGCAGGGGCAGGTTGGGTCTTTCTCACATCACATCTATCTGATTTTTTCTTGTGCTTTTTTCCTTTCACATACAAGAACCCTTATTATTACCTTGGGCCCACCAAGATAATCTAGGACAATCTCCCTCTTTTAAACTGATTAGCAATCTTAATCCCCTCTGAGACCTTAATTCCCATTTGCCATATAACGTAGCAAAATTCGCAGGGCTCAAGTCCCAGGAATTAGGATGAGGACATTCTGGGGAGGTCATTATTATCCCACTTGCTACAATACATAAAGATGCTCTCAAATGCTCAAAACATGAGCATTTTATTATTATTTTTCTCTGCTTCTATCCTTGGACTTCTGCTTGCAGGTGGAAAAAACCGCAACCTGTGGACCAGAGGCATCTTAAATCCAGCATTCTCTCCTGTCCTCAGTAATAGTTTTTTTTTCTACTTCTTTCTCTGATGTCCCCATACTACTATTTTCCTCCAGCCATTTTCAAGGTCCTATGGCCCAATATTGGCTTTGTTGCCTACTTAGAACCAAAAACTAAAACCACTTGGATTGACCTGCATTGGCCTCTGGTGCTTCCACCTATAAATTCACCTACTGTGGCTCCCAACCTGGATCTTCCTCTGCTGTCTTGGAGGAAGAGTGGTCCGCCCCTCACTCAGGGTCAACTCCTCCACCTGTACTCTTGGCTCCCATCAGCTTCAGGATGTTGCTCCCATCCTTTTAATCTGAAATGGAAAAACTGTGGAAAATGTACAAAGTCCTGCAACCTAATCTTTCTTGTCCACTAGATCCACCTTCTGCTGAAAATTATAGATGTTCTATATTGTAGAAGATTTCCTAGAGAGTGAAATAACACTTTCTAACAAATGTTGCTGGTATCATTCTACTCTGCATAGACAGACAACAAAGCAAAATAAACTTTTTTAGGCCAATTAATGTATATCATAAGCAATTTGATGTAAAGTAATTTTTCAGATACTGGTTCCAATTTCTGTATCCAAAACATCCATTGCTCAACTCATTTTGGAAGCCCATTTATGGAAATGGTCTCATATTTGTGCAGTGCTCATGAGACTCTGAATGTCCACAGTATGGCTTTTTGTGATGCATGGCTGATTAAAAGGTCTGGAAGTCCAGAAAAAAGGTCAGGTTTGTACAATATGCAAGTGTAGCCCCCACTAAAATAAAGGTCCTTCCAAAGACAATGAAAGTTGGTAGCTTAGTTCATAAATTTCCTATTCGTGTCAGGAAATCATGGAAGAGTAGATAGCTTTTTTTCTTTCTTCTTAGCTCTGCTGTAAAATTATCACAGTCTCCTGTGATGACTGCTTTGTCCCTCTTTATAAGGGGCATATGTTTTATTGGTAGGTGAAGTAATCATTCTGCAGGCCAAATATAATTTTGCAAAGTTCTTCTTTTGCTACACAAAAGAAGAGAAGATACTTGGAATAAATGGCAACATAGAAGTTCAGCTTCCTTTGCAGCTTTTCAAATCTGGAATATACTGAGTTAGGAAAAAAAGAGTTCAGTAGAATCAGTTTGTGGGTCATCCTTTCCTGAAACAAGCCATATCTATGCACACTGCACTGGATAGCTTCAGAGAATAGTGGAAACATATTTGGGTCACCCGTGGAGTAACTCTTTTTTTTTCTTTTTTGTTTTTTTTACTTAGCATTGCAGGATGGAAATTGTCCCAGCTTGCTTTGTCAGTATAGGAAGCACTCAATAAATATTTGGTGAAATAAATCGAGGTCAGGTTATGTCCCCAATGCTGAGTTACAAAGATAAATAAGACATATCCTTCCTGGAGTTCAGTTTGGCAGAAAAACCAGCGAAGCTAATAAAGGGGATAATAAAATATGATATAAGCAAGGTGCTGAGAACCTAGTAAAGGGTGAGATTAATTATTAGGTGGAATCCAGGAAGGATTCAGAGAAAAGGTGACATCCTTCAAGACTCAGTGGGCAGAGAAGCTAGAGGAGAAGGCAGAGAGAAGGAGGCACTGGGGAAAGATCGATGAGGTCTCCATGAGAGCACTGAATATATTCATGGAACTCTTTGTAGTTTGATTTAGATGAAGCATGAAGATGCTGGGGAGGAGGGGACAATAAATTAAGCCTGGAGAAGCAGGCTGGGGTTGGATTGTGAAAAGCATCATAAATCATGTGAAGAAGTTTGAACTTTACTCGCCCTGCCCCCCTCCCCAATTCAATTTCTTAAAGTTCTGCATTGCCTAAAACATTGGATTTTTCAAAGGCTGTTCCTGGACATGTTGTTTTTCAGGATGTCAATAGGTTGTGTACTAAAATACCCATTCAAATTTTAGTTGAAGGTGGAAAGGTAATTGTCTGGAGCAGATTATGTGGAGCCCAGTTGTGAGAAATAACATTCATAGAGAATTTTCTGAAATGTGTACAGTCCACCCATCTCTTAGATAGATTACATTAAACCAAATTATACTGCATTCCTCGATCTAGTAGGTCCGCCTCCTCCCTGAATGGATTTTTCCATTCTGTGCTTTCCATGAGGTTGGCCTGTGCTGAGAATTGTAAAAAGAAATGGTTTGGTGTGACATTTATGCGTGCTTTATCTACACAGCTGGTTTGTCTTTACCTTAAAGGCAACGTGGGTGTTGTCATTGATTGTGTGTCCTTTTCCCCCTAAATCATAAGCACTAGGGAGCCTAGAGCCAAATTTGTGGCTCACTTCCAACGGAGGGTCCTTAGGGCATGCATTCTTGGGTAGTAACTGAACCCAGGCTTTTGTTTGACTTCCTACATCTGTATTCCCTTTGCTACAACGCCTTCATCTACTCATCTGATCCTTTTGCAAACATTTTGCAACCTCTCTCAGATCCTTTGGGGAAAAATACCTAGGATGGAGAGGAATGATGAGCATATATTACCTACCACAGCACCTGGCATGCAGTGCATTCCCACTAAGGCCCTGCTTTTATTGTGGTATTTATCAGTCCTACCTGCTCCGCTGCACTGTCTCCCATGTGGATAGAAATGGAAAGAAAGCATATATGACTGACAGAAATGCTTTTCAAATTCTATTTTCATGGTCTTAAGCCTCATTAAGCACATAATTAAGTGGACAAGTGTAAGGTGAATGATTAGCAATGCACGTCCCTGAGCCTTGTGCTGTGAGACAAGTCAGTAAGTCAAAGAGATGGTAAATGGAGCTTCTACTCTAATGAGGGAGCTGTGATAACATGACAGGCCTCACTACCCTCATCCATAAAATGGGAACCATAATACAACCTCTTTTATGGAGTCATTGTAAAGATTCTGACTATACAAGTGTCAAGAATAATGCCTGTCATATAAAAAGCACTCAGTTAATGTTATTATTGCTGTCAATTATCTTTAGAATGTCCAGTCATCGGGGGCTCTAAAAATTCAGACAAAGTAGAAATCACTTTTAGCTGAAATCACCCAAGAGGGCTGCCTAAAGGAGGTGAGATTTGAGCTAGACCTTGAAGGGTGGACGTAATTCAACTATGCAAAGAGGAGCCAGGGGCATTGGTCCTTTCAGGGGCCCAGTAAAGAACAGGTAGAGAGGAGGGGACTATCTTGTCAAGAAGAGACCTCAGGGAGCAGAGGACTGACTGGTAAAGGGGACAAGTTGTGCAAGGCTGGTGAAGGCTGCTGTCCTCTGTGTCACTGCACACAGTGTCAGCACTAATGTGATGACCTCGTGATGGGTGATGGGCCATCCCCAACTGTTCCTGGGAAGAAAGTCCAATGCGGTTCCTGGAGAGGATTTCTGAGCACTTTCTCACCTTAGAGCCAATAGGAGTATTAACTTGGGGTGGTAATTACAGGGAGCTACCAAAACCCCTTCCATCCTCCCGCTAAATTCCTACACAGACTCAAAAAACCATGATTCTATTTTGGGCAGTAGAGGGTTTAGGAAGAAAAGTGCAGGAAATGTGAACTGGGAAGGTGGCAGCAGAAGTGCCATCTGCGCAGACACTGAAAGGCCTTTACTGCAGAAGGGGCGAGAGAAACTCGCTGAGTTCCTGCAGCGCGGGCTGGCTGGGCTCCCGAGTGCCGGCTGCAGCGAGGGGCTGCAGCAATCTCCAAGGCAAGGATTGCCAGGCTCCGTTTCCACATTTAACTGTTTGTTTAAAGAAAAAGTCTATTTTTAAATACGTCCCATAGTCTGGTGTTTCTGGACCTCTTAAAATTTGGAGGGGAAAAAACCCCCATAAACGGAAAGATGTTAATTTAGATAATTAAGCACAATCCTTATACTGAGAAGAAAGCCAGTTTTAAACTGCAGCAGTGAAATGTGAATCGGTGGAGTACACGGAAGGCTTGACTGATGCGCGTAGGCAAAGAAGCTCATGGCTGTTGGTGATAGAAGCCTTAGAGGCAGAAGGATGAAGACACCCAGCAAAGAGTGAAATTCCAATTAGAGTTATGTGTTTATTTATACCCTGACTGATTCCAAAATTATTTGAGCTTGCCGAAATTCAAGTAGAGACATCAACCTATCCAAATTAACACCTGCTGACACTACTGAGCAGCACATTTCTTAGAGCAAATACTACCCTCTGGACAGGGAGAGTTTTTGCCTTTTGAAACTTCCCCTTCTGCCAGGCGGCACTGCTCTGAGCGGGAAAAGGGCCTTGGTTGAGCAGGCACAACTACACTCGCTGTCTCTGTCACTGTCCCAAACATCACAGAGGAAATGTCTCACAAAGGGAACTTGACTGAATTAAAAATTTTATTAAAGTTTTAGATACAGATATGTACAGCAATCATAAATATTAAGCTGGATGAATTTTCACAGTGTGAAAATGTTCCATGTAGCCAGCACCTAGATCAAGAGATAGAACCTTACTGGCATCCCAGACACAACCCCGTTGGTTACCCTGGACCTTTGAGGGTAACTACTCTCACAATTTCTTGCACCACAGCTGACTTCTGCCTCCTTCTGAGCCTATGTAAATGGAATTACACATCTTTTAATTTTTGTGCCTGGCTTTCACTCAACATTGTGTTTGTGAGATCCATTCACTTTTATTCATTCATTCTCATCATTGCATAGGATTTATTTCTTTAAAAAGCCATGATTTATTTACCCATTCTCTAGTTAACAGACATTTGGGTTATTTCCAGGAACTAATGGTTATTTGGGGACTAATCAGAATAATGCTGCTGCAAATCTTCTTGTACATGCCTTACATGTGTTGGGATTATTCCCAGGAGTAGGGCTGCTGGGTACATTTCTGAGTGCTTGCTATTCACTGCAAATTATGAAAGTAGGCAAGGGACTGGACTAAAACCACAGAGAAACCCAGTCCTTGCTTGCAAGGACTGCATGATCCACTGAAGGACATTGATGAGTTGGCAAATACTCTTAGATATTTGTAGAGGTCATGTGTGAGAGCGTTTGGGACTGAATGGGGAGGAGAGAGGTCAGGAAAGACTTCCCAGTAGAGCAGATATTAGGATTCATTTCTGAAGGATGAAGAAGCATTGATGGGGACAAAGTGGAAAAGGCAAGGGAGGAGCACGAAGAAAAGCAGAGGCAAGTGAGAAGGCAGGTCAGGTCCAGAGACCATGTGTTAGAGCGGCAGAAGAAGGCGGGCAATGTGTGGTGACCACGGGGGCTGAGTAGCTGAGTTGGGGGCACATCATGAAGAACCTTGATTTGCATCTAAGCAATATATACATTACCTTGAATGTGAGGGAAGCAGTAGAAGATTCTAGGGCCATGGAGCGACACAGTCAGTTCATTCAGGTTGACTATGTGGTGATCGGACTGGAGAAGGAGAGGGCAGAAGCTGGAAAGTGACGAGAGAGTGCGCTCTACCTGGAGAGGGGGAAGGGAACGTGGTATCTTAGCAGATGGAAATGAGGTGATTCTTTGAAGTCTGGCTTTGACCCAATACCCAGGCCAAGAATCTGGATGACTTCTATTGGAATACACAGTATGTGTGTAGGGAGGGAGGCTGGAAGGTGTGTCTGTGCCTGGGTGCCAAGTTTCAATGTGCAGAAACCACACAGAGTAATTCAGGCAAAAAGCTTTTGGGGCCAGCAGGCCACCTGCTGACATCCAGACTGGAGCAGGCAAGGAGCCCTCTGCTTGAAAGCGGAAAGGCAAAGCATATGTGTGAGGAGTTCAAGCCAAAAAGCAAACGCACTACAACGTGGGTCTGGAACAGCGCTGCCAAGATCTCATCGCGCTCTCTCCTCTCTGAGACTGAGATGGAAGGCTGAGTGGGGATGAGCACATTCTAACCCTGCCCGGCTCCCTGCTAGATCCTCATGTGAGGATTACAGAGCTCTCCAAGCCTCTGTTTTCAGGACTGAAACCATAAATTCAGTAGTAATATTTTATGTAAAATTACCTAACGTGGTGGCGTGGTTGGAGCCCAGAAACTTGGCATTAGGACTCAGTATGGATACTTGATACAGCAGAGAGGCATATAAAGTAGAAAGGGAAGATCCTAATTATTAAGTTCAATTTATACTAAAAATAAATTTCTCATTCTTCTAAATATAAAATTGGTAATATATGAAAAAGCATGAGAAATTCATAAAATAGAAAACCTCTGACCCACATTCCACTGGCTGAGAACACTGCCGTTAGGAGAGATTATTTCCTGCTTTTCATTTTTTAATTTCTTTCCTTCCTTCTATCAATGTACCCAATTCTACATAGTAGTAGTCACAAGGCAACCTTTTTATTTTGCCATGATTAGCATTATCTCATATTGCTTAAAAATTTTGAAAATAACTCGTTTTATTTCAAAAAATTAGACTTTCTCTGCAAAATTTATAGACAGTACTATGCAAAAAAGGAAAGAAAAACCATCCCTAAATTTCCACCACCAGAGATAATGATCATTTCTTATTACATCTCCTTCTTGGCATTTTATGTCTTCCTATGTGTAATTTAATAAAATTATTGTTTTATTTCACCTTCTGTTCTACAACTTAAAAATCATTACCCAGGTAGTATGAATATCTTTCTTAACTACATTCCATTGTATAGCACATTTTATTTAAATAATTCCAATTTTGGGATGCTTATGTTATTTCCAATTTTTAATAATATAAACAATGCTATACTTGTTCAATTAAAAATCATTTATGTAAATTTACTGAGCAAAAAGAAATCAATTAATTTTTAAGCCTTTGGCTACATATTACCAACGAAGGCTGGATAACTGTAACTGAACAACAACAAAAAGAAAAACAGAAAAAATCTTAAGAAAGTATGTATCAACTTGTGCTACCTACACAAAGTAGTGCCCATTTCTCTACACTTTTGCCAACATTGGGTATTATTCTTTTTTAAAGCTTACTATGAGTAAAAAGGGAATTTTATCATTCCTTTCATTACCAATGAAGTTGAATATTTCTTTGTGTTTACGGTACTTTTAAAATTTCGTTTGAGAACTGCTTGTTCAAAACATAATTTTTAACCTGGCATAGTTCTGTCATGTGGATATGCACTGTTTGAGGTGAAAAGCACCGTGTTTGTGAGGAGTTGTGCCCAAAAGCCAAAGCATTATTACACCATGTGTCTGTGACAACGTGCCATCATCTTACTGCCCTGCATCACTTCTGCAGGCTTCCAGGTTTTTCACCTTTATGCATCTAATGCTGGAGTGAACAACTTTGAGTGGAGCCACACCTCATTCCTGTGCTTCACAGACACTGCATTTTTTACAAATTGAACACAAGACCCTCCACCAGCAAAAAGATTATGACTCTCTTTATCATGATAATTATTTTATTGTGGTGGTCTGCGACCATACCCACATATGTCTGAGGTATGCCTGTATAAAGGTTTTGTGTGTGTGTGTGTTGGGGGAGGTATGTAGAATAAAGTCTTAGAATTAGGACTATTAGTTCAAAAAGAATGGCTATTATAAATAGTTTTACCCAGTATTACTTTAATGTAGAATGAGCCCTTATATAACAGTTAAACAACCATTGATCTGAGAGCAGGTGTCCATAATGGCAAAGCAGACTAAATTTCTAGTTTGGGTGGGTTAACATGTCTTTTTGTATTTAATATGAAATAGCTAGTAAGAGGGGAAGCATATCTTGCCAAACACTCTGCAAACATGAGCTATTCATGAGTCTCATCAAATACACACAGAGGATTCTGGAGGTATGGGGCAGGATGATGGATCCTCTGATTCTAACCATAGTTTTACTGGAGATATAAGAGAAAGTGTGAGCTGGGAGGTGCTTCTACTAACTCATGTGCTTTTCTTTGGGGATCATCTTCTGGTACCATGTAGCATGAATCCCCCAGAGATTGAAAGAAAAAGACTTTAGAAATGATCCTTGGTTATGGACCCAACTTCTTCATTTTTCTAGGGGGTGGAGGTAGTGGGTAATTTCACTACCATACTCCTGAGATCAGTGTGTATGAGTGTAATCCACCCTCCATATGTGTGGACTCCACATCCGCAGATTCAACAGAAATGCTCAACAAGACAATGTGACGTTGCTGCTGACATGTACTATGCAGTTAGGCCTACAATGATTGAGTCTGTACTGGACATACACAGACATTTTTTTGCCAACATTCCCTAAACAATGCAGCCTAACAACTATTTGAATAGCATTTATACTGAGTTAGGTGTTATAAGTAATCTAGAGAGATTTGAAGTGTATGTGAGTAAGTTTTATGCAAATACTAGGCCATTTTATATAAGGGACTGGAACATCCATGGATTCTGGTATCTGCAGAGGGCTGTGGAACCAATCCCTGGTGGATACTGAAGGACAATTGTACATGAACCTATGTGTGTGCTTATGTATTTGATGCTAAGCAACAAAAGGGTTTTAAACCTACCTGATGACCAGAGAAGCTTTTTAAAAATGCATATTCCTGAATACCATCCAGAGCATCTGGGGAAAAAAAAACATAATATTGTATTTCAATGTGCTTCTCAGGCAATTCTGATAATCAGAGAGATTTGCCTTCTGATCTCTGTTTTGCTGATGTCCACTGTTCTTCTAATGATCATTCCTTTGTATATTATCTTTTTTTCTCTACTTCAGCTAACGTTTGCTTGTTTTCAGTGTTTTGCTTTTCCTACGATGGATCTAGGAGTAGATTTGTATATTGTGTGCAGGACTCTCTGTTTCTTCAATCTGAGCTTTCATGGCTGCTCTTAATTCTGGAAAATTCACAGCCATTTTTACTTAAAATACTGCCCCTTCTCCCATTTTCTCCTTCTGAAAGTCCCATTAAACCTAAATTGAATCTTCTAATTTAAACCTGTCTTCTGGATTTTATACCTTTTTCTCTCTCTGCAGCACTGCAGCACTCTGGATAGTTTCCTCAGATTTATCTGTCATATCATAAATTTTTCTAACTGTGCAATCTGTTCTTAAAGCAGGCCATTGTGCTTAATTTTATTCACAACTTTTTAAATTGTTCTATGAGTTTTTTCATATCTGCCTATTTGTATACCCTATTCCTTCCTGAAATTTTTAAAAATATATTTTATTGATTATGCTGTTACAATTGAGCCAATTGTTTCCCCTTTGCCCCTTCCACCCAGTACCCCCACTCCCTCCAGCAAGCCCCCCATTATTTCATGTCCATGGTCATGATATAAGTTCTTTGGCTACTCCATTTCCTATACTGTACTTTACATCCCCATGACTATTTTTTAATTACCAATTTGTACTTAATCCCTGCACCTTTCCTTCCCCCTATTCTCACTCTACTCCCTTCCAAGTGGTAACCCTCCAAATGATCTCTGTATCTATGAGTCTGTTTCTGTTCTGTTTGCTCAGTTTGTTTTTTAGATTCAATTGTTGATAGATATGAATTTATTATCATTTTAATCTTCTTCTTTTTCTAAGTCTCTCTAACATTTCATATAATAATGGCTTGGTGATGATGAACTCCTTGATCTTTACCTTCATTGGGAAGCACTTTATCTGCCCTTCAATTTTAAATGACAGCTTTGCTGGCTAGAGTACTCTAAGTTTTAAGTTCTTGTTTTCACCACTTTCAATATTTCTTGCCAGTTCCTTCTAGACTGCAAAGTTTCTTTTGAGAAATCAGCTGACAGTCTTATGGGAAATCCTTTTAGGTAGCTCTCTGCTTTTCCGTTGCTGCTTTTAAGATTCTCTCTTTATCTTTAACCTTTGGCATTTGAATTATGATGTATCTTGGTGTGGGCCTCTTTGTGTACATCTTGTTTGGGACTCTCTCTGCTTCCTAGACTTGTATGTATATTTTCCTTCATCAAATAGGGGAGATTTCTTTCAATATTTTTTTTTGCTTTATTTTTTTATTTTTTAAAGATTTTATTTATTTTTAGAGAGGGAAGGGAGGGAGAAAAAGAGAGAGAGAGAGAGAGAGAGAGAGAGAGAGAGAGAGAGAGAAACATCAATGTGCAGTTGTTGGGGGCCGTGGCCTGCAACCCAGGCATGTGCCCTGACTGGGAATCGAATCTGTGACATTTTGATTCCAAGCCCATGCTCAATCCACTGAGATACACCAGCCAGGGCTTCTTTCAATATTTTCCAAATAAGTTTTCAATTTCTTGCTCTTTCTCTTCTCCTTCAGGCACCTCTGTGATTCAAATGTTGGTATGTTTGAAGTTGTCCCAGAGGCTGACTATACTATCCTTATTTTTTTTTTTCATTCTTTTATCTTCTTGCTGTTCTGATTGAATATTTTTTTCTTCCTTGTGCTCCAAATCATTGATTTGATTCCTGGCTTCATCCACTCTACCATTGATTCCCTGTAAAATTTTCTTTATTTAGTATAACCTTTATTTCTGCCCAAGTCTTTTTTATGCCATTGAAGTACCCAAGGAGTGCCTTGAGCACGCAGTGTTTTGAGCTCTGTATCTGAAAGATTGCTTATCTCTATTTTGTTTAGTTCTTTTCTGGAGCTTTGTTCTGTTTTATTTGGGCCATATTTCTATGTCTCCTCATTTTGGCATCATCCCTGTTTGTTTCTCTGTTAGATAGAGCTGCTTTGACTCCCTTAGTTTTGTGGCCTAATGTAGAAAAGTACACCCATAAGTTGGATGGGGTGGAGCCTTAGGTAATCACCAGGGTAGGGCAACCATGTGAATTAGGTTGATGGAGTCTCAGATATGGTGTCTCCATTTTGTGGCTCTGTGGGGGAGTGGGGAGGGCTCAGAAAAGGGTCAATGGCTACTGCCTGGCCTCAGGAGTGTTGTCTGGGAGGAAGCTGTGCCCTGGCTCACCCTGATGCCAGACACTTACAATTTTCCCTGTATGCCACTGGTGTCCTTTCAGCTGCTGCCCCAGTGTTGTAGCCCAGAGAGATTGAGTCAGTGTAAGTCCTAAGTCCATTGCAAACCCTTTAAGAGACTCCTGAGAATCCCATAATTTCTTCACTTATTCCAACCCTCACTAATTTTTACAGCCAGAAAGTATAGGGACTTATCTTCCTGGCACTGGAACCCTGGGCTGGGTGGTCTAGTGCGGGGCTGCAATCCCTTGCTACCAAGGTATCCCTCCTGATTTTTATCCACCGCACGTGTGTGTGTGGCACCACCTGTTTCATGTCTCTGCACCTCTCACCTGTCTGAATAAATAGGACTTCTTTAATTCCTCGGTGGTTGGACTTCCACATAGCTCAATTTTCTGACAATTCTGGGTGATATTTCTTTTGTAGTATAGCTGTATTTTTTGCTCTAGTTGTGTGTGGAGGTGAGGCACATTTACCTACGTCTCCATCTTGACTGGTAGCTCTTTTATCAAGTTTTTTATTTCTCTCTTGAACTCCTTAATGTTTGTAAATATATTTAATGTAGAAGTACCTTTCAATTGTTAGATTATCTCAGGTTGTTGGGGTGCTATCCTCTCACATCTGTCTGTGGACTCTCCCACTTAGTGGACCATTTCTTTGATTTGTACTTCTAAATTGTGAGCACATTTTTGGCTAGGATACAATTTTCCCGCGGAATTCCTGTGTGCTTTCAGATGTGGTGGTAACCCTTCAAACTATTCTTACTTTTGATTCTTCCAGGAACTCCAGGATTTTACTGGTCTGAAATATTTACAGTATCTAAATATATTAACATCTGTATTTGGGAGTCCTATGCTATGAAAATAATCTCAAATTTGAATTCTATATCTATGCATGATATGTATTTTAACATTTTCATTTATTATGGAGAAGTTTCCCATCCAGATACCTAGTTGGTGAGAATTTCACCAGTGGTTTGTAGTAAGCGAGCAATGATTGATAGTCCCCTTATATGGTGGGAGCAGGTCCTCCTTGCTTCAGACTTTAGGAATGAATTTCAGTTTCAACTCTTCACCTTTAACAGGCCCAAGGAGAAGTCTTTTATTTCAGATGTGTTTTAAAAACTCCAGCGCCCAGCTGTTAGGTCCTATAGCCAGGTCTGATACCCTCACCTTCGTTTGGCACCAGCTCATGCATGAGCCACATTCTTTGTGGGGTGGTTCTTCAGTTTTCAGCACATGGGAATTTTGTCCCTCCTTCCACTATGTCTGTAAAATAGTTTATACATTATCTAGCATTTCTATATGCCTGGAGCGCATAAAAGGATGTCAGTTTGCTAAGTAGATGGGCCTAGAAACTTCCACCAGTCAGGTCTGGAGACCACAATGGAGAATACATGACCTTTGGAACTGGAATCAAATTTTGAGCTCTGACTTCACCACTCTCTATCTGAACAAGCTATACTAAGTCATTTAACATCTCTAAGGTTTATTTTTCTCATCAAGAAAACAGGGAAATAGTAGCACTGACTTTTGATAGGTTCTTCCTGTTGCTTTAAATTCCCTCCTATTTTAAATGCAAGACATTTTCTCCATGCTCTCCATGCTCCATTCTTACAATAGCTGGAGGAGATTGTAAGTTTCTTGGGGGCAAGCACAATATCTTACTCAATATCTTCCCTTACAAACCAAATAGTGGATGAATGAAATAGTAGTTGATAAAGTAATCTTGCTAGTTTCCTTTTATCATGTACTTTTCACATGACAGAGCACTGAGAAAAGCTCTGGTTAAAAAGGGAGACCTGATTTGGAAATAAATGATATACTCCATTTCTTAAAAAGTTTGCAGGGGTGGGGTGAGGGGTGATTACATCCTGTGGAGTTTCACTCCTCACAGCTCTCATTATTCTCTCTCCCTGGTGTGCAAATGAGTGAAACTATATATTGGTTTAGAGGTTCCACTGGATAAATCTTTAAGAGCCAATAAATATCTCAGTCCAAGGCAAGGGGGACAACCTCACAGTAATTCTTCCAGCACCTCAGGGTAGCAGGCGGCAGGAGCAGAGGCTGCCAGATCCTCTCAGCCCACGCCCTCCTCACCTCCCTGAGAGAGGAGATGCTTCCCTAAAATGTTGTGTTTGCCATGGGCTAAAATTAGTTTAAAACAACAACAACAAAAAAACCAGAGGCACATAGTAATAACAGGTCCTCTCAGTGATTCTTGTGGTTTGTAGACTCCAGATGAAAATCTACTGTTTGTGTGGAAGGCAGTTTAGTGCATGGGTCCTTTGTTTCGGCTCTCCAGCTCCAGAAATTCGTGCAATAGCCAGACTCAGACAAAAGCACTAGGCTTGTCCATGGTAGCTTAATTTTCATTTTTTTGCAGTTTCTTTTTAGTAATAAAAAATCTGGAAGAGATCAAAATTCTCATCAATTGAGAGTAGATAAACTAAATACACATCATGCAATGAAATATTCTGTAGGTACTAAAATTATACACATCTGTACATACTTACATGGAAAGGTGTTTAAGTATGTTGTTTATAGTGACTAAGAGCATGAACTTTGGTCCAGATTGCCTGTGCTCAAATGTCTTTTTCTAGCTACATGACACAGGCAAACAGTTCCCCATCTGTGCCTCAGTTTGCTCACATATAAAACTAGGATAATAGTAATATTTGAGCAAGGTTACTGTGAGCATCAAAATAAATTTATATGAAGTGTTTATAACAATGCCAGACTCTTAGTCAAGTACTAAACTTGCCTAAGTTTGCTATTTTTTTTAAAGATTTTATTTATTTATTTTTAAAGATTTTATTTATTTATTTTTAGAGAGGGAAGGGAGGGAGATAGAGAGAAACATCAATGTGTGGTTGCTGGGGGTTATGGCCTGCAACCCAGGCATGTAACCTGGCTGGGAATTGAACCTGCGACACTATGTTTGCTATTTTTAATTAATAACTAAAAACAGCAAGCTAATGCTAACTGCTTATGTCTAGGACGGGGGTGTCATATTCATTTTCACTGGGGGTCACATCAGCTTTGCAGTTGCCTTCAAAGGGCTGAATGTAATTTTAGGACTGTATGAATGTAACTACTCCTTAAGTTAAGTGAGAGCTCAGCGCTGCCACCTGGTAGAAACAAGGTGCTGGGCTGGATAAAATAAGGTGGAGGGCCGGATTCAGCCTGCAGACCTTGTGTTCGCTGCCTGTGGTCTAGGGGTTACATTTGTTGTGTCCAAGGTGAAAGGGTATACTTTCAATTTCCATTTTATTTTTAAGTATTTTTTGATTATGCTATTAGTTTTCCTAATTTTCCCAATTTTCCCCTTTTATCTCCCTTCCAACCTGCCTCCCAACTCTCCAGCAGTTCCACCTCCACTTAGTTCATGGCCATGGGTTGTACATATAAGTTCTTGGAGTCCTCTGTTTTCTATACCATTTTTTATCTCTTCCCATCTATTTTATGCCTACTAATTATGATTCTTCTTCCCTGTACCTTTTCCCTCCTTTTTCTCCCTTCCCCTACCCACTGAACACCCTCTGTGTGATGTCCATTTCTCTGGTTCTTTCCTGTTCTGGTTGTTTGCTTAGTTTTTCTTTTCATTGTTTTTCTTTTAGGTTCATTTATTGATAGTTATAAGTTTGTTGTCACTTTATTATTCATATTTTTTATCTTTTTTTCTTAGATAAGTCCCTTTAATGTTTCATATAATAAAGGCTTGGTGATGATGAACTCCTTTAACTTGACCTTATCTGGGACACACTTTATCGGCCCTTCCATTCTAAATGATAGCTTTGCTGGATAGAGTAATCTTGGATGTAGGTCCTTGTGTTTCATGACTTGGAATACTTCTTTCCAAGAAGTATTCTTCTTGCCTGTAAGATTTCTTTTGAGAAATCAGCTGATAATCTTATGGGAACTCCTTTGTAGGTGACTGTCTCCTTATCTCTTGCTGCTTTTAGGATTTTCTCTTTGTCTTTAATCTTGGGTAACTTAATGATGATGTGCCTTAGTATGTTCCTCTTTGGGTCCAACTTCTCTGGGACTCTCTGGGCTTCCTGGAACTTCCTGGAAGTCTATTTCCTTTGCCAGATTGGGGAAGTTTTCCTTAATTATTTGTTCAGATAAGTTTTCAATTTCTTGCTGCTGTTCTTCTCCTTCTAGCACCCCTGTTATTCAGATATTGGAACTTCTCATGTTGTCCCTGAAAATCTTCAGCCTCTCTTCATTTCTTTGGACTCTTTATTCTTCATTCTGATCCAGTTGGATGTTTATTGCTTCCTTATGTTCCAAATTGTTGCTTTGAATCCTGGTTTCCTTCTTGTTACTGTTGGTTCCCTGAATATTTTGTTTTATTTCATTTTGGGTATCTTCATTTGTTCTTTCATTTTTCAACCAAGTTCAATCAGTTCTGTGAGCATTTTGATTACCAGGGCTTTAAATTCTTCATTAGATAGGTTGTCAATCTCCTCATTGCTTAGTTTGCTTTCTGAGGTTTTGCTGTGTTCTTTCATTTGGGCCATATTTCTTTGTCTTGGAGCAGCTGATAAGCTGTAAGGGGGCGGGGCCTCAGGTATTCACCCTGGCAGGGCAACCTTCTTTGCTGCGCTGCCTATGTGGGGGGGGGTTTGGGGCAGAGAGGGAACAATGCAGCTTGCCTGCTAGTCTCTAGTGCACTTTCCAACAGATTCTCTTGTCAGACTGGAAGTCTCTCTCACTGCAGCAACCCCAGCCGTAGCCCACAGTAAGCCTCTGACTCTCAGTTTTCCCCTTAAGTCACTCCCTCCCGTGCAGCTCTGCTGAGCATGGCAATCAGCCCCTGCCCCCCCCCCCCAGCTGCCTCGGTTTTTTGAGTCAGCCCATGGGGTCTGCATTACCAGTCTGGCTGTTCTGGTTGATTTTTTCTTTAATTCCTTGGTTGTGGGAGTTCCATGTAGTTTGGTTTTCTGGTGATATTGGTTGTTATCCTCCTTTTGGTTGTGCGAGGAAGTGAAGGGTTTCTACCTACGCCTCCATCTTGGCCAGAACTCAGAGACGCCCAATTCCCATTTTATACTATTTGTATTGGCTACAGTGAACCTAATTTTATCAAAAATAATTAAAATAAAAAGAATACTGGATAAGACAGTTGTTCTGAAAGTCTGACATATAACAGTGACTTTAAAAATCACAATTACTGTTGGTTATATACTTAATACATTAGGAACTGATTAATATGAGCAATCTCTTACATTTAATCTCATGTCTGTAATGCATTTTACATTTAGCAAATATTTTCATATTCATAAATTCATTTAATCCCACTAACTGGATTATTAATCCACTTAATACCTGTGAAGTGAATTTCATATTTATTATTCTAAATAGAGAAGGAGAAAAAGCAAGAGAGAATGAGCAAAGCTGGGGAGGCAACAAAATTGAAGCTTAGCATGTTAAGAGCTTGCTTAAGATCAGAGAGCTTCTGAGTAATGGAAATAGATAAAAAGTCAGGTTTCCTGAGGCAAATGCTCTTTCCACCAAACCATAATTACCCTGTAAACCGGGTCACTGAATTGATAGCGAAATAGATTTATGATTCTATCCTATGTATGAACACTATCAAGCTTCTAGTCTGGTAAAAAGTGGGTTTGTTGTGGGTTAACAGGAGAGAATAGCCAAAAAGTCAGCTCTCAAAGTTTATGAACAAAGCTTATATAACTGCCCTAAGATAAAGATGACCAGTCACTGGCAACTGATGCAATAAAACATATAGTTGGCTTCTGTGCATAGCACACTCAGACTGGATAATGCTGATAAGACCCTAGGGTGAGTCCATGAGTTGATCAGATTGGTGGAACTAATAGTATAATTAAAAATCATTGGTACTGGCTGTAGTTGAGGTCACTATAACAATGAACAGATTTAAAACAGGACACAAAGCCTGCCACCTACATGATCTTTGGCAAGTTGCTTGTCTCTCTGATTTTCTCACCTCAAAAAAAAAAATGGACTAGATGGCTTCTAAAGTGCCTTTCATTCATTAATCCACTCATTCAAAAAGCAGGCATTGAGTGCTTTCTTAGTCAGTCATCAGTGCCAGACAGTGATGATGCTATTTGAAGGAGATTGATAAGGTCACTGCACTCAAGAAGTTTACATTCTGGTTGAGGCTAGACAGAGAATAACAAACAAGTAAACAATTAAATTGTCAGATAGTGATAAGTGTTTCCATTAGAATTAAAATAGGGTGATGGATGACTGTAGGTGGGTGCCCAGGGAAGGACTATTTGAGTTGGTGACACTTTAGATTGGAAGATAAGAAAGACTGTACTGGGCAAGAAGGAGAAAGAAGGTCACTCACTCCAGGCAGAGGAAGAGCTAGTTCACGGACTCTGGGGAGGGAGTGAGCTTGGTGTTGTAAGGAAACAAGTGAAGGGCTGGTAGGCAAGTATGAGAGCATAAATAGTTCTGTAAGTCAGAGAGAATGTTGTAGATTTTAAACAGTGGCATGATCTGATTTGCGCTTCTAAAACTAGTTGCTACGTGCAAGAAAGGAAGCAAGGACACTAGGTAAGAAACTATTGCAGTAGTCCAGAAGAAACATTATGAAGACTTTCTCTGAGATAAGAGTCACAGAAATGCAGAAAATTGGACAGGTTCAAAGTATTTGTTGGAGTAGAATCAATAGTGTTTGTAGACAAATGGGTTAAGTGAAAAAGAAGAATCATGAGTAATTGTCTTATTTTTGGGATTGAGCAAGTGGCTGGATGTTGGTGCTTTTTTACAAAATGAGAAAAAGAGGTATGTAAGGGGTAGTTAGGGTATGTGCAGATAGCAGTGACTCAGGAGTTCCGTACTGGTCAGGCTAGGCATTAGATGTCTATGGAACATCTACATAAAGATGTCAAGTAGGCAACTCCAGTCAGGAGTCCCAGGGATACAACACAGTTAAATACCGAGTTATCAGTGTATGGATAGAATTGCCTGAAGAAAAGAGGCAAATATAAGATCCTGAAGCACTCTCACATCAGAGGCCAAGTTGAAAAAATACACTTAACAAAAGAGAAAAGAGTGGACAATGTGATAGGAGATAGAAACAAAATCAGAAGAATGTGATATGCAGAGAGCAATCCAGTATATCAAATGTTGCTAGGAGGTCTAGTAAGACTAGACCTGCAAATCAAGTATTGGGGCCCACATAAAGGAAATTATGCTAAGTAAGGATCCAGCTATATCTACAACTATGGTGCTTTTCTAGCACTTAAGGGCTGGGGAGGTGCTTTTCTAGCACTTAAGGGCTGGGGAGGAGCCCTTAAAAGTAAATTTGCCAAGGGGTTCTAGAGAGTTAAATTGGAAGTCAATAGAATTTTCTGGTGCGACTATTCCAATATGTAGAAAATCTTAAGAATAGTCATCAAGAGGATAAACAAACATGTGATTTTTAGCAAAGTCACTAAAACAAGAAGATTGATGTACTTCAAGATAGATGTAATTATCTTCAGGAGTAGAATGCATCAACGTGCAAAAATTAAACATTATGAGGAAATGAAAATTACACTGAAGTTGGCACCAATCCAGAAGTCAACTTAGTCAATAGCTATCATATAGTTGTTTTAACTCAACAACTGGTGCTTGGTTATATGGCACCAACTAAACAATAATTCTTTTTGAAAGAACTGTCTTCATTTAGGAAAACAATTTGTAGAGCCAATTGGGGGTAGAAGGATTTCTCAAATACATGGGTTAGTGTGAACCAAGCAGCTCTACATTAAAGTGAGTAGGTAGTGGGGAGAAGACAGTGCTAAGCAATATGGCAGGGAGGTGGAGTCCAAGTTAAAGAAGCAGCAGAAAGAGTTTTAGGAACCCACATCACTCACATTGAATTTTAAGTTGTTTATGCTGTCATAATATAACTCACCCCCACAAAACTTCAACAAAATTTTATACAAGTAGCTCATGTGCCTATAGGTACTGACATTTAGAAATCTACCAATAAAAAGCCAACTCATTACCCAATTATTCTACAGTACACTTTACAGCTGAGAAGCCAAGTCCAAGTACATATAGCTTCCAATCAGCATTTTTTAACCTAACTTTAATATATGAATAAAAAGCCAAGGATTACTTAATATTTGAAGAAAGTCTGTAACATAAAAATGACATCAAACAAAGGAAACTCAAGGGATTACACACTAAAAAGAACATTTTAATGAAAATATAGGTAATGACCACAAAGAGAATAAGATAAGTTATTTATCCTTAAAACAAAGTCAGGGTGCTATAAGAAAGTGAAAAAAAGAATAAGCAAAGATTATTGTTAGGGTGAAAAACAGTTCTCAAAATAAATATGATAGCTAAAATTATATATTTGTAATTTACATATAGATTGTAAATTATTATGTATAACGTGTGTATTTTGTAAATTTATATAGTTGCAAAAGATTTAGAAAAGAAAGCTAAGGAAATATCTCAAAATCTTTATAAAAAAAAGTTCAGAGAGAAGAGTTGAAACAAGGAGGCCCAACATCCTACCAACAGGATACAAATGAGAAAAAATTTCAAGAGAAATGTTACAATAACATGTTCTGGACCTGAGAAACATGAGCATCCAGATTGAAATGGCCTACTGAGAACCCAGCACAAATGCAAAAAAAAAACAATAAAACACCACTGTTGTCAACATTCAGAACATTGGGAAGCTAGCAAAACTTTCAAGAAAGTAGGAAAAAACCAGATCCCATATAAATGATCAAGAATAACAATGGCAGTGAATAGCATACCCAGAGCTAGCAGGATAGAATACAAACGTATTCTGACATTTGAGATCTAAAAAGTATTTGCCTCTTATGTACCTTTTTCTCAAGAAGTCTTCTAAAGTCTGGCCCCATCTAAAGCAATGAGGCAAACCAAGAAAGAAAAAGCAACAAAATATTGGCAAACTGTATCCAGCAATATGTTAAAAAGATCATACATCATGATCAAGTGGGGCTCATTCCAGGGAGGCAAGGATGGTACAACATTTGGAAATCAATAAACATAATATATTACATAAACAAAAGAAAAAACAAAAGCAACATGATTATATCAACAGATGTGGAAAAAGGATTTGATAAGGTACGGCACCTATTTATGATAAAAACACTCAGCAAAGTGGGAGTAGAAGGAGCATTCCTCAACAGAATAAAGGCCATATATGAAAAATCTACAGCCAACCATTCTCAATGGACAAAAACTAAAAGCTTTGCCACTATGATCAGGAACAAGACAAGGCTGTCCACTTTCACCACTTCTATTCAATATAGTACTGGAAGTTTTAGCCACAGCAATCAGACAAGAAAAAGAAATGAAAGGCATCCAAATCAGAAAGGAGGAAGCAAAACTGTCATTGTTTTCAATTGACATGATAGTGTACATAGAAAACCCTACAGACTCCACCAGAAAACTACTTGACCTCATAAGTGAATTTGGCAAAAAAATGGGATACAAAGTCAATATTCAGAAATCAAAGGCATTTTTGCATACCAACAATGAGAAATATCAGAAATAGAAATCAGGGAAAAAAATCCAATTTGCTATAGCACTGAGAAAAATAAAGTACCTAGGAATAAACCTAACCAAGGAGTTAAAGACTTCTACTCAACAAATTACAGAACACTGAAGAAAGAAATGAAGGAAGACACAAATAAATGGAAACATATACTGTGTTCATGGATTTGAATAATTAACATCATCAAAATATCCATACTACCCAAAATAATTTATAGATTCAATGCAATCCCTATTAAAATAACAATGTCATATTTTGCAGATATAGAACAAACATTTCAAAGATTTATATGGAACCATAAAGAACTCCAAATAGCCACAGCAATTTTGAGAAATAAGAACTAAGGAGGGATCATAATACCTGATATAAAACAATACTACAAGTCCACTGTAATCAAAACAATCTGGTGCTGACATAAGAACAGACACAGATCAATGGAACAGAACAGAGAGCCCAAAAATGTCAGTTAATATTTGACAAAGGGGGGAAGAAGCATAAAATGGAATAAAAATAGCCTGTTCAACAAATGGAGTTGGAAGAGCTGGACAGCTACATGTAAAATAAATGAAACTCAACTACCAACTTACACCATACACAAAAATAAACTCAACATGGACAGAAGACTTAAATATAAATTGTGATACTATAAAAGTCCTAAGAAGAACATAGGCAGGAAAATCTCAGATATTTCCATGTAGCAGTATTTTCACCAATATGTCCCCTAGAGCAAGGGACATAAAGGAAAGAACAAATGGAACTTCATCAAAATAAAAAGCTTCTGCACAGTTAAAGAAAACATGAACAAAGTGAAAGGGAATCAACCATATGGGAAATATATTTGCCAATGATACCTCAGACAAGGGTATGATCTCTAAAATATGTAAAGAACTCACATGACTCCACTCCAGGAAGACAAACAATCCAATGAAAAAATAGGCAAAGGATCTGAACAGACACTTCTCCAAGGAGGACAGAGGGCTCAGAGACATGTGAAAGGTTGCTCAGAATCACTAGTCATCAGAGGGATGCAAATTAAAACTACAATGAGATACCACTTCACACCAGTCAGAATGGCCATCATAAATCAACAAAAAATAAATACTGGCGAAGCTGCAGAGAAAAGGGAACCCTAGTACATTGTTGGTGGGAATGCAGACTAGTACAGCCACTGTGGAAAATAGTATGGAATTTCCTAAAAAAATTAAAATGGAACTCCCTTTTGATCTGGCAATTCCACTGCTGGGATTATACTCTAAGAATCCTGAAATACCAATTCACAAGAACTTATGCACCCCAATGTTCATAGCAGCACAATTTAATATAGCCAAGTGCTGGAAGCAACCTAACTGCCCATCAGTAAAAGAGTGGATCAAAAACTGGTACATTTACACAATGGAATAGTATGCAGAAAAAAGAAGGAGATCCTACCCTTTGTGACAACATGGATGAAACTGTAAAGCATTATGCTAAGTAAAATTAGCCAGGACGTAAAAGACAAATACCATATGATCTCACTGATAAGCGGAACGTAATCAACAAAACAAATAAGCAAGCAAAATATAACTAGAGACATTGAAATAAAGAACAAACTGACAGTAACCAGAGGGCAGGGGGGGAGGGGGAATGAAGGGGAAGAGCTGTCAAGGAACATGTGTAAAGGACACAGGGACAGGCAAAGCCAAAGGGGGTTAGAATTGAGGGTGGAAGGTGGGGGTGCATGGGAAGAGGGAAAGTGGTAGTAGGAAAATGGACAAAACTGTACTTGAACAACAATTAAAAAATCAAAATAAAAAAGCAAAACCAATACTCAGAAACTAAGTTATCAACACAGGAGGGAAATGAAGGAAATTTCCTGGATAACAGTGAAAACAAGTTAGTTTGACAACCGGGTAGGAAACAAGCGATTCAGGTGAAACCAAGGGACAGGGCCTGACCAGGGTAGATTTGCACGTGTAGAAAGTTCTATTAAAGGTTGCATTGCTTGAGCTCAGGAATGTGGATGCCAGACTGCCTGGGTTCAAATCCGAGTTCTGCCTCACAAGATCTTATCTGAGTTAGTTAGCCTCTCTGTGCTTTACATTTCCCCTCAATTAAATGTGGCTCATAATGTACTTACCTCACGGAATGATTGTAACTACTAAATATGGTGCTGAACTTAAGGTGTTAAAAATAGTGTTGGCGCTAAAAAGGCTGTTGGAGAATAAAGCCTAAATGAGACCTGATCTTGCATGAGCTCCACAGGATGTTTCAAAGTCAAGCCAAGCAGTGAAGACCCTGATGGCAGTAGCCTCAGGTGTCACACTGGATGGCACTTTTCTACCTCAGCGACCCAGTGAGGGCTTTGCCTCCATCCCTGGATAGGCTCCTCCATGGTCTCAGGCCTCACGCTGTCTTTAAGGGCTGAATAAAACCATAAGTCTAGTCCACAGGGAGGAAGTCACTTCATTAGGCATCTTCCTGTCTGCAGGACAGATGTGTCTGGATTTTAGTGAAGGAACTGAAATTGCAACAGCTGAGCTAGAGACAGCTGCTCCAGAAACGCAGAGGGAGGAGGGGTCTTGTGTTTTGTTTTGTAGCTTGGCAACCCTCCTTGCTGGGCTGACCCCAGCAGAGGCCCAGATCCTTTGTGATGGGCCCAGAGGCAATCCTATTTTTAGGCTGTGTCAGGAAGAAACAATATGACAGAGTCACAGGGACGCCTTGCTTGGGTCACAAAACACTAAGATGTCACCGGGGAACAAAATCCCACACAAAATAAATGAATAGGCATTTGTGACAGCTGTGGGAAGTGAGAATTTTCAAAGAAACAAAATAAGTGCAGATGAACATTTTTTAAGAACATCTGAAATTCTGAGTATGGCCTTGGATTTAGAGTTTGGGGTTTTAAATCCTTTAGTCATTTCTCTATAAAATCAGATCATCCTCGATAGCCCTTTTTTCTAGAAAGTATTTTAGTTTACGTCCTTACTCTATCCCCCAACCCTGCCCCAAGTTAGCTATAGTAAAAAGAAGGGAGATTGCAGAAGGAAACAAAAGTACCCATTCTGTGCTGGGCATTGTGCTAGAAGCTTTGACCACATAATTATAAAAAAATGATAATTCTAAGCCATGAATTATGATGATACCAATTTTAAACAGGGAGAAACGAAAGCTCAGGCTAATACCAGAAGGGCAATGCTCAGCAAAGCTGAGATGGAAAAAAGGCCCTCCTGGAACTTCAATCTTCTCATTCTACCACGTTCCTTCCCCTCAACACAGACCTTGGTTTTCTCTTACGCATAAGGCAGCACTGCCACTAACAAAGCCATCACACTCCATTTACTCATGGAAGTCATAGAAGACAGTCCCATAAATTCAAACCGTGAGGGTAAATGCACTGGTTGCTAGTTTACCAAGTAAGATCTCTGCTGCAACACATTTCTCTATTTTGCCAAGGATTTAAAATCTTTATTATTCCTTGCTTCTCACCTTGTCCAGTGAAAGTTAGCAAGCAGTATTATTGTCACCAATAACCCAAGTTACCCAAGGAGTCGTCTGGATTAGAGGCTACGATGCTCTGAGCTTAGAGATGTGCTCTGAGTCTCCTGCCCAGATGCGATGCATAATTTGGAGGTCTATTTGGTGGGAATCCAGTGAGGAGTCTTGCAGATGTGATCGCTTCAGAACTTTGCCATCCTGGACACTTCCCCTGTCTCAGATTCCTCCTATCTCTCCGATGACTTCTCTTTAGGGAGACTCCTTAGTCCCCCTTTCTTTAAGAGTTGGCATAACACGAGGTTCTCATCCCAGCCCTCTCCTTGCTTATTCTCTTCATTCATTCAGCCAAAAATTATTTGAGCTCTTATTATATGTGCATGTCAACTGCTGGTTGGCTTTCAGGTCTATTTCTGGCCTGTCCCCTGTTCTGCTCTTCAATTCAGGCTCCCTTGCCCTATAACTTCTGGTTTCTTGCAGTTTATGAGAGATGTATATCATTGGAGGATGGTTAAAAGAATAACGCCTAATTTTCCTCTTTCTTCCATCCTTCTTGTGGATCTTCAGGTCTTGGACCCCACTGGTCATCAGTCCAGGCAGCCCTTACTGTGGTTCCAGCTCCTGAAAGACAGTGGGCTCTCCTCCTCCACTGTCCCTCCAGCCCTAGGAGCAATGGTAGCTTCTAGCTGCTACTAGTCTGTGAGGTAACTCATTGCTCCCCATTTGAGTGTCTAGATTTTCCATGCCCCTTTAACGCATTATCTCTATTAAATTCCATCTGTCTGAAAGACCTAGAGGACTGTTTTTCTGGCTCTATCCTGACTGACAAAGACAGACAGCATTCTTAGTTACAAGCTAAAAACACCAACCTTGACATTGACAGGAAAGAAATTTATCAGAAAGATTGGGAAAATCAAAGATTCTCTGATAGGTCCAAAGAGCCATGCATGTTCTGAGACCACAAGGGAAGGAGCAGGGCTCAAAACCTTCCAAGTACACTTTTGGGTGGATGTGTGCTTGAGGGTTTTGGTCATACCACATCTTCCACCAACACTAGATGCTGACAGTTGCCATTCAAGTTGTCTCTGTACCATCTGTCAACAGAATCAATTCTGGGCATTTCCCACTTCTTCATGACATTAGTTTCCACTTTAGAAAATAGAATGGGTGCATCTGTTTGACAAAGCCAAGGTCATAGGTCCACCCTTGGCTGTACCTGCATCTCACTTTTTCAGTTCTTATCATGGAAGATGCACTCTTTATAGGTAGCAGAATTCCCTAAATATGGGAGATGGATTTGGATGCTGAGTGGACATTTTGTTTTGTGTGTAACAAAACCACATAAACACCCTAGATGGTGTAGCTCAGTGGATTGAGCACGGGCCTGCAAACCAAAGGGTTGCCAGTTCGATTCCCAGTCAGGACACATGCCTGGGTTGCAGGCCAGGTCTCCAGTTGGGGACACATGAGGGGCAACCACACATTGATGTTTTTCTTTCTCTCTGTCTCCTTCCCTTCCCCACACTCTAAAAAATAAATAAATAAAATCTTTAAAAAAAAAAACACATAAACCACAACTATATGTGGTTTATTTGGGAGTCTACCTGGTATGGAAGTAAGGGAAGTAAGATAAGAAAGGGATGACAGACAATGGAGCATAAATGATCAATCAAGTTATTGCTATGAGGTAACTAGACCACGTGTCTCAGAGTCATCCCACCCAGGCCTAGGAGCTGGGCTATTATGCACCACTGTATCCCCCACAGCTGAGTGCAGCTGGGTGTGGCTTAATTCCCCCGACTCTCAGCCTTTCTCCCTCAGTGTGAGCTGAGTGGGCTTCAGCAGCCAGAGCAAACCATCAGGGAGATGAATGTGGTAACTGGTGGTTGAAAGTTGGGCAGTTGTAAGCTGAAAAGATAAGGGATAAAGGTAAGGGACAGAGTGTATGGCAGGGGATCAAGGGCATCTGCTGCAGGGGATAAGATGAAAGACAAAGGTCTCCACACACCAAGAACTGCTAAGTGTTCAAGATACAACAGTGAACCAGAGAGAAGCATTCCTGGCCTCACTAGCTGGTGGTCTCAAGATTCAGATGTGAATGGGCAAGTGCAACACAGTGGGACAAGAGCAATAACAGAGGTAGCCTGAGGAGACAGAGCTAGAGCTAGACATCTGGCCTCTAAGATGCAGGAGGATAGGGATGACATTATACTCATTCCTGAATCCCCATTGCCTAGGATGGTATTCACTCAATACATGTTTTCTGGCTCAACACTGAACTGTGAAGGAGAGTCCTGATGTTGTTATATTCATTGTCTCTGTATATCACTACAACTCTACAAGGTAGATGTGTCCCCATTGTACGGGAAGAAAGTGAAGGCACTAGTAGTTAACCCTGCAGAGATCACAGTCAAAAAAATTACAGTGTAGTTTGCATGTGTCTGAGAGATACACTCATTACTAGTATGTGCTGAAATGTGAAAAAAATTAAAAACTCTGCAAATTGGCATTCATTATATTTATATAATAAAATACATGATTTCTTGTTTCAGTTATAATCTAGAAACTATTAAACAAAGAAATATTAAAACATAAAAAATAAGTCTTTCTTTTCAAATAATGCAAACATGGATATTGCTAAAAAATACAACCCAAAAATATCTTTAACATTAATCAGAATCTTCAATAGCTGGCTTTGCAAAGCACTTCTAACAGTCTTCACAATCTTGCTGTGCTCAAGGCAGAAGTACTTTTCACAACACTTGCAAAAATATTTTGATAAGCAACTCATTTTGGATGCATAGTACCTAACATCTTTTCCTTTTTCTGCTTGTTGAGGAAGCCATATCTGTGGATTAGACTTTCCTTCAATTTATGTTTAAAATTGATGAAGTTTCAGGTGTCAGGCTTATGCACACCTGCAGAGATTTCTGAACACCTTTTTGTTTGTTCTGACACTAACTGTGTTACAAGATTTCTAATAAACATTCTGTACCTTATTTTCACAGTGCTGTTCAGCATATGAATAGCCTGAGCATTTATTCCTGCGGTATTCAAAATTGTGTAGAATATAACCATAGGTCATCTTCTGGTGTTCCTGGACACATTATGTGTACCTATCATTTGGTCCACAGTATCAAACTTTGTTTGGCTGTAATATTCTATTATGTCAGGCTTTTGTGAATATAAATTTACAGTGTCATTGAAATGCACACTTGAAACTAAAATTACATTTTTTCTCTTCTTTGGTAGATGAGATACAAGTGTGCAATCTGCCCCAAATGCAAATAAGTTGGATTTGCGGGGCCTATTTTAGAAGACACAAATTGAGGAGGTAGTTGGGGTTTATTCTTACAAACATTACCTACATATGAAAGTTGCTTACAAGACATGTGTTATAACCAAACTGACAGCTTAAGCATTATCGTTTAACATTAGTCACATACAAATGTGCAGCTAGTCATGACCTTGAACCTATGTATCCAATATATGTAATGCTATTTAAGAAAAGAGTTTGTGTGTAGCCATGACCTCAACAGGGTTACTCTTAACTGTCTGAATACTCCTAGTCATTCTTCATATCTCAGATTTGATGTAACTTGTCCAAAAGGTCCGCCTGCACAGTGCGCCCCATTTCTAAGCCTGGGTTATCCCCATCAGACAACTCATCCTCTGGATTGTAATGGGTAATTCATTCTCGTGAACTACCAGGAGCTGAGATCTTTCAGAGCAGGAACTATGTCTGTTTTATTTAGCATCCAGGCCAGTGCCAGCTCATTCTAGATGTGCAAACCTCACTTACACTGATCATCTTTTGAACAACTTGAATGAATAAATAAGGCTCAAAGATGTGGAGTAACTTGACCAGTCTCAAAATGAAGGGATGGTAGGACCAAGACTTGAACTACTGTCAGTCTGATCCCCAAATAATCCTATACTGTGCTGAGCAGTAAGCAACTTATCCATCTATGACATGAAGAACACTTAAGTTAGCTTAAAGGCTGCTGTTTTAAGGTCAAAGTAAAGGGGCAGGAAGTGTCTAAGAACATCCCATAATCATCAGACAGAGGGATTACAAAGCAGAACTCTAGACCTAAAGGTAGAATAAAATTTGTATAGGACAGCCAAAGTTTTGCTGGACATCTTTAAAATATCCCCTAGATTTTAACATGCTAATGTCTTAAGTAAAAGGAAAATGATTCTCTCTAGCACCAACAACTAGTTAGCATCCCAATTGGAAAGACTGTGACTATTTGCAGGTTGCATAATTTTATATATAGAAAACCTTTCAGACTCCACCAAAAACTTCTTTAAATAGTAAACAAATACAGTAAAGTTTCAGGATACAAAATCAGTATACAAAAATCTGTGGTATTTTCATACACTGATAAAAAACTATCTGAAAATGAAATGAAGAAAACTATCCAATTTACAATTGCATCAAAAGAATAAAATAGCTAGGAATAAACTTAACAAAGGAAATGAAAGACATGTACTTTGAAAACAAGACATTCTGTGTTTATGAATTGGAAGAATTAATATTGTTAAAATGTCCATATTGCCTAAAGCACTTTGCAGATTCAGTGAAATCCCTATCCCAAATGGTATTTTTTTTTCCACAGAAAAAGAATACTAAAATTTTTATAGACCCATGAAAGACCCCAAAGAGCCAAAGCAATTGGGGGAAAAAGGAACAAAGCTGAAAGTAGCACACTCCCTGATTGCAAACTGTACTACAAAGATATAGTAATCAAAACAATATGGTACTGGCAGAAAAAAAGACAGGCAGACAAATGGAACAGAATTAAGAGCCCAGACTAATTTTACAGTGAAGTAGCCAAGAATATAAAATAAAGAAAGAAAAGTCTCTTTAATAAATAATTCTGGGAAAACTGTCCCACTACTTTACACTACACACAAATATTAACTCAGAATGAATGGATTAAAGACTTAAATATAAGACCTGAAACAATAAAATACATGGAAGAAAACAGGCACTAAGGCTTCTGGACATCAGTGAGTGGCATTTTTGTGAATTTGTTCCCAAAGGCAAGGGAAACAAAACAAAAATAAACAAATGGGACTACATCAAACTAAAAAGTTTCTGCACAGCAAAGGAAACCATCAACAGAACAGAGGGGCAACCAACCAAATAAGATACCGATGTACATTTAAAAGGAATATTTGAAATTGCATTGCAAAACATTCATTTTCATGAATCTCCTTTCTGTGCCTTTTTTATTTTGAATTTGAGAAGTAAGCTTAGAGGAAAAAGAAATATGTCCTGAGTCATACAAAGTAAAGGTAATTTGTTAATCTGCCTTTTTAGGTTAAGATAAACTTGACAGTACACAGAGAAATTACTTTAAAGAATGTGGCTGTGCTAAGCATGGAACATATAATCCTATATTACAATTCTTTTGGATTTAGTTAATAAGAATTACAACTTTCACAATGCACAAACATGGTTTTGGAGTAAAGGTGAAGTTGAAATACTCACATTCGGCTGGGCAGTTGAGAGGATCTGGCCAATTTTCCATATTTGCTCTGCGGATATGTGGTGCAGACAGAGAGGAAGAGGACTTACTGTGCCAGGTTGTATTTTCCCAAAATGGCCATGTTCATATTTCCAGTCCCACACATTCCTGCAGAACTTGCTACTTTCCCCTAAAGAGGTAGAGTCTGTTTCTCTTCTTAGACCTGGGCAATGAGTTCTGATGACCTTGAATAAAAGAATATAGAGAAAGCGATGCTGTGTGATTCCAAGGTCAGGTCATAAAAGTTGATAACAGCTTCCACCTAGCTCTTTCTTGGGATACTTGCCTTTGGAACCCAGCCACGATGGTGGGGGCAAGGCAAGCAGCCACACAGAAGGGCCACATGTAGGTGTTCCAGCCACAGTCCCATGGTGGTCCCAGCCAACAGCCAGTATTCACCACCAGTCACTCTTCTTCAGCCTTCTAGCCACCCTACCCGATGCCACTTAGGACAGATAAAAAATGTCCCCATCACTCCCCACCCAATGCACAAAACTGTGAGCAAAATAAACATTGTCATTGTCTTAAGCTATTGTTTTGAGATGATTTGTTCTACAGCTACCGTAATACTTATCAAGTGTTATAATTCTGTTTTGTCCTCTGTCAGTAGTTTAAGTCACTTGTCACCAAGAGAACAATTTAACAATCATTTACAATCATATACAATGGTTCATACAGTCTGGTGTCTGACCCTCAAAATAACTGCCTTGTATCCACTATGCATTTGGTCACTGTTTGACCAGCATCATGTGAGAACTATGCTTGTTCAACTGGAACAATGCAAATTCTTTCTTCAAACTTTACAGCTTTTTAGTAAGAGGAAAAGGAAAATACCACTTTGTTGCCTAACTTTCTGTCAGTTCCCCATCTTTCTAAGGTAACCATACCAAATCTAGCACACCCTTTCAGACCCATCTCAGCTCTCTGACACTTTTATACACATACACCCTGAAGTACATATCACAAGCAAATTCATGATAGATCACCAGTTTCTTTTCAATGTGTTCTTAAAGCAAGCCTATTCGTAATAATTATGATCAAGAAATGAAGATGATGATGATGATTTCCACTTTTTAAAGGTGCAGAGGAAAGGTGCAGGAATTGAGAATAGAACATCTTGATTAAAGAAAAGAATTTCTTACAAGAAAGATCAATTCTGAAGATTCAAAAATAAGTAATCCAATTGGTATCAAGTTGAATTTTACCCCCACCCCCTTCACTAGAAAGTTAGCACTTTTTAAAAAGTATTTTTATTCTATTTATTTTTTATATATTTTTATTAATGTTTGAATACAGTTGTCTCCATTTTCCCACCACCACTTTCCCCTGCCCTGCCCACCTCCACCTCCCACCTTCAATCCTACCACCCTTTGGCTTTGTCTATGAGTCCCTTATCCATTTCATTTATGACCCTTTCTCTTCTTTCCCACATTATTTCCCTCCCCCTCCACTTCTGAAAAAAATCTCTTACTATGTACAAGGCAATGCAGAACATGGGTAGCTTAAAATTTGCTAATGTGGGAGTACTTACACATCAGAAAATGGAAAATACTAAAAAAATCAAGGCTTTTGTTTATGGGAAACCAGTTGTTAAATTTACTAGCAAGAATCATGTCTGTCTTTGCTGATTGATACATCCAGCACAGTGTCTGGATATGGAAGGCTCTCCATAAATAAATATTTGTTGAATGAATGAATAAGTGTTCTAATCATAGGTTCAAACAATATCCCAGT
The DNA here is from genome assembly GCF_019186645.2 of Phyllostomus hastatus. Classification (NCBI taxonomy): domain Eukaryota; kingdom Metazoa; phylum Chordata; class Mammalia; order Chiroptera; family Phyllostomidae; genus Phyllostomus; species Phyllostomus hastatus. Next base: position 27,013,417 of record NW_025333857.1, on the reverse strand, counting down.
TGATTCACTTCTGAAATGGATGTGACCTACCAGTGTGTGAATGAACATGCTTCCAAAATACAAATTCTATTTATTCTTTGTTTTCAGACATTTCTTTAGGTAATCAAATTACTCTCTACGTGGGTTACCAGACACAATGACATAGCTAAAGTGTGCAATTCACACAGGGGCAAGATTCCCGTAGGGTCAAGTGGTTATGTTAAAGTAAATTTAAACCTCATTACCAAAAAGTATCATCTTTTGTATTAGCTGTTGTCATACTCAAGTGATTTTTCAGGAGGGACTGAGTCAAGAAAAAGTATACAGAAGTGCATGTGCTTATATGTGTGTGTACACATGTGCATGAGTACACATGGGCACATACAGATCTTTTTGGAGGAATATACATACATAATAAATATCTTCTTTAAACAGAAATGGTGGGAGGGTTGGTGGCATATAGGGAAGAAAGTGTAAATAATAAAATATATAAAGAATTAAGGATTTGTTTTCTGTCAGAGAAAGAAAATCATACCTGTAAGATGGTTGCCTCCAAATTTAAACACTGCCCAAATAAATATAAGCAACTTATGTACTTTAGACCTAAAAAAGCCAAGGTACTGGTGATAACTGGATGGAGGACAAAGGCAGTCCTGGAAAACAAAGCTATGGACATTATTTAACCATTAATACCTGCTCAGGGTTTCAGGTCACTAACAATAACTATGATTTGTAGGAATGATAGATATTTACATGGCACTTCCCCAAATTCCATCTCTGCTTAAAATGCAAATGCTTTCCAAAGCAGATCTATCTTTTCAATTAACCTTCTGTTACTCCAAGAAGTTCTTTGGGGTCAGGCTGGCTACGAAGAAGATGAAGGATATCGGTATTGGTACTGGTTGACTTACTATTTATTTTTTAAGGCTGGTCCCTTTCAATGTTGGACTGACAAATAGGCGTTTAGATGAATTATTTTTCTTTCCTTTTTGTTTGGAAATTCCAAAAAATGTTAGCAACCTCTGTTCTGTTTCTATGACAAAAACTTATTACAGCATTCTAAGTAATAGTGTAGTTTATTGTGAGACTCATACATCACCACTGGGAAGTGATTCCTTGCTTTTGAGACACATCAGAACTTTCCACCACTGAAAATGCAGTCGTTGTGCTGGTAGCATTTCCAAAATCAAAGGCACTGAAAGACTGCAAAGAAGCTGAGAGAAAGCCTTGTATTCCATCCACAGAAATCAGAGAATGAAATTAAGGGAATGTCTAAGAAAATTTCTAGCATTCTAAAGGTTTGTCAGGTAATCAAAATAAATTAACTTATCAAGGAATCTTAAATGAAAAAATAGAAAAATCAAAGCTGGGCACATTATGAAGGTCCAAGGATGAGTCAGTGTTAGAAAAAACCTATTAGTATAATTCACTAAATTATGAGTCACAAGAGAAAAACTGTTTTCTCCTCCTCCTTCTATCCTCCCCCTTCCCTTCATGAACAATTCAGTCCAAGCCCATTAGTTAAATCCAAGAAGAAGTGGGCGGGGGGTGGTGTTAGTTAGAACTTGAGTGGTGTGAGAAGGGCATACACAGGAAGAGGGCAGTGGTTGTAGATGGAAGATTGGTTTCACAGAACACTTTGATCATATAGGTAACTATCTTAAGGATAATGGAAGTCAGGTTTCTTAATCTCAGAGAAGGGAATTACAAATGTGGAAAGGGAAAAAATCTAGAATAAACCAATGCAGCTGGATTGAAGTAAAAATATCCTCATAAATTCATGGCTTTCAATTAAATGGATGGATGAATAGAGAGATAAACAGACAGATGGACAGATAATGCAGAAAATAATAGATATAAACATGTGTGCATATACACATAATCATACATATATTCTCTCGCCCATTCCACTGAGAGGGGCTTGGGAACAGTGACATCCAAAGAGCAGTGAGTTTACTTTAGAGATCAAATTGTGGTCTCTAAATATCATTCTTCACTAAGGGAAATCAGGCTTCTTGAAAATGGCTGGTTCTAGGTCTGAGGAAGGCAGAATAACAATAAAACTAGAGGATCTTCTTATACCAGGGGGTAAAGAAGTGGTCAAAGAATGAAGGGGGTATACCAAAAGAACACAGAAGCAGTTTGAAGGTTCCCATTGGTCAAATCTGGGATAATTTGACATCAAAACAAGAATTTTAGTAATGTATCATAACATGGACAATTAAATATGAAAACATGGTTCATACTGATATACATAAATGAATAAATATTTGATAAAGAATGGAATATTTATACCCTTTCAAAGTAACTTTTCACAAAATAAAATTATTTAAAAGAAAAATACCTTTATAGGAGATAAACCTGACATATAATACCTTAATCAAGTGATCAAATTGAGCATCACCAGTAATAGGAAAAATGAAAATAATGTACCACTTGATAATATACAATGATAAGAACACAGTATCCATTCTGTGATATTTCTGGCCAAGATGCATAATCTGAGTGTAATCATGAAGACAGATCAGACAGACTAAAACTGAGGAACTATCTACAAAAGAACTGGTGTGTAATTTTCAAAAATGTCAAGAAAAGCTAAGAAAAGACTGAACAACTGCTCCATAATGAAGGCAACTAAAGAGACATGATGGGTAAATTTTAAAAATAACAACTTTGAGATGTAATTCACATCTCATAAACTTCACCCTCCCAAAGTATACAAATCAATGTTATTAGTAAATTCACAAAGATGTGCAACTATCATCACTATCTAATTTTAACACATTTTTTAAACTTAGGAATAAATTTTACAAAGGTTGTACAAGACCACTGGTACATTGAAAATTATAAGACATAAAATTATAGAAAGATATTATGAAAGACACAAGAAATAGAAAGATATTCCATGCTCACAGGTTGGAAAATTATTATAATTTTATTAATTTATTAAAGTGACCATACTTCCTAAAGCAGTCTACAGATTCAATGCAATCCCTATAAAAATCCCAAAGACATTTTTCACAGGCACAGGACAAATAGTCCTAAAATTTGTGTGGCACTACAAAAGACCCAGACAGTCAAAGAGATTCGGAGAAAAATGAACAAGATCAGAGGAATCACATTCTCTGAGTTCAAACTATAATATCTAACACCAAAACAGCATGGTACTGTCAGAAAAACAGATGCTTGGATCAATGAAACTTAATTGATAGCCCAGAAACAAACCCACACATATATAGACATCTGATTTATGAAAAAAAAAAAAAAGAAGAACATACAATGGAGAAAGGAAATTGTCCTCAATGGAGTTGGGAAAACTGGACAGCCACATGTAAAAGAATGAAGCAGACCACTATCTTACACTGTACACAAAAATGAACTCAAAATGCATTAAAGACTTTAATGTAAAACCTAAAATCATAAAGTACTTCAAAGAAAACATAGTTACTAAGCTTCTGGACATTGGTTTTAGGAATGTTTTTGTGGATTCAACTTTAATGGCATGGGGAGCAAAAGAAATATAAATGGAACTACAACAAACTAAACTTCTCTGTACAGTAAAGGAAACCATTAAAAAGATGAAAAGACATCCAACTGCATTTTATAGCAGTTAATATTCAACATGTATAAAGAACATATATAACAACAATAAAAAACAACCCAATCAAAAAATGGGAAGAGGATTGAATAGACTTTTTCCCAAAGAAGACATACAGATGACAAGCAGAAACATGAAAAGATGTTCAACATCACTAATTATTACAGAAATGCAAATTAAAACCACAATGAGCTACCACCCTATGCCCGTAAGAATGGCAATCATCAAAAGACAAGAGATAACAAGTGCTGGAGAGTATGTGAAAACAAACTCTCATACACAGTTGGTAGAATTGTAAATTAGTACAGCCACTAAGAAAAACAGTATGGAAATCCCTCAAAAAATTAAGAATATAACTACCATAGCATCTAGCTATTCCACTTCTGTATATTTATTCAAAGAATACTATTTGAAAAGACACATGCACACCTATGTGCACTGTGGCATTATTTACAACAGCCAAGATATGGAAACAACCTGAATGTCCATCAACTGATATATAAAGATAATTTGGAATATATACACAGTCATAAAAAGGTAAAATCCTGCCACTTGCAACAAAATGGATTAACCTTGAGGATATTGTGCTAAGTGAAATAAGTCAGACAGAAAAAGACAAATATATGATGTAGTATATACAGATACCAAATAATGTTGCATATCTGAAACTCATATTATAAACCAATCATACACCAATATGAATATAATAATAAAACAAAATTATATTCACACACACATACAGAAAATTTAGAACATTTTCATAACCCTGAAATGGAGCCTGGTACCCAGTAACAGTTACTCTCCATTCCCTCTGCCAACAACCCCCAGCCCCTAGGCTGTACCAACAGAAAGTAACAATAGAAAGTAACAATAATCTATTGGTACTTTCAGTCTATGGATTTGCCTATTCTGGGCCTTTAGTATATATAGAATCATACAAAATATCATCTTTTGTGACTGGCTTATTTCACTTAGCATAATGTTTTCAAGGTTCATCCATGTTTTAACATGCATCAATATTTCATTCTTTTTTAGACTGAATAATATCCATTGTATAAAGATGCCATATTTCATTTACCTATTCATCAGCTGATAGACATTTGGGTTGCTTCCATTTTTTACTATTATGAATAATTCTATTGTCATTCATGTATAATTTATTTTAAAAAGTTTTGTTTATTTTTTAGAGACAGGAAGGGAGGCAGAAAGAGAGGAAGAAAAACATCAATGTGTGGTTGCTTCTTGCATACCCCCTACTGGGGACCTGGCCCACAACCCAGGCATGTGCCCTGACTGGGAATTGAACTGGTGACCCTTTGATTCACAGGCCAGCACTCAACCACTGAGCAACACCAGCCAGGGCTGTGTATAATTTTTTTTTATGAATAGTATCTGATTATGTCCTAGATGTTATTAGGATGTGGCTGAGACATTTGGTAGAACTTGAATGGGATCTAAAGATTAGATGACAGTAATATAGCTATCAGTGTTTATTTCCTGGTATTGATAGTTATATTTTGATAATCTAATATTTCTTATTTATAGAAAATATACATTACAGTACTCAGGGTTGATGAGACATCATGCCAATAACATACTCTCAAATGATTCAGGAAAAACAGTTCTTTGTACTATACTTACAACTTTTTTCTAAATTTGAAATGGTCTCAAGAGAAAGGTCGACTTCCGTGCTCATTTTATGAGACCAACAGAAACCTGATACCAAAACCAGAGAAGATGCCACAAGAAAATCACAGGCAAAATCCCTGATAAACATAGATGCAAAAATCCTTTACAAAATATTAGCAGACCAAATTCAACAATATATTAATAGGATCATACACCATGATCAAGTGGGATTCATTCCAGGGATGCCAGGATGGTTCAACATCCACAAATAAATTAATGTGATATACCATAAAAACAAAATGAAGGATAAAAATCACATACTTATCTCAACAAACACAGGGGAGAAAAGCATTTGAGAAAATTCAATATGCATTTATCATAAAAACTCTTACTAAGTAGGTATGCAAAGCCCAGAGCTAACATCATACCCAATGGTAAAAAGTCAAAAGCTTTTCCTCTATGATCAGGAACAAGATAAGAATGCCTATTCTTGCCACTTTCATTTAACATGGCATTTGGAAGTCTTGCCTAATAAAAGCAATTAGGCAAGAAAAAGAAATAAAAGGCATCCAAAGCAGATAAAGAAGTAAAACTGTTATTATTTGCAAATGACATTATACTATATATAGAAAACCCTAAAGACCTACCAAACACTGTTAAAACTATAAATTCAGTACAGTTCTAGGATACAAAATTAATATACAAAACAATCTGCTGAGGCACTCACTCTCTCTGGAGCATGCCAGCATCTTCCCCCTCCACTCCCTCCAGGCACCTTCTGCCTTTCTTCTTCCTAAGTTCCAAGAGGTTCCTCTTTTTTTGCCTCTGTAATTCATTTCCTGAGCACACATAGCCCAGCTGGCTTACCTTTTCTACCTCTGTGACTTTCTAAATAAACTCTCTTATAATTTGAAACAAACAAAAACACAAAAAGTTGAACTCCTATACATTTATAAGAAACTGTCCAAATAAAATTAAGAAAAACAACCCCATTTATAAATGCATCAAAAAGGATAGAATACCTAGGAATAAATTTAACCAAGGAGGCAAAATATCTGTACCCTATAGATTATAAAATATTAATGAAAGAAATCAAAGGACACAAAGAAATGGAAAGATACTCTGTGCTCATGGATTGAAACAATTAATATTGTTCAAATGTCCATACTACCCAAAGCAATATACAAATTGAATGCAATCTCTATTAAAATTTCAATGGCTTTTTTCACAGAAATTGAACAAACCATCCTAAAATTTATATAGAAGCACAAAATACCACAAGAGCTGAAGAACTCTTGAGAAAAAAGAACAAAACTGGAGGGCTCCATGTTTTCATACTATATTATAAAGCCATAGTAACTAAAACTGTATGGTATTGTCATAAAAACAGACACACAGATCAATGGAACACAATAGAGGGCCTAGAAATAATCCCGTGCATATATGGTCAATATATTTATGAGCCAAGAATATACAATGGGGGAAAGGGCAGTCTCTTCAATAAGTGGTGTTGGGAAAACACATCGGTCACATACAAAAAGATGAAATCGAACCACTATTATATATTATACACAAAAAATAACTCAAAATTAATTAAAGATCTTAATATAAGAACTGAAATGATAAATATTATAGAAGAAAACATAAGCGGTAAGCTCTTTGACATTAATCTTAGTAATGACTTTTTTTGCATTTGACACAAAAAGCTAGAAAGGCAGAAAACAAATAACTTGGACTATGTCAAACTAAAAAGACTCTGAAGAGTAGAGTAAACCATCAGCAAAATGAAAGAGCAATCTACCACCAATTACATACCTAATAAGGGATCAATATCCAAAATACATAAAGAACTCATCCAACTCAGTAACAAAAAAATTCCAAACAACTTGATTTTTAAAATGGGTAGAAGACCTGATTAGACATTTTTCCAAAGAAACTATACAGGTAGTGAACAGGCACACAAAATGCTGCTCAACGTCTCTAATAAGGAAAATGCAAATCAAAACCACAATGAGATATGACCTCACATCTGTTAGAATGGCTATCACCAAAACCACAAGAAATAATAAGTGTTGGCAAGGAGGCAAAGAAAAGGGAACACTTGTATGATGTTGATGGGGATGTAAATTGGTATAGCCACTGTGGAAAACGGTATGGAAGTTCCTCAACAAGTTAAAAATAGAACTGCCATATGGTTCAGCAATTCCACTTATGAGTAATTATCTGAAGAAAATGAAAACATTAACTTGAAAAAGCATATGCACTCCCATATTTTATATTATATGTTATTCACAATAGCCAAGATATGGAAACAACCTAAGTGTCCATCAATGAACAAGTGATTTAAAGAAAACTGATCTGTAGAGGTGTGTCTGGAAAAAGTCCAGCCATTGTTAACATAAAGAGGTTTGCATGATATTGATGTAACCTGGTAGCCAAGGAGAGTGGACTGGAGTGCACATGTGTGAACAATGACAACTTCACTGTACTAATTAGAGGAATGGTAAATGCTGTTGACTGAGCATGTGTACTGTGTGTGGCCATTGCATTCAAAGTGACTGAGTAGAGCAATGAATTTTCATCAGATTTTGTGTTAAGCTTGAACATTCCTCCATGGAAACTACTTGGATCATTCAGAAGGCTGCAGCTATGGGCAGCTGGTGATCAGCAGCTTCATCCAACAATATGCCTGCTCATGTGCATGTCTCATGCAGAGTTTTTTCGTGAAACATCAAATCACCTAGGTGACTCGGCCCCCCTATAGCCCAGATTTGGTGCTCTGTCACTTATGGCTTTTCCCAAACTAAACTCAACTTTGAAAGGGAAGAGATTTCAGACCATCATGAGATTCAGGAAAATGTTATGGAGCAGCTGATGACAATTGGGAAAACTATGTGAGGTCCCAAGGTATCTACTTTGAAGGGGACTGAGGCATCATTGTCCTATGTACAACATTTCTTGTATCTTCAGTAAATGTCTCTTTTTCATATTATGTAGCAGGATACCTTATGGACAGGCCTTATATATCTATATATATAAATAGATATGATATATATCTTTTTATATAAAATAGATGATATATACCTATTTATATATATAAAATATTATTTAGTTATAAAAAGAAGGAAATCTTGCCATTTGGCATAACATGGATGGACCTAGAGGGTATTATGCTAAGTGAAAGGGGACAGAGAAAGAGAAATACCGTATGATCTCACATACATGTGAAATCTAAAAATATAAAAACACTGGTCAAGATGGTTGTGTAGGTAAACACGGCTTGCCTCCTCACACTACCACATCAAAATTACAACTAAACTACAGAACAGCCATCATTCAGAACCTTCAGAAATCGAGTTAACATGAACATGGACAAATATGGTGATAGCTGGGGGGAGAGGAGTATAAGGGTACTAAATGGTAATGGAAAAAAATACAATAAAAATTAAATTTAAAAAAGCAATTGAGCTTAACGGAAGTCCTACAACTATGAAATTAAAAAAGAACCTCATCAAGACTGGTAGGAAATGTGAAGGCACTGAACAGGCTTGTCCCACAGCTACATGTGGCAGATAAAAATCAGGAGGAATATCTAAGGAGTGAAAAGTCCTAGTCCCATACCAGGCCCTCAGCCCATGGTTCCAGTTCCAGGAAGAGAAGTCACCCTAACTTCTGGCTGTAGAAATCAGCATGGATTGAGGCTGTGGACAACAGAAGCTGCTGGACACATTGGCAGTTCCTTTTAAAGGGTCTGCAAACAGAGATACTCAGATTCACTCCCATTGAGCTCCAGCGTAGGATCAATGGATTCAAAGACATCAGAGGCAAAGGAGGATGAACTGAATTGTCCAGCATCAGAGCAGGAGCTGGAGGGCAGCTTTCTTCCAGACAGAAGTGCTGGCAGAAGTCACTATTCCTTTTCTGAACCCTTCCCACACAGAGCCACAGAGCTGGCAGGCAGGCACCATATCTGAGACTCCATCAACATGGTTCACATTGTTTGCCCCACCCTGGTGATTCCCTGAGGCCCTGACCCACCCAAATTTTGGACCAACCCATGCTGTTTCCAGTGGCTTTTTCATACAAATGGCTTGTCTTGGACCATGATTCAGATTTGCCTAAATTCTCTCAAACAAGCAGCATCTAACTTCAGTGAGCCCCCTACCTCGCACTAAGTTTCCCCAGGCCTGGCACTGGCAGCAGCCAGCTGTGGTTCATATTTTGGCTTTGCCTAAGCACCTACAATCCAAGCAAAATTTGCAGCCAACTGTAGGCTGCTTTGTAACTTATAGAAAGAATACAGGTGGTGGCTGACCTTGGATGTGTCAACATCAATCAAGGCTCAACTGCAAGAGGAGGGTGTACAGAGGCCACATAGTGGGCACACTTTGAATACCCATCTTGGGTAGTAGGGGAGTCTGTGCCACTGGACTCTACAGGACACCTACTACATTGAGTCACTCTACCAAGCTTAGGAGATATAGCAGCTCTACATAATACATAGAAACAAACACAGGGAGGCTGTCAAAATGAGGAGACAAAGAAACATGTCCCAAATTAAAGAACAGAACAAAATTCCAGAAAAAGAACTAAACAAAATGGAGACAAGCGATCTACTACATGCACAGTTCAAAACACTGTTTATAAGGGTGCTCAGTAAACCTAGTGAGAACTTCAGTAGCATAAAAAAACGGCAGGGGAACCATAAAAAAGAACCAGTCAGAAATGATATATAGTAGCTGAAATGAAGAACAATTTACAGGGAATCAAAAGTACAGCGGATGAAGCTGAGAATCAAACCAGTGATTTGGAATATAAGAAAGCAAGAAACACTCAGTCAAAACAGCAAAAAGAAAAAAACAATCCCTGCAAAATGGGCATAGTGTAAGGAGCCTCTGGGACAACTTCAGGCACACCAACATTTTTATCAGGGAGTACTGGAATGAGAAGAGAGACAGCAAGAAACCTATTTGAAAAAATATTTGGAAAAACCTATTGGAAAAATAATGACAGAAAATTTTCCTAACTTGGTGAAGGAAATAAACATACAAGTCCATGAAATGCAGAGTTCCAAACAAGATGTACCCAAAGAGGCCCACTCCAACACACATTGTAATTAAAATGCCACAGGTTAAAGAAAAAGAGAAAATCTTAAAAATGGCAGAAGAAAATCAGTTAGTTACCTACTAGGGAGACCCCATAAGTCTGTCAGCTGATTTCTCAAAAGAAACTTTGCAGGCTAGAGGCATTGGCAAGAAACATTCAAAGTAATGAAAATCAGGGAACTACAACCAAGATTACTCTACCCAGCAAAGCCATCCTTTAGAATTTGAAGTTCAGATAAAGAACTTCCCAGAGAATAAAAAGCTAAAGTAGTATATCACCACCAAAGCAGCATTATATAAAATGTTAAAGGGTCTTCTTTAAGAAGGACAAAAAAATATATGAACAATTAATTGGCAACAAATACATATCAATAATTGAATCTTAAAAACAAGCAGAACAGAAACAGAATCATAAATACAGAGAACATTTTTTTTATCTTGAAGTAACTGAGTTTTATTTTATTATTATTTGTTTTATGGAAGCAAAATACAGAGAACATTTTGATGGTTGCCAAATGGGAGGGGGCTGGGGGTGAAACAGGCAAAAATAGTGAAAGAATTAAGTAGTACAAATTGGTAGTCATGGGGATGTCAAGAGCAGCATAGGAAACAAAGCAGCCAAAGAACACATACGCATGACCCATGGACATGGTCAACATTGTGGGGATTGCCTGAGGTAGGGGGGATGCTGGGTGAAGGGGGAGCAAAGGGGGAAAAGTTGGGACAACTCTACTAGCATAAATAAAGTATAATTAAAAAATAAAGAAAAGAATAAAAACAGCAAGCTCATAGAATATTTTGGCAGTTGCTGGGGGTAGGGTGGGCAAAATGGGTGAAGGGAGTCAAAAAGTACAAACTTCCAGTCATAAAATAAATAAGTCCTGGGATGTAATGTGCAGCATGGTGACTGTAGTTAATACTGTGTTGCACATTCGAACATTGCTAGGACAGTACATATTAATTCTCTTGTCATAGGAAAAAACACTTTTAAATTTTTAATAATTAAAAAAAAATGTTTTAAGGTTTTATTTATTTATTTTTCGAGAGGGAAGGGAGGGAGAAAGAGAAAGAGAGAGAGAGAAACATCAATGTGCGGTTGCTGGGGTTTATGGCCTGCAACCCAGGCATGTACCCTGGCTGGGAATCGAACCTGCAACACTTTGGTTTGCAGCCCACGCTCAATCCACTTAGCTATGCCAGCCAGAGAAAAAAACACTTTTTCTATGGATGGTAACAGATGTTAACTAGACTTACTTTAGTAATCATTTATCAATATATACAAATACTGAATTGTTAACGTGGTACACTGGAAACTTGTAATGTCACATGTAAATTATACCTCAATTAATGAAAAATTTTAAAAAAGAAACAGAGAGAGACAGACAGGCCACACTACATAAACAAATGCTAAAAGAAATTTGATATAATTCACCAATTACTGTTGATTTTTAAGTAGTAAAAATATTTGAATATTTTTTAAAACTATGTTTTGTTTGATATATATCTCAAACCAAAAGCTAGTACCATGCTTAATAATAAAACATTAAGGTATTCCTACTAAAGTAAAAAACAAAACAAGGATGCCCATTATAACAACTACTATTTAGCATTGTTCTCAAATTTTTAGCTAATTCAATACAAAAAAGAGAAAGATTCAAAATTAACTTAATAATTACTCAAATATTTCAGATGTTTAGCAAGCTTAACAGTTAACATATACACACTAAAAACATAACTTTCTCATAAATCAAGAATAATCTGATAGAAGACACAATCCAGAACAAATTCTAGTTATAATGAAATATAATCCTAAAAAGCAAATAAGCTGAGAAAATTATGTGGGATAAATATTCTTTGCACTAAAATACTATAAGCCACGAAGCCATTAAGAAAAATAAAACTGTCTTAATAGAAATATAAACAGATATGAAAAGTTAATTCCCCAAAAGTAATTAAAATTACAATAGACAATGAGAAAAAGTTCAATCTCACTAGTTATTAAAATGCAAAATAAAACAATGTGACACCATTTGTTTTTGTTCTTCAAACCATCAAAGATTTTTTTTAAAAACTTTATTTATTTTTAGATAAAGGGGAAGAGAGGGAGGAAGAGAGGGAGAGAAACATCCATGTGAGAGAGAAACATCGAATGGTTGCCTCTTACCCTGACCAGGGATCGAACCCACAACCCAGGTATGTGCCCTGACCAGGAACCTGACCTTTTGTTTTGTGGGATGGCACCCAAACAAACTGAACCACATGGGTCAGGACTCATTAAAGATTTTTTTAAATATGATTATAAGGCAAGTGCGTAGAGAAATTGATACTCTTACTCTTGGTGGTAACACATACACATCGGTACAACTTTTCTACAGGACAATATGACAAACATATAAATGAATTAAAAAACTTTAAATATCTTATCTTTTAAGCCCAGTAATTTCACTTCTAGGAATTTATTCTAAGAAAAAACATATCTGAGACTTAAGTTCATGGATGTTTATTGAAGTATTGATTATTATGACACAAAAATTTAAGAACCACCAAAATGTCCGGCTGGGGACTATTTGAATAAACTACAAAATTTTAATATGATTGAATATTATGTAGCTAATAAAAATATATGAAACATTTTCACAGAAGATAGTTCAATGCCATTGCAAAGAGCTATGGACAATTCACATGCATCCCTATGATAAAGGATTGTACTAAAAAGAACAGAATCTAAGACCGTGCAACTCGAAATGAGGTCCATGGACCAGAGGCTTGAACATCACCTGGGAGCTTCATAAAAATGCAGATTGTTGCTTCCACCCTAGACTTCGTGAATCAGAATGGGTATTTTCACAAGATCCCCATGTGATTCTCATGTATATTAAAGAGTGAGCAGCAGACATGAAAGATACCCTCTAACTGTCCACTTCTCCATCCACTCAGGTTTTTGGAGTCTCTTTTAACTCTTCCTCCTCTACCTACTATAGCATGACCTACAAAATATCCATTTAATAAAAACCAAGGAAAGGTAGTAGACCTGAGGGTGATTTGTAACCAAATTGGTATAATGAACCTCCGAATTAATATAATCTGATGGAGGGTTATACTCCTTAGGGGTGTGAATTTGGAGAGGGGGTAGGAGTTTCACTGAAATCCATGACAGACAAATGGGTGTGACATAGTCATGTATTTTATATTCTTCTTGAACCCAGTGAATCAGAACATACCAAAAGCTCTCCCCTTAAGTATATGATTCCCATCCATCAGTCCTGTTCTCTAGTTAGCAATTTTCAGCTGCCTATCCACCCTTTGGTACTATCTGCAGAAAGGAAATTGCATACTACCTTCTGAGTAGCACATGCACATTCGTTAGTCCCGTGATCCCCAACATTTTTGGCACCAGGGACCAGTTTCATGTAAGACAATTTTTCCACAGACCAGGGTGGGAGTGATGGTTTCTGGATGATTCAAGTGCATTACATTCAAGCTCACCTCCCGCTATGCAGCCTGGTACTGCTGCTCTAACAGGCCTGGACCACTACCAGCCCACAGCCTGGGGGTTAGGGACCCCTGCATTAGTCCTATCCTCCAGGATAGTTCTGTTCTTGTACAGACAAACCCCCAGCTGTCCACAGCTAATTGTCCAAAACTTTGAACAAATAATCAGTAGGAACAGAACCTGAGCTCATGCATAAAACAAGAACATGGGTATTTAATGACAACTGGATGTTAAATAATGAGAAAACCAGGCCCCACTTCTCTGGTAGCTTCATCTTCCATTTCCCAACTCACAATACTTTACTCTATTGAGCAACCAACAGATTTCACCACCACCTTCTATGCCATTCCTGTACCACAATGTGGAATGCCTTTTACATCTGTGGCTGCCTGGATAACCTCTGCTCATCCCGTAAGACTCAGCTCAGGGTGCATCTGCTCCTCCAGGCAGCCTTCCTTCAGCCTCCAGGCTGCATGACACGTGCCTGTCTCCATTCCCATAGCACCCTGGTTTAACTGTCATTGTATTACGCCCCACCAGTTCTGTGCAACAGAAACTTAATAGGAGCCACATATATTTAAACTTCCTAGTAGCACCGTTTTTTAAAAATTAAAAGCAAGGGAAATAAAATTGAATTGTGTGTTTTATTTAATCCAGCATATTCAGAATGCTATCATCTCAACAGGAAATCAGTGCCATACTAAAAATTATTCTTTATATATTTTACAAGTTTTAAAGTATCAAGTCTTCAAAATCCATTGTGTCTTTTACACATAGAGCACATCTCAATTCAGACTAGCCACATTTCAACTGCTTGTAGCCACCTGTGGCTAATAGTGACTATATTGGTCAGTCTAGCCTTAAACTAAAATGATCTACTGATGAGTTTGCCATCCTCACTAGAAGTAAGCTACTCAAGGGCAAGGTCAATATCTTATTTGTAGTATCATCAGTGCCACACCAGTGCCTGGTAATTAATGAGCACTTGGTAAATATTGGCTAAAATAAACTGACCTGAAAGTATTTTGAGAGAAGGAGGGATTTTAACAACTGTTCAAATGAAAAACCGTTTATACATACTTGTAATAATTATAATATAGGAAAAGTAGTTAATGTGTTTGTCTTGGAAAATGCTCCATGGTTTTAAAGTGTGTTACCTTATTTAACCCTCACAATAACCCTATATTCTATGTACCATTATTGCCTTCACTTTATGAGAAAAGAAACTTGCCCCCAAATTATACAACTACTAAGAAGAGCCAGGACTTGCTGAAATAGTTACAGAACAACAAAGTAAATGACCAACAAACCCACATCCCACAAGAGACAAGCTCACCTCCCGCTGTGCAGCCTTATAGAAAATAAGCTATATCCAGAGATGTTATACTCTTGAATCTCTTCTACCATCCCCACTGGCATCTTTCCTCGGGCTGTGTGATCAGCTGAGTTCTGCGTTCTGCAGTATGGAACTCTGTCCAAGTTTCTGAAGCAGTCCTTCCTGGTTTGAAACTTACTGTTTTGCATACTTGCCTTCTAAATTGCTTGCATTCTGCCTGTCTTGTCAAAATGGCAGAGCCTTTCACAAACCACTTCAGTGAATAAAGCTGCATTTCTCAGAGCCTGATCTTCCAGGATCTAGAGAAAGCATAGGCCATGAGCAAGTGGCTCTCCTCCACCACTGCCCTGAGGCCCCAGTGTCACTCATATGGCTGGGGGTGGGGAGAGGGAGGTGAGCAATCACTGCTGCTTTGTGCTTTTGTTTAATGGAACCAGGCTAAATTGTACTTCAGAAAAATGATGCAGATTGCAATTTAAATTTTTTTTTGGTGTACAAAAATTCCATTATCTCTAAACCCTAGGAACCAGAACCACATCTGGCAAAGGGAATAAAGCTGGAGTCTTAAGGAAAGAATAGATTAGGAGAAGCTTTGAAAATAGGCAACCACATTTGTATTTGATGTGGTGGGAAATATAGATCCCTGAAGGGTTTCTGAGAGTGGGAGTTATGTGATGAAAACAGTGATTAAGGAAGATGAAATGCAAGCAGGACAAATTGAGGGGATGGGCTAAGATCAGAGAAGAGGCAGTCATCCAGGCCCAGGGAGGTGGAGAGCGCAAGGGAGAAAGTGGGGGTATTAGGTCAGGAATCCATGATTCTATATAAATTAGTTAACATATGCCCACCCCCAAATCACTTTACTACCAAGTTACTACTAGGTGTTTATGCTCTTACTGTATTTGGGAAGGCAAAAATAAACCCATGGGGAGCTAAATATTTACTTTAAAATGATAATAGAATTTCATCTGTGACTGTAATGGTTTAAACTGTATGCATACCCTGCTGAGCAAATGAGCTTATGAGCACGTGGAACAGTTCATGGGGCAGAAATGAAGCACAGAAAAATGTACCTTAGGCTCTTATTCACAGAATAAACAAACACAACCCAAAATAGTTTTTAAAGCAGCCTCATGTGGATGCAGCCCAAATGACAGAATAGAAATGGTTATCCCCAAAGTAGCAGCCCCAGTCCAAGGGTACCCCTAACTTTTTGCCCTACAGGACTCTAAAAGCACCCTAGCCAGGTCAAGTTCTACCATGGCAGGAAGAACTTGGGTTGACTCTCAGTTGGACCAACAGTATTTGTCAAAGCCCTACACCCTAAGCCATCATGTTCTTCAATTCTGGCTGCAATTTTAAATGGTCTAGAGACTTAAAAGTTACTTACTTTCAAGTTTAGATGTAGACAGAGTCTTGGAGAAGACATTTAAACCCATAGCTGAAGAATGTTTTCAGAATATTCAGGGAGTTCTGGCCAAGATGGAGGCATAGTTAGAAACACTTCACTTCCTTGCACAACCAAAAGAAGGATAATAACCAATATAAAAACAATAAAAAACCAGTGCCAGAAAAATCAAACTGCATGGAACTCCGACAACCAAGGAGTTAAAGAAACATTCACCCAGACCTGTAGGAGATGGGCAGCCGAGCAGAAAGGACACATGGTAAGGCAGAAGACCACACGGGTGACTTGGGGCTGGTTGAATGGAAAACTTAAGACTCAAAGCTAGCTGTAAACTACTGCAGGGGTTGCCACAGTGGGAGAAGCTCCCAGTTTCACATGAGAGAGTTCATTGGAAAGCAAGCGAGCTGCGTTGTTCCCTCTCTGACCCCTCCCCCAGACAGTGCCACAATGCAGCAAAGAGGGTCACCTCACCCTGGCGAATACCTAAGGATCTGCCCCTTTACAACATAACAGGTGCACTGAGACAAAGAAATATGGCCCAAATGAAACCACAGATCAAAATGCCAGAAAAAGGCTAAGCGATAAGGAGATCACTAATCTTCCTGATGCAGGGTTCAAAACACTGGTAATCAGAATGCTCACAGAACTGATTGAGCTTAGTTGAAAAATGAAGGAACAAATGAAGGCTACCCAAAGTGAAATAAAGAAAAATATACAGGAAACCAACAGTGAAGGAAAAGAAACTGGGACTCAAATCAATGATTTGGAACAATAGGAAGAAATAAATATCCAACTAGAACAGAATGAAAAAATAAGAATTCAAAACAATGAGGAGAGGCTTAGGGAAATCTGGGACAACTTTAAACACTCTAACATCAGAATCATGGGGGTGCCAGAAGGAGAAGAAAAGAGCAAGTAATTGAAAACTTATTTGAACAAATAATGAAGGAAAACTTCCCCAATCTGGCAAAGGAAATAGACTTCCAGGAAGTCCAAGAAGCCCAGAAAGCCCCAAAGAAGTTGGACCCAAAGAGGAACACACCAAGGCACATCACTATCAAGTTACCAAAGATTAAAAAGAAAGAGAGACTCTTAAAAGCAGCAAGACAACAGGAGACAGTTACCTACAAAGGAGTTCCTTTAAGGCTATCAGCTGATTTCTCAAAAGAAACCTTACAGGCAAGAAGGGGCTGGAAGGAAGTATTCCAAGTCATGAAAGGCAAGGACCACAAGATTACTCTATCCAGCAAAGCTATCATTTAGAATGGAAGGGCAGATAAAGTGCTTCCCAGATAAGGTCAAGTTAAAGGAGTTCATCATTACCAAGCCCTTATTACATGAAATGTTAAAGGGCTTCATGTAAGAAATAGCAGAAGATCAAAAACTATGAATAGTACAATGAGAACAAACTCACAACTACCAACAACCAAATGTGGAAAAAAAAAAAAGGAAAACAAAAACTAAGCAAACAACTAGAACAGGAACAGAATCAGAGAAATGGACATCATTGGAGGGTTTTCAATGGAGGGGGGGAAGAAGGGAGAGGGGAAATGTACAGGGAATAAGAAGCATAATTGGTAGGTATAAAATAGATAGGGAGAGATTAAGAATGGTATAAGAAACAGAAGTCAAAGAATTTACATGTACAACCCATGAACATGAACTAAGTGGGGAGGGGAATCCTGGAGGGTTGAAGGGTGCAGGGCAGAGGGGGGATAAAGGGTAAAAAATTGGGGAAATTATAATAGCATAATAATAAAATATACTTAAAAAAGAATATGTTTTAAGCTATACACCTCTTTTTCCAATAAAATGTAACAGAAACTCAATGGATAAATATTCAAATGGACTCCTTGAGGAAGGATGGTGGTGAAAGCCCAGAATTCCACCTACTCATTCTCTCCCCTTCCTTGCCCCAACATTGCCTTCATGCCCCCAAACTTACATACACTGTGGCAAACCTGAAGTCCTCTCAAGGAAAGCAGTTTGCAAAAATATTAAACAGTCTAGCATTTTTGTTTTGTTTTGGCATGGAAAAATTAAAGCAGGAAAGCTTAATAGGACTTCCATTTCTAACCACATGACATATTAAACAACCTAAAATTTAAGCATCCTTCTAGAAACACATCGAATTCTAGCTAAATACAAATATCCATTTAATGTATAACAGGAACTCACAAGGACAAAACTCCTCAATTTGAAAATATGAGTGTGACCTATGACCCTCTAATTCCATATCTAGGTATGTGCCCCAGAACAGTTTTTTAAAATTCTTATTGGACATACATCACTGGGTCATGGATTCACTTGGTAAATTGCAACCAGTATATTTTTGTTTTGGTGTAAAACAGACTAAACTGAATTATAACTGAAAAGAAAATTAAAGTATTTTATTGAGTACTGAGTAACTTTTATTTTGAGAAACTTTTATTCTACATGTATGTGTACATACACACAGATAAATGTAGCACATGCATGTGCTGGGTTTCCATATAAAATGTATCTTTAACTTTGCATGTAGATAAAACTTTCTGAAAAATGCTAATTTAGAGAAGCTTTTTGTATGTTAGCATAAGAAATATGCATTGGTTAGTACAGGAAACATTGGTTAAATAATGCAAAATTAAAAGCAATTTAAAGTAATCTAAGACTTGCAGTCAAGATGATGAACTACGCAAATTCTGTGCTTGTGTCCAACTAAACCATGCCAAAATTACAAGTAAATTATAGAGCAGCCACCATTGAGGACCATCTGAAGACTAGGTAAACAGAAGTCATATAACTAAGGATGTGAACAAGAAGCCCCAATGAGACTGGTGGGAGGGTTAGAGGTGCAGAATGGGCAGGCCCTACACCCAGAGTGTGGCAATTAAGAACTGGGAGAGATCTCTTGGCTGAGGAGGTCCCCTCTGAAGAGCAAGTGGCCCCAGATTCGGCTCCCCAGCCTTGGTTACCAGTGAAAGGGCATTCCCGTGGCATATGGCCGTGAAAATGAGAAGGGATTATATCCAAGTAATGGAGGGCTGCCAGAGTCTCAGATGTTTCTCTTGAGGGGCCTGCACACTGACTCACTCACAGAAACACTCATTCTGAGATATAGCACAGACACAGCCCTCAAAAAGCACCTGTGACATACAGGGAGGCACTGAAATGAATGGCTTCAGGGCACAGCTTATGGAGGAGAAGAGGTCAGAGCAGCTTTCTCTGGGATGAAAGCACCTGTAGACACCACTCCTCTTTTGTTGAGCTTTACCCTCACCCACCTGGCAGGTGCAGGTAGGCACTAAATCTCAATTCTCCACGAATTAGCCTAACACTGTTCATCCCACCCTGGCAATTCCTTGAGGACTTAGCCCACTCAACTCCAACTCAAGGCCCAAGCCACTTCCAGTGGCTTTTCTACACAAGTTGCCTGCCTTGGCTCATGCTGCAAACTTTCCAAAAATTTCTTCACAAACTTCAAACAAGCAGCAGCTGGCCTCTTCATGCCCTTACCTCTTGCTAAGTTGCCCCAAGTAAAGCACAGATTGTGATCAGTCTCAACTTGCACAGCAACTTTCATCAAGTGGCCCCAAGCCTGGTATAAGCTATGGCCAGTTTTGGTTTGAAACATAGCTTCAACTAAACAGGACAAGCCCGGCACAAGGGGCAGCTGGGCTCAGTTCACATTGTAGCACTAATGGCAACTGGCCTCAGTTCACAGCATAGTCTCTCCCAAGTGCCTCCAAACCCAGAAAAAGTAGTAACCAACAGCAGATCACTTTGTAGTTCCCACCAGGTGGTTCTAAACTGAGCACATATAGCAGCTGACCCTGGCCTGCATTGGAGCTCTTCCCCAAAGGCTCTAGAACCCAACAACTAAAAGCTGGCTAACACACCCAGCAGCCAACTTCCCATCATACCACAGCACCAAACAACCAACTCCACAAATGACCCACCCCAAGGGCAGACCCAGCTGGCAGCAGAACCCTGATAAAGTGACTCCTGGTTCATGGGGTCAGCCCTCACACAATAGCTTGCCTGTGGTAGTCACAGCTAGTCCTCACAGCCAGTCAGCCTGAGGGTTAATCCCATCTACGGATGTGCTAACTATTCAAATTCAACTACAATAGGAGGACACAGATAACCCATACAAAAGACACCCTTAAAGCACCCAGCTCAGGTAACCAGGAATACTATGCCTACTGGGCCTCAAGAACAACTACTACATAAGGCCACTCTTCCTAGACTGGGAGATGTAGCAGTTACCTAATATATAGAAACAAACACAGGGAGGCAGCCAAAATTAGGAGACAGACATGTACCAAATAAAAGAACAGGACAAAACTAAAGAAAAAGAACTAAACAAAATGGATACAAGCAATCTACCAGATACAGAATTCAAAACACTGGTTATTAGGATGCTCAATAAAGTTAGGGAAAGAGGAGATGAACTTCATGAAAACCTTACAATGAGATAGAAAACATAGAAAAGAACCAGTCAGAAATGAGGAATGCAATAACTGAAATGAAGAATACTCTAAAGGGAATCAATCACAAATTAGAGGAAACAGAGACAAGGTAGAAGAAAATATCCAATTAAGATGCCAAAACAAAAAAAAAAGGATTAAAAAAATTGAGAATAGCTTAATGGATCTCTGAGACAACATTGAGCATAACAACATTCGCATCATAGGAGTACCAAAAGGAGAACAGAGAGAGGGAGGACATAATAATGGAAAACTTCTCTAACCTGGTGAAGGAAATAGACACACAAGTATAGGAAGTGCAGAGAGTCCCAAAAAGATAAACCAAAAGAGGCCCACACCAAGAAACATTATAATTAAAATGCCAAAGGTTAAAGACAAAGAGAGAATCTTAAAAATAGCAAGAGAAAAGCAGTTAATTACATACAAGGAAGTTCCCATAAGACTGTTAGCTGATTTTTCAACAGAAACTTTGTAGGCAGGTGGTGTTGGCATGAAATATTCAAATTGATGAAAAGCAATGATCTACAGCCACAGTTACTATACCCAGCAGGGCTATCACTTAGAATCAAAGGCAGATAGTTTCCCAGACAAGAATAAAAATAAAGAAATTTATCACTATTAAGACAGTATCACAAGAAATGTTAAAGGAATGTCTTTAAGAAGAAAAGATAAAAATATGTACAAGAAAATATAAAAAAGGAAAAATTCTCACTGACAAACACTAAAAGCAACGGTTCAATGGATGGTAAAGCTAAAAAAAGGTTAAAGAGCAAAAGTAGTAGGATCACATGGGATTACAATTATAAATTAAGGGATACATACAAACACACATGCACCAAAAGAAGTAAAACATAATGACAAAAACAAACATGGTGGAGGTGAGTAAACATTGTAGTGATTTTAGCATGTGTTTGAACTTAAGTAACCACCAACTTAAAATACACTTCTGTAACCAAAACTTGGTACATAGGAAGCACAGTTAACCACAAACCGAAAATCTACAAGAGATATACAAGAAATAAAGAGAAAGGAATCCAAGCACAAACTAAATAAAGTCATCAACATATAAGAGAAGAGAGCAAGAAAAAAAAGGAAGGAACAGGTAAGGACAATAAAAACAATCAGAAAAAAATGGTAGTAACTATATACCTATCAATAATCACTTTCAGTGTAAATGGACTAAATGCTTCAAATAAAAACACGGTGGCTGAATAGAAAAAAAGGACAAGATCCACACATACGCTGCCTATAAGAGACCCACTTCTGATCAAAAGACACACAGACACTAAAAATGAAAGAATAGAAAAAGGTATTTTATACAGTGGAAACACACACAAAAATACTGAGGTAGAAATACATATCTCAGGCAAGGTAGGCTCTAAGAGTAGGGCTAACGAGAGACAAAGAAGGGCATTTCTTAATAATAAAGGGATCGATCCAGTAAGAGGACATAACTCTCAAACATCTAGACACCTAACATAGGAGTGCCTAAATATAAATACTGACAAACATAAAGGGAGACACTGACAACAGCACAGTCACAGTAGAGGACTTTGAAACTCCACTGACATCAATGGATAGATCATGCACAAAATCAACATGGAAGCAGTGGCCTTAAATGACGCATTATACAAAAAAGCTTTAATTGATATTTTTAGAGTATTTCACCCCAAAGCAACAGAATATACATTTTTTAAAAAGATTTTATTTATTTATTTTTAGAGAGGGAAGGGAGGGAGATAGAGAGAGAGAGAGAGAGAGAGAGAGAGAGAGAGAGAAACATCAACGTGCAGTTGCTGTGGGGGTCATGGCCTGCAACCCAGGCATGTACCCTGACTGGGAATCGAACCTGCGACACTTTGGTTCGCAGCCTGTGCTCAATCGACTGAACTATGCCAGCTAGGGCTAGAATATCCATTTTTTTCCTCAAGTGCACATGGAACATTTTCCAGAACAGACCATGTTAGGCCACAAAACAAGTCTCAATAGAGTTTAAAAAACTGAAATTGTATCAGTCATTTTCTCTGATCACAATGGTATAAAATTAGAAATCAACTATGAGAAGAAAACAACAACAAAGAGAACACATGCAGGCTATATAACATGCTACTAAACAATAAATGGGTTAAGAATCAGATAAAGGAAGAAATCAAAAGATATCTTGAGACAAATGAAAATAATAACAAAATGACCTCAAATCCTTGGGACACAGCCAATGCCATTCTAAGAGGAAAATTATAGTAACACAGGCCTGTGTCATGAAACAAGAAAAATCCCAAATAAACCATATACCTAAAAGAACTAGAAAGAGAAAAATAAAGTCCAAAGTAAACAAAGAAAATAACGAAGATCAGAACAGGAATAAGCAAAATAGACTCTAAAAAACAATACAACACACCAATGAAATCAAGAGCTGGTTCTTCAAAAAGATAAATAAAATTTATAAACCTTTAACCATATTCATCAAGAAAAAGAACCCAAATAAATACAAGCAGAAATGAAAGGAGAGAAGTGACAACCAACATTACAGAAATACAAATAATTATAAGAAAACACTATGAACAATTAGATGCCTAAAAATTGAACAGCTGGAAAAAATGGATAAATTCCTAGACAAATACAGTTTTCCAAGACTAAATTAGGAAGAAACCTAATTAGGAAGAGAAGATCTATAACTACTAATAAAATCAAATCAGTAAAAACAAACAAACAAACAAACAAAAAAAAAACCTCCCAACAAACAAAAGCCCTGAAAAAGATGTCTTCACAGATAAATTTTTCCAAATATTCAAATAAGAACATACCTATTCTCAAATATTCCAAAAAACTGAAGAGGAGGGAAGACTCCCAAGCTCATTTTATAAGGTTAGCATTACCTTGATACCAAAACAAGACAAAGACACTACAAGAAAGGATCATATACCATGATTAGGTGAGATTTATTTCTGGGATGCAGGGTTGGCTCAATATCTGCAAATCAATTAATGTGATACACCATGTAATGTGATACACCATGTTCAGGTGTGCTCCCGATGCTATTGGGAGCACACCTGAACATAACAAAGGCCATATATGACAAACCCACAGCTATCATCACACCCAGCAGTGAAAGCTGAAGGTTTTTTCATTGAGATCAGGAGCAGACAAGAATGTCCCCTTTTACCATTTTTATTCAGCATAGTAACAGAAGACATGGCATAGGAATCAAAGAAAGAAAGAAAGAAAGAAAGAAAGGGCATCTGAATTGGAAAGGAAGAAGTAAAACTTATTTACAGATGACATAATACTGTATCTAGAGAACCTTAAAGATTCCACCAACAATTATTAGAATAAACAAATTTAATATTAAGAAACCAGTTGCATTTTATACACCAATAACAAACTATTGGAAAGAGAAATTAAGAAAATTCTATTTAAAATTGCATCAAAAGAGTAAATACCTAAAAATAAATTTAACTAAGGAGGTTAAAAATTTGTACTTGGAAAACTATAAGGGGTGTCCAACCTTTTGGTGTCTCTGGGCCACACTGGAAGAAGAAGGGTGTGTTGGGCCACACACATTAAATACATTGCAACATGTAATCACAAAGATAATCTCATAATGTTTTAAGTAAATTTACAACTTTGTGTTGGGCTACATTTATAGCCATACTAGGATGCATGTGGCCTGCGGGCTGCAGGTTGGACATCCCTGAAAGAAATTGGAGATAATAGAAATAAATGAAAAGATATATAATGCTCATGAATAGGAAGAAGTAACACAGTTAAAATATCCATACTACCCAAGGTAATCTACAGACTCAGTGCACTCCTTATCAAAATACCAATGGTACTTTTCACATAACTAGAACTAATAATCCTAAAATTTATATGGACCTACAAGACCCTAAATAGCTAAAGCAATCTTGAGAAAGAACAAAGCTGGAGGTATCCTGATACTGACATAAAAAACAGACACATAGATCAATGGAACACAATAGAGAGCTCAGAAATAACCCCATGCCTATTTAGTCAATTAACATTAGAGGTGAGAACATACATTGGGATAGAGATAGTGTCTTCAATAAATGATGTTGGGAAAACTGGACAGATACTTACAAAAGAGTGAAAACTGGTTCATCTCTCACACCATACATGAGAATAAAGTCAAAATGGATTAAAGACCTAAATGTAAGACCTGAAACCATAAAACTCATAGAAGAAAATATAAGCAGTAAATGCTTTGACATCGCTCTTAGTTAATATTTTCTTTTTGGATATGTTTCCTCAGGCACGGGAAACAAGCAAACAAACAAACAAACACAAATGGGACTACCTTAAGGTAAAGAGTTTTTTCACAGCAAAGGAATCCTTCAATGAAACAAATAGATAATCTACTGAATGGGAGAAAATATTTATCAGTGATACATCCAATATGGGGTTAACATCTAAAATATCTAAGGTATTCATACATCTTAACATCAAAATAAAAAAATAATTTGGTTTTTAAAAAAAGGCTGAGGACTTGAACAAACATTTCTTCCAAGAGGACGTGCAAATGGACAATAAACCAAAGAAAAGGTACTCAACATCACAAATCAGAGAAGTGAAAATAAAAACCACAGTGAGGTATCACCTCATACTTATTAGAATGGCTATCCTCAATAAATCAACAAACAACAAGTGCCGGTTAGGATGTGGAAAAAGGGGAGCCTTGTGCACTGTTGGCAGGATTGTTCATTGGTGCAGCCACTTTGGAAACCATATAGAGGTCTCTCAAAATATAAAAAACAGAACCACCATATGACCCAGCAATTCCACTTCTGGCTATTTATCCAAAGAAATCTAAAGCTCTCATTTGAAAAGATATTTGCACCCATATGTTCATGGCAGCTTTACTTACTATAGCTGAGGCATGGAAGCTACATAGGTGTCCACCAATAGACATTTGGGTAAAGTTGTGGCATGTCTCATACATGTACACAATGGAATATTACTCAATCATAAAAAGAATGAAATCTGCCACTTATGATAACATGGATGGACTTAGAGGGTATTATGCCAAACAAAATAAGTTAGACAAAGACAAATACCATACAATTTTACTTGTATGTGGAATCTAAAAAAAAAACAAACAAAACAGAAACAAATTGATGTTTGCCAGATGGGAGAAGGTTGGCAGGGGGAGGGGTTGAAAAATTTGAAGGAATTAAAAATACACACTGATAGTGATAAAAATAGTCACAGAGATGTGAAGTACAGCATAGGAAATATAGTCAATAATACTGTGATATGGTGTCAGATAGATACTAGACTTATCTGGTGATCACTTCATCAGGTATATGAATGTGGAATCATGAAGTGATATACCAAAAACTAATATAACATTGTATGTCAGTTGTAAGTGAAAAATAAAAATAAATTTAAAAGAAGCAATCTAACTGTTCATCAACAGAAAAATGAATACATAGAAATAGTGGTTAGTTTATAAAATGTTACACCATGTAGCAGTGAAAATGAATGGACCAGAGCTATGTGGCTGAAACCTGATGCTAAATTCAGAGAAAGACTGTTGCATAATATGTACAGCAGGCTTCCATTTACTTAAAAGTTTAAAACATGGAAAATGACAGTACCTATTGTGAAAGGTATATGTGTACACAGAAGTAGGAAAGCACGAGGATCCAAGGCAGTGCTGACCTGTGGCATGGGAAGAGGGAAAATGGGAGTGAGGAGGAACTGGAGAACTCAGCCAGGTCTGAAGTGAACTTGTCAAAATGTTAGCATTGCTGAGAACTCAATGGTACATATGGTTTTGTTATTACACTCTTCCTATTTATTTTTGTTGTCGTTGATTTAAATTTTTTTTTTTTGTAAGTCACAGGTACTCACTGAGACCAGATAGGTGATTGGGGGTCATCTGGAAGAAACCCAGAAGAGGATCTGGAGTGAGTTCCAATCTAGTCTTCTCTCCACCTGGCTCCAGTTCATGATCTGTCTGCAAATAAAGGATTTGCATCATTTTGGTCCTAATCTTAGTAATTTAATTTTACTTGAAAGATATTGTTCCCCAAAGACCACCAGGCCACATCTGCTCTGGCCAGAAATAGCACAAAGCACACTCTCTCTGTGAGGCTGAGCGGTTGTTTCACTTTGTCACTTGGCTCCGTTTCCAGCCTCACTCACTCAATGCAGCAAAACGCTGAGCCACTGAAAGGTTATTGGAGAGAGAGAGATGATCTAAACAAGCAGAAAGTATAAGGGAGGGGGTGGGGAGAGAGAGAAAAAAGAGAAGGAGAATCAGCTTTGCATGAGGAAGTAGACAAACTCACAGGAAGTGATCGAATTAAAGTCAGGATATTGCTGAGAAACCGTAAAACAAACACGGGGCATAATTTAGATGTGTAGAACTGGAAATAGTTACACTTTTACAGCCTTGAAGCGCAAATGCACAATCCAATGGGAGGGAGTTCATTAACTTTCTTCTAGTGTATCTTACAACAAAAAACAACCAGGCAAAAGATATTTTGGCAATGACTGGAGACCCTTGTGCAAAGAGATTTATGGCACTTTGGAAAAATTCAGGACAGTGGTTTTTAGCACTGCATCTTTTATACTTTTCAAGTTATGTAAGAGGTGCTTCTTTTTCTTCTTGAAGCATAACTTCCAGGTCAGCTTTAGCTTCTCAGGTGGGTGAGTCAAAGCTTTCTGGCGCAGGAGTCAATAACGCTGACAAAAAGAAGGTAACACTTATAGTAGAGGGCCTGGGACAGATCGTTCTCTGGAGTCACACAGCAAACTGTATGTTACTGTATCTTTCAGATACTTCTCACCCTGAAATGCCTACCAGTAATAAGCACTATGCACATATTCTTTTTGTATTGCTGGAGAAAACTCAGCTCTGTGACAGAATTCCTTTTGTTTTATCGAGAGCAAATGCAGCAACCACTAACTTTTATTGAGAACATACTCTTGTAAATCCCTTACCTCATTTAGTGTCAATACCCTCATTAGGAAAGAACTCTTCCCAGCCCCATTTTATAGAAACAAAACTGAGACACAGGAAGGCTAAGTAATATACATCGGGTCTCCTAGAAGAAGTGGTAGAGCGAGGAGTCTGAGTCAGCCAGTTGCTTCTAACAGACTTTACATGCCACACTATGTCTGGGAGGAGGTATTTAAAATAAGTGGAGGCAGCTATTGGGATGACAGCACCAAGTTATCTTAGAATCATGGGACCTCCGCTTCAGATAGAGCAGCTCTAAGAGGGAAGTATTCACACGTTGGTGAAGATGAGGATGGTTCACTAAAAATCAGAATCCTTTCCTTAGAGCTCCTAGAAACTAGGAACATCCATTCCAGGGCTCCTGTGTACCCTACCCTACCTAAGTTATGGTTAATTCTGCCATGTCCCTCAACTCTCAGAGAGCAAAAGTGGAGATGGACTTGAAAATCCTATTGGACAAAAGTCAGAATGCTTAAGCTTAGTTTAGTATTGCCACCTATTAAATGAATTCATTTTCGGAGGGCTAAGATGGCGTCGGAGTAAGAAGGAGCAGATTCCGCTTCCCTCTGCTCAGGGGAGAAAATCCTGACCGATTTATGGAGTAAAGAAGTAAGCAACCGACATACTTCAGCATTTTTGAAAATAGGGGATCAAGGATTGTGGCAGAACTGAAAAACCGGACCCTAAGAAGAGTACTGCAACAAGGTAGGGTCCTGGGACCAGCATGTGGTCCAGGGGCTGCAGCCCCAGGCCCAGGGCCCACTGCTGGGTTTGCCACAGAGTCCTTGGGAGAGAGCTGGGACAACTGCTCCCTCCCCAGCCAAACA
The DNA here is from genome assembly GCF_019186645.2 of Phyllostomus hastatus. Taxonomy (NCBI): domain Eukaryota; kingdom Metazoa; phylum Chordata; class Mammalia; order Chiroptera; family Phyllostomidae; genus Phyllostomus; species Phyllostomus hastatus. Next base: position 26,984,588 of record NW_025333857.1, on the reverse strand, counting down.
AGGTCTGAGCGGCACTGGGAGGAATCCAGGTGCTAGCAAACACACAAGGGCTATGAGTACCTTTGGAGGCTGTAGACACTGGAGAGGCTGGGTCACGCAGCAAGCCTGGACCCCCACAGTCACCAGCCTGGCTGGAGCGTTTGGCAGTGGGAGAAGCCAAGCCACTGTGGGGAGTGGCAGGCTTGAACAGGAGGAATTTCTCAAGAGGAAGGAGTGTATAGACACAGACACTGTTTGGGGAATTCTCCTAAAGTGATCAGTGGCTCCAGCCTCCCTGCTACCCAGCTGTGGGCGTGCATGGGTACATGGGTATGCATGCAGGGAGAGCATCCCTGCACCCCAGTCCACAGCAGTAACCCTGGGGAAAGACCTGATTCCCACACCCAGGGTGCAAGGCTGAGGAGCCAGTGCGAAGCTCCGCTGGCCGAGGAAGAAAAGCCATACCAATCACCCTTCAGCCTGCTGCAGCGAGCAAGAGCAGAAAAACCGGTTTGGCCACTTTGAAACCAAGAGACTTTTTAATTTGATTCTATTTTTTTTAACAATTTTTAATTTTTATTGTTTTTATTCTCTTTTGATTTCTTTTTCCTCTCTTACCTGATTTCTTGTTTTATTCCTTCCTCCTTCCTGTCCTCCAATTTTATCTCTTCTTCCTTCCTTCGTCTGCCTTTTCTATTTTTACTTTTTTAAATTTTGTCTAAATACCTACAAGTGAGACAAAATCCTGGATCTGTGAAAAGACCAAAGTTGAACTCAAAGAAGGGGCATCACAACAGCTGGGACAGTGAGATAAATTTCACTCTGCTATTACAGAGAACCTGCAAGTTATTGCATATTTGTATTATTATTATTATTTTTCCAGTATTCCTACATCTTTTTTAAATAGTATTTTTATATCCCTCTTCTTTTTTTATAGTCTGCTTTGCTAGGCTGGATATATTGTATGACCTGACAGCTTTCCCCTGATATCTCTTTCCATACTGTATTGCTAATCTACTGTCTTTTAACTCACCTGTGTTCCATTAGCACACTACTCGAGTTTCTGTACTCCCTATTCTTGTTACCTAGATCTCATAAATTCTGTCATATGATTGTTGCCATAATATTATTGTAAATAACTGCTGTTCCATGCAATTGTAATTACTTCACAACCCCCCACCCCCCCAAGATCTTAGCCCATTTCAAAGTTTCCTGAACTCTATTACTGTAGTGGTTAACTCTATTCTCTTACACACTACACATATTTATTATCCTTTACTCTCACCTTACCTCAGAATCTGACCTCCCACAATCTCTCTGCTTTATAGATCCAACTCACAATCCTTCCTTCCCCAACAAGAGTCTTATCTTCTTTCCATCCTTTCTAAAAATCAGCTAGCTGGTCTCTTCCCTACTTGCTACTACTGTAAATAGCATAGAATTCTCTGTTGCTGTCTTAAACCATTTTGCCTTCCCCCTGCAACTGATGACAAAAAAGAATAGGTTGAGGTGGTGAACACCAGGATACCCACTGGAAGAGGAAACCCAACAACAAAGGAACCACTAACAGATGACAACAGAAGAAGGTGAAGGAGGGAGTAGTAACCACACAAACCTCAATCCAGAACCTATCTGGAAATACAACTAAACAGTAGAGACAGTACCCAATACAAACAACTGAACAAGAATTCTTTAAACCTTATACACATGGAAGAACCAGCTTCAACACAACCTGCCCTCACCAGCACAAAAAAAATACAGGAGGTGGTGGACAGAGTAACCCTCATTTAACCAGCTGGTGGGAAGGAACCACCAAAGAAAAGACTCAACAACAATCAAAACCCGAAGGCAAACACAAATCCAACTTAAATGACAGCCCAAGACCAGTGAGCTTGGGAGATCAAGGAAACTGCACCACTGAAACTCACTACTATTCTACTAAAGAAGTTCACCACATAAACCCAGGGAGCCAAAACAGATCAATAAGAAGCTGAGGCTAACAAGAAGAGTCTCACAAACAATGGGAAGACAAAGAAACAATCCCCAAATGAAAGGAAAGGAGGAAGCCTCAGAAAGAATGCTAAATGAAATAGAGGCAATTCAACTATCAGATATTGAGTTCAAAGCAATGATTGTCAGAAAGCTCAATGAGCTCACAATGAGCTACCAGAAACTACAGGGAAGCTACAATGAACTCACTGAAAACTACATCAGCATGAAAAAGGAAATAGAAACTCTCAAGGGCCAAGAGGAAATGAAGAATACAATTTCTGAACTGAAGAACACAGTAGAAGGAATGAAAAGCAGGATCGATGAAGCAGAAGATCAAATCAGTGAGCTAGAGGACAAAGTAGAAGAAAACACCCAGAAAGAGCAAGAAAAGGAAAAGAGGCTCAGAAAGAATGAAGAAGGATTAAGAGAAATGCAAGACAATATGAAATGTAATAATATCCATATAATAGGGATACCAGAAGGAGAAGAAGAAGAACAAGGGATAGAAAACCTATTTGAAAAAGTAATGATGGAAAACTTCCCTAATTTGATGAGAGAAAAAGTCACACAAATCCAGGAAACATAGAGAGTCCCAATCAAGAGGAACCCAAAGAGACCCACCTCAAAACACATAATTAAAATGGCAAAATTTTAAGACAAAGAGAGAATCTTAAAGGCAGCAAGGGAGAAACAGGAAGTAACATACAAGGGAGCCTCAATAAGGCTAACATCTGACTTCTCAATGGAAACACTCCAAGCCAGAAGAGAATGGCAAGAAATATTCTAAGTAATGAGAACCAGAGGCCTGCAACCACGACTACTTTACCCAGCAAGGCTCTCAATCAAGATAGAAAGCCAAATAAGAAGCTTCTCAGATAAAAGAAGTCTAAAAGAATACACCTCCACTAAACCAGCTCTGCAACAGATGCTAAAGGGACTGCTTTAAGGAAAGAAAGGAAAAGAGTAAGAGAGGAACACACATATATAAAAGGCAATGAATAAGTACCTATCAATAATAACCTTAAACATAAATGGATTAAATGCTCCAATCAAAAGACATAGAATAGCTGATTGGATAAGAAAACATGACCCACAAATATGCTGCCTACAAGAGACCCATCTCAGGATAAAAGATCTGCACAGGCTGAAAGTGAAGGGCTGGAAACAAATTTTCCAAGCAAATGGGCAGGGAAAAAAAGCCAGGGTAGCAATACTCATATCTGACAAAATAGACTTCCAAAAAAGGACCATAAAGAGAGACTCAGAAGGTCATTTCATAATACTCAAGGGAAGAATCCACCAAGAAGACATAAATATTGTAAATATATATGCACCCAACATAGGAGCACCCAAATACATAGAGAAAATCTTAGAGAAATTCAAGAAAGATATTGACAACACAATTATAGTGGGAGATTTTAACACCCACTGTCAAAAACGGACAGATCTTCCAAACAAAATATCAACAAACATATTGTGGCATTGAACAATACCCTAAATTAAATGGGATTTACTGATATATACAGAACCCTCCATCCCAAAGAAGCTTAAATACACATTCTTTTCAAATGTACATGGAACATTTTCAAAGATTGACCACATGATAGGACACAAAAAAAGCCTCAACAATTTAAAAAAAATTGAAATCATACCAAGCATTTTCTCAGATCAGAAGGGACTGGAGCTAGAAACCAACCCCAAGGATAAAACCCCAAAACACTCAAATTCATGGAGATTAAATAGCATGCTATTAAACAATGAATGGGTCAAGAATAATATTAGGGAAGAAATCAAAAGGTTTCTGGAAACAAATGAAAATGAACTCACAACAACCCAAAACTTATGGGACACAGCCAAGGCAGTCCTGAGAGGGAAGTTCATAACGATACAGGCCCGCCTAAAAAAAAGTTAGAAACATTCCAAACAAACAACCTAACCCTACTTCTACAAGAACTCAAGGAACAACAACAAAGACAGCCCAGAGCAAGCAGAAGGAAGGAGATAACCAAGATCAGAGCAGAATTAAATGACATAGAGACTAAAAGCACAATTCTAAGGATCAATGAATCCAAGAGCTGGTTCTTTGAAAAGATAAACAAAATCAACAATCCTTTAAGCAGACACATCAAGAAAAAAAGAGAGAAAACCCAAATAAACACAATCAGAAATGAAAGAGGAGAGATTACAACAGATACCACAGAAATACAAAGGACTGTAAGAAATTACTACAAAGAACTGTATGCCAAGAAATTTGAAAACCTAGATGAAATGGACAAATTTCTAGAAAAATATAATCTTCCAAAACTCAATGAAAAAGAAGCAGAAAGCCTGAACAAACCAATAACAGCAAAAAGAAATTGAAGCAGTAATCAAAAAACTCCCAACACACAAAAGCCCTGGACCAGATGGTTTCACAGGAGAATTCTACAAAGCATTTAAGGAAGAGCTAACCCCTATCCTTCACAGACTATTTCAAAAAATCCAAAAAGATGGAAGACTCCCAAACTCTTTTTATGAGGGCAATATCATCCTAATTCCAAAACCAGATAAAGACAGAACAAAGAAAGAAAACTTCAGGCCAATATTGCTGATGAACATTGACGCTGAAATCCTCAACAAAATACTGGCAAACTGCATCCAACAGTATATTAAAAAGATCATACACCATGACCAAGTGGGATTCATTCCAGGGATGCAAGGATAGTACAATATTTGCAAATCTGTAAATGTAACACATCACATAAACAAAAGCAAAGACAAAAACCACATGATCATATCAATAGATGCAGAAAAAGCATTTGATAAGGTACAGCACCCATTCATGATAAAAACACTCAGCAAAGTGGGAATAGGGGGAGCATTCCTCAACATAATAAAGGTCATATATGAGAGACCTACAAAGAACATCATACTCAATGGGCAAAAACTAAAATCTTTTCCACTAAGATCAGGAACAAGACAAGGATGTCCACTTTCACCACTTCTATTCAATATAGTACTGGAAGTTTTAGCCACAGCAACCAGACAAGAAAAAGAAATAAAAGGCATCCAAATCGGAAAGGAGGAAACAAAACTGTCACTGTTTGCAGATGACATGATAGTGTACATAGAAAATCCTATAGACTCCACCAAAAAACTGCTTGACCTAATAAATGAATTTGGCAAAACAGCGAGATACAAAGTCAATATCCAGAAATCAAAGGCATTTCTGTACACCAACAATGAAACAGCAGAAGCAGAAATCAAGAAAAAAGTCCCATTTGAAATAGCAAAAAGAAAAATAAAATACCTAGGAATAAACCTAACCAAAGAGGTAAAGGACCTGTATTCAGAAAACTACATAACACTGAGGAGAGAAATCAAGGAAGACACAAACAAATGGAAACATATACCATGTTCATGGATTGGAAGACTTAATATCATCAAAATATCCATACTACCAAAAGCAATTTACACATTCAATGCAATACCTATTAAAGTACCATTGGCTTATTTCACAGACATAGAACAAACACTTCAACAATTTATATGGAACCATAAACAACCCCGAATAGCTGCTGCAATTTTGAGAAAGAAGAGTAAAGTAGGAGGGATCACAATACCTGACACTAAACTATACTACAAGGCCACTGTAATCAAAACAGCCTGGTACTGGCATAAAAACAGGCACATGGACCAATGGAACAGAACAGAGAACCCAGAAATAAACCCAAGTCTCTATGGTCAAATAATATTTGACAAAGGAAGCAGCAACATAAAATGGAATAAAAATAGCCTCTTCAACCAATGGTGTTGGGAGAACTGGACAGCTATGTGCAAAAAAATGAAACTCAAGCACCAACTTACACTTTATACAAAAATAAATTCAAGATGGATAAAAGACTTAAATATAAACCATGACACCATTAAAGTCCTAGAAAAGAATGTAGGCAGGAAAATCTCAGATATTTCACACAGAAACTTTTTTACTGACATGTCTCCTAGAGCAAGGGACATAAAGGAAAGAATAAACAAATGGGACCTCATCAAAATTAGAAGTTTCTGCACAGCTAAAGAAAACAGTATCAAAATAAAAAGAGAACCAACTGTATGGGAAAACATATTTGCCAGTGATACCTCAGACAAGGGTTTAATCTCCAAAATATATAAAGAACTTACACGACTCCACTCTAAGAAGACAAGTAACCCAATTAAAAAATGGGCAAAGGACTTGAACAGACACTTCTTCAATGAGGACATACAGAAAATCCAAAGACACATGAAATGATGTTCAATATCACTAGCTATCAGAGAGATGCAGATTAAAACCACAATGAGATACCACTTCACACCAGTCAGAATGGCCATCATAAACAAAGCAACAAACAACAAGTGTTGAAGAGGTTGTGGAGAAAAGGGGACCCTAGTGCACTGTTGGTGGGACTGCAGACTGGTACAATCACTATGGAAAGCAGTATGGAACTTCCTCAGAAAACTAAAAATGGATCTGACTTTTGACCCTGCAATTCCACTGCTGGGACTCTATCCCAAGAAAACTAAAACACCAATACAAAAGAACCTTTGCACCCCGATGTTCATAGCAGCACAATTTACAATAGCTAGGTGCTGGAAGCAACCTAGATGCCCATCAGTAAATGAATGGATCAAAAAACTATGTGTTGCGCGTGGGTCACCGGCCAGCAGTGACCACGGAACACTGTGGATGGCTCGACGATAAACACGCGAGAAAAAACAACACATGCACAGAGACAAACTAGTTTCTGTGGGGAAGTAGGGACGAAATGGCCACCGCCCCTAGTGGGGAGCGCGCTGATTTACCGTCCATACCTGCTTTTATTAGGCTCATTTTGCATAATAATTCAGGTAAAGTATAGTACTCATTAGGGGAAGTAAGGAACTATAGAAAACAAAGAACTCTGCCGGTCTATTGAGTTGGGGGTCAAAGAGCTGTAAGACTGAGGAACAAACTAACTTCCTCCTAAGACCCTTCTCATTCAACTGAGAGCATTCTAAACAAAGGAGGTTTCACAGTAATTTACATATTCTTTCTTAGGCCTGATCACCCTGGGGAATCCGCACTTCTCAGTACCGAGCTGCACCACCCTGTCATTGTTTCAGGCTTAGGTGGAGCAAGGGAACTAAGGCAACCAAGAGATAAGGAGATTTTTTCCCAGAGGCTGAGAACTCAGGCTATGTCAAAGCCGAGGAGCGAGGGTCCATCACCCCCTTTTGCTGCAGCCCCCCAAGTCCTTCTTTTGGGGGGCCTCCCAAAGTGATCGTGCCTGTCTTAGGTCACTCCCCCCGTGGGGAATCTTACCCGTCTTTGGCTAACCGACCAAGCTTTTGGGGTTCAGTTATGAATAAAGCAGCAGAAGCAGCATTCCCGCCAGGGAGATAAGCTTTTATCTCCTTGCCGGCTTACGGTTTCAAGGGCGTTCCCTTAGCTTTAGCTAGGCGGGGGTTTCAGCCTCTGATACCAGTCAGGGTGGTTCCCAACAACTATGGTACATTTACACAATGGAATTCTACGCAGCAGAAAGAAAGAAGGAGCTCCTACCCTTTGCAACAGCATGGATGGAGCTGGAAAGCATTATGCTAAGCGAAACAAGCCAGGCAGTGAAAGACAAATACCACATGATATCAACTTTAACAGGAACCTAAACAACAAAACAAAGAAACAAGCAAAATATAACCAAAGACACTGAAATAGGGGACAGACTGACAGTTACCAGAAAGAAGAGGGAATTTCAGTGGGGAATGGGTAGGGTTTACAGGAACAAATTTAAAGGACACATGGACAAAAACTAGGGGTGGGTGGTAAGGGGAGGGAAGAAGGGAGGGTTGCGGGGGTGGGCTGGAATGGGAGTAAAAGGGAGAAAACTGTACTTGAACAATGATTAAAATAATCATTAAAAAAATAAATGAATTTATTGTCACTTCACGTCATTTCTGTGACATGAGAAAAAAGAATGCCTAGCACTTAAAAGGAGAGTCAAACCAGATAGGGCCATGGAGAACTTTGTATACATTGTGGACACACCAGAGTTATTTTCTTTGTTCCATAAGTCAAAGCAGAACATTACAACAAAATACTGGAAACATCTATGCAAGACCCATGCAGATCCCCAAGTGCCTTCCTTTGCATTTAGTATTAATTAACTTTGGTCAAGTCATTTTCCTTTTTTTTAAATTTCCATCTTTAAGAGAAGGAGTATTAATCACCAAAGTCTCTTCTAACTTTGATATTTTGTGATTTGTTTTGTCCCAGATCTAGGAGAACTGAACTGGGGTTTCCAAATTGTAGTTTAGGTGTTGTACTTCCAAGCCATCTTATTCTTCTAAGGTAAAACATCATCACATTCCCAGGGCCCCACCAATCACACAGGACCCCAGAGGAAACAGCAGCCTGCAGATACAGTTACAGTGGTTCTAATTTCCCCCAAGTTCAAGTGTTAGAGAAAAGGGAACTGGATTCTTTATCAAAATAGGTCGATATCTGGTTTAGCAGGCAACCTACTTAAAGCAGGGATGGTGGCGTTCCAACCCTTTTGTTGTGGGTAATGCCAGACACATGAGGAATGCAGGATAGGATGAACTGTGTGGGGGCTTCCAGCTCTGTGATCTCATTTCTCTGCTTCAGTGATAAGCATCACTTGAAAATGATTCAGGTATGACCAGCTAGAGCAAGCTGGGAGCCAGAGCCAGGGTTCCTGCCTCTCTGTGTTGGTCTTTCCACAGACACATCAAGTGTGACAACTGTAACTTGAGGGAGTGACTGGAGTGGGGTCCTGAAGCAGCTGTGTTTCAGCTGAAGGCTTTACCAGTCCCTCCAGAATAGGGTTGACTTCATTTCATGGGAAGCCAGCCCCTGGGAAGCCTAGGGATGTGGCTGTGAATGACAGATCCATTCTCAAAGGAGAGGAGATGATCAGTCACTCAGATTCCAGTCTATTACCTAGACCCGCCCCCAGCCATTCCATCCCCTGGTTTTCTGACAGGCTGAAGCAGGTGATAGGAAAAGTCACTTATGTAGCATGTAGCCCTGTCTGGAGCCTTGATCCATCATAATGCCCACGGCCAGAACAGTTATAATGAGACAAACATGGGTCACCTCCCAAATCACTGTGCAGTGGACACCTGTTAATGATTCATTCTGCATCTCTAGCAGGCCATGCTCACTCCTGCCTGAGGCCACTCCCCTGGCCCCTCTCTCCCAGAAGCTTGGCCCACAGGTCTCACAGAGCTGGTCCCTTTCTGCAATTCAAATTTCATATGAAATATCATTTTCTTTCTTTTTTTGTGAAATGTTCTGATGTGTAATCTTTTTTAAGTTTTATTGATTATGCTATTCGTTTTCCCAGTTTTCCTCCTCTATCTCCCCTCCACCCTGCCCCCTCAACCCTCCAGCATCATCCCCCCCCCTTAGTTCATGTCCATGGGTTGTACATATAAGTTCTTTGAGTCCTGTTTCCTACATCATTTTTTTATCTTTCCCCATCTATTTTATGCCTATTGATTACACTTCTTCTTCCCTGTACATTTTTCCCCTTATTCCTCCCTTTCCCATCCCCACCGAAAACCCTCCATGTGATGTCCATTTCTCTGATTCTGTTCCTGTTCTGGTTGTTTGCTTAGTTTTTCTTTTCATTGTTTTTCTTTTCTTTTAGGTTCATTTATTAATAGTTATGAGTTTGTTCTTATTGTTCATATTTCGTATTTTCTTTTTCTTAGATAAGTCCCTTTAACATTTCATATAATAAGGGCTTGGTGATGATGAACTCCTTTAACTTGACTTTATCTGGGAAGCACTTTATCTGCCCTTCCATTCTAAATGATAAGCTTTGCTGGATAGAGTAATCTTGGATGTAGGTCCTTGCCTTTCATGACTTGGAATACTTCCTTCCTGCCCCTTCTTGCCTGTAAGATTTCTTTTGAGAAATCAGCTGACAGTCTGATGGAAACTCCTTTGTAGGTAACTCTCTTCTGTTCTCTTGCTGCTTTTAGGATTTTCTCTGTCTTTAATCTTGGGTAACTTAATTATGATGTGCCTTGGTGTGTTCCTCTTTGGGTCCAACTTCTTTGGGGCTTTCTGGGCTTCTTGGACTTCCTGGAAGTCTATTTCCCTTGGGGAAGCTTTCCTTCATTATTTGTTCAAATAAGTTCTCAATTTCTTGCTCTTGTTCTTCTCCTTCTGGCACCTCTATAATTCAGATATTGGAATGTTTCAGGTTGTCCCAGAGAATCCTCAGCCTCTCTTCATTTCTTTGGACTCTTGTTTCTTCATTCTGATCCAGTTGGATGTTTATTTCTTCCTTATGTTCCAAATTGTTGCTTTGAATCCTGGTTTCCTTCTTGTTACTGTTGGCTCCCTGAATATTTTGTTTTATTTCATTTTGGGTATCTTTCATTTGTTCTCTCATTTTTCAACCAAGCTCAATTAGTTCTGTGAGCATTTTGATTATCAAGGCTTTAAATTCCCCATCAGATAGGTTGGCAATCTCCTCACTGCTTAGTTCTGAGACTTTGCTGTGTTCTTTCATTTGGGCCATATTTCTTTGTCTTGGCACAGCTGAAATATCATTTTCTTAGGCTTCCATGCATATAGTCTTCCATAACTCCCTATTGCAACACTCCATTTTATATTTTCTATGGAACTTATTATCTTAAATGATTGTTCATTTATTTCTCCAGTTTGTCTACTTTCCCTTTGGAATGTTATCTTAATAAGAGCTAACATTATCTGTCTTCTCCAAACTATCCCCATCACCTAGAAAAATATCTAGCAGATAATGAGGGATCAATAAAAATTAGTGAAATTAATTAATTTGTTAATGGGTTGATAAGTTCTATTTAGGACAGGTGGGTAGTAGCAGCGGTGAGATTTCAAAGCTCCAGGGTGGCTTTCATAGAGACCTGGAATACCTCACCATTTCATAAGCCATCCTGGGTCAGCTCCCCATGAAAATCTGACACTCACTCTCTGATCCATAGGGATTGATTCCTCACAGCTGTATTTAAACTACATAACTTTTCACTTAGGAATGAATTTGGTTTCAAATAACAACAGTAAGAATGACCTATCATAGTGCACTGTGATTTCAACAAATAAGTCATCATTTTTTCTCAAATAAGAACAAAAATCAGGAGGTATGCAATCCAGTATCAGTGTGGCAGCTCAACTGTAGAGGGATCTTGGCTCTTTCTCCTTTGAACCCTCTGTTCCTAGCATACAACTGCCCTCTGGTGCTTGTCACATCATGGTCACATGATGGCTGCTGTGCCACCATCTATCACGTCTTAATTCCAGAGAGAAGGAGGGAAAGCAAAAAAAGAAAGAGCCATGCCAGGTAAATGTTGTCTCTTTTTATTGGTAAGACAAAGGCTTTCCAGAACCCATATCCAGCTGCCTTCTATTTACATCTCCTGCATTAGTACTGGGTCACATGGCCACCTCAACACCAATTACTGACAAAGGGAAATGAAATTACTACACTTTCAGATTGTCACAATTCATTCTCAGGGGCTAGAGAAAGGACACATTTTTCTTTTTAAAAAAAGATTTTATCTATTTTTGGAGAGAGGGAAAGAGAGGAAGAGAAACATCGATCTGTTGCCTCTTGCATCCCCCCAACTAGGGACCTGGCTTGCAACTCAGGCACATGCTTTGACTGGGAATCAAACCAGTGACCTTCTGGTTCGCAGGCCAATGCTCAGTCCACTGAGACACACCAGCCAGAGCAGGACCTATTTATCTTGAGATCAAGGTAATGCTACACTCTCCTCAACAAACAGATGTGTCATAACTCAATGAACTAAAATAGATATTTGACCCAAAGTTAGAGCTATGGCTTACAGAAACCGAGAGCAGATTCCTGAGCTGTCATGTTTTTAAACTTTAAGATTTGGTTGTGCAACTTGTCTAAATTCCATGATATGCTCAAATATCTTCACAATATATTATCTTTTTTTTCTTAAGCTAGCTCAAGGTAGATTCTGTGATATGAAACTATAAGGTCTTTGTTATAAGAGCATCTACCTACAAACATTCGACATGGATGGCCAGGCTGTGCTCCATGGGCTGTGGGGCATCAGACAATCCAGCCACCCTTCCCTTGAGAATGATTGTTTCTGTAGCATTCTGCCCCTCCGGAGGTGACCCAACACAGACATTATGTCATCAGCCTGACAACCTCTTCTTCCTCTCCATCTTCAGACGGTATTTGCTGAGGTCCCAAGTACACAGGGAGGCCTGCTGGGTACTAAAGGTCTGCCTTGTGACAGGAGAATGTGGGATTGTTCAATAACAGCCACGCTAACTAGGGAAGGAGTGGAACTGTAGGTCACATCACAATTTTACGACAAAGGACAAAAATATATCATGCCTTCCACTTATCAGCCCAGTACTTTTTTTCTTTTTTAAGCCACGTGATTATTCAGGAGACACACACACACGGCCATCTACATCCCTACAATTAAGAAAGATCCTTGCAAGTGAAAAGCCTGGCCAGTCCAGCTTAGCATGGCATCCCTGCTAGTGAATAGCCACAGTGAATAGTCTGTGAGATAATAAGGGTTGTCAGTCAAGTATTCTGTGGGGATAAGTCCACAGATCTCTTATTCTGTCAGCTATGATGTTGATCTACATTCTTTTTTGATGTGTATATTGCTTCAATTTATGCAAATTTTAGACAGGAGTTTTCAAAATGTGTTGCTTGCAACTTACATGTTTCACATGAACAAATGGTTCCATGATCATATGACTTAAAGAAGAGAAACACCTGATTAAAAAAATTAAATGACTTCTTCATTGCAAAACATTGCAAAGCCTTTAAGATTCCAATATGCATAATGAATAGCTAAGAGAGGGATTTAGTGTGTGACATTTTCTGAATTTGTTTAACCACAAATATTTGAAAGGCTGGTGATTGAAGAGCTATGCTTTGGGAAGCACTGCCAGCAGGGAAGGGTGCAGGAGTTAAATCCTAGAAGTTACTGTAACAGGCTGCAGCCAAGAGAGGGGGACCCCAAATAGGGATTTGGAATGGGGTCCAGAACTCAAGTTGTTCAGGAAATATTAGGATATCCTCACCACTTGCCCTAGGTGTGGGTTGGGGGAAGGCACATACTGAGCAGGGCCATTGAGAGCTTGTTTTGTATAGCAACAACCTTGCAGCTAACCTCTGGTGTGGTCATTTAACATATCTATAACCTTTAACTGGTTGCATAGATATGTTAAATAGCTGTGGCCATGCTCTGAGCCAGGGGGATGGGAGTAACTTCCCCACCAAGATGTAACTGGGAGGCAGGTCCCCTGAGTTACAGAGCCTGTGTGGGAGCTTGAAGAAGATTGGTTCTATGACATGGGGCCACACCTGCCCAGACTCACGATGGCAGCCCAGTAAAGCTGGAGGGCTTTGAGAGTGCTGGCAGGTGTAACTGATTGTAGGAATCAGAAATGAGGCTGCAGAGGAAGATTGGCTCAGGGATTTAAACCCAGACACGGCAGTCATTGAAGAGAGAACCATTTGGTCTTTAGCAGAGTGGGGACTCCTGCAGCCCTGTGAGAGAGAATCACCATGCGGCTTTAGCAGAGAATTGGCACTCAGCTTTGGCAGAGTGGCAACCCCCCCCCCCCACCTTGTAGCCATTGAGGAGGGAGAACCACGCAGTTTTGGCTGAGTGGAGACTCCCGCAGCCATTGTGCAGAGAGGACCACGTGGCTGTGGCAACAGAAAGGAGAGCCATGCAGCTTTGCCAGAGTGGGAACCCCCACAGCTTTAGAAGGGGGAACCACCACCCGGCTTTAGCAGAGATCCCAGCGGCACAGCTGATGGTGCTGGGAGCCAAGGGAGACCTACCAGCCGAGATGGATTACTGGGAAGAACCAGGGGCTTCTGAGCCACGGACTTCTATTTCTTTCCCTGAGATACAGTACCCCAGACTGGGCAAAGTGGGAAGGAAGGACTGTGTGTTTGTGGGTGTTTTAAGGGACTTTGGGATTTTGATGAAGACATTAGGTTACTACTTTAAGTTTGTATAGCATTAAATAAACATTTCCTTTCCTTTTCATGAATCTCTGGCATTGAAAGACATCTTTCCTCTGGCGGTGGACATAACAAACCTGGGGGTTCCTTTTGGGTAATAGTATATTGTCCCAGGCCCCCCTCTTTGTTCTATAACATTACTACCTCTTTTAAGCATCAAGAGGTATATCCTATGACTTGGCGAAGTAGGCCATGTCCAAAGTTATGTGTACCCCTACAGAATGTCACTAGATAGTTAGGGCCATCCCTTAGTCTCCTGTTCCTGAGTTCTAAATCACAGCTGTTGCCCTGGGTGAAACGCACATCGAGCTAGGAGGGAGCACACTTGTGGTCTTGAGCGGATTGTGTTACTTCTCTGACCATCAGGTTGCCCTCCTTCCAAAGCAGCTTGATAGACCACCTGAGAATAAGGAGAATGAAGTCACTGCTGAAGGGTGAACACCCTAACATTTTTCACCTGTTCCAACCTTAATCAAAGCAATTTCATCATGCAAGGGTGAGCAAGCCACATTGGCCTCTGTCACATGATACACAAAGACTTATTTGTCTTGTTTAGATTCACCTTCTCTGAAAGACCGCTTGGAGCAGCATGACATAAATATCATGCCTCCCAGTGTACAGACATTCCCCTGAGATATCTGGCACCATGTAGGCTGCTTCATAACCTTCCTATTCTTCAAGTATCCCTACACTGACAAAATGATTTTAGGAGAATTAAATGTGGAGATTGGCAATAGTTCTGCCAAAGCTTTATTCATGGGACATCCAGAAATAAACCTTGCTTCCCTGGAAGCCTTTTTTTTCCCCCAGGGAGAGAGAGATCCAAGTCAAAGAGAAAAATAACTGGAAAAACTCATTTATTATCACAACATGATAATATAAAACTGCAGTTAATGGAGTAAGTCTAGGAGAACTTCATCACTAATGCTAAAGTTTCAGCCACTTAATAATCAAAACTTTAATGTTTCTCCTTATCCCCAAGATGAATATTTTCAGTCTGTATGAAATAAGGATCCTTATTCCCTTCAACTTACTTTGACCTTGTTCTCCTAAATTCAATCATGTGAAATGTTCTGAGAAAACTCCTATATCCTACCTTTGTGAAAAAGGAAATAGTCCTCTCTGTAGTAATAGAAATAAGAATATTAAAAGCCACGTGGTGTAATAGAAAAAAAAAACTAACAAGGGAATCAGAAGACCAAGATTCTAATCAGTGTTTAGACAGTTGTTGTTATGAGTTGAATTGCGTTCTTCCCAAAAGTCATATTTTGAAGTTCCACCCTCAGTTTCTTATAACCTGACTCCATTTGGAGATAGGGTCTTTAAGAAGGTAATCAAGTTAAAATGAGGTCACTAGGGTGGGCCCCAATCCAAGGTGGCAGGTGTGCCTAAAGAAGAGAACATTTGGACAGAGGCATACACAGAGAGAAGATGATATATTGAATAGACGCAGGGAGAAGACAGCCATCTACAAGCCAAGACCTAGAACAGATTCTTCCTTCAGAGTCCTCGGAAGGAACCAAATCCTGCCAACATCTTGACTTTGAACTTCTAGCCTCCGGAACAGGGAGACAATAAATCCCTGTTGTTTAAGCCCCTCAGTCTGTGGTACTTTGTTACAGCAGCCCTGACAAAAAAGTTGTGTTCTTGGATAAGGGTTCCAATATCTTCAGGTCCATTTCTTCATCCATAGCATGAGGAGAGAAATGACCTTTGAAATTGCTTTTATGTCTGAAGGCTAATGATCGAAGATGAAGGTAGCCTCTCACCAATTCTCCTGAGATGTAAACATGCACCATCTTCTGAGAAAAGCTTTCCCTCTTATCTGCAAATCAATGGATCAGAAGCCATCTTTGATAGTCCTGTCTGGCCATCTTAATTTATATTTCAGTAATGACTTCGGGAAGCAAAATAAGGAAGAAAGGAGGCTCAAAGTAACTCCTAGGAAAGGTCACAACTATACAAATATATATCTTGTTACAAGAAATTCATCATTTGGAAAAATTGGCTTATCATAGATTCTAAGGGAGGTACTGGAGTGGGCTCAGCAGTTGAAAAGATCAATAACAAATGTACATTTCATGGCAGGGTTCCTATAGCAGAGCCTCTGCGAAGTAAATAAAAGCACACATTTTGTGCTCTCTTCTTAATCTATTTCTGGGGTCTCTCTCTCTTAGATGTTTATCGTGAAAGGAAATATGTTTCAGGCACAACTATTGAACATCTGAGTGCTGCTACCTTTTCTATCTCACCAATAAAATGGTTAATAACCATGACTTTTTGCAACATTTATCAACCTCGTCTCAGCTTGTATCATCTTGGTGTAAATCCCAGGCTATTAATGCATCTTCAAAGCCTGGAATATAGTATTAATGCCAGAATCATAATCGGTAATGAGCATTTTGGCAACTGAAATTGCAATTCTAAATGCTATAAAGCTGAACCGATGTTCTAGCCCCTTCTCTTTACCTCATTGAATGTATACTCTCCTGCCAAAGGAAATGCAAAGATAAGTACTTTGTTCTATCATATAATTTTATCATTGCTAAGAAGCAGTGATAGGGTGACCTTCATAAGTAGCTAAATGGCTAGCTTTACATCAACTATATAAAAACATAAATCAACATACTTGGTACACATCAATCCAACATTTAAGTGCACAGTGCTTGTGTTAGGCAGGGCCCCAAAAGGATGGAACACACAAACTAGGATAATGCAAAGAAGGTTTATTTACTAGGGAACGTTTTATAAAAGTATACTCAGGGTTTAATAAAACCACAGGGATTATGGGCAATAATCCAGGATTAGGAGCTGAAGCACTGCTACCACCTGGACATATCAGGACAGTCTCTAACCAACTACCTGGCCAGTGCTAAAAACATCAGTTTGTCAGTCCACTTATTTATTTATGTATTCATTGGTTGATTCTTGTACACACGCTGACCTGAGATCAAACCCGCAACCTTGTTACCACCCTTTGGCACAAGGAGGAAGAGTGTTGAGCAGAAAGGAAGGAGAAAGCCATGTAGAGAAGACTGCCTTGAAAGGCATAGTGATATTCCACCTAGAGACATTACCCAATGTTTTCCCACAAAGATGGAGTGAAAGGAATAAATACCCTGATCTTATTCACCTCCCTCCCTTCAGTTTCCTGCCAGAGCCCCCATTGGTCAGATCCAACCAGAGAAAGAGAACAATGTGCCCATGGATGTGGTCCATCAGGGCCAGCCTCTAGAACCAAAGTGGGTAGCTCTAGAGGGACAATTGGATGACATACAGCACAGTGCCAAATAACCCAACAACTCACTGAGATATTTATAAACATTATAAGAGCAGAAACATTCCTGCTATTATACACCATTTTATGCCCAGACACATCATTCCAACATCAAGCAACTTTTCAACTCTCTGACACCAAATTGGATGTCCAATGATTCAGTTGAATGTCACATTAACTACCCAGAGTTAGCACAGACCCCACACGTTAAGGGCTTGGTCTCACTTTAGACACCGACCACAAATGGGGTCTCCAGGGGACTCGCTCTTCTGCCAAGCTGACTGCAAATCTGGAGATTCCTGTAACTCCCACTCAGGTTCAATTATTTGCTACAGTGACTGGAACTCAGAAAGCTCTCTACTTTCTATTAGTTTTATTACAAAGGATACAACTCAAAGAGCCAAATGAAGGAGATGCCTAGAGCAAGGCATGGGGGCAGGGAGGACACAGGACTCCCAGCACGTCAGCGTGTGCACCAACCTGGACTCTCCCTCCACCTCACTGTGTCAGAGTCTTTATGAAAACCCCATCATGTAGTATGACTCACTCTTTGTGTCCTAGGCCCTTGCTTCTCCCCAGAAGTTGGAAGTGGGGCTAGTAGTTCTAATTCTCTAATCACTTGGTTGGTTCCTCTGGTGACCAGCCCCACATCCTGCAGCTGTCCAAGCACCCCATCTATAATATAGTAACCTCATTAGAATACCAGGGACATTCCTATGACTCTGGAAGTTCCAAGGATTTTAGGAGCTCTGTGCCAGGGACTGGGACAAAAACTATACATGCATATGCTTCAAGCATCCCTACATAATTTTTTTATCATGCCACACCAGCACACTGTGCCACAGTTTCTGGCACATAACGGGCACTTAGTATTTGCTAATGAATGATGCACAGTATTTGCTAATGAATGATGCAGGCTCCAGTGAGCCACTCCAGAGTTCTTTCTCCTTCTTTCCATCTTCCTTTGGAAAGACTGATGGACTTTTTTTAAAAAAAAAGATTTTATTTATTTATTTTTAGAAAGGGAAGGCGGGGAGAAAGAGAGAGAAAGACATCAATGTGCAGTTGCTGGGGGCTGTGGCCTGCAACCCAGGCATGTACCCTGACTGGGAATCGAACCTGAGACACTTTGGTTCACAGCCCATGCTCAATCCACTGAGCTACACCAGCCAGGGCTAGATTGATGGACTTTTTAAGCCAAAACTATTCATGGCTTTAAGATTCTCCTTCCCCTCTAGCTAGATAATCTAGAGAAGACAAACTCTAACTGCCTTTTGTAATCACAGGGCGCTTCACAACTCTGCCATCCCAAGCCCAGGGAGACTCACAGGAGAGACATTCACAAAGACTTTTTAAAGATGGAATTTAGACTACTAATTTAGAATCTGCTTTAGTCTCCTCATAGTTTCATCCTTTTTTGTCACCTTCACAACCAACCGATTATGCAGCTCTAGAGAGCGGTAGGAAGCTAGAGCTGGGCATTTGCTGGGGGTGGTAGGCTACTTTTGCTTACCTAATACCTTGTACAGTGTATCCTGAAAAGGACTTTATGTTCTGGGTAGTTCCCCAATGATATGAGTCCTACCTTAGGCTTTTAAAGTCCCAAGTGACTAGCACTTTACACAGCATAAAGAAAACTAAATTTCTAAGGAGAAAATTTGAAGCCAAGAATGAAGAAGTTGTAGAATATAGTAAGGTTGTTCTAAATCCATTAACAGAAAAAACAAATGTGAAAAACAAGCAGGTCCATTCAGGGCTAGAGTGCCTTGAAAATATGATGTAAAGTTACAGTTTAAAGGAGGGTTGGGGCAGGGGGAACAGTGTTGAAGTTTTCTGTCCTTTGGCAGAGCTAGCTGTCAATCTGATGGACTCAGGCTTCTCTACAGTAATGGCTTTCTAAAATTAAAAAAAAAAAATGAGCCACACCCTGTGGCCAAACTCTGAACTCTCTACTGAAACAGTTATCCAAGGGCTTCTTAAGGTCCTTTTGGGAGACTATTTTCAGCCCTGCTCACACACCATTGGTGCACCATTCCGGAGAAGTGGAGTACCCTTCAACCTGAGCAAAAAATATACGGGGGGCTCCTGCATTTCCTCAGTTGATGGGCTGTTTGGCCAGCGCATCCCCTTGCATGTGACACATCCTTTGATCAGAGCACATAGCGTCATCGTTGCAGGCACTGATCAGAAACTGCACCCAAGAACAGGCTGTGATCCCTTGGGAATGTTTGCTAGAGACACCTGATATTGGGGGGAAATGCTTGAAGCAGTTGTTCTAAACCCAGTGGATCATTCTCAATGACCTAAGAGGAAAAGTAGCTGGGACCAACCAGTGGGTCATTTGCAAGAGATAGTGAGAGAGAACTGAGCTAGTGTCTGGGCCTGCGGGAGGTGGGGGAATCATAGCTGGAGGTGGGGCTCGGGTGTCTTTTCTAAGCCTCACTCCCTCTCCCATCAAACAAAGGGAAAGAGGCATGTTAATTTTCCTTTTCATATCTCTAAACAATAGTCACCTGGATTGGCTATGATGGAATTACATGGAAACGTTTTTCAAAATATACATGTGCAAGACCTTCCCCACTCATCCCTCAATTCTGAGAAACATTATGTGGGGTAACCTACGCATTTTGCAGGAGCCCCCCAGGCCATTCTGGTACTCCCGCCTCCTTCCATCCCACCCCTTCCTCAGCTGAGATACTCCTAACGCTACTTATCTCTTACAGTCAATCACTAGAAAGAAATGTATTTAGGTCACATATCTTAATTCCCTGCTGACAAACCTTAATGGAATTAATATTTAACAATACACATTTGACTTAGATCAGAAATGCCTTATAGGGGTTATCTACTTGAATTTTACATTGTTACACCTTCTGGAAAATCAATTTCAATCATCTGATACATTACCCAACATCCACTACCCTCCCAAAATTCCATGTCTGACAAAAGATGGTTCCCCCCACCAGCAGAACATGCCTGTGTCTTTTTAACAGATAATGATAGTGAGATAATGGGAAGCATTTGCCCTGGTGTCTCAGCTGCTAGGAAACAGGTTTGTTTGTTTGTTTTTGTTTGTTTGTTTGTTTTTAACAGCAATAACAGCATACTGGTGAGACTCTTTAGAAGGGCTTGTAAGAGACAGTACTATCCACTGGAACTGTGAGAATAGAAATGTTCTAATTCTACACTATCCAATTTGGTAGCGAGTTGGCAATGTGGCTAGTGAGCCCTTTAAATGTGAAGGTGTGACTAAGGATCACACCATCTAATTTAAAGAGCCACGAGTGGCTAGTGGCCACCTTGCACAGCATGGAGGTAAGGCATCTTTTTACACTTAAACTTACAGTTAATAGATAAATATAAGTAACATGATACAAGATGCTTATAGTAAGTTCAACTTCAGTGCAAATGCCATGTTTATATTGTAAGAGTGTCACTGGCTTTTAGTAACATTATTCGAAGGACTGTGGGTTTGGGGGTTGGCTGCAGACGCTTGGCTGCTCTCAGGAAATGGGGGACTCAGGTGATCTCTCTGGAGCAGCCTGATTTAATAGGCCCTCTGGCCTCGGATGTTACGGTTAGAAGTGCTGACCTTCCTCTGACAGTGCCACCACACCCCATCTCAGTAGGACCATCAGCTAGAGACCCTCCCTATTCAACCCCACCAGGTACAGGGAGAGTAGGAGGTGGTTTTAACGCTTGCCTCATTAAGTCACACCTGAAGAGTGTGCTCTCTTTCTACTGAAGGGCCCAGTGGGTCTGCAGGTGTCTCACCCTCAGCATTCTGACACTTTGGGCCCTGTGATTCTGCACTGTGGAGGACTGTCCTGTGCACCGGAGAAGGTTTAGTAGCATCCGTGCCCTCTACTCATCAACAATACACACTTGGCTTAGCACAGATGCTAGCAGCATCCCCCAGAACTCCCCCACCACCATGGTGCCAACCAAATATTTCTCCAGACATTGTGAAGTATCTTGTGTGGGGAGAAATCACCCCTGGTTGAAAACCACTGATCTAGACAATAAGTTCTTGGACTATGGGGTACTTAAGAGACTATCTTAGTGTTGTTGCTATTGTTTTTAAATATCTAGTACCTAGCAGATCCCTGGTATGCGGTATATACTCAAGCATTGCTTGGGTGAATAAATAAAAGGTAACTATTATATTTTAACTTTTAAAATATCCCCCTCAGTGTCTGGCAAAGTGTACGACTCAATCAACAAATTTTCTGGTTGATTAACGTTCTTATAGGTTTTCAAAAGTAGAAATTCCTGCTAATAACTACTTCTGAGGAAGCAAATTCATAGAGAAATAAATCTTTTTTATACCTTAATGTGCATGAAACAATTTCCTGCCCTGTTAGGGTTTTTAGCAAACAGTGTAAGTCTGAAAATATAGGCTCATCATTTCCAAATTACGTACCACAGCCGTCCACACATGAAGAAGCACAGCTCCATGGCCTCTCGGCCTCAGCCTCGGCCTCTTCACCCTCCAGGTACTGGGGTCAGAAGGAGCCAGTCACCTCCAGCAGCAGGTACGAAGCCCAGGAACTACTGCTGCCAGCTTTGCTGCAGGAGAAAAATAGATGGCTCGGTTCAGTTCGCAGTTACTGAACCTTTAAGCTACATTTGCCAGCAGGTGATGCTTTTATCTCATTTGTCACAATCAAAGCCTGCAGAACAAGCCTACTAATTACAGCCAAACCATTGCACCTGAAAGTTTGGGGATGATTTACACCGTGTCCACAAGGCCTAGCACCGCACACAGAACTTAAAGGCATTCCCACTGCATGCAGATTTAAAACAGAGATACATTTAGCATAGTCTGCCCTTCACTGTCTGTTCACCTAAAATGTTTATGGTACTTAAGCTTGTGGACAGGATTTCTTATTTAATGGGGAACTGTCGCTTTCTAAACCCCATAGTACTGGCTGTACATTTAAAGAGCTGTTGTTTTCAAACAACCAAGATCAGGAAGTCCCAATTTCACCACGGGCAACGTCAGAGCATTTATTATAATCAAACAAATAAAGGAGTAGGAAGACAAAGTAGTACATTTGCAAAAGCCAACCCTTCCCTTAGAACAGTATTTTGCCAGACATTAGAATCACCTGGGTAGCTTTTTAAGTCCCGAGAGTCAGGCTGTTACAGGGTGCAGCCAAGAGGGGGGATCCCAAATAGGCATTTGAAATGGGGTCCAGAACTCAAGGTGTCCAGGAGATTTTAAGGTGTCTTCACCCCTTCCCCCACAGGTGTGAGTTGGGGGAAGGGGCACACAGAGCAAGAACATGCAGGGCAGCTTTGCAGCTAATCCATAGCATGGTCATTTAACATACCTATAGCCTTTGGCTGGTCACTTAGATATGCTAAATAGCTATGGCCATGCTCCAGGCCAGGGGGATGGAAAGGGACCTCCCCCCAAAGATGGGACCTGGGAGGCAGGTCCCCTGAGTTACAGCGCCTGCGTGGGAGCTGGGAGAAGATTGGCTCCATGACATGGGGTGACACCTGCCCAGACCCACAATGGCGACCAGAAAAGCTGGAGAAGACAGCAGATTAAGGGCAAGTGTGCCCAAGTGCAGGAGGAGTAGGAAATGAGGCTGCAGAGGAAGATTGGCCTCGGGGATTTAAAACCCAGACTTGGTGACCATTGAGAGAAGAGAACCATGTGGTTGTGGAGGTGCAGAGAGGATCACTGCCATTGGAGAGAGAACCACACAGCTTTAGCAGAGTAAAGACTCCCGCATCCCTGAGAGGGAGAAACACTCGGCCTGGACAGAGTGGGGACTCTCCCCTTCCCGCAGCCCTGAGAGAGGGAGAACCACGCAGCTTTGGCAGAGTGGGGACTCTCCCTTCCTGCAGCCCTGAGAGAGAGAGGACCACATGCCTCTGCCAGAGTGGGGACCCCCGCAGCTTTAGAAGGGGGAACCACCACCTGGTTTTAGCAGAGATCCCGGCGACTCAGCTGAGGGTGCTGGGAACCCAGGGAGGTCTCCCAGTAGAGAGGGATTACTAACTGGGAAGAACCAGAGGACTGTCTGAGTCATGGACTTCTATTTCCTTTCCTGAGATACGGTACTCTGGACTGGGCAAAGGGGAAAGGAAGGAAGGACTGTGTGTTTGTGGGTGTTTTTAGGGATTTTAGGATTTTTGATAAAGACATTAGGTCACTACTTGAAGTTTGTATAGCATTAAATAAACATTTCCTTTCCTTTTCACAAATCTCTGGCATTGAGAGACGTCTTTCCTCTGGCGGCAGACATAACAGACCCGGGGCCTTTCTTTCAATAATAGTATATCGTCCCAGGCCCCCCCCTTGTTTGCTCTGTAACAAGGCCACACAGCAAACAAATTAAACCAGAATCTAGAGTAGTATCCAAGCTTTGCAAATTATTTTAAGTAATTTTAGAACAGTTTTAAGTGTATGAAAAAATTGCAAATTTAGTACAGAGATTTCCCATATACCGCATGCCCAGTTTTCCCTATTATTGACATCTTGTATCAGTATGGTGCATTTATCACAAGTAATGAGCAATATTGATATGTTATTAACAGAAGTCCATGTTTTTTCATATCTCCTTGGTTTTCCCCTAATTTCCTTTTTGTATATCAGGGTCCCAGTTACATGCAGTCACCATTTCTCCTTAGGTTCCTCTTGGCTGTAACGGTTTCACAGACGTCCACTATTTTAATGACTTTGGCAGCTTTGAAGTACTGGTCAGGTACTTTGTAGAATGTCCCTCACTGAGATTTGTCTGATGTTTTCCCTATGATTAGACTGGGGTTATGTGCTTTTGGGAGGAAGAGCCCAGGGATAAAGCCATTCTGATCACATCAAATCAGGGGTACATATATCAACATGACTTAACTATTGATGTTGACCTTAACCATTTGGCTAAGGTATTTGTCAGGTTTCTCCAGTACAAAGTTGCTCTTTCCTCCCTCTTTTCATTCTGCACTCTTTTTAAGGAAGCCACTCTGTTCCACCCACTTCCTTGGGTTATATTCCACTTCCCTAAGGACATAGTATCTACATAAAACTTTTAGACTTCTTTAGTATAAGAAATATCATTTTCCTCTACTTATTTATATATTCAATAATTTATTCATACCCATATGGACTCATTTATTTATTTCCTACTTTGGGTTTCATTCCAATACTACTTTAGTTTGTGGCTCAGATATCCCAGTGTCTCACTGACACACCCCCTCAGTGCATTGCTGTTGTTACAAGTACCTTCTTGCTTTTTTGCACATACGCTGCTCTGCACTCATTTTTCATATTTGCTACCCTAGTCTAGAAGCAACCATTTATCTTAGCTCTGGTTCCTTTTGTTGGAGAATGGTATTAGAAACCAAGATCTGGTGCTGGGTGTGCTCATTGCCACAGGGCTATCATAGCTCCCAGTCCCTCTCAGTTGACAGAACAAGGAAATATATACATGTAAGTATTAACCCATGTATACATATGGAGGGACACCCCAAAACCTGGAATTATCTTCTGGAGGGTGGGCCCCTTGTAGTGCAGGCTTCCTCCACTAGGTGAGTGTTCTAGGAACCCATCTGTATCAGTGTAGCAGCTGGTAGTGTTGTGAGAGGCTGCATTCAGCTTTGGTGAATTTTTCTGAAGACTCTTTCAATGCATTTGCCCATGTCATGATGGGTGATTTGTGAGTGCACCTGCCCACACTGTGCTGAGTGCTCAGCAGTTTTTGAGCAAAAACAGCATGGCCCCTCTGTCCCCCCCCCCGCCGCTCCATTTACCCGATCTTGCCCCTAGCAACTTTTGGTGTTCCCCAGGTGACAAAAAGTCCTCAAAGGGAAACATTTTGCTGATATGGAAGAGGTGAAACAAAAAATGACAGAAGCATTAAAAGGCATCAGAATTGATGAGCTCAAAAACTGTTTTGAGCAGAGGAAAAAATGTCTTGATAGATGTATTGCATCAAATGGAGAGTGACTAAAGTTTAAACATGTAAGAACACACAATTTTTTATAAACAAATTCCATTTGGGGGGTCCCCTCATATATATATCTATAAGTATTTCTGTATGTGACTACGGGTATCTATATTAGGCTAACATGAATCCATATGGGTTTCTCCAACTCTAATCCAACTACCAGATCGATGATTCCAGCCTCTTCCTCTTGCTAATCTGTAACCTCCCACTCCAATAGGGAGAGATTGGCTCCCACCACTGTCCATCCATTTACTTGTTAAATTCCAGTACTCATGGAGAGTGGTGTCAGAATTGTTAACCTGTACCTCCATGTTGAACAACTTTTCAACTACAACGCAGTTTGTGCAATCCGTATCTTGTCCTTTGATTCTCTTAACAGTATCCTTCACAGAAGTTTTTAATTTAGATAAAGTTCAACTTACCATTTTCTTACTAAATCATGCTTTGGCTCATATATGTAAAAACTCGTTGTCAAACCCAAGGTTTCATAGCTTTTCTCCATTGTTTTATTCTAACAGATTTATAGTGTTGTATAATATATTTAGTTCTGTGATCTATTTTTAGCTCATTATTATAGAAGTGTAAGGTCTGGGTCTAGGTTTGATTTTTATCTTACAGATGGACCTCTAATTGTTCCAGCAGCATTTGTTAAAATGCTTATCCTTTCTTCATGGAATTGGCTTTGTTCCTTTGTCAAAGGTCAGCCGACTATATTTGTGTGGGTCTACTTCTGGGCTCTCTATCCTGTCCCATTGATCTGCGTGTCTAGTTTTTCACCAATGAACAGTCTTGATTACTGAAGCTTTATAATAAGTCTTGAAATTGGGTAATGTGACTCCTCCAACTTGGTTCTTTTTCAGTGTTGTGTTGGGCATTGCCATTTTTTTAAAGCCTCCCAAATGATTACAATGTGTAACCACAGGTAGGAATCACTGCCCTGAAGGCAGCTGGGAATAGGAGCAAGAACATGGATATTAAAGTAAAGCAGCCCTTTGTTCAAATTCTTGGTCTGTAGGTAAGGCATTTGAAACTTGGGGCTTCAGTTTCCTATTCAGGAAATGGGAAATTAAAATGCTCACTGCCTGGGTTTTTGTAAAAGCAACATGGGGACTGGAATGTGTATGTAGCAACCGATCAATCCAGTCAAGTTCTCTTTCTCCCCTTTGAATACTTTCCTTGACTGTCTTCTTAGTGTATTCTTTGACCATTTTCTTCCAAATATTATGAAGGACTGACATAGTTATTATTATGAAATATTTCCTGATAGCTGCATACACATGCAAGATAGGTTATAATTCAGTTTTGCTTCCCCTGGAAATGGGCTGCCTAGACTAAAGAAATAAGCCTGTTTGATCATCTTTCTTAGAAGGAAGTGATTCATGTGGAGCTCATGGACAATTAATACCTGTTTATTTTTTAATGATTTGGGGAAGGGATGAGAATTTATTAGCTGCATGGAAACAATAATGAGAGTAAAAAGCAAATAGCACAAAAGATAAAGAAATAAAAATAAGAGTGATAAAAGTACTGTATGTGTGTGCTTTTAAGGCAAATGACAGGAAAAACTTGGTTTTTGAAGCAACATCAGATCTTTTTATGACTATATCATTCTACATTTTAAAATTGGATTTTTGTTTCAGTAGAAATTTATGTAAGTGGGATTATAGGTAAAAAGTACAAGCAGTTTAAAGTTTTTGGTAGACATGTATTCTTGCTTTCCAAAACGCATCCTTCATTCTACAGAGTAAGAGATACATATACGCGCAAGCAAGCAAACAACAATATAACTAAAAGTCAGAAAAGGTAAAAAGAGAGGAAAAAAACTGCATTTATCAAGCGTGTTTGTGCTCCAGGCGTGCTAGGAATTACGTGTTTAAATTATTTATCAATCCTCATGATAAATTTAATACCATTCTCACTCATTAGATGAGAACTGAAGGCACAGCAAAGCTCAGTGTCTTTCCTGTGTGGGCGCCCTAAGACTTCTGGTCCCACCCCCTTTAGCAGTCTGAAAAGGAAAGAAATCTTTAATTTTGTACAAGACACAGACAGGCAGGTTTTCACAATGACCGCTTCCAAGACAGCAACCCTCCTCCTGCATCTCCCCAGGAGTCATTATCGAATCCCAGAACTCTCCATCCCTGTTTTCAACAGATGTGCCAGCCCAGCAGCAGTGGCAATAACGAAACTCGGCCACCAAGTAACAGATGCTGGTGACTCACCGGAGACAGGGGCCAGGTCTCGCTATGCCTGTTCTCTCGCTGCAAACATTCTGCCCAACCAGATTCCTTACAATAAAGCTGAGGACAAAACTCAAAGAAAAGAAAATGTCAGGAGGTCAGAATGGGTCACAGAAACCACTGTAGAACCCAATTAAAAGTTGGTATTTTCCAACTTCACTTGTGACAGGTACTTTTGTCCACATCCCCCCTCATTTCCCCGAGGAAGGTGATGAGACATAAACCAACAGAGGGGAAAACACTGCTCTGAGAAGGAACTACTAGAGAATTCACAGTAGCAGATGCAAAGAACTTAGGAGTAATTAAAGATACTCTAAGAGAAAACAAGTCCCTATCCTGTAAGCTAGGAAGAGATGAGGAAATGGGGACTGTTACATCTTAGAGATGTTATTTATTTAAAAAAATATGACTGTCTCCTCACACTTGTGCTGAGAACACCAGGAGGGAGTGCTCTGAAAGTCTAGGGTCTGATCCTCCCTTACACAAGTCCAGGAACTCAGTTTTGTCCACATATTCGAAGCTTGAGGACTTCCGTGATCATTGCCTTATAAGATCCTAAAGCACAAACAAGAATGTCAAAGTCTGTGTGTTTTTTCTTTTATGATATTTTTGTTTGTAATTTTAAAAACTTATAATGGTGAACAAAATTTTCTGTCAGTTATAATACTAACATCAGAGACCCTCCTGTATCATTCAGCCACTGCTATGTTACAACCACACCAAAACTTAGAGAATTAAAGCAATAGGCATTTGGTTTTGCTCACACATCTAAGGTCGGTGGAGCATTTCTGCTGACCTGGGCCGGGCTCAGCTGATCTCTCTTGGGCCCACTCAGGCACTTGTGGTCAGCTGGTGGTTTAGCCGCTGGTGGTTGAGCCACAGATGGCTGGTCTTAGATGGCCTCACACACACGTCTAGGGTTGTCTGGCAATCAGCCGAAACAGTGTTAAGTAAATGGGCCTGGTTTCTCATCACTGAGCAAGTTGGCCTAGGTGTGTTTCTATAGTGGCTGTGCAAGGTTCGGAAACAGAGAAGCGGGTGTTCAAGCCCTCTTGAGACTGAGGCTTGGAACTGGCTCACCATCAGTCCTTCCACGGTCTACTGGCCAAAATGAGTAACAAAGCCAGTCCATGTGTAAAGAGTGCAGAACTAGTCTCCAGCTGTTGCTGGGATGAGTTACAAAGTCATATACAGGATACAGGAAAGGAAATAATTACAGCTATTTTGGCATCAATCCTCCACATCTCCCTTTCTTAGGCTCTTGGAAACTGAATTAGTAAGCAGAAGTCACATGATAAATACAATATCAAATATAAGTGGATAGTGCTCAGGGGTTATTCTAACCAGTCTTCAAACAAACCTGATGGACTATACATGCTCCAGATCCAGGATGATCCAAAACACCAGATTGGCTCTTACCCTCTCCTGCCCTCTCACCCCCACACCCCCAAACATCCATCGGCAGTTTAGCTCTCAGAGGGGGTTTTCCTGCAGGTGCCTATCAGAAAGGTTTTCCAGTGTGCACTGCTTTCTTGCTGGTTTCACTCTTATCGTGACACCTGCCTCCACATGACAGATATACTTTCTGTAGTCTCTACAATAATTACTATGTTTGGTTTTTAGTCAATAAAAATTTAATAGCTGCTAAAGGGGTTTCAGAAAGAGAGAGAGAAAAAACATTCTTTATCTCCCACCTCTTCCTCAGGGGGTAGGAGGCAGAGGCATTTATGGAATCTGGAAGGAGAATCTTTTTATTTCTTCTTTCCTTGCTGTCATGATCAGGAATTTCTGGCCCTGTGGTTCAGAATCAAGTGGAAGAATCCAAACATCTGTGGGCCACAGGGTTATTGCATACCCAGGAACACTTCCTGAACTGTTCCAAAACTGAAGCCTAGTTATTCTGTAGAAATTTGAGGATATCAAAACCTGTTACAATAAATTAGCCTTGAGCTATTCAACATGGCTTTGGAACGAGCCTTCCTGTAGAAATTAGTTTTCTAGGTTGCTATTTCATTATATAGTGCCCTCCTTATGAGAGCCCAGGGGAGAAATTTCTCTCTGATCTCAGAATGGGAAATAGTTGGGCTGCTTCTTAGGACTTGGAGTGGTTTTGTGGTGGCTGTTACTACAGATACCGTTGATCACATATGTGAGGGCATCTTCTTTAGTACGAAATCTGAGACCCATCTGTGGAAAATCTATAGAACTTTTTTGCTGTAAACTTTAGATATTAAACTCATATCTGACCGGGCCTTATCATTCCTAATTCTACATACTCTCTGTTCTACTTCCTCATTCAATTACTTTCATGTATATTTAGTCCTATTTAAATTATTTAAGCAGACTTAAATGCCTTTCAGAGCCTCAGAAAATAAATAAGCAAACAGATCTCTCAAGAAAGCTATAGTTTAATTTTTTGAATCCTTTAAAAAAATTCTTCAATTTAACCTATTTTGATGGAATCCTTCCTTTTTGATTTCTAATACAGTGGCCTGAGTTAATCATCTCTCTCAGTGGTCCATTATCATCTTTGGTCTAAGAAGACACCTCTCATTTTATTTATTTTTCTCCTTTATTTCACACCGTTCTTCCTCACCTGTCCCAACACAACCATTTCAATGTGATTAGATGCATGCCCTTGTGTTAGTATGTGTTCTTATAAAACAAAAAGTTTTATATGTATAGATGTTAATGGTATGCATATTTTATTGTTACAAACTTCAAGCTGTTTCTATTTTCATTTAGCACTATGTTTTAAAGACCTATATATTTTGCTATGGGTACATCTAGTCTGTTACTTCTCTCTGCTGTATAGCATGAACTCAACACATTTTGCTGCTCCAGTCTGCAAACTGCCTCCCTCTCCCAGCCCACCACCACAGATATGCTCTGAAGATAGTTCTTATACACAGGGTGAACACTTTTTTTTAACAAAGTAATGTTTTTAACTCCTTTTTAATTCTCACCCAAGGATATGTTTATTGATTCTAGAGAGAAATGAAGGGAGAGAGGAAAGGAGGGAGAGAGGAAGGGAAAGAGAGAGGTAGGGAGAGAGGGGGAGATGTAAGAAACATTGATCAGTTGCTTTCTGCATGTGCCCCAACTGGGGATCAAACCTGAAATCTTCTGGTGTATGGGACTACTCTCCAACCAACTGAGCCACCCAGCCAGGGCAAGGGTAAATGCTTTTAAGAATGAAAAGGGAACTATTAAAAATTCCACCAGGACAGCAGATGTACACTATAATTGTCAAAAGCAAGCTGCCATGCTTGTCACCTTACTCTTATAGACCCTTGTAAACTTTGAAAATTCCTTCTGGTTGTGTACCCAGGAGTGGATTTGCTGGGTCAGGAAGCATATACATAGACCTAATTTGCTATTACCACCAGAGTCCTCTGCAGAATTTCTGCACAAGTTTACATTCTCATCAACAGTACATGGTCATTCCCATGGTCCCACACCTCTGCCAACACTTGGCATTATCCTAATTTTGATAGTTTAGTACATGCAAAGTGATATCTCATTGAGCATCTCTTCATATTCTGTGGTAGTTTGTTATGGCTACCCAGAAGTCTAATACAGCAATCAACATCAAGGAAACATTTTTACATTGAGTCATTTGCATCTTTCACTTAACATAAAATGAAAGATGCCCAGCTGTATCATGTACTAGACAGTGTTTCCTGGCTGTCTTTCCAGAAAATTATTTAGAGTCAATGACAAAAGTAGCCACATTCCAAATGATGTCCTCAGACCCTAGCAAATCTCTCTTTTTTAATTGTAGCTGTCAATGTGATCTGTCTTAGCAGCACCTTCCAAAGCAGCACAAACAATAGATCATGGGTATTGCCAGCCAACTTTTCCCTCTCTCGTAACTCACCCTGATTATGTAACTACCCTGGTTATTCAAGGGTCTGAGAGAGGATTCTCTCTCATGTAAGAGTTTGATCAGAATGTCAGTGGAAGGGGTCTTCTTGAAAACACAAATTCTTCCCCCTTCAGGAAAAATAACACTTCTAAAGACATGATATTGGAGCAAGGATGGGAAATATTTGATTTCACATAACCCAAACAAATTGACAATGGTTATGAAGAGCGTTGTGTTGAGAAAAATCTGGAGCCCATTTATATGAACTCAGTAGGTGCCATGATAGCTCACATCGAGGTGTCAGGTGGGTACACCACGTGTCTGCCATCTCTATCTGAATAGACTGTTACTTTGTTTTTATGTTTGGCTATGGAAAAAAAATCCTGAAATAGGCATCCATCAAAATTTTGTCTTGAATATTATGGGCCTGCAAGTCCCATATATTATTTATAAGATGAAGAAAACTGCTTTATGGTATTACCTCTTCACTCCATTTTCTTTTCTGAAAAAATGCTTAGTTAATGGTTTGAGTTGGCTACAATGGCAGCCTTGAGCACCTCCCATGTGCCCAGAACTGCTGTGCGTGCTTTATAGCTATTAACCCATTTACACTCCACAGAATGCCCAGATTCTAAATAAGGTGAAGGGCCCCAAAGTGCTTAAGCACTTTTCAAAGTCTTGAAGGCAATAAGTGAGAATTGAAACCCAGAATCCTCATCAGTCTTTAAAATTACATCTTTTTGATGTCTACAAAAAAATGATAAACACCTTTTTAGGAAGTAATGCTCTTTCTCAGAGTGAGCTAACAATAAATTAGATTCCTTATCCTTAGGTAAATTCATAGTACTGATATGAACATTTTTGAAAATGTGGAACTAATCAGAAAACAAATATTGTTTATCCATTCATGCATTTCTGGATGTTTGGAATGTTTATTATGTCATGCCCTGTGGTGATTTTTACATAGATTATCTCACTAAATCCTCAAAACCATCCTATGAAGTGAAAAATGCTCGTCCCCATTTTATGGATGAGAAAATGAAGGCAGAGGTAACTCAGTCCTGAGGCACATAACTGATAAATGATGGAGCTGGGATCCCAACCTAGGTGGTCTGATGGGATCTGCACCTGAAATTTGCAAAGTTTTACTGTAGTTGGGCTTCGAGTTTAGATACAGCTAAAAATCTTACACTGGTCTAAGTTGCTGACGTCGTTGGGCACTTGGAAGCACCAAACCTTGCTGTGTGACAGTTGGAGTGCTTTACAGAAATTGCAGCATTTCTAGGACACTGTTCAGGATATAGACTGTGTCCAGAAACAAGCTATTTTTCCCCTGGAAAAAAATCAATGAATTCTTTTCCAACTTCATGATCTTTTTTTTTTTTTAACTTATTCTCCAAAATGATATCCTCCTCTGATATTACCAAGTCACCTAGGGGAAAATACACATGGCTCAAATACTTGTGTTGTCCTTAAAATCCTTTTGCTTCTAAATTTTTTAATGAACCTAAGAAAATGAGGGTTAGCTGTGATTTTTCTAACTGTGGGAAATTTGTAATGGATCTTTTAGGATGGTTTTGAGGATATTGCTAATTATTTTGCTGCTTGTGTGTATATTATATTATCTCAGCAACTCTCATTCCCAAACATTATGATCAGTTCCTACAAATCTGTAGTGAACTAACTGAAAGTTGCTATCATAAACTCCACTGGAAATTATTTACAACACCTAATGCAACACCATATTGCAGCATTCTACAGAAATGAGCTTATATTGCTGAATTGTTCTGTATCAGAATTCAAATCTCCAAGTCACCGAACCCTTTGAATTCCTGATGAATGTCCTGTGACTCTACCAAAATTAATAGGACTTGGCCCAAACTTTCATGAAAGGGTGCCCTACCCACCCCACCACGACCACCACCACTTTTATTACCTCTATCCCTCACTGGAAAGCTGACTTCCGCTCCTGCAGGGTAGCGCACTCCCTTAAACTTTAGACACCTAAATGACTATCTTTCCCATTGTACCATTGCTTTATCCTTTTTTTATTTTCCATTGTATTTCTTCTTTTACTTTTAATTATAATATCTGGTACTTATAATCTACATATCCACTCTACTTTCTGTATCTGCCACCCCCATTCATATACACATTTCTACTTTCTGTTTTGTCTTCTATCTCCTCCCCCCATTGCTTCTCCAATGCCTCCTGGCTTTGGGATGAGCAGAGCATCCATTCATGCAGTGGGTCTCACTTTAGCCCTGTAGAGTGACTCCCATTCCACCCCCACTTAGGAAAGAAGCCCCCTGAAATTACCTGGCAAAACTGTGACCTGCACACGTATGTGCACTTTTCTGAGGAGAGAACTGTGGCAGACCCTATGGATTGCCTACCCCCAAACAATTCCCAGTTCCCTATGTCATTGACGTCCTTTGCCACAGAGGCGGAAAAGCTAGACTTTTCAATTTCCCAACTCTCCTTGTTTTGACCAATGCGAAGGGAAACATCTTTTCTAGGATGAAAAGCAAAGCCTCACTAGGAGAAACTCCTTTGTCCTTTATTTTTTCCCATTATTCCTATCTGGAATATAGATATAAAGCTCAGGTATACAGCAGCGATCTTGCAAACATGAAACCACAAGCCTGAGAAGGAAGGCCTGGACTTACAGTGGAAAAGAAGAAGGATGGAAATAGAGTCAGCTTCTGAAGGGATTCTTGAGCCACCATCCCAGCTCTGCACTACCCACCTCCAGATATGTTTTTACATGTTATGAACCGATCACACACACAGAAACAAAAAAAAAAACTTTCAAAAGAAGAGGTGAAAATATAAACAGAAATTCTAAAATTTTCTCCCTGCTCCCAGAGAGATTGCCTTGCATATGCCCTAGGAGGAAATATCCTATTTTGGAGACCTCTGCTAAATAATCAAGGCATCACTATTAACAAGCATCATTAAACCAGCAGATAATAAAGGTGGGGGGAAATACCCAGGAAAGTATATGCTATAAGACAGGTTGATATTTGAGGTCATTTTTGTTTTACATATAAAACAAAAAAAACACAGAAGAACATACATAAGATGTTAATGATGGTAGCTTTACACTATTGTGTTCATTGCTCTCTGAATCAACCATGTACTAACCTGCAGTAAGAAAAAATAAAAGAAAAATATTATTTTAAATATCCCAATAGTTCAAGGGAGGCCCACTCCACCTTCTAAAATTTGTTTTTTCCTTCATGGTGCCCTTGTCATGATGCTGAGTGTTTCCCTGCCTTGCACTGACACGTGGTGATAGCCAGGCAGGTTTGGTGCTGAGGACTTGCGGTGATGGCTCATTTCTGTCGGCCTTCAGTCTGTTCTGGGCATGGAGAGGTGTTGGAATGGGCAAAATGAACTCCCTGTGGGACGTCATACTGGGCGAGCAGACCACCCTCCTACATATCAGTGCACTTTCCCATGTCTCATTCCACTTATCTCAAAACTGTCCTAATTCCCATCCTTGTCAAAGAATGATGGGCATTTATCCCTGTAACTCCATCTAGTCCTCATGTGCCTTTCCAGAGATGGGGAAGAACAAGCTCTGAAAAGCTAAGTGCATGTACAAAGTCAAAGAGGACACACCAGCAGCACAGGGAGGACCAGAACCCATTTATCATTAACAACCATCATCACTACCACCCAAATGCCATATAGCATCCTCCCTGCTGCCTGGGCATTGCCCTGGGTACCATCTATGTAGTCTCTTATCCTGACAAAAGCCCTGACAGGTAGGTTTTATTATCTCCATTTTAATACTGAAGACACTAAGGCTCGGACAGATTAGGTAATTTCCCAAGTCTAGAAAGAGACAGAACCAAGACTTGAATCCAGCTCTGTCTGGTTTCAAACTCTAGGCTATTTTCACCCCTCCAGGTGACTCAAGATAGTGTTTGTCTGAACTGTTATGTGCATGCCCACAACATATGCTTCCTTTTCCTAAAGAGGTAGCATAATTCCTCTTTAGGTGTCTAGCTATTGGAGCCTCAGGAAATCCATTTCAATGCCAACTTCATCTCCCCTTTGGTTCAGGGAGTACTTCCCATACAAGCCTGTTCTCTCAGCAACTGGTGATATTTGATTTGATTAACACTCTGGGACCTATCACCAGACATAAAGAGGATGCCTAATTAATTGCTTACATTAAAGAGCTGGCACTTTCTGCATTTGGTTCATACTTCTAGCCTCAATCATGTTTTCGCTTCAGCAATAATATTTACGTGATTAGCAAATAGTCAATTCATACTCTAATGTGGACCTAAGCTGTGTGTGGGACCTCCCAAAGCAGATGCCCTTGGCAGGTGTAAATAAATAGACTTTTTTCATGGCAAGGGCTATGATTGAGATCTTTCACTTACATTTCAATGAAAAATCATGCTTGTATCAACAAATATTCGTTGACCATGAGCTATTCTCTGTGTCAGTCATTACATTTCCAAGACCTCATGGGAGCTAAAAAGGAGTCACTTTAGACATAACTTCTTCCCCCCCCCCTTTTGGTCTAGGATCTAGATGTATAGATGAGAGAAAATACATTTCTACATTAGACATCTTACATTTCAATAAGCATTTGCTAAGGTATCCCAAGATATCATCATGCAAAAGGCAGAAATACATGATCTGGATGATACTACAATTAAGTGAGTTTGTGATGTTAATGACTCCAGGATACAAATGGAGGTCAAATTACAAAAGGGGATATGCCACAAGACAACCCCATGCAGTATTTTAGATCAAGAACTTTGATAATGATACAGAAAAGCAAGATTATATCTTCTGATAGCAGGAGGTTGGAAAGGATAAGGCAGCATTTTGGATGACAAAGCTCTTGGCAAACTGAACAAGGGGCCGAATTCTAATGTCATGAAATTTATTAGGAACAAATGCCAAGACCCACCAGAACCAGCACTACTCAAGGGGAGATGTGACTTTGTGGGAAAGACTTGAGGATCAGCAGCCAGCCACAAGCTTAACATGAAGCAATGGTGTGATGTATGGCCCAAGTCACAGATGCATCTGTTTGACTGTACTTGCAAAATACCAAGACTTGGGTGGTGAGAGCCCTGCTCTAATTCTTACTGCCCATATCCACCCTTAGACACTGCATTCAGTTCAGTTGAAAGTGGGCTAACCATACATGACATTGGTCAATCGGGACACTTTAGGATGAAAGGGTTTGTGAGTAATAATTAAGCTTAGAAAATAGGCATAGACTGAAACTCCTGGACAACCTGGGATGTGTGTTACTCAGTTATAAAGGATATAGACAGATTGGAGGGTATTCAGAAGATAGACCCAAGGATGGGAAGGCCTCAAAAAGGTAGATTAGGTGTGTGTGTGGGGGGGACTTTTAAATTTTGTTTATTGTTGTTCAAGTAAAAAGCTAGATTATAACAAATTTTTGAAAAAAGAATATTTTAACCTGAGGAAGAGCAACATGAGGATCATATGAGAGCTGTTTCAAGTTAATCAAAGGGCAGACTATAGGAGAGGGATGGGACCTGGGATCATGGGTCTCGAGGAGTTCTCCTAGGGGCATCCAAAGTAGAGAAAATGACTGTGTCTCAGTGGAACTCCAGCTCAAGAGACAGGGAAATGAACAGACTTCCCAGTATGACAGGCTGTTTGAAAGCCCACCTGGGTGCACCCATCAGTTCCTGTTCATGTGCCTACTTAGCTCTTATAAAATTCCATTAAATAGGAATTATTCCTTCTTAATAAAATGAGGCTGTTTTCCTTTAAAAATGTTATTTTTGTTTTAATATATGGTAGTCATGCCCTCTTTTTTTTTTCAGAGAAAACTTCCTTTGAAGTCTGTGATTCCCTGGATCCACTACATGTTTTCTTTTTTCTCACTTGAGGACATTTTTTTATTGCTTCTAGAGAGAAGAGAAGTGGAGAGAAAGAGAGAGAGGTAGGGAGAGAGAAAAAGAGAAAAAGAAAGAGGGAGAAACACTGATGTGAGAGAGAAACATCAATCATTTGCCTCCTCATATGTGCCCAACCAGGGTATGTGCCCTAACTGGGGATTGAACCCTCAACCCAAGTATGTACCCTGGCTGGGAACTGAACCTGCGACCTTTCTGTCTCTGGGGCAATGCTCCAACTGACTGAGCTACACCAGCCAGGGCCCCTATATGGTTTTATATATGCTTTAAATTTTTTAAAAAATAACTTATGTATAGGGTTTAAGTGTAAAATTCTGTAATACATCATCTGCATATTGCATTGCATTTAGCGCCTAAAGTCAAATCTCCTTCTTTCACCATATATTTGACCCCCTTTACCCTTCATTATCTCCCCCCACATCCCTTTCCCTCTGTTAACCACCATACCGTTGCCTGTGTCTATGAGTTTTTGTTTGTCTTGTTTGTTCATTTGTTGTTGTCAGGTTTATATCCCACACATGAAGCAAAAAACCCCAAAAAACAAAAACCCAACTATATTTGCTTTTTTCAGCGGATTATTGAGAGCTGAGACTTTTCTTTAGTATTTTCCTTTGTAAAGGCCGACACAAACACCATATTACACTAAAGCTAAGACACCACCAGTTGTAAGATGCATCACTACTATCTACTATTGAGAGAGAAAAAATGCTGCCAATTAAACTGCACCCCAAACTTCTTCACATTTAAATTCCAACACTTCTAAGTCACTTTTCAAATGAGAATTTGCATATTGTTCCATTTTTTCACATGATATTAATGCTTGCATCATCAAGAGCATCAAGAATGTAGTACTTCTTTAAAAAAACATTCCAAGTTCTGGCCAAGATGGAAGCATAGGTAGGAACCCTTTGTTTCTTTGCACAAGCAAAAGGAGGGTAACAGCCAATCTAAAATCTAATATACAACCAGAAGTGCCAGAAAATCAAACTGCATGGAACTCTGACAACCACGGAATTAAAGAAACAGTTGAACAGAACAACCAGACTTGTAAGGAAGCAGATGGAGAGAACCCTCAATGATGAGGTGGCAAACCCTGGGGGCAGAGCTGGCTGAACAGGAAACTGAGACTCAGAGCTCACTGTAGACTACCACAGTTTCCACAGTGGGAAAAACTCCCAGTCTCACAACAGTCCATTGGAAAGTGCGCTAGAGATGAATAGTTGAGCTGTACTGTTCCCTCTCTGGCCCCTCCCCCACAGTCAGCACCACAGCACAGCAAAGAGGGTTGCCCTGCCTGGGTGAATACCTAAGGCCCCACCCCCTTACAACTTAATAGGTACCCAGAACAAAGAAATAGGGCCAAAATGAAAGAACAGAGCAAAACTTCAGAAAGAGAGCTAAGTGATGAGGAGATAGCCAACCTATCTGATGGAGAATTTAAAACCCTGGTAATAAAAATGCTCACAGAACTGATTGAGCTTGGGTCAAAATATAAAAGAGCAAATGAAAGATACCCAAAATGAAATAAAGCAAAATATTCAGGGAACCAACAGTGACAGGAAGAAAACCAGGACTCAAAGCAACCATTTGGAACAAAAGGAAGAAATAAACATCCAACTGGAACAGAATGAAGAAATAAGAATTCAAAAAAATGAAGAGAGTCTTTTGAACCTCTGGGACGACTGGAAATGTTCCAATATCCGAATTATAGGAGTGCCAGAAGAAGACGAATAAGAGCAAGAAATTGAAAACTTATTTGAACAAATAATGAAGTAAAACTTCTCCAATCTGGCAAAGGAAATAGACTTATAGGAAGTCCAAGAAGCTCAAAGAGCCCCAAAGAAGTTGGACCCAAAGAGGAACATACCAACGCACATCATCCTAAGTTACCCAAGATTAAAGACAAAGAAAAAATCTTAAAAGCAGCAAGAGGAAAGGAGACAGTTACCTACAAAGGAGTGCATATAAGGCTATCAGCTGATTTCTCAAAAGAAACCTTGCAGGCAAGAAGGGGCTAGAAAGAAGTATTTGAGGTCATAAAAGGCAAGGTCCTACATCCAAGATTACTCTATCCAGCAAAGCTATCATTTAGAATGGAAGGGCAGATAAAGTGGCTATCTTGGCTTCCCAGATAAGGCCAAGTTAAAAGAGTTTATTATCACCAAGTCCTTATTACATGAAATGTTAAAGGGACTTATCTAAGAAAAAGAAGATCAAAAATATAACAGTAAAATGATGACAAACTCACAACTATCAACAAATGAACCTAAAAAAGGAAGAAAGAAAGAAAAACAACAAAAACAAAAACTAAGCAAAGAACTAGAACAGGAACAGAATCAGAAATGGAGATCATGTGGAAGGTCTTCAGTGGAGCGGGGAGGGAGAAATAAGGGGGGAAAGGTACAGGAAATAAGAAATATAATTAGTAGACATAAAATAGATGGGGAGAGGTTAAGAATGGTAGAGGAAACAGAGACATCAAAGAACTTATATGTACAACCCATGGTCATGAGCTAAGGGGGTGGAAATGCTGGAGGGTTACAGGGTGCAGGGTAGAGAGGAATAAAGGGGGAAAATTGGGAAAACTATAATAGCATAATCAATAAAATATACTTAAAAACTAAAAATAAAATGCATTTCACTATAAGCTGCAGGATTTCTTCCAAGCCAGTAATGTTTGATCTGA
Source organism: Phyllostomus hastatus (assembly GCF_019186645.2). Classification (NCBI taxonomy): domain Eukaryota; kingdom Metazoa; phylum Chordata; class Mammalia; order Chiroptera; family Phyllostomidae; genus Phyllostomus; species Phyllostomus hastatus. The sequence continues at coordinate 26,944,611 of NW_025333857.1, read as the reverse complement.
AGGCTCCTATGTTGTTTCTTTTTGTTCTAATCAGTAAACAACAATAGTGGGTTTTCAGACAAAACTGAGGATTTTTATTTTTTCTTCACATAGCCCTTAAATTGCTTTCTGACAGAAACTTTGAGGGTTGAAGTTGCCCAGTCATATCACCATGAAGGATGACAAGATTTGTCCTGCACAGACAATGACAAATCCATCCAACTTGGCTCTGACCAACAGATGCCTGGGGTGTTCAAGTGTGAAATATGGATGTTTTAGAAATTATAAACTACAGTTACCCAACCTTCCCGTGTGCCTTTCGTCCTAGGTTACACCCTTTAATTGATCTTCCCCAGCCTGCATCCCTGGTTGGCTGTGATAACCTCCATGAGCTCTCGGTTACTGCCACGGAGAGTCTCTGCAAGTGTTCTCCTGGCTTGTCCTTATTGCTATTTTATGCCCAATCCTGTCTACTTTAGAGGTATCCCTAATCTTATTTCAATTAGTTTCCCATTTTATGCCTTTCAACTGATAGAAAACAAAGCAAAAAGGAAAAGGTCAACCAAGACTTTGCATCTCAGAAGAAGAAATGCTTCATCTCTCGCTGTTCTTATTAAGAAGAGCTATATAGCTTTACAGTTCAGAGTGGATCTTAGCTCTGGTGTAAAGCAAAGTAATTTGTAAAGATTTTTAAAATGTAGATTCCAGTAGGCTATCCCAGACCCACTGACTCACACTCACAGCAGGCACTTGTATTTTTAAAAGAGATCCACAGTCCTGGCCACTGTGGCTCAGTAGGTTAGACCATCATCCTGTAACCAAAAGGTTGTGAGTTTGATTCCCAGTTAGGGTACATACCTGGGTTGCAGGTTCAATTCCTGGTCCACCATGTGTGATCCCAGGTCCAGGTGCATATAGAAGGCAGCCAATTGATGTTTCTCTCTCACATCAATGTTTTCCTCTCCCCTTTCTCTTCCTCTCTCTTTCTCTAAAGGCAATAAAAAATGTCCTTGGGTGAGGATAAAAAATTTTTTTTTAATTCAAAAGAGATCTACAGATTAATGTGGTATGTCATTCAGGTTATAAACCATTAGGATCAGAAAGACAGTAAGCATTTTCCAGTTCATGCAGGGACAACTCTATGGATATACACTAACACAAGTTTGAAATCAAGAGGCCCCACTCTGAGGGTACAGCAGAAAGAATTCATATGGATGGACCATAATTTTATTAATTCCAGCTATAATATTCATACCATCCTGTACTCAATGTGATTAAACTAAAGGATATGAAGGACACTGTAATGTCTGGGCACGAGGATGAGCATGGTGAGAGCACAGGTAGAAAATAAAGGATGAGTTTCTTTTCCCAACCTCCCAACCATTCCAAAGGCCACCTGGTCTGAAGCCATGGGGAAGGTGACCTGGTTCTCCATTCTCCAGCCACAGCTTTCCAGGCCAATTTCAGGGACAAGATGCTCTGGGCATAATTCTGGTTCCCCGATTTAGCGATATTCTGTAGCTGTAGAGTGGAAGGTTGTATTAATAAGTGCCTTTTCTCAGAAAATATGTGAATCCCTGACCCAAATCCCTGAGCCACTTCCCTGGCTCAGGAAGTGGTTTTTATGGCCGTGAGAGGGCCCTGAGTTCCCCTCCTAATCACTTCCATTCTTACCACAGGGTCTTCTGAATTTTAGATAAGTATTACATCTCCCCTATTTTCTGGGTGCTAGCAGATAATTGATGATTCTTCTGTTAGCTCTGCCCTTTTAATTGTGCCAGGAATTCAGAACGAAGTTTCCACACCAAAGGCCACCTCACCAGTAAGTAAGCTCAGACTCTTACTCACCTCTTAGATCCAGGGACTTCTTGCTCATAACCAAGGAAGAGTCTGAGACTCATTGTGTTCTGCAAATTTGTTTCTCCTGGGCCTAATGCAGAGGCTGGAAGCAAGAACACCAGAACCACAAATCATTGCAAATCAATGCTGATGGCTGCAATAAATACTGATGCTGTACTTTTCCCCCCTCACCATCCTGTATCGAACACACAGTGCACCCCAGGCCCTTTATCTCCATTCTTCTTTAATTCTCAGCATGACCTATGAGATAGGCTTCATTGTCCACCCTCATTTTACAGAGCGAGGGCCTAATGCAAATAAGCAACACCCCCAAGGCCATACAACAAATAAGGGAAGGATCTGTCTCATGTTTCACAAAAATGTTAAATTCAGTTTAGTTGATGAATAGACACTGAGGCTTTCTTACATACCAGGCACCCAAATACCTGCCAACCAAGGAGGTATGAATTCATGGAAGGTGCTGAGAGGGCACAAGACAGGACACTTTTGCTGGGGGTGCACACCCAGCAGCTAACACTAACTTGTAATACAAGGTTGACCTTGATAATGAGCCATAATGAATATGTGAAGTGCTAACAAAACATGAGGATGGAGAAAAATAGTAATAACTGTAAAGGTGCCTGGGAACAGGTAAAATTTGAATGGTGCCTTGGAGAATAGAGAAAACTTCAAAAGGTCTAAACTGTTTTTACCCAAAATACTTCTGATCCCAAATGTGAGGGTTTGATTTTTTTCTTCCCTCCACACCAACCAATTTTCTGACATCAGCTGGGTGTCCCACAATTCCATTCAATTCTGAAGCTCTCTACCTGGAGGTACTGTCAGATCCCACATGTTAAGGGCTCTACCCTACAAGGCTGCCCACGCTTCAGATGCCAATTGAAAGTTGTGGGTCCTTAGTTACTGCTCTGGTGGCAATTTGGGGCACAGAGGACTCATTCTAACACTCACACACTGTACTATATAAACTCAGCTCCCTGTGCCTGGCTCAGATTCTCTGGACCTCAGACACCATTCAGCCATTTCTGTGCTAAGGCTTTGCAGTCTCCCTGGGCTCTTCTGGGAAGTGATGACAACCCAAGTCATCTGGCATTCTGTATCCATCACCTTTCCCTCTGAGGAGCAGGGCACAGAGCCCCTTTCTCAGAGCAGAGAGAGGCCACCAGCGCCTAAGAGTGAGCCCTCGCTGCTTCCCCTCCACCCTCACCTTCTCCTTGCTGCTCCTCACCTCCCACTAACATCCAAGAGCTCTTTCCTCCCCCAGATCATGCCCTCTCTTCTATCACTGCCAGCACACCTGGAAAACGTCATGTTCTATCAGAGGCTAGCAGCCTTGCTCTAGCTTACCTTATAGTTTCTATGCCAAATGTGCAAGGGGTCTTGGCTTTTGACATTCAAAAATATTTTTTCCTGTCCTCTGGTGAAACTCTTTTGTTCCCTGATACAAGTGATTCCTGAATGGGTTGGGGGGACAGAGCAATAGGAGCTGCCAGAGTAAAAAAATCAGGTAATGTATGAAAAATATCACTCTACCAGTGTGATAACTTGCTCCCTCCAGGTTCAAACTTGCTTCCTTCCCTGAGCAAAGAGGGAAAAGTTTACTTCTCATCCTCCTTTATATTAAGAAGTCCTTCCTGTTCTTGTGTCTTAGAAGGATTTCAGTTTCAGGTAACCTGCTCCAGACTGAACTGATGGCTAAATTCCAAGGAGACCCTAATGCCCACAGATGATGAATCTCACACTAGAAAGCTGCCTCAGTAATAGTTAACTGCTGATTGTTGGAGATTTTCTCAAGAAATTCAGCAGATAGGGTCCCAAGCGTCTAATCACCAAAAGGTATAACAGTGTAGAAATATAACAGCTGTATGTATATATTAGCTGTATGGCTGTTGTGCCTACTGTGCAGTCTCTGAAAAATTTTAACACAAGATCCTTAAGAGGAGCCTATGTCCTTTACGATCTTCACGTGCCAGCAATGGCCACAAGGAACTACATATTCTTCATTCAGCTACCTGTTCATGCACAGCTAGTCTCTGCCCCTATTTGTTCATGGAGACTTGTGCTTTTTCTCGTCCCTTGTGGCATGCCTTTGGTTAGATGCTGTAGCCCTTTCTTCAGTTTCAGTTACTCTCTTTGTTTCATAGGACAATCTTCTGTATCGATCACAGGCCCTGAAATAAAATATAACTTTTCAGTTAAAAACAAAATCAGCCTGGCTGGTGTGACTCAGTGATTGAGTGCCAGCCTGTGAACCAAAAGGTCGCTGGTTGGATTCCCAGTCAGGGCACTGCCTGGGTTGCCCGCTGGGTCCCCAGGTGGGAGTATGCAAGAGGCAACCAGTCGATGTATCTCTTGTACATTGATGTTTCTCTCCCCCTCTTTCTCCCACCCTTCCCCATCTCTAAAAATAAATAAATAAAATATTTTAAAAAATCAAAGCCAAAAATGCAGATGTTTGAGAAAAATATTAACTTGGTTCTTTTCTCCACCAATTGCAGACTCCAAATGGGGACCCTAGGGAATTCTACCTCTTTTACCTATATAATAGAAAGACTCCACACAGAAAGGTGATAACTACCCATTGGTCCTTCCTCCCACCATAAACCCATACAGGTAAAAGGTCAAAGATGTCTCTCCTCCTTAAGCAGAAGGAGATCTTTCTTATTACAAATTAAAGTCCTCCCCTGTGGCTGTGGATTTATCCACAGACCCACTCCCAAGAGTTCTCTTATGAATGATGATTGGGAACAATCAATCATTTCCTTCTCCTACACCAGCTGCTCAAATTGGTTCAACATGACAGAATTCTTGCTGGAATGAATCCATAATAACACTTCTAGGGGAAAAGTGGTGGGGAGCAGTTGGACAGGGTGGTCCCACATTTCCAGGAACTGAAGGGAAATATTCAGCAGCATCTGGCTTTACCACCTTACATGTATTCTTAAACATACCCAGAAGTGATGCTGACCTCGAACGTTCTGGCTCAAGATAGGTACTAGACTTCTCTGGTCAGTCACTTCATCAGGTGTGTAAGTGTCTAATCACTATGCTGTACACCTAAAACTAATGCAATAATGTATGTCAATGGTAATTAAAAAATAAATTTAAAAAATTTTTAGTTCATTTTTACCCACCAAAAGAATTGACTATTTAGCTAAAGAACACAGTATTAGAATAAAAGAGAACCAACCGTATGGGAAAACATATTTGCCAATGATACCTCAGATAAGGGTTTAATCTCCAAAATATATAAAGAACTTATATGACTCCACTGTAAGAACACAAGCAACCCAATTAAAAAATGGGCAAAGGACTTGAACAGACATTTCTTCAACGAGGACATACAGAGGGTCCACAGACACATGAAAAGATGCTCAGTATCACTAGCTATCAGAGAGATGCAAATTAAAGCCACAATGAGATACCACTTCACACCAGTCAGAATGGTCATCATAAACAAAGCAACAAACAACAAGTGTTGGAGAGGTTGTGGAGAAAAGGGAACCCTAGTGCACTGTTGGTGGGACTACTGACTAGTACAACCAGTATGGAAAGCAGTATGGAACTTCCTCAGAAAACTAAAAATGGATCTGCCTTTTGACCCAGCAATTTCACTGCTAGGATTACATCCTAAGAATCCCGAAACACCAATCCAAAAGAATTCATGCACCCCAATGTTCATAGCAGCACAATTTACAATAGCCAAGTGTTGGAAGCAACCTAGGTGCCCATCAGTAAACGAATGGATCAAAAAACTATGGTACATTTACACAATGGAATTCTATGCAGCAGAAAGAAAGAAGGAGCTCCTACCCTTTGCAATAGCGTGGATGGAAATGGAAAGAAAGCATTATGCTAAGCGAAATAAGCCAGGCAGTGAAAGACAAATACCATAGGATCTCACCTTTAGCAGGAACCTAACCAACAAAACAAACAAACAAGCAAAATATAACCAAAGACTCTGAAATAGAGAACAGGCTGACAGTGACCAGAGGGGAGAGGGGAGGGAACTTCAGGGGAAAAGGGGAAGGGTTTGCAGGAACAAATTTAAAGGACACATGGACAATAATAAAGGTGGGTGGAAATGGGATGGAGGTGGGGAGAGCTGGGGGATGGGCTGGGATGGGAGTAAAAGACAGAAAACTGTACTTGAACAACAATTAAAATGAAAATAAAAATAAAATAAAATAAAAAAGAATTGACTATTATTCAATAAGCTTTTATTATTTAGTAAAAAGTTGTACAAACACACAAGGTGATTCACAGAGTACCTCTGTGCCTGACAACTAGTCCCTCTGTCCCTGCTTTCCACCAGTGGTAGAGGAAGGTTCTTTTATTTCAAGTATGCAAATTTAGATCATGTGAAAAATAAATGCTAATATAATATAACAAATACATTGATTGAGCTTTGCGATTCTGAAAACAATACATCAACAACAGCTCAAAGCAGCAAACAACAAATGAGCAGTGATCATTTTAAACAAGATCCAGGAATATATTTATTTAATTTGATATGTTATCAGTCACCTCCATTGTCTTCCTTGTGCTGGGCAAAGTACACGGGAAATTTCTCTCCCAACATCCCCCCCCCCCGCCCCCGCCAAATAAAGCACATGCTTACAAAAAATATCCCTCGCCTAACCAGACAGCTTCTGAAAAGTACATACAGTATTTTAAACTCAAAGCAACATTCATACCTGTTAAATGTCTTTAAACTCTTCTGAATACTTCAATAAAACAAGAAGAATTCATACACCTCACCTACTTAAAGTAGTATGAGGCAAAATTCATTCACATATAGAGTTAAACAAAATTTTCCAAGTATACACATGCTGTGAGAATCAATGACCTCTTCTCAAACCAGCAAATTGGTTTTAAGTATTCAGTTCACTGGTTACATCCAACAGCCTGAATAAGAGGCCACCTCCTGAGTGAAAGGGAGGTGGGCAATGAATTCTGGGAAAATGTGTTCTCATCAGAATTCCTGTGCTTCTTACTGCATGGATGGCGATATTTGTATAACTCTTTGGAGAGAGCCCTGGGTTTAATTGTAGTCAATCCTCTTTGTGGGAATTTTAACAAAAACGCTTTTGCAGAGCGGTCTGTACTACCTCTTTTCATGAAAACAATTTTTTTGCAATGTAATTGTTTATATAAATTCATATGTTTCCGGACTTTAAATTGTAACTTTGCAGCCAGGTTATTCTTTCTAAAGTAAAACTGATATTCTCTAGAAAGGTTTAGCTGAAGTAACTGGCACTTCTACTGACCTATGGGCTCTGGGAATATTTGTCAGAAAATCTGGTCATGGTTACAGATTTACCTGTTCTCGTCCACCACTCTGAGGCAAGTCACCTGTGTTTCCTTTTCCCCCCTCTTCTTGCCTTCTCATCCCCTGAGTGCCATCTCCCCTTCTCTCCAGCAATCAATATCTATCATCACCTCCAGGACTTGACTTCTCTCAGAGGCCTCTGTACCAATCCTTCTACCTTTGGAAACTCCTTTCCTTTCCTCTTCTTGGGATGGAAAGTTTATGTAGAAATTTTAGACCCAAATATAGCCTAGATGAAAGAAGGGTCTTCCCCCAGCAGGGTAACCTGTGCCTTCTGTGTGAGTGCACATAGTTTCACAGGGGCCACACGCCAAGGTACAAGAAAAGGAACCTATTGTAGCTAGTCATATCAACTTGTATATGAGCAACTCGTTCCTCTAATGGTCCCCAAGGCTGCCCTATGTTCCCACCTGCCCGGTCCAGGCTCACTGCCAGAATGGCAGAACTGAGAACTTGCCTCTCAGAGCATCTTCCCTTCACGGGGCTGTGACAGAGCTCGTAATAGGGTCTGCTTTCTGTCCATCTCCCCAGAATCCCTCTCAAGTCTCCCAGAAGCTTAGATTTCAGGGCTTGACTACTGTTCTAGAGACACTGTGGGTGAAACAGGCCTTTGTGGGCTTGCCTCGGAGTCCTGCTGACATTAATTATATTTTATCTACTGATAACCTTTTACCTCTACTTGTAAAAAGAATTTTAGCCTTATTAGTAATATTGTTCATAAATAGCCTAGTATCTAAGAGAAACTGTGAGTTAAAAACAAATAAATTTTATAAACCCAAACTTTGAAAAAGGATATGAAAGTTGGAGGCTGCTTCTTTTGGTTGGCTTGCTTTCTTTTTGTTTCTTCTTCCCTTCCACATATTTATTCATTCAAGAAATATTTCTTAATCCCCTGTTAGGTATCTTGTTGGGGGCAAGGACTAAATCAGAGACTCCCTCCCCTTGTGGACCTTACAGTCTAATAGAAAAAATAGGTGATCAAGTAATGAAGAAAAAATAAAAGCAAAACTGCTACCGTGACAAATGGTTGGGAAGATGAGCACATGGTATGCCACTGGGAATAATGGATTTACTTAAAGAAGCTGAGGAGAGCTGGGTGAAGGTGGCAGAAAAGGTTGTTCCAGGAGAGAGGATGACGTAGGCAAACATCCCACAGTGGAGAGAGTCTGGCCAGACAAGCAAGTGAAAGGAGGCCTATGGCAGGGGCCTAGACAGGGCCAGGCATGCCCAGATGAGGCTGGACTGGTGGACAGAGGCTGTACCTTATAGGCCTTCATGGCGAAGAGAACAAAAAACAAATGCTGCTACAAGTCTGAGCTGGAAGGGGTGACAGGACCAACTGGGCTTCTTAGCACACTAGTTTCAGTATGGAGAACTTTGATGGTAAGAGTGGCTATTAGTAATCTACTTACAGTGGTCACTGTGGGAGTCCTGATGAGAAATACCCATCACTTGGAGTGGATGGAGACAGACTCAGAGATTGTCAGGTGGGAAAATAGGCATGACTTAGCAGTGGGTTGGATATAAGGGCTAAGGTTTAGGAAACATGCAGGAACAACTCTTAGGTGCCTTATGCATTCTCTTTTAACTGTTTGGACCTCTGATTTATCGGTGACTGTTGGTTGTCTAGGGTTTCTAGGCACTATTTGTCCCTCTTCATGTTTCTACTTCATCCTGAAGGAAATATTACCTATTATGGTAATTTTTCAAGACTAGGAATGCACAGAGCCCCTCAGCATTATTGCACCAATGCCCCCAGATGCATTTTTAGTATATAACATTCCCAAATGATTTCTGTTTACAATGTTTAAACTGAGCTTGGCCTATTCCATATATTTATATATGTTTTTTAGGTTAATAATTTATTTTATTGAAATGAGGAACTGGTATTTTGTTGTAGTCATAAAATATCTTTGGTTATAAATAATCAAAACCAATCTAGACCAACTATAACACAAAAGGGAATTTATTATAAGAACATAAGCGTCAAGGAATCAAATGTAGAAATGCAACCAAGACTTAGACATGGGGTAGAATCCCCCAGGCACTTCTCTCCATATTCTGTCCATCCCTATGCAATTGATTCAGCATTTTATCTTGGAAGTGTAGCTTTTTATGATCTTCAATCCACAAGACAGTCTATACTGCTCCTGTATTTTTATTTGCTCTGGGTTTAGGCACAGAAACTGACCCTCAGTCCCTCAGGGTCTCAATTCCAAATCTCAAGGATGGGTATTTGGCCCAGCACTGGCCAGGTGTTCGAGCTTGGTCAGTCAGCTGTGGCTGGGGTGGGTGTGAAAGTTCAGGGAAGAAACGGCCAGCAGCAATTCTGAGTTCCCAGAGAAGGGAGAATTGTTATGATCTTGGCAGACACTCTGTAAGGAGAAGGAGGAAAACAATAGCTCTTTTGCTTCAATAAACATGTGTGAAGCACCAACCATGTTCAGGGTCTGGCTAGGCTCACAGATACAAAAATAAGTGCAGCAAATTCTACCCCAAGGAGTATAACACCCAGCACTGCCTGTGAATCCCTTGGCCTCTGCATGTGTTCACTGGCCTACAGCGCATACCTAAAAACTCGCAGTGCATTATGCAGAACCAACACATAAGGGATCCATGATCAGGGGTCAACATTTAGCTTTCCTCTAGGACAATACCAAAACATGGGCAGACAGAAAGACAAAGGTTCGAAGTCTTATTTCTAGTTGTTTTATTGTTGTCATGTGCTAACAAATGAGCAGGATAAAATATACAATTTATAATGCAGATAACTATACTTCTGTTTACTGTCATTCATCCATCTTCAAGGTAAAATGGTTATCTCTCTATACATCTCTCACTAGAAAAAAATGTTAATTGTGGATTTTAACATGTCAATTAGGTGGCAAGGTAGGCCCAGACCGCCTGAGTAGAGTATGCAGATTCTGAGTCAGAAGACCTGTATTCTAGTCATACTAGCTATGTGACCTCAGAAAGTCACGGACCTCTCAGCCTCACCTGTAAAGTGACATATCTCAGTGTGGGGAAGTGGGGAAGTAGGAATGAAAAGAAATAATGAGTGAGAAGGCATAAGGTAAAGCACTGAGAAGGCAGTCCCAGTAGAAGTATCAGTTACAAGCCTAAAAGTAAGGATGTGGAAACCCACACAAACTACTGGGAGTTGGGAGGCTGAGCTGACAAGAGGAGAGGGACTGTGTCGCTGCTGTGGTCAAAGAGAAGGCTGAAAACTCAGCCAGGAGCCTGCTGCTGAGGATTTATAAGCAGGAGGCGGGGGAGTGAGGGACAAAAGGAAGAGATGAAAACAGGCCAGGCAATCTCAAGATTCCTCTCAGACCTATGGTTGGTTTGATTACCAGCTGGATAACCCACGGGCTGTAAAGCTTCCAAATTCCCCCAAAGACCAACATGCTTCTTGCTTTGCAGACTTAGCTGGGCTTAATCTTTCCTTTGCAAACAAAGCAGGAAAAAGCTCTCTAGTTAAATAGGAACTTCCACCAACAGAAAGAAAAGTTAGTATCATTTCCTTCTACTTCCTTATCTAGCACAATTTTCCTTGCATCCTATTGCCTCTCAAACTTTTATATTTCCTCTTTATGATAAGCTCAGGTTATCATAATACAGGTTAGCTGCTTCTCTAGAAAGTTTTCACCTTCTCTTCAATTTCTCATATTCATATATTCATTTTCTCTACTAAATCTTATTTTTGCATTTTCAGATTTCACCAAATCTCCATTCATTTATATGAGCATTGCTGTCTATTTAAAATGTTACAGGTGTTTTAGCCTTATATAAGCTATAGGCATTTTAAATAGATAGTATTATATTTGAGTTTTCTACTGTTGTCTCAGTATATCCAAAATGCAGAACAGGTGCTATTAAGCTACTTTTAATTAAACAAATAACTAAAAGATTATGAAAAGAAAAAACACTTTTAACCGTCAGAAGTCATTCCTGTTTTATTTCAGACAAGCATTCTCAATGGTGCTGACATGGAACCAGGGGAGTAAAAGTTAGTTTTCGTGGCAGAAAAAAAAACCACAATTAGATATTACAGTGGTTTGTGACTTTCCAAACCACAACCCTCTTTGACTACATAAACAGACATACAGCATAACTGTGGCATTAAAATTTCATGGTGGGAAGAAACAATTAGGGAAAAAAACTGTCTAAAAAGGCAACTTAGTGGGGAAATACAAAAATTAAAAGGTTGAAAAAATGATTTAGAGCTAACATATATAGCACATTAATTTATACCAATGTTAAATGCAATCTTTCATTTGTTCTGCACAAATACCAGATGAATTGGGCACTATTAGCCTCTTTTCCAGACAAGCAAATTGATGATCAGAGAGGTTACTTCCTAACTGTGTGACTTGAATGTCAAATCCCCTGTCCATCTATGTCAGTATAACATACACATTCCTTTAAAGCTGTGTTTCTCAACCTGAGCACTACCGACATTTGCAGCAGGAAAATTCTCTGTGGCAGGGGGCTGCCCTCTGCATTGTGGGATGTTGAGCAGCATTCCTGGCCACTCCCCACTAGATGCCCGGAGTGCCTCTCCCCAGATGAGAAACCAGAACTGTACCTTGCCAACTGTCCCCTGAGGAATAGGTGGAGGAAATCACTCCTGGCTGAGAATCACGGCTTTAAAGCCCTCCTCTACCAGGTATATAGGGTCATGATAGCTAACAGTTACTAAGCATTTACCATGTACCAGGTACTTTCTGTATACCGACTCATTTAAACCTCTCGACAACCCTATGGGGTTAATACAGTATCTTGTCCACTTCACAAAGAAGGAAGCACAGTTGGGAAAGTTTACAGTCAGTGAACTGCAGAACTGGATATATAGGTCGTGGTGCTGCATTTATATCACAAAGAAGTGGTTGGACTATCAACCCAAATACAACTATTTGGTCCCTACAAAATAGTCTACATCATGATTATGATTATCATGCTGACTTTGAATTTAAACCACATCTGAGCACTGAACCACCAATCAATACTGTCTTTTGGAACAAAATGCCCTCAGCTACTCTTCTCAATTCTATGGTATTTCCCCCTGTTACACTGTTTTATATGCAGATGTCAATTTCTGGTAGGTGCTGCTTTTAACCTGCTGATTCATTTACTCTGAATACGCTCAAAATAAAATTCTAGTAAAAAGATGTCCAATGTAAGAATGTAGGTGTTAACAAATGAATTTTTTAAATTATAACTACATGCCTAATATGGTCCCACTGCTGTACGAGGTTACGTATACTGTAGTCATCATCACCCACACAACCACACACACACAGAGACTAGGAATGGGAATAAGACTTTCTATGGGAAGTAACAAAGTGAACATTTCTAATATTTGTCTTTCTGCTTACCTATATTTTTGAACTTTTGTACAATAAGTTCACTTAAAAATTACTCCAGCAGTGATTTTTTAAAAAGATGATTTGCCCAGTTAGGTGAAAAAGATAGTTTTAAGAAGTAGGGGGAAAAAAGCATCACACAAGGTCCCCAAGTTCAAGTTGCTTGCATACTCACAGAATACCGGTGGGCCTCAAAACTCTAATTCCCTAATAAGACTGAATAATAGCCTTTTCCAAATTTTCAAAGATAACTGAATTTAGAGAAAAAAATGTTTTGATTTTACATTTTTCTTAAATCTTGGATATCTGCCTCTGTTTGTAAGATTTAAAAAACAAACAGCATATGAACAAATGAATGGGCATCAAATAAATGTTTTGAGCAAAATTTGGATACCTGAGTACCTTAAAGCACTCACACTATTTTGCAAGCTATGTAGTCATGTAATCATTATTTCCTGTGTGGATGACAGAATGAACTACAAGCATTGCATGACTCCCATAGACTCTGACAGCTAAATAAGGTTGAACTAGATTGAGTTCTAGGGTGAGCCGTGAACCTGATTTTTCTTTACATTTCCCCTCAACTGGCATGTTGTGGGAGCCCATTACATTACATCAATGGGTTTCATAATTCATGAATGAATACAATGAAAAATGTTAAGATGTTAAGAAGAATGAGGAAAGCATATGGCATGAGAATTCAGAGGACAGATATCAGGCTATGTGGGTGAGATAGACCTGCTAGTTGTTCACCAGACAATTTTCTTTGTTCTCATGGGTGCCCCAAAGTTTAACATTTGACAGCATGCATGGCATTTAGGAGTGAATATGACTGATTTACAACCAAGGGAATGGGAACAGAAGGCAGGAAATCACTTCTAGATGGAACCCATAAACCCCACCAGCTGAGAGAGGAGCATTCTGAGGACCTGGAGGCAGGCTGTGTCTCCAGGTGGAAGAAGCAGGAGTCCTTGAAGCACTGCCTGCAGGAGAGCTGCCGGGAGAGCTGCCGGACTGGAAACACTGCATTGGAATGTTTATGAGAGAGAAAAAATGTACAATGTTACATTTGCAAGCTATGTAGTCATGCAATCATTATTATGTAAAAATGTAATGTTACATTTTTATGTAGCTGTTTGTTATGTCAGTTAGCTACCCTGACAAATACATTTAGTTCAATCAGAAATCATCCAGGCTCTTAGGACCAATCACAACACTGGAAGCTTTTTCACAAAATTCCCAACAATGTTGCCATCAGTCTCTTTTGCCCCTGGAGACAATAGTAGCACCATTATTAGGAAAGAGGTAGGTATGCAGATAAAACACCTACAGCCACATTTGAACTAAGATATGTGGAATAAGAAAATTCCCTCAAACCAAATGTGCAAGGCCTGTCTTCATTTCCATGTACCTTTAAATACTATAAGCAAAGGGCATGCCTGTTTTCACTATGGGCAAGAGATTAAAAATTAGCATCTGGACATATGGCAAAAACAGAAACCTGTCTGTGAAAAAAAATATGGACAGTGGTTACCTATCAGACTCAGGGTATTACTCTCAGATCCTACCCTGTTCCATCCCACGTCATCCCATTTCCAGTTAAAGGTTATTGAATGTCCACCATGTGCGAGTCACTATGCTGATCACTGGAAATGTAATGGTGAAGAAGGCAGCTGCTGTACTCAGGAAACGCCCTGCTCAGGAGACAAGTGTGTATACAATCAACTCTATAGTGTAAAATAGGCAGTTCTAGTCTGTCAGACAGGGCCCCGTGGGAACACTGAAGAGCAAGTGCAGACCTCCACCTGGGGTGATTTCACACGGGCAGTGATGCTTACATGTCCCAGGTCCACCCTTGAAGTGGCAGCTTCTTTGATCTTTCTCCAGTTATACATAACTAAACATCTTCAAGTGAACACTAGCTAATTAATTACCCAGATATGAAAATGTTAAAAAAGGAGACCCCCTTATCATCAAGAATTTGAGCACCTAGCATCTATGTACATGTATTGGTAGTCAACATCTGTCAATGCTTTAGAAATATTAGAAAAATATAAAAATAATGCAATATTAAATTTAAAATAAAAATAAATGTACTACAGTTGCTCCCCATAGTCAACAAATGTTTCAGAGGATAGATATTGAGACTACGCAAACCCTTTTGTTCTCAAAACTGTGCTCAGTGTTTCTGGTGTCCACTGGTGGGTCCATCCACAGTAATGACCACTGTGGGGGGTCCACAGTGACAATTTTCTATGTTCCTCACTCTTTTCACATCTATTTTGGAATTGTACTATAAAGAAGAATGGTCATTTCTCCATATACAGCTCATCCTCATTATTCACAGATTACATATTTAAGGATTTGTCTACTTGGTAAAAGTTATTTGTAACCCCAAAGCCAACACTTATGGCACTTTCTTGGTCATTCATGGACATGTAGAGTAGTGAAGAATGTGGGTCACTCAAAGCACACAGCCCCAGCTGAGGTCAAACAAGGTGACTCTCACTCCTGACTGGTGTGGCTCAGTTGGTTGGGCCTCATTCTGCAAAGCAAAAGGTCACAGGTCAATTCCCGGTAAGGCCACATGCCAGGGTTGCAGTTCAGTCCCTGATCAGGGTGCATAGGAGAGGCAGCTGATCGATGGCCCTCTCTCACATCTATGTTTCTCTCCCTCTCTTTCTCCTTCCCTTCCCCTCTCCCTAAAAATAAATGAAATCTTAAAAAAAAACGAAGGTGACACTCTCTGCCTTCCTATTTCAGCTTTCATACTGTTAAACAAGTGTCCTTTTCTCAATCTATTTAGTGCCACATTTTCCGATTTTGGGGTTTTTAATTGGTCATTTCACTGTTTGAAATGTACCCCAAGCATAGTGCTACAGTGTGGTCTGTGTTCCTGAGCACAAGAAGGCTGTGATGTGCCTTATGGAGAAAATAAGTGTGTTATATAAGCTCCATTCACACATGAGTTGTAATGCTGTAAGCTGTAAGTTCAATGTTAACAAACCAAGAAACTATATCAAATAAGATGTCTTTAAACAGAAACATAAATAAGACTGGGTTATGTATGGATCAACTGGTAAAATGTGTTTTTCCAGAGGTTTATAGAAAACTAAGCCTGTAATTTTCCTAGGAGCAGTGGATCAGTATTAGCTAATTCAGCATTTACACACAACGACTTTGCAAAACATAACTATTGTGAATAACAAGAATCAGCTGTATCTCTTTTACCAATTACTTATTTATATCACTATGAACTCATGGATATTTATATTATTTTATGTATTACAATCTAATACTATCATTATCTATTTTCTTGCCCAAAGTGTTCCATCTTCGGCCATTGGGATGGTGACTTTACAGTGGAAATGCCTGGTGGCCACCATCTTGACCAAGTGATCAAGACCAGCATCATCAATGATAATACCCATGTCTACATCCTGAGTGCTATGATTTGATGTACTGAGAAGGATGACGACCATTCTGTGGTGCTCTGGATAACCTCAGTCCAATCACAAGAAGATTCCAGACAGGCCTGAATTGAGTAATGTCCATCAAAATACTCTATGGGGATGTCAAAGGCACAAAAGAAAAGGAAAGACTGGAGAACTGTTGCAGATTACAGGGGACCAGAGAGAAATAACAACTAAATGTGGGAATCTTGACTTGGATTTTAGGAACAACAACAGCAAAAAAATCATTAGCTGAACACTTAAAATTGAAGTTCAAGTGGAGTCTTTACTTTAGTTCTTGGTATTATATTAAGGTTAATTTTTGGTTATGATTATTATACTACAGTACATAAGATGCTAAATTGGGGTATGCTAGGACATGAACATATACAAACTCTCTGTACTATACTTGCAGTTTTTCTGTACCTCTGAAAATAGTCAAACTTCTGACCATTGGGTGGTATTGCATATCCCTGGTTGTGGAAGAGCAGGGATGAACTCCATTTCTGAGACTGTGAGTATAAGGAAGTGTTCAATTTTCCAGATAGTTTCGCTCTGGGAAAGTATTAATTTTCCAGATAGTTTTCCTAAATCCAAAAACTTTTGGGAGGAGTGAAGAAAATAAATGTCTTCTACTTTAAGATAGTATAGAAAATTTGGTTGTTCCTGGACAGGAGACTTCACTTCCAGCTGTTGAACTTGAGCAAGCCACAAACTCAGTCTTCTCATCCATCCATAAAATGAAGGGGCTAAAATGAATAATCATGCCTTATGTCTCATATGCTATAGCATAAAATAATATTATTCTAAATTAACCTTATGATTCAGCATTTGAAATCGGGTACGGCAAGAAGACCCTTTAGGATGTTTTTTCTTAGTAATAAGCAGTAGTGTTAACATTTGATTCCTGGATTCCAGGAAATCCAGGAATCAAATGACAATAGTTTGAAGAAGTTCTACAGCAATGCCCCCTGAAGCTCATTTATAAAATACACTTTACTTGCTCACAAACAGTATAAATATATCCAAAGAATCAAGGGTGGTGCAGCCCTTTAAAATGTATAAGTCACTTACCCATCATGTGGAAAAGCAAATT
Source organism: Phyllostomus hastatus (assembly GCF_019186645.2). Classification (NCBI taxonomy): domain Eukaryota; kingdom Metazoa; phylum Chordata; class Mammalia; order Chiroptera; family Phyllostomidae; genus Phyllostomus; species Phyllostomus hastatus. Next base: position 26,927,526 of record NW_025333857.1, on the reverse strand, counting down.
ATAGATGGAATGATTTCAGAAAACATTTTCCCACATGAATATTTTTAGATGAAGATAAGGCAGAATTTCTCATTACACTCTGGTAGGGTATTATTTTAAAAGACATAAATCTCCAGTAGAAGAAAAGGCACATTATAATCTGATACAATGCAACATTCAGGACAAACAATAAAATGTTTACATAAATTTAATCCATTCTATTATTAGAGATATTATAATTTTGTTAGATATTGCTAAGTTGGCTGAGAACTTCAACTCCGCCCATTTCATGATTAAAACCATTGGGGAAATATTATGAGACTGTAATGAGAAAGAAAACAATGGATTTATGAGTGCATGATGGTCACTCAGAAGGAGCGAGTAGAGGGAGAAGTTGAATGTGAATCCTTCATTAGTTAATGAGATGACTTCATTTCCCCCCTTTCTTATCAAACAAATTCACCAGTTCATTTAGAACAGTAAAGGAGAAAAAAACAAGGATAGTAATAAGAATAGAGTTCAGTTTATGGCATTTCATATGGAAAGCAAATTTCAATTTATGTATTTTGAATCATTATTAATACACATTAAATTATTTTTCAAACATAATAATTCAGGTTTCTAAAAATTAACCCTCTAATCGCTAAGAAATTAAATTTAAATAATTAAATCTAGTAGTAATGGAGAAGAGCATAGTGTTAATACGGTGAGTACCTATCTGTTTGAGTTTTCATCTTAACTTATGTTGGTCAAGCAATTTCATTCTCTGGGCTTTATTTACTCCTTTTATAGTGATGAGAGTATAAGTCATGCTTCACAGTGTTGTAATCAAGATTAAGTGAAATAATATACATAAAATACTTGGTATAGACCTAGTATATAATAAGCACTCTATAAACATGATTTATTATTATAATGTAACTTTCTAACAGAGAAATGTATACAGGCATCTGTGTAATTAATATATGGGGGAAGAAGACAGGAAAGAAATACAGCAAAATATTAACAGTGGTTATGCAGTGTGGTAGGATTATGGTTGACTATGTTTTTTTAATGTTTTCCTTCATTAGTGTTATTTTGCCAAACTTCCTACAATGAATAAGTATTTTTTGATAATCAGGAAATATCTCATTTTAAGAAACAAGAAATGTGAACAAGAACTGTAAATTCACAAATACATTCTTGTATGTCCTTATTTCCTGTCCATAAAACATTATTATCTAGTCATTTCTGACCCAGGAAAAAAGTTGGGTATGGATGGCTCACTTTTGCTTGATTGAAGGTAGGCTGGGTTTGCAAGGGATCTTCAAGACAGGAAAGAAAAAGGAGACAATCAATGGGGGAGGGTGGTGAGCACAGAAGGGAGATCTTCCCAGGTACCACAGAACTTAAAGAAACAGAGACAGAAGAGGAAGAACAGAGAGGTAACTCTGCCAAAATTCTCACAGACCAGAGAGTCTGCCAACAGAGCATGAGAAGAAAAAAAAGATCAGGTATTTAGTGTGGAGCATTTTGTGCACAACCCATCCATAAGAATGTTTAAAAAAATCTGTTGTATATCTAGAAAAAAAAATACAGTTAGAGTGGACTGTGGTGAATAAATCTTGCCTGCTGCTGAGTATCCATTCACAGTGGCTCTTTTCCAGTCAAGCTAACAGGTTAATGATTATTTGCATTTTATTTCGAAATTTTGTAAAGAGACTTCTGACAGTGATAAGGATCCAAACAACCTACAGATTAGATAAGACACTTTCTATTCACACTTCTTACTCCTAATTAAACACCCAGTTTATTCTTTATGATTGCTATTCTAAGTGTTGCCCATACAATTACAAAACTAACCTCACATGGAAGAAACTGCCAATGACCTCACATAACCCTCAAGATAAACTGGGAGCAACTTCCACTGCCCTTCTCTCGTGGACTATGAGCTTCCTTTAACAAACCATGATGCTACTGGCCTGCCACTCATCATTGGGATATATTTTCCATCAAGGGCTAAGGTATTTATGCTTACTCAACCACTCGAACTACTCAGTCTTCCCCAGGAGCAAATGTGCCACAGCTAACCATGGTGAAAGGTATGGCCACAGGAGATAAGCAAGTTGACAATATCACCAAGGACTGAATCCATGACTTGGTTTCATTGATTCTATGAAATGGCTGCCCATCCAGCAGGGAAAGGGTTAGTGGTAGGGTGAGACAGTTGCAAAGGATGATCTGGTTAGGCTACAGACAGAACCAAAATCACAATTTAATTCCACTGACTTGTATTTTTATGAAGGGCTAGAGACTATTTATTGGTAAATTACTAAGTGAATTATTAAGGATTCCTAAGTGTGTTATTAATAAATTAAACTAGTAGACTGTTATTAATAAAGCAAACTAGTAGACAGCGTTTACTAAAGATTAATCTACATATTCCTAAAATGGCTCAGTGCCAGGTAATGCTTACCAAGGTTCAAACGCTCCCACGGGGCTTGGCCCAGGTAGAAGCAGAATTCCTGCACATTTTTAGAAGGGGCACTTAGGGAGGAGCCTCACCACTGTTGATTTGGGTTGGTCAAGTTTTTAATTACTGTTAAGTTTCCTTTTTAATTATCAATTACCCTTAATTTAGCATCATCATTACAAATTTAGTTTCTTATGGGATGTTTGGTTAATACTAACAACTACTATTGTTTTAGTGGATGTTTTGTTTTGTTTTGTTTTGTTTTTTTAGTCCAGGCCCTATGCTGAGATCTTTCCAAACTCATTGATGGCTCTTAGTGCTCCTTTGATGCAGGTAAGATTATTTCCTCATTTCACAGAGAGGCCAGATAACTTGCCCAAGATCACACAGCTGGGAACTAGAGTCAGGATTTGAACTCGAGGATTGTTATTCTGGGAAGTCATCAAACTTTTTCTACAAAAGGTCAAATGGTAAATATTTTAGGCTTTTGGGGCTGTATATTCTCTACTCAGCTGTGCTAGCATAGTCTCAAAGCAGCCATAGGTGGTACATACACAACTGGGTATGGCTACGTTCCAAAAAAACTTTATTTATAACAACAGGCATAGTATGCTGGCCCTTGCTTTAGAGCCCTCACTCTTGACCACTATGCCATTAACATTTGCCTTCATAGCTTCCAATAAAGCACATATACAGATTAGGAGACTAAAATATTGTAATATCTATACTGAGACACAAAGGAATTTCAATTCAAATAGTAATCATTGGTGCCTTTATTCACAATATGTAAAATACATATTTGTACTGAAGTACACTTGTTGGTGATGTTGATGAAATTTTGCTTCCTTTTTTTTTCAATTGTGACATGGTCAAGATGAGCATAAGAGAGACGCCCCAGCCAGGGATAGGTAAAACATCTGACCCCAAGTCATTAGATATATGGACTTTCGGCCAAGATGGAGGCATAGGTAGACATACTGTGCCTCCTCGCACAACCAAGATAGGGACAACAACAATTTAGAAACAGAATAACAACCAGAACTGACAGAAAATTTAACTGTATGGAAGTCGGACAACCAAGCAGTTAAAACAGACACGTTCAACTAGACCGGTAGGAGGGGTGGAGTCGGGAAGCCAGATGGAGAGGGGTCTTGCGGCACAAAGAGCACTGGGACTGGGCGCGTAAGACTGCAGAGGGTGGACCCTGGGCGCGCAAGGGGAAGCTGGCAAACCCCAGCTGAGAAGTGGCAACTGGCAGACCCAGCAAGGTGGCAATTGTGAAGCAAGGCACTGTGCACAACCCAGGATCCCAGTGCTGGGAAATAGAGCCTTGGGGCACTGATTGAAAACACCTGTGGAGGTTGAGGCACAGGGAGAGACTCTCAGCCTCACGGGAGAGGTAGTTGGAAAGACCCACAGGGTGCACAAGCCCACCCACATGGGAATTAGCACCAGAAAGGTCCAGTTTGCTTGGGAGAAGTGGCGGAAGGGACTGAAACCAGCAGTGTGGAGCAAGCGCCATTGTTTCCTCTCGGACTCCATACCCACATGCAGCGTCACAACTAAGTGACTGGGTTGCCCTGCCCTGGTGAACACCTAAGGCTCCGCCATTCATATGAAACAGGCGCAACCAGGCCAAAGAGAGAGAGAGAGAGAGAGAGAGAGAGAGAGAGAGAGAGAGAGAGAGAGAGAGGGAAATGGTTCAAACAGAAGAACAAATGAAAGCCCCAGAACCCATCCTTTTAAGCAACCAAGAGATAGCCAACCTATCAGATGCACAGTTCAAAACACTGGTGATCAGGGTGCTCACAGAATTGGTTGATTTTGGTCACAAATTAGATGAAAAATGAAGGCTACAATAAGTGAAATGAAGAAAAATACACAGGGAACCAATAGTGATGGAAAGAAAGCTGGGTCTCACATCAATGGAATGGACCAGAAGGAAGAAAGAAACAACCAAACAGAAAAGAATGAAGAAATAAGAATTCAAAAAAAAATGAGGAGAGGCTTAGGAACCTCTGGGACATCTTTAAACATTCCAACATCCAAATTGTAGGGGTACCAGAAGGAGAAGAGGAAGAGCAGCAAGTTGAAAACTAATTTGAACAAATAATAAAGGAGAACTTCCCCAACCTGGCAAAGGAAATAGACTTCCAGGAAGTCCAAGAAGTTCAGAGAGTCCCAAGGAATTTGAACCCAAGGAGGAACACATCAAGGTACATCATAATTACATTAGCCAAGATTAAAATGAAGGGGAGAATCCTAGAAGCAGCAAGAGATAAGGAGACAGTTACCTACAAAGGAGTTCCCATCAGACTGTCAGCTGATTTCTCAAAAGAAATCTTGCAGGAAGGAAGGGGCTGGAAGGAAGTATTCCAAGTCATGAAAGACAAGGACCTACATCCAAGATTAGTCTACCCAGCAACGCTTTCATTTAGAATGGAAGGGCAGATAAAGTGCTTCTCAGATAAGGTCAAGTTGAAGGAGTTCATCATCACCAAGCCCTTATTATATGAAATGTTAAAGGGACTTATCTAAGAAAAAGAAGATAAAAAACATGTACAGTAAAATGACAGCAAACTCACTATTATTAACAATGACACCTAAAACAAAAACAAACTAAGCAAACAACTAGAATAGGAACAGAACCACAGAAATGGAGAACACATGGAGGGTTAACAACAGGAGAGTGGGAGGAGGAGAGGGGGAAAAAGATACAGAGAATAAGTAGCATAGATGGTAGGTAGAAAATAGACAGGGGGAGGGCAAGAATAGTATGGGAAATGTAGAAGCTAAAGAACTTATGACCCATAGACATGAACTAGAGGAGGGGAATGTGGGTGGGGGAGGGTGTGTGGGGTGGAGGGAGATGGAGGGAGATAATGGGACAGCTGTAATAACATAATCAATAAAATATTTTGAAAAGATGAGCATAAAATTATTTGATTATTTAAGGTCATGTTACAATGTTCTCAGGTGTAAAAATCTATAGATAAGCTTATCATTTGATTTTAAAGTAAGCATACAATCCACATATTTTTGGTCCCATTGCTTAGCTGGAACACATGAACTAGGAAGACCAATGAATTTTTTCAGCTACCCACTGTGGCTACAGCTCAAAAAATGTTTGAGAGTCACCATCCTAAAGTACTAAGCTAGGAGAGCTTCTGAGCCCCAATTATGTCTGGGAGGAGATTCCAAATGGCAGCAGGAAGGAGTAAGGGGGATTTTATTACATTCAACAACAGTCTAGCATAATGGCTCCTGTTATAGACTAAGTTGTGTCCTGCTAAAATTTGTATGTTTGGGCCTGAACCCTCAATGTGACTGTTTTTGAAATAGGGCCTTTGAGGGTGTACTTAAGGTTAAATGAGGTTGCCCTGGCTGGTGTGGCTCAGTGAATTGAACGCCAGCCTGTGAACTGAAAGGTCACTGGTTCGATTCCCTGTCAGGGCAAATGCCTGGGCTGCAGGCCAGTTTCCTGGTTGGGGACATGCAAGAGGCAGCCGATCAATGTTTCCCTCATACATCTGTGTTTTTCTCCCTCTCATTCCCTCTCTCTAAAGAAAAATTTTAAATGTTTTTTAAAGATTAAATGAGGTCAAAAGTGTGGGGCTGTAATCTGACAGCCTGGTGTTCACATAGAGTCACCAGAGCTCTCTGTCTCCACTCACACAGAGGAAAGGCCAGGTGAGGACACAATGAGAGAGACAAGCCAGGAAGAGGACTCTCATCAGATGTCAACCCTGCTGGCATCTTGACAAAGGACGTCCAGCCTCCAGAACTGAGGAAAGAAATATCCATTGTTTAAATCACCCAATCTGTGGTGTTTTGTTATGACAGCCAGAGCAGACTAATACAGTTTCCAACTTTTGAATGTAAAAAATTATATAAACTTCCACAAGATACTAATTAACTGTATGTTCACTCTCTATTGACTGAGATTATATATGAATATGTATATACACACAAATATTTGGATATGATGACTTCAATGATGCCTATGTGTTACTAATGTAATCATAAGGGTATATAACTACCTTTGGGGAAAACACTTGTGTATATATTTGGGAGATATTATTTTGTTCAAGTCTGTAGATAATGCTTGGTACTAACATATTTTCATAGTCAACCCCCTTATAATAGTAACTCCATTGATCCCTTGGCATCCTTGGTCTTCTGGGAGGAAGTCATCGACTCCCAGCCCCTTTTAAGTCTGGCTAAATTTGCACCACTCTTGGCTCAGTCTGTTCCTCACAGCTGCCCCTGACTGTGGCAGGGAACACACAGAATGAAATGTATTAGTTAATGTGATGAAATAATCTAATTGCAGGGATCCCAAGAGCCAGGACAGATTTTAGGCCAGAGAAGAATCATGGCCGGCATGGGATTGGAAGCTGACCTGCTGCTATACAACTCATCACACATTGCTTTTACTTGCCTGAGACTGGAAGTACTTTGGAAAGAAGCACCATCTTCATTTTAAACTTGTTTTTATATCCCTTGTGGCATTTATCATTATCAGAGCTTATTTAATATTGTTAAACAGAAGGGGGATCTAGACTAGGGGATTTCCAAACCTGGCTCATCATCAATACTACCCGAGGAGGTGTTAAAACTATGGGTACTCAATTCAACTCTGAGCATCTCTGGAAGGTGGAAATTTGAGAACCTGCAATTTTACTATGCTCCCCCCTGGCAATTCTGATGCAGCAATCTTGGTACCATTTCTCAGATTTGCACTTGACAATTTCATTAGATAAATATAACCAATGGCCTCAATTAATAGCTACCCCATATCATTGTCTTTTGTCCTCTAAATTTGTGATACCCTGCCACTCAGAACTCTTCCAAGGGGCTTGTTTTGGTCAACAGAATTTTAGCAAACTTGATGCAAGCAGAGACTTGAGAAAGCATTTGTTTGAATGCTTCCGTTTCCTCTCTTCAGCCTCTGCCACTGCAATGACAATATCCCAGGAGAGACTGCTGGAAGGATATGAGAGGTGGGTGGAATAAAGCTGAGTCATCCCAGCCAAGGCTAGGCGAGACCAGCCACTCAACACTGCAGATACATAAGATCATCAGAATCACCCAGTGAGCTGTAGACTTGGGAGAAATAATAAATGGCTATTATTATAAGCCACTAAGGACTAGGGTGGTATATTCCATAACACAGCTCTGATATAACAACCTTAAGGCAGAACAACCAGGGAAACACAGCATCTAAACTAAAGACTGGACATTGATGATGACAGTTTCACAGGATGATTTGTGTTTTATAGAATGGTACTGAAAAGGAAAGGGGATTTTCCAAGGTCAGATGTCTGGGAAATGCTAATTTAGCTGGGTTCTTTGCTGCAGAATCTCAAAGCCTTTCATATGAGTCATATCAGTCTTCCAAAGGAAGAGCTTATAAGCAATGTTTCCCAACCTTATCTGACCACAGAACCTTCTCTAGCCCCCTACCCAACACTGAGCATCACACAAAATGAATATCCCATAGAGCACACTTTGGATATTATGTAAGACAAATTGGCCCTCATCCTGCTTCAGTGTTGTTCCAGAGGGCAGAACTGCACTTATGGCATGACAGTTATATGGAGAGGTACTGGGACTAAATCAATTCAAGCCAGGGCTTGTCAACTATGAGAGTTTTTCAAAGATGAACTTGCCTGCCTTGAGAAGCAATGGCTCAAAACCCTAAGATTGAAAGCATACAAAGACAGATGAATACAAGGGTTAGAGAATTCTTATGAATGATAGTAACCTTCACTGAGACTCTTATTTAATAACATGATGAAGAATTCAGATTACTTCTTTTAGTTAAAAGTAGTGTGATGGTTAATTTTCTGGGTCAACTTAGCTAGGCTATGGTACCCAATTATTTGGTCAAACACTAGCCTAGATGTTGCTAAGAAGGCATTTTGTAGATTGATTAACATTTACAGTTAGTTGACCTTTAGCAGAGCACATTATTCTCCATACTTTGGGTGGGTCTTATGCAATCAGCTGATGGCCTTAAGAGGAAAGATTGAAGTTTGCCATAGAAGAGGATTCTGGTTCACAGAAACCCTGCCTGAGTTTCCAGCCTGCTGGCCTACTGTGCAGATTCATACTTGTCATCCTCCGTAATCACATAAGCCAAATCCTTAAAAAATTCCCCCACCCATCATCTCTCTCTTCCTCTGAAGAACCCTGAATACAAGTAGATACCAAATACTAGTAGACATCAAACATCATTTCTATTTTATCACAACACTAGATTAAAAATATAATATAAAACTTCTACTTTGACTGCTTCCTAACCTAGCCTTGGGCAAATTGAAGTGTTAGGTTTCCCAAACTTCTCCTTTGGTTTCTCTGAGGACTGTTCTGGACAGACAACTGAGCACTAAAGCTCATAATTGTGTTATAGTAACAGCCAGGAGATGAGATTTTTAATATTTCCTTTTTTTAAGAGGTGCAGATTTTATGAGCCACCTTTGGTAGCATTATACAGCTGCAGCTGTATAATGTTTATAAGAAACTGACAGTTCCTTATGAACCCCAGTGACCCAACTTGGCAGGGCTCTAGCACCTATTTATGGTCTCAAACATTGGGAAAGAGGTCACACAAGGTGGTTCTCTCTTCTGGAACTGAGTCAGATAGATGATAATGCTCCAGGTCAGAGTTAATACAAGTTGGATTTACTGCATCATGTTCTCTGAATGACTTCCTGGGAGCTTAATGAACTACCACAGATCCTGGGTTAATATCCAATATTTCATCATGTAAAAAAAAAAGAACTGGAGAAGATCACTATAAAAAGGGGATGTTAGAAGAAATAAGTAAGGAAAATAGCAAGTGAAGTCCACAGACTGTGGGAATGTGATCTAGAACCATCACCCTGATAGTGTAGGCACCCTGTTTGTACATTCACCATGAGACTTCTCACACCATTGCAATGGCTACACATAACCCATTCCTAGAGGACATATTGTTCTGTCAGTCATTCTTGTATTTCCTCTGGTTCAATGCTGGTACATAGCAAACACTTTTTAAAAATATTCACTGAGTGAATGAGCTAGTAGAATCATAAAGAATGTCTTTTAATCCAAGATGGTAGCAGAATAGGTGGAAGCTACACTCACCTCCTTTCAGGACCAAAGTGGAATTACAACTAAATTATAGAAAAATCATACTGAACAATCAACTGAAGACTAGCTGAAGAGAAGTCTTATAAATAAAGATTTACAGAAGAAGCTACATGGAGACTGGTAAGAGGGGAGAGGATGTGAAAAGGGCTGGCCCTGTTCCCATGGGCTGTGGCTGAGATTTAAGAGGGTTATCTTAGCTGTGAAAGTTCCTGCTGAGAAGAGTATGCTCTCAACCCGAAGCCAGGCTCCCCAGCCCAGAGCACCAGTGCAAGGAAGAGGTACCCATATAACATCTGCCTGTGAAAATCAGCAGGCATTCTGTCCACCAGGGACAGACAGAAATCTGCTAGAGAAACAGGTGTCTTCTTAAGGGTCAATGCACAAAATGTTATTTGCATCCACTCACTCTGGGCTCTGGTGAAGGGAGGGCTGAGTAGACTAGAGTTGCATGAGGAAAGAATGGGGTTTGTGGCTCTGGGAAGAAAGCTGAAGGGACAGCTGCCAGAATCTCTTTGCTGAGTCACTCTCATACACTGCAGACACCATGTTTCTCAGGTGGAGCACTCCATTCCAGAAGCATCACCTGGGGGAATGCAATAACGCCACACTGCACTCCCTGTGGCCCCACCCTGTGGAGCTTGCAAACTGTGGAGGAGTCAGCTGCTTGGGCCAGGGTGTAGAGGCCTGGGCAGACTTAGTAGGTATCAGTGACTGAGTGGTGTGGCTTTGGGACAGAGGCCATTCCCCCCACTTTCTCACAAATCTGACTGGTATTTCCCCCTCATGGGAGATCCACTAGCCCCACTTTTCCAGTTCTGGACTATTGGCATACCTACCCTCTCAATTTCTGGTGGCTCTGCCCTGCCAAGGCCTGAGCAGAATCTCAGACAGACTAAGTTGTGTGTCTCTGGGGCAGGGGCCACCTCTTCCACCTTCCCTCAAGCCTGACTGGCACCTCCCCATCATGGAAGATCCAATAGCCCCATCTTTCTAACTCCTAGTGGCCATGTTGTGCTGAGATTTGGGCTCTTGGCAGAATATGGAACACACTGAGTTAGGTGGCTCTATGACGGGAGCCATTTTTCTCTGGTATGCCTGACTGGTACAGAGCCCTCCCTTCACATGCACAAATCTCAGTCCATTTGAACCTGATATACTCTGCTGGCCTCACCTTGATGATTTCCTGAGACTCTGTCCCAACACACAGGTGTGTGAGGACCCCAGTGAGTGACAGGTAGACTTGGTGTTCACTGGGACATTTGTTTAGAACCAAAAATGGCACATTTGCTGAGTGGCCTTAGAACCAAAAATGGCACCAATTTTGAACGTGTATCAATCTGGTGAACACTGCTGGCCCCTACCCAGTGACTGAGAACTTTCCTCATGCAACTCGAGTACTGCCAGAGGCTGTTTCAGTGACTGAGCCTAACAGGCAGCCAGCAGGTAAGGCAGGCAGAGGTGGATCTCAGAGTGCCTTGAAAGTTTAGCTGACCTGCCCCTCAAACTGCTGCTAGTGAAAGCCAGCCCTGGTGCATTCTTTGGTGCTTCCTATGCCTAACCAGGCCCTGCAGAGGCAGTCGCAAACTGTGGGTCACTTTGTCGCTCCAAACAGATTGCCCAGGCAGCGTCTGACATTGGCCAGCACCAGAGTGCCTCCTTTCAAGAGGCCCCAGAACCAACATACCCAGTGGCCAGCTTCAGATATATCACAGCAAGATCCAATTAGTTTCACAAGAGGTATGTCCAAATGAGATTTCAACAGGCACCAGGCCCTGCTGAGGTGAATTTTGCCTCCTGTGGTCAGCACCTGCATAGCAGATTGTGCACTGTAGTCAGGGTTGACCCTCACAGTCAGCCTGCCTGAGGGTTGATCCCACACATGAATGGGCCAATAGCAATCAAGACTCAATTACAAGAGGAAGGCCTACAAAACTCATACAAGGGACATTCTGGAGCACCCAGATCAGGTGATCAAACAGAATGTACTGGGCCCCACAGGACACCTACTATATAAGGCTACCCTCCCAACACTGGGAATCATAGAAGATCAACCTAATATATACAAACAAACATAAAAAGGCAGCCAAAATGAGGACACAAAGAAACAGGCCCCAAATAAGAGAACAGAAGAAATCTCCATAAAAAGAACAAGTGAAATGGAGACAAGCAATTTATCAGATAATGGAGTTCAAAAAATGGTTATAAGGATGTTCAAGAAACTTAATGAGAACTACAACTGCATGAAAAAGGATATAGAAATCATAAAATAGCATCACTCATAAATGAAGAATATGATATCTGAAATAAAGAATACAATAGAAGGAATAAAGAGTATGTTGGATGAAGGATAGGATTGAATCAGTGATTTGGAAGAAAATGTAGCAGAAAATACCCAATCAGAGCAGCGAAAAGAAAAAGACTTAAAAAATGAAGATAGTTTAATAGACCACTGGGACAACATGAAGCGTAACAACATCCACATCATAGACGTACCAGAAAGAGAAGGCAGAGAGCAAGGGATCAAGAAACTATTTGAAGAAATAATGACTGAAAAGTTCCCTAACCTGGTGAAGGAAAAAGACACACAAGTACAGGGAGTATAGAGAGGCCCCATAAAGATGAACCTAAAGATTCATACCAAGAAACATTGTAATTAAAATGGGAAAGGTTAAAAACAAAGAGAAAATCTTAAAAGCAGCAAGAGAAAAACAGTTAGTTCACTACATGGGAGCTCCCATAAGACTGTCAGCTAATTTGTCAACAGAAACATTTCAGGTCAAAAGGGATTGGAGTGAAATATTTAAAGTGATGAAAAACAAGGAACAAAACCAACACTACTTTACCCAGTAAGGCTGCCATTTAAAACTGAAAGAGAAATAAAGAGCTTCCCAGGCAAACAAAAAAGCTAATTTCAAGAAATGATAAAGGGCCTGATAGGAGAAGGAAAAAGAGGCGGAGGAGCAGAGGAACATAGTTAAAAGAATAAAGTGGCAATAAATATATACATACCTATCAATAATCATTTTAAATGTAAATGACTTGAGTGCTCCAATTGAAAGATGTAGCATAGCTACAAGGGATAAGAAAACAAGAGCAATATATATGCTGCCTACAAGAGACCCACTTAAGAACAAAAGATACACACAGACTAAAAGTGAAGGTATGGAGAAAGGTATTTCATGCAAATGTAAATGAAAAAAAAAAAGCTGGGGTAGCAATACTTAGATCTAACAAAATTGACTTTAAAACCAAGGCTATAGTAAGAGACAAAGAAGGACCCTACATAATGATAAAGGGGGCAACCCAATAAGAGGATGTGGCCCTCATAAACATTTGTGCACCCAACATAGAAGCACCTAAATATATAAAGAAAATCTTGATGGAAAGGAAGGAAGAGATTGACAATAATTCAGTCAGTCCGAGGATTTTAACACCCATTGACATCAATGGGTAGCTCTTCCAGACAGAAAATCAACAAGAAGACAGTGGCCTTAAATGACACACTAGATCAAATGGATATCTTCAGAGCATTTCATCCCAGAGCAGCAGAATATACATTCTTTTCAAGTGCATATGGAACATTTCCTAAGATAGACCACATGTTAGGACACAAAACAAATAAGCTTAAGGGGATTGAAATCATCTTCTCTGACCATAATGGTATGAAAATAGAAATTAATCACAAGAAAAAAATGAAAAACACACAAAGGCATGGAGGCTAAGTAACATGTTACTAAACAATGAATGGATTAGCAATGAGATCAAGAAATAAACCAAAAGATACCTTGAAATAAATGAAAACGAGAACACAACAACCCCAAAACTATGGAACATAGCGAAAGCAGTCTTAAGAGGGAAATTCATAGTGATACAGGTTTATCTCAAGAAACAAGAAAAATCTCAAGTAAACAATCTAAAGTTTTAATTAAAGGAACTTAAAAAAGAACAACAAACAAAGCCCAAAGTAAGTGGAAAAAAGAAAATAATAAAGATCAGAGCAGAAATAAACAAAATAGAGTCTAAAATAATACAAAAGATCAATGAAACCAAGCACTGGTTCTTTGAAAAGATAAACAAGATTGACAAACCTTTAACCAGACTCATCAAGAAAAAAAGAGAGAGGAACCAAATAAATAAAATCAGAAATTAAAGAGGACAAGTAACAACTAATATCAAAGAAATACAAAAAATTATAAGATAATATTATGAACAACTGTATGTCAACAAATTGGACAATCTGGAAAAAATTGATAAATTCCTAGAAACACACAATCTTACAAAATTGAACCAGGAAACATAAGAAAATATGAATAAACAGATTACAACTAGTGAAATTAAAGCAGTAACCACAAAACTTCCAACAAACAAAACTCCTGAATTAGATGGCTTCACTGACTAACTTTACCAAACATTCAAAGAAATGACACCTATCCTTCTCAAGCTATTCCAATAAATCCAAGAGGATGGAATACTCCCAAGTTCATTTTCTGAGGCCAGCATTATCCTAACTCTAAAACCAGATAAAGACACTACAAGAAAGAAAATTATAGGGCAATATCCCTGATGAACATGGATGTGAATATCCTCAACAAAGTATTAGCAAAACAGATCCAGCAATACTTTAAAAAAATCACACAGCTTGATTGAATGGGATTTATTATGGAGATGCAAGGTTGGTGCAATACCCAAAAATTAATTAACATGATACACTACATGAACAAAATAAAGGATAAAAACCACATGATCATATCAACTGAGGCAGAAAAAGGATTTGATAAAATCTAGCATGCAATTATGATGAAAACTCTCAGCAAAGTGGGAATAGAGGGAACATACCTCAACATAACAAAGGCCATATATCACAAACTCACAGCCAACATAATGCTCAACAGGCAAAAATTGAAAGTGTTTCTCTTAAGATTAGGAACAAGACAGGGATATCTGTTTTCACCATTCTTATTCAATGTAGTACTAGAAGTCCTAGCCACAGCAATCAGACAAGAACAAGAAATAAAAGGCATCTGAATTGTAAAGAATAAACTCTAAATGTATTAAAGACTTAACTGTAAGACTCAAAACCTTAAAAATCCTAGAAGAAAATATAGGCAGCAAAATCTTGAATATTTCCTGTAGAATTTTTTTTTACAGTATATCTCCTTGGGTAAGGAAAATAAAACAAAAAATAAGCAAATGGGACTACATCAAGCTAAAAAGTTTTTTCACAGCAGAGGAAACCATCAACAAAATGAAAAGACAACCCACTGAATGGAAGAACATATTCACAAGTGACGCATCTGTTAAAGGTCATATATCACAAACTCACAGCCAACATCATACTCAACAGGAAAAACCTGAAAGTGTTTCTCTCAAGATCAGGGACAAGACAAGAGTGTCTGTTTTCACCACTCTTATTCATCATAGTACTGGAAGTCCCAGCCACAGCAATTAGACAAGAACAAGAAATAAAAAGCATCCAAAATTTATAAAGAATTCATACAACTCAACATGAAACAAATAAAAACAAATTTAAAATGGGCAAAGAATCCGAATAGACTTCTTCAAAGAAGACATGGATGGCTGATGGACATATGAAAAGATGCTCAATGTTACTGATCATCAGAGAAATGCAAATTAAAACCACAATGAGATATCACCTGACACCTGTCAGAAAGGCTATCATCAATAATTCAACAAACAAGTGTTGGTGAGGATGTAGAGAAAAGGGAGCCCTCGTACACTGTTGGTGAGAATGCAGATTGGTTCAGCCACTGTGGAAGGCAGTATGGTGTTATTGCAAAAAATTAAAAATAGAACTTCCTTATGACCCAGCCATTCTACTTCTGGAAATATATCTGAAGAAACCCAAAACACTAATCTGAAAGATTAGTTCAGATTCATTGCAGTGTTATTTACAATAGCCAAGATTTGAAGCAGCCCAAGTGCCCATTAGTAGATGAGGCGATAAAAAAATGCTGTTGTACATTTACACAATGGAACACTACTTGGCTGCACAAAATAAGGAAATCTTACCTTTTGCAACAGCATGGATGAACCTGAAGAGTATTATGCTAAGTGAAATAAGTCTGTCAAAGAAAGACAAATGCCATATGATTTCACTTATATGTAGAATCTAATGAACAAAATAAACTAGCAAACAAAATAGCAACGGATGCAGTTTGTTAACTGACAGCTGTCGGAGGGGAGGGAGTGATGCACTGGGTGAAAAAGATAAAGGGATTAAGAGAAAAACCTCATTGACACAGACAATAGTATGATGATTATTAGAGGGTAAAGGTGGGGGGGAGAAATGTGGTAGAAGGAGACTTGACTCGGGGTTGTGAACATACAATACAATGTACAGATGATGTATTATAGAACTGTATACCTGAAACCCACATAATTTTATTAACCAATGCCACCCCAGTAAATTCAATAAAAAAAAAAAAGAATCATAAAGCACTTAACATCCATGTAGCTAAAATATCCAGTCAGCATTATTTCTCATCTACCATTGAGCTTAGCAAGCCCAGAGTGATCCAGCACCTAAGAATATTTCTTCCCAAAGTAGCTCTAATGCATATGTGCAGTTCTCTCAGTTCTTAAATCTTTAGGGCTAGAGTCATTTGATTTGCATATGTGTGTTTGTACTATATGTGTTTGTACTACTTTGCTAGTCTTGCCATAACAAAATATGCCAGACTGGGTGGCTTAAACAACAGAAATGTATTTCCTCATAGTCCTGGAGGCTAGGAATCTGAGATCAAGGAATTGGCAGGATTGATTTCTTCTGAGGCTTCTTTCCATGGCTTGTAGATGGCCATCTTCTCTTTACCTGGACATGATTTGCCCTTTGTGAAATTTGTGTCCTAATCTTTTATGTTTATAAGGACACCAATTATATTGTTTTAGGACCCAGCCAAAGACCTTGTTTAACTTAGTTACCACATTAAAGGTCCTATCTCCAAATATAGTCACATTCTGAGGTATTGAGGGTTAGGATTTCAATGTATAAATTTTGGGGGGTAACACACACACACACAAGATATATCTAGTATACATGCAAATATTTTTAAGTATAATTTCCATTTTATTTTTTCCAGAGAACTTCAGTCTTTAAGGACTTGGCTCCTTACATGGGCTTTAGTGGAGGTTGGAGGGCAGCAGCTGCAGGTCTAAATCAGGGTGGGGGTATTCCATCCTTCTGTGCTTCACCAGAACGATTCCTGACTACCTTGCTCAGAATCACACAACTCACACAGTCATGTAGTTTCACATAAAGCTTGGGAAGGACATAGGCATCAAAGACACTTGCTTTGGAAAGGCCCCTAAGTGCTACGTCCTCTACTATGTCTCTCAGTGGTTTTGTCCTTGGGTGTACATCGAGTATGGTATAGGTCTAGCAAATAGGCTGCACATAGCTATGTGGCCTTTTTTGGCATGACAGCTATTCCTTCTTTACTTGATCATCTTGGAAGCAAGGACCTGAGAGCTATATGCAAGTATTTTCACTGCCTTAAGGCCAAGAAGGGAAAAGTCTTTTTTTAAAAAAATATTTTATTTATTTATTTTTAGACAGAAGGAAAGGAGGGAGAAAGAGAGGGAGAGAAACATCAATGTGTGGTTGCCTGTTGTGTGCCCCCTACTGGGGACTTGGCCCACAACCCAGGCAAGTGCCCTGACTGGGAATCAAACCAGTGACCCTTTGGTTCGCAGGCCAGCACTTAATCCACTGAGCCACACCATCCAGGGCAGGAAAGTATTTATATCTCTTCTATCTTAATATCTTCTGGTTGTATAGACCTCCTCATTAAGTGTGAAGGGTATCTTTTTTCTAAATGGGCATTAAATCACCTTCAGACTAATTAATCAATTCTTTTTACATTTATCGCAAATTTTTATTTCCCCTATTTGAACTCTTGAAAGTGGAAAGAAATGGAACACAAGAGCACAAGAGTTCAAAAGAAGCCCTTAGAGAAGTCACTAGAGCCTGGCCCCTTTGAGAACTGGCTGGTTCTTACATGTGTGCATAGCCAGCATACTACACATTGCCTAGTATACAAGAGGTGTTCTAAAAAAATATATGGTAAAAATGATTTGTGCAGGAAAAAGAACCTCCTGCTAGTTCCTGTCTTCAAGTTTCAGAGTCACGCATACCCCTAAGCAATACTCTCATATGCTGACTCATATGGAGCTCATTGTACCCTCAGTTTTTAAAAACATATAACCACTTATTTCCTGGAGTTTCAACAGACTTGTGTTTGCAGACATTTACATTAAAACAGGAGCTAGAAATATTTAAAATCTGTTTACTCCCATACAAAAACCAAATGGCATTAACTGATAAGACAATCAGCACTGCCCATTCAGAGACACATCCCCTGATACAAACACCAACAGCCACCCACAGAGCCCTCTTGATTTCCCATAGCTGAGGCAGTGTATTCAAGAGGTGCAAACTGTCAGGGTCAGTCTGGCTCCTGACCTTGCCTTTGCTGTGGTCCAAGAGGCTGCTAGCATCAAGAGTCAAGTGTGAGCACTCGGTTAGTTGCCAGGGTCTTCCTTGTCTAACACCAGCCAGGCGTTCTTGTAATGGGCTGAAATCCATTGATATGAAGACCCTGTTGCTGAAAATTTAATGTCTAACATTCTATATCTTGGTCCTGTGGCTGGTTATTTGACTCTGAATATTGAATGAATGAGTCTGATCTGATTAATTTCCTGTCACCTGGATCCCGATCCAAACTATATATACTGTAGTTCTGGGGATGGTTATCTATCTGTGAGGAAATGAGTAAAAATTACTACAACACAATGACTAATCAGTAGATTGCAACCCTGTGACTAATCTTTAGATTTCTGACCAGTTTATTCAGAACAGAATGACAAAAAAGCAGAAAACTAAACTTCATATCCTCTATATTGAGACTGAGGAGTCTTGATTGACAGTTATGTGGAAGGTCCACAACTTAGCTCCTTGGGAAATTTTATCATCAGCTATAAAATCACATGTAAGCCCATGATTCTGTACTGCCATGAGCACCAAAGGTCAAGTTCCGGAGTGCCACTTCCCAGCATTCACTAGTATTACCAGAGCTCTTCACCACTAAATAGGGTTAAAAATGTGATGTTGAATGGTGAACTTAGGGTTATAATGACCAAAATTAAAAACTCAACTCCACAGTACCTATTTTCTCTAAGCAAGTTACCAAGCCTGCTTTTTCAGTTAATTTACAAAATTGGAATACTGGCATCTAACATCTTAAAGAAGTACTCTGAGGACTCAATAAGATAAGGACTCATTTTATCAATTAGCCAACAGATACCTACTGAGGGCATACTAGGTGTCAGTCACTGTTCTAGGATCTGGAAAATAGCTGAGAACAAGCCCTAGTGGGGCTTATGTTTAGGAGAGGGAGATGGATTTAAAACTCCATGAGCAAATAAGTGAGCAGGGTGAGGAGAGACACCGAGTAATAAGCCATGGGAGTAGGAGGCCCATGCTTTAGACAGGGTGGTCAGGGAGGGCTTCTGCAATGAGAGGAAGTATGTACGGAGCTCAGAATGAAGTGGGGAACCGAGACATGCACATATCAGAGGGAAGGAACAGCCCTGTCCTGCAGAACAAACAGCAAATGCACAAGCCCCAAGGCAGGAGCATGCTTGGGTTGTTGGAAGCCCAGGCTAGTCAACAGTGGAGGTGGAAAAATCAGTTAAATCAAAATAAATATTTTTTAGGTGGAGTTACTAGGATTTGCTAATAGATAAGGACATGAATGAAGCATGTGGTGCATAGCATTATTCAGTACTTGTTGATTTGGGAGAATGACAGAAAAACATCCTCTTCAAGAACACAGATCTGAAGGAGTAAGATGACATCTAGATATAGACTCTAAAATTAGGGCATAATGGCTCATATTCAAGATCTGAAGTGTGGCCTTAACAAGACAGCAGAGTAGCACCACCAGCGAGATGAGACTGGACCACAAAGGCTTTAATATCGCTCAAGAAGGGACTTGTCAGACAAATTGGGGATTCTTAGAAGTGAAAACATACATAAAAAAAGAATTATGGATGCAGAAGTGTACTGTACCTTTCCAAACATCATCTAGTGTATGGGGAACCTTTGCCAAGTGATAACATTTATTATGGTCACTTGGCAAGGCCATCTCTACCATAGGGACTGATACAGGGAATTGCAGCCAACTGACTTAGGGTATCCCAGACGTTTTGGCAAGATAAGCCTCATTGTGGAGAAGGATGCTGATTGCATAGTAAGTATGGCAGGCAGTGAAAAGGAATATCTGCCTACTGCAATCACAAGAGTCCAGCAAATGGCTACTACCAGGAGAGAAGGTGCTAAGGCAAAGGGCAGATGAATCAGGAAATCACTGTTTCTTGGCCCAGGTGAAAGAATTGTGGTCAAACATAAGTCCTCTCTTTTTTTCAACCCCCAATCTG